>NW_028274807.1:122908080-125308080 GCF_037043125.1 Eumetopias jubatus | reverse complement strand
CTATGGCATTCTTGGCCTTTTCCTGTGGATGGAAATGATGAGAATCAATTTGTCTCTCACCACCACTTCCAAAATATCTCTGGCCATGCCAAGAGAGGTATCCAGTGGCACATGAAAGCCCATGGAGAGATTACCTCTTCAGCTTCGCCAAGTGTTTATTGCCGAGCTATTGAAGTGCCCCTTGCATATTCCTCGATCCGCCTCTCTGATGGAAACAAGAGGTCCTCGTGCGGACTTCCCGCTTCAGAGTCCGTTCCTTGGTGGTCAGTGATTCCTATACTGTGGAAGCCTGCATTTTGACTTCCACAAACTCACGGAGTCCTCATGGTAGCCCAAGGCTGGGCTGATGCCTTTGTGCCCATTTTATTGACACTGAAACAGGATCAAGAAATGGGATCGCACAGTTTTCCCAGGGAGTCAGCACTGGCTTCTAGATGGGCCCAGGACTCCCGCCAAGCCTAACACATTTGCCCATTCTGCATGCTTTCGTGAAAAAGGGCACAGAGGTCTTTTCCACCGGTGGGCTGAGATTTAGGCCAGCCTCTCTTGCAGGGCCCAGGGCAGTGCTCTGAGTGACGGGTGTCCCCGGGGGAGAGCACTCACAGCTGGGTGGTGGGAGGGTGTCTAACAAGGTGGTGAGGAGAGTCACAGAAGACAGCTCTGGGGTGTCTGCACAAAAACACAGGTGAAGTCGGAACAGCCTTTTGATCACTCCTGAAGATCCCTGGCGACTGTTGGCATGAGGTGGGGTGCCCTTTGGCCCCACACGGGATGGGCGCCGTGGCCTGGATCCCAGGGGGCACCAGGAGCCAGTTTCCAGTGTCAGTGCAGCCTCCAGGCTTGCCTGTCCCCGGGGCACAGCTTCTGATAGGAGCCACGGATATTTTTAGTCTCATGTGTGCAGGCGCAGGACAAGGAGAGCTGGACGGGAACAGCTATTAAGCCATGGTCCTTATTAAGTTGGGAAGGGTGAAATGAGGGGGAGGACAGGGAACCCAGTGGAACTTTTGCACATGCCTCATTTTCAGAGAACTCTTTTTCCATAATTCATCGAGAAAGATTGAGGTCAGGGTGATTATGCATAGCCCAAGTTAGAGAAATCTGAAAGTGGAACGTGCTCACCTCCTGCGGCCTGCAGGTCTCCTCCCAACAGGCCCTGTTCTGCCCTCTGGGTGACAAGGCTGAGCAGAAGGTATGTTGAGCTTTGGGGCTTGGCTATCAAGGCGTCCCGGGTGGGGGTGACTCAAAAGGACCAGACGAGAAGCCGATTCCCAATGAGACCCTTGCAGCCTCAGAAGATAGTTGAGCAGTATCAACTGTTATCCTGATTTCACAGATGAGGGAATGGAAGTTCGGAGAGGTGCAGACCCTTGTGCAAGGCCACACAGCTGGGAAATGGTGGAGCTGGGATTCAAGCTCAGTGTCCTAGATCAAGGTCTACCATTGTTTTCCAGTACACCCCTCTTTCCCCGAAATGACAGTCAGTAGTGTCTAAGACTCATTATCCATTTTATTTAACCACAAACATTTTTTTCTATGCCAACTCTGTGTCAGGAACTCCATCCTTGGGATGAGGCAGCGAGGATGATACAGTGGTTCTCAAGAGCTCTGGGCTTAGCGAGGGCGACATAGAGGCCACTTGCAGCCGAATCTCGGCACAGCCCGCGTGCAAGCTTGCCCTGTGGCAGACGCAGACCGGGAGGTGAAATTGAAATTGGCAAGTTTCCAGCCTTGGGTGCTGAGTGTGAGGACACTCAAAGCTCAACTCGTATAGTCAGTTCCCTTCTGTGCTGCATCGTCCAAGGATGAGACTAGTGGAAGTGGCCAGGGAGGGGCCGGGGTGCCCTCAGCCTTTCTCCAGTCCTGTGGCTCTGAGCACCAGGGTGCTGGCAGCCTGGGGGCAGGACTCAGCAAGCCAGCGCTTGGCAAATCTGCAATGAAGATAGTATCCGACTCCAGCTGCCGTCAGCCACTCCCTTCCTTCCGCGCCACATCTTTACAGTGCGAGAGCAGAAGGAGACAGTGAAAACACTGAATAGGGATGAAAAGCATCGATGTGAGCTCTTTGGACCTTCCTGCCTCAGCACAAAGCCAGCCATGGCATGTGCTTCTGTCCATCCCTTTATCCGTCCAACAATCCATGCTTTCACACACTCTCTCCTGTCGATCCATCCAGGCCATCTACCCACCCATCCGGTCCCCCTCTCATCCATCCGTCTCTTGCTTAGCCATTCGTTCACCCATGCCACCCTCTCTACCCGAACATCACCCCTCAATCTCTCTGCCAACCCCACTCTCCTATCCTTCCCATCTAACTTGTCCCACCCATCCACTCATTCAGCGGTTCGCCCACTTGCACCTCTCACCCCATCCATTACCATTTCCTTCATCCCAGCTGGAACCAGACGCTGTGCTCCAGGCCTTGTGTCTGGTGTTGTGGGGACACAGAGATGAATGAGTCTCTCTTGTAGTCGACCTAGAAAACAGTGTGGATCCACTTTTGAAGGGAGCAGTGGAACTGAAGAGAGTCCTGGGGAGCTGAAGGAGAAGAGGGGGCTGCAGGAGGATCAACCAAGATACTTAGACCCTGCAGTTTGGGAAGAAAATAATGGAAAGAAAGAGAGAGAGGGTGGGGGGCGGGGACAAGGAAGGCAGGGAAGAAGAAAGGAAGGGAGGGAGGGAAGGAAGGAAAAAATATGTGTTGGGTGCCTATTCTGTGCTGGACCCTGTGCTAGGAGCTTTCACTAGTCTTACTCATCCTAACAACCTTTTGAGGTAGTTTCCTGCATTTTAGAGATGAGGACCTGGGACTCAGGGCACATGTTCCACATGAATAAAACATGGAAGAGCAGGGCTAGATTGAACATGCTTGCTAACACAGAGCATCAGAATGAGAGCCTGAAGCAAACAGGTCCAGGACAAGTGAAAAGCATGCTGTCTGACAGCTAACTTCTGGGCTGCATTGCCTGAAGTGTGTTGGATGGGAACATACAGTCACTCCTACAGTGACTAGCTAGAAGGAGGTTGGGGGAGGGGGACGTGCACTGCTATTGGAGTTTGATGTCAGGTTCCACCTGTTTGCTATGGAACTGGAGCATCCCTTGGTGGCTGTGCCAGATCCAGCATCCTTCTGGAAGATTCCTGGCCCTGGAGTCTATCTGCCAGGATGCACCAAGCACCTTAGGCAGATCTACAGGCATTCACACGCCGGTCCAACGTCCAGCTTTGCTTTGCCTGTCTGGGTCGAAGCTCTCCTCCTGCGGGGTGGGGGGCTCTGGAGACCCAGCATAGCCCCAGGGAGGAGAACTCCGCTTCATCTCCCATCTGTTAGGGCTTCAGCCAGGGGTCCACGAGCCCCAACCCCAGGCCCTTCTGGCACCCAGGATGTGCAGTTTCCTGCTGATGTATCACTCCTGGCACTTTCTGAATCCATACCCAGTTTTCGTTGTTTGATGTCACCAAATTGTTCCCTGACCACCTGATGAACTGTAAGTGTTGACAACCACCATCCCAAGGCTGGAGTACTTCCAGATGGTTAGGTAGGTGGCCCAAGCAACCACGGGCTCTACGGACAACTCAGGGAGAGGGCTTTGGGTGGGGTGAAGTGGCTCTGCAGTTGACCAGACTGAGGCTCTCTAGAAACAGCTGCGGAGCTTATGCAGTGGGGGATATGATGGCAGCCGGGTGAGGGGCATGCACATGAGAGATTCTAGAATTACACAGGTCTCCTCCAAACTTGTGGGTCTTCTATTCTCTGAAGTCAATCTGTCTGTCTATCAAGATACTATTTGGCTTTCGCTTTGCTTACCCTGCAGAGCAGAGTTTGGGGGGAATGGAATGTAGGCGCCCAGGTATTGGAGCTGGGTCCCATGGCCCCAGAGTGGCCGGGAAGAGGGGATGTGTGAGGAGAGGGGCTGCTCGGGGCCCCAGTCACCTCAGTCGTCCTTCCTCCCCAGCTTTCTCCCTCAGCATGACCGGGCCACCCACCTGCCAGCTCAGCTGTCCTCCTTGCTCACCATGTAATCCCTGCCAGGAAGAGAGGGGGGAAACATGAGCCAGCCTTCTCCCACTGCATCCTGCCATCCTGTTCTCCCTCTAGCCAGGAGGGATGAAAGGAGGGGGCTGGGGACAGGGAAGGGCAGGCTCCAGAGAAAGCTCCCCAGCTCAGTGGCCTCCTAGACACATGAAAACCACAAAATTGAGGCCTTCCCTCTGAGCCCACATGGCGGGGGCTGCTCTTGGCTCTTCTGGCATCTGGACACCTGCTAGGCCAGTTCCATCCAGCAGAGCCTCTCCTGCCTCCCCTGGGCTCTGCCTTCCCCTTCACTTTCCTGGGTCTGGGGTCGGGGGGCCCTGCTGGCTGTTTTTATTTTCATCCTGAAAATGTCACTTACGAAAGAGGGAGCACCAGTCCCAGCCTTGCCAGGCAAGCGAGAGCCTCAGTCTTCTGATCTGTAACCCGGCTACAGTCATGCCCACTGCCCAGGGTAGAAGACAAAGTGAGGTGGTGTAGGGCGCAGCCCAGCATGTGGCTGGCACTGGGCGGTGCCTGTTCTGAAACGGGGCCAGTCCCATCCCTGAAACCTGGGACATGACCGCAGACAGGCTGCCACTCCCCTCATTGTCAGGGCACCTCTGGGACGCCGGATGGGAGGAGCAAGGACAGAAAGAGCCCCCGTGCGTGCTCCTCACTGCGGGGTCTCAGGAACATCGTTGGGGGGGGGCATTGTATACCGTGTGTTTGTGCGCGGGCACACGGCCGTCCATCTGTGCTCTCCTCGAGCAGTCGACCTCCCGCCCGTAGCAAGGGTTCCTTTCAAGCCATTCCAGGGGCGGTGTGCAGTTGTGTAACGAAACCACGTGGGGTCCCCCACTGGTGCTGTGGGACCTTGGAAGGGTCACGTCACTTCTCTGGGCCTTGGTTTCTCATGTAAACGTGGGCTGTGTTGATTCCTGCCTGGCGCTGCTGTTCTGGATTCAGCAGCTGGCCTCCTGCATGGCACAGCGTAAGTGAGGGATCCTGCGACATCCGTCCCCTTTCCCCCATCCAGTGCAGAGGTTTGCCCCAGGTTGCCTTGGCGTCTGCTCCAAGGAAGAAGGGAGGGGGAGGGCCAGAACACAGGATGGGCCACGGGAGAGGGGAGCCCTGGCTTCTCGCCAGACACTGGCGCTCTCTGCAGACTGAGGCGGGGCAGGGCTGGCCTTGACCATGCCTCTCAGGGAGAGAGGTCAGGGCTGGCCTGGGTGCATGGAGGACCCCCAGCTCCCAGTTCTGCGACTGGGATAAGCTTCTTGGGTGGGGGCAAGGCTCCCCCCCTCCCCCAACCCTCCCCTTGAGGCCTCTGGTCCCTGGAGTTGCTGTTGCGCAAGCAAAGCGGGGAGCTTGCCTCTCGCAGGGTTACCTGGGGCAGGCTGGGCGCGGGGCTGGGCCAGGCCCTGGAGCACAGTGATGACAGGGACCCGTTGGTGGCAGGACAGTTTACACTCCCCAGGTGGTGGCTGAAAAGCTGCCACTGAGGGAGGAGCCTGTGATGACATGTGTCTCTGGCCAAGGCCTGACAACCATCTGTTCCCAGCCAGCAGCCTGGAGGCCTCCAGGGACGGAGAAGACAGGGAAAGAAACAGAAAGAGAAACAGGGGACAGAGAGACACAGAGACAGAGAGAGACAAAGAGACAGAGGGACAGAGAGACAGAGGGACAGAGAGAGAGTAAGAGGCACACAGAGAAATAGCAGGACTGAGAGACAGAGACAGACAGAGAGGCAGAAAAAGAGAACGAAAGGAACAGAGTTGCCGAGAGAGCAATCAAAAGAGAGAGATGAGCGGTGGGGGGCGGGGAGACACGGAAGTAGAGAGACAGAGAAAGATGGACATGGAGAGAGACACAGTCAGGGAGAGAGACAGAGACAGACCAATTCCTGGAGGCAGATAAAGAGGGGGTGCGTGCTGGGGTAGCTGGGGTGAGGGGGAGAGATAGACAAGAGTGCTTCCTCTGGTCAGGCTCTTGGTGGAAGGAGAGCCCTCATAAGCCAAGGCCCTTTCAGCCTCAGCACATCGAGAGGGAAGAAGTCACTCTTGACCCTGGGCTCCTGAGTCTGGGGTCCTGATGTGGTTCTTAGGTGTTAGTGTACAGCAGAATCACTGGGGGGAGGGTACATTCAAGTTCAGGGGCCAGGCCCATCCCCAGAGTCTGACTGGCTGGTCAAAAGGAGGCCAGGAATCTGCATTTCCATCAGGCTCCCCAGGAAATTCTAGTGTGGGGTCACACCAATTGTATACAGTCAGAGGCACTGCACCAGGAGGAGCCGGGAGTGGGTACCCCTGTCCTGTCCCCAACGGCTCCCCACTCTGTGGGTCCTGGATGGGCCAGGGCTCTGAGGGGACTTTCCCCACAGACTTGGAGGCTTCCCACCTCCCTTGTTCCACCAGCCAGTGCCCCAGGAAGGGTTGGGGCCCTCTGTCTATCCCTGGATGGGCAGACAGGGAGGCACCTTGGAGGTCACGATTCAGTCCCAACCACTGTGCAGTTGAGGAAACTCAGCAGCTGGGCCAAGGCCATAAAGACAAGACGACACGTTAATTTATCCAGCTCCTGCTATGGCCCGGGCTCTGTGCCGAATATTATTTCAATTTGTCACTTAAACAGGGGAAAGGTCGTCACCGCCTCTACCATAGAGTTGAAGAAATGAGGGCCAGAGATGATGAGTGACCTTCCCTAGGGCACACAGCTAGGAAATGGCAGAGCCTGGACCAGACTCCATGTGTGTCTTACCCTAACATCCATGCTCAACTCCCAGCTTCTCCCCTATTTCTATTAATGGCTCTGCTGGCTCTCAGGCTGAGATCCCAAATGCAGCTATCTTGGTTCCTCCCCTGGCCTCATCCCATCAGTGTCCCCCAGCTCCCGGCAGTCGCGGCAGACACCCGTTTCCCACTGTAATAGCTCATCCCCAGGTCAGCCTTCCTTCATATCTCTAGCGCGGACCTGGGCAGTACTCCTCCAAACTCATTCCCTCCCCCCCCCCCCCCCGCCAGGACTCGTTACCTACACCCCTGGAAGTGAGGAGAAGGATTTTAGATAGCTGTCTTTCCAGGCCCTCTAGAAAACAGAGCCTGGGGCGGAATCTTGCGCTAAGGCTTTCTGAGAAGGGGTGGGCTGGGCTGCAATCCCAGGGCAGCAGGAGGCAGGGGGGATGGCTTCGAGGCAGCGAGAAGGGGAAGGAAGATTCAGGAAGCTGTGCTACTCAGCTGGCCACGGTCTCAGGAAGCAGGGCCCTTTTCTTCAGGCACACGGGCTGTTTCCAGAAAAAATTAGTGGGATGTCATCCCTTCAAATGGTATATTTCAGCAGCTCACAGAACTCAGGGAACAGTTTACTTACTCATGCTGATTTATTACAAAGGATATTTTAAAGGCTAGGAATGAACAGCCAGGTGAAGGGATCTATAGGGGGAAGACCGGAAGGGTCCCGAGTGCAGGAGCTTCTGTGTCTGTCGCGGTGGGGTGCACCACCCTCCCGGCACACAGATGTGCTCACCGACCTGGAAGCTCTCCGAGCTCCACGCTTCTGGGCTTTTTATGGAGGCTTCATCACATAGTCATGATGAATTATTAACCCATTTCCTTGCTTCAGTCCCCTCTATGGAGGATGGTAGTTGGGGCTTAAGCTTGTAATCATGGCTTGGATTTTCTGGTGACCAGCTCCCACCCAGGAACCCTCCAAGAGTCACCTCTTCCTAACCTCCTGTCACCCGGGAAATTACAAGGGTTTTAGGAGCTTTCTGTTGGGAACTGGGCTCAGAGACAAAATATTAGCAGGCACTGGAGGTGGAGATTAATATATATATTTTAGTATTTCACAACTTGGCAGTACGAAGAACCTAGTGGGACACCCATGGGTCTGCTTCACAGGCATATCTGCCTGGTGACACATCCTGGAAGGGGCTCCTTGGCTCCAAATGAGGTGGCTGGCAAACCCTGTACTCCAGCCACTGAGGAAGGACTTGCAGGGAGCTGCCACACCTCACATCCCAGGCCTCTGCTCAGACCCTCCCGCTGGAAGTGCTGAGAACTGGAAATGGAGCTCCAGTGTGTGCTCACGGGCTGCATTGTGGGGCTGCCCGGGAAGGAGGAGCTTGGGGCCTATAAAATGTGTGAATCCAAGTCTGCACTTTGCAAACTCCTGGGGTGCTCTGGTATGCTGCTTCTCATGTGACCCTGGCCAGGTCATGGATGGAGGAAGCCATGAAGCTCATGACCATGGGCCTCCCCATCTACACAGCTGTCCACCTTGGTGTGAGGGGGAAGGTGAGGACTGAGAAAGGCTGTCCTGGTGTGAGCCAACAGGAGGGTAGCTGCCAGATGGCCCTTGACCCCCAGAAACTGGGTCTACCCAGAGCAGGGAGGACAAGTAGGAGGTGGCATTATGAGTTCACTGCTGCCTTGGCCTTCAAGACAAGGCAAGAACACATCCTGGAGCTGCTTTTAGCAAAGCAGGCTTTCCCAACTTCTGAATGGCTTTTTGTCTGAGTGGTATCCATTTAACTCCCATGATAAAATCATTTCTGTTTCTTCTTTTCACTGAACTCAACTGCTCTTCAGGTAGGCTTCCAAGTACAGACATCTTATAGATTTCCACAGAGGTGAGTGCACTCTCTACTTTTCCCTTGGACCGGTTCCTTCTTAATTAAGCACATATTATTGCTATATTTCTATCAAGAGGCTACCACCTCTGCCACCATCACCATCTCCACTAATATCACCATCTCCACCACCATCACCCCCTCCCTCACCATCACTATCACCATCTCCCTCACCATCACCATCTCCCTCACCATCACCATCACCATCTCCATCACCATCACCTTCTCCATTACCATCACCATCACCATCTCCACCACCATCACCATCTCCCTCACCATCACCATCTCCCTCACCATCACCATCCCCATCACCATCACCATCACCATCTCCATCACCATCACCCCCTCCCTTACCACCACCATCTCCCTCACCATCATCATCACCATCTCCCTCACCATCACCATCCCCATCACCATCACCATCACCATCTCCATCACCATCACCCCCTCCCTTACCACCACCATCTCCCTCACCATCATCTTCTCCATTACCATCACCATCACCATCTCCACCACCATCACTATCTCCCTCACCATCACCATCTCCCTCACCATCACCATCACCATCTCCACTTCTACCTCATCTCTACCCCATCACCCCCTCCACCACCATCACCATCTCCTCCCACCATCACCTCGTCTACCACCAACACCAATACCCACCTCACCTCTACGACCAACACCACCTCCACCACCAACACCATTTCCATCACCTCCACCGCCTTCACTCTCACCCTCACACCCAAAAGAATTCATCTTACATCTCAGAGACCCTCCATCTTCGAAGTTGCAGGTAATGAAAGAGGCAGACTATGCAGTAGCCAGAGGAGCACAGACCATGGATTCAGAACAACAGCCCTTTTCCTCCTCTTCATGAGCCTGTTCTTGGGGGTTGTGGTCAGATACTGTGCTGGGGTGATGTCGTGGCTTCTCCCTCTACCCACTCCTCCAGCCCCAATGCTTGTCGCCCACGTAATGCAAGGGTCTGGCAGTGCAGTAATGACCAGTGGCCTTGGGTCCCACTCTCTGGCTGGTGTGCATGGCATGGATGCACCAGGCTGTTGACAGCTGCTATCTGCCCTGATTGATCAGCTCCTGTGTGGTGTGGATCATTAAGCATCTTGCATAACACCAATGCTGCCCCAGGCTAACTGTGCCTCAGTTCTTGTTACCTATAGATGAGGCTGATGATAATTCCAGTCATGGTAAGACTCTTTAGTCATTGTTCCATCATTTCTAGAGGACCGAAATGCCTGGGTAATTGGGTCAAAGATCTTAAGTAAAAATAGTGCCAGTGCATGTTAAAAAGATGGAAATTGGGGACTGGAAAATAATTTCTGGACACAAGAAAAGGTTTTTATCTATTACCAACTAGATAAACCAAACAGGATCTCATTTTTGAGACTCTCTGAGCTATCTTCATAAACACTTTTGCAAGTTATTCGCCTCCAATATGAACACACTCTTCCCAAAGCCACACACAGCCTCTCGCCAGGGGCCGGGAGTAGGGGGAAATGGGGAGTGACCGCTAATGGGTACAGGTTTTTGGTGGGGGGTGATGGAAATGTTCTGGAATCAGATAGAGGTGAGAGTGGCACAACCTTGTCAATATAGTTAAAATAATTGTAAAGTGCAACTGTACATTTTAAAAGGGTGAGTTTTATAAGTGAATTGTATCTGTTTTTAAAAAGAAGAATTAAAAAAGGTGCAGCTGTTTGAGAATGGGGTCAACACGGAGGAATCAGAGACAAGAGAAGGAGGGAGAGAAGTCTGATCCTGTGATCCCATTTGAGCCCCTAGATCTGGCTGTGCCAGAAGTCAGACTGCCTTGGAATGTTTCAGTTACATGAGCCAACAGATTCTCCGTTTCTTAGGTCAGGTCACTTACCCCCAGAGGATCCCCGGCTGGCACTCATGCCCTCTGACCTCCTGGGGGCTGGGCCTTTCAGGAAGCACTTTTCCCTTCCGTCCTCCACCTTTGCCCCTGTTGGTTCTAGTTCACACTTCTCCCATTTAAAAATTAGCTCCCCCCCGCCCCGATTCTACTTCATACCTTTTCCTCTTCCCCATTTCACTCACATCTCCCAAAGGAAGGTCCAGACGTGCTAGTCTGCTTCCTGGCCACCCCTTTCCCTCTTGACGCTCTGCCTGGGTCACTGCCCACCTTCCACGGGCACTCTACTGCCCTCCTGTGGCCAAGCCTTGACAGGGTCTGTCCTCCCTGCACCGGGGTGGGCTCAGACCTTTGCTCCTCGGCTTCCTGTAGGTCCCTTCACTGTCTCCTCATCCCTGGATGCTTGCACCTCCCCTGACTCTGGGTTAGGCCTCTGCTCTGATCCTCTGCTCCCTATCTCTGGGCTGCTGCCTCCATGCTCCATGCTCAGGACTAAGAACTGGACCCCCTACCTGCATGGCAGACTCGTCCTCCTCTGAACCCCCTTCTCTTTCTGAGGCACTCTCATGGACCCAGCACCTTCTCCCCCTCTTCATATAGTCACCCGGTCACATCATGCCATGTCCTTTGTAAGTATTCCTGGCGTCCTTGCTCTTTGCACCCCCATCACTACGGCCCCCGGGCCTGTCTGCTCATGGCTCACTTTCTGTTCTCCCCTCTAATGTTCTCCCCTCCACTTCTACCTCTTGCTGTACTCAGGCTTAAACCACAAATCCAAGTATGCTGTTCCCTGCTCAAACCCACATGGGATCAAGTCCAAGCCCTTGGCAGGGCACCTGAGCCGCCAGGCTCTCAGATGTGTCCTGTGTCATCTCTACTTAGTCATAAGCTCTTCCAACACAGAACTGCTGGTTGGTTGCCATGGGGACCACGCTACCCCAGGCCTCTCTGCACGTGGTGCCCTCCTACCTTCAGCCCCCTCCGAAGATATTCCTACTCCTTAAGACTGGACCAGGGGATCCCTTCTTGGGGGTGATTTTCTGGACTCCCCATCCCATGTCTGTCCTCCCTCTACTTCCACTCAGGCTGGGTCATGTGCTCTTCCTGGTGTCCATAAAGTGCTGGGCTTATCTCTGAGAGACTGTCGATAAATTGTTTAAGTGGTTTCACATCCATGCATACTTCTGGAGTGCTTCTGGAGGGCAAGGCTGTGTCCCTAGCATAGTGCTGGGCACATACCAGCTGCTCAGCCAATGCTTAATGAAAGAACAGGGTGAACTGACAGCTAAGGCTCCCTGGCCACTCACCATGTCCCAGCTACCACTCTAAGGCTTCTTGATATATGACTCATTTAAAGCCCACAACAACCTACGCAGTGGATGCCCTAATAGTTTCCATTTTACAGATGAAGACACTGAGCCTAAGAACCTTGCCCAAAGATGTGTGGCTGGATTCAAACCCGGCTCTAGGGGCTGGCTGGTACCCACCACCCTGTTGCTGCTTCTACAGATCTCCCCACCTCCATTGTGAATTTCTGCCTTGCATCCCCTCCACTGGGAATGCCAGTGCCCGGTCATGTCCACCACATCGCTGGGGACTCGGCTCAGGCCCCACCTCTCCCTCTGCATGAGCAGTTCCCTGACACAGCAGGGATAGACCCTTTACACATACCATTCATTGGGACAAAGCAAATCCCCCCCCCCCACCGGCCCCGAGCTCATTCAGGTCCCAGGACAAGTACAGCTGGTGACATACGGGCCCATGAGACACTGGCTCTTAAGAAACACCATCGATGATAACCATGCTTTTGGAGAAGTCATCTTTTTGTGGGGGACATGTTAGTTTACTCGAAAGGAAAAAGAAACATGAGTTTTAGTAACTTTCTCTTATTTGGTATAACTACAGTTCACAGTAGGCTGCCCCGTATTTGCTTTATCTTATTTGCTCTCCCCTACTTTCCTGTGATGTGTTCAGGTCAGATTAGCTCCATTGTACTGAAGAGACAACTGAATGTCAGCAACACCGAGTCACTTGTCCAAGGCTCATTAGGACCCAGGTTTGTTGGTTCTAAGCTTGCACTTGTTACTTGCTTGACGGAAGTGTCTAAGCACTCTCCGGCCACACACCGACCCGCAGCAGAACATGGCTCAGTTAGCAGGTGGTGGAGGAAGTCCTGCACGCAGGTGTCTCAGTGCAGCCGGGGGCCTGTCCCTGTGGATTAGGACCGCAGTATATGAGTGTGTGTGTGTGTGTGTGTGTGTGTGTGTGTGTGTGTGTGTCTGGGGGGGCACAATTCAGCCGATAGCAATGTGTATGTTCTTAAAAGAGAAAAACATAACTACCTTGGTGAAATAAGAGCCCAGTTGGGAGCCCTGACAGGAGGGCAGTACTGTTCAGCATGTACTGAAGTCCTGGCCTCTAGTGCGTCAGAATGTGACTGTATTTGGAGATAGGGCCTTTAAAAGAGGTAATTAAGGTAAAATGAAGCCATAATGGTGGCCCTAATCCAGTAGGACCAGTGGCCTTATAATAAGAGGAAGAGACACCAGCTGGTGCACACACAGACAAAGAAGCTCAGGAGAAACCCACCCTGTGGACACCGTGATCTCAGACTTCCGGCCTCCAGAGCTGTGGGACGATAAATGTGTGTTGTGTAAGCCTCGTGGCCTGTGGCTTCTGTTATGGCAGCCGGAGCAGACGAAGACATATATACATTTTAAAAGCTCTGTGTGACCCTTTATTCGTGTTCAGTTTTCGATAGTCTTGTCAACACTGTGAAGTTTCCCGAAACTCAGGCCATGGAGGAACAGGCTCCATGAGTCCTGTGGAGCCCCCGTGTGAGGAGGCTGTGTGTGGAGCAGCATACGGATGAGGCGAGGATTCTGGACAACCACGAGCCTGTCCTGCCGGGCTGCTCCCTCCTGAGAGCTCTGGGCCAACAAGAAGACTTTCCTGAGCCTGTTTCCTCACCCGCTAGATGAGCATGTGGAGACATACGACTAAGTCCCCCTCCAGCTCAAGACTGTCATCATACCCTGGCAGGAGAGGGTAGAGAATTTCTGGCTTAGAGGGGTTGTGAGACATTCACGTTTCAGACTGGGAGGGGTCCAGAGCCCCCGCCAGTCTCTTTCCATTGAAAGGCTTCAACACAAAAGGCCCTTTGGCTTCTTGGCAGGACTGGAGCTGGTGGCTGGGCAAGGAGGCAGCTCAGAGATCTGAAAGAGCCTGGGACTGCCAGCTCACGGAGGAGGCGGCGGGAGTTTTATGAGGACTTCAGCGCGAGCCTTTGAAACTTTCTGCTATTCAAGTCTGTTTAGAGTCTGCTTCTGAAGCCTGCTATCTTTCAACTCCGGTCTCTTAATTCGTCCCCATGCCCTGGTGGCAGAGCCCAGAGGAGCTTTGCAGGCCAGCGGCACTTGTCAGTGAAGCCCGGGGACAGGTGGCTTGCAGGACAGGAGGCTGGGAACATGCAGGGGCGGGCCTCAGAGTGGGATGGGGCTTGGGACGGGGACAGCTGGACGGGGGGGGCAGGTGGACACTCTGCAGGCCCCGTTCCTGGGAGGGCCTTTGATTTTGAGGAAAGAGTCGGGAAAAGCAGGTCTTTCGAGGCAGACCCACACAGAGGGGGCTGAGGAGGTGTGGAATTAGCCTTCCGTGACCTTTCCCAAGGGAGAGCGTGTCACTTTGTTCTGTGGTACTTTGTGAACTGTGAAGCGAGAGACTCTTATGCTGCTACTTTGGGGGACCAAGCTAAGGAATCATGGGTAACAGGAGTACCAGCCAAGCACAGACAGGAGGGCCTGAAGCCACGGAAGGTCAATTAAGGCAGAGGATCTTAATCTTGGGGTGCATGTGGCCCTAGAGGGTATGGAGAGAGGCTATAAGCCTGTGGAAATCACAAGCCAACGGGTGGTTATTTTGCCAGGGAGCACTGCCATGAAGTTATGGCAGGAGATGGCAGAAACTGGGGAAAGGGGATCAGCTTGTAAACAGTTTGGGGTCTATCCATCTCTGCGGGGGGCGGAGCCAGTGGGTCCAGGGGCTGATGCTGGCTGTTGGCACAGAAGTATTTCCCAAGAGGAGGAAGGACATTCAAAACCACGGAGATGTACCATTTATTGGTGTAGCAAGCACTTTACCTGTACCATCTCAGTTCTCACAGCTACTCCGTGGGGTGTGAGTATCATGGCCCCACTTTGCACTGGGAGAGACTGGGGCTCAGAGAAGTTAGAAATTTGCCCAAAGGCACCCCGTTAACAAATCTTGCAAGAGTAACAACCCAGTCCTGCGGGCCTTTGGCCTGTTCTCATTTTGCTCTGCGTACTATTTGGAGGGTTTGTGCCTCCAGGTGGGCCAGCACACTTTATTCTGAAGCCAATGAGCAGCCTTTTGGGTCCTCAGAGGGTGAGCCTTCTGGGAGAGAATTCTCTACATGATACCAGGGACTGGGTCTCTGGGCTAATCTGTTTCCTATTTACTCTCAATAAATGGTCTTTCTGAGTCATCAATTGTTTCATTTGAGAGCAAGTTAGGAGAATTGGTTCCCAAATCCTGTTACTTCTGGGTGCCCCAGGGAACTGAAGTCTGGGGTCAGCTGGTCACTCTGGGTATCTTTCAGTCTAAATAGACATAATTGAGAAATGAGTCTGCAATTATCTTGGGAGCAGTTCATATCAGGTACCAAGAGGAGCAAATTTACACCAAGAGCTGCAAATCATCATTAACTGGACACCCTAGGCCCTACAAGCCAGTAGCAAAAGTTCTAAGCAGGAGGGATTTGTTGGGGACTTGGGAGCAGGCAGAAATGGCAGGAAGGGGAGCAGGCCATGTGCTTTGTTCCTTCTGAATTCTTGCTTTTATGTCTCTAGAACACCATTGTTACTATGTATTTACTGATAACCTACAGGACGTGAAATATTTGAGTACTTCATGATTTTAACCTGTTTGTTCCTCCTCCCATCCAAGCAACCATCCGTTGGCACTGAGGAGTCCCTCCAGGATACTGATGGTGAAGATGAGAGCAAACACTCATACAGTGCTTACTATATGCTGGGGGCTGTTCTGGGGATGTTATTCATTCAGGACTCACAGCGACTCTCGGAGGAAGGTACTATTACCATCTTATCTTACAGACGAGGAAACTGAGGTCCCACGAGATGAAGTGATGCGCCAAGGATGCACAAGTAGGCAGGAGCAGGAGAATGGATGGGAGCCTGTGGGCAGGCATCTGACTTGGCACTGGGGTGACAGAGAGTCGCTGAAGGGCTTTGGGAAGGGACCTTAGATTCTATGGACAAAGCAACCACAGTTTTGCTTTTAAACCTGTCTGAGGATTATTAAACTGTTATACGTACCCCATCTCTGAAAGGCCAAATGGGATAGACGAGCTGTAGCCACACCTGGGAATTCCTCAGTAGAAGGGGCGTGGGAGGGAGTGGGGGTGGTAGAAGTTTTCAGGCACCAGAAACCAGCAGGTGCCACATCCACACCACGTGGTTCTATGCTTTGCGAAAGGAAAGAGACCTTGCGTGGTTTTCATCATCTGACATTTGATTTAAACTTTTTCCAGTTTTATTTTAATGTTTTGAATCCACTCTCATGAAGAAAATAGTTTTGTATCTAAATCTGAGTGTGAAGGTTGCTAAGAGACTATTCATAGAAGTCTACGATTTCAGAGCTGGAAGGAACTTGTGAGATAGGGCCCAATGCCCTCATTTTTCTGATGAGGGCACTTGGATATGACCCTGTTCAGGGTCAGGCAGCAAGCAGTTAATGACACTAGGAATAACCTAAGGCTTTTATACAGGACTGAGAATTAAACAATAAGAGAGAAGGAAAATCACTCTCTTCTAAGGTTGAAATTTGTTATCAGCCCAAACTGCATCCCTTACAAGCGCTAGAAAAACCAACTGAAGGGATGACGCACCTATAGAGAATGTATCATTTGCGTGTGTCAGTGAAAAGGCCTGGTCACTGGCTTTAGACATGGCGCTCAAATGATGTAATTAGGACTCTGTCTCTTCCTCTGCTTCCCTCTTTCCACATTCACTTCATTTTCAGGCAGATTCTTCTCATGAGCTCCCTGAGCTGCTCCAAGGTGGCTAGCACCTTTATAGGCTTAGCAGATGAAGAACTCTTTTCCCCACTTCCCACCACCACCGGCTCCATCTCGTTAGCTTAGACTGATCAGGTTGGGTCACCTGCTCACGCGGGAAGCAATTACCGTCAGCTGGGAGATGCAGTGCTCTGGTCGGCTGGACCTGAGCCGCATGCCCAGCCTTGGACCTGGGGTGGGGTCACACCCACTGCAAACCACAATGCCTCAGGGCAAGATGGCGTGCTGTTAACAGACCTGGGAGAAATGGATGTGAGGCAGGTGTGACAACAGATGGGCACTTGAAGGTTTCATGAGAGCAAGTTGCTGTAAGACTTTTTTTTCGTTAAAGATTTTATTTATTTATTTGAGAGAAAGAGAGAGAGAGATCACAGAGGCAGATGGAGAAGCAGCCTCGCCACTGAGCAGAGAGCCTCGCCACTGAGCAGAGATCCCAGGACCCTGAGATCATGACCTGAGCTGAAGGCAGACTCTTAACTGACTGAGCCACCCAGGTGCCCCCGTAAGACAGTTTTCATTCTCATTTGGCTTTTGCCATGGAAGGAAACGTTGTGTTGACTGAGGCCTCGAGAACAGTTAAGAACATCTTCTCTTGGACTGGGAGAAAAGGAAAAAGATCTCGCTCATGTGTATCAGGGCCTGGAAGGAAGCCCCTGGCAGATGGTACAAGCTGCCTATGAGGGCTGTCGTTTCAGACTTGCTCACAGATCCTAGAAAGGTGCCCACATCCTGGGAACATAAAGTCATAAGCTGGTTTGTGACCATGGTGGCCGATCGCATGTCCCCTCAGTGTCCTCTCCCACAGGGCTCACTGTCCCTCCCCTGCTCCCACACTTCTTCCCTGAAAAATGGGGCGTCAGCTCTTTGGGGCTGATTGTGTGGTTCTGGCTACACGAAACCTCTTTCCACTTTGACCTTCCTTCTCCCTCGAGGGCTGGGGCTCAAGTCTAGTCCTCCTTCCATCTTTTCCCATGATTCTCTTGTCAAATAATTCCACGTAGGGAAATGTCTTTATAACTTTTTTTTTTTTTTGAAGATTCACATGTGTTTAATGTATATAAAGTCAAGGAAAGGGCAGTCCCGGATTCAAGAGCGGTATTCTGTACAATGCATATGGTGGGGCTGAGGGAGAAGGGCAAGAGACTGTAGAACCCACACCCGAACATGTACAAAAATAACTTAACACGGCGACCCCCACCAGCAAGGATGTGGAACCCTCCCCAGCCCCCAGGGCTGGGGGGCACATTCTAGAAAACGGCACAAGGGTTGCTAACCAGTGCGGGCCAAGGTGCTGCGGGGGTGAGAGGGGGTGCCAGTCCGGAGGGGAGGAAGGCCTACGAGGAGGCCTTGAGACGGTTGGCAGCCGAGCGGGAACTCAGCAGCTTGTCCACCATGGTGCGGGCGTAGCGGAGCCGGCTGGCCAGCTCCTTGGAGCAGCCGTACTCCTCCAGCAGGCTCAGGTGGTACGTGCGGAAGTCCCGCCTCTCGGCAAGGTAGGTCACGGCTGCCATCAGCGGGCACAGGATGAGTTTGGGGTATGGTCCTGGAAGGAGTTGATCTGCACACAGCCATTGCTGAGGTGCAGGATGATGGCGCTGCGGGTGTGAAACCAGGTGCGCAGGTAGGGTAGCCGGCTGAGCTCATCGCCTTCCCAGGGTGTGATGTTGGCACCCGCCTTCAACAAGTGTTCACTCATCTAGTTCCGGAAATACTTCAGGAGAGTGACCTTCTTCATGAGGGAGTTGGGATGGGAGCTCACGGTGAGGTTGGACTCTGTGCCATCGCGCTCTATGTACTGCAGTCTGTCGCCGTCATTGTAGAGGATCAGGCGTGTCGAGTCATTGAAGAGCACCCCCACGCTGTTGTCGCATAGCTGGTACCCGAGGCCGTACTTGTCCAAATAGTCCACCCACTTGCTAACCCAGAAGATGGGGATGCAGGCGGGATCCTCAGCCTCCTCTTGCCTCACCAGCCCCCACTCTGAGGGCTTGGACGCATTGACGCTGTGTAGCTGCTGCAGCATGTCACCCAGGTGGCAGTCAACCACCTCACTGGTCTCCCGGACCACTGGCTCCTCTTTTTCCCGGGGCTGCTCGGGCATGGGGTTTTCCATACCTTTATTGAGGACTGTGAGAGGCTTCCGACTGCTGGGGTCCAGACTGCTGGGAGTGATGGAAAACCGGGGTGCAATGGTGAGACAGGTGATGGGGAGCCAAGTGGGGATGTAGCTGGAGGTTACAAGAAGTTGTCATTGAGCAGCTCATGAATGGTGGGGCGGGCAGTAGGATCTGTCTGAAGCATCTTCTGGATGAGGGAGGCAGCCACAGGGTTGATGGGCTTGGGAATACTGTAGTTGTTCTTCTTGATCCGGAGGTAGGTCTCTTTGAGGAAAGAGGTCTCAAAAGGTGGTTTGCCCACTGACAATGTATACATGATACACCCAATGGACCACACGTCCACCGTGAAACTGTGCCCTTTCTTGCTGAGCCCCTCAGGAACTATGTAATTAGGAGTCCTGCACAGGGTCTTCTTGCGTTCCCCGTCATATTCCACTTTGGTTGCCAGTCCAAAATCCCCTATTTTCACCTCCCGATCCTCATTCGGGAAAAGGTTGCCCAACTTGAGGTCCCGGTGAATAACCCAGTTTCGGTGCAGGTACTGGCAGCCAAGGACAATTTGCTGAAGGTAGTAGCAGGCTTCCGGCTCAGTCAGTGCTTTCCTCCACTTGTGCAGCTCCAGGAGAGACCTCCGGCGGCAGAGCTCCAACACCACGAATATGAAGTCGTTGTCCTCGAAAAAGCCGCGGAAGCCTATGATGTGCTGGTCGGTGAGGCTGCGGTGAATGGATATCTCCATGGACATCTTCTCCTTCTGATGTGGCTTGAGCAGCAGCGATGTGGGCACGATCTTGCCAGCGAACACCTCCTTAGTGTCAGCGTCCGAGATCTCGAAGCACTTAGCAAAGCCGCCCTTCCCCAGAAAGCGTCCCTGCAGGTAGCGCCGCCGGCTGCGCGGGTCCACTAGGACCTCCGGGAGCTCTTTCGCCGGCGGAGCGGCTGCCGGGACCCTGGGAGCTGCAACTCCGGGACCCCCGGCTTTCCCTGGGTCGGCTGGTGTCCGTGCCAGCTTCCCTGCAGTTGCCGCCACACTCATGTTCCTGGAGTTGTTCTGCGGACCTAGACCTAGCAGGGTCTGAGCAGAGGCTTGGCACCGCTTTGCTCCTCCATGTCTTTATAACTTAAGCCCAGGCTCCTTCATGAATCCTTTATCTTCTTCCATGAACTCCTCCTTTGCCTTGCTATCTCAAGAGAGTCCCTCCCCTTCCATTATTTCCTGACATAGCTCCTCCAGCCCAGGGATGCTTTCCTGCAGCAGGTAGTAGAAAATTCCCTCCAATTCAGCAAAGGAGTAGAGTTTACCATCCTGCAAAGCAGGAGCCCAGAGGCGGTGCAGAGCGGCATGGCACAGGGAGGCCCAGGCTCGGGTTCCCCAGAATCTCTCTGCTCTGCTCTCCTCTGTTGCAGTTTGTTCTTGGCAGCCTCCCTGGTGCGGGCAAGGTGCCTGCCTGCAGCAACTGGGACGGCGTGCTCTGTGCCGTTGTCCGGCAAGAAGTCCTCTCCTCCATCCAGAGGATGAAAGAATGTTCCTTCAGTCCATGGGACCGACTTGGGTCTCACAGCCCTCCCCGGACCCATGACAGTCACCAGAGGGATGCCAGGTGCTGATTGGACTCCTGAACACAGCCCTGGTAAGAGGTATGCTCTCCTGCTGGCTCCCCTAGTCAGGACCTTCCCTGGAGCTGGGGCTGGTCCAGGGGCCTCGGTGTCATGTGGCTAGAGTGGAGGAGGGAAAGGATTGGATACTGGGTAGACATTCTATCATGTTTAACTGGGCTGTCCAGGTTCACTAAGTTCTAAAGTAAAGGTATTTTCACTAAAAGGCATGGTGTTGCTGACACAGTAGGGTTTAAACAGACCTTTATGGATTTAAACTTATATCCTCAATGTCATATATAAAATTGTTTGCATGGAGAAAATGCATAACCTTATGACAAAACATCTTATTTATAAATGCATTTATACCAATTTAAGCTATGCTAAGTTGAAGCAGTGATTAGAATAATTAAGACTATGTTTGGGAAACTATGGTCACTTGGACCCCTTACAGAGCTTTGGGCAGCACTTCGTTTGACTCATGGCATCTGAGTGAGCACACATACATGGACATACCCTGTGGGCTCCTCTCTGGGGACAGTCGCATACACCTTGAATGAAGAGTCTCATCTGCTTTTATCCTTTGCTCTTCGTCCCAGGGTCTGGGCAGGGAAATGTGTTCTGTGGCTTTCTGTGTATTGATAAGAGTCTGTGTTTGGAACAAGATAACTTGGGATTTCATCTCTGTGTACTCATCTTTAGCCCTTTCTGAAGAACGTTCTGGATTTAGGGGCAGGAAGACAATTTGGGCAATAAGAAGCCATCGATGCCACCCCCTGTCTTACCTGGTGCTTTTTGTCTCTTTCTGGCTGGAATCCTGAATCCAGTGATTTACTTCTCTCCCGTCTGTCCACCAGCAGAGTTACCAGGGCTGGGGGAAACAACCCAGACGTGCTGCAGAGGACACAGTGGGTAAGACATGAGCTTGTCAGACCGCTTCCGGTTCTGGCTGAATGTGCTTCAGTGTCCTCCCACTTAAAGTGGGGATGCTGCGCCAGTGATATATTTGGCTGCCGTATATTGAGGGCTTACTCTGTACCAGGCTCTGGGCTACCAGTCTTTTCGACATCACTTCATCTCATTCTCAAAAGCCACATGAGGTAGGTATCATCAGTTTTGTTTTACAGACAAGGAAACTGAGGCTCCAGGAGGTGAATTGACTTGCCTGTGGCAGAGCTGAGGTTCAGGCCTGCTCTGCGTGACTCTGGTGTCTCTGCTTCTATCACTTGCTCCCTGCACAGGGCTGCAGAGAGGAAGAACTGGGAAACAGCATAGGGAGAAGCCAGGGCAGCGCTGAGCACCCACCGGTGGCTCAGCAAATGGCTGGTTGCTGCCACTGTTGTTGTTATAAAAAGCAAAGATCCTGGATAATCCCCAAACTGACAGCCGGCCCTGCAGAATCTCAAGCTGGCCATGGTCTCCCTGAAAACTTGTTTATTGGCCTGGTGGTTGTCTGAAGAAAGAGTTGTCTGTCCTCTCTCAATTGCTCGGGCCCTCAGAAGGTAGGCTCGAGTTACCGAGCACATACACCTGTTGTCCTGGGCTGGGAGGGGTTGGGGAGCTCAGGCGACCAAGCACACATCTGACCTGGGCTGGGGTCAGCAGTGTCCTTGGCAGGCCTGCAGCGGGCTCCCATAGCCAGAGGCCCTCCAGTCTTCCCTCCTGTCGTCCTGCTACCCCACTGTTCACCCCGGACATAGTACAAGCTCCTCCCGGAGCGGCCCCACATCAGCAATGCTAAGGGCAGCTCCCGACCAAGGGAAAGGTCAGAAAAAGGCAAATAGCAGCTATACTACCAGCCAATGCTAGCGAGTGCTGCTTAGTATGAAAAGCTGGGCTCACGGCCCCTTTTCACTGTCTCCTGGGAGTCTTACAGCACACCTACTGAGCGGAGTGCTCTCATGGGCGTCACTGCAGGGCTGGAGAAACAGGCTAACGAGATGGGGTAACTGGCCCCACTGCACACAGCAGGCGCAGGTACATCCAGCGTGGAAGCTCATTTTCTTAATTGCAAAGCCTTAGCATCTCCCCCAGCGCAAAGGATTAGAGCGGGGTCATTTTATTTTACTTCCCTTCAGTAAACTTTGGCATGACGACAAAGCTGAGAAAAGTGTCATCCTTGTGCCAGATGCCGTGTGGGTGCTCTCCTCATCACCAAGCCTCGCAACCATCCTGCGAACTACAGCTCAGAGAGGTCAGGTGACCCACCCTAGGTCACACAGCTCTTTCTGCTTTCATAGAACCAACTTTGGTCACTCAGGAAAAATGTACCGTGGAGAGGTTCTCAAAGTGCACCAGGATGCACATCTTCGGATACCCATCAAGTGTACCTCCATCTTCATCAGATTTCTCGAGGGCTGCCGGCTCTTCTTCCTGCTCAGTGTGTTTCTTTGGGAGAAACTCTAACTTGGCTCAGCTGAGCCTGCAGCAGGTCCCCAAAAGGAAGTGCTATCCTGGACGAATGTGGTGCTTGTCACCCCGGGTGCTCAGAAAGTTGGGCGATGGCACCATCTCCCTTATTGCTTAGGGGATGTCCCTAGCGTTTGTCTCCCTTAGGAATAAATCCTGTCCACATGAGGCCTGCCAGCTTCAGGCAGACCTTTGGCATTTTGGTTGCAACTGGGGTCAGGAATGGGAGCCTGTGGGAAGTAGGCGGTTCAAATGGGAGCTGTTGCAAGAGACAGGACCCCCCCCCCCCCGCAACCTCACCTGACTTTTTAAAAACCAGTTGATTGGAAGCACGTGGGGATTATACACAGACTCCCAAGAGAGTAGGATATCAGGCCTCAAAACAGACAGAAATCCAGGCTGCCTGGGTGCTGCAGCAGGATGGGGAGCAGCTTCCTCGGGGTTCACGTGCCTATGTGTAAGTCACTGGTTTTCAGATTTCTGTTGCCAAACACAGTTCCTAAACAATGCAGGTATTGTTTGTTTTCTTTATTGGCTAGAAAGACTCTTTATGTAAAATGGCAGGGAACAGAAAGAAATGGGCTCATTTCTGGCTGGTTTAGAGCTGCACTTGGGCCGCAGACAATGCCAGGAGGCAAGAGCCTCTGCAGAGAAATGATTCTTCCTCTCTGCCCACAGTCACCAGACTCTTTGAAGATTTGAGAACCGGAGCAAAGGGGAGCCAGGGAGAGGGCTGTCTTCGGGCAGCAATCTGTGGGTGCTTTCGCCTCGCTTGCACGGACATGGCCTGATTTCCCCGGGGACCGGCGGTGAGTTCACAGTCCTCCCCCTCCTGGCGGTGGGTCAGAAGCAGCCCCCACTGACTGCCACTGGCTGCACAGGTACTGGGGGATGGGGGGATACTCAGGGCTCTGGGTGCTGGGAGGAAGGCGATGGCATCCTGAGGGGTGTTGGCAGCCATACTGTGGGCATGTGGGCGGTACTCCTCGCCCAGGCCCAGATGCTAACCTTTTCCATCGGTCCTCTGGCCTCTGGCCCCCACGCCAGGAGGCAAATCCTCTGGCTCCTGAGGTTAGCCATCATTTTCTGTGAAGGACAGGGGGTTGGCGTGGGCTCCATGCTGATGGCAGGCAGGTGCAGTCACCCTGCGCGCTCTGCGGCATCTGCACACTGGCCCTCCCGGTCCAGGAGCAGGGTGTGAGCACCATGTAGCTGGTGCCTCCCGCTCCAAGTCGTCAGAGCAGGCTCCTCCTCATCTGGCCGCAGAGGACCCTGTTCCTCTTGGCTTACATCCTGCTCAGCAAACATACATTGTTGTTCTCCAAACCCTGCCTAAAGTTAAGGAAAACAGCGCTCAGATCTCCGAGCAGAAGATAGCTACCCTGCTCCTCTTGCTTCTTCCTTCTTCCCATCACCAACAAACATTTCCTGAGCACTGGTCTGTGCCTGGACCTGTGCTGGGGGTGAGGGATGGAGATGTGTGGCTACCTTCTGGGGCTCCCAGGCTACTACAGGAGCCAGATACACAAGCCAGCTATGATGCTGCCACAGCACTATTTCTCACTGACCCTTCTTCAAGGACTCATTCTTGAGTGTGGGCTCATCTTTCTTCTTTTCTGAGTCTCCAGGCCCCATGTCTATTTCCTTCACTGGGTTCTGCTATCCTGCAACCTAGACAATGAACAATTTCTTCTGTCTTATATGACAATGAGTCCTTCCCTGGGATTGTCGCAGGCAGAGAAGCAAGCATTCACTGTGTGTGTGTGTGTGTGTGTGTGTGTGTGTGTGTGTGTGTGTGTGTATGTGTATGTGTGAGTTTCAGGAGTTCCATCATGCCTGCAGAGGAAGAAGCCTGGACCAGAGTGTGGGCTTGGGGGACAATGAAGTGAGGAGAGACCAGGTAGCAGGTTCTTGCCAAGTTGAGTTCACCAAGCTCCCGACCAGACAGCACAGGGCTCTGAAATAACAAGCAGCCCCAGGTCAGACAGCCATGACCTGCCTGAGCTGTGGGGGTGGGAAATGGGAGGTGGGAGAGGCTGGGTGCTCTGTGCTCCAGGTGTCCCTGTAAAGTCAAAAGCCACTAATGGAAATAACCACCAGGGCATGATTTTTCATGCCCTGATTCCAATCACAGACCTGTCATCCAAGAAGAATATTGAAGGGGAAATTCCATTTCCTTTTAAACCAAATGTTCCCCACAGAAGCCAAAGGCTTGTGGGAACAATCCTGATTGGAAAGGCTTGAGCATATATTGTTCTGGCTTCTCGAGTGAGATGTGACAACACTCATCATTTATTGAGAGATGAGTTTACAGAGAGAGGGGGCTTGCCCACACATGGCAGTGACCTTTCTGGCTTCCTAGGACCAGATACTCAACTCACAGGAGGAGACTGGGGCCCATCTGGTCTTCGTGAGCAGATGGATGTGGGTCCTGGCAGGTGGGGAAGCTGGGCAGGAGGCACTGCACAGCAGAGGTGCCACATTAGGGCCCAGTGGAGCCCCCAAGGGGAAGAAGGGGCTCTGTACCACTCCCAGAGAAAAGCGCAGAGCTCAGTGTGCACACCCTTCTGCTTCTGCAGTTCATCCACACACAGGGCATTTATTTAAAGGACATAGAAAGAAAGAAGGTGATAGGCCTCATGGTCTGAGCAGTTGACACAGGGTCACACAGCCAAGGTCCTCTCCTTGGTCTGCCACATGTAACCTGTGAACACTGATGGCTGATAGTTTCTGCTTTAAGTGCTTAGAAGAACTGCACTCAGTGAATCCTCACAGCCACCAGGGTATACAGTCCTACTATGGTCTCTATTTTATACTAAGAGAAGCTGAGGTTCAGAGAGGTTAAGTAACTTGCCTCAGGCCACACAGCCAGGAAGAGCTTCTGGGCTTTTCACCACTTCACTGGATCTCTCCCTTGTTCTCCTGGCATTGCTGTCCTCCCTGTCCATGTGGAGGAGACAACCTCCTGGATGGGTTCTTTTACACATTCACGGGGACTTCCCACACAGGTGAAATCGGCCCACATGGCCACCCTTCGTGTATGGTAACGGCCTGGCAAAATCTGGCCCCAAGGCGAATATGTGAAAGGCCTGTTGCTGTGGGCAGTATTTTATTTACTCTGCAAGTATGACTTACTCTTGAATCACGACTTCCTGTCTTCTGCTGCATGTGCATTCTCTGTCTGGGACAAGACCTGCCCGGGGCAAAAACATGCCCCATGGTGTCACCAGCAGGGGGTACTGGGTAAGGGCAGCTCCTCCAAAACACCTCAGGGCAGTTGGCTGCCCGTGGGTCTGTGCCTATCAGGCTTCAGAACAAGAGAGGCCAGGACATGGCACAGGGAGAGTGACCAACACCCTGTGCCGGTCAGACAATATGAGGGCTCTATGTCCAGTTCTAATTTAAACAGTAACTTTTCCAGTTGCAAATGAGAAGCAGTTTATGCTCATTGTAGAATATTTGAGAAATACTGGGGCGCCTGGGTGGCTCAGTCGTTAAGCGTCTGCCTTCGGCTCAGGTCATGATCCCAGGGTCCTGGGATCGAGCCCCGCATCGGGCTCCCTGCTCGGCAGGAAGCCTGCTTCTCCCTCTCTCTCTGCCCCTGCTTGTGTTCCCTCTCTCGATGTCTTTCTCTCTCTGTCAAATAAATAAATAAAATATTAAAAAAAAGAATATTTGAGAAATACAAAACAGAAAAGAATCATCACCCAGAATGTCACCAATATATATTCCCACTGCTCACATTTAAGGGTGTTCTTTCCTGTTTTGTGTGTGGGTCTGGGCATGCACCTGTGTGCATACATATGTGTGAGAGTGCAATGTGGGTGTGCATCTGCATAATGCTGAGTATATAGCTGCATATTGCTTTTTTCCATATTCCTCACAAAGATAGTGTTTGATGGCTGTATATGTGGACATGAGAATTGATTTGCCCACCTTATCGGATATTCCTCCATAATAAAGGCCAACACTTCAAGGGAAGAGCTGTAAGAGCAACACTTGGTTACATATGTAGATCATTTCTTTAGGATGGATTTTTGGAAGTCAGATTATGGAAATAAAAGCTAGGAACATTGTCAAGGGCCTTGATATCCATTGCAAAGCACCAGCTCACCTTTAAGGGGCTTTGACACAAGAGAACATGTCCAGGGCCAAGTGATTGGTCTGATGTGGCTCTCTGCCACCTTCAAGGGTGAAGGCTGATTGAGAAGGGGAGAACCCTTTCACTTTGAAAGGAGGTGGTGCGAACAGAGCAGGTAGCTGCCTTGAAATATTTGAAGGGACATCTTGTGAGAAGGGGAGGGACCTCTTACGGTGACTCCATAAGGTGAAAACTAGCACCATGGAGTAGCATCTTGGCTTAACATAGGAAGATTTGCAAGAAAAGAAAAGCCTAGTGTTGGCTGGAGGCTTTGCCTCATGCTGCAGGATGGAACTCGTTATGGGGTGTTTGGGGTGGTGAGGCACATAGTGCCTGCTGAGGCAGAGGCTGCCTGGCTGTGGGTGTGTGCCTTCCTGGAAGCGTTCACAGAGGTGGGGTGTAGACAGGCCAAATGGTAGAATGTCTTGTTATAAAAGGGCCTGAGGTGGGGGGGGGGGCACCTGAATGGAGCAGTCGGTTAAGCATCCAACTCTTGGTTTTGGCTCAGCTCGTGATCTCGGGGTCTTGATATTGAGCCCCACCTTGGGCTCCCTGCTCAGTGAGGAGTCTGCTTAAGATTCTCCCTCTCCCTCTCCTCACCCTTCAAATAAATAAATAAATAAATCTTAAAAAGAGGAGGGGTGGGGGAGAAGAGAGGGGCTAAACATTAATATCATTCCTACAAGATACAGTCTTTCAAAGTGTATTTTCCAGCACCTTATGTTCTTTAATTTGTTCTTGCTTCTAATCACACACACACAGACTGCTGACCATCTGATGAGCCTCCACTCAGGGCTACAGGTTTGGTTCTTTCAGTAAGGCCCACAGGTTCCCACCTTCATGTCAATGGCATTAAGCTTCTCAGACCTGTTCTAATCAATATTAGCACTTTGAAATAAGCTATTCAGCTACTGGGAAAAGCAACACAAATGAAGCTGATAGGGCTGGGAGAGAAGCACCAGCTAGCTGCCAGGTGGGGCCACGGAGCAGGAGGTGGCGGGGGGGTTGTTGCCTGACGCAGGTGTGTCCCCAGGTTCAGACAGAGACACTGTGTGTACAGCATGGCTGTGTAGGTGGTCCAGATGCAGAGGACCATGGGCACGGGCTGTCCTGCACCAGGGGTATGATGCAAAGCTACAGCCGGACCCCCTGTGGCAGGGCCTGGGTGGCATACTTCCCAACTTACCTTCAGGAGGGAGCCCTGAACAGAATTTGCTTTAAAACCAGCACGCTGTATATCTATGGGGCCATGTGTAGAGATTCCTGAAGCAGCTCGAGGCTGGGATAACCATATGGGTGCCTGGGCAGTTGACTCTTTGACTCTGGAAAGTTCTACAAGGCGAGCTAAAGAGCTGAGCAGTCCCTTAGCTGAGCCATGGATCAGTAAATGGGTTCTTTCCATCTGCTAGCTCCTCCGGCTTCCAAGTGAAGGGGGTTGAGGGGCTGCAAAGGCTGGGGCTGCCCTCCCCACCCTCCACCTCCAGGGCCAATTTCCATAGGGATGAGATCCAGAGGCCAATACCCCTCCTGCCCCAGGAATGCAAACTTGCAATCTCTTGTTGGGAGTTTGCAGCTGCTGCCTGTCAGGCCAAGACTGTTGAGAGGCTGCTCCAAGCCCCAAACTGCCGCTAAAGCCACATGCTCTGGAGAATGGGGTGCTGGGCTAGCTCCAGGACCCAGCCTGAGCATCAGGCTGCAGATGCAATAGGGAGCAGGTTCGTGGCCTCAGCCTTCCCATGGGGCTACATCTCTGGGTTTCCTTTGTCCATACCTTGTCTTTAGGCAGATTGACCCTGTACACCCCTCCCGCCCTCAACCTTTATCGTCTCCCATGAAAAGATTCCTTATGTATTTTTTTGTTGTTGTTGCCAAAAATCATTTGTATTTTCACTCAGGGTGGGCCCTTCATTCATTCATCCACCATCCCATGCACCACCACATGCCAGGTACTGTACTAGGATCTGGGCTGAATGGGCACATACTTCGGCTCATCCCGGGCATGCCTTTCTCCAAAGTGGATGGTTCTACATTCCAATGAGCCCTCACGTCATGGAAGGGGAAATGTTTGGTCTCCTTATCACCCCATGGAGGTTCACCGGGCCTTCCTGTAAGTCTGGCCAGGGGGCTTGAAGCCAGAATACAGACTTGGGCAGGTGAGGAGTTTTAGCTGAAGGGGCACAGGGCAGGGAGTTCATGGCAGGCAACGAGTCCTTCAGGGTAACTACCTTGTCCTATTCCCTGTGCCTAGTAGCACTGTTGGCACATTAGGTGCTTCATAAACGGTTGTTGAATGAATGACCCAAGTCCCATCCTTAGAAAGCAAGGGTCAAGATAGGAGGTGCGTGAAGTCCTGGGGAATGGATAGGCCACAGACTGCAGAGAAAGGCAGTGACCCAGAAGCTGGGAGCGAGCAGGACTCATAGTGAGGCAACACCACAGATGGAGAGAAGCTGGAGTTCTCCGGAGTCCCAGGTGGACACATGGAGGCTGGCCTTGGGTAAGACAGAGGACACAAGCATTTTGTCCTCTTCACAGGACAATCTCTGTAAAAGGTTGGGGAATGAAGCATTGAGGATGGTCTCTGCAAAGGCTTTCTTCCTGGCTTTGGAACACCAGCCTCTCCTGGCTTCCTTCCTACCTCCCTGGTTGCTCCTTCTCTGTCTGCCCTTTCCTTCTTTATCCTCATTGTTACAGCCTGCAGTGTCTCCCATCTGGTCCCTCCTGTTCTCTTCATACCCACTCTCTCTGGGTTGTCCAGTCTTGGCCCATGACTTTAAGGATTATCTCTATGCTGAGACACCCGAACTTCCATCTCCGACATGACTGCTCCCCTGAGCTGCGGACTTGTACTGCTTGACAACTCATGACTTGTCCAAACGAAAACTTTTTTCACTCTCTGTCCTTCCTTGTTACTTCTGTGCTTTTGCCACTCATTTGCCCATCTCGGTAAATAGCACTAGAACCTTCTAAGTCAAGGCTGAGACGAGAGTAAGGTGAGCATACCAGTTCAGGAGGCCCTCACCCTCAGGGGCCCACCTGCACCTGCATGGCCCTGAGAGCAAGGGCCTCCTTGAATATTGTGCCCTTGGTACTTGCTTCCTCTCCAGACCCTGACTATACCAAGTGGCTTCAGCCAAATGCCTAGAAATCACACTTGATTCCTCTTACTTTTTAACACCTATATTCAGTCCTTCAGGAGGCTGTGTTGACTCTGCTGTGAACTTAGCAAATGCAGCCAGTTCTCTCTACTTCCATTCCTGCCACGCCGGCCCCGTCCTCATCACCCCTCTCCTGGACCACTTCTGGGGTTCCCCTGGTTCCATTCTTGCCTTCCCCCAATCTGTTTTCCACACAGCAGCCAGAAAGGCAATTTCCATTTTTACAAAAGTAATGTACGGACCCAGTGTTAAATGATGACTCGTTCTATAAGGCTTCTAATGGAGAAGAGCAGACTGCTGTCCTGGCCCTCCTCGGTCACATGTCACGCTTCCCAGAGGTGAGCTTTTGCAGCCCTCAGCAGCTGCTGCCATCCTGATACAGCTAACATTTGACTTTTATGTTTTACTTATTTTCTACTGAATTCCAAACGTGGAATAACACTTACCTCTCTTATCCCTCGCCCCCATCATGCAGATATGTGGCGATAACATCCTTCTAATTTAGCTACATCACAAGTAGGATGAAGTCAGCCGTCCATGTGCAGCTGCTGTCTGGGCGGGCTGGGAGGTATGTGGGGGTCCTACTGTCTCTCCTGTGGATCTTCAACCCATTCTCTTGTGTTCAGCCCCGCTTGTGGCAGCCTTCAGAGCTGTCTCCCTACTTCCAGTTCTAGATGCTGAAGCAGGAGCCAGCTTCCTTCCTGGCTCCCCTCCGTTCAGACAAGCATGGTTCTCCCTTGGTCAGGTCAGTCTGACAACATGGCCACCCTTGTCCATCTGCTTTCCATATTGCACCTTGCTCATATGTCTTGTCCACTGTCATCTCCCTCTTATTCTTTTTGTCTTTATGGGTCCATTCTGCTTTTACCTCGTCTTCGTCATTTTCTTGGGATTTGGGGAGGACACATGTAGTCAATCCATCATGTTCAACTTGGAAGTCAAGGTAGTACTGTTGTGTTCCGCATACACCGCTCAAACTTTTTCTTTTCAAAAAGCCTTTGCTTTCTTTCTTTTTTTTTTTTAGAGAGATTTATTTATTTATTTGAGAGATAGAAAGCACAGGGAGGGGAAGAGCAGAGGGAGAGAGAGAGAGAGAAAGTATCTTAGGCAGGCTCCACACCCAGTGTGGAGCTTGACGTAGGGCTTGATCTCATGACCCCGAGATCACGACCTGAGCCGAAACCAACTGAGCCATCCAGGTGCCTCTCAAAAAATTCTTTCTTGAATGATCAAGAGACATACTATAGATATAAATATTGTCATGTATAACATTGTCTGATCTAGGGCATAGAATAAAAATGTTAAAATTATCAATACATTCAACAATGTTCTTTCAAAAGTACTAATTGAGCATTGACTATATGCTAAACACCTCTTCAGGGGTTTGGCATAAAGAGAACAAAATAGACACGATGCCCACCCTCACAGAAATTCATCCACACTGGGGGACAGGCCAGATAATAGTCAATTACCGCAGAAAATGGGCAAATTGTAGAATGTTTTAGAAGGTGGTGAGACCTGCAGAAAAAATGAGCGGTAAAGCTGGGTAAGGAGGATACAGACTGGCAGGATGGGGGCAGTTTGCATGAGGCAACAGTGTAGACAGGTAGGGTTCTGCTGAGGGGTGGCTTTTGGAGCCTAGATGTGCTAGAGGAAGGTGTTACATTGTGGGCTATCTGGAGAAAGAATGTTCAGGGTAGAGGGAACCGCAGAGGCCCCGGATCAGAAGCATTATAGTGGCAGGGAGGCCAGGGTCCCAGGGATGGTGTGAGCGAAGGGCAGTGGGAGGTGGGGAGGGGAGAGAAGTCATGAGGAGCAGATACCATAGAGACCTTATAAATGCTTGTAAGGACTTCGGATTTCTGCCCCCAGCAAGATGGAAACCAAGGAGGCTCTCTGAGCACGGGAGTGTTGTAAACTGGTCTGCTTGGCAATTCAAGAGGCTTGCTCTGTGTGGCAAACAGATTGTAGGGGCAAGAGGAGAAACAGCCAGTTTTAATCACCCAGATGTGGGATGACAGTGGCTTAGGTGGGGGTGGTGAGAAGTGTTGGATACCGGACATACATCGATATGTCCACCACCCCACAGAATTTTCTTAGGGTTTCAAGGAAATAGAGTCAAGGGATGACTCCAAGAATTTTGGCCTGAGCCTTTTGGCAAAGGCTGAGGGGTAGAGGAATTTGGGGGCGTGGGGGAGATTCATGGATAGCCAGAGAATCAGAGCCATGAAATCAAGCCGAAGGGTGGGAGGAAATAACACAGAGGACTCTTCTATGTAGTTTAAATCCCTGATGACTTTCTGTTGCACACAGAATCAAGCTCTGTGTCAAGATGATTGAGAACTTACAGAACTGGCTTCTTCCCACCTGACTTTATCCATCTCCCTAGCACCCACTGCCCTCCAGCTACAGCGGCCTTCGGGATATTTGCCCTAGCTCCTCTGCTTGAAATGCTCTTTTTATTTTTTATTTATTTTTATTTTTTATTTTTTTGTGGGGCGGGGGAGCCTGAAATGCTCCTAATCCAGGTTTCTCCTTCTTATCATTCAAATCTTAGTCAATGTCACCAACCCAGAGAAGCCTTCCCTGGCCACCCAATTCACTACTTTAGGTTATATCTTACCATTTTAATTTCATCATAACATGTTCCAAAAACTGGTATTTTCTTGCTTGTGGGTTTATTTACTATACAGACTTATTAACCTGACTGAGATAATTAGAATGCAAGTAGCTTTGCCTGTCTTGTTTCCTGCTGTGTTCCCAGGCCTAGACCTATACCTGGCACATAGTAGCGGTTTCACGTTGCTGAATGAATAAGCATCACATAGAGCTTTCCCTCTGAAGAGAATTTTCCTGCCCACTCCCCCACCTCTACCCCCAGCTCACTCTTTGGTTTTAATGTGGAGTGCTTTTCTGCCAGGACCTGGATGGGCTGCACTTTACAACTTCTGATCAGCTAGAAGCTTCTGGTTTCCCAAGAGGGTTGTTGGTGGTGCAGAATCTCTGCTAACATTCTGGGAATCAGTAAGAGAGCAGATAGTCAGCAGGCTGGGTTGGAGCCTGAAATGTCTCCCTCCCTGCTCAGGGAAGAGCCAGGAATCTGCAGAATCTTCTCTTCCTTCAGTCTCAGCCAAGCTAGAAATACCATTATCAGAAGGAAATGGAGAGACCTGGTTTGACCCTAAGAGGGGGATGCTTCTCCAAGAGCCCTCTGATTTTACTTGCTTTCAGTTGAATAAGGCTATGGGGTGGGGGAGGGGCTGAATAAGGTCCTTTTTCCTTAAGGAGGGAGAGAAGAAGGATTTGGGTGCTGTTTGTTCCTCATCCTGGCTGATTTTAGATGACCTGAGAAAGCAAATCTCTACTCATCCCCTCAAGGTATTTTGACTTCAATTTTTGTCCCCAGCAATCCATCCTATACCCTGTAGCCAGAATGATCTTTCTCTCAGATAAATCTTTCTGTGCTTTACTTTAGATGTTTTCTATTGCCTTGTCTCTAGGTTCACTAATCCTCTGTTCAACTGTACCCACTTTCTTTAACATATTAATCATAGCTATTTTAAAATGTTCTAACTTATTTCTATTATTCGTTTTTTTCTCCTTATCATCAATCACATCTTCTTGTCTCTTTGCATATCTAGTAATTTTTATTACACATTGGTCATCGTGTATAATAGAATCATAGAGGCTTTGGTTGATATTCTCAACCAGCAAGGATTCCTTCTTTGTTAGGTGGGTAGGGTAAAAAGACTACCACCTCAGTCCTACCAGAGATTGAGCTGGGTTGGAAATGGATTGCAGATTTATTTATTTATTTATTTATTTATTAAGATTTTATTTATTTATTTGACAGAGAGAGACACAACGAGAGAGAGAACACAAGCAGGGGGAGAGGGAGAGGGAGAAGCAGGCTTCCCACGGAGCAGGGAGCCCGAGGCAGGGCTCGATCCCAGGACCCGGGGATCATGACCTGAGCCGAATGCAGACGCTTAACCACTGAGCCACCCAGGCGCCCCTGGATTGCAGTTTTAGTAAGACTCAGCTTATCTGTAGTTTGTCCTTGTTCCTTGAGTGAAATCTTTCTGAAGTTTTGATTTACAACCTGCTGGCACTCTCTTCTCAGCCCTGAAAGTTCCTTCCCCTTTAAAGGATGTATCACTGGGCCAGCAAACTAATGGCTCAGGTCACATCTTGTCCTCTGCCTGGTTTTGTATGGCCCACAAACAAGAATGGTTTTTACAGATGAAAATTTGCAATCTGTTTGGTGATGGAGAGCATTAAGTCTGAATCCCTACTAAGTGAAATTCTATCTTGTCCAAAAGAATTTGGTTCTTCTTATAAGTAGACCTGTATTACAAAAAAATTCAGTTCCTTTATAATATCCTCACTTTTGCCTCTTGGACTGCAAGGCATGTATATAAATATTTACTATAAAATAAATATATATTGGGGCATCTGGGTGGCTCAGTTGGTTAGGTATCTGACTCTTGATTTTGGCTCAGGTCATGAACTCAGGGTCATGGGATCAAGGCCCGTATTGGGCTCTGCACTCAGTGGGGAGTCTATTGGTGTTCTCTCTCTCTCCCTCTGCCCCTCACCCCTTCTCTAAAGTAAATAAATAAATAAAATAAATATACATTATATCTAATAAGTAATAATAATTATTATTAAATAAAATGTTCACATAAGAAGTTTGCTAACCTCTGGCGTACCAGTTAGAGTTTGATCAGAGCAGCAGAGCCAATAAGAATGACATGGAATAATGATTATATGGGTTAGACCTTATGCAGTTGTGGGAGCTGGTAGGGGAGTCTATGGAAACCTGCTGTATCTGTGTTTAGTGGTGGGCCAGAAGTTGCTATAAATCAGCAGAGTACTGTTGTCTCAATCCACTTTCCAAATCTCAAATTTATCTTGTGACCACCCATAATCTGGTACCAAACAAGGAAAAGAATTCTGGGAAAGGCACTTCCAATTTAGCTAAGCTAACACAGTTAGCACCACTGATATTTTGAGCTTAGATTTTTATCTTTCCACTCTGGGTGTGTTCAAAATCTGGCAAGTATCCTAAAAGAGACTGGCATGTTTGTCACAGCCCCCCTCCCTCTGATTGTGTGTTGGGGGGAGACTTCATTCCTTTTTCCAGTCCTGGTGCCCAGCCTCTAGTGTTGTCCTAGGTCAAAACCAGCTTTGCCTGAGGGCTCCTCTTATTTCCAGTCCAGCAGCCAGCCCGGACGACCTTGAAGACTTTCCTTGTTCCTCTTTCCTTGGTAAGGTTCCCCTGGCTGGGCCAAGTCCCATCACCAGCCTGTGCCCTGAACTGGCAAGAGTCTCCAAGGAAGAAGAGAGCCAACATTCATCAGCTCACCTAGGAAAGGCGTTTCCTTCCCTGGACTTCATTGCCTCCATCGTACTCTTAGATCCTAAAAAAAAAAAAAAAAATTTAATAAAAGATCTTTAATTTTTTCCAATTTTTCCTTTTGTCCCTAGTCATTGCAGCAGGAGCATTGGCCTGCAGCAACCTTCCCTAGCCTGCCCGAATGCAGAAGTCTCTCTCAGGTCAATTCATTAGGGCTGCTTCCTGCTTCGATTGAACTTTCCCATTGGCCTCAGGAGAAAATCCTGTCTCAGCACACGTGGCTCTCCATGCTGTCTACTTACTTATTCAGTCTCACCACCCGGACTTACACTTTCCCACACACTGCATATTCTCTCGAGCCTGGGTGCTTTTACCCATTACAGTGTCTGCCCGAAATGTCCTTACCTGATTTCCCACTTAACAAACATCAATTAATCCTTCAAATTCCAGCTTAAATGCCAAATTCTCTGTAGCAGGCTTGGGTGCCCCATTCCCTGTGCTCTCTACTGCCGTGTACTTGTGTGCATGTAGATTTATGATCTCCATTTCCAGCTGAGAGCTCATGGAAGAGGGATTGGGCCTTGTTCATCTCTGTGTCCCCAGCACCCAGGGCCGCACCTGACAACCAGTAGACATCTACACTTGTACACAGAGAGAATGAAAGCAGGAAGGAAGGAAGAAAAGAAGACAGAATTAGGTAAAGAACAGAAAAGACAAATAGAGAAAATGATGGAAGCCCATCTTAGAAGGGTGTCCCAATTGAATCCAGAAATCACCATGATTAAGATTCATTCCAACCCCCAGCCTGCCACAGGAAGATGCTTATACCACAGGTCTCTCTCCTCTGGAGCCAGGGCTAGCTCACGCCTGCTATTTGCAGGAGTCTATTCCCAGCACACCTCTCCGATGAGCCAATCTGCCATCATGGTCCCTATGTGCTTTATTTGGACCAACTGGGCAAGCTGGGACTTGTCCATGGGCTGGAAACTTCTGTAAATAGTGTGTGGATCCCAGAATGGAAGGGCCATGGCTTGCTGGAGAGGTGGGGCCTGGCAGGAGTTTGTAAGCTGTTTTTGGAGGGAGACAGCCCAGGGTCTACCAGGCCCACAGAAGCAGACAGAATGGGCTTTGTTCTCCTCTAACTTCTTAGACCTCATACCCAGGCTCCAGGAATTACGGGGTCCACACAGTGTCCCCAGGCTCTGCCTAGCTTTTCAGAGCCCTTTATGTTTAATACTTTAGCAGGTGCATAAGCAGCCCTGGAAAAGCAACAAAATGAAACAAAAATAACCTCCTGGAATCCCACTGTGAGGCCTCAGTGTACCCAGGGCTTATTCACAGGATTGATCCACATTCTCTTCACATTGGTAAGTGCCCTCTCAGATTCCAAACCTCCTTCCTGGGACCTGAGTCCCAGAGCAGGTGGTGGTTGCTCATCTGTACCTGGGCCAAATCACCAACGGGCAATTTGCATTAGCCACACGTGGATGGTTGTCACTACCCTGGAGGAGGCAAGTTAATGATGTTCATTGAGGTTAACTGGAATCAATGGCCGCTTAGCCCTTCTCTCACCCTGGGCTGAGGACCCTCTAAGATACTGCTGGTTGAGGTCAGGTTTTCCTGGAGCATGGAAAGGGCCATCCCAAGAGGGCTGGTAGGGTCCTCCTTACTCCACATAACTCCTCATGGGCTCAAGGTCTTTTACTACCTGGAATAAGACTTCTTTCCCCCAACGGCCATGCCAGAGAGGGAGGGACAGGTTAACCCAGGGCAGCCACTAACCCTAGGATGGCAGATAAGCAGCACCTGTGATGGCGTTGTCCCTAGAGGGCTCAGGGCAGACATCCTGAATCGATCCCGGCACTCTTGCGTGCTGCGCTAAGCTCTGACCACAGTCTGCAGATGAGCACTCCAGGTAGCCCTCCCAATCAATCACGGTTGGCAGCAGAAATGAAATCCATTTGCCATCCTTACATTAATCTTTTATCAGAGATTAATTTGTCTGATCGGTTAGGGATTTCCCACAATAAAGCTTTGCCTAGCAGAGGCTGGGGCCCCGAGGGAATAGGGAGGATTTTCATTATCTTGATGGGCATTGAGGGAACTATCAAGAAGGCTGGAAACTTAGAGGCTCAGAGTGACTGAAGTGGTCATTGAGAGCCCCTTCAGTGACGGCCCTCCAGGCTTGGCATGGCCCTCACATTTTCCTTGTTCTGTAGTGTCTGGCTGCTTACAAAGTGTGTGCCTTTAACCCCATCACAATACAAACATGGTTCTGGCAATATCTCCCATTTTGTACATCTTATTCTCAGACTATCAGGTTTTATGTTCTATTCCATAACCATCAGTTACTAGAGATTTGTAGCTTTTGGAATTTCGGGCACTGTCCTGAGATGTGGGGAGGACATGTGTCCTTCCACAGCCTTCTGACCCCAAATGATAAGGTCTAAGAGTGTTGGGCCTTGACTGTGGAAGGATGACCAGGCAGGATGGGTCAGGGTGGGCAGAGGGACAGCCATGCATGTGCATGAGTGTGTGCAACATGTATATGTCCTGGGGCGTCAGCCCACCATTGCCCCTCAGCCATGTTGGTGCATGTCTGGAAGATTTGTTGAGGAGGGAATGGATTGTTTTTAAGCGGGACTGAGGAACTTCTTGGGCAGGCAGGAGTTAGGCTGAGGAGCAAAACCTTTCTCTTTAGAGGGGCTGTCGCTTGGATTTGTCCCTAGCTCAGTGTCCTATGGACACATTAAACTCCAAGTTCAGATGAAAGGAGACTTTTCAGCGGAGACCTTGAAAGACACTGGGCACAGGAGCAGCCTCGCTATGGCCCTAGGTGACAGAGCTTTCCTTCAGGCACAGAAGGCCATGTGGCCTCAGCCCTCAGGCTCCAGACACTATAGCCCCATTCTGGGGGCTTCAGGACTCCAGAGCTTTCTTGCTGTGGTGGCCGCACCGTGGCCCTGGACAAGAGGAAATGAAGGGGAGCAGAGTGCCTGTGCTAAGTGGCCAGTCAGGGGACACGTCCACGGCACAGGAGAGGCGGCTGAGGACTCCTGGAGATCAGCTTATCACAGAGCCGTGCTGATCTGTTCTAGTGTCTTCCTCCCGCATTGTACTGTGCCCTCTTTGAGTCTAGGGACTGCACTCAGCATCAGACCTTGCATAAACAATTCTTGAATCAACAAATGAACACTGTGGAGAATATGTAGTAATGTTTATAAATATTCTCCCCGGGAAACTTTGCATTCCTCCTGGGAATAAAATGTACCCCTGCCCACTTCTAGAGACAGTCTGGAAGAAAAGGGAAGAATTCAGATCTTGGAGCCAGTAGAGCTGAGCCAGCAGTTACTACCCACGTGGACGGGGGCGGGTCATTCAGCCTCCTTGAGTAAGAAGGGCAAAGTGTTCATCCCCTTCCTGATGCCCCTGGACTGTGGTTGATGACAGAGAAAGAGAGCCCAGATACAGCAGGTTGGGCCTGGGCATGGATTGGAACACGGGGTCTTTTTGGTCTGGATTCAATTTCACTCCACCCACAGCACTGGCTTCCCTGGGACCCTGAGTGGGAAGGTGGGTTGGCAGAAGCAGCCAGAGGAGGAAACAAGTGTGGTGCGTGGGGTGAAGAGGCCTGGGGCTGGCCGGGCTGGGGGCACCCGTGCTTGGTCTCTGCCTGGCCGGGGCCTGGTCCCGGCCGACGTGCCGTAGCCCCGCACCGGCCCCAAGACCCCAGGCTGTTTGGAGCCCCCCGGGACCGGCTCACATCCCCTCAAACCTTGCACGATGTGCCTGCCACTGTGGGTCTCGGGGAAACAGGTCACACTGGAGGTGGGAGGCCCCGCCCCGGAAGTGGCAGCTTGGTTTCTCCCGGGGAGTTTTCAAAAGCTTCAGTGGCATCAGCTGTTCCAAATGAAGATTCTGCAGGCAGGTAATGGGGGCCCCCCATTAATGTCTGCCTTCAGCTCAGGTCATGATCCTGGGGTCCATGATCCTGGGGTCCAGGAATCCAGGGTCCTGGATCTTGGGGTCCAGGAATCGGGCTCCCTGCTCAGCGGGAAGCCTGTTTCTCCCTCTGCCACTCCCCCTGCTTGTGTTCCCTCTCTCTGTCAAATAAAGTAAAGTAAAATAAAACAAAATAAAGTAAAATAAAAATAAAAATAAAATAAAATAACAGGAACATAGTTGAATAATTCAAATAGCACAGGTTGGCCGATGGTGGACCTCCTTCACTTCTTCCACCCTGAAGTGCTGGTCTCAAGAGAGCCCTTGCACTGGCTCCTTCTGTTCACCTCTCTCAAAAAGACACAATTGTACTTCAGTTTCTTGATTTTCCAGCTTCAATATTATCTACAGACTCGTTATTTCAAGATTAGGATTAGTCCCTTTACACACACACACACACACACACACACACACACACACACACATACACACTTCTACCCCTCCCTTCTCTCAATCTGCTTAGATCACAAGATTTGATTAGTAAATATCCAGGGTTTACTATAGTACGACTATAAGTATAATTGACAATTAAGCAGCCTATTGTTCCATGATTACATTTCTCTTCTTTAACAACTATTGTTTATTGTTTTCTGGGAGGGTGGGGAAGGGTAATAATTGCCTCGTTTTTTATTTGCTTTAACTTCCTGTCTTTATCACTAAATCTCCCCATTCTCTTCCCAACACAGCCGGGAAGTGCCAGGTGCACGTCTTCTTGGAGACATCTACCCCAGACTCTTCCATGCCTCCCGGTTTCTCTTCAGGCCTTCTGCACACCTGCGGCTGTCATCTGACGGCCTTCCTTCATGCAATCTCAGGAATTCACCTGTGTCCCGGGTCTGATTTCCTCCTCTTCCTTAGTGTTTTCCCTTGTTTGGTGAGTCATGATCTCCACTGGCTCCCTGAGAAAGGTGCATGATTCCGAGACCTTGAATGTTTGTTGAATGTCTGAAAATGTCTTTATTGGAACTGATTAATAATTTGACTATTTATAATTGACTGATTTGTAACATGACTATTTCACATCATTTTTCCTCATCCCTTCAAAGGCCCTGCAGTGCTGTCTTCTAACTCATTCTGAGAAGTTTCTGGCTGGAGGTCTGATGCCATTCTCATTCCTGATCCTTTGTAGGTGACTTTTATTTGTTTCTCTCTGGAAACTTTTGCCCCAGTGTTCTGAAACGTCCTGATAACATGACTCAAGAACATTTGCTTTTCACTCTCTGGGGCTGTACACTAGGACAGTATTTCCTATCCCACAGTCCTACATGGGATCCTGGGGAAGGATCCAGAACAGCCATTCCTTCCTCTTCCCTTTTGGCCAAGTCCCAGTTGCATTGGATTGTCCGCACCTCTACCAGGGAGCTCAGGGGTCAATCTGAGTAGGCTACTCTCATCAAGTCCTTCTTGTTTCCCCTTAGCAGCAGTTGGTTCAGGGATGGTCACGTCACTACTTCCAGCCAGTGTGACATGAGGGGAGGTTGGCTGGGAAAGGGCCCCTCACTCTGAATAAGGAGATGTCTGGAAGAAATAGCCCTTCTTCTTCCTGTCTGATCATGATGTCAGCTGCCATCTTGTGACCACAGGGGGATGAGGGCTGATCTTTGAGAAGAGAGGTACAAGCTGAGATGGCAGGGAGGAAAGAAGGGGAGGACCTGTGTCCTTCAGGGTACCGTGGAACCACTGCATTAATCTGTCACAGCCACCCTACCTGGGAGCCCCTTTTAGATGAGGTGATATCTTCTCCCTGTTGTCTAGGTCCATTAATTTATTCCTTGCACCTGGAAGCTTCCTAACTGACAAAGTGAGTGATGTTGGCATGCATAAATTATAGTCCCAGCCTCCAGGGCCTGGATATATACTTAAATCATAGAGTTAGGCACAGGGGTCCAAGCCAGGTGCAGGTTTGGTCCTGGGAGTGAGATGTCAATCAGAGCCAGACAAGGGACAAAAATGTAAGGTGGGGGTGTCTCGTGGTCAGGGCTTCATGCTCTGGAATCCGAGCTTTGATACTTGCTCCCTTGGTAAACTTGGTGAGCTATTTCACTGTGCATCTAAGCCTGGCTTCCTCATCTGTAAGATGAATGTAATCACAGTATCTGGTGTTGAAATTATCAAATGAGATAACACGTGAGAGCTCAGGACTTTTCTTGTGCATAGTGAGTGCTCATGACTGCCAGGGGCCGGACCCACTGAATATACTGAACCACGGGCTCTTCACGTCCTCTGCATAAGGGATACTGAGTGCTCCAGTCGGGCTGTAGGTGAGACTGGGATGTCAGCTGTGGGGAAAACACATTCTCCCCGAGGCAGTGGGGAGGGAACTTGCGACAATTGGAAATATCACCAATCCATGGAAGTCACAAGTTTGAAGGTTTAAAGAAAATACATTAGACTGGTAGTTCTCTCTCAATGGATACATGTAGCGGGATCATCTAGGTGACTTGTGAAGCACAGCTTGCTGGGTCCCACCCCAGAGTCTCTGATTCAGTAGGTTCCGGTGAGCTTGTGAATTTGCATTTCTCGGAAGTTCCTAGGTGATTCCAATACTGCTGGTCTGGGTCACAGAGTTTGAGAACCACTGTATTAGGGGAGGTGGAGAGAAAGACCATTAGGGAAAATCATTTGCGGTTACTGTCTTTTTAAATTTTAAATTTTATTTTATTAAAATGATGTTATTATGGAAAAATGCAAACATACATGAAAGTAGAGAGGTATATAATAAGCCCTCATGTCTCTCCCTACCACTCGGCTTCAACATATACCGACTCATGTCCCATCTTGTGTCACTCGATACCTTCTGAATGCACCTCCTCCCTCCCCACAGCCAAGAGCACAGGCCCCAGCCCTGTCTCTGGCTTGCTCCCAGTGCTCAGAAAGGGGCCACCTCTTTGGGGTCCAGCAGCATGGAGAGATGACCAAGTCAGGCTGTTTTTGAAGAGCTGGGACAGGCATCTGTTGATGGTCCTCTATCACCCTCAAACATCCACCCCCACCATAGGTAGGCAGCTGAGGCTGTAGCGGGCTTTCCCTGGCCAGCTACACAGCTGGATGGCTATGGGCTCAGCTAGCTGTCACCACCAGTCTTGGGCTCTGAAGACTAGTTCTCCTCCAAACAAGCTGAGCCCCTGCCACTCCATCATTCAATCAACCACAGTGTGCCTGGTTCTGTTGGGGAGACTGCAAAGAACAAGAGCCAGTCCAGCTGGGAGACTCAGTCGATAAACTGGTAACCATGAGACAGCAGACTGAGTGCCTGGGTAGAAGCTTCTGCAGAAAGTGTCAATGGGAGCCCAGAGGAGGATGCCCCGACCCCAGCTGGGGGGAGGTGGGAGATCTAGGGAAGCCTACCTGACTTGCTGATGCTGGCCCAAGTCTTCAGGGCCAAGGAGGAGAAGGTCCCGCCGCCCTCCTTCATGGGCCATGTGTCTCTTGCTGTGAGAGTCATCCCGCCTCTTCTTAGCTCATTGTTCCTTCCTGTAACCTGTGTGCATTCTCCTTGTCCAGTGGCCAGGACACCACTGTCCTTCCCCCTCCACATGGAGCCTGTGCCCGGCTGCCACCCCTCTTGTGAGAGACGGTGTGAATGAGGCATGCAGGGTGACACTGTTGAGGGCTAGGGGCGTGTTCTGAACACTTAGGCACAAGGCTTGGAGGTCAGCTGCTCTGGAGTTAAGATAACTACGGAGTTTTCTCACTTATTCATCAGAGCGATGAATCCGGGGCTGAACTGCGCTCCTCCCAGCTCCCGGGGTTCCCTCTTCTTCTGGCTTGCGGGGGGGTCCTGGCACTGCCTGCTCCGTGTATGATGGGCGTGGGGCGGGGCCTGCGCTTCCACACATTCAGGGATGGGGTTTATGCGGGGAGGGCTGTGCAGCCAGGGAAGGGGTTTTTTCTTTCTGGGGCCAGGTCGGAGACAGACCACAGAGGGCCTTGACCACTTCAAGGGGTCCTGCGGGCAGCTTTCAATCGGTGCTTTGCAAATGTCCTCTTTAGAAAAATGTCTGTGTTTCCCAGAATTCTTATTACACCAGAGCCCTTGTTCCAGATCTCTCTTCCCATGACTAAATCCAACCCAGCGATTTATCATCATCTTTATATTTAATTAAATTGCTGTTCCCCATTTAATATTTTCAATTAAGCTCCTAAAACCAGATCTTACTTATAGATCTAAGTTTTACATTGCAGGTTCTTTCAAAGGCTTTGTCATGGGCGCTTTTTTTTTTATTACTATTAATCCCCTATAATAAATAACATCAACTCCAATAATGCTACACTTGTTACTTTCTCCCGACTACTGTCTCCTTCCACATTTATTATTGACTCAATTTATGTTCCTTTAAATCGGTTTCAGTCTGGGTGGCAATACACTCATTTACTGACTGATCAATTTGAATTTGTTTTATAAGATTCCATTAATTACTGTGTCCAATTCTCTTGCAGTGCCTGGAACCAGTGCATCCCTTTAATCCCCTAGAATTCCCTCTAGTCTCTCTGGCTGCATATTTTCACCAGAATGGTGTCTTCGAGTTAGGGCTGGGGTGCCCTCAGATGCTTACATTAGCAGATATTTTCAGCCTTATTCACAGCAAGGAGCAGATGGCTGAGTCGCAGGTGGCCTGATTCTCCCTCATACCTTAGTCCTCTCGGTCTGGCCCCTTCCCTGGTGAATCCCCTGAAAACCCTGCAGGGGACAGATGCGAGGTTTGGAGGGGGGTCAGTCTCTGAGCAGGGGCACTGGGGGACTCACGTGCCATTCCTTTGGTGCATGGCTGGGATTTCCTAGGATTGGTCCAGTCAGCCACACAGGCAGCCCCCTTCTCTGTAGAGAGCCTGGACACACAAGCGTGAGCCTCCCTCTCACATAGGCTAGAGGTGCAGAAACCCCTGAGCTTTGATGAATTTCTTCCTTTTCCTTAAGCTGAACCCCTCTCCTGGCACTGTCTTCAGGGCCATGTGCAACAGCCTCCCAGCCTCCTCTGCCCTCGTCATTTGGAAAGACATTTACTCTGTGTTGCCTAATGGCCTGATCAGTTTGCACCCTTTCAGTTGGTTGGTTACTTACAGGGAGAACATGAGTCTGCACACCCAAATCTTCTCTGCAATACTCAGGTGCAAGAGGAGGGATGCACTTGACAAATTTGGAGTGTGCGTTGGGTGAGCACCAAGTTCCAGAGGTGTTATCCACAGACTTACTGAAGAACAGCCTGGGCTGTCAAATCTGTGTCTCCTCTCCTGGCCACAGATACTTGGAGAAGGGTTGAGTTTTAGATCAGGGTTGGCTTATTGTCTGGGGCAGAGCAAGAGCACACACTCACACACGCGTGCACACACACACACACACACACACGCACACACAGTCCTTTCTTCAGTTAGCTTGAATGATCTTATTTTCTTGCAAAACAAAGCACCTCACCTTGAATAAGGGGTGAATTGCTAAAGAACAACATACAAGAGATGATAATGCTCCACTGAAGCCTCACTCCACATGTCCTTGGAGAGAGCATCTTTAATTATGCCAAATATAAAAGGCCAAGGCCAGTCACGGAGAGTGAGTGTACATCCAGGCCACAAAAAGTGGCTTAAGAGGGAAGAAAAAAAGAACTGTGTCTGTTTCTAAAAGGGCTTAAAAAATTCCATGCAATATGAGTTAGGAAGCTTTTTTATGATGCAAGTTATTTTGAAGCAGAAGCAAGTGCCCAAGAGTGAGGAGGAAGGCCATGGAGAATTGCTGTCCTTAGAAGTGATCATGTAGGATTTGACTCCCATGCACTGCTCCCTGCTGGGTAGGGCGCTGGTGATCATTCAACCTCTGCTGGGATGTCTCCGGAAATGGGGATCTCTCTCCCTCCTCCCTTCCCGGAGGAGCCTCTTTAATTTGCAGTTTATGGAAATCTGTTGGTGTTCCTGACAAACTTCTATCTTCCCTTCAGTAAAAAACAGCCAGGCTTTTTTTTTTTTTTCTTTGAAGAGTCACCTCTCCTCCAGTCTCAGTCCTTGTGGTTTGGGCAGGACAGACCCCACCTCTCAGTTTAGCGGTGGGCATGTGATCCCAGCCTGGTAAATTGTCATGTTTCCCACTATGGCCACAGTGATTGGTCATGTGACCCAGCATGGGCATATGACTCAGGCTGTGCAGCAAAAGTCAGCCCTGGGAGTTTTGATGGAACCCTCGGGCAAGAGACATTCACTCTTTTGGTTGTTAAACTGATAGGACCTAGGCCTGGTGCTGCTAGTGACCACGTTGGCACCCCCGAAAGAGGACATGCCTGGAGATGGAGTTAACATAGAGAAGGACAGTGTGCAAAGATGCAATGTCTGAAACCTATCTCTGGGTTTTCGTGTTATGTGAAAAACCTCTCATTTGGCTTAAGCCAATTTGTGTTTGGTTTCTGAGTCCCAGAATGATCTAGGAAGTTTTAATTATTAAAATTGTATTACCTTTTTATTTATTGGCGTGACTTCCCTACAACCTTTCTTCTTAAATCTTTGCTCTCCCCCAGGGTCACAGAGAAAGCCTTCATTTCCTCTTTCCTAGGCTAGCCCTCACGTAAAGTCAGCATCGTTTGCCTACATCTTTACTTCTGGATTATAAACCTCACCAGGCATTTTACCAGTTCCTCTTGTGACAAGGTTTCCAATCTTCTCCCCATGCTGGTTACCTTCTTCTAGGCCAACTATCACTTCCTGGGTTTCTCTTCAGTGTGGCTCCCACATCTGAACCTGGGACTCCAGAGGCCATCAGATCAGACTGGAATCTGACTGGAGACAGGCCTTCCTTCCTGGGATGGACTCTCTACTTCTAGTAATTCAGTTTTGGCCTCCAGAGTCTCAGTGCCTGGGGTGAACTCACTGAGGTCATGGTTATAGGGAGCTGTTCTCACACTTGAGGAGAAGCCAGGTCTCATCCACTGTTCACTTCACCACGAGTCAGCAACTCGGCTGTCGCACAAATGGAACTCAGGCTTCCCGGGTCTGCTAGCTGTCTGATCCAGAGGGAGCTGTTTAATCACCTCGGGGCCCTGCTCTTCTAGATGCCGTATAGGCAGCTTAGGCAGGGCCCTGCTCTTCTAGATGCGGTATAGGCAGCTTAGGCAGAAATGCCAAGTCTTCTGCTCCATCCCAGACCTATGTCGCGGAATCTGCATCTTAACAAATCCCCCGGTGAACTGCATGCACATTAAAGTATGAGAAGCGCTTTCCTAGGATAGAGTGCTTTTTTGCACCTGTGCAGTCAAATCTTTAAAAAAGAGTTTTATTTATTTAGTTTATTCACAGGCTGTGCAACCATTACCACATTCTAATTTTAGAGAATTTTTGTCCCCCTTAAGGAAAAAAACCCCATACCTATTAACTGTCAATTTCCACACCCCTCCTACCCCATCCCCCAGCCATAAGTAACTACTAATCTACCTTCTGTCTATGGATTTGTTCATTCTGGACATTTAGTATACATGGAATTATACAACCTGTGATCTTTTGCATCTGGCTTCTTTCACTTAGCATAATGTTTTCAAGGTTTGTTATGTTTTAACATATCAGTACTTCATTCCTTTTTATTGCCAAATAATATTCCATTGTATGGATATACCATATTTTGGGTACCCCTTCATCAGTTGACAAACATTTGGGTTGTTCTCACTTTTTAGCTATTATGACCAATGCTGCTATGAGCATTTGTGTACAGGTCTTTGTGTGGATGCATGTTTTCATTTCTCTTGGCCATATACCTAGTGGTAGAACTGCTGGGTCATATGGTAAATGCACATTTACCTTTTGAGGAAGTGCCAAACTGTTTTCCCAAATGGCCGCACCATTTAAATTCCCACCAGCAACGCAGGAGAGTTCTAATTTCTTCAATGCCTCACAAACACAAATTGTCTGTCTTTATTATACCTTCCTAGTGTGTATGACATGGTATTTCACTGTAGTTTTGAGTTAACATTTCCCTAAAGACTAGTGATTTTGAGCATCTCTTCATGTACCTGTCAGCCATTCTATATCTTCTGTGGAGCAATGTCTTCAAATCCTTTGACCCTGTTTAAATTGAGTTTTTTTTTTTTACTATTGACTTATAAGAATTATTTACTATAGATACAAGTTTCATATCAGATAAAGGATTTGAAAATATTTTCTCTCATTCTGTGGGTTGTCTTTTTACTTTTTGATAATGTCCTTTCAAGCCCAGGAGTTTTTAATTTGGTTGAAGTCCGACTTATCTATTTTCTCTTTTGTTACTCATGCTTTTGGTGTTGTTCCTAAGAATCTATTGCTAAATCTTAGGTCATGAAGATTTATTCTTATGCGTTATTTTAAGAGTTTTACAATTTTAGCTCACACATTTAAGTCTGTGACCCATTTTGAATTAATTTCTGTCTGTGGAATGAGGTAGGGGTCCAATTTCACTCTTTTGCATTTCAGTTGTCCCAGCACCATTTGTTAAGGAGACTATTCTTTCCCCCATTGATTGGAGTTGGAAAATCAATTGACCATAAATGTATCAGTTTATTTCTGAACTCTCAGTTTGATTCCATTGATCTATATGTCTGTCCTTATGCTGATTGATTACTCTAGCATTGTCACAGTTTTGAAATTGGGAAAAGGGAATCTTCCACCTTTGTTCTTTGTTTTCAGAATTGTTTGGACTATTCTGGATCTCTTCAATTTCTACATGAATTTTAGGATTAGCTTTTCAATTTCTGAAAAAAAGAAAAACCTGGAAGCTGGGATTTTGATAAGGATGGTATTGAATCTGGAAATTAATTTGGGGAGTACTGTCTTCTTAAGAGTGTTGATTGTCCCAACATTAAACATGGTGTGCCTTTCCATTTATTTATGTCTTCCTTTATTTCTCTCAACAAGTCTTGCATTTCTTTTGTTAAATTGATACCTGAGTACTTATTATTTTTGAGGCTATTGCAAATGGAGTTGTTTTCCTAATTCTAATTTTAGTTACTTAATTTAATTGTTCAACTCGAACAACTGAATTTGAATCACTAGTGTATAAAAATACATTTATTAGTTCTAATAGTGTTTAAGTAGATTCCTTAACATTTCTATAAATAAGATTATGTCATCTGAAAATAGAGTTTTACTTCTTCCTTTCCAGTTGTGATGCCTTTTATTTCTTTCATTTATCCCATTGCCCTGACTAGAACCTCCAGTACACATTAAATAGAAGTGGAGAGACTAGATATCCTTATATTGTTCCTAGTCTTAGGGGGAAAGTGTTTAGTTTTTCACCACTTGGCATACTGCTAGCTATGGATTTTTCATAGATGTCCTTTACCAGATTGAGATGTTCCCTTGTGTTCCTAGTTTGTTGCATGTTTTTATCATAAAAGGATATTGATTTTTGTCAAATATTTTTTCTGCATTTATTGAAATGATCTTATGTTTTCTGTCCTTTAGTCCATTAACATGCTGTTAAAAATCAATTGATTTTTGAAGATTAAACCAACTTTGCATTCTCTGGACAAATAACATTTGCTCACGGCATATAATCCTTTTTATATGTTGTGGGTTTGGGTTTGCTAGTATTTTGTTGAGGATTTTTGCATCTAATGTTACAAAGAATATTGTTCTGTAAGATTTCTTTCTTTCATGACATCTTTAGTTTTGATATCAGGGCAATCCTGGCCTCATAGAATGGATTAAAAAGTATTTCCGCTTCTTCTAATTTTCCTAAAGTTTTGTGAAGAATTGGTATTAACCCTTTATTGAGTGGTAGAATTTATCAGTGAATGCCTCTGAGCCTGGGCCACTTATCTTTACAGGAAAATTTTAGATTACCAATTTGATCTCTTTACTTGTTATAGGCCTATTCAGATTTGCTATTTCTTCTTGAATCAGTCACAGTAATTTGTGTCTTGTTCGGAATTTGTCCATTTCACCTGAGTTATCCAATTTGTTGATGTACAATTGTTTTTAGGATTCCCTTATAATCCTTTTTGTTTCTGTAAGGTCAGTAATGATGTCTTCTCATTCCTGATTTTAATTATTTGAGTTTTCTCTCTCTTTTTTTGTTGTTGATCAGCATAGCTAAAGGTTTGTCAGTTTGGTGGATCTTTTTAAAGAACTGCTTTTGGTTTTGTTGATTTTCTCCTATTGTTTCATATAACATATGAAAATTTCCATGCTGATTCTTTACTTCCATCCTTCTGCTTGATTTGGATGTAATTTGTACTTCTTTTTCTAGGGTATGGTTTTTTAATCTGAAAGAAGAGCATAATATTTCCTTCCAAGTGTGTTGTGAGGATTAAATAAAATGTGTGCCTGGCACATAGTAGGTATTCAATAAATGTTAGTTTCCTTTTTTATTTATTCATCTTTGTTATTTTAGGCCCATAGACCCAGTCTGTTGATACCAATTTGAATTTTTATTTCATCATCAAAGGGCATTAGTCATGCTACTCAGCTGTGTATCAGCTGCAAATCTGATAAAACTTGATTCAAATGATTACATCCAAGATGTGGAGGAAAACCATAGAGCAGAGTAGAAGCCGATGGTATGCCATTGCAAACCTCTTCCAGATGGACATCAATCCATTAGCCAATGCTCTTTGGGCACTGTGGTTCAGCAGTAAATCTACCCAGCTGTCCACATTTGCCCCTGCCAAAGGCCCTGCTAAAGCCGTGTTGTCTGTGGCGCTCCCCAGTTCTCTCATCTTTACAGTGGGCTGCTCGTCTTGTCCATCTGTCATCTGTGCTCCTTCCTAGGTGTGGTAGATGGAATAATTGTCCTCAATCTTTCACGCATCTCTGCATTCACACCCTTGCCATAGGCTTATGAGTGGAGTACTCTTTACATCCTTTACTTTGATTTTGGCTGTATGATCTGCTTTGGCCAATGGCATGTGGATGAAAGCCATAGTATGTCAATTCCAAGTCTAAGTCTTAGGAGGCCTCACATGTTTGTACTCATCATCTTGTACCTCTGCCATGACCCCGAGAAGAACATGCCTAAGCTAGTCCTCTGGTCCAAGGAGGATAAGAAATGTGTGGAACAAACCTAGACCTACAATCCTGTAGCAGGATGCAGAGCCTCTCTAGCGAACCCATAGATTCCTGAGAATAAATGATGGTAGTCTCAAGCCAAAGGGTTTGGGGTGGATGGTTACACAACACTGAGCAACACCTGATCGATACACTAAGCAAGACCCATCAGAAGGCTGTGCCTGTGTATTTGAGAAGAGATGGTAGAGTCACCTTAAAGCTGAGATTTTGCTCTGAATGAGTAGAAATAGCTCTGGGCTAAGGATGGTTTAGGGGGAGTCTAATCCTGGCCCCAACAACTGTGGGCAGTTCTCTCTTCTCTCTATCTGTAGCATCAGGCCCCCCCCCCCAGCACCGCAGTCCTCTGCCATTTTTCAGGCAGGGCATAGCTGGTGGATCATGGCCATATGAAAGATGCATTTCCTCCACAAGATCCAGATTTGGACAAAACTCAGGAAGATAATTTTGGGGAAGTAAGTTACTTCAGTAATTGACAAACACCCCAACTAGTGATGCTGCTGTACAGGGCACTCACACAGGGTTATGGCTTAGATCCTGAGTGTGTGTCTACAGGTTATTTTACCTCTTTCTTTTCCATTTAAGAAAGCAGGGGAGTGGGATTGTTATTACCCACCAGAGGCCAGTTCACCTGGAAGCAATTGAAGCTTCAACCTCAGGCCCCTCACTTGCTAGGCCACTTTCAAGAGTCCTGGGAAGGACCTTCACAATGTGTGCATATAGTTCTGCATTTTTATAAAATTTGCAAACGTGAGGGGTTTGAATTATAATAGTACAACCACTGTCCCTGTCCATTCTCTCTTCTTCTCAGCCAGGTTTCTTTGTGTCAGGTGGAATTGGAGTGGCCAAGGGCTTTGCTAGCTTCTGTAAAGGGGGTTGAAGTTGGGATGCATTTAGTTTGGGTTTAGTGGGATATATTTCTGGGGTTTGCATCACTCTCAAGGATAAGTCATTGCTGGCCCTGCTGGTCTAGGAATGGCTTCCAAGAATGCTCTTCCTGCCCATTCTGTGACCTCTCTCAGAACCATGACATGCACGCAGCTCCTGAAGCATTTGGGGAATACAGGAGGAACAAGGCTTGAAAGGTACAGAGACTATGGCAGGATCATCTTCTGATTATTAGGCACATCAAATTGTAAGCAATGGATTCAATTCTCATCAATGCCTAGTCAAAACAGAAGTTCACTTATGCAAGAATATACTCAATAAGGCAGCATACAATTATAATTGTACTATATATCCTTCCCCCCCTTTTCTTGATGAGAATTATGTAAAATAGAATCTATTAGAATTCCTATGCCACAGGCACAGGCCTGTGGAAGTACATCAAACTTCAAGTACAACTGTAGCAGCTCATCGATGAAAGAAACTTGACAGAAGTTTTTCTAAATTTGACAACAATCAAAAACACACATAACATTACTGATAATGAGGGGCAAGGCTACAAGAAACTTCTCTAAACTATCAATAATTTAAACCAAATTTCAACCAGCTGATCTAGAGGAAAGAATGAATGTCTATTCTCTCTCGAGAAAATATTATAAAATCATTTCATATGGAGATGTAATCAGAGTATACAGCCAAAAACTATAGGAAAAACGGAGTATAGAGGCATGCCATGCAGTGAAGTAGTATTTTTCAAAATTATATTATCTTTCTAGATTTTGTGCGTATTGTGTGTGTATTGTCATTGCTTGGTGATTTCTAATTGTCACCATTGATATTTGCCATAAAAACTGTAATTTGCTGTCATTTCTTTTCTCATTCTAAATAAATATTCATTTTGCATTTAACTTCGTATGTATATATATATTTTTTTTCTTAAAATGCACCCCCCCCCCAAATTGTGTAGGTTTTGGCCCCTGGGAAGTCTGCTCCTGCCCTCGCCTGCCAGAGGTCATATTCCAATTGCCTGTGAGGAGCCAGGAAGTGGTGTGGCCAGGGAAGCGGTGTGGCCCACTCAGGGACTCCCAGGGTCCCTCAGAGGGAGCCCTGCTTCCTGCTGAAAGGGCAGAGCCCCTCAGCTCCCATTGGGGGCTGAGGCTTGGGACCACCTGCCCCAGGTTTTCCAAGAGAAGCTGAAAATACCAATTGTTATGCGAATAGTCCTGAGTCTTAAAAGTTAGCATGCACATACCGTGTGGGCTGCCATTTTGTTGAGGTAACTTGAGGTAAGTTGAGATAACTTGACCCTGCTCTAATTTACTTTTTAAAAGGTACAGAATTTGTCAGTGCCCGAGCTTTACTGTTGACAACAGGGACTTGCTGTGGGCCTCCCAGTGACACCGGTAGGTCAGGACACCGCAGCAGGCACTGGGGCCTAGGGAGTCTCTAGGGTCCTGAGGCTCTGATGCTCCAAGGTTTCTCTCCAGCAGGCTCCCCGCCACCTGGCAGTGGTGCAGGTGAGGAAAGACTGAACGGCCGCGGCCAGGACATTCTCCTGGGCCAGGGCGGGGCCTGGGCGGGCCGGGGCGGGGCCTGGGCGGGCCTGGGGGCTCAGAGGAGCCGGGGCAGCAGAGGCTGGGGCTGTGTCCTCTGCGGCCCTGAAGGTGAAGCGTCGGTGGAAGGACGGGGGGGATTGCAAGATTAATGTGATAATGTCCGTTGATTATTTTAAGCCATGTGGAGGAAAAATAACATTATAAATAGTAAGGGCCGTAACAGATTCAAAGGGTAAGTGTATTGATAGCCTTTTCCTCTTCCTAAGATTTCTGATGTTTCAAAACAAGATTATTTCGGGAGTGCATCTATTTTAATTCCCAAGATTCTCCTACAAACACGTTTCATGGTGAGAGAGCCTGTCTTCTCCTGTTCTCCCTTAGCTTTTTCCACGGAAAGGCAAAGCTCTGGTTTCACACACCTCGTGCCGGCCTAGAGTCTTTAAAAACCTTTCTGGGTGCCACCTGGCCACCAAGCATGTTAGCAAAGGCCTGACTTTGGGTAGGGTTTGACATTTTAATTCCCAGAATCCACCTTGTTTACCACTTGACAGCAGGCTTCTTTTGGAACGAGGTGCTTTGCAGCTTCCAGGTCCCAAAGCGGGACACAGCGATGCGCGCGCGCACGCACACACGCACACCCCACCGCAATCTTACTGTTATTAGGGGCAGGCTGAGCTGCCAGGGGCTCTCCCTGCAGCACATCGGGCCAGGAGATGCTAAAGGGCTGGCCCAGGGTGAAAACTTGACCCGAATGTGAGCGCTGGTCAATAAAGGGCAGTTGGACTTTTCTGGAGCTGGTCCAGGACCCAGGCCGTGGCTTGACAAGCTGGTATTTCTTCACTCGCACGCCATAACTCCCCCGGATCTACAGCCCCAGCCGGCAGCGCCAGATGCTGAAGTCAGGCGGGCGGCTCGAATTCCAGCGTCTCCTGTTGCTCTCACTGGGATTAGCACAGGGGACGGCCGGCTGGGGCTCAGGGGGTGGCGTGGCCTTCTCCTCTTCCAGCCTGGCTGCAGTTATGTCTTTGCAAGCACTTATTTTTAAAAAACGTCTTTTGCTGTCTTACAGACATGTCTTCCTCACGATCTCTCTCCCTCTCTGTCCTTTTCCACCCTGCACACCTGTAGTCCCCACATTTGGGGCCGCTTGCTTGGATTCTGATTTCTACAGAGACTTGAAGTTGGGTAAAAATGGTTTCAACAGAGGAGATAAAGATACTGTCACCGTCTTGGAGATCTGCTTACTACCTGAAGCCCAGTCTGCAAAGGGGAGGGTGGTGGGATCCGTTGCTTCCCGCATGGCGGAGAAAGCTCCATTTAACAGAGAGGGAAAGGGAGTAAACCCCTCTTAACATGAGCCACTGTTTAATGAAGACGAGCTAAGATTTAACAACGTTAATGCTGCTCAAGTATGAGCTTGGTTAAGGTGGGCAAGCAGTTAGTAAAACGCAAGGCTGGAGACGAGTGGTTTATGTGCTCAGTGAATGCAAAATTGGTGATTCTCCTGTCATGCCTATCTGGGTGACTTTGGCAAGGCCTTGGCCATGCATTTGTCCTAAGTGCATGGCTACAATATTTCACCAATATCCCGTGGCTACTCGCAGAGGGGCTGAAGGACAAAGGCCACATTCGATGTAAAGAATCAACTAAATGTGGAGAAATGATAGAGGGCAGCATTCTGAAAGGTTATAAATAAATCCCTAATTGTGGAGTCAATCCATGCACTTAAATAGAAATACTCATATGGCAGCTTAAAAATTCTTTAGGTATTTGTGGGTAAAATGCTATGATGTCTAGGATTTGCCTAAAATACTCCAGAAAAAAAATTTTTTTTTAAACATCTATATGTGTGTGTTGGGGAAGAAAGAGATAAACAGATGAAACTGCCAAAGTGTTTGGAATCATTGAAGTTGGGTGATGGGAACGTGGGGACCCATTGTACTATTTTTCTCTACTTTTTGTGCCTGCTGGAAATCTTCCATAGTATAAATCTTCCCTAACCTCCAAAAAATTCCCTGGAGATAATTAGGTAAACTGTGAGGGGAGAGATAAGCAGGGAGATTCAAAATTTAAAAAAAGAGAAGATATAGAAGAAAAACATGAAGGTCCAAGTAGGTAGACAAACACAGTGTGTGAGCAGACAACTGGTTAAAAATATCATGTTTCATAAGATTGGGGAGCCTGTTTAACCTCACTGAAACAATTAAGGACATTTAAATGAAACTGGTAGGATGTCTTCCTATGCACTGAGCAAAGATTTAAGGAGTAGGAGCTCCTACTTTCAGTGAGCGTCAGTACCAGGCCTCCCCTAAGCAGCTGCTAAGAGTGCGTACCGGGGCAACTTTTTGGAAGGCAAATTAGCAATGTGATTTCAACAACCTTCAATTTTTTCCTATCCATTCGGCCAATAATTCCACTTCTAGGAATTTTGCCTAAGGAAACAAGTGAAGACACATGTCATTTTATTTGTGATCTATGTATACGGATGACTGTGCTAGCATTATTTAGGAGAGTAAAAACAACTGGAAATGATCCAACACCCAACAATAAGCAATTACTTAGATGATTTTGGGGTAATTAATTTTTGCATTTCTCCAACAGATATTTATCAAGATCCCTCTACAAGCTACACACAGGAGACACAACGATGGAGAAGACAAAGCCCCTATCTTCAGGGAATTTATAGGGCCACGGGAACATAGGCAGGAGTACAGAAGACAAAGGCCATTTCTAGAATGGAGCATACCACAGATATTAAAACAGAAGTTGGAAAGGATATCTTTGCTTTAAGGTATACTGCCCTATGTAAAAATATTTAAATAAAATTTAAAGATCGATAAACAATACGCAAAATATTCACAGATTTACTTCTGAGTGCTGGGATAACAGGTGATTATTTTTCCTTAGACTCCTCTAATTTGCGAATTTTTCTCTAATCAAACTGTATAATTTTATAATTAAAAAAATAACCATAAAAAAGGCAAGGGTGCTACATTTAATGTATGACCACTATATGCCATGTAGGTTTCTAGACACCATTCACACGCACACACACACACACACACACGCACGCACTACATAAACACACATACCATGTACATACTCTTACTTAACTCACAACTTTTAGAGGTAGACTTTATGTTAAATATTTATTTACTTATTCAAGTTTTTATTTAATTTCCAGTTACTTAACATATAGTGTAATATTAGTTTCAGGTGTAGAATTTAGTGATTCAACATTTACTTACAATACCTGGTGCTCACCAGAAGTGCACTCCTTAATACCCATCGCCCATTGAACCCATTCCCACCCACCTACCCTCTGTTCAACTTTCAATTTTTTTTTAAGATTTTATTTATTTATTTGACAGACAGAGACACAGTGAGAGAGGGAACACAAGCAGTGGGAGTGGGAGAGGGAGAAGCAGCCTTCCTGTGGAGCAGGGAGCCCGACGCGGGGCTTGATCCTAGGACCCTGGGATCATGACCTGAGCCGAAGGCAGACGCTTAACAACTGAGCCACCCAGGTGCCCCTCAACTTTCAATTTTTATTTTTGAATAAGTTATATATATATTTTGAAGAAGTTACATAAGTGGTTCCAAAATCAAAACAGTGTAAAATGATATATAGTGTAAAAATCTCATTCCCACCCCTTCTCTGAACCACTATGTTTTCCATCACCATCCCCTCTTCACACCAGATTTAACCACCATTTATTAAGTTCTGTGTATTGCTTATGTAGACTAAGAAAATGAAATATATTTTTATATTTTTCCTTTCTTATACAAAATGTTGCATGCTATACGTACTGGTTCCTATCTTGCTTTTCTCATTAAAATAAGGTCTACCTCTTATTTTTTGTGAAGATTAAAGAACTTCCTGATTTGTAAAGCCTACAAAATATTCCATTGTGTGGTTATCTTATAATCAGCTAATCGGTTCCTAGTTCTGCTGCAAATGAAGCTTGCAGTTTTTTTTCTAGTAATCATATGGCTTCTAAAAGCTTAAGATTTCATTCAAATGTGAAGTTTGCAAAATTTTCCCCCTTAGTCTGAATGGTTTCTAATAGGGTAGGGTGTGGTTCAAAGGAGTCATTTGTACTTGTCCCGTTTTATAGATGGGGAATAGACCATCTCAGAGAAGGTTGGTGAGTTGGCCCAAACCACAAGCTAGTAAATGATTGATGGAGGCCTCTGACTTAGGCCTGTTAGAGTCAGAGCCCATGTTTTCTCAGAGCTGGACTGAGAGATAATCATCACAGATATAATGGAAGAATATACCAGAAACTTAGAGTTTTGTACAAAATGGTCAATTATTAGCTTATTATAATTATTTTAGGAAGGAGAGGAAACAGTGGAGAACTCTGAATAATTGTGAGCAGGAAAACTCATGAGTAAGGATTTAGAGGGGGGAGGGGTGGACCAAAAGATCCGGGAGGACTTTGCAGTGATTTGGAGGGACTCATACTCATTGGAGTTAATCCATTTGTTGTTTTTGAGTAAGCGATGTCCTGCTGGGGCAATTGAGCTTGGGGAGGAGGCAGTGCCTGGCCACGATCCCTCAGTGTGGGGTTTTCCTGGTCAGTTCCAGCTTCCGAGGTCTGCGCAGAAGGTCTAGGTGTGTGGCTGGTGGGGGTGATGGCGGAAGAGTCGTTAGCAAGGGGCCAGATTGGAGCTGTAGGACCTGCCTCTCGTAGGCTGAAGAGCAATGGCAATAGTGTTCTCATTCCCTAGATTAAGTGCTAAAAGGGCCCCCGAGAGAGTGTTAGCAAATAAGAGATGATGAGTCCTGGGTGTCGAAATAGAGGGCACACATTTCAGCTCCATTCAGCAGGGAGAGGCCAGACGTTTACAAGAAGAGCCCTCTTGCTCCGCCTCTACTCCCCAGCGTAATGCGTGGGTGAAGCCACATGAAATATAGGACACACGGCTATGTCTGAATCTCAGATAAACAGCATGTAAATTCTTAGCGTTAGGATATCCCATGTCATGTTTTTATTTGTTCAGTCTGAAACTCTACCATAGGGCTCAGCTCAGGCTCTCCTGCTAGCACCCATTCTTTTCAGGCCCCTGTTTACTTCGCACAGTGGAAACATTTAGGGGAGGAGGAATTGAGGAGTTTCTGCTTTCAGACCACTTCCCTTTTATGGCTTTTGGTAAGTCTATCTGGTTGTAACAACATCATTTTCATATAACTTTTATTTATTCATTTATCCATTTATAGATTAAACTGTCTCTAAATAATTTTTATATTATTGAGGTCATATGTGTTCATTGTAGGAAAAATAGCTATAAATAACATGTGTACCTATACATATACATAAGTATGTAACAATGCATTTAATTGTACTTGGATTTGACAGAGAAAATATTAAAGTGTAACTAATAGAATTACTAAACTCCAGGTTTTTTTTCACAGCAAGAGAAATCATTTGCTTAAAAAAAACTGTAAATTAATAAATAGTAAGTCAAAGTAAATATAAGAAATAAAATAACACAGAAAAATTATTCTACATAAATATATCTATAATCACAATAGAAATGTACCAAACTCTATAGCTAAAATATAGAATTATCAGATTCAATTAAAAAAATCTATACATATTCTATTTGCAAAAGCCACAGTAAAGCAAAAGTGCATGAAAAAGCTGAAAATCAAAAGTTGGAAAATATATATTTGCCAGGTAAAATAACCCAAACAAACTTGGTGTACCTATATTAATATCATATTTTTTATTAAGTTTCAAATTTTAATTCCAGTATAGTTAACAGTGTTATATTAGTTTCAGGTGTACAATATAGTAATTCAACAATTATATACATTACTCAGTGCTCATTGTGATAAGTGAACTCTTAATCTCCTTCACCTCCTTTGCCCATCCCTCTACTCTTCTCCCCTCTGGGAACCATCAGTTTGTTCTCTATAGTTAAGAGTCTGTTTCTTGGTTTATCTCTCTCTCTCTCTCTCTCCTTTGTTTGCTTTGTTTCTTAAATTCCACATATGAGTGAGATCATATGGTATTTGTCTTTCTCTGACTGACATTTTCGCTTGGCATTATACTCTCTGGCTCCACCCATGTTGTTGCAAATGGCAGGATTTCATTCTTCCGTATGGTTGAATAATATTCCATTTTATATATATGGCACATCTTTTTTATCCATTCATCTATTGATAGACACTTGGACTGCTTCCATAATTTGGCTATTGTAAGTAAAGCTACAATAAACATAGGGGTGCATGTATCTCTTTGAATTGTTTTTGTATTTTTTGGGTAAATACCCCACAGAATGATTACTGGATCATAGGGTAGTTCTATTTTTAACTTTTTTGAGGAGCCTCCATTCTGTTTTCCATAGTGGTTGCACCAGTTTGCATTCCCACCATCAGTACATGAGGACTCCTTTCTTCTCCACATCCTCGCCCACACTTGTTATTTCTTGTTGTTGATTTACCCATTCTGACTGGTGTGAAATGATATCTCATTATAGTTTTGATTTGCATTTCCCTGATGATAAGGGATATTGAGCATCTTTTCATGTGTCTGTTGGCCATCTGTATATCTTCTTTGGAGAAATGTCTGCTCATGTCCTCTGCCCATTTTAATTCGATTCTTTATTTTGGGGATGTTGAGTTATATAAGTTCTTTATATATTTTGGATACTAACCCTTTATCAAATATACCCTTTGCAAATATCTTCTCCCATTCAATAAGTTGCCTTTTAGTTTTGTTGATTGTTTCCTTCACTGTGCAGGAGCTTTTTATTTTGATGTAATCCCAATAGTTTATTTTTGATTTTATTTCCCTTTGCGTTAGGGGACATATCTAGAAAAATGTTGCTATAGCCAATGTCAGAAAAATTACTGCCTATGCTCTCTTCTAGGATTTTTATGGTTTCAGGTCTCACATTTAGGTCTTTAATCCATTTGGAGTTTATTTTTGTGTGTGGTGTAAGAAAGTGGTCCAGTTTCATTCTTCTGTATGTAGCTGTCCAGTTTTCCCAGCACCATGTGTTGAAGAGGCTTTTTCCCATTGTATATTCATTCCTTTTTGTCAAAGATTAAATGACTATATAATTGTGAGGCTTTTTTTTCCTGGGTTTTCTATCCTGTTCTATTGATCTAAGTGTCTATTTTTGTACCAGTACCATACTGTTTTGATTACTACCACTTTGTAATAGAACTTGAAGTCTGGGATTGTGATACCTCCAGTTGTGTTTTTCTTTTTCAAAATTGCTTTGGCTATTCAGGGTCTTTTGTGGCTCCATACAAATTTTAGGATAGTTTGTTCTAGTTCAGTGAAAAATGCCGCTGGTATTTTGATAGGGATTGCATTGAAACTATTGATTGCTTTGGGTAGTATAGACATTTTAACATGTACTGTTCTTTCAACTCATGAGCAAGGAAGGTCAACCTAGAAGAAATGGACAAATTCTTAGAAACATCTAACCTACCAAAACTGAAGCAGAAATAGAAAATTTGAACAAACTGATTAGCAGCGATGAAATTGAGTCAGTAATCAAAAACTCCCAACAAACAAAAGTCCAGGACCAGATGGCTTCGTAGGTGAATACTACCAAACATTTAAAGAAGAATTAGCACCTGTTCTTCTCAAACTACTCCAAAAACTAGAAGAAGGAAAACTTCCAGATTCATTCTATGAGGCCAGTATCACCCTGATACCAAAACCAGATAAAGACGCCACAAAAAAACCAGAACTACAGGCTAATATCTCTGATGAACAGAGGTGCAAAAATCCTTAATAAAATACTAACAAATTGAATTCAACAATACATTAAAAAAATCATACACCACAATCAACAGGGAGTTATTCCGGGGATGCAAGGGCAATATTCATAAAAAAATCAATGTGATATGTCACATCAATAAGAGAAAGGACAAAAACCGCATGATCATTTCAATAGATTTAGGAAAAGCATTTGACAAATTACAACATCCATTTGTGATAAAAACCCTCAACAAAGTAAGTCTAGAGGGAACATACCTCAACATAATAAAGTCCTTAAATGAAAAACCCACAGCGAACATCACACTCAATGGTGAAAAACAGAGAGCTTTCCCCCTAAGGTCAGGAATAAGACAAGAATGTCTATCCTTACCACTTTTATTCAACATAGTACTGGAAGTCCTAGCCTCAGCAGTTAGACAACTGCACCAAAACCAGTAAGATTTCTAGGAATAAGCTTAATCAAAGAGGTGAAAGACCTGTATTCTGAAAACCATGAAACATTGATGACAGAAATTCAAGATGATGCAAAGAAATGGAAAGACATTCCATGCTCATGGGTTGGAATATCAGATTTTTTTTTTAAATATGAAGAAGGGCAACATATAATCATGAAATCTTCAGTTAATTAGGAATTACCAGTACACTCAAATATACCTAATAACATAGTCTCAAAGAAATATATAAAGCAAAATTTGACAGACCAACAGACAAATATACATCATACTGGTAAATTTTTGTTATACCTCTCTGAGTAATTAATAGATCAGCTAGACAACACATCTTTCATAATATTTGAACAATATAATTAGCAAACTTCATCCAGTGAACATATATAGAAAGCCATGAAGCAAGAAACTGGAGCTTATACATTCTTCTCAAGCACACAAGAATCATGTATAAAAATGAACGAAAGACTTGGCAGCAAGATGGCGGAGGAGTAGGAGACCTGGATTTTGTCTGGTCATCTCAGGAATCCAGCTAAATAGGGATCAAACCATTCTGAACACCTACGAACTCAGCAGGAGATCGAAGAAAAGAATAGCAACAACGCTCTAAACAGAAAAGCGACCACTTTCTAGAAGGTAGGACATGCGGAGAAGTGAATCCGAGGCGATATTTGGGAGAATAGATGGCGGGGGAGGGGGCCTCCGTAGGCCGCTTCTGGCAAGTGATAGAGCAGCGGAACACAAAATCGGAACTTTTAGAAGTCGTCGCTCCAGTGGCTAAGCGGGGGGTGGAATCCTCCCAGGACAGTGTGGTTTCAGGATCTTCGGGGTCACAGAAAGACTGGGGGTGCCTGAGTGCGGCAGAGCTCCCGGGTATCAGAGCGGGGAAGCCAGGTACAGAGACGGAGCCGAGGCGTGGGCTCTCAGCTCGGGGTTGCCATAAACTGTGATCCGCGGCCCAGTAGGGCCACTGCTCCTCCAGCAGGGACCCAACAAGCGGCAGAGCCGGGGAGACTCCCCTTCCTCCCCCGGGAGGAGCGGCGCAGGAGTGCACTTCAGGGATCTGCTGGGTTTGGAGACTCCACACGGGGTCGGCTGCCAGAGAAAGAAATGCTCGGTCACAGGCCAGGTGAGGACGGAGTGCGGCCAGAGACCGGGGAGACGGGAGTGACTGACTGGTTTTCTCTGGGGGCGCACTGAGGAGCAGGGCTCCGAGTTCTTGGCTCCTCCGGGCGAGAGTGGGAGGCCACCATTTTCACTCTGGTCCTCCAAAGCTGTACCGAGAGCTTGCAGGAAACAAAAGCTCCTGAGAGTAAACCCGAGCGGATTGCTTAGCCCGGACCAGGCAAGGGTGGGGCAATTCCGCCTCCCGCAAAGACAGTTGGGAACAACGGCAACAGGCCCCTCCCCCAGAAGATAGCATGAACAGCCAGCAAGCCAAGACCAAGTTGGCTTGGTCTCCGATCAAGGAGAAAGGGGGAAACTCCAGTGCTAGGGGAATACTGCACATAGAATTCATAGCTTTTTTTACCATGATTTTACCATGATTCATTAGTTTTTCAAAGTTAATTTTTTTAACTGTTTTTTTTTTGAATTTTTCTTTTTCCCTTTCTCAACCAACATCTTATCAATCCCTTTTAAAAAAAAAAAACACATTTTTATTTTTCATTTTTAGAATCATATTCTATCCCTTCACAGTAGTTACCCTTATTTTTGGCATATATATATAAGTTGTTCTCTCTTTAAAATTTTGAGATACAGTTTCTTCTAACAGATCAAAATATACCCTAAATCACTAGTGTATGGCTTTGTTCTAGTCCTGCCTGATCACATTCTCTCCCTTTTCTTTTCTTTTCTTTTTTTATATCTTCTTTCTTTTTTCAAACAACTTCTTATCAATTCCTTTTATAAAATCTTTTATAATTTTCATCTTTACAGTCATCTTCCATCCCTTCATTGTATCAACCCTTATTTTGTACATATATAAGTCTTTCTTTCTTTAGAATTTTAGGAGGCACTTTCTTCTAACAGACCAAAATACACCCAAAATCTAGTGTGTGGCACTGATCTATGCACTAGCCTGATCATATTTGATCATATTCTGCTTTTTTTCTTTTGTTCTCTTTTTGTTTGTTTTTATCTTTTTCTTTTTTTTTTTTTCCTCTTTCTTCTTTCTTTCTTTCCCTTTCTTTTCCCTGGGTTTCAGGTCTTTTCTGATTTGTTTAGAGTATATTTGCTGGGGACGTTGTTAACCTGTTAGCACTTTGTTCTCTCATTCATCTATTCTCCTCTGGACAAAATGACAGGACGAAAAAAATCACCTCAGCAAAAAGAACAAGAGGCAGTACCGTCTGCCAGGGACGTACTCAATACGGACATTAGTATGATGTCAGACCTAGAGTTCAGAATCATGATTTTAAAGATACTAGCTGGGCTTGAAAAAGCAGGGAGGTTATTAGAGAAACCCTTCCTGGAGAAATAAAAGAACTAAAATCTAACCAAGTTGAAATCAAAAAGGCTATTAATGATGTGCAATAAAAAATGGGGGCACTAACTGCTAGGATAAATGAGGCAGAAGAGAGAATCAGTGATCTAGAAGACCAAATGATGGAAAATAAAGGAGCTGAGAAAAAGAGAGATAAACAACGACTGGATCACGAGGGCAGAATTTGAGAGATAAGCGATACGATAAGACGAAACAACATTAGAATAATTGGGAACCCAGAAGAAGAAGAAAGAGAGAGAGGGGCAGAAGGTATATTGGAGCAAATTATAGCAGAGAACTTCCCTAATGTGGGGAAGGAAAGAGGCATCAAAATCCAGGAGGCACAGAGAACCCCTCTCAAAATCAATAAAAATAGGTCAACACCCCAACATCTAATAGTAAAACTCACGAGTCTCAGAGACAAAGAGAAAATCTTGAAAGCAGCTCGGGAAAAGAGATATGTAACCTATAATGGTAGAAACATTAGATTGGCAACAGACCTATCCACAGAGACCTGGCAGGCCAGAAAGTACTGGTGTGATATATTCAGAGCACTAAACGAGAAGAATATGCAGCCAAGAATACTATATCCAGCTAGGCTGTCATTGAAAATTGAAGGAGAGATAAAAAGCTTCCAGGACAAACAAAAACTAAAGGAATTTGCAAATACAAAACCAGCACTACAAGAAATATTGAAAGGAGTCCTCTAAGCAAAGAGCCTAAAAGCAGCATAGACCAGAAAGGAACACAGACAATATACAGTAACAGCCACCTTACAGGCAATACAATGGCACTAAATTCATATCTTTCCATAGTTACCCTGAATGTAAATGGGCTAAATGCCCCAATGAAAAGACACAGGCTATCAGATTGGATTAAAAAACAAGACCCATCGAAATGCTGTCTGCAAGAGACTCATTTTAGACCCAAAGATACCCCCAGATTGAAAGTGAGGGAGTGGAAAACCATTTACCATGCTAATGGACACCAAAAGAAGGCTGGGGTGGCAATCCTTATATCAGACAAATTAGATTTTAAAACAAAGACTGTAATAAGAGATGAGGAAGGACACTATATCCTACTTAAAGGGTCTATCCAACAAGAAGATCTAACAATTGTAAATATCTATGCCCCTAACAGGGGAGCAGCCAATTATATAAGGCAATTAATAACAAAAGCAAGAAACACATTGACAACAATACAATAATAGTGGGGGAATTTAACACCACCCCTGACTGAAATGGACAGATCATCTAAGCAAAAGATCAACAAGGAAATAAAGACTTTAAATGACACACTGGACCGAATGGACTTCATAGACATATTCAAAACATTCCATCCCAAAGGAACGGAATACACGTTCTTCTCTAGTGCCCATGGAACATTCTCCAGAATTGATCACATCCTAGGTCACAAATGAGGTCTCAACCAGTACCAAAAGATTGGGATTATTCCCTGCATATTTTCAGACCACAATGCTTTGAAACTGGAACTCAATCACAAGAGGAAAGTCAGAAAGAACTCAAATACATGGAGGCTAAAGAGCATCCTACTAAAAAATGAATGGGTCAACCAGGAAATTAAAGAAGAATTAAAAAAATTAATGGAAACCAATGAAAATGAAAACACAACTGTTCAAATCTTTGGGGTACAGCAAAGGCAGTCCTGAGAGGAAAGTATAGCAATACAAGACTTTCTCAAGAAACAAGAAAGGTCTCAAATACACAACCTAACCCTACACTTAAAGGAGCTGGAGAAAAAAACAGAAAGTAAAGCCTAAAACCAACAGGAGAAGAGAAATAATAAAGATCAGAGCAGAAATCAATGAAATAGAAACCGAAAGAACAGTAGAGGATCAACAAAACTAGGAGCTGCTTCTTTGAAAGAATTAACCAGATTGATAAAACCCTGGCCAGACTTATCCAAAAGGAAAGAGAAATGACCCAAATCAACAAAATCATGAACGAAAGAGGAGAGATCACAACCAACACCAAAGAAATACAAACAATTATAAGAACATATTATGAGCAACTCTATGCCAGCAAATTAGATAACCTGGAAGGAATGGATGCATTCCTAGAGGTGTATCCACTACCAAAATTGAACCAGGAAGAAATAGAAAACCTGAACAGACCTATAACCACTAAAGAAATTGAAGCAGTCATCAAAAATCTCCCAAGACCTTTCTTGATCAAAACTCTTCAGAGTATAGGGATAGAGGGTACATACCTCAATATCATAAAAGCCATCTATGAAAAACCTACAGCGAATATCATTCTCAATGGGGAAAGGCTGAGAGCTTTTCCCCTAAGGTCAGGAACGCGGCAGGGATGTCCACTCTCACCACTGCTATTCAACATAGTATTAGAAGTCCTAGCCACAGCAATCAGACAACAAAAAGAAATCCAAGGCATCCAAATCGGCAAAGAGGAAGTCAAACTCTCACTCTTTGCAGATGATATGATACTGTATGTGGAAAACCCAAAAGACTCCACCCCAAAACTGCTAGAACTCATACAGGAATTCAGTAAAGTAGCAGGATATAAAATCAATGCACAGAAATCAGTGGCATTCCTATACACCAACAAGACAGAAGAGAGACAAATCAAGGAGTCGATCCCATTTACAATTGCACCCAAAACCATTAGATACCTAGGAATAAATCTAACCAAAGAGGCAAAGGATCTGTACTAAGAAAACTATAAAATACTCATGAAAGAAATTGAAGAAGACACAAAGAAATGGAAAAACGTTCCATGCTCATGGATTGGGAGAATCAACATTGTGAAGATGTCAATGCTACCTAGAGCAATCTACACATTCAATGCAATCCCCATCAAAATACCATCCACTTTTTTCAAAGAAATGGAACAAATAATCCTAAAATTTGTATGGAACCAGAAGAGACCCAGAATAGCCAGAGGAATACTGAAAAAGAAAAGCAAAGCTGGCGGCATCACAATTCCGGACTTCCAGCTCTATTACAAAGCTGTCATCACAAGACAGTATGGTACTGGCACAAAAACAGACACATAGATCAATGGAACAGAATCGAGAGCCCAGAAATGGACCCTCAACTCTATGGTCAACTTATTTTTGACAAAGCAGGAAAGAATGTCCAATGGCAAAGACAGTCTCTTCAACAAATGGTGTTGGGAAAATTGGACAGCCACATGCAGAAGAATGAAACTGGACCATTTCCTTACACCACACACAAAAATAGACTCCAAATGGTTGAAAGACCTAAACGTGAGACAGGAGTCCATCCAAATCCTAAAGGAGAACACAGGTAGCAACCTTTTCGACCTCAGCCGCAGCAACTTCTTCCTAGAAACATCGCCAAAGGCACGGGAAGCCAGGGCAAAAATGAACTATTGGGATTTCATCAAGATAAAAAGCTTTTGCACAGCAAAAGAAACAGTCCACAAAACCAAAAGACAACCGACGGAATGGGAGAAAATATTTGCAAATGACATATCAGATAAAGGGCTAGTATCCAAAATCTATAAAGAACTTCTCAAACTCAACACCCAAAGAACAAATAATCCAATCAAGAAATGGGCAGAAGACATGAACAGACATTTATCCAAAGAAGACATCCAAATGGCCAACAGGCACATGAAAAAGTGCTCAACATGGCTCGGCATCAGGGAAATCCAAATCAAAACCTCAATGAGATACCACCTCACACCCGTCAGAATGGCTAAAATTAACAAGTCAGGGAACGACAGATGTTGGCGGGGATGTGGAGAAAGGGGAACCCTCCTACACTGTTGGTGGGAATGCAAGCTGGTGCAACCACTCTGGAAAACAGTATGGAGGTTCCTCAAACAGTTGAAATTAGAGCTACCGTTCGATCCAGCAATTGCACTACTGGGTATTTACCACAAAGATACAAATGTAGGGACCCGAAGGGGTACGTGTACCCCAATGTTTATAGCAGCAATGTCCACAATAGCCAAACTGTGGAAAGAGCCAAGATGTCCATCGACAGATGAATGGATAAAGAAGAGGTGGTATATATACACAATGGAATATTATGCAGCCATCCAAAGGAATGAGATCTTGCCATTTGCAACGACGTGGATGGAACTGGAGGGTGTTATGCTGAGTGAAATAAGTCAATCAGAGAAAGACATGTATCACATGACCTCACTGATATGAGGAATTCTTAATCTCAGGAAACAAACTGAGTGTTACTGGAGTGGTTGGGGGTGGGAGGGATGGGGTGGCTGGGTGATAGACATTGGGGAGGGTATGTGCTACGGTGAGCGCTGTGAATTGTGCAAGACTGTTGAATCACAGATCTGTACTTCTGAAACAAATAATGCAACATATTTTAAGAAAAAAGAAAAAGAAGAAGATAACAGGAGAGGAAGAAAAGGGGAGTATGTCAGAGGGGGAGACGAACCATGAGAGATGATGGACTCTGAAAAACAAACTGAGGGTTCTAGAGGGGAGGGGGGTAGGGGGATGGGTTAGCCTGGTGATGGGTATTGAGGAGGGCACGTTCTGCATGGAGCACTGGGTGTTATGAACAAACAATGAATCATGGAACACTGCATCAAAAACTAATGATGTAATATATGGTGATTAACATAACAATAAAAAAATTTAAAAAAAAATCTCCCAAGAAACAAAAGCCCGGGGCCAGATGGCTTCCCAGGGGAATTCTACCAAACATTTCAAGAAGAATTCACACCTATTCTTCTGAAACTGTTCCAAAAAATAGAAGTGGAAGGAAAACTTCCAAACTCATTTTATGAGGCCACCATTACCTTGATCCCAAAACCAGACAAAGACCCCATCAAAAAGGAGAATTACAGACTGATATCCTTGATGCACATGGATGCAAAAATTCTCACCAAAATACTAGCCAATAGAATCCAACAGTACATTAAAAGGATTATTCACCATGACCACGTGGGATTTATCCCCGGGCTGCAAGGTTGGTTCAACATCCGCAAATCAATCAACATGATACAATACATTAACAAAAGAAAGAACAAGAATCATATTTTCCTCTCAATAGATGCAGAAAAAGCATTTGACAAAGTACAGCATCCTTTCTTGATCAAAACTCTTCAGAGTACAGGGATAGAGGGTACATACCTCAATATCATAAAAGCCATCTATGAAAAACCTACAGCGAATATCATTCTCAATGGGGGAAAAGCTGAGAGCTTTCCCCCTAAGGTCAGGAATGCGGCAGGGATGTCCACTATCACCACTCCTATTCAACATAGTATTAGAATTCCTAGCCACAGCAATCAGACAAGAAAAAGAAATCCAGGGCATCCAAATCGGCAAAGAGGAAGTCAAACTCACTCTTTGCAGATGATATGACACTTTATGTGGAAAACCCAAAATACTTCACCCAAAACTGCTAGAACTCATACAGGAATTCAGTCAAGTAGGAGGATATGAAATCAATGCACAGAAATCAGTGGCATTCCTATACACCAACAACAAGACAGAAGAGAGACAAATCAAGGAGTCAATCCCATTTCCAATTGCACCCCAAACCATAAGATACCTAGGAATAAATTTAACCAAAGAGGTAAAGGATCTGTACTCAGAAAACTATAAGATACTCATGAAAGAAATTGAAGAAGACACAAAGAAATGGAAAAACGTTCCATGCTCATGGATTGGAAGAACAAACATTGTGAAGATGTCAATGCTACCTAGAGCAATCTGCACATGCAGTGCAATCCCCATCAAAATACCATCCACTTTTTTTCAAAGAAATGGAACAAATAATCCTAAAATTTGTATGGAACCAGAAGAGACCCCGAATAGCCAGAGGAATTTTGAAAAAGAAAAGCAAAGCTGGCGGCATCACGATTCCAGACTTCCAGCTCTATTACAAAGCTGTCATCACAAGACAGTATGGTACTGGCACAAAAACAGACACATAGATCAATGGAACAGAATCAAGAGCTCAGAAATGGACCCTCAACTCTATGGTCAACTAATCTTCGACAAAGCAGGAAAGAATGTCCAATGGCAAAAAGACAGTCTCTTCAACAAATGGTGTTGGGAAAATTGGACAACCACATGCAGAAGAATGAAACTGGACCATTTCCTTACACCACACACAAAAATAGACTCCAAATGGTTGAAAGACCTAAACGCGAGACAGGAGTCCATCAACATCCTAAAGGAGAACACAGGCAGCAACCTCTTCGACCTCAGCCGCAGCAACTTCTTCCTAGAAACATCGCCAAAGGCAAGGGAAGCCAGGGCAAAAATGAACTATTGGGACTTCATCAAGATAAAAAGCTTTTGCACAGCAAAAGAAACAGTCCACAAAACCAAAAGACAACCGACAGAATGGGAGAAAATATTTGCAAATGACATATCAGATAAAGGGCTGGTATCCAAAATCTATAAAGAACTTCTCAAACTCAACACCCAAAGAACAAATAATCCAATCAAGAAATGGGCAGAAGACATGAACAGACATTTTTCCAAAGAAGACATCCAAATGGCCAAGAGACACAGGAAAAAGTGCTCAACATCGCTCGGCATCAGGGAAATCCAAATCAAAACCTCAATGAGATACCACCTCACACCAGTCAGAATGGCTAAAATTAATCAGTCAGGAAACGACAGATGTTGGTGGTGCTGCATAGAAAGGGGAACCCTCCTACACTGTTGGTGGGAATGCAAGCTGGTGCAACCACTCTGGAAAACAGTATGGAGGTTCCTCAAACAGTTGAAAATAGAGCTACCATATGATCCAGCAATTGCACTACTGGGTATTTACCACAAAGGTACAAATGTAGGGATCCGAAGGGGTACATGCACCCCAATGTTTATAGCAGCAATGTCTACAATAGCCAAACTGTGGAAAGAGCCAAGATGTCCATCGACAGATGAATGGATAAAGAAGAGGTGGTATATATACACAATGGAATATTATGCAGCCATCCAAAGGAATGAGATCTTGCCATTTGCAATGACGTGGATGGAACTGGAGGGTGTTATGCTGAGTGAAAGAAGTCAATCAGAGAAAGACATGTATCATATGACCTCACTGATATGAGGAATTCTTGATCTCAGGAAACAAACTGAGGGTTGCTGGAGTGGTGGGGGGGTGGGAGGGATGGGGTGACTGGGTGATAGACATTGGGGAGGGTATGTGCTATGGTGAACGCTGTGAATTGTGCAAGACTGTTGAATCACAGATCTGTACCTCTGAAACAAATAATGCCATATATGTTAAGAAAAGAAAAAGGAAGAAGAAGGTAGCAGGAGGGGAAGAATGAAAGGGAGTAAATCGGAGCGGGAGACGAATCATGAGAGACTATGGACTCTGAATAACAAACTGAGGGTTCTAGAGGGGAGGGAGGTGGGGGGATGGGTTAGCCTGGTGATGGGTATTAAAGAGGGCACGTTCTGCGTGGAGCACTGGGTGTTATGCAGAAACAATGAATCATGGAACACTACATCAAAAACTAATGATGTAATGTATCGATTAACATAACAATAAAAAATAAAAAAATGAACCAAAATACCGCCATTAATTAGGTCTCTGTATATTTCAAACAATCAAGAGCTTAAAGACCACATATCGTACCTCAATGCAATTAAGGGAGAAAAAAATTGGTAAAAATAATTTAAAAACCCCATACATTTTAAACTTAAAAACACACTTCTAAATACCTATGTATCAAAAAAGTACTCAAAATGGATATTTAAAATACTTAGTATAAGGGAGAGCTTTCAGGTCTGAAAAGTCATGGCAACTTCCTGATATGTTTAGTTCTATACATCACATGAAAATCAATTAAGTCCAGAGGAAGGACAAGTAAAATCATTGCTGATCTACACCTTTACATCACTGGGAGATGGAGACTACCAGAAACTTTCAACTAACTGTAAACTGAGAAATAAACACCACATTCCCAGAGAGTTTCTGCTGCTGTTGCAGATATGAGGGGCAGAGAGTAGGGGAGAAGAGGCTTAGAAGAATGTGCGAAAAGGAAATTAAGGAGAAGAAGGCAGAGACAAAACACATACAAAATCACTCCCAGAAAAATAAAGGCAACAGTATGTGTCAAAATACTGAGCGCAGGTCTGGGGCATGGTAGTTCACAGCATCAGCTGACAGGAAAAATGGCTTGGAAGTGAGCTGGGCTGGAAATGGCAGCTGCAGAGAAGCATAGCTCCGAGGAGATAATCAAATAAATAGGGATGAATTATGCCCTTTCCAGACTGACATAGTAATCATACCTGAGTGTATCATAGTGTATCGCAGTGATATAGTAAGAGAGGAGAAATACTGATCTTGCAGAAATGAAAAAGGAAGAAGAAATGGCAAACTTTTTCATTCCCCTCATCATCATCCATAAGGAAACTTACACTTTATCAAACTGAGGGAAGAGATACTCTTAAACTATGAACTCGGTCCACACTATGCTCAGGAATCAATCAATCAATCAATCAATCAATCAATCAATCAAACTAAGTCCATATAAGACTACTAGCTGATTAAAATTCATCCCTAACAAACACCCACAAAATGGAAGAAACTGATAACCTGTGTTTCAATCTGAATTAAATACATTAAAAAAGCACTTGGAGACTTAAAAAATTAGAACCAAAATTAAAAAACTAAAAACAGAAATGAACAAACCATATAAAGAAATGCAATAAGAATCTACCAAACTTGGGAAGGAAACTGAAGAAAAAGGCAACAAAATTTCCTAAATAAAGAATAAATGAGAAGACATGTGAGAAGGAATATGTTGAAGTGAAAAATTTTAAAGAACACTGAAGAAATGCAGGAAAAACAACAAAACAACAAAAATGAAATAATGAAAGAAGTAAAATCCTTTGAGAGAAAGTGACTGAAATGGAAGAAGGGCAAAGAAGGTTCAGTCTATGTATATTTGGAGTCCCTGGAAGAAAAGACAAAAGCCCAAGAACAAAGCAAGTATTTAAAACTGTATTCGAGGAAACTTTCCAAAAATAAGAGAAAATTAAATAACCATATTAAAATGGCCCATTATGTTGTCAAGCACTGTGAAGAGTCTTAAATTTTATCCAACCTGTAAGCTAATAAGTTAGCTTGCCAGTTTTATGGATGTTGGTAGAAAACATGAGCCCCCTAGACCAGAGACAAAACATAAGATATTGCTCACAGCAATGGCAACCCCCAGTGTATTGTCATTTCTATATTGGTTCCCTAAGCCCTAGTGTTCAAGGGTGACATGCAGAGGGCTGGGTGCTATCTGTACATACAATGTTGTAGGAGAGAAATTCTGAGCTTAGGGAACCTGCACTTTCCCTTTGCTTCATTATACTGACTATAAGCATATCTTCTTTTTGTCCTGGAGGGCGATATTGTCTCTATCTTCCGAGGCTGTTTGCTATACAAACCTCCTTGAAAATATCCTTTGGATCTTTAGGGTAAATATCCAGTAGTGCAATTGCTGGGTCGTAGGGTAGCTCTATTTTCAACTTTTTGAGGAATCTCCATACTGTTTTCCAGAGTGGCTGCACCAGCTTGCATTCCCACCAACATTGTAGGAGGGTTCCCCTTTCTCCACATCCTTGCCAACATCTATCGTTTCCTGACTTGTTAATCTTAGCCGTTCTGATCTGTGTGAGGTGGTATCTCATTGAGGTTTTGATTTGGATTTCCCTGATGCAGAGTGAGGTTGAACACTTTCATGTGTCTGTTGGCCATTTGGATGTCTTCTTTGGAAAAATGTCTGTTCATGTCTTCTGCCATTTCTTGATCTGAAGGGGTACATGCACCCCAATGTTTATAGCAGCAATGTCCACAATAGCTAAACTATGGAAAGAGCCAAGATGTCCATCAACAGATGAATGGGTAAATAAGATGTGGTATACACACACACACACACACACACACACACACACACACACACACACACACAATGGAATATTATGCAGCCATCAAAAAACCATGAAATCTTGCCATTTGCAAGGACGTGGATGGAACTGGAGGGTATTATGCTAAACAAAATAGATCAATCAGAGAAAGGCCAATATCATATGATCTCACTGATATGAGGAATTCTTAATCTCAGGAAACAAACTGAGTGTTGCTGGAGTGGTGGTGGGTGGGAGGGATGGGGTGGCTGGGTGATGGACATTGGGGAGGGTATGTGTTATGGTGAGCGCTGTGAATTGTGCAAGACTGATGAATCACAGACCTGTACCTCTGAAACAAATAATACATTATATTTAAAAAAAAAGAAAAAAAAGAACACTGATTTAGAACAAATAATACATTATATTTAGAAAAAAAAAATAGGAAGAGAAAAATGAAGGGGGGAAATCAGAGGGGGAGATGAACCATGAGAGACTATGGACTCTGAGAAACAAACTGAGGGTTTTAGAGGGGAGGGGGGTGGGGGGATGGGTTAGCCCGGTGATGGGTATTAAGGAGGGTACGTATTGAATGGAGCACTGGGTGTTTATACACAAACAATGAATCATGGAACACTACATCAAAAAAAGAAAAGAAAGAAAAGACCCTTTGGAACAGAAGGCAGTCAGTGCCTCACTCAAAATGTATACAGAAACACAAGTGACTCATTGAGAACTGTCTCCCAACACATTTACTTGGAAGACTGTCCCAGAACGATCAAATCTCAAATCTGAGACATAAACTATTAGACTGTATAGACAAAGAAAAGTCCTTAGGGTTTCCAGGCAAAACTATGAAATTTCTTAAGTGCATAGGAAAATTAAGTTTCTGTCTGTCTTCTCAAGAATAACATACAAAGAAAGGCAGAGGGTCCTTGCCAGTGTAATTAGTTAAGAGGAAGTCATACTGGAGTAGGGTGGGTCCTTAATCCTATATGACCATTGTCCTTATCAGAGGAGACACAGAGACACAGAGACACAGACAAGGAGGGAAGAACAGCACGTGACAGTGGAGGTGGAGAGTGAAGTGCTGCAGGTGTAGTAAGCTAAGGAACATCAAGGATTGTTGGCAAAGCACCAGAATCTATGAAGAGGCAAGAAAGGAATCCTCCCGACAGGTTTCAGAGGGAGCGTGGCCATGCCAACCCTAATTTCAGGCTTCTAGCCTCCAGAACAAATTCTGTTCCTCGAAGCCACCCAGTTTGTGACACTTTGTTATGGCAGCCCTAGGAAACCAATTATTTCCTTAGCATGAAAAAATAATATAAAACTCAAATCCTAAAGTCAGAGTACTACTACTCAATGGGGAAACGCTGGAGGTATTCCCACTAAGACAAAGATGGCCACCACCTTCAGTATGATTTAGCATTGTCCTTGAAGTATTAGCCGATGGAATTGGATAAGAGTGAACATACAGGTATGAGAATTGGAAAAGAAGCTATCTCTGTATATACTTGCCATGAGACCCAGAAATCCCCCTCCTGGACATTGATTCCAGAGAAATGAAAACTTATGTTCACACAAACAGATGTTTATAGCACCTTTATCTGTAATAGGCCCAAACTGGACATCACCAAAATGTCCTTCAACAGGCAATTGATGAAACAATAGCACTCAAGAAAACAGATTAAAAATTTAAACAAAATACTAGAAATCTGAATCAAACAGCAAGTAGGAAAAACATATCATGATCAAATTAGTTTTATCCCAGGAACGTTTATCTTGCTCTCCTCTCTCCCTTTTACTGATTGTCTTGGAGGTCAGGGTAGATCACATATTTTTTCCCTTTTCTCCTGTCTTAACATCCAGACCTCAGATCCTTACTACTCAAAATGTGGTCTGCTGACTAGCAGCCTGGGAGCTTGTGAGAACTCTACCCCAGAGCTATGAAACGAGAATCTTCCCTTTAACAAGGTCCCTAGATGATTCCCTTGCATGGGAAAGTTGAGGAACACTGATTTAGAACTCAAAACTAAGATTGGCTCCATTGCCCTCTGGTCCTTCCAAGCTAACTCCCCTCGAGCAATGAGGACTGACCTTAAGGAAGAGACTCAAATAGTACACTGCAGAGGGGAGGGCTGCACCTTTTAAGTTAATATTTGACAAAATCTTGCAGCACATTTTGTTCCTTTCACCTTGTTTTCTGGAGGACAGAGGCAGAGGTCCTGTGCTGGTTCCCACTGTTTGGATGTTGCTCATCGAGCGTCTCTGAGGGAGAATGATGGTGGGAGGCTGGCGGGTGTAAGCTGAGGGCAGCTCCCAGTTTCGCCCTGTTACATGAAACCCCTCTCAGCGGAGTGTGGTACCCAGGCATCTCCCTCAGTCTCAGTGGTTTCTACCTCTGCCCCTTCTTGCCCTCTCCACACTCTGACTGGAGACTGGGGTTTTCGGCCTTCACTTTGTTTTCTCTCCTCTGTAAACATAAAGCAGGAGGTTTAATACTCAATTGTTGAGCCTCTGGAGATGTGGCAAGGACGTCCCTCAAACCTCCTGGCCCGGGTTCATGGTTCTTCGGGGGCAGGGGGATCACATATTTTTCCTTTAGCTGGGGTGTGTGCTCTCCTTCTCTGCAGGGTCTCTCCCTCACACAACTGCCCACAGCCCTTTCTTCCCTCCCCATTGCTGGGCTGCAGGGGTCACTGGAGCTGAGGCGCTGATCCAATGGCCTTGGAAGACTTTCATCTCTTACGGAAGCATGTCTCAGGTGCATATTGGCAGTCAGCATCCACACTGGCTGGCTCTCTGAACTTTTTAGGCCTCAGCTTCTTTATCTGCAAAATGAGGATTATAATAATTTTTCACTTAGTCAAATCTGATCATCATTTTCTTTATGGTTTCTGCCTTTGCTTCATGCGTAGACAGCCTTCGCCACCAAATGATTTTTAGAAAAGACATTTATTTATTTTTTTTCCCGGTTATATCATGGTTTGTATCTCCATTAAACCCATCTGAGTATGTTTTGGTGTGTGATAGGAATTTCTTCGGTCTCAGGGAAAATTATCAAGTAGCCCATTATTTCCTCTACAGTTTGGGAATGAAAACTTTATCATAAACTAAATACTTAGGGATGTTTGTGTGTTTCTGGTATTGTTTGCGCCCTTCTGCTGCTCTTCCTAGACCCCGAGGGGGTCCTCAGACTTGCCCCCTGAAGGGATTCCTCAGGAAATCTGCGTTTCTGCCCCCGGAGGCTCACACTTGACCACAGGGAGACAAGCAGTACTCTGAGGACAGATGGGGACCGGGAGCAAGGCCGCGTGGAGCATGCGTGTGTGAGTGTGCATTCAAATGTGTGAGTGTGCGCGTGCGCGTGCGTGTGTGTTCTGAAGGGCATGGCCTGCTGGGTTGCAGTTTTTAGTTGATCCCGTTTCCTACTTAATTGAGTTAATGGGGGCTCAGGACATGATGTCCTTCAACTTTCATCCTCTCCCTTCCCGCCCATGGGCCGTCAGCTGCACTCTGTCTTCCCTGCCTCAGCTGTCCTTGACCCCTGGGCCTCCTCCCCTCTGCCATTCCTCCTCTCTCCTGCATCTCCGCCGTCTCCCTCTCCTCCGGCTCTGTCCCCGCAAGACACAGAGGTTGAGAGGGTCTGGCGTGGGGTGGATGGTGACAAGTCCGGAGTGGCAGAAACATGGGACTGGGTGGGTGGGAGACGCCAGGAGGTGTGTGACTAAGAGCAGCTGGGGGCCAGCACCACGTGTTTCCTCCGTGGGCAGCACGCATCGTGGGCACAGTTGTTTTAGGAAACTCTCCCTGGTAGCAGGAATGGGCAAGGCTGGCCGGGAGGACCCAGGGCTGGAGGCAGAGATGTTGCGGTGGGAACCCACGGGAGAGGTGGGAATTCAGGCCAGGCCATGGGAACAGAGGTAAGGGGGGTGTCAGAGCTCCTGGAACTGTCTGGGTTAGGCTTCTTCCACATTGTGAGCACCCGGTACTCAAACCTGGGTATTGTAGGAGCCGCTGGACTGGACCTGAGTCTTCTTATTCCACCTGGAATGTCACAGGACGCGGCAGTTTGCGTGACGTCAGACCGGCTGTCTTTGTTCACTCAGTCCTGACACCCAGCTCAAACGCTGAGCCTAACCTGGTGAGGGCTGCTTCGCCGGTTCCTCTCCCAGACTCTCCCTCCTGACACACCTCCATCAACTTTCCAGCTGGAGCACAAGTTCCCCTTATTCAGGGCCCAGGACTTTCTAACATAATTCCCTATAATGTACAACCTTGTCTCCTATAGCACCCCTTCTCCCCCCCCCGCCCTCCCGTCCCCCTTCCCAAAAGTGTTGGGGTAGGAGGCAGAGCCTGGAAGCCATGATCATCTTTGTAGTGCTTTGTGTGGGCTGCCCTGAACTATTAATCCGAGCCCAGGGGGGTCCTCATGGAGTGTGATGTTCACCCCACCGAGTGGGGTGAACATCACACACACACCTGTGCTGACTATCGCTGGGCTCAGAATCCCACTGGGAAAGAACCAGAGCCCCGTCCACAACCAAGATTCATTTATCTGTAGCTTGAGGGTAGATTCGGGGGGGTGGGAGGGTGTGGGGTGAGGAGAGACTGTATCGTGCAGACTGATGCCAGATTGTCAAGAAGGACATCAGGGCCCTGGGGGGAAAGGAAAGATCACATTAATACAGAAGGGATTTGGCGCAGCGGCCAGACTTGGGAGCTTCAGGTCCTGCAGGGAAGGGGGCACTCGGCTAAGCTTGAATACACCCCAGCATAGTCCCTTAGGGATACCTTTGGATTCTTAGGAGGAGGTGGTTATAAGATCGAATGGAAAGAATTGTTTCTTTAAGAACTTAGACTACTCTTCTAGGGAAATGGATGGTAAATTGGGAGGCGACATTTGACCAGGGGACCAAGCAGCTCTGCCGGGGCCCTCCTCTTCTCCTTGTCCAGAGCAGAGCAGTGGGAAGGAAGGGGCTGAGTGACCAGTGGAGGAACCAGAGAATCCAGCCTTTGAGTGAGAGCCTTAGTGGTCCCTGAGCATGGTGACGGGTGGGTGCAGAGAGCATCCAAGGAGAGAGATCTCAGAAAGGTCGTGGTAAGGATCCAGGCGTGGCAGGGAACTGCGGGAAGGAGCCACATGGGGCCTTTCTGTCGGAGGCCGTGGAATATGGGGAACAAGGTTAAAGCTCCACAGGAAAATAGTATGTATGGCAGGTGGCCTAGTGAGCGGGATGTGTCCCTCTTATGGCAACTGTCTCGGGTCTGGATGGGAGAGAGACTCATGTGGAATTTATAAATGTGTTTCTGTTTCTCTGGGCCTGCCGGCAAAATCCTGAATCCTCCCAGGAAACTGGATACAAATTTTGGACAAAGATTGCTTGTCAAAAGGCAGAGAGATAAGGATCTTACCAGAAAGATATTGATTACTTATACGTTCTTTAGTGAGTTTCTGCATGTGTTTTTCTAACGCAGATTATCCTTCATTGCCTGAGTAGAAATACCAGTCCCCTCAAATATTAAAAAAAAAAAGCTTTATCAAAGTGTAAGTATGTACAATAAAATGGCATAGTTTAAAGAAAACAATTTGTTAAGTTATGACATACAGATATGTCTGTGAATTCATCTCCGTAGTCAAAGTAGTGACTTTGGAGTCACCCTCAAATGTTTCCTCATGTCCCTTTGTGATGTGTCCATCAGTCCTGTATCCCCCACCCCTGCTTCCCACTGCTGCCTGGAGACTTTCCATGAGCATTAAACTGGGGCAATCTGAGGGCTCACTTCATTTGTTTCCTGCTTCTCAGGGATAACCCTTCTCGGCTGCCCAATGCCCAATGCCTCGACCACCATTGTTTTGTGTATTTTATGTGGGCTTGTAGTTGTTCCAGGTCAGAGGACAAACTTGGTCTCTGTTACTCTAGCTTGGATGGAAAAGGAATTCCAACCCCTCATCCTGAGTGATTCTCTGCAACTTGATAAGAAACCAGGGCATTCTCTCCTTTAATTCAGAAAGTCTGAGTAGTGCTGTGGTTGTCTTGGGTTCCACTAGGTGAGAGGTACTCTCATTCATACAGTCATGCAACAACTAAGTGGTTTCGAGAATGTTCGTGTGCAGAGATCTCTCTCCATTGGGGATACAGGGATGGGCAAGACAGACACAGTTCCTGCCCTGTCAGGTGGAGACACAGACAACTATGCAATCTCAGCTCAGAGGAATGGGGCCACACGAGGGGAGAGGTGGTCGTGGCCTTCTGTGGGAGTGTGGGCTCACAGACTGGAGCAGTTGCTTTTCAGGCCCCATTTCACATTGCCCCGGCTCGCCTCTGATTTCAGCTGCAGCCATGGTGGAAAGTTCCACATGAGCTCAAGTCCCACCGCAAGCGCCTCTTGCACTTCTCTGCTTCTCTGCGTCAGGCGTTTCCTGAACCTTCAGAAGCCCACACATCTGCAAACAAGAGCACCCCAGAAGTATCTCCTGGAGGAGGGAGTGGGGAGTTCGTGGGCACGTCAGTCCTTAACCAATGGGAGATGGGAGGTCTGCTTCCTGTCCTTTGGATGGACCGTCTTAACGGGGTATTCTGTATGCTTCTCAGATGCTTCTCAGGGGTTCCAGCGGGATGGAGGCCTGATTACTTACAGCAATAGTTGTATTGGTGTTCTCTCTCTCCTGACTTGCTCTCCCCAAATCGTTTCTGCCACTCCCTGGGCTAACTTCCTAAGTAAATTGCCCGCATCCAAGTCCTTGTCTCAGGCTCTGCTTTCAGGGTGGACTCAAATTAAGACATATACTTATCCTGGGGCACCTGGGTGGCTCAGTTGGTTAAGCATCTGCCTTCAGCTCAAGTCATGATCCTGGAGTCGCGGGATCGAGTCCTGCATTGGGCTCCCTGCTCAGTGGGGAGTCTGCTTCTCTCTCTGACCCTCCCTGCTCTCGTGCTCTCTCTCTCTCAAATAAATAAATAAAATCTTTAAAAAAAAGACGTTTACTTATCCAAACTTAGATCTATAGTTCCATTTTATAGGTGAGAAAATGGAGTCATGGAGCTTTTCCTGAGGTTCCAGGACTAGAAAGTGGCAGAGCCAGGGTACAAACATGGGTGGTTGGACTCCAACTCCCTACTTCTTTCCACATACTCCGGATGCCCCCAGAAGCCATGTTAATAGGAGCATGGGTCTGGAAGAGCTGCAAGGAGGGAGCTTGCTGTGCATCCTCCGGGGGCCCAGCAACATCTCTGTAGTAATAGTAGACCCAGTAGTAAAGGGAAACTGTCATGCCTGTGTGGCAGGGCGTGTCCAGGGAAGTGGTGACAGCCCAGGGAACAGTGCTGGAGTCATGGCTTTGAGTCAGGGGCCATATATATATGCAGGATGCTGGGGCCCCAAAGTGCAAACTCGTGGCCATGCCCTCAAAGAGCTCACAGTCTAGGAAGAGAGAGAGGGACGGGCTGATATTAAGTAGTAGGGCTGTAGGCAGGGCTGGAGGGGACACCCAGAGATGGAGTGGTCCGTGTGCTCTCATCGGCTTTTCCTGGGTTGCTGCTTTCCCCGAATCCTGCAGCCTGCAAACCTCTAGAGACTGATCAGCATTAGCTTCACCTGGCCAGCAGTCCCAGTGTAAGCCCTTCGGGGCTCCCTCCAGCATGAGCATTTTTATCCAAGACCAGGCCAGTCATTGACCTAGGCTGTAAGGCTGTGGCTTTGGCCAGAGCCCCTCCCTCCTGGCTAATAAATGTCCTGGCCCTATAGGCAACTTCTGGAGGAACAGCCCTACAGAATGCAGCCTCCCCTTCCTTCCAACATCTCACTTCCCCTTCTTTCCAACCTTTGGTAACCACGAATGTGTTTTCTATCTCTGTGGATTTGCCTACTCCGGACATTTCATGGAAATGGCATCATATAATATGTAACCTTCTATGCCTAGCTTCTTTCACTTAGCAGAATTTCCAGGTCTATCCACGTTGTAGCATGCATTGGTACTCCATTTCTTGTTGTGGCTGACTAGTATTCCATTGCATAGACACCCCCCATTTCATTTATGCAGTCATCCTCTGAGGAACATTTGGGGGCTGTTACCACCTTTTGGCTATCATAAATAGTGCTGCCACAAATATCTGTGTACAAAGATTTGTTTGAGTATCCGTTTTCAATTATTTTGGGTATTTACCTATGAGTTGGAATGGCATGTATGGGAATGGGTTATATGAAAATTCACTGTTTATCCTTTTATCTTTAACTTTTAGCTTCAGGAGTTTTCATGCCCCAGCCTGACCCCACTGGAGTTTCCAGGACACCGTGACTAGTGCAGATGGCACCCAGGTGGTAGCTCAGGCAACTGGACCAGTGGGTGAATGGTGGTGTCGTCACTACGGGGAGCGCAGGCTGGGGATGGGTGATGCGTTCCATTAGGATCTGTTAGATTTGCAGTGCCTGTTGGATGCCCACATGGTCTGGCCTATGGGGAGGGATAGGTGTGCTCGCCTGCAACCATAGGGAAAAGCTTGAGCTGGACACATGGGTCTCAGCGATGGCTCAGGCCGTCATATGTGTCTTCACTCAATAAACTCTGACCATTTTCCCAGGCACAGTTGTGAGAGCTTTCCACTACTTAACCACCTCGACACTCCTATGAGGTTCTATGAAAATCTTCATTTTTCCACATAAGGGCAAAAGTGCTGGGTTCCTTCTGCCTTTCTTATAACCCACGAGCACAGAGCTCATCGATTTTATTGTTGCTTTGTTTCTAGTTGCTCCCCTGGAAGACTGAGCTCCTTGAAGGCAGGGACTGGTCTTTCCTCTCTGCCCCGCCCAACGGGCCTGGTTTAGGGGCTGGGGTTCTTGGGCAGTGGGTCCTGAGGGTGAATGGATTTCCTGAGTTAGGGTGTCAGAGTGACAAGAGAAGAAGGCCAGGGGGCCCCTGGGGAACCCTGATGTTTAAGGGCAAGTGGAAAAATAGTAATCAGTAAAAGAGACCAAGAAACATGCTCAGAAAGGTAGGAGGGAATTAGGAGAAGCTCAAGGGGACACAGTTTAACGTTAAGTCAACTCATCCCAATAACACCTTGCACGTGGCACGGGGCACAAGTCCCCAGAGCAGAGGCCGTATCGGATGTTGTTGCAGGCTTGCAGGGTTCTCGTCTCACCGAGTCGAAGAACGAATCTCGCGGACGCAAAAGGGTGAAGTGAAGTCAAAGTTTCTTAAGTGAAGGTGAGAACGGAAAGGAAGGGGAGAAAGCTCTCTAGAGCGAGAGGGGCCCCGACTGGGTTGCCACAGGGGGCTTTTATGGTCGGTCTTTTATAGAAAACTGACCAGGGAACTGAAATCTTCTGGAGGTCACCCCTGGTAGCACCGTGTCTACCTCTCCTTTGAAGGTCGGTAACTCTCAGCGGTCAATTTGTCGCTATCATGAAAATATCTCGTCCGTAACATTTAAGACAAACAAGGTGGTCTGGTTATGCTCTCTGTTCTCTCTGGTTTTGTCCGCCTCTGCATTTCTCCACATCTGGGATTGCTGTGAGCCTGCTCTCGCAGCCCCCTGCCTGTCTCTCCCTACCTAGCCCCGTCTGTCCCTTACTCAATGTGACCATCACTTCCACGAGCCCAGGGCCGGAGGTAAGCATTCAACATGTGTGTGAGCGTGCAACGTGACCACCGTTCCCCCATCAAGGAGCGGGAGGCCGCCCTCCCCTCCTCCCCTCTCCTCCCCATTACATAGCGGTAGACAGCAGCCACCTCCACTTCTGGGTGAATTACCAGAGGGATGGCAGATGATTAGGTACACGGACAGCACGTTCGTTTATTCCCCTTGGAAGGAATTAATTACGATCATAAAAAGAAGACAGAAAGAATTTCTACCCTCCCCCTCTCCCCCCACAGAGTAGGTGAAGCCAGGACAGGGAAGACGCGCAGTCTCCCAGGGCCAGGAATCACAGAAGAAAAACACTTTCTCCATGGAGAAAATTGCACCAGGTCTCATTAAAGCCATTAACATGCAGGGCTGACAAGCACAGGTCCTCGGTGACTGCCCGCGGCTGCTCGGGGACTGAGCCCTCTGAAGCACTGAGTCTTCCTGCTCCTCCTCCCCCCGGCTGGCCGGTGACCTGCGCTGCCCCCTCCTGCCCCCGCCCCTGCCGGCCTCTGCCACTGCCCGGGCACGAAGCGGGTCTGGTGGCCAGCGGCCTGGCAGGAGCTTAGTGTCGGGAGAGAAAGGTCCTTGGGGTGTCCAGGCGGGAAGTGGGCCCAGAGGTCCTGGGCGGCCAGGACTCTGTGTTTCCATCCTTTGTTCCCGTCCTCATGTGGGCGCCTGCGCCTATGTGGTGACTCAAGCCCCGTGGTCCTGGACGGCAGTTCTTCTCTCTGCCTGTCTGTCAGCGGCTGTCTGTGTCTGCACGGCCTTCCCAAGCGGCTCTCTACACGGGCCATCTCCGCTCATTCCCTTTGCCTCTGTCACCGCTCTATTTACAGTTTCTCTTTCTCTATATTTATCCCCGCTCTTTCCCCGCATTGTGTCCCTGCAGTCAGCGCCTCCCTCCGCGGGGCCTCGGGGTGCAGTCCTGGGTCTTCCTGGCAAGCAGCACGCAGGCCAAAGCTGCCCACTTCCAGCCCTCTTGATGTGGGAAACAGAGGCAGAAAAGAAATGATGAAATTTCCTTACTACTTATAGCCCACTGACAAGTCCTTGAAACAGGCTGAGTGACATTCCTCTGGGGACTCAACTGCCTCGATGTTAATACTTTGCTAAGGGCAAAAGGCAATCCTAGACCAAACCCCTCCCTCCCCTCCAACCCCCCCCCCCCCCCCCCCCGCCCCAGGATCCGGTAAGTCTACTTTAACGTAGAAAAATTCCTTTGGAAACTTCCTTTATCTCTAACCGCCCCGCCCCAAGATAGTGTTGGCAATCATCCCCCAAGCATATGGCCCACCGATATACATCTGAAGGGTCTCGTGACTCAGGTTTTATTAGATGGTAATAAATGACCTTTTCCCAACAATAGCTAGCCCGCTCAAGGTCCTGGAAACCTTGCTTCCAAATTCCTTAGGGACTTACGCTGTCCCTAACCCCCTCCCACCTTGAAAGTATATCCTGGGCCACTCCTCAGGACCCCGGTGCGGCTCTCCCAGCCCACGGGTCCTGTCCCCGGGCTTTCATAAAATCACCTTTTTGCACCAAAAACATCTCAAGAATTCTTTCTTGGCTGTTGGCTTCGAACCCTATCGTTCTTTCCTACATCACCTCTGACAGTCCCCATGCTGTAGGCGCTCTGACACTGGCTGAGGGCCCTTATTCCACAGGGACTGCTGGATTGGAAAACTGGCCTAAAAGCAGTGATGGCCGCCCAGGCCATGGTCCATCACTTAGTGAGCGAGTGCCTCCTGGTTTCCAGAGCCCCCCACTCAGCACTGTCAGACTGGGTGTCCATGCACATGGTCGGGCACGGATCTCAGGCTAGGGCTCTGTAGACCAGCTTCCCATTCAGCTGTCATAATAAGTCTTGGAGGCAGATGGCTCTGACTTATGCACTTCTACAAATGAGAAAGCAAAGGCTCAGAGAGGTGGAGTGACTTCCCTGAGGACACAGAGCTAGACAGCAACAGAGTGCTCTCTCGGCCCAGGGTCCACTGATCTTTGCAATACTGTCTCGGGGCACTGTAATGTGGGCCACCAATGTATGCAAGTCACACACTGGTGTGGGTGCTCATATTGTATCTGTGAGGTTTATATGTGCACATGCATGGGGATTGTTTGTATATTTGCTGCCATGAGTATTTTAAGATCCGCTTCCTTTTTAGGAAGCCCCTTAGGACAATGTAAAATGCTCCTTCCTGTCTTTCCTGCAAATGTGACAAACGGTGTCTCTGAGCCCAAAGACTTGCCAGGCACAGGGTCTCTGCCTCCCAGGCTGAAGCACACTCCTGCTGGCCTTGGCACCCTGCACCTGCATGCATGGTGCTTGGGGCTGGGCGGGTAGGCGAGGTTGTATCTTGGCCTCAAGGAGTCCTTGTGTCTGAGGCTGTTTCTGGCTGAGCCTGTGACAGCCATAGGAGCAGCGGGGTTCATGCTTAGAGACCCTGGGCTGTCCCTTTTGCCTATCAGGAACCTACTCTGAGGGCCAGAGTTTTTTCCCAGGGTTTTTGTGGATGACACATCTCATCTTGTCAACAGAAAGGCTGCCCCAATGTGAGGAGGGTCTACTCCTGCTTCCTAACCCCTTTCCCTTTACTCGCCCATACGCATTGGCCTGGGGCTGCCTCCAGCTTATGACCATGCCCAAGGCCTCAGGATACCTTGCCTGGTGATTTTCAAACTGTATCCTTGAGACTCTCAGGCTCTCCAAGAGGCGCTCAAAGCCAGGGGTGGAGAGGGTGGGTAGTGCCGGGCTACTCAGAGGATGGGATTCTGTTTATCCTCCTCTGTCCAGGGCAGCCCTGATTTTGTGTGTTCTACAAATTGGGCTTTCTTCTAAGAGCTTCACTAAGCCTGCACCCAGACTTGTGCCACATTTTTATTTGTCTTCTTAAAAAGGGCTCCAGGTCCTACCCCATGACTCTTAGCTAGAGATAAGCAAGGTGTCAGCCCGGCAAAACCCTCCGTCCTTCCCCTGTGGTTCTGAGAGAAGCAAACCTCTCGAGAGGTCTGGGAGGGACATTCAGGGGCCGCATGGGCAGCTCTGACATGCCTCTCAGATCTCAGCTGCACCCTGGGCTCCCTCTTCACCACAGAAGAGTCCAGGGTGTCTGGGGCTTCTTGGGCAGCCGAGTGTGAGGTCAGCTTGTTCCGACCTCAGACGGAGGGTTCTGGGCCATGTGGCTTCCAAGAACTGATTTATGGAGGACCCAGAATGTACTACAGTGGAGGGGACACCTCACCCTCCACCATCTGGGAGCTCCTTCCAGAGCCCTGAGCCCTGAGCCCTGGAGGCCCCCACAGCTCCCTGGAGGAGCAGCAGAGCCCCGCCCAGAGCTGCCCTCTAGTGGAGAGTCTGCAAATGGCGACTGAGCCCTCACCTCTCAACTCCTAGAGTGCATCTCCAGGGGGCTCTGCTGGAGACAAGGAGTGGGGTCCACCATATTGTACGCACAGAGCAATGTGGCCGTGGCAGAGCTACTCAAGGCTGATTGGTCTCTAAGTGGGGAGAGATCATCACTTCTTCCTTCTTCCTCTCCTGTGCTGGCTGTTTGGGGCTGGGGTCTCTCCACAGGGCAGAGCTTCCCCCAACCATGCCCCAAGGTGTTTCTTCTGTGGCTGTGACCAAATCTCAGCTTCCTTCCCTTCCCTTTGTCAGCCTGGCTCCCTTTGGGGAGAAGATCCCTGAGAGGAAGCCCAGCTTTGGTCACTTCCCCGCACAGCTGGGGTACTGCAGCTAAGTAGTTGGAAGTTGAGTGTTCACCTGGCTCTCTGAGTGTCTGATGCCAGAACGATCTGTGAGAACTGCACTGGGACTTCGTACGCCCCCAAATGCAAAGTGCCCATAAATAGTCACTGATGAAACCGCACAAAACGGTATTCACACTTTGCCTCTGAGGGATGGTGCAGGGGATGTTGCTCCTGGTTTGGAGAAAGGCCTGCACATGTGGTACGTAGTGAGGCCAAGTCCCATGCAGGGGGCAGGAGGAGCCTGTGGTCCTGCTGGGAAGCTGGAGTCAGTGGGGCGGGAGGCAGGGATGGACAGAGGAGCTCCTGTCGGTCCCTGAGCCCTTTGGGCTGGGGCATTTGCCCAGCAGAGGGGAAGGTCTCCACTCAGCACCCCAAAGACTATTGTGAGTGTTACTGATCTGGATGGCTTTCTGCATTCCAGCCTTCCTGAATTCAGGTTAAGACCAGAGGAGAAGAGGACCTGTGCCTCTGTGTCGTGAGCATTTCCAAAGGGATCGTCCATGGACGGCTGGGAAATTCTCCTCCTAGCACTGAATACTGTGCAAAGTGTCAGGGAGGCCCCTACCTAGTTAAGAAGAGTATCTTTTTCAAGAGCCTGGTGTGGGGGGCGCCTGGCTGGCTCAGTCGTTAAGCGTCTGCCTTCGGCTCAGGTCACGATCCCGGGGTCCCGGGATCGAGCCCCGCATCGGGCTCCCTGCTCAGCGGGGAGTCTGCTTCTCCCTCTCCCACTCCCCCTGCTTGTGTGCCCTCTCTCGCTGCGTCCCTCTCTGTCAAATAAATAAATAAAATCTTAAAAAAATAAGAGCCTGGTGTGGGAAGTCAAGTCCTACTATGTGCGGGGTTGGAGGGCTGCAATGTTTGGTACATTTCAAGCACCGGTATGATGCGGGGTCTGGAAACTTGTCAGTCTTGTCCTGACAGCTGAAGTTCCAGCTAAACCGGGAAAAAGAAACACAGGAGAAGGGGGCATCTGACACATCTGAAGACTTGTCCTGCAGCTGTCCTTCCAGTTCCAGAGGGACTGGTTGGAGAAACTTCTATATGGCCCCAGATGACACCCAAAAGGAAAGAGACTCTCATAGAACTATCTGGGCCTCTGAGTGAAACAGGAATTAGGACCCTGTGGACCTCAGTGTCTGTCCGGCTCCCAGGTTCTGAGCCTCTAAACACAGGCCACTCTCTTCCCATGGAGACATCAAGCAAGCAGACGCCTTTTGCGACTTTTGCAGTGAGTCCCGGCTGCTTACCCAGGGCCGGTGATGACTCTGGGCCCAGGAGGACCTGCAGGATGCAGCACGTGTCACCCTTAGTCCAGGACTGGCCACCCAGGGAGCATATTACTACCCAGGACAGAATCATGGTTTTGCCAAGGAGCACAATGACACTGGATAAAGAGCGGGTAAGCAGCGGTGTTTACCAGAGTCCATAAAGCTCTTCTAGTCCAAACCCCCACTTCACAGATAAGCGCAGGGAGATCCATAAAGAGTTCCATAGTCAGGGTGAGACTTTGTTCTAGAACTCAGAACTCTGTGCTCCCACCACAAGGTGGTTTTATCAACACTTCAATTCAACGATATTTATGAAATATGCACAGGATTTGGTGACTGGCAGAACATTAAGGGCAGGTGGAGGAAAAGAGGAATTAAGAATTATTCCAAAATTTTGAGTCCTCAAAAGAAGAATGCAGGGTCCCACTGGAGGGGAGCTGAAGGCAGTCTGGGTACTGAGGATGTGAAGAAGACCCCCTGGCAGTGAAAGGAAGGGGGGCAGTGGATGGTCATCTGGGGGTAGAGGTTCAGGGAAGGATCGGGTTGCAAGACTAAGGGGACCATGATAGAGGTCAAGGCTTTGGTGGAGGAGTCAGAGGAAAGGGGGGTGGGGGGAGCAGAAGTGAGCGGATGGACTGAGGAGAGAAGGAAGGGGGCAGAAGGGGCCCTGGCACTGGGTGAGAGGAGGGGTTGGTGTGGGGGCTTCAGCCCTGGACTCAGGTGAGGGGAGAGCAGAGCAGGGAGGTGGTGAGTGCCCGGGGTGGGGGTGGGGGGAGAAGCGAGCCTGTAGGTGAGCCTGCATGTGCCCCTACGTGCTACTGAGCCCTTGAGCCTCAGTTGGGATGGGGGCCAGGGAAAGTGTCCATCTCAGTGCTGTGTGTAGAGATGGGACAGCAAAAACATTTACAGGCACAACTTGTCTGACAAAGTCTCCCTTGATTGCAGCTGTTATCGGTTATTGACCATTTATGGGCTGCTACTGGGGCAAAGACGTGATCCGAGTGTTAGCTGGGGCCTGCTTGCCCCTCGAAGAGCTGGGTGAGATGGGCCCCAGCCCACCCACACTGCACGGTCCGTGCGGGTCCCCAGGCTCTGCCCCATCTGCAGGTATCTGGACACTGGCTCTTCATGGCCTTCTCTGCCTCCAGTGCTGCTTATGTCGCTGCTTGTGTTGTCTGACAACCCCACAAAGTCAGCCTGTCCTTGGAGCTCTGCAGTGACTCCAGCCCCGCAGCATCTCTGTCCACTCCCCAGCCCTGTCCCTTCTTCCTCTTTTCTCTCCCTTGTCTTTTAGACGCTTCCCCGGGGGAAGGAAGCCCCTACCTTCAAGCCTTGGCTCCAACAGACATATATCAAGAGACTCTTGCCAAAAGGAACACTGGATTCCGTCAGAAGACTGCATTCAATCAATTTTTCCCCATCCACTTCTTATTCACATTTCTGGTTAGCTTTATTTTAGGGAGCCCTTGAATTCCACACTCAACTCTGATCACGTCCGTCATATCCTCTACCACTCATAGGGCCTGATGACTCTTTGGGTAATGTGGTCACATGATTGTGACTCCCCAGGACACAGGAGACAGTGACACTGTCTATGCAGAGGGAAGGGCCTGGACCAGGAGCAAAGGGCTTTAGCTGCTGCTGCATCACTGATCATCACAGCTCGAGCGGGGAGCCGGTCTTGTCTCTCCCTGGGTCTCTGTTTCCTCATCTGTAAGGTGAGACTGCCCCTGTTGCCCTGACGGGCTATTTCAGCTGGAAGAGTCTGGTGGCGGTTTGCCAGATGCCTGCCCCTCTGCAGCCCCCACGTGCTGGGCCCATCTCAGCCTGGCTCTGGCCCTGCTTGTTCCAATGCAGACACGCACCCTAGACCCCTAGACATGGCCCTGCTGGGTGCGACTGCAGCTCCTTGAGCCAGCCTGGGACCAATCCCTGGGCACTCTTTCCTTCCTTGCTCTTTGTTACCCAAACCTCCAGGTGCTCCGGTCCATGGCAGCCTGGGTTCCCCTGATGTATCACCCACACTCAAACCCACTTCTCTGGGGACTCAGCTTTAGCTTTAGGGCCAAGCTGGGGATGCCTTGGGGTCCTTCCGGCCCACAGACCATCCCTATATGTACCTCCCCACGGAATGGGATTCTAGTTATTAAGGAGCAGGTACTTACCATGTTCATTAACTCATGTATCCAACAATTCCTTCTGTAATGAGTTGAATGGTAACCCCCAAAACGTGATATCCAAGTCCTAAGCCCCAGTACCTATGAATGTGACCTTATTTGGAAAAAGAGTTTTTGGAGATGTAATTAAGTTAAGGATCTTGAAGTGAGAGCATCCTAGATTAACCAGCTGGGCCCTAAATCTAATGACAAGTGTCCTTATAAAAGGCAGAAGAGGAAAAGACACTGGGGGAAGGGAGGAAGGCCCTGTGAAGGTGGAGTCTGAGATTGGAATGATGTGGGCGGCCATGAACCAGGGAACATCCGGAGCCCCCAGCAACTGGAAGAGGCAAGAAAACAGTTCCCCTGGGACTTACAGAAGGAACGTGCCCTGTAGACACCGCGGATTTGAGACTTCTGATCTCCAGACCACAGAGTAGGAAATGTGTGTTATTTTAAGCCACTAAGTTTGAGGTCAGTCATTTTCTATAGCAGCATCAGGAAACAGAGTCTCTGACCAAATGGGTCTGCATTCCGTGTTAGGAGAGCGGCCCTCTTTGCCCGGGGCCCATGGCTTCTTAGGCATCAGAGCCTCACCTTGTCAGCTCCTCTGTGTTTCTGCACGAACCGGCCCTACACAGAGGTTGTACTGTTCCCTCCGGCGTCATCGCCCCCTGGATTTTCCTGGCAAGGGAAACCTCATTCCCCTCTCGCGCCGTTACATGAGCCAATTCCGCCAACAACATGCAATGCATCCAAGTGAACAGGAAACAGGCAGGCCCGTCGCTGACTTGTAGCACCTGGATTTTAAAAACATGAAACCAGTAAAGCCTGCCTCGTAGGACTGTGGTGTGGAGAGCACCCCTGGTTCCAGGGACGGCTACCGCGGGAGGAGGGGAAACCAAGTCACTTTCCCAATGTTCTGATTTTTATATAGGGGGCCAGGCCTCTGGCCGTGCTGGGTGAGCATGAACCCTGAAGGAGGAAATATAGCCACAATTGTTTCATGTGCTACTATTGGTAACAATAAGGACAGAACCTGCAATATGATAAGACTAACAAGGGTTTAAAATGTGCCAGGCATTCTTCTAAGCATTTAGCACATACCTTTTTTTTTTTTAATCCTTCCGCTGTCCACATATGATTTTTCTATTGAGATGTAATTCATATATAACATTATGTTAGTTTTAGGTATACAATGTAATAATTCCATATTTGTACATCTTGTAAAATGATCACCACAATAAGTGGATGACCACACATAATTACGGATTTCTCTTTGAAAAAAGTGAAGGTGGTCAAAAGGTACAAGCTTCCAGTGATAGAATAAAAAAAGTCCTGCGGGTGTAATGCCCAGCATGGCGACTGCAGTTAATAATACTGCACTGTGTATTTGAAAGTTGCTAAGAGAGTAGAGCTTAAAAGTTCTCATCCCAAGAAACAAACTTGCAGCGTCTACTTTTTCATCTTTGCAGTAACCTACACAACGTTTGCTTTTATTTCCTCTTTTGCAGATGAAAAACTGGCACAGAGAGGTTAAGCAATTGCTTAGAAGACAATTAAAATGCATGAGGAGCCTGACTCTAGGGAACACACTCTTGAATCAAGTGTAAAAATATACACTTGCATCATCACAGATCCCAAAGCACTTTCCTCTTCTTGGTGTCATTTTGGTGCCCAGAGCATCAGGCTGTAATCCTTGCCTGCATTCTTCTGATGAGGAACCTGGTCGAAAGACTGGCCCAAGGAAAAGTCACCACTTCCATCCCTGTTCAGTGTCCATCTGGTGTATCTGCAGAGCATGGCCCCAACCTAGTGTTATGGGAGAGGAAACACTATCATTGAAAGGGGTAGTTAGCATTTATACGTGCCTTCTAGGGATGGTGTTCATGCATTATCATGGGTTCATTCCGTTTTCACAACAATGCCCTGAGGGGGAGACCAGAGAGCCTAAGGAACTTGTTTGAGGTCACACAGTCAGTGGCCAAGCCAGAGCTAGAAACGCTCTTGGGCTCTTGGCTTGAGAAGAGCTCAGCATTCAGTACAAGTAGCTTCCTCGTGCGTACTTGCAGACTTAGAAGGGGCGCTGCTATCCTGAGGCCTCTCTCAGTTGCTGCAAGGTGACAGGCTCACGCTTGCTTCGTGCCTCAGAGCCCGAGGCCTGCTTTCCCAGCACCCTCCACCGGATTCACACGCCAGGACCCTTCCCCGGGTTTGGAGTTTTAGTATATGTGCTGCCGAAATGAGCACCGGGTTTGGAGTTTTAGTTCTTCAGAATGACTAAACTCGTTGCCCAAAAGACTGTTGCTAAAAAAAGGTGGAGGGGTCTTTATGCTTTTAAATGATAACCTTCTCAGGCAAAAGCACTTTGGCTTTGTGTCTGAGGAATGGGCTGGAACCAGCTGCCGTTGTCACTGGGGTGATGGGTCTGCTCAGGCGCTGTCCTTCTCCATTTAAATGTTCAGACAGCCCCACCCCTGGGCCTGCAATCTTCCCTTGGTGGACCACCAAGCTCTGCCCATTCGTTCTCCCAGTACGTCCCCCTAATTAAATCTCAGGGCTTTTAATTTTCATGGACATGAATATGGAACACAAGCGAGGCCGGCAGAGGACCCGGTGTGGAAAGGGCTGCTGCGGCTGGAAGGGCAAGATGAAGACTCGGACCCCTTCCAGGAGGCTCCCTTGGCATTGTGCAGCCTTCAGGGAGGGTGGCTCTGAGGAGGCTTCTCCTGGATTCACCTTAATGCTGAACGGAGAAACATTCATTTTGTCTGAAAGGGCAAGGGGGAGCCTGAGCTTTGGCTGAGAAGGCTGTCAGCGAGGGAACCACCTCCACTCTGGGCAGCGAGGGGGTGAGACGCCCAGGGCAGGGGTCTGACAGCCGCCGGGCACGGTCCACCTGGCCCGATGTGAATGCTTCAGATGTGTCTGAGAGATACAGAACACAATTTCCCAAGATATGCCTCTTTGTCGCTACCATTTTTTTTTTTTTTTTTTTTTTTTTGCTCTCTCTGTAAATCCTCGAATGTGCCTGAGCCCCTCCCTTGCCCCCTCCTTTATCCCTGAGGTAGAGATGCTTCTGGGAGTTTCTCTGAAAGCTGAAAAGTAAGTGGAACCCTGTGGGATCTCCTCTCCACATTTTGCCTACGACACTCACTTCCTTTAACTCTGCCTGCTCCTTATTTTTCCTGCAGGAGCAAAGCCTTGCAGCAGTTCTTACCCCGAGATTCAATAGAGTTGCTGCACTTGTAGCCAGTGGGGCAGAATGAGAAGTGAGAAGCCTGTCAATCCCTTGGTTATATAGTTGTGATGTGTGGGACCAGCAGACCCATTGATACCACTGTGGTGAAGGTCCTTGCCTACAGGATGGTTAATACAGCTGTGAACATGGGCCTAGCCTACAGGTCCAGTCTCTAAACATATCTGTGGGCCCAAAGGGAATCAGTCTGAGAGAGACCAAGTGCATGCCTTCCTAGTTAGCTGCCCCGGGGGTGGAGGGCATTCTTGAGGGTGAGGTTTGTATCAGGAGTGCAAATCTCTCCCCTCCACTGTGGAGATGTGCCCTTCTCTGGAGGAGCTAGGCCAGCTAACACGACCCTCTCATCCCCCATTCGGCACAAGTGCTCATGAGTGAGGCTGCTGGATGTTAGGGGCTTAATTGTTTCCCCCCAAAATTCATGTTGAAGTTATGACCCCCAGGACCTCTGAAGGGGGAGATGGGGTAATTATAGAAGTAGCCAAGCTAAAATGAAGGGTGGTTTCTAATTCCATATGACCGGTGTCCTTGTAAGAAGGGACAATTTGCACAGAAGGGAGATGTTAGGGACAGACACAGGGAGAAGAGAGCCATCTACCAGCCACGGAGAGATCCTTCCCTCACAGCCTCCTGCGGTGTGTGAGACCTTGTCAACACCTTGATTTGGGAGATGGAGCCTCCAGAAATGTGAAACGATATGTTTCTGTTGAATAAGCCACCCGATTTGTGGTACTTTGTTACAGGCAAAGTAATACAGGGAATGTCATCAGCCCAAACAAAACAGAACAAAATTAAACAAAAAATACCTCTAGTGAAAATTTTAGGTCTTAGTGAATAAGTGGGCATGAGAAGTTCCTCCTGGGGTGTGTGTGTGGGGAGGAGGGAACAGGTCCCAGAAAGCTCACCAGGCAACTTCTGGGCATGTACTTACAACATTTCTAACGGTGAAGAAGAAGACAAAGGCAGTTCGCCAAACCCAATCAAAGGGCAAAAATGCTTTCATCATTAATTTTTTAAAAAGTAATTTACAACGCTCATTACAAACTGTGGCTTTCCTATAGTTCAGGGCGATGTTGTCACATTCCATATTGCCTTCCTTGTATGAAACAGGATTCAGACAAATGGGTCTCCATAGTTGAGCGGTGTGAGGTCAGTACCTCTAATATTTATTAGGTGTCTATGAGAGATACTGTGACACCTTGTTTAATTCTAAAACAACCCTGCTTAGGAGATATTTTTATTTCAGTGTTGGGATAACCCTGAGAATCAGAAGGTCTGTCACTTGCCTGAACTCACACCCTGAGCTGTGTATTGGGAGAATATCTACCTCAAAAACACACATTCTTTTCTCAACAACTCTTCCCGTGAATCAAGTGTCTCCACCAGATACCTGAGATAATATTGGTATTCCTCATCCCGACCTTTGGCCTAATTTAGGATAAGTGATCATTTTAAATAAGGTCCCGTTCTTAGTGACCCAGTGAGTGCTTTTCTGGCTCCGTGTGGCAAATTTGCTTTTAGTGGGGGGATTCCACCCCTCATTGCTCCTTTCTTGGGGGTACCACCACACAGGTAGGGCGACAAGGACTGCAGATCCATGCATCCTCTATCCAGTTCCTGGGTCAGAAAGGCAGCCCAAGGCTAGCTTTGTTCACTATGTAGAATATGTTCTGTTGGCATTTGAAGAATATCTGAGAGCAAACTGTGCAGAGGTGGACAATTGAGAAGCATATGGTAGATCTATAGGCTGCCGCTTGCCATGGTTCAACAAGCAAGTCTAGTGTCTTATTTCCATTTTGCTTCAATGCCAACTGGCACATGTTTGCAGATGCCGAGTCTTTAAAGGAAAGTGAGCACTTGCTGGTGGGACTTTGGGGATAAGCTCCCCACGTTCAGGTTGGGGTTCCTCTTTCTAAAGCCTCCTGAGGCCACCTGTGTGTTCTGATCTCCTCTAGATCACAGCACCTGGCTTCTTTTACCCTGACTTTGGAGAGAGTGTGGGACAGTCTTTGCCTCCTCCTGCAGTACTAGCCTGCTTTATTTGTCCCCATCTGATGCTTTTGTCATTCCTAACCTCTCTTGTGGCCCCACTCCGGGCCTGGAGTCTCCTTGCAAGCCCCGAGGCGCTGGCGGCCACCTGCGGGTCATTTCTTCAGCTCTCACCCCTCATGCCTACTGTGCTTACTTCTCCTGAGGGGGTGGCTCACAGAATTTGGAAAGGCTTGCTCCCCCAAACCCACCAGGGAACCGATTACCGCTCCGTGGTAGTGCTTCTTATTCCTGCCATGAAACTAACCTTTAGCTCACCTGGGTTTCCTGGTTGTTGCTTTTCAATTTGATCTCCAAATTATTCACCTGACAGAGCGATCATCTCCTCTCCAAGCTCACTTCGTCTGCGGTGACTCCTCCATCCTTGAGGTAACTCTTTTATAAATATTAATAATTTGGATAATTATGGACCCCCGCTGGACTACCTCAAGGTTACAGCTCCTCACGAGCGTAGACAGTCCCCAAGACCTCTGTGAAGTAGCGTTCATGTGCCAGAGCCCTTCACCAATACCTGTGAGTCCTTTGACCTTTAGAATACTTAAGTATTTTCACTCCTTTGAGGACTCATTATATGGCAGTGCAGTGGTTCTCAAACTTGAGCATGCACAGAGAGCACTGGAGTCTTATTACAACCAGATTGCTGGACACCACCCCAGAGCTCCTGACTCAGTGAGTCTGCAGTGGGGTCCGAGAATTTGCATTTCTAAGAGGTTCCCCAGCGATGTGGATGTTACTGGGGAGAATGAAATCTTGAGAACCACTGAGGAGGTAGTGTAGGTGTAAGGTATTAAAATCCCATCTAATATGAATATAGGCTAATATCTCCATAAGACAATGATCAAGTTCATGTTGTTCATTCATTCCACAAATACTTACTGACCACCTGTTTCCTCACTAGCCAGGCCTTGGGAATGAAAGGGTGACTAGAATGGATCTGACTCTTGTCCTCACAGAGGCTGAGCCAGACCAGCTCTGATGATTCAGTGGACTCAGGGCTATGGGCGGGCGGGAGGTGGGGGGTGGTGAGGCGGGGAGGGGAGGAGGGGGTAGCACAGGTTGCTCCTGAAGCTCAGAGCAAGAGGCCCAGCCCAGTCTGTTGTGTGAGTAGTGAATAAGGGAGAGGAGAGTAGTCATGTAAGGCTTTCTGGAGGAAGTGACATCTCTGCCGGATCTTCCAAAGGAGATAGGAGTGAGACAGAGGAATTTGGGGAGGGATTGTGTTCTAGGTAAAGGAGAGAGCATGTATAAAATCTGTGAGAGTTATGGCATGGGTGACATGGAAACTTGAAGAAGTTCAGTAGTTATGGGGCAGGCGTCTGTGTGTGAGAGGAAGATGTGGAGTAGGGAGAGAGACTGGAGGCTGGAGTTGGCCATGGTAACATGGTGAAGCTAGGGCAGCGGCTCCCCAAGTAGTTCTTGGACCAGCAGCAACAGCATCACTCGGGAACTTGTTGGAAACACAACTTCTCAGGCCCCATCATAGACCTTTCGGGTCAGAAACTTTGGGGATGAGGTCCAGCCATCTTGGTTTTAACAAGCCCTCCAGGTGATCCGATGCCACTCAAGTTTGAGAAGCAGGCAGAGGCTAGATAGAAGCTATGTAAGTTGCACAAGGCATCTGGATTTGATCCTACAGCACCCACATCACAGAATCATTTCTCAGTAAACACATATTTATTGAGTAAGCAAACAAGTGAAAGAATTTAAACAAAATGGTAATGTGACCTACCTGCATTTCCAAGAAATCGCATTGGCCAGTGTGAAGGATGCCTTTAACATTTCTGTGCGTATCTTTATTCTCAGGGTTAGTTGTCTTTTCACTGAAGTAAGGCCTTGGGGTCATATTCACAGAGGTCAGAAGGTGAAGGTATTGGCCGAGCCTGGCTCCCCATGACTTTCAAATATATTTATTAAAATACACCTACAATAGAATCAACTTGATCAACTTGTGCGGAAAGAAAGGATGTTCTGGTTCATGAAATGTTCTGGGTTGAACATGCTCATACTATAAAAGGACTTGGGATCAGGGTGCCGGACTCCCTCTTTCTTTCTCTCTTTCAGTATTAGGATCTACCTCTCCCACGGTTTTCCTCTGCTGACAACTCTGATGGGAGAGGGTCTGAGATGTAGCAGAGTCTCTGTGACTATGAGTCCGGTCTTACTCTGCCTTTTCCTGCACCCAATTCTGGAGCCTGCTTCTGGATTGGAAGGCTTTCTTCTCATTCTTGGGAGCCTGCCCCCTGCAGCATGAAGTCGGTCCCAGTGCCCCTGTCACACGGCCTTCCTGTCTGCCTGCACCTTTTACCACCAGGGCAACCCTGCAGGGGACTGCTCTGTCTGGTACTAGAAAGGGTCCTTGCTGCCTGCCCTGCCCACACCCTCAGGGGAGGCTGCGTGGGCCTGGCTGGGGGCTGTACCCTATAACCTGTTGCCTGAGCATGGCTAGCTGGACCAAGGATGGCCTTCTGTCGCTGTCTGGCCAGCCACGTGGACCTCTGTGCTTGGGCTCATGTCAGGCCAGTTCAGACTCCTCCCTGGAGAATGCGGGACACACAAAGGATGGGGCCTGAGCACAGCGGCTGAGGGAGCAGAGCCAGAATGCCGGGACAGTGAGCCCAGCACAGCCAGGGGGGTTGCGCTGTCCCAGTCATGTGGGGACAGAAACTGCACGCAGCAGAAGGTGCTGGGCAGAGGGAAGACGTGGGAGGATGGTACAGAGGCACTGAGGGAGAAACTTGTGCTCACAGTTTCCTTGCTCTCTGGCTGCCGTCAGTTCCAGGTTTCCCATGATCTGGAGCCCCCCGGTTTCACTCTGTGGTAGCCAGCAAGAGCCTCTCCAACCCCACCCAACAGCATTTTAAGAAAACTGGCTTAGAGATCTCTGTTCTTTGTAGCTCTTTGCCCCTCAGTGGGAGTCCCATCGCTGGTTGGGTGCCTGGGACCATTGCTTCTGTCCAGAGCCTGCCCCGCCACCGGGATGCCTGTCCCCTCCACACAGACTGAGCTGTGCTCTGCGGCCCCATCCGGTCGGCATCCCAGCCCTGCCGTCTGGCTCCTTCTTGCTGCCCGGGGCCTGTGGGCCCAGCTGTGGAGAGAGGCTGGCTGTGGACCTGTGCACGTTGGTGTGACCTGGCCTTTCCCCACCACTGTGTCTCAGCCATTTGGTCCCAAGCTATTGGCATAGACATGCAACACCACGTGGCTGGGATATTTTCCTCTTAGCCAAAGAGGAGGCTGGATTACATTCCCCCTTCAACTAAAAGACTGTATCAAAAGGTTAACTTGATAGGCATTTAAAATCAGTCTTGAGGGTTTTGAGGAGATGGAAGGTGAGTGTTCTGGCCTGCCTGGCTCTCCCTTTCAGCCCATGTCAAGATTGCAGGCTGACAGGCCGGCCTTCATGGGCGCGGGACCTACAGAGTCACATGGGGCTCCACATTCACAGACAGCCTGCTTGCTCTAATGCGCTGGGGGCTTGAAATTTTTGATACATCTTAACAAGGGGCCCTGCTGGGGCACCCAGGTGGCTCAGCCGTTAAGCGTCTGCCTTTGGCTCAGGTCATGGTCCCAGGGTCCTGGGATCGAGCCCTGCATTGGGCTCCCTGCTCCACGGGAAGCCTGCTTCTCCCTCTCCCACTCCCCCTGCTTGTGTTCCCTCTCTCGCTGAGTCTCTCTCTGTTAAATAGATAAATAAAATCTTAAAAAAAAAAAAAACCACCAAGGGGCCCTGCTTTTTCATTTTGCAATGGACCCTGCAAGTGAAGAAACAAGGCCCGCAGACTGGGCCCTTATCTTGCTCTTCCCTGACACCCACACCGATCATTGCAGTGCAACTTCAGGTGCACTGATCTGGGTCTGAGTACTCTACGTTCTTGCCACAGGCATTATTCTTGTTGCTTGGAAGCAAACATCTTTGAGTGCCCATGCTGTGCCAGGCAGCATGCTAGTTCAGGGGGCTCTTCGTCTAGGGGAGGAGATAGATGCATAACTGGGTAATCAACATTCAAGAGTGCCTGGTCTGGCCTAGCCATGGAGACAGAAGATCCTTCTTGAAGGAGTAAGCATCTGAGTTGAGTGTTGGGTGATTAAAGGTCCTCCAAAGACTAGGGGAGAAGATATCCCAGGCAGAATCAGCCAGAGCAAAGATGTGGAGATAGGGAGTGTCACAACGTGACTTGGAGCTTGGAACCCTTAGGCAGGACATAGTGTGAGGCTAAAATTGACGAGGCTGCAGGGACCAACAGGGGCTAGATCAGGGGGACTTTCACATACTCTAGGAACTTGGAATCTTTGGCCTCAAGTGGGGAGCCACGGGAGGATGAGAAACAGGCAGGAACATGATCAGATTTGCATGTTGGATAATCCTTCGGTGGCTGGGGTGTGGCCAGTGGGCTAAAGGCCATGAGTCAGAAGGGTGTCTGTAACATGCTACCCCATTATTGAGGATTATCTTTAGCTAGTCAGACACAAATTTCCCAGGAACAAGGACTGCGTTTGTCTTGCTGCAGACTTTGTCTACAGATCTTAATTTTGCAAGCCTTGCTTCGCAGTTACTGGAGCTCTAATTAGGGCAATGAAAGGCTTTAACAGTGACCAGAGGCATTTTCCTCTTTTCCTCTTCATGGTGCCAGAAGTCTCTGAGAACCCTTCTCTCTTCTCGGCTGACATTGGCATCCCTCCTTAATTCTGGGCGGGCCTGGGTGCTGGAATCCTCAGGATTCTGCGTGTCCAGGTACTGACTGCCTGTAGGTATGACACTAGGAAAAAATAGCTTCTCTGAGTCCTCGCTCATGGGGAAGCAGGACAAACAGGTAGAGTCCTGGGGAAGACACGATTCTAAAGACGCATTTCCAAACTCTTGCCTTCTGGTTATTCAGTCAAACCCTAATCTTGGGTACTGCTGTGTAGGGACTTGAAGATGCATTATGGTTGCCAATCAACTGGATTTAAGGCAAAGTGGTTATCCTGGGCTGTCCAAGTGGGCCCCTGTGTAATCCACAAGCCCTTAAAAGCAGAGGAGGGCGCAGGAAGATTCCAGGCATGAGAAGGATCCGATATGCTATTGTTGGCGCTAAGAGGGGCCACGTGCAAGGACAAGACTGGTTGCTGGGCACCAGTTCAGAGGAGCCCTGGCAAACAGCCAAGCAAAGAAATGGGGACCCCAGTCCTCTAAGTTCAAGGAACTGGATTCTGGTAACAACGTGACTGCGCTTGGGAGAAAGTGTCCCCCAGAGTCCCCAGTAGGGAACACAGCTCCCCGCGCTGGCTACTCTTCTCGTGGGGAGGCTTTCTCCAGTAAGGTAAGCTGTCAGCAAGTGTGTGGTGGGCCCTTGTCTCTGTAGTCCAAATAGCCAGGCTTCCCTGGTGGATGGATAACAGAGAGACCCAAACCACACTTCTCAAAGCTGGCTGCCCATTGAAACCTCCTGGAAAGACGAGTAACAATTCATACTACCAGTTCCCCTCCAGACCCATTCAATCAGGATGTTCAATAGTGACGCTCTCAATCTTTTAATAGAACCCCCAGAGACTGATGTCCCCACTGCATGGGAGTTTGGGGATCACTGCATCCTAACGTACTCTTTTCACAAAGTTACGCTCTTTCTCTAGAAAGTGAAAATAGGTCTTAAAGTTGTTAAATATAAACTGGCTTTAGCAAAATGATTGCATCATCAAAGCTGCATTATTTAAAGAATTGCAAATAGTTCAGAAGAGTTGCAATCCTTTCTACTCATCTTCCGTTTCTTTTCCTCTAACCTGATTCTATTCTCAGGACTTGGTGGTACTTCTCATCCTCATCTCTGATTTCAGAATTTAATTCTCATCCCCTTGTGATTTTGGGGCATTACACTGGTTTGTCATCAAGCATCATTTGAGATGCTTCTACTTTTTCTCCTTCCAGATGCAATCCCTGCTTAGGTGTAGCATAGTGGATGGGAGGTGATGGAACTGATCTTCCCACCCACAGGGTCTTTGCCATTCTCCCACTTAGCATCCGCCTTCTTCTTGTCAAATGGCAAAGGAAAGCTGTAAATAGTTAAATAGCATTGTCACCCACTCCAGAATTCTCTTGTGTCTGTTTTGTCTTACCAGGACATGGGCTAATTAGCTTCAGAGTCTTTCAAAGTTACAGCTTGTGTTGATGCTAATTTGGAAAACAATGATAAGATTTACATACCAAACACTTTTCTCTCCATTCCCTTAGTAACCATCCCCAAATCGGACGCAAAATTATCAATCCGTGTTGGCCAGAAAGCAATTTTAAGAATATATTTGGACAGATGCTAACAAGGGGGAGTCAACATCCTCACTTCCATTCCTGGGCGCCGAGACTCACAGCAGGCTAAGGTTCTCAAGGCAGGAAAATCCAGCTTGCTGCTTCCACACCCTTAACTCTGCTGGATTCCTGAATCCAGCCAAGAGAATCTTCTCTGTCTTTCCTCCAGGCTGAGTGGAGGTGGACAGCCTGAGAGGCTAGTGAAGAGCGATCCATGTCCATATCCACCTTCACAAGGCATCAGATCCAGAAGACTTCATCTTCTAATTGCTGTCCACTGACCCTTGAGAAATACCCAGAATATTTTTTTATTTTTTATTTTTATGTTAATCACCATACATTACATCATTAGTTTTTGATGTAGTGTTCCATGATTCATTGTTTGTGCATAATACCCAGTGCTCCACGCAGAACATGCCCTCTTTAATACCCATCACCAGGCTAACCCATCCCCCCACCCCCCTCCCCTCTAGAACCCTCAGTTTGTTTTTCAGAGTCCATCGTCTCTCATGGTTCGTCTCCCCCTCTGATTTACTCCCCTTCGTTCTTCCCCTCCTGCTATCTTCTTCTTTTTTCTTTTCTTAACATATATTGCATTATTTGTTTCAGAGGTACAGATCTGTGATTCAACAGTCTTGCACAATTCACAGCGCTCACCAAAGCACATACCCTCCCCAATGTCTATCACCCAGCCACCCCATCCCTCCCACCCCCCACCACTCCAGCAACCCTCAGTTTGTTTCCTGAGATTAAGAATTCCTCATATCAGTGAGGTCATATGATACATGTCTTTCTCTGATTGACTTATTTCACTCAGCATAACACCCTCCAGTTCCATCCACGTCGTTGCAAATGGCAAGATCTCATTCCTTTGGATGGCTGCATAATATTCCATTGTGTATATATACCACCTCTTCTTTATCCATTCATCTGTCGATGGACATCTTGGCTCTTTTCACAGTTTGGCTATTGTGGACATTGCTGCTATAAACATTGGGGTGCACGTACCCCTTTGGATCCCTACATTTGTATCTTTGAATACCCAGAATATTCTTAAAGGGTATTCCTAAATCCATATGCATTCTGGATCCCTGACTTGGGGTGGGGGGGTTACAGGGATGTTTGCAAGTGTGCTGGTGAGATCAAGTTTCAGACATCTTCGTGCAGGAAAGTGGATGCAGCCATCCAGGGTGGGCGGGGTAGAAACAGACATAGGCACGCTGAGCAGAGATGTCCCGGCCAGGCCTGTCTGAAACATCAGTCTTGGCCACCCCGTTGCCTTCTCCCCTGCAGGCACTGTGGGCATTGTGCTGTTTCAGTGCCAGGGCCTCGAGGAGGTGGATGGGAGAAACCTGAACCTTTCATGCCGGACACCCGGTGCAGCTGATGCACGGCTGGATCCTCTTGCCAGACTTGGCTGGCCTCCCTCTCTGTTCAAGGCAGCATTAAGAAGATTGATTTCTGTTAGCCAGCCATAACGGGAGACTGTAATGGCTGTGAGGGAGACACTTGGCTTGTGGACACCTTGTATGGGTGCCAGTCGCTTTGGTGGAGACCACTTGACAGATAGCCAGGCGAGGCTTCTCTTTAACTTCTCACTTTTCTGTTTTTTTCTTCTTTCCTCTCCTTCTTTTTCCTGCTTCTCTCCTGTCCTCCATTTGCTTCTCCCTTTCCATCCCCCATTATCTCCCTCGTGGTTAAGAAATGTTCCATGAAAAAAGGATTCAAAGCTGCTCTTGGCTTTGGATGCAGGGTGCTCTCTCGCCTAGGTTTTTCTCATTGTGCCCCTGCCGAGCACAAACATGGGGCCTGGGTCTCTGCAGCACCACAATGGGGGGCTCTCACCACTTCTCCAGGACATTCCAAGATGGCCCTCGGGGCTCGTCTGCAGAGTGCAAGCGTTTCCTTGTGGAGTTTGTTCCCCAGAGGGAGCAGAGACCTTGGTCATCTCAGAAGCTGAAGGGTCGTTCCCAGGAAATTGGCTTGACCGTGACTCAGTTTATGCCCCTTGCAGCCTTTTGGGATGAGGAGAAGGGAATTTGGATTTCTGGTAGGTGGAGATAGCCAACCAGGCTAGTGCTACCCAGGCACTGGGGTCAGTGAACCTCTCTTGGGCAGGGCTGTCTAGATTCCAAAGCATGGGTGGCAGCTGGGGCCTCTTCTCTCACATACCCCAGGCTGTACCCAGAGGTGCCCAGACCCCTCTGGAGTGTGCTTGCCGGCCCCAGCCTCCCACCGGGGCCCACGTGCTTTGAGACGGCAGGGCTGCAGGGCGTCCCAGGTGGAGAGCCTGTGCAGCTGCTTCCTCACGCTCGTCCCCACCCCAGGCTGCAGGATCCTGCTCCTGTTTGCTGCCACCAGCCCTCAGAAATGGGGCCAGGCCTCAGAAAAGACAGGAGACCCAGCCATCACTTCCAGGTGGGCAGTGTGGTGGTTCCCTTCCCTGCAGGGGCCGGTCTCTTTTGGAGCAGGCAAAGCCCTCTCTACGTGGTCTGGCTGGGAGGGACGTTTGGAGGCCACTCAGGCCACTCTCTTAGCCCAGGAGAAACAGCATCCATAGAGGCCCAGTCTATTTTGAGCACTAAGTTCTGGGCACTGCTGTTATTGTGGGTAGGGGTGAGGGAAAAGTCAAGTGCACCTGCCATGTGAACCCCAGTCCCAAGTGTATCCCCCAGCAAACAGCTCCATGAATACCATTTTAGAGCATAACCCAGAATAAAGAGGGCCCCACACAAATGAACGCTGCCCATCTTTCCAATCTCATGTCCTGTTCTTTCAGCTCTTTGCTCCTCACTTGGCTTCAGCCCCACTGCCATCCCCTGGCCTCTGATATTTCTGTTTACTTGATTAGTGTTATGTCCTCATAGATGCCCTCCCAAATGGCCCTGGGTGCAGTCATGCTCCTCATCCCACTGAAGGCGGCCCTCTGTCATGCAGTGTCTTACTTTCTACATGGGTCTTAGCTGGCATCTCTGAGATGATCTTACTTGTGTTGTTTAGTTTCTCGAGGGGACAGTCTGTCTCTTCTACAATTTAACATCTATGAGAACAGGGGCTTTGTTTTCTGGTTGTTTCTCTAGTACCCAGCCTTGGTGCCCAGCATGCTACAGGGGCTCACAAAATACATGCTGAAGAAATCGTTTACTAATGCCTCGCTTCACCTCTCCTCACCACTGTAGAGACTGGGTGGGGGTGGGGAGCAGTGGTAAGCCCTATCTTCTGGGTGCCAGAGGCAAGGAGACAGCTCCCATTGGCATGCCCCAGGGCACCATTTCCTGTCTGACACGTCTCTCCCATGTGGCTGTGTTGGTTCACAAATTGGCCCCCATACACGGAGGCCAAGAAGAGGCTGAAGAAAGAGGCAGGCCACTCTAGATCGGTAGGTGGCAGGTTTAATAAGCAACAGAACTTACATATGAGGCTTGTCTTGGCCCCAAAGTGAGATCTCCCCATCTTCCTGCCGGAATCTGAAAACTTTGTAGAGGACTTAATGGGGTTCAGTCACACATACCATCCACACAGTCTCAATAATCCTTGAAAACAGCTCCTGCTGTGGGAATAGTGGGCAGACTTGTATTCCAAGGACAAGGGAGGGGATGATGGGCCTTTGTTGCCTGGGTTTGCCTCAACCAGCAGTCACGTCCTCAATGACCTCCTGCAACAGGCTGATGTCAACTTCCTCCCCTTCTTCCACAGGCTCTGGGTGCTGCTGGCACCTGCATTCTGGCTCCTTCCCTTATGCTACGTCAATGAAACTAAGAAATGACACAAAGAATTTACACTCCAATTTAGCATACAAACTTAAAACTGAATTCTTAACTCAAGGCAGTATAATGACATATCACGATACTAATGTAACAGAGAGGAAAATTGCTTTATTAATCCATAAACACCCTCTAAGGAGAGTGAATTCTGTAAACTGAGAGACCCTTGTGCCCTACTGAATCCTTGATGGGCTCTTGTCCACATGGGTAACTTGGAATAAGAACATAGAATGTTATCTCCAAGGCCGTTTCTATTTCTGCGAAGTAATCGCCTCCTTCATCACTGCTGAACCCTTGGGAAGTCTCCCTCACACACAAACGCTGTGTGAGAATGGTGAGTGAGGGAACATGTGTGTGTGTGAACAGAGGGAGGGCCAAGTCTGTGTGGGTCAGTTTGGTGCGTCATAGAGATGTTGTGGACGTCCATGCATTGAACTCATGAAGCAGAAGTGGACTTGTCAGCATTGAAAGCTCGTACGTCCTGCCCATGCTTCTTCAGCTCTAGCACTTCCATCAGTGGCTTGACTCCCAGCTGCCAGCTTTGGGGCCCAAGGGCTTTCTCTGGGATCCTGGAGGGAACCCCACCCATCCTCAGGCAGCTGGAAGTGCTGTAGAGTTGATGCTCCCCACCCCGGCGGTCTGAGCCGATGTCTGGGGAGAATTGGCATATAAACACCCCAGCTTCCTTGCTTCCTTTGGAGGAGATAGCTCTTAAGTGTGTGCTCTACAACTGACTTCCAGTGTTTTCCTATAGGATTAATCTCTAGTCACCCATGGTAGTGACTGCTCAATAGTACACTGTGATTGGCTGCCTCACCTTTGTTGTCTGGCTTCCCCCCTCACTGATCCATGTTTCCTTCTTGTCCTGCCATAGTAAGGTCCCTGGGAGCAGATCCTAAAAGAGGATCTTACTCAAGTGACTTAGTGGGAAGAGGAGAGAGGCATGTAGGATAGGGCAGAGGAAGGGGCCGAGCAAAGCTGTGGTCTCGGTTGGAGACTGGCTTCAGGCTGATCCCTTGGGGACCTCTGGAGTACAAATAGTACCACAGAGTTGGTCCCCCTGGAGTCAAGGGAGCTGGCCATAAATCCCCATTTCAGTTAGACATTTCCTGTGGATTGCCCTGAAGGGTGGGAGAGAGCAGGCCGGTCCTCCTACCTGAGGCAGTGCCCATTTGGTCAAAGGCAATGCTCCAGAAAAGGGCTCAGCTGAGCTGTTGGAAGCCAGCATTCACAGCTGGAGGATGAGGGCACCAGTCAGTAAAGGGGAGCATCCAGTGTACCTCCATATGGGCTCTTATTCTAATCTTTGTCTCAGGATCTGATTCTGGAGTGTGTAATAAAAGAAATTTATCTAGATCTCCAGGGGAAGGGAGACCTCAAATCCCTTGATAGTATATTCAAGTTCCCATCTGTCCATTTGGTCCTGGAGGTCATTGTGGATAATTGGTGGAGTCATTCAGACAGTGAGCCCTTCTCTCTCCATCATTCTTTCTGTGTGAAATGGTATGTCTCCTCCTGGAGTGACCCAACCTCTCTTTTTCATTCTTCTCCGTCAGCTATAGATGTGGGGCTCTCCGCCTGCCCAAACCCCTCTTTCCCGCATCAGGTCTATGTAGGGAGCACTGATGGCTAAAATGGCATAAATACCCGTTATTACCAACATGGCCAGCTGCTTCTTCAGCAAGCACTTCCCCATGCATTCGTCTGTGGGCAGAGATATCTGTGGCATTGTAGGACTGGCTGTCTGTCTCACCTCCCTACAAGTAGCCTACAGAGCATCCCTCTGGGATGCCCTGCACCCCAACCACCTCTGTGGAGCCTTGATACCCGCCTAATCCTCACTAACTCCTGGCCCTAAAGAGCCAGATTCTGTTTCCCATAGTTCCAGTCAGCAGCTGGTTCTGGAAGAAATATAATGCAGGCTACATATTTTCTAGCAAACACACTAAAAAGGTAAAGAAACCAGGTGAAATTCATTTTAATAATTTAATATATTGTGTTATATTATGAACTTAACATGAAATCAATAGAAAAACTGTCAATGAGATACTTTACATTTTTTTCATACTAAATCCTTGAAGGCTGGTATAAATTTCAGTATATTTTATACTGAAAGAACATTTCAGTTTGGACTGGCCCCATATCAACTGCTCAGTAACCACATGTGACTAATGAGAACCATATTGGGAAGCTCAATTCCAAAGGCTCTGGTAGTAAACCTGGCTTCAGCGAAATGGCCTGACCACGGGGTCTAGGCTGGATGAGGAAACAAGCGAAGCCAAGAGTACCTGATGTTCTTGATGGTGTGGGGCAGCTGGGTTGGGGTTGAAGCTGGTGGGTGGTGGTGAGGCATGGGTGTGGGGTTGCTGCAAGCCCGGCAGGTCCTGGGCCAAGAGAGTAATTACCAGAGGGGGAAATCATGGAGGTGGAGCTGTGTCTGGTGCCAGTGACTCTCAGAACGGGGTGGAGATAGGGACCAGGTGCCTCGGGTGATGAAGAAGCTTTCAAGCCAGTGTTTTGAAGGCCCATGAAACCATCCATGATGCTGGCAGGAAGAGGAGCAGACAGACAAGCCAGGGCACCCATGCTGATGCTATTTGGGGAACCAGGACTGCATTTAGACGGGGTGAGATCAGAGCCAAACTTGCCGGTCTGCGGCTTGTCAATTAATCATTAGAAAAACCAACCATCCTCAGTTCTATTTTTTTCCTAAGATTTCAAAAGGCACAAAGTGACAAACACAAATTTAAGTAGCATGCTTCCCATTGCCTTATCAAGTCCATGGTGTAGCTGTTAAAAAAGGCCCACGTTTTATGTTGACCTCCTCAAAAAGCACTTGTGGATTTTACCATTAATAAGTGCCCTTTGGTTCTCCCTCCAATTAGTTGTGTGATCATCTAACAGTATTTTGATCTGGACTGTATTTCTTGTTATAATGATTAGCATTTCATACCTTGGACTCTCTGTGAAAAGCAAGATAAATTGCCTTCATTTCTTCTCCTTGATCAACTACACATAGCACTTCATGAAGAGAATGATCAGATTGTGCATTCAAGTGCCTGCTAACTGACTTTTGAGCAGAATATATACTCACTTCATTTTTCAGAAGGGTAAACCGAGGCTTCGAAAAATTACTGGACTCGTCCCATTGACTCACTTTTTGAAAAGATGGTAAAACCCAGAATTTCCTTCATAGAACTACATGGAAATGGTTAGTATTGTGGTTTCTAACTCTCACTTTTGGCAAAATTCAATCCTTCAGATGACTGAATTTTGTAAAGAAGGGACTTTGTAATTCACTGCTGTACCCCAGATTCTGACACATTGTATGCATTCAATAAATAATTTTTAATGAATGGATGACTTGTACCATCTCTTCATTTAGTTTTAGATGGTGAAGTCTCTTACTGGTTTAAAAACATTTCTAAGGTTAGTTACTATTTTAAAGCAATAGTTCCTCATGTAGGCTTTTCTAAACAGCAAATTCTTTTTGGAAACAACTCAACACAAACAAAACATGTACACACACAATCAGACGAAGTGAGATAAACTCACTGGCACGCGTGTGTGCGCGCGGACGTGCGTGTGCTCTCTCGCGCGCGCACGCACCCTATGGGAAATCTAACACTGTTTTCTCTCGTTTCTTCTGCAGCTTGCCTTTTCACGGGACACGGGGTCTTGAGGACCTACTCACATTAAGCCCCAATAGTTGCACATCACTCTTTTTACACTTGTATAGTCTTTAGTCGTATGGCTGGATCAGGGTTTAGTCTTTTCCTTAATTAATGGCACCTAGGTTATTCTCAATGTTGTGCTATTTTAAAATTTGCTGCACTGAACATCTCTGCGCATGTCCTCCTTATGCGCCTCCGTGGTTTTTTCTCTAGGTTAGTGCTGAGCAGCAGAACAGCAAAATTCATAGAGATGCCCAATTTAGGTTTTCTTAGATACTGCCAAAATGCCCTACAGAATAAAACTGCAATTTATACTTTTACTGTCCATCTGCCCACATCCTTGCCTGCATTTAATATTAACAAACATTTGTTTTTACCAGCCTGTTGGGTGAAAAATTATATCCAGTTCATTTTGAGGAGGTAAGTTTACTATGGCAGGTATATACAAAATAATGAATAGAAGTACATATATATGTATATATGCATGTATAGACCTACAATTTAATTATTAATACCTACCACTCAGTTGAATATTGATGTTGCTTTAGGAGCATCTTCCCAATAGTGTGACAGTAATTCATTCATTTTTGCTCCTGTATAAGAATATACCCAAATTTATTTACTTTTTATTTCACAATGATGGACTTTTGAGCTGTTTCCTGGTTTTTTCCTATTAAGAATTGCGCATCTATGAACTTCCTTGTGTATATCTCCCAGTGCACATGTGCATTAAGTGCTGCTGAGATGTACCTCGCTGTGAAATTGCTCAGTCCTAGGGTGTAGTGGAGATCCCAGCCGTGCACCCAAGTCCGTTCTCTCCATCTGCCCACATGCTGTCCAGCCAGACATCTCTCCTGCCGCCCTTTGAGTTGCAGGTGGCTATCCAACCGCGTTCTCACCAAGGGAATCTCAGCAGTTCCCATTCTGCTACTTTGGGATCAGAGCTTTAAGGCAATGAGTGTACCTCCTCCGTGCTCTCTTCTGTCTTCCTACGGCCCCAAACCCAAACGTGGTGGTGACCTAACTTCAACTTTGCAGAAAACAACAGAGTCCTAGATGCTGGCAGCGCAATGACTTAGAAAGAACCAGCTACCTGAACGACCATGAGGATCAAAGTGGTCCCACTGATGGTAAACTTCGGGACCGCTATGTGAGAGAGTAAGGCATTTTTTACCTTGAAGCCCTTTTATCGTTAGTATCTGCGTTATGGTAGACTGTACTTAAGAAAGCACATGTTCAACTTCCCTGAGTGATGCCATACTCCTATTCAGAATGTTTGAACCCACTGATACTCCCACTAGCAATGTATGAAAGCTTCCATTGCTCTGTCTCCTACTAACGCCAGCTGTTGTCTGAAATGTCTGTTCAGATATTTTCCCCTCTTTAATATTGGGTGCTTTTAAAATTATGGTTAAATATATAGCACATAAAATTTGTATTATAACCATTTGAAGTGTAGAGTTCAGTGGCATTAATTATGTTCACAATAGTATGCAACCATCCGCCATCTATTTCCAAAACCCATGCATCACCACCAGAGACTCTACCCATTGAGCAATAACTCCTCATACCTCCTTCCCGGGAACCTCTAATCTCCTTGCTGTCTTTATGAATTTGCCTACCTGAGGTATCTCATATGAGTGGAATCGTACAATATTTATCCTTTCTGTCTGGTTTAAAAATCAGAAACACTTTATGAGTTTGTGTGTCATCTTGGTGCAGGTGCCACTCCAATCTCCAGTTAGAGAATAATACATTTTTTACCTTGAAATTGATCGTTTCAATTTTAGTATGTGTGCCTCCAAAGAAAGCACTTGGGCACTTTTAAAAATGCTTATTTCTTTTTGGTTCGTAGAAGTTCTTTATATGATCTGGATGTTAATACTTTTTAAATTAAATGGGTGGCAAATATTTTCCCAGTATGTGGCTTAACTATGTTTATGGTGTCTTTTCGTACCAAAGTTTTTCATTTTATGCAGTCAAATGTGTCTATATTTTCCTTTGTGATTTGGGCTTTTTGTGTCCTGTTTATGAAATTCTCCTCCACCTACCCCACATCATTAAAATATAATCCTATATTTTCTTCAAAAACATTTTGAAACTTTTGCCTTTCATATTTGTTTTTGACCCACTGGAATTGATTGTGTTTGGTGTGAGAGGAGCCTAATTTTATTTTTTCAAATTGTCTCAGCAATATTTATTGAATGGTTGATTCTTTCTCTATTTCTTTGTAATGCTTTCCTTGATGTGGATTTTCCATATAACATTGGTCCTAAATCCCTACAACAACTCTATATTGTTTTAATTATGCCCTCCATTCTGTTTGTCTTCAAAATAGTCTTGGTTGTTCTTGCCTTTTGCTTTTGAATTTTGGGTCAAATAGTCAAATTCTTCGAAAATACTATGGATACTTTTCTTGTATTTGCATTAAGTTTATACTTAAAGTTGTAGAGAATTTCCATCAGTTTTCTTACGAACATTGTGTATCTCCCCCATTACTTACATGGTCTTTAAACATTTTATTTATTTATTTGCGCACGCGTGAGAGAGAGAGAGAGAGAGAGAGAGAGAGCGAGCAGAGGGAAGGGCAGAGGAAGGAGAGAATCTCGAGCAGACTCTGCGCTGAGCATGGAGCCTGACACTGGGCTCCATCGCAGGACCCTGAGATCATGACCTGCACCGAAATCAAGAGTTGGATGCTTAACCGACTGAGTCTCCCAGGCACCCCTAATAAAGTCCTATTATTTTTTTCCATAGCGGCCTTTTAAAGCTTTCTTTAAATTTGTTCTAAGGTACTTTAGAGTTTTTGTTGCTATTAAAATGCCATATCATTAAAAATTACATTATTATTTTCTGTAGATGTTTAGGGAAGCAATAGATTTTTACATACTGACTTTGTAACCAGCAAACTTGCTCATTTCTCATGTTTGGTCTACTGGTCTGTACAGTCTCTTGGGTTTTCTAGATAGTCTTACTATTTGTGATAATCTTGTTGGTTCTCTTTCTTCCTTATGGCTTTCATTTCTTTTTCATGTCTTAGGGTGGTGGCTAAGACCTGCAGGAAAAAGTTGAATAGCAACAAGGAGAGCAGGCATCCTTCCTTTTTCTTCAATTGTAAAGGGAATACTTCTGATATTTCATCATTAAATGCATTATTTGCTCTGGGGTTTTGGTAGATACCATGTCTCAAGACAAAAAGGGTCCTATTTCCCCTATTAAATATTTTTTAAATTGTGAAAAAGTTCTGAATTTTTATCAATTTTTTTTAACTTTTAGAAATATTTTATTTATTTATATGCTAGAGGGAGAGAGCACAGCAGGGGGAGTGGCAGGCAGAGGGAGAGAGAAAAGCAGGCTCTCTGCTGAGCAGAGGCTCGATTCCAGGACCCCGAGACCATGAGCTGAGCTGAAGGCAGAAGCTTAATCAACTGAGCCACCCAGGTGCCCTTTATCAAATGTTTTATCTGTGTCTGTTGAGAGGATTATATAGCTTTTGTCCTTTAATCAGTTAATGAGTAAATAGATTCTCTAAAATTAGACTGTTCTTTTATTTAGTTATATTTACTGTGTTGATGATACATTTATTGGGAGTGCTGATATATTTTGAATTTATTTCCATTATCTTATTTTTTGCTTTATTTATGCTATGCTTTTCTTTACTTATTTTTTTCCTCTCTTACTTTCCATTATATTGATTAATCCCCCCCACCCCAGTGCTTATCTGGAAGTGGTTACCCTTAACAATTTTTTTTCTCTTTTCTTTCTTTCTTTTTTCCTTTTCTGAGAGAGAGCGAGTGGGGAAAGGGCAGAGGGAGAGAGAGAATCTCACGAACTGAGATCATGTCCTGAGCCAAAATCATGAGTTGGATGCTTATCCGACTGAGCCACCCAGGCACCCCTACCTTTAACAATTTTAAAGCATGGTTGACTTGACAACATCTAAAACTATCCAGTATTTCTGCCTGCTTCCAGAATGGTATCTGGGTTTTAGAACACTTTTAGTTCTTAAACTCCTAACTTAGATGCTGCTCTTATTCAGTATTTCAGCATTATCTTGCTTTTATAAACCCCAAGGATTGACCTACATTGACCTGTTCCTTTACTCATTATTGCTTCATTCATCTTACTTTGCTCTTCTGAGTTCATTTACCTTATTCCTGAACGATTTTCTTAAGTAGGTCTCAAAGATAGCACCTGGCTGGTAAACTCCCTTAGTCTTGCTTTCAGTCTTGAAAAAAATTTAGCTGGATATGGTATTTTAGATTACATAACATTTTAAGTTGATAGTTCTTTTCTTTTTTGTACCAAACATTTTGCTACTTGGAAGACAAGTAACTTGTCACTTCGCTCTGATGGCTTTTAAGATTTTTTTTGTCTTTGGTGTCCCGCAGTGCATTACGCTTTGCCTTGTCATGGATATGTTTTTGTTGTTGTTGTTGTTGTTTGTTTGTTTTTGTTTTGTTTTAAAGATTTTATTTATTTATTTGACAGAGATAGACGGAACACAAGCAGAGGGAGTGGAGAGGGAGAAGCAGGCTTCCTGTTGAGCAGGGAGCCAGATACGGGGCTCGATCCCAGGACTCTGGGATCATGACCTGAGCCAAAGGCAGAAGCTTAACGACTGAGCCACCCAGGCGCCCTTAGTCATGGATATGTTTTGTTTATTCTGCTCAGGACTTCCAAAATCTGTGTTTCCTCAATCTGAATAATTCATTTCTTTCATCGGTTCTGGAAATTTATCTGCTTTCTCTTAATATTGCTTATCTACCCCCCCAACCATTCCTTCTATTATTCCCTCCTAAGTATTTGAAAAATGATAGCCTTCCTTATGCTTCACTCATATTTTCAACCTCTTTTTAATTTAATTACATCTCTTTACTTTTCTCCCATGCATTATAGTTAATTTTCTCAGATTTAACTTGAAGTTCAGTGAACCCATTGCGTATACAGAACCTCTTAAACCTATCCAGTTAGTTTTTAGTTTCCTTTTCTATGTGGTTCTCTCTCAGATGTATAGGCTTTTTTTTTATAGTGTCTTATTCTTTTAAATATTGATATTTAAAAGACTTTCTCTGAGAGTTCTATACTCACAAGGGTCTAATCCTGTTTGTTTTGCCTGCTGAGTTTTGCTCATGGTAGATTTATTCTTGTGTTCTGTGATTTTGGATTGTGAGTTCATGTCTGGCAGGGCTTTATCTGTGGAAATCTTGTGGAAAGTGTGCCCTTTTTGCATTTCCTCCTGCCAATCCATTTACAACTAATTTTTTTTCAATTGAGTTCTTGCCTGGGGAGATCTGAGATCAAGTAGTATAAACTCAAGTAGTATGAACTGAAACCGAGGTAAGTGAAGGCCTATGATAGGAATTCTGAGGGGAACTGCCCTGGCTGAGGGGCAAGCTTCCTTCCTCTCTTCTGTGAGTAAACGTGGGGAAAAGTTTCTCTCAGTCCATTCTTTCAGTGGAGGTGTTACAACTTGAGGCCTCAGCTTTCTGCCTTGCATTCATTCAAAGCCTGGTTTCCAACTGATGTACATTAAAATTCAAGCTATTAGATTTCCCAGAACAGAAACTAATCCCCACCTACACTGCAGGGTGAGCTCCTACATTTACCATTCAGCTCCTACATTTATCATTCAGGATTTTAGTGCTTCTTTGTTTCTAGGCCCTTGGGAATACTTCTGAGCTTGGCAATGTATTGAGAAGAAGCTATTTTACATATTATTGAGTTCTTCTAGCTGTGTTTAGCAAAATGTTTTGCGGGTTAACTTATAATATTACCATAAATGAAAATTATTCTTTTACTATTTATTTTTCCCTTTGTTTTAGGTATTATTATTATTTTTTTTGCCAACCTGAGTCTTTTATTTTATTTTATTTTTTAATTTTTTATTGGTATGTTAATCACCATACATTACATCATTAGTTCTTGATGTAGTGTTCCATGATTCATTGTTTGTGCATAACACCCAGTGCTCCATGCAGAATGTGCCCTCTTTAATACCCATCACCAGGCTAACCCATCCCCCCACCCTCCTCCCCTCTAGAACCCTCAGTTTGTTTTTCAGAGTCCATCGTCTCTCATGGTTCGTCTCCCCCTCTGACTTACTCCCCTTCAATCTTCCCCTCCTGCTATCTTCTTTCTCTTTTTTCTTAACATATATTGCATTATTTGTTTCAGAAGGACAGATCTGTGATTCAACAGTCTTGCACAATTCACAGCGCTCACCATAGCACATACCCTCCCCAATGTCTATCACCCAGCCACCCCATCCCTCCCACCCCCCACCACTCCAGCAACACTCAGTTTGTTTCCGGAGATTAAGAATTCCTCATATCAGTGAGGTCATATGATACATGTCTTTCTCTGATTGACTTATTTCAGCATAACACCCTCCAGTTCCATCCACGTCATTGCAAATGGCAAGAGCTCCTTCCTTTTGATGGCTGCATAATATTCCATTGTGTATATATACCACCTCTTCTTTATCCATTCATCTGTTGATGGACATCTTGGCTCTTTCCACAGTTTGGCTATTGTGGACATTGCTGCTATAAACATTGGGGTGCATGTACCCCTTCGGATCCCTACATTTGTATCTTTGTGGTAAATACCTAGTAGTGCAATTGCTGGGTCGTAGGGTAGCTCTATTTTCAACTGTTTGAGGAACCTCCATACTGTTTTCCAGAGGGGTTGCACCAGCTTGCATTCCCACCAACAGTGTAGGAGGGTTCCCCTTTCTCCGCATCCCCGCCAACATCTGTCGTTTCCTGACTTGTTAATTTTAGCCATTCTGACTGGTGTGAGGTGGTATCTCATTGAGGTTTTGATTTGGATTTCCCTGATGCCGAGTGATGTTGAGCACTTTTTCATGTGTCTGTTGGCCATTTGGATGTCTTCTTTGGAAAAATGTCTCTTCATGTCTTCTGCCCATTTCTTGATTGGATTATGTGTTCTTTGGGTGTTGAGTTTGATGAGTTCTTTATAGATTTTGGATACTAGCCCTTTATCTGATATGTCATTTGCAAATATTTTCTCCCATTCTGTCGGTTGTCTTTTGGTTTTGTGGACTGTTTCTTTTGCTGTGCAAAAGCTTTTTATCTTGATGAAGTCCCAATAGTTCATTTTTGCCCTGGCTTCCCTTGCCTTTGGCGATGTTTCTAGGAAGAAGTTGCTGTGGCTGAGGTCGAAGAGGTTGCTGCCTGTGTTCTCCTTTAGGATGTTGATGGACTCCTGTCTCACATTTAGGTCTTTCAACCATTTGGAGTCTATTTTTGTGTGTGGTGTAAGGAAATGGTCCAGTTTCCTTCTTCTGCATGTGGCTGTCCAATTTTCCAAAGACCATTTGTTGAAGAGACTGTCTTTTTTCCATTGGACATTCTTTCCTGCTTTGTCAAAGATGAGCTGACCATAGAGTTGAGGGTCCATTTCTGGGCTCTCGATTCTGTTCCATTGATCTATGTGTCTGTTTTTGTGCCAGTACCATACTGTCTTGTGATGACAGCTTTGTAATAGAGCTGGAAGTCCGGAATTGTGATGCCGCCAGCTTTGCTTTTCTTTTTCAATATTCCTCTGGCTATTCGGGGTCTCTTCTGGTTCCATACAAATTTTAGGATTATTTGTTCCATTTCTTTGAAAAAAGTGGATGGTATTTTGATGGGGATTGCATTGAATGTGTAGATTGCTCTAGGGAGCATTGACATCTTCACAATGTTTGTTCTTCCAATCCATGAGCATGGAACGTTTTTCCATTTCTTTGTGTCTTCTTCAATTTCTTTCATGAGTATCTTATAGTTTTCTGAGTACAGATCCTTTACCTCTTTGGTTAAATTTATTCCTAGGTATCTTATGGTTTTGGGTGCAATTGTAAATGGGATCGACTCCTTGATTTGTCTCTCTTCTGTCTTGTTGTTGGTGTATAAGAATGCCACTGATTTCTGTGCATTGATTTTATATCCTGCTCCTTTACTGAATTCCTGTATGAGTTCTAGCAGTTTTGGGGTGGAGTCTTTTGGGTTTTCCACCCAACCTGAGTCTTTTAAATCAAGAGTCAGTTCATTCATATATGTTATTGGAAGTGATTATGTACTTTCTTCTAAATTCTTATTGTTTAAACAATAACTTCCCTTGTATTTATTTAATATTTTCCAATTCGTTTTTTAAAAAACATAGGGGTGTATTTTGCTTTTATCCTTTCAGTATTTTCAAAAGCATATATATTTCTTTAAAGTGCATTTGTGAAAACTTTTAACTATTTAAATTGATTTTAAAACAACTTTATTTTTAAAAGGATTTTATTCAATTATTGGAGAGAGAGAACAAGCAGGGGGAACGGCAAGGCAGAGGGAGAAGCAGACTCCCCACCAAGCAGGGAGCCTGACGTGGGGCTCGATCCCAGGACCTTGGGATCATGACCTGAGCCAAAGGCAGACGCTTAACTGACTGAGCCACACAGGCGCCCCCAACTTTAATTATTTTAAAACAATTTCAGTATTTGTAAGATTTGAGCATTAAAAAAAAAAAAAACAACACCTCTTCTGAATCCCACCCATGTGAACAAGGAATTTCACATAGCTGTGCTACCCCTCCTTAAATGGCTCTTCTCTTTGTTCTTAATTAATATAGTTTGAGTTATTACATTTAGGTTTTTGTAATTAGAATTTTAACAACATGTATATTCTTTATTGAGACTATTTTTGACATTTCAATTCAATTTATAAGCGGTTTGCAAACATTTAGACTTCGATTTTAATTGATTTTATTGCTTGTCACCAAACCTCATCTGTTATTTGAATATATTTTCAAGTAAATTTTTTCTGAATGGTTGCAAGTTTTCTGGGACCTGAAAATGTAACCAAAAACATCTATTGCTTTCAGTCTGCTGGAAATATATTTTTTGTGTGTCACAAATTTTCCCTCATAAAGCTCTATGGCTCTGGTTCCATTTTCTTTTAGAACTTAGTACCATGAAGTTAACTATCTTTATTCTACTGTAGGTAATCTATTTGTCCATGTGTGTCCATACATAGATGTAGGATTTCTTTAAAACATCCATATGGTATCTGGTTTTTATTGAGCTGAGATGAGTTTTATTTCTCCATAGCCTGCCAAGACTTTCATGGCATTTGTACCGGTATCTCTTTTAGGAATGCTCCCAGGGACTCTTTCAAGTCCTCAGCCTTTTGCAAGTATGGACACAATTTTATATGTGTTGGTTCTCTATTTTCTGTCTTCCATGTGCTCTCTGTATTCTCTCTCGATGTTTTTCTTTTTTCTGTCCATTTTGTATTCATTCTTGGAAAAATTCTCCAGTCTGTTTTCTACATCATTCATTCATTGCCCAACAGCAACACATCTGCTCTTTACTGCTACACAAATGTGAAGGTAGATCCTGACACTGCGTGATTTTCCTGAAAATGCTTCTCTCTTTCCCTTCCCTTCTCTCATTCCGTTGTCTTTTCTGCTTAACCTGTTTTCTTGTAAGCTTGTTCCTTTTACATGGAGTTGTCTTCAAGCATGCCAAGAAGCTTCCTGAAAATGTCTCTTGACTGTACAGAGTATCATTTTCAAAGGGATGCTCCTCTCTGGGTCTTGGAGGTGCTGTTCCTGCTCTTTATTCTGAAGTATTCTAACAGACCACGGATGTCTTGACTCTTCTTTACTCTTCCTTGAGACTCATTAGGTCTTGCTCTTTTTTGCTAGGCAGGATGAGTAGACTGGCCTTGGGCCCTCCATCTCTCTCTTGCTTGATGGTTGAATCATCTGTTTAGACCTACACTGGTCTACAACTAACCAATGTTCAATTGCCAGTTGCCATCAGGCTTCATCGAATGTATGTCTGCTCTACTAGGTGGCATCTTTCCTTAACCACCCTCCTGATTCTCCAGTGCTCTGATGTGTCATAGGAAAAACAACACTCAGAAGGCCGCACAGCTTCCATAGTTATTACTATGCCTGTTCCAGTCTTTTGACCGTTCTTCATATCCTGAATACATTGTGTTTTCACCAGCCCATCTGTCTGCCCAGTTGCCATGCTCATTTTTGGGTATAAGAAGACCTTGGGGAAGGGAGGAAGTTGGCTAGGGAAAACTGTTCTTCGTTTGGTGTGAAGCTGAAACAACAAAATTAAGAATATTTACTCCATTCCCTGGTTAGTAGAGACCTTGGGTGTCTGAGTCAGGTATTGAGAGAGAGGGAATTATGACATATCTTTCTATCTATTTCTTTAAAGCAGGTTCTCTTTATAGAGGAGAACTTGGCGTATGTTATACATGTGCTTGATAGGTTGTTCTCCATCCGGCTTCATGTGCCTTATAAGTATTGTCAGTTCCTTCCACATCCTGGCAATTAGGTTGTCTTTCAGTGTTCATTCACTTCGTTAGAGTGAGTCTTCAGATTTGTCTGTGTTTGCTGGGATATGTTCCTAAGAAGCAAGGAAAGGCTTGTTGGAAGTCTCTAGCCAGAGGCCATTTTGTACAGAAAGTCTCACAATGCATTTCAATGTCTGTCTCCCCAGGGAGACCGTGAGATCCTTAAAGGGAGAGGCTGGGTCACATACATCTCCAGGTCCCCAGCACCTTGCAGGCTACCATCACAGAACTGCTGCACAACACATGTTGAAAGAACAACAGAGAGAGGGAGCTTTTTATTATTTGTCTATTACCCATTGTTAAAATGTTTTAAATGACTCGTAAGTGGTTCACCTGCTTCTCCAAAAAGAATTGAGGACAATGTATCTTGCAGCTTAAAAATCAAATTAAAGGTAGCTTGGGTCATGGAGTGTATAACTAAACCTTTCATTTATGCAGTTAAGTAATATTTAAAAAGAAAAAGATGGGATAAGGGAGCAACTTAATGTCTTCTCATGTAAAAGATAGCTGTATCATCATCCTCAGGATGGCTACTATTTTTATGCGCTCTCCACAACTAAGTAGAAGGAGGAAAACAGGCTCAAACTACAACAAAGGGGATGTAAGTTAATGGTTAGCAGGTCCTTTCTATAGGATAGCTTTATAACATATAGGATTATCAGGGGAAGTTGTACAATTGCATTCACTAGAAATGTTTTTCAACCTTTTAGACAGACTCTTTAGAGGTGGGGGTGAATTGGGTGGCTGCCCCAAACCTTCTAAGCAGAAGAGTTTCTGAGCCCTAGAAGAAGGGTCAAATCACCCTTGGGTTCCTGGGACCCCTTAGTTGCTGGCTCAGAGGTGAGTATCTGTAGCTTTGAAGGAGTGACTTAGTGATATCAAAGAGCTGGGTGATTAATCAAGAAAACAAGTGAGCATTTGACATCACAGAGAAAAACACAGTAGTCAAGGAGATGCTTTGGGGAAAAAAGGCAGCCAGTCTTGGATTGCCCAACCAATGGTGCTTTCAGGGATATTTGCAAATCACAACCCATTTCAAGAGAAAGATCAATTTGCTGCACAGCTAAATTAATATTTAACTTGCTCAAGAAAAGTCAATCCCCTGGGTTATTAGAGAAATTAACAAAAGCCCTAAACTGATGCTATTCTTATCTGAGCCATCAGCATGCTCTCAAAGTCATCATTGCTGTTTTCCTCGTCCCTTATGATCTGATGTGCCCCAACTCCACCCCAATCCCACCCTCTCCTTTAACCCCTCTTCCTTCCCCCCTACCTCCTCCTCTTCTTGCCACAGAACCCTTTCTTCCAACAAAACCTGGTTTTGATGCCCCTAAAACAAAAAGCTGCCACAACAGAGGTGAGGTCTGGGGCCCCATCCCCTGATCACCGGGTACTTCCCCAGCTGGCTGTCCCCTGAGACGACCGAGAACACAGTTTTAAACACCTGGACAAGAACAGGGACTCTCAAGCCTCATTGTGCAGCAGAATCAATTGGGGTGGGGGCCATAAAATCATATTTGTGGGCATCCCTACTGACTTAAAATCCTCAGGGGTGAAGCTTGGGGGATTAGAAGACATTAAGTCAGAAATTCTTGTGTAATTTGCCTGGTACAGGTGAAAGACCCTGGCAGAGTTCTTTTTGGGATTCCCGTACTCATGGGCTGCCGGGGTCCTCTGAGGAGTGACGTTTTACATTTGGACAGTGGTCAGTTCTGTCTTCAGCCAGGTCAGGAAGAGCCACTCAGTACCGTCGAAAGAGATGTAGCATGAGACCGTGGGTGTGACCTGCTGAGGGACGTCAAGACTTCCAGGCAGAGGTGGGGTTTAGAAAGAAGCGGAGGGCAGGAAGCTCACCTCACTTCATTTCACGGTTGCACGTAAATGTCCAGCGCAGTGCGTGTACGCAGAAGGCGCATAAACAGAAGCCATTCCCCTCGTGTTTAACTGCACCATCACCCTTTAACTGTTGCCTTGCTTTAGTCTCCCTCTGACAAGCTACGGCGTCTTTGTCACTCTCTCCCGCTGCACTGTAAGCTCCCTCAGAGCAGGGCCCGCCTGTGGCTGCTGTGGCCCCACAGTGTGGTGAGGGCCTGCCTGGCTCATCGCCGGCACTCAATAAATATTTGTTGAGTAAGTAGGTGAGTGTGTGACTAGCCAGGTGCAGGGAAAGGGGAGGCTGGGGGTGGGGATGGCGGTAGTGAGGGGATCCAGCTGGCTGAGCAGTCCAGGCCCAGAAGGCAGGTTTCAGGGAGCCCATAGAAAAGTCTGGATGCCCTGCCAGAGGGGTTGGTCTTTCTTTAGCAGACAGTGAGGAGCCACTAGTTTTCTGTGCTGGAAAGAGATAAGATCAAGTTTGGCTTGAGAAAGATTAGTACGGCAGCAGAGTGCAGAAAGATTAGAGGGGGAGGGATAGAAGCCAGGCCACTGTTCAGACTCTCCAGTTGTCCAGGGGAAGGAGCATGGCAGGAACTGGGACAAGTTCACGGGTTTGGGACAAGGGCACTGGAAGGAAGATGGGGCAGAGGTGGACTCTGCCGGACGCGCTTCTCAGAAGTCTGTTACAGAGTGAAGGAGAGAAGAGTCAGACTCATCCATCTGTCTGTGAGCGAGGGGAGGGCTGGTAATAGAGCAGGTGAGGCTGCCAAGGAGTTGTCCATGGACCTAGAGAGCAGAGGTTGCAGGGACAGAGCTGGTGAGGGGGCTTCTTCTGAGGGTTGAAGAGGGAACAATAAGAAGTGGTAAGACAGGAAGAACAAGGGGACCACGGAAAGGGAGGCTGGTCACTGATGTGGGAGGGTGCTGGGGATCCAGGGGGTGATGGGTAACTGGGGCCGGGTCATTCCCACGGTGACTACTCCAGCGATGTTGGTGGTGCGTGGCAGGGCAGAGGGCAGCTTGCATGGCGTTGGGGTGGATGATGAGGGAATGGAGATGGATGGGGGTCCCACCTTTCAGGGGCAGAGGCAGGGTGGAATGGAGGGTGGGGGGAGAAGGAAGCAGTGTGAGTGAGAGCATGAGGGCGGGGAAAGCAAAGCAGTGTCCCAACAGGGAGAGGAGTCTGGCTGTGACTGAGGGGGTAACAGCCCAAGCAAAGGAGAGGCCACACACACAGGTGGGAAAAGGATTTAGCAGAGCTTGAGGAGGAGGACAGAGAGTGCGCAAGAGGTCACCACATCGACAACTCTGGGGAGGGCTTGGTGGGGCAGAGAGAGCCGCCTTTGTGGCTGTTAGAAGGGGTATCTAACAGGTCCTCCCTGACCCTGTAGGACCAGGCCATCATCAGGTCTGGGGTGGGAGTGATGCGGTGAAGACACCTCTCCAGCACAACATTACAGCCTCAAGGCAGGTCCTTGATCTAGAACACTGGCTATGTCCAGAGACAGGAAGAGAAAGCAGAGCTGTGGGAGCTGGGACCTGGGAGAATCAATCCTACCTCCAAGGCCCTGTCCCCTCATTGCTGCCTATTCAAGTCCTTCCAATCCATGCTCAAGGTCTCACCCACAATTAGGGGGCCTTTCTGTGTGCCTCACCTTGCAAAATCCTATGCTGTCCCTCCTTCCAGTCCTGTGGGGCCACCGGTGTCTCTCACTGGAACTGACTTCTGGGGTCAAGCTGTCTGTGGATGCTCACGGAATGCATTCAGAAGTGAAAACTAAAGACAGCCAGAGACTTGTAAAGGATTAGAGCAGCAGGGAGTTGGACATGAAGCATATCCAGTGCCCTGCACACACTGGAGCAGCCGTCCACACATTCTCTGAACCTCAATCATTCATTCATTCATTCATTCATTCAACAGGTATATGCCATCCCCTTCTATGGGCCTGGCATTGTTCTAGGCACTGGGCTTTCTGTAGTGAACAAAACACACACGAATCCCAAGAATGGAGACCCTCTTTGTTCTAATAAGGAGAGACCCACCAATAAACATAAATGATTTGTAAAAGCCATACCGTATGAGAAGGGGAAGCGCTATGGATAGGAGGGATAGGGTGTGCCTTCGCGTTGCACTATAATGGGTTGTCAGGGTGCATGTCGCTAAGATGAAATAAGAAAAAAAAATGATTATTTAAAGCTCACCCAGTCCTGGTGGGCTATAAGGAAGGGTATGGGCCTGAACTGGCTCCTTCTCTAGGCCCCCTAGGTCCGGGCACGGGGAGCTGGGCGGGCCGGTGCGCTTCTCCGAGAGCACCACGAGGGGGAGCCCGGACCTCTCCTAGCGCCTTCCAAGCCCTCCCGCACAGCCTTGCAAGCAAAAGTTTTTCTTAAACTAACAAAGCCAGTGTAAGGAGGTGCTCGCGCCTGATTGGACGGGGGAATTTTGCAGGTTTGATTCCTTGATTGGACAGGAGGTGTTAGGGGTGGAGAGAGCGCTGATGGTGGGGGATCCCGCTCCCTCCCCCGTCAGTCTGGCCGGCTCCGTCCTCTCGTAGGCTCCGCTGTAGCTCGCAATGTGACACCAGGACGCACACGCGCTCGCGCGCTCTCCCCAGCTCACACTCCCTCGCCCGCTCTCTCACATACACGCGCACGCACACACCCACCTCTCCCATAAACACACACACACACATGCACACCCACACCCACGCGCGCCCGCACCGCCCCACGCGCGCACACTCCCGCCCACGCCCACGCCGCGCTCCGGGGAGTCCGGTCCCAGCGAGAGCGCGAAAGGATACGGAGAAGCCACCGGCGGGGAGTGCAGCGGCGCCCCGGGACGCGGCGCCCTCCCCGCGCGGCCGCCTCGGCTTGGGCTCGGCCTGGGGGCCGCCGGCCGGCGATGGCCCCGGATTGCCTGCTGCTGCTCCTCCTGGCATCCGCAGTGGCCGCTATGGAAGGTAACGTAGCCTACGCCGAGCAAGTTGGTGGCTGGCGGCTGTATCCCCGGGGGCTGCTCGGGCTGCTTCGCGCCGCCCGTCTCCCGCGACCAGAGGGCACGGCTGTGGGGGAGCCCCGGCCGCGGCCGAGCGCGAGGCTGGGGCGGCACCCCTGGCGCGCCCCCGGCTGGCTCTCAGCGCCCGCAGGCGGTTCGCGGAGCCCCTGGCCCCCGCGCCCCGGCGCTCCCGGGCAGCCCGGGTCTCCCGCAGCCTCGGCTTGGCGCCGGGAGCGCCGAGCCCGCTGCATTGCGGTGCAGGCTCCTTAGCTCCGGGGGCGCCGGGCGTTGGGGACGAAGGGACGGCTCGGGCTCTCCGGCCCCTGGAGTGCGGGCGCCTATCGGCTCCCCTCCTGTCCTGGCCACGGATGCGCTTAGGTGGCCGTGCGCCACCTCTCCTTTTCCTCAGCTCGGGCTCGGCGGGCTCCGGGACTCTGGGCTCGGCGGGCTAGCGCTGAGCGCGGGGGCCAGAGGAGCTCTGCCCTGGTGCCCCGAAAGTGGCCGCCGGAGAGGGGCTGAGTTCATTGCCGTACCTCGGTGGTCCCGGAGCCTGTGGAGCTGCATCTTTCCTGGGTCAAGTCGGGGCGAGGCAGACACCTTTATCGCCTCTTGAGCCTGGGAACGGAGATGCGGTGGGTGGGTGGTCGGTCCGGCCGAAATTCGCCCAGCATCGCCTTCGCCTGGGAAGGGAGACTCGCCGGGTGGGAGGCGACGGGCAGCGACACTCCCCCTGCTACTTAGCCTTGGCTGAGCCTCGGGCCGTGGCCGGGCAAGCGCGCCCCGCGGGCACCAAGCCTGGCGCAGCGAGGTCACCCGCGCTCGGCGGCGCCCGCGAATTCCTGTGGGAAATCCCTGCCCCGCTCCCCTCCCCCGCTCCCGCTCCCTGCCGCCGAGCGCGGGCTGCCACCCCTCCTGGGAACGCGGCTGAGCCCGGGAACCGAGCGGAGTTGCCGGGGTGGCAGCAACTGTCGGGGGCTGCTGCGCCGCCGCGGCCGGGCTCGCAGCCGCGCTTCCCGGTGGCCGGAGCGCTGAAACTCCGGGGAGGGACTCCGCGCGGGAGGGACGCGGCTCCTGGCGCCCGCGCCGCGTTCCGAACTGGAGGCTCTTTCGGCCGGGCTGCCCCGTCCCTCGCCAAGCTGTTACCGGTTGCCCGGTGGGAAACGCCCCCACCCCGGACGCCGTGGTCCAGCGCCCCTGACCCCTCCGGAAAGCGCTGCCTTTCTCCAGCGGCGCTGGGGCAGTCCGGGTCCCCGGGGCGGGGCTGATTCCTTCCCGGGGTAGGGAAGACCGCTCTGTCCCGCGTTCGTTCTGGTGGCGGCGCGGGGGTGGGACGATTAATGCCTAGAAAGCCCTCACTTGCTTTTCTGAAGATGGGTTTTTTGTCTGCCTCCCGCTGCCCTTCCTGGCTGCTGGTCTTTGTGCGGAGGGGTTGCATTTTGGGACGTGCGAGGACGAGAGCTGTGGGGAGCGCGGGCGACGGACACCCGGGAGCAGAGCTGGTCGGCCGGGTTTGACTTACAGAGGGGCGAGGGCGGGAGCAGTTGAGCTCGGACGAGCACGGCGCTGTACACTTCCAAACCAGGCAGGACAACCTGGGTGAGCGAGCAAGAGCAACGGGCCAGGCGAGGCTGGACTTGGCAGCGCTGGGCGGCGCGTCCTACTCGCCGCTCTTCTCTCGCGCGCCAGAGGGCCAGGGGCTGGGCCCCGGAGAGCAGATGGGTGCCCACTTTGGGAGCCTGGTCTTGGCACTGGGTCTCCATCGATGAAGGAGGGCACGTGCATGCGAGCAAAATTGTTTGGAGAGCAAGCGCGTGGGAACGCACCAGGCGTCTGGATGCCGGCAGTTTCCTTCCTGACCTCTTCTTGGTGAGCTCTCCCCGTCTGCTGGGCTGGAGCTGCCCGAGGGAGGGTGCCCTTGTGCCGGCACCCAGCCCTGTATACCGGCCCTGTCACTAGGTCGCCTGGAGTGGCTTATGTTGTGGGACTTGTGTCCCTTCTCTCGGCACAGCCCCAGAAACTTTGCCAGTAGCTTGGCAAGAGGAGCCTGAGTCTCGGCTGGAAATCTCTCCAGCAAGGGTTAAAAGAAACGCCACATTCAGCAGAATATTAAAGCAGCCCCATCGTCCCTGCTCAGTGCGCAGGGATAGTACACACCATTCACTCCCATCTCTCCTCCAACGAGCGCAGGCAGGTTCATTTTCTCCTCTTCACACACGGAGCTGCCTTCCCGCCTGCCTGGCTGGGCTGGGGCCAGCATCGTTGGGTTTGTGATGAGTGAGGAATAATTATCAGAAAAGTGGATCAATGAGCTGCTTACACAGACAGCAGGTCCCTCCCAAACTCTGCTCTGGCTAGGGGCGCCCCTCTTTGCTCCTTGGCCACTTACCGTGTCTGTCTTCTTACCCTTAGCGAGGAGGTGGGGGGAGCTCTGGTGGAATTGCGCGGGGGGCCTTGTGGCCCAGGGCCGGCAGCTGCAAGATCAGGTAGTTCTCAGCCCCGGCCAGGGCAGGAACAAAGGCACAGTGGAAGCCATGGGCCAGTTGGGGACCCTTGGCCAGACAGGCAGACCCCTGTGAGACCCTCTGCCGAGGCGGGAGAAAGGAAGGGGCTGGTTGGCATGGGGTGTGGGAAACCCACACTGAAAGAGAGCCCCCCTTCCCTCCTCTTCCCTCCCCTTCCCGGTTTCCAGCCAGTGGTTTGGCTTTGTGGGGAGAGAGATGCGATTGCAGGGAAAAGGCTCTCTGGGGCTTTTAAAGTCTATTTTCAGAGGAGAACAGGGCAGGCTGGCGGGGGGAAGGATGCTTATATCCTCCGGCCTTCTGGACACACAACCAGGCCTCTTAGTCTCCAAACACCTGCCTCTTCAAGCCCATGTTTTTTCACACTGGGTCTGGGAGCTTGTTGAGAACAGGCTGCTGGGGTCTACGAGGGAAGGCCACCATCTGCATTGTCTGAGCTGCCCTTTGGCCTGTGCTCTTCAAAACAGGGTCTGGAGGCCTGGGCGTCTTTCGAGGTGTTTCCGTAGCAGTGGGACATGTTGGGCTGGCAGCAGACACCCTGCCCTCAGAGTGGACTAAGTGTATTGGCCTTTCTGGGCGGCAGCCATCTGGCATCACTGAAAGCTCCTGGCATCCTCCCATCCCCACCCCTGGCATCCACGAATGACCATATACCTGCAGATGGCCTCAGTGTCTGGACGCTGGCTGACCAGAGCACGCCCAGGAGACCTGCTCTTAGGTGTGGCCTAGAGTGAAGTCCTGGGCTTGCTGTCCTCGAACACGCTCTTGTATTTGATTCGGTGGTAGATTTCTTGGGGCTTGACAAAGAGTGGGTTCTCAGGAGGGGTTGCTGATGCATGGATCCACACCTGAGTTACTGTGCCCCTTCGTGGCATACCCCACCTTAAAATGCAAGGGCACTGAGCTACACGGTACACACTTAAATCTCCATTAGAAGTTCACGGTGAAAAACCCCCAACCTCAGGCCCTGTGTCTACCACAGGCTGCCAGGCTAGGCACTGATTGGCTGTTTCTGCATTTTATGTTAATATTTCTTTGCTGTGTGTGCATCTGTTTTGGGCATCCGTGAGTGTGCATGAGCCTACCAGCAGTAGCAGGCGCCAAAGATTTAAAAAAAAATGTCTGGGAGAGAAAAGTAAATTTGAGGAAATTCTGTTAGGTGATTTTATTTTCTGTGCATTGCGGAAAGGTGGCTATTACTCAGTCTTTGTGGAGGGACCCCCCTTTAAGCCAGCGAAGGGAAATGCTGGTGGGGTAGGGCAACGCAGCTCTGGGTAATCACTTGAGAAAATTCTTGGCAGGGTAAATAGCTGTGGAGGTTGGACCCAGCCCCAGCTTGAACCTTCTGGGTTGGCAGAGCAGAGTCGCCACCAACGGTGCCCAGGAGCATGAGGAAGCCCTGCTGGGCCACAGAGTATCTTGCCCCAGTCCCTCCCACCTTTTGTTGACCTCTGCAGACCCAGACCTAGATCTCAGAGCCCCTGCCCTGGCCCCTCACCAGTATGGATCCTAATTACCAAGACGTGCTTTGGGAAAAGCCCATGAGGCAGAGACATGATATGGCATCCTTTGCAATTTTACCCATCTACAAGTAATCTTTGATAAAACAGATTGGACCGGAGAGGAAGCATGGTGCCAGGGAGTGCGCGACAGCACCATGACCCCTTCCTCTGGATCTAGTGTGTGCACCCACCCTCACCCCATTTATCAGAAACTACCTATTTTCTAGTTGGTTGACTGAATTTAGTGAACTTGGGGTAGTGGAAGGAGGTGCAGGGTCGGGAATGGGGTCTGACCATGAGGATGGGGCTGGGGTCCACATGAGGTGGAGACAGATGGCTGGATTGTGAAGCCAGAGTCCTCCATCTGGATTTTTCATCTCCCAATTCTGTGGTTTGGGGAAATCACCAGTCCCCCTGGCTGAGTGTCTTTCTCTGGGTTGTGATGCTCACCTGTTCCAACCTTAGAAGCTGGACAAGTTATATATGTTATGAGGATATACCTCTACTAGTTTAAAAATTAAGGTGCTGTTAAAGTCAAAGATATTTTTTCATTATTGAATCAAAACAATCCACTGTCTCATGTGTAGCTAGTCTCTAAGAGTTCCTAATAACTCTCAGGTTCAGGAGCATAGCAGGTGCCAATGTGAGCAAAGGGTGGAAACAATTTTAAAAGCCAGAAGAGGGGAGTATCAATTGGGGCAGTGGTTCTCAGGTTTCAGGAAGCCTCGTGGCACCTAGGCAATTTGTTCTAGACTCCTGGGTGCTCACCCCAAAGGTTCAGCGGGTCTGGATGGACCCTGAGAATTTGCTTCTGGTCTCCCTAAAGATCCTGATATAGGTGCTTCTTGGAAACACTGCTCAGGGGGAGGTTCTCAGCTAAGCTGTGGTTAGAAATCCTGGGTAGTCTTGCTCCCTTTTGCACTTGCTGAGTCAGAATGGCCTGGACATCTGCATTTTTAACAAAGGGCTCCAGTGATTCAGATGCAGGCAGCCTGACACCAGTATATTTGGGAACAGCCGATAATAGCCAACTTTACACGAGGTGTTGTTCTAGGTGCTTTACATAAGTTAATTCACTTAATTAGTACAACAACGGTATCTGTCAGGTGTTGTTATCAACCCTACTCCCATTTTTTCAAGGTGAGAAGACTGAGGTACAGAGTGGATAAGTTATTGGCTAAGGTCATGTAGATAGTTAAGTGGCAGTGCATTTGAACCTAGGTGGTCAGGTTCTGGAGTCTGTGTTCATAACCATCCACCTTCCTACACCACTTCTGAGTGTTTTGCATGAAGAAAGGTTCGGATCAGCCTGAATCCATGGGCAGGAAGAATTCCAGTTGCTCATCAGCCACTGGCCGTTGGGTACCTCATTGATTACTGAGCACTCCGTGTTTGCATGGTCATGGGAGAAGAGATGAGTGAAGTGTTCGGATCATCTCAATGCTTCAGCTCAAACACCAGTCTCTACGTAGCTCCCTTCCTGCCCTTTTTCCCACCTCCTACCCTTACTCCCACCCTACACACACACACACACACACACACACACACACACACACACACACACACACACACACACACACACACACTGTTGGAGACCTGCACCACAGCATACCTTGTGATCAAGAATCTAGTAGAAGGACTGGAGTATCTTTCCTCCTCTCCCTGCCCTGGCCAGCTCTCCCAAGTAAGAGATGATTACAGGCAAGTGTCCCCAAAGGAGATGGGCCTGGGCACCCCATGCATCCTGGGGGTGGTGGAGAGGGCACATAGGACCCTTACCTGCCTCCACCTGACAGTCTAGAGCACATCCCTCCACCTGGATTTCAGGAGTCTGCATTCCTTGGAAGAGCTCCCTTTATGTCTCCCTCTTCTGCGCTAGCCACTTAAGCAACCTGAATATTTCTATCAGATTTCCGTGTCTCCAAAGGTGGTGGGGAAACAGAGCATTGGATGCCTGCCCTTCTGAGGAAATTACTAGAGTAATAAAGTTACACCGTGGGAGAGATTTCATATTTAAAAGCAAAATAGTACATGAGAAATTCCTCAGCTCCTTCTGTGGCTTCCACTTCAATTTCAGCAACAGTTGGGGCTCTCAGTCAGAGTGTGTTTGACTGTGCTGGGAGAGGGGGCATTGCCTGGCCCCGCCAGGGCCACCTGCTCCGTCAAAGACCCCTGACACCTGATGTCTGAGCTACTTCGCTGGCTTTTGTTGATCACTCCTCTGGGGATTAGAGAAATGGGAACACACTTGCCAGGGAGGCCTGGAGGATAGGGCAAGGGTTGGTTCTTTGCTAATGGAAAACTGCTTTCCACCTGACCTAAGCCACAGCCAGCAGCCAGACGCACCGGTGTTAGCTCCCTCTCTCTCTTTGTGCCTCAGTCTTCTGGTTATTGACTCAGACTAGAGGAGGGGTCATTATGGGGGAGAGGGTAGCGGGGGCTTGGGGTGGGGGCAAACCCCGGGGTAGAAGCAGTGCGAGAAGTAGGGGTGTAAACCATTATAGAACTGTCTGGGGCATGGTGGGGCATGGTGACCCCCTGGCTAATTGTGGGTGGGTGTGACTCCTCATAGGCTGGTGGGGTTTCTGCAGGGGCAGCTCAAGACCCTGTTTTTGGGCATCAGAGATGAGCGAGGGCAAGCTTGGCTAGCATCAAGAAGGGCCTCAGCCTCATGCCCTCCAGGAGGCAGGCCCTGTTCTAGGGACCTCCCAGTGGCCAGCAGCAGGCCCAGGCCCATGTGGGTGGCGCAGGCAGCGCTGGAGCCCCAGTCCGCGCTCATCCCACGTAGTATCATCTGCCAGGTGTCTCTCAGTGCACCTGGCTTGTCAGTTTGCCTCTAACTTAGTGAACGAGAAGGCTTCATTTCCACAGCCGAGAAAAGGCATCTCGCTCGCTCTCACTGCCCAGCCAGCATGGAATGTTGCTCAGCTCTGTGGGAGAGTGCCCAGAACTGAAGAACTGGGAGCCCTTCACCATACTTTAAGACTCTGCTGATGATGAGGGCTTCCGGACAAGCCATTTGCTAAACGGGAAAAAGAGTGAGAGTAAGAATGACCTGTTTCCCCTTGCATCACCTAGAGAAATATTCCTCCAGATCGGGTGAAATCCCAGCAGCTCAGATACACCATTAGCAGCTGCTTCAGGAGGCTGCACTGTCCCCTCCTGGAAGGTTCCCCTGGAGTTCTCTGTAGCAGAACTGGGCCAATGTGGACACGTACAGGAAATTTCTCGAGAATTACCAGGACTCATTTCTGCCTGCAGATTGCACCTGAGGCCCTGAGTCTCTCCTCTCTCTCCTCCCGCTTCCTGACAGCAAGTGACAAAGTGACTGATTTGAATTTAACCTCCTTGCTCTGCTTCTCCATCCCCCAGTGGAGGTGATAATGAGCAGAGAAATGGGCAAAGGCAGGTGGCCAGGAGGGGAGGGGGCAAGTGAGGGGAGCAGGAACCCCAGGCTGTAGCCTAGCACTGGCCTTTGGGGGCTCTCGGGAGCTCTCGGGAGCTGAGACAAGGGGTCGGACTTGAAGGGAAGACACTTTCCAGAACTCCTATAGCCTGGTGGCTCTAGAACCAGGACTGAACTAAGCTCATTCTGCCCATTGAGCCTTTGCCACATGCTGGTCCCTGTGTATACCCTTAATATCCAAGCACTCACTGTTCCATTTTACAGGTAACGAAGCCGAGGCTCTGAGAGGTTGGTTAAGAGCTAAGATTCAGGGGCGCCTGGGTGGCTTAGTCGTTAAGCGTCTGCCTTTGGCTCAGGTCATGATCCCAGGGTCCTGGGATCGAGCCCCGCATCCGGCTCCCTGCTCAATGGGAAGCCTGCTTCTCCCTCTCCCACTCCCCCTGCTTGTGTTTCCTCTCTCGCTGTGTCTCTGTCAAATAAATAAATAAAATCTTAAAAAAAAAAAAAAAAAAGAGCTAAGATGCAAACTGATGTTTTGACAAGTGGGACAATTCCCCAGGCCTCTGCCTCCCAGTTCAGCACCTTTCCCATTAATGTCGCTTATTCAGGAATTAATTCAGGGAGCATCTCTTATGCAGCAGTTGTTTACTGTCCTGCCAAGTGCTGTCAAGGGTCCCAGACAGTGCAATGGTCTCCACATTCAGGTTCCTGTGGCCAGGCTCTCCTTATCTCTCTGGAACTGCCCCACCTGTGCCCCCAGCTGGAAGAAAACCTTTTCCCTTCCAGTTTGCCTTTTCTTGCATGCTCTTTGCCTTTCCCATGTGCTCCCCCGCAATCAGACCCCCCCACTGTGGTCATTATTGGTTTTCTTTCTGCTGTATGTCCATCTGGCTCTTGTCTCTGATGAACTGTTTTGCTTAGGTGGTTGCAGTTTGGCATCTGTGCCTGGCTTTTAGTGGTGGGAGTTGGAGGGGTGTGGGGAGCAAGGTCACTGTGGGTCACTGTGGGTCTCCTGGAGCTCCAGGGGAAGGGAGAGCTGCAGGTGCTCACCTTTGGGGACCTCCCCAGCTTCTGTCCTCTGGGTCCTGTCCTGCCTGGGGCTGTGTTGCTTCTCGAGTCCTGGCTGCTCCCACCCACCTGGCCAGGTGCAGACACCATGACATCAGAGAAGGACACTGGGATTTAGCAGCAGCTTTGAGCATGGAAGGATGTGTGGGAGGATGGGGAGGAGAGCAACCCCTCAGTGTCCTAGTCTCATTGGACAGTGGCTGGTCCCCCTTGGGGCCGTGACTGTGGAAAGGGCTGAGCAGGAGGACTGGGAAAATTGCAGGCAGCCCCGTCTACAGTGGCAGTGGCAGCAGAGAAAATGCCTTATCTGTGAGAGGCAGCCGGGCCCTGCAGTTAATTATTCTCTTGTTTTCCTCTTGCTGTTTTTCTAACATATCAAGGTAGAACCTTTGCCCTTGGCTTTCTCATTGATGCTGAGCCTGGAACTGGGTGGTGAGCTTGGAGGAGGGGAGAAGGAGAGGAGGAGCCTCATTGGGGAAGGTTGGAAGGGGAGCCATCCAGGGATGCTTTCAGCCCCTTTGGCAATGCATCCTAAGGGGCTGGGTGGAGGAGCACAGACTCTTTCAGGGCAAGGAAGAGGGCCTCAGTCTCATCGGAAAATCCATCGAGTTTTGGCAGATGCCCAGGGTCCCGTGTTGGGCAGAGGTCAGACCAAACTTTGGGTGTCAGACCACACATTGGTATTTTGGTTCATCCTGGCTACTACATGTGTGAATCTCTTCCAGCATCGTCCCGACCAATGCAAGACCCTTCACAGTCCAGGTCCTTCTTTCCTCCTGTCCCTCTGGCCAGCAGCATCGCCTGCTGCTTCATTTTCCCCTGCTCCGCATGGGAACACATGCACACACACTACACAGGTATGCACACCTGGGCACCGTCTCTTCTTCTTTTTGTCCCCATCTGTGCAGAGGCCAACTGAGCTTCTGCCACTGTGTGCCTCTGGGTCTGCACCTGCCTGTTCCGCTTTTGATGCATTTCTCACTGATCTTTTCTTGGCGAACCCTAACTCGTTTTTAGAATTCACCAGAGTGGTCACCTTCCCCTGGAAGCCTTCCTTCCAGCCCCAGGCTGGATTAGGTGGCCTCCTGGTCCCTACCACAGCTGCCTCTGCCTCCCTCTGTGGGAGCTCATTCCCCACTAGTCTGTAATTGCCTGTTGCTTTTGCTGGACACCCCACAGCGCTGTGAGCCTTTGGAGGCTGGGGCTCTATCTTAATGGTCATGATATTCCTAGCATGTGACACATAGGTAGTATCAGTAAGTGTGTGTTGTGTGAAAACCTGAGGTCATGTATTGTGTTGTAGTTTAAAATATCTCTGCAAAATTTTTGATGCCCTCCTTGTCAAATATGAAGTCCAGCTCCTCTCCCCTTAAATATGGGTGGGCCTTCTTACTTACTCTAATGAAAAGAATATGGCAGAAGAGATCCTGCATAACATGACGTTGGACGTGAGATCATAGAGGATCCCAGCTTCTGCCTGGCTCTCTCTTTCCTGGCGTGCTTGCCTTTGTGACCCAGCCACCATATTGTGAGGAAACCCAAGTGGCCTGGAGAGGTCATTGTGTAGATGTTCTGGTGCCACAGCCCCAGCTCTGATCCCAGCCCACTGCCAGCATCAAATGCCAGGCATCGGAGTGAGGGGGTTTCAGACAGTTATAGCCCCCATCCTTTGAGCCATCCCTGCTGACTCCCAGTGGGAAGAGACAGGCTTTCTTCCCCGAGCCCTGTCCAAATCACGGATTTGTTAACAAAATAGATGTTGTCACTGTTTAAAACCATCAAGTTTGGGGTTTGTCTGTTATGCAACAATTGAAAGCCAAAATATCCTGGCAGAAGTAGTAGAAAGGATGGTTTAGAGAAGACCGGAGAGGACTTAGGGAGAAGCTGGGGAGGGGGAGGAGCTATGGTATGTCATTCATTCAACATCTAACACATATTTCTTAGCCTCCTACTGTGTGCTAGGCTCTATGCCCAGAACAGAAAGTGTCCCAGCTCTTGGGGGGAGAGTCATGAAGACGACAAATGACGTAGAATATAATTTTAGGAAAGTGCTGTGAAGGGATAAACAAGGTGATGCATGCAGGCTTGGACAACTTGAAATGAGGGAGAGGATGGGGAAGGGAAGGCCTGTCTCTGTGAGCATGTGAAGGCTGGTCTTGCCAAACAGGCTTAGCTTTACTCTGCATGCGAGACAGATTTTGGCTTGATTATGAAGTTCTTTCCAGCCAAGCTGAACCAAGATGGAAGAGGCTGCCTTGAGGGATGATCAGCCCCATCCCAGGTCTCCCAAGTGAAGGCTGAGCCACTCCCAGACCTGAGAGGCCAGATTCTACAAGAGGGAAATGAGGAGTGGGAGCAAAGAGACAGAACTGACAGCTTTGCTTAGGAGCCATCAGTTTCATGAATACTCAAGCAGAACACATTTATTGAACATCTACACGGGAAGCATTGTCCTTGAAGCTGAAAACATGAAGGTAAAGAAGACATAGTCATTCCTTCAAGGAGCCACTTATTAACAGACTGGTGGGGGAGAGAGAGCCATGCAGCCTACAGGCTGTAACAGGACATGTGATGGAGTCTGATTGATGCGGTATAACGGTTACATGTCAGCTGCTAGGAGAGACCAGGTGAGGTCATACTTCCAGTGGGGAGGAGTGTGTGTATGTGCATGTGTGTGCATGTGTGTATGGGAGAAAGAGAGAGACAATAGAGAGATCCAGGGTGAAACTCTTTGGAGGATGGATAGAAATGTGTCAGATAGAGATGGGAGTGGGTAGGAATGAGAAAGCAAGACTGAATTTTTCTTCCTCTCTGTCTCATGAAGGTGGACATCTGGAGCTCTCCATCAAGGGCTTGGTCTATTTTATTAGCCATATCTTTGGTTGCAGAGGCAGATGTTCAGCTCAAGCTGCAGGAAAGCAAAGGGTAGGGGGTGATGACTGGCACTTGTTATTACTGGACAGTGGACTTTGGCTATGAGGACATCTAGGGCCACCAGTGCTGTCTAAGGACTCAGTCTCCCTTTTCTTGTTCCTTAACTCTGTGTCTGTGTCAGCCAGGGTCTTGACAGAAAACAGACTGCACTCTCCAAGGGTTGATTGAGGAGAGTTTAGTGAAGAGACTCTGCAGTTATGAATAGGGTTAAGGGACTCACTGAGGATGGGGAGGCAGCCAGGAGCTGGCAACGGTGGGAAACCATGACTCCCCATGGCCCACAGGGCGAGGGAAGGGAGTGGTGTTACTGGGACCTGGCAAGAGCTGTAGCATGGGAGAGGGCTCCTTGACAGGAGCTGTAGACATAGAGAGAGGAAGGCAGCCGCTGCCCAAACCATGCAGGGCCTGAGAAGGGGCATTGTATTCCCTGAACTCCTTTACCTCCTCGTTCTCTCTTCCTGCCAGCACTTGGGATGAACTCAGCAAGAAGGCAGTGGTCATGGAAGCCTGGTTCAGAAAGGTCGGTCTCCTGAGGCTCGGGAGAGGGCAAAGAAAGGTAGAGAATGGATCTGAAGGGACAGTGAACAGAGTCATTTATGTTGACTTCATCCTCAGACAGACCTTCTGCAAGACTGTCATGTGGCCACTGGCAGCGCAAAGTCACATTCTCTGGAAACTTCCACAGAAAGAGAAATATTCACTCCCAGAAGTGCTCCTCCTAGCAAAAGCCCTGGAACTTTGGTCTCCTTGGTGTTCCTTGGGTCCTAAGCCCCTCTTGTGAATCAGGCTGTCACCGGGATGATGGAATGCACTTATTGGCCAGGCTCGAGGCACGCTTGACCCATCTCTGGAGCTGGACGGAGAGATTAGCCCAGACCCACCTGAAAACACCTGGCCTGAAATGAGGACCAGCTCCCCACAAAAAGTCAGGGTGCCGTTACAAGAAGCAGGAGTTGGTGCTGGTATACCACACCCATTCAACCTTCCCGCATAACTGAATCATGGAACATAATGGAGAACAGTAAAGGAAAGGGTGGGGCTTGCAGGTCGGAGAGGGGGTGTAGATGGGGGCTGCTGTGTCTGTGGTAGTCCCGATGGAAGACCTGGGAAAAGCTGGGGAAACCGAAGGTCATGGAGAAAAGTAACAACCCAGGATGGCTGCGCAAATTGCTTCTTTCGTGATGAGGTTGTGACTTCTATTCCTGAGCATCATGATCAAACTCCAACTCCTGAGCAGACAAATAGCAGGGGTGTTTGGCTAAAGGCAAAGTGATTTTAAGGCAAAGTTATCTCAACCAGGCTTTGAAGAAGGGCTCCTATTTGGGGCAAGATGAAAAAACACTGTGCGAGGGGTCCTACCTCTCACTGTGGCTCTCTGGGTTGCGACATGGATATCAGAACATCTTAATGTAATCGTTGCATTTAAATTCGATACCCAGTGGAGAGCAAGAATGAAAGAAATGCAAACTCCTAGGAACAACGGGATGGCTCATTTCCCTTCATTTCTCGGCATTATCAATCCTGGCTTAGTCTCACTTGGAATTTCCGTTTTACATCAGTAGAATATTTATCCATTGTGTTCTGTGTACTTTTTGTCAAGGCTCTGAGACTTGTATAAAGATGGCTGGTCTTCAGAGTCCTTTGTACGTGTCTTCCTTCGTACGTTAGATGTCTCTTCCTCTTTTGAGGAATCTGCTTAGAATACATCAGAGGAAGACTCCATTTGCCCTTCCAAGTTCCCTGCTCTTGGCTCCAACTTTCCTCTACTCCCAGCCAAGCAGAAAAAGAACAGTTTAATTTTTTTTTTTTTTTTTTTTTACACAGGAGCACAATGCCGCTGCTCGACATGAAAACCCGTGGTTTTCTTTTTCCAATCAGAGGAAAGTAATTTTCCTTTCACTCACCTGACTAACTTGTTCAAAGCGTCCCCTCCCCACCCTTTTCTGATATCTTGCTGCTAAGTATTTGCCAATTCATTTGCATCTCAATGGTTCCTTAGCAACTATCATACCCTCGGGATTGGGTACAAAGCTGCTCTCCTACAAGGACCGCCAGGGTTACATTGCCCTCTTTTATAGTGTGAGTTACCAAACCGAACCCTGCCCAGACATGAAACACGTTTACTCACAACAGCACACAGGTTCGGAATTACAATGCACTTCCTCCTCGCCTTATCTGAGCACTCGGCCTTCCAGGCGACCCTTGCACTGAAATGCCCCCAATAACCGGTTGGCCCCTGAAAACTCTCCTCTGATACCTGTCTTCAGAGAGAGAATCCCAGATCTCAGCATCGGAGGGAGTCCTGTCTTCTTCAGACAGGCTGTGAATTAGGTCCATTTTACAGACCTGGCAGCTGAGGCTCAGAGAAGTAAAATGACCACCCCAAGGAGGCTCAGCCACCTGGAACGTGCCAGGGCCGGACCAGGGCTCAGGGCACCGCGGCTTCCTGGTCCACTGTCATGTGCTGTGTCCTGCAAAGAGTGACCCCCGTTTGCTATCTGGGGGTGAGCTTTCAGAATCGATTTAAAGAAAGTTCTTTTTAGCATACTTACGCGACTCTATTCATCTGCTGTCCTAGGACATTTCAGTACTCACTTAAGGAGAGAGTAAGTGCCCACATGAATATGCCAAGTGTGTGTATCTCCTAGTTTCTCTACTCCTGGCAGTTGATATCCTTTCTGTTCTTGGGCTTGTAGTGGAGGGCAGCATGGGCAGAGTGCAAGAAAGCCCAGAGTGTGTATGTCTGTGCGTGTACTTACGCGCATGATACAGACAGACAGTGACACTGGACCATTTAGCAAATTAGAGTATTCCACCCTGAGGAGGTGGTGCTGTTTCTGTAACAGCTCCAGGCCTCCGCCACCAGGGCTCACGGGCCTGGAACAGCCTGGCAAATGGAAGACACTATTCAGAAAAGGACAATGAGAACAGAGCTTATTCTACGGTAGGGCTGACCTTTGCGACTCCCACTTCATGTTGTTATTAAATATCGGGAAGAGACTGAAAGAACAATTATAGCATTGTCATAATGTATAAGCGTACAAAGCAAGCCATTCCCAAGGAGGCTCGGGCTCGGCTGAGCTTGACAATAGTGGGGCACTCATCTACAGGGCTGATTTTCTTCTCCTCTGGAAGTTGTCTTTATTATTTAACACAGCAGAAAACCCTGAACGTGCCTAGCGCATTTCTTCCATCATGGGCTCCAGAAAGCTCAGACGTCAGGGAGGAAAGGGGTGGAGGGCTTGGATTTCTACTTGAGTCCCTGTGGACTGCAGTGTGGAGTTTTGACTGCAGCCGTCTCAATGGCCTGGGCTAAGCTGGGTGCTGGCCCCGGGGGTCCCGGGGAAAGTTTGCTGAGTTGAGCTGGCTTCAGGACTTTCAGAGGAGGCCAGTGAGTCACTGACTGGCTTTCCCATGAAGAGGTGTCCTATAGAGAAAAGGATCATGGGTGCTCCTGTGGCTCCTCCCTCCTCCACACCCTAAGTGTGTGCATCCACCTGCGTATACACCCAAGTATGCCACCTGACTATGCCGATGACTGGGACCCACCGCAGAGGTCATCTTAGCAGGTGGCAATTCCACACCTGGGCTGAGGCGCTGCCCTGGGGCGTCACTTTCTCCCGTGGAGATCTGCATCTAGTCCACTGTCTCTCAGCCCGATTCTCGTTGCTGCTGCTCTAAGGAGTCTTTGCAGACATTTTCTTCTTAAGCACTCCAGACCCTGTGAAATGTTAATACTACAGACATACTGTGTATGTGTTTATATACTGGGGCTTTTGGAAGGACCCCAAACCATTGTAATAGCTAAGTGTTTTTGTTCTCCTGTGTCCCCCAAGAATCAGTTTTCGCCCCTGTTCAGAATACATGACGGAAGCAAAATAAGCCTACAGCAAAGTAACCAGTTCTCAGCTGAGTCAGAGCGCTGCTTTGCACCATCTGTCTCTCCGTCTAACTTTTACCTAGTGTGGCACTGACCCGTTGGGAAGGGTGTCCACCTTGGCTGATCCAGGAGGACCCCTGCTGGCTGGGATTAACCTTTAGTTGTTGGGTCCTGGGGCACAAGGGTAACCAGAAGCCTCAGGCAGTGGTGATTTACCAGTAGGCGTGAAGTATTTCATTACCTGAATGAGCCTGGCTGTGTCAGCTTGGGCTTTCTGGATGCCAGCGCTGAGGGTACCAGATTTGAAAATCGTTACTGGAGTCTGTTGGTCCACTTTTTAATTTTAATTTTTTAAAAAATTTTTATTTGAATTCCAGTCAGTTAACATACAGTGTAATATTAGCTTCAGGTGTACAACATAGTGATTCAACACTTCATGCATCACCTGGTGCTCATCACAACAAGTGCACGCCTTAATCCCCATCTGTGTCCATTTTTTTAAAGAAATAAATTTTCTTGAGATATAATTTATGCATAATAAAATTCACCGGTTTTAATTGTATAAATCCCTTGAGACTTGACAAATGAATGTGGTTGTGTAGCCACCGTACCAACACAATATGGAACATTTTCTTTTTTTTTTTAAGATTTTTATTTATTTATTTAACAGAGAGAGAGAGAGAGAGAGCACAAGGAGGCAGAGCGGCAGACAGAAGGAGAGGGAGAAGCAGGCTCTCTGCCGAGCAGGGAGCCCGATGCGGGGCTCGATCCCAGGACCGCGGGATCATGACCTGAGCCGAAGGCAGCCACTTAACCGACTGAGCCACCCAGGCGCCCCGGAACATTTTCAATACCCTCACATCCCTTCACTGTCATTCCCCAGCCCCCGCCCCTGGCCTCTGGCAACAACTGAGCTGATTTCTGGATCTCTAGTTATGCCTTTTGTAGAAGTTCGTATAAATGGAATCATAGCGTATGTTTGCCTTCTTTCACTTAGGGTCATGCATTTGAGATTCATCCATGTTGTTGCCCGTATCACTGGTTGCTTCCTTTTTATTGCTGAGTAGTATTCCATCACAGATACATCACGGTTGGTTCATCCATCCAACAGTTGATGGACGTTTTTTCCTAGTTTCTCATTTTGGGGCTTTTATAAATAAAGCTACTGTGAGTACATGTCTTCCTGTGAACACAAAATGAAACATAGGTTTACATTTCCCTTGGGTAAGTACCCAAGAGTGGATTTGCTGGAGAATATGGTAAGTGTAGGTCTGACTTTATGGGACTGCCAATTTGTTTTCTAGAGTAGCTGCACCACCTTGCATTTCTACCAGCAATGTATGAGAGTCCCAGGTACTCCACGTCCTTACTGACAGCTGATATTGTCAGTCTTCTAAATTTTAACCATTCTTGTGGTGATATAATGGCATCTGATTTTGGTTTCCATGTACATTTCTCTAATGACTAATGATGCGCTTCTCATTTGCCTCTTAGCTGTTCATATATATTCTTTGATGAAATGGATGTTCAGATCTTTTGTCCACTTTTGTTGTTGGGTTGTCTGTTCTGGGCCCATTTTTGACTTGGATGGTTGTTTGGAGGTAACAGGGGAATGCCGCCCCTGACTGGGTTGCGGTGTTGTGCTGAGAAGACCGTAGGTTGCTACCTGCTGGGTCTTATTCCTGGGGTAGGGGTAGGGATGGACCATGATCTTCTCCACAAGGATGGTTATCAGTTATCAGGGATGAAGTACATCCCCAGACAAGGGCCAGGACCTTGGAAAGTGGGCTGTTGCTATGGGCCTGTGTGAGCCTCCATAGGAAACCATACCTTGGATGATCTAGGATTGTGTTCCCAGTGTTTATTTCCCATGCGTCATCCCCAAGTTCTAACCCCGTCTCCACCATACTCCTGTGTATGTATGAAGGAAGGACTTGTGCCCCCACCCCTGCCCAGCATGGCAGGGGGAGCTGCGTCTCTGTGGTGGCAGCAGAAATCAGGTAGACATCCCCAAGGGTTCTGCTTCCCCAGCGTGGTTCTTATTATAGGTATCTTTTGGTTTCGGGTTTTCTTTTCATGAAGAAAGGTGTGATTCTCCTAGGAAGGGTGGTCTGAACCCACACAGGGAAGCACACATAGGCTCAGGCCAGACTCTCAGGGCTGGGCACCCCAGGCTGTTCCTCACCTCACTCCTGCTGCTCCAGTTCCTGAGGGGTTTCACAGCCCTTCTGGTTTGTGCTGCATTCACGCTGAGGAAGATGCCTTAGGTTCATTTCTGAACTTTTGATGACAGACTCAGGATTCCACAGGCTTTGCAACACTGGGGATGATGTGCGTGCTTCAGCCATGCTTGCCATGATTTGCGTGATGATCAGTGATCACAGTAATCGCGGGGGAGGTGACACGTGACAAGGATGCAGAGGCCTGTTGTGGTGCCATCAAGGATTGGTGTGCTCAGCTAGACCTCACATCACTTCTCACAAGCCCCTCTTGTGCCCACGAGCAAAGCTGCAGTCGGTGCTGTGTCCCATCTGGCTGTGGGGTCCCTCAGAATCCAGCCCAGGGCCTGGCACAGAGTAAGCACTTGGTAAATGTGGAGGGATAGATGGACAAATGGACAGACTGGGTCTCTGTTACACTTCGTAGGTCACTCAGGGAGAGGCTGATGCTGGTGCCCCCACAGCATAAAGCCAGGAACTCGGGTCAAACAAGAGCAATGACAGCAGAGGAGGCCCTGAAGATCTGGTTGTGGAGACAAGACTGGGGCTCCCGGTGCTGGGTGGAGAGACCCAAGGACAGTTCAGATGAGGAGCTGCCATTGTAAGGCCTGTTTCTAGGGGAATCTTAGGGGTAAACTGGGCCTTGACTATATGGAGATGGAGAGTGGTGGGGAGTTCATCATGGGAGAAGTAGCAGAAGCAGAAGTGTGGTGATGGGAGAGGAAAGGCAGGTACCTAGAAGGGAAAGGCAGGTGCCTGGAATAGCAGTTGTGGCCAGGTGAGTGCTCAGGGGTACACCCAGGAAGTCAGTGCTATAGGAAGTCAGAGGATGGAGGGTTTGGAGTACTTTAGGGTAACCAGGGTGGCTTCCTAAAGGAGGGGGTAACTTTTGAAGGAAAAAGAGTTTGCAGTGGTAGAGGAGGCAGGGCACAGGTCTTCCTTCCATCCAGACTTGCCCTGCTCAAAGCCGGCATCATCTGGTGTGGGGACCTGGCAGAGAGGTCTGTTTCTGTGATGTGTGCCTCTCTGTCTTGGACCTTCTGGCTCCAGAAAGCCCAGGATCTGTTCCTGTGAGGGAGGGTTCAGCATCACTGTTTCGTCCTGAGTCCTGGGGCCCAGCTGACATTGCTGACATGATTCCTGAGTCCTGAGGTCCATTTGACATTGCTGACAAGGAAAGCAAGATGCTTCTTGCAATGCTCTGGACCAGCTTTTCACCAGCTGTTTTCTTTGGTCTCATGCTCTATGTGTGGTCTGTGGGCTTCACTTGCAAGCTCCTTGGAAATGCAGTATCTCCAGGCCCTGCCTCATAGCAACCAAATTCAGATCCACCTTGGTCAAGAGTCCCAGCCTCTCAACTTCTGAGTCAGGGAAGAAGCCTCTTTTTTTTTTTTTTTTAAAAGATTTTATTTATTTATTTGAGAGAGAGAGAGCCTGAGCAGGGTGAGGGGCAGAGGGAGAAGTGGAGTCTCCACTGAGCAGGGAGCCAGATTCGGGGCTCGATCCCAGGATCTCGAGATCATGACCTGAGCCGAAGGCAGTTGCTTAACCTACTGAGCCACTCAGGTGCCCCAACAAACCTTTGTTTGAGCATTTTTTTTAAAGGAACCATTCCAGATTTAAACAAAACTAAGGTGACACAACAAGTAATGATCCTTTACTAGATCCTGTACTGAAAAAAAGAAGTTGTTCTAAAGGACAGTATTTGGATAATTGACAATTGACAGTGGGCTCCAACATTAGGGGAGAGGGTTTCATTAGATGAAAGTATTATAACAAAGTTAAATATTCCAAGTTTGATAACCATGTTGTGGCCAAGTAAGGGAATACCCTTGCTGTCTTGATGTATGTACCCTACTCTCAGAGGGTTCATGGAGGAAAATAAGCAAAACAATCAACGTGTGTGTATATACTATAATAAAGGTATGTGTAACACAATAATGTGTATGAAATATGTTATATCCTATTGTACTATAAATATGTGTAGAAAGAGAATGAAAAAATATTTGGCAAAATGTTAAAAATTGGTGAATCAGGATAAAAGGTATATGGGGGTTCTTTGTTCTATTCAAGCAACTTTCCTGTGTGAAAAAAAGTTTTTTTAAAATATATGGCTTGTTTAAAAGTTTGATGGATATTGCAGGTTACCCTCCGAAAAGGCTGAACCAATTTATATTCTCACAATGCCATGAGAGGGTTGGTGCAGCTGTTTGATGGGGCTATTTTTAGTCAGCTGTTTTGATTCCAGGGACTTTTTCTGATGGGGTCATATATCACTTTTGACCTGGGAACATTTTTTTCCAATTTATTATGAATATTTCTAAAAGTACAAAAAAGTCATAGTGTAATGAGCATGTATGGCCCACCACCCAGATTTAACAATTGTTAATATTTTACCATATTTATTTATCAGTATAGAGTTTTGGAAATGGAGACTCAGCAGAATTAAGTACTTGCCAAAGGTAAGTGAAGGAGTCAGACACCATATCTTCTGCACCTGGTTCTTCATCTCCTGCCACCCAGATTTTCCAGAACTGTTTCCGGGTCAGATAGAGCTGATATTTTTTCCTGAAGCAGTTTGGTAGAGCATTTGAGTTAGACAGATCTGAATTTGAACTCCATCTCTGGCCTTGGGCAAACTTCTCACCCTCTCCTTGCCTCAGTTTATTCATCTGATCATTGGGGATGGCACCACATACCTGTAAGATTGTTGAGCATCATCAATGAGAGCCCACTGAAAGCATGTAATAGTCATTATCATCATTATTTCTCCCGTGTCCGTCTTTGCATCTAAACAGATCTCCGGGCCACCTCCTCCAGGTCCCTGCCTTTACCCTGCCTGCCAGTGCCTTGTCTGGCCCGTGGATTACTGGTGTGTGGCTCTGTCTCATCTACTCCAGGAGATGGAGGGCCAGGGCTCCAAGTCTCTGAAAAGTTGGTGCACGTACACAGGCTTGAGTGCTGGGGTGATGTTCAGCAGCCTGCCATCACGCATCACTGACCCAGAATCCCTGGCCAGGGCAGCAGGGCCTCCCAGGTCATGAACCCCCAGGGGAGCAGGTCTGGATGAAGTCCCAACAGCCCCGGACTAGCAAGGAAAGGGCCTGTGGCCCATTGTTCCCTTCCCACCACATCTCCGGGACTTGTCATTGGACCAGAGTTCCAGGTTGTGAAGAGTGAGGCACTCACCTTGGGTGCACAATTTAAGGGAGCACCAAAACCCTCAGTAACCAGGATAAATATTTAAAAAAAATAAAGTCTTTATTTTTTTTGAAAGATTTTATTTATTTATTTGAGCAAGAGCAAGAGAGAGAGAGATCACAGAGGGAGAGGGAGAGGTAAACTCCCCACTGAGCAGAGAGCCTGACTTGGGGCTCCATCCCAGGACCCTGGGATCATGACCTGAGCTGAAGGCAGACGCTTAACTGACTGAGCCACCCAGGCGTCCCCAAAATAAAGTCTTTCAACTCTGGCTTGTTCCTGGCTGCCTGTTTTTGTAAATAAAAAATAAAGTTTAAAAATAATGTTTGAAGGCCTCACTCTGTCTGCTGATACGCCTGTTTTGTGGCCCTAGAAATTGCAGGCAACTGGAGAGCACACTCCTAGTACTTGTTCTGGATACAGCAATATCAACAAATCTCCAATTCTAGAGTTAATGCAGCTCCTTCATCCCTTAAAGGGCCAGCCACCCTGATGCTCTTAGCACCTGGCTCCCCAGCCTGTGGCCGGCGTGGCGGAAGGAGGTGTGTGGTGTGGTGGCATCAGTTGTTGCTGGGTGGCCCTGTTTCTCTGTCATGGTGGAGGGGATGCGCAGAGTCCCTCTCTGGCCTTACACTGAAAGGTTGCCTCTGTGGGAGAGATGTGGTGCTGGGGGTCAGAGAACTGGCTCACATTTCCCTGCTGGTGAGCATGGAAAACCACTCATCTTCATCCCTAGTCCGGTGGGGGTGCAGGCTTCGGCCTCCTCCCCTCTGGGTTCTTCAGTAAGAGGTTGTGGAGTAGGAACTGGAGCCAGTGTGTATGAAGTGCTTAGCTCTGGACCTGGGACATGCTCTGGGAATGCAAGCTGCCCCTCCAGTCACAGCGGACGTGATTGATTCTAGTGGATCATGTCAGTTCCTTGGCCCAAGGCTGCCTGAGTGATTATCCCTATAGAGGCGGATCAAGTCCAACCCCCGACCTGGCCCAGAGCAAGAAGGTGCAGTGACAGGTGGAGGAGCTCCTCCATGTCTAGCTAGGTTCACAGACACCTCTCAAGATCTTGTGCCTGGGCTCCCAACCACCTACTTCTCAAACAGGTGGCTCTCCAGTGTTTCCCCTCCCTGCCCCATTCCTGGCTCACCCAAGAATACGGGGTTATCCATTCCCCCGACTCTTCTAAGAGCCATGAGGAAGGGCATAGAGAGGGAAGACATAACCAGGTACCAGGATATGCCTGCGGGTGGTTATCTCACACGCCTGGGTGATTATAAGGCCATGGCTATAGATTTCTCTTTCACCTTCCTTTGACTTGTCACTCCACAGGAAGTGAAACCTATGTCTGGTTCCCGGATAATGAGGTTGGAAGTCCCTAGTACTATGTTTAAGAGCCTGACAGGCAGACAGCCAGGTAGGGGTGGGGGGGGTTCCCTTGGCTTGTGATAGGTGACCTGAGCATGGCCTGACCATGCTGCTGAGCACAGTGCTATGGTTCCCTGAGAGCCCTCTGGCACCTGGCCTCCCCTCCGACAGGACTGTGTTTTAGGGTGAGCAGGGAGCTGATCAGAGGCTGAGGGGCAGAGGGGAGCAGGCATCCTGGCTGGAAACGGGGTAGAGGTGAGAAGTGGGGGCAGATTCAATCTTCAGACTACCATGAGATAGCTAGTGGTCAGTTTATGAGTAGAAGTGGTCATCTGAGGAGGATAGAAATGATCTGTACATGGGGTACCAGACAGGAGAATGCTTTGCCAGGTGGGAGTTTTGCTAGATGTAGGGGTGAACTCCTCACTGAATACAGAGAAATGGGAGTTGGGTAGGCATCAACACATCTCTGTCTTAATTTTTTTTTTAAGATTTTATTTATTTATTCATGAAAGACAGAGAGAGAGAGAGAGAGAGAGAGAGAGGCAGAGAGAGAAGCAGGCTCCCAAGGAGCAGGGAGCCCGATGCGGGACTCGATCCCAGGACCCCGGGATCATGACCTGAGCCGAAGGCAGATGCTTAACTATCTGAGCCACCCAGGCGCCCCTCTGTCTTACTTTTTGGCAACACATCGGGGTTTTCCATTTGGTGTGTGTCTCTTCTCTCTGTGCCTCAGGGCTGGAACTTCCTGTTTGTACATTAGTGCCTTGCACCAAGCAGGGTGTGCACCCCACTGGTGACTCCCCATTTCCCAAGTGTTGGTTCCCAAACTTCGCCCCGTTTGGAGGGCAAAGAGAGACCAAAGAAAGAGGCAGACTACTCCAGATCAGTAGGTGGCAGGTTTAATAAGGGAACTTCTGTATGAGGCTTGTCTCATACGGAAGACACACTGTGTGTCACAAGACACATAGATCTCTACCAGAATCTTAAAAGTCTATACAGAGGGCGCCTGAGTGGCTCAGTTGGTTGAGCGACTGCCTTTGGCTCAGGTCATGATCCTGGAGTCCCGGGATCGAGTCCCACATCGGGCTCCCTGCTCAGCAGGGAGTCTGCTTCTCCCTCTGACCCTCCCCCCTCTCATGCTCTCTCTCTCTATCTCATTCTCTCTCTCAAATAAATAAATAAATAAATCTAAAAAAAAAAAAGTCTACACAGAGGCCTTAACAGGGTTCAGTCATGTGTACCCTCCAGATGGCCTCAACACCACATTGCTCTCTCAAGGCTGTGTCCTTGAAAATGGCTCCCACTGTGGGGATATGGGCAGAGTGTACGTTCCAAGGACAGGGGAGGTGGGGTGAGGGGCCTCCACTGCCCAAGGCCAGCTCATGTGTCAGCCAGCGGTCATGCCCTCTCACTGACCTCCCCCAACACCATGAGGGGCATAGAATGGTGTTCTTTGGGTGGTCTCAGAGAGCAGGTGCCCACCTTCACTGGGCTGTTCTTGAGGTGTGGGCCTTGGGCAGTCATCTCGACCTCCACAAAATGGGATGAGTAATACCTCCTTATCGGGATTTCAGTATAAGATGACATATGTCTGGCGCCCACTACAGTGTTGGGTATGTAGTAGGCACTCAATCAATGCTTCCTTTCTTCCCTGTGCCTCTTCTTTCCCTTCTCCTTCAAGGCTAGAGTGTGGGGGCCTGCTTGGAGAAGCCGGGTCTCCACTTTGCACCCATGGGAAGCTGCAGAGACACTGCCCTTACAGCTTCTCGTTGTGGGCAAGGTGGCTGTCCACAGTTTTCCCGCAGCCCTGTGCCTCTCATCTCTGCCCTTGTGTGGTGCTTCCCTGTGACAGGCAGCCCGGCGGACGGTGGCCTCCTTCCCTACCCTGGTCTTGCCACCCCCATCTCCTACTCTGCATCTTGCTGGGATGGGCCCAGCTCAGAGGACAGATGGACACCCCTGGTGCCAATTTCCGATCTGGCCAGTGTCAGCTAATTGCTGTAACAACGAATCCCAAGTGTGTCATCCAACAAGAGAGAGTTTATTTCTTCCTCATATCACAGGCCAATGAAGCCATCAGGAACTCTGTCCCCTCTCATCACTTGGGGACCCATGCCGATGAAAGAGACAGCAGCCCCATTCCTATCTCCCTCAGCCCCGGGGTGATGCGTCCCTTCCTCTCTCCAGTGGTCCCACCCAGACACCTGCTGAGAAGAGGGTGCTGGTTTGGAGAGCAGGTGGCAGTGTCCCTGCTGCACCACCACAACTCCTCCGCAGGCCTGGGACAGGGGCGAAAGCTCGGAAAATCCTCCTTCTTCTCTCTCTACCTTCCTGTCCTTCCCTCCTTCTTCCAGCGTTTAGAGAGCGGCGCCTTGGACCAGAAACTGGCTGCCTTCATGAAATGGAGACAGAGATACCTGAGAGTTACTTTTCAGGTCATGGAGGCTGGGCTCTCTGATCACAGGTCAAAAATTGTCCACATTATTCTACACAGAGGCTGCTAGAATAATTAGGGCTGAAGCACTTCTTCAACAGCAAGTTCTTGGTGCTGTTTTTTATTTCCTTCTGTTTGCCTGGGCCACTTGCAGGGCATCCCCCACCCTGGCTGCCTCCTCTCCTCCTGGCACCCCCCACATGCTTCCTCCTGCCTCCCAACATTTGCACCTGCTGTTCCGTGGCTGGATAAAGGGAACAAAAATCAATAAGCTTTGAAAGGCAGAACGATTTTAAAAATTAAGGAAAAGCGTTAGAATTAAGAATCTAGAGACATTAGAAAAATGATCATAAAGTGGTAACAACCAGGGCATTGAATTGCTTAAAAGAATGTGTGAAAAGTGAAAATGGCTCAAGTAACGATAAAAGATAGGGATAAAAATAATGGTGGAATAAAAGGGTAAACACAAACGGACAAGAAAAAAACGTGAAATCCAGAAACCAAAAGTACTCTAAGGCTAGATTGTAATAACGCAAGAAGACAAAATTCAGAAGCAAGCAACCACTCCCAAGCCATAGGTGAGGAGGGAGAGAGGCCTGGCTCTGTGATTGTTCTGGAGGGCGCCTGGTCTCTTTCGCTGAGGACTTTCTGGGTGCGAAAAGTTCGAATGCAAACAGAAACCCGTTCCTCTATAGGAGGCAGAGGCCCCAGGTGGGCACCATGAAACTGGGGAAACTGGGAGGCAGGGCAGCTTGGCTATTTGTCGTGTCCTTGGGGTCCAGCCCTCTGGGTCTCCCCCTTTCTCCCTGCTTTTGGGGCAGTTGTGTGGGGCACAGAGGTTGGGGGGGTCAGAATTTGGGGCCACTAAGAGCAGAGGAGCCCCTCCCAGACCCTGTATCCAGGAGAACATTGGTCACACAGGAAGTGAGACAGTGTTAAAATGGGGCAGGTGGGAGGAAGAAGTGTCACCAAAGGCCTTGTGCTGTCTGGGAGGTCTCCCTGCTCCACTTCTGTAATTGGGGAATGTATGCCATGTCTAAAGGGGTGCTTCGGCTGGCAGGCTCCCACTGCCCTCCTGCCTGGAACTTGGTCTCCTGGTCCCCACCGGCCATGTCACCACACTGGAGGCTTCAGGGCTGTCCCCCAGGCATGGACATACTCCAGAGACACCCTGTAGCCTAGGCTCCTGGGCCCCTGGCATCTCTCCCCTCTGACAATGACCAGCTGTCCCTCAGACCTTGGCTTCAGGTGAGCTGAGCTGTGACAGGCTGATGGTGTGTGCAGGATGGTGGGGGCACTAACCAACATGTAGGATTCCTTTCTCATTCCCATTGTGAAAGGATTTACTCTCTAAAGTCAGGACCTTGCCCTGACCCTTCAGGAATGCCCATGATTCTTATTTTAAGGTGTAGGATATTATTCCATACCATTTGTGAGCAAGACCCCTCCAGCCTCTCCCTCCTTGTTCTGATGAGCCATCCAGCACCAAAGCACGTTCCTTTTTTATTTTGCCTCATTTTGCACAGACGACAGATCTAAATTACATCAGGGACCCTTCTGTTTTTAAATAGCATACATTTTGCTGTTAAAATTTTTTTCCCCCAATCACCTTGGAAGAGATTTGTGTCCTTCTCAGAAGTGCTGGGATGATTCATGGGAATTGGGGTGGCAGATTGTAGCTTTGACTTGGCATAAATGAACCCAGATGGTCTACCCAAGGATCATACTGGGCTGATTTCTCAGCAGGACTTGCACCCTTGCCTCAGATCTGGCCAAGAGGGAAGCAGAAGCGCCCTTGGTGGGTGGGCTGGTCCACCTCTCACGCCCCTGGGACCACCTGGTTTCCTAGTTCCCTTCACCCTGCAAGCTTCCAGACATTGGGTTGAAAGGCTTGAGTGGCTTGCCCCTCGGCCTGTGGCCTCTCAGATGATTGCTTTTGCTTAAAAGCTATTAAATCTCTCAGGAGATGTGAACTGGTGTAGATGACTCACCTGCCTCCTTAATGGAGGAAGCAAATTCAGAGAGAAGTGTCCAGAAAACAAGGACAGGCCAGGGTCTCCCAGAAGGGAAGTGTTTTCTGGGAGTAATGAGTGTGGTGCGTGGAGGGGGCCAAGCTGGCACAGAAGGGAGAGGGTGGAGGAGGTCACTCTAGACTTGAGAACTGGAAGGAGCAAGATGTTTCCAGAGAAAACCAACACATTTCTCTAGCAGTCTGCGGTGGGGACCCATCAAGAGGCTGGAGGGAAGCCCCTATGCAATCTTCAGAGCCTGCCTTGAGCATCCAGGGCTTCTGGAGTCTTCTTGGATGGGGCCGCTGGGGCTAGAAGGTGAGTGCCCAAGACGGTGGGAGAGAGATCTTTCTGGACTAAAGGCGGGTCAGGCTCTGGACTGTGGGGTGTTGGAAGAAAGGAAGGAAGGAAGGAGAGAGGGAGGTATGGAGAGAGAGAGGGAAGGAAGAAAAGGAGGGTGGAAAGTTACAGAGGAAGATGGGGAGGTGGAGTGGGGCCAAGGATGTCCTTTGCCTGCTTCATGTGGCCCTTTCTGGCCAGAAGCACTTGGCAGAATGAATTGGAGAGTGAGGACAGAGAAAGAAGAGAGAAAGAGAGGGAGGGGACCAGGGTGCAGCAGAGTTGATATCAGCATGGCTCTCTCAGGAGCTCAGAATTTCCAGCTGCTATCCCAGCTCCCCAGTACCTGCCAGAGCTCCTACTGAGATGGGCCAGGTATGCTCTTTAAGACAGCTCTGGGGGGGCTTGGAGAAGAGAAGGCCTGCCTGCTGAGCTCCTGCATTGCCCCAGACTCTGCAACACCTGACCCTCAAGTACGTCTCATAGTAACCTGAAGGGCTAAGCCTTCTCATTTCCATTTTACAGATGGGGAAACTAAGACCCGGCTTGGCCAAAGTAAAGGCAGGTTCTTTCTATTATTCTTGTGAGGCAATCCGGGACATGGAACCTAATGACTACTCAGGGAACTGCTAAGTGTCGCACTCAACATCATACATGGGAAGATCCACACTGATGTTCTCTCAGGAAATTGTAAATACAAAGAAATTCTATTACCTGAAGTCAGAGTCAATGACAGCATCAGTTTCCAAGGCAACAGGCTATGATGTCACAGACAGGTGCCTTCAACGGCGGAGGGACAGCCGGTAGGGTAGTGGGGAGCCATGGTACAGAGGAGGTCAGACGTGATCTGTTAGTACAGGTGCTGAAGGCCTTCCATCCACCCTTCCCTCAGCATCTGCTCCTGCTTTTTTAAAAGGCAGATGCACTGACACTTGGAACAAGTACAGGAGCTTTATGACCATTGAATTCTTCAGCTTGCAAACTCACACAATAATCCAAAACAAATATGATTTCCCTGAGTGTTTTCTTTGAATATTTGCAAAAAGAACCATACTTTGTTGTTGTTGTTGTTGTAATATTGGGTTCTTGCATTCGGCGGAGTGGTGGTTGGTTCTCTGTGTGTCCAGCATGGTGAGGCTGTTAATTCCTGTTGACGTGGCATGCCAGGGTGGAGATGGCAGTGAGACAGGACCGGCTGGGGGTCAAGTGTCGGGAAGCAAGTGGGTTTCTGGAAGGAGATGGGAAGGGGAGACCAGATGTTGAACATGCTGGGGCAGAGTGCCAGTTGGTGCACATTGGACTTGAAGGGTCTAGGTCTGGGGTTAGCAGGGTGTGACATACAGTAGCACTGTACACTTGCCAGTTGCAATCCTTTTCATTGTGGTGCTTCATGTTTTCAAACCTGTGGCCCATTATACTGTTCAAAGATGGCTACAACAGTATCTGCCAGCCCACCTGCTCTTCAGTGGTGGGCCTGTGCCAGCCTAGCATCTCATGCTCCTCCCCTTGAATCTGGACTGGTCTTGGTGACTCATTCCACCCATACAGTGCAGCAGAAGTGATGTTCTGGGACTTCTGAAGCTAGGTCATATGCAGCCTCACAGCTTCCACCTGGGGCTCTGGGAACTCAGCTCTTCGAACGCTCACTCCAGGCACCCAGTTGCCATGTTTTAAGATGCCCAAGCCACATGGAGAGGCCCCGTGGAGGGACTCCAGTTGACAGTCCCAGGTGAGCTCCCAAATGCCAGCCAGCACCAGCTGCCAGCCATGTGAGCGGGCCACTTGGGCATCAAACTGGGAAGAGCTTTCATGGCTGTAGCTTCTACCAACATTGACTCAGACATTCTGAGCAACCCCAGGTAAGGACTAGCCAGCGGAGCCCAGTCAATGTGCAGAACCGTGAGGCAGAATAACACATTATTGTCTCAAGCCACTGAATCTCCAGGGTGATTTGTTACACACAGTAGATAACAGGAACACAAGCAATCACTTGAAGTTGTCATGAGACAGAACCCAGGCAGGCCAGTGACTGAAGGGGCATGTGACCATTCCTGTAGTGAGCCCTAGGGTTCAAGGCTTTACACCTTCAAAACCAAAGGACACGATCAGGGGCCAGTCTGTTGGGGAATCCTCTCCAAGAAGGGCACCCTGGAGGTGGGGGATCATCTGTCAGTCAACTCCACAAGCTTGGCCATTGGTCTGCAGTTTGGCAACATCGATGCCCATCAAGCCAGATCTATTCTAGCTCTGATGGGATTGTTTTGAACCTAAGCGTGCAGGACTGTTCATTTCATCTGGTTGGTTTTGGCTGAGCATCCCAGCAATTGAGATTGGATGAGTGTCCCCTGTAGGGTTTCATCCAAGTGGTTGATGAAAATGCCAAAGAGGGCAGAGCCTGTGAAATCTCGCAGGAGATGCTGCTTCCACTGGGCCCTCTTTGGCTACTGTTCTGTCAGCTGTGAATCCACCAATTTGAACTTGTCTCTGTGAAGCTCTCCAGCTGATTCACCATTTCGTGTGCTTTACTGAGATCCACATACACCATCATCTAGTGGCCTAGGAAGACTTTGAAGAAGGAAAGCAGGTGGATTCGGTGGTTCTTACTCAACCCATGGTGCCTCCAGCTCATCTCCACATTTCCTCTGTATGTTTATATATACCCCAGTCTCCACCTTCCACCATGGCTTGGCTCATGGCACACGGTGGCTTTTTCTTCCTTAAAGAAATAATACGTTTGCCTCCCAGTTTTCTACCATGTTTTTCATCCTCTGCCATTCCTCGAAGAATATGGTCATTCTTTGACCATATCTGCATTGGCTTTCTATATTGTATTTCTATATTGTATTTTCTCCCAGATAGAATTATGCCATAAAATGTGCTGGAAAACGTTTTCAGATGCCTAGCTTAGAAGCAGTATCTGTTTAGGAAGTTCTTCCTGTTACCGTTTTGATGTCTAGCCTAAATCAGTCTGGATGCATTGCCATCTTTTTTCCTCATTTCTTTTCCCCTCGTCACATAGGGGCAAGACGTGGGCCTCTCCTCAGCTGTACTGCTTTGCATGTAATTGACGATGCTTGCTGTGTCCTTCATCTGCCTTCTCTGGTTCTGGATAAATAACCCCCAGCTCCTTGTGCATTTCTTCACCACTCCTGTTTTTCAGGGCCCTAATCAGTTTTATTTCATTCACCACTAGAAGTGATTTTAAAGCCCCTTGGAAATATAAAGGTTGTCTAAATAATAAATCATCATTTTGGCAAATGATACTGAGACATTTAGAGACATAAAATTAATCACCCCTTATAGCTACAGTGCAGCTTTTCCATGGGGAGTACAAAGTAGTTTGTAGAGCTCACAGTTAATTCACCAACCAGTCCCAGAGAAAGAGGGAAGGGGTCATTTATCTGTTTTCCTGGGGGAAGGGCAGCAGAGGTGCAGATGACTTCCTTTTCAGCACCCCCCTGGCAGGTGCAGTCCATGGTGTGAAAGAAACCTCAACTCTCTGCTCGACATCTGACACCGCACCCAGGGGGTGTGTTGTCGCTTCTCCACCTGGAAAGCAGCATGCGATGGGCTCCCTGGGCGGGCATCATTCCCTCTCTCCAGCCTGTACTGTGCCCAGGCTGATGAACATAATGCACATTTTCCTTAGGGCGAGCTCTCTGCCCAGAGTGCTGCAGCGTCTCCCACAGCATCAAGTATAAACGCCACAGATTCTACCAATATCCACAGAGCCTCCATTTCCACATACATCAGCTCGTGAATTATGCCTGTTTTACAGATGAGGAAGCTGGGGCTTGTGGAACCTAAGTGACTTATTCAGACTCACACAGCTCCCCTGTGGTGGTGCCAGGATCTGAGGCCAGGTTTATCTAACACCCTAGTCTAGCACTTTCTCTTCTCTCCAACCTGAGCTTATGGCTGCGTCCATGACCATTCTCTTGGTTCTGAGTGACAGTAAGCAGAACGAATGCATACGCACACATATACACACCCCTTAGTGGCCCGTGTAATTGCAAGAACAGTGTGGTGCTGGTTTCAGGATGGTGGAGTCAATATGGATAGCCGGACTCAGCCTCTACCCCTCTTCCTCGGGGTTGGCCTCACGATCTCCCTTCATGGGCAGCGGGTCCGTTGTTCTCACTACAACAGCAACAGGGAGATTCACTTCTTGGTTCCTACACTGTCTTGAGGGTCATTCTGATTGATCCCAACCTAGGTCACATGCTCATCCCTGAACCAGTCACCATGCCAAGAGGCTGGAATTCACTGATGGGCCTGATTACTCCTTCCCCTCGGGAGCTGGGGGCAGTGGATGGGGGTGGAGATGAAATTACGAGTACAGGGAGCAGTTATGAATAGTAGGACAATGGCCCTCTCTTGGCACCCCACCCTGAGTCTTCACATTCTGGCTAGGCTGCTCCTCAGATGGGCATTCCCCTGCCCCACCAGCATCTCTTTGCTTATGCTTTTTTCCTGCTCCTGCGTTTCACCCTTCCCACCCGAATCCCCCATACCCTTTGGCCTATTGCACACCTTCTTGGACTGAGAGAAGCTTCCTGGCTACCAGGCCCCAGAGGCTTCTTCTCTTGAGGTCCTGTGATTTGCTTCTCCATTTTCCCTTATTTGGTACCCCATTGAGGAAAGACATCTGTTTGGTACCTTGGACAGTTTTCAAGAAAAGAGATTATGTTCATGTTGGAATAAATGTGCAAAATTCACATCTCAGTGCTATTTGGGCTTTTGGTGAATAGTTGGTGAAAATCACTGCAGGAAAGGATGGAGGCAAAAACAACTATGTATGAGTGGGAACAAAAAAGATCATGGGGTCTTAATAGACCAGTGATGACTGTGACTGAATATAGTGCTATCATGAGAAGTCTACCTCCCAGCTCCCCAAGAGGGATTAAAACAAATAGGGCATTCCAGGCTGGAAAGTTGTCCTCTTGCTCTGTTCCTGGTCAGTTAGAATCTTCTTAGAGACTAGACCCCAGTTGGGCCACTATATGTGAAAACGTGTGTTAATTCCCAGCATTTGACTCAACCTAATTATTTTCCAGATTAGGAATCTGCGATTGAATTAATTCCCCAGGAATCAGGCAGTGGGTTAGTGGCACAGCCGGAAGTGGAAATCCAATTTGGTGCCCCTCCCAATCTCTGTGGTTGTCCAGGGGGCCCAACAAGACACTTAAGGCTGGAGAATGACTCTGTCGGGCTGGCCTGGGGACTCTGGGCTGTCCCCAGCCAGGAGGCTGAAGGTCCCAAAAAGGGTCTGATGGTCCTTTCTTGGAGGCTGGTCAGCACAGTCCAGGCACATGTGGACACTGAACCAGTGCGGGGACACCTGGATTGGCTTGATGATGCTTCTCAAGTAGGGAAGTTTCTAGTGAGGAAGATGCCACCCCACTGCTTTCTGTACTGCAGGAGAGTGGGACTGTCAGGGTGATAGAGGCTGGGGTGGGCCACACACAGTGGCTGCTGGGTCTCCGGCATTAGAGGAGGTCTGGGTGGCTCAGATGGGAGCTGCCTGAGGCTGGCAGGTTGGGGCTCTCCCTCACCCGGCTCATACTCTGGGAAGTACCTACCGTCCCCATCCTCCTTCCCGTCGATGAAGTATTGCTGTACAAATGTGCTCTTTCTCAGACATGATTTGAATAAACGGAAAACTCTCATATGGAGTGTGCTATTTTTAAGAGATACTAGTTAAGGAATAAAATTCTGTGAAACACACAATTATTTAGCGTCTTTGTTTAGCAACATTCTTCTAATTAACCACCACTAGTGTCTATTGAGATGCTGGGCAAGTACTTCCTGCTATATGCTTGTTTCAAAGGGAAAAAAAAATTAGTTCATGTTCTTGACCCAAATCCTGAGTGAGCCTCCCCATCAAGGACCTGAGTCCATCATTGCAGGGTAGGGGGCTCTCTTTGTTCTGGGGGCATGGGGACTTTGTCACCTCCCCTAGGTGCCTCTCAGCAGCTGCCTCCCTGGTGGGCTTTTAGAACCTCGTGGCTCTGAGAGGGTCCCCTTGGTAATGCTGTCCTCCCCTGCACACTCTCCCCTTCAGTCCTTCTTAGAGCTCCTTTCCATTTATCTTTTTTAAAAAAACTTTTAATTTTGAAATAATTTCAGACCTGCAGAAAAGTTTTAAGAATAGTACAGAGAACTCCATTATACACTTTTACAGGTTGAATTGTATCCCTTGCCAAAAAAAGATATGTTGAAGTCCTTCTGCTACCCCCATACCTCAGAATGTGACGTTATTTGGAAATAACATCATTGCAGATTTATTAAATTAAGATGAGGTCATACTGGAGTAGGGTAGACCCCTAATTCAATATGACTGGTGTCCATATAAAAGGGGGGCATGGACAATTCACACACACAGGGAGAATGCCATAAGAACATGAAGGCGGAGATCGGGGTGATGTACCAACAAGCCGAGGGATGCCAAAGACTGCCCAGCAAACCAGAAGAAGCTAGAGGAGAGGCCTGGAACAGAGCCTTCCCAGGCCCAGGAGGAACCAACCCTGCAGACACCTTGATCTTGGACTCCCAGTCTTCAGAACTGTTGAAAGATACATTTCTGTTGTGAAAGCCCCCCCCCCCCCCCCCCCGGCATGTGGTACTTTGTTACAGCAGCCCCAGCAAACTAATACACTCCTTCGCTCAGATTCCTCAGCCAAGAATGTTGTAGCACTTCCTCCCTTGCACACACACAGGCATGTACACACTCAGAGTTGTTTTCTGAACTGTTTGAAAGTTGCCTGTACGATGCCTGTTCATTCCTTGTTTCCTAAAAGCAAGGAAATTCTCTTATGGAACCATAGTTACAAGGATCAAAATCTTGGAATTAGCACTGATACAGTACTATTACAGTATTGTTTCAGATGTATAGACCCTCATATTTTGCAATTTTTCTATTGATGCCGAAGAAAAAAATAGTTATTTTGATCCACTTTATCCTTTAAAAATATTTTTTTCCAGTCACAACCCTGAGATTAAGAGTTGCACCCTCTACCGACTGAGCCAGCCGGGTGCCCATAAAAATATTAATTAAAATCTTTAGTTTTTACCAACATAAATGCACAGTTAAAACAAAAAACCTCTAAGGATTTGAAAAATGAAAAGTGACATACCTGTGCTCCACCTCTCCTCTTCTCAACCTTACTTCTCAGAAGTGACCATTTTTATTGTATTTATTTTTTTCTTCTTCAGATGATTATGCCTAGGCATGTATGTAACATGTGTATATCAAATTCAGTGGACTTTTGAATACGCCATCTGTTGACGTCCCTGAAATAATAGATTGGAGCTTTAACTGTTTATCCTTCCCCTTCTCCTCACCTCACTCCTCTGAATACCCAAATCTCTAGTTCTTGTTCAGTCCACCAGACGGCATCTCCTGATTCTGCTTTGTTTGTAAGATGAGGACTTCGGGGACTGCCCGCCCTTCCCAGCAGCTCATCCCAGGTCTTGTCAGCTGCCCCTTCACTTTTACATTGTGAAGGTCGATACTTGTATTCAATTCTTTAACCATAGTGGAACTTTCCATAATTTGACAATGCGTTGATTTTAGAAACCCAAAGCCACCACATCGCATTCATGACATCCTAATCTGAAAGTATCCTTCTCTGCAAGGCTAGCAACGTGCTGTGACTTGACTTTCTTGTCCAAGTTTCTAATGCCCTCACTCCTGAGCCATTTAAAATGAAGAATTTCTAGCATTTTTTTTTTCAAATGCTGCCAGTTTCTCAAAATAATGCCTTCGTTTGGTCTATGACATGTGTGGATGATGCCATCTTTGTCTTTTTTTCCTCTTGGAGTTTTGGATTACCCCTTCTCTCCTTCCTTCCTTCCTTTTTGTAATATATGCCAATATCATATCCTCAGTTTCGCCCCATAGGAAGTTTCCCCCAAAGTGTTTCCAAACACTCTATCACAGTATGTAACTGAGCTTGCACCCCCTCATTTTTTGGAGACTTCCCTCCTGGAGTTCTTCACCCTCAACCAGCTGCACTCTGGGCTGATTTTTCTGTTGGGCTGCTGCCCAGCCACCCCCCCCCCCCCGCCCGCCCTCACCAGGACTTCTCAGCTCTGATCTCATGGGTTGATCCACTCACTCTTGTGTCCTGGCCCCTTGTCTTTCTCTTTCATGATTGATAGCCTTGTTCGACTGCAATACAACCTCAAATAACCTCTAAGACAGTGGGCGTGGAAAGTAAACGTGGCATTAGCAGCCTGAAAATGGGAGCTGGATGCTGGAGTGAGCCCCCATGACTCTGCTTTTGCTTTCTTGCTCTGTGTGGGGAGGGTTGTTTGGCTTCATCCAACAACCATCATTTGAAAGATACATATGTTTTGACAATAAATTTCTAAGCTTTATAAGATCACTTTCGTCTGTATTTGCTCTGTTTTTCGTGTGGTGTCCAGTTCTTGCTGCTTGGATCCAATGCCTTGTTTCTATCCAAAGGTACCAATTAGAGAATTTTTAAATGGGAGTGGAGGGGGAGGTGAAGAAGGCCTGAGAGAAACTATTTCTTGAATGAACCATTTTTCCTGTTTGTTTGTCTTTTGTGTTGCTGGGCTTCTCAGAGATCTAGTCCACATTTAAGAATCGAGGAGAGAAGAGCAGAGTCCTTTTCTAAATTGTTTCTTAACTGTAACTTCTCTGTGTTCTTGCCGATGACTTTTTCTATCCTGCTTCAAAAGGAACCACTTGTCCACGGGCTTTCATCACGGAATTTAATGAAGTCTTTTCTCTACTTCATTCTCTCTGTGGCTCTGGGTTTCTGCCCCCCTCCACCGAAAGGAGGAGGAGAAGATCCTGTGTGTTCAGCCTGCTGTTTTCTGAGGGCTGTGGTTTCTTAAGGCTGCAGTCTGTTAAACATGCAGACTCACTAGCTGTCATTGGTCCTACCCCTCAGTGGGAAGGGATCCCTTTTGCTCAGCGGGGTTGGTGCAGATGGGCTGGGGAAGCGTGGAGAACATGGTAGAGAAGCTGCCTTCTTCACAGGAGGCCCTTTGCATCCTGAGGCCTCAGGACTCGGGGTTTAGGTACTTTGCATTGGCTTGCATGTCATCCATAAGCAGCCCTAGGAATAGAGGGCCCCTCTAAAACTCTCCCTCCAATTCTGAAGTGGACAGTGATTTCCTACTCTCATGTAAACTGTCATGGCATCCCTCATCCAACAAGAGAATTGCTCCTAAACCCTTCTAGAATAAAGAAAATTCAGAGTAGTCTCCAGGGAGGAGATGAATCATTCAGAGGGTGCCTCATTAGCATAATTGAGATCCAGTGTCCTCTCCAGGCAAATTGCTTCCCAGGGCTCTGAAAACACTTGTAGGCATGGCCTCCAATCTGCTCCAGAGCTTGGGAGAGCAGCTAGGAGACCAGGCGTGGACCCACAGAGTTCCAGAATCTAACAAGGGAGCTATGGCTTGTTGAGCTGGAGCCCTGATTCCACAATCCTAGACCGGCTCGCTGAGCCCATAGCTGGGCAGATTTAGGTATGCCCCCCCGTCCTTTCCTGACCTCACTTTCTCCAGCTTGCTTTCTCCAGGTTTACAGACTGGCTCCAAAACAAGCAACACATGTTTGCTTCTGGCCTGTCCTTCCCCTCTGATGTTTCTCCCTTCTTTTCTAGCTTCTTCCCACAAGCTGCCTTGTGGACATGTGCTTCCTTGAGGACATTTTTTCCTGTGGTTGGGGCTGGTTTGACTCTTTATCCCCTTGCTTTCCTAAAGGTTGCTTCTATACAAATGGAAAATTACCTTCCTCCTTCCCTGCCTTCAGGCCATTGTGGCTTGGCCCCGGGCTCCCCCACCCCCATTTTATAGGATTTATTGGCTCCCCCATCCTCCATTAGGGGGATATGTGCTCCCCCAAAGGAGATATGTGCTTCTGAGCTTTCCCATTTTCCAATGTGGATATTCCATATCCAGTGACAGAACAGAGCTGAAAAGAAATCTGGGACAAGTCATGAGACAGCTGAACTTCCGGATCTTCAAATGAAGTGTCTGAGTCATCATCCCTCCCCGAAAATTTGCCGTATTACCCGGGGACACTCTTCTGTCCCCTAGCTTCTCCCATCTGAGAGCGTCATCACCATGCTTCCCCCTTATCCCCATTACCACCAGTGCTAGCATATACCCGATCGCTGTCCTTAAGTCAGTTCACTTAACTCTTGAATAAATATATTTCAAAAAGAAAACTTGATTTCACCACTGTCAGGCAAAAAATAATCTCACTTTTTACAAATTGCTGGTGACTGTAAACATAAGGACACGGAAATTGATGGTATTGAAATCTAACTTTTGGGGCTCCTGCGTGGCTCAGATGGTTAGGCGTCCGCTCAGGTCTTCAGCTCAGCTCATGACCTCCAGATCCTGGGATCAAGCCCCATGTCAGGCTCCCAGCTCAGCAGGGAGTCTGCTTCTCCCTCTCCCCATTTTTGCTGTCTCTCTCTCTCTCAAATGAATAAATAAAATCGTACCAAAAAAAAATCTAACTTTAGACTCTGAGTCTGAAACCTGCTCTTGATTTCTTAAAAAGTGAAATGAGTAAGTGGTAGAGAGGTGCTAACGACATCCTAGTCCGCAGCTGAAGCTCTCTTCTTGACATAATCAGAAGAACCAGAGAAGAGTTGCAGAGGACGCCATTTTCTAACCCAGCGAGTCCGCATATTCAATGCTGTGGCCGTGCATTCATGGTCGATGTGGCTCGCACTTCTAGGGAGTGCTGGTATTGGGTATGGTTCAACAGTGGCCAGTAATGCTGGTTTATTATTTATTTATTAATTTATTATTAATTAATTAATTTAAAAATCCTTTATAGAGCGCCTGGGTGGCTCAGTTGGTTAAGCAACTGCCTTCGGCTCAGGTCATGATCCCAGGGTCCTGGGAATGATCCCTGCATCCGGCTCCTTGCTCAGAGGGGAGTCTGCTTCTCCCTCTCCCTGCTTGTGCTCTCTCTCTCTGTCAAATAAATAAAAATAAAATCTTTAAAAGAATCCTTTACAAATGAATTTCTTTTCTCTGTGGAGAAGAAGAGATTTGAATGTTTGCAGTCAGGAGTCTGAGTTTCTGCAGAAACTGTGATTTAACCAAAATCCTTTGTGCTCAACTTCAGGGATAATGTCTTAGGGCCATGAGCCAACATGTGGCAAAAACCATCTTGGGGTCCCTTGAGACTCTCATTCCCTCATGAGTGAGGCTGCAGGGGCAACCCAACTCGACTCTCTGGCTTTGATCTGCTGGTGGCCCCACACTGACCCTGTGACCCTGCCAGGGCCTCTGGTATGTTGGGAGGCCCAGCACAGGATAGAATATGCCACATGGACCAATATTTTTTGTCACTGGCACTGAGAATGGGCACGCCGTGTCCCCAACAGGCCAGACGGAACTTGGAGCACAATTTTCCCATGGAAAAAATATACTAAAGGGTGGTTAGATTTTATGGTATGGTTGGTTCAGGATAGTAAACTTTAATTGAGCACCTAATATGTTCCAGACACTGTGCTGGGACTATAGAACGTTTAAAGCACTGTTTCAGGCTAAATGGAGTTCAGTCTTGAGGGAGAAAGAGCCAATGAGCAGGCAGTGGCAACTCAGCATGGTGGGTGCTGGTACTGAAAGAAGCCGAGGGTGCTGTGGGGTCCAGCAGAGGGGCCTGGCTGATCCCGAGGGCATCTGGAGGAGCTGTTCTGAAGCTGAATCTTGAAGGATGAAGAGGTGTTTGACCCGCAAAGAACAGGGATGTGGGGCATGCTTGCAGAGCGAATGGCCAACAGCGGGGGCTGAACAGCACTGTGTGTATTTCTCAAGTGACTTGAGCCTGGAGGGTTAAGCAGAAGGGATTATGGAGGCTGACTAGAACCTGCCAAGAAGCACAGATTTGCCATTTTAGGCAGGGAACCACTTACCTTTTAGAAAGTTGCCCCGGCAGCTGTGTGGTTGATGGCCAGACGGTTGCTCAGACAGAGGGAACAGACCAGCTTCTGTGACTTTTTGGGCAGGGAATGGAAGGCTGGACCAGAAGAATTGCTAGGCTCCCTAGAATGCTAACCCCATGACGACAGGGATCTTAACTCTGTTTTGTTCAGACATATCCTCAGTGCCTAGAATAGAGCCTGGTAAATGGTAAATGAAAAATCAGTATGTATTGAGTGAGAGGCTCGAACTGAGGGGAAATTTAGGGGCTCCAGTTTTGTGGAGATGAAATGGGCATTTTGTGTTCCAATCTGGATTCCTAACTGCCCCCTTTAGACCTCTAGAGTCAATATTTTTTTCTTTTCTTCTTCTTCTTTTTTTTTTTTGTCCCCACACAAACCAAACTGGCTCATGGGTGGTCTTTTGGGATGTGAGGGCAGGTTGTCTGGGACTGTCTTTGGTATGGTCATCCCCAGGGTCCACTCTTAGATCTTTTCTGCTGAATTCAGATCGGCCAGTCCCAGTGTCTCTTGCTTGGTCCTTAGTAAAAACAGAACAGGGCTCTGCCTTTTTTTTTTAATGCTCAGAACATGTCACCTTCTAGATGCTTCTTGGGGATGGCCCTACCCTTTGAGCCTTTTTACTATGTTAGCATCAAGTGGTCGTTTCAAATATTCCCAGTTGGAGGTTGTCTTATAATCTGTGAGTTGAGGACACCCAGGCAAAAGTCTCCTAGCCATTAGGGCAGTTTTGGATGTCACCCAGTGGAGGAACATGAACCGCCATACCATCAAAATCTGTGATTAATAGACATAATTTCCACCAGAGCATTAATTTTGGGTATAATCAAAGCCTGCTGAATTACTTCAGTGTCAGACCTTGACAGAGAAGTCAGCCTGGGATTAGCATTTTGATTTAAAGTTCAATGGGTGGTATTTATCTTTATTTCTGCCACATACTAGTGATTGACTGTCTGTCCTGGAAAATAAAAACAAATGCTACTTCCCCAGTCAAGTGAACAGGGGGTAATTTAGAGGTGCTCTCTCACGGTTGGCTGGACACGTGTGTAATGGGTTGGCAGCCTCCCTTGGCTTCCACAGGGTGTCTGGGATTCAGGTTCTTGATGCTGTCAGAGGTCAGGTGACCAAGGGAGAATCTGTGCTAACATCTGAGCAGGTGAGCAGGTGTATCACTCCTGATGCCTTAGCCATGTCATTGTTTGCTGTGAGAGAGGAAGGGCGAGGAAGGTGTGGGAGCTGTTTTGGTCCAAATACAGAAATGACTGGTTCTCCACTAAGAAATCAGCAATCTTCTTCATAAATATGGTTTTAGAGAAAGGTTATGTCACAGTCAGCAGGTCGTATATTCCATGTACATTTCGTTTGAAGGCAGAAGTTGATGCAGAGGGTGTCTGGAGATGGGGAAGGGATGGGTCCTCCCTCTGGGAGAGCTGTCCACCCGGTGGGCACAGCCATCCTGGTCCCTTGGGCCACATTGAGCAACCCCTGAGGCACGATCCGTCCCTAACTGTTGCCAGGTTGATTTGACAGCAAGAGTCAAGGCTAGGCATGATTTCAACACCTATTATACTCAGCTTTTTCAATTAAAAAGTAAATTTTTAATAATGGATTTAAGCTTTCAGTTTTTCATAAATCAGATGCAGGTTTTTAAAAAAGGTGCATTTAAAGAATTAACTTCATTTGTCTATTTTTAATTTTGCATCTGAAAATGCAGTAATCTTTTAGGAATTTTCCCTCTTCACACAAATTGAAGCAGATATTTGTAAATTAAGAGGGAAACCATCTCCAGTCTAGCAGGGAAATGATACATATTTGGTGAAGTTTTTAAAACTATGCTTTATTAGGCAAATAAAGTATAACAGAAATAACAGACATTCAAATTATTTTTTTGGTTAAAACCACATATTTATACATTATGAATATCTACATTCCACAAAAGCACATTTTAACAAAAACATGCACACATGTTGTTAGTATTCCAGTTATGAATATGAAATGTGGGCTTAAAAAATAACAGTAAATATGAATCAACTTAAGTTTAATCAAGATAAGAAACTTAATATCTTTTATTATGCGGCGACTTCAGCATTTACCTTCCCCTTCCTGCTAATTCTTTGACCGGAAAAGAAATAGGAGCTCTCCTGCCTTTCCAATTCCCAAATGACGAATCTTGAATAAATTTGTCTAAAGAAAGAAGACGTTGTTTCTCTACTTATAGAGGAGGCTATTGTTAATAAAAGCTTGGTTTATCATTTTAATATTCTGATGAGCTTAGATAAATGACTTTAACTTGTTGAAATCAGTCATCAGCAAATACCTACCTCTTCATGCATTCACCCTGGGGTTTGACTCTCAGAGTTGATACTGAAAAAGGATGGGACCTAGTTGGTCATGTGGCTGCAGTCCTTTCTGTATGGAGACTACCAGCAGTCAATGTGTCAGGAGCACATTGGGAAATCTTTGTAAAACTTTCTTTTAAAAGATTAAAATAACCTTGTCTCTCAAGTACCTTATAACTAAAGAGGATATTTCCTATTTCATGATTCTGTCTTTGAGCTGTAGTGTATCTTTTTGGCTACAAAAAGGCAAATTAATGTTTTTTAAATTGAGGTTAACTTTTTTTTTAAATAGGTGTTTTAAAGCCTGGTTTACTCCTAAAGAATCCCTGATTATCATTTCTCTTGGTTCATGTGGGTACAGGTGTTGTGGATATAAACTCGAGAATGACCACCAGAGGGTTCCCATAGGGTTCGGGCGGCTGTGCCAAATGCCCCGGCTGCCCAGGACGATGGCAGGGGAGGGGGGCAACCAATCTTGCCCTGCAGACTTTGTCGGAGCAGGGGAGGGGTGTGGCTGTGGGGAAGGATGCCTGAAGGGCTGAACCTTAGTGGGGAAGGGAGAGGCATTCTTGGCCTGGGGCTTCCTTAGGACTTGCTTGCTCATATTTATACAAGCATGGTTTTTTCAGAGGAACAGAATCTTATAGAAAGTTCTCCCCTGGCTGCCAAAGATTGAGAATTAGCCAATATGAAGGAGCTAGGTGTTAGGGGCTATTTGATGGAATTTTTTACCGTGTCCATACAAGGGAAATTTAAAAGGAAAGTAGGGAACATGATTAGCCTCATTCATGATGTTTCTCCTTTGGGGGTACTCTCTAGATAAGAAAAGCAGTGATAATTGCCCCACAGAACAGGCACTGGACATTACCCAGCCATGGACACGGCCATGTACAAAGAGGAGATGGCACCTGGGTGGACCCCAAGAACAGGCAAGCAGTGGGGACAGGAATATGGGGAGCACAGAACAGGGGTGGTGTGCTTTGAGTGGGATTGAGCTTCAGGACCATTTGGGAGGTTTTAGGGACTCATTGGTCCTAGACTGTGCTGGTTCCCCACTCTTGCCCCTTAGCATCCTTAGGCCCAAAGATCAGATTTCATGCAACTGGTCTGGGGTCTGCATGCAGGTGAGATTTGTCATCACCAGGGAAGACAGAGGCGAGGATCAGAGAAATGCAGCACAGAAAGGTAGAAGATTCATGTCAGCTGAGGTTGCGGGAGCCACAAGAAATCATTTACACCCTCATTTCCTTTTATAGGGAGGAAACCGAGGCACATCTGGTCTGAGTCTCACAGTGTGTCGGAAGCAGAACCCAAAGGAAATCCTGGTTTCCTGATTTTCTGTCCTAGCCTTTTTGTCTTCTCACAGCTTTCCTGAACTTATTTTTGGCTCTTGGGGACATCTCCTGGGTGTCTTCTCTACAGAGTCTCCTAGCAGTTTATGCTAAAATGTTATTATCCTGTTGGTCAATCAGTTCTTTCTACTATGTCATCTGTTTTGCGCAAATTTAAAGCCTTATCCTCTCATGCTATGCTTGAAAGTCATGGGAGAATAATTGCTCAGCACTTTCCTTTAAAAAAATCCTTCACTTAATAGAGTCTTCTAATCAATCATACATAGGCTTTCTTGCTCTTTAATATCTGGAAAATTCATGGTTGTAGCTGAATCTAAGACGGATCATGAGCTTCCAGCTTGATGATGAGCCCAAAGCAGCCACCACCACCTGGTGGCAGTGTACCCTAATTACAAGAGAAGTACATAAAAAGAAGACAGCTTTTTTTGCATGTAACTTTGAAGCTAGTAAATGAAGGTGAGCACTCTACTCCCAGGGAGATTCTAATAAAAACAACAAGAATGGAATGATTAGATGTGGTCTGGCACATGTCCAAGTAAATTCTTTTTTTCTACTGTATATTCATCCGTTAATTCATCAAATAACGTTCAGGCGGAAGAGAACTAATATTTACATGGTGCCTCCTATGTGCCAGACACTGTATTAATAAGTGCTTTACATTTGTCATCTTGTTTGATTCTCAGTGTACAACCCCCAAATATGATCCCTCTTCTGCAGATGTAGAGGTGAACAGGCCAAGACACATAAGCCAGAACTCTCAGGATTAGGATGTGAACTTGATTGTGCAGGCCCAAGTAATTGTCTTTCTTGCCCCAATGCTGCTGCTTCTGCAGGGTCCTGTGCTCTCCGAGCATCATTGCATAGCAGGCTCAGCCCTGCCCTTACCACGCTTGCTATTGGCTGATCCCAGTTTCCATGCATTGATAGAATGAGTGATCTGACCTTCACCTGGACTCCTAGAGTCTGTTCCTTTGTTGTTGTCTGTTCCGGCTGTGTCGCCAGTCACTGCCTGTCATGAGACAGGAGTGGAGGAGAGTGAGTCCTGGGGAAGAGAATGTGACAGGAGCTAAGGCAGAGGTTCTAGGTTGCAAGGAGAGGGTTCTGGCATGTCTTTAAAATACCTCTGCCCTTGGACCCCTTGGGAGCCCCACTGTGCCACGCCTCAGGCACAAGACCAGGGATGCCTAATCCTGGCCTCCTGACTGGGTCATAGCCTCAGGCCAGGCTGTCCCTGCGTAGGATGAGCAGTACAGTGGACAGCTTCCTGCTGGAGAGGTTGTGGCCTGGATGGGGTCTGGCATAGGGCCAGGCAAAGGTGAGTAATGGGAGATGGGCCTCAGAGCCAGTCAAAGAGGGTTTTCTATGTCCCCATGAGCAAACCCCCCCTCACCCCCACAAAGAAGGAACCCAACTCCTTAGGTGGTGGGACCTGTTTTTGTGGGGGATGGAAAAGCTTCCAGGTGACTTCTACTGTGTGCCCTGGGGCACTTTTTGGGATAAACAAGTGAAAGGTATAATGTGCTTCTGCTTTGTTGAAGATTAGCTTAGAATGGGCTCGGACTGACACCTCATTAGGGACCCTGGGACATCCCCCTAGGAGGTCTTGGGGCTGGGGTAGGGAGTCACATTTCTTTGTGGGATCACATTACTCCTCTGTCTCTCCCCACGAAATCTCCTTATCTCCACTTGGCCCCTCCATTATTGTCTTATTCTCATTCCTCTTTTGGTCAGTTATTTCTGTCTGTCTGTCTGTCTGTCTCCCCAAGCAGAATGAATCACTAGGGCACAGAGACCAGGTCTTACTTGATTATTTCCCCATGGTGCCTGGTACAGGGCTTGGCCTGTAGGAGACTCCTGTGTTGGGGTGTGTGGTTCATCTAGAGCAGGGCCCCATGCCTGCCAGGCACTACGGGTTTTGTAACCAGGTGAGGTGGCCCAGTGGGGGCCATGTAGACAGAGGAGCCCATGCCCCATTTAGTTATATGGGCATTGCCTCAGCTTCTGGATTTTCAAGGGGATAATACCCAATTTTTAAATGTTGACAAAAACATTTTCTTTCTCTTTCTTTCTTTCTTTCTTTCTTTCTTTCTTTCTTTCTTTCTTTCTTTCTTTCTTTCTTCTTTTTCTTTTTACATCTCTGTGCAGGGCAAATAAAATCAATCTGGCTCTTGGATGCATTAAAAACCTCTAAATTAAAGCACTACAAATAGTCTGTGTATACCCTAATCCTTTAAAAAAGAGTATCTTAACGTGCATGTGTAATTAAATGGGCCTTGGCACATGGACTTCTGTCTTTCAAATGAGTGAGTGTGTAACAGCACCCTCTTCCTAAGAAGGAAAAATTTTATGAAGTTGTCTGAGTCAGAACTATAACAATACCAATAAAATGTGTTTTATGAAGTTGGTGAAAAAGTTGTAATGTGGATACTGTTTTACAGTGTGCAGAACTGGTACGTGTTGTAAGTGCCAGCTCCCTGACTGCCCACCTTGGCCTCTCCTTTGGTGGCAAATGTGAGGCCCCCTCCCTTCAAGAGTCCCTGGAGAAGCTTCTGGCACAGTGGTGGACATTAGTGGCTCTGGCCACTCACGGCCCTCCAGCTCACTTCCAGTTTGGCTCATTCTGTACTGTCATTGGCAGGTATTATTAGGAAGGGTGGGTTTTCAACTGCATGTGATGAGCGGACTCATCTCAGGGCTCCTTCTAGGAGATGGGCTCCCTCCCTGGACTTCCACACTTTCAGAGCCCCCCTCTCTGGATACATCTCCGAACCCCACTAGGAGAGGATGTGTGTGCCAGAGGCAGAACTCACTGGCACTGCAGTATGACGGGAAACCCCTGTTCCTCCTGGGGCATTTTCATGACTTCTGTGAAGAGCTCTGATGGGAACAGCAAACAGTGGCTAGGATGTCTCCAGAACCCCATTAGGTGCTCTGCCTGCCCCTCATTCAGACCCAGCCTGGGAGCCTTGGAGGAGTGGGGCTCCCTGTCCCAGCAGCCTTGTTCCTCTTGCTATTCGTGCTTTTGGCCTGGGGTGGCCTTTTGGTGGCGCTCTCTTTCCTGAAAAGGCATATGTCAGTGTGTGTGGGGGATGGGGGCGGGTAGGTGGGAGGTACTGAGGCTGCTTATCACTGAGCAATGCTGAGCCTGGGTGTTTTGCTTTCTAGGGAACACAGAGATGAAAGGTTCCTGAAAGGAGGCAGGAGCGAGTCTAGTTTAAACAGTTCTCTACTCATTTCACCATTGATTTGATTGCAAGAGCTGATTCTGGGAGTGGGGGCTTCTCACCTGAGGAGCTGGCTGAAACTGTGGGAAAAGTGTGAGCAGTGAATCAGGCACGCATGCATCTGAATCTGCTTTTGCTTTGTGCAAGTGTGAACCTTAGGCCAATATGTCCTCAGTCTCCTCCTTTGTAAAAGGCATTTAATAAAATTTCCCTTTCAGGCTTAAATGAGGGAATTTGAGGTGCTTATCAGTGTGTCTGGCATTGTGTAGCAATTTATTTAAATTCTTTCATGGGGCACCTGGGTGGCTCAGTTGGTTAGGCATTGAACTCTTGATCTCAGCTCAGGTCTTGATCTCGGGGTCGTGCGTTCAAGCCCCACGTTGGGCTCCACGCTGGGCATGGAGTCTACCAAAAAAAAATTTTTTTTTAAATTCTCTTATTCCCTTACTCATTTGAGTGTCCACTCTTTGGGGTCTCACTCATTGCTTTATGCCTTGATGAGCTTATTGGTAGTGACTTTGAGAACTGGGGAGAAAATAAAAGTAAGAGGACGTCATAGACATATAATTCCAGTGGGCCCCTGAAAACCTCCCTTATAACAAGCCTCGTTCTTGCATGCCTGCGCCATCTGGAGCCCATACCATCACGGCACTCATTCCATCTGGGACCTGAGCCATTGCAGTGCCTGTAGCCAGAAGACACTTCCTGAGGCACTGATTAGAAAGATTTATTTCTCTAATTAAAAAACAAAAAACAAAACAAAAAGCCCTCCAGTTTCCCTTTGAATGGGGAAAAATCACTCTTGTTTCTTTAGTCTGGCTTTCCACAGGTCTCCTTAAGTTACCTGCAGGGGACTCTTCCAACTTTATCCAACCTGGCCCTCAAATCAGACAACTTGCTCTTCCCCAGACATGACTTAACTGTCTCCACACTCTTGGCCGTTTGATATCTCTCTGCCTGGAGTCCCTTTACCACTGTCACCACCTCTTACCTCCTCATCCTTAATGGCCTGGTTGAAGTGGTGCCCTCCTCTCCTTTATGCCATTCCTGTTGTATGTGTTGCATTTATAAATGCCATAAACTCAATAATACAGGGTCATAATTATTACTTTATAATCTTATGCTTTTAAAAGACAATAAGAGAAGATTGACATACTTACATATACTAACTTACATGCTTTCCAGTACCAGTTCTTTCCATTATCTCTCTTCTTATGTTTTCACATTACCTTCTGGTTCATTTCCTTCCATCCTGAGTGACATCCTTTACTATTTTTTTTGTAAGACAGGTTTGCTAGCAATGAATTCTCTCTGTCTTTGTTTATCTGGGACTGTCTTTATTATTTTGCCTTCTTTTTTTTGTAGGTTAGTTTTGCTGGATATAGAATTTTTGGTTGGCAGGTTTTTTTTCTTTGAGCACTTTGAATATCATTCTACTGTCTTTGGGACTCTATTTCTGGAAAGGAGTCAGTATTAATACAGATTTCCTCTGTATGTGATAAATCATTTTTATCTTGCTGCATTCACTTGTTCTCTTTTGTCTTCTAGAAGTTTGACTATGGTTTATCTATGTGGGAGTCTCCTTAACTTTGGGTTCATTGAACTTCCAGAATGTGTATAGATCAATGTTTTTCATTAAATTTGAAGTTTTAAGGCGTTTTCCAGAAATTTTTGTGTCTTTTTTTCTCTTCTTCACCTTGTGTAACTCTCATCACACGTATATTGGTATTCTGAATGTTATCCAACAGGCTTCCAAGGTTTTGGCGCTTTTCACTTCAATCTTCTTTCTGTGTTCTTCAGATATGGTAATTTCCATTGATCTATCTTCAAGTTCACTGATTTTTCCTTTTTCCATCTTGAGTTTTTGGCTGAGTTTCTCTAGTAAGTTTTTCACTGCAGTTCTTACACTCTTTAACTCCAGTTCCATTTAGTTCTTTCTTTGTAATTTCTGTCTCCTTAGTGAAAATCTTTGTTGATTCATTGTTGCTACATTTTCCTAATTAGTAGACACAGTTTCCTTTGGTTTTTGGACATATTTATAGTAGTTGATCTGAAGTCTTTGCTGAATCCAATATCTGGGGACTCAGGCAATTTCTCTTGACTGCTTTTTTTTCTTGATTATTGGTCACACTTCCCTATTTCTTTAGATGTATCATAATTTTTAAATTTGAAACTGGACATTTTAAATAATATATTTAGCAACTCTGGGTTCCGTTTTTCCCCTTGAAGACTGTTACTGTTTGTTTATTTGTTTGTTTAGTAACTTGCCTGGGCTAAATCTGTGAAATTTGTCTCCCCTGAAGTGTGTGGCCACTGATGTGTTGACTCAGTTTTTGTTTTTTAATTTTTGTTTTTATGTGTAAGCTTACTTTCTGGGGGTGGCCCCCCTACCTGGGTAGCTGAGGGATCTTCTAGTGGTCAAAAAGAGTTTGTGCTCAAATATTTGCTGTCAGTAAGTCTTCCATTCTCTGCTCGTGGATCTGTGTGTGGATAAAAAAGCACATTCAAAATTCATGCTATCCTGAAACATACTCTGGCTTTGACTTTGCTTCTCCTATGAGTGAGCATAGCACTGGAGCTGGCCAGTAGTATGTGGATATCTTGGGTCTTCTTTTGGTTTCACTGGATATATGCATAGCCTCAGTCAGCCAGGAGTATGTTTGTCCCAACTGTGACCACAGCCATGCCTGCTGAGATCTTCACTTCTACTGAAAGTCCTCCTGGATGTGGGCAGGACCACATCAGGTGGACATCAGGTGACCCCACACCTCTGCTATTCTCATGTCATTTCCTTTCCTGGCAGAATCTCCATGTCAGCTGAGCTGGGGGATGGGTGGGGAGGAGGAAGCAGCCCGGTGCAAGAGTGACACAGATTCCCACTGTTTTTATCCAACGTTCAGCCTTTGAAACATAAACACATCTCAGATGGTCTCTGATAAATTTCCAGAGTGCTGAAAGGGTTGTTTTGCCACTTTTGCCCAACTTTGTAGTTGCTTTTTAAAAAAGAGGGTTAGTAATCTTTTCCCTCTGCTCTAGCCATGCATCTCTACCTGATTGTGAATTTTTTGATGTGATCAGCTTTTTCTTGGCTGTGGAGTCTGTGGAGAGCTTGAGTTTCCTCCCCTACTTACCCAAGAGCTCCATCCAAAGCCACTTTGGATTTGTCTTTGAATCCTCCATGTGTGGCATTGAGCCTGGTGCACAGCAGGTGCCCAACAAATGTTTGTTGCATTTATGACCTGAAAGATGGCTGACAGATGGGATGATCCATTTAAACACTAGATGTGGACTCATGCAGATCTAGCTTCAGGGTTCAAGTACAGTGCTCCTTCTTATTGATCCTTGGTTTTTCATCTAAAAAAATGTCAAAATAAAAATCACTTCTTGGGATATTTGTGTGAATTAAGTAAGGTAAGGCATAGAAGCCACCTACAACAATACCCAGCCTGGAGTAGTGCTTTGTAACTATTAATTTCATTTATTTCCATAAGATGTAGGATTGATGAAGATAATATACCTTGGGTAATCTGGTTTATCCAACCATCCATCCATCCATCCATCTTTATACAGATGCAGAGATAAATGAAACATGATGCATGCTCTGGAGAAACACATCTAGTAGAGTAGACAGCTATATAAATCGACAATTTGTAATCCTGTAGGCAAGAGCTATGGCAGGCATCAGTGAAGAGCTGCAAGTGTAGAAGCCAGAAGAGTGACATTGGATGGGGGATCTGGTGTCCACAATGCTTTGCTGTGGCTTTGAGGCTGTCTGATCAGAGGCAGGGAGTCAGGGTTAAGTAGAAATAAGACTGCCTAGCCACTTCCCTCATCCCACAGAAACTCAAGGTCTGGTCTCATCTGGGGAGGTGACCTAGCTGATGTCACACGGGTGGTCATCTGTGTGCTCATACTGCCATTGTGTTTTTCTTGCCCAGACACTGATCATTTATATCCATTGTTTTACCCCAAAGCACTCACATGTTATAGTTTTTCGGTGGAGTCCAGGTGAGCCAAGGAAGCTCTTGCTTTTTTTTTTTTTTTTCATGGAGGAGGCATCCTCACCTTTGTAAGGTGACTGGGACCATTCCCCCCACAACACACACACACACACACACACACACACACACACACACACACACTTAGGACTTGGAGGTTTCCTTGCCTAGGCCCAAGAGAAGAAGACCTGTGATCATTTCTCTCTACATCTGCAGAAGGTCAGCTGCAGTGGGCCACACCCCTGGGGAAGTGGGGCTGCCAACCTGCACCCCAGAGTTGCATTTCCTTTTCTGCCTCTGTTGCCTCTTCTCAGGGGCCCAGGGGCAGGAAGGCAAAGGTCAGCACATAGGTTTTCCCTGGGTCTATTAAGCTGGTAATAGTTTTTCTCTGCAAACACAGACCCATTTTAGAAGGCGAGTACTCAGCATTGTGTGTGAATAGAAGCCCATTATGAGGTGGTTCACTGCCTGCACATTGCGACCTGCCAGAGCAAGGCTCCAGGGTCCCATTCGGAGAGATGTTAGCGCAGCCCAGTGCAGCCCAGGTTTTCCATAACGCTGCCTTCACGAGACCTCCCAAGCCCTCCATTTTTCCCTCCACGCACATTACCAGGAGCATCGTCAGGGTGCTCCTCTGCTGGCCCTGGGAACTTTATAGACCATATTTACTATTCATTATTGTTGCCAAAGTACATCTTGTGTGATGCCTGTTCAGCGGGAAAATTACTTTCCCCCTTTTCTCCATGGAGTTACTTCATGGAGTACTGCTCCTGGCTGAGGGCGGGGGACAGTCCTCTTTAGGAAAGCTTTTGTGGAGGATGGATAGACACGGAGGTCTCGCTCACCTTTGCAGGCGGTGGTGTGGGAAGGAAAGGCTGAGGGCAGCCAGGACCACTTGCTGGTCCATTTTAGAAGTTGAAACTGAAATTTCTGGGTATTTAGCCGGCCAAGTCACCTGGCTGAGGAATGGTTCAGGAGGGTCATGTGACGGGAGTCAAGGCGAACACAAAAGAATCCATTTATTATCCTGGCAGGAAATTTGTTCTTTTGGATTCTGTAGCTGCAGACATAATGATTTCATTTCCTTCAGTGGAGGGAGATTAATGGCCCTTACCCCTGGGCCTGTGTGGACTGCCGTTTCCTTCATTTCCCTAAGTGTTGTCAACTCCGGTATGCCTGCCTTCCCGTGGGGTCAGAGGGCAGGTGCCGGTTCACGCTGATTAACAGAACGTGCCCTTCCCCATGGAAGGCTCCAGGATACCCGGAGGTGACCCAAGTTCAAACACACGCATCATGGAAAAAGACATCCCAGACAGAGAGGTTGTTTATGGGAGCCCCCAAGAGTTTCCAACACAAGCAGGGCGAGGCTTGGTGCCCCTCCTGCTGCAGAGCTGGCTGCTCAACCTGTCGCCAGAGAAGTGTGCTAGAGCATCGACTCCCCAGGAGACCACTTGTGCTCAGGAGGCACTGCCACCGGCCCAGTCGCTGGGAAAATTGGAACAAGGTACTTAACTTCACTGAACCTCAGTCTCCTCGTTGGTAAATGTGTAGATGACACCTGCTTTCCCAGGCCATGGAGAGGATTAAATGGCATCTGTGCCAAAGTGCTTTCAAATCCAGGTCCTGTCCAGGAATGGTGGCCACTCACAGCCCTTCCTGACTCCTGGAGGCTGCAGGAGGACATGTCTGGTGTTGAATCATCCTTGTTTAAAGGACATGAGAAGGTGGGTGGGAGAAGGTGGGTGGATTGAGCCTCTTGGTCTGCCCTGGATGAGGAGCTAAAGCAGAAGACAGGAGGAGGAAACCAGAAGGCTCTTGGTCAGGGTGCCTCTCCTGGGAGTCTCACCAGGTGAGCAGAGGTGGCCATTTCCAGCTGGCTCAGGTGTTTCATAGTGCATGGAGCAGATGTCCTATATAAGGAATCACATTCTGCATCTGGATAAGAATCAGTGTTGTTTTAAAAAACAATCAGGCTTCAGCAATTTTCCCACTGTGGCTTTAGACATGGTGTGCCCCGATGCCCTGCCTGGAGTCAGGCCCTGGCTTATGAGGCACCGCGGCTTCCTCCCACTGAGCCTGCTCATAATTGGTGCTTAATGGCTATTTGCTCATCATATCTTTAATTCCATAGAGATGCAAGGTGATTTATTTGGGGAAATATTTGTATTTCCGTAGGCCTCAGTTTCCCATCTGTGTTTCCACTCTGTCCCAGTCACACATTCCTAATGGAGAGTATTGAGTTTCTTATGCTTTGCATGAAGAGATGTCAGATTGAATATCATGAAATGAAACTGAGTTAAACTGAAAGAGCTGTTGAATACAGGACTGTGTGACAGGGACAAGGGCTGTTCCCTGGGGGCCTTAGGAACAGGGTGAAGTTCTCAGCAGAGGTGGGTTTTAGGGTAGTCTTCCTGGAGGCGAGGGTTATCTTGATGAAGCATTACTAAAAATACATTAAATATGGATAACAGCAATTTTAATAAACATTTTACTTTTAATATGTTTATAGTGTTGTTAATTATTTCTCTAAGTGGAGAAAATAGAAATTGTAGCACATTGAACAACGATTGCTGATTAGGATAATAAAATGGAAATTTTAATCAAGGCGATAACTTGAAGTCAAAGGGGGTTTTCTCCTAGGCTGCTGGAGCTTTCATCTTTATTAAACACCCCATTTATCATCACCACTCCATTCATCGTGAGCATTAGATTAATATTGACAATTTAAAATAGAAATAACTTTTTCTTGCTATTATGGTGCTGATTTGATAATGGTGCCGGAGACTTTGAGGGAGTCCCCTCCCTCCCCTGCTGCCACTCTCCGAGCCGAGCCTCAAGGCACCTGCCGCCCAGCAGTGAGGGTTTCTCCTGCCAGCAAGCTCCTCCATGACATGCAGCCCACTAGTGCTCCTGTGTTCTTCTCTGAGAAAGAAGAAGACCTCCGGTGGCTTGAGGTTATCCCTTCATGGTGGAAACGTGCTGCCCATAAGTCATAGTCTCTGTTTCCCCGTACCCACAGAGCAGCCACAGGTGCTCCCCAGAGAAGGGGGAATGGGAGGAATATGACCAGTGTGAGAGATACCCATTGAGTACTGGCCAGGTCCTGTGGATCGCTCACAGAGGCGGGCCAGCCCTGCCCTGCAGAGGCCACACCTGCGCCTTAGGTGGGAGGCCCGAGTTTCAGATGAACAGCTTGGACAGGTGCATCCCAGAGATTTAAGTGGAGGTTCTTAAAGTGGGGTGCCCAGGCCACTAGCGTCATTGTGCACACCAGTGGGAGAGGTCCATGCTCCTGACCCGCGGTTCTTTGACTTCAAAAGAATCATCTGAGGGGGTGTGCAGTGCTTGTCCAAACCTATTGCTGCGCCTCCACCTTGAGCCTCTGACTGGAGTAGCCTTTGGGTGGAATCCAAAAAATTGCTTCTTGAACCAGATGATAATGATGAGCACACTTTGAGAACCATGGATTTAGACTCAGGAAGGACTGTTAAGAAGGAGACCAGGAAGACTGGATGGAGAAGGGTCTTTTAGTTTTTGTAGGAGTAGAGCCTCCCCACGTAGAGCCGCCCTGGAAGGTGAAGTGGCGGGGGTCCGAAGGAGGAGTTTTGGAGGGCAGCTGGCCCAGGGCAGATGTCTGGCTTCAGAGCCCCTGCGGCTGGCACGGGGGTGAACCAGAAGGTGGACCTGGGAGTTGGACAGGGGAGCTCCGTCTCTGTCTCTGGAGTGGGGTGAGTGCACAGGGGGAGCCGTTATTGCCACTATGAGAATGCAGGAGGGGCCCTGGGACCCCGAGGGCAGAGTGAGGAGATCAGGGCTACGAAGCCATTCAGACCAGCTGGCTAGCTGTCTCCGGTGGTGCAGCCAAGCCCATACCACAAGCACCTGTGCAGCAGCGCCCATTGCCCCATGCCTACTCTTTGGGTTAACTGTGTTTCCCTACATTGCTGTCTTTGCTGGGCTGGGGAGGGGAAGGGATGGACATGGGTGTGTGTCCTCGAGCTCTGCTCCACAAACCCCCTGCTGTAGGGAGAAGGACCACCTTGGGAAGAGGATCGCCCCTGCCTCATGCTAGGTCTCCTTGGCCCAACTTTGGGGGGTCACCCAGCAGCAGGGGTCCCTCGGCTGTGTTGGGAGGCTGCCCCTGAGGGTCCTCTGGGGCGCTGGGGAGGGGATGAGGTCATTGATGCTTGCATGGCTCTGCCTTCTCTTTGGAGCCACTTCATTCTTTCACCTTCCCCAATCCTCTAGGGCTTCTTAAATGTGCTACATTGCTTCTTAAAAGGCCTCTTTCTTTTCCTTGATCATAAAATTGCCAAGGAACAATGGCTGTCATTTAAAATAGCAGCATTAAAGCTCCTTCCCACCGGTTATTGCCATGTCATCGCTGCTCCACAGCAAAGCAGCATGGAGCTCCTTGCGGAGGAGAGAGAGGTTGGCCAGCCTCAGTCTTCTCCAGTGCAGGGCTGAGACCTTCTCTGACCTTCTCTGTCCTCCACATTGGCCCCTGGGGAGGCTGCCCTGGTCTGGGCTTGAGAGAAAGGAGGTTGGGGGCCTAGAGGGATGGGGACCCCTCAGTCTTCTTGAGTATCCTCTGGGCTTGCCCTCACAGACTGCTCTCAGCCAGGGCTGGGAAATGGGGGAGGATGGGGCAGGAAGGGGAGCATGTCCCAGGCATGCGGGTGAGAAGAGGTCATGGGGCCTGGGGGCTGATGGAGGGGTCTTGGTGCCAGCCACTCATGCTGGCCCCAGAGGGCTTTGGGGATTGTGCCTGAGCAGTTGTGCCTTGGGGATTATGTCTGAGGCAGGCTGCATTATATGCCCACATGAGCTGCAGGGATTCCTGATTTGCTGTCTAATGGGGTTGGGGGGTCTTAATCCACCCCACTCCCCCTTCCCTGGGGAGCACCTGTGGCTGCTCTGTGGGCATAAGGAAGGCCAGACAGTCTCCCCATGGAGCAGGGTCAGTCGCATCACGCACCTTGGGCTGGTGTGTCCAGGGCCAAGAAGGTGATTGCCCCCTTCTCCTTGTGGACAGCCCTGCAGAAGCAGCTGGAAGGGAAATTGCATCACAATAGAAGGATGGACCTTGACCTCCACCCCATCAGGAACTGCCTTTCTCCTCTCTTCCCTGTTGGATCATTGCCCTGTTTCCTCCTGGGCTGAAGGTCTGAGTGTGTTTGGGAGGCAAGGTGCTGGTTCTGTGTCCCTCCAGGGTCTGGCTGGGTCCAGCCAAGAGAGAAAGGGAGACTGGGGCCCTGAAGGCTGGACAGGCCTTGTGTGGAGGGAAGAAGCCTGGCTGCAGGGAGCCTGCTGAGCAGTTGCCCACATGGCTCCTTCATGCAAATCCACCTTCTCAGTGACGGGTTTCCGAGGGCAGTTAGGTCTCTGGAGAGACTCCTTTCGGGCCCCTCCTTGGGGTCTCTCCCACTGTCCAGTCTTCACAGCCTTTGCCCCATGGGGCCCCAGTCCTGTGCATTACAGCTCCTCCTGGCATGCCCCCTGCTCCTCTCCCCACCATCCCGCTTTCTTCCCTTTCATTCTGCCCCCTCACCCTCCACTTCCTTCCACCCCCCCCACCTCCTCCTCCTGTAACCTCGCTTCTGGAGTCCTGCTTGTCCGACAGCAGGCCCCCCTTCATGGTGGATGTCTGCCTTGAACTAGATGCATATGTGTATGGCAGGGCTCACATGGGCTGTCTTCGCGTCCGCACTCTTGTTCCTTGACAGTTTGCTGTGGGTTCATGCTCATTGTCCTCGGTGCTCTGCCCCATGGGCCCTGTGGCCACTCTTCAGGGCCTGACAAGGGATAGTTTGTTTCAGATCTGAGGTTTGTTCACCTGCTGTATTATAAAAGAAGGTATAAATATGAAATCCCCCTTGTTACACATTTCATGAATTATGTTGGCTGAAAATCCTATGGTGGTGCAAAACCTTGAAAAAACAACAACAGCCTGTGACCTTGTTTAGCATTTTGTAGCTATATGTCTGTGCTCTGAGCCAAGCCATCATCCTTTGCCAGGCTCTGGACACCTGACATGCATCCGTGGACCTGAAGATGAGCCCGGGATCTTAATGCATCCTTCTTTGCTCGCTGCCTGTCTTGAAACTCTGGCCCAAGGTGGATTTTCAGTAGAACCCCAGGACTCTCAGGGTCTGTCCAAGTTCAGATTATGTGCCCCGCCCTCATCCTGTGCAGGCGGCTGTGCATTTAACCCACCTCGAGAGTGTCTTCCTACCTGTTTTAAGCGGTCACCACAGGACCGTGCACTGCCATCTGCTCTCATCCACCTGCCCCCGCCTCTCACCGCTGTCATCCTCAGTGGTCCCCTCCTTTCGGCTGCCACCACTCTGGCAGTCTGCCTGGGCCCTAAATCTGTAGCCACAACACCCCCTGACACTCCCACCCTGGCGAGCAGCATTCTCACAGATGGCTCTGTTAAATTTGGATGGGTTCCGAAGATGTTATTTGATTTCTGCAGCCCTCTTGTGCCAAGATTGTATGGGGCTACAAGGAGAGAAGGGCAGAGGGTCAGGCTTTTACCCCCCCCACTGCAACCCCCCCGTATTTCCTTTGGGCACCCGTTTTGTGGTATTTTATTAGATCTTTTGTGGCAAAGTGATGGGATTTTGAAGAGGATTTTTGTAGGCACATCCAACTGCAGCAGAATGCATCAGCTTTACCAGGAGGAGCACTGAAGTCCTGAAAAGCCACAAAAGTAACATTTAGAGAGGGTGAAACTGCTCTCCTCTGAGATGTTGGGGGCGGGTGTCCATGTGCGCAGTAAATGTGGGGGGGGGAGACAGATAGACAGACATGCAGACACACCCAAGCACCCTGATTATTGACTTGTGCTGTAGGAAGAATGACTGGCCCTGTCTTCAGCAGTGGGTCATAGACATGGAGTAAGGGACAGGAAAATCAGCATTGGCTGCGGTCAGGATATCCCCATCGTCGACCTTGCTGGCTGCCAAGTGCGGCGAGCATGGAGAGCCGGTTTCCCACCCTGAGCCTCACGTTCCCATCCATAAAGTCAGACAGGTAGAAGCATCTACTGGCTGTTGTCACTGGCAACTCTGACTTTCTGTGACTGTCACATCTGAAGACCAGGAAGAGAGCGTAGTCGGGGAGAGAGAGAGAGAGGCGACAAGGCCAAGGAGTGGGAGAGAAAGAAGCAGAATAGGAGGAGAAAACAGAAATGGGGGAATACATGAAAGAAAAGCGAGGAGAGAGCAAGGTGGGCCTGCCCTGGGAGCTGGTGTAGTCGAAAGGAGAGAGAGGAGGGTGGCAGGTGGTAGGCTTGAGGAGCCACCATGAGCTTGGGTGGCCCCTGCCCTGCTTGGATCAGCCTGAGGAGGAGAGCTGGCCGAGACTGCGGGTGCCCCCGAGGATGCCGCAGTTCATGTGGTGCCTGTGGGCAGCCTCTCACAGTGTACCTGGAAAGGAAAAAAAATGGCAGATGCGTTTTGGGGAAAAAAACAACAGATTTTAGGGGCGCCTGGGTGGCTCAGTCGTTAAGCATCTGCCTTCAGCTCAGGTCATGATCCCAGGGTCCTGGGATTGAGCCCCGCATCGGGCTCCCTGCTCCGCCGGAAGTCTGCTTCTCCCTCTCCCACCCCCCCTGTTTGTGTTCCTGCTCTCGCTGTCTCTCTCTCTGTCAAATAAATAAATAAAATCTTTAAAAAAATTAAAATCAACATATTTTAGTGAAGGCTGCGGGAGGGAGGGGAGAAGGAGTTGTCAGAGATGGCGTCCAGGTTTCTGGTTTTACAGCCAGTTGATGGTGGTGCTACTTGCTGAAATGGGAAGGGATGGAGGACCGCTGTGTTTGGGGGGATGGATGTGTAGATCTGGGGCTCAGAGGAGGGGTCTGTGGTTGGGGTGCAGTTGGAAAATTGGTAGACTCGGCATCCAGATGGGGGCCCGCCATCAGAAGCACTGTGGCCCAGCAGTATTCCTGGGCTCTTCCACAGAGATAGGGAAAAGAGAAGGCTCTGGGCTCCACCACCCAGAACTAAAGCCGAGGTGGGAAATACGAGTCATGGTTCCATGCAGGAGCGACATCACACCTCTGTGAAGTGCATTCTGCTCAACCAAGACCAGAGCCCATCCATCACAGAGTCCTTTCCATGAGCGCATACTGTTGGTGTGCAAGCAGGCACACATGTTCCTCTCCTGCCCTGGAGGTTAACCCAAGGCTTCTGTGCAAAAAAAAAAAAAAAAAAAAAGGAGTTTGTCTTTCTGCAAGTTCCAAGATGTTGTCGGTGGGGGGCAGATGGGTGTATGATGGGTCTGGGATTATTGGGAGTAATTGTATGATAGGAGTGCCTAGGAGGTGCTCAGTGAATGTGTGTAGAATGAACAAATGTCTAGAGGAGTCGGGATCTGCAGTCTCTTTGGGACAGAGGTGTAGGATCCTGCCCACTGACCTAGGGGACTAAGCTGAGCTGAGCCAAGCCTGGGACAAGACAAGCTAAGGAGGAGGCTCCTTGAAAGGTGATCTGTGATCCTCTAATGTCGCCCTCGGGATTAAGTCTGATCCACTGTGCCCCCTGCCTCATGGTTTCCACTCTGCAAGGAATTGCTTTTACTGCACTGCCCTTTGTCGAGTTGTCATCAGCCCGCACTGAGGGGCTTTAGAAGAACAGCCCTGGGAAACTCTTGGTGGTGTTTACTGTGAGTGTGGCGTTGGCAGCATTCATTGCATTTCACAGTGTCCTCTGTGAGGACCCGTGGGAGACATTTGCTTCAGGCTTCCATATCAGGAATGGCTAGGCTTTTCTGAGCAATCACTCAGTTTATGTCCTGTGCACCCTGTGACCCGGGTAGCTGATCAGGGTTTCCTCATCCGTTGACTGTTAGAAAAGCCAGCTCCGAATGTGTGGCTTGGCCATACAAAATGAGTTGTTTCAGCCTCACTGTGGGCTCCAAATTATGCCTTTATTTTTGGTTTGGCTTTTTCTTTCCTACCTGTGTTTCTTTAAAGTCTTCTTACTGCTTTTCTTCTTATAAAACAAATATAGATGCTCTACAAAAAGTTAAGAAAATACAGAAAAGTGGAAGGAGAAAATGAAGTCATTTATAATCCTTACCCTTCCTGTGGCAATCTGTTAAATGTTGTGTTTAGCTTACCTGTGACTTTTCCTAGACATGCATGAGCATACAACACATAGGTGTGTGCGCACATGCACACACATACACAATATTCAGATAATTTCACCACATTATATTCAGTGTATGGTAACTTACAAAATAACAATATAATATTTTTTATGTGGTTGCTTAGCTATCTTATGGTATTTTACATAATTCTTGTAAGACCTATCTTACATCTTCTAGATCTGAGTGGGTTATAAATAAAATAAAATGTAAGATTTCAGGCAGAGACTTCCAGTATGCTTTGGAACCCAGAGTGAGGCAAGGCCTGCAGCCAAAACCTAGAGAAGGGCCCAGAGGGGCTCCCCAGAAACTAGAGGCTCTGGACTGGGATGGGGGACATGTGCCCATGGGGTAGAGTTCCTTGTAGGCTTGCCTCAGATCCTTGAGGGGGTTTTGAACACACTGGAAGAAGTTCAAAGGTGCCCATTGGATCCTACAGTCAGATGGGATGAAACTTACCTGTTTGACCTGTAGACAGAATATGGGGCCAACTGGGAGGTGTTAGAAATGGGGGGAATGTGTATCCGCTGAATGACAACCTACTACTCATCTGAGCAGAGATACCAGAAGTCACCTTAAAGCAACAAGCTGGCTCCTGGTTACAGATTGAGCTGTGACCTGATTGAGATATATTAATTGTAATGGGAATGATATTTTAGAAATATCTCCTAATAGGGACTCCTCAGTGGTGCAGTCAGTTAAGCGTCTGATTCTTGGTTTGGGCTCAGGTCATGATCTCATGGTCATGAGACTGAGCCCCTAGTTGGTCTCCATGCTGGGCGTGGAGCCTGCTCAGGATCCTCTCTCCCCCTCCCACTAAAATAAATAAATAAATAAATCTTAAAAAAAAAAGAAGTATCTCTTGATATATTTTTCTCTATCTATAGGCTTATTTATTTCTCTGCAATCCTTCCACCAATAATGCTGTCTGAAGGAGGGGGGAAACATATTGCACAGTAGGGAAGAAGGAAGCTAGGAGTTAGAGAAGTTTCTGCTCCATCATCATAACTCATGTTATTGAGCCCTGACCCAGTAGCAGGCACTCTTCTGAGTGTTTTATGGGTATTTGCCATCCGGTCCACAAAGCAGCTCTATGAGATGGTAGTATTGGGATTATGCCCATTTTATAGTTGAGGAAAGAGAGGAAGAGAGGAGTCTAGTAACTTATTCTAGGTCATATAGCTACTAATGGGTGGAGCTAAGATCCAAAGTCAAGTGGCCTGACTACAGACCACAAACTTAATTTATGAGGGTCTAGAACCCACTCAGGAATACAAGTAAGAAAACCCTTCTGGTTCCTGGCGGAAGACAAAAAGAGAGGAAGGCAAGGGTGGAACTGAGTGCCATTGCCCCGGAGCCCCACTTTGGGATGGGGGAAGGAGAGGGGTTGCCATGGGCTTGGAGACCCATAGACAGGTTTGGGAGAGTGGATGTGTGGAGCTAGCCAGCATCTGGGACCAGGCCTGCAGTGGGGCTGCATCAGGAGTAGAAGGCAGTCATGAGCCTGACGAGCCAGGTGCTTCAGCCTCCCCTCGGAGGGCAGGCCTGGCACTCAGTGTGGGTGGGGACAGGAGCAGATGGCCACACCCCATGAGGATAGCTCAGCTTCCCTGAACCCCACTACATCTCAGTCCTAACTGAGAGGTGCTGTAAGTTAAATACACCATAGGTTTTAAACACTTGGCATGAAAAAAGGAATAAAATATCTTAATAATTTTTATATTGATTGCATGCTTAACTGGTAATATTTTGGTCATATTGGGATAAATAAATTATTATCATTAATTCTGCTGTCTTATTGTTCGTAATATGATTACTGAAAAACTTGAAATTATATATATGATTTGCATTATATTTCTGTTGGACAACACTGGTTTAGACAAGAAGGAAGGTTAAAAAAAGGAAGGTTTTACTTTTTGCACATCTCACTGAAGGATGTGAATTTCTGTTGCATAAAATGAATCTCAAGAAGGAAGTGTGGGAATTGAGACCCTCCCAAGTGACTGGGCAGGGTGTTGTGGTAAGGGCCTGATGCCAGGAAAGCAGGGGAAGCTGGGTGAACCAGCCACAGAAGGGCATGCCTGGTGAGCTCCACTGGGGCAGACTCCCGAGGGAGCCCAGGCTGCTCCTTGCCGAGCCTGAGGCTCAGAGTTTCCTCATGCCTGTCCCCTCTCTTTCTGCTCCACCAGGCATGTGCTCTCCCTCTTCTCTCAGGGTGTGCTCCCTCCCTCCGAGTTCCTGCTTCCTTCCAGCTTGGCTTCCACTTGGCCTAGGCTCCTCCTAGCTGCCTCAGCCTGGCAGGTCTTACTTCATAGTCCTGATACATGTGTTCTGCTTGGCGAGTCACTTTTCCCAGCTGGCCATGTCATGGCCACTGAGCGGCTGAGGATGTGGGCCCCAGGCATGGTGCTGGCCTCTGATCCACTTAGTGGCTTCCTCTGTTTGGATGCCAGCTTGGCATGTGCCCCTGAGCAGAGGGCAAGGAAGTTGGGCCTGATGGCACTAGATAAGGGGGATGGGGTGGTTAATCCTGCAAACAGAAACAAAACTGGCAGTGTCCATCCCAGCACCGTGCCGGGGGGCAGTGCTCATCCCAAGCACCTGTTCAGAAGTGATACCCGGTAATCCCTAGGGTGGAGGTGAAGGCAGAGCCTGCTGTAGCCTGATGCTGCTAAGTGTTTAATTCTCTTTTTTTTTTAAAGATTTATTTATTTATTTATTTGAGAGAGAGAGAGAGAGAGAGAGAGAGCGTGCGCACACACTCGTGCGTATAAACAAGCGGGGCGAGAGGTGGGGGAAAGGGAGAGAGAGAATCCTCCAGCAGACTCCCCACTAAGCATGGAGCCTGATACAGGGGTGAGGGGCATGGGGGGAGGGGGCCTGGCTACATCCCAGGACCCCGAGATCATGACCCAAACTGAAATCAAGAGTTGGGCGCCCAACTGACTGAGCCACCCAGATGCCCTAAATATTTAATTCTGTCATCAATTGCCCTGTACTTGTTGGATACTGTGACTCTGCATGCAGCTTGTCTATAGGGAGAGAGAGTGTGCTGGTGAGCCGATATAGGTTTTCTGGTTACCTGGATGGTACGGTACTCATTTCATTTGGAAAGCAACACATCGGCATCCTGGTTATACATCACTCTTTGTGAAAGTTATTAGCAAACATTCCCACAGTTGTGGGTCTGACCTGGTCTGGGATGATTTCATGAAAGATGATACCAATCTGGCAGGCTTTCTGGAAGCCATCCAGGGGGCCTTAGCTTGTTCCATCCCCCCACCTAACTCTTCCAGAACCGCTTCGGGCTGACAACTTTCTCCCGCAAGCATTATGGTCCCATCAACTTTATCGTCCTCGTTATTGTCAACTCCAGGATATCACCGTAGGTTGGGGTGATATGCACTCCTTGCTTGGGGCCCAGAAGCCTGTCCTGCCATCATCCCCAGTGCTCATTTGGTTCTCTAATTGGTCAGAATCAAGGGCAATGCTTCAAGTGTGTTTATGTGAGCACTCGAAGTGGCACATGGGAGGGCATTTGGGGCTACCACAGTTGAGTAATTAAACAGGGAGAATGTATCTGATGTCCAGGTAATTACTGCTGAACATCTGCTAACTATGAAGTTTCACTGATGGCTGGTGCTGTTAGGCACAGAAGTGGTGGTGTGTTTACACTCAACATGGCAAGGGATGCTTTAAAATCTGTTTCCATCAGCAGCCCACAGAGCAGCCCCAACATAAGGAGCCTGGAGCTTATGTAACCTGACCCAAAACCACTTCCAGGAAAGGGCATGGGAAAACTTCTCTACTCTGGAAAGGCTGCTAGAATTAACAGCAGGAAATGACAGACAGAGGCACAAGAAAGGACCCTTGAGAGCTGGTCCAGTCCACTCATCTGATGGTTGAGGCAACGACATGGTGCAGGGAGGGTGGGTGACCGAAGAGTCACCACGGTGCTGGAGCCAGGACCAGCCAGCCTGTCTCCAGCCAGGACCCCAGCTGGTCCCCAAAGACCAGCCTGCAGACCCCTTGGAAGCACTGGCTGTCCCCACATGGGAATCCACGTCCTTCCCACCTGCACAGTCACAGGAGCTGAGACCCATGGGGGAAGGGGAGGAGGGATTCAGGGAGGTTCTACCTCTGATTTAGAGGGCTTTTTCTTCCTCAGGTCCACTCCCTTGGGGCAGAAAAATACCCTGAACGTCTCCTGATTTCTTGTGCCTTGCCTCTTGTCAGCGTCTCTTAGGTAACTGTTTTAGGTGCTGACCCAGGGTCATGTGGTATAGTATCTTCTCTCCTCCCTCCCTCTCCAGTTATTGCTCCTCCTTAGGCCTCACTGGGAGACCGTCAAATGATGGTTGCCAAATAGAGAAAATTCTTCTCCAGCACAGTGGTGGTTGTGTTGGAGTGGTGGTTATCAGAAGGCATAAATGAAACTCATTTGCGCAGCACCTTCCACCCCAATTATCCTGCTCGGAGTTAACCTGGGGGGTGGTTGGAGCTTTCAGCGTGTTCTAGCTCATTCGGATCAAGATGTGTGGCAGGTCTGCACCCTGGTCTGGGGCCGGTGGGCCCAGGCTTGAGATTTCTACGGGGCCCATCCCAGGGTGCTGCTCCGTGAAGCCTGATGCCCCCAACCCCCTGGCTGAGATGCCCCCCTGCCTTCTGCTGGAGCCTGCAGCAGCCAGTAATAGGATTCATAGCATCTTCCTTCTGAGCCTCAAGACCCTGTCTTCTGTCCCCGTGGAGTCTACCAGCTGCACCATTAGGACTTCGAATTTCGCTGCACAAGAGCAATCCCTCATTCAATTAACAGGCATTTATTTGCAAATTTTCTCCTTTTTTACAATAATGATTTATGTCATAAAATCCTTGAGTTCATTTTTTGGTGATTCCTCTTTCAGTCTGTCCAGATGCATCCTATTTTCCTTACTCTACATAATCTCTGTAATTTTCATTTTTGATCGCTTTGTCATTGTCCATCAAGTGGCTCTATAATACTTAACCACTCCCCTGTTTCATCTGTGTTTAGCTTTCCTTCATAGGGCTTTTTCTTTCTTCTGGTAAACTCTGAGGAGTGGATTATTTCTGAATACCTTAATAGCTGCTCAAAGTACAGAGTTGCATCGCATGCACATTTAAGTGACCATAATTCAGCTCTAACAAAAGAGAAAGGGCAGAAATACACACACACACACACACACACACACACACACACACACACACACACAGAGGATAAAGGGCACAGGCTCTGCTGACCCCTCAGCCCACCTCCCTCCTGTAAGCTTCCCATTCTGGAAATCTCCCCCTACACCCTCATTAAAGATTCTGCTGTTAAAGATGCGTGGTTTTTGTGTTCTCTGGCACCTAAGTGTATACCAACTGCTTCATCTGGCACCCAGCCAAAGAAAGGGGCCATCTGTTTCTGGGCTGCTTGGAGATGTGGAAAGATGACATGGTGGTCTCCAGCATGGTGCCTTCCTGGGGGGCTCTCAAGGACAGTTTTGACCATAGGGACCTTCAAACCTAACCCTGGCATAAGAAACAGCTCCCCTTAATGCATTCCAAAACAGTTACTGGTGCTGTCGCTGTGAGTGACACTAGAGCCTGTCACCAGTCATCACACCCACCATACACCCCGGCTCACCCCAGATTTAATAGGATGAAAAGTAGTACTTCAGGGCTCACTGCCTAATCCGCATGCATGCGTTTGCTGCCTGTTTTGTTTTACTTTTTGCGTTTCCCCAAGAAGTGCTTGGGGATTGCCTGGGTTTGCCAGAGGCATTGAGGGGGAGGAGCACAAAGAATGGGGCACACGGGAGGAAGTCGGTGGACTGGGCTGGGTTTGCTGGAATCGTGAGTGAGTGTAAGTGGGGAATGGGGTCGGGGGGAATATATACATGCAGAGCCACCCTGGGGTCTGGAGGAGCAGGAGGTGACCCTGGACCAGAAAAAAGAAGGCAATGAAGTAGAAAGATGATCATGTCATTGTGGGGCGCTAGGGCGCTTAAGAAGAAAGCAGTCAGGTACATGGGATGTGGCTGAGATCAGCAGCAAAGGGGGTGGAAAGAGTGATTTTGTTGAGCTTGTTTCCTGGCCTGGTGGGATGGAATCCACGTCTGGGGACAAGGAGGCAGTGCACCTCTATGTATAGAACGTTCACCTGAGTTTCAGCAATCCAAATGAGAGAGTTTGCAGTGCCAGCTAGAGGAGGCAAACAGATCGCAGAATAAGGAGAGCCATGCAAGTTTCCAGAAAAGGAAGCTGTCCTGGAAAGAAGATGTGTGGAAGAGTTAGAGAATGGATGGGGGGTGGGGGTGGGGGACAAGGAAACACAGGAAGAGAACACCCCCCCGGGGGTGGGAAAGATGTGTTCAGCACTGCTGGGTTAAAAGAATGGCTCATGCGTGATATGGTGGTGGTCCCTGGCCTTCTGCCCAATATCGACCTTGGGTATTCATTTTGGAGGGGTGAAGAAGAGCCCTCAGAAATACCTAGCAGCCTCCCAGCCAGGTCTCGGATGTGGGCTCTGCTCTACAGGGATTCCTTAGCACGTCCATGTTGGTCTCACTGCTGCCCCTCACACGATCAATTCTGAGTCTCAGATATTGCTGACCATCCTGGGTGAGGGAGAGATGCTCTGGGAAGCAAGAAAGCATAGCCCTTTCCCAGGGCCTTCCCCACCTGCCAGGAGCATGGGGTCCAGCACAAAGGGTGGTGGGGCTCAGTGGCAACACCAGCTTGGTGTCTAGCACAGGGGTAGATATCCGGGAGAAGCATCTGGCTCTCTGGGGAAGGAGTGGTTGGGCAGGTCTGGAGTTGGGGTCAGCAGAGAGGGAGAAGGAGCAGTTTGAGTTGGGCCCAAAGAGATCAGAGGTGTGTATCCCATGGATTTCCTTAGTCTGTCTCTGGAGCCCTAAAATAGACTTGTGCCCGTCTTAACCACAGTTCTCCCCCAGGGATACTGGCTTCTTTGGTCATGGATTTGTTTTTCTGGACAGGCTGTTACTCTTCCTTTGGTTTAAATCTTGTAAGTTCAAAAAAAAAATAGATACCCAATTAGAATAAAACTTTAATTAAATCGAAACACCAATTAAAACGTATCATCAATTAAAATAGAACACTAATTAAAGTGCTCCCAACCACAGCAACAAATATGGCCCAGTGGCCTGGCAGCACCAACCTTGGTCATGGAGTGGCTGGAGGGCCTGCTGGACAAGGTGCTGCAGATCTTGGGGTTTGGGGATCAAGAAACTGAAAGCTGGCTTTGGGCCCTGGGAGCAGGACATCTGTCTTACTAAGTTGCTCGGTTCCGTGGCACAGTCGGTGACCCTCTTGCTCATTCTTCTCGAGGCAAAGGGGCTCCCAGCAGGTACTAGCTAGTAGATGCTGTCTTCCTGGGGCCCAGAGTAGGACGGGCTACAGGACACACTATAGGACTTTGCATGCATCGCACCTGACAGAGTCACTTGGACTCAAAATCACGTGGACATTTGTGGGTGCTGTGTTCCTTCCACTTAGGATGGAACTTGGGGCTGTCCTTGGTGGTATGGCTGTGAGAACCTCTGCATGTGTGTGTGGCTTCACTCCAGGGGACCCTAGACATCCGCTGGGGTGGGTACTAGACTCCCCTGGCCTGGCAGACCTGGCATTCATGGCTTCATGTCACCTGGGCCCTCCTACCTGGCTTCCCGCATCTCTCACCGTGTCTGTGTGTAAAGGGCCCTCTATTCTGCCACTCCAGTCTCCCAGCTAACTGGTAAATTGCTGGAAGTAATAAGATGTTCCTCTAAAGCTGTTCCTGGCCACCCAGTCCCCACGGCCCACTTAGACATGTGTTCTTGCCGCTCCTCTAAGTCTGTCTTTTGGCCTCGATGGGCCTGTTTCCCATCCCATGCCATATACACGGCCATCTCAATTCCTTTGTAGAAATCAGGGTATCAGTTAAAAATAGCCTGAAGTTTCATCTTTCTTGTGTAGTTGACCGTGTGTGTGTGTTGTTGTTGTTTTGTTTTTTTTTTAAGGATAGTGGTTGACCTTTACTTATCTTTTTATCCATGACTTTTTATAATTACTCATCCACTTTTAAACTTGAAGAATTTTATTTTTCACCCTTCTAAGGAAGAGTTCTGTTTTGACAGGAACAAAGTGTCAGTGTGTGAAAGAGCTCCTTCTGTCTCTGTCCAGCACTCCCTGCCTGCGGAGACTGCGACCACTGGGCCATAACCTGGACCCCCGCTTACCTGATGTGAGCTCACTTCAAGAGCAGGCGAGTTCTTAGGTGAAAATCAATATGACCTCATGTGCACTAGTCTTTTAAACCCGGGGCTCTTAAGTGGCAGCTAGCTCCACCAGGAACAAAAGAAGGAAGAAATTAGGTAAAAGGAGAATCAATATTTGTGTTGGGTTTTTAAAGACTTAACAGTCTCTTACTGTACTTTGTTCCGGGGAATAGTGGCTATTATTCCAGAGCTCCTGGAACCAGCCTTGGGAAAGAAACTCAGCATTTTGAATTTCCTCTTTCACCTCGGAGCCTGGAAATAGAACAGGTGTGGCATGCCCTGCGAAGCATTGTTCCTTCTTTCTAACGTCGTATCTTCTTACCCAGCTTCGTGTTTAATGTGGAGACCGGGAAAAGCAGGCCTGTGCATGTCAGTCGTCCTCTGCCCAGACTGTGTCCCTTGTCCCAACCACCTCCCGCATAAAACGGAGAATCACAGCGGGCAACACGGTTGGGTTCCTTTTCACAGCCTGGAGTTCGCGTTCATTCGGGAGGCGGGTGGCAGGCAGGTGGGGCCCAGGGGCAGTGCCCTGGGAGATGACAGCGCCTCCGCTCCTGTCAGGATGAAGGCTGTCTCATTGGGAAAACGCTTTAGGGAACGTGGCACCTTCTTGTCCTCTGTTCTGCTACGAACAGCAGAGATGGTGGCTCAGGGGCAACCCCCTGCCCCACCACTGGGCCTTTTTACATTTATGCGCCTCCTCTGTCCCTCTTCTGAGCCCCGCTGCTGTTAGTTGCTTTTGTGTGAGGTTCTGTTCACCTCCTTTCTTTTAATCCCCTGTTCTGCGGCTTCTGAACCGTGCTGGGCAATCCCCGTGTCAGGAGAAGTCTCCGGAAGACGTGGGGCCCTGTTCCCAGCTGTCAGGAAGGGCTTCTTGACTTCAGAAATGGGCTGGCTGTTTTCTTCCCTGAGCTCGCTGGCTGGCCTTTCCTCCGTTTGTTGGGGACACCTTTGCACACACACTCTAGTTCGCTCCCCCTGCCTCCCTCCGCCTCCCCGCCCAGTCCTTCTCTAGTGGCTGTATTTCTCTACGGAGCCATAGGCTCAGAGGAAAAAAAAAATCAGTGGACTCGAAGGAGAGATATTACTTATTCTGTCTCCCTGAAACCTGCTCTTTCTCCTTACTTTTCGTAAGAACCAAGGCAGCAGGTGGGGGACCGTCTCATGATGGCCAAGAAAGTGAGGGAGCAGTAGAAGGCACATGGAGGTGACACATTGGGAGAAAGGGGCTGTTCATTTCTTCGGTGTCGCATGGGTCTTCGGATTGCCCATTCACTGCCAGCTGGGCTGGCTGTGGTGGATGTGAGGACAAAAAACCCACTGGCCTGTCCTTGCTTGGCTCCCAGTCATTGCCCAGGGCGATAGAGGGGGTGGGGGCGGGGGGGGGGAGTTGCTGCACGGGCCTCCCAGAGGTCAGAGACTTTTTTTTTAATTTTTTATTGTTATGTTAATCACCATATATTACATAATTTGTTTTGGTGTAGTGTTCCATGATTCATTGTTTGTTCATAACACCCAGTGCTCCATGCAGAATGTACCCTCCTCAATACCCATCACCAGGCTAACCCCATCCCTCCACCCTCCTCCCCTCCAGAAACCTCAGTTTGTTTTTCAGAGTCCATCATCTCTCCTGGTTCGTCTCCCCCTCTGACTTACTCCCCTTCATTCTTCCTCTCCTGCTATCTTCTTTTTCTTTTTTCTTAAAATATGTTGCGTTATTTGTTTCAGAAGTACAGATCTGTGATTCAACAGTCTTGCACAATTCACAGCGCTCACCGTAGCACATATCTTCCCCAATGTCTATCACCCAGCCACCCCATCCCTCCCACCCCCGACCACTCCAGCAACCCTCAGTTTGTTCCTGAGATTAAGAATTCCTCATATCAGTGAGGTCATATGATACATGTCTTTCTCTGATTGACTTATTTCACTCAGCATAACACCCTCCAGTTCCATCCACGTCGTTGCAAATGGCAAGATCTCATTCCTTTTGATGGCTGCATAATATTCCATTGTGTATATATACCACCTCTTCTTTATCCATTCATCTGTCGATGGACATCTTGGCTCTTTCCACAGTTTGGCTATTGTGGACATTGCTGCTATAAACATTGGGGTGCACGTACCCCTTCGGGTCCCTACATTTGTATCTTTGGGGTAAATACCCAGTAGTGCAATTGCTGGATTGAATGGTAGCTCTAATTTCAACTGTTTGAGGAACCTCCATGCTGTTTTCCAGAGGGGTTGCACCAGCTTGCATTCCCACCAACAGTGTAGGAGGGTTCCCCTTTCTCCACATCCCCGCCAACATCTGTCGTTCCCTGAGTTGTTAATTTTAGCCATTCCAGAGGTCAGAGACTTTTGACACATTTTCTCAGAAGAGTTTCTACAGTTTTCCTCAGATTCTTGAAGAGGTTCAAGATCTAAGATTTAATTTTTTTTGACCATGGTGTATGGTAAAAAAATTCCTATCTTGACTCTGTCTCACACCTCTGTGTATGTGTGTCTGTGTTCATGTATGCGCGCATGAATGTGTATGTGCGTGTGCATGCGCGTGCGTGAGTTTCCTGGGTATATCTCTGTCTATACTTATATCTCATGTCTGAAACAAAAGTTCTCCAAACAGTGCTTACCCTTTCTACATGCAAGTCAATATGGCATTTTCTTTTTTAAAAAATTTCTTTTATTGAGGTATAATTGACATATAACATCACATTGGTTTCAGGTGTGCAACATAATGATTCGATAGTTGTATACATTGTGAAATGGTCACCACAGTAAGTCTATCTGTCATCAATGGTCACCAGAGTTACTATCCGTCATCATTCACAGTTATCTTTTAAGGTTTATTTTCTTGGTACCATTTAAGTATTCTCTGCAATAGTATTGACTCTCGTCATCATGCTGTACATTATACCCCCATGACTTATTTATGTTCTAAATGGAAATTTGTGCCTCTTGACCCCCTGCATCCCTTTCTCCCACTGGTCTGATTCCATCAAAGTCCATCCATGTAGTTGCAAATGGCAAGATTTTATTCATTTTTATGGCTGAGTAGCATTTGTGTGTGTATGTGGGTGTGTGCACCATATCTTCTTTATTCATTCAATGGACACAAATTGTTTCCATATCTTGGCTATTGTAAATCATTCTGTGATGAACATAGGGGTGCATATACTTTTTCAAATTACTATTTTCATTTTCTGCAAATAAATACACAGGAGTAAAATTGCTGGATCATATGGTAGTTCTATTTTTAACTTTTTGAGGAGCTTTTATACTGTTTTCCACAATGGCTGCACCAGCTTACATTCCCACCAACAGTACAGGAAAGTTTCTTTTCTCCACATCCTCGCCAACACTTGTTGTTTCTTGTGTTGTTGATTTTAGCCATTCTGACAGGTGTGAGGTGTTATCTCATTGTGGTTTTGATTCACATTTCCCTGATGATTAGTGTTGTTGAGCATCTCTTCATGTGTCTGTTGGTCATCTGTATGTATTCTTTGGAGAAATGTCGGTTCATGTCTTCTGCCCATTTTTAATTGGATTGTTTGTTTTTCTGCTATTGTTTTATGAGTTCTTTATATATTTTGGTTGTGTTTTCATTTGTTGATGGTTTCCTTTGTTGTGGTCTAGTTTCCTTCTCTTGCATGTGGCTGTCCAGTTTTCTCAACCCCATTTACTGAAAAGACTGTCATTTCCCCACTGTATATTTTTGCCTCCGTTTTTGTAAATTAATTGACCATATATGCATGGGTTTATTTCTGGATTCTCTATTCTGTTCTATTGATCGGTGTCTGTTTTTATGTCAATACCATACTGTTTTGACTACTTTCACTTTCTGATATAATTTGAAATGAGGAAGCATGATGCCTCCAGATTCGTTCTTCTCTTTCAAGATTGCTTTGGCTTTTGTGGTGCCATACACATTTTAGGATGTGTATTCTTTTTCTGTGGAAAATATTGTTGGAATTTTGATAAGGGTTGCATTGAATTTGTAGATTGTTTCGGGTGATATGGACATTTTAACAATATCAGTTCTAATCCATGAGCATGAGATATCTTTCCATTTATTTGTGTCTTCTTCAAATTTCTTTTATCAATGACTTAGAGTTTTTAGTGTACAGGTCTTTCACCTCCTTAGCTAAAGTTATTCATAGGTATTTTATTATTTTTGGTACAATTGTAAATGGGGTATTTTCTTAATTTCTCTTTCTGATAGTTCATTGTTAGTGTATAGAAGCACAACCAATTTTTGTATATTGATTTTGTACTCTGCCACTTTACTGAATTTATTTATTAGTTCTAGTATCTTTTGGGGGAGTCTTTAGGGTTTTCAGTATATAAGATCATATCATCTGCAAATAGTGACAGTCTTACTTCTTCATTTCCAATTGGATGCCTTTTTTCTCTTTCCTTTCCTAATTGCGCTGGTAAGGACTCCAAATACGATATACCATTGAATAAAAGTGGTGAGAGTGAGAATCCTTGTCTTGTTCCTGAACTTGGAGGAAAAGCTTCTAGCTTTTCACCATTTAATATGATGTTATAAGCTGCTGGATTGTCATATATGACCTTTATTATGTTGAGGCACGTTCCCTCTGTATCTACTTTGTTAAGAGTTTTTATGATAAATGGATGTTCCTTTATGTAGAATGCTTTTTCTGCATCAGTTGAGATGATCATACAGTTTTTATCCTTCATTTTGTTAATATGATGTATCACATTGACTGATTTGCAGATGTTGAACCATCCTTGCATCCACAAGTAAATCCCACTTGATCATGGTGTATGATCCTTTTAATGTATTGTTGCATTTGGTTTGCTTTATATTTTGTTGACAATTTTTGCATCTGTGTTCATCAGGGATATTGGCTGTTAATTTTCTCTTTTGTGATGTCCTTGTCTTCGTATTAGGGTAATGTGGCCTCATAAAATGAGTTTGGAAGCATTCCCTTCTCTTTGATATTTTGGAAGAGTTTGAGAGGGATAGATATTAAATTTTTTAATGCTTGGTAAAATTCACCAGTGAAGCCATCTGGTTCTGGACTTTTGTTTTTTGGGAGGTTTTTGACTAAAAGATTCAGTCTCCTTGGTGGTTAATGCTCTATTCATGATTCAGTCTTGGGAGATTGTATGATTCTAAGAATTTATCCATTTCTTCTAGGTTGTCCAATTTGTTAGCATATAATTCTTCACAATAGTCTCTTATGATCCTTTGTTTTTCTATGGTATTAGTTTCTCTTTCATTTTTAATTCTATTTACTTAAGGCTTATCTCTTTTTTTCTTGGTGAGTCTTGCTAAAGGTTTGTCAATTTTGTTTATCTTTTCAAAGAACTGGCTCTTAGATTCATTAATCTTTTCTATCATCATTTTAATCTTTATTTCATTTATTTTTGCTCTGATCTTTATTATTTCCTTTCTTCTACTAACTGTGTGCTTCATTTGTTCTTTTTCTATTTCCTGTAGGTATAAAGTTAGGTTGTTTTTGAGACTTTTCTTGTTTCTTGAAGTAGTCCTGTATTGCTAGAAACTTCCCTCTTAGAACTGCTTTTGTTGTGTCCCATAGATTTTGATATGTTGTATTTCCATTTTCATATGTCTGTAGGTATTTTTTAATTTCTCTTTGACCCAGTGGTTGTTTAGTAGCATGTGGTTTAATTTCCACATATCTGTGATTTTTCCAGTTTTCTTCTTGTAATTGATTTTAAGTGGCTGGAAAAGATTCTTGATATGATTTCAATCTTCTTAAATTTATTGAGACTTGTTTGTGGCCTAACATGGAGAATGTCCCATGTGCACTTGAGAAGAACTTGTATTCTGCTGCTTTTAGAGGGACTGTTCTGTACATATCTATTAGGTCCCTCTGGTCTAATGTGTTGTTTAAAGTTTATTGATTTTTCTGTCTGGATGATCTATCCATTGGTGTAAGTAGGGTGTTAATGTCCCCTACAATTATTGTAGTGCTATTTATTTCTCCCTTTAGGTCTGTTAATATTAGCTGTGTATATTTAGGTATTCTTATGTTGGGTGCATAAATATTTATAAATGTTTTATCTTCTTGTTGAATTGACCCCTTTATTATTATGCAATGCTCATATTTGTCTTTTATTATAATCTTTGTTTTAAAGTCTATTTGTCTGATGTAAGTATAGCTATGCCAGTTTTCTTTTAGTTTCCATTTGCATAAAACTTATTTTTCTACCCTTCACTTTAAGTTTGTGTGTCTTTACATCTGAAGTGAGTCTCTTATAGGTGGCATATGGATAGGTCTTGTTTTTTTTATCCATTTAGCCATTCTGTGTGTTTTGACTGGAGAATTTAGTCCATTTACATTTAATTATCGATATGTATGTACTTATTGCCATTGCCATTTTGTTAATTGTTTCCTAGATGTTTTGCAGTTTCTCTTTGTTCCTTTTTTCTTCTCTTGTGGTTTGATGACTTTCTTTAGTGTTATATCTAGATTCCTTTTTCATTTTCTTTGTGTATCTACTACAGGTTTTTGCTTTGTGGTTACTGTGAGGTTCAGATATAACATCCTATGTATATAACAGTCTATTGTTAGTTGGTAACAACTGAAATTTGAACTAATTCCAAAATTCTACCTTTTTACCTCCTCTTTCCACATTTTATGTTTTTGATGTCACATTTTACATCTTTTTATTTTATGTATTCCTTAACTAGATATTTCAGTTTTAATTTAATTACTTTTGTTTTTTAACCTTCATACTAGCTTTAGAAGTGATTAACCCACTACTTTTATTATATATTTACCTTTTCCAGTGACATTTTTACTTTCATATGTTTTTGTTATTAATTAGTGCCATTTCTTTTCAGCTTAAAGAAATCACTTAAACATTACTTTTAAAGCCAGTTTGGTGGTGATGAACTCCTTCAACTTTTGCCTCTCTGAAAAACTCTTTATCTCTTTAATTATGAGTAGTAACCTTGCCAAGTACAGTATTCTTGGCTGGACGTTTTTTCCTTTTGTCACTTTGAATATATCATGCCACTCTCTTCTAGCTTGCAAAGTTTCTGCTGAAAAATCTGATAGACTTATGGAGTTTCCCTTGTACATAATAGGTTGATTTTCTATTGCTACTTTTAAGATTCTCTTATTATCTTGAACTTTTGACATTTTAATTATAATGGGCCTTGGTATGGATCTCTTTGGGTTTATTTTATTTAGAACTTTCCTGGACCTGGTTGTCTGTTTTCTTCCCCTGGTTAGGTAAGTTTTCTGCCATTATTTTTTCAAATAAGTTTTCTGCTTCCATCTCTCTTTTCCTTCTGGGACCTCTATAATGTGAACATTATTCTGCTTGATGTTGTCCATAGGTTCCTTAAGCTATCTTCACTTTTTAAAATTCTTTTTTTTTTCTGCTCTGTTTTGGTGAGTTCCCTTACCCTGTCTTCCAGCTTGCTGATCAGTTCTTTTGCTTCATACAGTCTGCTGTTGAACCCCTCTAGTGTATTTTTCAGTTTGGTTTTTGTATTCTTCAGCTCTGTGACTTCTGTTTGGTGCTTTCTTATATTTTCTGTCTCTTTGTTGAAGTTCTCATTGTGTTTATTCATTCTTCTCCTGAGTTCAGCAAGCATCTTCATGACCATTACTTTGAATTCTTTTGAGGTAGATTACTTATCTATATATCATTAAGGTCCATTTGTGAGGTTTTATCTTTTTCTTCTGTTTGGAACATATTCCTCTGTTTCTTCATTTTTCTTGACTCTGTGTTTATTTCTGTGTGTTAGACAAAGTAGGTACTGTCCCAGTCTTGAAGGAGTGGCCTTGTATAGGTGATGAACCTTATTGTTCAACTTTCCCCTAGATCTTGGTCATCTCCTGAATCTTTGTGATTGTTTAAACAGCCTGATTTATTCTTAATATACCCCCGTTGTTGAGGGTATGCAAAAACATGTCCGTATTCCAAAGGGAAGGATCCTATTTAGCACCTAGTTTCAGGTGGATTGGCAGTGAGACCCTCAGGAAGCAGCTTTCAAATTATGCAAATATATATAGTTCTGTAAGGCTGTAACCATAATCCCTGTGGGCCTCTAGACCAGGAGATCTGGAGGTGGCCCCCAGATGAGAGTTATAAAAATTGGGGTTCCAGACAAGGGTATAATCTTCTTTCTTGGGGGGGTACTCTTGAGCTGCAACAAGGCCACAGGAGTGTGCAAGGACAGTATCTCCTTGCTTACATTCCCTGAGAGTGCTTCTGTATCCCATAGATGTGTGGCAAACCCAAAGCCTGTCCCTCAGACTGAAGATCCAGGACACATCAAATGGGCCTTTTCCACAGGAAGACTGGTAGTGTGTTTCAATCTGCTCTCTGTGCAGTGTCCTGAGGGTGGTGGCCTGCCAAGAACTGTCTTTCCAATTGTTACAGTCCTGTGGAGCCCAGGAATGCAAGCCCCTTTGGCTACCAGGGCCAAGTGATCAAAGAACATCTCCCGTGGGATTGCATGTGCCCACTGTGTTTACTGAGGCAGCTGGATAATGTATGGGGTGGAACACACTTGCCAACTTCAGCAAGGCAGTTGGGAAACTGCTGTGTCTGTGCACCCACTGGCTTTAGTAAGGGAGAAGAGTGCCTTGTCTACACAGGTCTGTGGGCTTTTGTAAGGGAGTGGGAGAATGCTATATGGCTCACGCTCACTGGCCTCAGCCAGGGGTTGCGGGGCAACCACAACTCCTCGCTCCCACCAGCCTTAGCAAGGTAGCAGGAGGGTGCCACATCCACGTGTGCCTACCTGTGTTAACAAGGTCTGTGGAAAGTGCAACAGTGGTATCCGCCAGCACCTGTGTCTCCATAGAGAGTCCCAGCTGGCCCCTGCCCCTCCAAACAATCCCTCCAGATTAGCAGATGAATCTCTATCACATATAGTCTGGGTGCTTTTCAAACTGCCACTTTTGTGCTGGGTCCCCGCAGTGTAGTATTTTCTGTTTTATTCTTCTTGAGTCTATTATATGTTATCCTATTTTATTTCATTAAGAAATACTGATTGCAACCCACGGAATTGATTTCATGACTCAATAATGAGTCACAACCTGCACTTTGGAAAACACTGATCTAAAGGAAAAATGTTAAGAATCACTGATCTGGGGGGGCGCCTGGGTGGCTCAGTCGTTAAGTGTCTGCCTTCGGCTTGGGTCATGATCCCAGGGTCCTGGGATCGAGCCCCACATCAGGCTCCCTGCTCGGCTGGAAGCCTGCTTCTCCCTCTCCTACTCCCCCTGCTCGTGTTTCCTCTCTGTCTCTCTCTGTCAAATAAATAATAAATAAAATCTTAAAAAAAGAAAGAATCACTGATCTGGGAACTCTCAAACATCACTAGTGGGAATGTAAATTAACACATTTTTAATGAGGGCCTTTTGGCAAAATCTATCAAATTTACAAATACACACACCCATTGACCCTGATGTTCCATTTCTAGGAATTTATCTTGCACATATACTTGTGCAAAATGATGTTCAAGATAATTCTTTGCTCTATTGTTTATAATAGCAAAAGATTGGAAACAACCCAAGTGTCCATCATAGGGGACTGGTTGAATAACTAATGGAACATCCACACAATGGAATAATACTCTGCAGCTGTTAAAGAAAAAAAAAAGATGCTCTCAATGACCTGAGTTGGAAAGATTGCCAAGATTTATTAAGTCAAATAAGCAAGATGCAAAACAGAGTATTTAATATGTTACCTTTTGAATAAAAAAGGGAGTAATTAGACTCTATATTCACACCTGCTTGTATTGGATTAAACCGTATGAAGTCACATTTTTAAAGGTCGAAATGATTGAGTATTGGCAATTTCACATGGTTCAATGTAACATGCATACAAGAAGGATAAGCTAAGAAACGGAATTATCTGGAGAAGGGTGGGACTTCCTCCCTGGGGCTTGTTAAAATAAGGAATCTTTGAGGTGGTTAATGGGAAAGGAATGGGGATCACTCTGAGCTAGGACAGAACAAGGGGCAGCCCCATGTCCAAACAGAGGGTGAGCAGAGGCCTCCTGCCCCTGTCCTCACACCTGAGTCCCAGGCAACACCAGCCCCAGAGAGTGGGCAGGAGGCTGGGACAGGGTGGACCAGCTGCCAAATATGCCTGTCTCTTTCCTTGATCGTCCCCTTTCTAGATATTGTGTATGGATGATATGGTGAGAACAAGTTAGAAATTTAACTTTTTCAAAATTTTAAATTTTGAATGCAACTGCACGTGGCAAAGAAAGTGTCAAAGTTCAGGAAAAAAACAGAAGTAAAACCAGTGAGTCGCTGAAGTACTAATTAGTAAAAGTTTATTGTGCACACATGAAAAATACAATTTGCAAATGGGGAGCACTCAAACCAAAACATGGAATGAGGCTTGGATATAGTATTGTTATAAAGTAGCGTGAAGGCAGCGGCTGTTCTTCACGGTGATTGGTTAGAATATTAGAATTTTCTTAAATGAAAGTGAATTGTTTAGTGGTTACCTCATATCAACTTGGGGGAACAATTTAAGTTTCACTTAGATTTTCAGACACATTAGCAAGAAGTAACCCAGGTTGACTTGTCTTGCAAAATAAGCTAAATCAGGCTTTGCTTCTATGACTAAACTGGTTTTGTCTGCTCAAAACCTGTCAAGGCAGGCCTCCATTTGTGTTTGATTTTAACAAAAGCATCACCCAAGGAGTGTCAGTCACTGGAGGCTAGACCCAGTGGGCTTTTTCTTTCTCAGGGCTGGGCTGGAGAGGGCCTAGGACTCAGGAGAGCTGCCCACAGGGAGGGACCGCTTCTTTTATGCCCAGTACCTGCTGCCTTCTGCCCAGCCTGATGGTCAAGCTCTGGGAGGTTCCTACATCCTAGGGTCATCTGGGCAGGTGTCTTGAGGAGTTGGCCATTGCTGAGGTGAGAGTGGATAGAGGTGGAGCTTGGTCTGTTCATTCCAAAGCTTGTGCTGATTTTTTTCAGGTTTCCAGGGCCGAGGAGGATCCTTGGGTAGCTGGCAGTGTATTCCACTAGGTCTTTATAGGGTACCTCACTACCATGGGGAGCTGGGTCTTAGGGATGCAGACTTGGAAATTCATTTTCATCAGCATGTGGAGGACAGCTCCATCTCTTCAGGGCAGAGTCACACCCTTGAGGCTCCCAGAGGCTCATATGTGGACCCAGCCTTGTGTGTTTGTTACCCTGGGAGCAGAACTTCCAAGGGGAGCAGATACCCAAGCTCTCTGGCAAGGACACCCTGTCCCTTAGGCAACTCCAAAGGGGCAGAAAACCTCCCTTTGGCAGGCAGGATTCTGAGCTATGCAGGCCAATCTGGGGCTATGGAACACCGGCGCCAATGTATCACTGAATACCTGGGGACTTACCCCTTCCACCGAGAATGGGAAATTCATGGGTGCATGTGTGGGGGGTGGGGCAGTGCTGGGAAGGCCGTGGCTTAATTCTCTCTGAGACTCTTCTTCTTATTCTCTGGGTGTGACCATTCTCCCTGATGGGGCACATCCATTCATTAGCTTTATGAATACCTTTAATTTGGTTATAGTTGATTCTAGCTGGACAAAGATCTTTAGTCTCCTGAAAATACCATGTTGGAATATTGACGTCTTTCTACTTTATATGTATATGCATGTATGTATGTATTTTATCAGGGGAAGATATATTATGCCCCTTCTCATTTTCTGCCTACATTTTACCCATCACCCCAAGGCTCAGATCACAGAAGCAGCACTGGACAGTGGTTAGTAAAGAGACTGGTGCAACCACAGTGGGGCTCTGTGAAATTAATCAGGAAGTGCTGGGCAGACGGAGTGGAGCAAGTGGGAGCTGGGCAGGGGCCAGGTAGGAAGCTGCTGCAGAAGCTCCAGGAGCATCCCAAGGTCCCAGGCTGGGAGGAGCAGGTAGGCGAAAGGGAGTGAGGGTACCAGTGGCCTTGAGAAGGAGGAGGAAACAAGCTTCAGAAGAGGACTCAGTATCAGAGGTAAGAAGGCAGACACCACATGACTGGCTCCAAGCCTGGAGTTGGGAAGTGTCACGGAGAAGAGCTTTGGGGAGAAGGTGCTTAATTAGTTCAGAGTTGGGCATTCAGATTTGATTTGGTGATGGGAATGGAGAGTTCCACCCTCTCCCTCCCTTGGCCCTGATTTCTGATGCTGGTAGTTAATCTCAAGCTTGGAACTGGGTTCAGGATTTTGGTCAAAAGTTCACAGAAGCAGTACTTCATGGAGCACTGGGTGAATCATGGAACACTACATCAAAAACTAATGATGTAATGTATGGTGACTAACATAACATAATCAAATAAAATTAATTTAAAAAAAGTTCACAGAGGCAAAAGATGGTGACTCACTCAGATGAAGGAATGGGTGAACTCATTTTAAGAGAGAGCACAGAGGAAATAGATGGCCAAGGACCAAATCTGGGGGAATGCTTGATTGGGAAGTGCTGTGCCATGTTACTTCTTATTGGGCCCTGTGCTGGCAGTGAAGAGAGAAGGCTGAGGGGACAGTAGGCTGGTCTCCTGGGGCATCTGAGGGAAATGCTGTGGGCACCGCTTGCTGGAGTCCCCTTCTCAGGGGCTCTGGTACCAACAGTCCTTTCTGCCTGTAGTGGAAATGGATCTGGGGGCCACTGGGGGAGAATTGGAACCAGCAGAATGTGTACCCTGAGGACCATTGGCAAAGACCTCATCTCTAAAGGTAAAATTCAGGGAGATTTGAAGGAGGGGTTCTGCTGCACCAGGGAGAAGATGAGGGTTAGGTGAGGCCTTGATTGATGAGTCAAGGTTTAACAAAAAGATACCAAATCGTACTTAAGTGCTTATCTTTCTTTGCCTCTTGTTCTTAAATTATGTATCAGATTTTAAAATGTGGACATGATTAATGCTACTTAGGATCTCTGCCTTGGCTGTTTTAACAAAGAGTTATATTTTAACTTAAAGAGCATAACTGAGAGGAGACTCTTAACATTTTTCTTCAATTAATCACCAGGCATGAAGCTCAGCTGTTTGGACCCCAAGGCCACATGCAAAGACACCACTGCCCCCTGGGTGGTAATTTACCCTCATTCTGAGCAGGGTACTTTGGAGGAAAGAAACTGCCTGTGGGTACTGCAGCTGTAATGTGTGGGGAAGGTTACAGGGAATGCAAAGGTTCTGTGCTCCACGGAGAAGGGAAACAGATGTAGACGGTGGGATGGGGGAGAGAAGTACAGTGCTGATGCTGGGGCAGGGGGTAGTCTAGACACATCATGGAGAGTCCTTGGAGGAGCTGGTCTTTGAAGGGAGCTGGTATGGTGGAGGGTTGGGGAAGTGAAATATGCAGAGTAGGGGCCTGACTTGCACAGTTCAGTTCACCAGACATTTATTAAGCACCTACTATGTGTCAGGTTCTGGGGATACAAATAGGACTAAAACACATTCTTGGCTTCAAGTTGCTTATCATATGGTGGGGGAAATGGACTAGTGAACAGTGGGATACATACCTGTGGCCTTTTCAGTAATGGACATTTGTATAAGGCACAGAATCAGGTGTCCTCATAGGAAAATAATCCACAGAGCAGGCCTGCTGTCATGCCATGCCCTTAGCTATCATGGGCCACTGAGCAGCCACATGGTGCATTTGAGGCCATGAGCTTCCAGAGTTTGATGAGTTTTAACCAGAGGGATGATTAAGTGGGTTCAGGTCTTGCCTCTGCCTCTTACAAGTTGTGTAGCCTTGAGAAAGTCACTGAACATCTCCATGCCTCAGTTTCCTCACAGTGGTACTTACTTCACAGGGCTGTTGGAAGGATGAGATGTGTTCCACAGTGTTAGCTTTGATGATGGAAAATAAGGCTGTGTGCTCAGGAGTCACTCTACTCTGGCCACCTACACCACACTCTCAACAGTGGCCACCTCTGGCTTTTAATGGAGCAAGGACTTGAAGACCCTCAAGCATTTTGAGTGCAAAATCCGCTAGATTTTAATGCTGCTGTTTCTGATCTTGCAGCTCTGTCTTTCTCCATCCAAAACGTGAGCCATTTCTCAGCAACTTGCATCTGTTATCTTTCCAAAGCATTCAGCTCAGTGTCATAGAAGCAGCAACTCTTTTCCACAATTATACATAGTAGGTTTATTCATAGCTAGGTAAATTAAGTATTTATAATAACGAATACAACTGGCAAATAGTTGAGGGGACACACTGCGGGTAGTCTGCTTCGCTCATGGAACACAAGTGTAAGAGTCTCCTTGAGCTGTCATAAGGCTGTGGCCGTTGGTTCCTTGCATCTGACAGAGCGAATACAAAGAATAGGTAAAGCGGGCGAATCAGATAAAGAGAGTTTTCACTGCCTAAATTTGTTTTCCAGGGACTGGCACAGATGGGCCAGTTGCAGTGGATGTTGAGAGAGTGAGCTCTGGCCTCCCTGAGGAGAGCCAACAGTCTAGAGAGAGACATAACGATATTAGTCCATCTCCAGACCTACTGTCCAGGGTCTTTGGATATCTGGTCTGAGCAAGGAAGGTGCCCAGGGCAGAGGTCACGGGGGTAGAGGGAGGGATGGAGGTTAGGAAAACATAGCCCCAGCCTGCCCACTCTAAGTGTATTCCATTAGGGCATGGGGCAGAGAAGAGGATGCCATCCCTTGGCAGAGCAAAGCAGGGGCTAGCTCTGGCTCACAAAAGGGAGTGCACTCCTCGGGTCACCTGAGGAGTATTCAGAAGGAGTTGCCCACCCCGGAAGGCCAGGATGGCATTGACCCCTTTGTACAGGGACCCAGGCAGCCACAACGTGTTCGAATCCCACTGGATTCAAAATCTCAGGCAGAAGCGCTGTGAATTGTGCAAGACTGTTGAATCACAGATCTGTACTTCTGAAGCAAATAATGCAACATATGTTAAGAAAAAAGAAAAAGAAGAAGATAGCAGGAGGGGAAGAATGACGGGGAGTAAGTCAGAGGGGGAGATGAACCATGAGAGACGATGGACTCTGAAAAACAAACTGAGGGTTCTAGAGGGGAGGGGGGTGGGGGGATGGGTTAGCCTGGTGATGGGTATTAAAGAAGGCACATTCTGCGTGGAGCACTGGGTGTTATGCACAAACAATGAATCATGGAACACTACATCAAAAACTAATGATGTAATGTATGGTGATTAACATAACAATAAAAAATTAAAAAAAAATCTCAGACAGAGGCTGGTATCACCTAATGCTGCCTGGGACGGCCTGACCTCAGCCACAGTGTGCTAGAATTAAATGAGAACCACCATATTCCCAGAGTAGAATTCGCACATAGTTTTCCTCCTAGCCATGTCTTCCTGGTTTTCAGTGTGGAAACCGAGGCTCCCAGAAGTTCAGCAACTTGTTTACATGGCACAGGAGTGGGAGAGCAGGATCCCAGAGCTCCCTCTTTTCCTCCCAGCCCAAATTTGGTTCATACACCAGGCAGGCAGCTGCTTCTATAAGAGCTCAGCCCCCTGCTCTGGCCGCTGTGATGGCCATGGCCCTTCATGGTGGGTTACTGCACGGGGAGGAAGGCCTCTGCTTAATAATGTAGCAGAGATTAGAAAAGCGGAGGCCAGACTTAGGCCAAGGAAATACCTAGTTACTAAAACAATATCAGACAGCAGCCTTTTAAACCAGCTGCAGCTCAGGGGACGGAGCGGTGCTGGGTCATGTCTACAGCTCCGGGCCTGCAGAGGAGGCCCTCACTTCTTTATAACACTGCCTCTTCCTGTTACTGCACATGTGCGCTGGGGCCAGGCACATGGGCTCTTTTACAGTCCGAGCAATAAATGAGTCAAATTGGCCAATTCTCTGGGCTGGGGGACTGGCTGCACTGAAGGAGGGAAGAATTCAGCAGGTGAGGTCCCCAGACATGGGCACCAGGGCGAGGGGACGGGGTGGGAAGCTCTGGAGTCCTCAGAGTCCTTTGTTCGATTTGGATTCAGTACCCCATTCCTCCCCCACCCCCAGAATGAATCGAGAGGATGCGGGGCGGTTGGGCCGCCACCTCGCCAAATTCATTATTTATTGTGTACGGCCATTATTATTACAGCTTTTATTGACAGCACTGGACTTTATATTCTGGGGCTTCTTAGGGCATCTCAACCACTGTCTGGACTTTTAAATACTATCGAAATACTGATGACTCCCAAACTTCTTTCCAGCCCGGACTGTCCACTCACTGCAAGCCCGTACTTCCCCTTTGTCCCCGGGTCCCTCCGTGGGGGTGTCTGACAGGCTCCTCAGCCAAGGCAGGTCCACAGCTCCACTGTGGACTCTTTACACCACAGTAGATGATGTTATGATCTACCTGGTGGTCATAGCCCCAGAGCACGGGTCGCCTTTAATTCCTCCCTTGCCCTCATGGCCCTTATCCAGTCCACCCACAGACCCTGCTGGCTCTCCTTCCAGAGGGTCTCCTGGATCTGTCCACTTCCCTCCACCTGTACCACCCGGTTCTAGCTGTAGCCATCTTTGGCCTCCTTACCAACAGGCATCGCGGCTTCCGGGTTCCTTCTCACCCATTCTAAGGCAGGTAATCTCTCTCTCCAGTGCAGAGCCTCCCAGTGTCTTCCCATTACAGTTGACATAAAACCCCAACTTCATGCCATGGCCCTTGGGTCCCTGTGGCCTCTGACCTTGCCTCCCACTCCTCAGGACCCTCCAGGCTCTACAGACCTTTCTGGCCAATTAACAGACCATGTTTGTTCCCCTCTGAGGCCCTCTGCTTGGAATGGTTTCCTTCAGGGCTCCCCTGGGACTGGCTTCTCATGACTCAGGGTCTACTACATGCCAGCTTCTCAGAGAGGTCTTCCCAGCCCACCTTAGTTAAATAACACCCTCTGCTTCTCCTTAGCCTATACTCTTGCTGTATCATGCATACAGCATTTATAATGATATGAAATTATCTTATTTCTTTACATGCACTGGAGTCTAGACCTCACTGGAGCAGGAAGCATTTGTGGGGCTGCCGATGGTCTAATAATCCAACTAACAATATCATGGACAGAACAGTGGTTTCTTGACATCTAATTTACTCAGTTATATGAGTGACCATGTCACTCCCTGCTTAAGCTCCTTCAATGTCTTTTCATAAATTAGAATGACGGGTGAATACCTCTGCTCTGAGCAAGGCCTAGCACGGTGCCTGGGACATAGTGGGCTCTCAGTAAATATTTATTCCATGAATTCATGAACAAGTTGTTTTTTCTAATTTCAATAATAACCTACCAAAGTAGGTTTCGTTTGCTCAATGTTACAGTAAGTTCAAGTTCAAAGATGTCAGGTATCTTCCCTTAGGTCATCCAAGCTGGTAGGTGGCAGAGATGAACTTCAAAACCAGTTTCATCTTGCTCCAGTGCTCTTCTCTAAGGCCATGCCACTTTGCCTTGGGTGCTCCTCTCAAAACGGAGAGTTTGGGGAGGGTCACCTGGGGAAATATTTCTTAGCTGGCTCATGGTTACTCCTGTAGAGGGGTTACTCTTCCTGGACCTGGGGTCTTTGCAGTTACCATCATCATCATCCCAGTAGCTGCAGACGAGGGAGCACGTGGAGTGTGTGGAGGGCGGGTGGAGTAGTTAGTTGCTGTTCTGCAGCTCTGGGTTATCCTCACAGAGACCATACCAGTGTGGCCCTGTGGTCACCTGCAGCCAGCCTGCTTCGGTGAGTTAATACAGTTAATTGCACCAAGCTACCAATGCAACCAGGGGCAGTGTCTGAGAAAAGTCCAGAGACACTAGAACGGAACCACTTGGGTAGCTGATTGATAGCAATCATTGGATGCTGTGTTTCCATGTGGTAACACAGGTGCTACCAAATTGCCCTTCTATCCACCAGCACCTGCTATCCCCCCCCATGTGGAGGGGACCCCTCCTTCTGTAAAATCCTTGACTTTCTGGTTGTGTCCCCCCTCTTCATTTTGCCTTGGATACATGCTGTTTGCTCTGAGCCTCACCTGACACCTGAGAATAAAGGTGACCTCTCACAACAAATTGACAAAGGATTTCTGGATTCAGGGTAAAGGCTTTGCCTCCCTAGGAGAGAACTGATGATTCCATCCTCTCAGGGGGCTCCAGAATACCTCACAAAGTAACCTTGCCATGGTTTACCTGGGCCCTTATACGCACATCTGAAATATGGCTCCTGTTCAAGGGAGAGGCCTTTTGCTAATAGTGTCTTAGTTCTCTCTCCCATTGCCTCTTCTAGTCCTTATAATTTGGATCTAGTGCAATTGATCAGATTGTGAGAGAGTCCAGGAACAGTAAGCAAAATTTGCCGTTTTCATGCAAAGCTGAAAGACATAGCTATTTCGCATGCAGTGATTAGACGTTTTTATGGCCAACCTATCACATTACACACCACAGATTTCCAATAAATAAAGGAGAGCTGGAGTGGGGGCTGCTGATTGTCTAACAATCCAACTAACAATATCATGGACAGAACAGTGGTTTCTTGACATGTAATTTACTCAATTATATGAGTGATCATGTCACTCCCTGCTTAAGCTCCTTCAATGCCTTTCCATAAATTAGAATGACAGGTGAATACCTTAGTGCTTCCCTCCATCATGGCACTTCCCACAGAGCACTGGAGGGGGATCTTCCCTCGTGCCTCCCCTACTAGGCTGGGTGTCCCATGAGGCAGGGACCACACGATTTTTCTTAGTATCCCTTGACTAGTGCAAGCCTGGTGTCCCAAGAGAACCCTCTCGGGGTTCTGAGTGGTTTGCACAGTTTGCTGAGTGGATAAACAACTGAATGATTAACTCAAGATACTGTGGACAGGGGTGGGGATGGACCAGGGATGGACCAGGGAACACTTCATGGACCTGACATGGCTCACGTTCTAGCCCCAATTCACAAAGTGACATTTCTAGATATTTGACACATCCCCTGGAACTCTCTCAGTGTAGACCCTTAAACTTGAATTGTTCAATTAGAATTATGCCAACTTAACTGCTCGTGCTGTAACAAAGATTGAGAGAACATGAGCAAACTCATACCCAAGAGAGAAAAAAGGAGGGAGGAATGGGGGTGGAGAGATGGGACTGGAAGAGGGAAGGAGAAGAGAGGGAGAGAGGGAGGGGGAGAGAGAGAGAGAGAGAAGGAATATGAGGGGAGAGGTGATGATGTCTCTTCTGTTCTGGTTCTCTTGTGTTCCCTGTGACCAGACATGTTGCTGCTCCAAGTGTGATAAAGGATTTGTAGACTGGCCTTAACACCTAATTCACCCCACCCTTACCTCAAGTGAGGGAAAACTTTTCTGGGTGTATATTTGCCACATCTAAGTGACCCAGATGATTTGGGGATATATACTGAATTTATCTGTATTCTAATAGCTGATCCCAGTAATTGTCTTTTTATCTAATCTGCATCTCAGCAATAATAGTGTTTATATTCATGGAAGACGTAGGGTAGTGGGGACTCATCACATGCTCTTGTCAATTCACGAGGTTCTGCGTGGAGCTGCCTGTCATGCAACCAGGGATATCCTGCCCCTTAATCCTTAATTCGGTGGAGCCCCTACCCCTGCCTGCTGAGGTCCTGGAGAAGCGGACCAGCATGGTGGTTCCCACAGGGAGGCTGGGCTGGCCCATGGCCACAGGGTGACTGCCATGGCCCTTCCACTCACCTCCAACAGGAGCAAGTTGGACCAGATTTTCAGATGTCCTTTAACACAATCTGGAAATTGGGATTTTTTTTTTTTAAATGTGAAATCTTTGCTTTAACATTAGCAACAGATTTCTAAAACATCATATGCTGCTCCCTGTCCCCCCCCAAAAGTCTGTGGGTAGCATTGGAATCCTGGCTCTTTGGGCTCCAGAGGCAGCAGGGTGGCCTGGAGGACCTGGGGAGACTTTGAGGTTGAATTCCTTGTGGGCCCACAGTGATTCTCCAGTCCTCGTCTGAGAGCAGAGAAATCAGTCCTGATGTGGAGACAGGTCCCTCTTTTCTTGCTGGAGAATTTTCAGGAGGAGTAACCCTGACATGTGGGCCATGATCATTATTGTAGTCACCCAATGGCCAGTTTACACAGCACGGGCTCTCGCTCTGCCGTCGTGGTGAGGCCCTTCCTCTGCGTGCCAGTGTAGCGGACTGAGCCCGTGCGGCTGGGCCATTCCCCATGCTCAGGGTCCGCGAGCTGGTCTGCGGGACACAGTCTGCACCCCCCGCTTCCTCATAGTCGTCTGGCTCCAAGAACCAGTGGGCAGGACTTTGGCATCACTTCTGGGATGCCGCCCAGAGCTTGGCTCCTGGAATTCTTAGGAACTCATCTTCCCAAGGGATTGGGCTCCCCTGGTGCTTGCTGGCACCCGGATGGAGTCGTGGGCTATGTAAGGCAAGGAAGCAGGGCAGCTCTGCTCAGACTCCTGCCTGAGGTTCTGCTGGCTCCCGGGGAGAAGCCGAGTATTGCCTCTGATCCTTTTCCAGGTGAATCAGCCAGGAGCAGCTGAGCCGCCCGCCTGCCATCTCCCCAGGACTGTGTGTTGGCGGGCAGAGGGGAGCAGAAGGCCAGCTGGGAGGCAGAGTCTGGGCAGATGGAGGCACCGCCGGCGGTGGAGATGGGCGCGTGTGGGCAGTAGGGAGACGAGTCCGTGGAAGGCAGGGGCTCGTGTGGAGCTTCAGGGAGTAGAGGCCGTGGCCTTCAGGGGACGGCCCTGCGGGCCTGTTCTGCCCCGAGCCTCCACACTGCAGCTCCTACAGTCACAGGCACCTCCAAGCTCTCCTTGCTGCATCGAGAAAATGCCCGTAATAACTACCTCCCACCGTGGTGATGAGCTGATATTTGTGAGCAGGCTTGAGACGCCATAGATTGCCGTACCTAAGTGAGAGGATTATTGTGTTTACCTATTTTTTTATTCCAGTTCTCAAGTACTTATTTTTTCCCCAGGTCTTTAAAGCAGACATTTTTAAAGATCTCCAGAGTGGACCAGGTCAGGGAAGTGGCCACAGGGCCTCTTTTGAGCCTTTGCCATGGCCTGCTGGCACCGAGACTGTTGCTCCCACCCCTAATTGGCCTCTCAACACCCAGCCTGGCCTCCTCTGCTCCTTGGTCCACATGGCCTCCAGAGGCACTGCTCTCGCCTTCCTGCTTCACAACCCCTAGCTTGTCATTCTGCTTTCACATGGGAGAAGCACGTAAGCCGTGTGCTGGGCAGGGGGCTGGAATGAGGAGATGGAGAGGGCTCAGCTGTACCCCTGGCTTGTGGGCTGGGGATCCTCAATCCCTTCAGGACAAGAGTCATGGCTCCCAAGTTCTCTGGGGCCATCCCCTGCCCACGTCTCCCACCTGTCCTCCTCTGCCCCTTTCTCACCAGCCTCCTGGTTAAACTCCCAGAGCTGACTGGCCAGTGCTGGTCTCAGACCACGGCCGGGCCAGTGCAGGGCTTCTAGGCTTTGCCCGCTCATCTCCTGCATGCCCTTTCTTCTTCCTCCATTCCTTGCTTCATTTGCCAGGTTCCTGCCCAGCCTTCACGACTCAGCCTTTGTAGGCTTGCAAGTGATAGAAATTTAACTCAAAATAACTTAAAGGAAAAGTGAGTGTATTGATTCAGCTCCCTGAGACCGTGTCCCACTTAACTCTGACTCATCATCTGACCCTGGGCCTGCACCCCATCGGGCTCAGTGCCTGTGAACCCACTGAATGAGGCCCAACTTCAGGCTCCTGCACACATGGAGCCACACTGAGAAGAGTCTAAAGTCAGCTGGCAGACCTGGGGGTTGTGATCCTGGCAACAGGCATGGACCCTTGCTGGGCACATTGGCCTAGATCCTGCAGGTCCTGTGGTCTGCTGAGATCCTCCATTTAGATCCACTCCTTTGTGAGCTGAGAATGTTGTGTCACGTACAGGATGACAGTAATGCCCAGCGAGGATAGTGATGCATAGCTCATGGTCACAGGAGCTGGTCCTTTTCCTGTGGGGGAAAAATCAACCCAGTGGCCAGCACCATGAACCCCCAGGGGTAGGGCCAGCCCTGAAGCTGTGTTCTTCCTTTTTGAGCACCTCTCTTATCCTTCTCTGACCCTCAGGCCTCCACCTTCAGCCAGTTCTCCTGGGCAGTTAGCTGAGCATACTTAACACCAACCTTCCCAAAGGCACTAACTACAGAAACACGATCACCATCAGTTGGGAGATATGCCACAAGAAAATTGTTCCTAATGACAAAGAATCCAAGTTCGTGAAATCCAGGGGTACAAGGTTATTCCCTATAACTTCTCCCTCACTCACGTGTGCTTTCCTGAGTGGCTGCACTGTAGGGTGCTGGAGACTGCGTGTTACCCTCAGCTTCTCACGCCTGTGGTGCAACACCATTATCTGGTGTTTCTAGGGAGGCTGTGCCAGGCCTGACAGTGTCACCCGCCGAGGCAGGGAGTCAGGCAGTCAGGTAAGACTTGCTGTCCTAGGCCTTCCTCCTTCCCTTTAGTAACGGGAGTACTTGCCCCTGAGCACCCAGGTCTGCCAAGTGAAGTTCAGGTGAATCACATGCAATCCCCGGGAGAGTGGCTGAGAGAAGGCCAACTCCCTCCCCCATCTCTGCGTGGAGATTATCACCAGTCCTCCCAGGGATGGTGCTGGTGAGCCTGAGGGAGTCTGTTCTTCGTAGCCCAGCTGAGGATGGCCGTGGGAAGGCTGGGACTTCTGGGCAGTGTTCTGGTCCCGTCTCCGTTGATCTTTCTGAGAGATGTTTGTGACTTAAGAACAAGTTTCAGGCTGTTCTTAAAGCAGTTTCTTAAGAAAGTGGCTCAGGTGAAATTAGCTATTCTGAATAATTCATTTTTCTTCTTTCAAACTTAAATTTGCTTTTCTCTTAGTGGAGAATCAGCCAGATGTGAGGCAGGGATAGTTGACAGCTCATATTAAAGTAATTAAAGGACAGAGGGAGGCTCGAGTCCTGTAATTGTCATGGAGAGAGGTGACTCAGGGGTTGGCATTACTGTCCACCGCTGGAGTGGAGAGCTCCTTGCTGAGCACCTGGCAAGCCCACTGGGCTAGAGGGCTGAGCCCCTGCGGACAGGGACTCTTGGCTGTGACTTCCTCTGGCCTCCAGACAGCCAGCAGGAAGGTGGGTTTGGCCCCTTGGTGACAACTGTGACTATATACAGGGACAGTGGTTTTCTCGGTCAGGAGACCCATGCTGAAGGTGCAAAGGATCTCCAGTGCCACGGAGCCCAGCATGTCCTGAACTTCTGTCATTCATACAGCACCACCTTGTTGAAGTTTGGACATAGGGGTGTACTACCTGTACCACTGTTGATTCACTTTTTAAAAATTTAAGTGTGTTCATTTGTAAAAGCACGTTTAAATCACTCTAGTCTGTGGAAAATTGGACATATGAAATAAATAAAGGACAATTGTCAAGATGAATCAAATGAGAAAAAGGATATTCAGCTTTAGCTAAAATCTAAAGCCTGTTTTCTTACATTTGAATATCATGTATTCAAGAGGTATTAAAGAAATACCACCCACAAACTAAGACTTTCTTTCTGAAGGTAATCAGAAGGCTTGAAAGAGAGCATGTGTTTCTCCCTCACCCACTCAGTATGATTTAGTGTGGTGTTTGGCATCACCCTAAAATTGCTCTGTGTGTCACCATTAGTGCTCACCCAGGAAACCCTACTTCCCCCAGCTCTCCACTCCCATTTTGCAGAAGGTGTGCCTGAGGCTCATAGATAGAGCAATATGTGCAAGGTGTCCAGAGCTGGCCAGAGGCAGTGCAGAATGAAGTCCAGGTCTGAAGACTGTCTAAGGAACTGGAATCATTGGGTCACTGCTCAGCCTGGAGAATCAACATCTGATCCCAGTTCCAAGCCAAAAACATTTACTAAGCAGAGGGTCCAATAAGAAATGCACAGGGTAGAGATTCAAGGGGGAAACTGGCCCCATTTTCTGAACTTTGGAGGAAGTTTGGACAGAGTTCTGGAAGAGATAAGACAGGTCTTCAGAGTTGTTATAGAATGATTTATATCAAAACCTAGCCTGATGCCATGATAACAGGCAAAATCAACCCAAAAGGACATTGGTAAGGTCCATCCTTGAAGAAATTTACAAGATAAAGAAAGTCAGAGAATACTATAAACGGAGGCTTGAAAAAATCAGCATCCTCCAGAGGGCATCTTAGATTTGAAGCACAAATAATAAGAGACTTCTTTGAGAATCCTGGATTCCTCTTCCTTTATATCTAACCCAAATGTTGGAGTTGGGTGGGCCTTCCCCCGACCCCACACTTCACTCCGTTGTCCCCGCTGTTGCAACTGTGCCTCTTGTTCCAGGGTTAGAAGCGGCCTTGTTGGGGAGTGGGGGAGGGGGGATGACACTCTGCTCTGGTCTGAACTGGCCCATATGGCCGAACAGTAGACACAGAACCAAAGGTGACAAGGATGTTGCTGTTCTCCAACAGTTGAAGGACTGACTGGAAAATGAGAGGGTGCCTTGCTGGCAGACCGGGCTGCTTTGCTCCTGGGCTTCTGTGGAAGTGAGTTTCTTCAGTGTTAACAGTGACTAACACTCTGGGTTTATACCAGTCTCTTAGGCCACCAAAGGTGCTTCGGTGAGGATGCCTTCAAGGGCTGGTTTGTCAGGCACCTCCTGGGTGCTGCCCATTGGAGGTAAAGGCTGGTTCAATTTCTTCTCCTTTGTCCGTCCCTCTTGTCACTGGCCTAAAAGGTTCTTGGTGCAGGTCTTCTAGTGGGGGCCACATGACCCCACAACCAGGAGCTCTCCTTGGAGAATGCAGTAGCCCTCCATGCCACCAAGACATGGCCCCAGCCACTTCAGAGGGCATGGCATTGAGGGCCCATCATGGGAACCACAGGGCCAGACAGCCAGGCCCCTACCATGGCTCAGCCAAGATTCCTCTTCCAGGGCCACCATCAGCGCACCCTGCCAGTGCTTGGCAGAGTGAGGCCGCAGTGGATGAGCATTTGCGCTGTAGAGCTGTGCTGTGAGGCTGGCGGCCTGCAGGCCTTCCAGGTGCACTCAGCACAGATGAGAATCCCAGGTGTGTCCTCACAGGAAGGTTAGGAAGCTTGGAATTGGGCTTCTGGGTCCTTCTTTCAAGAGGGAGGAGCTGTTATTGCTTTATCTGTAAGAGGAAAGGGTGGTGTGAGAATTACATGGTCAAGGGTTCTGGAACTCGGGAAGCAGTTAGGAGGAATAACGCTGTTCATCACTGGAATAACACCAGTTCCACCCTGCCTGGGCAGATCAAGGGTAGGGTAGCACAAGGGCCCTGGTCCAAACAGTTTGAGCACTCTGCCTTCATGGGGGATTCTGGGTAGCTGAACCTTTGCTGGTTGTGGGAGGACCCTTTGTTAGCAATGGCCTGGAGCCTTCCTACTAACATCCTTAATGTAGGAAATGGCACCTCCTAGGGAGGCAGAGGCCCCAAACGCTCCATGGGAAGAGGCGAGTGGGTGTGTTTCCCATGGGGATGGGTAGCAGGTATGTGGAATGTACCTAGGAGCATGTTGTATGTAGATGTGTGTGTAGTGGGACAGGACATGTAGGTGGGTGCCGGCAGGTAGGAGCAGGGGATTCTCTGAAAGGAAAGCCCACCAAGAAGCAAAATGCAGACCCCAGGCTGACTTGAAACCAAGGTGCCTTGGTTGATAATGGATGAGATGAACCGCCATTCCAGAGCTGCTTCCTCTGGGGTCCCACCTGCCACAGACGGATGGAGCCACTGGAGAGACCACTAGCCGAGACTGAGTGCTGGCCATCTGCAGAGCCAGTTCAGAAGGGATGCTCTCCTGAAGGGACCTCTTTTATAAACCAGGCAGGATCCACAGGAGAAGGGGGTCTGACAAGCAACGCTAATTGGTTTATGTCCATCTGTAGAGCTGCCTCAACAGACGTCCACACCAGAATGGTAAATAGATGAATAATTGAGAGTGAGGAAGAGCCTCTTAGACAAGTCAGCCCCTTAACACAGGCATAGATCTTATTTTTAATCCCCGGAATTCTGACTTTTTAAAAAGAGCTTGACTTGGCAGGCAGTAGAAGAAAATGTGGGAGTGACTGCTACGTCTGACCGTGGGTTGGCACAGCTTCCAATCAAAGATGACTGAGCAAATGAAAATAAGGGTTCACGGAGGGTTAATAAAGCTTTATTGCAAAAGCCCAAGAAAGAATTCATGGAACGAAATGATAGCGGGGAGCTGTCCAACAATATTCTTTGGGATGCATCCAAGACTGTAATCAGAGGCAAGCTAATTCAGTACTAATTTCAGGAAAAAAAGATGGGGAAAAAATGGATAATTAGGAAAGAAAATGGAAACACTAGAGGAATCATATAAACATAAATTAGGTCCTGAAATACTAACACAATTAATCATAGCCAGGGGTGAATCAAACTTCATCCTATCAAGAAGAACTGAATATTTCATAAAGTATACAAAAGAAGGATGAACTGAGGGGCATATGGCCAGCCATAACTAAAAAAACAAAACAAAACAAACAAACAAAACAAACACTTGTCAGAAATTAACAACTGAAATGCGAGAGAGAAATCACATCTTCATTAACCAGTGGGGATGATAAATGGACTCAGGAAATACAACAAATGCTCATATTCCTCAAAGCCGAATCTCCTTCTATTGAAATTACAGCCATAACTTTCAAAAATCTTTTTATTTTTCCTCTCTCAGGAACAGAATGATTCATTGTATATAAAAAAGAAAGGAGAACAGAGGAAATAATTAAAGCTATAAAAAAATTCCCAATTACAAAGCCTCAGAGTCCAGATGGCTATACCACGGATTCACCGTGAAGAATCAACTTGCACACGCATGCGTTGTGTGTGTGTGTGTGTGTGTGTGTGTGTGTGTGTGTGTGTGTGTGTGTGTCGGGGGGAGAACATCTCTAAACTGATGGAACCGGAGACCTGCGGAAGGATGTCCTGTGAGAACACTTCTTTCTGCTTGCAGTATCTTTTTTTAAAAAACTTTTTATTGTTATGTTAATCACCATACATTACATCATTAGTTCTTGATGTAGTGTTCCGTGATTCATTGTTTGTGCATAACACCCAGTGCTCCATGCAAAATGTACCCTCTTTAATACCCATCACCAGACTAACCCATCACCCCACCCCCTCTGCTCTAGAACCCTCAGTTTGTTTTTCAGAGTCCATCATCTCTCATGGTTCATCTCCCCCTCCGACTTACTCCCCTTCATTCTTCCCCTCCTGCTATCTTCTTCTTTTTCTTTTTTTGTAACATATGTTGCATTATTTGTTTCAGAAGTACAGATTCAACAGTCTTGCACAATTCACAGCGCTCACCATAGCACATACCCTCCCCAATGTCTATCACCCAGCCACCCCATCCCTCCCACCCCCCATCACTCCAGCAACCCTCAGTTTGTTTCCTGAGATTAAGAATTCCTCATATCAGTGAGGTCATATGATACATGCCTTTCTCTGATTGACTTCTTTCACTCAGCATAACACTCTCCAGTTCCATCCATTTCGTTGCAAATGGCAAGATCTCATTCCTTTTGATGGCTGCATAATATTCCATTGTGTTTATATACCACCTCTTCTTTATCCGTTCATCTGTTGATGGACATCTTGGCTCTTTCCACAGTTTGGCTATTGTAGACATTGCTGCTATAAACATTGGGGTGCACGTACCCCTTCGGATCCCTACATTTGTATCTTTGTGGTAAATACCCAGTAGTGCAATTGCTGGATCGTAGGGTAGCTCTATTTTCAACTGTTTGAGGAACCTCCATACTGTTTTCCAGAGTGGTTGCACCAGCTTGCATTCCCACCAACAGTGTAGGAGGGTTCCCCTTTCTCCACATCCCTGCCAACATCTGTCGTTTCCTGATTTGTTAATTTTAGCCATTCTGCCTGGTGTGAGGTGGTATCTCATGGAGGTTTTGATTTGGATTTCCCTGATGCTGAGCGATGTTGAGCACTTTTTCATGTGTCTGTTGGCCATTTGGATGTCTTCTTTGGAAAAATGTCTCTTCATGTCTTCTGCCCATTTCTTGATTAGATTATTTGTTCTTTGGGTGTTGAGTTTGATGAGTTCTTTATAGATTTTGGATACTAGCCCTTTATCTGATATGTCATTTGCAAATATTTTCTCCCATTCTGTCGGTTGTCTTTTGGTTTTGTGGACTGTTTGTTTTGCTGTGCAAAAGCTTTTTATCTTGATGAAATCCCAATAGTTCGTTTTTGCCCTTGCTTCCCTCACCTTTGGCGATGTTTCTAGGAAGAAGTTGCTGTGGCTGAGGTCGAAGAGGTTGCTGCCTGTGTTCTCCTTTAGGATGTTGATGGACTCCTGTCTCACATTTAGGTCTTTCAAATATTTGGAGTCTATTTTTGTGTGTGGTGTAAGGAAATGGTCCAGTTTCCTTCTTCTGCATGTGGCTGTCCAATTTTCCCAAGACCATTTGTTGAAGAGACTGTCTTTTTTCCATTGGACCTTCTTTCCTGCTTTGTCAAAGATGAGTTGACCATAGAGTTGAGGGTCCATTTCTGGGCTCTCTGTTCTGTTCCATTGATCTATGTGTCTGTTTTTGTGCCAGTACCATACTGTCTCGATGATGACGGCTTTGTAATAGAGCTGGAAGTCCGGAATCGTGATGCCGCCAGCTTTGCTTTTCTTTTTCAATATTCCTCTGGCTATTCGGGGTCTTTTCTGGTTCCATACAAATTTTGGGATTATTTATCCCATTTCTTTGAAAAAAGTGGATGGTATTTTGATGGGGATTGCATTGAATGTGTAGATTGCTCTAGGTAGCATTGACATCTTCACAATGTTTGTTCTTCCAGTCCATGAGCATGGAACGTTTTTCCATTTCTTTGTGTCTTCTTCAATTTCTTTCATGAGTATTTTATACTTTTCTGAGTACAGATCCTTTGCCTCTTTGGTTAAATTTATTCCTAGGTATCTTATGGTTTTGGGTGCAATTGTAAATGGGATCGACTCCTTGATTTGTCTCTCTTCTGTCTTGTTGTTGGTGTATAGGAATGCCACTGATTTCTGTGCATTGATTTTATATCCTGCTACTTTACTGAATTCCTGTATGAGTTCTAGCAGTTTTGGGGTGGAGTCTTTTGGGTTTTCCACATACAGTATCATATCATCTGCAAAGAGTGAGAGTTTGACTTCCTCTTTGCCGATTTGGATGCCTTTGATTTCTTCTTGTTGTCTGATTGCTGTGGCTAAGACTTCTAATACTATGTTGAATAGCAGTGGTGAGAGTGGACATCCCTGCCGCGTTCCTGACCTTAGGGGAAAAGCTCTCAGCCTTTCCCCATTGAGAATGATATTCACTGTAGGTTTTTCATAGATGGCTTTTATGATATTGAGGTATGTACCCTCTATCCCTATACTCTGAAGAGTTTTGATCAAGAAAGGATGCTGTACTTTGTCAGATGCTTTTTCTGCATCTATTGAGAGGATCATATGATTCTTCTTCTTTCTTTTGTTAATGTATTGTATCACGTTGATTGATTTGCGGATGTTGAACCAGGCTTGCTGCCCAGGGATAAATCCCACTTGGTCATGGTGAATAATCCTTTTAATGTACTGTTGGATCCTATTGGCTAGTATTTTGGTGAGAATTTTTGTATCCATGTTCATCAAGGATATTGGTCTGTAATTCTGCTTTTTGATGGGGTCTTTGTCTGGTTTTGGGATCAAGGTAATGGTGGCCTCATAAAATGAGTTTGGAAGTTTTCCTTCCATTTCTATTTTTTGGAACAGTTTCAGGAGAATAGGTATTAATTCTTCTTGAAATGTCTGATAGAATTCCCCTGGGAAGCCATCTGGCCCTGGGCTTTTGTTTGTTGGGAGATTTTTGATGACTGCTTCAATTTCCTTAGTGGTTATAGGTCTATTCAGGTTTTCTATTTCTTTCTGGTTCAATTTTGGTAGTTGATACATCTCTAGGAATGCATCCATTTCTTCCAGGTTATCTAATTTGCTGGCATATAGTTGCTCATAATATGTTCTTAGAATTGTTTGTATTTCTTTGGTGTTGGTTGTGATCTCTCCTCTTTCATTCATGATTTTGTTGATTTGGGTCATTTCTCTTTTCTTTTTGATAAGTCTGGCCAGGGGTTTATCAATCCTGTTAATTCTTTCAAAGAACCAGCTCCTAGTTTCGTTGATCTGTTCTACTGTTCTTTTGGTTTCTAGTTCATTGATTTCTGCTCTGATCTTTATTATTTCTCTTCTGCTGCTGGGTTTAGGCTTTATTTGCTGTTCTTTCTCCAGCTCCTTTCGGTGTAGGGTTAGGTTGTATATTTGAGACCTTTCTTGTTTCTTGAGAAAAGCTGTATTGCTATATACTTTCCTCTCAGGACTGCCTTTGCTGTATCCCAAAGATTTTGAACAGTTGTGTTTTCATTTTCATTGGTTTCCATGAATTTTTTTACTTCTTCTTTAATTTCCTGGTTGACCCATTCATTCTTTAGTAGGATGCTCTTTAGCCTCCATGTATGTGAGTTCTTTCCAACTTTCCTCTTGTGATTGAGTTCTAGTTTCAAAGCATTGTGGTCTGAAAATATGCAGGGAATAATCCCAGTCTTTTGGTACCGGTTGAGACCTGATTTGTGACCTAGGATGTGATCAATTCTGGAGAATGTTCCATGGGCACTAGAGAAAAATGTGTATTCCATTGCTTTGGGATGGAATGTTCTGAATATATCTGTGAAGTCCATTCGGTCCATTGTGTCATTTAAAGTCTTTATTTCCTTGTTGATCTTTTGCTTAGATGATCTGTCCATTTCAGTCAGGGGGGTGTTAAAGTCCCCCAGTATTATTGTATTGTTGTCAATGTGTTTCTTCGCTTTGTTATTAATTGCCTTATATAATTGGCTGCTCCCCTGTTAGGGGCATAGATATTTACAATTGTTAGATCTTCTTGTTGGATAGACCCTTTAAGTAGGATATAGTGTCCTTCCTCATCTCTTATTACAGTCTTTGGTTTAAAATCTAATTTGTCTGATATAAGGATTGCCACCCCAGCTTTCTTTTGGTGTCCATTAGCATGGTAAATGGTTTTCCACCCCCTCACTTTCAATCTGGGGGTATCTTTGGGTCTAAAATGAGTCTCTTGCAGACAGCATTTCGATGGGTCTTGTTTTTTAATCCAATCTGATAGCCTGTGTCTTTTGATTGGGGCATTTAGCCCATTTACATTCAGGGTAACTATTGAAAGTTATGAATTTAGTGCCATTGTATTGCCTGTAAGGTGACTGTTACTGTATATTGTCTCTGTTCCTTTCTGATCTGTGCTGATTTTAGGCTCTCTCTTTGTTTAGAGGACCCCTTTCAATATTTCTTGGAGGGCTGGTTTCGTGTTTGCAAATTCCTTTAGTTTTTGTTTGTCCTGGAAGCTTTTTATCTCTCCTTCAATTTTCAATGAGAGCCTAGCTGGATATAGTATTCTTGGCTGCATATTTTTCTCGTTTAGTGCTCTGAAGATATCATGCCAGTCCTTTCTGGCCTGCCAGGTCTCTGTGGATAGGTCTGTTGCCAATCTAATATTTCTACCATTGTAGGTTACATATCTCTTCTCCCGAGCTGCTTTCAGGATTTTCTCTTTGTCTCTGAGACTCGTAAGTTTTACTGTTAGATGTCGGGGTGTTGACCGATTTTTATTGGTTTTGAGAGGGATTCTCTGTGCCTCCTGGATTTTGATGCCTGTTTCCTTCCCCACATTAGGGAAGTTCTCTGCTATTATTTGCTCCAATATACCTTCTACCCCTCTCTCTCTTTCTTCTTCTTCTGAGATCCCAATTATTCTAATGTTGTTTCGTCTTATCGTATCGCTTATCTCTCGAATTCTGTCCCCGTGATCCTGTAGTTGTTTCTCTCTCTTTTTCTCAGCCTCTTTAGTTTCCATCATTTGGTCTTCTATATCGCTGATTCTCTCTTCTGCCTCATTTATCCTAGCAGTTAGTGCCCCCATTTTTTATTGCACCTCATCAATAGCCTTTTTGATTTCGACTTGGTTAGATTTTAGTTCTTTTATTTCTCCAGAAAGGGTTTCTCTAATAACTTGCACGCTTTTTTCAAGCCCAGCTAGTATCTTTAAAGTCATGATTCTGAACTCTAGGTCCGACATCGTACTAATGTCCGTATTGAGTAGGTCCCTGGCTGACGGTACTATCTCTTGTTCTTTTTGCTGAGGTGATTTTTTTCGTCTTTTCGTTTTGTCCAGAGGAGACTAGATGAATGAGAGAACAAAATGCTAACAGGTTAACAATGTCCCCAGCAAATATACTCTATACAAATGAGAAAAGACCTGAAACCAGGGGAAAAGAAAGGGAAAGAAAGGAAAAAGAAAGAGAAAAGAAAGAAAAAAGAAACAAAAAGAAAAAGATAAATACAAAAACAGAACAATACGAAAAAACCGAATATGATCAAATATGATCAGGCTAGTGCATAGATCAGTGCCACACGCTAGATTTTGGGCGTATTTTGGTCTGTTAGAAAAAAGTGCCTCCTAAAATTTTAAAGGAAGAAAGACATATATGTACAAAATAAGGGTTGATAAAATGAAGGGATGGAAGATGACTGTAAAGATGAAAATTATAAAAGATTTTATAAAAGGAATTGATACAATAAGAAGTTGTTTGAAAAAAGAAAGAAGAAGATTTAAAAAAAAAAGAAAAAGAAGAAAAAGGGAGAGAATGTGATCAGGCAGGAGACTAGAACAAAGCCATACACTAGTGATTTAGGGTATATTTTGATACGTTAGAAAAAACTGTATCTCAAAATTTTAAAGAAAGAACAACTTATATATATATATACCAAAAATAAGGGTAACTACTATGAAGGGATAAAATATGACTCTAAAAATGAAAAATAGAAAATGTTTTTTTTTTTAAAAAGGGATTGATAAGATGTTGGTTGAAAAAGGGAGAAGGAAAAATTAAAAAAAAAACCGTTTAACAAAATTAACTTTGAAAAACTAATGAATCATGGTAAAAAAAAAAGCCATGAATTCTATGTGCAGTATTCCTCTAGCACTGGAGTTCTCCCGTTCTCCTTGATCGGTAAACTTGGTCTTGGCTTGCTGGCTGTTCGTGCTGATCTTCTGGGGGAGGGGCCTGTTGCCGTGGTTCCCAAATGTCTTTGCCGGAGGCGGAATTGCCCCACCCTTGTGGTCCGGGCTAAGCAAGCTGCTCGGGTTTGCTCTCAGGAGCTTTTGTTCCCTGCAAGCTCTCGGTACAGCTTTGGAGGACTGGGGTGAAAATAGTAGCCTCCCAATCTCCACTCGGAGGATCCGAGAACTCGGAGCCCCGCTCCTCAGTGCGCCCCCAGAGAAAAGCAGTTACTCCCGTCTCCCCGGTCTCCGGCCGCACTCCGTGCTTAGCCGGCCTGTGACCGAGCGTTTCTATCTCTGGCATCCAACTCGGTGTGGAGTCTCCAAACCCAGCAGATCCCTGCGGTGCGTTCCCGTGCCACTCCTTCCGGGGGAGGGAGAGGAGTCTCCCTGGCTCTGCCGCTTGTTGGGTCCCTGCTGGAGGAGCAGTGGCCCGACTGGGCCGCGGATCACAGTTTATGGCAACCCCGAGCTGAGAGCCTGCGCCTCGGCTCTGTCTCTGCAGCCGGCTTCCCCGCTCTGATACCCGGGAGCTCTGGCGCACTCAGGCACCCCCGGTCTCTCTGTGACCCCAAGGGTCCTGAGACCACACTGTCCCGGGAGGATTCCACCCCCCGCTTAGCCACTGCAGCGACGTCCCTCTGCCGAGCCAACTTCTAAAAGGTCCGATTTTTGTGCTCCGTGGCTCTATCACTTGCCAGAAGCGGCCGGCGGAGGCCCCTCCCCCGCCGTCTATCCTCCCGAATATCGCCTCGGATTCACTTCTCCGCACGTCCTACCTTCCAGTAAGTGGTCGCTTCTCTGTTCAGAGAGTTGTTGCTACTCTCCTGTTCGATCTCCTGTTGAGTTCGTAGTTGTTCAGAATGGTTTGATCCCTATTCAGCTGAATTCCTGAGACCAGACGAAATCCAGGTCTCCTACTCCTCCGCCATCTTGCTCCGCACCCCCCCCCCAGGAATCTCTGCTTGCAGTATTTTAGGAGTGGAAAGGAATATACGAGCTCACGTATTCCTGATTTGCTCACCCATATTCCTAATTTGCTCATCCTGACGTGTTGGCATTCTACTTTGAAGGAAGAGAAGCAAGCCGTAGTCTGTTCTGAGGAGCAGCCCTGGAAGCCTGTCCCAAAAAGCCCCATAGAGGAAACGAGGGCAGGCTGGAGAGACGTGAGAGTCGCTGCAAGGGAGAGGGCTCCCAAACGCAGAGTGTACACCAACTCTCTGGTCTAGGTCCTGGCTGTCTTATGAAGAAATGTCCTGCCATGAGGGATGGTGAGCGCTCTACCACAACAGGAGTTGTGTAACCTCCTGGCAGAAATGTTGAGGGGGATTCCAGTACTGAATTTGAAAGGGTCCTGCTTAATCCTTGTGTTTCATAATTTTGAGATTGCAAGCCGGTCCAACTTTAAACCCTCATAGAAAGGCCAAGTGATCTATTTAAGATTTCTGGAGGAGGACAGGGTAACATGGCTGGCTGTTAACAACTGGCCATGAAAATAAAGGACATTGCTTCACTCATGAAGAGGAATTGAGGAGGGCGTCTGGACAAGGGGATGGCTGCCTGTTCTGAGATTGGACCTTCCTGAGTTGTCTCTGGTTACCCTGGAGCCTCTGTAACAGCTCCCAGCAGGGTCAAGATGCTCCGAGGGCAGGAGGTGCCCTGCCTTGGTTAAGGGAGAGCGTGGTCAGGGAGAGTAGCCCTTGGGTACCTTCCTGGCACTGGGACTAATGCATTTCCTACATCTCACAACAACTCTGTGAGTCACAAACAATTTTCCTGAATTTAAGAGGTGAAGAAATGTAGCCACCTTGAATTTAAGTGATCTGGGCAAAGCACACACATGGTAGGTGGTGGAGGGATGGGATTTGGACCCCCGTCCACCATTTGGAGCTGGGAGCGCTGCCCCGTGCTGCCTCCTATTCTGGTGTCTAGGTATCAGGCCCTGTGGCTGTAACCAGACTGCTGGGCCAAAGACGTCCAAATGTCCGCGCAGTGTTCCAGTGTGAGGTGCCATTGGCCGAGTCCCATGTGTCAGAGGCTGTGGTCCCCGCTGCAGCATGTCAAAAAGCAGTGACAGTGTGGGGAAGCGGGGATTTGAATGTTCCTTGTTGGGTAGTGCACAGCTGGAAGAATTTTGAGTCCACGAGCAATCACAATTCTATCACTTCATGAAGCCTCAAAGAAGCCTTTTTATATGCATATGCTTATTATAAATCAATGAGTGTGAGCTTTCTTTTAACTCTTTGAAAATATATGCCTGAAACCAAAGCTTCTCAGATGCCCTTCCTGGGGATTCAGAAGCTCATTTGATCAGAAGGTGGTCTGTTCTTGCTAGAGAATATGGTGGCTTCTAATTAGTTGGCGTTCAGAGTCTGAGCGAGCACCACACACAGCTCTGTTAGTTAAACAAAATATCGAAAATCAGCATAAACAAGCGACAGGATACGAGTTAATAATACCATTTCCTTTCAAAAGACTTGGATGACCCAGACCGTATCTCCTTTGGCAATTTGACTCTTTGAATTTTAAGAGGCCAAGGTACTGGAGTATTAGAATATTGGCAAGCAGGCCTCTCGGTTTACTCCGCTGTGTGGGGTGAGCAGTGCTATACCCACATCTGACACGTGTGAGCACAAGGGAGGTGCTGGACCAATGCATAGAAATTGAGCAATCCACCTCTTTAGAGGTGCTCTTAGAAAAGCAGTCAGTCAATCGGCAAACATTTATTGAACAGTTACTTAAAGAAAGGCCTGCTGGAAACTGACGTCAATCCTTGGAGGAAACACAAGGAGGGGATACAGTGATTGCCCTACTGGCTTTGAAGTAAGAAGTGTTAGATTCTAAGAGTGCAGAGAGTTATCTCTGCTCTCTGAGAAGATGGAGGAATGCACGAACATGGTAAAGACAGAAAAGAAGATAGAAAGGGGTCCACATGGAACATCTGGAGATGAACACCTGAGATGAGAAATACACCAGGTAGGATTGAAGGAAGATGCACTGCAGAAAAGATTAGTGCATTTGAAGACACGCTTATAGGAATGATCTGAAACAAAACACAGGAGGATAGACGATGGAAGAATAATGCCCAGAGCATTTGTGAACTGTGGGCCTTAGAAAAACGACAATGGAATATTTGTGCATTATGTTTCACAATTCAAGCAGCAGACAGAAGTGTGGAATGAAAAGCGGTGGCCTCTTTCCCCAGTCTGCCTACCTGTTTCTTTCCCCAGTAATAATCACCGGGCACAGTATCTCAGACTTCTTTTCCTAAAAATAAAGATACCCACATCCACCTGTTTGTATTTACATATCTGAGAGGCAATCCCAGTTCACCAGGAGGCAACAGACTGTCTTCCCAACTTCTGTGACTCCGGGACTCCTTCACCAAATTTTCTTACCTGTCCTTCCAGGAATTTCGTGGAGCATAACTGTTACTGTGAGGAAGAAGGGTTCCACAGCCTAGAAAGTTTGGTAAACCTTGGTGACAACAAAGTCAGAGGAGTGGGCTTAATTGTCGCTGACTTGGCAGAGCATCTGACTCCCAGTGGAGGAGAGAGTGAGCAGTATTCTCCAGGCTTCTCTGATTAAGGGACTCCTTCAAGGAGAGGTGTGTCCTGTCACTCCCTTGGCCTGTGTGTTCTTCGGGGCATGCTGCTTTGTTAACACAGGAGAGAAGATGTTTTGACTGGAAACTGAGCCAGAGTGACAGGGGCCATGGTGTGTGAGCCTGAAGATGGGCAGCGTGAGAGAGCTCGTAGCCAGGGCAGCTGAGCAAGAACCCAAATGGGGCGGGATTGGGAGCTGACCCTACGCACAAAAGAAGTGCCATAGGGAGCTGAGGGTTGGTTAAAGAGTTGGTTAAAAAAAAAACAAAAAACAAAAAACCTTCCTGGGAGAAGCACGTGATTCAGCAGGTGAATTTAGCGGCAGAAAAAGTATGAAGTGTGAAGAAGCCGGCTCTGCTGCTGGAGTTCAGCAGAAGCAGGAGGGTCTGGGGGCCCATTTTCACAAGCGTGACAGTGGCACATGGAGTCAGATAGATCTTCTGCTCCCGACCTGGGGGCCCTGTTCACCTTTACTCAAGCTTTCTGAGCCCCAGCACTGTCAACAGAACCAGGGGGATTATAACGGGTGGCTGCTCCTTATTGAACACTTCCTGGGGCCGGCTCCTCTCTGCACGCTTGACGGGAAATAACGGATTCACTTCTCACAACAACCTCCAGAAGGGAAGTGTGCTTTTTAATCTCCAGGCTTCGCAGGGGAGAGAGAACTGAGGCAGAGACAAGTTAAGTCCCTTAAACCAGGTCACACAGCTTGTAAGTGACAGAGATGAGGATCAAACTCAGGCACTATTTTCTGTGCTGCCCACAAAAAGAAATAAGGATCCATGGCACAGAGAAAGTGCTCCATAAAATGTTAGATTCTTTTCTTCCTGCAATTAACAGTGTGGTAGAATGTTTAAGCAAGTATTTTATAGTCACAATAGCAGCTAATATTTTCTGAGCACTCATAATGTGCTGGGAACTGTGCAAACCTCTTGCATGTTTTCTCTTATGCCCCCCAACAACCCTGAGTTGGTATTGTGGTTATCCCTATTTTGTAGGTGAGGGAGTTGAGGCAGAGAGCGAGGTTAAGTTACTAACTGTAAGTCACACACAGTTAGTGGTTGATGGGGTCTGAGGAGGCGTCATGACTCCTATCCAAGACCAGAGGCTGTTATGGAGTGATATACATCAGAGTGGTGCTCCTTTCTAAACAGTGTGTTCACCTGGAAGAAAACTGGGAAATCGGAAAACAGAAATTAGAGATGCAGAATCATGGCGCAACAGACAGTGGGCAACCGTTATCCATTGTTGTCTAGCAAACTACCCCCAAATGTAATGGTTTAAGACACTTTCTCTTCTGGCTTCACCTGGGCTCACCTGTGTAGCTGCCTTTAGCTGAAGGGTTGGGGGTTCTAAGGTGGTCTTGCTCTTGTATCTGGCAATTGGTGCTGGCTGTTGGCTGGGGACCTTGTTCTCCGTGTGGCCTCTCATCTCCAGTGGGTCCACTGGGCTTCTTCGTGGCATGGTGGGCACAGCGTTGGAGGACAAGAGTGGAAGCTGTCAGGCCTTCTGAGTTCCTGAATTCACACATCACTCCCACCCATACGACTGGCCAAGGCAAGCCACAGGGACAGCCTGGCTTCAAGAGGGGGGAGAAACAGATCCTATCTATTGAGGGAAGGAGTGGCAAGTCACATTATAAGAGGCATCAGACACAGGGTGGCAAGATTCACTGGGGGCCATTACCATAACCATCTACCACACTGGGTTTGGGACGCAGGGCAGCCAGAAAGAGAATGACATTTGCATAGGAAAGAATAACAAGTATTTATTTTCATTTATGTCCTTTGATGTGGAAGCAAAGGCTACCAAAACAACTCCTTATAAATCTGAATAATGCCAAGAAGTTGTTTGGGGAGTGATGATAAAAGAAATCAAGTTTTTGTTGTTTTAACTCGGCAGGATGATCCATTTTGTAAGTTAATAAAAAAGTTGAAGATTAATGAGACGATAAACATGAAGTATTTAGAGGTCCTTGTGAGCAGAGAGGACTATGTCAGTATTAGAGGTATCACACAGCTATCAAAATGCCATTTAAATGAGGACAGGTCATATTTTCTACCTGGAAGGATTTGCTTCTGATTTTCGGGGGCAGCCTGGATTTGTGTTGACTGTCTTCCCCCATTCCTCTTGACAAAGGTGGTAGTGAAAACTTGCGCTCCTCTTGCTGGGAGTGCTGCGTGAGGGGCCGTGTGGAAGGTTCCATCTCTTAGGCATTTGCCCCCTTCCCTTGAGGCAGCCACTAGAGGTAGCTGAGGCATACTGCGTGGAGGGAATCCTTTCTGGGGGTAGGGACGAAATATCCCTGGACAGGCAGCATCTGTGGTTTCACACAGGGGCAGCTCGCTGGAACACGGGGGGTCTTCCCATGCCTAGCCTGATCTGGCCTGATGCACGGTTCACGCTAGAATAGTCTCGGTTCCACACCAGCCTGGAAGGTCTCCACAGTGAGCTCAGTGTCATTAGGGAGGGGATTCTTTGGGGCATCTAAGGACCTGCGGTAAAAGCATTCTGTGGTCTTTTGTGGCCTGTATTCCTAGACCCTCTAGGGAAAGGTACCCCCTCTTTTCTGGAAATAAAGCATATCTTCCTGGAACGTCAGTCTTAGCCACATGGGATTTGCTTATTCATTAGATAAATTGAGGGGTACATACAAGGCACCATATGAGGAATGGAGATACAGCAGGGAACAAAGCAGATAATCTGCTCTCTTAGAACTTCGAAGAATGTTCTAGAAGGGGAAGGAGGATAGTGCAAAAATTCTGAGAGGGCTGGGGTTTGGCAGATTCTAGTAGCAGAGAGAACGTTAGTTGCTAGGGACTGAATATAAGGGCCTGAGGGCTCAGCGGTGGGTTGAGGTAGACCCCTTAGGAGCCTCCTGGTGCAGAATTTAGATTTTCTGCTGAGTACCATGGGATGCTGTTGAACAGTGTTAAGCAGGAGGGTGAATGGATATGATCTACATGTTTAAAAGATCCTTCTAGCAGTTGAGTAGGGAAGCGAGAGAGGAAATTGGGGGAGGGGATCTGCGAGGAGCAGGTGCAGGAGGCCAGGCCTGATGAGATGATGGCCTGGGCTGGGGTAATCACGAACAAGAACATATTTTTGAGTAGATTGCACATTCTGCATTCATTACAACAATAAAGCTTGAGTCTTCAAAGAAGTTTTGTCCCCATGGCGGGCCACTTTGGACTGTGGTCCCAGACCAGCAGATCTCTGTTCACCACCATTTGTCGGGAGAGGTACTTGGGTGAAAAACTGTGAGGAGCACTCCCATACAGAAAGTGTTGTGTTAGAATGAGTAAGCAGCCCTCTGGAAAAAGAAAGTTGAGGAAGTTTCTAATGTTCTATTTTATTCTATTAATTGACATCTTTCAATGCCAGTACTACACTGGCTATGGCGTGATTTTATGTTTGAGTATCTGGACTAGTTGCCTCTTATTGTTCTTTTATGAAAGCTTTCCTGGCTATTCTTGCTTATTTTACACTAGAATGTTACAGACCTATAAAGAGTATAGAGAATAATGCAACCTTTAAAAAAAAAAGAAAGAGAAAATGTGTTAGAGACACTGACCTACCTACCACCCAGCTTCTGGAATGTCTCCAGTTTCAACTGCAAATGCAGGGGAAGCCCCCTCCACCTCACCTCAGCCACTGCCCTCCTCCCATCAAGTAGCCACTGAATTCCATGCTTTTTATTTCTGAGCATTTTATTCACTTATAGTGCCTGTATATGTGGGCCTAAACAAAACAGTAATCTAGATGTATCTAAATGTTATGTAAATGGTGTTGTCCTTTATGTGTTCTTCTGAATCTCTGCCCTTTTTCTCCTCAACTCTGCATTATGTTTGAGAGAGTCATCCATGTTCAGACAACTTGCTCTAGTCCATTATTGCCACAGCTGTGTGGTATTTTATCGTACAAAAATACCACAGTTTGTTCGTTATCTTGTTGACGGGCATTCAGCTTGCATACGATTTTCTGCCATTATAAACAGTACTTCTACTGACATGCTTGTACATTTCTAAGAATTTCCTTTGGATATTTTGGATCTATACCTAGGAATGGAATAGCTTGTTCATAGAATATCCACTGTTCAGCCCTCCTAGATAGAGTCAAACTCCTCTTTGCAGTGGGTGCACCTGTTTGTTTTTCTGTTTTAACTTTACAATTAGCTTTACCATTTCCAAATGAACATATAAATAATAACAGTTTTATTAAATTAAATTTATAGGTTGACTTAGGAAAAATTAACATCTTATGATGTTTAGAATTCTTATCCGAGAATATGGAACTTATCTTTTTTCTTATTGGGTATACTTCCAGGTGTATTGTCTTTTTTGTTACTATTATAAATGAAATTTTTCTCTTCCATTCTATCTTATGATTGGTTGTTGTTTGTAATGATAAAAACCATTGCTTTCTGTATATTACCTTTATAACTTGCCCTTTTACTCTTCAGAGCACATTCCAAGTTGATGGTCTTGGGTTTGCCACATGTACAATCATATTATCTACTGACCATGTTTGTCTCCTTTCAAATTTATACATCTAATATCCTAGACTCATTGTTTTGCCTACTGTCCCACAACACTGGTAAATGTGGACATTTTGCCTTGTTCCTAATTTCTATGGGAAAAATTCTGGTATTGTTCCATTAAGCATTTTGTCTTGAGGAAGATATATATCATCATGGCAGAAAATACGCATCTATTCATATTTTATTATTAGATTTTAAAAATCAAGAATGCATGTTGAGTATTACTTACTACCTCTTCAGTGTCCGTAGAGATGTTTAGATAATGCTTTGGATCCAGTAATATGGTTAAATTGTATTATAAATTCTCTAATATTGAACCATCCTTGCTTTATAATCAACCCCATTTGGTCCTTCAGTGTGTTGTTGGATTCTCTGTCAGTAATTTATTTAGGACTTTTGCATTGATACTCATAAGCAACTTGATTTCAAAGGCCTGTGTGGGTGTTGGAGAGCTATGTATGAGGCACTCTGGTAGGATCTGGGTGTTGGAGTCCACAACAGCTTCCACACTTACACTGAGAGCCAGTGCCCATGATTTTTTGGGTCCCCAAAGACCTTCAGCCTTCTAGAGATGATTTTCTCCATCATCTTGTCACACAGTAGGATGGCATGCCAGATAGGAGGGGGTCTGTTCAGATTCCTTGGGAATGGCCTTAGACCATAGCCTCCTGTTACAGCTCTTCTTATTCTCTCTCTAGTTAGGCTTTCTTCCATATAAGTGAGTTCCGGAGAACTGTGGCATAACTCATTGTCTGAGTGGACCCTCTCCCAACCCCCTTCCTACTCTGTTTACTGCTTCATTAGTAAGCAGGTTCATTTTTCAGAGTTGAATTTATAAGGGAGATATTTGGATCCAGAAGTGTAGTTTTCCAGAGAAAGTAGTAGTTGAACTACTTCGTTATCCTGGCCTTGAAGCCCATTTACTGCTTAATATCCCTACTAAGGGGTGTGGGTGTGGCAGTCCCTACCACACCTTGTCACCCGTTGTCATGGTCTTGTGACAAAAGCCTGACCTGAGTTCCATGCTGGGATCCTCCCCAGAAGCCCATTCTTTTCTGACCTTGGCCCAGCCAGAGCATCTTTACTTTCAAAAGGGCAGTTGCTTCTGGGGGATTCTTTAGACTGGGCTGCCTACTTGCCCCAGGAACAGGTTAACTGTATTTAAACGGAGGTCCTCTTCTCTATTTGCATGAGAAAAGAGAATTCTCTGCATTTGTACAGGAGAAAGCAAACGCCCATCAATCACTCCCTAGGTGACCCCTCAGGAGAACAAAGGGCAGTGGTTTTTTTTTTAAGTCAAGGGTTTGTAAGTTAGGGGTTACCAGCAAATGGGTTCTCTCTTGGTAGGATGCTTTTCTTTTTCTTTTTCTTCTTGATGGACAAATTAGGCTCCATTTGTATTTCTTTCTGACTCCAGGCATCTCTGTAGGTCTCTATTCTCTGGCTTTCCCCCTCCTCTTCCTCTTTATTCTCACCTTCCCCCATTGGCTACCACTCTGCTCCCCCCTCCCTCCCTCCCTCCATCCTATCTCTTGGTGTGTAATTTGTTTGCAGTCAGGTTGTCTCTTTGATTTACTGGGCCTCTTCTCAGCAGAATTATAATAAATGGATTGCTTTGCTGAGCCCTGGCTAGTTCAGCACCATTTGCTCAGCCTGGGTCAAGCCCCTTGCAAACAGACGATGCATCCAACCAGCACAGAGGCACACATTCACACACACACACGATATCAGTCCTCCGCATCGTTTTCTAGCCAAATATAATGAAAAATCACAAGTCATCCATCTGCGAACCAATTAAGTTACAGTAACGTGGGAAGAGATGTCCTCAGGACAGTCTGCCTCCCCATAGTGCAGTCCTAGGTGCTGATGCTCTTGGGCCTAGAGATTGTGCTGATTACAGACTTAATCTGTTGTACAATTAGCAAAGGTAGGCTTATAAAACTTTTCTTGTTTGCATCCAAAATACAAATAGTGTAAAACTGAACTCTGTTAACTGAAATGAGGAATAAACAAATCCATTCATGGGCTGTTCTGTTTCACATTCTCAATGGTTTTCCTTTGCGCTGAGAATAAAGTAGAAAAACAAGCAAACAAGCCATAAATCCAAACAAAGAGCATCTTGATGTGGCCTATGAGGCCCAGCCTGCCTGTGTCCACCCTCCCATTCGGTCCAGTGCAAGTGCGTACTCCCAACCCTACAGACACACACACACACACACACACACACACACACACACACACACACACACACACACACACCCCACGCCTCCACACACATGCCAGACCCCATGAGGACTTTGGCCTCAACCTTGCCTCTGCCTGACAGTCCTGCCAGGTACCAGCTCCCCTCCTTCATCAGACCCTTCTGCTCATCCCTCTAGGCTCAGCCTCAAAGCTGTTCTGTCCAGGAAACATGTCATCCTCTATGTGAGCTAGGTCCTGTTATCTTCACCCCCTGCTGTCATCCTCCTCCATGTCACTTAGTGCAGTGGTCATGACATGAGTATTTGGGCCCCTCCTTGAGGGTGATCTCTCTGTCCCTCCAGACCACACACTGCCTGAGCTTTGGGCTCCTGTTTGTTTCATTCTGGGCTTTATCTACAGAGCAGGTGCTCCCTAAGTACCTGTGGGCAGGACCGAGTGAAAGAAGGAAGGGATGCCAAGAGCAACAACGGCTTTGTCTTTCTTCACTAGTTGTTAGAAGAGGTTTGCACGGAAGTGTGAAATGTCTCTTTTCTTAGCTCCCTCTGTTTTCCGTCCTCTCTTACCCACCTTTATTCCTGTGCATGGCCCATTCTTTCTGAGGTGAGCCCATGCTGGTTTCTCCCCTGAGGAACAGGGGCTGAGCCTTTCCCAGCTCGTGATCCTGCAGCCCAGTGTGCATGGGCTCACTTCGCATTCACGGAACTGGGTTGGTGACTTCATCCAGCTGGGGGTCTCCCCTTGTCAGCACATCCAAGCTTGGTATGGTGTGGCTTGTGGAAGCCGGGGCAGAGTGGTGGCCAGGCCTCGGCTCTGGGTGGACCCAAGTCACTGTACTACGTTGACCTCCCCACTCCTGGGGGCAGCTTCCTCTTCTGAGGCCCCTTCTAATGATATGGTTTGAATTCTCTAAAGCGGAAATGTGCAGACTGAAACTTTTCAGCCAAAAAGCCTTCCAAGAGGTCATCTCAGTCACCCCTTGCCTCCAGGAAAGGTAGCACCTGGTACGTCTGTCCCTTCTCTGGTGTCTGTACTCTCTGTTGTCCTTCTCCCTGTCTAGTGGTGTTCGTGAAGCCCAGAGTTGTTGGAGTTGTTGGTTTGGTTCTTTGTTTGGGTTCTGGCAAATGAAATAAGGTTTCTGGAGGAAGGATGGGGAGTTTTGTTTGGACCAACGGCTCCAATGTAGCATACCAACCAGCCTCTCTCCCCAGACTGTCTACCGTGGGCTTTTCGAGATGCGCTCCTTAGTTGAGCGTTTTGTGAATACATCTGTCAGAGAAAGTACATTTCCCCTGCCTCCTCCTGTGGTCACCTCTGATCCGCATAGCTGTGTTGAAGAGCCAAATGCTTTGTTCCTGGAAAATATCCCCTTCTGATGGTTTGATGCCCCTAACTGGTATTTTTCGCTGTAGTTTCTCATTTTCTCTTTGTCTCGGGGAACAAGGAGCTGCGGCTGTTATGCTAGGGCCTCTCCTTTTCTTGTTTGAGTTCAGTAAATCTCTAGCATCTGAAAGGAGTGACAGCCTCCAGCCTTGGGCTTCTGCACGGGAACAGGCTGCCTTATGCATAGCCAAAGCTTCTGCTTTAATAATCAGCCCCCTCTCTTCTGGAGATTTGCAGTTTAAAAGGTGTTATTTAAAAGAAATTAATGCAAAACAGGAGTCTGGATTGGGAGAGCCCTATGCCCTCCGCTTGCCCCTGCTTTCCCTGTGGCCCTGTGGGCTGCCTTGCTTTTTCTGGCCAAGCCTGGCCCCTAGGAATTGACACCCACAGAGATCAAAGCCGCCTCTATCTTGTCTTCTCACTCTGCATTTGCTGGCTCGCTGGATGCCCAGTGAATTAAACATTTCACCCAGTGACAGAGAATCAGGGTCCAGATGGACACAGGAGTGGTCTCGGTGGCCAGTGCGGAAGGGGGGTGTTGGAGAGTGACGGCCTGTCCTTCCGTCGTGGCACACAGGGGCGGGTGAGGTCTGAGAGAATCATCTCTAACTGTTACCAATGCATTTTTCCCACAAAGAAAATAAGAAAGCCACAGCTTTGAAGTGGAAATTTTCTAGGCTTGCAAGAGGCTGGAAAGTAAAATATGGTGCTAGGGACCTTTTGTGTGCAGATACAGAATCTGAAAACATGGACTTTCCACATTAAACATGCTCAAGTATCCTTCTAGTACTCATGTAAGCAGAAGTGAATTGGCCGTTTATAAGCTCTAAGAGGGAAAGCCACCCGAATGTTAAGAAGGGCAGCTTAAGTTCCTATTCAGGTTTATACTGCTTGAGAAGGTGGGCTGATAATAGGGAAAAGCATGCCAGGTTTTTCTTCTGCATTTTGAAATGGATGGATAGGGGGAGGGGAAGTGGATACAATTCAAATCCAAAATGAAAGGTGCATGGGTCCTTCCATAAGGTCACCTTCTGCCTTTCTTTTTCAGTTCCAATTTCCGCAGCTTTTGCCAATCTTCGTTGGAACGGGCAAACAAGGCTTGAGGATGAGGTAGGGGTTGGGGAGAAAAGGCACTAGAATCTTCTCTTGGATTCCTCCAACTTTCTTCCATGTAGCCAGTAGCAGGGAGTTGTAGCAAGAGGGAGATGTGGAAATAGAAGCATTTTAATGGCTCGCCAGGTCAGGTATATGGCATTTCAAGGCCAGGGGGGAGAAGTTCTGAGACACCAGCCAGACCGCCCAGAGCTCCAGGCTACTCACAATCCCAGAAGGTCCTCCAAGTCCTCCCTGCAGAAGTCACCGCAGAGACGCCCAGTCTGTGTTTCATGTGCATCTGCTGGATGTTGTTGAGCTGCTTCTTCAACCAGTTTTCTTCAGTCTTGGCTCCCTCCTTCTCAACACCTGGCACACTGGATGCAAGTTATCCCGTCGGTAAAGGGGGGGGACGATCACAGAACCTGCCACACGGGGTCATCGAGGACTGTAAAGGCACGGAAACCATGCCACGAACATCCAATAAGAGTTGACGTTGTGACAGTGGGTATTGCTCTTATTACCCTGACAGTCATTATCTCCGCCTCCACTGGCATGCTGCTGCTCACCTTTCTTCTAGCTGAGTGACTTGATGGTTTCCTCCTGTCCACGGCCTGCTCCCGAGAGGGCTGGACCCCACTGTAAACCTTCCCGTAGTTGACCCCCTCCAGCCCATGTCCTCTGCCCTGGAGCCTCTTGGATGCTTTGCTCATCAGGAGTTCCCTGTGGCGTCAGGCTCAGAGGGTGGCCCTACTCAGGCAGACTTGCTAGAGGGCACCGTGGGTTTGGTGTTGACGGAAGTGGCCATCTGGGTGCGGGGCTGGCAGCTGTAGGCCCCGGTCCTGGGGCCCCACAGGAGCCCTCTGATTCAGAGGGGCAGAGGGTGGTGAAGGGTCTGCCCTGGTGGTTCAGCTTCTTGATGTTGCATGGCAGAGGCTCAGTGGGGAATTCCCTCCTGGCGAATGTCACTCTCCTCATGTGGTACCTGCAGGGCTGTGTGAGAGTGGGGGCATGGACTCACACAGGGTGTGTGTATGGGCGGGGGGCGCTTTGGTGAAATGACTGTGCCCTGGAGAGTTTTCCTGAAAAGGTGAGGGCAGAGTTGTTCCCTGATTCTTTCTCACAACCAGGTTTTGGTCAGGAGGTCTAAGGCATACCCCAGCCCCCTCACCATATTCATTGCTAAAGAGCAGTTTTCTTCTTGGTCTGGTCTTCACTCTTAGGAGTCTGGAAGATTCCATCTTCCTCTGTCTGGGGGAACCTTGAGGAGCTACAGCAACTTTAAAGGAAGGATGCCACAATTCAGACGTTCCCTGACTCTCCCTCTCCGGACTCAGGCCAAGTGCCCAGGCAGTAGCAGCCCCTCAGGAGAATGAGACTGCAAGCCAGCAAAGCAGGGCGGTGGGTCACGTGCGAGTCCCTCAAGGTGGCCCTCCCCCACAGGTGTGTCCAATCCTTGGGCACCGTGGTTCCTCTGTTCAGAATGCCTTCCCCGCCAGTCTCTTCTGGGTCATTACTCATCTAGAACTCAGAGGGCATTTCCTCTGCCCTGCCTCCCCCATTTCCTGGCTCTGAAGTAGCCAACCCCCATCCTTCCTTTGCACTGTTAACTGAAGCACGGAATGGTTGATGGATGGGTGGTCACTTCTCACTTTGGGACCTTTATTACCTACCCCAGACACTCCTCCATCTTGGGACTCCCCCAATCCCGGGACTAGCTGTGAAAGATGGGGGCTGCTCTGGGGCACCAGCCTGAGTGGGTTGTGTCTGTCTGCCCTCCCTCCACAGGGGGAGACATCTTTCTGGCGGGCAGCTGGGTCTCAGTGCTGTGACGAAGGGAGGGGTTTTAGAGCCCCTTCTGTAGGCAGCCTCCCTTCTCTTCTCTTGGAGCCCAAACTGCATGCGGACCATGGCCCAGGACCATGATGCCTGCTGTGTTTCACCATTAAACACCCCTCAAGGATTCATGGCTTGGGGCCTGATGAATCCTGAGAGGGCACATGGGTGCTATCTCTTGTGCCAGTGGCAGTGGTTGGTACGTCAGCTGAGTGGGCTGCACGAGAAGGATTGTGCATCGGTGGGTCCGTGTGCCCGGGTCTGCTGTAGTGTCTGTCATGGCTGAGGGGAGAGGTGTGGCTGCACAAGGCCAAGTGTTTCGCCATCCCAGCTAGCCACTTCATGCCCAGCCTCCTACAAGTTACGCATCTATAGTCACCGCCTCCAAGGGTCATCCTGTAAAGGGGCTTTGTGAGCAGCCCCATTTTCAGATGGGAAAAATGACTTGATCACAATGGCACTGAGTGCTGAAGGCAAGACTGGGAGGAGAAGCCAGGTCAGGAGGATTTCCAGCCCAGTCTCTATTGGTTCCTCCTTCCCGCTGACCCCGTGGTGTTGCTTAGTGGCACAGATTTGGCTTCTCTCTGTCGCTGGTGGCAGGCCAGCCCTGATGCTCCAAACTCCCAGGACATCCCAGGCAAGTATCGGCAGTCAGCATGCTAGCAGGTGATATGGGCCTTCCACACAGTCTGTAGTTTGGAAGCAATGTTGTGTTTTCTAGGCACCCATCTGTGGAGGAGAGCAGTGTCTGCGCAGGTCTGTCTGCTCACTGAGGAAACAGCTGATGCTCAGGAGTGGAAATGTTTGCCCTCTCACGTGTGTCATTTCATGTCCAAGCTGGGAAGCTCCAGGTCTTTTCAGGAGGTGAATCCAGCCTTCAGAAGCTCTGCCCCAGGCCCTGGGAGCACCCCGATGTCTCCCTTCCTTGTCGGAATGAGACGTGTATGCAGTGCGGGTCTGCAGCATGCTGGCAGGGAGCTCAGGTCTAGTGTGCCCCAAATTCTGATTCTGGCCAGTCCCCTGAGCGAGTGCAGGTGGAGGACAGTGTCTGGGGCAGCATGATCTGGAGGATGTCCTGTGCCGGTTCTTAGTGGGATCCCAGAAGTTGAGGTAGGCGCCCCTATTTAGCAGTTCTGATTTTCTTAATTTCCCAGCGCGCTGATCCGTAGGGCAGAGGGTGAGAGGAGGGCCATGGGCTCTTCATACCATGGGCATTTCTCAGGGGTTAGGAGTAGAAAAGACACTTTGGACTCCTGATGCATGAAGTTCATCATCATCGTCCTCACCACAATCTTTATCATCATCCTCAACCATGGGGTCCTGGCGGTTATGGACCATTTTTGCTGAATGTTCTAGACGGAGAATGAGTCAGTTCCTAACTGAGATTGGCCTGGGTGTTCATTTGCTCTTGTCAGTGCATCTGAGATCCTACACTGAGCAGCTTGCTGATCCCCTCAAACACCCAGTTCTTGCATGCCTCGCTGCCTTTGCCCTTTCCATGCTTCTTTGACCAGCATACTTCTACTCAGGTGCTCAGCCCCAGTTCAAGTCCCCCTTCACGACTGACAGAATAAATATATTTCCAAGGGTAGTGTTGATCACATCCTAAAGTTGATCTCTTCCTTGTTTCCAAGTATCCAACACACACACGCACACACACACACACACCCCCTTGGGTTTATTGAGGGGATGGGCTTTCTAGGTAGGGGCAGAGCAGAAGCAGTGGTGGGGAGTCATAATGATACCTGGTGAGTTTGGGAGGTGATGGGGAAACTGATGGACCCAGAGCTTCTTTCCAGGCCAGGAGTGGAAGGACATAGGCCAGGTGGGTCGTGGATGTCACTGGTATCTAAGCTGATGAAACCATCCTAGGAAAATGGCCTTTAGGGTTAGACAAGACCTTCCTTGGAATCAGGCTCTGGTTGCAGTATGTTCTGAGGCCTCATCTCTGAGCCCAGTTTCTCTGTCTATAGAAATGTGATAACACGCCTGTCCCTTAGGCTGCTGTGGGAAACATGTGGAGTGATGCGGGTAAAGCACACAGTAGGTGCTCAGATGGGGTGGCTGTGATTGTGAGAAGCTGAGGCCTTTGGGAGCAGGGATCTTACTGTATACAACTTTAGATCTGCCAGTGGGCCTAGCATGATGCATGTGCTTACTGGCTGCTCATTTTTTGTAATTGGTTGAGTAGAGATTATACCCTAAGTAGAATTTTGAGCCAGGAGGAGGCCAGGTGAACGTGGTGGTTAAAGAAGAAGGCTCTGGCAATGGTGTGTGTGTAGCGGAGGGTGAGTGATAAGTAAGGGTGTTGCAACGGAGAGGAAGAGAGGTGAGGATATATCAAGCACACTCCAAAGTGACCTGGAGGGGCCCTTGAAATGTCAGGAAGACTCTTCCTCCCGCTTGGGCTCGTGGGGCCTAGTGGGGAGGTGGCCTTGGGCAGAGAGGTGTGTGTATGGGTGGAGGTGCTTATAGGTGTGTGTGTGTGTGTGTCGGGGGAGGGGGAGGAATGTGTGTGTGTGTGTGTGTGTGTGTGTGTGTGTGTGTGTGTGTGCATGCATATGTTTCCAGAGGACCCCACGCTAACCAAAAGACACATTCTGCCCTCCTGTGGCTTACAGTTGCATGGGGAAGAATGGCATTAATGAAATCATTACTTGAATGAATTAATGAAATCAGTACTTGAAAGTGTGTTGAGTGGTCTGATAAGAAAATTCAAGGATTCTTTGAGATTTCATACAAATACCTAATTCATACTTGGGGGCTTGTGGAAGGCAACTTGTTTTCAAAAAAAAGCTTTTATCTTTTGGTCTTATTTATCATAATAAGCAGAATTTAGTAATTTTTACATGGATAAATATGTTCATATTTTCTTTAACATAACCACGATATCATTATCATATCTAAAAACGTTAACACTAATTTTTTAGTGTTATCAAATATCCAGTCAGCATTGAAGTTTCCCTGTGTCTCATAAAAGTTTTTATAGTTGGCTTATTTAAATCGGGATCCAGACAAGATCTGCCTGTTACGTTTGGTTGACTTGTCTCTTCTAATCCATAGGTTCCCCTGCACGTCCTATTTTCTCACGTAATTTAGTTGTTGAATGACCCAGTTCTGTGTCCCGGAGAGTTTTGTGGGGTCTGGGTTTTGCGGGTTGCACCCCCATGGTGTCAGTGTGCTGCTGGAGCTCCTGAACACCCTGTAAACTGAAAGTTAGACCCAGAGGCCCGAACAGGTTTGGTTTGACTTGGTTTCCCCACAGACTTTGCACCCGCTGGCTCAGCAGCCATTGGTGGCTATGACCTAGATGGGGAGACGTGTCAAGCTAAAGCCAGGTGGGGAGAGGAGTCACCCCGGGAAAGGGAAGGTGAGGGAGGGGGGTGTGAATCAAGGCTTGGGCGTAAGAGAGGACATGGCAGCACCGAGAACAGCTCTGAAGAGTGGTAAGCCTGGCCCTGGGGTAAAAGAGGGCCGGGGCGAGGCGCAGAGACAGCGCTGAGCTACGGGAACCTGCGAGGTCTTTTAGCCTCTTCAGGCTCATCTGCAGAGTACCTGTATCACCTCGGAAAGGGTGGTGGACATTCAGAGAGGTGGCAGATGCAGGACGTGTAGCTACAGTGCCTGGCAACAGAAAGGGAACAGTGCATGTTATTGGTGATGACAGTGATGTGGAGGAGGAGGGGAAGGGAGCTGGAACTTTTCCCCCAGGTCCATGGAAGCTGGTGAAAGCTGTTGGGTCAGAGAGTTATGATCCCATTTGCATTTTAGGGAGACTGACCTGTCTGTAAGATGGAGGATGGGTTCGGGAGCGTCAAGAGAGCGGGTGAGACCGAAGTTAAGTTGATACTGCTGTCCAGAAGAGAGGGGTCTGGCATGGGTGGGTGACTGCAGTGGGGATGGAGGCAAATGGACTTATTGGAAAATATTCAGAGAGTAAACACAGAGAAGAGGTGATAGACAAAAACGGGTAAGTGGAGGGAGCAGGGAATCCAGGAGAGTGTAGAGGGCTTTGGCTTAGTCTCTGGCAGGAGGGTGGTGGTAAGCCTCAGGGATCCTGGGTCAAGTATGCCCTCCAATACTTGCACATTCATTTATTGTGTGGACATGAGTGCATGCTACTGTACTAATATATTCTGTGCATTTTAATATATGCAATGAAATAAAAATTATTTAAAAACCAGATAAAGATGAAATAAACAATATTTTAAAATATCTTGCCATGATTAACATGCCTTCTTAATCTCATTAGCTGGTACAGCAAGGCAAAACATACACTCAGGGAAAGGTTCATCATTAGCAATAGCAGGTATATATCCATATTTCAAATAGTCTTCCTGATTATTTGATGTTTTTGGCCAATTTCTTTTCAGATCTGATTAGATAGCATGGCTCTTAGCTCCTGGTGTGGCTGATGAAGAGCAATTACTAGGTGTAAGGCAAGTGTCGGCAACCTCAGGCTCATGGGATTTATTTACACTTGCAGTATGGGGATGGTTCAACTTGTGAGTTCTTTGCAGGAAGCTTTTAAAAGTCCTATTCCATTTTTGTAAGGGTTCATGTGGTCTAAACCCGATGATATAACCTGTCAGTGCTCTTCACTGGGCATCTGTAAACTGTAATGTCACGTTGCAAATGAACACAGAGCTCGGGCCCTCTGGCCACCCTTCTTCATGGTACCCTCCTGGGCTTCTTCCAGGACCCCTCGGAAGCTCCACCTGACACATGACCCCTACTATAAGCCCAAGTGAGGGCACCAGGGGCCATCGGTACACTCAGTGTGACTAAGCTCAACTCCTTCCTTTCCTTTTCTTTTATGTTTTGAGAAGAAATAGAAATGAAAATGCAAGAACCCCACTTAGAGCCCTGGGTTGCTCTGTGACAAGCCAAGGATGGCAGAGGGTCTTGTGCGAGGTGGTTAAGGCAGGTGGCTCCTGCATTCCAGGTACCCCTGCAGGTCATGGCGTCTGGCTGTGGCGGTCGGTCCTATTTGTGCTGGAAAAGCCAGGGTGGGTGTGCGAGGAGGGGACGGGCAGGGAGGAGCGGCAGAGCTTCACGGCTCCCTTGTCCAGCCTCTTCGGCAGTCTGCCCAGGAGAGAAGCCCCCACTTGCCCCAAGGCCTGCTGTGTGGGCATGTACCGTGAGACCGGCACATTTAATAATGATTTGCCATTCAAAATGAATTTGCCTAGGATCATTGCTGCCCTTTCTGAGAATCACCTTCTCTGCAGGTCCTGGGGGCCGGAGGTCCAGGGTCCTCTCACTCACTTCCCTCCCAGCCAGCCAGAGAGTTGTGCATTTTTAGGGATGGCCCGAGTCGAGGCTTCTGCAAAGGGAGGGGCCCGGGTACCCACTGAAGAGGGGAATTGGATAATGGATGGACCAGGCAGGGTTGGCAGAAAAGAGACTTGTGAGGCTGTTTAAAACCGTTCGGTGTTCTACAGGCTGGTTGTGATGCTGTTGCTGCTCATCTTGGATCCTGATGAACCCACAGGAGACTGCTGGGCTTGCATGTCTTTCTGAGGCCGAGCAGTTCTACCGCGACTGCACTACCGCCCAGTGTGCCCCAGATGGAGACAGACTGGAGGAATGGGGGCCCTGATTGGTTGTTGCTGTAACATTGCTGCTTGAGTGGGTGCAGAGGCAGTGTGAGCAGCTGCTCCGGCCCCGGGAGCCCCTGCCACTCTCCAGACAGGGGCAGGTGCCTGGGCACGGGCAGGAGAGCGAGTCCGCCTTCGTGGGACCGGCCGCTGCCCTGCCCAATGGAGCTCACTGCATGTCCAAGCCCTGTGGAGTTCCTGGCCCTGGAAAGGAGGCCGGGTGTGAGGGGAGGCAGCGCTCCTGACCAATTAGGAGCCCATGCCACGTGGCGCTTTCCTCCCCCGAGTGACCATTTTCTTCTGAGGCTGGGTTCTACCCTCTGATTATCGTAACGCGTTGCCTGTTTGGTTTTTCTCTGCTTAACTCCCACACTCATTTTGTGCATGAATGAGTACAATGAAACCAGTTTAATTTGCTGTTAATTCTCTGTTCAAAATATTCTCTTGTGTTTAGGGGACATAGTTCTTTTCATCTTTCTGCAGTGGTTCTGGAAATAAGGCACCTGTTGGGGTGGCGGAGGGGGTGGTGAGGGTGGTGGGGGAGCATGGGAGAGAGGCACAGCTCTTCGGGGAGTAGGTGAGCACCGTGGAGAGGGACACAGCCTGTTTGGGAGGAGGGTCCCCCCACAGCCTGTTTGGGAGGAGGGTCCATGGTGGTGCACCCTTTACACTGTGGAGCTAGGGGTCAGTTTGTCGTGGGGACGAGTTCATGATTGGGAGAAGTCCTTCCCAGGGTAGGGGCTGTGGTGGAGGGATTCGAGGGTGCACAGACAAGCTGGCGTCTGTGGATCCCACATGTAGGCATGAGGAAATGAATTCTGTAGCTAATCACAGTGAGGTGGTCAGGGGAGACATCTGATGTAATTTAGAGAGATGAATTTTAAAAATTGCTTTAAAGCATCTGAGTATAGTGTTGATACTATATGCTCAAGCTTAGCTAGTCTGAAAGAGATCTGTTTTTTTTAAAAAAGAGTTTATTTATTTATTTGACAGAGATAGAGCACAAGTTGGGAGGGAGCAGGCAGAGGGAGAAGGGAGAAGTAGACTTCCCACTGAGCAGGGAGCCCGATACGGGGCTCGATCCCAGGACCCTGGGATCATAACCTGAGCCAAAGGCAGACGCTTAATGACTGAGCCACCCAGGCGCCCCAGGAGACCTATTTTTGACACAAGTTGCTTGTTTTGGTCAACCATGCCTTCCACCCCTCTGCTTTAACCAGGGGACCTTGGGGGAAGAGACCTTTGCACCTGGTGACAGGTATCCAGTCCCCAGTAGCGGGGCTGCATTCTGAGTGATGAATGATCTACACAGGAGCCGAATCGGCCAAGCAAAAGTAATGAGTGGAACAGCAGCTTTGTTGCCAGTCACCGGGCAGTCCCTCAGGCCATGTGGAGGCTGAGGCAGCTGAGTGTTGGGTGGGTGAGGTCGATCCATCATAAGCGTCTGCCTCATTCTCCATTAACCACAGGAAGACCCCATCGCTTGGGGAGGGCGCCCTTTTGAATGCTTTTGTAAGTTGCAGATGGAGGAGGCTGAGAAACCACCAGGGATCAGCTACGCTCAACTTTCCTCCCTGGAGCTACCAAAAGTGCTGGTTGAGGGAGCCCAGGAACCTCCCGGAGGCTGTCGAGCTTTCCTCCGGTGACCTGGGCATTCTTAATTTCCAGCCACTGCCAACCTAGGTAGGAGGGCAGAGTTCTGCTTTGGGAAACCCATGTGCTTTATCCATCAGTTCAGCACAATCTGTAGAGACCGCCTGCCAGGGAAAGATGCTCAGGTGGGTGCAAAGGAAAGGGAGAAGAGCAGAGGTAGCCTGTGGTGGGTGGATTTACAGGGGCTAGGCAGTATGGCCTGTAGGGTTTACCACACTCTCCGGCCTGGGGTACTGCCTGGCTAGGAGCATGGAGGGAATTCCAGAGTCCCAGGATGCTGGGAAGCAGGGATCTTTGGAGCAGATGTGGGTCTGAGGATGAGGTAAGGGAGTGAGCTGGGCTGGGTTGTGCTCAGGGCATGGTGAAGGACCCCACCCCAGACATGGGGTTCTTTCCCACTGCACGCTCTTGAAATGAGCACAGCCTGGGGAGCTGGGGCAGGGATTCCCACCAAGGAGTAAGCTGAGAAAGGACCAAATCAGGATCAGTGTGCTGTTCATGGGCATTATAGTTGTACCAATTGGAGCATTGTCCAGGCACCTGGGTGGCTCAGTGAGTTAAGTGTCTGACTCTTGGTTTCAGCTCAGGTCATGATCTCAAGTCATGAGATCGAACCCCACAGAGGGGCTCCATGCTTAGCGCAGAGTCAGCTTGTCCCTCTCCCTCTGGTCCTCCCCACCACTCACATGTGTGCGCTCTCTCTCTCTCAAATAAATAAATAAAATCTTAAAACAAGTGGAGCATTGTTATTAAGCTCATCTTATAGGATATAAAATGAAGATAAACATAGTGTGTGCCCTGTCATCTTGCCTTCTTTTGTTAATTAGGAGATTTTCTTCCGCACCAGAGAAGACATAGTGACACTCATGCTCATGCATCTTACCAGGTGTGTCTCTACCACAACGTGGGCCCTTCTTGCCTCTTGCTTCACACCCAGCTCCTGAGCCATGTGGATGGAAGGCTGAGAATAGTGAGGACTGGCCCCCTGTTCTGCCGGCCCACACCAAGCTGGCCTTCCCATAGCCACTCTCTGCTGCCCATTTACCATCCTTCTCCTTGGCAGCCAGAGTACTTGTCCAGTGGCAGCCACTGAGGACGGTCTGTTTCTGGAGCCCCACTTCACAACCCACCCCTTCATCCTTACTCTAAAGAGTCTTGTGGTAAGGACACCGGTTTAGCTAACTTTTCTAATTTGACCGCACAACTTTTTTTCCCGGGAATATATCTTCTCTTTTCCCAGTGCCACAGATTACCCTTTGGAATGGCTCCAACCCTCCATTCTCTTATTTCTTCTCACATCCGAATCCTTTGCATATTCCAAGCTGTGCCTGGATTTTTTTGCAGGAAATTTTCCCTGACCACTCCAGGTTCACATGTTCCTCTGTCCTCCCCAGGGCCCTGGTAGTTTGTACCAGTAAGCTCCAAGGATTCTTTTGGAGGCTGAGATGATAAGGGCATTTTTCAGAACAGTCACAAGCTGCAGGGTCATGGCTTTCTAAGAACCCAGTCACTACTTCTAACTGGCCTTCCAACCTTTGCTATCTCTTGCCACAATTCCTTACTCCACTGCCCCAATTCCCCTGAACTCAGGACCTCCCACCCAAGTCAGAGAATTCCACAGCCTTCAGGCCAGTGCCTCGGCCAGCTCACCTCCAGCCCTGGTCCCACCCTCAGGCCCAGTGACCACCCATCAGCCAGCTCAGGGCCTGTAGCAGCCGTGGCCATCCGTGCACTGAGCAGGTGGTGAGTATTTACAGTGTGCCTGGGCCTGAGGATGTACGTGTGGACAAGACAGACCATGCCCCTGGGATCATGGGGGGAATATGCCATTCCTGGCTGGATTAGCTTCCTAAGGCTACCGTACAAAATCGCCATAAGCTGGCGGCTTAGAAAAATAGAGGTTTATTCTCTCAGCCTTTTGGGGGCCAGAAGTCTGAAATCAAGGTGTGGGCCAAGTTGGTTCCTTCTGGAAGTTCTGAGGGATAATCTGTTCCATGATGCTCTCCTAGCTTTTGGTGGTTGCTGGCATTCCTTGGTACTCTTTGGTTGTAGCTGCATAAATTCAGTCTTGGTGGTGACAGGGACCTTGCTGTGTCCATTACCTCCCAGCTGCCCTCTAGGCTGTGGAAGGTGTGCAGAGCCTTGCCATTTCCCCATGATTCCTGGGCAGGCCTTGGCCTGTTTTAATTGAGCATCTTGCTCTTGGCTTCCCATCCAAAGCCCCCTTTGCCCATCTGCTGACTTCTCTCCTTTTGCCACCTGGTTTTGCTATGTTGCATTTTCTCTCAACTGATCGCCTTCATTGTGCCTCTGATGATGGCCCCGTCAGATCAAAGTGGACCCTTCTCTAGGCCCAGGGCCTATGGCCCTCCTGAGTGTTCCTATGGCAACATGTCTACAGGTCTACAGACCCCCAGCTGACAGACAAACTAATTACCCATGTTTCTCTGAAAATTTAGTCACGGTGAGTGAGACTTAGGTTCCCTGCGTTTCTCCTATTTCCCTTCAGACCTTCTAGGAAGGACTTAAACTCTCTCCCGAATCCGGTAGAAACCAGTTAGCCCATGAGGACGGCATCATAGGCCAGAGTTAGGCCAGTCACCTTCCATGGTATATACTTTGCTTAGAATACCTGTAAATATAAACCATATTTAATTTTTTTTTGTTTACTAAATATACCCAGGGTTACAGCTGGTGTCTTTCTGGTGTTCTGAAGGGTCACACAGACTTCTGCAGAAGTTTGTAGGTGTGCTGATAGCTCAAAGCCTATTTTATTATTGTATGCTAAAATAATGAATTGGTTGATCAAAAATTACAAGAAAAAATTAAATCTCACTGGAGAAATTCTGTCAGCACATTTGTCCAGGCCAGAGCCCTTGCCTGTCTAGACGATGAGTAGGGCAAATGGTAGGCCATGGGCCCAATCGAGCCTATAGCTTGTTTTCATGCTGTAATGGCGATGGCAGATTTACATAGGTCCAGCAGAAACCTTATGGCTCACAAAGCCTAAAATATTTACTCTTTGTCCCTTGACAGAAAGTTTGCCAACTGCCAGCACAGACCATTGTAGTGGACATCATTCAGCCCAGCTCCTGGGTGGTAAACTAAGGCCATCTGGGAGGGTGTGCTCCTGAGCAGCCTGGAGGACGTCCCTTAGACTTGTGTTCTTTCCCAGCCAAGATGGTGTATCACCTGCAGAGGTCTAGGGAATGCAAGCTAAGACCCATTCAATTGTTGGTACTATGGCTAGTGTGTGTAATAAGATCTCAAGTAGTAAAACATATGCCTATCTCTCAATAGTCTTTTGAAGATGTGATAATATCTGTGAAAACATTATTTATAAACTCTAAGGGCTATTTATTAAAAAAAGTATATGTTAGCATCCCCTCAAAAATGAAATACTTACATATAAATCTAACGAGATGTGGATGAGCTCTTTATGAAGAAAATGGCAAAACTCTGATGAACCAAATTAAAGAAGAACTAAATAGAGAGATATTCCATGTTCATGGATAGGAAGATTCAATATTGTCAAGACGTCAGTTCTTCCCAACTTGAGCTATAGACATAACGCAATCCTAATGAAAATCCCAGCAAGTTATTTTATGGACAGAAACGAAATGATTCTAAAGTCTATATGGAGAAACAAAAGACCTTGAACGGCCAAAACAATATCGAAGAGCAAAGCTGGAGAACTTCAAGACTTACCATAAAGTTGTAATCATCAAGAGGGTGCAGTATTGGCAATAGAATACACAAACAGATGAGTGGAACAGAACAGTGAGCCCAGAAAAAAGGCCCCCACAAATATAGTCAACTGATCTTTCACAAAGGAGCAAAGGCAATAAGATGGAACAAAGACAGTGTCTTCAACAAATGGTGCTGGAACAACTGGACATCCACAAGCAAAAAATGAAGGGGCGTGGGGCCGCTTCTAGACACAGACCTTACACTCTTCATAAAAAGCATATGTCTTAATTTTTTATTCAGCTGTTTGAAAGTAATAAGAGGTAATATTAATGAGTGATCATTATGAGCCAGGTGTAATAAACACTTCACAGTAGCATCATTAGATCTTCATACTACCTTGAGAAACAGGTATATTGTACCCATGTCACCAGTGAGAAATCTGGGGCTCAGAGAGGTTGTGTGGGTTGCCCAGGGTCACACTGCTATTATCTATATACCTGGATTAGAACCCGTGTCTTCTGACTTCAACTTCATTGCTCTTTTAGCTGCACCATAGATGGCTAGGTAGGGGTCCTCTCAAGGAGGCAGGTGGGTATTTTCCTCTGCTGATAAGTAAAGCTTTGCATCATTTTTTAAAAGGAAGGGCAGGTGGGCCTAAGGAACATGGCGAAGCATGAAGAAAACATAGCTCAGTTGTCTCTGGCCATTCCTAGCTTTAACCCTGACTTTTGGCTGTTATAAAGTGAAGTTCCATGTCATTTTGCTGAGATGTGAACCCAAGATATGAAGCCTTCCAGGGGCCTTCCAGGAGGGACACAGCTTGCTGTTTGCCATTTACCATCGTTCCATTCGTTACATACATTAGAGCAACTCTTATGATGTGGAGAAATGATGCCCCCTTCCTTCCTGAGAAAGCCAGCTAGTGGTGCTGGTGATGGAAATCAGGAGGTGGTGAAAGAGACTTGACATCGTATAAGTGTACACTTGACTGTATTACTCAGTTTAAAAATTAATAGAAGTCTCAGAACATGCGCGCAGTAGATATTGCCAGTTGAGTGTCCTTGGGAGATGAGGAATAACCATCCAGGCCTCTGGTTACTTCATACGCGCTCTCCCCTCCCACACGCCACAACTGGGCCTTCCCTCTCTGGGTCTCTTAACACATCGCTGCCCTTAAATTCAGGGTCTCCTCGCACAGAGTTAGCGACCAGTCCATTGCAGAGAAGCTCCCTCCCCTGAGAAACTATAGGCTGGCCACCTCACTAGGGTCTTGTTCCCACACTGATTCAGTAACTGGCCCATTCACCCAAACGCGAATGGGCTGATGGTGCTCTTACCCCCTCCTGGACGCATTCCTGCCTTCAGAGAGCCCACAGTGCCCTGAGCTTTTTGCAAGCTCTCACCCCTTATATTCTAAACACAAGATGTGGGGCCTTCTGTCATTGCATCTAGGGACTTCCATGTGTCAGGCACGGAGGTGTTAGTATTCCCAATAAATGCATGGAGTGGGGGCCTTGCCAAGCCTCTGGGAGCTCTGGCTAGACAGGGGCTGGCCCTTGTCATGAGCTTCCCGGGGTCCAGGACCTCGGGCTGTAACTTGGCTTGCACAGAGTCCCCATGCCCCCACTGTGTCCCATGCAGGCAACGTGCTCGGAAGGGGATTTGTTCCCTGTGCCTGTCACTTTGCACTGCGTGGAGGGAAATGGGGCTTTTGTGAGTTCTAAGTGAATCCGCTGGCCCATTGTCTGGGTCAGCCTCCACAGAACTCTGCCAGCGCCCATGAGGACAGGGCGGGGCTGGGAAAGGCCGGATGTATCCCCAGCCAGGGCCGAAAACACTATTCATCCCAGAAACACCCTATTAAGCCGCAACAATGGCACAAAGAGGGGGAGGGAGCAGGCAGAGGGGAGCCGGCAGGAGAGGTGAGGGAGGGGGAGGGAGTGAAGAGGGCCAGGAGGAGGGGGAGCGCAAGGAGGGGGAGCACCCACACAAGGAAGAGGGGCTGCTCCTCATGTCCTTGGGGGCTTGGGGAAGGATTCAGAGCTCCAAGGAGCCACGTTTCTCCTAAGGAGACCCTGGCATGCTTAGTGGGATTCATAAGGGAATTGATAGGGAGATGAAGAGGAGGGTGTGCCCACCAGGGAGGTGAGAGCCCCCTTCCCTCCTCTGTGCTGCTCAAACCGTGTAAAGCATTCGAGCTACATGGTGGGTGCTGTCCCATCAGGACAGTGCAAGTGAGGTGGTGGGGCTGAAAGAAGAGCTGAGGGAACCCGGAGTGTGGGGGAGAGAGAAAACTCAGAAGGTCGTGTCCCCTCATAATCCGAAAGGCTGCGGTGGAGAAAGAGAAGCAGTTGGTGCTGTGGGGGCCTTTTCAGGGGCACAACAAGGGCCCAAGAAAGGAAATCCCAAGGAGCCAGCTTTCTGACAGTTGGAACAATCTGACAAGAAAACAGCCAGCCTGGAAAGGTAATGCGTGGCTTATCTTCAGTGGCATGTAAGCAGACACTGATCAACCGATGAGGGTGCTGTATCAGAGGCTCAAGCTTAGGGCGAAGTATGGTACCAAACTTCTGGAGCTTTTTAAACCTTGAGAGGTTCTGAATTGAGAGTGATGTCCAGATTTAGGGCCCAATCCCCAGTGTATTTGGATAAGAAATGATATGAATAGGCAGATGAAATCTGGACAAGTTATCACGTCCAAGCTGGCAGACACGGAACAGAGCTCCACATCCTGACGCCACTGGACTTGATCTTTTCTCAGTTCAGAAGGAAGAGAACTGCAGGTGAAGCCTGTTCTTTCAGCCAGAAATCTAAGATTGAGAGTTGAGAGGTACCAGCCTCTCAAGGAAACCTCTGCCCCTACCTAGCAGGGAAATGCCAGGCCAAGTTGACGAAGGACTCTCCCCTTGAGCTTCGGCATTGAAGAGGAAATGACTTCCAAGTGCCCCCCGCCATTGCCAATTGTTAGATTAGGAGCTGCACTTCAGCGTTCACTCAGGGAAGAGCCTCAGTCCAGGAAGGCCTAGAGTGATCAGCCACCTCATCCGTCATCCACCAGGGGCACTGGGCAGAAAGATATCCAGGCTGACACCGCATGCTGATGGCAGAGCCAGGCCTAGACCCCAGGTTTCCTCTGTAGTCGAGAGTGCCGTCCTACACCCGGGACCTCCAGGTTATGCTGTCGAATTTGTCCGGTTCCTACAAGGCCAAAGCCCTGGTAGCTGCGGGAGTGTGACAGCTCCTGCCCGGGGAGGTTTTAGACCCCAGACTTGCCCCTGCCCTCCTTCATACCGCGGAGGGCGCATCAGGTGCCCAGAGCCAGAGCAGGAACCGCACTCTGTGGCCACCAGACCTGCTGGCCTCCAGGTGAGAAAACCCAGCAGCATCCCTCGCAGGTCAGCAAGGGAGCTTTGCCTGGAGCTTCAGGTCCCTCTGGAGACATTTCTGCACAAAGACACGCATTGCAAGAGTTTTGCAAGGCTCGGGGAGGACGTTTGTGGCATCGAAACTATTTGGGATCTCGGGAAATTCTGGATGCCAGGAGCCCGTCCATGCTACTGGGAAACACAAATAGAAATTTTCCCAGGGCCCTCTCCAGACACCTTGGTGGGGAGAGAGAGAGGCCTTAGGGGCAAGAGTGACAGGCAGGGCTGGACGGGCTTTCCCTGACAAGGAGAAATGGAGTGGCAAGAGGTCCATTCCTGGGGGCAGGAGACATTCGTGGAGTCCAAGGGGCAGTGCTGGAGGGGCCTTGGGCATCACCCCATTGACCCCCCGCAGCCACACAGCTTGGGGAAGCCGGAACTGTGATCTGGCAGGTAAGAGTGGGCCATTGCCTGGCGGGCTCCTCTTGGGGTCCGCTCTTGGCGGTGCATTGCTTCCACCACTCCGTGCCTCCCTTTGACCTTCTGTGCAGTTAACAGCAGTCACGTGCAATAGGACAGGGTTAGACCTGGACAGATGGCATGTTTCGAGCAGTTCCAAAGCAGTCCTCCAGGACAGGGTGAAACAATGAAAGCAGACCGTGATCGAGGCCTGCACTGAGTGGCGGCTCTGTGTGGGACAGACTTGGTGGCTTGAGTCCTCAGAGAGGCCTTCTGGAGGAAGAGGGACCGGGCTGCTGCCTTGCTGCCTACAGCCCTTGAACCCAGGCCTGATCCACACAGCTGGGCCCATTGGTCAGCCTCCCAATGGCTGTGTATCGCCACTGTCCGTGTGGAGGAGAGTGATGTCACAGAGGCTACAGGACACTGGGCCAGGAAACCACAGAGAAGATGACACAGAACACAGGCCCTACAGAGCTGAGGTGTAAGGGTGGGGCGGGCTACATCTTCAGGGGCAGAAGGAAAGCAAAGTCAGGCAGGCTCTCTGGAAGGGGCGAGAGGGACCATGGCTGGAGGAGTTTGGTGGGGGGTTAGTTAGGGTGGGGTGAGGACAGACTCAATCCGGCGGCCCCGGGTGGCGAGTCTGGGGGCAGCGGTAGGCCAGGCTGGCTCTCTGGAGAGGCCAGTGGGGGTGGGGTGGGGGGGCAGTGAGGAGGCACGAGGCACAGCAGTGTGGGGCACAGCAGACCCAGCACGCTGGTGCTGAGGACAGGGACACCTGGAAGAGGATGTCGGGAAAGAAGGTTAGCGCTTGGTGGCAAGTGTGCTTTGGAGCAGTCCGGAAGGGTGCTCTGGCGGCCCCGGGGCACTCAGCAGCCCCCGTCTGGTCTAGGATATGTCCAGGAGAACGTGAGAGCCTGCCTAGCCAGCCCCGCCCCTTCCTTGTCTGATGGGTGGCCCCTCACCTGGCACATCCCCTGAGCCCCAGCCACAGCCATCCCCCTAGCTAGGGGCCCCGGGTTTCTGTGACTGCTACCAGTGTATGCAGGGACCCCAGGGGCAGTTGGCAGTGCCAGTGACTTCAGAGCGCTACTGTGCCCCAGATCAATCCAGGATGAGGGCACAGGAGGGCCTGGAAGGGGAGGCAGATGGCAGCGCATACCTTCTGATGAACGAGCTCGGGCCGCCATCCATCGCTGGCCTTCATTAGGACTGCAGAGAGTCACTCTGCATGGGCGTGCAGGCGCTCCTCCCTGCTCTTCTCCCAGGGGATTGATGCCCCTGGGTGCCCACATCCCCCAAGCAGTGAGAGGCCCGCTTGCCTTGCGCCCAGGAGAAGCAGGGGGCAGCAGGCTTATTATGCACCATTCTTGCCCGTGTGCCACTGGCACCAACTCATGGGCATGTTGGAGCGGCCGGGGCCAACAGATTTCACCTCCATCAGAACTGTGGTGCCGGAGGGCTGGAAGATACCCAGCTCCTCAGTTTTCATCGTTCTTTGACTGTCTTCACACAAATGCAAATAGCTGAAGTGCTTGAGCGGCATCGGGCTCCTGGCCAGGCCTGCACCGTCAGTCGTGGGTGCTGATTTAAATGATGTCCTTGGATCACCGCATCCCTGTCTTGTTCCCTTTTCTCTCCCCGTGCCTGGTGTGCGTGTGTGAGTGTGTGTGTGTGTCATTTGCTGCTGGATTAGGCAGAAGGGTGTGCCCTGTGTTGTTGTCAGGGAGGAATCAGGGTCAGGAAGAGGTGAGGGCCCGAGAAGCGGCTCAGCTGCAGGTCTGGTTAAAGGCCCCCCAGGATGCCTAGTGGCCCGGGAGTGGATGGGGCAGCTAGCCGGCAGGCCTGGGCCAGAGGCAGCTCAGAAGGCTGCTTTGCCTTTGCCTGCTCACATGATCTGGGCAGTGTGGCTGGTGCCTACAGATGTCTGATACCAGAAAGATCTGGAGATTCCTGGCAGGGGTGGCAACCCCCAGTTTTCCTCTTGGTTCTCTGGCGGTGGCATATTTTCAGGCAGTGGAGGGTACACGTGGATCTGAGAGGGTGTCGGGCCATCTTAAATGATGAGGGAATACAGGCATCAGAATGGGGAAGAGAACTGAGATAGAAGGCAAAGAAGGCAGAAGAAGGAATGTGGCAAAAGAAAGACTGTGAGTGTTTGGGAATTTTGTAGCCCAAATGGAAGGCTTTCAGTTTCCCCGCTTTCCTTGTTCCTGTGTTAGTCTCACTTGGACAGGGCTTCTTCCTTGTTGGAGAATGGCTGTCAGTCCTTGCATGCCCAAGTCCCCCGCCCGTCATTGAGCCACATGGAGACAAGAATTTGTGCTCCGGGTGGGGAGGCCAAGGTGGGGAGCACACAGAATGAGGGGAGGCTGTGCAGGGGCCCGGGGGTGGTGTGGGGGTACATACAGCGTGTGTCTGGGGGTGAGGTGGGGGGACCCACCCAGCTATTTGGGCTCCTTCTCGTTGGCCTTCCCCATTGCTTCAGACCTGACAGGGCCACACAGGGTCGGGCTGGTCCTCAGGAGGAGCCCACAGGATAAGCATTTAGTGAGCTCTTGCAGAGGCTGTGGCCACACCCCAGACCCCCCCATGCATAGTGTATGTGGGGAGAAGGGGGCTGCAGCAAGTGGCCTGTCTGTGTTTGGGCAGGGGGTGGCTGAGGAGAAGCTGGTGTGGCTGGAGGTTGAAGTGTGGCTTCTCCATCAGCAGGGGCTGCCAGGGCTGGGTAGAGCCAAAGCCCATCCTTCGGAGGGGCCTTAGGGTGGGAGACTGGCAGCCGGCCCAGCTGAACAGCCCATGTTCTATCCCCATGCTCCGGTCTGCTGCCCTGTGACCCTTGGCAGAGCCCTCCGAGGGAGGGAAATCTGGACCAGGCCTTTGGGCCTTGCACATGTTCTCTGGCTGTACCCCGTGTTGACTGAGTTCAGATGGGGGGGTGCTGTCCCAACTCCTTGAGGCACATTGCTATGCTGTGACCCATCTACTCCGTGGCTTCCTTCTGTTTACAGTAATTAATTGCACTTTGGGGGCTACTACCCTGATCTATGCATTTCTTAAAAGAGCAAATTTCACAGTTTGTATTTACCATTTAAATGCCTGTTCTGACTCAGTCCGTCAGTCAGCAGATGGGTTGGAGTGGCTCATCTGTTTACTCGGGCTTGTTTTTCTTCCTTACTGGCCATTACAACACATCCATCAGTGGAGACTTCTCTAATAATAGCTTCTCTTACCTAGCAGTTTACACTTGGCAAAGATAGTAAGTGAGGGTTAGCCCAATGCGTGTTGTTAAGCGTACGCGGAGCATCTCTCTGGGCATGGTCTGGCTGGCTCATGGATGCGGGCGGGGATGCCTCTACCCGTGAAGATCAGGCTTTGATGCTCAGATGTGACTTGCTTGGCATGCCAGGACTCCGGAGTTGGTTGGGCCTTTTGCTTAGTGTGGCTGTATTGCTTTTGAACCATTTATGTTGGCACCCGACGGCTAAGATGGGGGCTTCTGTGGAGACATCAGTGAGGAGGTGGTTGCTGTGGTCCCCGTGTGCGGACCACAGAGAGGTGGCCGAGATTGGAAAGGAATGCACAACTGCAGAAGGCACTGCAGAGAAGGAGTCCGTGGGGCATGGCAAATGATGTGATGAGACTGAGGGGGACCAGCTAAATGCCTGAGGCTTCCCTCCTGGGCTCCAGGCAAGGGCGACAGGAAAGTTTGGGTGGAGCGGTGTGCACAAGACAAGATGTGGCATAGGCTGGGCACATGGCATGGGATGTACAAGGTTTCCTTGGGATACTTTCTTGTTTTAGCCTTTTGTCGCTGTGCTGGGCTCAGGCCTGTCCTGCCAGAACCAGGGCCCTTGAGGCTGGGTGGTGCTCTCAACAATTCACATTCAACCAGTTCATCCCAAACCCAGAACTAGCAAAGCCTCTCTCTCCCGGTCTGAGGAGGCAGCGTGAGACCGATTCAAAGGGGTGGGGAGCAGATTCCAGGGAGGCTGGCCTGCACTGGCAGCAGGAGGTAGGGGTGTGGTGGGAAGTTGGGGGTTAGAAGCTGTTGGTTCTGGGACCCTGTCTCAGGGACTGAGGATCCGGAGGGGAGCCACGTGGGCATCATTCAGGGTGGCCTGTGGAGACAGGACACAGCCCTGAGGAAGGTCAGGGAAAAGAGCTGCATGAGAACTCTTCAGGGAGGCTGGGCTGCCATGATGGGTGGAGCAGGGCCGGGGCAGGGGGGTGGGGAGCACGGCAGGAGCTGGGGTGGTGGCTGGAGCGTGTGGGCTCCAGGTGGGGCTCAGGCTGCCTTGCTGAGTCCAGGTCTCCAGGGCAGCACCCCCGGAGAGGCAGAGGGCCTCACTGTGGTCAGGCGTGCCCAGCACATTCTTGTCCCCGGCACACTCTGGTTGTGGGAGTGGAGGAGACTGTTTATCACATAGCCTATTCTGCCAGTACGAACTCAGGCTTAGGGCAGGGTGTGTGTGTGTGTGTGTGTGTGTGTGTGTGTGTGTAGGGGGTGGTGATCCCTGTGCTGTCCTCAGCCAGGGGATGGGGAAGGAAGGAGGGAGTGCCAACCATGTGCCAGCCTCCAATACCCCTGTCATTTTATTCAGTGCCCACAGCTGTCCCTGGGATTTCCCCCTTTCCTGCCATTCACTGAGGCTGTAAATGCAGATTTATCTGCACAGTAATTTGATTAATTTCTGTCCCTGAAAGCTCCCTGAGGGTGGGATGTCTTTCTACCCTCTGTTCCGTCTCTGATGCCTGCGTGGAGCTCACTCTGCCCTCAGGAGTTGCTCAGACAGCCTTTGCTGAATGGATCCCGGAGCCACTTTATATCATCATGTTTCGGACCTCTTCCAAGCGTCCTAAGCCCTTGTGAAGGCTCTGGGAGGGAGATGGGGCTGCAGTGAGGCGCCCCTCAGCTCCTTGCATGTGCACAACCACAGCTTGCTTCTTGCAGCTGCACCACGGTGTTGGGCTGCACGAGTTCTGTGGCCCCGGAAGGGCAACACAGGGCAATGACCGCATGGCTGTGCTGGCTCTTCTGCGCTCTGAAGGTCCATGTCTCCCTCATCAAACACACACGAGGCCCTGCTCCGAGAAGGCCCCGCAGCCCCGATCCCACCTGTATATGTTCTCGTGTAGTGTTACATGCGGAAGGACATTGTAAATATTTTCAGCGGAATGATCAATGTCTCTCCAAAAAGAATGGCAGAGCTGTAAGGAGAGGGTTTATTTATCTCTCTCTCACCATGATGGATATCTAATTCATCCCCAGTGTCAGTACATCCCAAGTTGCCAATCCAGACAGAGAGGGGAGCCGCCTGCAGGGCCAGGTAGCGGCTACCTCTTCCTCCACACAAAGGGCTCCGAACCAGCCCCCACCCGGCCCTCCAGGCACCGGCCCCCAGAGTTGGAGCAGGCACCCTGAGGGTTGTCATATCAAAGCCACTGCAAGGAAATTGTTCCCTGGGAGCATGGGGTCTCTCTGCCAGGCTTCTCTGGGTGCCTGGGTCCTTGGGTTCTTGCCAGTCTAGCCAGCTCTCGCCAGAGGCCCCCTTCTGTCTCCCCTCATGGCCTCCCCTCCATTCTTGCTCAGTCTTCCTTACCCTCTCCTATGTTTGGGGTGGCTCCCACTTCGTTCCATCAGCCTGTTTCTGCCACTGCCCTTGTTGCGCCGGGGAGTTGCTCTGATATCTCTGTCCCAAGAGCCCGGCGGAGCTCTCCATCCTTCCCTCCTCCCCACTGCTCACCACTACCCCGGCCACCACAGCATCTTCCTTTGCATCTCCAGGCAGCCTGCATCTCCTATCCTCCCTGTTGGGATGGGCCCACTCCATTCCCCACATGCAGAAGAACCCCCTGCATTCCCTTCAATTTCTGTCTCCTTCTCACGGGCTCGGCCAGAATAGGGTGCCAAGTGTGACTTTGCTTCTTGTCCCTCCCTGGACTAGACTCCTCTGATTGGCTGTTGTATCCTCAATGTGTTACTCCTTGGTCTTTACAACAAGGCAAGGAAGAAGGTAGATGAGATATTATTAGATCTATAATACTGCTGAGTCTTACAGATATCTTATGGGCGTCTTACAGATAGCACCATTAGGGTTTTTGCATAGCTGAGGAAACTGAAGCTTGGAGTGATTAAGTGATGATGATGATGATGACGATGATGATAATAGCATATTTGCAGTGTTTTATCTCCCCCCCCCCCCGCAGTCCTGTGTACTAGCTCCATTCTGCAGATGAGGAAAAAGGGAGGGAGAGATTAGGAGGTGCAGGGAGATGGAGGGAGGGAGGGAGAGAGAGAGAGAGAGAGAAAGGAGGGAGAGAAAGAGAATGGTGGAAGAGTAGGACCCGGACCCAGTCTGCAGCACCCCCGCTCCCCCCTCTGTGCGTGGCCTTCCCAGAAGCATTCCTCCCTCCCGTGGACGGTGAGGACTGGCTCCCAGAGGGCAGAGGCCAGGAGGTGGGTGGAGGTTCCAGAGTTGCGTCCCCTGTAGGCATCAGATCTGACAGCAACACATGCACCTCCAGCTGGTTGGTCCCCACGCCCCTGTTTGAGAGCAGAAGTGATGGTAAATATTTAATTGTGCTTCCACCATAACTTTCTGCCAGGGCTCTCAATATGCTTTATAAATGCAAATGAGTGCTCTTTTCCTCTCCAGGGAGATGTAAACCTCCTCGAATCACTTTTATTCAGCCCCCACCAGAACGTAATGCCATAATCAGGAGCTCTCTGTGCCAGAAAAGAAACTGCCCTTAATCATATCGAGTGGACAGTTTATGGTTTTGTGGCCTTCTGTCTCCACAGCGGGCGGGACACAGAGAAATGGATTCCGCTTGCTGCAGCTTCTGTCCAGTAGGGTGGATGGAAAACATTATTTAGAAACAGTTTCAATTATAGCCCCGGAGCAGGTGACTGTGAATATAATGAAGTCTTAGATTATATTAATGGGGTTAACAGGACGAACTAGTCCTTGGAAGGTTTAGAAATAAAGGTGAATTCTTATTTTTGATTCTGGACTCTATCTCCCTCGCTGCCTGCTTCCTCTGTCTCTTCACCACTACATCAACTTGGTCCCGAGGTTAAGGCGGGGGTGATGCATTATTCTGGGGGCTTTTGTGGCTTCTTGGATTTATGAGCAAGGCCCCTACCCTGACCCCAGGGCTCCAGGAGAGCCCCTGGAAGCCCAGATGTGCCTGGTGGGCGGCACCCTGGGGTTTGGAGTGGTGGCCTCAGGGTGGAAGGCTGTGTGACTTCACAGAAAGCACTGCACCTTTCTGTGCCCCGGTCCCCGACTCTGTCAAATGGGTTCGCTGGCTCCTGTTCCCGACCCACCTGGCCGAGGCATTTTAATCATGGAGATGAATTTCTATAGAGTCTCAAGGAGTGTCTTCAGAGAAGCATGTTATGTAAATTCGGTGTGTCATTATGATCATTACTAGTGCGGTGGAGTGGAGATGAGCGGGGGGAGAGGGAGGGTTGCTCCAGGAAGGGCCCGGCCTCCCCAGCTGTCAGAAGAATCAGAGGAGAAAACAAACTGGAGAAGTCTGTTCCAGTGCTTGCCTGCCTTCAGATAGGCGCAGGGTAGGACTCTCAGCCCAAACCCAAACTCGAACGGGCAAGAAAATACAGCTTTGCTGTATTTCCTTTACTCCCCTCAATTTGCCTTTTTTAAAGCCCCTGTGCCCCCCTGGGAGTGGCAGAAATGTCACCGAGGTTATAGGCAGGCTGTGTGGTGCCAACTTGTGGAGGAAGCTGCCTCACTGGCCCTGTTAGCTTCTGTCCACACTGGCACCCACTGAGACACCCCACACCCCGTCCGACCCTTGCTTATATTCCATGCAGGGCACCTCTGGGTGGTTCTGGGTCCCCTTCATTAGCCCCGATGGGAGGACCTAAGGCTCCCTCTGCTCCGTCCAAGCTGTGTCAGCCTGGTGCGGTGGCTCGCTGCAGCGTCCCATGCTGGCATGCTGGATGTGCAAGGCCCTGTCACCTTGACAGACTCCCACTATCCCTTCTCTGGGGTGGGGCGCTAGGAGACGAGAGCATAGCGAACCTGTTTTCTCAACACAGCTCCTCATGTATCATTTCGATTTTCATTCCCTCTGCCCTGCCCGTAGTGTGGCTTTCTTCCCAAACCTTTGGTTTATGTCAGGAGTCCTTCTGTTTCCAAAGGGGCCCACAATTTTATAATTGTGTATTCTGCAGTCATGTCTCCTGTCTCCTGCCTGAAGCAGCGAACACAGAATAGGGGTGTTCAGGAGAAAATGGAAACAGAGGAGGGAAAAGCCAAAATGACGTATGTATATTTCCCCCTCCTGTGTTTGTTGAGCACCTATGCAGCTGGGGGGTTCCTTTGATACATGCCCTGGGAGATCCAGCTGGATAAGACACCTCTACCAGCCTAAACAGCACCATTGTGTGAATTTAAAAAGGTGCCCCTCTGGAACAACTGGATATCCATGTGACAACAACAATTGTACATTTGATTCATACTTCCCACCTTACGCAAAAATGAACTCAAAATAGATCACAGACCTAGGTAGGAGAAAAATCTTCGTGACCTTGGGTTAGGCAGAGATTTCTCAGTATGACACCAGACCATAAAAGAAAAAGTTGATAAAGTGGACTTCATCAAAATTTAAAACTTCTGCTTTTTGAAACACACTGTTAACAAAAAAAGAAAAACAAGCTGCAGAGTGGGAGAAAATATTTGCAAAGCATATATCTGATAAAGGTCTAGCATCCAGAATACATAAAAAGAACTCTCCAAACTCAATAATAAGAAATTTGAAACTTGCAAAATCTTGAACACACTGCACCACATAGGACATGTAGATGGCAAGTCAGCATGGGAAAAGATGTTTAACATCACTCATCAGTTAAGGAAATGAAAAACTACAATGAGATACTACCACATACCTGTGAAGATGGCCTAAATGAGAAGTGACCGAGCACACGAAATTGGTGAGGATGTGGAGGGCCTGGAGTGTTCATGCACTCTCATGGATAGCCCCAAACTGGGAGCCGCACATGAATGCGGGGACAAATTGTTGTGTGTCCATACAATGGAATTCTACTCAGCAATAAAACAAGATGAACTGCTGATGCACACAACATGATCAGCTTTTTTAAAGATTTTATTTATTTGTCAGAGAGAGAGCATGAGCACACGCAGGGGGAATGGCAGGCAGAGGGAGAAGCAGGCTCCCCGCTGAGCAGGGAGCCCGACGCAGGGCTCGATCCCAGGACCCTGGGATCATGACCTGAGCCCAAGGGGCAGATGCTTAACCGACCGAGCCCCCCAGGCGCCCCTGATCAATCTTTTTTTAAAATAAGATTTATTGATTTATTTGAGAGAGAGAGAGCGTACGTGTGTGCAGGGGGAGCGGAGGGACAGAGGAAGAGGGAGAGAGAGAGAATCTCCAGCAGACTCCCTGCTGAGCATGGAGCCTGATGCTGGGGGCTCGATCCCACGATCCTAAGATCATGACCTGAGCCAAATGAAGCCAAGAGTCCGACGCTTACCCGAATGAGCCACCCAGGTGCCTACAACATGATCAATCTTGAAAAAAAATTATGTTAAGTGAAAAAAGCCAGATAAAATATAGTATATATTATATTTATATAAAATTTATATAAAACTGTAGAAAATCCCAGTTAATCAATCTGGGGCAGGAGCAGGAAGAACGGAGGGTTTACAAAGGGACAAGGACACCTCTGGGAATGATGGCTGTATTTGTTATCTTGATCGTGGTGATGGTTTCACGTATAAACATATGTCAGAACTTAATCGAATTGTATGCCTTAACTGTGCGGTTCACTGTATGCCATTTCTACCTCAATAAAAAAAAAAAACCCAAAGAGGTTTTTGGCTTTGCTGGTCAGGAGCTCATGAGCAGCTCTTGGGGAGCAGTTTCCATTGAGAGGTGGGGGCTGACAGCAGTCAGCAGTAGACTGAAGAGAAAAAAAAGGAAGGGGTGCCTCGTCCTTAGGACGCGTCACAGCTGTCCACCAGAAAGCTGTCCTCACGAAGAGCAAGTCTGTGGTCACTACGTGCCTGGTGGTCTTGGTGTATGAACTGTAGCTACAGTCACGGCCCCCAGGGGCTCACAGCTGAGTCGGGGCGCGCTTTCCCTTACTGGCCAGGGGGGATCAGTAACCAGGAAGCAGGCCACAGGGACCTGGGATTTTATGCATTTGTGTGAGCCCCAGCTGAGTCTTGGAAGAAGGGGTGGCATGGATCTGGGCCTAGTGGCAAAGGCACCTGTAGGGAGGCTGAGTCTTGGGAGAGTAGTTGGGGCCAGGGGAACTGATGGGACACCACCCACGGGTGTCAGCATGGATGCCTGAAAGGGAGGCAGGGGACAGGGGTGGGGAGAAGTAGCGGCAGTCAGATGAGGCTGGAGAGGGACCCCAGTGGGGAGGAAGAGGGCAGAAAGACATGGCCCAGGAAGGCCAAGGAATGAATTAAATTTGGTCCTGGGTTGGCATGGCCCTGGAAGAGCCTCTCGAAGAGTATGCTGGGAAGAAGCCATGTCTGGGAGTAAAGTGTATGGGCAGGTGATTTCATCCCATGCAGGCGGCTTTTGGGCTTTCAGGGAGAGAACAATGGCTGCAGCACCAGGACACCTGAGGTCTGAGCCGTGGCATCCTGATGAACCTCTTCCTCTCTCTGAGCCTCAGGCTTCACAAAGGGGCCCAAAGCTCCTAACACTGACATTTATAGTCATAAGTAACCTCGTAAGCATAAGGGCCACTGTCTAGCAATCCTTCAGACTCACCAGATTTTCTCTTTTGACCCACAGAAACTTTAATGGACACCAGGACAGCTACCGCAGAGCTGGGCTGGACAGCCAATCCTGCATCAGGGGTGAGTGTCAACCGTCCATCCTTTAATCCTGCGGTGCAGTCCTGGGCCTGTAGGGTGGCTGGGGGAGCAGAGCCTGCCTAGAGCAGGACCTTTTGGGAGGTAGAGTGTAGGTGGGAATGGCTGTGTCCCCTGCCCATCCACAGAGAGGTAGCGCCAGGGGTCTCAGACCTGAGCTGCTCCCTGGCGTGGTGATGCAGGCCATCTCCTGACACAGTCCTTTGGGGAGCTGGCCCCTGGGTGACGAGGGCTGTACCTGTGTGGGGACAGGGGCACTGGCCAGCAAGAGCTGGGCACTCAGGCCAGTGGTGCTGGCCCAGGTCAGAAATCTGTGATGCCTACAGGGCTGCCAAGACACAAGGACTTCAGAAGGAGCCGGAGGTCAGAAGGGCTGAGGCTTCCTTTCACCTGGAGCTTGCCTTAGAGAGATATTCTTGATTCATTTGTTCAGTGTTCATGCCCCTGGCCAGACCCTGTTAGCTGTAAGAATGGATCAGCTCCGAGGACCTCATGGCCTCCCATGGGTGTGGGGACCACCATATTCACGAATAGGCTAAAGTACATCTCTTCTCTGTGGCAGTGGAGAGATCAACAGGCAAGTATGGCCCAGAGCTGGGAGTGAGGAACTTAGGAGGGACACATGAGCCTTTGCAGAGAAGGTGCATGCTAATTGGGGTTCACAGAATGTGTAGGGGTTTGACAGGTGGTGAATGGGGAGTCTGCAAAGATATTCCAAGTAGGAGCCATAGTCGATTGGAGGGATAGGGTCATGAAAAGACACGAGAGAGGGGAATCTGTGTTTCTGGAACGTGGCAGGGTATGGACGGTGCTGTGGTGGGGCTGGGGTGTGGGTTGGAATGGGGCGTGGTGGTAGAGGACGGTGCCTGCCATGCTGAGGCAGCCTTGGTCTATTCTATCCTGTAGGTAATGGACAGATCCCAGGAGGGAGAATAACATGGCCATGCTTGCTGATAGGATTGCAGGGAACAGTTGAGAGAAAGCACTTAGGAGCCTCTTCCAGCTGTCTTGGGTGGGTCAGAAGGGTGGGATGAAAACAGGATACTTAGAGGGCCATTGGAACAAAGCAAAAGCAAAAGCATTGACAGCATTCGGCAACCGATGGACTGCAGGGGGATGGAGCGGGAGACAGAGGAGGAGAGATGACATTCAGGAGCCTGGCCTGGGTGACTGGCTCGCTGCGGGGCTTAATCACCAAGGGAGTGGGCAGGAGAGTGAGTGGACTCTTCATCCCAGCGAGGGGGCCGAGTCAGCTGGGGTGGGGCGGCCCACGCCTCCTCTCTCCTTCCCTGCCCTTGGTGGCCTCTAGCCCAGAGACTGTCTACACCCTGTGGTGCCCATCACAACAAGGCACAAGGACTGTCGCCCACTTGTGCTGTAGGGACAGTTCTCAGTGGGCGACTAGGGTCCCAACAGGCTGTGCATACTGCCCGGCTCTCACCGTACCCCTGTCCGCCAACACTTACAGAATGTCCCCGCCGCCAGGAACTAGTGTCCTGTCTTGGGGCAAGAAAGCAAGGATTAGGTTGGGTTGGCGTTTTCCAAAGCAGGGCCCGGGGCAAGGGCCAATGCTGTCCACACTGCCCATGTCCCCATCCTGCTGGGAGTACCGTGGGCTGCTAGGGAGCCTTTCCCACTTCTACGAGGGACTTCATGCAAAGCCAATGAGGCAGCCACTTTTCAGGCTGCTGGATATTAAGAACTTGCGACTCTTTTTACAAATTACATTATTGTTTGAAGGCCCGTGTTTTTACAAGACGTCGACATGATTTATGGTTAATTTTCCCCTTGATTTTTGTATACACCACCTGTCTTCTTTAAACTTCTGCTCTCTTTTCCCAAGGAAGACTGTCCTTTAGGAAAACACTCAAAGTCAAGTGGTGCCCTTTAGAGACAGCAGCTGGCGGGGCTACTCTGTGCTTGCCCTCCCACTGGTTAGTAGCCAAGCTCAGCTGCCTTTCCCTGTGCTTTTCTCTCGAGAACATGTAGCCAGGTAGCTCTTCTCTTGGTACCCTGAGCAGCTTCAGAGCCTGGCTGGTTTCTAGTGAGTGGTGAGAGTGTCAGCCTGGCCCTCAGCCAGGGTCAAGAGGGAGGAACAAGGACTATGGTTCCATCGCAAATCCTCTCCCCATCTCCCTCTGTTCTCATCCTAGACAGTTGCTCCCAATTCTCTGAACACCCCAGTGGCTCCCAACTGTGTGTGCCTAGCCCATATTGCATTGGATGCTCATGGGCATGTTGATCTAAGCCTGGTCTGAGCAGAATTCATCCTTTTGTCCTTCTCCCACCACGTTCTAAAGGCCAAACACTGGAGCGATTCTTCTTTGTCATTTCCAGGCCCGTCTGCAGGGACACCTTCGCTGCATCCCCGACCATGCTGGGTCCCCATCCCAGCTCCACCGAGGGCCAGGGAGCTTTCCTCAATAGCACTGTGCACAGTTGCAAATTTTGCATCTTTATATGTTGGTGTTGGATTAATGTCTATCCCCCCCCCCCATTTCTATCATCTCTTTGGTCATACCGTAGCCTCCAAGGTAGCTGGGATTCTGCCTCTTTGTTCACCACTGGAAACTGACACCTAGTTCACCACCTGACTCGGCTACTTGTTGAAAGCTTCTGACTTGGGCAAGTGGGTGGATGATGGTGCCGGTCTCGGGGTTGGGGGACACGGGAGGGGAAGCAAGCTTGGGCAGGAAGAGGCTGAGTTCAGCATGGGACCTGGGGAGTTTAAAGGGCACCCACGGGTCAGGCTCTGCCAGCACTTGACTTGTGGGCAGTGGAATCAGAAGGCAGGCAGCCTCATGTCAATGGGAGGGGAGCCTGGGGCATGGCTGCAGTCTCCCAGGGAGTGTCTGGAGGGAGGAGAGGTGATTGCTCTGGATGGATAACCTGCATTGAAATGCTGAATACAGAAAGAGGAGCCTGGAAAGGGGACTGAGAAGGTCTGGCTCAGGAGGCAGAACACCAAGAGCTGGTCCTCTTACAGAAGCCAGCAGTGTGTCAGGGAGGAGGGGGCGCCAGAAGTGGCAAGTGCTGCTGGGGGTGGCATGGGCTCAGTTACAAGGCCCCTGCTGGTGACCCACGTGGAGGGCTTCGCAGGGGACAGGAGTCGAAGCCAGAAGGCAAGAGTTGAAGATCAGTGGGGGGTGAGTCAATGGAGACAGCACTTTGTGAAGGGGAAGGAAGACCGAATGTGGGGATGGAAGAAATGGGGCTGTGGGCACATTGGCCTTTCAGGGAAAGGGACTCCTTTTCTGTGGAAATGGCAGGACAGAGATAAAGGCCTTACAGAGAGATGCGGGTTTGGTGACAGAAGCCATAAAACAGAAAATTCTTTCAATGTTCTATCTTCTCACTGCGGTTGGAGGCCGGGTTTGGACAGCGAGGGTGGGGGGCCTTGGGCAGCAGGTTTGAGGAGGGTGGGGCAGGTTTGAAGGAACCGCTGCTGTCGGAGAGCTGGAGAGAGGCTGGCGTGTTTAGAAGGAGTGTGGCCAGGCCGCGGCGGCAGGCCACGCGTTTGGGACGCCCCAATCAACAGGCCCCCTTCAAGTGCTGACCTTACGGGACGTAGTGCGCTGGTGGGATCATCCTGAGGTATGGGTGCAAGAGCAGTGGGCCTGGAGGAGTAAGGAGCTGAGGACATCGGCCAGAGGAGGTTGGCGTCTTATATCGTGTGGGCTCTGTGTGGGTGGGCAGTCCAATTCCTTCCCACAACTGGCAGTTCTCAAGCACAGCAGTGAAGACACCCAGCGAGCTCCATAAAAGGAAGGGTCCCATGGCCTCTCCCCGGGGAGCGCACCTCACAGGCCATGCACTGTGGATAGGCCAGTTGGGCCCCCTGGCAGAATGATGCTTCTTCTGGTCAAGGCCAACTCAGTTCCCTGGGGACGCCCAGGCTACCAGAACACAGAGCCCACACATTGTTTTCAGCTATATTCCTGGCAAGTGGATTGTAATATTCCATGTCAGAAACAGAAAGTGTTTGTGCTCAAAAGCAAAATGTTTCTTTCTGATCTAATTGCAATTTAATTCAAAGCCTTTAGGTTTAACCGGAATCAGAGGCCACCTGGTGAGCAGAGGGAGAAAGTAACACTTATAAAGTCACAAATGCCGGGGAGGAGCTCAGCTCCCAGCAAAGGGTATCCCGGGGACCCTCACAGGTGACACGGGTGACCCCTCCCTCGGGCTGGCTTCATTTATTTCTCCCATGACCTTGCTTCCAGCCCTGCTACAAAATGTGCCCTGACCTTCATGGTTCAGGGCCTCTGGGCAGTGGGGGAGTTCAGGGAGGCCCCACAATAAACACTCAGTAAGTCCCCCCTCCCTCCCTGCATCACTCTCTGTCTCTCAGGTGTCAGCTCTGTTCTCGTCCCCTCGAAGAGCCCTCCTGGACGCTCCTCTCCACCAGGGCTCAGTAAGGTGCCCTCTTCCTAAAGCCCAGAGGGCTTGGTGCTGACTTCTGACATACTCTCCTCCGCTTCTGACATACTGTCCTCTGCTCTGTTGATGTGTGGTCTCCCCCACGGGCCAGAGGATGGAGCAGCTTTATCTCTGTACCCCTGGTGCCCAGCACTGGCCCAGCAGTGGGTAGGCTCCAGGGGATAGACTCCAATAAATGTTTGTTGGCCCAATAATGAGGAGCATTCTTAATACTTCTTGTATCTGCAACCCAGGGCTCTGAACTTAGATGTTCAATTCAGGTTTATTGTAACCCAATAAAATGTTTGTTTTAGGCCTCTCAACACCCGATTGGTTGTCAGTATCTTTTTATTTTTTTAATTTTTTTAAAAGATTTTATTTATTTATTTGAGAGAGAGGGAACACAAGCCAGGGGGAGAGGCAGAGGGAGAAGCAGGCTTCCCGCGGAGCAGGGAGCCCAACGCAGGGCTCAGTCCCAGGACCCTGAGATCATGACCTGAGCCGAAGGCAGACGCTTAACTGACTGAGCCACCCAGACGCCCCTGTCAGTATCTTTTTAAAGAGCTTACCTGGTGATGGAAATGGAGCCAGGTTTCCTCAGGTGATGATAAAGGAGACCAGGGTATCTACCAGAAGGGACCAATTGTTCTCAGATGCTGGGGGATAGGCTAGAAAAGCAAGGCCAGGTCCCTCTGAAAGGAAGGCTTATTCCACTTGCTTATTGGGAATCCAGCCCTAGAGTTCTTCTACTTTCCAAGAGTTTTGCCAGGGCTCCCTGGCCCTGTGCACCTGGGCCGCTGGTGGCCTCTGTGTCCATGGGACATGCGGCCAGAGTGTGAACATCTACTGGAGTTATCTTCAAAGTGCACTCCATGGGCTTCCAGACTCCAACTCCATCTGCACTGCCCTCGGGAACCACCTTCATGGCCTGTGACATACTCTGTTCACTACTTTAATATTGGCAACTCTTTATCATGGGAAGTGGAATTTGATGGAGGAAAAATGGAAAAAGAAGTCCAGAGCCAACCCTGATGAGCCTTCAGGATGAGCTAGCTGGCTGTGTGTGCCTTTATATATGTGTGTGTGTGTACATGTGTGTCTGTGTACATCTATGTGTATGTATGTGTGTATATTTGTGTGTATATATGTATATGTGTGCATGTGTATATACATGTGTGTGTACATGTGTTTGTATATATGTGTGCATATGTGTGTCTTTGTATGTATGTGTGCATGCATGTGTGTGTATATTTATGTGTGTGTATATGTGTCTGTATATATGTATATGTGTGTATATATGGTCATCTGTGTATATACGTGTGTGTACATGTGCACATGTGTATATATGTGTGTGTATGTGAGTATAGGTGCATCTCTATATATGTGTGTGTATGTGTCTTTGTATGTATGTGTGCATGCATGCGTGTGTATTTATATGTGAGCATGTGTATATATGTGTGTATATGTGTCTGTGTATATGTATATGTGTGTATATATATGGTCATCTGCGTGTATATGTGTGTGTGCGTGTATGTATGAAGTTAAATGAGTTGATTCATTTCATGCCCCTGCAGGCAGTTCCTAGAGTTCTGAAAATACCTTAAATGATGACGGGAGGGTTATTGGACTTAGTGGCAGAACTTCCAGAGGAGGCCACCATGAAGGGAACAACATGCATTTGAATGCGTGTGTCTGGTAAACCAACTCAGTAAGTCCCGACACAAGAGACACGTTTGCGAGAGCAGGAACAAGAGGGCCTTACTGCACAGCCACTTCTTGCTGGCCACCTGTGGACCCTCGTGGACCCTCGGCTGTCCCTGGCTGCCTCGCACTCCCTGTCTCTCAGTCCTCCAGACACCCCCGCCGGCTGCCCTTATCATGGGAATAAGGAAGGCATGCTCAGGAGAGAAATCCACTCTAATAACACCCCATTCGTTCCAAGGCCACGCAAAATCAATTGAAATTTGTCTGTCTGATGGATGAGAAGTTCTGGAGGAGCCCTGAAGGCTCCAGGCCTTGGCATCAAATAAACTGTAGCTCCCAGCTCTGTGATCTTGGGCTGGGAGTTGAGACTCTCTCAGCTCCAGGTTCCCCTCTCCTCAGTGGGGCAAGCACGGCACCTCTTTCCATAGATGAAACAAGTCAGTAAAACATTTTCCCCGGTAAACACTCAAGAAGTGTTAGCACAGTACTAACCCTGTGAAGGGCTGGATTTTCTCTTTTCTTTATTTGATGACTCAATCATGTTAATGAAGACAGAAAAGCCCGAGCTAAATTAGGCAAATTCTAGGGAAATTTCGCTCTGGGCAAAATGATTTTGTGAATGGAGTTTTATGGTGTTTTGAATTTCAGGCCTTGCCTTGGTTATCCTTCCTCAGACTGGTACCACCGCCTGGGACTTGGGAGCCTTCGGCCTGTCGCTGATTGCTGGCAGTCAGGGTTCTCCGGTGGCCAGTGACAAAAAAAGCCCACCTGAGTCTCAAAGGAGGTGCTCTGGCTTGTGTAACTGAATGGTACAGAGGCTGATGTGGTTTCTTGTGTGGGCCACACACACGTTAATCCTCACAACAGCCCCATTTTACAGATGAGGAAACTAAGGCACAGAATCAGCTGTGAAATTACTTCCAGTCACATGGCTGGAAAGTACCAGAGCTGATGTCTAACTTCCTGCAGTCTGTTCTCCTGCTGACAACCACGCAGTACCATCTTTCCCAATGAAATGCTGCCCACCATGGAGGCTTCTGAGGCTGGCTCCAGGAGGAACTCCCAGGTTGTGTTGCTGTGGGCTCCTCGAATTCAGGCTCAGTATATAAATGAGAGATGGATGGCATCCTTTTCCCGAGCTGTTACCAGGAACGAGTATTGCTTTCTCCACTGAGAGAGGCCTTGCCTCCTGGGGAGTGGGCCTCTGACCTCCCTGCTCTCTCCCTCCGTTCCTCTCCTCCCCTGGCCTCCTCAGGTAAACCACTGAGATAAGTCAGAGCTCCCCTCCCTGGGCCTCCCACCCACTCTTTATCTTTTTCTCTCGCTACCAAAAGGCCTGTAATTAGGAAACATTAGCAGGCTCCAAACAGCTTTCATACCTGAAACATCCTCTGTAATTGCACCCAGCAGTGCTCTTCCCTGGCTATTAATGTCACTTTTATGAAGCAATGAGGAACAAAACACCCCGAGGCACTTAAAACATTTTTTTATATAATATGCGTCTTTTAGGAATGGAAGTTTAAAATCACCTGCCTGACAGAGACAGTGATAGACGAAGCCACGGGAGCCTGGGAGGTGGGGCCCTGGGGAGAGGAAGGGAGGCCCGAGAGGTGCTGAGGTGCCCCAGGCTACCCTGGGAAGAGTGTGATCTCTGAGGCTGAGGCTGGGTTGGCCGAGGCCCAGTGGTTCCCCAGGGGAGGAGCGGTGGGTCAGATGAGCAGCAAGGGCATCGTTCTGCCTGGCTTCATCAAGTGTGATTGCTCTCTCATGGGGCTTTTATGTGAGATCTTTTTCGTGGGCATGTGTGGGCCTCTAACAGAGAGGTGAACAGCGTGTTACAGATGACCAGTGTCCTTGAGTAGAAGACTAATTATGATATTGGTTGCAGAAGTACGTGGGGTATGATCAGAGTGTGGGGATGAGGTAGGAGGGGAGGAGGGAGAGAAATTATGGGAGAGATGTTTCCCTAGCTTGCGGTATGAAAGAACTTTGGGAGTTGTGGTGGGCCACCAGAAACTTACTGTTGGGCAGATTTATCTTCTTGCTCTTGGAAAGGGCTCGCAGACTTGTTCATCAGCAGAGCAGGAGATGTTTCTGTCTGCAGACTCTGAGAGGGAACCCCAGAAGTCACCCAGCCCCCCTTCCCTGTTTTGGAGGCAGGCTTAACCTTTGTTTGCCCAGACAGACAGGTGTCTTTCCTCGTCTCTAAAACCTTCGCCAGAAGGGCAGTTGCCCCACCACATCCCTTGTTCCAATGCTAAAAGCCTCCTGCCACTGACAGGTGAGCCTGAGGACCAACTGCCTGATGACAGATCTCCTCAAGTTGAAGGCAGGAGTGGCTCTCATGACTATGGAAGGAAACAGGGCTCCTGACTCAGGTCCCAGGGCTGAGGTGGGGCAGCAGGGGCTCAGTGCCCTGAGAGCCTGAACTCACAGCTCCCTCACACAGCCTGCCTTGGCGAAGGAAAGAAATGGGGGAAGAAAAACCTTTAGAAGGAAGGTGAGGCAGAGTTCAGAGGTCTAGCAAAGATGAGTAGGAAGAAAATGGAAGAAGAGGGAGGGTCAGAGTGGGCAGAGACCGATGAGGACACTGAGTCTGGCTCTGGAGGCTAGAGCTTGGCCTCTGTGGGAACAGAGCAGCCCTCCCATGATGCCTTTGGCTTTCCCTCCCCTTAAGGCCAAAAGTACTAGAATAATTAGGCCCAAATCCCCCTGTATGGGAATCTCCCCTTACCCACAGTTTTACTTCTGCGGTTTGAGTTACTCACGGTCAACTGTGGTCCAGAAGCAGACGATCCTCCTTCTGATGTATCGTCGGAAGGTCAGTGGTAGCTGAATGCTAGGTCGCAATGCCTGCATCATGCCCCTCACTCCATCTCATTTAGACATGTTAGCATCTCATATCATGGGCGAGTACCGTGCAATAAGATATTTTAAGAGAGAGACACCACATTCACATAACTTTCGTTACAGTAGGTTGTTATAATAGTTCTATTTTATTATGAGTTCTGGTTGTTAATCTCTTACTGTGCCTGATTTATAAATTAAATGTCATCGTAGGTATGGATGCAGAGGAAAAACATATAGGGTTTGGGACTATTCGCAGTTTCAGGCCTCGTCTTGGGGGTGTTAGAACAGGTCCCCCACGGATAAGGGGGGACTCCTGTACTTCCAGTAGTATCCAGGAGCAAGCCCAGCATTTGGAATCCAATGTTCTGGGTTTATATCCGTTTTCCTTTAAGTTCTTTAATGTCTCTGAGCCCATTTTCTGCCCTATCACATGGGTAACGTAAGATCTTATTTGTACAGTGGTTGGCAAGATTCGATAGTGTTTGCCTTCTTTGTAAACTCTGAAGCTCAGTCAGGACCACTTGCCCTGGCTAGTACTAGTGGTTGCAGTGACTCTTGGTAGAGGGACGTAACTGGCCTGGGATGAGGGTGTAAACTGGTTGAGGGGGCCCCTGAGAAATGAGATCAGCATTCCAGCATTTCTGATGGGAAATTGCTCTTGCATGGATATCGTCTGAGCGTGCACCATGTTATTAATAACCAGGTTACTGTTCATAATAGTGCTGTTACTTGTCACCCTTAATTAAGTACCAGCTGTGTCCCAGGCACTGAAAATTGCATGTATGACCTCCCTGGACTTTCACCACGACCGTGCAAGTGAGGTGATATTTCTTCCCATTTTACAGAGCAGACACTGAGACTCAGGACAATTACCCAGAGTCACAGGACTGCTTAGGGGTGTCGCTGAGACTGCAGGCCTGTCTGGACACAAAGCTCACTCTTGTACCTCTGTCCCCGAGGACGTGTGAGGAAGGGATCTCAGAGTCATATATCATTGAGAAGCTAGAAAAGAGGGGTGAGGAGAGGCAAAAGTTTCCCTGTTTTCTACAAAGGGAAAGGGTAGGTCTGAAAGCCGTGTGCTAGTGAGTGGTGTGCATTTTAAGCCCCCCATGAATTGTTTTTTAGAGCTAGCTGTATGGGAGGAGTTGGAGCAGATACTTGGTGATGGGTGGATCTGGGGGCAGGGAGCAGCGGGTCCAGGAGGACCTGGAGGGGGACCAGGGGATGGCTGGCTCCAGACGGTGATGGAGGAGCCTGTGGGTCAGCTTCCCCCCATGGGCCTCGGCGAATGTTCAGGAAGTGAGGACTCCTAGGAAGGAAGATAGGTGAGGGGATGGGCCCCACTGAGTTGCTGTGTCCCATCCAGTGGCCTCATTGGCCGTTCTGCAGAACTGGCCCCTGCTCCATTGGAGGTGCTCTTCTGCTGATGGAATAGAGGGGGGCCTGGTCATGGCACGTCCTCATCTCCATGGACACTGTCCCACTCACCACTCTGGTGCGGACAGGCGTGCCCGACACATTTCCCATTTTCCGGTGTCACAAAGGATAGCCAACATGAAAGATGTTGGAGTCGAGATTTAAACTTACCTTGCTGATGGGGAGGGAGAGCTCTGCCTTCAAACAAAGATGGTCAGTGGTAATGGGCTGCATTTATATGTACGTGTCAACAGCGACAAGCCAGGGATGACTCAGGTGGGCAGTGCCTCAGGGGGCGGGGACTTGCATCTGCCTAGTAGGGGGTCACCAGGGATCATGTTATTCAGAGAATGTTTGTGGGCCTGGGAACCTCAGCCCAAAGACAATCTGCAGCAAAGTCGAGGAGCCAAAGGAGTGAGATCAGAGTCCTCCCCAGGCTTCCCAGGCCAACTCCACGCTAGCCTCCCTAGTCCCAGGGTAAAAATGCCCTGGAGTGGGTCACATACAGTGGCCACATCCTCACCATCAGGAGGGAGTCGACAGGATGGAGGACAGTGTGTCCTCTCCCCAGGCTAGATTTGATTTTCTTGCACCCTGAGAATGGAAATTCTCCCCCACTCTGAGAATGGCAGGAAGCCAAGAACTTTAGGGAGGCCAGCCTCTTCCTCCCCCACCATGGCCTCCTCTCTTGTCTCCAGGATGGCTCCAGCTGGCCATAGCCAGCCTGGCCCTCGTGCAGTCAACGCTTTCTGCACCCAAGAAATGAGGAGCCTGTGTCCCTAGCCTCTGACCCAGTGTGGTGGCCCGGCCTCAGGGCCGGCCTCCGATACGGAGCAGAGATCCCTCCGAGCTGCAGGGACAAGTCCTCAGCTTCTCCCAGTGGTAACTCTGCTCCTCATCAGTGGAACCCAGATCCGGGCAGAGCAGAATTAGGCAGCTGGGGCCTGGGGGCCTGCAGCTCCCGCCCCTGCCTTGTTCAACAAGGCCTTGTTGGACAGCAGTGAGGACCACATTCAATCGACAGCTTAAGATAATCACATGTGTGAGGCACTGGGATAATGACAGCTGAATACCCTGCCACGGTTGCCATAGTGACCAGCCAAGCACTGGTTCCCTCCTTTTTTTTTTCTTTCTTGTTTTCTGGGCCTCCTTTTTATGGGGCTGGCTGGTGGGGTGGGGGCTGAGTTTGGGAAATGGGAAAGAGGAGGGAAGGGGGAGGGGGAGACCCAAGAGGGGCAGCCCATTATACTCTCTTTAAATACCCCAGCTGGAGGTGTTTTAAATCCCAACAGAGACTGAGAGAAACAGTGTCTTAATCCCTAGCTCCCTGGGAATTATTTAAAGGGATCTTGTCAGAAGGATGAATTTGTCACTGTTGCAGTGTCAACAGCAGCGGCAGCTGTCGTAATGGCTGAGGACCCCACTCCAGGCAGGGCCTGGTACGAGCTGCTGCTGCCTGGTGGAGGTTACCATGGCCCCGGGGGCTGTGGACAAGGAGCCCCCTCCCGAGGCACAAGCCTGCAGTGTTTCTCCTGGTGTGCTGGCGGAGACTGGGCTGTGAGATGTGCCGGGATGCAAAGAGATGCATGCCATCTGGACCTTGGGCCCAGCCAGCCTCGCTCTCCCTGTGTGGGGCTTCCAGAGCCCTGGGATCTCTGAGCAGCGAGAGGTGCTCTGCCTGGCTGGGAATGGGCAGAACCGACCATTGGTGGGTGGGCATACCCAAGGGAGGGCACAAAGGCCCTACCTGGGCCACAGCCAGCACCCCCAACCACACACGGGCACACACACACACATACACACACACACACATGTGTATGCACGTGTGCATGCACCAAAGATGATACACAGGTGCAAACAACCAGACTGGGAAGAGTCATAGGTCATACACACCATAGAAGGAGAGCCAAGACTTTTAAGGAAAAGTAACAGACCTGTGCTCAGAGAGAGGCTAAGCATGTGTCTCTGGAGGGCTGATATCCATAATAACTGACTTGCAGAGGTCCCTTACTCAGATGTGAGTACTTTACATGAATTGTCATATTTAATTCTCATGATCGCCTCCTGAGGTAGGTCCTATTAGTGTCCCTGTGACAGAGAAGCGTCCGAGGCTAAGAGAGGTTTAAGGACTTGTCCCTGGTCACACAGCCGCGTCTGGCTGACTCCAGAGTCTGTGACTCAAACTCTTGGGCTAAACCGGGGGTCACCGTGACTTCTGGAGTTCAACGTTAGGCATGGTGACAGCAGTGCTGCTTAATCCCAACCCTTTTCTGGTAAGCACAAAAATCTCCTTCCCAGCCAAATGGATGTGTTCTGCTCAGGGCCATTTCTCCTGCTTCCATCTCAAGATAATATTTGTTGCATTTTTCCGCCCAATCATTTTTAAGAGGATTTTGTAGAGACTCTTAGAGACTGCATTGGGAAACAATGAGTATGTTTTCCATATTCTAATCATTTCCATATCTAACTGTGTCCCTTCCCCCCTTCCCTGTCCTCTTCTGCATCGCAGAGAATAAGTAGTTGAGGGCATGGGTGGCCTTGTACCACTGCAGGAGGAAAGCCCATTTAAGCAGTCCCTGGTAGCCGGTCCAGTTCTTGGGCACACCACATGGAGCCGTGGTAATGAGTGGGGGGCTGTTCCTGTCCTCCCAGCCCAGCACATCTGGGAGGGAAATTAAGGCTATTGGGAGGTTGAGCTAGTGCTCGCAGCCCGCAGGGGGCCATCGTGTGAATGGCCGCCTTGGTTGGTTGGTGTACTAAATGGTAGATCGCTCAGGGCTTGTAGGAATTTATGCCCCATGGACCACATTTTACATTTTAATTAGCCTTCTAGCTTATCTAATATCCCAGCTCTTTCAGGCCTAGTGTACTGTCTACACCAGAGCCGCGTCCTTGGGGTCCAGGCTGATTGGGTAGCAGCTCCAGCCCGGCCTGAGCAATCTGCTGCCCCAAAGAATTGGGGGCCTCCTGTGGGCTATGTGAATTTGTGTGCTGTCCCGGCCTCAGTGGGCTTCTGGTTCAGAGACGCAGCCGTCTCTAACTGGGGTCTGAAAGTGGGTCTTTGGGTTTCCTCTGATGGGGCAGTGCCAGGGATCTTCCATATGGTTTCACGGGCATGTTGGCAGTGACGGTTTGCAGAATAGCAGGTTCCCTCCAACAGAAGTTTGTGCCCAAATACAGACTGCTGAATGGGACCAAAGCCTGGGCGCAGTGTCCAATTTCCTCTCCTTGTAGTTTGAGCTGGTGGCTGACGATGCTCCAGAGATTGCCTAGTTGAGAGAAGGGAATCCATGCTGAACCCTGCCCAGAGGAAGCCCTGGAGATTCCAGGAGGGGCAGGGAAGGAGGCCCCTGGCTGTCCCTCGGGATCTGTGGGGAGGTGGATTTTGGCCCTTTCGTCCTGCCCTTCTGTTGACCAGAGGCAGGATTATTTATTCAAGATGGAGGAGATGATTTCCCCATCCTGATGTGTCAGCCAGAGGTGGATCCTGCGGTTAACATAACAATGGGGGTGTTGCTGATGATAATGGAAATGATAACTGGTACTTACTGAATGGAAGTTATGTGCAGGCACGGGTGCAAGATGAGTCACTTACATGATCTCAGTCCTTCAGGCACCCACCAAGGTGAATAGTCTTTTGCAGATGAGGAAACTAACACTCAGAAAATCATTCATGGTTACAGAGCTGTAATGGCAGAGGTGGGGCCCGCCTGGCCTCTGGCAACCTCTCCTGCCTCACCTCCTTCCTTTTCCCCTTGCCCTGTGCGATCTGGCGGCCACCCTGGCTTCCAGGCTTTCTTGGCAATGTGCTAAGCACACTCCTGCTCCTAGAGAGTCCATTCTTGTTCTCTGAGCCGGGAATGCCCCTCTCTGGTGTGCCCTCCAGGCTGGTGGCTCCGGCGTGTCATTTAGGTCTTTGCTTCAAAGAGGACCTTCCCTGACGACCCCACTACCGGCTGTCACTCTGTCCCCTTACCTGTTCCTCAAGAGTATTGAACTGTCTGCCTTGATATTATTCATTTGTTTGCTGGTTCATGCTTTGGTTCGCTCTATTAGAACATGAGGCCCACGAGGGCAGGGACTTTGTCTCTTGCTCACTGCTGGGTCACCAGCACCCAGAACACTGTTTGGGGATGTCATAGATGTGCAATCTTTTATTTAGAAAGTGAGTTAAATGCGCTGGGCTTCATACAAATCAGAATAGCTAGGACCTTGCTGGGCTAATAGAGGCCACAAAGCTGATTTCAGTGATATCTTCCTCCTCAATAGCAGTGTCCAGAGGAGATGTCCTTCCTGGCCAGGCCCCAGGGAAATGGCTTATTCAGGGCAATTCTTAGGATGCAGTGCTGTGGTAGCCTTTGGGCATTCAGGAGGGGCAGGGTCTATGCCGGTATGTTACAGCAATCCAGGGAGCTGGTAACTATCACAAATCTTTCCAGAACTCCGTGCTTGGAACTGTCTTCAGAGACATATAGTGGAATCAGCTTGCTTCCCTTAACTTCATTTTATAGCAGCTCTTCATTTTTGAGCAAAGAATATTATTTCTTAGCTTGTTCCTCCATCTGACTCATCAGATTTGGCTCCAGATGACTTTTGCCCGTTTCTAAAATCCAAATCCACTCTTGGAGGATAAAGAACGTGTTGGAGTTTCTGAAGGTTGTTCTAGAAGTCCATGTAGATGGGTGGGTAGAGAGAATTCATGACAGTGGTTTTGAAGGGGAACAGCATGTTTTACACACACACACACACACACACACACACACACACACTCATACACCACACACACACACACACACACACACAGAGCCAGACTGCAAATAGTGAATATACTGGCCACTCTTGAGTAACAGACCTGCGAGATCTGACTTCCAACAAGGAAGTTTAACAAACCCAGATCTTGGAGGAACCTAGAGCTGTCTTTCTCATACATCAAAGTCGTGGTCTCAAAGCCTGAACAGTACTTTCTAATGGATGTCCTTGTTTTCTTTACTATGCTTATCTTAAGGACTCAAGGACGGGTGGTCCATTTGCATCAATAATAGTGCCCTTTCAAAGGCTGTTAATATTCTGCTGGTTGTGCAAAACTGCTTTGTTTCTTTTCCCAGGCAGGAGTTAGCCAGGCGGCACCTGCAGTAAGTCCCCAGCAAAGGACCAGGGGCTAAGGAGGCAGAGAACTTAAGGAACAGACCAGGGCCTTGCTCATTCCCTCAATCTTTCAGTATTTATTAAGGGCTAGGTGCTGGGATTGTGCAGGGGTCCCCAACACAGTGCAGCCTGCTAAGGACAAGCCCGTGTGGAAGATGGATTTGTGTTTTAGAAAACTCACCGGGGCAGGGGAGTTAAAGAGAAAGACTGGCAGAGTGACTAGGAGGGGGAGGGACTTCAGCGGGGAAAGGGACAGACTGCGTGGATGAGCTATGGAGGAGCCAGGAGACATGGGTTTGGCACCGTCACTGCAGGATGGGGAACAGAAATGGGGAAGGCGGAGTCTAGGGTGCTTCTTGGATCGCTGGCACGGGGACCAGCTGGTGCAGGTTCCATCCAGGGGCAAGAGGACTGCAGAGAGCATGGGGGCACACCAGATGTTCATCAGGAGGTGTCTGTCCAGCAGCCAGCTGGGGCAAAGAGTCTGGGGCACCGGGGAGACCTGGAGGTTGGTGACTTACCCTGAGGTGGCTGCAGCCTTGTGTGCGGACAGCATCTCCCAGGGTAAAAAGGGAAAGGAGAAGGGATTCCCAAGAAAACAGTGGATTTCAGTGGTCCCAGACATTACTGAATAAAAATGCAGGTGTGTAATACCGGTGCTGCAAAGCTGAATGCATGGAGTTATTTTGCTTGTCGAAATCAACTAATAAATTAGTCAAAACATAATTCCCTGTCCTCAAGGAGCTCACAGCCTGGTAGCTCCAAAGTCATACGCGGAGCAATTAACATACAGTTCAAAGCAGTGTATTATGAAATGCGAAATTGTGTGGAATAAGCTCAATCATGCTTTAAGCATTCGGAAAAATGGTAGCTGAATACAAGCTAGGATGGCATCACGGAGAACAGGATACCTGAGCCCCCTCACAGGAGGGAGCCACACCGAGAGCTTGGCTCGACCACTCATCAGCTGCCTGGCTTCAGGCCAACTATTGAATGTCTCTGGCCCTCAGTGTGCCCATTTGTCAACAAAAGGTTTTGGTCTACATGACCTACAGTGGTTTCTAGCGAGATCTGTTCTTCTCTGGTTCCATGTCTCGGAGGGATTGAGATGGCATGAAGGTGGGGTAGAAAAAAGGTGTCACGCTGGTCAGAACATGAACAGCAGCAGCAAGAGGTGGGGATGGGCACTGTCTCAGGGTGCAGAAGTGAAAGGATGTGGCCCTGGTTTGAACCCTTGCCATCTCTTGCCTGGTCTGTTGTCATTACTTTCTGACAAACAGCAAGCCAGGGCGTAAGTCCAGGCAATAAGTCATGCCAGCCCTCGCACATGGTCCTGGGGATGCAAGAGAGAAGCCAAATAAGAGGAACATTGTTCTGGAAGAAATGTCAAATTATGGTGACAAAGTGGGTGTGTTCGACACGGAGGGTGCTTTTGGCCTGATACCTGCCTGATTCCGGGCTGGAAAATCAAGTAGTCCTTCAGTGGACTCCTGGGCCCAAGGTTCTGATCCCATCTTTGGATGACCCTGGTGATTCTTCTCAGGCTCCCAGCATCAGTGATAGGATTCCACTTCCTTGGCCAGCTGTCCCTTCTCTCGTTGCCATCTTTGCCTCAACTTAGGCATCACTTGTTCAACCACAAATAAACTTGGTCAAGCAAATACTGGTCACTTGGGATATAGGGATAAAGGAATGAGAAGGGCATCCCTGGCTCAGTGGATAGGTCAAACAAGGGCCTAAAGTTGCAATGGGCATGCCTTTTGTGGATTATAGGGACCAAGCCGGCATTGTTGGGGTGTTGAGGTAGGCTGGACCAGAAAACAAAGAGGTTTTTTTTTTTAAGATGTATTTATTCATTTGAGAGAGAGAGAGAGAGAGAGAGAGAGTACGGGGGGAAGGGCAAAGGGAGAGGGAAAGAGAGAATCTCCAGCAGATTCCCGCTGAGCACAGAGCCTGACTCAGGGCCTGATCTCACCCTGAGATCAGGACCTGATCTGAAATCAAGAGTCAGACACTTAACCGACTGAGCCACCCAGGCGCCCCAAAGAGGTTTTCTTAAAAAGCTAGATTGAAGTATTAGTTACATGTCATAAAATTTATTCATTTGCATTGTACAGTTCAATAATTTTTAGTAAGTTTACAGAGTTGTGTAGTTAATCCCCACAATCCCATTTTAGAACATTTCTATCACCTCCAAAAAAGATTCTTCATGCCCATTTGCAGTTACTGCCCATTCCCATCTCCAGTGCCAGGGAAGTACTAATACTTTTCTATCTGTAGATTTGCCTTTTCTGGACAGTTCATGTATATGGAATCATGCACTATATGGTCTCATACAGCATAGTGTGTTAGAGGTTTATCCATGTTGTTGCATGTATCAGCACTTCATTCTGTTTTATTTCTGAATAGTATTCCATTGTCTGGCCACATCAGATTTTATTTAGGTGTTTACTGGTTGATGGACAATAACAAGGCCCTTAGGTGCCATATTGGAGTCTGGGTGGGAGCTCCAAGAACAGAGGACTAAAGTCAGATTGGTGTGCATTATGAATCTTAGTCCACGAATAAAGATGCACAAGAAAAATCCTGGACCTTATTTTCTTGTAGTCAAATATTTCAGACTCTGAGCACTCCCTGTCCCACGAGTTGATGAGAATTTTAGTCTCGAGTAATGGTTCTTTCCACCACACTTGTGCAAAGCTCCCAGAGGTCCCTACTCAGAGCAAATCGGAGAAGGCTGCTACATTGTCCATAGGCCCATGATCCTCTGAGGCCCAGCCACCTCCCGGTGTCCTAAGCATGCATAAAATTCTGGAGGTGGTGGTGGCAGAAGGTAATAATTGTTCATACCTATCTTTACATATCTAAAAGAATATCTGAGGCTTGATATTAGAAGTGAATGGCTGAGTCAAAGGGTATGTGCAGTTATAATTTTGATAAATAAAACCCCAAATTTTTATAGAGGCTGTACCAGTTTGCCCTTCATCTAGCTATGTATCAGAGTGCTTATTTTCCACACCTTCTCCAACACAGTGTGTTATCAAACTTCTGTCTGACAAAAAAAAAAAAAAAAAAGGTATCACAATGTAGTTAATTACCATTTTGGTTTATATTGAATAATGTTCAATATCTTTTCACATGTTTATCAGCTGTATCTCTTTTTTAGTGAGCAGTTTGTTAATATCCCTTGCCTGTCTTTGTATCTTATTATTGATATATAGATTATCTTTGCATTATTAGGGGAAATTAACACTTTATCCATGATAAGTTTACAAATAGTTACTTCCCAGCATGTTTCTGTTTTTTTTTTTTTTTTCTTTTGATTTTACTTCTGACCATTTTTGTTATGCCGTTTAAAAAAATTGTATGGAGTTGAATTGACCAATCTGTTCATTTGTGGCTTCTGAGTTTCATGTCATAATTACTGTACATAAATTGTCTCCATGGCTTCTTTTAGTATTTTTATGGTTTCATTTTTAATGTTTAAAGCTTTGATTCACTAAGAATTTATCCTGAAGTAAGGAATGAGGTATGGAGGCAAAGTTGTTTTTTCCCAGATGGCTACTCAGTTATCATAATGATTTCTTAAAATGATGTACTTTTTCCCTACTGATTTGAGTTGTGGCCAACATTTTAAATGTTGAGAGAAACTACTGATATGACTTCTCAAAGATTTCACCCGTCACAGTGTCACCAGTAGGCTTGCAAATACCCTTTGCTCTAGATTCTTACCAAGACTTGATATTTTATCTTTCCAATTTTTGGCCAAGCTGATAAGCAAATCATGGTGCTTTGTTGTCATTTTAATGGGAAAAGACAATTATAGAAAGGAATACAGGAGGCGTAGGTCAGATGCCTGGAAGGAGAGGCTGAGAAGCTGCCACTGAACAAAGACCTTTAGGAAATCAGCTTTGGGACAGGCAGTGAGAGTACGTCCTGGGGACCAGGGCTGACGCGGGCCTTGGCTGAAAGGATCTGGGTGCTGCACATCTGGGGGGTAGGATATCCAGTGCTGGTAAGGCTCCTCTTTTGTAGGGAGCTGGGGAGCAGTGTGCCTGGGGACACAGAGTAGCTCAAGGTCTGGTTGGGGAGGTAAGACGGATGTGTTGAAGACCGTTGTGGGGATGCATGACCCGTGGTCTGGTCAAGTCTCTCTCTGGCCCCTCCCCCCAACTCAGCCCATGAGAACTTTGGGATTCTACTCCAAGATGTCCTTTCGGTTTCCACAGGTCTACTCCAACCTACTGTCATGGGTTGCCGGTACCACCATACGCACATCCAGTTGTCCTGACCGTGCATTGGGGTGGCCCTCCAACCCAGTTTCTACGTCAGAGAAATCTAAAGACCCAGTTCTGATCACCTGTACTTCTCCTCACTAAAACTGATGAGTTTGGGTAACTTCCAGTTACCCTCAGAATGAAATTCAGAGTTCTAGACCAGACTCATCCTCTCCTCAGTCTCATTCCTGCACCTGTAGCTTTTTATGACTCTTTTGCCACACAGACGACATTACTCAGTGGCACCAGGCCACATTGTCCCACCACAGGGCCTTTGCACTTGCTGTTCTTGGGCCTCGATGCAGCACTCCTTCTCTGTCCCTCATGGTCCCCTCCAGACACACACTTCTGGCTTAACTCTTATCCGTCCATCCCCTCTCAGTTTGGAGGGTCTTCCTTGACGTTCCTCTGTGTATCAGGTGCCCACCCCCTCTTGGCACCCTGTAATATTCCCTCACAGCAGTTAGCCCAATTGTCATTATTTAGTTATTTTAATAACCATTTGTCTAATTTCTGTTTCTCTCACTAGACTATAAGCTTCATATTGTTGTCCCCAGTGGCTAATAGAATGCCTGGCATAAAGTTGGCATTCGGTAAATATTTTTTTCATTGATGAGTGAATGAGGTATAACTCTAAAGCAAGGAGGCTGATTCCAAATATCACAAACAAATAGCAGTGTTTGTCCCTCCCTGCTGGGAATGCCATTGCACCCTCATCTCTGCTTGCCAAAATACTCTTTCTTCAAGGCCCCCACCACTAATTGCCACTTGCCTGGAAGGCATTCATACCTCCTCAAGCCAGCTCTGATCACGTTTATTTTTCCAATCCCTGTCTTACCCGCTGGCAGGGGAATGAGAAAGGGAAAGAAATGAACATGAGACTCTGTCATGGCCGTTCCCCAAACATCAGGGAGTTATTTTCATTTCTCTCAATTTCTCTCTACCCTTTCCCTTTGAATATACAGCTGTATTCCTCCTAATTTGCTTTGATCGCTCCCTTAGGAGCTGTCACAGAATCAATTAAATCTGTGTAGGATTTTTATAACCCAGGGTCACCCAGTATGAGTCCTCATTTTACAGATGAGAAAACTGAGGCCCAGAGAGGTTAATGTTTGAAACGATTACCTCTGTTGGGTCTTATAATACCAATCAGCGTCAGTTTCTAAGATAAATGTTCTCAATATCCTAGCTCCACAAGAGTAGAAATGCCTCATTCTGTCTACTTAAGGCCCGCTGGTGGTGACAGTCTCAGTGCTAAGGTGAGCCCCGAAAGGCGGGCTTCCTTTCCTGCTCCCACACAGTGAAGCTGCGGTAGTCTTGAGTGGGGGTCGGGGACTCTGGCTGGGACAGGTTCCTGTCCTAAATGGGGCCACGGGCTTCAACCTGTGCCTTGACAAAGGCATCCTGTGTTCATGCTGAGACTTTACACAGCCCGGCTGAAGTAATGGACAGGGAGTCTGCTGTTTAAACACTTGCAGAACAGCAGAAGAAATCCATCCTTCCCTCCGAAGTCACACAGGGTCCACCAGAAAACTATTTCAAAGTGGCCACGGAAGGGAGAGAGGTCTGAAGATTTGAACTAAAACCACTGTCAGCAACTTCTCCCTAATATATTTCCTTCTGGTTCCAAAAACCCAGGCAAGCAGAAAGTAACTTTAACAAACACATTTAAATAGAACATAACATAATCTTTAAGAAGGAATAAAAAGTGGTTCATTGACATCTGGAGAATCAATAAGAAATTAAGCAAAGTCCAGGTGAGGTTTGGCAGTGTGCAAGGATCTGGAAGGAACTCATCCAGGACTCCAGGCTGGGGAAGGGACCTTCCTGGGGGGCTGGCAGGGGTGGGGGGAGAAGGAGCTTGGATGGATTGCTACTCAGGTGCTTCGGGGGCAGGGCCCCGACAACAGGAGTGGCCGTGAGGTCACTCTACAGGGCTGGGTGGGCAGGGACAGCTCTCCATGTGCCCATTTTTCCCTCCACGCCATGCCTGGTCTTCAGATGCTCTGGCATAAGCTTGAAAGACAGCCTAGCCCTCCTGCTCCTACAGGGGGCTTAATTCTGTGCAAGAAGCAACTGTGTCTATTTTCCATGCACACAAGATTGACTTCAACTTTTTTAAATGAAGAATTCTAGTTTGTCTATTTTAGCTCCACACTGTGAACAATAAGCAATTAGCACAGTATTTAGAGAAATGGGTACTATTTTCTATCATTTATTTTTGCCACTGCTAAATATTAAGATCAAGGATCTCAATTTATTTTTTCTTTTCACTTTAGGAAGCTCAATTTCTTCTGTCCCTTATTTGTTTCAGGCAAGCAGAACAGAATTTAACAAACGTATTGAAACTTCCTGGGAATACCCCCAGTTCTTGAGGTCAGGGTCCTGAGAGCTCCCCAGGATGGGCAGCTACTTCCTCTGCCAGCCCAAGGAAGAAAGAATGACCCGGTCTGCAGCAGAGCGGCTTGGTTAAGGAAGCCGTGCCTTTAAGGACCTCCTGCCCCTTATTACCTGTTACTGAAATAAGTTAGTAGGAGCATTTCTGTGGCCATTCAAAGCACTTCTTCCTATCTCTTCTCTATCCTGTCTCCTCTTATGGTCATGTGACCATGGGTGAATTGCATATCTGTTCATCTGTAAATTGGGGGTGACAGTATCTAGTTTTCAGTGTTATAGGGAAGATGGAGAGACAACACTTAATAAATGCAATGTTTCTCTTCTCCTTCCCGCCTAGAGGGCTGCTAAAAATGAGTTTTCTTTTCCAATGCAAAGCATGCTTTCTCTCCCCTGCAAAGAAGCCCTCCTTCCTCCCTGTGTAATATCCTCCAGCATTTCCTTCCATCGGGTCCCTGCTAGCAGTTTGCACACAATGAAGCTTGATTTGCTTCCTTAAGGATCTCACTTAGTAGCCCCTACTCCTACAAGTTTTCTGGTCTAGCTCTTTCAAAGGGATTGATGTTATAAAACAGAAGTTTATGAGAATCTCCATTTGTTGAGAAATTCTGAAAAGCCTTATATTCACATGCTTTTCATGACTCTAAAGAAGCTTCACCACAGTAAAGGAAATGAGGTTCCAAACTGAAGATTTCCAGGGTGAGGGGTGTCCCATAGTCAGATCCCTAATCCACGGGGGTGGCTGTGGGGAGGAGAGGCCATGGCACTGAGGTCTCAAGTCTCTGCTGTCACCTAGGCCTGGAAGATGCTGGTTGTCCCTGTGGACATAATGAGCCATAGTCACAGCAGGAGTGCTGTTGGTTGGATGAAGGAAGGCTTTCTAGAGGGAAACCTGTTATATTTCAGGGGGGCCAGCAGAGAAATTTTTGAAGTCTGCTTATGAGGAGGTTTTAAAAGCAAGTTAGGGTTAGGGCATTCCTGTCTTAGGTGAAGCAGCGGGGCTGGTGAGCTCGTAAGGCCCCCTCCAGCACCAGACTTCTCTGCTCTGCCTCTCTTCTGGGTCTTCTTAGTCTCTCTTTTGTGTTTTTGCATGTGTGCGCCCATGGTCTGCCTGATTCAGTGGGAGGAAGTCAGTGGCTACGATGAAAACCTGAACACCATCCGCACCTACCAGGTGTGCAACGTCTTCGAGCCCAACCAAAACAACTGGCTCCTCACCACCTTCATCAACCGGCGGGGGGCTCACCGCATCTACACGGAGATGCGCTTCACTGTGAGAGACTGCAGCAGCCTCCCCAACGTCCCAGGCTCCTGTAAGGAGACCTTCAACTTGTACTACTATGAGACTGACTCAGTTATTGCCACCAAGAAGTCGGCCTTCTGGTCTGAGGCCCCCTACCTCAAAGTAGACACCATTGCTGCAGATGAGAGCTTCTCCCAGGTGGACTTTGGGGGAAGACTGATGAAGGTCAACACGGAAGTTAGGAGCTTTGGGCCTCTGACTCGGAATGGTTTTTACCTCGCTTTCCAGGATTATGGAGCCTGTATGTCTCTCCTTTCCGTTCGTGTCTTCTTCAAGAAGTGTCCCAGCATTGTGCAGAATTTTGCGGTGTTTCCAGAGACCATGACGGGGGCAGAGAGTACCTCTCTGGTGATTGCTCGGGGGACATGCATCCCCAATGCAGAGGAAGTAGACGTGCCCATCAAACTCTACTGCAACGGGGATGGAGAGTGGATGGTGCCCATTGGGCGCTGCACCTGCAAGCCTGGCTATGAGGCTGAGAACAGTGTGGCCTGCAAGGGTAAGTCCTATGGCCTCATAAGGCCTCTGCTTCCTGCCCACCTGGGGCAGGGCCTGATCTGCGAATTTTCCCCATCTCCAGCTCCGGGTCACAAAGAAACAGAAGCATGTTATAAGCATGTAATAAGCCATATAATAATGGCTTATTATAAAGGTCCGGGGAACCTACATCCCTAGTGCAAGGCATGATGATTTTTCAGTTGTGTCCAACCAGAATGCCAGTGTTCATGGTGAGGGAAGAGATAGGGAGAATTCCCAATGGTAGATAAGAACTTAATAACCACTCAGTTATATTTAGTTTTGGGCCACCGACATTCATATTCTCTCTCACATGTGTACATGCACTTTCTCCCCCTTCCTCCTGCCCTCCCTCCCCTAGACACATGCACACCCATGTATCACGTTAAGTCCCATGCACTCAGGCATGCAGGATTGGGGTTGTCATGGACAGTTCACTCAAGGGTAGTTGAGAAGTGACTGGATTTGGAAAATATTTTAGGTCATTTCAGTTCAGCTCCCCACTACCCAACTTGGTCCTGGACCCATGGAGCTCGTGAACTTGAAGTTCTGTGCTTACCTATCTTGCTCCCAGGGCTCAATGCCAAGTCCTGGGGCAGGGATGGGGCCTAGCTTTCATGTGTCCTGGCAGGAGATGCACTACCAGAAATGGGGGAAGGTGGTACCAGCTATTGTATAACCTTTGCTTGAATGATACAGAGTGGTGCGGTTGGGGAGTGTCAGGGAGCTGTTTGCTCACATGGGCTCCCCTCGGTCCAGGAGAGCACATGTCCAGTGGTAATAAATGAGCTGAACTGGCTGGAGATTCTTCTCCGAGAGTGAATAGGAGGGTCTAGAGAGCCCACGGTTCATTTCTTTAGTAAGTTCATGGAAGGTGAACACAGGTAGGGGGTGTCCAGAGTTGGGGAAAAGAAGAATGCTTTCTTTTATGAAATTTTGCCCATGGCAGTCAAAGCTTCAGATTCACATAGACCCAGAAATGACCACCTTGACCCTTGCTCATCATTTAGTTGATGAGCTAGGTTGCTCCAGACCTTTGGGGGACAAGTTGTAGTTGGAGCTGTATTAGTCCTTGCCTATCTCCTTTCCCACTTCCTCTGCTCCCCAAATGCCTGCAGCCAGGCACCAGGCACAGGATTGCTAATGCCCATCAGCCCTGCAGTCCTTTGGACTCAGCTAATTGCCTGGGCTGGTGCACTCACAGCCTTTCTGAGACCTGCTGAGAATGGAGAGTTAGGCCTTTGTGTCTTTATTGGATTTCTTGCTTATGGTACCCGTGATGGATGGTGTGGAAACAGAGGGGAGAGAGTGCCAGATCAAGTGATGAATCAAGGCAGACAGTTTTAAAACCGGCCTTGCCTGGCCCCACCGCACTCCTCTTTGTCCCCTTGGTTGGGGGTGGGGCAGGAGGTGCCCTCTTGGGCATTTGTCAGGGTCTGAGTGGGGACCTGGGCACTAGGCTGAGTTCTTAAAGGTGCAGGTGCCACAGCTGCCAGGCATGCTTGCAATAGTGCTGGTGATTTCTCCAGGCTTCAGAAGTCTGCCATGCTGCACTTGCTGGCTGGGGCCCTCTCCGTTTTCTCATTATTTCCCAAGCAGAATGGCAGGATCCGGGGCAAGCATTGATTGGTTCTGATTTAATTGCGACTCTGGGAGCAGGCTCTCATTTCTTTGGGCTAATTGGAACTTTTCTCTTTTGGGGGGTTCTGCTGTCCATGCTGCTTGTCAGTCACCTCCTGTGGTTGTTGTGGGAGGGCCTATGGAGACAGATATGTAAATCCAAGTGGTTTTTTTCCATTCTCCCCGCCCAGTTCCAATCCCCTTCTGACTGTTGGTGGACATTCCTCATCTAGAGTTATTATGAACCTGGCTTGATTTCACTGATGGCTTATTGCAAACACATCAGAGGCTGGAGGAAATGAGGACACCACACACAGTCACTTTGCCATTTTAGAGGCACAGACAGGCCACATTTTGATGGCAACTCTGAGAGTGGAGAGTGGAAAGGCTGGTGGCATCATGGATCTTGCAGCCCAGCAGCCTGGCTGAGCTTAGTGCCCTAGAAGGGCAGAGAAGCGCCTTTATTTTTCTGTCTCAAGAACTTTAAGATGCATCCTCCAAATCTTAGCCATTGGTTCTGCTGGCAATCTGGCTTTAATGGGTGAGCCAGAGCTCCCTTCCCAGGCCTTAGCAGCCTGCCCCAGGGAGGTGAAGAGGCCTTGGCCATTGACAGTGATCTTGGGAGGACTCTGCACCCTTTGGAGGGAGATGGGCAGTACAGGTGGAAGGATTTGTGACTGGTCCCTGTGGTGTGTCTCCAAGCAAGGGGACCCCACCTATTTTGGGGGCTCATGCTATGCTGTCAGGTGGGCACCATGTAGCCCTTCACAGGCATTGTGGGGTGGCTTGCTTAGTATAGCCAGTTTTCATGAGGCCAGCAGTATGGAGAATGGGGGATGCCAGAGAATTGTGGGTGAGCCTCTGTCAGTTGTCCTGGTAGGACTGGAGAAGGAAGGCAAGCTCCCCTCCTCCAACACAGCCCTGAGAATGAATGCCCTGGAATCTGGCTGGGCAAAGCCTGGATGGTCCTGGGCTTCACACAATTATGTTGACCTAATAGATTTTTCTTTTCTGGAAATTTGAATCTGGGCCTTTTCGCCTGTGTCAGATCTATAGAATATCCTTTCTGTTATTTTTTGGCAAGACATATTTTGAACATGGACGGGAACTTTATTCTGACTTTCACTTTGCATCTGCTAAAGCCTCTCCTGTCAGATTCATGGGGACCAGTCGCTCAGTTGTGCAGAAACACCTGGAGACCAATTAGGCAGCCCAGCCAGTGAAGAGTGGTCCTGGCCTAGAGCTGCTCCTGTTCTGAAGAGGATAGTGATGAGAGGAGGGGGAGGCAGAGAAAGCTGTGGGGGGGAGCTTACACATTAGGATGTGCAGCAAGCGGCAGATGCACTTTCTAGAGGGTTCCATGACCCCAGGCTTCTGCCAGACTCATCTTTTCTGCTCACACAGGTTGGGCCAATCAGGCAGAATCGTAGTAACCTGCTGACCCTGCCAGTGACTTTGACCCCATCTATGAAATTGTTAATTACTAGGAAAATGGCCCATCTGCCCCAACTTCATGCCTTATGCTCATAGTCTAGTGGATTAATGAGCAATCATGGCTTTGTCTTTACCTGCCGCATACCTTCCCTACTCAGGTTGATGGCTACGTTGATTTTCTGTGTGGGTCCCTGCAGTCTGTCCCTCCCTGGGGCCAGGGACACTGAGAGCTGGTGCTCTGCAAGCTCTCTCTGTGCTGTGGGGCCTGAAATATTGCACCAGTTGAAGCGGATGTTGGGGAGGATGGCTGGGCTGAGACTCACAGTTGCTAGGCGGAACCTGGGATGGGAAGGCCTCTTAGCTGTCTGTTAGAAGCTTCGGGGCTATAGTGTCCCATTTAGGTGCCCAGGGACGGGTCTCAGGTGCTAAGACAGCCTCTGGCAGCCAGATCCTAGCTGGAGCATGGGACTTGATTCTGTTTCTGCCCCTGAGTGCTCCTTGAGGGCCTGGCTTTCCCTCCCAGGCGTAGTCCCTGGAGCTTCGAAAAGGAGCTGCCTCATTAGCCTACCTTTCCAGCCACATTCAGGACTCAGAGAACGACAGTGCCTTCCATGACCTTCCCTGTCATCCTCCCTTATTCCTGCTCCAGGAGGAATAGGCCAGTCCGGGCTCACTACTGTTGAGGGCACACACTGACCCATGGGGCCCAGGCCTTCGTTGTTGGTGCTGTCACTCAAGGGGGGTGCAGGGAGATGAAAGGGGGAAGGGGGTGCATCCAGGTGGAAGAGGCCTAACCTAGAGACAGGAGCTGGTTTTAAGCCTGGCTCTGCTGTGAGCTTCTGGTGGCTTTTAGGTAGGTCCTTTCCCATGATAGCCCCATCTTTTTTGCCTGCTTCTCAGGGCGTGTGAAGATCAAGTGGGCAATGGATTTGAGAATGCTCTGGAAGCCCACGAGATGCCATGTCATTGCCCTTAAGCCCAAAAACACACCATCTGACTCTGGCTTCTAAGAGAATAAGATTCTGGAAGGAAGGTGGCATGTGGAATCCCCACCCAGAGACACAGTTCAGCAGGACACCTGAACATTCAGTCATCACCTGTCTGCACCTATGCAGGCCCAGCTCCATGACTGTCCGGCAGTGACCAGGGATCAGCACATATGCGTGATCCATTGTCCCTCAACAAGTCAGTGAGTCAGGTAACACACATTTGGAAGGTGTGGCTTATGCAGCCTGCCTTGAAGCAGGTGGGGTAGGCAGGTGGTCTTTGTGAGCTGAAGGTCTGAGAAGACTCCCAGAGCCTGAGAGAGGATGATGGTCATCTGAAGCAGTGATTCTTGATCCCAGGGTGAGCATGAGAAGCCACAGGAAAGGTTTTATAAAATGACATCCCCAGGTGACCTCTTCTGAGATATAAGTGGAGGCCAGGCCAAGAACCCCAGATATAAGCTCTAGACCAGAACCATCTGTATTGCTGGAGTAGAGGAGAAGGGGGCTTGGGAGAGGTCCCTGAAGGCATCTTGGACCTGTGGGATTTGCAGAAAGGGCGCACCTGAAGGGATGTAGAAGGCGTCTGGGAAGAGGGACTGCAGGAGTGGGCTGGAGGCGGGGCAGACTGGCCAGCAGGGAGTAGAGCATCATTGCACCTGGAGTAGGGGTTGGGAAGGCTGTGTAGGGCCCTGACACCCTGAGCTGCTAGGAAGCCTGCAGAGGAGAGAGGGACAGAAAGCTGAGGGATGACTGTCTAGGGGTTACAGAAAGGAACAGCTTTCCCTGCAGCTGGCCAGGACCAGCTGGGTCAGTCAAGACTGTCCTGCGAACAAACATCAGGGGTGCCACTGCTGTCATCAAGGGCACGGTCAAACCTGCAGGACTCCTATGCCCCTCTCAGGGCCTGCCGGTCAGGGTTGGGGCTGAGGATCCATGTTCCAGAACCAGGAATCCATATGGCTTTTCCAGGGGGCTCTGAGGTCAGCTGAGACCATTCCAACTCCGGATGTTAGTGGGGCCTTCACAACTTCTAGGGTAGACCAGAGCAGTTCTTGGTGCATCCATGTCTCTCCTACTCCTACCCCAGTGCATGTCAAAGCCCTGAGATAGGGCCTGAAACCTCATTGGCACTGTCGTGTGTGGCCCTCCCAGGTGATCCTCAGGCCAGCCACTTCCCTGCCACTGCCCCAGAGGCCTCCTCTCCTCCCCCCCACCCCCAGCTTCTGCACTCCTCTCTCTCCAAATAGGGACTTTTTTCCTTGGTAATTTTCCACCTACATGTAAATTCCTTCATGCCTGGAAACCCAAGGGACATTTTGAACCTTTCAACAGTTTCAGCGCCTTTGTCAACTTGAATGGCTGAGATGAGCCAATTTATAAGCCTGGGGGAGTTGAGACGAAAAATCTGCAGGATTTGAAGGTGGAGAAAAATGTGTCTAATTTAGCTCCCCTTGGAAAAAAGTTGCTGGGGCCAATTCCATCTCCCTTGGGGTTGCTCATCCCAGCTTTGGGTTTCCACTGCATCCTCATCCTGGGTGCCGAAAGAGAAGGTGGGGTCCCAAGGGGAAGGTGTGTGTTTGTGTGTGTGTGTGTGTGTGCGCATGTGTGTGCATGTGTGCACTGAGCTGACAGCTGCATCCAGGGCATTGGGGAACCCCGTCCACTCACTCCAGCCCATCAGCTGTTGGCTGGGAGTGAAAGGAAGCCTGCACTAGACAGCTTCCTCTCAAGCCCCAGGGAGACCAGCTCTGCTCAGGACTCAGGAGGCCAGGGTCATTAACACCGCAGCCTTGTAAGATGAGCTTCATAATAGGATTTCCCAACAGGCTACTTCATTTAGAAGTCTCTCGGGCTTCCTCTGCTCCCTACGGTGGCCCTGCCCAGCGCCCTCCAGAGAGGAATCCTGTGTAATTGGCTGGATGTAATGGGCTGTGACACCGGCATGAGCAACAGCAAACAGAGCTGGAAGGATGCCCCACGGCCTCACCAACTCCAGCGTATGGGGTGTGAGCACTCGGTCCCGGACCCTGGTGGCAGTAGGGCATGGCAAGGGGGGAAGAAAGGGGAGCGTTGGGTTCTAAGTCCCGTTGTGCTCTGCACTGCCCCTTTGCCTTTGAAAGACAGGCGTAGAAGCACCCCAATTCCACTAGTGTTGACCAAACAATTGTGATTCTCCCAGGTCGGCACTGGAGTGACTGAGATTGATTTGGCAGGGTTCTGTGCCTGCGAGCTGCCCTAGGTGGGAGTCCATGACTTAATAAATGTGTGCTATCAAAGATGTCGACAGAGACACCATGTGGTCCTTACTCAAAGGCTGTGCATAGTGGAAATGTCACTGGGCTAGCAGTCCAGTTAGGGCTACTTAGAGCACCTTCATCGGCCCGTGAAGAACTAGAGAGTCTGAAACTACCCAGGCTGGGTAGGCTTGTGGGATGCTGAGAGACCATCTATTCTGACTACCACATTATCCACAGAGAGAGGGTGGCCAGGGAATGTTTGTAGGTACCAGTCTAGAGAGCCCTGGCTAGTTAATGTCAGAGCAGGGATCAGGACCCCTGGTCTGGGGACGCCTCTATCTACCTCTGCATCCCAGACTGGATTTTGTTGAAATTAACCATCCTTCAACACACAACATGTATCTTCAGGGCTATCAGACTTCTCAGCTGTTCTCTCATGGATTCCCTCCCTTGTGTCTGTGTTGTCCCTTGTTTTTTCTTGGGTTGGGCTCTTGGCGCCATGTTCTGTGGCTATACATTTCCACACTGTATATAGCACAGAGCTCCACATTGACTATAACTATCTTCTTTTTAACCTCTCTGGGTGTAGTATTGTCTCTCCAGATGCTGTGACATGTTGATCTGCTTGTGAGGCCATCCAGAGGGTACACAGGTTCTCAGGGTGGGGGGCAACCCCAAGCTCCCGGGGAAGGATGAGGTCTAAGGCTTTGTGCTTACGGAAAAGCAGAGGGCAGGTGGTGGGGCTGGAAACTAGAAGCCCGGTTGTGGCTGTCTAATGGGCATCAAGGACCAGCATGGGCCCCCAGCTTAGGCAGGGCGGTGGTCAGACTTACTCCCTTTGCTTCCTGTCCCCATCTCTCTCTGGAGCTGGGCAGTCCCTGCCTGAGCACAAACATCCACACAAACTCCCTTGCCTGGGTGAGGAATCACTACATTTGATTTTGAATCATGAAGATGAAAATCATACTGAATTTGAGTGGGGTCCTCCAGTTCTGGGCGCCAAGGAGCTCTGATGGTCTAAATTCTTTTCCCACTGGCCTTTGGCCGTTGACAAGCTGTGTTGACAGTGCCCTAATGCTCCTGGGTCTCATTTCTCCCTGAAGGCACTGGGGGAAGAAGACTGAGAAGAGTCAGCTCAGGGCAGTTGCCAGCGGAGAAGGAATGCCTCCCAGATGCAGGTAAACCACCAGAAGCAAACCTCAGTTTGCCAAGAGCACTTTGACAGGAACAGTGAGAGAGGGGCACTCTTGGCCTTTTCCTAGGGGAGGGGGTCTCTTCCTGTAGAGGTCCTATCTGCACTCTCCTTGCTGGCTGAACTAAGAGCTTGAGTATCAGTTACCTGATGGGGCAGCTGAGCCTTTTGTTTCAAGAGCCAGCTAATGAGGGCAAGGCAGGCAAATCCTGGGGAGATGAGGCTTCGTATAGAGGAATATGTCTGGGTTGGCTCTGGTCTCCATAACAGAGGGCATCTGCCTTCCTGTGTGCCCTCCTAGCCTGCTACAGAGCGAGTCTGTGCAGCTGCAGATATGCTGGACTCACGTGCGTGCGTGCGCTCATGGGTGTGTGTGCCAAGTGCTCATGGCCAGGGGCTCAGGAGGAAATCATCTCCGCCACATCAGGCCCTGGAGAGGTTGGTGAGGGTAAGGAGGCACTGTGGGGACTGTCAGGAGGCTTTTTGGTATCACAGGACAGACATTCAGGGCCAGGGAGGGTCAAACCCATCCCTAACAGGTTTTCATTGAGGGTAGGGCCCAGGTCAAAGGAAGAGCTGGGCAAGGAAACAGGTCCTTTGGTTTCTGGCTTGTCCTTGGCCTCTGTCTGGAAGAGCCCACCAACCCTAAGGGCACACACTCTTAGTGGGAGCTGGACTTACCTGGTCTTTGGATATGACCCTTGGAGACCTGCTCTGCTCACATCCTTGCAGGCCTGGGCAGTTCTGGCCTTCCATTCCTCAGTCAAGCTGGATTCCACATGTGAGTTCATGTGGCTTGAGTGGTACTTATGCTCATTCTTTCTTTAGGTACTTACTGGGCAGCTGCTGATGCCAGGCCCTTTACACTTCTGTACTCAGATTGAGGAGTTTTACTTCTAAGAATTTGCTACATTCTTAGTTCTCGGAAAGTGCTTGCAATATCCAGAGGGCAAGGGAGCCATAAGGGGCTCTGTGGCCCTGGTGGGACCCAGTGGAGGATAACCCCTCCCAGCTAGGTAAGACCTCTAAGGACAGTGAGTCCAGCCCACCAGGTTACACTTTGCTTTCCCACAGTGGTCCCCCAGCCTGCTTTTCAACACCTCCAGTGATGGGACACTTGGACTTCCTGAGGCAGCCTGGTTCATTGGAACCCTTCTTCCTAGCATTGAATCAGCGGCCCACTGATCCAGTCCCTGGGGTGGAACTTTTGTGCAAATCTCTCTTCCACCAAGTTACCCTTTGTTGTTATTTTAAAATGTTTTGGGGGCACCTGGGTGGCCCAGTTGGTTAAGCATCCGACTCTTGATTTCAGCTGAGGTCATGATCTCAGGGTCCTAGAATGGAACCCTGTGTGGGGCTCCCCACTCAGCGGGGAGTCTGCTTAAGATTCTCCCTCTCCCTCTGCCCCTCCCTGCTCACGATTTCTCTGTCTCTCCCTCGCTCTCAAAAAAAAAAAAAAAGTGTTTTGAACAGGTGGTACTTATGAAAAGAGTTTCCCTCCCACTCTGGTCCTCACTAGGGTCTCTCGCTTTTCCAGTTTCTGATATTCTCTTGCAGAGAAGATGTGTGCATTTGCACACCTAGAATATGGATCTTTTTCCCACTTGCATAGGGCCATATTACACAGGGCTTTCCCCTTAGTCCCCCCCATGCCTTTCTTATTTAACAATGAAGGTTAATAATAGCTCGGCTGTGTTACATAGAAATTTGCCTCTTTTTAAAAAATGATTCTGTAGTATTTTATTGAATGGGTGAGACTTTTGGGTCCTTCACTTATATACATTTGGGTTACTTCCTGTTTTCTTTTGTTATTTATTTCTAAACAATGTTTCAACAAACATCCTTGCATTTATCTTTGTACTTGTGTGCAAGCCTGTCTGTGAGTCAAATTCACTAATTAATTTATTCAATGAATATTTATTGAGGACTTTCTATGTGCCAAGCACTTTTCTAAGAACTAAGGATGCAGGAAATTCTTAGAAGAAAAATTGCTGAATCAAAGTATATAAATTTTTAATTTTGATAGATATTCCCAAATTGTCCTCCAAAAAGTATGTTTTCTACCAATTTTGCTACCTCCAATGGTGTAAGGGAGCTCCTATTCCCCACACTTTCGCCAAGAGAATAAAATGTCTGCCATTTTTATCTCTGCCAATCTGATAGATGAAAACTGACCTCCCACTGTGGTTTCAATTTACATTTGTCTTGCTATGAGGGGCATTGACCATGGCAAAGTTCCATGTGTTGCCCCGTTCAGGACTTGACAAGTGTGCCCATTTAACACATCGTTAAATTGGGTGAGTTTGCTTGTTGCAGACCGTTTGGAGTTTGCTCCCTCCATGCATGACATGGTCTACGCTTCACTTTCCTCTGTCTCATTCCCTCCTGCAGGGCATCCTGCCTTTTATCTGCTCTTTGCCCACCTATAGCATCAGGCCATTTCGGCACATGCTGCTCATCCATGTTGGCGTTTCTCAGTCGCTGGCAGGTGACTGGTCTGCAGATGGGACAGGGCAGGTGCAGATTCTGGTGCTCAAAGGCCAGCCCCTTCTCCCAGTCCAGTCCCAGGAAAGCCACCCAACCTGGTTTAATGGGAAATACAGCTTGCTTTTCCCATCCTTCGTCTCCTGCCTGGAGCCAGTTCTGGCCTCCCTGCTCACCCTGTGCAGTCCTGCTCTGCCCCACACATCTCTTACCTCTCATCCTTTGACCCAGATCTCCTACCCCACATCCTTTCCTTCGATTCTTCCAGCTTACCTCTGGGTCCTCGAGCTTCTTCATACCCTGGTGGCTCCCCCTCAGCTGCCCGTTCCTAAATCACTAGTGCGCAGCCCTCACCTGCCTCAGCCTCCTCTTCATTTCTCCTGCACCAACCCACCCTCAGCAGAGCTTCCCAGCAGCGTCAATCTGGCCCCTGACCAGGCACCTGTGCTTCAGGCCACAGCTCAGCCCTCCGCTAGCCCTGCTTCTGCCAGTGGGCCTGGTCTTAGCCCTGGGCGGCTGTGTACTGCCTCTTCTTTCTGTGGCTTTTGTCTTCCAGCTCTGCAGGTTTTCTTTCTCTCTGAGACCACAGACTTCCTTCCTCCCTTCCTTGTTTCAGTCCCTCTCTCCCCTCTTCCTTGCTCCCCTCCCCTCCTCTGTGTTCCTCTCTCCTCCCCGCCCCTTCCTTTTCCCTACCCCACTTCCTTCCTCACTACTTTTCTGTTAAAATAAATATATTCGGGTTAAAAAAATAAGTCAACCTAAAGAAGAATAATAATACATTAAAAAACCTGGTGCATAGATATGGCCCAAACCAGTAAGGATGATATGCAAATGACTGATGTTTGAAAAGAATGCTAACTTGCCCTGGGCACTTGGGCTAAGGAAGCAGCTTACACACTCTTCAGGGCAGTCCCTCAGTTCATCATCCAATCATGGTGAAGGCTATAATGTGGGTACGGAGCAAACCTTTCTGGACTGGCTTCCAGCTTGCACTGAACCACTAATACAGCGTGGCTATCTTTTGCAGAGCACTCACTATGTACCAGATGCTCTGCCTAATTCTTTTCCTGCATTATCTCTTAAATCCTTACAATAGCCCTATGAGGTACATATGATTATCAATCTCATTTTTCAGTTGAAGACACCGAGGCACAAAGAAGCTAAGTAACTTTGCCAAGGTCATACAGCATAAGGACTCTGGGGCTGGTTTGATAACTGCTGGTCTCTACTCCCCCTCCACACCCCACCCCCCAAGCTGGAGAAGAGCAAGATTCCTTAGGGGCAGACCTGTGATTTGTGGTGAGGTTTGGGTCTTCAGTATCTCATTTGGGCTGAGATATAATCCTTTGCTAAGGGACCCAAGGAAAAGTCATTGGTTTGATGTGTGCTTCCTGTTGGCTAGGGATGAGCCAGGGGTCCACGGAGGGACCGTGCTTGAAGTGGGAACGCTTCTGCCTCTGTCTTCAATCTCAGTCTCTTTCTCCACAAGCTCCTCACAGGCAGGGCCGTACCTGCTGTGTCTCTGCGTCCCAAATGCCCGCTCTGTGCCATCTGTTAAATGAGAACAAAACAAAATGCGTTGAAAACAGAATTTGTGGAAGCAGGGTGAGAGCCGAGGAGGGAGAAAAGCTTTGCATGAGGATGTGTAAGGAAACATCCAGCAGCACTGAGTAGCGTAAGCTCCAAAGAAACCAAGCAGGAACCAGGCGGGAGTCGCTGACAAGGCATGAGCTTGTAGAAGTGATGATGGCAGAGCCAGATGGAGGAAGTAACCAGTGATGGCAGAGGCCTTGTCTGTCTGTTGTCCAATATAGTGACACGCTGTGCACACACACGCCCAGAACAAAATCAACAGAATGGCCGCAAGCCCATACGTTGTGAAACCCTTTCACTAAAAGTTGGTGATAACGCCGCAGTTTGACAGAGGACATAAGGTCAGTGCAACGTGTGTATTTCAAGTGGAAAATGACAATCTGCTCTTTGCACAAGATGGATAGAGCTTCTCATTGAAATTGTATGGAATATGCAACAACGCTGCCAAATCATGAACTTGGCAAAATTTTGCCTGTTCTGGGAATTAGGCGATTTGAGGGTTTCTGTTTGGTTTTTGGGTCTGTCCCACACATGCCTGCATTGATCTGAATGTGAAGGTCCTTGGGACGTGGGACTTTTTTTTCCTACTCGTTCTGTTTGCCTACCCCTCTGCATCTTTGGCCAAGTTGGTCTTCCTGTTTTCTTTTCCTCCATTTATTCTATTCTCTTGTCTGTCTTCTCTCTGGACTTTATTCAAAAAGGAAGAAAAGAGAAACACATTTCATTGGTAGAAGTTTAATGAATGGATAGTTATTTCCATTCACTGTTTTTATTTTTTCCCTAGGAAACTGTTTAGATGCAAATTGCAATAAAAACGAGTTCTTTCATTTAGTAAAATACAGGAAATCAATGTTTATCATTGAAATCAATTGCAGATATTATAAGACTGATTTTTATCACCAAAATTATTAACATATAATCACACATGTTGATAATGAGATCATTCATTAAAAAGAACAATAACTTTTTTTTAAAAGATGTCTTTGTAGAATGCCCTGCTTCTCTGTGCTCATTTCTTTACTTTTCTAGAGCATATTCTGCTTTTTTTTCCAGCTTCTTCAACCCCATTCTTGATTATTTTCTCCTTTTGAGAATTCTTTTGAGCTCCCTTTTTTCCCTAACATCTTTTAAATCTTTTAATCCAGCTACCAGTTAAAAACCAGCATCCAGAGCTGTTGATTGTTGAATTTAACTTTCCCAGTCAGGGTGAGTGATTCAGTCTTTGGGGTTGACGATGTGCCTCCCCCTTTGTGGGTACCTCTGCCCACTCACCTAAGAATTGTCTCTAATGGAAACTCAAGTGAGGAGTTCAGGCCTGACAGCACCAAAGTGAGCAGTAGATCCCCCTTCCCTCTAGGACTTTCTGCAGCCCTGGGGGCAATGGCTTCACTACCCAGAGAAGGTAGCCCATCAGTACACAAGCCAACTAGGCAGCCATATACCCACTTCCTAAGGACCCAGGAGGAGGAGGCAGAGGTCCCTGCCCCTGGACATCCAATAGGTTGAGGGCCTCCATCTCCTCCCTACCCTGGCTTCCCCCAGGGGCAGTGCCTTTTCAGGCCTTTCCCCACAGACTCCTTTCCTGCCCAGAGCTGTGTGCCGGCCCCTTCTTCTAGGCCACAAAGAGCTCTGTAGACAGACATTGTGCGCTGTTTGCCAACACGGGGGCCCAGGGACACAGAGGGGGAGAGGGAGAAGCCATCTGCTCTCTCCTTTCACACAGACCTTTGCTTTCTCCCTTTCACTCCCCTTGCTCTCTGTCTTTGAACGTGCATACAAAAATAAAAAAAGCAGTTGCTAATTAGAGCAAGAGAAGGAGAGTGAGCCTGGAAGGGGGTGCAGCAGAGAGGCATCCCCTGTGCAAATCAGCCCGCTGGTAAGAGCCAGCCCAGGAAGGGTGGGGGGCGCTGAGGGGGCCTTCAGAAGGATATTTTGAAAGAATAAGCAACAAAGCTGCTTCTTCGAATGGCAGAGGGGCGTTGTCTTAACTTCTCATCATAGAAAGGGGGGAAATAAGAAATGACAGAGTTTCTTGTAAACTTCCACTGCTGGTGTCCACCGACCTTTGCTCTTATATTTTCACTCCCTCAATAACCCTGTAAACAATAGTCGCTCCTGGGGACACATTTAAGTCTGTCCTTTTATGAGTAATTCTTGTTCTGGCCGATAGCTACTGGGAAATCACTGGCTTGGCTTCCCAGGCAAGAGCTGGCTGAGGGGGACCTTCCCCAGGCAGGAGCAGCTGAGTCACCAGGAAGCCTGAGCTGGGCAATAACCCCCGACAAATCAAGACTTTCTGTCAGGGCTTTTTCCCCCCGCTGCTTGGTTCATCAGGTGATTTCTTTGCCCAGCCCCGTGTTGTTAAATTGGCCAGGAGCAGCCCTGACGTGTTTGTGCTAAAGTGTGTGGCTGAGGGATGCCCCAGCCCTGACCTCTGCAAATCCACCCCATGCTCATGGAAGGTTCTGGACACCACAGCAGCCAGGGCCAGAGCCATCTGCCTAGCAGTTGTGCCATGGCTTAGAAAGGACCCTTCCCATCATCTTTCAGCCAGGCTCACGCTGAAGGTCTGGAGGTCCCCGGGAGGACCGCCTCTGAAAAGCCAGGTGACCGGGTGGCTAGGCCTCTATAGAGATGCAGTTTTTCCAGGCAGAAACTGAAGGGATAGATGACACAGATAAGGAAAGATTTTGATGTCAGTACCCCACGCATTGAAAGAATGAGGTGATTTTCGGATTTCTTGTGAAGGTGAACAAATGCAAACGAGAACATAGAAGCCTCATCATGATACGCATTGGTATTAACTCACCAGGAAGGAGGAAAGAAAAGGACATACCCCTGGAAAAAAGGATTATCATTAGTTCATTCTCCTCCATGGGCTGTTTAAGGTGATGGCTACCCGTGAGAACACAGAGCGACCTCTCTGGAACTGCTGGGAAAATCCCCTGACTCTGGGATAAGACCCCAGATGAACTTTTTGGGGGTCCATACTCAGGGCACCTGTCTCTGGCACACAGGGGTACTTCCCAGGAAGCTCAGTGTAGCCCGTCTCAGCCCTGCCCAAGGACCCTCCTGTCCCCCCAGGGAAACAAGGGCACGAGTCTACGCACTATGCAATGAAGGTGGGCTGGCCAAGCTGTTGAGAAGACAGCCATGGATGGGGTGTTGTTCAGAGTCTGCAGCAGGAAAGCTTGGGTTGTTCCATCCTGGCTTTGTGTTTCTTAGCAGGGTGGCTGCTCTGGGCCTCAGTATTGCTCTGCATTAAGCTGTTGTTTAACACTGGGCTCAAGCTTGCTGTGAGGCCTCCATGAGAATCTGCCTGTGTGGAGCTCAGCAGAGACCTTGACACATTGCAAGGGTTCAAAAATGGATGTCGATGATACTAGCAATTTTGTTACTAAATAAGCCAGAGGATAATTTTCTGTTTGGTGCTGATTCCCTTGAGACATAGAAAAACTGTGGGAAGAATGTGGTAAATGTACAGAGATCCAGTAAATATTAAGAAGGTTTCGATAACATGATCTGGCTCATGGGTCCATAAAATACTTTAAAGTGGAGTCATTGAAGATAGGGAAAACCACCCATTTAGTCATAAATGGATGTGAGTTTGTTCAGTTTGTCATTGCAAGGTTATTGCAACACCCCATCCATGGCTGTCTTCTTTATTAAGATTCTTTTTTTTAAATTTTTTGTGACTTTAAATTTCATTTAAAAAATTGTCTCACAGAGGGACACCTGGATGGCTCTGTCGGTTAAGTGTCTGACTCTTGGTTTCGGCTCAGGTCATGATCTCAGGGTCGTGAGATCAAGCCCCAAGTCGGGCTCTGTGCTCAGCGGGGAGTCTGCTTGAAGATTCTCTCCCTCGGTCCGTCACCCACTCTCTCCCTCTCTCTTAAATAAATAATAATGAATAATTCTATTAAAAATTGTCATATGGAAAATTTGACTTCTTTTGGGAGAAAGTTTTATGAACTTTAATGCATGCACAGATGTGTGTAACCACCCTAAAAATCAGAATACAGAAGAGCTGCCTTGTGATGTTGCTTTCCAGTCACTGTCTCCTCCTACCCCCAGCCCTGCTACCAGTGGTCCAGTCTCCATCCCCTTGTATCTATCGTCTTTGTACATGGAGCGATATAGTAAACCTTTGAGATTGGGTTCTTTCACTTAGTGTAATGCCTGTGAGATCCATGTAAGCCATTGTTTATATCACTAGTTTGTTGCTTTTTATTGTTGAGTAGTATTCCATCGTATGGAGGCACCGTAGTTTGTATATCCATGCACCTGTCAAAAATCATTTGGATTGTTTCCAATTTTTTGGTAATCATGAATAGAGTTGCTATAAACATTCGTGGACAGGGTTTGTGTAGACATACATCTTCATTTCTCTAGGTCAGATGCCCAAGAGAGGGATGGCTGGGTCATGCAGAAATTGTGTGCTTAATTGCCAGATGGATCTTCAGAGTGGCTGTTCCATTTTGCATTACCACCGTTTTCTGCATCTTTTGCAGCACTTGGTATGATCAGTATTTATTATTTTAGCCATTCTGTTAGGTGTGTCTTGGTATCTCAGGGTGGTTTTTATTTGTGTTTCTCTAGTGAATAATGATGTTAAATATCTTTCATGTGCTTATTTGTCATTTGTTTATCCTCCTTGGTGAAGTGTCTATTCAAGATGTTTGTCCAAGTTTTAATTAGGCTATTTGTTTTCTTACTATTGGGGGTCGAGATTTCTTTATATATTTTGGATATGTCTTTTTGTTGGCTATGCGAATATATAGTTTGCAAATATTTTCTTTCATTCTGTAACTTGTCTCTTCTTTACAGTGTCTTTCACAAAGCGAACATTTTCAGTTTTGACGAAATCCAATTTATCCATTAAATGTTTTTTTACTGAAGGCTTTGTTTTCCTAAAGCAGTTTTAGATTCATAGCAAGGTGGGGGGGAAGGTACCAAGATTTCCCACGTGTCCTTGCCCACACACTTGCATGGCCTTCCCCATTTCAACATCCCCACCAGAGGGGGACACTGATCACCATCAGTGAACCTGCACTGCTGCTTCATAATCCCCCAGAGTCCATAGTTCACATTAGGGTTCACTCTTGGTGTGGTACCTTCTTCTGTGTATTTGGACAAGTGTATAATGACATGTATACACCGTTGTGGTATCATGTGGAGTAGTTTCACTGCCCTAAAAATCCTCTGTGCTCCATCCATGCATCCCTCCCTCTCCCTTAACCCCTGGCAACCACTCATCTTTTTACTGTCTCCATAGTTTTGTCTTCTCCAGAATGTTATACAGGTATATACAGTATGTAGCCTTTTCAGATTGGCTTCTTTCACTTAGTAATATGCATTTAAGGTTCCCTCATGTCTCTTCATGGCTTGACAGCTCATTTCTTTTAAAAAGCTGAATAATACTCCATTGTCTAGAGAATTTATTCTTTTTTTTTCAGTGTTTCCAACCAATTATTTTTTCAATTGATCCAGATTTATGGATCATACTTTTGGTGTCATGTCCAGTAAAGTAATTCCTTGCTTAACCGCAGGTCACAAAGGTTTTCTCCTAATGTTAATCTTCTAAAAGTTTTACACTTCTGTGGTTTACATGCATGTCTGTGATCCATTCTGACTCAGCTTTTGTTTAAGGTATGAGGTTCAGATTGAGGTTCATTTTTTTATTATTTTGCCTTTGGTGTCCAGTTATTCCAACACCAGAGCTGTAGGGTTGGCTCTTTCACTTCCTCCAAGTCTGTACTTGAGTATTACTGTCTCAGTGATCCCTGACCTGACCACCCCACTCACGGTGTGGGCTACCTTACTAACAGCCCTCCCACCTCCTTTACCTTGCATTATTTTTCTCCATAGCACCTATCACCTCTGACATAATGTACAGCCTACTTACTGATTTTGTGCACGATCTGCCTGTCCCCACCAGAATGCAGGCTGCATGAGGGGAAGGATATTTGAGCATGTGTATGTGGTGGGGTGTGTGGGGGGGAACGTTGCTTGTGAATGGATGCGTCCTGAGTTGGTAAGTGCAGCGTGCACGAGGAGGCTAGGGCTGCCTAGGACACATGGCTGCAGAGGGAGAAGGCGCAGGCCTCCCCATCTCACATGTTCATCAGGCCAAACAGGTTTGTCAAAGTTAACACTCAGCTCTGAGCTCTTCTCTCATCCACCCGCCCACCATATTGTTTGAGACAAATAAGAACTTAAGCAATTAAACCGTTTTCCTTCTCAGTCTTAAAGTATTTGTCCCTTGAAACTTAAGCTTTATCCCTTTTTCACCCTGATACTCCTTGAAAGAAAGAAAGTACGCTAATGCCCTGGGAAAATTATCTTAAATTCTAATCAGCCCTCACTCCTGGGTGTTAGGAGTGACTCAGAGATGAGGTGGTTGGCAGGGCAGGGGGCACACAGGGAAAGCTGTTTAGGCGGCAAAGTCAGCTAGAATGGAGGCTTTCAACTGGCTAATAGTGCTTCAGTTGCAGCAAGGAGGCTTAACTTATCAAGTGGGAGGCCCAGGGAATCCGAGAAGCAAACAGTGCCAAGATGTGGAGAGACCCAAAGAAAGGAGAGCAGATGAAAGAAACTGGGGTGCAGAGTTGAGTGGCTTCCCGTCCCCCTCAGTGGAGCCCTAGTCTTTATTCTGTCCCTACCCCGAGTTCCAACATCACTCTGCCCCAGGCTTCTCCAGTAGCAGGTGGAGTGGGTGCATGCCCTTCTGTCTCCCTGGGGTCTGCTCTAGAATTTCTTTACCGGGTAGCCTGGGGGCAACAGTGTGGTTGGCTGGGTGGAGAGGGGGCTGCTGGCCACTTGAAGCCTCCATTTCCACAGCAAGCACAGTGTTCTTAAAGTGAATGTTAATTTGGAGTTGAGGGGGGCAGAATGGGGAGGGCACTAGAGGGAAGGGGTTGGGAGGGCTGCCGCTGTGTCTGGCAAGATCTGGCTGGTTGAGGGCTGGCGAAAAGCATTTACAGAAGGAGCTGGTCCTTTCCCTTCCCTGCTGCAGAGGAACCAGTCCCCTAAATACCGCCCCACCTCCTGCCCTAAACTGGTCCCCTACAGGTCCAGTGGGTCCTGGCAGACAGCCCTCTGTTCAGCTAGTCCTGCTCTTTGATGTTCTCAGAACAAATAAGGTTCCTGGTCTGTTTGGAATCTGGTCACATACCATGTTTGTTCCCAGAAAAGCAAACCCACGTTGTCACCAATTTCTGTCTCATTTCTACCACTGGACAGAGCGAGTCAGCTAATTTTCCCTTTTGATAAATTTGCTTCAGTTCAGTGGGAGGAGCTGCTGATTTTGAGTCCATCAGACCTACGAGGGTGGGGGAACCCAACTTGTAATATTTCTTAAATTATACTTTAATGAAGACACCCATTAACACTTGTAATAATTCACAGAAAAGAAACCCAAGCAGAGCTGGTTGAAATGTCTTCGTCTTTTTTTTCCTTAAGTGTTACCAGCTTAAACAGAGGTCTTAATTACAGAACAGAAACAGAAGCTAACAGTGTCTGGGAATTTCCTTTCGCCTGTGTCCATCAGTCCTTGGCCACACCTTCCTCCTCTGGCTCCTCCCAGAAGACCTGCCCCAGGAGACACTGACTCTCCCCCTTGCCCTCCCCTCCCTCCCCCTTCAAAGCATCCTTGCTATGAGCCAACGTTGTGTGCAGGGCTTCCTGGCTGGACAGAGAGTGTCTAGGTCTTTGAGTCTTTCTTGTGTGTGTGTGTGTGTGTGTGTGTGTGTGTGTGTGTGTGTGTTTATTTAAAGAGGTAAGGTGAAAACAAGGTTACAAAAAATTGTGGCATGATTTAAATGTTTGCCTTCAACAAATAAATGCTTTTAACACAAAAATTGCAATACTCCGTGTAATGCTACGAGATGATACTCACAGGATTCATAAAATGTATTCATGTCCAGGGCCCTAGAGGCAGGCTGGTTGGATAACGGGATACAGTTTTAAGTTGTATGAACTTCTCCTTTCAGTCCTGTGAGTAGATCTCACTGAGTGTGAATTTGAGGCCTTTCTTGAATGGGAGTGAGGCCCAATGGTCTCCTTACCTTGTCTGTGACGGCCCTGCTGGGCCTCTGAGTCTGGGAGGGTCGGTCCCTTGTACATTTGCTCATCCCGGGTCAGCCACATATACTCCCATCTCAGGGGAGCCTGGTCTGACTCCTCTTCTTGCTCCGTCTAGAGCCGGGGTGGGTACTCCCATCAACAGAGACATTTGGAGTCAGATTCAGAGGACAATTAATCTGATGCTGGATTGGGCTGGGGCTGCTGATGTAGTCACTGCCCTTCCTCAGGTATGAGGAAGCCCCACCTCATGGCACCCTCTGTGGGCTCAGATGCTCGTGGGCCTCTGCGTGCCCTGACACCCAGGTCTGCAGCCTGCTCTAAGGCCAGGCACGCCGCAAACGGACTGCTTTCTCTGGCTGCATTGGCTGGCTCCCTTGCCTTCCCCAGGGTTCAGGGCAGGGGGCAACTAGATGGTGACGGGCAGGGTTGGCCAATGTTCAAATCACCAGTCAAGACCCAGCTCAGCTCTCTCTCCTTTATTATGGGAGAGCCAACTGCAGGTCTGGCAGTCATAGGGGAGCCAAGCAAAGCTGTCTTTGCCTGTATTCTGCTCTTCAAAATGAATCGTCTGGGCAGATTTAGAATGCCCAGGAGTGCTAGGGGTGGGTTGGTGTGGAGGTTGCCAAAGAATTTGGGGGAGAAAACAATTCTAGAATACTGACTCCTAGAGGAAAATCCTGCAACTCCAGGCTCCAAGGCCTTATCCTTTCAGGGAAACCCTAGGAAGCATTGTCCGACCTGGAAAAACATAGAGAAGCGCATCTGCAGAAGGGATGATCCAAAGGCCAGTGGAAAGTTGGTGCTTTGGCTGAGGGGCCGGTCTTCAGAGAGTGCTAGAGAATGACTTAGAGCTGCATCTGGGCTGGAGGGCCTGTTCTGTCTCTGCCTTGATCTTGCTTAGTGGAGACCCTGCCAGTAGCAATGGTCTCCACCCAAACCCTGCCCCAGTGCTCTGCCTTCCCTTCCTGTCTCCAGACACATCTTCCTAAACCCTGACTGGCGCAGTCATTCCCCGTGCTCACGAACTCTTATAGCTCCCCATTGCTGTAATTATGAGCACGTTCCCAGACAAGAAGTCAGGAGTGCACACACACACACACACACACACACACACACAAATACCACAGGCCCCAGGCCCAGCATGGTTAAGAGTGTGGACTCTGGGTTTGAACGCTGTTGCTACTCCCTACAGCTGTATGACGTTGAGTGGGTTATCTTACCTCTCTGTGCCTCAGTTTCCTCAGCTGTAAAATGGGCATTAGAGTAACCTGCTTCCTAAGGTGGTTGTGAGAACTGAGTGAACGGACGCTCACCAAGTGCTTAGGCCCCTGCTGCATCTCAGGGAGCCGTGGGCATGTATTAACCGGGGCTGTTTCCCAGCCCTCTCATGGGGCATGGGGAGCCTCCCACCCTTCAACTCAGCAGTTCCAACTTCAAGTCTCAGCAGCCCTTTAAGGCCTACCTGAACTCCTGCCTCTTCTCTCAAGAGCTTTGGATTTCCTCTTCAGTTGACAATGGGACGTCCATTTTTGCTCCCACCTGCCTCACGGCACTTTGCCTATCTGTTCCCCATCCTCTCTGCCCCCTGCCCCCGAAGTGCCCAAGGCTGCCTGTGGGCCCCTGGAGAGTCAGCAGCCCCATTCCTCTGTGTGGCCTGTTCCTTGCTTGTGGAGCTGCTTCCGTGTCCCACCTGCATGTCCCTGTCCTTCTTCCCATTTGCGCTCTTCTCCTGGCCACCACCCAGCCTCCCTCTTTCTCTTGTCTTTCCCTCTCTCCTTCTCTTCTCCTTTTTGATTCTCCTTGCTTCTCTGACCTCCCCCACCTCTCTCGTAATGAGAACTTTCACACATCATATTGATTTGGAGTTTTAAAAAGCCAGAATTGACTTTTCTGGGGGACTTTTCATGATCTTATTTTTAAATGTAGGAAGAAAGCTGTTTCCAGAGCTGTTGACTTTGTTCTATTGAGTCAGGAGCCGATGTTGGAAATTCTTTTCCGGAGGCTCAGCGAGCTCGGGGACCTCCGATGCCATATCTAATGAGCCGTGGGTCAGGGCTGCCATCCCTTCTGCGGGCCCGAGTCTGGGGGCAGAGGACCCTGGCAGGGGGAGGCCTTGCACACTGGCCTGGGTTGGAAGATGAGGCTAAAGAGCATGTCCAGAGAGTGAGCACAGACAAAGCAGACGTACTGTAGGCCTTACGGAGTGAGAGGCAGGCTGCAGGGGAACAGTGGGGGGAGTTGGCTGGTAGGGCCACAGTTTCTGCTGCTCTGCCATCAGAGCTGGGTTCTGGGGACCATCTCATTTAGTCCCACATGCAGCACTGCTGATCTGACACCTGTGCTGTGTGCCCGGTCCTGTGCTGAGGGCTTTGCCTACATCTTCTCATTTAACCTCAATAACCTCAGGATTCAAGTCTTTTATTTAAACCTTGCTTTATGGGTAACAGAACATTATAACAATAAATTAAAGTTAGTGAAGGGCAGGGGTGCCTGGGTGGCTTAGTTGGTTAAGCGTCTGCTTTTGGCTCAGGTCAGGATCCTGGGGTCGTGGGATTGAGCCCGGAGTTGGGCTCCCTGCTTGGCAGGAAGCCTGCTTCTCCCTCTGCCTCTGCCTCTCTCCCCACCCATGCTCTCTCTCTTTCCCTTTTAAATAAATAAATAAAATCTTTTGAAAAAAAGTTAATGAAGGGCAGTAGGCTAAAAAAACTATCTGTAAAGATGGAATAATAGAAAGATCTAAGAGAGCAGAATGAGTGGGAAGAAAGGCATCACCCTGCCTACAGGGATGTTTGTATGTGCACATGTGTTCACATAAGTAGGCTGCATTAAGTCTTTTTTGGGAATGAGGCTGGATACATATAAATAAACCAACAGAATAAATGGATGAGGATATTGGATGAAAAGAAAATAAAAGCAGGGAAGTAAGATGATCTGTAGCCAAAGGTCCTGACTCCCATGGTCAGGTTGGATCTTCTGGATGGACTGGTTGGTCATCACCAGGTTTGACCTCCTTCCCCTCCTTGGGTGCTGCAGCCATGAATTGACTACCCCTTGCCAACATAGCTCCATGGAAGCAGCCAGGAGAACAAGAGACTCACCACATCTCATCTAACACAGGCTTCTGGGTAGGGGCAAGGAGGAGGGGTTGAGGGCATTCCTGGGTTGATGCAGCAGCCCTCCTGGGCACCGAAGACTGGAAGCCCGCTGGCAGATGCAGAACAGCTTACTCACTTGGCTCAGTAAAGACAGCATTTTATTATGTAGGGTGATTAACATAACATAAAAAAAAAAAGACAGCATTGGACAGGGCCAGTTCACAGGCAGGTTGAAAGGTGATCAAACCATCCTGAGATGCTATGGGACCTGCTTGCTGACTCTAATATTGTCTAGATTTTGTTGCAGAACAATTTTGTTTCCTTTTTCACCTGGCTAACTGCTCATTTTCAGATTTCTGCTTAGGGGGTCACTTTCTCCAGAAGTCACCCTCTCTCCTCCTCCGCGTGCCTATGATACTCTTAGTGACCAAGGAATTTCTTCTGTAACACCACATATACTTCCGTAAACAATCTTTTCTGTAAAATTGCAGTCCATGACAACAGTGCTTCTGGGGAAAGAAAGGCTAGGGCTTGTAATTTAACACCTGCAGAGCTTTGTAGCCAAAGCTCTAAGAAAAACAACAATCCTAATAAAGACAGTAGCCCAGATACATCTCTTCCAGTGTTTGCACCCAGCCTCACAGTAGGTGGAGGCTTTGGAGCTTTGAACCCTGGGGCACCTCCTTTTTCTTTGAAATGTCAGTCCTAGAGGGCATTCGCTTCTAGTTAAGAGCCAGTGTATCAAAATTACAAATCCATAACTTCTTTGTGGATGTTTTAACACAGGCAGAAGTATCTTTGTAGCTTCTTCATCTGCAATCCCACCTTCATGGCTTAACAGAGTAGAGGACTAGAGGTGCTTGAAGCTGTGGACACCACAGCTTACACTAAAGGAAGCAATGGGTAGACTTTCAGCTTGAGCTTCGCATTGTCACAGGTGCCGTCACAGTGAGTGGCCTGAGATGTGGAGGAGGGTGCCTCAGAACACCCCCAGCTCCTGGCCTGTTTTCTTTCAGCAAAGATGTGCTCTGGGGAGGGGCAGGATGGCCTACAGGAGTCATCCCGGGCAGAACGGACTCCCACATCCTGCTGGATCTCTTTATTTTTTTTAAAAAGATTTTTAAAAAAATGTATTTACTTGAGACAGAGAGTGAGAAAGAGAGAGAGAGTGCGTGAGCACGGGTAGGGTGAGGGGCAGAGGGAGAAGCAGACTCCCCGCTGAGCAGGGAGCCCGACGTGGGACTTGATCCCGGGAGTCTGAGATCATGACCTGAGCTAAAGGCAGACGCTTAACCAACTGAGCCAGCCAGGTACCCTCCTGCATCTCTTTAATGGCACCTCTGGGGCCCACCCCACGGTGACTTCCCCCAAATCCTCTTCCTTCATTTTCAAATTTCTTCTCAGGAATGATAGCAAGGCTCAGAATGTTTCTGGCAGACTCTTTTTCAGTGACCAGGACACCCTCTCGTCCCTTCCTCTCCCATGTCCCCCACCCAGTTTCTCACCAATCATCCCAAGCACAGTCAGTCTTCCCAGGATTATGGTTTCCCTACTGAGGGTCCCTAATTTGCCTCTGGGGGGAGATGCTCCCCAGCAGGTTCATTCTCTGTGACTCTTCCTGCTCACTGTTTCCTCTGCCTTCTCAGCTGCTTTTCCCTCCTACCCCCACTATTGAAGGGATGAGTTTTCCATTTTCCCAAGATGCCTCTGGTGCCCCTTGGGTTGTATGGGAGGCATGAGGGTAGAGGCCTGACTCCCCAGTGAACGTGGGAAACCTTCAGGGCTGGGAAGAGAGCCTCTGGACTCTCCAGGCCAGGCTGGTGGGATAGCTCTACCTGCAGAAGAAGGAATGAAGGAGACTTGCCCGGCATGCTCCCCATCTTCTGTTTTCCTTCCTACAGTGTGCAGGCCTGGCTGGAGGGTCCTCAGACAGTACGATCCATACTGGAGGAGCCTGGCATCTCCGCCGCACCCACACATCAGCCTGTGGCTGAATTAGCTCCTTCTGAGGGGGCTGGGGCTGCTGGTGGAGCCTCAGAAGTTGGAGGTCCAAGCTTTTCCCTCCTCCCCCCATGGGACCCACGGCCCAAGCCATTAAGCTATCAGGTTCTGTCTGTTCTACTGCTGAAGATCTCTGGAGCCTTCCCTTGCTCTCCATTGCCCCTACCGCACTGTATGTGGGCCCTCTCTGGTCTCCTTGGCTCCTGTCCTGACCTCAGTGCAGCTGTGGGGTTTTCCCAAAGAGGAAAGCTGGCCCTGGCTGCCTGTGCCAAACTCTTTAGGTCTCTCCACTGCTTCCAGAATAAAGTCTGACACACTTCCCCTCCCCACCCCTTAGCACCAGGGCATTTAGTAATCTGGCCCCTGACTATATCTCCAGACCCATCTCCTGAGCCCCCACTTCATGCTTCTGGCCAGACAGGGCTCGGGGGTTCCCAGAACTGAGTCTGGTCATCCATGGTGTTGACACACTCTCTCCTCTTCCCGGATCTCCCTTCTCTTTCTCTTTGACTGGTCCAGCTCCAGGTCTGCTCCTGTGGCTCCTTCCCTCCTAAGCCCTCCCTGTCTTCCCCCCACAGAGGCATGTTAGCAGCCCTTGCTTCTGTGTCCCAGTGCTTTGTGAGCATGAGCTCAAGCGGCAGTATTCACGCTGCGCAGCAGAGTGTCCTCTCCTGGTCCCTCACAGGGCTGCATGCTCCCTGAGGGCAGGCAGCCTCCAGGTGCTTCTGCAGCTCCTCACCTGGCCCCGTGCAGGTATTACGAGCACTCATGACCTGTTGGGTGGGTGAATGAACACGAGAGGAGTGTGGGAGCTCCACAGAATGTGAGAGGTGGTGAGCACTGCTGCCATCTGGCTTCAGGGGAGTAAAACAGAACTGGCTTTCTTGGGTCCCCACCCCCCCGCATGCTGTCCCCACGGAAGGTGGAGCCAGGCAGGGGACTTGGTCCGGCATCTGGAAGCTAGACACTCAGAATTTCTAGCCCCATGATACAAGTTGTCAAAGCCCCCGGGAAAACAAAGTCAAGAGATGTTGGAAGATTTTTCTTTGAGGAAAAGAAATATTCTCAACTTATATATTTAGAATGGTACAGTATCTTCTGCCTTATGATTTGACTGATGGAAGAAGTGTATTTAAACTATTTTTTACCTGGAATCTCAGGAAGAAATCTAGTGTAGATATTTGGAAGCTATTGTGTAATCTTAAAACTGGTAAAGGAGCATGTTGAAAGAAAGAAAGAAAAAAAACCCCAACCAGGTTGATGTGTTTCAGTTCTCTGTGTAACTTGAGACTTTTGTTCTGAAGGAATCCATTGTCTTCAGAAAGGGGCAGCCAAGGGTGTGTGTGTGCGTGCACGCACGTGGACGTGTGTGCATGCGTGCGTGCGTGTGTGTAACTCACTCCCTTCTCCATAAATAGCTTAAGATTAGGTTCTTTGCCTAAAAAGAAACATTTTACAAAGGGCCTCCTTCACTCTATTAACAGCAACAACAAACATTTGTACAGGGCTTGGCGGGCTGCCCTTTCTCATTTATTTTTTTTAACACTCCTGTGAGGAAGTTATCACTGTGATTATTATTATTCCCATTTTGTGGAAAGAAAAGAAATGGAAACATTTGGCTGAATGACCAGCCCAAGACCATCCCAGTCAGGGCATGGTTATAGATGGTGTTTGAGTCCAGATCCTCCTGCCCTAAATCATATGTTCTTCACTATTACTCTGAGACTGAAAGTAAAAGGTATTGGGGCTGTCCCCACAGGACATTGCTGGGACTTTAACTAGTAGAGTCACTTTTGTTACCACCCTTTTATTCCTCTGAGTGAATTCCTTCTTTCAATGGCAACCATTTTTATTATGCTCACAGATTGTCTGGATCAGGAATTTGGACAGGGCACAACAGGGATGGGCTGCCTCTGCTTCAGGACGGCTGGGTCCTCAGCTGGGAGATGGAATCATCTGAAGCCTTCTTCACTTACATGTGTGGCCCCTGGGCTGAGATAACTAGAAGGCAGAACTCAGCTAAGAGTTCTAGAGCCGGCTTGGAACCCTTGCAGGTGTCCTGTCCATGTGGCTTGAGCTTGTTCATAGTGTAGTGACCTCAGAGCAGTTGTACTTTTTTCATGGTGCTTCAAGGCTCCAGGAGAGAATGTTTGAGTGAAGAAGGAAGAAGCTACATGGCTTTTGTGACATAGTCTTAGGAGCCACACGTCACCATTTCTGCCGTACCCTCCTGGTCAAAGAGGTCACAAACCCACTCAAATTCAAGAAAAAGGGACACAGACTGCCACCCCACAATGGGAGGGGTATCAAGAATTTGCAGCCATGTTTTTTAAAACCACGGCAGAGTACTTCTCTTCCGACTAGATCGAACTGGCTTCAGTGCTGTCTGGAAGAAAGTGAATGAACAGGATAACCTCTGGAGAGATTTACTACCAGTGGGCTCTGGTGATACGGTAGCTTTCTCCATCCACATGAGAAGACAGGCCTTCCAGATTGTCTCATTTAGGTCTCCCTGGCAGTACCAGGTCAGCGAAAAAGTGGCTCCTGCCACCCTCTACTGGGAATAAACACTCAGTGCATGCGGGGTGGATTATTGGGTGCCACGCTAGGCCAGGGGCTTGAGTAGTATATGGTTTGGGGATTCTCTGCCCATTGCTCTTAAGCCATAACGCTGCATTACCTTGGAGGGAGGATACTTCATCTGGCATAATCCTTGGGAATAAAGGGATTGAGAACTTCTCTGAGAGAGAAAGGCTGCGAGACATCTTCCTGGAAATTCAAAGGGCTGTATCTGTGAGCTCCAAGGCTTTCCCTTCTTCAAGGCTGGATCAGGGAGACGAGCAAGGACAAGCAGGAGATCAGACCCTGCAGGGTCATCCTTGTTGTGCCAAGCCAGTGCTGACACATTAGGGTGTCCTGGGACACATGTTTACCAATTTCTTCATTCTTGGTAGTCAATGGTGGCCCCAAATGACCTTTCTTACCTAGTTCCCCACACCTGTTCTTCTCACCTGCACTCTAGCCACACCAGACTTTGTCATTAGATTTTCATGAGCCGTTGTGCTTATACCAGTCAGCATAGGCTAAGTTATATTGCAGTAACAAACTAGACTCCCCATGAAGACAGCCAGTGTTAATGGGTCCTTCCTCGATGTTAATGTTATTCGTGGTTAGTCAGGCATAACAAATATTATCGAATTATTATCAAGCCCTTACATTAAAGCCACACGCTTTGCTAAGAGTTCAGTTTAACCCTCACTACAATTTTGAACAGTTGGCTATATTATGCCCATTTACAAATGAAGGGGGTTAAGTCACTTGTCCAAGATCACACAGCTACTAAGTGGCAGCGTTGAGGTTTAAATTTGTCCCAAGTCCATGTCTTTATTCTTCAATGGCTGCACTATAGTTATCTTTTTTTAAAAAAGATTTTATTTATTTATTGAGAGAGGGAGAGAGCACAAGTGGGGGAAGGGGCAGAGGGAGAGGGGGAAGCAGGCTCCTCGCTGAGCAGAGAGCCTAACTGGGGACTCCATCCCAGGACCCTGAGATCATGACCTGAGCTGAAGTCAAACAGTTAACTGACTGAGCCACCCAGGCGCCCCCTACACTTACCTCTAATGCTCATGCAGTTTTTTCTCTGTATCAGAGACCTGGGTACAACAAAGATTATTCCCTGCAGTCGTACTATGAGCACTTAGAAGGCAGAGATCATGTCCAGCGATTTCGGATTATTCGATTCCTTTTTGATGAACGAATGAAGGAGGGAGAGAGGAAGGGAGGGAGAGAAGAAAGGAAGGGAAGGAGGAAAGAGGAAGAAAGGAGCGAAGGAGGAGGGAAGGGAGAGGAGCTGATGTTCTGAACACGGAGTGTGAGTCTGGCCAGCGAGGCGCAGTCAGCTCCTGCTCTGATCGTGGAAAGGTGTTCTGTAAATTGGGGGTGATGCGCTTTTAACCCGACCATCAGCAAAGTCTCCGAGGCGGTGCTGCTCTCCTAACCCCACCGTCTCCGAAGTCTCCGACGTCTCCGAGTAGACGGGCTCGCAGCCTCAGCGCAGCTCATTACCGCTGAAGAGGTTCTTCAGTCTACCACGTCTGAACCGACTACAATTAAATACACAGATGTATTCCTCCTCACTCGGCTGCTGAAAAGGAAATATTTTTGAAAACTATGACAACTCAGTATCACAGCTCAGAGAAACTGGAGGAAGGAAGAAAGGGCTACAAAGGAAGCATTAAACAGAATTTTTAAAGGTCACTCTTTGATTTTGTGTATTACTTTTCAAAGCGGTATTTTGAGATAAAAAAAAACCACAACAACCCGTGAATGTAACAATTACGGCTAGCCTCCGCCCTATGCAGTTAGATAATAATTTCCATGGGGGTGGGGGGTGAAGAGTGGTGAGGCCTGAGAGAGCCAGCCTTTTCTGCAGCCCTGTGTGCCTGGCCCAATTTGTTTTCCACGGTTGCTCAGTCTTTATCAAAGGAACAATCTGCAGTCCCATGCTGTTCTTATCTGGTGCTGGATCCTTCTTAGACCAGGTCTCTCACATCGATATAAGGCTTGGGTTAACCTAGATTCTTCTAATGCAGCTTCTTGACGTTTTAATAAAAAGGCCCTCCCTCCGTAGCATCTTTTAGTCTCCAACCTTGAGAGCCAAATCGCTTTCCTCTGTGTTCACTCCTTCATCAGGGAGTGTGTGTGCACACGCTTCTGTATAGTGTGTGTGTGTGCCCCTGTATGTGTGTGTTCTTGTATGCATGTATGTGTCCCTGAATATGTGTTCGTGCTCATGGATGTGTGTGTGCTGTGAGTGTGTGTATGTGTGTCCTTGCATATGTGTGTGCCTCTCTAGATAATATGCATGCCTGCCTTTGTGTGTGTGTGTGTGTGTGACCATGCATATGCTAGTGACTACTGTGTTGGCAACTTTCACCCTGGAGATAATGTGTAAGTGCCTAATTGCATTTGCTATTTAGCAATTAACCACTTGCAGGTGCAACTAGTTGTAAGCACAGTTCTGCATGTGTGACTAATTGCAGGTGTAAAATATTCACCTCTTCAGTTTCCTTCATGGCTCAGTGGGGCTCAATGCTAATTCTGCCTCACCATCTGGGTTCAGCCTCATCCTCTGGCCAGAGCATCTCCGCAGGAGAGGGGCCCATGGGGGAGGTGAGAAAGCTGTTTCTGAGCAAGAAGGGACATGGAGGTGAAGGGGAGCAGGATGGAGTTGGGAGCCTTGGCAGAGACTCAGAAGCTTAGCTAGTGAGTTTCCTCCCCACCATGCTAAAGCAAGGGGGCTAGCTGGGTCCTTGGGCTGCAGAACCTCCCCATCAGCGACCCGGCATCTCCTCAAGGGAAGCCCTCTGTGGAGGGAGTTGGTTTTCTGAAGGGTTTCCCTCTCCTAGGACCCTTTGCCCAGGCAGTGATGCATATCATCATAGAGCTGGTTGGTGGAAGTTTGGACAAGTATTCAGGAAGCTTGGATCCCTCTGCAGTATTGCCGCCACCCTGTGCAATGGCTGTACCCTTGCTCTCAGCAGTTGATCTGCAAAGTGGGAATGACACTGCCCTACGTTCCTGGTGGGCCCCTGGGGTGTCCTGAGGGTTAGATGGATGTGACTTCAGTTTTGGACTTACCTGGTGAAGAATATATTCCGGGGGGGGGGGCAGGTGATTCTTGGGTGGCCCTGGGGAGTGTCTTAGCTGTAATGTGTTCATGGTAAAAATCTCCACGGGGGTGTCAGGGGGATGAAGAAGTAGGAGCAAGGACAGAACTCCTGACTCTGAGCTTCACTCTCTGGGTCTCTCTCTTGCTACTAGTTGCCAGGGAAGGCCTGAGAACAGGCCCTCTTCTGGGCAAGGACCCATCTTCCCAGGGGCCCCCAGCTGTGAACTCCCTGCTGCCAGGCTTTCTTCCCCTCCCATTGAGGCACACCCTCCTTGTGGACAGTGCCCTGACAGCAGCCTGCGGATAGCCACTCTCCACAGCTTGAGGCCTGGATAGGAGGGGGCTTCTGGAAAGGGAGAATGGGAAAAAGCAGGGTCCGAAGGAAGAGAGAAGGCCAGGAAGTAGCTGGGACAACGTCAGATGGTGAGCGGGCAACCAAATGGAATATCAAACCCTCCGAGAAGCTTCTCTGGAAAGTCTGGCAGGAGAAGCTGCTTCCAGGCCCCAGACAGGGAAAGGTCCTGTCGCAGAGCTCCAGAGGGTTTGGAGCTCCCAGCCAACGGCCTTGCCACATTAGACTAGGTCTCACTGTAGCTCTACATGTGCATTTCCTGGGGTGGGGTGGGGGGCAGGGGAGTCATGAGAAAGCCTCCAGAGGCAACAGGTTGGTGTACTGCCTGGTGGGGTGTGTTTAGAAGAGGCCCAGTGAGGAGGGAGTGAGGTTGAAGCCTGAGGCAGAGAGAGAGGTTAAGGTGGCAGGGGAAACAGTCATGTCATACGCCCCCTTGTGGTCAGGGCTAGGGAGCTCAGGTGGCCTCAGTGGCGCTCCATGGAAGAATGAGAAGCCTAGTCAGGACCTCATAGAGTTTGTGAATCCCAGAGTTTACTCCAAGGGGGAGCTGGTCCTGGGGAACCACCACTCTGGCGTCACCTTTTCAGTTAAGTCCTTTGTGTTGTATGGCTGAACTTGGCTTCCCGGTCCTGACACTTGGGTGCCTACTCCGGGCAACTTTCAGCAGAGTACCCTGTAAAACTTACCTTGACCCTGGGACCCTTGGCGTGCCTTTTGGTGGGGTTTATTGGAGTGCAACTAAAGATGGCTTTCTGATGGGATTGATTTGAGCTGGCCCTTTATGCCTTATTTCTCCAGAGTTTCAAAAACTCTTTGAAAACAGGAACGAGAACTTTTCTATACCTACTTCACCACTTGCTAGTTATGCCTCAGATTTCTCATCTATAAAATGGGATAATAATGGAGCTTACTTGCTAGGGTTGTAGGGAAGATTGAATGAGATGAGTAAAATGCTCATCATGTTAGCTAGCATGGAGCAAACCCTTGCAAAATATTAATACTCAAGTTACTTGTGTTATTGTTGTTCTTAGTTTTATTTTACTGAGGCTCCTTCTTTCCAAGAATGCCTGCCCCTCCCTCCCCAGGATGGCTTAGGGTCAGTGTTGTCTGTTGGCTTTGGATGCCAGCACCCCATAATTCTGAGACCAGTGTGGTTTGAACCTGAATCCTTGGCTTACTCATGACAGCAGATGGCTTTGGAGACTGCTGGGAAGCCTCTGGTCAGGAGTCACACACAGTTGCAGCCAAGCAGAAAATGTGTTTGCCCCAGATAGTGGCCATCAGACACAGATTTCATATGCAACAACTGGGGAATGAGACACAAATAAGGAAGTCTGCATTTTGACCATTGCTTTAGATGAAAAATTCAGGCTTAACATAACAGGTCCGGATGTGGTCATTCAAACGCCAGCTCCTCAGCTTCATCTCATGATCATGGGGAGTGACTGTTTTCCAGATAATTAAAGAATGTGGGTGCTGGGAGAATCCCTCATGATTATTCCATGAAACCATCTTTTTCACTTGGGAGAAGTGGTGACAATGTTCAGAGAATTTAGCCAGAGTTCAGTCTACTCAGGGTGCTTTATCTCTTAGCTGGTTCTTTTATAGTCATTCCTGTCAAATGCAATGCAGCTTTAAAAGAGGCTTTCTTAATTGCCAATCCTCACAAATAAGCATATGCATCGATATGTGTCTGTGTGTATGGCATTAGGCATCCCAGCCAACATGCAGCTGATTCCGGACGTTAGCCTGAGGCATTGGCTGAGGTTCAGCATCAGCCAGATCGCTTGGAAACACCCAAGTGAGGTGGTGGTCCAACTTATTTATCTAGAAAATGGAGGCCTGGGATAGAGACCTCTGCTTTTTCAGTTCATATCAGACCAGAGTCCAGCCCATGGGCTCCAGACTTTTGGACCAAAAATGAGGTAAAAAATACCATGTTACTAATAAAAGCTTTCCATTAAGGATATTCACACACACACACACACACACACACACACACACACACACACACACACACAGCCCAAATGATAACATGCGAGTTGTTGTCCATTGCCGGTGCATCATTTCTTAAAGGGAGGTGAGTTTAATACCAAAACAAGGACAAAGCAGGGGATCCCTTTGTCTTCAACTTAATGTGTGTAATTGGAGTTCTAGAAAAGCCTAATTACATGTTTCCAAAATAAAAAGGGAAAAAAAAATCTCAGAACTTAAACACTTGAAAATTTAATCTTTATGAAAAACTTTGTGAAAATGTAATCTTTGTGAAAATGTAACTACATTACATTTAGCCCTTGTGTTCATACAGCTTTGTCACTTCTGGCAGATCTAAGTGTGGGAATAGCTCTTCTATCCGATCTTAAGATGAATGACATTTTCTTTCTTACTTTATACACCTCATCCGAAAACCCACCTAGAGGGAATTTAAACCATGAAGTATTAGACACTCACTGTTCTTCAAACATTAGCTTATCATGACCCAATATTCTGAAAACAATAATATCACTAGTAATAATTGCTAACATTTGTTAAGCATGTAGTATGTATAGGCACTGTCTTTCCTAAGTACGGTACGTACATTAGCTCCTTTAATCATCACAAAATTCACTGAATTGTGTCCCCACAAAATTCACATTTTCGCAGCCCTAACCTTCAGTGGGACTGTGTTTGGAGAGAGGGCCTTTAAGAAGGTGATTAAGGTTAAATGAAGTTATAAGAACAGGCCCCTAATCCGATAGGATCAATGTCCTTATAAGAAGAGGAAGGGAAACCAGAGCACTCTCTCAGAGAGAGAGAAAATGCCCAGAAAAAAGGCCATGTGAGGACACAGTGAGAAGGTGCCATCTGCAAAGCTCGGGAGAGAGCTCCCACCTGCTGGCACCTTGATCTGAGACTTGCAGTCCCGAGAGCTGTGAGAAAATAAATGTCTGTTGTGTAGGCTATCAGTTTGTGGTGTTTTGTTAGGGCAGCCTGAGCAGACGAAGACAACAACCCTTTGGAATAGGTACTTCTGTCAGCTCCATTTTCCTGAGGAGGACATTGAATCCTGGCATTGTGACTAGCAGGTCCAAGGTTGGACAGAAATTATGGAGCTTGACCTTGTTCCAGAGTCTGAGCTGGTAGCCAGGAAGGAGCTGCCTTACACTGAGACTGGAGCAGGGGGGCGGTCCTCACTCTTCTTTCTAAGCCAGTAGCCCCGTCTCTCGGCGCCACCATACAAGGCTCTGTGTTTTGAAATGCCTGTCAGCCCAAGGAGGGCTGTTATGGTAGAAAGAAAATGAATACAAAGTCCTGGGTGCCGAGCTGAGCATAAAGTGGGCGAGAGCTCAAGAGATGCTAATGGGATGTGAGGAACAAATAAATGAATGGTATGCTGACATCCCTATGTCTTCAGCTTAATGTGTGTGACCATAGTCATAGAATAGCCTAACGATATTTTTCTCAAAGAGAAGCAGTTGGCCTAATGAAATGGGTAAACATGAGCAGAACGAATCACTGTCAGGTTCTATAAATTGTGTCTTGAAGTGCTAACTGCCCTAATAAGAGCAACCTCAGTGAATGAATGCACCATTACACTGAAAATAGGACCGTCGATACCAGAAGATGCCTGCCCCCTCACCCTCCTGCTTATTGCTAATGGATGCTAGCTGGACGGGCTATGACAGATACATGGGACAAGCATTCAGGTGGCCATCTCCATGTAGTTTTTACTTGTATTACTTACAGGGCTTTGTGTGTACGGTAATCCCTCCCCAAACACAGATTCTCTTTTTATGAAATTCTGGTATCCTTGGATTTATTTCTGTATACTTGGAGAATTTCTGTTCCAGGATCCTCGGGTTTTGAGTCACTGCTGCTGGAGATAATTTAGAAATAGAGGAACTGGTGGGTGGTAGGAGGAAAGAGAGTGAGTAGAAAGCGGTGCAGCACCAGACGCTTCACAACACAGTCTTGGAGGAGGACCTGGGATGCCTTCCTGTTCTGTGTCCTGGGAAGGGGACTGAGATGTGCATGACCTGGGACCAGAGTTCTAGGCCAGGAGCCAAGCTCTGGTAGTCTCCCCTGCCATGCGAAGCCACAGAGAGGAATTAGCCTCAGCCCAAGCAGGCTGAGGAATTAGATACCTACGGAGCTCCTCTGAGCAGATTATGTAAAGATTCCTGAAAATGCTTCAAACTTCCCAATTACTGTGTGTCTCTGGCATCCCAGTGGAAGCAGAGTCAGGGCCCAAGTAGTAGGTGACATAAATCAGAAAGGCTCTGAGTCGTTGATTGGAGGACAAGATGAGGCAAAAAAAAAAAAAAAAAGTGAATTAGTATGTGCATTACTGCACCAGAGCCGAATTACAAATGCCTTTTCAAAATTGTGGAGAGGGAGATTCTGAAAATGCCTTAGCAAATAGAGGCTAGTAAATGAGAATTACTAACATGGAAATCCTAGTTATTACTTTTAATCATGTTATGGATCTCCTTTTTGTGTGACATTTATATTTTTAGAAAAGTGACTTTGTTTTTATTAAAGTGACATATTTTTATTAACGTTTCAGAGAAGAGAAGAAGAAAAAAAGTATAGTGAGGAAAGTAAAAACTGACTTACAAAGTCGAGAAACCACCATTGTTAAATTGAGGTCAACACCACTTTATTTATTTATTTTAAGATTTTATTTATTTCTTTGACAGATAGAGACACAGCTAGAGAGGGAACACAAGCAGGGGGAGTGGGAGACGGAGAAGCAGGGTTCCCACTAAGTAGGGAGCCCGATGCGGGGCTCGATCCCAGGACCCTGGGATCATGACCTGAGCTGAAGGCAGACGCTTAACTGACTGAGCCACCCAGGCGCCCAACACCACTTTATCTATGTCTGGATCATCTATCTTCGCTATGACTGGAAAGATAGATGGAGAATCAAGACTAATTTTAGAAAGCTGTGATAATGGTAATCTTGAAAACATTAATTTAATTTTGTTTAAATGTATCTGAAGAAAAAGAAACGAATACAAAATGGAGGAAATCGCTCCATTTGATGTGTTTCTTCAGCACAAAGTATATTGTTTCCTGAAAGATTCTCTTAAGATTAAGAAAGAATATTATAAAAACGATGAGATTCGAATCATTGTTCTAAATTTCATATTTCAATTTTAAGTAGCCACCAGTTAACCCCTTTCTCTGCAAGATGAGGAAATGCGCATATCTTTTTCTTTTTCTTTCCCCGTCCCCGCTTCCTTGGTTCTGTTAACTTTTTTAAAAATTATTTTTTCACGATGAGATTTATAATGACAGAATGTTTGCATTGTGTTTCTGTATTTAAAAGACCGTAATGGCTCCCAGTCACTCCCTCACGATTTCTCTATGCTGAATTCATGATTTGGATTTATCTCTTGGTTGAGTGAATTTCATTATCAAGTAATTGTTCCCTGTGGCAGGACTCTTCCTTACCTGAGGTGCTACATCCATGAGAACACCTGCCTGCAAATGTCACTATAGACAAGGCTGTCGCTCGCCTACGCTTCCCCTTTGAGTGACTTGCTCACTCCTCTCCCGGCTGATCACTTCTTTATCTTTGAATTCAGCAACTCCACCAAGCTGTGCCTTTGACTCTGCTGATTATTCCTTCATTTTCAGAAAAATTGTTTCCTCTTAGCTCTTTGCATACCTTCTTCCTCCCCGTTTACCTGGCTGGGGCCTCTAGTTCAGGAGTACCAGTTGTCCTCCACAGATTATTTGCAGTCTTTTCTTTGCTATCATCTATTTTTAATGTGTTTACTCTGTGTGATCTTAAACTCTATTAATTCTGTAGCCATTTCTACTTGATTAGTTTTATAATATTGTTCTCTCTCTTTTTTTAAGATTTTATTTATTTATTTGACAGAGAGAGAGACACAGCGAGAGAGGGAACACAAGCAGGGGGAATGGGAGAGGGAGAAGGGCTCGATCCCTGGGATTATGACCTGAGCCGAAGGCAGACGCTTAACGACTGAGCCACCCAGGCGCCCCTGATATTGTTCTCTTGATCCATACCTCATTTCTTTAACTCTGCAATCTCCCTAATTTTATTCTGTTGTTTTGTCATCTGGTCTTGAGCTTTTGTATTTTTGAATTCTCCCGAGAATGAATCCTTATGGATGCTCTTCTTCTCTTCCTTGGGCTGTATTTTCTTCCCTACTGAATTCTTTTTCTGTTTCTTTTCATGCTGTTTCTGGATTTCCTTCTTGTTTTTCATACAGTTGGTTGTGAGTTTGCATATTTGGCCCGCAGCTCCTTTCTTTCCATCCTGGATGCTCTTAGCAAGGGCAGCAACTTGCAAATCTTGTGTTTCCTAACGTGCAAGGGGAGGTTCCTCCTGCACTCTCTGCCCACTCTGCCTGAGCCACAGTTGGAGTGCTGGGTCAGCCCGCTGCTCCCCTTTACGGACCCCGGGGGAAGAGGGAAGCTCCTCTGGGTCTGTGCACAGTCTTGGAAGGAGACACGATGTCTACTCTCTGTCTGGGACTTTTTTAAATGCTTCCAGCCAGGGCTGGTCTTCCTCAAGTTTGGGGTGCGAGTAGGGTTAAAGTCTTGGTATTTGAATTGTTTCCCTGCCTCAGAGTAGAATCCTGCAGCTTGTCTTTCTGTAAGGCCGTTAGCCCCGAAAAAGAAAAAGATTTTTAAAAAGAGCCTTTCAACTTGCTCTTTTGCAACCCTCCAAATGAGGGGTTCTGGAGGAATTTCTCAGAACCTTAACTCACCGGTTGTGCCAGAAGGGGCCCCGCGGACCCATGTGGACTGCCTGCCTCACACCTAACCCCAGTGCACATCACTGCCCCCCTTGCCGGCCGCCCCTCCTGCGGGCCTGCTTCCAGTCCCTGGCCTGCCCCATGTTCTCTTCCAACTTGAGGCTTTTCCAGTGTTGATCCCTCTGCCTGGCTCACGCCTCCCTGTCTTCCCCCTCATTCCCTAAGTCACATCTCAGCTCAAATGTCGCTGCCTCAAGGAGCCCTCACAGACCCCTCACACGAGGCCTCTCTCTGTGGTGAAATTTCTCTCCTTCTCCAAGTTGCCGTGTGCAGTTACTTTCCTGGGACTTTCCCTGGACGGCTGAGTCTGGAAGCAGGCCCGTTTCCACGGGCTGCTGATTCCAGTTACCCATGGCTCCCTGTGACTCTCAGCCTCCACTTTTTCCAGCTGCATTGTAGAAACTTTAATCCCATGTGCCCTGTGAGGAAAAACTGACTTTTTAAAAAAATTTTTTTAAAGGTCATATTTTAAATGAGCTCAATGTTGGGACCCAGAATGAGACACCATGGCTGTAGAAGCCTATAATTTATTGTGCCAAGACACCAGCCCAGCACGTGAGGGGGCTGTCCAGGGAGCAAGAGGGCTGCCCTGGGAAGAAAATGAAGGCCTGAGATCGGCTCTCACCGGGCGCTGTAGGAATCTCTCACTTCAGGCTGCAAGCTTATGAGAACTTGGTGATGCCTCTGGGATAGACATCCCCAAGCAGGTGGCCAAAGATACATTCTCCAAACTTCCCTCTCGTCCTGGGACAATGTTGCCAAGCTTCTGGTCAGTGTGGTGAAAGCAGTGTGTCTCAGCTTTCCTGAGACAGACATCCCACCAGTATTGACTTAGCATCTACGATGTACCAGGCACTGCCGTAAGCCTTTGAACGCTAGCAAAAAATGATCCTGCCCTAATGAAAGGCATCTTTACTAGTGCTTGGACTGCCAAGGTAATGCCCTCAAAATCCCTCGGGCCCACAGCCTCAGCAGTGGCTTCCTACAGAAAACAGAGTGTCTAGAGTCAGATGGTGGCAGGGCGGGGTCTTGTCACACCCTCCTCCATGCTGGGAGCTCCCTGAGGGCAAAACCTGTCTCATTCATCTGTCCACCTGCGGTGAGACCGCAAATGGCACAGAATCGTGCAGGCCCTCTTCTTCCCTCAACCACACTGGTCCTGCTCTTGCGGCCCCTGGATACCACAAATGAGAGTTGCCTATCTGTGGGTTTCTGCCTCTTGTTTCTCGCCAGTGTTTGGGGCTGACCGGTGGTCTCCCTGTTCCCCCATTCCAGCAGCTCCTGGCCCCACGTCCTCTTCTGAAAGCCCTTCACCAGATTGCACATGTTCCCGACAGGCATCTTGAGGCCTGGAATGATGCCTGCCTGGCCAGAAGGGGTGCTGTCCGCCCCCTCCCCCGCCCCTGTGTGCCCGCACTGCCAGGTGGCCTGTCCACAGCACTTGCCCTGTCTCTTTCAAAGCACAGTAGCACCGGCTGCCGGCTGCCTTTCTTGCCAAAGCACAGCCCGGGAAGCCATCCAGTCTCATCCCCGTGCCAGGCGAGCAAGACCTGGGGAAACAGATAGATCTACTCCTGGCCTCAGAGGGGACAGCTAAATTGTCAAGCAGCACACTAATGGGGGTTGCTGACTGCACAGGTATCTCTGGGTTATAAATGCCCAGCACCAGAGAGCCTCCTAAGTCACACAGAGGACAACTTTATGATCCAGAAAGTAAAGAACTGGAGGAAGATCTGCTTGTGACAGGGAGCAATTGATCGGGGACTAGAGAGAGCTTGGCCCAGGAGCTTAGAACTCCATAAACCATCGGAACTCCGTGCTTCCTGAGGGGACATGTGCTGACTGCAGCACAGGATGCCCAGGAAGCTGTGTGGGAGCTCTGGAGGGCCGTGCAGTGTAGACCTGGAGCACAGATGGGGGTTGGAGCTGGGATTCTCTGCACCACCGCAGTTTGTTTCCCTCACTGCTCTCAGAATGCTCTTCCTATAACCCAGTTCTGATCATGAGCCTCTCCTGTAGAAAATATTTCAGTGGCTCCCCCATCCCCCTAAGAGTCAGGCCAGACTCCTTAGCATGGCATTTGGGGTGCTGTGGGATCTGGAGTTTGATGAGCTTTCCGGCTACATTTAATGTCTTGGGTTTCCCCAGTTGTGACACACATTCTTACCTCTGGGCCTCTGTACAAACCATCGATTCCTTTTACCTCAAAGGCCATCCTTCCCCACTTTCTACTCATTTGGCTTTCTCTCACCCATGCTTCTGGCTTTAGCCCAGATTCCACCTCTTCCAGTAAGCCTTCCAGGTTTGGATGCCTCTTCCATGTGCATCCTCTCCGTCATAGCATTTATCACGCAATCGTGTATTTGCCATTTCTGTTGGCTTAGCTCTGCATCGAGATCTTGGCTGGAGTGGGGTGGGCAAGGTTGGTCTTTTACTTATTATTTTATCCCTAGGGCATGGTGCAGTGTCTGTCACATGGAGGATATTTGTTGAAGAATGAACAAGTGAATGAATAAATAAATGATATGGTAGATAAGTAAAATAACACAACAAAGTGGGGGAAAAAGGTGGGCCCTCCCAGGGCATCCTCTCTCCCTGTCTGCCCTGCTTCTCATCCCTCCTGGAGATACAGTCATCACAGGGTCTCAGGTTGATCCCCATCCTCTGTTGCTCTGTGCCCGGGAATACTCTGGCTGATTGCAATCCCTGCAGACTGCAACCTAGGAAGGGCCTCCCCGAATCCCTGAATCCCTTGTGGGGCAAGATCCCCACTGTGCCTCTCCAACTTCCAGTATTCACAGGGACTTCTCACATAACTCTGGCTTGACACCTACTTTGTTGCATTTTCTTTGTATATTTTTATGTCCCATTGTTTGTTTAACTTTTTATTTTGAGATAATTACAGATTCTTACGCAGTTGTAAGAAATGATATAGAGAGACCTATGGGCCCTTCATCTAGTTCTCCCCAGTGATAACATCTTGTATAAGTGTAGTGTAATATCAGGATGAGGAAATTAACATTGATACCATCCGCTGATCTTATGCAAATTTCGCCAGTTTTCTATGCACTCACGTGTGTATGTGTGTGTGTGTGTGTGTTTGTGTATTTAGATCTATTCCATTTTATCACATGGGTAGAATCAGAGGACCATCACCACAGTCAAGATTCAGAGCAGTTTATCATAAGCATCCTGAGTGATACCCTTTTACAGGCGTAGCTGACTCCTTCCTTCTTCCCCCTCGTCCCTGGTAACCAAACTACTCTCCATCTTTATAATTTTGTCTTTTTACGAATGCTGTATAAATGAAATTATACAGTTTGTAACCTTTAGGGAGTGGCTTTTGTTTTTTTTTCAGCATAATTCATCTGAGATCATTAAAGTTGTTGTGTGTATTAATAGTGTGGTCCTTTTTATTACTGAATAGTATTCTAAGGTATGGATGTACTGTAGTTTGTTTCACCATTCACCAATTGAGAGACGTTTACGTTGTTTCCAGTTTTTGGTAATTATGAATAAAGCTGCTATGAACATTCATTTGCAGGTTTTTGTGTGAACTTAAGTTTTCATTTTGATACAGATGGACAATAAGCACATGAAATAGTGTTCAACATCCTTAACCATTGGGGACATACCAGTTAAACCACAATGAGATACCACTGCATACCTATCAGAATGGCTAAAATTAAAGATAGTGATAACACCAAATGCTGGCAAGAATGTGGAGAAACTCTATCCCTCATATATTTCCAGTGCCATTCTGGAAAACGATGCCATGGTTTCTTACAAAACCAAGCATGTGCTTATTACATGACCCAGCAATTGCATTCTAGGGCATTTTAATTGTATTTTAAAATAAGTTTGAAATAATTCATACATAATTCATATTCATGGTAGAAAAATAAAAATACAAGTAAACATACTGGAAAAAATCTCCTGTCACCTTGCTTTCTAGATATAACTATTAGTAATGTTTTGGCATATTGTGTGTTTTTTTAATAAAAAATGGTGTCATATATTTTCATGACTTGAGTTTTCTTTTTTTTTCCAATATATTGTTTCCCCTTCTGTGTCAATGGGTGCCCCTGTTATCCTCTTAATTTAAATTCAGTGACTTATTTCACTAGACTGAGACATCAAGATCATTTCACTTTTTTCTCCTGTTGTTATAACAACACCTGATGAAGTTCCTTGTTCACGTATTTTTGATAACTTAAATGGATGATATTCTAAAGGTAATTTCCAAGTAGAATTCTTGAATTTAAGTTTTTCCCATTTTTAGGGCTTTGAAAAACACTTCCAGTTGCCATTCAGAGATTCTGTATTAACGATGTACCCTTCAGATCCTGGATGCCCACGAGTGACCCCTGACTGTTTCCAACAGTGGCCATTGTAATTCTTTTGATTCTATGTTAGTCTGATGGCTGAAAAATGCTAAATTTTAGCTATTTGAATTTATATTTTTAAATCTGATTACCAGTTGGACTAAATATTTATTTGTATTTTCATCTATTGTTAATTGCCTGTTTCTATTCTTCACCCATTTTCCTATTGATTTGAATGATACAGACCTTCATTGTATATATTTCATTTTTTCCTAGTTTTGTAATTTGATTTAGAACTGTATTTTTGCAGCAGATCTTAAAGTTCTTATGTCGTTAATCAGTCTTTCTCCTTGTGTGCTTTTCCCTCTGGTTCCTTCCTTGAAAGTTCTTTCTCACCCTAAACTTACATAAATATGCATCTGTGTTTTACCATATTTACTTTTATGGCTCCGTTTTTCATTTAAGTATTTAATGTAGTAGGGATTCATTTTGGGGATTTGGTATAAAGTAGGGATTCAACTTGTTTTCCAGTGGCTGACCTGTGTCTCCGAGTCATTCACAATTTCCCCAGACTGGAAAGGTCCCCTGTGTCACTGCCCGTGTTCTCCTCTGCCTTCGGGTCTGTTCCGTGTCAGAGGTGTCTGAAGCCACCTCCCTCTACCTGTGAGCAGCCTGCCCTCTCTCTCCATCATTATCTTTATTATTTTCCATGATGTGCCTAGGGTCTCTTTTCGCTGACTTTGCCTGGTGAGCCCATCTGTCTGTACACACAGGCCTTTATCTTCAGCTTGGCAACATTTTATTACATGATATCTTTCATTTCTCTTCTGCTTCATTTGTGGATTCTATTTTAGGAAGCCTCATTATCTACATGTGGCTCTTCATTCTCTCTTTTCCAGCTTTCACCTGCTGCCATATTGTTGTAATTTCTTTCCCATTTGTTTTCTGTGTTACTGACTTGATATTCTGAATCTCCGCTGCTAGTCTTCCCTGCCTGTAAAGTGCCTTTGCTTCTGTGATTGCAGTTTTCATTCCCTTGCTGTCTCTCCATTTGGAATGCATCTTCCTCTCCATCCCCTCCTGCTGACCGGCCCTTCTTGTGGCTTCCTGCTTCTCTGGCTTAGAAGCCATGCTTCCCTGCACACTGCTGAGGAAGTGAACAGCCTCCTGAACTTTCCTTCTGCATTCTGGGGTATCTCCCTTCCAGGGGCGTGCTCTTCCTCTGAGTCTACGGAATGATGTTCCCGTTCTGGTGTCTGTGGGGTTTTCCCCTCTGACTTTGATCATGATGGATTTTGGCGGAACTTGCTGAGGTTCCACAGACAGGGTGAGTGGCTTGTCCTGGGGCTCTCTTTCTGCCCCCTTTTGGAGTGATTTCTTTCCCTTCTTATTTCTGTGCTAGCTGTGGAGATCGATGCGTGCAGGTCCCTGCCACTTGCTCATATCTAGAATGTCTCCCTCGATATGTCTCTGCTCTGCTCGGGGTGGGGTGGGGGAGCATATTCCTTTGGCCTGCTGCATCTGGTTCTTCGGTTCTCCTAGTCTGATGTAGTGTGTGAAAAGTACAGTTGCCTGCCAGCATCACTTCTGGGCATTTCTATCCTCACCCCTTCCCACTACTGCTTCCCCCTTTGGCCAGCAGCTCTCAGATGCTCGATGCCCCTTACAGGCCTTGGGTGGCTATGATCTGTGCAGCCGTGTTCTGGAAATGGAAGAGGGCATAAGGGGTGAAGTGGAAACTTCCTTGGCCCAGCTCCTCCCTGGGCCTCCGAGACAGAGAGAGAGGGTGGCGCTTACTGCTTTCCCTCTCAGGCAGCCTGTCTCAGGTGGTTGAGTCAGGTGAGCGGGTCCTAAGCCTGGAATCCATCCCTGGCACAGGTCCGCCTCTCCCGGACTCTGACACTGGACTGTCTTTCAGTACTAGTTTGAAGAAAGGTTGACATGAGCTTTCACTGTTTGTCTGGCAGCATAATTCTTGTACTAAAAGACTGTGAGTGTCTTGGGGGCTGCTATCCCTATTCTGAGCCCCAAAATCTTCTTTATATAGTGTGTTAAATCATTCATCGCCCCTCCACACACACACGTTTGTCTGTCAGCTCTTTTGAAAGAATTACAACTCACCATGACATCAACAGTGATTAACACAGGGCCTTGTGCATAGTGTTTAACAGATATTTTTTAAATTAAACTGGGATATGATTGCCAAAAAAGGGAACACACAGAGAGAGGAAGAAAAGGAGAGTGGACAGAGGGACTTTGGGGGGACATGGCTGCAGCAGGAGGGGGAGCACAAGCAGCGCGGGGGGGCGCTGAGGTAGCAGGTGGAGAAGTCCGGGGAGCCAAGAAGGTCTGAGGAAGCACAAGGGGCCGGGAGGAGGCCGAGCGAGCACGGGGCAGCGATGGCGGGCTTGGCCAGCTGGCTGAGAAGGGCAGTGAGGGAGGTGGTGGCCTGCCTGGGCCATCACCGGCGACCTGTCGGTTCAGAAGATGGAGACAGTCCTTGCACTAGTGGGAAGGCTGAGTGGGTTGAGGAAGAGGAAGCAGTGCAGTGCAGATTTAAAAAGAAAAAGAAGAGAAAAAAAGAGGGCTTGAGGGGAAATCAGCATGCCAGAAGGTTTTTGTTTTGGTTACTGATGTTGCTGTTGTTAGAATGGGGAAGATTTGATCAGCTTTATATCCTAAGGGATGGAGGTCGTGACTAGAAAGAACAATTCGTAGACTGAGAAGGAGTATTTGAAAAAGCCAGTTTGACTCTGATCTGCAGAGGATGAAGTCAGCCTTGTGGAGAAAACCCTTGGTCTGAGAGCTCCTGAGGCCATGGGGTGCCTCCCACTGGGTCCGGCTGGCGCCCAACAGGGCATGTGTGGCACCTGTCAGTGGGGACGGGAGGGCCTTGGGCCGTGGTGAGTTCACCGTAAGGTGGCAGGAGAGATGGGGAGGGTGTTCCCCTTTCTGCCTCCTTGTGAAGGAGGGGGCAGGGGACAGCTAGACCTGGGGTAGAGCAAGGGAGAAGAATGAAAAGGCTTCCTCACAGCCCTAGGCCCAGCCTAGGGGCAGAAGAAGCCTCTCCCCAGGATGCTGGGTGGCTGGGCAAGGGAGTCTAGAAAGCCTCTTGCCTGGGGGCAGAGGGGAGGCTTCTGCCCTGTGCTAACATTGATTGCTTTTCTGGAAGGCTTGAGGAAGGCTTTTAGGAAGTAGCTTTGATTTAGACAGGAGAGGGACTTTCCCTGGACCCAAACCCTTTTTTCCTCATCTTTCAGGTATTGTGGGATATCGTGGGGTATTGCTCCACATTCTGTCTCCAGAGATGTGAAGTACATTGGCTGTGGGCGCGCAGTAAGCCTCTGTGGAGATGGTCCTTGTTCCAGGCCCCCTGACCCCCCTAGACACCGGGCAATGGTTGTCCTCCCTGCCCTCTGTGTCTCCGCCCACCCCCTCTCTGGTCATCTGCCTCTCTGAGGACTGACTTGAACCCGACTAGACTGGCTTAGCACGGTCAGCTGGACAAGAAAGCTGGTTGTGAAATAGCCAGCTCTGAACATTGGCTTATGACAGCCTTCTTGGGTTGAAAAACAAGATCTTACTTAATTACCTAATTAATCAATTAATAGATAAAACATCTTTGAGAACTTTCTGTGTGTCAGGTACCGATGCCTTAAAGGTGATGAGGCCATCATCCCTGCCCTTGAGAGTATATATCTAGTTCATTGAGGGAAACTCACTTAAATAAAGGCCTTTAAGCTAGGGGAAAATTCATGTGAGGTGTAGACAGTCCATTTAAATGAGAGGCAGAGGGATAGATTAAGTAATCCCTGGAGTCCTGTCCCAACCAAGCGGTTTCATTATAAAGCAGGACCTGCAAATTGGCTTTTCCTTTCAGTATTCTTCATTGCCCTTTCAAACAAATAATTAACCATGCAAAAATCATGCAGCATATTCTAGAACTCAATTCCTAGTACTACTCTCCAGAGTACTTGAACCGTGCCCTGGGGTTGGCATTGTTACAAGAAACTCTTGATGAGAATAATGCCTGATATTGTGCAATTGTGTGCAGTTGGCCTTCTTTGCATGGTTCTGTGTATGCACATCAATTACACGCATTCAGTATAATTTGTCTTTTTAAAATCACACCTTCTATTTCACCCCAAGAAGATAAATGGATCCTGCCTCGGTCCCAATTCCATTGATTTTTTTGTGGTCCTATGGTGAAGCTATTATCAACACTAATCTCAAACCCCGCTAGGAGCCAAGAAGTCCTTAGAATACAGAGCACCAATTTCTGCGACTTCCAACTTCTTTTTCTTTTCACTGGCTTCTGTTCTGACCCCCCTCCCCTCATCTCATTTTCAAATATGATTTGATTATCATCCTGTGAGGTCCGTTCCCCTGGCTCTGCGCAGAAACCTTTTGGACATCTCCAGGGGTCTCTCCTGATGGAACGTGACCCTCCCTGGGGCAGGGTAGCTCTGCCAACTTTGAAGCCTCACTGTGCGGCCTCTCTTTCCAGCAGGGTGAGCCCACACCCTTCACCTTGCTGCTCTCAAAATGACTTTTCTGGGGAGAGGTGGAAGAAAGGAAGAAACACGGGGATTGGAATTGAGAGACTACAAGGCACTGGGGAGGCTTTTTTGACTGTGAGCTCAGCGTTTGAAGATGGGGAAGCAGTGTTTCTAGGACTTGAAGCGGTCAATGTCAGATGGTCATTTGCTTCCACTTTCCTTGGCCGCTCTGCGGCCTCTCCGGCTGTCACACACCCCTCCTTCTGCTGGACCCGGGACCAAATTCAAGATCTGAAGTGATCACATGCCAATTAAAAATCATATTGATTAAGTTTCTGAAGGCAACACATTCAGTTCATTAAAATATTTCCAACAGTACAAAGGGCATACAGTGGAGAGTAAGTCTTGTCTCACTGCTGACCCTGGCCCAGGGGGCCTCCTGAATACTGCTCTCACCGGCTCCTGTGGAGCCTTCCAGAGACAGTCTATGAATCAGGCATGCACCCAGTTCTCCTGCTACTGCCACTGTCCACGCTGCTCCTTCTCCCCGCCTCCTCCCTTTCTCCCTCCCCCTCCTCCCCCTCTCCTTCCTCCCCCTCCTCTTCTCTTTTTATGTAGTTTCTTGTAGATGATTCTATACTAGAACTCATAAGCCTGCCTCATTCTAAAGAGTTGCATGGTATTCTATTATGTGGATATACAATAACTTATTTAATGAATCCCTTATTAATCGCTTGGTTTGTTTCCAGTCTCCTTGCCATTAAAAAGAATACTGCCCAGAAGAATTGAAAGCAGGAACTCAAACAGATATTTGTACAAAAATGTTTACAGCAGCATTATTCACAGTAGCCAAGAGGCAGAAATATCCCAAGTGTCCATCAGGAGATGAATGGAGAAACAAGAGGTGGTATATCTGTACAATGGACTATTATTCAGCCATAAAAATGAATGAAGTATTGATAGATACAACATAGCTGGACCTTGAAAATAGTATGCTAAGTGAAAGAAGCTAGACACAGAAGGACAAATATTTATGATTCTACTTGTATGAGGTACCTAGAATAGGCAAATTCATAGGGCCGAAACATAGAAGTTATGGGGGACGGGGGAAAAGGGAATGGGGAGTTATTGTCTGATGTGCACAGAGTTTTATGTTAGGGATAATGAAAATGCTTTGGGTGTAGGTAGTGGTGATGGCTATTGTGAATGTATTTAATGGCACTGAATTAGATACTTGCAAATAGTTAAATTGATAATTATCACATAATATAAGTTTCACCACAATACAAAGAAATGACAATAGAAAGACAGGAATATGCTGCTGAAGCCTTAAAAAAAAGGGCACTGCAGAGAACATCTTTGTACAATAGAGTGCTCTGTAGGAATGCAGGTGTATCTGTACGATACATTTCCAGAAATTGGGTTACGGAATGGGAGAGTGTGTGCATTTAAAATGTTAATATATGATGCCAAATTTTCTTCTAAAAGATTGTGCTAGGTAATGCTTTGACCCATGAGATACGAGGTTGGTTTGATGCCAACCACAGTCTGATAGCCAGCATTTTGATCTTTGCTACCCTGACAGTGGAAACATGGTGCCCTTTGTAGAGTTAATCTGTCTTTCTCTAAGCGTCTTATACCGTATGTGTGAGGAATGCCAGAGACTCCACAGATCAGGAGTCACTCTGGTCTCAGGTCAAGAGCAGCCTGGAGGCATAAGGGAGGGCTGGCTGGCTGGGGTGTGAATGAAGGATTTCTGACTCAGTGTACTCCTTCCCCAACCTCCCATTGGTAAGGTTGGCCTGCTGCCTCAACCTTATCATGTGATTCATGGACCCATGGAAGGGTACCTTGGAAGACAGCCTGAGGTCCCCAGCTACCTAACACAGCAAAAGTCCCTGATACGCTCCCTTGTCAGCCTTGAAAGCCTCTGTGCACAGCTAGTGACAACAGGCTCACTCCTTCCTGATACTTATGGAGGCTATGCTCCCATTAAATGCACCTCCTGGTCTCCAACCCATCATCTTAGACCTTCTGAGGAACCAGGACAAGTGTCGTCCTTCTTTTAGCAGCTCTTGGGCCAGCGACTTGCAAAGATAAAGCCCGAAACATGATGGTGGTGGATGGATCCGTGAATAAATGAATTCTCTCCACACTCCAGTCACTCAGGTTATTATCCTATGGCTCCCACAACAGCACAGAATTCTTTGGAAGGAACCTCTTCAATCGAGAAGATGGTGGCTGGCCCTTTCTGGGATGTGACTCTGTCCTGGATCCGTGTAGGAAGCATGTAGTCACCTGGCATGCCTTGGTCTCCTTCACGTAGTGTGCCGCGGAGCCACGGCTCCTTGATTTATGTGCATTAGTCCTGTCGGGAGAGCACCTTCTCTTGGCTTCAGTCCAGAATTCCAAACCCCCACGATCAATCTGAGTGAATCTTAGCTCACTCACCGGCACTTTATTCATTTCTTCCAGCTTTCTGTCACTTCCTGATTTGATATACATTCTGTTAAATATTTTTCCTCCACTTTATGGATTAAAATGTTGATTAGGTCAGGACCAAGGGCAATGTCAGGTGATGACATCCCATTTCTCAAGGCTGACAGGATACAGTTACTTAACAGAATTATTACTAATGAGATGGCTGAAGTCTCGGCCAACTATCATGTCCGTGGTGAAATCACACGGAGCTCAGGCTCTGCTGAAATCAGGATGACTGAGACTGTGGGAAAAGATTGGGGGGAGGGGACAAAAGGGGACAGCTACTTTTAGTGCCTGAGTTCTGACTGCCATGGAAGGAGTAGATTGTCCAAGTGAAAGTGGGGGGACTCAGGACAAAACATGGCTTGGTATGTGGAACTGAGAGAGGAGAGGATAGCTGCCTTCAGACATGTAGGTATAGTGTGAAAGCAGAAATGATGAACATATGCATGGTGCTCACCACGTGCCAGATGCCAGACGTGGTCCTATGTACACTTACGTATATGATGAGCTCATTTAATTCTCACACATCCTGTGAGGCAGGAGGAATTATTATCCCCACTTTACCGATGAGGACACTGAGGCACAGGGAATGGTTAAAGCATTTACCCTGAGTCATGCCCTCAGGGGCTTAAACCCAAGCAGGCTGGCTTCACTTCTGTGACCTTGGGAAGCTCAGCCTTCCATCGTACTATTGAGTGAATTTCAAAGAGTGCACTGGCATGTTCAGCTTCTAGAAAGAGGACTTGGCAAATCCCAGGGATTCCAGATCTCAGGGTAATCTCTCCAGGGCCAGCAGTGCCTATGGAATTTTCTCTCTGAAAAGTGGGAGAGGGAAAGCGACTGGGGGTGGGGGGTGGGGTCAGAACCGCCTGAGAGCTGCTTCCAGGTGTGATTCTGATAACCGTCAGAGTTTGAGAACCAGTGGTCTGGGGTGTGGCTCCGAGTCATTTCTTAGAGCTCCGAGTGTTTTACTGTGAGCCTGAGGTAGTACAATCTGCAGGCTCTCCTGTATCTCAGTGTTGGGGGTGCAGAGGGTAGCAGGGGAGAGGGAAGCAAAGGCAGGCCTTAGTCAGCTCACCCGGGATGGGCCACTTTGAGGATGGGCTGCCGCCAAGGCTGTAGGCACCTGCCCAGGGCACCAGAGCTCTGGAGAGGACCAAGGGGTTTGCAGACTGCCAAAGAAACTTCTTAATGCGCAGCATTGCAAGGTTGTCCTAACATCCTATTACTGGAAAATGCTATTTGTTGGATCTAGAGTAGTTCAGTTTTTAGCCAGCTTATCTCCCAATTTGACTTTTTAACCTCATTTTAATTATTTTTTCCTTAAGATTGATACAATTTAAGTACTAATTAGAACATCATTGAAATCTGTTATTCTAAACAAAGACCTTTCTGATTATACTTTTTAAGAACTTTTCTTGTGAAGCGGATACAACCATTATTTGTTTTTTTCAATTAGGTAGTATACGAATGTGCCCAAAAAGAGAAAAAGAAAAAGAAAAACTTACTTCAAATTCCACCACGAAGAAGAAATTAACATTTGGTGAACATCATCACCACACTCTTTCTCTCATAGAATGATAGCTAATTAGGTAAATTGAAACGCTTTTACAAAAATAGAATGTTACTGTACACATTTTTAAATTAAAAGCAATATGTTTAATTTGATTTGAATTTAATAGATAAAAAAATTCCAATGGAACTTCAGAAAGTGCTGAATTTCAGAAACATTTTTCTTCATGGCAAGTTTTCAATTTCTGAAAGAATTTCTGTGAAGTTGTTTGTTTATTTGGGAGGGAAAGATGTGATTTTTTTCCCCCAGTTCTAAAATTTCATAGTGTCTGCCGCTCCCTCCACGCCAGGCCCTGGATGTCTTATGCCACTGTCTTTTCCGTGACGAGATTTGTGGCGTCTGTGCTCTGTGCCCTGCCCAGGGGCTTTGCCGTGCCCCCCACCCCCTTCAGCGCCATTCCCTGCCTTTTCACTGCGGATTCTTTATTCCAGCCTAGTGAGTCCCAGGCCTTCAAGCGCATAGGTAGCGCTTGAGGATTTGGTTAAATTGCAGATTCCGGTGCAGCAAGTCTGAGGTGGGGACCGAGGGTCTGTATTTCTAACAAGCTCCCTTACAGTGTCAGTGGTGCTGCCCCAAGAACCAAGCTTTGATAGACAGGTTCTAACGTCTTTTGTTTACTTCAGTGTCAGCCAGATTCCATCCTCCCCCATGGCCCACCTTGCCCTCACAACTCTCTGGCACTCTGTACCCTGAATCGTGGCATTCTTCACAATGCCTGTATCTCCTTGCCTATTGGTGGGCATGGGGTGGGGAGCAACATGCCTGGGTTTAAAACTCAGAGGTGACCTAAAGTTGTTTTGCTCAGACTTGTGGACGTTGCTTCAGTGTCTTCTGGCATTGAACATTGCTGTGGTCAGTTGAGGGCAAGCTTGAGTGTTATTTATTTGTTTGTTTGCTTATTTATTTATTTATTTAAAGGTGATTTGCCTTTCTCCACCTGGATGTCCAGAGGAGTCCTTCTTTACCCTTGAGGTTTACTGACTCGCCAGGATGTGTCCTGATTTGATCTTGGGATGTATTCTGGCTTTTTCAAATGGCAATTTCAAGCTCTTAATTCTGGAAACCTTTCTCCCATAGGCCTTTGAATGGTTTTTGCTCTACATTTGGTGTCTCTTCTGCAGAGCAACAATGATGCATATGTGGGTGGAGGCCCAGGAGTGCATGTTTTTTGTCACAGGTGCTGTGGACTGTGACCCACTGAGGCTGTTTCCCTGCCTCCTCCACACTCTCTTCTGGAAGCATCTCTGGGCCAGGGGCTCTCTGCCCAGGAGCATTGGAGATGGTGGCAGCTGGAGGCCGACACAGAGACAGAAGAACACCCTCTAGGCTGTACCACGGGCTCCCATACTTTCCTCTGCACCTTGCAACTCTCATATGCTGGGGGGCCTTTCCGGATGTAGCATTTGCCTTTAGAGAAATCCAAATCTTGCCCAAAGTCTGAGGGGTTTGCCAGCTTTCAGTATTCCAAATTCCCCTGCATTTTCTATATGCGATTTATAGTGATGGCTGTTTCTTTATTTAAATAAAGGCTGATATTTCTTCTCTTCCTAGAAGAAAAATCCCTTTTCCTTTGTGCATTTAGATAGAGATATGTGGGAGGAGGTAGAAGGCCTCAGGAACAACTTTGCTTTCCTCTACCTTTCTGTCTTAGCCAGATCCAGGATGTGGTTTAATTTGGTTCACATCGAATTGGCTTATTTTCCCCTCTTTTCCCAGATCAACAAGGCTAATGCGGCAGGGTGGATCACATGACCCACAAGGGCCTGGCACTCTGTTCCCACGGCCCTGGTTCCTGTAGCTGTAGCTGCTCAGTCCTGAGGCTTCCCCAGGCCAACTCCTTCAGAGGGAGACTCACCTTCAGCCCAGGCTTCTCAGTTTGTGTCTCTGGAAAGGCTGTTTTATTGGCAAATGGTGAATGAGGAAAAAGGCTGAAACTACCAAACCCACTGCCCCAGCTCCTTGGGTGAAAACCACAGCCACCCACCATTTCACGTGCAATTATTTGTATACCTATGCTTTTTTGGAAAACAGGGGGTGTTGGCTGGAAGTACTTTGAGGTGGGCCAAACCTCCCTTCTTCAGTTAATTTCACGCCATGACATCATAATAGACGTGGCACCTGACCACTCCAGAGTGAAGGCCTTTCAGTCTCCAGAATCACCCCCACCTTTAACCCATTTAGTAGGATTGGGCCAAACAGGAGGGGTGTCTTCTCCACTTGTGAGATAGGAAAGTTGAGAGCATGGAAGTGGGAGTCACTGACCCACCTTGTTTGTACGAAAAAACATGAAACAGATGACGATAACCCCATCATCTCAGGACCCTCGTAACCTCTTCCGGGGGATCCAGGAGGTGCAGAGGGTGCTCTCTCCCCGTGGTGCCTACCCAGGCACGCTCTGCTCGCCTTCCTCATGGGATGGCTGTGGGATCGGTGCGTGCCTGTCCGGGAGGATGGGAGGTGAGGAGATTGCAAGCCCTGGGAGGCAGCCGCCTGACTCCTGTAACACCTCAGCGTGCTGACATGGCTCCCAGATGTCAGAGGACACATCTGGGAGAGCCGGCTGCAGATGTAGACAGACACTGTTAGTGTGACTGCAAACAGGGCAATGGGAGGAGGGGTCAGCCACTGGGCTGAGAACCCTCGGCGCTAAACTCCACTATGAAAGAAAAGTCATTTGGTCCAGACCCCTGCCTTCAGCCAAGACTGCAACTGCTGCCCCCCCCCCCCCCGCCGCCCCACACCCAGGCCATGGGTGGGAAACAAGCTCATTCTCTAAAGGTGCTAACCTTCTATCCAAACACCTCCCCTAGACAGTGTCCCCAGCCTCCCTTGATAACCACAGGCTGAAGTTACAGCTGCAGCCATTTCCTCTTGGCTGTGGATTTAGCACATTGTAAACACTAGATTGTAAAACTGACTCAATTACACACCAAGCAAGAGAGCTTATTCCTGCTTCACTTCCGCTACTTAAAAAAAAAAAAAAAAAGTCAGATGGAATAAAGTCGCTGTGGAGGTTGAAGATGGGATTCCATATTGTAGTGGACATATGTCTGGGTGGGTAGGGGCAGCACCCAGAGTCGGAACACCCCTTCTTGCTTGGAGGTGGGGAGGATTGTCTTCCTGGAGAGTGCCCAGGGGTTCTAGAGCCCGCGTACCTGACCAGGTAGCTCAGCTACCTGAAGTAGCTGACTTTGGCTTTGACTTTTGAGGGAGTGTCCGGAAGATTCAGGAGAGCGGGGATATTTGCCACAACGTTAAGTCCTGGCAGATGCATCTGCATCATTTGGTGGGTGGGCGGGGCAGAGGGGCTATGGGAGCATGTGACCCGGCCCGGACCCTCCCTGAGGTGCGGCCCAGGCTCTGGGGCCCAGCCTGCCTGTCTCCCACCCAGCCTTTCTGATGACTCAGAGCACTGTGCCACGGCCTTTCAAAAGGCTGCTTTCCTTTTCTGTTTCCTTCATTTAACCACAGTCAATTTCTATTACTATAGCTAGGAATCCTCACTGGTACAGGAGTGATGCCGAGTTTGAGTCAGCCTCTTAGGGGAGGGCTACTTATCGCAGAAAGACCGTACCTACTGAGTGGATCGAGAAATGCCCATTTGTAATTCAGTAGATGGGTATCGAGTGTGTGCTGGGGGTAAGCACTGTGCTAAACACCAGGAAACGTGTGCCCTCATGCAGCTTAAGCCCTGGTGGAGGAGACATGCCTGTCCAGCTTCCAGATCACCTCTCCACGTGGGTCCCATTTAGAAGGCTGCCTGCCTGGTAGGAGCATGTACCATATGTCCACAAAGCAGGTGCCCAGCAGACCTTTGTGGAGTGTCAAGTAAGGTTCTGGCATTTCAGTAGTGGCAACTCATCTAGAGACCGGCTTTCGTGTGGGCACAAATCACCCACTCTTTTTTTGGGTTATTATAGCTATTTCGTCTAGTTTTTGTTTTCTCATTTTATTTTCCTTTCTTCTTATTTAATAGACCTCGAGCGGGAGAGAATTGCTGGTCATGGCTAATCATAGATTCACTGTCTGTCTTTAGGGGTGAAGGGACACTTGGCTGCCAGGGTCGTATGCATTTGGGGTGTTAGGAACCCCCAGGCAGCACCCCAGGCTCCCACACAGTACACAGGCTCCAATCCTGACTCCTCCTTTGCAAGGCAGTCCCATTTGGGCTTGGAGGCTGACTGCGGTCTCCTGTAGGCTGGGCCACAGTTCCCACCTTCCAGTTTCTGTGCAGTTCTGGCTTGCTTCTCCATCCCTAAAGGTACTGGACCTCTCAGTGCCCATCAGCCGGAGCCTCAGACTCCCTGGCTGGTCAGCACTGGACCAGTGGCCTTTGGCATGTCCCAGAGAGCAGGCAGGGGTCATCCCCCAATAGAAAGGTAGCAAACATCCCTAAAGTCCTGATCCTGGTGAAACTTGAGAAGCCTGGGGGAGGTTTTAAACACATACTGATGCTAGCCCCCACTCCTCCCCTGTCATTCTGACTGAACTGGTCCTTGTAGGGTGTGGGCAGTGTATTTTTGAAATCTTTCCAGGTGGTTCCCATGAGCTGCTAGGGTTAAGAAGCACTATTTGAGGTCTTTTTTTTTTTTTTTTCCTGAGATAACCCTTCAAAGAGGAACCAGGAAGAGGTTAGGAAAAGGAAGGGTCAGGTCAGAGGTAGAGCCTGAGGAAAAAGTGGTGGGCATGGCTAGTGGGGCTGAGTAGAGAGCCTAGGAGTGCAGACTGGACTGTCAGGCTCTGTCCAAATATAGCCACAATCTTGATACATCTCTCTAGCAAGAGGCACATAGTTATTTCTTATGTGTTTGTGTTTAATGGATCTTCTCTTTGGCCATGACCCTGGAGAAAAGAAGAGGGAGGCAGACCCTTTTAGTCTCAGTCCTATCCTCTCAGAACCCACCCCTTCTCTGGTGGGAGGGAAAGGGGCTGAACAACAGAGGAACAAGGATTTCAGATTAAGACAAGGGCTGGGAAGGAAAGTGGAAAGAGAGTGTCTGGGACTGGGGCTGCTTTAGAAGCGTGGTCCAAGAAGTCCTCTCTGAGCTGAAGGCATTCCGGGCAAGCTCAGCAAATGCAAAGGCCCTGAGGTAGGAAGATCTTGGCAAGGTTGAGATGAGAGCTGAGAAGTAGGTATGGGTCAGGTGGTATGGGTCTGATAAGTTGTCCTCAACTTAGCTCTCTAACAGGTAGAAATAACCCTCCTCCTCTTCAGCATTGTCATGCCCCATCCTGAATAGGTAAAGGTAGAGATTTGGAAATTGAAGAGCCACCACTCCGAAGTGGTTGGGTGCCATATCCATGATGTTGTTGTGGCTTGAAACTATACTGAGGAATGGAGGCTTGGCCCACCCTGAAGTACTTCCAGCCAGTATTCCCTGTTTTCCAATAAAACACAAATATGCAAATAATTGCACGTGAAGTGATGGGTGCCTCTGGTTTTCACCCAAGGAGCTGGGTCAGTGGGTTTGGTAGTTTCAGCCTTTTTTCTCATTCACCGTTTGCCAATAAAACAGCCTTTCCAGAGACACAAGCTTGGGCTGAAATGTATTTTCCCTGTGAGTGTAAAGGAAGCCCCTGGAGAGTTTGGAGGAGGGGAAAAATGATCGGACCAAAGTGAAATAATAATACTAATAACCACAAGCACCACCACTCTGGACAGTGTGTGGGGAGAGCTTCTTGCAGCGGAAGTCAGAATGGAAGGCGAGGGGAACTGAGGCTGAGCAGGGCACTGCCCTCCCGTGGCCACCCAGCACGGGAGCGACAGACAGAATCTGGGCTGTCAAGCCCGGCGGGGGCACTGCCATCCCTGCTCCGGCCCAGGGCCCGGAATCCTGACTGGCAGTGTCGTCCCCGCCAAGGACTCAGGCTCCTCCCACTTGCCAGGAAATCAGTGGCCTTTCCTCCCCTTCTTTCAAGATCAGAATAGGAACTTCATGAGACGTGCATGGCCTCCATCCCATCCATTTGATGATGTCTTTCCTTTAAAAATGTCTGTTAAGCTTATTTCTCAGGACCCTGGCCAGGGGTATTTTCTTCCTTCAGAGATTCCCAGGCAGTTCTCCTCTCAGGCCTGGGGCTTTCACTAGGGCATAGCTCCCTTCCCTTCTCTCCAAGGAGCGGATGAAGGCCTTGAGCTTGAGGGGGAGGAAGAGGCAGAATTGGCAGACTTTTTCCGCAGGCAGGCTGGGAAAGATTGTTTAAATTTAGGCCTTACCCTCCCAGAATGAAAATAAGTTATTTTTATGCGAGAAAGTGTTAGTTATTGAATTAAATATAAGTACAGGGCACTTCTCCTAATTTATAGCTCCGGTCCAGGAGCTGAGGCGGCCTGCGTCATCCGGGCACCCTCCTCCACAGGCCACACTGGCTTCTCAGCTTCTCCCACCCTCTGTGCTCATCTGTCTTGGTTGCCTCTCCCAACTTTGTCAAATGTAACGTGAAAGAAAGGGAAATTAAAAGAAAACAAAAGAGAGCTTTTCCAAGAGGGGGAATCAGATTTATCCTGAGGTAATTAAATGTGTAGGAAACTGAGAACAAAGGATTGCAAATAGTGTGTGTATGTGAGTGAGAGAAAATAAATCATTATTTCCCAGGCAGCCAGAGCCCTCTGATGAATCTTAAATTCAGGTGCCTGCGCGGTGGAATTGGCAGGAGAAGCCAAATGTGGGCTTTGTGTGGCTGCAGCTGAATGCTCAGGGGCCCGGGACAGCCGCACAAATGCTGTCAGCTTCCTGTGGCTCCCCACAGAGCCCCCGCTGGTCCCGGATGGGTGGGGTGATCCCTGAGGGACACCCTCCTTGCCATGGTGGGGGGACTGCCATCCACTCCCTTTACATGCAGCCTTCGGCTCCCCCGTCCCCATGGAACTATCCGTCCTCAGGGCCCTCCGCACTGGACTTTTCTTTTGTCTTTTTCGTCGTCTAAAAGCTGAATACATTGGAGTCAAGGGCTGTATATTTTTTTCTTTTTTTAAAAGATTTTATTTATTTATTTGAGAGAGAGGGCACAAGCAGGGGGCAGGGCAGAGGGAGAAGGCGACTCCTCCCTGAGCAGGGAGCCCTACTCAGGGCTGGATCCCGGGACCCTGGGATCATGACCTGAGCCAAAGGCAGCCGCTTAACTGACTGAGCCCTCCAGGCGCCCCAAGGACTGTATCTTTTAGTGTGGCATTCCCAAGTGTCTACCATAGCTCCTGGCCTACTGTGGTCACCCAATATGTGTTTGTGGAATGAATAAGTGAATGAATGAACGCATGAGCCTAGGAGGGACCCTCATTCATTAAGGTCAGTCACATTAAGGTCATCTCACTGCCATGTTTGACAGGTGCGTCTCCTGCGCCTTGGCTCCGAGGTGGGGTGTGATGGGAGCTCCGGGAAGGACGGGGAGGGGAGGAGAAGCAAGGAGGTAGAGGTGCTGCTTAAACTGGGCCTCCACAGAGTGACAGTTTTTGTGAAGCTCCTTGTACTTCAAGCAAGCAACAGTCACCCCCGTCCTCCCCACACTTTGCCCAGCTTAGACCCACGAAGGCGTTGGGCCTCTGAGAGACAGTGCTGGGGAGTGGCCAGCAAGGCTTTCAAATGCTGCTGTGATGGGCATGCTGAGCAAGGACCGACCTCCTCGGGAAGCTTTCTGGGGCCATAGTCTACACAGCCCATCTTCCTATCTCCCAGCCTCTGGAACACTCTGATGCTGTGAGTTCCTTCTGCAATAGCCTCCCTCCCCTTCTCCAATGACCAGCTCAGATATCCCCTTCCACCCCTTGGCAGATTCTTGAAACTTCCGTGTATGCCGTGGCCACTATCCACCCTGTCTCATGGTTGCTCCTGATCCACCTTTTCCTATGATGCACCCATCCATGAGCTGCACAGGACCTGAATAGCATCTCATTCAGCTAGCCTAGCGGCTGCTGAAAAAACACAAAGCTGATTTCCTTTATAGGCCCATTTCCTAATGCTTTTTGAGTGGCACTGCGTGACAAGGATGATACATGGGCTTTGCGTGGTGATCTTATTTCTTCCTCAATGCTGGACAGGAGTGAGTCTTGCAAGCTGATGGGGACTGGAGGATAGAAAATTCTCGGCTGAGGCTGTGCCTTGGAGAGGCTTGAGGCAGAGGGGGCCCAGAGAGACTGCGGCGGCCTTGGGTAAGTCAGCCTGAGAACCTGTGTATTCAGAGTGATCTTGCCTTTCTACCAAGGCTTAGCCCTCGCAGGTGGCCCAGCCAAGCTCTGCCTGCAGTGCTTTGAAGTTCCCCGGGGGCTGCATACCGCATTCTCCTGCCCCAGTCTGTGGCCCTAGCCTGGGGTTGGGGGGTGGCTACCTCCCAGCAGCAGGCTTGGGGACTGAGTGGAGATTCCTCCCCACCTCTTCCAGAGCCCTAAAATTCCAGTGTGAGATAGTATTATTATTTTATGGTGGTAAAATACACATAACATAAAACTTACTTTCTTAACCATTTTTCAAGTGTATGGTTCAGTGGTACGAAGTGCATTCTCACTGTTGTGCCACCATCCCCACCCCCCATGTCCGGAACTCTTTTCATCTTGCAAAATCGAAACTCTGTCCCCGTTACACACTAACTTACCATGCCCCCTTCGCCACAGCCCTTGGCACCCACCAACCACCATTCTTCTTTTCTCTCCTCATTTCTCCCATCCTCCAGCCTCTGGTAACTACCATTGTACTCTCTGCCACTGTGAGTTTGCTCTGTGTGTGTGTCTGTGTGTGTGTGTGTGTATGAATATATATATATTCATTCTACAGATAAGTGAGACTGTGCACTATATGTATTTCTGCGTCTGGTTTATTTCACTGAGCATAATGTTCTCCAGGTTCATTCATCCACATTATCACCAGTGGCAGGATTTCCAGTCTTTTTTAAGGCTGAATAATATTCCATTGTAGTATGTTGTATCACAGTATATACAATAGAATATATATATTCCTTTATAATAAATATATATATCTCACATTTTCTCTAATCATGCAACATTCTTTTCACTGGGTTCTAAAGGTTCTTTAGAGCCTTTAATGTGATGATCCCTGTTAGAATAAACACCACTTTGGACTAAAAGACCTTCAGGCTTAGCAGTGATAACAGCTTTATTATTCTCTGTGGACTCAGCCCCACAGAGGCAAGAAGCCTAGATGAGCTGGAGCATATGAATGGGGGGCTCTTAATCAGTGCTATGGTCTGAATATTCATGCCCCCCCCAATTCATATGTTGAAACGCTAACCTTAAGGTGATGGTATTAAGAGGTAGGGCTTTGGGAGGCAATTAGTCATGAATGTGGAACCCTCACAAATGGGATTAGTGTCCTTATAAAAGAGGCCCCAGAGAGCTCTCTCCTCCCTTCAGCTACATGAGGACATGGTGAGAAGTCTGCAGGCAGGAAGAGGGCCCTCCCCTGACCATGCGGGTACCATGATCTCAGACTGCCGGCCTCCAGAACTATGAGAAATACATTTCTGTTGTTGGTAAGCCACACAGGCTGTGAGGTTTGGTTGTAGCGGATCACACGGACTAACACAGCCTGGTCAGCAAGGGTGGGGCTGCCTCCGGGAGGGTGGGTGACCCTTTAAAACTGCTTCCCCGGTCGTTCTCTGGGGCAAGGGAAGCGGGAGACGGGTATGTACCAAGCAGATACCAGCTTTTAAAGGACTTGCATTGTCGTTATTCATCTCTTCTGGCCAAAGACATATCTGCAGATAAATATTCCAGAAAATATCGTTTTTTGTTTTCAAATTACAGAAATAAAGTGTGCCTATTGTAGAAAACAAGGACAATACGGGAAATAGAAAGAAAAACTGAAGATCACCCAGAATGCCACCGCCTAGAGATCTTTTCTGCCAGCCCTTTGGTGTATTTCATTTTAGCATCGTGTGTGTATGGGATCATATTGTAAGCAATTTTATATCCTTCATCCATTGAATATTACATTGTGATCATTTTCCCTGTCATTAAATTTATTTGAAAACATCATTTTTAATGGCTGCATATTATTCAGCCTTGTGACTGATCCATAATTTATTTAACCATTTCTCCCCTTTTGGGCAGTGATGTTCATTCTAATTTGTAGATATTATAAATATCCACAAATAATGATGCTGTGAACACCCTCGTACATAAATCCTTTGGGCACTTTGTGCTTATTTCTTGTGGATAGATTCCTAGATGTGGAAGAAAGGGGTTGTGTGTTTGGGAGTAGATCTGGATGCATATTCCCAAGTTGCTTTCCAGCACGGTCTCCAGATGAAGGCTTTGCCCCAGTAGAAGAGAATGTCTTTGTTATGGCATCTTCTTCTGCATTGAGCATTACTGTGTCTTAAATCACTGCTAATGTGATAGAATACACACTGTGAGCTTTTTTGTCATTTATTGTCTGTTCATTGATTTTGCCCAATTTTCCAATAAGGTGTCATCATTTTACTTACTATTCTTAATCAAGATTATTCTTGATTCTTCTTCTATGTCAAGATTATTAATATTTCCCAAATAGGTTACAAATATTTCTCCCAGTTGGTTATTTGCCATTAAATTTTTTATAACAGCTTTACTGAGACATAATTCATATACCATACAATTCACCCCATTAAAGTGTACAATTCACTGGTTTTTAGAATATTCATAGAGTTGCGCAGCCATCACCACTGTGAATTTTAGAACATTTTCATCATCCTAAAAAGTAACCTCATGCACATCAGCAGTCACTCCCCATTTCATCTCAACTCCCCCTTCCCCCAGCCCCTGGCAACCACTAATGTACTGTCTGTCTCTGTGGATTTGCTTATTCTGGACATTTCATATAAATGGAATCATACAGTATGTGGTCTTTTGTAGCTGGCTTCTTTCACTTAGCAGAATGTTTTCAAGGTTGTAGCAGGTCTTAGCACCTCAATTCGCCTTTCAGTTTTGCTTATGATTTTTAATAGTAGAAGTTTAAAATTTTTATGTACTAAATGTTTTGAGCTTGCCTTTCATGATCTACCCCCTCTCTCCTCAGGGCATTTATGCTAGAATGTCGTCCAGTTAAATTTACAACTATATTTTCTTCCAATTTTTTTTAATGCTTCATTAAAACATTAGAATAATTAAATCTCAAAGTAATATATGGATGTGGTCCTGTTTTAAATGGCTTTAGTTTTTCTACCAACTCTTCAATCCACCTAGCATGTATTTTAGTAAATAATAATAAGGTGAGAGTCTAGTTTAATTTTTTTTCCAATAGCCAGTTGTCCCTGTGCATTTCTACCCTATTTACTTGCATTGCTTCCTTTGTAATTTGTTAAGTTCTTAAATGTACTTGGGTCTATTTCAAGACTCTTCTGTTGCAGTGCTCTGTTTATCGATGATTGCGCCAGTGCTGTGCATTTTAATTCTAACAGTTGTAAAACAGCGGACAGTCTGGTTATGAGACAAGTTACCTCTCTTTATTCTTCTTTCTACAGACTTTAATTCCTTTGCCTTACTCATACCAACAGAAGATCTTAGACTTGTTTCCTTCAAAGTTCCTTTTCTTTTTAACAGTGCCTTCCCCTTCTCAAAACAAACAGCCGCTCGTAATTTCATTGCTTATATTTTAAAGTCATATGTTATTTTAGGAATTAATTACATTCAGTCTTCCATCCAGGTGCACATCTTCCCATTTTGTCAGATCTTATATATTTTAGTAATGTTTTTAATTTTCTTCATTTTGGTGCCACGATTTAGGGCTATTCTTATGTCTTTGATTGTTTTTGCTATTTTTTATTTCTGTTGTGAGCAGATTTTTTTAAAGTGGCTATTTCTAGTATTAAAGAAGGCTCTTTCCCACCTCCCCTTTGTAATGGTCTACATTCCTGAACCCTCTTTCTAATTATAAGCTATTTTACAGTTGTTTCCTTTGCAATTTCTATATCTGATCATACTGTCTGAAACCATGATTATTTCTTCCTTCCTAATAGTTACATCTCTAATTTCTCTTTCATTTCTTATAGCCTTAGTCTGATCTTCCAGAAAAGAGTATAGCATTAGTGGAAGGGAACAAGCTCATTTTCTTTTTAATTTTGATGGAACTGACTTTAGTTGTTTCATTATTAAGGGCAGCATAAGTTTAAAAAATAGAGAACTAGGAAGAAAAGTAATGTATATTTACTTGAAAGAATAGTAAAGAAGAATATATTCAGTATGTTTTGAGAAAAGCATATTGTTTTTCCTTGTTGCTTAATTGACATGTTGTTTTGATTAATAAAAATAATAAAACCTATTTTCGATTTCGAGAATAAACCTTAGTTGGCCATGGTGAATGATGTATTTGACACGTGGTGCTTTTATTGAGATTCTCACATCTGTATTTGCGTAACATTTTTTAGTTTTTTAGTTTTTTTTAAGATTTTATTTATTTATTTGACAGAGACACAGCGAGAGAGAGAGCACAAGCAGTGGGAGCGGGAGAGGGGGAAGCAGGCTCCCTGCTGAGCAGGGAGCCCGATGCAGGGCTCGATCCCAGGACCCTGAGATCATGACCTGAGCCGAAGGCAGATGCTTAACAACTGAGCCACCCAGGCGCCCCTATTTTAGTTTTTTAATGATATCAGCACATTTGGGTATAAGGTTTTACTAACTTCATAAAACAGACTAGAGTTTTATATATATTTTAATATTTATATTATACATATTAATATCTAATATAAATGATATATAATATTAACTATAATATATTACAAAATATAGTAATAAAGCACAGAGCTACCTGTTTTTTAGAAGTTCAAAAGACTCCCCCTCTAAAAGTGGGGGATACCTCTAAAAGTATTTAGTCTTGGAATCTTTTTCAGATATAAACTTTGGTAGTTTTTTTTTATTCTGTCCTCACAACTGATTTCTTAAGGTTTTTGTTTTATCCTGTGTCACGTTCTGATAATTTACATTTTCCAGAAAAACTATCCATTTTGTCGAGATTTTTCAATTCATTAGCGAGTGCCATACAGAGGGATATTTTTTGGACAAGAAGAGAATACTGCCTGTGGTTGTGTCCCCTTTCTTATTACTTACATTAATTTGTTTTCTCTCCTTCTCATTATTTACAGTAATATTATAGAGAACTTTACATGTAAATGGGTTTTATCGCTCACCTCCAGCTTCCCATTCTGGAATGCTTCATTTTGATTCATCACTCAGTCAGTGGAGTATGTTTTCAAGTAATATTTTCTCTTCTGAAAGATACCTGTTAGAATGTTAGAGTTCACGCATATCTTGAAATGCCTCTGTGGCTCTGCATTTAGACCATGCACTGCATTGATTGAATAGAACATTTCTAGCCATAACCATTTTCTACAAAACTCAGCGGATGTTGTTGGCGCATGTCTCCTGTTCTTGCCTTTGTGTTGTTGCAGAGGTGATCTGAGGCTTGTTCTCCAGTGGTTAGCTCACTTTTTGTTTTGCTTTGGTTTTGCTTTTTTTCCTGCCCGAATGCTTGTAGATTTTTAATAGTTCTTTCAGATAGCATTATTAAGGCCTTCAAACCTAATGTGTTAAGGTGTATGAAGTGTGTGTGTGTGTGTGTGTGTGTGTGTGTGTGTGTATTTGTGTGAGACAGAGAGATGGAGGGAGAGAGAGAAAGAGAGACGCAGCATGCTGGGGAAACAGGCATTCTCGTTGCCTTCAAATCCATCTCCCATGCACTACAGCAGTTTTCCTCATCCTTGGCGCTGCTGGCATCCTGGTCCACACACTTTTTGGAGAGCCATCCCGTGCACCCTAGGATGGTTAGCGGCATCCGTGGTTCTCTACCGGTTAGATGCCGGGAGCATCCTCTCTCTTGAAGTCGTGAAAGCCCCAGATGCCCCCAGACATTTTGTCCTGGGGGCAAAATGGATCCCTGTGGAGAATCTCCGCAACAGAGAGTGACATGAACTTGTGTTCAGATGTGGGAACTGAACATCCTCCCTTATCTTACTTCAGTTGGGCTCCAGCTCAAGCAAACATGTCTATATGGGCCTTGGTTTGTGTTTTTCTCTTCTACTCCTGCAGCTTTGTAATTGGTGGACATCCCTCAAGGTTTAGCACCATATCAAATTGTAGTTAACGTAGTAGCATTTGAGTTTTTACTTGCCTGGTGTTTACTGGTCTTTGGTGGGAACCTGGGAGAACCTGGGACAGGCATTACCGGCCAGCCACTCTTTTACACCACTCTCCTTTGCTGTGGATTTTCTCACTCTGTGCATTTTGATACTCAAACTCTTTTAAAAAAAATTCTTTTTGTTTCTTAGGGGAATTGTTTTTACTATAAATGCTGGTGTTTGGATGAATATATCACTGGTTCAGACGGTAATTTGGGATGCCCGGTGAAGTAGTTTATTCCGGGCCACACTGAAAAATGGCCCCTCTGCGACCTTAAATACGCAGTCAGCTGCTCCAGACCCGAAGACACTTCTCTCAGGCCACATGCGCTAATGACGACTGAGCTGAGCTCACAGCTTGCAGTCTACACCTAGTCAATTCTGAAACCAGGCGGTGATGAAAATCCCCTCTAAATGCAAAGAAGTGTGAGACTCAGTCGAGGCATGGTGTGAAAAACAGTTTGGCTGCATACCCTTTGCCCAACTTCATCTCAAGAGACTCGGGAAAAACACAGAAACACCTCCTTTCCAGTATTGTTTATTTTCATGTTACAAACTGTGCGGTGGAATGAAAACAGGGCCCGAGTGTGGCTCCGGTTGTGAAATGTGATTTTACTTCTTCTATTTTAATCCCGGAGAGGGAAAGTTCCAAATTATCTGCTAAAGCCACCTTCTTTGAAACCTTTCAACGGCATGGTTTAGAAACAAGGATTGATGTCGCCAGAATTTAGGACATAAGTCTGTTCCCAGAGAGAGCAGAACATGTGTTTGGGGGCTCCTTTCGCATTTGACCTCCCTCCGTCCCATCCCAGGGGGTGGACTAGCACCTTCCCCTTCCATGTTGTGGTGGGCCCCCTTGGGGGAGTGGTAGCTTTTCATTTTTTGAATTAATTTTATTTTTACCAAAGTAATGGATTTAAAAATTTAATTTGTACAGAAATGAAAGAACATCAGTCTCCCGCCCACCTTCCCCCGCCCCATCCTGCTCCCTGACACTTCGCTCTGCTTCGTATATTGACTTCCATTTTTTTGAGTTATATGCTTATCATGCTATTTATTGATACCAGTTTAGACCTTCTGTTTTGGTTGCTGAGGATATGGCTCTGTATTTTGCCCTTCTCCACATTATTCCTCTTCTTTTATTTTGTGCACATCTCTCTATTGCACTCTCTATTACTTGTCTGTAACGTGTTGGCTTTATGTACATGACTCCGCAATGTGATATGTGTGTAGTAGAGAATATATGTTTATCTAGTTTGTCAGTCTCTATATATGACTTTTTGGTGAGATCCATATCATGCTCACATGATTATGTTTATGCAACTCTTTTTCAGTGCCGAGCTGAATAGAGTGGCATACGGTGACTTTCTTTTTCATATACTTCTTGTAAAATTTGGGATTAATGGTTTCCTGAAATGAAACCTGAAATGAAATGAAAAATGGTTTTTTCATTTATTTGATTTTCTGCGTACTACCTATGTTTTTTCCACAGACTCAACCAAATCTGTCCCGTTATAGCCAAGATCATTTCCCAAATGCTCAGAAGGTTCAGAGTGTCTCCCGACTCCATCCCTAAAGTGTGCTCTGCTTACATCCCGCTTGCTCTCTGGTCCTACTGCACAGTTAGTGGATTAGGTCTTGTCTTTGCTACTTTCATGAATTGCTCATGTGATATGTGTGCACCCAGTGTTTTATTTATCTGCTGATTTGTTGGAGCAGAGGCATCTGTGGCTGCACGCCTCACCTCCCCCCTCTGAGAACCGTGCCTCTGGGTGACCCAGCGACCAAGCCACTCACACGGCCCCTTTAGAGGCGTGGACATCATGCCCTTTTTCTCAAAATCAGTGTTCACTCCTCCCACCAAAAATGTATACAGACCTTTGTGTGCTGAGTCTCCTTCCCAGTGTTCCTTGTTTGTGAGGTCTCACACCTTTTCTGTTGTTTATTGTCATTTACTGGGGTTCCAGGAGGTGGCCAAGAGAGACATGTGTTTGAGTCAGAGATTTGAACATAGATGGCTCTGGTGGCAAAAATCCATGTGTCTGAAGACCGTGACTAACACCGTGGGGCAGGGAAGAGGAATCTGAGGCCATCGCCAAAGAAGGACGAAGAGCCTCCGGGCTTCAAGCTTTGAGAAGGATTCATTTTATGTTGGGATAGGGTATTGCAGGAGATTCCTTTCCTACTAGGTGACAATCAGGGTAGAGTCTGGAATCATTTACTGCAGTTTGGCTGAAAGGCGGAGGGAAAGGCTCAGAGAGCTCAAGACCAAAGCTCACCTTGAAGACAGGGCAGCGGTATCTCCTGGGAAAGGTCAGCTCCCCCTGGGACCTTCCACTGTTACAGCTGCCAGAGTCCCCAGAATCAACTGTCACCCCAGCCTTGCAGGGAGCACGCAGGACAGCTGCTGTCTCTGCTATGCTGAGTTGCTAGGCCTCAACCCTTCTGCCTATGAAGTGGGGAGATTGTTTTCTGCCTTCTGGGGAAATGTGCCTGTGAAAAACACAACCTGCACGAGGGTTGGGAGGCTCTGCAAAAGCCTCTGACCATTGACTGAGAACTTTCAGCCAGGCCTGGCGCTGAGGACCCATACACGTAAATCTTCATTTACAATGGATTTTAATACCTTCCTAGGAAGATGGGAAATAGCTCAAACCAGAGTAATATCTTTAAAAAAGGAGAAACTGCTGTTTCTGAATAAATTGTTAGCAAATAGGTTAAGAGAGAGAATCCGGAAATGAAGACTAATAAATCACTAGACCTTTCCTGTTGCATCAGGAAGGTTCCATCTGATTCCTGCGTGCTCCAGCCCTGGCCCCAAAGCACTCAATAACGTGTCACAGATTCTGAGAATTTAGTTGCTGGAAGAGGCCTGAAAGTTTCTAGCAAAATGCCTCCCTTTGTAGATCCTGCTGCGGAGGAGCTATTGTGCAGCACACTCTCCCTCACACCATTAGAGTCAAACCTTCGTCAATATTTAAACATTCACTATTCAGAATTTCATTTCTCTGCTCCTCTTCTTTTTTTTTTTTTCCTCACTCGGAGAAGGGAAGAAAAACAAGGTTAGCAACTGTCTTCTGTATTTCTGCAGGGAAGAAATGAGCCACTTCAAAGCTGAGCTGACTTACTGGATAAATACCTATTTAAGCATTTGAGGACTTTAAATGTATATGATTTACCAGAGAAATAGGGGGCATCCTTCAGAATCCACTATGCAAAGATATATTGACACAATTTCAACTGTATGGTTATGTCTCTGATAAATCAGCCTGCCTCCTTCAGACCTTCACGGTCCACTGGAGATAAAATATGCACCCCCTTTTGGGGAGGGCAAAGGGCAGGCAGGCGGGGATGTACAGCCAAGTCTGCTGGGAAGGATCTCACGGGGAGGCTCCTGAGCCTGGGAGTCTGGGAATCCTGTGTGAGGGCACGGGGTCCCAACGGGGCATTTGTAGCCAGGTTCCCAAGGCTGTGGGAGGCCTTGGAGGCTGGAACCCCAAGCGGGAAACCGGGCTAGTGGATTGTGGGGAAGATTGTGGGGAAGTGATAGCTTTAGGGCCTCGACAAAGCTTAGCTCTGAGCCATAGCCATAGGGACCCTGGCCAGGTCCTGCCAGGCGGCTTTGCCCAGGGAGGCCCTGCATGTGAGCTCAGGTGACTCTGTCAAGGCAGCCATCATGGCTTTGGGCAGTGTGCTTTCTAAGATTGCTAGAGTGGGGCTTGTGAATATGGAAGCAGATGGGGGGGCCTCGGCCCTATAGCTGGCTCGTAAATGCGATGTTTTATCACATGGGCGCCTTTTGAAATCGCTCCTGGAGGAGACCCTATGGGATGGACCCTGCTTGCAGGACCTGTGTAAGACTTACGGCCAGAAAGAAAGAGGACAACTGACAGGGAGGTTGCCAGTGCAGCTGAAGAAGGACAGAATCTGGGTATCGGAGGCCGAGATGGAGGCCGAGATGGAGGCCCAGTGCTCATGTGCTATCCAGGCTGGAGGGATCTTCCCATGGGCACACCCCCTTCCTGCTGAGAGCTCAGCGGCATTTCTAGGCCAGCTCTGGACTTGTTTCCTCTATGCCCACATTCTGAGCTCATTCTTTTAACCCCACTGGGGTTTGGATCCACATGGCCTGCACCCTAGGATTTGCTGCTCACAGAGTGGGCATGAATTGTGCCAAACAACCCTTTTCCCCATTCTTCCCTTGCCCATCTATCTCTCCTTGGCGAGGCTGCAGGGAAGCCTGCAGTCACCCTTGTTAGGGGTCTGTGGTTTCTGTTACGCTTAAAGCTTTGTCTACTGCCCCTTTCTACTGAGGAGGACTGGTTAGTTACCCACGGAGTTGGGATATTGCTGCCTAGTTCCACAGAAGGGAATGCTAGAACTGTTTGGGGAAAAAAGAAAAGTCTCTTATTCCAAGCCAGTATTTACAATAATTACATGCATTGGTAAATGGGCCTGGGAAAGGGAATTACCTTCAATTAGGGGGTCTTTTATTCTTGAAGTAGATTCTAGGCAGCACATCCTTGGGTAATTCAGGAAGGTGGTTGAAATCCAGCAAGTTCTGCATCTGAGCATGGTCTCCCACTTGGGACTATCCTGCTAACCCCACCTCTGCTCTCATATGTGTCTCGTGGGCCTGGTTCCTGTTGCTGGGAAAAGCTGGATCAGCTAGAGGCCTGATGTCCATCGGCCCTGAAGTACTCTCTCGGCATCTCCTGCATCCACAGACATCCTTGCATTTTGCCTGAGTCATCGGCCATTCTAAAACATATTTGCTTGTGGCAAAGGTCAGAGGACTGGCCCAGGTGGAGGACTGGGTAACATGCCAGAACTCTGCTGTGACACAAAGAAGAGAAAATTGGCCCCAAGGAAGTTGGTGAATGGGATTTGTCGAAGTATTTGGTCTGGTCGGGTCCACGGATTTGAGGAAAGGAGGGGCATGGGTGCATGGAAATCCCATTAAGAACTAACATTCGTTTATCTCTCTGTCCAGCCACCCATCTGCATCCTCTCACTAATTCCACATATATCCACTGAGTACCCTCCAGTGGCTACCAGGCTCTGGGCTAAATGCCAAGGCCACAGGCAAGAAGCGACTCTTAACCCCCAGGAGCCCACTGTTGGGTGGGGAAAGCAGGCCAAGCCATTGGCATGAATAGTATGGGGAAGCTGGTGGAGCACTGCCTCTGGAGGATCAGAGCCTCAGGCCTGTATTATACATAAAGGGGGTGGAGGGCGGGGAGTGCCAAGAAAGGCTGGGGCCAGTCCAACCAAGCTGCTAGGGCTTGCTTGAACTGGATAGGGAGGGAATTAATCAAGGAAGTGGGAATTGGCACACACATGTCACCTGTCCAAACTGGCTAGGATGGAGTTGGGGCAAAAGCTCAATCAATGCCTGTGAGGTCAGGAGCTCCTCGCCACTTTCTTATTCTGTGCCATGTCTACCATGTGGGTACCCTGCAGTGTACAGATTATTGTGCCCTGAGATTGGGAGAGATGTGTCCTCTATAGGCTTGAGCATCTTAGGTATAGCTATCTTTACCTAATATTATCCCCCGCCCTTAGATGGAGGGGGTCCTCCTAACTCAGCAACCCTGACAGTGTCACTGTTGGGGGTCCTGCCCCTTGCCTTCCCCTGAAGATAGGCCTGAACTTGGGATAAGTGCCTTAACCTCTCTGGTCAGTGGGGACCTTGTGCCTATTTAGAAACTCTAGAATCCGAGGTTTTGTTGATGACAGGCAGCCAGTTCAGGAAGCCCAAAAGTGGACTCCACAGTTGGGATCTGGAGGAGGGTATAGCAATGGACTGAAGTCGCTGGGATCCGAAGCTGCAGAAGTTTACAAAAGTGGGCACCAGGCTTGATGAGCAATTATGATGTAGCCATAAACATAGGCTTCTGTTCCCTTGGTGGATTCAGGCAGTGGAATGCCATGCCAAATGGGCAGGGCTGGAGCCCTGGGATGGTAACTGGACTCCCAGAAGATGAATGGGTGGTTATTCTGTCATCAGACATTCTCAAGGCATGCGGTTGCATCCTGACCTGGGATGCCACCAACCTTACACCAGACCCCTGAACGAGAGAATTAGCACGTTACCAAGGATCGGGAGTATCTGCTCCAGGCTCTGGCCTGGAGGCAAAAGAGAGAATTTTCAGTGCAGCGAATCATTCTGAAACTCAATCTCCTTACCCCAGATGCACACTGAAAATGAAAAGGTTGCTCTTTGTTTCAAATCTCCATGAGACGGGATGAATAGTGAGATGAGACTCTGGCCTCTGGGAAGATTTGGTAGAATTCTTCATAGTCTTGGGCTTGAAAACTGGAGAGGGTTCAGCCCCTTGAGGTGATATTCCTTGAAGATGAATATGCAGAGAAGTGCTCGTTAGTATGTAAGGGAGAAAATGATGGTTTTGCATGAATTTGGCTTTAAAGGTCATTGGCACTAGTTCCTAATGTCAAAATGTTGGAAAGGATTTAGAAATCATGTAGCCCAAGTCCATTTTATGTAAGGGGAGACTGAGGTTCAGAGAGTTTAGATGCCTCGCATATGGCCAGGGAGAGCGTCTGTGTCTCATCCATTGTTCAGCTCTCATCAGTGCTGACTTGTGTGGAGTGGGTATTTTGCACTCCTCGCTTGAAGAGGAGGGAATGAACCAGCTACAGTTTGGCATTGTATCTCATCTTCACTTTGGACAACAGTCTCATTACTGAGTGAGCCAAGTGATACAAGTTTGAAATGTGGATTTTCATGTCTGCATGGAGTGGGTACTGAATAATCTGTGTTGGGTGAATGGCGGATTTCATCGGGCCACATTTGCTCTGTTTCCCTTAGCCTTTGACTGGTCAGATGATTTCTGCGTAAAAGTGACAGGAATTCTGCAGTTAGTGTTGGAATACTTTCCTGGTGTCCCCTTACTAAGCCCCACTCCTTTATTGTCATCACCATTGTCTACACTCACCTGATCCCCTAGCCTGAGCCCCAGGAACATCTGGTCCTATCATAGAGCTCTGGTGTGACCCCTTTGTGCAAGCATGCTCCTCCCATCACCCTTACCAGGATAGATGTGAGGGGCATGTTGGCCATAAGCTCCAGTGTGGTAGCCTAGCCAGGCCCTGGCTTACATAACATCTGTGGGTTTACTTGTCACCTGCGGTGGAATAGAGATGGTAGTAAATCCTTAGATACTTGTCCCGTGTAGAGATGGGACCTAATTACCCTCCCCTTGAATCTGGGCTGCCCCGTGGCTACTTTGGCCAATAGAGTGTGGCAAGAGCTACACTTTCCCACTTTCAGACCTTGCCTTTAAGAGCATGTGCTGCTTCCTTCTTCGTCTCTTGGTGCCCTGAACCACCATATAACAGTCTAGCTCCCCTGCTAGTGAGTACCTGGAGAAGCCCTGACACTGCAGGCCGAGGGAGATGGGCCCAACTGAGTGCAGCCGGCCAGCCAGCCCCATCAAGCTGCCAGCAGGTGGGTGAAGCCATCTTGGAGCCTCCAGCTCGGTCCAGCCACCTGCTGGATATCACAGAGGGACGCTGCTCAGTGTAACATGGAGCTCAAGAATCACCCCACCACTCTCTGAATTCCTGACCCACAAAAACTTCACACATAATAAAAGTATGAGCTTGGAGTCCGACTTTCTGGGTTCAAATCCCAGCCCTGCCACTTTCTGGCTGTGTGCCCTCAGGCAAATGCTGATCCTCTCTGAATCTTAGTCCCAACACCTCTAAAGCTGGGACAACACTCCTTTCCTTGCAGAATTGTGAAGCATTCACCATAGTAAGGTGGAAAGGGCCTGGCATGTAGTAGGTGTGCCATTAAATCCAAGCTATCCTTTCAACTTTTTTCAGTAAACCAGAATTCCCTCAGGCAGGGGTGCCTGAGGAAAGGCTCCCCCACATGCACTGTGATGTCCTGAGAGCCACCTGGCTTGCCCTTTTCAGGACCTGCAGTGCTAGTGGGGGAAGGGCCACTCAAAGACACTGAGTCCTGGGGGGTGGGGTATTTGGTGAGCTGGAGGCCCATGTGCCAACCTGCAAGGAGCATGGGAACCATGCAGGGTATATGGATGAGACACATCTGCATCTACGGGTATGCCCATATGCCGTGCACACACGTGCACACACACATGCACACGCACACAAATGGGGGTGGCAGAGGATGAGGGTGTTCAGGCCAGTGAATATGGCTGTAAGGATCACTGAAGAAGGAGCTATGAAGAGCCCAAGCAGGTCACTGCTCTGTCCAACCTCAAAGGTAATGCCCAGAAAGCTCTTTCTAAACTGTAAAGCACTCTGCGCGCCAGGCATTATTCTTAACAGCTTGACAAGGAGGAGGAAGAGATAGAGGAAGTGGACGAGGAGAAATCCGCCTGAATCCTCCTGATAACAATTTTACATCTATAATTCCTTCCCCTTCTTACCGCATTGGAATTTTATGGGGATTAGTGAGCATCCAGCTGCAGAAGGCCCAGAGCCCCTTAGGAAAGGCTCAGCCTGGGCTTTATTTAATGAATCCCCTCAGAGGGGATTTTCTTTTGTGGCAAAATGTTCCCTACTGGTAAGGGATGTATTCCACTGCCTAGGGCCCCTTCCCTGGGTTTCTGTCAACCAGGAGGGGAAGGTTGCATCCACTCTTCAGCATCTCGTGGTGGGTGTGTTGGTTGAATTACTTAAAACTCTGGAGTCGCAATTACAATTTCCTCCCTTCTTGTTTCTGCCCTCAAAAGAATAGCTCCCAGCCCTCTCATTCCCATCCCTCCCCTGGGTACCCCTGGAGTTTACTTGCGTGGCCCGGAACTGCTGGGATGTTGAGAAGCGTGAGGGGCCAGGGGAGCCTTCTGTGGCCCATGGAAATGTGAGCTGTGTTGCTGGGTTCTTTGCCTTCGTGTAGAGCCACTTCCTCAAACGGAGTTTTTCAAATGCAGGTCTTCCAACTAGTCTTGCATGGAGAACCCCATGGTCCTAGCCTCCCCTCCCAGCCTTGAACAAGGCCACCCTTCTGAAAATGGAAAGGAAGCTCCAGACCACCAGGCATTGTGAGCAAGAAGGTGAAAATTTGAAGCCTAAGATTTGAGACCATGAGGATAGGGTGGCCAGACAAAATACAGAACACCCACTTAAATTCAAATTTCAGATAAGCAATGAATAGCTTTTTAGTATAAGTATGTCCCAAATGGACTTCTCACAAAGAATGATTTTTCAGTACATGTCCTATGCAATATTTGGGATGTACTTACACCAAAAATAAAAATTACCGAAATTCAGATTCAACTGGTAGGCATCCTGTATTCTGTTGGTAAATCCAATAGAATCAGTCCTTCCTGAGGACTGCACTGCCCGCAGTAGTGGTCGGGTCTTGCACACTGACCTGAGGTTTGCTGAGTCTGCAAGGCAGTCTTCACTGGGCTGACTGTTTGCTCTCAAGAAATTCACTTGCACCAAGGTCAGTGGCCCCAGGTAGGCAAGGTGTGTCTTATTATCTGGTCTGTTCAAACAGCAAGGGCATTCTTCAGCTGATCTGGAGAAGCCTCATGACTCATTCCCTAATGCCCTGTCTTTAAGCATATTAATAGCTCTCCATGCCAAACAGCAAATGCTAGACTATTGAATTGGAGATAAAGAAGTTGACTTCTCCCATTTTATTTTCTTGTTTATATGCTACTCTCAGTTCGAAAGGAATATAGAGTATCTGAGCCCCTAAATACAGTTAGGTACTTTTCTCTCTAATATGTTAACTGTTAGTGAACCAGGCTCAAGTTTAATCAAGGCTAGAACGGGGCTCTGGGTCGGGCACAAATCTCTCAGAATGTGAAACCCTCAAGGCATGCTTATGCACCTGGGCCTCCCTAGGGCCAAGACCTGGGATGGAGACACTCCTGGGGTCAGCTCTCCTCCTTTCCTCCCTCTGCCCCTCCACACCTTCTTCCTTGACCTCCCTGTCTGGGGAGGCATCTGTCTCCAGGCCGTTTGGGACGCCCTGAGGACTCCCTGTTCTCTACCGTGCTCCATCCATTCCTGCTCCATCTCCACACCGGAAATTGCCAAGATGCATTCCTTTGGTGGCAACCTTTTGCCCCCATGGAAATACTGCCTCCAAGTATGCATGATGCCTTGAGGCTGGTTGGTCCCTGTACCTCAGACTGTGCTCCATAGGTCCTTTCCTGAGTTAGTATCTATGGAGGAAGAAACAGGAGAGAGGCTGACCTGCACGTTGCCCAAAGCCCAGGGCAGGAGGAGGACCATGAAGTGGGGAGCACTGAGAACAAGACATGTCAGCTTCCCCATGAGCCCATGGGGTCTCCCCAGGACTCCACCTTTCCCAGGCAGCCTTTGGCTCGGGGTGGAGGGTGAAGACCCACCTGAGAGTGAGTGGGACAGTCACAGATTGGCAAGGTAGATTTTGTGTAATATATTTCCTGAGTAGTGAATTTATCAGGAAATTAAAACTGAATTCATCTCACTTTCAAACCCCTAATTTTAGAAAAAGAGGTCTGCTTATATTTGTTGCCTAATTAGCTGCAGTTCCCCAGGATGTCAACGGGCAGATGTTTCTGTGTATGCATACATTGTATACAAGTGTGGTGGGGAGCCCTATGGTTGGTGGCAAGCTGGCCACTGTCATTACCATGGTACCATGTAAAGGGAATGGGAGTCTTCTTGGTGGCTGAGCCGGGCTGTGCCTGCATCTGCCCTGAGGGACAGACCCCGGGATGCAGGCCAGCATCTTGCCCCCGGCAAGCAACAGAGTACCTTCAGCTCAGCCCCGTGCTCAGCCGTGCCCAAGCGACTGCAGAGCTGAGGGGCTAAGAACACTGGCTTCCTGGTCAGACAGAACCGAGTTCATAATTGCAGTTCGGCTTTCTTATTTACTGCTGTTCAATATGGGGCGCATCCCTTTACCTCCCCGAATCTCAGCTTCTTGGCCTATAAATGGAGGTAATTATATTTGTTTCATAGGATTGTTGGAAAGATCAGACAGGAGAACATAGGCAAAGGTCTTAACACAGTGTCTTCCCTTAGTAAATGTTTAACAAATGGTACTGATTATTATTAGAAAACATATTAATTGGGTCTGTAATGTCTTAACACATCTGGTTGTTTTTAAAGCGATGCCTTTTGAGCTAAATTAAGCTGCCTGCTTAATTCAACTATATGCTTACTGCCTGCATTGCAGTATAGACTGTATCTTTCCTGAAATGTTTTCCCCTACATTTTCACCTTCGTGTGTTCTTTCCTTGATGTGCTTCATCTTTTGAGGCATCTCAGAGGCAAGCCTGAGTATGAACAAGATAGGTGGGTATTTAGGAGACATTTGAGAAATGTTGAGGAATTTGATGCTGCTGTGGTACCAAGGTTCTCCAAAATGTGTTCCACGGACCCCTGTAGAGTGTTCTTTTAGGAGGTCTTCAAGGCCAGAGCTCTCTTCATAATGAAATTTACATGCCACTTGCCTGTTTCACTGTGTTGATATTTGCATGGATGGTAGGTAAAAATTGGGTCCACCTGACTGAAGCTGATATTTTAAATTCTTGCCCAAGCAAGAATTAAAACAGTGGTACCAAAGTGTACTAGTAGTCATTCTGTCCTTTACCAACAAGCGCTCAGAAAAACAAGCCAAAACACACCCCCTCCCAGAAAAAAAAAACGATGCCAATTTCACTTAAGAATGTCCTTGATGAAGCAGTAAACATCAGTAATTTATTTACATCTTGATCTTGAGTACATGTCCTTTTAACATTCTGTGGGACAAAATGGTAAGTTCAAATAAAATACTTCTGCTGCATCCTGAAGTATTATGGTTGTCTCAAAGAAAAGCACTCATGTGGTTTTTTGAGTTACAAGCTGAACTAGCCACTTTTGTCTTTTTCTTTCTTTCTTTTTTTTTTTTTTTACAATTTATTTACGGGAGAGAGAGAGCATGCACACACGTGAGCTAATGAGTGGGGGGAGGAACAGAGAGAGAGAATCTTCAAGCAGACTCCCCACTGAGCGCAGAGCATGATGCAGGGCTCCGTGTAGGGCTCAATCCCACGACCCTGAGACCACAACCTGAGTGAAATCAAGGGTCGGATGCTTAACCTACTGAGCCACCCAGACACCCCGAACTAGCCACTTTTTTCAAGGAACATCATTTTCAGTTGCAAGAAAGTCAGACACACAAATTATAAGCTTTTCAGACTTGGATATTTGGCAGATATTGCATTGAAAATTAAGAGGAGTGAGATTACCATTCCAATGAAAACCACTGAAGGTATTGATTGCTAATGATAAAATTTGAGCTTTTAAGTAAGAGTTTTAGAGAATTTGAGAGCTTCCTCTTTTTAAAGAGGGATGTTAATGAAGATAGTTTTTTGATACTGTATGATGTAATGCATCAACATTTGGAAGATCTTCATAACTCATTATACTGAAATTTGCCAAATGACCAATACGTGATGTGACTAAATCAGGCATAGGTAAAATTTCCTTTGAAAATTCAAAATAAATGAATGTATTTTGGGGCATCTGGGTGGCTCAGTTGTTAAGCATCTGCCTTCGGCTCAGGTCATGAACCCGAGGTCCTGGGATCGAGCCCCACATCGGGCTCCCTGCTCCGCGGGAAGCCTGCTTCTCCCTCTCCCACTCCCCCTGCTTGTGTTCCCTCTCTCACTGTATCTCCCTCTCTCTCTGTTGAATAAATAAATAAAATATTTAAAAAAAAAACAACAAAATAGATGAATGTATTTTAATGCAGTGTGAACGCAAAATTTTCACTTATCAGGTTTAAGATTACACATTGTAGCTAAACTTACTGAATTTTGGTGTAGTATCACAGAAGAATATCCCCAGTTATCCAAAAAGGCTACAACAATGATTTTCTCTTTACCTTTTTTCCTTTTTTTCCCTTTTTCTCTTTTATCAATTTTCTTCATATATGTCAATCAAAATGACATATTATATCATACTGAATGCAGAAGCAGAAGTGAGGATCCAGCTATCTTCTGTTGAGCCAAATATAAAGAGATTTGCAAAAACCATAAAGCAAGGCCAGCCTTTTTACCTTTTCTGAAAATGTAGTTATTTTTTTAAATAAAAATCTGTTATTTGTGTGAACATGCTATGAATTTATTATCGGGGTTCTCAATAATTTTTAAGAATGTAAAGGGGCCCTGGGACCAAAAAAAAAATTGAGAATCACTGCTCTAACAAATGCTTTGTTCTTTCTGAGCAATATCTCTGCATACACTTTATTATAATTATGGAGGTGTGTTCCCCTCTCCCTCTTTGGATGTGTAAGCTCATGGAGGACAGCTTCCTATTTTTGTGTGCATCCCAGCAGGTCACACATGGCAGAGCATGTGATAGAAGTTTGGTAAATATTTAATGAACGACATAATGAGTGTTAGATTGTCTCTCCATCTATAAAATTGGGGTCTGTTGGCCCACAGGGCTACCTGAAATGATGCCAGGTTATGACCTCAGCCTCTACGATCCAAGAGACTTGGTTCCCATACCTATCTGCCCTTGGCAAATGTATGATTTGAGTAAGTTACTAGATTTCCAGTTTAAGGCATGAATCGTCCAATTGAGAAATACAAATTCTTAGGCCCTAGCCCAGACCTACTGGATCAGAAACTCTGGAGGTGGGGCCCAGCAATCTGTGTTTTAACAAGCCCTCCAGGTGATTCTGATGCACTCTTAAATTTGAAAACTTTTAAGTTCCTTTTGTTCTCCTGTAAAATGAAGGATAGAACCCCTACTCCATAAGGTTGCTGACAGATTACATGAGATCATATTCATAAAATGCTTGGCAATGCTTAGACACTCACTAAGCAGGGCCTATTCTTAGCTTAAAGGACAAGAAAGCCTAGACTATTTTACATCTTACCGAACTATTCCCTTGTCCACAGCCCCAGCCTTTGCTCACATTCTGTGGCTCTGAGCCTGGGATGAGGAGTGTGTTTGAATTGGAGAGAGAACAGAGATGTCCAGAGAGCCGAGGAGGGGCAGTGTGTGGCCAGGCCCCTGAGCCTTCTGTTTCGTTCTCCCTTCCTGATGGAAGTCTGCTGACCTTTAATGACACAGGTTCACTGGTCCTATCTCAGTGAGGGACAGCCTCCAACAGTCTAGTCAACTCCAAAAAAAGACCCTGATGGAGGGAGACAGAGAGGAAGAGAAGTGAGAGCTTAGAGAGAGGTCAAAGGAGGAGAAATGCCGAACAAATTCGAGCAAGTAACCTTTGCAAATGGCAGCTGGGGAAACAGAAGGTGAGAAACTGTCATTCCAAATTGCAAAATTGACAAAGAAAATGAATCAGCGCCTTGGCAGACAGGTGCCTGAGCTTCCCTGTGTCACACTCTGTAGCCCGGCTTATCAGAGGCCCCATTCCCGTGACCCTATTGAAGGTCCATTGGCATCTGCAAGTCTTGTTAATTGGAAATGCATCAAACTGCACAGTCAGCAAAAGCCCATTGAGAATTCAGGGTCTCAGTAGGACTGGCTGACCTATTAACTGCTTCTCTGCCTGTAGCTCTCAGTTTATGGACCCAGAGCTCCCCGGGGGACAGTATGCTTCCTCTCCCGTGCATTGATTGACCAACTGATTCATTCATTTATTCATTCCTCTGTTCATTTGTTCCTTCCCTTAACAAACATTTATTCACACCCCATGGCAGCCTCTTCTTACTCTAGACCAATGCTTCTCAAACAGGGGCAATTTTTCCCCTTTTCCCCCAGGGGGGCGTTTGGCTTTTGGTCGTCAAAACTGGAGGGTGTACAGGCAGATAGTGGTAGAGATGATGCTGTCAAACATTCTGAAAGGCACAGGACAGCCCCCAACAACAAAGAATTATTTGGCCCCAAACAACAGTCGAGAACGCTGCTCTAGATGGGAGATGGGTATTCGAGGATTAGAGAGGGAGTTAATACGTAGAGATGGCAGATACCAGACTGTATCAGCAAAGGGAAGAGTTACACAGAGGGATGATGGCTTTAAGAGGGAGCATGGGGAAACTTAAGATTGTTCTCTCTAGGGGTCGGTGGAGGGCAAGGGCAAGGGTGCTAGGGAGGGCAGGTATGACGGCAGACTGAAGACTCATGGGAAGAGGGGAGGGATGCCTTCCTTAGTCTGTCCTTTGTCAAGTCTTAGAAAGTCTCTCCTCTCACTAAGGGCCCATGAGACCTTAAGTTTGAAGCAGGTGCCATAGGGAATAAGGAGGTATGGTAGCCAAGTCTTCATGCCCACAACTCCACCATGGGCACACTCATACTGGGAGCTAGTCCTATTGTCTAGGGGCCTACAGCCTCCACAGCAAGGCTGAGGGGTCCTTGATTATGGGACTCCTGTGGCTTCTGCTTCTTCCAGCTTTGTGAGGAGGCACAAAGTCAGGTCACTCCTACTTCCTTCCCCTGTGGGCTTGGTTACTAAATCCACAGCATGTGATTAGAGAGGAGTAAGCATGTGACTGTTCATTCATTCATTCATTGATCAAACAGTCCTGCACACCAACTTTGTGCATGGTTCTATGTGGGGACAGAAGTGACTAAGCCATGCCTCCTGCCTGTGAGAAATTCAGGGCTCGTGGACTAAATTCCAGACCTTTGAACTCTGTGTTCCAAGTCTCCCTCCTGGTTGGAAACCTGAAATGGAACAAAAGCTGAATGGGCCTGAGTCCACAGTGTTGTTCTGCTATGAGCCTCTACTGGTAGCCTAGGATAAGCAGCCTGAGGGGCCTCACCCTGGGAGTGAAGTCTGCCTCCCCCTTACTTTTTAATAGTCACAGACTAATGTGAGCATAAGCTCAAGTGCAGTGGGTGTTCTGCATTCAAACTGACATAAGAAGAAATTAGACGGAATGATACAGGAATGCAGACAAGCTATCATGTATGCGTGGCTGTCATGCTGGCTGCTACAAGGGGCTTTTGCCTTAGGTGTTGACTTTATAGCCTAAACTTGGAGTTAGCTATGACTCCCTTATGAAGCCACTGAACTATAATGACCATCTACAGCCATTGTTGATTCTGTAAAAGAGAAGACACCTTAATCCCCACCCCCCAAAGTGGCAAGGATAGAACAATAAAGGACAATCCTTTTGATGAAAACCAGTTTATCTTTATTGAAACATACTGGCATTTTCATATTTGTGTCATCATACCACAGCCTAATAACATTGTGGGCGCAATCTTCTGGGGGCGCATCCTTTCCACATGGGGGGGTAAGTGGCCTTTAATAACTAGGACATGGTTTTTGCTCCTCAGCGCTGTGGGCCTCACCTCCTTCAAGAGTATCTCCTCAGAGCCTCTGATCCATCCTAGCTGCAGATGGAATAAGTCAAGTGTCCACCACCGTATGTAAGAATCCTTCTATCTCTGATTTTCTGGGCTCTATTATCCTCCTTTTGAGAATGGCCAGAGGGAAGGGAAGTAAGAAATTCAACAAGCTAGATGCGAGATTGCAAGGATCATTTCATTCTAGCCCACCCTTACTCTTGGCCTGGGTCCTTAATCATCTTCACTTCTTCCCAGAGTTTATTTTTTCTTTGCAAACCTAAAGCAGGACAAAGGCACCAAGGTAGTTATTCTCTAATAATAACCCCCTCCTCCCCAACCTCCTTCCTATCTCTGTATTAATGACTTAGTCCCTTGGAGGTTTCCTCTTGGAAATTTAGGAATGGCTAAAGCAGGCTGTCATCTTTCTAAATCATTTCTGATCATAGCCTCAAGATTGATTAGCACCTGCCCTCCTATTTTCCCCACCCGCAGGCATCTTTGAGAGCAACATGCTGAAAGATGACGACGGTAGGGGCCTACGTAATTCATAAATGGCTTTGGCTGCGTGGGTTTTGATGAGGCAATATGGAAAATGATTGCATTAAGCATTGCTATTTATTTACTTGACTTTGTACAGGACAATCAATTTGTTCACATTCTGTGCCTCTTGTCAGGAAGTTAAATGGCAGAGAAGGCAGGCTGGATGCATTACCTCATTGCTCTAAGAGATGCTGTCACTTCTCAGATCACTTTAGATTGTTTTTAATAACAGCATCTTTCATTCCTGTCCACTGAGGGAGTGGAGATTCTCTTTCCATAGAAAACAGGACACTGAGGAAGGTGAGGTCTGACCAGGAAAAGATGAGCTCGTTTTTTTCTTGAACTATATGAAAGTGCTATTTCTGTAGGTCAAATATCAGCAGTTTCATACAGATCAACCTAATAGTTTAGCACAACCCCTTGCCAGAACAGAGTTAATCTGTCTGAGGCAGGCAGGAATTGATCCTGTTGGAGCCTTTAGGAAAAAAAAAAATTCCAGATCCTTGCAGAGAGAGCTGGTCAATATTCAGCCTTGGTCACAGCAGACATCAGACAGGGGTGATGTAAAAAGACCGTAGGTCAGAGGCTGAACCGGACTCACGGGATGGGGCTGATGAGCAGTGCATGCATTTCTGCAGTGTGTTGATTGAATATTTTTTTAAAGATTTTATTTATTTATTTGAGAGAGAGAGAAAGCACATGAGAGGGGGTAGGTCAGAGGGAGAAGCAGACTCCCTGCTGAGCAGGGAGCCCCATGTGGGACTCGATCCAGGTACTCCAGGATCATGACCTGAGCTGAAGGCAGTCGCTTAACCAACTGAGCCACCCAGGCGCCCAATTGAATATTTTTGGAGATTCTAGAAAATGTGTCAAAATGATAAATGGTCTCTGAGTTTGAATAAACTCTGGAAATCAGGCTTCTAGCTTGGAGGGAAAGGCTGGTTAAAGAAAGAAAAAGGCAGAAAATTTGCTTTTATTTAAGAAGGGTGGAAAAGAGAAATTACTTAGGCATACGGTTGAAATCAAGTTTAGGCGCTATCAGTTCTGTATAGGCAAGTCCTGTGGTCTCCAAGAACCTGTTTCTTTTTTCTTTCTTCCTTCCTTCCTTCCTTCCTTCCTTTCTTCCTTTCTTCCTTTCTTCCTTTCTTCCTTTCTTCCTTTCTTCCTTTCTTTCCTTCTTTCTTTCTTTCTTTCTTTCTTTCTTTCTTTCTTTCTTTCTTCTTTCTTCTTTCTTCTTTCTTTTTCTTATCAGTGAAAGAATCATGTTGGTGTGATGGTTAGTTTATTACATTAACTTGGTTAGGCCACAGGATCTGGGTGTTTGGTCAAACATTATTCTAAATGTTTCTGTGAAAGTATTTTTTTAGATGAAATTATCATTTAAATCAGTAGACTTTGAGTAATGCAGATTACCCTCCATTGTGTGGGTGGACCTCATCCAGTCAGTTGAAGAGCTTAATTAAAAAAAAAAAAAAAAGACTGACATCCCCCAAGGAAGAGGGAATTATGCTAGTAGACTGTTTCTGTACTTGAGGTGCAACTCTTTCCTAGGTCTTCAGCCTGTGACCTGTCTTCCAGATTTTGGATTTGCCAGACTCTATAATTGTATGAGTCAATTCCTTAAAATCTCTCTCTATCGCTACACACACACACACATACACACACACACACACACCCTACAGAACCTTGGTTCTGTTTCTCTGGAGAACCCTGACTAATACAGTGGATAAAATAATTTTTAAGTTATCCCGCTTATTCATTCAAGGCCTGAGGCACCTGCTCTGGGTCTGGCCTGGCACCTGGTACCTCGGTATTAATTTAAGCTCAGGGAGACCACGCCTGTCCCATTTCCTGTTGGGCCTCCAGTTCTCTGCACCGCACCTAGCACAAAAGTTGTTTCCAGTAAATGATCATTTCTTTTCCATCTTGAGCTCTTAAATCCTGGATCATTTCCAGAGGAGTGGGGGGTGGGGCTTGACTTAGAACTGAAGCAGGTTGGTCTTTCTGGAAGACTTGGAAAGCCAGGGCTAGAGAGGGAAGTTCAGGGAGCTCTGGGAAGGTCATAGGAGGGCTCAGGGTGGGAGTGCTATGAGCTGAGCATCTGCTTCCCTCTGCCCCGGAGGGCATCGTGCCTTCACACATAGGTGAAGGAGGACAAGCACCTCAGAGCATGGCCAGCTGAACTTGCCATTGTTGCAGCGAGCACGCTGATCATCTGCAGGGAGTCTTGGGCTTCGCACAGCACCAGCTAGCATGGATGTTAGCTCATCAGGTCTTCACAGATTTATCATAAAAGATTTACATCGTATACATATTTATCGTTCTTTTTTCCAGATGCAACACAATTTCCACAAACACTGCATATTTATTCCTTATAAACTCAAATTTATTATAGATTCCATTTTCTTTTTCTCTGCATGGGCTTATCTTTTCCTTTCTGGGTGTTTTCCTGATTTTAGAGATGCTTCTTTCCAAAGGCGTCCATTTGTTCTTATGCTCCCCGTTGCCATATAGCTCCTTATGCCTTACATCCTACATAATATTTTTCTGGCTCTCAATTTTTATTTTTACTCAAGTAAATTAAGATTTTTTTAAATATGTAATTAACAGATGCCTACTGTCAAAAATTTAAGAAGTTAAACATAATAAAGGAGTAGGCAAAATAGTACCCATAATTCTGTTAATATTTTGGTCTATTTACTTTAACTTGTAGCCTCTCTTTGTTGTTTATTATCCTTTTGTGCCTAACAATCTAGCCTAAGCATTTTGATATAAAAAATCATGAACCTTATTTTTAATGGCTGTCCATTTGGCTGTCTACCTTTGGGTATAATATCCTATACAAAACAATTTCCATAATGTTGGACATTTGGTTTGAATCTGCTTTTCCTAAAATGACTATGCATAACGCTTCAAAGAACATATTGCACCTACATCTCGTCTGCCTTTTGGGGTGCATATTTCGGAAAGACTCAATCATAATACTGGCTCACGTCTAGTGAGCAGTCCCATGGGCCAGCCCCTGTGCTAAATGCTGCCTGGTTCTTTCTGAAGCAGCCATATGGAATTGATACCATGCCTCCCATTTTTTAAAGATGAGAGCGTTTGAGAAGATTAGGCGGCTGGGACTTGTCCATGATGACCATTCAGTTAACAAGTGGCAGAGCCCAACTCTGAGGATGAACGGGTCCATGAAATCAAGGCCTGGCACCAGCCTGACACTTGGGAGGTGCCATCAGAGATGGCTGCTATCATTTCTATGGTGAGGCCTCCACAGCCCAGGTGTGAAAGTGGGTCTCATTCCCCCCCCTGCCTATAGGGAGTCTCTCTCTATCCCCATTTGTGTCCCTGTCTTGTGGCCCGGAGGATCGGGAAGCAGGAAACACACAGTGCTTCCGTAGGTGCTCGCCCACTTGGGGTTTGCCCTCACACCCCCTATGTCCTGGCCCATCTCTTCCATCTCCCCCGTTTTAGCACCAGTAGCCCACCGATCAGACACTCCCCTCCCCGCCCCCAGAGAAGGAGTGGTGTCCACTTCTGAGCCCAGGCCACCATACCAAGTAACGGTAGTACCAGAGAACTTGTATATCAGTATAGAGCATCAGGCTGCTCGCAGAGCTGCGTCCTTCGGCCTCCGAAGCCCCCACAGGGTGGGTGCCCACCACTGCATGCAAGAGGGGTGAGGCTCCCTTGGGCAGCGCTAGTGCGCCTTGTAGGCCTGCTCACCCCCTTGGCCACCTCTGCCTCCCAGGCTGAAGGAGCTCTGCAGACTCTTAACACGCCCCTCGTTCCTTTAGACAGAGCGGCCCTGCTAGGCTCTTCCCAGAATGCATCCTCCTCGGCAGGCACGTGAACTCTCTAGAGCCTCTGGAAGGACCTGTCATAGGCAGAGCTGAGGCAATGCTGTGTTTTACCCTGGAGGTAGCAGATTTGCCCATAAGGGTCGGAGCTGGTGTGGAGACTAACTCAGGTGTGCTGACTGTGCCCTGGGGCCCTCCTGAGCAAAGGCAGGACTACAACAAGGCAGACATGGGATGACAACATTAAATCCAGGGCTGGGAGAAAGAAGTTAAATTCTGTCTTTCTATTCGACTCTGGTCTCATTAGATTTCCAACAGATTTCATGCTTCCAAATGCATTTGCCACACAGAGCTGCTTGGGTTTCTTGGAGCCCTCAAAGACAGATGGTGGGGAGGGGGCGGTGGCTGTGTGGCCCGGGGTTTGGCTCTGGAAGCAGGGCTATTTGCAAGCAGGGAGCCTGAGGAGTGGGGGAGGGGAGAGAGGACATGAGCCCCAAGGGGTGCCCGGCTGATAGAAGATTCCCGCCCAAGTGCAGACCCAGAGCAACCTGCCCCTCCTCAGCTCTGCTCACTACCCACCCAGGTATGCTGGGAGAAGGACATCCACTTATGCAGTGGGCCGAGATGGAGAATCTCCTCGGGGCCTGCTCAGTGATTCCTGACAAAGTGGTTACCGGGTATCTTGGAGAAACCATCAGACCCCACATACGGCTTGGCTACATCCTTTCTGCTGCCTCGGATCCCGGGAGCCGGTGAGGTGGGGACTTGGGAAGGAGCCAATGCTGGCTGGGAGGCATTCTGGTTACACAGATGGGCCCCAGGTGCCACTTGGTGCCCAGGGTATCTTTAGAGAGAGTCTTTTTCATGAGAAGTCCCTGGACAAGGAAGGCGTACAGGAGAGGGGGCCAACAGGCAAGAGATCACAGGCCCGAGGGGCCTGGCGGCAGGTGAAACGAACAGAGAGCAGGCTTCATGGGAATAGCTCACGAGCCCTTGGCGTCCAATGCGGAGGCCAGTGGGTTCATTCTGCAGCCCGCTCTGGGGACAACACCACTTGTCTCTCCCCTCTCCTTTCTCCTTTCTTTCTTCCCTCTCTGTTATTCTTTTCTCCTCTGAAGGGTTTCTGATGTGCCCTACCAGTGGGGTTATCATGTCCCCCAGACCCCATATCCCTGAACCCCCAACCCCATGCAGTTTTTAAACCACCCTCCTGGGCCTACGGAGGGACCCATCACCCTTCCATCTGTGATGCTTGCAGGTGCCCTCCTGCCCACCCTCCTCTCCACAGGACGGGCTCCCCCATTCAGCTCTTCGGAGGGGTTCTGTCCCCCCAACTCCCATGGCTTTAGTCACTGTTTCTTCCTTGCAGGTTATCTGAGCATGGTGACCCATTTTCCAATCTCAGCATCCGATTCCCTGATATATGTGCACATGTCATATGTATGCATGTCTGTACATACACATATACTGTATGTATAAGCATGCATATGTCTGTAGGAATAAACAAAATCCTGTCCTTTGTCGCCTTTACCAAAAGCTCCAGACAACCTAGGCTGCACGGCTGAGCCCCCACCCACTTGGGCATTGTGCCCCAGCTTTGTCTTTGACGTTAGCTTCATTTGAGCTGCCTTCTTTTAGTGAGTTTATTTTTCTCTCTCAACTGTAAAATCACATTGGATCAGCTGTAGAGAGCAATCAGATACAGAAACATCGGGATTTCACCCGGGAGGCAGCCCCTCCAAAGTTGGTACCTGTTCTTCAGGGCGAGATGGGACTCATGGAGGGGCACACCCAAGCCCAGGGAGCAGTGGGTCAGGCAGATGGTGGACAGGCACAGCTGGGGCAAGGCGGCCGGGGGTGGGGGGGGATGAAGCAGCCGCATTCAGGGCCGGAAAAAGCCGTCCTGAGCTGAGTGCTGGAGCCCTGGGCTTCCGGGTGTGGGCTGGTGCGCTGCCTGCTTCACTGTCTCCCTCATGCCTCTGCTCTTCCCGTCTCCTGATGAACGTGGCATAGGTGAATGCAGTGCCCCATCTCAGCACTGGTGTCCAGCCTCGCGGCTGGCTGGGGGTGTGCTATGAATGGGAATGGTAGCCTGCCCGGCAGGGCATTTAGCTCCTCTCCTCCCTTCTCCCTCCTCTGCTGCCAGTGAGCCACTGCAGGCCCTGGGAAGAAGGAGGGTCGGCCCATGATAGGGCCTTCCTTGCTAGCTTGCTCTTTCCACCGGCGTGCATCTCCTCAGTGTGGCTCTTCTGCTGCTATAAAACCAGTCTGGGCAGCATCTCCAGCCCTCTTCCCACATAAGCCCCCTGAGCGGGGGGAGCACATGGCAGTCCACAACTACGTCTTCCCGCCTGAGCGTCCTCCACCACCCTCCTCATCCCACCTTTGTGTGTCAGCCCAGAGTCTACAGAACCCCTTCCTTGCTACTGCTGTTCAACTATGCCCAGCATCAGAAGCTCAACCTGCTCCTTCACCCCTGGCCGCCCCCCGCCCGCCCCCCCACCGGGTGCCTTGGCTCAGCCATGGCATTTCCCACAGACACGCCATGGAGCTCTTGTTCCTTCAGCTGGCACAGGGGTTCTGTGGAAAGGGGTCTGTGGTCAGAGCAAGGAGGTGCGTGTGAGTGGGTCTCTTCTGCAGGACTCCACAAACCTTTTTGGCTTCCAGTGTGCTTCTTGAGGCTCCTGTAGGGGTATTTAGTGTTAACCTTTTCCTAAACTCTTTTGGCCACAGCAAGCTTTTCTCCTCAGAACGTCTAATGACACCTCACAGAATACAGTTTGGAGAAGCGGTGTGGGAGAAGCTCTTTGTTTTCAAACTCGGCTCCTTGCGCATACTCTTAAAAATGATCCTTGTGGATCTTACCAAACACGTCACATTAGCAAATATTTTTTCATGAACCCTCTATGTGCAGTGTCTCCGCTCCGTCCCTGTGGTGTAGCAGATTCTTCTGTCCAAATTCTGTTTTGTGATAAAACCAGGCAAACTATGTTCAGCTTCTCTGCAAGGTTTGCTTCTGAGGTAGGAACAGTTTTATTACAGAAAGAGTCCTTTCCAAGTGAGCACAATCATTTACTGCTTCACAGCTACTAAGTTGACATTTAGAATTCAGGTGTCACCAAGAGTGCCTGAGTACCATGTTATCTGTGATATTATGCCATGGGTCACTCTCCTCCTGTAGGACTGAACCCTGGCAGCTCACCCCATTACAGGGAGGTCTCCTGGTTTGCCATTACTTGAGGAGTGAACTCCCACCTGATTGAAACAACTCAAAAGGGGGAGAGGAGAAGAAAGAGGAGGAGGACAGAGCGAGGAGGAAAGGGTGAGGGTGACCAGGAAGGAGAAAGTGAGGCACAGGCAGTGCCTTCCACCCTGTGGGGACTTTGGGCAGCAAACGTTGCCAAGCCTCCCAGCTTCACTATCAGTGTCTGTTGCATGGGCACGGGGCTTTTACCTGTTTTAGGTATGGTGGCGTTTTGCTTCCTCATGGGAGTAGATGAGGGTGGTGATTATGTAGACGAAGAAGCCAACATGTATTTTTTTCCAAATAGCATTCCAAGGCCTTGAATTCCTAGGGAAGTTGCATAGGGTCTTAAAGGCCCTGAGGTGTGGGGATATGGGCTCTGGTTCCAGCAGCATCACTGCTAATGGGTGACCTTGGTCAAGTCCCTTGGCCTCTTTGGGCTCCACCGCACTCATGAATAAGGTGAAACTCAGTCCCAGCCACAGTTCTAGATGCAGTGCTTATGAGGGCTGAGCCAGGAGCAAGGCAATGGAGATGGATGGAAGTGCTTTTAGTATATTCACAAATTTGTGCAATCATCAGCACTATCTTCTTCCCGAATATTTTCATCATCCCAAGAAGAAATTCATACCCATTAGGAGACTCTCAACCATTTGCTCCTCCCCATAGCCCCTAGCACCACTAATCTGCTTTCTGTCTCTATGGATTTACCCACTATGGACATTTCATATAAATGGAATCATATAATATGTGATCTTTTGTAATTAGCTTCTTTCACTTTGCATCATGTTTTCAAGGTCCATCCACACTATAGCATGTATCAATACTATATTACTTTTTATAACTGAATAGTATTCCATTGAATAGATATGCCACATTCTTTTATCTGTTCATAAAGTGGAAGTTGGGCTGTTTCTACTTTTTAGTCCTTATAAATAATGATAAGCATCTGTGTATATTTTACACGTGGACATACGTTGTCAATTCTCTTAGGTTTGGAACTGGAATTTCTGGGTCATTTGCCAACTTCATGCTTAACTTTTTCAAGAACTGCAAAACTGTTTTCCAAAGTGGGGAATCATTTCCTATTCCCACCAGCAATGTATGAGGGTTCCAATGTCCCCACATCCTCTCTAATACTTGTTACCATCCATCCGTCTATCTTTTTGATTATAGCTGTCCTGGGGGTGTGAAGTGTTATTTCATTGTAGTTTTAAATTGCATTTTGCTAATGATTAATGTGATTGAGCATCTTTTCATGTGCTTATTGAGGCTATTGATACATTTTCAGAGAAATTTCTATTCAATTTTTTGCCCATTTTTAATTAGGTTGTCTTTTTATTGTTGAGTTGTAAGAGCTCTTTTTTCTTTTAAAGATTTTATTTATTTATTTATTTATTTGAGAGAGCATGCATGCATGCAGGGGGAGCAGCAGAGGGAAAAAGAGAGAGAGAATCTCAAGAAGACTCCCTGCTGAGCGCAGAGCTTGAGGTGGGGCTCCATCTCAGGGCGCTGAGATCATGACCTGAGCTGAAATCATGAGCCAGACACTTAACCAGCTGAGCCACCCAAGCGCTCCTAAGAGCTCTTTATATATATATATATATATATATATATATATATATATATATATATTCATTCTAGATACTAGTCCCCTATCAGGTATATGATTTGCAACTATTTTATCTGACTCTATGGGTTATTTTTTCACTTTGTTCTTAGCGTCGTTTAAAGCTCAAAACCTTTTAATTTTGATGAAATCCAATTTTTGTATTATTTCTTTTTGTTGATTGTGCTTTTAGTGTCATATCTAAGAAACCATTACTAAATCCAAGACCATAAAGATTTATATCTGTGTTTTCTCCTACATGTTTAATAGTTTTAGTTCTTACATTTGGAAATCTCATCCATTTGAGTTAATTTTTATAGTGCACTCTCTTAAGATATTTACCTCAATTAAAAACAAAACAAAGCCTCTGAGTTGGGCCAAGCCAAACCCTCCCGTGGGTTGCCAGTTGCAAGTTTTGACCAGGGGTTCTCTAAGGGCTCTCTGCTTCTTCTTTGTCAGGATGCCTGCTTTTTGTGAGTTAGTGGAGAATCACCTAGAACCTAGGGGATGAGTGTTTGGAGCAGGACCTCCAGCAGCAGGACAGGCCCATGGGGGCTATCCGGGGGCAGGGAAGTGTGCTAGATCTTCTGAAGAGGAAAGCCAAATCGCCGTGGATATGCTTGTGAGCAGGCCTCAGAACTGGGTAAGGCCTTACCAGTTTAAACTTAACCTGACTGTAGGTTCTGTGGGCTCAGGCCTGGCATGCTCGCTCATACATGTCCTCCCAAAGCCCAAGCACTCGCCTGGTTTCTGGAGGTCTGGGTCCTGTTGTTATTTCTCCTATAACCAGTTGTGTGATCCTAGGTCACTCACTGAATCACTCTGAGCCTCCAGCTCTTGCCCTGAAACAGGACATAGGTGACCTTGTATTAAGGGTTTTGATAATTGCTTGAGACCAACTGACATGAGGTGCTTCCAGAAATTCAGCTGATTGAATCATGGAAGTGTTGACCAGTGTTTCCCCGAGTGTCTTACTACCATGCAAATGTGAGACACAGTGGTTTTGTGGTTGAATGACTGAGAAATACTAAATCAAACATAGGTTTCTTTGTTACAGGATTTTCCAGAGCCTTTCTGAGAACATGTAGCCTCAATCTGTTGGAGGGGGTTGGGCTACGCAACATTTCCTAAATGAGTTTAACTATGAAAGAAATATTGTCAATTGGGAATGCTGCCAATTTCAAACAATGTGAATGAAACCACAGTCATAGAACGGGGTTTGTGTGTGTGACGCCGTGTGGGTCAGGGGCCACAGTAGCCAACCTGGTACAGGGAAATATGCCTTCCAGAGGAAACCTTGCATGTTGGTGTGCCTATAGAAGTCCACCAGTCTGGTCTGCATTATGAAAGGAGACTCTGGTCAGCCTCTGGGGTTTTCTGATTTTCACTTCTGGCTAATCTGCCATTCAGGACTGCCCACATTCCTCTCTTGGGCAGCAATGAAGGGCCACTATACCATGAACCCCAGAATCTACCTGACCTGTCCCAGATCAGTGGGGCTTTGATCTTTGATCATGTCCGAGGTAGAAAGCCAGGTGTCTCTGGGCTCCCCTACCAGCATTACTGGCAGTACAACGGGCCAGGCCACTGGGAGACTGAGTCCTAGGGTTTTGGAAAGAGTCCCAGGCACAGGGAGGTAAGGAAAGGACTGGCAAGGCCACTGCAAGGTGACCTTTCTCATTTTATCAGCCCAGGTCGGTTGCTTATTATTGTGAGGAGTTTGGGATGGGATGGATAGAGATAGTGATGAAGGAAGAACTTATACACAAAAACAATTTAACAATTTATTCAATAATAATTTTATAATATATTCTTTTTATATTCGATTTAATTCCCTGATTTTGCAGTGTTAGACAAATGTTTGCATTATTTTACATTCCTAAAGTACCGGTTGGGAGTTGCATGATGGGTTGGAGGTGAGCATGAGGCATGGAAGACGGAGTTCTGTACCAGAGACAGGTAGGTGAAAAGGAATGTTAGACTGTAGCTTTATTCTGCACATAGTCAAAAATGGTGCCCATGGACAAGTGTTCATTATATTACAGCATAAGTGTGGCCAGTTGGGCCAATTTCTCTCTCCCCGCAAACCTGGAGGCTTTTTTGGGTCAGCAAGGTCACTTCCTTGCATAGGATCTTCCTCAAAGGCTAAGGAGACCTGACCTCTGCCCACCTTCTTTTGCTGACCTAATCTGGCTCTGCTTTGGCACAAGGCTTGTAAACCTTCCTCACCAATTGAGTATGTTTCGCTGGTAGAACTGCTAAGGAGATCCAAGTTCCAAATATCCAACCCATTTGTGCTGGGACAGAGGTGAGGCTAACACAGGCTCTGCTCCTGGGGACATCAAAGTCTCACCAAGGGAGACTGTGCCCACATAACCACAGCACAAGGCTGAGAGCAGTAAGATCTCCAAGGAAGGCAGATATAGAGAGGAGTGGAAGATTGTTTCCAGCTAGTGTGAAGGACAGGAAACCTTCATGAGAATAGAATGATTTATTTTATTTTATTTTATTTTATTATGTTATGTTAATCATCATACATTAGTTTTTGATGTAGTGTTCCATGATTCATTTTTGCATATAGAATGACTTTTTAAAAGAGTCTTTAAAGATGGTAGGACTTGAATACACTGAGATGGGGAAAGGACTCGTGGCTTCTTCCAAAAATCCATGAAGGGGAGCTGCAGTTATATGACAAGATAATGTGCTGGACCAGAATGTGCGCAGTCTTATATACTGGGCTCTGGGGGTTGACAATTTAAAGCAGTTTGACACCTCTTTCTGTTCCAAGACCATTTCATTTGAGGTTCAGGGATGGCTTCAGAAAGGGGGGCGTGCTCCTCTTAGTGCTTTATTTTGGTAATGAGTGAAAAAGCTTATAGCTCTAAATACCATCTATATGCTAATGTCTGCAGAATTTACATCTCCAGTCAAGACCTGAGCTCAAGAATCATATATTCACCTGCTGACTTGACATCTCCCCCAGGATGGCTTTCAAACTCAATGCATCCTACTTGGAACTCTTGATTTTCTCCTTCACATCAATTGCTCCCCACTCTTTAGCATCTCAGTAAATGGCATCATCACAGATCCAGGTGTTGAATCAAGAAAGTTAGGTCATTCTTGATCCCTTTTCTTATCCTCCTCAGCCCTGCTTCCACTCCACCAAATATGTTCCTGTCTCTGTTTGTTCCATCTCTACCCTAGGGCCCAGCCCAGTCTGCCATGGCCTCGCCTCTTCTTAACAAAATCAATTCCTTACCAGCCCTCCTTGACCAGACCCCACTCTGCTCTCTGATGTGTCTCCTTCCTCTCTCTCCAGGCCCACAAAGGTGCAGCCACACTTTCCTGTTGTTCCCTACTACCATGAGGTCATTCCTTCCTGAAGCCTTTGCACTTACTACCCTCTCGGTCTAGAAAATTATTTCCTCTGATCTTCTGTGTGGCTGGCTGTTACCTTAAAGTCTAAAGCAACTTCCACTCCTCATTCCTGTCCCCTCATTTCCCTTATTGTCTCCAAAGCATTTATCAATATATGAGATTTTTTTCTGCATTAATTTATTGTCCATCTTCTCCTCCCCTTCTCTCCTCACTAGAATGGAAGCCCCACAAGCCCAGTGAGAGTAATTTTATTCTGTGTCCGGCTCACTGTTGCATCCTCTGCACCTGCCACCTTGTAGGAGCTCAAAAAAATATTTTCTAACATATTTATAATGCAAAATGTCAAACACATACAGAAGTAGATAGCATAGTGTAATGAACCCACTTCTGCTTATCACTCAGCTTCAACAATTTCTCAACCTGAGGCCAATCTGTTTTCATTTATCCGCCTGTGTTGAAGCAAAACTGGTTATCATATCACTTTATCTGTAAATATTTCAGTGTATATCTCTTAAAGATAAGTGTTCTTTAGGAAAAAAATAACTACAACACCTTTTTCACATAATTCACACGAATCCCTTAATATCGAATATCCAGTGAGTTTTCAGAATTCCCTGAATGTCTTGCTTTCTTTTTTTTTTTTTAAGTTTGTTTGACGTGTTCTAAAGAAGGTCTTTAAATTACAATTGATTTACGGTGCCTTTTCAGTCTTAACCTATAGCTCTCTCTGCAACCCTCTTGATTTTTTCTTAAAATCTGTTGAAGAAACTAGGCCCAGCAGGGTACCCACTAGTCTAGGTTCGCTAATTGCATTCCAATGGTGTTGCTTGACGTGTTCCTCTGTCCCCTGCATTTCCTGCAGATTGGAAGTAAGAGGCTTGAATAGATTCAGGTTTGTTCCTTTGGAAATAATACTACTGCAGGCTCATATTCCTCCATTAGGAGGCACGGTGTATCGGTCATCCCTTTGTGACATTAGAGGTATTGATTCTTATTGTCCAGATCCAGTATTTTATTCGAGTTTACAAAACGTTAACATTCTAATTCTGTCATTCCTTCTGCATATGTTAGCTGGAATACTTTTAGAAGAAGCTTACCGTCATTAGTTGTTTGGTTACCCTGAGATATAGTTTGTATAGGAAAGGCAGAGAAAGGCTTGATTCTTTCTTTTATCAGATTTCAAGAAAACAATTTGGTTCCTACATCCTCCAAAGTTGACCAATGAGGATTTTTTGTTTTAAGTATCATCATGAGCTCATAGATTTAAATATACTTGATGCATTTCAATCAATAGAAATATGTTGAATTAATGAGTGAATAATTGAACAAATACAAATTTAGAACTTTCTATAGGCTTTTAGTTTTTTCTTTCCAGACTTTATAGTCCCAGATTACATATGCAAAACCATTGCATGATTTTTTTCTTGAGTTAATTCTATTCCTTGAATTTTTACTTAGTACTCTGGGGTTTAATTGAATAAGTAAAAAGCAAGCCCTGCTTTTAGGAATATTCCTATCCATCTGCTACTGAACAAAACAGTTTTAATTAGATCTTGAATCTCTTCATTTTTCAAACCTACTGATATGTTTCCCACCTGAGAAGGTGCTGGTCACTAGCCCAGAAGCAGCGACACTGGCCTGGGTCTGTTTCAGGCTCCTATGCTGTGGAATTGGGCCAGTTACCTTCCCTCTGTGCCTCAGTTTCCCCACTTGCACAGGTAGGGATGACACCAGGTCATTACCAGGGCCCTTTCTAATTCTTATATGATGCGGGGCACCTGGGTGGCTCAGTCTGTTGAGTGCCTGACTCTTGGTTTCAGCTCAGGTCATGATCTTGAGGTCATGAGATCGAGCACTGCACGGGCCCCATGCTCAGGATGGGGTCTGCTTGAGATTCTTTCCCCCCCGACTCTCCCTGACCCCTGTTCCTCCCCACTCACATGCTCTCTCTCTTAAATAAATAAATAAATAAATAAATAAATAAATAAATAAATAAATAAAATCTTTTAAAAAATAAATAATCCTTATATGATGAGAACTTCTCCCTTCTCCCTGCTACATGTGACCTCTAGGTAAAGGCCATGTGAACATGTCAGAAGGGGCAAGCAAGGCAGCAGTGCAGTGGTGGGGAGTTAGGACGGAGAGCCCGGAGGGAGAGCCCACCAGGACATAATTCAACCGGCTGCTCAAAAGGAACCGTGACTGGAATATATTTGTCATTCTGTGTGCTCTTTTCTTTGAAAGCTTTCTAGAGTTTAGTGGGAGCAGTGGGTGCTCACCAGGTTAGGAAAGATTTCTGGGAGTGTTTGGTGCTCTCTGAAGGAAGAAACACTGGGTGCTGGCTGGGTGCCAGAGCCTGGTGCTCTAGTGCCTGAGCCATCCCACTCTGGACCCCGCACTTCCTGACAGGGCTGCTCCCACACCTTCAGTGCACCCCCACCTGTCCCTGTGCCCCCCCCCACCCCCAGGAGGCAGAGGCAGCCTGGCCCACCCCTGGCAGCATGGCCCATCTGGGAATTCAGACATTCAGAGTGCCAGAGAGTCCTCTGGGCATTTTCCTTTTGTCTGCACGGGGTTAGATTGCCTGAGAATCGATAGCCTGAATTCTGGGAGGTTTCTGATGAGCAGGCCTACTGCTGAGCTGTTGTCTGCATCCCGCCCTCCAGTGGCAGGCCCCCCCTTTCCCATCTCTGTCAGCGTGTGACCCACGTTCCCCAGAGAAAATCAGCTTATTTGATGCTCACATGGACCTGATGAGGTATCCAGAGGTGATGGAATGTCTCTTTTCCCCGCTTCCCAAAACTAGCTGCCAATAGCTGGAGGATGATGGACTTTCTGTTAGCCAAGGATGGGACCTCGGCTAATAAGGGGGTGTGGTGGCTTACATGGCATCATCTTCAGCTCCTCTCACCCCTTCTGTGGGACAAAGGGAGGCTGCTATCCTGCCTCCATCCCACCACCCTCATTGTTCTCCATCACTGTTCCCTTCTCTTCCTGGATGTGCAACAGTGGGCAGCAGACTCTAAGAAGGAGGAGGTATGCTCTGGACCCTGCAAGGGGGCTGGCATGGTGAGGAGCCCCATACCTTTCTCCTCAGTACCTTGTGAGTACTGTCAGACTGTTCTTCCATTTGAGGCATCTGGGGATGAATGGACGGTCAGAGTCCCATTGGTGGTGGAAAACCATCCCACGAGGTGGTTCCTGGCATCCATTTAGAAAGAAGAGAGAGTCGTGAGACAATTGAAGATCCATATGGAAGACAAGCAAACTCAGACCCTTTCCTCACACCACATGCAAATATTAAATCAAAATGGATCATAGACCTAAATGCAAAAACTAGAACTATAAAACTTGTTAGAAAAAAAAAATTGCGACCTTAGGGCAAAGATTTCATAGACATGACTCCAAAAGCACGATCATAAGAGAGAAAATTGATAAATTGGACTTCATCAAAATTAAAACTCTTGCTCTTCAGAAGATACCATTAAGAAAATTAGGAGACATGGCACAGACATGAGAGAAAAAAATACTTGTACCTCATAAATCTGATAAGGGACTCATAATCAGAATATATAGAATCCTTAAAACTAAATTAGTAAGAAGTCAAACAGGAGCACCAGGGTGGTGGAGTTGGTTGAGCGTCTGACTCTTGGTTTCAGCTCAGGTCGTGATCTCAAGGTCATTAGATCAAGCCCCGCATCGGGCTCCAAGTTGAACGTGGAGTCCACTTCAGATTCTCTCTTCCTCTTCCTCTGCTCCTCCTGTTCATGCTCTCTCTTTCTCTCTCTCAAATAAATAAATAAATCTTAAAAAAGAAGAAGTCAAACAACTCAATTTTTAAAATGAGCAAAAGTTTTGAAGAGGCAGTCTGGCCAAGAAGACATGTAAATTGTTGATATGCACATGAAAAGATGCTCAACATCATCCATCAGCAAGTAAATCCAAATCAAAAACACAGTGAGGTTACCACTTCACACCCAGTAGGATGGCTATAAATTTAAATTTTAAGAAGAATGGAACCCTTGTACACCAGTGGGAACATAAAATTGCGCAGCCACTTTGGAAAGCAATATGGCAGTTTCTTAAGTTAAACCTAAATTTACCATACAATCCAGTAATTCCACTAATGGGTTTCCACCCAAGAGAATGAAAACATGTGTCCACACAACAACTTGCATGCAGATGTTCACAGAAGCATTATTCATACTAGCCAAAAAGTGGAAATAATACAAATGTCTATTAACTGGCAAATGGATAAATAAAATGTGCTATGTCCCTACAATGGAACATTATTCATCAATGAAAAGGAATGAAATGCTGATGTATGCTACAATATGGATGAACCTCAAAAATACTAAGTTAAATGAAAGAAGCCAGATGCAAAGAAAATATAGATTGAATCTATGAAATATCCAGAAAAAGCTAATTGGTAGAAACAGAAAACAGATGGGTGGTTGCCTGGGGTTGGGGGTGGGAGCAGTTATTGTCAGCAAATGGGCATGAGGGAACTTTGGGGGAGGTGATAGAAGTGTTCTAAAATTGGATGGTGGTGGGGCGCCTGGGTGGCTCAGTTGGTTAAGCGACTGCCTTCGGCTCAGGTCATGATCCTGGAGTCCCGAGATCGAGTCCCGCATTGGGCTTCCTGCTCAGCAGGGAGTCTGCTTCTCCCTCTGACCCTCTTCCCTCTCATGCTCTCTATCTCTTATTCTCTCTCTCTCAAATAAATAAATAAAAAATCTTTAAAAAAAATAAAATAAAATTGGATGGTGGTGATGGTTGCACAACTCTGTAAATTTATGAAAAATTTTTGAACTGTATACTTACAATTAATTTTATAGTATATTCATTATACCTCCATAAAGCTATTTAAGGAATAAAAAAGAAGGGAGAGAAGTAGGTTCCAACATGTGCTTTGCCAAAGATACCACGGAGGAGAGGGAGAAAAGGGGAGACTGGGCTGAGGACCCCTTGGAACATGCAACGTGCACGTCTCAGCCTCCAGGGAGGATGCAGAGCCTGCCTGGTCCAGCCCACTGAGCTGAGTCTTGAGCACCTTCCACTAACCCCTGCAGGAGTGGCAGTCCCAGGCAGCTTGCAGGTTCAAACCTTAAGCCTCAGCTCCTTTCAGCCTCCTCCAACTGCAGCTCCTTCTCTCTCTCTCTGTCCCACATAGCATGGATGTCCTCCTGCTCTCTGCACCCTCTTGGCCACTATGCTTCTCTGACTTGCTGTCATAGCTCCTGTCCCCAGCTCTGGTGTCAGTCATCCCTCCCACCCGCTCCATTGTCCTAGAACCTGGTGCTTTGGCCTCTGATGGGCTCACGCTGCTTTCTGGAGTACATCACTGGGACATGAGACGGCTGGGCTTGGCCTTGTTCAAAGGGTCTCAAACGTGGGGAAGAAGAAGACATGGTAGAAGGAGCTGACTGGATGGAGAGGGTGTGGAGTCAGGGGAGCTGAAGGAGCAGCATGTGGGATGTTGGACACACAGCACGTCCCTGCACACACAAGAAGAACTGGAGAAGCCCACGGAGCACCTCTTGGGGCCAAAAGCCAGCAACTGCAAGTAGGACATTCAAGAGCAGCTAAGGCCTTTTGGGTTGACTTTGCCGAAATTCAAGAACTGAACCCCCACTGGAAGGTTCACCTTTACTGTTGGCTTATTGTCCTTTACTTCTGAGTATTAACCAGCCCCTCAGAACTCTGAGGCCAATTTTGGAGCCCTTATAATGTGGCAGACCCTATATATAGAAAGCATGTAATAGGCATCAATTCACTTAATCCTTACAAAATCCTTTGAAGTAGGTGCTGTGGTATCACTCCATTTTGCAAATGATGGAACTGAAGTCCAGAGGGTAAAGCAAGTTATTCAAAGTTTGGAATCAGCAGCAGAGCCTGGAATTGGAGCCCAAGGAATCAGTCTAGTTCCTACATACTCTGCCTAGTGTGGGTTTGATGGGGTAAGAAGCCAGACTCTTAAAGACCCACTATGAGAAGGCTGGAGGTCTTCACGACAAGCTCATCCACTGGGCCCAGCCTGGGGAAGAGGAGGGAAAGGAGTGCTCTGGACAGAGGAGAGGCATGGGTCCTTCCAGGAACATGTCCCGAGAGCCTGTCTGCTGGAGCGAGGGGAGCTGGATGGGCAAGGTGACCGAGCCTAGCTCCCTGGCCCCAGCTGCTATATCTGTAGTGTGCACATAGATGGAAGCCTGGGCCAGCAGCTCTGTCCATCCTTTTGCACACTTTGGCATGGGCAATGCAAAGCCAGCACCTTCTTTGGCCACAGCCAGCTTGTGGGATGGGGGGGTGTCTTCCTAAAAAGCAGTCTGTAAGGTCATTGTGCTGATGACCAAGGACCAAGGAGAAGGCACCACTTGTGTAAGAAGGAGGTGGGCTGAAGCAGAGGGAGGTTGGAGCTGCTTTGTGCTCTGCCCAGAAAAACCTGATCATGCATTTTTTCTTAGGGAGGATTGGGGCCCACAGCAGCAGGGGGCTGGTCCTACAAGAATCCAGTGACAGAAGAGTCTTGAAATTCAAGAGAAGTTTTATCTTCTCCTAGTGTGGCTTCAGAATCAACCTGTACTTTTTGAGCACTTGCTGTATGCTTGGCTTCCTGGGCAGAAGCTTTCTCATGGATCTTGCCAGGCTCCCTTTCTTCTCTGATCCTTTTTTCTTTTCTTTGATTTCTACAATCACAGTATCCTCCAGAGAAGGACCTCAGGATAAGAGTACTTGTGAAGAGTTACCTCCAGCACCTAATGTCTAACAGCACAATGCTGAGCCCAAAACAGTGTCCTGGGAAGTTGTGGACATGAGTTTAAAAATCCAACCACCCACTGAAGGGTTACTCGCCATAACATATACTTAGAGAATTGTGCTTCTCTTGGGCTTGGCAGTGATGACCCAGAGGGCTAGAAGAGTCAATCATAGAGCTCTGAGCCTGCAGAATGATGGTAACCTGCTTATGGGCCGTGTCTCCATCCAAATGGGTCCCATTCTTCCATTCAGTTCAGACCCATACTTCCATCTAAAGGCCTATGCCTCTATTCAAAGGGGCACCGATGTCTCTATCTAGTTGTGCCTTGTGAGGACACTTCTGCCTGCTGTTGTCACCACAAATTCTTTGACCCCATTGACGCAAGTGCTCTGAAAGGCTCTGCCTCCAAACCTCATGTGAGGGGAGGCCTCAATCCACTTCCCGCCTCCCGGGGACCAGCCTTTTATTTAAGATTGTGCTGGCGGAGAGCTGGGCACGGAGGCCCTTGAAGAGCAGTCCCGAGCTCCCTCAGGGCTGTTCTCCTTCCCTTTCCCTTCAGCTTGATTATTATTCCAAAGGCCTCGTTATGGAAATTACAAAATAATGGTTCTGCAATTTGTGTGTGTGTGGCTGTGTGCACGCTAATTGTCATCCGTGTACCCTCTCTCAAAGGGGCTGCAGAAGGATCTGGACGAGGCTCACTCTCTGCCACAGCCTTGCCTCCCTCCCCTCCCTCCCTTTGTCACCTGTCACCACAGCCATCTCCCTTCCCCAGGGCATGGGGATGGCATGGATTATCTGACCAGAAATGACCACCCAAGCCCACCTACACATGTCCAGAGGGGCCCAGGCCTCCGAGATATTTCTTGGCTGGAAGAGGAGATGTAGATCTCTATCTGTGAAGCACACACACTGTTTTAGCAGAAACCCTGTTTATTTGGGGTGGTTTTGGGTGGCTGGTGGAGATAGGCACAGTGCCCCCTTGGCACGGTCACTGTGGCATCTCCACATCCCTGGCTTGCCCCATCCTCCTGGGTGAGGGGTTTACTTGCAAGGTTGGGAAAGGGAGGGTGGGGGGAGAGGTGACTTGGGGGAGAGGTGTTATTACTGCGAATCCTGGTCCAGGCATGATGCTCTGAGTGGGGGGATGTCTTGTCTTCAGGGGGAGGTTCCCAGGGAGTGGCTCTGAGCCAGATGCCGTTCAGAAGGGGCAGAAGGCAGACAGGGCAGGAGGAGACACGAACGGGAACGACCTGCCGCAAACCCAGATTAGTCAGATTCTTTCTAAAGGAAATGGTTTGGGGAGAAAGCAAAGCTTTCTTTTCAAGGAGGGATAAATTGCTTTAATGGAATTACCCCTGGGGACACTCAGGGTGGGGCAAAGGCAGAACCTTCAGAGGGCCACGTTGGGACCGCACGAGGAGAGTGTGGTCCTGGGGCGGGGGCAGCACGTGTGAGAAGGACACAGAAGCACTTGCTGGCAGCAGGACAACTTGGCGTCTTTAGGATTTGAGTGCCAGTGAGATGGCTGGAGGTCATGATCAGAGGCCTCAACCCCTACCTGGTCTCAGCTTCCATCAGGCTCCGGAGCGATGTAGACCTGGGTTGGAGGTTAGTGCTTTCACATACAGCTATAGCTGTAGGTCTTGGCATGAGCCACTTAACCCCGCTGTGCCTTGGTTTCCACATTTATTTAAAGGTGTAGTGACAGCACTGACTTCGCAGGCTGGTGGGAGAATCGAACACGACAACATAGCTAAGTCTTTAGCATAGTATTCACCCAGAGCAAGTCCTCGTCCACAGTGGCCGTTTCCTGTTATCCACAGCACGTAGTTATTGTGTTGTTTTAAGAATCCCGTGATATAGTTATATAATTTGTTGAGCTCTAGCACAGCCCCTGGCATGTAACCACTGTGTATTCAGTGTCAACTGCTTTCACACCCAACCTCTTCTGGTTCAGACAGACATCTTCCATTCCAAATCTCCATCCCATCTCCCACTAGAGAAGTGAGGAGAATCAGGTGGGGAAAAGGAGCTGTCCAGCCTAGGGTCCTACCTTATCCATTCTCTGCCATCAGCGAAGCTCACAAAGTCTTTGAGGAATTTCAAATTCCTGTACCTTTGAGTATGCTCCTCACACGTTCTTAGAATGTATGGCATAAAAGGAGGTCTTTGGGAAGCATTAATTTTAACCTATTTTAGTAAAAAGCTGTGCGCTGAGAGGAGAAAGGGAGCTGACATCGAAATATGGCAGGTGATTTCAAATAGAATCAGATTTAATAGAGGAATGAAAAACTCTTGAAAGAGCGGGGGAGACAGAGGTCAGACGAGGCCACCGAGTCCTCTCAGGTTGGCCACCAACTTCAGGGAGTCTGTAACCAGAAGATGCTGTTGCCCATGGTCACACAGCTGCCTCTAGCCACCGAAGCAGGAGCAGAGAAAACAGCTGCAGGTTGCTGTAAAACGTCACATGCACCCAAACCCACAGGCTGCTCCCCACCCTTACAGAGAGCCACATCCCAGGTGCTGTCTCTTTTCCCTCTCGTTGGCGAGCTCTAATCCAGACCCATAGGCCAGCATTCTGGGAAATGTTGTTCCCCTGCTGCCAGCCCCTGTGAGCCTGAACAAAGCATAAAAGGTGGTGAGGGCTGATTTTCCAACGGATAACCTGTGGAGGTGGGGATCTGACCCTTTTAAGATCCTAAAGGCCGTGCTCATGAGTGCAGAGGCAGGAACAGCATCAGGATGACACCACCATTTTCTTGTGGGCAGAGAGCTCAGAGCTGCACGGTTCATGGGGGAGGAAGGGAAAGGAGAAGCTGAGGCCTCGGTACCTCTCTGTGAGGCAGATGGAGCAGCGGCAGGAATGGGAAGATCTCAGCAAGGGATCCAGGCTGGGAGGCATTAAATTCAGGCCCTCCCTGGCATGGGTGATTGGTAGGGTAGGTGGGACTCAGAGTTACAGGAAATCCTGTGCTGCCCCTGAAACTGGATCAGGGCCACGAGAAGAGCCTGGGGAAGCCAGGGCTTCGGTTGGAGGACTACAGGCTCACCATGGACAGACAGGAGAGCCATAGAGCCAATGGGGATATAGGACAATCTTATGATGAATTTGGTTCAACAAGTACCCAAAGCCACCACCTGGGTTGGGCAGGACCTCAGACACAGAAGGGTACAAACATGACCTGGGGAGAGCCTGTGCTCTCAGAAACATATGGTTTAGTGAGAAAGGACGATGATGGTAGTGGTGCTGGTGGTGAGGAGGAGAGTGATGAACTGAATCTTTTGGCTGCTTAGTCTACAAATAATTTACATAGGTTATCGAGGTTAATCTCCAACAGTGCAGGTTGGTACTCTTATTATTATGTACTAGCATTATATGCTATTATTATGATAACAGGAGCTATGATTATTCCTAATATACAGATGGGGAGCCTGAGGCTTGGAGAGGTTGGTGACTCGCCTGTGGTCACAGCTGGTAGGAGGTGGAGCCAGGATCTATCTGTGGACTCCCTGACTCCATATCCTGTTGCTATAATACAAGATAGATGGCGCTGGTGGGGAAGACAGGATGCGAATGGTGCTCAGAGGGGCATTCTGGGAGGAGACATTCATGCCAACGAGGAAGTGAGGGACACAGCCCTGGCTAGGGTGGAATGTGAGGTCACGCGTAGGGGATGGGCACATTTCAGGGGCAGAGAGAGGTGAGAAAGGCATCCAGAGCGTGGGATCCTTGTTAGCAACATCTTGGAAGGTCATCCACAGTCATATAGTAGGGAAAAGTAAAAAAAAAGTCTGAGCTCTTGAAAGTTTGGCCTATACCCACTTTTTTGCTTATTTTCCATGAGTATGTGAGTGCTGTTTATGTACCGGCAAGCAAAGGTACACAGGGAACTGGGAGCAGTGCAGTGGGGGAGGCAGGCAGGTAGACAGCCAGCCGTAGCTGGGGTGGGGAGTTCTGCCGTGAAGGCATCTGGGAGTCTGGGACTGGTGCAGAGGAGGGCAGTTCTGACACGTGGGTGGGAAGTTCTCAGGCAGCTGCCAGCCATGGGTGGGCAGGGGCAGCAAGAGGCTGCAAGGGAGTGGGGCCACCGATCCGAGGGGCTGTGGAAAAGCCACGCTCAGGCACAGGGCTTCTTTGCCAAATCAGGGGATGTGTTAGATGGGAGGGTGACACCATCAGATCCCAGTTTCTGGAAGATTTCTCTGGCAGGTATGCAGAGGAGGCCAGCAGAAGTTGAGGAAGTCAGGCAGGTGGTGACAAGACAAGGGCCTGCGCTGAGGTGGGGACAGACATGAGGAGATTTGACAACAGATAGCTCGGAATGTAGAGACAGCAGGATGTGGTGACTGTTGGATGCGGGGGAGGGGAGGGAGGGTTAGGGAAGCAACAGATTATGGGACATTTGCTTGTGGGCTGTCCACAGAGATTGAAAACACAGAAGAGGGGATGAAATAATTAGGGCAAGGCTCGGATCCCAGCAGAAGAGGCATGAAATGGGGCTGGGAGTGAGAGGGATCGGGGTGGGGTGGGGTTCCTCTCTGTCACAGGAGAAGCTTCTCCTGAGTTCACGGTGGCCGGTTTGGGAGGGGGTGGCAGATGGGGGTGGTGAGCCTCCCATTTCTCTAACCGGAGCTTTTAATTGTGTGTGGTAGGCGGGAGTGAGTGCTACATGGGTCAAGTTAATAAAAGCCTACACATTAAAAATAATGATAATAAAGGCCAAATGAATCGCTCACATTATTGGTGCCTCTTGCCGCATCCCCTGGCTTTCCAGGAAGCCTGAGGCAGTCCTTGAGGCCCTGGTGTCCATGGGTCTCCAGTCCCATCCTAGGCCCCCCTCACTTCCCAGGAGCAGGTAACAACGGCCCTCACACAGAGTTGAGTTTATGGTGGCAGAACTGTGAAATAGTTAATCTACGCAGGGAGTAAAATCTTTGCTGGATATGGTTCCTCCCTCTCCCTTTTCAGGAATAGATTTTTTTCTTAGCTCAGAGATATGCCGAGAAAATGAAGTAAAAGTAAAGGGGAAAGAGACGGGGAGAGAGAGGGAGAGAGAGCAAGCGAGCAAGAGAGCGCGAACAAAGTGCCTTTAATTTGAATAGCTTTTCCCCATGTGAAAAAGCGACAGTTCATTGCAAAATATTTATCTTCATTACGGTTGGTATCATTATTGATGGAGAAGCCCTGCAGACTAATGGGAAAATCTCTCTAGGAGGCCTGAATCCAGATGAGCTGAGTCTCCACCTTGCCTTCAACATGCTGGGTGAGCATGGCCTTTAATTTCTAGGTGCCCCTACTGACCCGTGGCCTCAGCCCAGAAAGGAAGGTCCTCATGGCTGGATCAACCTCTCAGACCTGGGGGAGGTCTTCCAGATCAGGATGTGAGCTGCTTGTGGCACGGACTGCTCCTTGCTTGCCTTTGGATCATACAGGCCTTTGCTTACTAAAGGTGTGTGTGTGGTGCAGCTGAGTAATGGATGGATGGCGTGAGAGCCAGCATGTGTTAAAGGGATAGGCGGATCAATGAATCCAGTTGAACCATTCATTTCTCCGAAGGGTCAGTGTGGTCCAGAGAGGGGCCTCACACCCATTAACTGCGGAGTCGGCCTGAGGTTCAGCTCTTCCTTCCCAGGGGCCTCGCTGTCTCTGTCCCTTCTGCTGAGAAATGTTGTAAAACATAAATGAGAATGTGCTCTTGCAGTTATTTTTGCTATTCAGAATAAAAGGAGCTTATAAAAATCAAAGTATCATTTATCATGATGGATGTTCGAGAGGCTCAGGTTAGCAGCTTTAAGCTGTAATTCACAGTAAAATCAAGCCTCGTATGTGTTCACCAATCAACAGCAGAGGCAAAGGCGGGGAGCTCCCCACATCCCCCTTTCCCAGATGAGCCCAGTGCAGCTCAGAAAAGCTACAGTGGTACTTGCCCAGGACTTCACAGGGAGCGAGGCTTTAGGAACTGATTCTGGAACCCAGATGTGAAGTCAACACTCAGGGTGAGTTTTGCTGCTTGGTTGCCACCTCCTGTGACATTCTGGGGCCACAGGTGGAATATGCAGCCTTGAGCAGGAGGGTACAGGGCTCAGAGCTGTGTCTTCTGGTGCCCGAGTCAGTGGATTAACACACAAGGTACTGAGAACATCTCTGACTTTGAAGGATTCCTGGAGGGGAGCTGAGTGTGTCTTCCCGAGCTCATTACCTGGTCTCAGAACTTTATAGCCATACCTCATAAACTGGTACCATGTGACATTTGGCTGTTTGCTTGGAAGAGATGTCAGGGATGATTTAGAGCTCCTGCGTGAGGGTTTCTGGTCTGTGTCAGCGCACGGGAAGCTTGTGGAGGATGGAAGCCTTTATGAGTTGTTTTCTCTCTTCATACCCAGCCACCTTCGGGCCTAGGTTTACTGCTCTGAGATTGTAAAGATGCTGAGGAAGGGACACTGGGCCTGGCTTTTCCTGTGCTGCCTTGGATGGCATCTGCTTGCCTGGACAGAGATAGCATCACACATGTCTGATGGGAGTGGCTCACCTTGTCCTGGGGTGAGCTCAGTACCCTGAGCACACACTCATCCTTCAGCTGCAGCTGCAAGGCATCCAGGCCACGCCCTCCCTGCCTGTCTCTGCTGCCACCCCTCCCCGCTGCCGTGACTGGCGTCCCCCACCACATGTCCATCTCAGCGTTATTACTGACACCTCCTGTCTCAAACTGCTTCCCTTCCCCCAGGGAGTGCTGTGGGTTTGAAATGATGGTCTTTAATCATTTCTTAAGTGACCAGCCCAGAAATCATTTCTTAGTGCCATACACACAAATTAAATCATAAATCCACACGGGGCCCTGCCCAGGGAGGACTGAAGTGCAGCTCTGACTGAGAGCAGAGAGGAGGCCTCCATGGGGGAAGGAAATCAGCATGCACTTGGAGGAAAGGCCAGGGCCTTGGAGAGAAGGAAGAAGAGCTCTGGCTGCTATAACAGACTACCACAGACTGGGGGGCTTAAACAGCAGACATGGATTTCTCACAATTCTCAAGGCTGGGAGGTCCAAGGTCGAGGTGCTGGTGTCTGATTCGGTGTCTGGTGTGAGGCCAAGTCCAGGTTTGCAGACAGGTGTCTTCTGAAATCTTCATGTGCCCTTTCTTTGGTGCTTGCACTCGGGGTGGGGGGCGGGGGGATCTATCCTGTATCTTTCTTTTTTTTATAAGGCATTAATCCCATCATGGCGGCTCTACCCTTATGACCTGCAAATGTGCCACCTCCAAATACCATCACGTTGGGGATTTGGGGATTAGGGCTTCAACATGAATTTGGGGAAGGGAACACAAACATTTGGTCCCTCACACCTGTTAACAACTCCCCTTTCACAGAAGGGCCCCTTTGCACTTCCGTTGTCTTGCTCTCGACAAAAGAGGTCCCAGAGAATGCAGACAGGCACACTCTGGGCATTAGGAGGGTATCCATCCATCTCAGGGTTAAGAGGTCTGGGCAGCCCCAGCCAAGGCTGAGCTATCCATAGCCCACCATCCAGAATCAGCCAGGCCCAAGAAGTTCTCCGCTTACCTCTGAGAGGCCAGAAGGAAGAGGGCAAGCAAGATTACCTGGGAGAGTGAGGAAGTGGTGGGCACTCATCAAGAGAGATGCACTAGTGGGGGTTGAGTGTGGTGTTCCTGATACAGGCCTGTGATTCCTACTTACTTTGAGACTCAGGTTAACATTATGGCCCCTTCTAAGACTAATTCCAGCCTATTTGGAACATCTGCTGTCTCTCCCCATGAAAACAAAGTCTTCTGCTTCACTAGGTGGGTAATGGGCATGCAGTAAGGATGCTACCAAACTTCTTAACATCCTTGACTCTTTCCTACCACCACGCCTTTGCACATGCCATTTCCTTTAACTAGAATGTCTCCCTTCATTTTATCTACCTGGTAAACTCTTATTCATGCTTCACAACCCAGGTCAGCCATCCTCTCCTCCAAGGGGCCTTCCCTCTCTCCCAACTAACATAGAGAGGGGACTGCCTCTTTTCTCCCCACTCCTAAACATGCTTCTCTTTTCACTTTACTCATGCTATTTTATAATTATAGTTAGCATTTGGTTCCTCCATCAGACTTTGCATTCCTTGAGAATGGGGACTCTAGGGTACGCTGCTCTGTATCTGTAGTGCCCAGGCCAGGGCCTGGATCCAGGGAGCGATGTTACAAAGCCATGTAGTGAAGCAATTGGGACCCCAGGGTGAAAGAGCTGCTGCATATATTTTCTTTGCCCCCAACATGCTTTGTTTATGGCAGTCACTCAGTTTCGGGGTTGAGATTCTGAGTTTCTTCCTCTGCAAAATGGGAGAAATAAAACCAGTACTTTGACTATTTCAGAAGCCTACAAAGAAGATGAATCTGAGAGTGGGTTGGTGGGGGAATGTGTCAAAATGCTTTAGCTCCTTGAAAAATTCCATTAGAAAGTCAAGGTGTTGGTATTACAATTATTATTTGATTCCCAAATGGTGAGAGCGCTTCCAGAAATGTGCTTTGCTTGATGAACCAATACATTTTCAGCCCCCACTGATGAATTTGAGAATCGAATACCTGTCATCTTGAAATAATTGACACATCTTGGTGAAGCACTTACATTCCTCTGATGAAATTCTGGATTCTTATTGAAAGCGAGGAGAAAGACATGTTACATGGGAGCAATATTGTTTTATGGACCTTTATCCTGGTTATTAACAAATGAGCGTTACGTGTGGAAATGGTAAAGGGGGAATTCAGTAATGAAGTTTCATAGGATTATAATGATTATTAGCCTGATGATGATGAAATCCAGATTATATTGCATGGGGTTTCCTTGGCACTCACTGTTCCATGGCCCCTAATGCTGATGGACAGCAGGCGGGCTACTTCTGTCCCCATACCCCACCCTGAAGTTATCTGGGAAGTGAGCATAAAGGCGATAGGCTCCTTTAGCATATTTCCACTATAATAATAATTAGAGGTGCCCATATGGCACGTCAACACCTTATCGACTTAGAAACTGGCACGCACTCTAGGTAGGAGCAGTTAGGGTCAGTGACCACTTACCCACATGCTGCTGCTGAGCTGCCCGAGCATCCTCCAGAAAAAGCAGCCAACCCACTGTTTACAGCCTTTTCATTTCCCTCTGCTCACCGGAAGCCACTGGGAAGATGAATCTGCCTTTCAGAGCTGGCCTCTGCAGAATACCTAGTGACCACACCCATACATCACCTTTTCACACCTGGTCGGGAATGCAGGCAGGCAGGGAGTCAGAGGTCTCAGAGCCAGCATACGACATAGACCATACTTTTTTGTGGTTTTTTCCCCCCTCCCTTTGGAAGTCGGGGAAGGAGGGCAAGGTGCCTTCAGTAAGCAGAAACAAAATCCCCTTGTCCCTTTCCCAAGCTTCTCATCCGGACTCGTGTGCACTTGAATGTGTTCTGGGACCTCAAGAGCACATGGCCATAAATACAGAGTGCCTCCACCCCTGTGAATAGCCCACCTTAGTAAATAACTGCAAAGGGCATCGGCTTTGAAGCGGGGCAGACCTGGTTTTGAATCCTGCCTGTGCCGTGGAGTAGCCGTGAAAATCATGAGCTGTTTTACCTCTCGGAGCCATGTCATTGCCGGTGAAACGGGGAGACCAGGACTATTGTTACTGCGTTTTACGGGTGAGGAAACCAGAACTCAAAAAGCTGACAGTGCTCAGTTCCTATAGCTATAAGTAGTGCTGCCCGTAACTCCAAAACTGGTACTCTCGTCTCCGTGAGTGGTGTTGAAATAGTTTAGATTTAACGCCATACACGCTAGCTTTTGCTGGTTCCAAAGAAATTTACTGGATTGTGAAACACTCCAACCAATGAGCTCTCAAGTCTCTGGAGTCAGTCAGGCAGGCTGGGTTCGATTCCTGGCTTCACCACTGACTGGGGGACCTCAGACAAGCTGTGGACCTTATTTTGAGCCTCAGTTTCTGAATGAGCAAAATGGGAATAATTGTAGCATGTGTCTCTTAGGACTGTTATGAATATAAAATGAGGTCATGCTGAGCACCTGGCCCACGAAAAATGCTTATTTAAATAATGGTTATCAGGGCATCTGGGTGGCTCAGTGAGTCGAGCATCCGACTCTTGATTTTGGCTCAGGTCGTGATCTCAGGGTCATGGGATCGAGCCCGTGTCGGGCTCCGCACTTGCTGTGGTATCTGCTTGAGATTCTCTCTGTCCCTCACCCTCTGCCCCTCCCCCCTGCTCACGTGTACTCATGCAAGCTCTCGCTCACTCTAAAAATAAATAAATAATAAATAAATAAAATAAATAAAATAAATACTGGTTATTATTATTATTAACAACATTATTGTTATTAAAATCAACACAACTTTATATCCAATTTCAGCAGGGTTGTAGTCAGCTTGCCAGCCCATAGACCTCACCTTCAAAGGGTGCAGAGGGTGGGAGTGAGCTGGCCCAACAACCCACCCTATCCTGTGCTCTGCAGGACACGCTAGTCTCTCATTTAATAAAAGAGCTTTACTGGCCTGACTCAGAGGCCTGGGGGTGGAGGGTGGGCAAGGGAAGAGCAGGCCCCTTCCACTACAGGCAGCCAGGGTAGTGGGCTCCTGTCCATCTAGGCTCTTGTCATCCCTTCGGCTTGCTCCCTTTGGGGAAGGCCCTTCCCAAGTTGCTCAGCAGGACCTGCCCCCACTTGCCCCCACTCCTCCCCCTGACCCCTGCTTGGATCCACACCTGCTGCTCCTTCCCTCGGCCCTCCCTGATGGGGGGCCTTCAGTTGAATGGCTCTTCCCATAAGTGCACATTGAGATCTAAGTGCTAAGTGCACCCTTAACACCTCTGAATCTTTGCTGCAAGCTTCTCCCTTAATCATGTTTAACTGACAGACCTGAAGGCAGTTCGTAATGCTAATGTTCATCCAAGAACTGCAAATAGGGAGGACACAGAGCATTCTGGAAATTACCTCTCAGCACCTGGGAATAAATGGTCACTCTGGAGAACACAACTATCCCATGCTCTCCTGCCTCCCCCCTGCAGCAGGTGCCCTCTCCCAGCCACTGTGATTGTGGCAGCCACAGGGCTGCTCCTGGTCTCCTAGTGCGGGCCCTGCTCAGCTGCTCAGGAGGAGGGCATCATCCCTGTCCTAGAACCCGTGAACCCCGTTTCTCTGTTCAGAAGCTCCTGCAGATTTGGTGAGGTTCCAGAGCAAAAGCCATGAGACAGACAAAATAGATTCTGCCAAATTTGTCTGCCTTCAGCCCTTTGGATAAATGTCATGGAGCTGTTGTGCCTTGTCACCTTCACTCCTACTTGGAGAATCTTCGGGGATGAGTATAACCTTATTATTTCAGTATTGATTATATGACGCATGGTTGTTTCACTTTTCCAGAGTCGACTCTGGGACTCGCAAAGGGCTCCTTCCACCGTCCCTGCAGTTGAGGTGCTGAGATGGGGGCGGAACACGCCTTCCTGGCAGGGGTGTGGCAGGACCGGTTAGACCCATCTGTGATTCCTCTGTGACCTTGGACAGGCCACCTTTCTCTGACCTTCTGCTGGGAGGCCCAGGCCCCACTCCTTAGCTGACAGGCAAGGCAAAGCCTGTGTGGAGGAAGGACTCCTCCCTTTTATCTGTCAAACAGCTCTGGTAATACAGCTTGAGCATTTCAGCCTCAAAGCTTTTTTGCTCCATCATTACCGTAAAATAAAAATCATTTCTTTGGCTCACTTGTCCCACTTGAATGGTGTGTAATATCGTTACAAATTTATGTGTTTATGACTTTGTGACCTGGGGAGAAGCTAGAAATTCTGCTGTGCCCATTTCTACTCCTGGGTTTCTGTAAAGGTCACGGCAAAATTATTTTATCAAGTACACCACAGAAGGGGAAAATCTTAATCTTATATTATACATATGCAGCACTTGACCTTCTCTTGAGATGCGGCACCTCTTAGCTACACTTACTTAAACATAATGCCGCTCTTCCCCGGATGCACATGGAGAGAATAATGAGGTGCCCTGGCATCCCAGCCAGAGAGGAGGCTGTGCTGTGGGGCTGACCTCACAGATGAGAAGGAGAAGGAGTCGAGGGCGGTGGGGGCAGGGATGGGGGTGAGCCCCGCAGAGCGGCAGCAAGCTCATTCTGATGAGTGGGCCACGTGGGCAGGCGGAGCAGACACTGTGGCTTGATCTGCCTCCCCTGCTGACCGTACACCTTTAACCAAGTCATTCACTGCCTTCCCTGGGCCTTAGTTTCCCCATCATAGGTATGGGATGTGCCATCTTTGATCCATGGGGAGCAGCTTCCTGGGGCATTGTGTTAAAGATTCGGAGCTCTGGTCTGGGTGGAACGGACGTGAGAGCCGTGATTGATTAGCGATGTCGGCCATGGGCGGCCAGGAGGTAGTGACTGTAGCCGAGCTGGCTAACCGTATTCGAGGGTATTTCCAAGGTCTTTCCAGCTCTGGCTACCTGTGATTTGTGGACTTGCCAAAGCCCCAGGGTCAGGAGACTTGGAAAGGGAAAAACAATAACAAGCTTTCCCTGAAAGAAGAGTACTATTTGCTTTGTCAGGTTTTGGAGGGGAAATGATATTTGTGTGATGCATCTGAACACGGTTGGCTTTTTTTTTTTTCTTTCTTTCTTTCTCTTTTCTTTTCTTTCTTTCTTTCTTTCTTTCTTTCTTTCTTTCTTTCTTTTTTTTTTTTTTTTTCTGTATTCACTCTGTGAAAAGCAGAGAGAGCAGAGGAAAGCAGTGCTATTTTTCTGGGTGTGGTGACTCACCAGACCTAGCCATCTGTGTGTGTGCAGGTGGCCAGCCCATGCCCCTGGCCCACAGGAAAGAGTGAGGAGGCCTGGGTGGCTTCTCATCATTGTCCAGCCTAGAGAAACATGGTGAGAAGTCACCTTCGTTTATCTTAAGAACTTGGTTATAAATTATTTTTTTAAGGGAATCCATCAAGGTCTGTGTCAGGGGAAGTACTTAAAAATAGGTTTTTCTCAAAGGGTAAACACTTAAGTCGGAAAATGTGGGAAGCCGCCTGACTGCAGGCATATGTCCCCCTAGCCTGCTGCCCAGAGCTACCAGATTGATGGTGTTTTTAGAACTTTGGCAGCCAAGCTCTGACGCGGTTGGAGACAGGGCCTGGGGAGGGGACATCTGGGGATTCCCTGCTCACCCCCCTGGTGTAAAAGTGGAAACCTAGGCCTGGCAGCCCTGGTGGCCCAATGGGCCCAATCAGGAGAGACGACCTTGGGGCCCCTTGGAGTGGCCGAAGTGAGCTGACCCTCACCTTCCTGTTCATTGGGTCCCAGGGGCCCTGTGAATGTCTCCCTGGGGATGGAGAGGGAAATGGGGAGGCCATAATCCCTTAAAGAAATCTATCCTGGCTGCTGGCAGGGTGCTTCTGCTCTTTTCTAAAGGATAGACCCCCCCCCACTTCCCACCCTGCCTTGGCCCCCAGCACTGGCTCACCCACTTCTTTCACCACCTGGCTATGACACTGTCTCTTCTCTTGCCCTTGGAGCCCAACACTTTGAGAATTCCATCCCCATCTGGACATTTGCTGCCTCTGGACTGGGGGCTCCTCCAGGTTCCCTCCCACCTCTAATCCCCTGCACATCTGCCCCCACTCCTCAACAATAACCCTGTTCTCTCCCTGATGTAAGGAAAGTGACTCCCATCTCTGAGGGACAAGGAAAGTGTCCCCAAATGCATTGTGTGGAATGAATGAGACTCACATATCAAAGGGAAAGGCTCTGTTGGGCTAAGGCTTTAGGAAGCAACCAGGCGCTTTGAGCAGCTACTGGCTATCCAGGTGGCCTGTAGAGGAGGGGCTCAGGTAGTGCTGCACCTTCAGGGTCCAGAGAAATGAAGTAGATGCAGGGCTGGGTCTCCAGCTAGCGGCCCCTCCCTGTCCTATCACCAAGTCCCGGAGGCTCTGCTGGCTGAGGATTCCTGAGTCTGAAGACTGATGCATCCCCTCCGTGGTGCAGGGGCTGCTTGAGCCCTGTTTGCAGGCTGGCAGTTAGAGGACAGACAGACTTGGGGAGCAGTCACACACTTGGGGAAGAGTCACAACCAGCTCCCAGAGGAGCCAAACCAATTCTGGTTTTGGAGTGAGCCCTCACCCTGCCTTCCCTGCTCTGGGCTCCTCCCTAATGTCATTCCCAACCACCTCAAAGTCATAGACAGGAGACACATGGCCAGGGCACTGGATGTTTAAAAGAGAACTCTAGAAAGAGGAAAATGTCCAACTCAAGCGAACGAAATGTGGAGGGTGGGCTTTCTGGCACCAGTAGGGATTCAGTGCTTATCTGCTGAATGAGTGAGTGATCCCAGTGAGTCACCAGGTCCTCCTCCCCGAGGACTCTCGAATCCCTCTACTCTTCTCTGTTCCCACTACCCTGATAATTATCACTCTTCCTGGGCTCCTGTGTCTCCCCCTAACTGTCCCCACCCCTCTTGTCCTTTCTCTTCCCAGCAGCCAGTGTGATCTTTCAGAAACAAAAACCTGACTGTCTTTCTCCCCAGTTTTAGGCCCATCACTGTCTTCCATGGACCTAATAATGATAATAAGGCCCAGAGGCTTGATGACATGAACTCAGGCTCCCTCTCCAGACAGCCTCTTCCTTGACACCTGAGCCCTGCCCATCCCAAGTGTGTCCTCTGCCTGGCCACGGAAATGCTGCTCTCAGTTTCTGGATTGAGCCACAGTCCTGCTCCTGGGTCTTTGTACATGCCGCTCTTTCCATGGGGAGGGTTCTCTGCCTCCCATCACCTCCCCATCTTACCTCTGCCAATCTGTACGGCTCTAATTTCTTCATGTCTTGGATGCTACTTGCCTGAGACCATCCCAGATGGGGTTAGGTTCCTGCTCTGGCCTCCCCACCCTGATACCCACCATGGGAATTTCTAGTTTAGAGTCTGCCTTCCTCCACCAGGATGTCAACTCCATCAGGGAGGGACCTTGGTGTGTTTTATCTCTTGGTGTAGCCTGGTGCCCAGCACAGCTCCATGGTAAGTGGTCGACTTAAATACTTGGAATTCAGCGTGGCTTCTCATAGAAAACATCCATCTGCTATTTACTGAGGAGATGCTACATTCCAGAAAGTTTGTGTACAGTACACGGATCTTCACAAAGCCGTGAGAAGGAAGTTACCCTAGGATCCTGTTTTACAGAGGAGGGGGCTGAGATTCAGAGGGTTAAGTAGCTTGCTTAAGATCACACAACCAGTTACGTGGCCATTTTCTCAGACCTCAAGGCCATGATGTTTTTACTCTACCGGGTGGTCTAGAGCGGTGGGTCTCAGCGTGGAACTGCATCAGAGTCTCCTGGAGGGTTTGCTAATGCTCACATCCCTGAACCCGACCCTAGACTTTCTGGTTCAGTAGGTTCCAACTGGGGTCTGAGACTCTGCATTTCTGCAAGTTCCCAGGGGATGCTGCTGCCGTTGGCCTGGAGACCACAGGTGGAGAATCACTGGCCTAGATCATCAGGAAACACCTGGGTTTTCCCTGTGGCTACCCCACTCTCTAGCCACACTGACCTTGCGCTTAGACTGTAGGATGAAGCTCTGAGGCCCAAATAGCCTCTGACGTCTGAACCTGGCCTTGGCTGCGCTGTGCCTGGCTGCCATCACTGATAAGGACCTAAGTGCCGGCCCCTCCCCATTGGGACGCTGCTCTTCTGTTTGTCATCCTTCAGTCCTGTTCCGTGATCTTCCCATTCCCATTCCACCAAGGCAAAGGCCTCCGTCCCCACCCTGCCTTTTTACCTGCTTCCATGCTGATTGATGCATTCTAGGCTCGCTGCTGCTGCTGCCGTCTGAGCATCTTAATAGCATGGGAAGTTACAGTCTTGTCTGTGTCGTGGTGCCCACAGCATTCATCAATTTCAGCAAGTGTCACCAAGAGTGATACAAGTGTGTGACACAGCTAAGTATCCCCTCTGCACAGGCCATTACAGCTGGCACCTGGCCCAGAGAGCCAGAAACTGCAGACCCATTTGGCTTCATTTGTGCAGGTGGGCAGAGAAGTGAAAGTGCCCCCAGCCCGCCTCCTGCGTGGCCCCTTTAAATGCTTTGCATTCCTAAAACCACCCAAAGGATCACCCAAAGTTTCCCTAGGCAAGCCAGAGCCCTGCTCTCTCTGTCTTGGCACATTCTTTTCCCTTTGCCCCACATTCTCATTTCTGCATCAGCTGTTACCTGTCCTTCAAGGCCTCTGCATGTCTACCTTCTGCAGGCAGCCTTCCTAGCTCCCCTTCACTCTCCTTAAGACCTCCGGCCCGGGGCACCTCCACTGCTGCTGTAGGGGTTTTCTCGGTAAACAGCCTACTCTGACCTGCCCTGCTCAGCTGAGCCCCCACTGGGATGTCCTGGGGTTGTTCAGGGAGATCCATTTCTGGGAGAAGCAAAGACTGCTGGTTAAGAGTGGACAGGGGAATCTCAGCACAGGGCTCCAGGGCCACCTTCCTTCCATGGAGCTTCATGCCTGGAGTTCCATAGTCAGTCACCCATGGTGTCGGCCACCAATAACGTGAAGGTGTGGGAGACAGTCGGCCACAGGGATGAGTCCAAATACCAGGCTCCACATGGGGCCACAAGACCTCTGGGAAGAGCTGTGTGCAGAGCTATGTGCATGTGCTACAGGAACCGCTGTGTCCCTCCCCATCTGCCACCACCACGCCCTTCCCGTAGTGCTCAGCAGCTGCCCACGGGGAGAGGGGAGGGCACTTCTGCTTTTCTTACAGAGCGGGAGCAGAGTGTGGAGGTGAAAGGGAAGTTTTGGGAGCAGAGAGCTCAGCTAAGGGCTCTGAGCCTCTCTTCCTGACCAGGAGTGAGTGCCTGGCCCAGCTCACTGTCGCCCCTCGAGGCGGGCAGGCCTCCTGAGCCAGCTGCTGAGCTGCACCTGCCTTTGAGAAAAAAGGCACCAGGTTCTTAAGCAGGGGATGAATATTCATTGGCATGAACCTTTGCAAACTCATTCGGGGAAAAAAATTAGATCAGGAGAAGTAATCAGATTATTAAAAAGAAAGCAAGGACAGAAGGCGGCGGTGAAGGGAAGAATCACATTTAAAATGCAAGGAGAGATTTCCTTCCTGCAGAGTAGCTGTGACCCCCTGGACCAGGCACCGGGAATAGTTAAGCTCTCCCACATTTCTGCTGCATAAAAATGTTCTTTTTTGAGGCTTCACTGGATGGGGGAGGGGCAGAGGCAATGCACACCCTCCACGTACGAAAATTATAAAATAATGTTTGGAGGTTTTCATTTTATCTTCCTTGGATATCGGGGGGAAATCATGAGAGTTAAAGAGCCTCCGGTGAGTGCTGAGTGACAGGTTAAAGGGCCCCAATAAAGATTAGATGGTCCACTATCTCCTGAGGAAATTGCATAAACGTGGTTATTCCCTCTTGCTTCTATTAATTTCCTTTTCCTGGCTGCTTGGAAATGCTTCATAACCTGATGCTGCAGATGGGGACGAGAGGCGCTTTCCATTATCTCAATCACTGCACTGTTTATGAGACACTTAATCTGTTTCTTTATAAAGTAATAGTACTGTAGGTGATGGATTTAGTGTCCCTGGAAGCCTGGGCGCAGGGGCGGGAGGGGAGGGGGGTTGTCCAGAGCATTGTAAGCACCAGATCATTTGTTACATGGTTGAGGCTCTGAGAAGTTGGGTGGGCGTTTCAAGGTGACCTTCGGATATCAGCTAGAGGTCATGTGTACCGGTCCCTTGTCACTTGAAAGGGGAGATAGGCTGTGTGTTTTGCCTGGACAATGGCAAATATGCACATGCTTAGGGACCCGGAACGCAGGTCCTGTCTCTTCCTCTCTGCCAGAGTTGGGGGTGGGGAAAGAGGCCTGTGTGGGGAGGTGTCACCCAAAACCTCCATTTGTCACCTGTCTGAACTGTGATCACTTGCAATGGAGGAAAGCAAACCCCCTTTTCTTACAGAAACAAAGTGCTCTGGGCTCTGTGAGGGACAGAACCGTACAGCCCTCCTGCTTACAGATTTCTCACTGACAAAGGTCTTATGCCAATACACAGCCAGGCGCAGGCAGCTCTTCTCTTCCCATCCGCCTCCTGGAGTAGAAATGAGACCCTTCCGGCTGAGATCCTGACATCCGGGCTGGGCTGGGCACTCTCTGACCTCATTTCCTTTCCTGCCTCTCCTGTCCTCCTTTCCTTGCCTCTCCTGAGACTTGCCTCCTAGTTGCCACAAGAAAGTGCTGCTCATGGTCCTCATCTCATAATTCCGGATCCTTGTCATGATGCACATCCCGCCCCCAGCCTGTGTACACACAAGGCTCACACAGATCATGCCCTGCGGGAATCCGCTTTCATTTCCATTGTCTGCCTCCCCCACCTGGAAGGGTGCTTCCCAGCGCCTGCCCCCCACCTCCTGCCCTCTGCTCTGGCCTCCTAAGCAAGGTACCTGGCTCCAGGCAGATCTTCGGTAAACATTTGCTGAATGAGGGGTTCATTCATAGCTGTAGTGAGAGTGCTGACCATACTTTTCTATCAAGAGATATAAAAACCCTGAGTTTTGCTTTAACGATATTAAAGCTAAGAACCGTGTTATCTACCTTGAAATGACTTGAAAGTCTGGCGATGTGCTTGGTTAATCGATCACGGTATTATTATTTTTGTGGAACTGTAGAGCCTTTAGGCAAGTATGCCGGCTACAGGCTGTCAGAGTGCTTGCCATTCTTCACTGTGTTACTCCCAGGGGCTTTACCTACTCCCGTGACTTACCTGGGCTTGCTTTTGTTTCCCTTGGCCTAAATACTCTTTGTTACAATCTCCCCAGAAGCTCCATGTATCACCTCTAATTAAAGCTGCATTTTCTCAAGGGGCAGCATAATTTTCTTATTTATTTTTCTACGTTAAATTTCTAGTAAAATAACAATGTTGTTAAGTTCTATTTCTTGTTAGTGGTGTCTGATACAAGATGAATTAAAAAGGCTTTGTGGGCTAGCCTAGCACTTTAACCATTATTTAAAGCATTCATTCTATGAGAAAATATAGCTCAAGTGTGCTTACAAGTTACAACCTAAAAGTTTAATAACTGAACCTAGAAATGTTGCTTCTTTATAAATTAGGGGATGCCTAGACACAGGTTTTATTAAAATGTTAACTTATGGCATCTGATTATTAGGGAGATTCATTCATTTTATAATTACATGTAAAATATATTTTACAGATACAATTATTCACCATTATACAAAACAGAAATAGTCTGTGCAGAAGCACATTCTTCACCTGGTTCCAAGATTGATATGCCTGCTTTGGGACTCTAAACTTCTATTCTGACCCTGAATTCTGAAAGTTCCTGCAAAGAAAACTTGTTTTTCAACAGGGAGTGGGTAAGCAGAAGTAGAGAGAAATTAGCATTATTTAGCATTTATTAATGCTAGGTACATTTTCATATTTGAGTTTATTAAATTCTAATGGCCTGTGGGAGTTGTGAGAACTGTGTGTTTCTTTTTTATAGATCCTTTTTACAGATGAGCAGGTTGAGGCTCTGAGGCATTACATAACCTTCCAGTGATCACCCAGCTAGGAACCAGCAGAGCCAGGAATGGGACCCAGGACTGTCTGATCACTGCCCAGTGTTCACTGTCCTGGAAAGCATGGAGTCACAACCCCTCCTGGGACCTCTCTCCCCACCCTTTGACCTTCTTTCCCTGAAGTTCATCGTGGACCTGCTTTTTCCTTCATTTCCTGTCCTTGGGGACTCTGTAGCATCTAGAGACTTCAGGGGACCCAGTTCTGAACTTCCCCCATCAGAAATCTCAAAGGAAGGCACTTCCTAAATCCTCTGCTACTTGTGGGTATCAGGATGATTGTTTATGCTGTTAACTTATTAAATGTAAGGCAAGTAGGCTTTTAAATGCTGGAAAGAAAGTGAAAACACCTTGTTCCTCTTGGACTGATACATTAAGGAAATTACAGCATAACAGAGGACCCAATGAATGCATGTGATTCACCACTCTCTCCTCCCTCCTCTCCAAGGAAAGGGCTTCTGCTGTGTTTGGGCAACACAGGCCTGGGATTTCTCTGTGTTCTTTAGCTCCAAAACTGAATGGCCCAGCAATGCTGGGTGGTTTGTAATGGAAACGGTCCAATGCTTCCCATGGGAGACAAGGAAGAGATGTGGAAAGAAGAAAGGGAAGAGGAGAAAGAAAGAGAGAGACTTTACTGAGTGGGCTTGGAAAGACAGATCAGTAAGCCAGATTCTAGATTACTTTGGGTTTGCCACTCAGGGACGCTGCTGATATTTAATTTGTTGAGTCTTTAGTAAAAATGTAATTTTTTCTTTCTGCTGAGAATTTTCTTTTGAATGTGCTGAGGTGGATCAGCAAGTGGCCCCTTTCTACGTAGGTTACAACCAGAGATCTTTAAGAACCTTATTGGATCATCTAGACAACATTTATGCTAGTGTGTTCCATGGAACTTGAATTTCAGGGGATGCTCTACAAAATTGGGCATCTTGGTGAGAAAACAGCATTCTATATTCCATTTTTTGGAAGTTCTGAGAAATTCTGTAATGAAAAATGAGATTAACTTTTTCAATACACATTTTCAAAATATCTGGCCACAGAACACTTTTGTAAGTGACAGGCATTAACAACCCAAAGAACATGGACTCCATGGAACACTCTTGGGTTATGCCATCCCAGAGCATTCCATTTCAGAAATTATCTTGCATCGGAGATGAGCTCCTGCCCCAGGGCATTTCCAGAGTAACGGAAACCCTGTACTTCACTTCAAGTGAGCAAAGGGCTGAGAAAACTCCCAACACAGGAAATAGTCCTTCCTTGTCTCAGTAGAAAAGCTGTGGGTATTTTTCAAATAGTTTATATGTATGTCATCACTATCATTTCTCCCACTGTGTGATTCTGGGCAACTTTTTTAACCTTTCGGTGTCCCAGTTTGTTCATGAACAAAATAGATATAATAATAGCTACCCCATAGAGTAATGCATGCAAGGCACTTAACAAGAATGTTTAACAAATGGTGGCTACTGCTATTATTAAAGAACATTCTGTACTTTCCGGAGGGAACAATATATTCGATAAGATGAGCTCTGTGTAAGTAAAAGCCATTATAATGGTACTTCTGTTACAGCAACAATCACATTGTATTATAATTGTATGACTACACTAGATCAAGAGCTCCTTGAGGGCAGGCTCTGTTCTCTAAATTCTCTGGGTCAGATTCTCAGAAGAGTCACAATAAATGTTTGTTGAATGAATCAATGAAAAGTGAAATAAGTTAACCATGCGGTAAGTTTTACTCTGTCTCCAAGGAGGCTGAGTCAGAGCAGATTTCCCAGGGACAAGAAGAGTCCAGAGCTGTGATGGTGTGGAAGGGCCTCAGAGAAGTAGGGCGGGCAGGAGAAGTCTTTTGAGGAACCTGCAAGGAGGACACCAGATGTCTGGAGTAGAAGGTCTCTGTAGATGAAGCATGGTGAAAGCCTCAGGGATGGCCTGAAGCTAGACTTTTTGGAGCATGGCTCCTCATAGGCTGACCACACAGAGAACTAAGAAAATATGCCTCATGTCTGAGGTTACCTCTAGTGGGCATTGGGCTGTCCAAGGCATTCCCAACCTTCTCCACTGCCATATACATGATAGATGACACCAAGTGCATGACACATTCCCTGGTGCACTACCTGCAAAGCCATCCTTTCTTTTCTTTCTTTCTTTCTTTTCTTTTCTTTTTTTTTTTTTTTTTTTGCCATACCCTCCGAAGCATTTCAAAATGCAATTAAGGGAGAATGATGTTGTTAAGCCAGTAACCTTGAAATCACTTTTATTTCTTTTTAAAGAATCACTCATGAATTTCAGTTCTTTACCATCATTCATAACAAGTGCTTGTTAACACAGCTTATGGTGACCCTCATATGTGTTGCAACATGACATTTAAGAACCATGCATCCTGTCCATATTATAAGCCAGGAACCCTCCCCATCCGAGGATATTAGGAGAGATTTTTTTTTTTCAATGAGTGGTTCAGGGTAAGGCCCTGGCTGTTAACCAGGTGGAAGAGGGAGGGAATAACCATTTATAAAGCACTTATGTCCCAGACACTGAGCCACACATTAGATTCATTTTCTCAATTAAATCTCTCGACACACCTGAAAGGGAAGAATCATTATTCATATTGTTCAAGTGAAAGAGGCCATCGGTACCATGGAAGGTATATTTCACTAAGGATGTTTAAAGAATTGGAAGTGTTAAATAGGGGTTTCCTCAATCTGAAATGCTCACTTTGTGCAAGGAGGTATCTCAACGTCCTTTTCAAGGGGGCAGGATCTTTCATTTTCTATATCCAAGGAAGGGATTCTGATTGCCACTCTTCCATTAATTCTCAGATGGTCTCTTTGTGTTCCAGCCTGCCCCGCCGGGATGTTCAAGGCCAGCCAGGAAGCTGAGGGGTGCTCCCACTGCCCCTCCAACAGCAGATCCCCTTCAGAGGCATCTCCCATCTGTACCTGTCGGACCGGCTATTACCGAGCGGATTTTGACCCCCCAGAAGTGGCATGCACTAGTAAGTGTCTAGTAAGGACTCTGGGCTGTGGAGTTTGGTTTCCTGAGAGTGCAAGTGGTGGGCAGGGGAGACAAACACCAGATTGCTGTACAAAACAGAAATGCTGTTTGTGGTGCTGAAGCGGACAGCTCCTGGGCGGGGCACGCAGAGCCCTTCTGCTTAACAGCACAAGGTTAAGATTACTATGTTCCTTCTTACCTCCTTCTCTCAAATGACAAAGTGTTGGGGCGCCTGGGTGGCTCAGTTGGCTGGGCGTCTGCCTTCGGCTCAGGTCTTGATCCCAGGGTCCTAGGATCGAGCCCAGCATCAGGCTCCCTGCTCACTGGGGAGCTTGCTTCCCCCTCTCCCTCTTCTCCTCCCCTAGCTTGTGCTCTCTCTGTCAAATAAATAAATAAAATCTTTTAAAAAATGGGAGAGTGTTCCTCCCACTGAAACAAGACAACTTCTGCCCACCAGATGTTAAAAATGACAGCTTCGAGAGTTCTTGAGTGCAAAATCAAGATCCACTAGGCTATTGCAACAATTCCTAATCACCTCCTCCAAGAAGCCCCCTTGGTCCTGACAGCTGACAGTATTCTCTATCTTCACTGCACTTCCTGTATCTCAGTGTCCAGGCTCTTCTCAGAGTCTAATAATTTTATTAATTGCTCAATTATTTTGTAATAATTCCAGTGCCCTTACAGTGTCCAGTAGAGTGCAGCACCTTTGCCCCTGCCAAATGATAAGACCAGAATTCTGGCCACAGCATGCATATCTGAGGCAGAAATTCTAGGGTTTGGGGCTAAGGCATCAGCTTCACCACTCTCCCATTCTCTGTTGTGGAGGAAAGGGCAGTCATCTTGCCAAAAGTGGATGGGGGCAACTCCATTCCCTGGGTGAGAGTCAGGGAGAGAAGAGGGGAGAATTTTGTCCCACTCTTCTTCCCCACAATCATGGGGAGATAAAAAGCACTAACTCTTCCTGCACAGTGCTTTAGAGAACTTGTTCCCACTCTCCTAAGTGTTGTAGCCCTGAAACAGGGATGATTTTTTTTTTTTTTTTTTTTTTTTTTTTTTAGTATTCTCATCGTATTTGGAAGTCAGTGTTCCAGGTCAGCCTCTAGTTATGCTACAACTTTCTTCTGCATTAGATGCTGTTGCCTGACTCCCCAGACTTCCCTTCACCTCTTTGAACCAAATCCCTTCCTCCCACCCCCAGGATAGAAGGACACAGAGGGTATGTTTCATACACACTTGCAGTTTGATGGACAGAAAAAATGACTCAGCTCTGAATAGAAGAATATCTTAATTCTGGCCTTTCAGTGTATGTAACCTTTGCTGGGGAAAGAAGAGGAATGAGTGTCTTCTAGGTCAAGGTTCTGAAATCGATCAATGTTTCTAGATTTGAACTGAGGAAAAGCTCATCCTCTTGTAAACGGATTTTCCCCAGACCTTCCTCTCTGGTGCTTGAGATGAACAGAAATTATTCCATTTCTGCTGACTGGAGTCCCTGTCTTCCTGTGGTGGTATCAGCCCAATGATTTCTGAGGTTCTCCTGTGGGTCTCTGTGAGCATGTGAAGCATTGTTTAATGTGCTTCTTTCGAAGCTGAATCACTGCTGCCTGGATGTCCATATGAAAGACTAGTCTCCACAAGTGCCAAAGCATACTCCCAGGGTCTCACAGCTTCCCTCCTAAAACCATTCCCATTCTCTTATGCCATGAACTCTGTCTCACTGCCCGGGCTGCCTCTGCAAGATTAATCATTCAAATAGAAGTCTGGGCCCCCAGCTTCCCACTTCAACAGACACGCCCTGTAAATTCGCCCAGTCCTGCCTAAGATCACCTACACGGATGGTAGGCCAATAACTAAACACTCAGAATGCCAATGTGAGCTGTCTTCCTGGCTGTACAGCACCTCTCCCGTCCATCTTTCAAGCCTTATCTTCCAGCCATCTAACCTGATGCACCTGAACCAATAGGACCAATTCCTGGAATAAATACCAATGTCCCAAAGCTTTCAGTCTGCACATTGCAGAACTTCATTCTGCTCCGCCTGCCCATATCTCAAGTTCACCTCATGAAAATCACACCTCACAGGTTTTCTCTCCCATCTATGGTCCATTTACCTGTGGGGGTAAGCACACCTTCCTTGCCCCGTGTGGCCCCACTAAAATCTCCCCACCTTGTCCAGAGTGGGGATGAGTGCTAGACTTGCCTGAATGTGTCCCCACACCCTTTCCATGGTTCTGTGCTCTTATGACCCCAGATATAGAACACTAGGGGCAGACAGGAAATTGCCAAATCAAAGCCACACTTATCTGTGTGGTCAGGCCCCAGAACAGCTCGTAGATGCATTTTCTAGCCCCTGGTCCTGGCCTGCAGGGGCAAGCACTTGATGAGGGACCCAGAGGCCAGGCTGGGCTGCAACACAATAGAAGGCAAAATGAGTGTAAATAAACCTATTATTTTATTGAGCCTCATTATATATTTGATTTATTGTGTGCCAGGGAAGTACTGTATGAAAAAGTCAATTTGTTGGCTTTTATAATCTCATTAGGGTTTCCTTTTAAAGCATTCTAATTGGAGGTGCCATCTGTTCTCTTAAAAAGGCATCGCACATCACGGGCGCCTGGGTGGCTCAGTCAGTTAAGCATCTGCCTTCGGCTCAGGTCATGATCCCAGGGTCCTGGGATCGAGTCCCGCGTCAGGCTCCCCACTCAGCGGGGAGTCTGCTTCTCCCTCTGCCTCTGCCTGCCACTCTGCCTACTTGTGCTCTCTCTATCTCTCTGTCAAATAAATAAAATCTTAAAAAAAAAAAAGGCATCGCACATCACCGCAGTAAATACTTTTTCAGATACAAGGAGCATATCTGGAGCTTTTGAGGCCAGGCATGGCCTTGCACTATAGCTTTGGTGTCCCCGACTAGTTCCTCAGGTGGAGCAAGGCAGCCAGACGTGGGCCCAGCCCAGCCTGGGAGACAGTGTTTGGGATGGGGAGGGCACAGGTATCTGTTTACTTTGCAAGTGAGGTTCTCCAGCCAGCCAGCCAGGAAGCCATTGTGGCCCAGCGGGGCACAGGGAAGACCCAGGTAAGGGGGAGCTCCATCCTTCAGTGGGCTTCTGCAATGTCTAGGTGGGTGTTGGGAATGTCTAAGAGCCCAGGCCTTGAAGTCTGGAAGGACCTCAGGCTTGGCCCATTGCCATCATCTTTAAAGGAGATTATATCATCAGTCATACTCATTCCCTGACAATATTGAAGATTTTATAAGGAATCCCATGATTTAAAATGTGTTCTTTTACAAAGCTAAAATATCTATAGTGCAGTAAAATTAGTATTTTTAATGAATCCTGTTAGTCTCCTGGGACCAGCACATATATATTCATAGTAGTTTTATAGTGTTAATTTATTCTCAATTAATCTAAACATTTAGAGTGCCTGATGGCTTGTGTAGCCTTGTGTGGGCATTTCTTCATTTTCTTCTTATTTTCCTGGGAAAGCGCAGGACCCCCTTGACCTCTGAGAGTCCTTGGCAGCAGCCCTGTGTGTCCAGCATTGTTCTTGATGAGCTTCATGGACTCAGAAGGGATTTAGGTGAACCCCAAGGCAGTGTCACAGGGACTGGTATGAACTCTGAGTAATGGGCCCTGTGCCTCAGCGTGGTGATGTTCCTGATACTGCTCTCAGGGCACACACCTCCCTTCTTCCTTCTCCATCATCCTCACACCTCTGCCAGGATTAAGCAAAATAGTTTTATAGAGTCTTTGGCCCAATGCCTGGTTCATAGTAAACTCTCAATCGATGTTAGAATTTGCTTTGGTTACATCCCTGGAAAGTGTGAAGATTACAACAGATATGGAAGCTTCCAGCATGAGAGGATGTTGGAGCTCTAAAAATAAAAGTGACATTCTCATGGAGAGTCCAGGTGGACACCTCCCCTGGGCATCCTAGCAGAATCCATGGTGTGGCCCCAGACCACACAGGCATCCTGGCCTGATGGAAACAAAGAGGTGTGGGGTGCCTGGGTGGCTCAGATGGTTAAGCATCTGCCTTCGGCTCAGGTCATGATCCCAGGGTCCTGGGATAGAGCCCCACATCGGGCTCCTGGCTCAGCGGGAGTGAGCCCGTTCCCTCTGCCTCTCCCCCTACTCATGCTCTCTCTCTCTCTCTGTATCTTTGTGTCTCAAATGAATAAATAAAATCTTAAAAAATAAAAGAAACAAACAAAGAGGCAGTAGCCACTGGGACCGGACGCACTGTGGAAGGAGGAAGGAGGTGCAGCCCGAGCATCCCAGACTCCAGCTGTTCCCCAGGGGCCGGGAAGCTGGGCAGCAGCGGTGGCCAGCAAGACTGGCTTTCAGTCCTCGGGGAGCAGGAGCTCGTTCCCCTCCTCAGGGTCAGACATGCTTCTTTTCACAGGAGAGTCTGACGGCTCGGCCTGTGTGACAGGGTTGGTGGAGAGAGGGGGCCGCCAGGAGTGTGGGACAAACTGCACGGCAGTGTGAAGCCAAGCACCAAAATGCACATCTTCCGTTTTAAATAATTTCTAGTTTACTGGGGTACGAAATGGAAAGGAGGAATTTATGAGGCAGGTGAAAATAGTAATTATGCCTTATAAAATTGCTGTCTGTGAAAAACTATGCAGAAGGACTGGTGTAAAAATAATTTCCTTGTTACATTTCTGACCACAAAACCCTTTTTCTGTCACCCACATGGAAGAAACTTTGATGGATCACAGAGACAAGCTAGTGCTTGTCTTGTTTCTTTATTTCTTCTTCAAATGCAGTGGGTTTCCCGCAGCAGTTTTGATCAATTGAAATGTAATGAAGGGGCTTCAGAGATCATTGTCTTATCCTCTGGAACCTTCTGCCGTCCCCTCATGTGAACCCTCTGGGGTCCCCTGGGGACTCCCCGACCCTCCTGACTCACGCAGAGGCAGGAAGCTGAGTGGTGAATTAGGGGCTCTGGGTGTGGATCCTGGCAGTTTGCCCTGGTGCCCAGCCGGTGCGAGCAGGAGCTTCTCATGTGTAGAACCAGGCAGGATGGAACTCACATCAGGAGCTTGTGAGAATTACATGACGGATGTCAGGGGAGCCCCGGGTTGAAAGCTCAGGTCTGTCTGCCTCCGATGCCAGGAACTCACACGCAGTGAGAGCTCAAATTTGGTAGCTCTTAGGCGGTTGCTGCCGATGGCCACAGTAATGGTGATGATTTGCTTTCACTCTTGAATTGACCACCCCTAGAGAAGGATAGGAATCCATTCTTCCCTCCCCAATCTCTGCACACTCCATTTTCCCTTTCTTACACTCCTGCTTCATCCTTTAAAGTACTCCTCTCTTTCATCCCAACCATCTCAGGGCAGCAGGGTGGTCCCTGTGACACAGAGCTTATGCTTCTTGGATGGACTGCCCAGGAGTGTGGCATTGCCCAGACTGTGGTCTTCCCCAGCAGGCTGGATGGATTGGAGGAGGGTGCCAGGCCCCGGAGAGTGGGAAGAGCCTTGGGATGACAGGAAAAGAAGAAAGTCCTCTGCAGCCAGGCTTGATGACCTTCAGGGCATCGTGAAAAGTCTGTAAGGACAGAGGCTCATAAACCTTCTCCCACCAGTCTTGAGTCCTGCGGGGCCACGGTCCCCAAGATCTCCTGTGCTGGTTTTTTCTTTACTGCAGGTGGTGTTTAAATGCAGTCCTTGGGCAAGCAGCCTCAACATCACCTGGGAACTGGTTGGAGATACAATTTCTCAGCCCCTCCCTAGACCTACTGAATGAGAAACTCAGGGAGTTGGGTGGGGGAAGGTAGTGATCTTAGTTTTAACAAGCCCTCTAGGTGATTCTGAAGCATGCTAAATTTTGAGAACATTGGTTTAGAATTAGGTTGAGTTTCTCTGTCCTCTGCTTTATGGCTCCTGGGGGAGAAAGGCCATCAAGTGAATTTCTGCAGACTGGAACCACAGTGCCTTCCCCTCCCCGTTAGTGCCCTGTGTATCAGGCTGGAGAAAGAGAGACAGAGACTGCAAATACCTGCGTGTGGAAGAGCAGGGGTGGGGTGGGAATGAGTGTGAGTGTGTGAGTGTGCATCAGTGCTCTGTGTTTCAAAGGAGAGTCTCACTAGTTCTCAGAACTCCCCCACCCATCCCTGCATCATTCTCACTTTTGGGTGGTTAGAACATTGTAGAGACCTCCTGGGCACAACATTAGCTGGGGCTCTGGGCAATGATGGGAAACCGGAAGACGGTGGAGGTCAGGGAGCATGGCCTGATTAGATCACGCTCAGGGAAGGCTGAGAGAGAAACTGAGGCAAAAGGAAAGTGAATGGTGGGGATCATTCACCTGAGCTCAGAGGGTTGGGCAGGGAGAGAATATATATATGAGTGATGGGCTCATTACTCAGCTGGTCTTCCACCCCACCCGGCAGGAACTAGGCCACAAAGAAACCTTTGGGGCTGCCACTGCAGACCAAAAGGGCAGGGAGGCTCCCCCCCTCCCCTGGATCACAGACACACCTCATGAGACAGGGATCCAGTCTCATCAACTGGGGACTGCTTGCTTGTCTGCATGCCCACTTTGGGGATGATCTTTAAAAGTGTCAACCTCTATAAATCTAGGAGTTGCAATGTATTGAAAGAGGACTGCTTTACCCATTGCCGACCAGGGCTTTAGGAAGAGATACACCGTGTATCCCATTCTGGAGGTAAAGCACTGCTTGATTTTACTCTGATACATGATTCATGTGGCCCATGAAGATACATCATTTGTGTTTTTGTGAGGGAGGTAGACTGTGTTTTCCTTGAGATAAAATTCTGACAAGGGTCATAGATGAACAAGAGTCATAGGGCAACCTACCCTGCCAGGTGCCTGGATTTGGCTGGTTCATCCACCCGGGTGCAAATTTGAGGGACCGTTACAGCCAGCTGAAAGCTATTTATAACTGTCGCTGCCATTTCCAGAAGAGTCAGCGCTGCCTGTATAAACACACTTCCACACTTCTATCATCTACAATTTCCTTTCACAGTTGTTGACTCGAGTGGGTCTAACCCTCAGGAGGCATCAGAAAACTCAAAGTTTTAAGCTGACAGCCAGGGACATGGTACGTTTCTGTTGTGGGCTTTTCATCATGAGGGCATTTGGAGTCACAGACTGTTAACATTCGGAGCCGCCTTCAAGGTCTTGCCACCCAAATCCGTCCTCAGTGTCAACCCCTCTCTCCAACAACCTGAATTTTGTGATGACAGACAGCTGATAGATTTTGCAAGACAGTTCTGCTCCATTGCCAGGCAGCCATCATCCATCACTGAGGGGCCTTCTGGTCCCTGGGTTGGGGCCTGCCTTCCTCACCTCCTCACCGTGGGTCCACCACTGAGGACCAAGTTTTTGCAGGCAGCAGCTGCAGTATTTAAGGACAACTTCCTCATCCTTCCTGAATCACCTACTTTAGCCTAAACACCTGTTACGTTCTCTGTTCCCCACAATACATGATGTCCCGAACTGCACCGTCCTAGCTGGCCTCTTCTGAATCTCTCATGTTTATCCAGAAAGCTCTCAAGATGTGGTGTGGTAGCCAGAACGAGCCATGGAACTCTCACCTGAGAGCACGTTTCGGTGGAAATGTGATGGATCTTCTCCTGTACCTGGGATACTGTTGACTGTTTACCGGGGTGCAGTCCTCATGCCCTGGCTCCCACCAGACATGTGGCCACCACACGTCCAGTGGTTTCATTTGTGCCTTCAGGAAATGCTCCCCATTTAGGTCTTTTTTTTTTTTCTGTGCTGATGAATGTGACTTCAGAAATTTTGTCTTGTGGACCTCTGCATAGGGCTCTTTCAAGTCAAGATTATTTTGATTATTGACTTTTGTTATCTTTCAAATGAGAAGTATTAGCATAATTGTCAGGAGTGTGGGCTCTGGAGTTTGTGCCTGGGTTCAAGTCCTACTTTGCTATTTGCCAGCTGTGTGACGTGGGGCAAGTGACATGGCATCTCTATGTCTTCATTTTCTCATCCATAAAATGGGTAGAGTATTCATGTCTGCCTCACCGTTTTGTCAGAGGTATATTACATGTCATAATACTATTTAGAATGCAGTTTGGCATACAAGAAACACCCAATGAAAATAAGCTATTTTATTTTATGACTATTATTAGAGTCACTTACCCTACTTTGATGTTATTTTCAAAGCAGCTAAAACCCAAGCAGTGGCATTATCATTTAGCTAACATTTCCCCCTTTGGGACACAAGGATTTGTGTACTTTTTCCGGTTACCCTTGTGGAAACCTAGGCATGGTCTCTGTACTCTTGTTCTCTGCAGGCTCATAAACATTTGGAAAAAGAAACAATGTCATTTGGCCTGACTTATACTTAGAGATACATGCTGGTTCTTATCACTCTTTGCGTGAGGCTCACAAAGCACTGCTTTAACCATGCAGTTTCAGAAGGAGGAGGGGATTGTGGTAAAATGTATTAATTTAATCTGCTCTCTTCTCTTTTTTGAAAATGCAGAACAAAGCTGCATGCCCTGTGGCTCTAGGACCCTGTGGTGTCATGGATGCTTCTTGGCGGACTTCGAGCAATGACTGTGATGCCAAATTTGCAAGCTCTGGTCCGGGCAGAACTGGTCTGGGATGCATGGTGGAACTTGATGGGAGCTTCAGCTCCTGGTTCTTAAATCTTCCCAGCTCCAGTCTTCCGCCTCAGGGGAGAAGACTATCAGAAATAGGTGGCTCTTCATCCTTGGTCTTCTGCCACCATCTCACCTCATCCCCATGAAGGAAGGAAGATGCCTTGCTTTGCACACTCTTGAATATTCTACACTGCTTAGAGCTATTCACGCATAGGGTTCTCTCTGTCTACTGGACGGGAAGCTCTTTGACCTGCTGATCCGATTTTTTTTTATCCTCTCCGACACAGTAGGTGCCCAACACAGTCAAGTGGTAAGAGCCCCACTATTGGAAGCAGATAGACCAGGGTAGACTCTTGGCTCCACCCTTCCCTTGCAGTGTGGCCTTGGGTAGATTACCAAAACTCTCTGAACCTCCATTTCTTTTCCATCAAATGAAGATATTATTTGTTATTGTCTCCACTGTGATAATATATGTAAAATACCTAACTCAGTGTCAGACATGTGGTAGGTGCTCAGTAAATGATTGTCCTTGTTTTGGTTGCTATGAAAAGACAAGAGGGGAGTCTGGGTCATGTCTAAATTGCGTAGTCCAAAATAAGAACAGAATAAAAGTGTGGGGGAAATGGACATTTTAGACCGAATACTCCTGGAGGGCCATCCTAGATGGGCTGAATTATGATACCATCACCCTCTGTCTCTACCCCATCATAATGTGATCACAAATCTGTATATCATTTGTGCAGACCACATTGGTCCCCAGCTCCTCACAGGCGCTCCCCAGGTGGCCTCCTGATTTCCTCTAGTCTTCCCTCTTTCATCCATGTAACTCAGTATCAGACCCTGATCCACTTCTGACACCAAGTCAGAGCCAAGCCCAAGTCTCATAAGTGGGGTCTGGGATGCATCTCACTCCTAGACTTCTGGCCACTGTTGTCTCTAGGGTCACCTTTCAAGGTGTCAGCCCTGGAACCCATATCGCCCCATCTCACCCCCTTGCTACTGACCACTGACTCTGTCTGAGAGTTGGGTTCGGAATCTACCCTCAACTCCATAATGGGCAAGGGAGAAGTGTGGTCCCTGGCTCTAGCCGCCCCCTTTCATTCCCTGACCCTCCAGTTGCCATATTAGAAACTTGGTATCAGCCAGTCCTTTCCCAAACTGGAACTGTGACCTTCCAGATTTCCTGGTTTAGTAATGTATGTGAATGTGACAAGGAAGCCAGAACCAGAGACCCACATACATCACCGTGGCATCGCTTGTGTGTGACAAAGACCAGGACACCAGGTGTCTTTACCTGTCATCAAAGATTTAGAGGGAAGCCACTTTCAACTTAGTGTGGAGGTATATGAACATTGTCCAGAGAACAAAAGCCACCTGAGTAATTAGAGATCTCCCCTTAACCACAAGTGTACGAAAGTGATGCTCATGATGCCTGCCAAGAGGGCTTCCGAATCGTGTGGGACGGTGGGTGAAAGGAACAAAAACGGGTCTCATAGTCAGTTGGGGTATGGTCTGTGCTCTCTGAATTGTATGTGGCATAGGACTGGGATGCCAGCATTTTGTAGTGATTTGTTTTTGAAACTGTGTGTCGTCTTCTGAGAAACTTACCACACAATTGGCTGGGAAGTGCCAGACACCTGAGAACTATTATGACATGGGGTTGGCTGGGGGCTTAAAGGCTGGACTCCCTAGTGGATAAATTATCATGGATGACTCTGCATGGAAAGAGCAGGCTGCAGTCTGAAGTCAGCCTTGGAAGGGCCAGTGCCAGAGGCCATCTCCATGGCCCTCAATCAAGAGTGCTCTGATTCTAAAGTCACATCAAGGAGAGTGGCTTGTCTCAGAGGCTAAGGGCGGAGGGCCAGAGGCTGCCTGGACACAAAGGTCCCTCTGTCCTCCCACCCCGTTCTGTAGAGAGAAGCTCAGGGCCGTGGTGGTAGCGGTGTGCTGCCCTCTGCATGGCCGTGGGCTCAGACTTGCAAGAGACGCCCAAGGTGGCCTTTTGAGCCGCTCCTCTGGGTCACCTCTTTGCTTTTTTCACCTTGGAAATGGGGACAAGGGATGTTCGATTGTGCAGTCTGGAGTGAGGCCTTCATGGTGTCTGCGTAGCGAGAGGAAGCTTGGTATAGGCTGGCTGTGCTGGGCCTGACGTATGCAGAAGGTGGGCGGTTGGGTGGGACAGGTGGGCCATGGGCAGTGGGACACTGTGGTCGCTGCCAAGCCCTGACAGTGCTCAGCGAGCACAGATGGAGGGCCGCTCAGTGCCCGCAAAGAGCACGCAGTCTGCTGGCCAGCAAAGGGGGAACAGTGTGTGAGGTGAGAACTCACTCTCCTTGCGAGGGAAGGCCGGTGTCCGAGCCCGTGCTCAGGGAAAATGTCTGCGCTGAGCTCTGATGAGGGTAGCTGTGCCCGTACCTGCAGCCCCTGCTCCGGTGTTGGGGCCAAGGCCTCTCCTGAGTGGACCTCACGTGCCCTGTGCCCTGGCGCTCTGCTATGACTGATTAGATCGGGAACGTGGGTGCCTAATAAGACGGAGATAATAGCCGGCACTGATCGAGGTCTCTCCACCCATGAGGCACTGTGCTGAGCCCCTGACTGGATCTCTTCAGTCAGTCTCACAGAATATAAGCTAGGTGCTACTGTTATCCCCATTTATATGTGAGAGAGCTGAGGCCCAGAAGGACTTGCACGTAAGTGAGTGAGTGGCCGGGCCCGATTTCCGCCGAGGCCTGACTGCCTGGGTTCAGGGCTGTCTCCCCTCAGTGCAAGGCTGCTTCCCTCAGGAAGGAGGACCTCTGCCTGTGAGGTGGCACCGAGCTAATGACACCCCACTTGAGACAGTGCGGGATGGCATTTCATCGGCTGGGACTCGTCATCCGTGATCCACATGCTGGTGTCTGGGGATCCTGTCTTCTGTGAGGCTGGGGCAGAAAGACTAGGGCGGGGGCCACCAATGCCCTCTGCTCTGTTATAAGGACCCCCTGGGTGAGCGTTCGGACTGACTCCATCGGTTCCCTAATAGAAACAATCCTGCCGCACAAATGCTCAGACATACCTCGGGGGGCACATACGCTGGTATTTGTGGAGGAAATTCACCTAGAAATAGAATTGCTGGGTTGGTGGGCACATACACTCAGAAAGCCATTCAGTATTACCCAAGTGCTCTCCTAGAGGACTCAAGCCATTTACACCCCTGGCAAGGGTATCCGTCTTGCTTCTCCACACATGGGCCAGCTTTTGTTTTTTGCTGATCTGACTGACCTCCTAGTAATTCTGACTAGTATTTCCCTAATTATAAATTAGTGTGTATTTTTCATACATTTCTTGACCAATTTATTTTGTCTTCTGGGAATTAACTCTTTATAACTCTTGTCCTTTTTCTATTAAAAAAATTGATTTCTAGGGGTGCCTGGGTGGCTCAGCCATTAAGTGTCTGCCTTCAGCTCAGGTCATGATCCCAGGGTCCTGGGATCGAGCCCCGCATCGGGCTCCCTCCTCAGCGGGAAGCCTGCTTCTCCCTCTCCCACTCCCCCTGCTTGTGTTCCCTCTCTCGCTGTGTCTCCCTCTGTCAAATAAATAAATAAAATCTTTAAAAAATTGATTTCTAGATGCCCATTAATTATATGTCCACCCAGCCCTCCGCTGATTTTTAACTCTATTTATGGGTATAGTTTTTTTGTTTTGTTTTGTTTTTTGGTCATATTGACATTTTTAATGTTTAAACTCAGACCTGACCATCTTTTTCTTTCTAGTTTTGGGGATTTTTGTATTGACTTTTTGCCTGGTTTTTGTGTATGTCCTTCCACTCTAGGGTATAAAAACAATCTCTTATATTTTCTTTCAATTCTTTATATAGTGTTTATGTTTAGCTCCTTCCTCCATCTGGAATTTATTTTTGTATAGGATGGGACACTGGTGTTCTTGTATCTTATTAAAAATAACATCCCATCAACTCCACCTGAATTGTCCACATGTTAGTGAGATGCCTTTTTTATTATCTACTAAATGCCTGTATATACTTATCTTTATTTTTTTCCCACTGAAAAAATGTTCTGTTCTGGCATCATTTCTAAACTGTTCTAAAGATGGTAGCTTTATAAGGGTTTCAATAACTTATAAATCAAATGCCTACATATTACTGATTTGGTAAAAAATGTCTTGCCCATTCTCAAACATTTTTTTCTTCAAGATGAACTTTGAAATCAGCTTGGCGCATTTCATTAAGCAATCCTATTAAGTTGAGATTGGGATTGCATTGAATATATGGATTGCTTTGGGAAGGTCCGTCCTTTTTATGATATCTCTCTCCCTCCAGGAGCATGGTATTCAGGTCTAATTTTGTGCCCTTGAGTAAAGTTTTATAGTTATCTTCATGCGGGTATTATTATGCAGGCCTCGTGAGATTTAATCCTAGGTATTTTATGGGTTTTGTGGCTATTGTGAGTAGGTACCTTCCTCCATTATATTTTTAAATAGGTTATGATTATCGTTAAGAGATGACTCCCTAGTGGTGGGAGTAGTGAGCTTCCCATCACTGGGGGCATCAAACAGAGGCTGGCCAACTACATAGGGAGTGTAGAGGGCATTCACCACCAGGGACACACCACGATCTGCAAGGTTTCTTCCTGTTCTAAGAATAAGTGTGTCTATGAAGTGTCAGAATGAGGACTTGATTTGGGATGACCTATAAGTTTCTGGGAGGAATATCTAATTTTTCAGTTTCTCTTTTTGTTCCCTTGACCTTGAATTGTCTTTGGAACCTGGATCTTTCCTGTACACCTGGAGAGAGGCAGCACAAATTTCTTTTAGAACTGAAAGGGACAATGGCTGGAAGATTCTTCTTTGCATTCCCAAGGAAAATTGAATCAATAGTCCATGAATCTGGGGGGGGGGGTGCATCTCCACCAGCCTTGTCAGTCAGTGTGGCTTTGTACAGGTGCCCACCTCCCCTACAGATTTTGAACTCTTCAGGGCAGATGTCGGTGAATTTATGAATAGCATAATCTTATAGACAGGGCTCAGGACACAGTGGAGTCTCCGTAAACAAGTCTAGATCGATCAGTCACAAATCAATGAAAGATTAGGCTCAGAGGGTGTAAGTGACCTGCCTAATGTCACACTGTGGCAAAGCTGGCCCTCAGTCCTGATCTTCTCTTTGTGAGTCCAGTGCATCTTTCACGACCCCACAAGGCCTCTGAGCCTCATTTCAGGGCTAGGAAAGAGGTCTCAAAGGCCATGTCTTTAGGATGACATGACCTCTAGCTTTCCTTGACTTGAAGTATTCCCAAGGACTCTGTAGGAGGGAGTCATGTCAAGGCTTCCCTTCTCCGGCCTCCCTCTGACCATGAGTAGAAGTGCAGCCTCGTATATCTCCCCCACATAGGAAGTGGTGGGAGATATTCCTACTGAAATAAGCTGCCTCCCCAGGTCCAGGTGGCTCAGCCATCCTCCCAGGGCTTCTGCAGCCTTGTAGCAACCAGACACTCAGGCTCTAGCTCAGACCAGGTGGAGGGGCTGTCTTGTTTCCCAGAAAGTGAAATCCACCCCCTCTCCCAGACAATTAGCTCCACTGAAGCTGGAGAAACAAGGAGTACTTTCTACCAACATTGGTGTTTGGTGAAATGTATAACACTAGGTTCTCCGATGCTCCCGAAATCCCTCTCAGTAGGGTCCCTCCTTGTTTTGACTAATCATTTCTACTTATTACTAACTGTTATGATTAGAAGAATTGCCTGAGTAGAGGCCCAGTGTTTCCAAGACCCTAGTGAGCAACACGTGCAGACTTGCTCAGCACAGTCCTGGAACCACCGTTGCTCTGTCTCTCCAGGGAAGCCACTGGAACAGTTCAGGAAGGAGAGCTTCCTGCCACCATGAGAGACTCACCCCCCACCCCCAGCACCTGGCTGCATGTGCATCTCTCCTACACCTTATGCCCTTAGGTGCCTCTGCCGTGGGTGGAAGAGTTGCTAAGGATGAGCTCTGGGACTGGCCAGGCCTGTCTTCAAGTCTTGATTCCACCACTCACCAGCCAAGTGACTTGGGGAAGCTCCTTAATATCTCTGAGAGGCAGTTTCCTCAGTGTAAAATGGGGGTAATAGTTTCTACCTCATCGAATGTTGGGAAGATGGGATTTTATTAAAGAACATACCAAAATACCTAAGATCATACTTTGCATACAGGGTTTGTTATTAAAACAAAACTTGGAATTCCAGACAGAGCACCACTAAATGGAAACCAAATCTCTTCTCTTTCAGATGGTCCTTATAGAAATCTACTCTAGGAAACCAGCCAGCATTAATCACTCACTTAGCGGCATGAAGCCAGTGAGTTCCACCAAATCAATGTCTTGTCATTCTGACATCCGTGCAGATGGCACAGATGTCTGTCCACAGGAAGCCTATGTCCCTGGGTTCATTTTAAACCTGTTCCAAAGGTGGCATAAGATTGTCTCTGGGAACATCGGGATCCAGAGCTGTTAGGAAAAGTAAACCAATAATTTCCCCAGGTTTCAACAACCTCTCCTCCTTGCCCCAGAAGGACAGCCTGCATTTTGAGGGGAGCAACCAGGGTGCCTCGCTTGCAATGGGAGAGGCACCACTCACCTTTCTAGCCCTGCTGCCTCAGGCCTCCAGCACGACTGCCTCTTTGGAAGGGACACCTCAGAACTTTACACACTACCATCTTCACATTAAGCAAATGGTGTTCCAGATGTCTGGTGCTCATCATTCACAAACTGTAGACAGTCTTTTTGTAAGGATCCCAAGCCTCTCTTAGCTTTTATTATTGAGTGGAGGATGCCTCACTAGTCCATTCTGATGCCTCCACTTTGCAGCAGGTCTCTGATGAATTACTTGTGGTTTTCTGATATGGCCTCGAATAGCCACCCCACATCCCCCAGTGAGAAGAGCTGACAACTCCTCTGCCACTGACTCCTGACACCACTACTGTGGTGCCTGACATAGAATCTTAGGAACTGCCCCTCTGCCGTCCAGGGTGCCTCTGTGGAGGGGACGGGGAGAGGGGACGGGGAGCATGCAGGCACATGCCCCTCTCCAAGGTTCTGAACCAGCATGGTGCACCCCATTACAGCTCTTTCCTCTAGGACAGTGCTCATTCTTGTCCAGTCTCTCCCAGGAATTCTACACCAGTGCAGGAATGATGGAAGAGGAATTGGTGTCTCAGGAGGGAAAGAAAGGGAGAAAGAGAGCTGAACTTAGGCTGGGAAGTGTCATAGCTACACATGGCACCTAAAAGAATAGAGGTTTTTAGTTTTTGTTTTTGTTTGGCATTGTTTTCAAATAACCAGTTACCAAAGAAAGAACCACAACTGAACATGAAACTGACTTCATGTTTATTTGATAACTCTACCACCTTTCTGATAATTGCAAAATTTCCCTCTTTTGGCTTATATTACCTTTCAACTCATCCTGCTTTCAGCCCTGTAGCTGTATGGAGGGCAAAGATAAAACAACCAACCTGATCTGGTTTTCTGCATATTTTGCGACCATAGAAGACCTCATCATACATCTACAGCCCCATTTCCAGATCTGCCTCTGTTCCTTGACTCCTATCTATCTCTCCATAAAATCTCAAAGGACTTTCCCCTTTCTCCAGGAAGCCTCCCAATTATTTAGACATGGTTCTTTAAGTAGCTGTGTCATAGTGAGCAATAAGTAAAGAGTTGTCCCAATAGTACTGTCATTTTTGATAACCAATCCTGGACCACACCACCCATGTCTTCCTGGGCCCCCCACCATGCTTTTTGCACCATCCTTACCTCTGATGTCATTTTCTGATCTCCCTCTCCATCCTCTCTTGACCCTTAGCCCACATTAAAGTATGCAGTCAGTTTTCCAAACTACCATCTTGACTCTCCTCAGTCACAAGAACATTATCTCTGTATTCTTTTGACTTACAATATTTAAGAGTCCTGAGTATAAACTGTCCTTCTTGGCTCATTCCCAGAACCTATCTCAACCCTTTCTCCTAAAGGAAGATTGAATAGAGGACATAGTTTGCTGTGGGAGTAAAGGAGGGTCTTCCCTGCCCACAGGGTAAGAGAGAACAAGGAAGCCCAGATACCATGTCAAAGCCAGACCACCTCTTGGGAGATTAGGGAGCAGATATACAGATGCACAAAGAGGTTAAAAAAAGCAGGACCCATTCTTGAGATATAGCCCCGTGCCCAAGATTAGGGTTTTCCCCCTTCCTGGATGTGCTTGCAGGGGTAAGGGGGCCTAAAGTATATAGGCTGGAGCACATGGCCTCCAAGGTGTTCTCCTGTATAGCTCCAACCTGTAGACAAGGCCCCCAGACACCATCCCTGAGTATTTTGTTCTGCATTGATCTTACCTTTTCCCAGACATCTGTACCTCTTTGTGTCTGTATTACTTACTTTGATCCTTACCTGTGTGTGTCCACAGTTCCCATACTTCATGGGTAGGGGGACTTACCTTACTAGAAATCATCTGGGTTCCCCAGCATCATGGGCTGTAACCTCCATATTTTTGTGGCTTTCACAGTGCCCAACACAATTCTGGGCATGGGGTCTCTGTTTAAGGAATGAGGGGCTGCACAAGATCAGTCTTAATTAGATGAGCTGTTGGGTTCCAGATCATCTAATAATGACAATACTACTAATAGCAGCTGATATTTATGGAGTTCCTCTGTGTACCAGCCACACAGCTAAACTCTTTGGGTATATTATCTCATTAGAGCCTCAAAATTAACACTTTTTTCAGATGAGAATATTAAGGCTTAGAAGTTCGTTTTCTCAAGGTTCACCAACAAGAGAATATTTTTGAACTTGGTTGCTGTGAACACCTAGGAGGTTCACTGATTAGTTATAAGGAACTATGAATCCCTGGGAGTCTCTAAAAAATCATGTGTGTGTTCAAGCATTTGTCCACTTTTCTGGGGAAAATCTTCATTGCTTTCATCAGATTCTTCAAGAGATTGTGCACACAATGAGGAGAAGCCCATCTCTGACTTGACATGGAGCAGCATGATCACAACCTGCACATGGAGTCTCCCTGGAAAGCTTTACCTCATCACTGTTGTCACCCACCAGCTCCCCATGGGGAGGGATGCAAGGCTGTAGACCCTGGCTGCGGCAATATACAGTTAGCTGGACCCTGCCTGGTTGGCATCTTGGACCAGGCTGAAGTTCACATCTAAATTCTGAGACCAGAAAGTTGGCCTTATTAAGATTCCTGATAAAGGAATTGGCTTTCAGGGCTTACCTATCTTCAGCAGATTTTCCCTTTGATTACTCAAGAGTGCTCTTATTTCCAGCTTAATGCCTACAAATACACTCACCCACTCTCTCCCACCCACTCTGTCTTTCCATTCTTCTAAAAAAAAAATCATCTGGGCTAAATCACATTAAGAAACAGGAGATTCTATCTCAATATGGTAACACTTGGGCCAATCCTGCCTCTAGGAGGATCTTTTCTATTTAACTCTTTGGAGTCCCAATACCAACTGTACTCATGCAGGCTGAGCCAACCTCTCGGGCACATTCTGGAAGACACGGAGCCCCATCCTCATAACCTAGGACCTACCATGCCCCTCCCACTTAAACCAGCTCAGTGGTTTTCCCATCTTTTAAAAGGACTGAGTCTCTTTAGCCCTTTTCACAGGAAGCTTTCATCAGTAGTAACCGTGGCAACAGATCAGAGAAGCTTCAAAAAGCCTGTCTGTATGTAATTAAGAAAAACGAGGACATGGACGCAAGAGCAGGGAGCTTAGACAAGGAGACTGTGGCTCTGAGCCCTGCCATTGCACGCACTGAGGGCTTTTGCTGACGGAGATGACAGATTTTCTTCTCCCTCTGACTTCCCTCTCCACTCCCCATTTTAACATTTTTGTGTGGTTGTCTCAATTGGCCTCGTTCCTGGGGATGTGGCTGGGAGCTCTGGTTCTGGACGGATGCTCCCTGCAGGGTTAAGTCCTCAAACCCAGGGAGTGCAGCTTGGATAGGTAACGGTGGTTCATTCAGGGCCTGAACCTGCTCTGGTCAGACTCTCCAAGAATAGGAGAGGTAGAGCAGGCTGCTGACAGGGACCTGGCTCTTATCATTAGGCGAGTGGAGCAGAGACCAGGGACCATTGGTGTTTTAGCCGCCCAGACCCTGGACCCTGGCTTGCCCTGCCCAGAGCCAGCCTCCTGGGAAAGGGAGCAGGAGCTAAGCATTATTGGGAGGCAATCTTAACCTGGGGGCTATTTTATCTCAGAGCACTTACTCTTATCTGAGTCATCTCATTTATCTCGAGGTTTCCTTCTTTCTTATCTGTTTTCTCTCACCAGAATGTAAGCTCCTTGGGAGCAGAGGCTTATCTGTTTGGCATTTTCCTAACCCCTGAGTGCCTAGAACAGCACAGGTATAGTTGTTAAAGGAATGGATGAGTGAAATGAATAAGTAAGGGACAGGATCCCAGTCAGTGTTTGTGGCCCGCTCTCGGGCCACCTGCATAGATGCGCACTGGGAGCCCAGGCACTGTGCTGAGCTCTGAGATAACAAGACACACCCCTACCATTGAGGACACACATATTTAGGTTCTCCCAGCTCTCTTCGAAAGGAGAAGATTTACTATATGCAGTTCTGGACTCAATAACCATGGGCCCAATAGACCCCCATTTATGCCCCCACAGATGTATTTCTCTGGAATGCAGCCATGAACGAGAAGGGGACAGTAGTTGCTTTATATGAAGGCTATTTCTAAATAAACATGAAAAAAAGATCTTCCTGGAAATGCACCATTCTTCTTCCTAAGTGGGGAGCAGACATGGGGCAGCATCGACTTGGGTCTTCCCAGCTGCTATGGACACCGTTGGATTAAGGGACAGGGAAGGCCTCTCTAAACCAGCTCCCCACTTGCTACCTTTATTTCACTAAAGCCTCTACGACTCAGGGCACAAGCAATGGGTCCTCACTGCTACCGTATCTGTGTCCTCCCTCTGCCCCACAGCAGGGCCTCTCATACTGGAGTAGGGGGCACACATGTGATCTTAAGCCATGCAGCTTGAGCAGAGGTCAAACCAGGTGCAAGGGATTTGCATCCCCCGGGCAAGGAGCTGGGGCAAGGGAACCCGGAGACAAGCCAACCACAGGCTCCTGCCCACCAGGAGGCCACGTGGTGAGGACAACCCAGAGGAAGAGATGATCACAATGCAGTGATGGGATCTGTGTTAGCATCTAAAAATGGACTTATGGAAACCCAGGGGTGGGAGGCACATGACTGCAGGCCTCAAAGAAGCCTCCTGGTGGAATGAATGTTAGATCTTGGAGGGTGTCCAGGAGTTCATCAAGCAGATAAGGACCAAAAGAATTCCAGAGAGCAGAGAACACTGTGCAGAAGCTCGGGGGCATGAAGAGAGTTGAGTGTGCACAGGAAATCACAGGAATCTTCCTACTGGCCACAATGTAAGGGCGAGCATCTAGTGGCCAGGGATGAGATCCCAAGCAACACAACTACAAGGGAACATGAAGGATGTGAATGGAAGGTAGACTTTTGGGCAATTAGCGTTTGAGCAGGGGAACACCATGATCTCACGTATATTTCGGAACTCACACTCCGGCAGACGAGAATGGATAACAAGGACGCAAAGCAATGTTGGCGGATTCACGGGCAGGCTGTTGCTATAGGGGCAGAAAAGTCCACAGGGTGCGGGGTTCTGAGGTGGTGGAGATCCTGAGGAAGGGAACATTCTGAGGAAAAAGAGATGGGCCCTCACTGTGGTGACAGTCCGTCCGTGGGGGACACAGAAGATGTGACTGTCAGGGTCTGGCTGGTGAGGACTCGGGGTGTCAAGGAAGGGAAGACTGAAGGGTGTTCCCCTCATTTGTCAGGTAGGAGACCAGAGGAAAAGCAGACGTGGTGGGAGAGTGGCGAAGTAACCGGGCTGCCCTGGGCCAAGCGAGGGGAGAGAAGAGCCTCCATTTTGAAGAGCTCGGCTGCAGGGCGAAGAAGAGAGGATGTCCGATGTAGAAAGATGCCAGTGATGGTGCTTTGGTTTTAAAATGGCCAAAATTTATGGGTGTTTAAATGGAGAAGGTGGAGTCACGGGAGAGGGTGACGTTGAAGGTCAGGGGAGAAAGGAAATACTTGCAATGGGGAGGCCTCCAAAGGGTGGGAAGGATGGGTGGCCACTCTCCCAGGCAATACCTGTCCTTGCCCCATCACCCAAGGCTGCCTTCCAGTAAGAGTCTCATGATGTCCCAAGGATGCAGTAAGAGAACACCATTAGAGGATTCGCCCCATGCCTCGCAGAGAGCAAGCCCTCGATGAACGTATTTATTAGGAGGATGAGAAACGGTGGCCTGTGGCAGAGGCTGGGCTGTCTGCGGAGACAGGGAACAGTGGCACTGACCACTGGGAGCTTGTGGTTGGAATCTCATCAGTCTGAGCAAACAGATGTGTCCAAACCAGGCACTCGCCAATATGTGTGTTAATGAATAGTGCGATGTGAGGTGAAGCTGGCCTGGCCCAGTAAGAGCCCGCCGACGGCCATGCCTGCTACCCTCCCCGCCCTGGCTGTGTGCTGATTCGAGAAGAGATGGATGTTTATCCCTGGGCAGATGGGTGGGGAATTCTCGAATGCTATTTGCAAGACTTCAGTAAAAATGCTTCATGAATCCTGCCCTGTCACAAGCATGCATGAAAGTTGTGCTTTAGCTCAGGCCTAATGGGCTTTATATAGTACAGTACTGATTTTCTTTCACATTTTAATAGAATCCGATTTAATATTTGCTTTCTGCTCTAGCTGCTTGCTGTTGACTGATTCAACACAGAATCCTTCCCTGGTGCCCCCCGACCTTGTTGTTATTCCCTCATTTTGTTTGTTGGCATTTGATTCCTGTCTTCAGCATGAACCACTTTACACATGTCTTCGTTCAGCTGGCGACAGTCACGTGCATGAATTCTGAACGCATTACTATCTGAAGCGGCTGCTCCAGCAGACCCATTGTTTGGAAGGGAGGCTTCTGGGTAGGATTCATTTTCAGCGTTCGACATCGAGGATACGCAGTGCTCAGCTGGGGAACCTGAGGCTGTGATCTGTTCTTGGGCAGGAGATTCTCTGACTTCATCAAATGTCCAGCACTGTGGTTGGTAATTCAGAAACAGCTTGCCTTTCTACAAAGGACCAGGCTTTATAGAATTTAGTATTTAACAAGACATTTCCACCTTTGCCACAGGATGAAGAGCAGCTATAGACAGAGCTGTCCAGAGGGAAAGGCTGCTCTCCTTGACTCCCAGTAAGCCTGGCTGGTTTGTAGGAGAGGCTATTCAAGTCTCCTGTTATCCATGAACAGATCAGACCATCAACCTTTGGAGTACTGTACCAGTGTAAGGCCAGAGTGGGAGACAGCTTTTTCCTTAGTAGGGAAAGATACCCGGTTTCACTAGCAGGCAGCAGAGGGCTGTCGTTAAGAGCATGAGCTATGGAATCAGGCAGACATGGGTCTCCGTACTGGCTTCAATTCTTATAGACCACATGATCTACAGCCAGTCTGCATGCCCAGCTTTAGTTTCCCTCTCTATAAAATTGAATTAATCACTGTATCTTCCCATGTAAATGCGTGTAAAGCAGCTATAGCAGAGTGTCTGGAACAAACCTCTATGCTCTTCTTATGTCATGGGGTCAAAAATGGTGGCTTGTCTGAACCTCCCACCCAACTTTGCTTCTTGTCTTCATGCACCAAAGTTTGGGCACTGTGAATATTCATCTATGCAGGTGATCTAGCAACCTGTCCTGCAGAGAAACACCCCCAGCGTGTACACACCACACAGACCCCAAGTTGTGTGAGGTTTTGTGCAGAATGCTAGGATCTTTGGGGGCTTTTGATGGGCCGCTGGTGTCCCTCAACCCTTGAGTTCTACACTAGTTAAGAAAAGACAGGAATCCCATAAGTGTCTAATATACATACATACTCTACGCTCGCATTGACTAGGGGAAGCGGCGTAGTCCTGAGAACAAAAGGGCCTGAAGCCAGGTCCTCACAACCTCCTCTCCTTTGGCACACGTGACTGAAAGAAGTCTTCCCAGCGGGGACGACTGAGAGGGGAGTTTGGGGTGAGTTGTCATCTCTGTCCACCACATTTTCTTGGAATGGATCAGAGTGTGGAGATTTGGGATTGAGGGACAGGAAATGATGCATGCATGTGACAAGGGTGGGAACCCACCAAAGACAGATGGAGAGAGCCTGGAGGAGGAAGCCTCCACCCAACCTCACCAGGCCCTTCTTTGTCTCCTTCCAGGTGTCCCATCAGGCCCTCGCAACGTCATCTCCATCGTCAATGAGACATCTATTATTCTGGAGTGGCACCCGCCCAGGGAGACGGGTGGGCGGGACGATGTGACCTACAACATCATCTGTAGAAAGTGCCGCGCAGACCGTCGGAGCTGCTCCCGCTGTGATGACAATGTGGAGTTTGTACCCCGGCAGCTGGGCCTGACCGAGGGCCGAGTCTCCATCAGCAGCCTGTGGGCCCACACCCCTTACACCTTCGACATCCAGGCTGTCAACGGAGTCTCCAGCAAGAGCCCCTTTCCCCCACAGCATGTCTCCGTCAACATCACCACGAACCAAGCTGGTAAGTCAGGAGGCACCTGTGTGCCTTCTGCTTGTCTGCGTGCCTGGCTCCCTGTCCGTCTCTATGAAGGGGCAAAGCTGTAGCCACACCCATTCTGCTTGCTGGCCTCCTCCCAGGAGCGAAGGCGTCAGGCGATGGGCATTTGCAGCCATGGAGAAGACAGGCGTAGTGTTTCACCTCTGAGGGTGAGCTGGATTCTGTGGGATATTCTCACGCTCAGCACAAAAGCAAAGAGGTATATCCAAGTCAGAGTAGAACGCATTACTGTGCATCCAGCTAGGGCTCAACAAGTGCCTTTGGAAAGATAGATGGACAGACAGACAGATGGGTGGTAGAGTGACAGACAGATGGATGGGGCGATAGGTAGGTGAATGGGTGGAAGCCCTGCACGATGTTAAGAACACCAGTGCTGCTTTATCAGAAAACCCGATGAAAGAAACTTCCCAGGAATCATGTGATAGAGTGAGTATTGCCTTCATAGATTATTTTTCAATTAAACCATGTAATTCAAGAGTGCATTCTCCTGTATAGCTTGCTTAGATGAATGCTATGCTGTGATAGAGACTTCAGATCATCAGCAATAGATCATTTCTGATAGCCCATACATCCCTGTGGCATGCACAGCTCAGAACACATTTGCTTCTCTCCTCTTTATTTCTGTATCCCTTACTCTTCTGACCTTTTCTCTTTATTACTTTTTACACCTCTTGCAACAATCCATTTCTTTTTATATCCATTTAACCAGTCCATTCAAGCACTCACTCATTTATTTACTCACTCATTATTAAGAGAGGGCTAGTTAGGCTCTGATGTATGCCAAGCTGTAGGGATACAGTGAGACCTGGACACCGCTGTTCCTCCCAGAAAACTCATTAACTGCAGAATTTGTAGTATATAGATGCACATTCCAAATCTGCGGCATGGTGCGTCCAAGGCGTGTGTACCATGCATATGCGGTAAATACCACGGGCGTTAGAGAGAAATGAGCAATCTCTCCCCTGGGGTGACGGTGCAAGACTGCAGAGGGAAAGTCTATAGGCAGTGGGGGTCGTGGGCAATGGACTGTGATCTTATTTGGAATTATGGATTTTTCTCAATCAACAGATTCTAGAAGGACAGCTTGTTAGTGGAATAGCTGGAGCCAAGCACGTCCCTTTACTGTCTCTCTCTCTCTCTCCCTCCGTGTCACTCCCCCTTCTTAACCTCCTCTTCTCTACTCTGTCCTCATCTGCTCCTCACCTCCCCATCCGCGGGCTCCTTCTGCCTCTTTCAATACCAGGCATCTTTGATGGCAGATGATTCTTGGGTTTAAGCTGTCAGAACTCAGGAGAAAAAAAGGTGTTGTGGGAGAGCATGGCTGTCCAGATGGCTGCGTTGTTGCCGTGAGCATGTGTGTGTTCGTGTGTGCGTGTTTGTATGTATGTGTATGGTCACGTGTTTGCATGCATGCGTGTGCAGTGAGAAAACAGGCGTGGAAGTGTGGAAGCCTCCAGCTGGTGACCACAGCCCCAGCACCATGGAGACAAAGGTTGTGACAGTCTGTCTTCCCCAAAGAAAAGGGGATGGTAATTTCTGGATCACGTTGAGCACGGAACACGGGCAGCCTTTGTTAGCAGTGTTTCCCTTGGAGAGTTTAAGGCAGAAAACTGGCTGAAATATTTTAGTGTCCCAGCTTCTGGGACTAATAATCCTGCCAGGCTGTCATGTCATGCTGGGCTTGGCTGTCTACTCTCTCTCTCTAAGAATGTGCGAACAAACCTGCCACTTAGAGCGGTTTGCTTTGATTCTTGCCCCTCCCTTTCCTTACCCTGCTATTCCCGAACCTGCCCATCTGCTTGTCTTGCCATCTGCACCTTCCCAGGCTGCAGAGGCACCAAGGGACCGGGGCTCCTGCAAGGGGCCCGGCATTGCCAGCATTCAAAATATTTGTTGTCATCCTCACTCACTCGCTCCCTCCAGAAGTGTATTTCTCCTGCCCTTTGTTCCCCCTATGACAGGCCCTTTTCTCTTAACCTCCCCTGATTTTGGAGTCTCAGCCCCATCAACATCTTCCAATCTGGGATTTCTTTTTGGGAATCTGGAATTTGGGTGTCAGAAAGTTTACAGTCAATGAGAAAAGGATGCTTCTTGGTTGCGTGTGGTTATTATGAAACAAATGACAAGGTGACCCACGGGTCCTAATCTGTGGGCTATGGGGCTCTGAGGACCATGGAGCTATCACACTGCTTTAACAGAGCTGCGTGTGAATGCAAACTCTTTTTAACCAACAGATCGTTCTTTTAAAAGATGAGATCCTTCAAAATAAACACTTGGGCCTGTACCTCTCCAAGAAAGGTTTAGAAACATGAATGGAAGTGACACTTTTGGGAGGCAGGGGAGGGAGGGGGAAGAGGGAGAGAGGGAGAATCTTAAGTAGGCTCCATGCCCATCTCAGAGCCCGGTGCCAGGCTCAATCCCATGACCCTGAGATCATGATCTGAGCCAAAATCAAGAGTGATCTGCTTAACTGACTGAGCCACCCAGGTGCCCCTAAGTGACACATTCTATAAGAGATGAAAGAGAGACTAAGCAGCAGGCATCATAAAAGCCATATCACTCAGATCCATTAAGGGCTGAGGTAGGTGGACCCATGTAAATCCATAAGTCGTGCCACGTCTCTGTCACAGGGAACCCTAAAAGACTTTTTCCTGCCTCTGGATCAAGATGGAGATGAATGTGTGTTTGTTAAGGGACCCGAGGTGTCCCCAAGGTGAATTGGAGCTTGACTATGGGTGTCAGTAAGGGTCACATAAGAGAAGGGTTTGGATAAGTTGGCTGCTAAGTGGTCTTGGACTTGATCAGAAGCCTGATGCTCATGAATCTCAGATTCTACCCTGGGAGGCTACTTGTTGCTCTGGGCTGGTTCTTCCTTTGGTCAGAAGCTACAGACCATGTCCATGGCTAGGCATGCAGCTCTTACTATTCAGCAGACACAGGACTGTCATGCTCTTCTTTCTCCGGGCTGCCCAGACATACCACACTGATGCTGCCTCCTGCTGCTGTTGTGAGCCCTGCCCAGTGGAAGCAGGCAGCTCATCGTTCTGATTGAGGTATCCAATAAAAAGGGTTACGGTTGGCATCAGTCCACCAGAGAGAGTTACCAAGAGGCTTTTCTTGGCCCTAAGGGCTGTGATCTAAGAAGAGACCATAGCAGGTCTTATAATCATCTTTTGGTCCATAGGGCACACAGAGACAAGCATCACTGGGGGGACACTGAAGGATCTCTTGGGTCCTGAGATGCTGAGGGCTTCCATCTCCTTCTGTGACTATCCCAGTCATGTCTATAGTCATGACTACTCAAGGATCTTGTATCACTTGGAGAGTAGCAGGATCAGATCCTCACCCAGCCCACAGCTAGTGGCAGAGAACTACCATTTTGAGCACCTCCAGTGTGCCAAGCCCATGCCAAATTGAGGTGGATCAGATGAAGAAACCCAGGGTCAGAGTGCTTTCAGAATCTGCTCAGCAGCTCACAGCCAGCAATGATGTTTCTAGGTTTCAAACTCAGATTTGTGGCCATTTTATTCTCCGACTGATCAAAAATCACATTATGGTGAGCCAGGTAAGTTGTAAGCTCTCTCTAAGCTATTGCCACATAGCTGGGCCACTTCAGCTGTCAAAAAAAAATGTCCATCATCTTTGGTCAGGGTTGGTCATGAATTATGCAAGCTCAGATTTACGTGAGGTCTTCAAGGATGCAGCCTTGCACTGAATACAGCTGCCTTGAGTTTAAAATAGACCAGATGAGGAGGAAGTCTCTCTGTTCCAGCGGCCAAGTGATCTGCAGAGAGGTTGTTATCACTGCTAACTCCTGCAGCCACTCTCTGGCGCCTGGCCCCAGATTCAGACTGATGGCTGGATCATCCGGCTGTCAGAGAGAATTAAAGTGAATGACAAACTTTACTTCTTTTTTCTGCCAACTAGATTCAGAATGTCAGAGTTGGGGAAGGGGACCTCCGAGGACATCTTGGAAAAAATAAATAAGACAAATCAGACCGGCACATCTCAAAAATCAACTTGCTGCAAAATAAAATAGAGTCAGTGAATTTGGGACCATCTAAGCCAGGGAGAATACACGCAAGGGCCTAGAGGGCCGGGCTGGCAGTGGAGAGGAGCAAAGCAGGGCCAAGTGTCAGGTTGTAGGGAGTGGTGAGGGCCGCAGAGAACCATGCAGAACAGGCTCAGCTCCAGCAAGTGGTGCCCTACCCAGCACTACCAGAACTTAGAAGCTGAAAACCTAGATTTAAATTGCTGACTTTTTATTTATTTATTCTTTAAAAATTTTATTTATTTATTTATTTATTTATTTATTTATTTATTTATTTATCAGAAAGAGAGAGAGGGAACAAGCAGGAGGAGCAGCAGGCAGAGGCAGAGGCAGAGGGAGAAGCAGGCTCCCTGCTGAGCAGGGAGCCCAATGTGGGGCTCGATCCCAGGACCCCGGGATCATGACCTGAGCAGAAGGCAGATGCTTCACCGACTGAGCCACCCAGGTGCCCCCACCTTTCTCACCTCTTGGGCTCAGTGCAGCAGAGGTACAGTGAGGGATCCTGCAGTTGGGCCCTCTCTCGGCTCTTCACATGACTCGTGCAAGTTCACTGAACTACCATGACCCCTTCTTTCTCAACTGTAAAATGGGAGTAATGAGCCCTGCTTTCTAGAGCTGTTGTGACAAGCAAATGAAATGGGACAGGAAGTCACTTTGTGAACCAGGCTACGGACTGGGGGATGAGCCTCCTTTCTGAGCCAGACGACAGTTTGCTGGGCTCTCTTCCCAGGCTGTTTCCTTCTGAGGCCCCTCCATCTCTTTGTTTGGGACTGATGTGATCCCCATCAGATAAATGACAGGTATCGGTTTGTCCATTCTTCGAGGGAGGAGTGGGCACCAGCAAGGCGAGTGGTGAAGTCCCAGGGAGTTTGATGAGGGCAGTGGAGCCAAAACTGTGTACCTGAGCCAGGCGGATCCTGCTGTCCAGAGGAGCCTGTCCGTCTTTCCTCCTCGTGTGTTTAGAGAAGCAGCACTTGCCCTCTTACTTCTATGACGCCATCAGCAGTATTTATATCTGACATTTGTATTACCCACAGTCCACGTGTGGCCCACTGTGCCTACTGCGTGTGGGATATTAACATAGTCACTGTGCCCACAGACACAACCCATTACTTAATTTTGTTTAAAAGATACTGCTTTACTTCCATTAATGGTCATAAACCCCTATAGTTTGTCCATTTTGTAAGGTGTTTTTGAAGCTCCTAGACAATTAAAGTCACTCAGAGATGCTACTTTTCCTACAAAAGAATTACCTAGCCCACCAATTCCTCTGAACACATCACCTAATTTGCATTATTCCTTGGTTAAATATAGTATTTGCATGCATAAAGAATAATCTTTGAATATGAAAAGGAATTTTATGATATTGCAATATACGAGCTCTTTGGAGGAAAGATATTATGTAAATCTCAAAATTAAATATTAAAACAATATTACAGTGCTGCCTATAAAAATTTAGAGTGTTAAGATCCATATGCTGAAACCAGTTCATTTTTAGGGGCTGGTCTCATTGGAAATTAGTAGGCGAAATTTGCTCCAAAGTAGAGAAAAGATTGAGTCAGAGAACTTTAAAAAGACTGGAATGACTTTAAAGAAAACTTTCATTCAAATTAATAAAGAAAAGTTTAAAAACCTTAAGTAAATGAAACTTTCACTGTTCTTAATTCAATTTCATAGTTCACTTCATTGCTTCCTTCCCATTGTTAATTCTAAAAAGGTTGTTTTTATTGTTTCTTAAGCCCTGACACTGAGAAGGAAATTTTAAGTGGTCTCAGGAAGGTGTGGGCCATATTTCCCAACAGTGGTGTGTTGTCTGTTGAGCTGAGTAGGTCAGCAGGTAGCACTGCTCTTGATCAAAGTCATGGCACCCCACCCCCACCCCCTGCAACCTTGGGGCTCTCCACGAGATGATGAGCTCTACGCAAAATCAGCCCTTCTCACCTACGCCAGCTTCAGGAGGGAGGGACCACACCGTGTTAGGCACAGGGAACCTTGATAAGTACTTGCCAGGTTCCTTTAGTCCCTCCATAGTAGTTAGTACATAAATGTTTGCCTGGGGCGTGGTGCTAGCCAGCTGACCAGGTATCTCCCCGCTCTGTGGCTCCTGAAAGGAAAGCTGAAGGGAACGATCTTCGGATGACGCCAGCAGCCCCGATCTACTCAGAGGAGCGCAGTGAGATTCAGCCGCACTCGAAGGGGGTTATTTATTTATTTAAGCGCTCTAACTTTGGGAATGTATTCATTCATTCAACACAGCCTTTGTGACCGCTTTCCACAGGCTGACTCGTGGGTTCCTGCTTCTAGGGGCTCCCGTTCATTTGCTTTCTCAACAAATATTTATTGAGGCTCTCTGTGCGTCATGCACTGCTCTAAGCACCAGGAACACAAGAGCCAACAGCACAGACAAAAATTGATGCCTTGCGGAGCTCACATTCTAGTCCACAGCACTCACTGGGACTGGGGTCACAAGGGAGGAGACGACTAGCTGGGAAGCAGCACTAAGGACTGGTCAGCTGGGCTCTTGGTCCTACAGCCTGCTGTGGTGCCAACTTGCACTTTCCCAAAGTTAGGAGGCGGCCACATGTAATTGAGAGAGAGCATCTCGGTCTGTGGTGGTTAGGCTGAACACTGACCATGTTGGGTGGCCTATTTCACTGACCAAGTTGGACTTCTTATGGACAGATACCACCTGCTGGACCGCGCGGTGTTTGCTTGTGGGTGTTCTCCGTCTTCCCGGTCCTGGGCAGTGCGTGGTGGTGCTGCCCACAGCTGGGGAGCAGCTGAGAACACCCCGCCCTGCATTCCTGCCGGAGGATGACTGGAGGGCCCCTTGGGGCCTGGGGCTCATTTGCTCATTGCACTCTAGCTTGGGCCAGGCATTCTCAGTCTGTGGTTTGTTAGGGGCAAATGGGACAGACCTACTGGCAGTGAGATTGTAGTAGGTTCCTTACCCCGTTCCAAGTCCAAATGAGATTGCAGTAGCCCTTCTCATAGAGGAACCTCATGGAGGGAACTTCTAGCTGGATTATGAGCTAGTTGCTGTTCGCCCCGTGGCCTTGACAAAGGAGGTGGGAGGGAGGAGGAGTCCTGGTGATGTGTCTGCCCTGCACTCCTGCAGCAAATGTCAGCTCCGTGAGCCACAACTATAATCTTCGGACAGCATGCCCATATCCATCTTATTGGCTCTTGTTCCCCAGTGTCTAGCTAGATGCCTGAAATAATAGAAGTCAATAAATGTTTATTGAATGGATTAATAAATTATCAAGCAAATATATGAATGAGTGCCTCGGTCTTTCTTAGACTCAGCTCAGACCTCAGCAAATGGTGCAGCTTGAGCTCTCTCTGTGGTCTCTCCTTCCTCACGCATCTTTGGGCAGATGCTATGATTGGAGTCAAGCCCCTACATTCTTCCAGATGTTGCTGAGATGTGGATCTTCCTGGGGGCACTGTCCTCCTAAAACATGGCCCTGGGAGAGACACTGTGCGGTGGCCCGGGCAAGCCCCAGCTGCTGGAGCAAGCATAGCTGGGGTGGTTGGGCCGGCGTTCCGATGTACTGTCTGTCCACCGGCATGCCAACTCCGTGCCTATCATTTTCACAGCACCAGCCATGTTAAACAGGCAGGAGCACCAGGGGTTTTTGAATGCCGCAATTAACAAAACAGTAATCAAGCTAAGTGTTTAATTTCAGAAAATTAACATTTTCTCGGAGCGGATGTGAAAGATGGAGAAAAAAGGCACATTAAATGTTCTGGGTAAATAAAGGCAACACCAGACCACAAATATTTTCTGGTTCAAGGGAGACTTTTTGCCAACCCTCAGGCCTTGGGATCAGTTTCCTTCTGAGACCCGAGCTGCAGGACATCAGCAAAAGAATGGAGCCCTAGGATTTTAAAATGCGTGTGCCTTTCTTTTCTTCTTCTCTTCTCTTCTTTTCTCTTCTCTTCTCTTCCCTTCCCTTCCCTTCTCTCTTCTATCCTCCCTCCCCTCCCCGCACTGCCCCTCCCCTCCTCTCCCCTCCTCTCTTCCCTTCCCTTTTCTTTTTTTTCTTTTCTTTGCTTTGCTTTGCTTTGCTTTCAGAACAGAGCAAATGCTTTATCTGTCCAGAAGAGCTCAAGGGCACAAGGGCCCCCTGTGAGCACATCTGCCCCATAGAAAATCCTGATGTGTGTATTGTCCGTCTCCGAACTGTACTAGTTATAAGGATGATACCATGAGTTCTTGAACGTGCATTAGTTTTTCATGCTCATAGGCCATATTTCTCCTGATAGACTTTATGACTCCCAAGGGAAAAGACCAGGTCTCACTCCTCCACTGACCCCTGTGCGTCAGCACAGTGTCCTCTGTTCTGGCCCTTACAGAATGTTCATTGTAGTGCTTCATAAACCAGCTGGCCATCTTTTGTTTGCAGGCGCGAGTTTGCACGTGGGGAGGGAAGCTTGTGAGGAGGTGGGTGTGCAGGGAGCTGGTGGGGACAGGACCTCCTGGTGCCTGTTGGCTTATCAGATGCCCTGGAAGAGAGTGAGGGCCCAGGACAAGGCCTGGAAGGGCAAGGGAAGCAGCTGTGTAGCAGGCACAGGGTGGAGTTGGAGCACAACGGGCAGCCTTGAGGCTCGGTGATGAGGTGCCACAGTTCGGCAGGGAGGGAGGGCTGTCGGGGGTTGTGGGGGTTGCGCTGAATGTGACCATGGGTCCTGGGGGTGGGAAGACTGGAAATGTGGCTTAGTGAGCAGCTTTCCTAAAGGGTGTCTCTCAGACAGCTGACATCGAGAACAGAGAAAACAAAGCAGGAGACTGAGCGGATGTTTTTGCAAATACATAGGAGACATGCCAGGGGCTCCCAGAAGTGTTCAGGGACAGCGGCAAGGGGGGGCGGGGTTCAGTTCTGCACATGTGTGATTTGTGGACATCTTGAGTTCCCAAGTCCAGGAATTAGTTATGCGGTTGGGTATTTTCTCCACAATGTGGGAGATAAGCTGGGTTGCTGAGGGTGAATGGAGAAATATTGGCGTCGAAGGTTTGAGGAGCATGCAGTGCCATTGCAGAGAATGGGAGATGGGACTGAGCAGAGAAATCCATTTCCAGAAAGTGTTGAGGGTTCCTTGGAAGCAGGTGATCATGTGTTTACAAAGCTGTCCATCTGCCCTGGTATGTGACTTTCTCAGCAGTGCATGACTGACCCTACATGAAGTTAATTGTGGATCTCTCTCGGGATGAGTTTTGCTGGTTGTGTCCTCAGAAAAGATAAAGGTGACTCACCTGAGGGCTAAGGGAGTACTGTCAATTATGTTATTGCAAAGATGGACCTGGGCTGGCTAATGAGGGATGCACATAAGGAAGAGGGCTGACGCGTGGGGTGGAAGTCAAGGCTGAGAGGGCTGGGTGAGCCAACCAAAGTTGCAGTGGCTCGTCAGAGGTTGCCGAGAGGAAGAAGACTTGAATTTGTGGCTTGGAAAATGGAGCCACTTCAGGTGAGGCTGAATCCAAGTGTGCCATGAGAATGGGCAGACGTGGAAGAGTGGTGGGGTCGGGGAACGTGGAAGTCATCCACCGAAGGGCAAGTCCTGGGATGGAGCAGACAGAAGCCTGAGTCTTCAGTGAGTCGGGTCTGGTGGCAGGAGGGTGTACACAGTGCTCCCAAGCTTGGCGAGCCACAGCACCACCGAGTGACATTTTAACAGAGGGTGCCAGAGGTGGTGAGCAATGGTGTGGAAGTGGTGGCTGGGAACAAGGAGGACACAGCCCGCTTCCCAACCCTGAGGTGTGCTGGGCATGAAACTGTACACTGCTGCATTTCAGAGGGCTGCAGGGCGGAGGTGTCCCCGGGAGTCTCAGAGCCAAGGGGAGAGGGACCCATATGGTTCTGGGGATGGGGATGCACAGAGAGGGGCTCGCCACTGGGCATTGCAGGAGGGAAACATGCCTGCAGGACAGGACGAGGGGCTCTGGGGCTCTGGGTCCTACAGCCGGAAGCCTTCCATCTCCGGGATCAGGGAGGAGAGTCCCGGAGACTGCAGACACAGCAACCCTGCCTGGTGTTGGTGGTGGCGATGTCAACCTTAGGGCGGTGGTGGTAGGTTCCCCCGATGTGGGGACGCCCTGCTGAACTTGTGAACATGTGTGGGTGAGAGCCAGGTAGGAAGAGGCACACAATCTGCTGCAGGGTATCCTTTGCTCTCCCGTGGCCTCGCCAGGGCCAGGGTTTCTGTGAGTCGCCTTCTGTGATCAAACATTCAACAAAGTGGAGCAGCCATGGTGCTTGTCCCACACCTTCGGGAGGCAGAGCGATGGGTCTGTCTCGGCCTCCCTGCCCTGGGACCAGGCACCGCCTGGCAGGTGCCCCTCATGCACTCACATATCCCTTCAGAGCCTCCCACCTGCCACAGGGCCACAGCACTCAGGTTTGCCTTCCTTTCCACAATGCGGGGCCATTTCCCGGTGTGCCTTCTGCTTATCCCAGCAAGGAGGAGGAGCCAGGCATGGTGACCTAGGAGGGCCCCCAGGACCCCACGAGCCGGATGCTTCCTTCCTCTGTCTGGAGCCCCCTGATCTCCCTGAGGAACTGCCCTCCCCCGTGCTGGGCATCCCTGGGGCTGGGTGCCTGAGTGTAGGGGGAGGGAAAAGATGGCTGGCACCATCATTTCTGGCGCTGCTCTCACCTGCTGAGGACTTGGGGAAGTCACTTCCTCTCTTGTCTTCAGTGCTTAAATCCATAAACTGGAAGAATTGGCAGAAAACTGAATGACCTCAGATGTCCTTTCAAAATTTTATATTCTGAATTCTAGATTTCTAGACAAATGGTTCTCAAATTTAAGTGTGCATCAGAATCCCCTGAAGGGCTTCTTAAAACACAGATTGCTGAGCCCTAACCCCAGTTTCTGATCCAGTAAGTCTGGAGTGGGGCTCAAGATTCTGCATTTCTTACCAGTTCCTAGGCAATGTTGATCTGGGATCACATTCTGAGAACTAGCAGGGTCAGTTGGATGATCCCAATAAAGACCCCCCCCCCACATCAGAGTTAATATCACAAATGAGAGCTTCTGCTGTAAACCTACATCCCCAGAGCAGCTCCCAACCTCCCACACCCAGCTGTCATACTCCTGCCCTTAGTTTGGAACCAGGGCCTTCATGGATGGACCCAGGAAGGAAGCACCTGTCTGGGGTATAGGGCTGCCTCAGCCACTCAGGCCTAGAGCCCCCACTTTCTCTCCCACTCCTGCTTCATTGAGCCCATGGTGAGACTCAGCCAATATTCTACAACAGAATCAAAATGATGCCACCCCCACAAAGCAGTCCTCTGTGCTTAGATGACTCCAAGGTAAAGAGGGAGATTGGAAGAGGATGTCAGGGTCATCTCAAGGCAAGCCCAGAGCAAAAGTCTTAAGAAGCCAATGTCCACAATAGGGGAAAACAATTAGAAGAATAATTAATTCTGCTTTTGTATTCATATCCAGTCTCCAAACTAATTGCTTATTTGTTTAATCTACTTTGGCCAGAAGTGTTACTGCACCAAAAATATTTAATGAGTCAGGCTTCCTAATGTAAAATTCAAGCGTATTTGTGCAATGAAATGAGTTTTCATCATCAGAGGGAGAACCTGTTATCTAAGCAATACCTTCTCGACAAAGTTATCTCCCAGAATAGAAATGTCAGAGGAAACACAATTCATCGTTTGCACAGTTCATCTGTGTGCAAACTGTTCTTTGTCTTTAGTACTGGTGGGCCTGAAGTCTTTAGCTGACATTTAAATCGAGATTTTAGTTTTTTCTTAAGAATGTGTTTCATATAAGGAACAAGATAACCCACCGCCACCAACTCCTCACTCCCAATCTCATCACCCATGCCTTTTAGGAGCACCCATAATTTAATCTGAGGCCTCAAGGGGACTTCTGGAGGCTGCCCAGAATTTTTGGATCTCTCTGTGAGCCCTTCAGAGTCTGGGCTGGGGAAATGGGAAATGGACTGGCTTCGGGGCTCTGGGACTCTTGCTTCTGATTCACCCAGAGCAGCTCTGAATTGTTCAGTTTCTCCTTTAATGCTTCAAGGAAAATTTTGTTGGGAGAAAGGATTCCACGGCTCTTAAAACAGAAGGAAAATTAGAAAGCTACTAACGTTAGGGTAGCATTTCAGCTGAAACCTCTCAGTGAGGTGGCAACGGCCCCAGCTCCCGCCTTTTGCCTCTATGCCGTGTAAAGGCACTCCTGTCCCCAGGCCCCCAGTACTGCTATATTCAGACCCCCCTCTGTATTTCTCCCCAGGTGCAGGCTCCTCAATGCTGCACTTCACCTGCTCCATAGAGGGCAGTTCACACCCTTGCCTCCCCTCCCCACTGCACCTTCCTCCCTGAAGGGCCACTATCCGTGTTAGGTACCGGTACATGATTTTCTGACCCTTTTACTTCCAGTGTCTTTAGAGAAGAGTCTGCAATCATTCCAGTAAGGGCAAACTTTTATGGAACATCTGTTATGTGCTGACATGGTGGGAAGAGGCTAAAGACATGACTTATGCCCTAAAGGGTTTATTCCAGTGATGGAGAGCAGAGATGAACACCTAGGAAGTTAGATCACAGTGCACTGTCCCAAAGTGGCAATTACAGTTGACAAGAGTTACTAAAATAAGGGCTCTGAGTTGGGAGGAGGGGGGACAGGGTGCTCTGGTGAGCGTGGTCAAGCGGGACTAAGGCAGGGCAGTGTGTGGCCTGATGTGTGCATCTGAAGGCTACTGGGTTATGAAGAGATGTGTCAGAGATCCCCAAAGCTGAGTTCCGCTGGGACACGGTCTGGGGAGCACTTAGAAGAAAGCAATGGGCTCCTCTAGGGGACAAGGCGGGGGGGAAGCCTGGACAGGCCAGTGGCTGCCATGTTTTTTAAATGTTAAAGGGGACTTTTTCCAATGGGAAGCCATTGAAGATATTTTTTAAAAGATTTATTTATTTATTTTAGAGGGAGAGTGAGCCTGAGTGGGGGAAGGGGGAGGGCAGGTAGAGGAGAGGAGAATCTTAGACTCCCTGCTGAGCACGGAGCCTGATTCGGGGCCCAATCTCAGGACTCTGAGATCATGACCTGAGCCAAAATCATGGGTCAGACGTTTAACTGAGTGAGTCACCCAGGCGCCCCCCCATTGAAGATTCTTCAGCATCAGAGGAACATGTGTGACTCAAGCTTTGGAAAGAGTAATCTGGCTGCAGTGTAATTTGAAGTGAAGGGGCCCAGAAGTGTACAAGGGAGGTGGGACGAGATACTAGGTGAAAGGAGATACAGGTGACAAGGTCAGGAGAAAGGCAGGGACAGAGTGAAGAAAGCATCCATGACACCTGGACCTGAGTCACACTGTCAGATGGGTGGGCCATGACTCATCCCTTCCTCAGAGTCACAAGTTCTCCTTGTCCTCAAGGACAAGGAACCTATTGTTTACATCCTAGATTACTTCCCAGAAAAACTTTAAGTCATCGTGAGATGTCACAGGAAACCATCTGTCTTCTGGAGCATCCATCACACCAACCTCTAGGGAACCTGCTGTTAACCTTCCTCTTCTCCAAGCTCATTCTTCTCCATCATTTCCATCTTGACTGGGTAGACGTGTTCATTTATCCCCACAAAGATATTTATCAGATAAGTACCCACGATGGTCACTGGGTCGCGCTTTTCACATTTACATCAGGAGCTATGCCCAGGCATTGCTTTGCATAGTAAAGAGGAGTGGACCCAGAAGAAGACTGTGAGGTGGTTGCTGAGACCCCTAGCCTAGCGGACTAGATCTAGGTAGAAGGAGCAGTAGGCTGTATAGGGCACATCCACAGAACATTCGAAAAATCCATAACATAAGGATTAATACTCCTGTTTTACAGTTGATGAATTTGAGGCCCAGAGAAGTTAAGTGACCTTAGTCCAAGATCACACAGTAAGCAGATGGCAGAATAGGAATCCACATCTCCCTACAGCATCTGTAGAGTCCATAGTTCTTCTCTCTTTTTGCCAATTCCTACTGCCCTGGGCTGGGCCCTAGGTTCCTGACTATTCCTCACCCTGCCTGTTTTCCTCATAGCTGGGGTCTGTGGTATACAGATTGCAGGTGGTTAGTCCAAGAATAATTTTGCTGGGAAATGCTATTCTAGAAAGAATAGAAGAGATTAGCATTACTATGTAGTCCAGCAATTTTACAATGAGATATACACCCAAGAAAAATGCAAACATAGGTCCGCACAGAAACTTGTACATGAATGTTCCTAGCAGCATTATTCACAACAGCCAAAATGTATAAACAACCCAAATGTCCATTGGCTGATGGATATTTCTCCTAGAAAAATCAACTCCCAGGAAGGGAGAAGAGATTACTAAGCCTTGAGGCACACTGTTCAGTGTGGTGCAGCAACATCTCTCTGAGGGGTCACTGTGAGGACCTTCCTTCTGCCACACATCACACAGGAGGGCCAGGGACTACTCCCCCCACCTGCCCAGCATGAGTTATCATGGGCAAAGCAGATGGACTCTTTCTATGGGCCTCCTTGGAATATTCACGTAGGAAAATCCCCCTAAGTGGAGAAGTCATTTATCTTCCAGGAGACTTACGAGGGCTGTCACCTGAGCCAAGGTGAAGGGGACTCAGCTGTGACCTGCGCCCCAGCTCCTAAGGTGGGTGAGAGGTGGCCTCAGAACAAGGCTGTCCCTGGTACAGTTTCTACCTGCAGAAGCAGCACTGTTTTCCCTTTAGATGAAATCTGCCAAAATTTTAAATCCAATTTTCATATTTTTTATAAACTCTTCAGGCATTTTACTCTAATAGATCAACTTAATTTTGAATGTGTGTGTGTGTTGCTTCTACTTTTCTTTAAAACTACTTTAAGTACTTTTGATGTCTCAAATAAAATATTTTAATACAGTAAACTGTTATATTATTTATTATATCCCCAAATGGATTATGGTTAAAGCTGTTGAAAGAATTATTCTGACACAAAAATCAATTAAGACATTAGAATGCAATTTTTAATAAGCAAAGATAATGCATTAGAACGTGGTAATTGTCCTAGAAAAAAAGCATCAACTTATTCCCATATTTTGGGATTTGAGATGCTTAATTGTTGGGGGGCGATGGAAATGCCCTTATTAAATAAGGAAAACAAAATGAATAAGAGGAAAACTTCAAATATGACTGAGTCGGTAACTAAAGGGTCAAAGAATGTCATAAACATAAAATGTATGGTCCAGGTGAACCTGAGATATGACGGCAAGGTTTCCATACATGAAGACTTGAGGTTCTGGATTTTGGGTTAACTCCTAAGAGTCACACCACCCTCCCAGACCACAAGCAGCCTTATGATCTCCTTTAGAGCCCTCCTTACAAATGGAGGGCTGGGTGGTGTCTGGCCAGGGCCAGCCCCAAGGCCATGGGCGGTGGTAACCTGTGACCAGTTTGGGCCCACGTTTGCCTCGTGTCATCTGTGAATTCTTTCATAACTTGTAGCCAGGGCCATCCTGTCCCAGCAATTTATCCACATCTCATTTGTCAGCTCAGGCAAGAACATTCTGTACACTTTCTCTGCTATATGTGATATACTATCTTACGTCTGCCTGCTTCAAAAGCAATTTGGGAGTATGATCTCCCCAAAGCCTTCCTTGGTGAAAAGGAGATAGTGACTCACTGACTCAGCCCGTCTTTGCATCTTCTCCATCCCTGAGCCCCTTGACCAGTGGAGGTTAAGTCTCTCGCTGCTTCTGACACATTTAAAGGGCCTCTTATTATTGGCAATAGCCTCACTTATCAGACACTCCTGGTCCTGGTTCTTTTTGAACCAAGCTGATTTTACCTCAATGCTTGACAGGACATTTTGCATTGCCTCCCCACTCTTTTCTTTGCATCCTGACTTCTTATCAGGTCCAGCCTCTATTGTGCTAAGAAGGAGTACAGGGCAATTTTGATCATATTTGGGGCTTTGGAGCATCTTGTCTTTAGGACAAACACATCCTTCTTGAGCCCTCAGTGCCTTTTTGCCCCAAATAGCCCCTAAGCTAATTCTTTATTCTTACTTTTTCTAAAAGAAGGTCCGTATTTATTTCTTTGCTAAATTTTAATAATTTTTTGAACTCTTTATTTTCATTTTCTTCTCTCCATAGAATATTTAATTTAGTCAAAAGCGATCTTGTGAGGGAGACACTCTTTAAGAATTCAGTCAAACTATTCCTTCATCTGAGGATGCAAGTTTGTGAAGAAAAGACAACGGACCAGGACTTACTGTTGAAACCAGCATATCAGGGTTTGTGGGGGCTGCTGCTTTGAATTAGTCTTCCCATTCCTCTAATCTGCCTTAGTTTTGCTAGGAGAAGGGGGTGTTTGTGTGGATATCTGAGTTCATTTTTTATTTTCTATTTTGTCGAAGGTTTCATAACATGTAAAAACCAGATTTAGAGGTGGCATTTGCACTTGGAGAAGAAAAAAAAAAACAAATTTGTTACCCACAAAAACCAAATTGGTGATCACCAATGTCAGAGCACCAAATGTAAGCTGCCCTTGATTTTCAGGGAGGAAGAGTAATACTCTTTTACTCTTCCATGTGCTAAATCCCATCTCAATTAAAACATAAGAAATTTAGAGTGACCTGTGTGAGGATAAATAGCCTGCAAGGGGGCCTATGAACATCTGTCATCACCATAAATCTAAGCAGTGTGGGCAGTGGTGACCCTTACCCTCTGGCAGCTTCTCCCGGATCCACGTGCTGATTGGCTGCTCGGAGGACTTTGCCATCTGTGTAACAGGGGTGTTCTTCTCAGATTTGGCTCTGGATTGCTTCTGGATCACCCTGCCCTATGGTTGCCTCTTTACCACCTAACCCCAGCTAGATGCCAGGGATCTTCAGGGCAAGGCTGTGACTTTTTTTACACATCCTTCCATCCCCAGTGATTAGAGCAGGGGCCTGGCACAATGGCTGGCAAATATGTTGAGTCCTGAATGATGATTTTTCAGGGATTAAAGGCAAAGAAAAGAACCAAGTCCATCAAAATCCTCAGGCCATTAGGGTTAATCTTTCCAATTTTTAACCCATGGTGCTTTAGCTCTCCAGGGAGAGGAGGATCCCGAAAACCTATATGGCACTGACGTGGTTGTCAACATGTAAACGATGTTTCCATGCAGGCTGGAGGGCAGCATGGAGCTGGGCAGCGAGTGTAGCAGGGGTGGGGGAAGCAGGCTTCCCCAGACCGCCTGTGTTGGTGGGCCCACCGGGATCCCCCCGTCATCTGGCCTGACTCCAGAAGCTGCCCCGCCTTCCTTCTTTCCCTGGCTCTGCCCAGTGTACTAGAGGTCAGGAATGCCACCCATGAGCCATCCCCACTTAAGCATCCAGCCTGTGGCTAACTCCAAGCTCAGTTCCTGGTTTCCTTTTACATAACTTAGCAGCAGCATTTCACACATTCTCTCCTCCTGCGGACACTCATTGCCACTTGACTTCTAGGTAATCACACTCCCCTGCATCTTGCCATCTCATTAGCCTTGCTTCTCCAGCCCCTTGGCAGTTTCTCCTCCTCTCCTGAATCTTAGACCATATATTCTCTTCTCATTCCCACGAGGATCTCTGTCTGCTCTGCAGCTTTCAGTATCTCTGAAATACTGGTGGTTCTACGCCAGTATCTCCAGCCTGGACCTTCTATCCGTGCATTTGCCTACTCAGACAGCTTCTACTATGTCTTGCCGCATCTCAGTTCATGGCAGCCCCATCCTTGCAAATGCCCAGGCCAAAAACCTTGGAGTCATCTGGGCTCTTCTGTTTCTTCCCCATCCCACATCCAGCGAGATGTGCTAAATTTATTCAGAATCTGACCACCCCCATTCTCACCACCTCCACCACTCCGAACCTGGTCCGAGTAGCCACAGTCTTGCAGCTGGATCATTGCAATAGTGTGAAGCTAGAGCTTTCAGCTTTGGCACGGCCCCTGCATTCTATTTGCAACGCAGCAGAGGGTGATGCTGTTAACGCGCAAGTCAGATTATGTCCCTCCTCTGGTCACCACCCTCCCTCTCACTCAGGGTAGAAGCCATTGTCTGTGGCCTCGTCTCTGCTCCAGTCCCACTGGCTCTTCGCTGCTTGTCTGGAACACCAGGCTGCTCCCAGGTTTAAACCATTGCCCTGGCCCTTCCCTCTCAAATGCTCTTCTCCCAGGTGTCCACATGGCTCTGTCCCCTGCTTCAACCCCGTGCTTCTGCACCTACTTCTCAGGCAAGGCCTTGCTGACGCGATGATTTCGAACTACAGCCTTCTCCCAGCTGGCCTCCTACACTTCGGCATTCTCTGTCCCTTCTCCTCTGCTCCATTTCTTCCTGTTGTTACTTAATATTTTAACATCCCTTGTGATTAATTGATTACATATGGCCTCTGAATCCCTCCACTAGCAAATAAACTCCATGAGGGCAGGAAATTTTCTTTCATTTACTATGGAATCTCTAGAATCCAGAATGGTGACTGGTACATGGCAGATTCTCTGTGAACATTTGTTTAATTAGTTCATTAATGGACCTGGGCCATGCTGCTAAGTTAGGAGAAAGAGAAGGTGCATTTGATGGTTGAATCAGGATCAAAAATTATTTCAGTTTACCAGATTCATAGGCCAGATGTTATACCATAAAGGTAAAAATATATACGTAAATCCCTGTAGTCAAAGCCAAAAGCAAACTCTACAAATAAAAAAGGTGGAGCGCACTATGAGAAAACCTAAAGGTTGTATTTGACAGTGATTTCACAATCGAATGGCAGGGAAGTGTTTTTTATGCAAAAAAGGCTGATGGCCACATTAACAGATGCATGGTACACAGATCATGGGAGATACTAGTTTTACCCTAATCTTTGCTGCCTAACCAGCAGTGGGAGAATTGGATTTACCTCTGGGCCATGTGCCTAAAAAGACAACATGAGCCCCATTTGGAAAGGAGCCACCTCAGGTGACAGCATGTCATGGGAGAAATGTTCATAGTATCTGGCCATTCTTTTCAGTAGGAAAAACTCAGGGAAGACCTAACTAGTTTCTTTAGCTATTTGACAAGCCATTCTGTGGAAGAAGGAACATTCTGTATTACTTTAGTCAGTGGAACTGAGACCGTTGAGAAGAAGACAAATTTCAGATAAGGATAAGAAGACATGCAAATTGGTGAGAGCTACCCAAGGATGAAGCCACAGAGGCAGTGAGCATCCCATCCCTGGGGACACAGCAGGGCCCAACAGAGAATCCTTGACAGGGGGATTCAGGACTGCATAAAATCAGGTCTTCCATGAAGCAGACACCAAGGTAGGCTTATAGGTGCCAAAGATCGGGGAAATGGGAGGGGAGGCCAGAGGAAGCCGGGATAGCCATCAGATCACAATGAAGGAGAGGGCAGGAAGGAAAATTGGATGGGAAGACTCTTAGACCTCCACGCTGTACAAAGAAGCATTGAAGAGTCTGATGGGGAGTCCTCGGGCGAAAGCCGCCCAGCAGAAGAGTCAGGAAGGGGTCTTTCGAAGCATCCTCACTGCCCTCAGTCAGTGACTGCAAGCAGCCTGTGGGAGACGGGGCGCTGTGTGGATGCGGTAAATGTTTTTGGAGTGCAGCAGGGGGGCCATGAGTCAGCCACACTCCCAGGGGTGGGAGCTCTGACAGCTGCATCTTCAGGGCCACCTCAAGGTCCCCTAATGGGAACTGAGCAGGGTCCTGGGTGGACTCTCTGATTCTAAGCTCTCCTAACACCGTGTCTCACACTGTGCTCTCTTGTGGCTCCCGGGACTGTGGACATCTTCACAAGTGCTCTGCAGCCCCATCCCCGGCCTACACGTCCTCGGTGCTCCCTGAGATTCCAGCGAGCAGAGAGCGCAGAGCGCAGCGACCCCCGTGCCCAGGCCCGCAGCTGCGCTCTGGAGGGGGATCCGTTAGCTTAAAGTGAGGCTAGTAAATGTCACTCCACCACAGTCCCCCAAGAAACCCGTGTGAAGTGGGGAGGAAATGACCTTCATAGCTACAGAAGTGCCAGGACTAAACGGAACAGCCCCTGAGCAGAGTGCAGACTGAAGCCTCATCCATTACCCGCCTCCTCCCCTAGAAAGACAACCCTCATTTGTCATTTCCAGACTGTTTTCATTTTACTTACACCGTGTGAAAAAAGGGTCGAATTGGGAAATAAATAATATTATTTCCGAACAGAGATTTTGGAATCACTTCACAGATTTTGGAATTATTATCCTGTTTTCCAAATGTTTGGTTTGTGTATCATTTCTTCATTTATATTTGTGGGCTCTTTATTGCAAATGTCCTCATTTGGAAAACTCTGACAAAAGTCTGAATGAGCTCGGTTGTTGGTCTGTGTTCATGTCTTTTTGAGAGATGCCTCCTCCCTTTCTTTTGAAGTGCAGCAAAATCCTGCATGCAGTTTCAGAAAGAGATGTTTGCTAGAACATTCCTTTCTATTGCAGTAATTCTGCACTGACCAATTCTACTCTCTCATTAGCATCCCTCTCTCCAGGTGATCTCTTCTCTATAGTAGCTCTGCCAATTAATGAGAGACTGAGATCCCTTCACCACCTTCTGTTCAAAAACATTCCCTTGTCCCTCTTGTCCCAGTGTTGGAAGCCTAGACTTGCCCTGGTTGTCACCCCCTCCCTTTTAAATGGCTCCAGCTTACCCAGGCCACACTGTTTTCATGGGATTCCTCCAGCCATCTCTTTTTTGTCAAGCCTTTCTCTTCCCCGTGCAAAAAACACTGTGTCCATTCCAGGCCTGCCCTCATATATGTCCCCCTGTCCTAAAGTATCACCTTTTCTCCCCTTTGTTATCCGTACTCCATTCATTATGCAAAACCCACAGGAAGTTCTGCACATCAGCTCTGCTTGTGAGAAAGAAAGGGTAGGTTCAAACCCAGAGACACTTCTCTCTTCATTTATCTCTGAAAGACGACACTTGTCATGTAATTGGGGGTCTGTTCACCTGCCCTGTCTTTTCCTCTCTCCACAGCCCCTTCCACTGTTCCCATCATGCACCAGGTCAGTGCCACCATGAGGAGCATCACCTTGTCATGGCCACAGCCAGAGCAGCCCAACGGCATTATCCTGGACTATGAGATCCGGTACTATGAGAAGGTGAGCCAGCTCTGCCCACAGGCTTGCAAGACACAGGACCAGCTACTGTTCAGTGGAGCGTGGCCCACTGAGGGCACAAGTGGGTGGGCTGGAGGAAGTCCTGAGGGAGGCCAGAGGCTCCTTGGGAGAGTTTGTTGGGTCTCCCTTAGGCAAAACTTTCCAAAGTCCGGACACTTTCTGTACCAACTGAGGAGATAATCTCCCAGCCTACCACCCTGCTGGTATGGGCAGGCCCAATCACATTTTCCCAGTCGTGTATTTGCTATACCAATGTAGATGTACAAAACTGCCAAGTGTCCCTTGAGCTTCCCAGAGATTTTGTGGTTTTGTAGACCAGTGTTTTCCAAAGTGTTTGATGGTATTCTTCCAATATAAATTTGTTTATTTATAAATCATATGCTTGTACTACCGTGCTAGTATATTTGTAGAGATTAAAAACATGTAAATGGAAATTTAAAAGATGAGGTCAAAATTATTAGAAATAGAACTTTGTGTTTTATCTACTGACTGTTCTTTAGCAGCTGTTCCTGGGGCCTGCTGCTGAGCACACGCTGCCAAGAGAAGGAGATGGTGCCCTATGGAGCTGGTCCCTTTGGTCTCTGGGCGGGGGGAGCACCATGTTAAACTGTAGCATTTGCAAAATCCGAGGAAAATACCAACCCAACACATTTTTTTAAGATTTTATTTATTTATTTATTTATTTATTAGAGAGAGAAACAGCATGAGAGGGGAGAGGGTCAGAGGGAGAAGCAGGCTCCCTGCTCAGCAGGGAGCCTGATGTGGGACTCGATCCCAGGACTCTGGGATCATGACCCGAGCCAAATGCAGTCGCTTAACCAACTGAGCCACCCAGGCACCCAGACCCAACACATTTTTTGTAAAAACACCAGATTCATTTACTTGTTCCGTGAGTATTTGCTATTTGGCAAGTACTACTCTAGGATATATTAACGATCTAAATAAACAGAGATTCCTGCCCTCACGGGGCTGACTTTCTGATGGAAGGAGCCAGAAAATGAACACAATAAATAAAGAGATCACATAGTATGTTAGAAAATGAATCATGCAAAGGAAAGTAGAAAAGGCAGAGAATAGTAAATGGGATCAAGAGGGTCAGGATTGGGGGAGGAGCAGGTTGCAGAATTAAATAGAACGGTAAAGGTAGGCCTCTTGGAGCAGATAGTTTCCAGGTAAAAACTTGAAAGAGATGAGGTTAACTAAGGTCAGGAACACGGCAGGGATGTCCACTATCACCACTGCTATTCAACATTGTACTAAAAGTCCTAGCCACAGCAATCAGACAACAAAAAGAAATAAAAAGCATCCAAATCGACAAAGAAGAAGTCAAACTCTCACTCTTTGCAGATGATATAATACTGTATGTGGAAAACCCAAAAGACTCCACCCCAAAACTGCTAGAACTCATACAGGAATTCAGTCAAGTGGCAGGATATAAAATCAATGCACAGAAATCAGTGGCATTCCTATACACCAACAACAAGACAGAAGAAAGAGAAATTAAGGAATCGATCCCATTTACAATTGCACCCAAAACCATAAAATACCTAGGAATAAATCTAACCAAAGAGGCAAAGAATCTGTACTCGGAAAACTATAAAAGTTTTGAAAGAAATTGAGGAAGACACAAAGAAATGGAAAAACGTTCCATGCTCGTGGATTGGAAGAACAAATATTGTGAAGATGTCAATGCTACCTAGAGCAATCTACACATTCAATGCAATCCCATCAAAATACCATCCACTTTTTTCAAAGAAATGGAACAAATAATCCTAAAATTTGTATGGAACCAGAAAAGACCCCGAATAGCCAGAAGAATGTTGAACAAGAAAAGCAAAGCTGGCGGCATCACAATTCTGGACTTCAAGCTCGATTACAAAGCTGTCATCATCGAGACAGTATGGTACTGGCATAAAAACAGACACATAGATCAATGGAACAGAACAGAGAGCCCAGAAATGGACCCTCAACTCTATGGTCAACTGATCTTCAACAAAGCAGGAAAGAATGTCCAATGGAAAAAAGATAGTCTCTTCAACAAATGGTGTTGCGAAAATTGGACAGCCACATGCAGAAGAATGAAACTGGACCATTTCCTTACACCACACACAAAAATAGACTCAAAATGAATGAAAGACCTAAATGTGAGACAGGAGTCCATCAAAATCCTAAAGGAGAACACAAGCAGCAACCTCTTCGATCTCAGCCACAGCAACTTCTTCCTAGAAACATCGCCAAAGGCAAGGGAAGCAAGGGCAAATGAACTATTGGGACTTCATCAAGATAAAAAGCTTTTGAACAGCAAAGGAAATAGTCAACAAAACCAAAAGACAATTGACAGAATGGGAGAAGATATTTGCAAATGACATATCAGATAAAGGGCTAGTATCCAAAATCTATAAAGAACTTACCAAACTCAACACCCAAAGAACAAATAATCCCACCAAGAAATGGGCAGAAAACATGAACAGACATTTTTCCAAAGAAGACATCCAAATGGCCAACAGACACATGAAAAAGTGCTCAACATTGCTTGGCATCAGGGAAATCCAAATCAAAACTCAATGAGATATCACCTCACACCAGTCAGACTGGCTAAAATTAACAAGTCAGGAAACGACAGATGTTGGCTGGGATGAGGAGAAAGGGGAACCCTCCTACACTTTTGGGAATGCAAGCTGGTGCAGCCACTCTGGAAAACAGTATGGAGGTTCCTCAAAAAGTTGAAAATAGATTTACCATAGGATCCAGCAATTGCACTACTGGGTATTTACCCCAAAGATACAAATGTAGGGATCCGAAGGGGTACATGCACTTCGATGCTTATAGCAGCACCGTCCACAATAGCCAAACTATGGAAAGAGCCAAGATATCCCCAATCTGTCCCCCTCGACAGATGAATGGATAAAGAAGATGTGGTATACACACACACACACACACACACACACACACACACACACACACACACACACACACAATGGAATATTATGCAGCCATCAAAAGGAATGAAATCTTGCCATTTGTAACAACGTGGATGGAACTGGAGGTTATTATGCTAAGCGAAATAAGTCAATCAGAGAAAGATATTTATCATATGACCTCACTAATATGAAGAATTCTTAATCTCAGGAAACAAACTGAGGGTTGCTGGAGTGGTGGGGGGTGGGAGGGTTGGGGTGGCTGTGTGATAGATATTGGGGAGGGTATGTGCTATGGTGAGCACTGTGAATTGTGTAAGACTGTTGAATCACAGACCTGTACCTTTGAAACAAATAATATGTTATATGTTAAAAAAAAAAAAGAAGAGGAGGGGAAGAATGAAGGGGGGGACATCGGAGGGGGAGCCGAACCATGAGAGACTATGGACTCTGAAAAACAAACTGAGGGTTCTGGGGGGGGGTGGGGAGTTGGGTTAGTCTGGTGATGGGTATTAAAGAGGGCACGTACTGCATGGAGCACTGGGTTTTTTGTTATATGTAAACAGTGAATTATGGAACGCTACATCAAAAAACTAATGATGTAATGTATGGTGATTAACATAACAATAATAAAATAAATAAATAAAAATTAAAAAAAAAAGAAAGAGGTGAGGTTATTGTGAAGCAGGGGAGAGAGAGGCAACTGCCTATGCAAAGGCCCTGAGGCAAGGTCATGACTAGAGACTCTAGGAGCAGGTAGAAGACCAGCATGACTGGAGTGGTACAAGCAATGGGAAAGTAGCAGGCAGGTGAGAGAGGTAACCAGGGGAGGTGATCATGCTGGACCTTAGAACTTCAGCCTTCCCACTGAGTGAGATGAGGATCCATAGCAGGGTTAGCAGCAGAGGAGAGACAAAATCTGACTTCCACTTTAAGAGGATCATTCAGCTGTCTCATTAAAAACCAGCCTGCTAGATTATAATCAGCTAGAAAAAGGATGATGGTGGCTTGATTGGGATGGGAGGAGATGGGCAGGGAAATAGTAAATTCCGAATATGGAAACCGAAGAGAGAGCATCAGGATTTCTAGCAGGTTGGACTATGGATGTGGGAAGGTTTGTGCCTGGCCCAATAAGAAGTCCCTAACCATCATTGACTTAGAAGGGGGCATGCTGTGGTAGAGCTTGCTTGGGGTAAGGGAAGGGACAGAAGCTCAGCTCCATGTCTAAAACACCTTTGAGATCGCCAAGGAGAGCAAGCAGCTAGATGTCCATGTCTGCCGTTCAGGAGAGAGGACCATCTTGGAACAAGTCCATCTGGCAGTTGTCCCTATATAAATGGTATGAAAGCCCCGAGGCTGGCGGAATTATCCAGTGGGGTATGGGAAATTGGAAGAAGATCAGGGATGGAGACCCACAGCCCTCCAGCATGGAGGCTGTGTTGAATAGTGGAACATGACTGCCTTGGGAAGAAGGACCCTAGCTCCCCAGCTCCTCAGCTATTTTTCCCTTTACATGCAGACCTCCTCCTCTGAAACACTGTAATTAACTTCAACTTCTGATGCTATGAAGGAAGCTTATTCTCCCATTTCAGACCACATCCCTACTTCTCAGTAATTTATACTAATTATTAACAAACACACATGCACAGCAGCTCAATGCCTGAGGCAGCTTCCACACCTCAGTGAAGCATATTATTGTCCTCACTCCAGAGGAGAGAATGCTTTCCTTGGGAACACGGAAGATCCTTTGCCAAAGCATTGGTTACCATTCAGTATGTTACTATGGAACTCTAGACTTCACTTAAGATCTGTTACATTGCCTGGATCATTTCTAATGCAAATAAAGAAAAAGACTTACCCTGTGAGGGTATTTTGCAGTAACCACGGTGATCATAATTCATCGTATATTGAGTACCTATTATGTGCCAGATATTCACAGATACATTAAGTCTGGTCCTTAAAATAAATAAAAGAAAGATGTTTGCAAGCCAAGTATAATCAATTTATAGACGATGGCACTCTCAGGTCTCAGGAAGGTCCAATGGCTTACCCATGACCATGAAGAAGCAGAACTACAGACGTTGTTACTATATTCCAGTGGTGTAAACGTCTGAGCTCAGTGTGGAACTAGATAACAATCATGCTGATGCTGAGGATCTCAAAATGAATGTGGCCTCTGAAATAAGAGAGTGCATCTTCATTTTAAATCCAAATGCTTCTAAGCAGAATAATCTGTTTCCCTGCTCCACAAGGCCAGTAAATCCTGTCTTTAGAAGATGCAAACATGGGGACACCTGGGTGGCTCAGTCGGTTAAGCATCTGCCTTCGGCTCAGGTCATGATCCCAGGGTCCTGGGATCGAGTCCCACATTGGACTCCTTGCTCAGCGAGGAGCCTGCTTCTCCCTCTGCCTGCAGCTCCCCCTGCTTGTGTACTTTCTCTCTCTTTCTCTCTCTGACAAATAAATAAAATCTTAAAAAAAAAAAAAAAAGGAAGATGCAAACACAGGAGAACTCAGCCTGGTAGACATCCTGGATTCAATCCAAAGAAACAAAACCACGATTCCTCCATTCTGTGCCCCTTCCTCTAAGCCAGGAGTCAGCAGAGTTTTTGCATAAAGGATCAGATAGGAAATATTTAGGTCTGTGGCCATACAGTGCCTGTCCCAACTACTCAACTTGACTTTATAAAAGAAAAACAGCCATACACAATATATCAGAAGGTGGGCATGGCTGTGTTTCAATAAAACTTTATTTACAAAAACCAGGAGCTGGCCATGGACTGTAGTTTTCCAACCCCTGAAAACCCTCCCTGGGTCTCCTACCTCACATCCCCCTTTCGATCTGTGCTTGGAACACCTTTTCATTTCAGCTCTATGAATACAATCAATGAGGCTTTCGCCTCCTCCAACAGCTCGTTAATAGAGAGCTCAGTTGCCATCAAGCTGATGACACTCCCAGAGCCTCTCCATGTTCATCTCCTTCCCATTTTAATATGCTTCCATTCATCATTCTCTCTTGTTTACTGTCTTGTAGCACTTTTCACTCCTGGTGTCAGCACTTGTAGGCAAACCATGGGAGGAGCATCTACATCTGCTCTCAGCTGTCTTCATGATTAAGCGTTCAGACGTTTACTTGCTTTTCATAATAACTGTCTGGGCCAGAATGGGCTGGGTTAGGCCTTGGGAATTTCTACCCTTCAAATTTTAGGATCATTTTCTCCTAGAAACTCTTTCAGACCTTGGCAATATCTTGTGCCCGATCGATTGGTTCAAATAACTGGTCTGAAGTGTGGTGTTTATTCATTCATTTAGCACTGAATCGTTGAGCACCCAGGCGGTTTGGTGCCAGCCCTGTGCTGCATGTCAGGGATGGGAGCCATGGTCTCTGCCCTCAATAGCTACAGTGTCTACCTCTCACATGCTTATAAAATCAATCATGAGGCCAAAAAAAAAAAAAAAAGCAAGCAACTGTGCTCTTCGCTCTCACTCATTTTTCTAAAGTTGATTGATGGTTTTGAAGGGAGCAAGGACGAATACTCATTTTAATCACTGAACTTCTTGAAGAATGTGTGGGCTATAAAGTGATTATAGGGTAATGTTTTGTCCCCACAATCCAAATACCAATACACCAAAAGACAGTTTGCATTAAAAAAGCTGCCTGGTCAGTGTTTTACTTCTTTCAAGAAGCACCTAATTCCACAGATTCCAGTAAAACCAGAGAATCTAGACAGGTACCCACTACCAGGATTTTGTAGTGATGGGATTTTGTCCTAATTTGCAAGGTGGTGAGGTGATTTTTATAGCTTCAGGTCTCAGATCTCCAGTGCATCAAGGCAGTAATGACCAAAGCTCTGGATGATATTCCTTCTGTAGTGGACGGCCTTCTTTCTGCCGGATCCTTGATTGGGAGTGGGCAAGGGGGAATCTTCCTTCTTTTTAAATAGATCAAATGATGGATGGGCAGTTCCCCCCCAGGAGTCCTTTCCAAAGGCTGATGGATAACCCCTCCATGAGGACGAACATGTAAACTTCAACCATCCCGTCAAGCTGGCCTCTAGCCTGTGGTCCCTTTAACCTGCTTCCGAAGCCTTTGTCACCACCCCATGTGTCACCACACTCCAGATAGGCCCAGTGGCTTGCAGGCTCCTGAATCTCTTTAGATCTTGCTTTCCACATTCTGTTCAGTTCTCACTCTCCACATTTCTCCATGTGGCCAATTTCTTTCACCTGTCATGACTCAACCAATGTCACCCTCCCAATCTCCTTATTAGCCTGAGCTGGGTGACCTTCTGCTGTTCCCCCACAGCTCCCCAAGCTGCCTTCTGCCAAGTCACTCAGTCAACACTACTGTCGGCGTCTGCTCATTTGCTGGTCTGTCCCACAAGATTTTGTGTCCCCAAGGAAAGGGGCCATGCCTTGGTCCCTGCAGCCCACGTATAGCTCCCAGCACATGCTAGTGTGTCATAGATGCAGCTGCCTGGCCCAATGATTGAGTGAATACACATCAGGTCACCCTCCCCTTTAGAAAGTAGATGTTTACATATTTTAAAACAATGGCATTTTTTTTTTATCATTGCACTGTATTCTTTTGTCCTGGCTCAACTCCCCAAACTTCTGTGGCTTGTCTGAGGATGTGGCTTACCCACCTCTTGCCATCAGCTTTCCCCTCATCTGTCATCATGCCTCTAGAACCACTGTGCCTAGAACTCATCATAGAGCCCCAGATGTGCACGTTGGACTTGGGAGCTTCCCTCTCAGTGACCCAAGCTCTTCATTTTCACCGATGTCCCCATTTTGCTCTAAGATTTATGGTAGAGACAGGGGCAGGCCCAGACTCGAAACTTTTGTTTGGAGATAATGCATAATCTCTAAGATGTGCACATGGAAATGACCAGAGGCTAGGCTGGTGTATACGAGGGAGCTGAGGGTAAGGTATAATGATAAAGAACAGCAATGAAGAGAGTCCATGGAAAGCCTTCCTGGAAGAGGGGGCCTTAGAGGTGTTGTGGGCATAGGGAACCTGCAGGGTACAGAAGAGCACTGGAGAGAGGCATTTCAGACTGGGAAAACAGCCTAAGCAAAGGCCCTGGGGCCAGAGGTGTTACTAGAGGGACAGCGAGGTGGCAAATTCAGGATGTGAGATTAGAATTGCTTCATTATGAAGGGCCTGCCAACCTAGATTTAGGAGTTCTGTTTTTATCTGGTAATAGCTTTAGGGAAGGTCAAAGATCTTTTTTAGAAAAGAAGTTGGGATTTGGTGGGGTGGGAGTAGCAGAAAAAATGGGAAGCTACAAAAGTCTAGGCACAAACCAAAGGTTTCATAAGATCAGCAGCAAAGAGGAAGCACCCTTGAAGGGCACCCACCACGGGCAGAGGAGTCAGAGGGATGAGAAACAAGAGCAAAATCTGCGTACACCAGAGGACAGTCATGTGCGGATGACAGGGACTGTAGAAGACAGTGTGGAAGGTGCTGGAGAGAGTGATGGGGGCAGGGGGCTGACCCCTTGAATAGGTGAGAAGGGGCAGGGCCTGCTCTCCAGGGAGAAGGGACATGCCCTCCTGATGCTGGTGGAGGGGGGGAACTGAAGGTTGCAAGCCAGACGGACAGACACAGGCCAAAGTGAAGGCAGAGCAGGTAAGGGAGATAGTCCAGAATGGCCTCAGGCTCTGTAGCAGAGTGGACACTAAGCCACTCAGCTAAGGATTAGGACTTGAGGGAGCTTAAGGGGTGATCTAGAACAGCCATGGTGAGGAGTGACCAGGAGATCTTGAGTGAGGAGAGAAAAGACGAGGCCTCAGTAGGACCAAGACAAAGGGCAAATGTCCAGTTTGCTTCCACTGACCTCAGAGACACCACAGGATTTTGCAAACCTGCACATGCTTTGTTATTCTATCAATGAACCCGGGAGGGGGAAGGGGCAGAGAATTACAGTGAGCGTCCCAGCCAGGCCCTGAGAGCCCAGCCGTTTGCTCAGAGGCTTCTTTTTTAGAGCACCGCCACCTCGTGACAGAGCTGATTCTTCATTCCCTTAGTCCAGGCCAGACTGTCCCCCATTCAGAGGGGGGCCTGGGGCCAGTGATGGCTTCCAATGGATGGGGCCTGGGTGCTCCAGTGTGGAGCAGGTGTGGATGAGGCATTCAGGAGCAGGCTGCAGACTGTTTTTGCTCTTTTTCAGGAGCACAATGAGTTCAACTCCTCCATGGCCAGGAGCCAGACCAATACGGCACGGATCGATGGCCTACGGCCAGGCATGGTGTACGTGGTACAGGTGCGTGCCCGCACAGTGGCCGGCTACGGCAAGTTCAGTGGCAAGATGTGCTTCCAGACGCTGACGGACGGTAAGAGGCACGCCAGTGAACTGGTACAGGGCCAGCGCTTGGGGGAGGGAAAGAAGCCCCAGGAGGCTGCCCTCGGAGCCCCAATGCCAACCTCTCGATGGATTCCGGTGCCCTTCCCTTGCCTCCAGAGGGGCTGTGCACACTTGCGTGATTCACAAGGCAGGGCATCTGTCTGAAGTCTGGCCTGTTTCTCTCCTAGGATCTCAGGGGTTTGCTTTCGAAGGGTCTCTTCACCACATGCAGGGAGGTCATGGCAGTGAGACCCACATGTATCTCGAGGGCCATGTGCCCTCCTGCCTCTGGATCAGGGCCCAGTGCCTCCGCTGCTTTACCCCCACTCCCACTTCACCCCCTCTTCTGGGGGACTGGGAGCTGAGCCTAATTGCATGAACCAAGGTCTCCAGGAAGGGGCAGCACTGGGGATGCAGCAGTCCCTCGTACCCAGCATCTTAGCTTCTTTGAAGCAACTTCGCATGGGACTCCAGTAGCTTCTGTTCATGTGTCACCAGAGATAACAGACACTGTCTTCCAAACTGTCCCCAAGGCCAGAAAGTCTGTCACCCAAAATACTTCCACCTTTGGGCTTTGTTAGTTCCCTATTATAACGATCTCTCTCAGTCCTCTGAGACCACCCTTTTGAATGGTTGTGAAAAATCTGATTTCCCTGGAGCCTGAGCATTGAGCATGGGGTACCTGCCTGTGCTCACTCACTCCCCTTGTCAGCCATTTACCATGGTGCATCCTTTTGTTTATCTCCTTACTATCTATCTGTTTTATTCATTCATGAGCTGTTGCCTGATCGTTTTCCAAATATCAGTATACTCTCACCCTCCTCAACTGAAAGCCTTTACTTTTTCACTTATTATTTACATTATATACAAAATAGTCTGCCCTTCCAGAACATTTTATTTTAGGCCAACACTTTCTGACTAGGCATGTGATAGGACTTAAGGTTTTATACTGACTCCCATTACAATTTTTAACAATAAAAATTCACCAGAAACATTTTAAAAATCAGATGATTTCATATGAAAACCATAATGTGCTTTTTCTTGGGAAACATTGCGAAGAAGCTGATGCCGGTGGGCATTCTAGTGTGGGGGCTCTACCCCTGAGCTGGGAGGGGGCTGCCCCCATGGAGGGTCTGCACCTTCCCGGTGATTTGTACCCGGATACTTTCACGTACTGTCTGGCTCCTGTAGGATTGGTGTTTGCAACCCATTTTGAGGGGTTTTTTTTTAGGTGAATCTTCACTCATATTTTGAGGATGGTGAGATGGGGTGGAAAAGCAAGCCAGTTTATTCAGATGAATAATGCTGCCGGTATGAAAAGAACGCAGGCTGTCTCCTGTTCCTGAAGGACTCTGTCCCCTCTTTGGACCTCACTTACCATCTCGATTTATGGGCACTTTGGCATCAGGAAGTACAGGATTAAAAACCCAAAACTCAGAATGCTCTGAGCGCTGGTCTCTTGGCAATTCTGCTAGACAAATCAAGAAGTAACAAATTTCTCCCAAGAAGACTATTCCTTTTACATCTGGCAGTTAAGTCTTATACACCCAAGAGAGGCTAGATGTAAGAGAGTTTTGGTAAGTGGCCAAATTCAGGAGTATTTACCTTAATGACTGAGGTTCACACATCAGTAGTAATTAAGTTCACTGAGGCATCAGGCCCTGTCTTCAGCACAAAGATGAGTCTGAAGGGTGATCAGTATAGGGTCATTGGAGCAGGGAGGACCTGTGGCATTCTGCCCAGGGTCAAAGACCAGGCAGGGGACCACCACATGGCGGCAGAGCCACGGTGTGCCTACTTTTGACTTAGTTGCTTTTTTTTTTTAACCCATTCATAAAGTATGGTATTTGCATGTTTATCAAACAGTCCAGGTGATTCTTAGGCTCCCTGGTGTTTGAGAATCATCCTTCAATTCTGTGAGCGGAAGAAGACACTTCTACAGATAAAGATGTTGGTTCTTGAAGCTTCTCACTCTTTAGAAATCAATTTTAAAGACTGAAGGTCACATTGCTTTATGCAGTTTTTAAGTTATAAAGATGTTTTTATGGACTCTTCACTGTGGTTCCTTGAATTTCCTTTTTTCCCCCCCCAAATTATTTTTTTTAAACATGCATGTTACAGAAAGCTCTCAGCTGAGGGAAACTGAAACTCTACCCTCAGTCTTTAAAATTGATATCTATTTAATGGTAGGCTTCAAGAACAACATCCTTGTCTTTGGAAGTCTCTTTCCCCACCCACAGAATTGAAGAGTAGTTCTTAAACTTTGAGAAGCATGAGAATCACCTGGAATATTTGGTAAACATGCAGATGTCCTGCTCTCCACTCAGAGGTTCTGATGCAGTACATCTGAGGAGGGGCCCAGAAATAGTCATGTTTAATCATCGGGCTCAGGTGATTCTGACGTAGGGCATGGGGAACTTCACTTCAAGAGCTATTGCTAGTTAGGGTTGCCGGGTAAAATACAGGACGGCCAAATAAATTCGAATTTCAGACAAAGAACCAACAGTATTTAAGTCCAAGTATCTCCTGTGCAATGTTTGGGGCACACTTAGACTAAAGCATTACTAATTGTGTATCTGAAATTTAAATGTAACTGGTGGGCCCGTATTTTTATTTACTATATCTGGCAACCCTCACTGTAGTAGAACATATAAAGCTTGATCTCTATATGCCTCCATCCTGAGCACCAGGGGAAAGAATAACCACTCTGTCAGCCGGGCCAAGTGGTTTCTATGGATTAAGGCAAAGAGTATTAATATTTGGGGCACCTGTGATAGTGTAGACATTGTGAAATGTGCCTCACATAATCTGATCATTTTATTAGTGCCTTTTTTTTTTTTTTTTTAGCAGAAAGGAGTCTGTGGGTCGGAGGGACTAAAGACTTTGTCCAAGAGCACAGGGCTGGCACAGGGGAAAGCCAGTCTTTGGGCGAGCACTGTTGGCCTCTGTGACCCAGGGACTTCTCATCCCCCTGCGTCACACGGCACAGTTCTGACCTTGGAAGAGGCCTTGACCCTGTTCTCCTTGAGTGGGAACTGTGCAGAGCTGGGCCATTTCCCACCATTCCTTTATCCCCCACAGCACCTGGCTCAGGGCTGCCTGGCCGCAGATATTCTGGAAATACCTGCTCCGTGAATCTGTGCGCCCTGCTGCATTTCAACACCTTTGTGTTTTAGGAGATACTCACGCAGTCGTTTTCAGTCTTCCCCTTAGACTTATCCTTAGCGTGACTGACCAGCCTTTGAGAGACCTTCCAAATGAGGGGATGTAGATTGGAATCACCTCTGCTGGGGGGACGGATGTCATCAGCATTTAGTTCCGAGCTTCTGTCACCACTGTTTCGTTTTTATTGTGGCTGTCATTTGGTTTTAGTTGTCTTTGTCTATTTGTGACTTGAAGATCACTCTTTGCTTCAGTTGGGCTCTGAAGCAGAGAAGCCATATTCTACACGTACAGACATATTTATAATGTCTTTGATGTCATGCACTGAGTCCTGGCGGTATGCAAAGGGCACACAGGAAGGACTCTAATGGCTCTTTGTCCCCTAGATGACTACAAGTCCGAGCTGAGGGAGCAGCTGCCCCTGATTGCTGGCTCGGCGGCCGCCGGGGTGGTGTTCGTAGTGTCATTGGTGGCCATCTCCATCGTCTGCAGCAGGTAGGCTTTCCACTTCTGCTCCCCCCAGCTCGCCTTGGGCCCAGGAGGCCCCTCTCCACGTGCAGGCCCCTCCCAGGCCACGCAGACTGGATGGGGCCTAACCATTCACAGACATGCTGTCAAGCTCATGGTCATCCCTCCATCTCAATCCACGGGCAGCCTAGAATTTGCCAGATTATGTGTTTGCTCTGTGCCTGGGATAAAATCCTCCCTGAGAGCTGGGTGAGGCTGTGAGTAAACAGCATCCATCTTCCAACCTCCTTTTATTCCCCCTCGCTGTCAGAGTGACAGTTCCCAAATTGCATTTGACCCACCAGAGCATCACACCCCATACCGGCACGGCCCATCCTCTGGTTAGGGAGCCAAGGTCCCCGGCAGAGGGCACAAGGCAGGCAGGCAGGAGGGGAGCCACGGAGGAAAACAGGAACTCCAAGTTCTGCAGAAGGGCGGGCCCTGAGGCCTTGTGAATTTTTAATAGGGTTGCTACTGTCTTCGGGGCTTAGCCCAGATTCTGCTGTGTGAAGCAGCGGAGTTGGCTTCTCTAGAGCTGTTCCGTGGTACAGCCAGCGTGCTGATGGCTGTCCTCAGCGACTCTGCCCCAACTCTGATGGGGGACCCACGGTCCCGCCTGGCCTCTGAAAGACCTTGACTTGAAAGCGGATCCGGCTGCCCACGGTGGTGGTCAGGCCAGGAAGCAGGACAGGAGCTAAATGTTAAAGTGAGAGCTGCCCAGTTCCCAGCCCCGGGAGATGCCTGAGTGAGCGCCCATTGGGACAGCGGAGCTAGGCGGACATCGCTGGAGTGGAGCAACGAGCGTGGGCCCCACCTGAAAGAGCTCTTCTTGCTTGCCTCCACAGAAAGCGGGCTTACAGCAAAGAGGCTGTGTACAGTGATAAGCTCCAGCATTACAGCACCGGCCGAGGTGAGTAGAAAGCACACACCCCCTTCCTGATAGACGAGGTGAGTGCTTGGAGGGCTCCCTATAGCCAGAATGGCCGGTCCCAACCACAGGACTTCTTCCAGCCGCAAGTGCCCCAGCACTGGCCTCTCTCTGCAGGTTCCCACGGCCCTCAGGCTGCCTGCCCCCTCTGCTGTCTGCCCATGGTGGGCACTCATTGGGCGCCCGGCAGGTAGATTATCTTCCCCATTGATAAGCCCATATAGGACACAGAAAGCGGGGGGAAAGATGGGGTTTAGCAAGCCAAGGAATCCTGAAATCAGACTCAGTGGGAAAAGATGGAGGGTTCTCTATTAACATCTTCTGCCTTATCTTATCCAATTGAGCAGCTGGGGAATGTGTTAACCAAATTCACAGATAAGCCAGAGAACATGAATGTAGGGAATTAAAAAGATAGCAGAGCCCAAGAGGCCAGCGGGTTGAGATATCTCCCAAGTGTTTTCTTTTAAGCAGTACCTTTAAAAGTTTTTCTCACTCATTATCTTACCCATCTCTTTTTTTAAAACCTATATATAATATTTTTCTAACTAAAATTTCTCCTCACCAACATACAGTGTAAAGTCTTATGTCGAAATTATTCTTTTATCTGTGTTGTTACAACATTGCAGGATCTGAACAAGGTCCCCCTAGGTCAGTTGGGCCACTTCCCCACTTCCAGAAAGCTTAGATCCTCAGGCCATGTTCTCCTTCTAAATAACTCCTTTTGCATCCCACTGATGCCCCCAGAAATCCATGCACTCACTTTTGCACTGTGCTCTGTCGCAGGCTCCTTCTGGAAGCCTCATCTCACCTAAACCCCCTGGTGCAATGCCAGCCCCTTTCTTCCTGTTCACTCAACAGTGGGCATGGAAGACAGATCTCGTGGACACACACACCACCTCAGTATGCCTTCGGTTGGCAGTTCCTAGAGCGAACATTGGCTCAAAGGCAAAATTTCTTATGGACCAAACTCCTCCCTTCTCCCAGGTTCCCCGAGGCAGGAAAGTAACGCCAGGACCTTAACCCAGCAGGTCCACCTCAGAGAAGCCAGTGCAGGCTGGGACTGTACGAAGGCCACTCTGTAGAAATGGCTTTGCTCTCGGAGGGGCTTTCAACCAAAGACCAAGAAATGGCCAAGGGCTTGTAGAGGATGGAGCCCCAGGTGGCTGGTTGCTGTGCCCAGGCTGTTATTACTAGGAGGGAGGTGGGGGCTCAGTGTGGGCTCCGAGGCACCGAGACTCTCCCACAGGGGCCCAGGGCAGCACAAACATGGTGGGGGATTGGGAGAGTGGTCCCCTTCTAAGACAACGGGCAAAGTTCCTGCAACACTCAGAATCCCATTTACCCTCCTTCCTTTCCCTGTCCGGGCCACCCTGTCCTCCATTTTAACCAGTTGTAACTGGTTTCACAGGGGAAACCTTACTGCGTTCTCTCTCTGACTCTGTGCCTCACTGCAAAACCTACAGATACGCTTACCTATTTTAACCTGTGCATTTGCCCTTCCAGGCAGGCTCTTAGCTTCCCCAGCTGAAAAACAAAGACTTGGATTTATCTCTGATTCTCAGGTGAAGGTCCCCACCCCCCAAACCGAGCATCAGAATTACTTGAAGGGCTTTCTCCACCCCCCTGCTTCCCTGCCTCTGCCTCGGGATTCTGACATTGCCCCCACACACCACCCCCTGCTCTGGGCTGACTCCCGGCCCTTTTAAGGGCCACTGTGAAGTCCATTTCAGATTTGGCATCCTGTGAGCTCTTTTGATGAAATATTTAGAGATGGCCATGTCTGCCTGAATGCAGAGGATGCAAAATCGGGTTCAAGAGGAGGAATGCCATGTTGGAAACTAGAGATGCCCTAGGGTGAGAATAGGGTGCCCTAAGAAGGTGCTCCCCTTTTTAAAAGGCAGGCAAGCTAAGCCTTGTCACTCCTTGGGCAGGGTACAGAGGGTCCCCAGGCATTGAGTCCAGGTGTGGCTTGGTGCCCATTGGGCCACTTCAACCTGAGATCTGGCCATCCTCCTACTCTGGCGGGGCGGGCTATGCTGGCCCACCACATGGCACCCACGTGCACGGAGGTATGCTTCCACGACACCCAGAGCCCCTTCGGGGGGACTCTGTCACCTCTGAGGCTGACAGAAGGAGGCCTCCCTAGTCGTTAGGTTGCACAGCAGTAACGGTGCCCGGCTGTAGCCAGTGAGGGCAGCTGAGCACACGGCGCCACCTGTGACAAGCTGTGTGGTCACCACCCCTGGTGCTCAAGGCAGACGCAGAACCAGAGTTCCCTTGGCTGCTTTAGAAGGCTGTCTTCTTTTTCATTTGGCTCACCTTTTATAAGGGTTCTTGCCCCTGTTCATAACCATTCTTTTTATCTAGTCCCCGAAACCTGGCTCGCCTTGGCAACCTGGTTCCCTAAACTTGCAGTCTCGTGCATTGAGCTGCATTCGTGCTTTTTCTGCCTTACACATCCATATCACTCTGACCAAAGCTATTAGTGTTGAAGAATCATAGCTGAAATGCCATAGAGCTGGGGCAAGGCTCGGCACACTTGTAACAGAAGAGAAAACTCCGGGCTCTGATGGAGGAAGGAGTAGGAATATTTAGCCATGGAAAGCCTACTCTGTGCCATGAATTGGGAATTTTATTCTGGTAGCTCACTTCGACTCATCCAACCCTGACAACTACCTGGGGGACAAGCATTAATGGAAGGTTAAGTGACTTACCCTGGTCACACAGCTCCTCAGTGGCAGAGGTGGACGGCACGGTTTCTAAGTCTGGCTCTTGAGCCCCTGCTCCCACCATATTGCAGAGGCTCAAGGTGCCTGGTGATTAGGAGCAGGTGAGGATGGGATGCAGACTAATCCTAGGTGTTCTGGTTGGTGGTTTGTTGGTTCCCCCACCCCTGGTCCCACTGTAGGAGGCAGAAAGGTCAACTGTGTCTAATCCAAGTGTGTGCACATAACTCTACCTGGACCACCCCACATGCATGCCCCTCATGGCGGGATGTGGTCAGCAACTGCAGCTCTGAGGACTTCCTGCCCAGGGAGAGACAGGAAGCCTACAGCAGCTCCCCAGCTGCATTCATCAGAGCCCACCTCTCTTCCCCACGGGCAGGGCAGAGGGTACCAGAGAGAGGCTGGCAGTCTCTGCCCTCCCAGGCCCTCCTCTCAAGCTGACACAAAGTCTGAAGGAGAAATATGTGCAGATGGAATACCTTCTCTAGCCCATCCAGAATGGCAGAGCTGTTCGCTCTGAGAACACTGGGGCACTTGTTTATGTCCCTCCTCTGAGCCTGGAGTGCGTGAATAAGCATGTCAAGGGGAGGTTGGATTTGGGTGAGAGAGATTAGAGGGAAGGCAAGTTGGAGAGAGAAGCTGCCGGATGTGGTGCTGGATGCTTGGATGAAGAGCCTAGAAGCCTGTGGTTCATGTTCAAGGATGGGTGGGTGGGACCATGGTTCTCCCGTGTCCAAAGAGAGGCAGACAGATGGTGTGTTCTCATGGTTTCTGTGAGCCAGATCTCAGAAGGTGCTTGCTGGCTGACTAGAAATTGCCTGGACAGGATAATCCAGGTAGGGCAGGGTAGGCTTGGGAATCTATCTTAGAAAAGCTCCCGTCGATTCTGCATTTGGGAAATGCTACTGGGTATTTATGGGATTTATCTAATTACACACCTGATAGTGGCTGATGTCTCACTGATTTCTGAGTCGGGTGAAGTGGGGAGGGGTGGGGAGAGAGGAAGAAAAGAGTTTGGTAAGGGGTCAAGGGCTTTCAGGAAGCAACCCTAACATAACCATCTCCGTGTTGCAGGCAACTACCGATACAGTCGCAGAGCTATTCTTAAGCCTTGAGAAAAGCAAAACCAAATAGGGTATGTGCCCAGGGACTGACAAAAGCTATAATTTCCACCTAGGGCAAGAGGACAGAACACTGAGATGACAGAACGGGACTGTGAGCTTGATCCCTGCCAAATGCTTGTAGAGACCAAAGCACGTGGGTCCTGGGCATTTACAACCAAATTCAGTGACCACTGGGAAACACAGAGGATTATTAAGAAAACAAAATGAGGACCTCATCTCATTTACTAGAGTTATACATTTAGTAATTTCAAGAGGAATTGCAGATGTAGTGAGTTTTTATTTTGGCAAAAATATTTGATGATCTCCTAGGGGAAAGCGTCTAAAGTGAGTACAGAACTTGTCTTCATACGCAAAGAAAGTGGGTTAGTGACTCTGTCAGCCAGGAAGGAAGTCACTAGCTTTATTCTAATCTTTGTCCAATTCAATCTCCATTCATTTGATTGTTTTTTAAATTCACGAGTCAGGTGCAAGCAAGCCTAGGGATGCTTATCAAGTTTGGAGGTAACAGTTGGAGAGCATAACTAACACCATGTAAAACAATCAAAATTCAGAACTATCCGACAGCTTTGAATGCTAATTTGAAATCTGCAAGATGAAATGTTAGAGGGATAAATCTAGAATCTAGTGTTTAGGCTAAAACGAAAATAAAGCAACACAGAAAGGAGACCTGACTTGCTATTCGTTTGTGTGAAAATGTGTAGGTATTTAGTTTACCACATGCTTAATATGAGTGATACATAGTGGAGTAAAAGGCCAAGCAATGTTATTGATGTAAAACAATAGTAAAAATAATGTCCAGTTTTGAGTACTCACTGTGTTAAACACTTTACCTCTGTTAATTCATTTAAGCCTCATAACTGTCCCATGAGGTAGATTTTACATGTGAAAAAAACAGCCTCAGAGAGGACAGGTAACCTGTCCGGAATCTTGGAGCTAGTGATTTGCAAAACAAGGTTTTAAACTCAGATCTGTCTCACTCTGTGGTCCCCAGATCAGAGGAGGTGATACACAGACATGCTGTCCTCTGTGATAGTAAGAACACATCTACAGTGATGTTCTTGGTTCTGAGGACCCCATTTCAAGAAGAACATTTTTGGCAAAGCAGCCTGCTTGTGGAAAGTGGCAAGTCCTGATCTCTTACCTTAGAAACTTGGAAACACCTGTTCAGTGCGGGAGAAACACGGGCAGGGATCAAGCACGACACCTTTAGGGCAAAGGAAAGGAGAAGATGTTGTTGTGCTTCATGAAGTTAAATGGAACCATCGAAGGAAAGATCAGAGTAGGCAGACATTTGATTCAGGAGAGAACACCCCCACCCAACTGGAACTGCCCAACACAGAGCCAGGCAGCTTTGTGGGGAGGTAAGCTCTCTGTTCCTGGAAGCATTCAAGCGCAGGCTAGATAGCGATCGGTAAAGGATGTTGTGGAGCCAACTGCTGCTCTAAGTGGGAGATTGGACTAGATTAGACCCAGAAACACATCTCGCTCCAAGATTCCATGCTCAGGCTTCCTAGCTCTGGGTGGGAGATTGGACTAGATTAGCCCAGGAACACATTTCGCTCCAAGATTCCACGCTCAGCCTTCCTAACTCTGGGTGGGAGATGTATTTCAGAACTATAGAGGACCAGCAGCCAGCCCACTGGAAATGACCTTGGGCACCAGGGTGAAGGTCAGGTGGACTTGTTGGAGGAAGAGACAGACTGGATACTTTGGTTGCCTCTTCTGGGGTAACAGGAGCATTAGTAACTGGTCGTGAGTAAATGAGGGCCTATGAGGCACAGAGCGAAGGGCCCCAAGGGCAAAAGGTGGCAGAGTTTTCAGTGGGTGCTTATTAAATGTCAAGGAAATTTAATGAGCAACTCCATGGCTGTTGCCTTTGGGTTGCCAACAAGGCTTTGATGGCCCAGAACCAGCGGGCCTTACCTGGAAAGCCCTTCCTGTGCTGGTCATTGAAACCAAGGAGCAGGGAGATGTTACACTGTTTCCTGAAGTACCTTCCTCAATAGCAAGTAGCCTGTGGCCTACTTTCCTTCTCCTGGAGATACATACGAGGCAATTACTGTGGTTTTAAGAACAAATTTTTTAAAAATATGGTGAAACTTCCAAATACAAGGAAGGAGGAAGATCTTCCTCAGATCCCCTGCTTTTCCACTTAGGCTCATTTCCTCCCTTGGGGCTCCCCTCTTAGATTCTTTATCACACCCTGGCTGGGCACCCATGACCTCTGCTTCTTCCTGGAAAAAACCAACTCCCTATTGCCCTGATCTTGGCCCTCAGAAGCAGGTAGAACAGACTGTGTCTCGTTTCTACCAAGCTTTCCCAGTAGGTTTACTCCAAGAAATTGCCCATCATGCCAACTGCTTCAACCACCACCCGTGTGCCTCTTCAATCCATAACTCCAGATTTAGACGTCCGGCTCTGTTTCCATTCTGAGCTTTATGATTGACTTCTAGGCACTCGCATACTTCACCTGTGCGTTCAAAGTGTAAAAACACGTGTGCAGACTTCCCTAACAACGGGGTTTCTTGCCCAAAGTCCGTTACCTGGTTAACAGTACCGCTTTATTCCACACGTCTTGGCATTGATTTGGATTCTTCTCATCCCTCTTTAATTCCCCATATTTAAATGCTCACCAAGTGCTATCAATCCTCCCTTTGAAATTTCTCTCGCCTCTTCTGTTGTTCTTATTGCAGCACACTGGTTGAAGACTCTACCTTGCGCTTTAATTACTGCAACAACCCCATAGCTGTTTTGCCCGCCTCCAGCCCCTTCCCCACGACATCCATGTGAACACGGCAGCCCACCAGCAAAAGGAATTCCCCAGGGCCTTGTTCTTAGTGAGTCCCTCAGATGGAACAGTTGTCAGCTCTGTGTGTCCGATGGCACCGATCTTAATGCCTTCGGTTTCGCAGTCAAGGCCCTCCCGTGCTAGCACATCACTGTTCTGCCACGCTGGTCCCCTCTTCCCGCCACATTGAAGCTGGTCACGCTTTCCTCATTCATGCCATGGTGGGCTTCTCTCTGAGCTTTGTTTTATTTTATTTTTTTTAAGATTTTATTTATTTATCTGACAGAGAGAGAGAGAGAGAGTACAGCAGGGGGAGCAGAAGAGGCAGAGGGAGAACAGGCTCACCAAGCAGGGAGCCCGATATGGGGCTCGATCCCAGGACCCTGGGATCATGACCCGAGCTGAAGGCAGACCCTTAATGACTGAGCCACGCAGGCGCCCCATCTGAGCTTTGTTTTAGATACTCCAGGCTTCTCCCTCCCCAGTGCATGACCACGGGACCTGTCCTTCTTGGATTGTGACCTGGAATGCTGGCATCCATAGCCCTCTGCCTTCTCTGGTTTCTGCTGCATTTATAGCTCATTTCCAGGTGTGGGCTCCCGATTCCAGACTCTCCAGCACTGTTCTCCAGGTATTTCAGGTCTTCATCATCAGAAGAACCTTATGAGCTTTGCTTTTCCTATAGCTCCCATAGTCCCTAGAACAGTGTCTTGTCAACATTGAGACAAATGAGGGGTGATCAATGTACTGAGGCAGAGCATTGGATGAAGTCCCTCCCAGGGACTGGATTTTATGTGCCGATCCCTAAACTGCTTCCCTCCTATGCTTAGATATCTGGACCAAATTTAGGTGAGTCACAAAGATGACAAAGTCTGCCTTGGATCCAGAATGGGGCCCGAGGAAGCACAGTTAGCTCTTTCCCATGGCTCTGTCAAACCTGCCGGGACACAAGATATCAGTGACTGAGAACAAGCTAAGTCACTACCTCTCTGGGGCCATAGTGTGGGATTCTAGGAATCCTCAGCCAGCAGGAGGGCATCAGGCTCTTCCTGGCACGCCTGAAGCTTCTCAGCCTGTCTGCTCTCCATGGACCCCCAAGATGTCCGTGGCACTGATTTTGTACTTTCTTGAGTACGCGAGAGGGCTGAAGAGGAGCACTCCATCTTCTCCTTTAGCTCTTAATCCTCCTGTCACCCATCATTTAGAACTGGCCCTTTCCCAGCCTGCTTCTGCTCAGCCCTGAGACCCTGGCACTTGCAAGTAGGTCTAACTGACTTTTTAGAAACACCCCACACATCTGCCAGCATCCCCAGAATTTGTCCCAGCTGCTTCCCTTTTGAGAGCCCCATGATGGAGTGATGTAGGGTCTCTAACAATGGCCAAGAGTTTCTTCTCCTTCCAGGAGTGTTCTGTGCCACACAAGAAGGCTCTGGATAGTGGCTAAGTCATTTGTCCCCAGACTTCTATGCCTAAAGCATGCATTGATGGGTAAGATTTGGCTAATTTCCTGGGACTATGGGCTTTTAAGGTTGGAGGCAGCCCGGGCTGCACCCCCTAGCCATAGCATAAATGGGTTTTGAAATCAAAGAACAAACATACCTGCAAATTAGTTAATAGAAATTAGTAAGCTAGAAGATCATAAAATTGAAGATTTTTTTCTCTCTCTCAAGGCACTAGAAATCAGAAGTTTAGATCTGTACACATTACTTTTGTGCCAAAGGTATGTAACATATGTTAAAAATAAGAAACAAAATCAGTTAACTATAAAAATAGCATAAATATATAATATTAACAACAATAATAATGTAAAACACCGTACAGAGCATTATAAAATGCCTTATATTATGAGCTATATTGCATCTGATATTATTATTACTACCACTGATAATATTTTCCCAACACTCATAATCTGAGAACAATTTCTGAGCCCCGTCTCCAAATGTTTGCCTGACTCCGCAGCTGACTTGAATTCCTTGTTCACTGTCTGGTGATTCATTGCACTAAATACCATTTTCCTGATAATTAAAAACTGTTCACTGGCAAGTGGGAGCAGGAACAGGCTGATGCAGGATTTATGCAGAAACACAAAATGAGCCAAAAGACAAATGACCTGTTCTGCCTAGCTAAAGGCATTTTTTTTTCTCATCATCTTCTGGGACTTGAGAAAGCCTAGCGGTAATGCAGGAGAGAGGCCTGGAGAGCGGTGTTATTCCAGGATGAGGTAGATGCCGGGGAGCCGTGATGGGCACGTGCTCGGTCAAATCACTCTCCCGATTTCGACTGCTGGATCCCTGCCCCCAGCCGGAAGAGTTAGGCCAGGACCCTCCTTTTCAGATCCCCATCAGGAGAAAAGCACCAAGTCTGAGCCGTTTGGTAGACTTTTGATTTCAGTTTCCCTTCCTCGATGTGACAATGGTATCTTCAATTTCAGGGAAAACAAGTCCTAATTCCTACTACTGCACAGAAGCAGAACTTCACAGGCATACTGCCTCTCTCTTCCTGGGCTCCTCCATGCAGCCCCCTCAGCTGCTCGTGAAGGGCTTTACTAACAGTCAGGACCCCTGGCCCCAGATCAGCTGTGACATCACGCGTGTGCCTCCCCGCTCCCATTCCTACAAGCCAGCAAGGTAGCAAACCTCTCCGTGCGAGTAAACTGCACCCATCATTGAGTTGTGAACTTGCTCCCACCTTGGTGCACTTGGTTGCCTGTTCCTGGCCTGGAAGAATGCCAGCCCCATCAGGAGATGAGCCGTTGCCCTCTGGGAATAGGTCCTTCCCAGAATGGATGGGGGCTAATATCTGTAAAGCTCATTAACTCAGAATCCTTTCTCCTTCATCCTTATATGTGTCTGTACTTGCAAACCATTCATTACTGCACATTCTAGATTGTTTAATTAGTCTTTGTGGAAGAGTTCCTATAGGACAGCTTAGCATACATCGTTTAAAAGCCCTTGATCTAAAATAACAAGGTAGTTATTTTTAAAGTAACAAATATAACTCTAAGTGGCTGACATCCCCCACTGGCCACACCACCTTGCTTCCTCTTCCTACCTCCCCAAACACTTCCTAGAACCATTTACTGATAATCATCACGAGAGCGTCAGTGTGCGAGCCCTCTGTGTACATCAGGCGCTGTGCTGGGTATGTCACTTGCAATATGTTCTGTAATATCACAGTCACTGTGGGAAGGAGCTGCTAGCTTCGCCACTGGCAGAGGAGAGGCCTGTTCTAAAAGATGCATGTGGCTTTGCTCCATTACGCCAGGCTAGTAAGAGGCTTTGTGATTCTGTCCTCGCCTTTCGACCCCAGCTTCTGGGTCTCAGCCTCCTCTCATCTCCGCACAGCACGGAATTTGGGGAAGTTCACAGGTTGTGACACTGACCTGCTGTCCGCTTGGCATTTTGAGTGGGTCTGTGGTTGCCTTACCTCCTGCCCTCACCCCTTCAGCTCATGCTACCAACTTCCACCTGCCCCATCTGTGTTTCCTCCCTAAAAAGCTCTCTCTGGCCATGGAGGCTCCCTGTTCACCTGCGCAGCAGGCTGATCAGCCCCCACCAAAGGCTTGTGGGAACCTGGGTGGTAATAGCACAGCTCCCTCCATCCAGGGTGGGCCAACTGTGAAGCATGTGCTCACGCACACCAACTCCCACAGCTTCCCTGGGGCGGCTTAAGCCTGCTTCGGTTACCCGCGGTGGGAAGTGGCTTGAGAACACACTTTTTCTAGGCTGACTGCCTTGCCTGATCTTACTTCCCCACTCACCTGTCCCTACTGCTATGGAATCATCTTTCAGATAAGCCACTTGGCTCTCAGAACCTTGTCCCAAGGGTTGCTTCTGGTGGAACCCAAAGTTTGGCTGCCTGGAGATGCTGATCTGACTTCATTAGACACTTTCAGTCTGGTTTCAATGGCTCTTGCTCTTCACTTGTTCTTCATACCAAATGAGAAAGAGTTGAGCCCCATCCCTACTTTCCTTTTAGTCCACTGTTAGCAAAGTAGAACACCTGCCTCTCTCTCTCTTTCTTTCTCCTCCCCCCACATTCCCCAGGGATTAGAACATTGTACGTAAAGGTGAGGATCTCTCTGTTTGCTTTGTCCAAATCTCAGTCGGCAGATGCCAAAGTCAATGTTGTTCTTCCTAAGTTTCCAAGGAGCATTCTAGCATGGTGTTGACCATCCTAAAGCAAACAGCATAGCATGCTAGGAGTGATTTTATTTAGTGACTAGGAATGAACCATCTTTCAGAAAGAGTTGATCTTCTGGGCATGGCACCTGGCTCTCTCTGACTTAAAAAAACGAAAAAGCAAAAACAAAAAAAACAACCCTTCACTTCTTTGCTGTATCTTCATTCTCCCTCTGGATTGGATTCTAGCACTTTGAATCCTTGCCTGAATTATGACCAAAGCAACACGAACTTGGGGGAGCTGTAGAGTCCTCAGATTTTTTTGGATGATAAATGTCAGAACTAGACTTTGCATATAGGGCTGCAAGTCAGCGAGATGAGGCGCAGTAGGGACAGGAGGTCCCAACCTCAGACTTGGGTCCTGACTGTGGGCGCTCGGCACCTGTGCCTTTGCAGACCTGCCTGCCCTGCTGACCTGACTCTTCCATCGACCAGACAGCAGCAGCGGGCAGGCAAACTGCCTCCCCCTCACAAGGATGCCATGCTGGACCCTGTGGTGTCGCTTTCAAAGTCCTCTCCTGCTCACCACACCACCACTGAGGAAACAGTGTGTAGACTTTGCCTAGTGACACATCTGACATGTTGAAAATTACATTGTGAGTGAATCCATTTGTTTCTTGGGTTCCATTTCCTTTTTTGTCCCCTCTCCTCCACTTTTTGAATGTATGTTTTTTGCAGTGACAATTCTCTATTTTGTCCCCATGCACACCTATTTATCTTGCCATTCTAACCATCAGTGACAAAGTCTATATTCCTTTTTGTATTTCTCATTCACCATTTTATTCGTTTTTCATACTTCTGTGTGTCTGAGGGCATGGACGTTCACTACCATTTTTCTTTCATTCCACCTCATTTTTTTTTTTCTCTGTAGACTTTGCTCTTTATCAGTATTTTCTAAGCTTTTCTCTTCACGTTTTCTCTTCTGGTATTCTGTCTTGACACTTCTAACTTGGGGTTTTTGTAATAGCAATTTCTCCTTCTCTCTTTCTCTCTCTCTCTCTTTTTTTAATCCAGCCTCATCCCTCTTGCAGCCTTGGCCACGGCCGTCAGTTATAACCTTAACGGTGGCCTCCACTCAGAAGAGTTGTCAAGTTGATAAATATTGATATCTACCCTACCATTTTACCACCACTTTTCTGCTAATGCATTTGGTTGGCATCAATCAGTTTCTTTGCCTTCTGTGAGCGCTCATTGTGGGAACTGGTCCCGATCTGTCATTTATAAGTAATCTGCTCCGCATTTCATCAAGAGCTCAGAAAGAGAAGAAAATATAGAGGAGAAGTAGAGGACAGAGAACCAAGCTAGTGTAGCTCAGAGGGAAGGGACATGGGAAGGCCCAGCCAGGCATAAAGAAGCAATCTGGTGTGTAGGGGAGCTAGGGACAACAGCCAGGACTTACTGACCACCGTGTCCTCTTTGGGATGTTAACCCTGCTTGTCTCCTCTAATAAGGCTCCCCAGGGATGAAGATCTACATTGACCCCTTCACTTATGAGGACCCCAACGAAGCTGTCCGGGAGTTTGCCAAGGAGATTGATGTATCTTTTGTGAAAATCGAAGAGGTCATCGGAGCAGGTATGGCTCTCCCCCCTCCCCCTTGTTTCTGTTCTCTTGGTGTCCAAACATCTTCTTACCACCGTGCAAGGTGTTCTCTTTCAGCATAAAAAGTCATCCCATTGAGAAAAGAGCCTCTAACATCTTTCTCCCCAGAAGATGAGTCTGAATCATCTACAATGTGTGTCTAGGGATCTTTTGGGGACCTTCATCATGGTGGCCAAGCTTGACCGGTGTTGGAGAGAGGTCAGCTGTAATTTTGAAAGATTCAGACATAGCTCTGGAAATGGACTACCAAATGCAGATGAAGAGAGAGGTCTAGGGTACACAGTTGAGAAGACTGAAAGAAACAGAAATTTTTAGAAGCTGGACTTAATGTCTCACTCACTGATATTTCCATGGCTCTGGATCAAGATTTCTTCCCAAACTTTCAGTTCTCCTTTTCTTATATACACGCAATTGGAGACAGAACCTGATGAATTGAAGAGGGACCACTGTTTCTGGAAGAAAACCCACCCCTAACTGTATTTCCTACAAAAGATCTATGATATGGACAGTAACCCAAGACAGATTTCACTTCCGAGAAACATGCATGCTCTCATCCATCGTATTGCATTGGAATAGAAACTCAGCCCAACAGAGGACTAGCTGCCTGAGATGTTCTCAGGAGATCCTACCTAAAGACTGACCTAGAATTTTCATCTTTCCTTAACGGATCAGTAGTTGAGTCAATTTGGCAGTGGACCCAGCCTTTTTAATGTGGAAGAGTAAAATATCCCGAAATATCTTCACTTTATAAGCAATCTCTTTATGCCTCCTCTACTGCCTGTTTTGAATCTTCTTAAAACTGTGCTTGCTTTGTGTCCTCTTTCCTTTTATTTTCTTCTACAAAATTCTTTGTCTTTCCTTCTTCTCCAGTTCTTGTTAGCCATTGTTCAAGCTCTCTTCACGCATATGCTGTTGTCTTCCTTTTAGTTTCTCCGTTTAGAAGTGCTTTATTCATAGCAATATTTGGAAAGCCATGGAGTTGCCTCTTCCTGTAATGTTTTAACTCGATAAAATATGCTTAAAGTCTTACAGACAGCCACTTCGTATATTATCTTTAGGGGGAAAGTCACTATCCTTCCATTCACTGCATCTTCTTAATGCACAGAGGGGTCACAAAGCCATCTGTGAAATTGGAAGTCACATTTGAAAGCTTGCCCATTAGGCCACCATTTTCATGCTCTGGTTTCTCTCTTAAAGAGCTCCACCCTCATGGCATCTCTGTGGGGGCTGCTGGAACTGCCCCTGTCAAGACACACCTCTCCTCTCTCACCAGCCCCTCAGGAGTTCCAGCCAGCTGGCCGTAATCTGATCCACATGAGTCTATACGTATTTCCCATTGACTTTCATTAAATATGTTACTGAACCACGACTTTCACTTCTGTGCAGATAATTTTTTCTTCCTCCTTAGATGCTGACATATTTAAAGATCATGCCTTGGAAGGCTGGATACCAGATAAATTGGATTACTCCTAGGGGCTCAGATTTCTCCAGTGAACTTGAAAGAGTGTTGGGGAGGCTTGCTTTCAGTCCTGCACCCTGTTTCCCCACGTTATTAATTGTTGTTATGTCATGTGGTAATGGTGCTAGTGATTTTAATGTTTTTATTTATGTCATGTGCTTCGAGCGATGTGTTCTGGACTGCATTTCACCCCAGGGAGCCCCCATCAGCCCCCTCCCACCTTTGTCAGGGGAAGAGTAAAGAGCCTTCTCACTTTATGACCCTGCCAGGGAGTGACGATTGGGGGTGAGCTCACCAACAGCCAGATGCCTATAAAGGGGCAATCGATGGCACAGCTCCATCCTTCACTTTCCCTTTTTGTGTAGCCTGGGCCTCTGCTGCCGTGTTGGTGCATCTTGCTCAGAGAAGGTCAGTCCTCTCCGAGGCTCACGTGGTAGTGGGGAGGGATCGATACATTTAGCAGTTCATGAGACGTCCAGCAGCACCAGGTAAAGACCCGTGCCTGGTCGCTGCCAATCACCCTCTACCAGACACTCATCTCCTCACGATTCAGAAATTCCAGGGCTAATCCCTGTGGATGTTAATTCACTATGTGTAACTCGATGCAGTTTTAACAGAAGACACTCCTAGCTGGAATCAGTCCCCACTTTTTCTCCTCTCTCCACTCTTGCTTCTCCCACACCCTGCCTCACTGAGACTGACTTCACTTTGTGCTAAAAGAGCTGGTGTGAAGGTCAGGTTAAAAAAAAAAAAAGAATTTTGTAAGGTAATGTTTATACAGTGTTACTGGCAATCCTGCTCTTAGCCTCCTGGCTGATCGGGAGCAGGGGGCAAAAACTTAGGGTTGCAGATGGTAACAACACATGAAGAGAAGACTCAGAAGTTAGTCATCCTTTCTTTGCTTGTGTATTCCTTCCTTCCCCCTCACCCTTCAACAAGCTCTTATTGAATACTCCTTGCATGCTGGATGTGGGGTTCCGGAGATGGACAAACAGCAGTCGTCTCCCATGCCCAGAGGTCTGACAATCTTAGCGGGAAATAGGCCAGTCATGTGTTCGCTGTTTCACACCATCTGCAACAGGCGTGTGCAATGTTGGGCCAACACGGAGCAGTGCTCAGTTCCTTGTTCTGGGAATGGGCAGGGACATCAGGAAGGCTTCACAAAGGAGATAACTTTGGCCTGAGCTTTCAAGGATGAAAACTAGTCGAAAGAGCAAGTTTTTTTGTGAAGCTCATTAGAGAATGAGACAATGACAGAAGAGGAAAATTACATGATTTAAGGAGAGAAATGAACATGACCTTCTAGCAGCAGGCTGCTGGGGCCAGCTGGTACCAGCTCACAAGAGCCGACTGTGTACATCTCTTTCCAGCCCCATGTTCAGTAACACATGTTGGTAGGGCCACATCAGCCCCACGAAAAGTATTTACACGGCGGGAATTGGCAAATGCTACAAATGGGAGGTGTCTGTTCCTCTGTTTCTTTGCTTTCTGGAGAGCTGGTAGTTGAACACTTACTAGCACACCCCAGCCTTCCAGACTGTGCAAGGTTATTTCAAGAGGATGCAGAGGAACCCACCTATGCCTGCTGAGTGTGGAGCCCGAGGAGTGGGCTGTGATTGTTGCAGGAGGGGTTCCGTTTAGAGTTCAAGAAGATCCTCGTTCATTAAACACTGATCCTGTGCCTGGGACTGTGGTGGGTGCTGGGAAATGCAAGATGCCTAACACTGCCTGCCCTGTAGGGGTGATGGTCTAATACACACACCGTGCCCGTCCACAAGAGGATGGTGGGCCATTGACTGCTAAGACGAGGGGCCTAGAGAACACGTAGGCCTGGAGATGGGGGGAGAGGCTTGAGGGCAGGAGGGAATCCAGGGAAAAGAGATCTTAGGGGCCCATGAGGATATGGAGGCTTTGGATGGACTGACATGCCATGTGGCACATCCTAAGAACAAGGAGGAGAGAAGGCTGACAGGGAGATGTTTCCTGACAGTCAGTATCAAGCATTGAGTCTGGGGAATCAGGCTGAGACCCGGCATTCCAGAGGCTTGGGTATGGATTTTATCCTGTGGAGGATGGTGAGTTTTAGGTAGGCGTCTGAGCAGGCTGGGTGATAGGAATGAGGCTCTGGGGACGCAAATCGGATAGATGGTGTGTCTGGATTGGACTGGAAGGAGGTGATGGAGAAGGATGCGTGGCCTCAGAGGCATGGAGACCAGTTGTGGGGCTTTGCTTGGAAGCGTGGAGAGGGTTTGAGATGGCCGCTGCTGGGATGGAGGTGGCAGGGCAGGCTGCGCTCCAGTAACTAAATGGATCTAAACCGGAATGGATCCAAACATGGTGAATGGAGCTGATGCGGGGGATGTGACACGGAGGTTGTGGCCAGAAATGTGGAGCATGGGATTAAGCCCCTTGAAGGGAGGGAAGGCTGCCAGACCCCGGGGGTAGGGCTTGGCCGTCATGCATGTGAGTGAAGGCAGTAGAGTCAAGTTTAGGTATTGAGGCTGAAGAGTTGTAACAAGTGCCCAGGTCTTCTCAAGCTGCCTGTCTCTCAACATCACGCTCAAAGTTCCATGAAAGCAAGGCATCCTCAGGGTTTTTGTTAGTCCCACGCCTGGCCTGGTGTGGCACTCAGGGGCTCTATCAAAAGTTTGTTGCTTATGGTTGAAGGAAAGTAGGTCCTTGGCGGGGAGAGTAGAGCAGGGAGGAAAATTTGGGGAACTGGGCAGAGCTTAGGAGAATGGAGAGAACTGAGAGGGAGGTGAAGGGTCCTGATTCACTTGGCGCTCCGGAAGGGGCCAAATGAGATGAAGGCCACTGCCCCCCCGCCCCCCGCTGCAGATAATGGACACCACTGGTCTCTTCAAAGAGGGCCATAGGCCCTCTGGAGTCTTTGGAAAGTATCAGCTCTTTGTGACCACAAATCGGACTCACAGGAACCATCTCACAGGTCAACTCCCATTCATGGGTTAATTCTGATCAGTTCGACCCGTAGATTCACCCAGAGCATCAAGCAGGCTGCCATCTATAACTGGGCCCTACGGCATGAATGGCGGTCTGGCTTGTGCAATGTGTAACCTATGTAGCTATATGCAGCAGCCCTGATCATGACTGTCAAGTGCATGAAAATGTAGGTAGAGGTGACACTAGAAGGTGGCTTCCAGAGGAAGATATGGCAATTGTATTTTATTAATAAATCTCCTCCTCTGACTCCAGCAGCTGCCAATTCAGCATTTCTACAGATAACTTTTTATGAGAGAGAGGCAGGCTTATGGGGAGAGGGCTGGGTGAGCTGGGGAGGGGGATCTGTGATGTGCACAGATTGGGAACGGGGCCAGTTCCGTGCCCACCAGTTCTCTTCTTTGAAGAAGATGGGTTTTTTGGGAGTGTTTTGGTAGAAAGGTCACTTGCCAACCTGACTCTCCTGGGCTTATTCAAAGTGAGAGTGGGAGCATGAGGGTGGCCTCAATACTGGACAAGAGTCACAACAGGAAGGGTTTCCAGAAGAGGAAATCAAGTAGATGTCTTAAGGAATTATGATTAAAATAACTGGCATATATTGAACACTCACCACGGACATACTTTACAAGCATTGTCTCACTTCACTCCCTTAATGTGAGGTAGGGTGTGTGTGTGTGTGTGTGTGTGTGTGTGTGTGTGTGTGTGTGTGTTTAAACTGGTGAGGAAATAAACATTCAGAGGACGGCTTGCCAAAGATGGTGCTGTCAGCTGAGTGAATAATAGAGCAAGAATTGAAACATAGACACGGCTGATCTAGGTCTGGTGAATGTAACCCCCACACAGCTACCACTTTGGGTACTGTTCTGGAAAAGAGCAGTTAAGTATACAGGGATGTTACTTCTGATGGTAAACTCTGTCTGGGAGTTTGGAATATGCAAACGTCCTTGCTGGCAATGATGAAACTGTCCTAGAATTCAGTATGCCCATGGGGAGTGGGCAGGCACCCCACATTTCCTGGGGAGGGCAAGTTCTTCTGTCCCCCAGTCCTCCTCTTCTAGTACGATCAGCTATCTACCTTAAGAAGGGTAACAATGAGGACCAAGATATGTAGCATTTTCAGTATGTGCTTGCTTACATTATGAAAACAATGTCATCGACAGGTTGGCAGTTGTCGAATGACCATGAACAGCCATAAGAAAAGAGAAAATCCGTTCACTCTCACCGTGTAGGTATTAAGTATTGTGGACCCCATGGCTATCGAGCAGGTTCCATTTCATCTGCTAACTCCAGTAGCCCGGTAGTGGGGACCTGGGGAGCTCTGCCGAAAAGGAGGAATAGCGCTGTGATCAATAAGGAATGTCTGTCCTGGGTGCGGGGTTAGGAGGTAGCGGACTGCCTGCCATGGTTTTACTATCCCTGGTTTAGCCATAACCTACTTACCTTGCCCAGGCTACTGTGATAAAACTGGCTGGTAATCATACTTTAAAACCTAGTTTAAATTTATTCTTTAAAAGTTCCTTTTCTGGTGGAAGCTTGAATTAGTAACTAGAAGCTCTGCTTTCCTTTTTTTCCCCCAAGGCAGTTTGTGACTTCAAAATGCTGTTGCTAAAAAAGAGAGAGAGAGTGCAATTGTGTGTAGCTTCTCACTGCACATAGCCAACAGTCACCACTCAAAATACCTGCTGGCAGGTTGGATGTTTCATTTTCAAAAATTGAAAACTCTTTCCTTCTGATTTTCTATATAATAGCTGAGGCATTTAATGCTGCCAAACCACTTCTTCTCTCTTCCTCATTTTGTCAAGGAAAGGAGGAAAGAAGAACTGGCGAGGAGCTAAAAACTTGTAGGGGATAATTTCAGGAGCTGTCTGGAGGACAGTCTCGGGAATTGGCTGCATTACCCTCAGCGGACAGCCTGGAGGGTTGTGGTTCTCAAACTTGAGCCAGGCGTCAGAATCCTCTTGGAGGCATATTAAAACTCATGTCACAGGACCCCACCTACTGAGCTTCTGACCCAGAAGGTCCAGCTGGAGCTGGAGAATCTGCATTTTCTAACAAGTTGCCTGGTGTTGCTGTTGGACGGAAACCACACCTTGAGAACCAAGCCTGGCCCCCAGACTGGCCTGAAGCTGGAGAGAAGTCCTAGCCAAAGGGTAGGAGAGGCTCCAAGGTCAGCTGCGAGGATGCATGCCAATCAAAGTCCAGCCAGACCAAAATTAGGCTGGCTACAATCACTGTCAGTGAAGGATCCACGTAGCAAGAATCAACCATAACCTCTACCCAGTCATTTCCTACAAGCATCTATTTTAAATATAATGTTAATGCTTGATTTGTGGAGAATATTTTTAGGTATTATGAATTTTTATCAAAAACTGCAAAATGTATGGCCGTGGTTGGGAGCTCTTATAAAAGGAAGCTCTCTAGAGCTCAGATCATGGGAAATCAAAGCATCACAGACAGCGAGCTCTAGCCCAAATGACAGGCAAGGTGTCAAGAAGCAAAAATAGTGTCTTGAGAATGGTACATGAACCTGAAGTCAAAGGTCAAGGGGACAGAGTCTCTCAGACTGTAAGCCACCCAAAGCCTTGGTTTTCTGTTACTAACAGTGGCAGTATGCCCATCGACTCCCACTCCCTACGAACCTTGGCGGTGCTAGAGGGCCAGAGCCCCCACACTTCAGCACCTGAGGCTGACCTGGAGATGCCTTCCACGCCCAGATACCTGGCAGCCTGCCTTCCCCACCACCCCCGGCATAAAGCCCTGCTCTGTCTTGGGTCCCATTAGTTTGCAGAAACCTGCTCTTCCTCCTTTTTCTCTTCCAGAGCCCACCTCCCACACGCGCCAACCCCCCTCACGCCCCACCCCCGGCTAGTCTTAAATCACCACCCACAGTGTATAGTTTACAAAGCACCTTCTCCAAGACTCAGCACCCCATTAGGAAGCTCCCTGGTTGTCCATCCTTTCTTTTTATTGTGTAAAGCTGAGAAAGCTGAGCCTAGGGGCAGTGACGTGCCCCGAGTCCGGTGGCCGGGCTGGTGTCCACATGAGCTGCTTCCTCCGCTCCCTGCCCCAGTCCCTCTCCCAGCACTGGGGCCACGTAATGACAGGGTGGAGCACAGACTCCAAGTGAAGACTAAGTGGCTTCCTTGGCGGTGGGTACTTTGAAAACCTCTGGGCTTGGAGAATATGAAGTCATTTCTTTGCCAGACAGGAAAGGAGCTATTTTTACAGAATCAGTATGAAGCCTGCAGAGCAGATCCCTGAGAGCAGTAACACCATAGTGACTGACTACAAAGCCCGGCTCCCTACCCAAGGAGAGCATGTGTTTTTTCAGTCTTAGGTTCTCAGTTTTAGGTTCTCAGTAAATCGAGGGGAAGGAACAGAGATTTCCCATGGACCCCTTGCTCTACACATACACAGCGTCCCGCACCCCCAACAGCAGCCCCACCGGAGAGGTATCTTGGTGGATAAAACTACCTTGACACATCATTATCACCCCCAGTCCATGCTTTACAGGAGGGTCACTCTTGGGGTCGTATACTGTATGGACTGGGACAAATGTATACTTGACAATTGCAGACAGAGTGGTTCCTGTCTGCCCTGAAAATCCTCTCCGGAGAGCCCATTTTTAGTTTATCATTTTTAAAACCAATATGATGCAACCCCCCACAGAAGATACAGCTTTAAGCTCAAGGAGTAGAAGCACTGCACTTGGAAACCAGTCAGCCACAAAGGTTAAACAGTGTAATAACATTTGTCAGTTCGGAAAGTAGTGTGAGCCACACCACTCTAGGTAGAACTTGCCAAAGCCACACCTTCGCTGGTCTCTTCCTTCTTGTGTTCTTCCTTTCCACTCACATCTATATAGCCCACACTCGGAGGCAGCCCATACACAAGCCCTGCTTTCCAAGGGATTCAAAGGTGTAGTGATAAAGCCCAGGTATGCCAGGGCCTTCGGGGGCACCTGGGTGGCTCAGTTGGTTAAGCGTCCGACTCTTGATTTCAGCTCAGGTCATGATTTCAGGGTCCTGGGATCAAGCCCCACATGGGGCTCCACACTCAGCAGGGAGTCTGCTTGAGATTCTCTCCCTCTGCCCCTCCCCCAACAAGTGCTCTCTCTTTCTTTCTCTCTCTCTCTAATAAATAAAATCTTAAAAAAAAAAAAAAGAATTCCAGGGCCTTTAGCAGTTCCCTAATCCATCTGAGATACGCTTAGGTGTTTTTTTTGTTGTTGTTGTTTTTAAAGATTTTATTTATTTATTTGACAGAGAGAAACACAGCGAGAGAGGGAACACAAGCAGGGGGAGTGGGAGAGTGAGAAGCAGACTCCCCACTGAGCAGGGAGCCCGATGAGGGGCTCGATCCCAGGACCCTGGGATCATGACCTGAGCTGAAGGCAGACGCCTAACGACTGAGCCACCCAGGCACCCCGTTAGGCTTGGGTGCTTTAGACCCGTGGTGATCAACCTGGCTGCGCATCAGAACCACCTGGGCAGCCAGGCCCGGCTTCGCGGGCCTGTGACCAGTGTCATCACCCTAGGCCCCAGGTTCAGAGGGGCCCACACTTAGTTTAATGCCCTGCTGTCACAGTCTTGAAATCCTGCATAAGTTTTGAACAAGAAGTCCTGCAGTTTCATTTTATACCTGGTCTGACCCATAAATTATGTCGCTGATCCTGCGGGAAGCTGATCCTGCTTCTACTCAGGGTGCACCCAGACAAGCGAATCAGAATTCCTAGAGGTGGGACCCAGACCTCTGTTCTTTGTACAAAGTACACCTGCTCCCCAGGGTTCTGCTGTGGGCGGCCAACTTTGGGAACTACTGGCATAGAAGAGAAGTCTTTAACTGGGGCATTCCTGTGTGTGTTGTAGGGGACATCAGATTCACCTGGGGCACTTTCCCCAAATCCACACACTGATGTAGAAATTGATGAAGATTCTGATTCCTAAATATTCTCACCCCACCCGACTCCCAGGTAGGAAGTTTCAATGACTGTGAGATCTATGACCTAGGCCCAGTGTGTTTGCAGTTCCCTACATATGAGTTGCAGTGACAGTGACGGCACGTGAACTGTTAGGACCTGCACAGCTGGGCCATGGTGGTCCCTGGATTGTGACTTCATAGCCACACTGCTGAGCACACCTGCCAAGAGGCAGTATGGCAGGGGGAAAAGGGTGGGGCACCGACAGCAATCCTGGCTCTGACTCGCAGCTGTAGGGTTTAGGGCCTGTTTTCCTTGTGCCCCAGTTTCCTTACTAGTAAAATGAACATTATAACACCCAACTCGCGAGGGTGCTGTGAGGATTAAATAAGATATGCAAAGAACCTAGCACATTGCCTGGCACCTAGTAGATGATCAATAGATATTGGTGTCCTATCTCCTCCAAGAAGAAATATTACTGTATCTTTCCCTTCAACCACTGTCTTTTTTTTAAAGATTTTATTTATTTATTTGACAGAGAGAGATAGCGAGAGAAGGAACACAAGCAGGGGGAGTGGGAGAGGGGGAAACAGGCTTCCTGCCGAGCAGGGAGCCCGATGCGGGGCTCTATCCCAGGACCCTGGGATCATGACCTGAGCCAAAGGCAGACGCTTAACCGACTGAGCCACTCAGGCGCCCCTCAACCACTGTCTTTTTACTAAAGAAAATGTAACTCATTATTAAAGCAACAAGGAAGAAATACTAACCAATATTCTTCAATTAGTATACTTATCAAATATGCAATCTATATTCATTCAGCTCATGGTTCCTGAATACTTGCTAGGTCAAGGTGTCAGAAGGATGGATTTTATATACACACACACAGATTATAGAGCATGTATGCATGTATACGAATATACACACACACGTACACACATACTATACACACACGTATATGACAGGCCCCTGTTGTGCAGTACTTTTAAAAAAAATGTACTCAGTTGAACAACAAAAGTAATGCTTATTGTAACAATTCAAACAATATAAAAGAAATTAGATTAAGTTGACTGACTTTACTTCCCCACTCCTATACCCACTCTTGTAGAGCAACCATATTTAAAAAGAATTTGAAGTTATAAATAAATTTTACGTGGACTTTTCCCATTGTTTTTCTTTTGCATCCATGCACACACACACTCCATTTGGGTACATACGGTGTTCACATTCCGTAGCTTTCTTTCCTCTTCTTCATTGAACAATACAATGCGGACATCTTTTGAAGTCCAGACGCATGACTCATCTACTAGTTTTCAGTAGCTCATGGCATTCCACAGGATGGATGTGTCATTTTCCAGCAATTCCCCTGGCTTTGGGCATACAGTGTTTTGCTATAGAAGAAGATGGTGCAGTAACAGTCTTTTAAAAACATTTAAATACTGGTACTTCTACTTTTTTCGGATAGAGCAGGGATAGAGTGTCCAGCAGGTTACAACCCAAGAGCAGACAAAGCAGAAGCCAAACAGGTAACAATAAATATGCTCCCCCACCCCTTTGACGGGCGTGCCTACCCCATACCAGGCACCACAGTGGGCCCTGCAAGATAGGAACACGAACGAAGCCTGATCTGACTTCAAGCAGTTCAGCAAAGCAGCATTTGGTTCATGTCGAAACCAGTGTCACACATGATCTATGTCCTCAGGTCCACGTTGAGATCATCCTAATGGTGTTTGTGCCAACCTCTACTCTGGCCCTAGCTTCCGACAAATCTCATGGACTCTGGAGCAATTTTGCGTGAAGAGCCCTTTCCTGCAGCTTCCTTCCGATGACTTCTGTAGCAGAAAACAAAGGGAACTCCCAGCCAATCACAGAGGCGATGTTAACTTGCTTTTCTAATTCGGCCAGTCATCGATCTGCTCACAGTTTGCTCCATTTTCTTCCAGAAGCCAAAGGTGAAAGCGAAGGTTCCCCCCAGCAGAAAGCCACGAGGCCCCATCTCCCAACAGGCCTTCGCCACACATGTCAGTGATGCACTTACAAGTAGACATTAAACTGCCTCACATGAAAGAACTGGAAGTTACAAAGCCAAACGAAATCGTAGAACAACTCTTGAAAGCACATTTAACAGGATTCAACAGATTTTGTAAAGCAGCTATGAAATAGTGCCACCAGAATTGTTTTTACTCTGGGTGATGTTCCTGCACAAATGTTGAAATGCTACGGCACCCGCGGAGGTGTGCTGCTCTCATTCCCTCCGAGAAACCACCTTCTGTTCAGCTGCCGGGTGTGCAGGGCGCCGCCAGCCTCCAGCTGCCCTGCCTTCAGCACCTGCCTCAATTTCCCCGCAGAGGCCAGGTCTTCCCGGCAGCCCCGGCCAGTGACTGAGTGTGGCAGGAGGCTGGAGCCTGGGCCTTCCTGGCACGGGTGCTCTGTACTCTGGAGCAGCCCACGAGTGGAGAAAATGGGCAGGCCTGCTTCAGCCAGGGCTGCGTGGCGATCTGGAGCTCTCCTTATCCATGCCTGCTTCCACCTTTCTTTTCATAAGGTCAGGTCTGCATCGTGATCTGGGACTCTGGCCAATCCTGCTTCCCCTGCTTGTATCCTGTACGGTGTCCGCTAACTTCCCTTCCTGACTGCTATCTGGGTGACCCGGTAGACGCAGAAGCTTTCGGGGCAGTGTAGGAACATGAACGTTATCCATCTCATTCAGAGCACTAAAGAACCTGAACGTATTCCCTAGCCCCTGGATGTTCTTGCGTCAGGCTCTGCTAAAAATGAATTATGGTCTGCCAAAGTGAAACTGACCGTTTCATTTTAATTATTCAGCTGGTACACAAATGAAAAACCAAACGTGAGGAAAAACAAACTTATATAGACTCTGAAATTCCACTTTAGTTACCCGAACTATTTCGAAAAACTGAGGCAAGGGACGTATTTTAATATAACCTCTGCGTTTGCCATGAACTGATTGGGGCCAGGACACCGTAGTTTCAGTGAGAGAACACTGTCTCCATCTCTGTCACTTTAACCACAGTTCCACTCTGAGCACTATTGTGCCCGCCACTATTGTGCCCTGGTGGTTCCGCAGACTGAGAAGGAAATGGGTAACGATTGCATTCTTGTTGCAGGGGAGTTTGGAGAGGTGTACAAGGGGCGTCTGAAACTTCCGGGCAAGAGGGAGATCTATGTGGCCATCAAGACGCTGAAGGCCGGGTACTCCGAGAAGCAGCGTCGGGACTTCCTGAGCGAGGCCAGCATCATGGGCCAGTTTGACCATCCCAACATCATCCGCCTGGAGGGCGTGGTCACCAAGAGTCGGCCCGTCATGATCATCACAGAGTTCATGGAGAACGGCGCTTTGGATTCTTTCCTCAGGGTAAGAGTGGCTCGGGGGCGTGGGTGACGTTAGCAGTATGGGATGGATGCTGGGGAGGAGTGTCTGCATGAGGCTAACCTGCCACTTAGGAATCGCCCGATGAAATGTGGGTGGGCATTGGAAATGGTAGCGAGGTTGACAGATTTGTTTCTGAAAGGATAGAACACAGAGGAGCCTGTGGACCCCTCGGTAGGAGGACAGCATGGAGTGGGGCCTCGATAAATGCTCGTTGGATGAATACGAATGAACAGAGGTGGGTGACGAATGGCCATCAGCACCTGCATGAATCACGGAGATTGAGGAGACTCTCAGCGGCTACGCTGCCCCGTGTGATTCCTGCAGACGCCAGTGGCCATCGCTGCCTTTCCCCAGGACAGCCCGCCCAGCCTGCTCCCTGCATTTGCAGCTCAGAGATAAAACAAGGCCACCCTTTCTGATATCCGGCCCCCCACCCTTGGAGGAGGTGCTCCTGGGCAGGAGAGGAAGAGACAGTGTCACAAGCATTCACAGGTCTTTTCTGTGACTCTACACCAACCTGCGGCAGAGGTGGGGGGAGTGCCTCGAGGCCTATGGCTGGGAGATCTGTAAATGGTCATTGTCAAACATGCTCCCGTGGAACCATGCCGGAACGGCTTGCCTCTCTGTGGGACATCACAGAGTGACTCAGAGCGGGGGTGGGTCATCAAAACCCCATGATGCTGATGTCTGGGGAGTCAGCTGGCAGAGCACAGGCCAGCCAGCAAGTCCTGCCTTGGACCAAAGCCTCAGCTGGGGACTGGGGGGAGGAGGGGGGCCTGAGAGCAGAGGGTGTGCGGGCAGCGTCACAATGGGGCAGGGTCTCCTGAGCAAGGACTTCAGGGTAATACCAAGTGGCAGGCTATGCTTGTCACCAAAGCTACCAAACAGTAGCTGTGGCTGCAGATCAAAGGATCATTCAGATACTTGGTCTTGAAATTATTCATGGGGCCACTGCTGTGGTCATGCCCTCTACTGGGTTCTGGGCCTATAGACATGAAAGAGACAGGGCTCTAATGCTAAGTAAGAAATCACCCAAGATTTCAGTGGCTCACCACAATTTATTTTGTTCATGAATCTGCAATCTGGGCTCGTTGGGGACATCTCTGTTCCATGTGGTGTCAGCTGGGGCACTTCAAGATCTGGGGCCTGGAATCATCCAAAGACTCACTCACTCATCTGTCTGGCAGCTGATGCTGGGTATCCGCTGGCCTGTCTCCAGGTGTCTGCATGGGCTTCCTCACAGCAAGCTGGGTCCTAAGAACAAATGTCTCAAGAGAAAAAGGCAGAAGCTGGACCACTTTTGTAACTTAGCTTCAAGTCCCACAGTACCCTTTGACCACTGTGAGGGGCTGCCCAGATTCAAGGGGGGGAATGGGCCCTCCATTTTGATAGGGGGCAATTACATGATGTGGTCTTACACATAAGCGATGGGAGGTCCTGTTGTGCCCATCTTAGAGACTACAACCTGCCACAGCGGTCCCTTCTCTGGGGACCTGAGTGCCCAAAGCGTCCAGCAATCATCTGCCCAGATTCTTTATGTTTCCACGTGTGGTGTGAAGATGTATGGTGAGCCAAGAAGAACTGAAATCTTCCTAGGGGAGCCAGGGAAGTCTTTAAAGAGGAGGGAAAATTATCTGATACTGGAGAATGAGGCACTCGCCAGGCAGGCAGGGGAGAAGGCAGGTACGATGGAACAATTGAGCAGTGTCTTCAAAGGCCAGAGCCAGCATGACCTATCTGATAATCTTTCAGCAGCTGTGTGGTGGCTCCAAAGCTCAGACTCAGGGCCGAGAGGCTGCCGTGTGGAAGGGTAGCTCGGGCACTTGTCTAGAAGCTGCATTTGCACCGACTGGCTACTTCAGCAGGGCAAGCACACGCTTTTGCCTCCTCTGCGTTTTTAGGCAGTAGCAGCTAATTTTTAGTGGGGGGCATGGGATGACAATGGATGGGGCTGACGTACGCAGCCTAATGCGGCCTCCTTGAAGGTATGGGTTATGCCCTTTATTTTAAAACCCCCGGTACCTAACACAGGGAGCACCTGGTAAATGCTGGTTGAGTGAAAAACATGAAAAGCCATTTCTGGCACCAAAGTGTTTGGGAATGGCAGGAGAAATGGGAGTGATCCTGAGTGTACATGATCTCCCCTTCTTATAGCCAGACCCCTCACGTCAGAGTGGGGTAAAGACTGTGCTTTCCTGGGGGCATTCATTCGTGATCAGAGATCTCATGAAGACAGCCAAATAAAAGTGAATAGAAGACAATGTTAGGAGAGAAAGCATTTTCTGGAACCAGCCTCCAGACCTTTTTTAGGAGCCATTTATTTTCTACGAGTCACCTGATTGTACTTCACAGAGTCACAACATGATTTGAGGACTGTGATCAGACTTTCTCCCCCGGAACATACAAGCAAACAAAGAGATTCATTCTCAGGAGCCTGCAGAAAATCAAAATCCCACATGGATGCTCCACACAAGGCTCTTTCCGCGTGGGGCCCAGGACATGGGGGCATGCTGGACACCAGTATTTTTCATGATGATGAGGCCCAGGTGGTGGGAGAAGAGCCAGGGGCAAGTGATGAACACAGGGCAACAGAGGATAAGGGATGGCAAGGAAGGAACGGCCAGAGCAGGCAGCACCAGGAGGAGAGGGGAAATGAAGCGTTTCTGACTCCTCGAACAGCATGGAGGCAGGTAATCTATAAATCTAATTTCAGCCTTACTACCAAACCCTGGAGCAGAGCAACATTAATTGATGTATCTGCCGCTTGGTAAAATTGAAAAGTAGGTCATCAGTGCAGTTCTGCAGGGCCCATCTTCTGGGAAGTAGTATAATTTTAGGACCACCATTCAGAGAAGAAAGGAAAAGAGTCCTCAGTTTGTGCAACTGCCCCCCTCCCCTCCACCACCAAACTGTTCATGGTAGTTTACAATGAGTCTGAGAGGCTGTGGGCATCTGGGATCCAGTGAGCACCTTGGACATGGTTTCTCACAGCCCACGTACTGCTCCTCTCCCATTGCAGGACGTAGAATCCTTCACCTTCTGGAGGGATTAGAAGCACCATTATTTTTTAACCACATGTTCAGTAGGTTCATTATTGTCCATTTTTGGAAAATATCTGCACCATGGATTATGTCACATGCAAATCCATAATTAAACATTTGCTTGTTGGCACTCAAACTTAGGGGATTCAATCTGGTGGCTCTTGGATAGTCTTAAGAACACGGCCTATAGCCCTCATCAGTGTCCCTCCCGTGCCAGAGCCAAGAAGGTCAACGTGCTCTGGAAGGCCTTCCTGCCTAGCTTGGCCTTGTGGTCACTGCTGGTTCATCCACAGATGGCCATAGCTGTAAGACTCTTAGAAGTTACTGAGCAATGTCAAATGTGGACATTTCTTATCAGGGAGGCTCATTCATGGGCTGGAGCTAGATGACCATAACCCAGAGGTCAGGAAGAGAATACCAGACTGGATGCCCCGAGACCTCGGTTCTGCTTAGGGCTCCACTGGGAGTCACCCGGTGGCCTTGAGCAAATCTGTTAACTCAATTTCCCAATCTATAAACTAAAGGCTTTGAGCTGGAGGATCTTGAAAGGTAGGTCTCTTACAGTTAAAAAAAAAAAATCTATGATTCATTCTCTTCAAACAAATCAAATAAGGATTTCATTTCCTGAAGTGGATTTGTCAACGAAAGTTGAAATACCTAAATCCTTCCTGCCTAATAAAAGGACCAGCAAGTGGCTTCAGTGAATTTGCTGAAAAGCAATTTCAGCAGAAAGCACTTCAGGAAGGAAAGAAAGTTTAAATCACTTCACCCAGGCCTGTATTTTTTCTCTATACGGTGTTTTTACCATGTGATCAGCGTGGAGCCTGACCCTTTTCCAAAGTCACTAGGAAAACTGGGCTTTTTCTGTCTTGTTTATCTTTGGATGCTGGTGTTCCTATCTTTGGAAGTTCTTCTTGGGAAGTTACACCAATGAACTGAACATAAAACAGTTGAACATGGCAGGGGATCTTCATGTGTTTATATCTTTAAGTTTCACCAAAATTATGAACTCAACAGGCACAATCCTGTCTTATCGTGATATGTGATTCCTCTGCAGTTTCTAAAGAAAATGTGTTGCCATTGCAAAGTCAGCATATTCCATGAAAAAGACCCCGGACAGGAGTTAAAAGATTCAAATCAGAGTAGCATATTTGAGGTACACATGCCTCTACTTTCTTTTTCTAGGACCATGGCAGACATCATTAATCAGTCATGTCACTTTTTGCTGCAAAGCTTTATATGCAGCCTTCTTCTCTACACATTTGAGGAAGTCGTTACTATCAGAGACGGAATGTCAGTGGAGAAGTAATTTGCTATTCTGGACTTAGATTCTTGTTGTAAGTCAAAGCCACACTGAGTGATTTAAGGCTAATCACTTAAATCTTCTGGACTTCCTTTATCTCCTCTGAAAAGCAATAAACTATCCCCTGCCTTGCACAAAGGAGGATCAAAAAGTATTCTATAAGTGTGACTTGCCATTCAAAAGTCAAGAAATGGAAGAAATCATGTTTGTTCATTAACTGACCTAAATGTCCCGCCTGCATCATTAGGCCCCAATCGTCCACTACTACAGCTGGGGTGTGGACTACTGGGGGGTCTACTACAGATGCCAACCCATTGAGCTCAGAATGCACTGCGGACTAGGCTCTCCTATGGTAATGATCCTAGGATGTCTCCGGAACACACCAGGAAGCTGCGGGAACCTGCAGTCCTGGCCCTAGGTGTCCTCCATTCCTCTCACCAGGTATCTGAGTATGTGGGCAAGCTGGTTTGTGAGACATTATGGCCTGGCTGATAATACCAGCAGTCCTTGCTGCTGTCTTAGTATTCATGGGCACAGAGACAAGCCCTGTCACATGTATTGTCTCACTTGACCTCACCAAAATCCTATGAAGAATGGACAGTGTGTTCTTGCGTTACGGATGTGGGAATGACAGCTCTGGAAGTTAAATGACTTGCCCAAGTGCACACAGCCAATACACGGCAGAGCCTGGACCCCAGTCTGGGTCTGTCTGTCTCCAAAGCCTGGACTTTTCACCACTTCTTGGCCTTTATTGACTCCAGAAACTCTAAGGGTGACTGATCTAAATATTAAAACAAATCAGATAGTAAAGCTGTTCCAGGTAGGCTTAAATGATTTAAAGTAGAAACAGGCATATTGGTGCACATTCTTTCAACATTTCTTTTCCCAGAGTTGTTTACAGTCACCACCAGTCCCCTCACCAAAATCTATTTACAAGCTGGCTTCTTTTGGGAGACATTCATTTTTAACCACATTGTTGTCTACACTTACAGAGAGGAAGTAACAAACTGAATTGGAAAAATATGACCCTTGTGACTTGCAGCTGAGACACATTTTCTAATATACAGAAGTTGCATGACAACTTTCTGGGGAGGCAGGTCCCCAGAGACCTACTTAGAGAAAATGAATGGTGCTAGCAAAAGCCTGGCTAACTTCTCGAGGAGGTGTTGATTGAAGTTCATTAGTGAGAAGGAGGATTCGCATCACTCACGGCACATCCAGCTCTCGCAGATGGGCACCATGTGCTGCACACCAGAGTTTCCAAAAAAGCAGATCTGTACTTCCTTTTGGAGTTGGTTAGAAGAAAATATTGCAGAGAAAGCATTCCAGGCAGGCTGGGAGGGGGTTAAGGTTTGAGTTAGAAACAGTCTGGAACCTGGGGTGTGTCGATCCCAGTGTGTTTGGGGCTTCTCCTCTGGCGGGCGTCTCAGGAAGGAGTGGAGGGAGGTCACTTGGCTCACTCTAACTGATCAAGGGGCAGAACCCTGGACACAGACCCAGGCTCGCGATCTTGCATGAGGAGAAGTCTTCAACATTCATCCTATCATGGTTAGACTTTTTGATGGCGGGGTTTTCTCCAATAAATAGGGTATCTTTGCAATAGTTGTTTCATTTTTCCTTATTGATTGTTGCGTAGAAAATGCTTTTGTAGAGGCACATGCATAAATGATGTGCCCCACACATATTCAAGGGAGGTAATGCATGTGAGTGCATTGTCTATCACCTCACAGGCGCTCAATAAATGGGAGCTGTGCCCACTGTTTATGCTTTCTGTGTTTCGTCTGAGGGCACTAGGGAGTGGCTGCCTTGCCCGGTGTCCAGCAGTAACTGGACCAGACCTAGGGTGTTCTGCCTCCTCCCACCTCTCCCCCAGTCAAAGCATCTCAGTGCCTGGGCCGTGCTCTACTTACAGAATACAACTTATAGCCCTTTGGGGGAGCAACTGGGGTTGTACTAGAAGAGAAAACGTGTTGTTGGCAGCATAGCACATGGTCCACTGATTTAACCAGTGGGTGCAGAAACCAAGAGTCAGGGGCTTTGTGTAGGCAAGAGGAAGGCTGACTCATTCACCGAGGTGTGTCATTGAACCATGAAGGAGAGCATCCCCCCAGGAAACAGTGAGCCCACCGATGATGGGAGAGGGGCAGCAGTGCAGGTGGGCCTGAGGAGGAGAAGCCCCAGCTCCCATTCTCTAAGAGGGTCCACATGCCAGACACTGTGTCTGTGCTTCTCCTGCCACTATCCCCTTTGAGGTGGGTGTGGTTATCCCAATGTCAAGGTTGACAGCCCTTAGAGGACCCAAGGAAGACACCTGAAGCATTTAATTCTGGAAACAGGGAGTGATGTAGCAGTCATAAATTGAGCATATATTTACTGAGCTTTTTCTATTTACATTAAGGTTCTTAGCCCTAGGAGTACTGTGGTGCCCACAAGAAGGAGGGTCTTGTCTTCAAAGAGCTTAGAGTCAAGCGGCGGAGACAGACGGACAGGTGTGCGCACGTGGGCACATGCGTGCACGCACACACACACACACACACACACACACACACACACACACACACACCCCTAAAACTTGTGATGTATGCTGAGAGGAAAAATAAGAACATGCGCTGGGGCACCTGGGTGGCTCAGTCAGTTAAGCGCCCAACTCTTGATTTCAGTTCAGGTCATGACCTCAGGGTCGTGAGATCGAGCCCCGTGTCTGGCTCTGTGCTCAGCAGGAAGTCTGCTTGAGATTTTCTCTCTCTCCCTTCTCCCTCTGCCCCTCCGCCCCTCAAAGAGATAAATCTTAAAAAAAAAAAATAAGAGCATGCACTAAAGACACTAAGAGAGAAAGTGCATGCTAGTCATATTTGGAGCAGGAGAGTAGTTGTGGAGACATTGTCTCTGAAGAAGGGACACTTACAGGGAGATCTAAGGGCAGGTAGGTGTTGACTGTGGGGAAGAGCAGCAGGGATGGCATGTGTAGGGGCCCTAAGGCAGGAAGAGCTTGGCTTAGGAACTGACTGAGAGGTCACCATGGCTGGCAGGTGAGGCAGTGGCTCATCCCCCGGGGTCCCATGGGCCATGCTGAGTTTGGAGCTTTTCCTTAATGTGGTGGGAAGCTGTTATAGAGCTCGAAGCCTGGGAGTGGCATGGCCTGATTTTTGTCTTCCAAAGCTGGCTCTAGCTACTGTGTAGAGAATGGATGGGAGGGCGGGTGCGGGGAGGCTGTTACAGGTGATGGATGATGGTGACTTGGTTAGAATGGAGGCAGTGAGGATGGAGAGGCATGGATGGCTTTGAGATGTAATTTGGAGATGGAATCGACAGGGCTTGGCAAGGAGGAGAGAGCAGAGCGTTCAAGGAGAGGGATGAGGGTGGGAGTGGGAGGGAATGAGGGAAGGAGAAGGGCACAGTGAGCAGCATGGCCGGTCACTGACAGACGCTGACAAGCAGTAGGGCCACGGCATCTCAGCTTCTGCTTAACCACTGAAGCCCATCTTGATCCCAACGCCCTTTGTGTCTTGTTACAGCAAAATGACGGACAGTTCACGGTGATCCAGCTGGTGGGGATGCTCAGGGGTATTGCCGCAGGCATGAAGTACCTGGCTGAGATGAACTATGTGCATCGGGACCTGGCTGCTAGGAACATCCTGGTCAATAGTAACCTGGTGTGCAAGGTGTCTGACTTTGGCCTTTCCCGCTACCTCCAGGATGACACCTCAGACCCGACCTACACCAGCTCCTTGGTGAGTCCTTCCTGGTATTCTCAGGTAAAAGCGTGGCATGAATAAGAAGTGGCTGCACATGACTGGCCTAGGGACCCATGGCAGGCAGGGCACATTGGGAGGGGCTGGGACCGGAACTTCTCTCTCCACTGGGGGAAGAAGCTGCCAGATGGAGAAATAACAGCAGCTGGTTGTGAGGCAAGCATTTGGGCATAGGCTGTAAAGAAGCGTCAGGGTGTCTGCTCTGAAGCCCTGGTGTTCCTTGGTCAATGAGAAGAGAACCTTCTGGAACAGGTGATCTGGGGGAATCCAGGTAGTTGGATGGTGGCACCAGAGATGTCCATCAGCAGAAGTAGGCACTGAGGGGGTTAGGTTCTGTGTCACCGGGCAGACCCTTGGTGCCCTTCTCCCACTCTAGTGCTTCCTGACAGTTTAAAGACAGAGATCTACATGATGAGTCCTCTTTCATTTGCGTTTACTGCCCAGCTTCCCCCTCCACAGTCCAAGCAGCTCCAGTCACCTATGGCCAGCACCTAGTTCACACAGTTCCAGTCAGAACTGTAACAGGTCCAAAGTCGAGCTCCTGGTTTACTCCATTTTGCTCCCCAATCTCTGCATCTCCCTGGTTGCACCAACTCAACTCATGACTGAAATCTGAGAATCAGCCTTGATTGCTCTCTGCCTCACCATCCATGCCTAATCCCTCAGCAACTCCCATAGGTTCAAATAAAATCTGCCCCTTTCTTTCCTTCTCTACAGCCCCCACCCTATTCCAAAGCACCGTTCTCTTTCACCTGGTCCCTTCTAGTAGCTTCCTAACTGGTCTTCCTGGTTTCCTCTTGTCTCTTTACATCCACTCCCAGTATATTTTTATAAAAATAAAAACAATACAGAGAAGTAAAGGGAGAAAAGGTAACCAAGAAACCACAACTGCCCTGAAACAAGGGTCAGTAAGCTTTTCCTTAAAGGCCAGATAGTAAGTATTTTAGGCTTTGTTGGCCAAGAGGTAAGACAGAGGATATTATGTAGATAAATATGTAACCATTTAAATTGTAATCCTTTAAAAAGGTATAAATACCATTCTTAGCTCATGGGCTACAAATATCCAGGTGACCAGACCATAGTTTACCAACCCCTGTCCTGAAGCACCAATTTTAAATAATTAGGTGTGTCTCTTTTCACACTTTTCTCATTGTTCAAAATGTGAAAATTTTTATTTTATAAAAATGGGATCATACTAAGCTCATTATACTGTCCTGCGTGTGTGATGGGCATTCTTCCTGCCCAGCCGCCTTTCTAAAAGTTTGTGAACGTTTACATTCCTCCAGGAATGTATGGTGCCCATCTTCTGACATCCTTACCATCAGTGAAGGTGATCGATCTTTAAAAATTTGCCAATCCAAAGATGAAAATTGATACTTCATTGCGTTTAAGTCTGAGTTTTCAACTGAGTGCTAGAGATACTACCTTACTGTCTTTTCACACAGTTACTGGGATGCATGTTTTCTCTTCTGTTAATTATCTGTACATGTCTTTGTCTATTTTTCCACTGGGTTGTTTGCTGGTTTCTTAGAAATTTATAGGAAGTCTTTTTATATTAGGGATGTTAACCCTTTGTCTCCGCATATGATGCAATTAGTTCTCCTTCCTCCCATCTGTTCTTCTTTTGCTACTGTTGATGATATCCTTTGGCTTCCAAAAGTGATTAATATTCATATAGTTGATAATATGCATCTTTTCTCTTTATGTCTTCTTGAGTTTTCTGGTTTATTTGAAATTTTCTCTTCACTCCAAGCTTATAAAGTGCTTTTTAAAGTTTTCTGTACTCTCTTACAGGGGTTTTTGCTCTATTATTTAAATGTTATGCACACCTGAAATTTATTTATTTTTCCCAAGATTTTATTTTGAAAAATTTCAAGCATACAGAGAGCTTGATAGAATTTACAAAGGATAGCCATCGACCCACCATCTAGGTTTTTAGAATTAATATCTTTCTATGTCTGATTTATTATATAACTATCCATCTGATCTTTCCCTCTGTCCATTCTTCACTCCATTCTGTTTTGTTGATGCATTTCCAGATTTCATGTTCCTTTTGAGCATCTTTATGTCTGTCTTCTTTGGAAAAATGTCTATTCAGATCCTTTGCCCATTTTTTAAATCACGTTGTTTGTTGTTGTTATTGAGTTACATGAATTCTTTATATATTTTAGCTATTAACCCCTTATTGGATATATGATTTGCATATATCTTCTCCCATTCAGTAACCTGCTTTTCCATTTTGTTTTTGGTGTCTTTTGCCATGCAGAGGCTTTTTAGTTTGTTGTGGTCCCATTTGTTTATTTCTGTTTTTGCGTCCCTTGCCTTTGATGCCAGGTGCAATACAAAACATTCCTAAGATTAATGTGAAGGAGCTTACTTTCGGTTTTCTTCCAGGAGTTCTATAGTTCTAGGTCTTACATTCAAGTCTTTAATCCATTTTGAGTGGATTTTTATATATGGTATAAGATAATGGTTCAATTTCATTCTTTTGCATATAGCTGTCCAGTTTTCCCAACATGCTTTATTGAAGAGACTGTCTTTTCCTCATTGTATATTCTTTGCCCCTTTGTTATAAATTACTTACCAGATAGGCATGGGTTTATTTCTGGGCTGTCTCTTCTGTTCCTGTTTTTATGCTTTTTATGCCAGTACCATACTGTTTTGATTACTCTAGCTTTGCAGTGTAGTTGGAGATCAAAGACTGTATTTCGGGTTTTGTTCTTTTTTCCTCAAGATTGTTTTAGCTATTTGAGGTTTTGTGTGTGTGTGTGTGTGTGTGTGTGTGTGTGTGTGTGTGTGTGTGTGGTTCTATGTAAATTTTAGAATAATTTGTTCTAGTTCTATAAAAAATGCCATTGGAATTTTGATAAGGATTACACTGAATCTGTAGATTGCTTTGGGTAGTATGGGCATTTTAACAATATTAATTCTTCTGATCTATGAGCATGGAATAACTTCTCATTTATTTGTGTCATCTTCCGTTTCTTCATCAATCTCTTATAGTTTTCAGGGTACAGATCTTTCACCTCCTTGGTTCAATTTATTCCTAAGTATTTTATTCTTTTTGATGTGATTGCAAATGGGATTGATAGTTTGTTATTAGAGTATAAAAATGCAACATATTTTTGTACATTAATTTTGTGTCTTACAACTTTACTGTTCTAACAGCTTTTTGGTGGAACATTTAGGGTTTTCTATATAAAGTATCATGTCATCTGCAAATACAGTTTTACTTCTTCCTTTCCAATTTGGATGCCTCTTATTTCTTTTTCTTGCCTAATTCCCCTGACTAGGACTTCCAATACTATGTTAAATAAAAATGAAGAGATTGGGCATCCTTGTCTTATTCCTGATCATAGAAGAAGAGTTTTCAGCTTTTCACCACTGGGTATGACATGCCATGTGCTTGTCATATATGGCCTTTATTATAATGAGGTACATTTCCTCTATACCCACTTTATTGAGAGTTTTCATCATAAATGGATATTGACTTTTGTCAAATGCTTTCTCTGTATCTACTGAGATGATCATATGATTTTATCCTTCATTTTGTTAATGCTGTGTATGTTGATTGACCTGTAGATGTTGAACCATCCTTGTATCTCTGGAATAAATCCCACTTGATCATATTGTATGATTCTTTCAATGTATTACTGAATTTAGTTTGCTAATATCTTGTTGAGGATTTTTGCATCAAAATTCATCAGGAAGGGGTGCCTGGGTAACTCAGTTGGGTAAGCATCTGCCTTCAGCTCAGGTCATGATCCCAGGGTCCTGGGATCAAACCCCACATCAGGCTCCCTGCTCAGCGGGACCTCTCCTTCTGCCTGCCACTCTGCCTACTTGTTCTCTCTACATATCTATCAAATAAACAAATAAAATATTTAATAAAAAAATCATTGGGAATATTGGCTTGTAATTTTCTTTTTTTTTTTTTTATGGTATCTTTGTCTGGTTTTTGTACAAGGGTAATGCCAGCCTCATAAAATGAGCTCAGAAGTGTTCCCTGCGATTTTTTTGAAAGAGTTTGAGAAGGATAGGTATTACATCTTCTTTGAATGGTGGGTAGAATTCACCAGTGAAACCATCTAGTCCAGCACTTGTATTTGTTGGGAAGTTTTTTTATTACTGTTACAATCTCCTTACTAGTAATCAGTCTATTCAGATTTTCTGTTTCTTTATGATTCAGTCTTAGAAGATGGTAAAGTATTTATTTCTTCTAGGTTATCCAATTTGTTGGTGTGTAATTATTCATAGCACTTTCTTATGACTTTTTGTTTTCCGAGGTATGAGTTATAACTTCTCTTTTATTTATGATTTAATAAATCTCTCTTTTTTTCTTGGTGAGTCTAGCAAAAGATTTGTCAATTTTACTTATTTTTTCAAAGAATCAGCTCTTAGTTTCATTGGTATTTTCCATCATCTTTTCAATCTCCATTTCTTTATGCTCTGATCTTTATTATTTCCTTCCTTCTACTAGCTATGGGTTTCATTGGTTCTTCTTTTTCTATTTCCTTTAGGTGTAATGTTAAATTGTTATTTGAGATTTCTCTTGTTTCTTAACTTAGGCCTGCATTGCTATGAACTTCCCTCTTAGAACCACTTTTGCTGCATCCCAGAGATTTTGGTAAGAAATGAATAAGTCTTAAGTATACGTCTATAGAGTTTTAACGAATGCATACAACTGTGTAACCCAAACTCCTGTCAAGATACAGAACATTGCCATCACTCTGGGAAGTTCCCTCATAACCCTCCCCATTCTGTTCTCACCCCTACCCACACCCACAGGCAACCACTGTTCTGATTCTTTTTTCAACCATAGGTGTGTGTTGCCTGTTCTAGAACTTCACATAAGTGGCATCAGACAGCACATGACCTTTGTGTCTGGCTGCAGTCTGTGAGATTCATTCGCATTGTTGTGTGCAGCAACAGTTGGTTTCTATTTATTGTAGTAGTTCATTGTTTATATATCTAGTCTTTTGTTGACAGACACAAGTGCTAGTCTCAAACTTGTTTTTGAATATGTACTAAGATATGTATTTTTACCCTGTTTTCATACAGGTGAATAGATAATTATGTCAATACCACGTATGAAATATATTGTCCATATTTTATTGAATCACTTATCATCCTTGACATATGTTAGGTTGCATATATGAACTATGTTTTTTTTATTTAAATTCAATTAGCCAACATATAGTACATCATTATTTCAGATGTAGAGTTCAGTTATTCATCAGTTACATGAGCATTGGGTGAACTATGTTTTGATTCTCAATTCTGCTCCATCGATCTATTTCTTTATTCTATGCCCAACTATATTATTCTGATTGTGATAACTTTAGTGCAAGTTCTACTATCCATATTGTTCTGATTATAATGACTTTAGCAAAAGTTTTACTATTTGGATAAAGTAAGTTATCCTTCATTATTCCTTAAAAAAACTTTGTTGGCTGTTCTCAAATATCTTTTCTTTCATGTGTAATTTAAAATCACTTTTTCCAATTCTAAAACATGCACACATACACGTACAGTCACATTTGGAGTTTGAATGAAACTTTATTCTACTTTTGAAAGGACTGACATTTTAATGACTGTGAATCACCTAAATAATATGAATCAAACATTTGTATATGCCTTATATTATTAAAAGTGTTTTAGGTAAAGGATTCCCCACATGATTTTCTTGTATACATTTGTTAGATCATTTGTTGTGGTTTTTGTTTTTCTTCCAAATGATGGAGCTTACCAACTCCAAGACCTAAGAGCTCTCAGGATTCTTCACAGTCATTATATTCATCTGCCTCACTATATTTATCATATTATTTCTCCAGGCTTTGTTTTTATCCAAAATAGAAACAAATAACATGTTTGCTGATAAAACAATTTGTGTTTCTAGAAATACAAAGAATTTATTCACGTGAAAAGTATTCAGCATCTACTATGTGCCAGTACTGCTCACAGGCTAGGGACACAATCATGATCAAAAAGAGGCATTGTTACTACTCTCCCATCACTCCCAGGTTAATGAGGAAAGGAGACTTTAGTCAGATACATACACAAATAAGTGCATAATTATCAGTTGAGATAAGAGCTATTATGTTTTGTGAGAACATGAATAATAAAACAATAAATAACAATATAATCTGACCATATCTAGCAGAATTAAGGAGGGCTTCCAGAAGAAGAGATGGTGCACCAGCAGAGATTTGAAGAATAAGTCACCCAAATGAAAGGAGTAGTTTAGAACACTGAGAGATACAAGTAACACATACAAAAGCCCTGTGGCAAGAGAGAAAATGGAACATTAGAAGAGCTCAGAGAGGACCCTTATGCCTGGAATTTGGAAAAAGGAAGAAAGCGGCCAAGAAGGTCAGCAGCAGCCTCTTGGACCCTTGTGATAGAATTTAGGGCCTTAGAGCAATGGGAAGTCATTCCAGGGCTGTGTGTGTATATGTGTGTGTATACGTAGATGGATACATATGACCCAAAGGTGATGAATTTGCATTCAAAATAACCTGGCTTTTCTCTTGCCTTACCCTTCCAATCTCTTCTCTTCCCTTCTTTCAAAACAAAATAAAACAAAGTGCTTTATTGGCTTTCTTCCTTTAATCTTTCAACAAAAAACCACTTGTCAGGCCCAATGAAGGTAGATGTCTTGAACAAGGGAGGCATCCCTCGCAGGTACCTAGACCCACCTGTGAGGGAGCCAGCAGCCCAGCAAGGTTGGGAAATTAGCTATTTACAGGGAGATTGAGAAATATATTGGAGTTAATGGGAGCTATTGGAAAAGGAGGTACAAATGTGGAAAACATCAAAACTAGAATGAATTTTGTGGTGTTGAATTGGAATCGAAGGCATTGATGTGAACTTGGGGTTTTTAATATGTAAAGAGGTAGAGAAAAAAAATGCAGGCTGAGAGTGCCTCAAAGCAATGAAACCACGTACAATACAATTACCTATATGTAGAACTTGGGAAATTGTTGCCCAGTTTCCTGAGGCTCTATTCATTATTTTCCCCAATTTTTCCTCTCTATTCCTTATAACTATCTTTAAGGTTCATTGATTCTCTCATTTGCCATCTCCATTTTGCTAAAAGAAAGTTCTTCTAGTGATTTTTTTCTATATTGCCTTTTTTAGCCTTATGATTTCTTATTAATCTTTCTTTTATAATTTCCAGTTCTCGATTGAGGTGTTTTATCTTTTTATGCATCATAAGCATATTTTTCTTTACCTCATTGAGCATAGCTATAATAGCTGCTTTAAAGCTCAGGATGACCATCCTGAGGTTGGCATGTTTCTTTCCCATGAAAATAGGTCACATTTCCCAGGCTTTCTGTATGTCTAGTAGTTTTGGAATATGTACATTATGAATGTTATGATGTAGAGCCTCTAGGTGCTGTTATATTGATCCAAAGGGTATTGATTGCTTCTGATTTAACAGGAAGTTAACTCAGTGAGACTTGACCTGCAAACTATCATGTCTGCAGTGGGCAACAGCTCAGATTTCAGTTCCTGTGGTTTTCAGTCTGTCTCATACAGGCATGATTCAGGGGTCAGCCAGAGAGTCAGGAAAAGTTAATATCCAGAATTTGGGATTCTCTCGTCCTGGCTTTCTTATTTCTAGGGAGTCCCCCACAGCCCCCAACTCTCCAGCCACCTGATTATCCTGAGCTCCTTCCGTTGGTTCCTCCAGTCAAAAAGGGGGTGGGATTTTCAGCTGGAGTTTTGGCCACAGGGCAGACCGTCCTCATAGCAAAATTGCAAAAGGTGAAACTCGTCTTGTGCTGTTCAGCTGCTGGAATGCCCAGATAGTTCTCCTTTATATTTTTCCTCTTACTTCCCTTTCTCGTCTCTTCTATTTTGTTGTTACTCGCTGGAGAGTCTGGTTGTTGGAAGTATAATCCCCCCACACCAAGAGTGGAACCTTCCGCTTGTTACCCTGAATCAGCAATACTGTAAAATAGCCTTAAGACCTTGGTATTCCATCTTAATTCCCCTATTTCATGCAGTTCTTTCAAGACCTTTTTAACATCATCATCTTCTAATACATCTTGTTTTATTTTATAACTGAAGACCTCATTAATAGCTATTAAAGTTTTCTAGTTTTCCCTACGTGGCCCTCAGCTTTCATCTCTCATTCTGTCTTAATTCTCCACCATGCTTTTCCCCAGGTCTTCCTTCTCTAAATTGCTATTTCTAGCCCCAGGATCATTTCCTTCCCACCAGGCTCCTGGAGTAATGAACAGATAGAATTTGTTCCTTTGTGCTTTCTTACAGTTGGAATAAACCCACTAAACTAAAGAGGAGTTCTGAGTTACTGCTGGTAACATTCCCACCCTTTAAGGGGAGGAGATACATGAGCTGGGCTGGGCTCTAATACTTGTATGGCTTACAGAACATTTCTGAATCCTGGAATGGGTGTTCACATTCACATCCCCATGTGTCTTGGTTTGCCTGGGCAGCCATAACCAAGTACCATAGTCTAGGGGACTTGAACCACAGACCCTTATTTCTTACAGTTCTTCTGGAGCCTGGACAGTCCAAGATCAAGGCTCTGGCAGATTTGGTTCCTGGTGAGAGTCCTCTTACTGGCTTGCAGATGGTCACTTTCCCTCTGTATGGTGGAAAGAGCAAGAACTCTGGTCTCCTCTTCCTTCTCTGAGGACACTGATTTCATCACAGGAATCCTGACCTTATGACCTCATCTAAACCTAATAACCTCTCCAAGGCCCTACCTCCGAATACCATCACATCAGGGGTGGGGGGAGTAGGGCTTCAGCACATACATTTTGGGAGGACACGAGCCCGCAGTCCAGAACACCATGCTTGCCTTACAGACTAGTTCTCAAGGTTTGACTTCCGAGGTCACATTACTGGTCCTGTTCTCTGTTACCAAGAGGAAAAAAGTACACACGTACCAGGAAAGGTGCCACATCTTTGATTAACTCTTTGCATTGGGGGCTCCCGTGCACACTCGCAAACTCGATCTTCACCCTTTCTCTCACGTTGGTGGACAGAGTCCCAACAGGATCCCACAGACCTTCTCTGCATGGTGGCTTTTTGGTTAAGTCAAAAGCTACACTCCAGCAGGGCTCACTTTCTCTTCTCATCAGGAGGAAGAGGCGCCATCCAGTCCCTTTGTGAGCAAAATCTTCCCTTCTTAGTATTCAGCCAGGTTCCTTCTGCCAAAGTAGTGTCAACTCTCCCATCCTTCAGAACCCCAGGCTGTCTCTCTGAGAAGTCTCCAGCCATGCACTGTGCCTTCCCTTGGTCCTGCTCCCTGCAGGCCTCCCTGTTTCATCATAAACTGCACTTCGTCTTCAAGGCGCCTCTGATCTCCCTCAGCCCCTTCCCCTTTGCTCCTCCTGCAGCTCCTTCCTCTTGTCTCAAGCCCAGGCTCCTCCCACACCCTGTGTTTCTGCCGCTTCTGATGCTTTCTGCCTTCCAAGCCCGCCAGTACCCCCTTCTCCTTGTTTTCTCTCTTCTAATGTCTGCTGGCATTCTCTGCCCCCTCTGCCTCCTCTGTGAACCTCAAACAGAGCTGTTCCTTAGGCATCTGCCCCTCCTGGCAGGAGGCAGAATCCATCTTCCCAGATGATTTGGCAGCTGCACCTTTGTCCTTCCATGACGGTTGTCCCCTTACCAGATCTTTCTTACCTGCTGTGCTGTCTGTTGTGCCCCTCCTTTCCCACATTGACTGCCTGGACCGGCTCAGGGACAGCTGGGCTGTTGCACTTCCTCTAGAATCTCCAGCACTGCTCTGGGCACTGGGCTTGGAGGGCCCATCCTTGCCATGGGACAAGGCACAGCCTCTCCTGGAGGGCAATCCCTGTGAGTACCTGGCCCCACAGCTCACCCTGAACCTGTTGGGGAAGATCAGTCCTGCCCCTCATGTGCTCTGCAGAGGCCCCTGTTCCCCTGTGATGAATTTCAGTCATGGTGGAGGTCATGATGGAGACAGGACCCTGTCTCCTCCTCCCCCATTATTCCCTTGAATTACTGTCTAGGCTGCAGCCTCCATCCTCCCTGTGTTTCTGGGGGACAACATCTGTTCCAGCCACAATTGGTTCTGTGCTGAAATCTGTAGGGCCTTTGCTTCCACAGAAAATTTTACCTTTATTCCATGATTTTATGCTGCCCATTTGAGCCCTACCTTCAGCAATGTCAGCTGGGAAAGGGGCAAAAAGACCCTCTCTAGAAATTTCTTGCTCTCTGGCATGGCAGAATAGTTCTTGGACATGATAGGAAGAATGCAGGACTTGCATTCAAACTGTGCTCTGTAAATTTGGTCTTGGGTCTCCTCATGCATCAAATGGGATGGGTGAGAATTTGTGAGATTTGTAAGACCCCATGTGGTAAACCGGAAAAACCCCCCAGTTCAGGTCCTGCCCTGATCACAGCTTATGTGACCCTTGTGGGTACTGCCATGAGTGCTTTTCATGCTCTCAGCACCCAGACCCCATGGAAGACACACACAGACGGACATTCTCAAGGATAACTGGTAAAAAAAAGTCCTCTAACTGTCCCTATTCTTAGTCACTCCAAAACAGAAAACAATAAAGCAAAGAGCCTCCAGAATCCCAGGAAAAGATGATACTCACAAAAGACAATTAAGCGCCCTTGGATTAGAATCACCATGGAAAGATTTTGAAGAAAACTTCTCAGGAGAGTGCAGGAGGAAAGGCAGCTGAGTTACTCCGTTCCTTGCCACGGTGGTGTCCACACCTCACTGTGCACCAGAACCTCCACAGGGCTTGTGAGAGCACAGATTTCTGGCCCCCACCTCCAGGGTTTTGGTTCTGTAGGTCTGAGGTGGGACCCAGGAAGTGCATGCACACAAACCCAGATAATGCTGATACCACCACTCTAGTGCTACGCTTGGAGAACCACTGTATTGAGGCTATTTTAGGGAGCATACTTTTACTTCACATACTTGCATTGTAAGAAATGTCAATTATTTTTCAAAAAGCAAAGTAAGTCTGACAGAGTCCTCATCTTGTACACTGGAAAAGGATATGTATTTTCCGTCATCTTGGAACTCTTCCTCCCTCCCCAACCCCAGGGGAGTGTGAAGGCCCTGGGGCCACGTGTAGACACCGTGTCTCTGCATAGCCTGGAGCCCCTGTTCCTCTGGCCCAGTTTCACCTTTGTCTGAGGAGACAGGGAAGGCACAGTCCCGGCAGAGGTCGCCACCACAGAGCCCCACACCAGCACCTGCTTCCAAGGCTCGAGACCCTCGCTCTGATCCTGCGACTTGGCTCCCCTAATAACCCAGTTCCCAGAGCCTGAACCCCTCTCCCATCTGTCCGCTGCTTTGGAAGAAACACAAAACAAAACAAAAGATATTAAATCAGCCCTAGAGATCCTGCCATTGGTATTAAAGCATTGGAGTCAGATCAATGATTACCCTCAGTCTGGAGATTCTTCCATTCCACAGACTAAAAATCATATAAATTACCAGCTCAGTCATATTCACTGTCATGGTCATCAGTGATGTGGCTGCCCATAAAGTGGGGTTGAACCCAGAGAGGGTTTCCTTGCATTGTGTTTGTTTGGCCCCCATTTTTTATAAGTAAATAGGTGCTTAAGGAAGGAAGATAGTTCAGGGTGCCTGAGGGGATCACCCAAGTCTGGGATGGAGCATTCTTATCGCTCTAGGGAACTAGCTTGGGAGTCTTTCAAAGGGGGAATCCACAGAGAAAAGATGGAGAGGATCTAAGCCTCAGCCTTCATGCCAGGCTCTGAGCCCGATGTGCTCAGAAGTGGTGCCGTGAACAGTCTGAGCCCCCTTCTCTTTAACATAAGCCAGAGGAGTGGTGGGCCTGCCTCACTTCCCTGAAACAGCAGGGGACGGAGGGCAGAGCTGGGAGCACAGGCATCTCCCTGTACAGGCTGCGGAGACTTGCTGCTCCACCAGGGGCCAGCAATGCCATTCACAACCCTCCTTGGGGACAGACTGGCTAGGTGACTCTGTGGTGAGGGCAGGAAGACTCTCTGAATTTTCCTAAAGCCTGTGATGAGCGGCTCCCGTCAGCAACACCCAGGGAAGGCACACCAGCATGCGCATGCGCACACACATGCATCCACTCACACGTAGGTAGTACAGTATACACAAAAGCATGGCCAGAGACACACACAGAAGTGCGCACAGACATACACTCTGGACTCCCCAGAGGTAGACACACGCAGACCCAAACCTAAGCTGGTGCAGGGTGATAGATAGCTGGGCGTGTTCCTTTTGTTACCGCTCAGGAGTGGGTTCAATGCTACAGTACTGTTCTAGATTGGTTTTTTTCTTACAATGTACCTAATGCTTAAAAGGTGCAAAGAAAGCAGAAAATTGTCTTGAAGATAATCCTTCCTGCAGGGCTTCTGGAGAAAGCCCCTTTGTCTGCACTTGGCAGCGCCAACTTGAAGAAGGTGCTGCTAAGTAGGTGTCCGTCTGACAGGTTTCGGCGCAGGCTGGGAGCTTTGACCTTCTGAAAGAGGCAGGTTTGCTGGCTTTCTGTCCGGTGACCCCAGGTCCAGCTCTGCTTTCCCCCACAGTTCCTGGCAGTTTTTACATTTAAATCATGCTTCTCCTTCCTGTCTGATTCAAGGCTTCCCTCACGAGGCCGTTTTCAAATTATGATTCCTCGCTCTTCTTTCAATCATCGAGCTTGGGTAACAGGCTATCTCTTGGGTGGATGGAAAGTGGAGAGGATTGAAGACGAGCAAGGAGAGGCGGGGAGACCCTTTAATTGCAGCCAGAATAAAACCGAGTCCTGGTCCCCTGGAAATTCTTCTGTAGCATTAATTATGCTTAAGGAGGAATCATTCAAATGTCATACTCTACCCCATGCTCTGCAGCTCCGATCATTCTTCTTCCGGCAGTCCTGCCTCCTCCTTGCTTTGATATCTCTCCCGGGTCACTTTGTCACCAGATGCTCAGTTAGGGATATCAGGCCCTGACTGAAATGCCCTTTTGAAAAAGACTCAGCATAATTATTATTAGTAAGGCCAGTATATTATTAGCAGCAGTGAGCTCGGGATGGGATTTCAGAGCCCCTGGAGGCTGGAGTGAGGCATGAGTCAGGTTTCTCCGGAGTGCATCTCTCTGCTTTGAGCCTGGTGTGCTGGGTCAGGCAGGCGGAGCCCTCCTCCCTCTGTGCCTGTCATCATACCTGTCCTCACAGAGGAGGGGCCCGCCGCCTGGGTGTGGGCCCATGCAATGCCTCCAGCCGCTGTTCTCCCAGCCACCACATTTTTGTGAAGCACTTAGTATGTGCAAAGCACAGCAGCTAGCCACTCAGATGGTTCCTGAGCTCCTTGCATTTCCTTTCTGGCAAAAAAAAAAGGGGGGGGGCATGAAACAACCAATTAAGCAATTAGCTATGTAATTATAATTACATACTGTGGGGAAGAATATATCAAGTATGTATCACTGGACCCCGAGGAAGTAACCCCTGGGCTAAAACCCAAGGATAGAGAGGAGAGAATTTGGGGAACAGTATTGCCAGTGCTTCATAGGGACTGTCTCATGGGGACTGTCCCCAAGCTGGACACAGCAAAGACAGAGTGTGGAGGAGAGGAGGCTGTTGGCTGAGATTGTGCTCAAGCACAGAGCCGGTAGAAGCAGCTCTCCTGTAGGAATAGCCACGGGGTGTTGGGGGAAATGGCAAGCCGGGCCACCCAAGTGGGCCCACAGTAGCTTTGATCCAACCTGTGAACTCTGGGGTTCTAGGAAAAGAGGAAGAACCAGAAATAAGACCCCAGACACCAGTCCTCAGGGACTGGGCTGGGGAGCCCTGTGAAGAAATGCAGGATTGAACTGTGAGGGTGCCTGGTAAGAAGCATTCCCAGCAGAGGGTATCTTTCACCTTCTTGACAGAGGTTCCAGTGAGAGTCAGTCAAGAAGTCAATGAGCCAATCCATCAGGGATCATTGATTTCTGGCAAGAGGCAAGGACCTCTGCTAGAGAAGGAAATAAACTTTACTTATTTTTAATATGTTGATTGGCAGTAGTGTCTGTAAATCATTCACTAAGATGTAGGCTTATTTTCCCCATTCAGTGCTTAGTAAATAAAAGTGTGGAGCAATAAGCTTAGGGGACAGAGCTGGCTTTCAGCTGAGATGAGAGGGGGATGGAGTGGACTCCCAGATGAGTTAGATAGGAAATAAGTAGTGAAACTGGGTACATAAAAGGTACTCAGTGACTGTTTATAGGATGGATGGATGGATGGATGGATGGATGGATGGATGGATGGATGGTTGGATGGATGGATGGATGGTTGGTTGGATGGATGGATGGATGGATGGATGGATGGATGGATGGATGGTTGGTTGGATGGATGGATGGATGGATGGATGGATGGATGGATGGATGGATAAATGGATAAGGTTATCATGAGGGCTCAAAGGCTGAGGGTTTTCCAGAAAGAAGTAATAGCCTGATCAAAACTGAAGAGGTAAAAAAAGTAGCTGGTGTGCTCACTGAACAGGCTGATTTGGCTGGTGTTGGGAAGGGCGTATGCTGGCCAGTAAAATCATGCTATGTTAGTTCTAGAAGGGCCCTGTTATCAGATGAACTGTATCCCCCCAAAAAAGATACATTGGAGCCCTAACCTCCCCCCCATATTAGTGAACGTGACTTTATTTGGAAATAGGGTCTTTGCAGATGTAATCCAGTTAAGATGATGTCATACCAGATGAGGGTGGACCTTAAAACCAATCACCAGTGACCTTATAAGATGGGGGAAATTTAGACAGAGGCACACAGGGAAGAGATGGCCATGTAATGACTGAGGCAGAGGTTGGAGGGATGAATCTCCAAGCCCAGGAAGGGCAAGGATTGCCAGCAGACACCACAAGCTAGAAAAGGCAAGGGAGGATTCTGCCATACCGATTTCAGAGGGAGATTGGCCCCGCCAGTGCCTTGATTTCAGACTTCCAGCCGGCAGAACTGTGAGACGATAAATTTCTATTGTTTTAAGCCACGCAGTTTATGGTACTGTGCTACGGCAGCCCTGGCAAGCTCCTGCGAGTCCTAAGAGACCAACTCGACCCCTATCACAGGACAGGTGGGCAGTCGGACTAGAAAGGATGGAATGAAGGATAGGACATCGAAGGGTCTTGAATGTACATCTAGAATTTACCCAGATTCAGGAGAACCTTACTGCCTGACAATTAAGAAAAAGGTAATAAATAAATAAATAAATAAATAAGCACATTAGAATCTTTGCTTGTTGAGTTCACTGTATGGTGGTACGTCTTTGCAGGAGCACTGCCTTCAGAGACCTATGGCCCTAAGGGTTAAGTACCAAGGTCTGCTCAAGTTTCAAAAGCGCTGACCAGCCCTGAGATTCTGGGAGTCTTTGCAAACCTCCCTCTTGTTCTTCAGGATCCTACCATTGTTAGAAAAGTTGATTCGGAGGGTGGAGGTGCCCATGTGCCCCCAGCCTAATAGGGCCTTCTAATAGGGCTTGGCCTATGAGCCCTTCGTGGGACAGAGCCGCCTCACAAAGAGAGGCCTGTGGGTCTAGCAAATCTCTCTAAGGCGAGGTGTTAATCCTGGAAAGGGAAACCAGGCCTTCGAGAGCACACAAAAGCCAGAGTGATTTTCTAAAGACCCCAGTGGCTCAAAACCAGCACTATCAAGGGTGAGCATATTACACTTCCTCTGGGAAGGCCAAATTTGAAACTTAAAGGCAGCCAAGACACTCATCCGGTCAGGTTTATAGGTCCAGAGGTAAAAGAAAGAGTGAGAGTGGGAGTAGAAGGGAGAGAGAAAGAAGAGAGAGCGGAGTGAAGAGGGAAGAAGGGGGGACTCCTGATCAAAGGCCACTCACTAACTCACTCCGAACATAGGCTAGCTGCAGGGGAGCAGGCGGGGCGGATTTGTAGAGGTGAAGATTTTATTTTAATCCTCCCGCAAAAGCATTCAAGTAAACCCTTTCCCTGGGAGAAAGGGAGAGAGTAAGAAAAAAGAAAAGAAGATTCTCTGTGAAAAGATGCACGCAGACCGCCACTAATATTGCTCACTTAGAGAATACGTGCCATCTGGGTGTTTGATGAAGAGAAAAAGAAGAGTCCAAAGCCAGGGATTCGGCTGGCGAGTTGCAAGCTGCTCACCTCTCCTCCGTGACCAGCTCTTTGCTTTGTTGGGGGTGGATAGTTCTTTTCTTGGTCCGCATTGGCCACCTTTTCAGAGTGACCTGTCGGGGCTTCATTCCTTTATTTTCTGTGGCCAAGGAGCTGAGCAGTGGGGAGAGGGGAGGTGAGGAGACCCAGGTGACCAGAGCAAGGCTGACCTTCTAGTCATTTATCATGTGAGAATTGTCCATGAAAATGCAAAGCCTCAACCCAGTTGTGCCTGGGGGGCTGACCCCGCGGCTTCACAGGAGTGGCCATGGTGCCCTGACTTTAGGCTCCAGAATTTTTTGAAACTTCTCCTTTGGAAAGAAAATTGGCCTATCCTAGGGATTCTAGCAGATGGCGGGAAATCCAGGGAGACTCCACCCCAAATTGCCAAGCAATGTGAGTTCATATGCTTTTAAACCAGCATCACCAATAAAATGGTATTAAATGACTTTGTAGTTAGATATTTGACTCGGAGCAATTAAAAGGGCAAAGGCTTGGCCAAGAAATGCTGGGGTAGAAAAGGTAGGGGGAGTAGATGCAGGGGGAGGGGGAGGGCCCAGTGTGCCTCCTAAATTACTTTGTCCTATTATACAATATGGTTTCATTATCTTGAAATGATGATTAGTATCCTAAGTAATTCTCAGTATTAGAAAATTATTTTAGGAAGTAAATAAGACACTATCATTTAAAATCCATTATTCAGGGTTTTTTGGTTGTTTATTTGTATTGGCTTTTGATACCCATTATCCTACCGGTAATCATTATCTTCCACACTAAAGTCATCCTTTCCTTGTTTTATTTTTCAATGTTTTCATCAAATTTCAAACCACATAGCATAACTCGGTCCAGTAGCTCTAACGACAATTTCAGTGCACAGGATTTCACAGGAGGTAATTCTGAAGGGTGGTCCCCTCAGCAGTTGTAAGGACAAGGATGAATTTTGAGCCAGAAAACATGGCTTGGGTCCTGGCTCTGCCAATTATTAACTTGGGGTAAGCCTCTTTGAGGCTCCATTCCATTATCTGTTGAATGGGAATAGTATATTATACTTGGTCTGTATCACATTATTGTAAAGATCAAAGGAAAAATATTGTGTTGAAGGTCATTTAATAAATTTCCAAAGTCCTATAAAAATGTAACAAAATAAAAGTTACATAAAAGCTGATGCAACAGAATAAATTATTCTCCATCTCAGTACAACACATTTTTTTCTCTGATTTGGGGCCGGGGGGGGGTGGGGGAGGAATCTGTTCCAACAACACATGACATGCCAAATATAATTTGCAGTGCATGAACTAGTTCCATTCAGTTAATAACGTAAGTGGCAGGATCTTAATCTAAAATCTAACCAACGTAATATAAAGAACAGAAATGTGGATAGCAATGGGACTGAAACCCTCTGGCTCTGCTACTAACACACTATGTAACCTGTGTGAGGTATTTACTTCAGGAGCCTCAGCTTTCTAACCTGTAAAATGGGGATAAAAACCTACCTCTCAGGATGACTGTGAAAGCTGGATGATATTAAATACATAACGTGCCCAGCAGAGCAGTTGGTGTCCAGTGGATACTTGACAAACGTCCATCTGCTCTCACCAACCCTGCGGTGCCTCATAAAAATGGGAGTGGAGAGGGGCACCTGGGGGCTCAGTCGGTTAAGCGTGTGTCTGCCTTCAGCTCAGGTCATGATCCCAGGGTCTTGGGATTGAGCCCCACATTATCGGGAAGGCTGCTTCTCCCTCTGCCCCTCCCCCCGCTTGTGCTCTCTCTCTCTCTCTCTCTCTCTCTCTTTCTCTCTTTCTTTCTCTCTCTCAATAAATAAATAAAATCTTTAAAAAAAAAAGGGGGGGCAGAGGAGACATAGCCTTTTCTGTTATAGTGCCTTGTCCCTCAATGCAAACTCACTCACTCAGTGATTTTGGTAAATGGGGGGATGGTGTCAGCGTCATGTGGAAGTCCTATGGTTTCATAAGATCTTTCCCCAGGATATTTACTTCTTTTTTTTTTTAAGATTTTATTTATTTATTTGAGAGAGAGAGAGAGAAACAGAACACAAGCTAGCGAGCAAGAGGGGGAGGGGCGCAGGGAGAGGGAGAGAATCTTAAGCAGACTCCACACTATGGGCAGAGCCCCACATGGAGCTTGATCTCAGGACCCTGAGATCCTGACCTGAGCCACCCAGGTGCCCCAGGGTATTTCCGTCTTGAAGCAATCAGGGACAAGGTTTCTTATAATGAAAGAGAAAGCCTTAGCATAATAATAAGACCTTAAGAAAAAAGTTGAACATTGACTGAAAGACCTTTCTTTTATGCAAATACGAGTTAGTTTAGCAATTCCAGAATTGCTGTGTTTTCCACTCAGTGACCTGGTGAATCTGAAGATGTGGAAGCTGTGGAAACATTTTTCTTTGTCTTAAATTTTAATTTTTGGGCAAAGAAGTCTACCCTCCTGAACAGATTCGTACTTTTGATAAAATTGATCTCTATGAGCTGTGACTGCCCTTCCCCCGCTCCCCCGGGACCTATATCTCTTACAAGGAAACACAAAATCCAGGGCTTAGGCTGCAGAAGCAAGGACGGATAGGCTGGTGCAAATGCAGGTTGTCATTTACCCACGCTGCCATTTTTATTAGGAGTGTCATGTTTTTATTACATTTTGAATGGTCTTCTCCAAAGGTAATTTTTTCTCATAGGCTCTGTTATTTTATTGTGCCATTTGGCAGAATATGAGGTTTTTTCAAAATGCGTATATGACATTGTAGCAGAAAAGCCTGGATTAGGAAAGTAGAGTCCATTCAGTCACTTTCAGGAAGCATGCACTCCATTTAGGTATAATCAATACTTGAACCATCAGCAGGCTTAGCCATTTGAGACAGGGAAAATGTTTAGGGTCTTTAATAAGATCAAAATGAAAACAGTTGCGTTGGTAGGTATCTGTGAATTAAAGGAAAGGAAAAACTGTGGTGTCGCCTCTTGCATATGAGTCTCCAGAATGCCTCTCTGTCCATGTGACCAGTGCTCTTCTCTCCAAGTCCAACATTAATAGGAATTTTTCAATATTTTCATCACATTTCAGATCATGTAGCATTACTCAGTCTAAAAGTCCATTGACAGACAGTTCGGTGCATAGGACTTCGCAGGAGGTGATTCTGAAGGGTGGTCGGGGGCACCGCTGGTTGATGGGGAGACATAGCTGGATTCCAGACCACTGCACTGCTTCAACCACAGCAGCTTCAGTTTTATCAATTTTAGATATTGAGCTTTTACCAAGCTTTCCTTTCAAACAAGGGTTCTGCCACTACAACTGTAGTATTTGGAAACTACAGGCCATCAGTTGTGATGATAATAGGTTATTTTATGTGGTCGATATTTCTGTCCCTAATCATACTTGTTCCAGACCTAAAAGAGAGTCTACAGACCATGCCAAATACTGGTCTTTAGAGAAGATCCCAGGGAAATTGTATTACATTTTAGGAGCTTCCAAGCTAGGATGACGTCCATATTACTTTTTTTTTTTTTTTTTTTTTTTTTACTGTCTGCACTGAAACCATGATAGAAATGTCTTGGGGCTCTCTTCTCTGGCTTCTCTGTAAGAACAGTGTCAAAAAAATGCCAGTTTGGTCAGAGAACACTTTTAGATACCCAAACAACTGAGAAGGAGATTTTTTTCAAACTTTTTTATTTGAATAAAATTTCCAAAAAAATGGATATGATTTCAATTTGACAAAACCAATCTCTCCTAGAAGCGAATACCCTCCAGGTCCCACAGCCTACGGTCAGGTCTCACAATCAGTTGTTTTTATCTGTTCAGTCTCCTTCAATCTGAAGAATTCCATTGTCTTTCTTTGTCTTTCATGACATTGACTTCTCTTTTTTAGGAACACAGTCACTTTTTTTTTCATTAATAGAACAATCTTCCTTTGGGGCTTTTCTTGTATTCCTCATAATTAGCTTCAGGTTCTACATTCTTGACTATAATCCTACATGAGTGACGTTGTATACTTCCTAGATTACCATACCTCAAGACATATGAATGAGGTCCATGTGCCCTTCATTGATGGCATGAATTTTGACCACCTGGTCAAGGTTTTGTCCAACTTCTCCACTGTATATTTGCATACAGTATATATTACATGTTTTCCTTTGGTAACTGATAAACAGTCTGTGGAAAGACAGGCTGTGCAAATATCCTGCTCTTTGTGGAAATTTCCCCTCTAGTTTTAGCACCCATTGATGATTCTGATCTGAACTAATCTTTATTATTATAGCTTCAGAATGTTTTCCAACTCCAGCCACCATATCACACTTGTCACTGACATTTTGGATGGTAGTTCTATAATCTTATTAAATGTTCCTTTATTCTACTTGGAAAGTCAGCCCAATAACATTCTGAAGATCACATTCTCTTTGATTTTTGCCTGGGAAAGTTTTGGAATGACCTTTTTGGCTAGAAACATTAAGATTCTCATCTGTTCCCAATTCCTGTTTTAGACTTTTGCCTTGCAGACCTGGTCTTATTCCATCACTATCCACTCTGCCCACACCTTCGATGCAAACAGTCTGATTTATTTGGGGGGGGGAGGTGGCAGAAGAAGGGGGAAACGGACAAGCTCCTCTCTGTCCACAAATATGCTGGCTCACTGATTCCTACATCTCTGCCTTCGTGCCTGCCCTGCTCCAGAAGTAGGATGTCCTGCCCTTTACCTGTCCGAATCGCACCCATCCTTTGCCACAGGCAGGAAAACACAGCCCTGAAGGGCCCAGAAATGTGAAAGTCTTAAAGGCCTTGAGAAATACTGAAATGTTCCTACAGGAGGTAGAACCTCCAGGAGGTTTTCCAATAAGACCAGATGAGAAGGCTTCTCTTTATCACATGCACAGGACATAGATCTTGGGAACCTTCCAGGACTTCTCTTGACTTGTGGTTGAGGATTATCTCTGAACCTTTTGGGCTCCCACAAAATGGTAAATATGGGCTCCAGACCTTGGGAGACCATGAATCTGGTGGAAATAGTAACTGTGGGCTTTTTTTTGGGGCGGGGGCGTTCACAGTTTACCAGCCCCCAGATAAAATGGACTCTGAACCCTCTAAAAAGGGGGTGTTTGGGACTTCAGCAGGAGGTGCTGCCATAACTCTCACAATTACAGAGAATTCTGGAACAGAGCCCCTGCCGTCCTAGGCAGAGCTTCAAGGTTGTGGCAAGATTAGGAAGGCCCCAAGTCCAGTGAGTGGGGCTGGTGGTAACAGCCACTAAGAGCCACAGGGAAAGGCTCAAGTGCAGAGTTGGAGGAACAGAAACTGAGGGGTCTCTTTTCCCGCTGTGAAGACCCCAGCTGCCTTTGGGACAACCATATGGTAAATTTATTCATGGTCAGGGAGGCAAAGACAAGGGGTCTAGACCCATCAGGTTGGGGGAAATTAGGTCTGGGAATGTGGGAAGAACTCCAGCAGTTGGTTTTCTAAGGAATGGGGAAATGTAGTGTACATCCTAAAGCATGTCAGAAAATAGATCAGTCACCAAAGGACAGATGAGAGGCCAGCAGCATTGGCCAAAGTCTAAACCAAGCTGGAGACCCCAGCACGCCCCAAGCAAGGGTTCTGTCGAGCAGCCCTGTGCATGCCAACAGCATCCGAGGCCAAAGGATGAGAGATTGGGAACAACCATGGGCACCTGGGCCCAAGGTCCAGCCAACTGCTGTGCCCTCAACGCCGCTCTCCCAACCTGTGCCTGGTTGCATGTCAGTCCCCTGCTGACGGCTGCTCAGTTACTCCCTAGGCCTCTGCCACACTCCTCAGGTTCTACCCAGCCCTGCATTCTTCTCTCCCCGCCACTGGCCCACTTTCCTCCTTTATCACAACATCCCCAAGCTTGCGTGTGCCACTCAGTACCTGTTTGTGAAGTGAATTAAGAAATTAATTAATGAGTGACAATATGTCCCTGGTGATCTGAGATACCAAGTAGGAAAATGGTGTACCCAGGGAGCAATATGGCTGTCCACGGCAGCTGGGTTCTTCACAGTGGGAAGAGACCCCTCGGTCTCTGCTCCTCCAACCCTGGACTTGAGCTTTTCTCTCCGGCTCTTAGTGGCTGTTTTCACCAGCCCCACTCACCAGACTTCCGGCTATCATAACCCTGCTCCTTCCACCCACACCTGGGGGAGGACCGATCCCAGAGCAGCCAGAGAGAAAGGAGCTTATAGTCCAACTTGGAAGGTCAGCCCATTTGAAGAAAGAAGTTTCTAGAATGCCTTTTTTTAATGTTATTATGGTTTTATGTATAAAGGCAATGCTTAAAAACATCAAAAAATAAAAGCGTGTTTAAAGCACAAAGTGAAACAGACTTTCCCTTCCCAATTCCTAGAAGTCACTGTCAGTAATAGTTTGGTGTGGGGGTGTGTATCTTTTGTGGTCCTCAAAATGGTCTCATCCTATACAGACCACCTCTTCATGGACTTGCTCTGTTACTTAAGAACACGTCATGAGGGGCGCCTGGGTGGCTCAGTCAGTTAAGCGTCTGCCTTCAGCTCAGGTCGTGATCCCAGGGTCCTGGGATTGAGTCCCGCATCAGGCTCCCTGCTCAGCGGGGAGTCTGCTTCTCCCTCTGCCACCCCCACCCCCAGCTCGTGCCCCCCCCTCTCTCTCTTGCAAAAATAAATAAATAAAATCTTTAAAAAAAGAGAACACATCATGAACATGACCTTTTCCTCTCCCAGTGCTTTATTTCATGCCTTTGGAGACTTTTCACTGCTGCCCTTGTCAGTGTCTCGGGCATCCTTTGTATGAAGGAACCGTGGAAACTAACCAGCTCTCTTTGGATGGCCATCCTGGTAGCTTCTGATGCTGTATCATTTCAAACAGAGCTTCAGTGAATGTTCTTACACAGATGTCTCTGCACACCCGTATGGATATCTCTGTACAATAAATTTCAAGAACAGAAATCCCGGGCTAAGAAATCTGCACATTTCACATATTTTAAATACTTTCAAGCTTAAATAAAAATTCCAAGAATAAGAAGAATACACTCATACCTTTTTACCAGATTCTTTACCTATTATTATTGCTTCACCTCCATTTCTTTATTATTTGCCTGATCCCCCCCCAAAAAAAATTAAAGTTCTTTTTTTCTAAATTCTTGGAAGAAGTGTTGGCTACCTTACGGTTCTGTATCTCCGTATACTTGAGTGCGACCTTCTGCATTTCCTGAGAATAGGGATGTCCTCTTACATAACTATAGTATATCTGTCAACTTCAGTCATTTTATATGGATAAAATACTTTACTGTCTGTATTCTGATTTTGTTAGCTGACCCCAAAATGTCCTTTGTAGCACCTTTTCCTCCTAGTACAGCCTCCAGTCTCAGATCAGATATTGCATTTTGGTGTCATGTTCATTTAGAGTTGTTTAACCTGGGGTATTTTCACAGCCTTTCTTCGCTGTTTATGATATTGACATCTTTAAATAATACCATCCTTTAAAAAAAAAAAACCTCCCCCATTCTAAGTTTGTCTGATTAGACCCAGGTTATGCATCATACATTACATAACTGGTGGTGTGTCCTTGTTGTTCATCTGCCCCTCGTGGTGATGTTAAAAATTGCAGATTTTAAATTTTGGTAGAAAAAGTTGATTTCCCCAAACATTTTGCCAATTGAACTCCAGCCACAGTTGGTGAGAGTTCTCCCATGTCCCTATTCCCTCTCTCACACTGAGTCCATCAGTCTTCTTTTTTTTTTAAGATTTTATTTATTTATTTGAGACAGAATGAGAGAGAGAGAGAGAGAGAGAGAGAGAGAGCACATGAGAGGGGGGAGGGTTAGAGGGAGAAGCAGACTCCCCACCAAGCAGGGAGCCCAATGCGGGACTCGATCCCGGGACTCCAGGATCATGACCTGAGCCAAAGGCAGTCACTTAACCGACTGAGCCACCCAGGCGCCCAGTCCATCAGTCTTCTTAACTTATTCCTGACCTGTATACTCCCCCTGCTTATGAATGCTTTATTTTAAAAAGAAAGCAATAAATGTTTTTTCCCATTTCCCTCTGAGATACACTTTAATATTCTTATCTCTCAGCAAATGATCCCCAAACACCAAAAGTGCAGTGCACTCACATGGGCTTTTGTATCCCAGTGCTTGTCTGGACTTGAGCAGTCTGGGGTGGGAACAGTGCAGGTGGATTGGGACCCCTGGCTGAGAGTCCCGGGCTCCACGCTCTGCGAAAGGAGAACAGAAGCCAATTCTTCTTCCCCCCGTTTGAGAGAGGAAAAGATGCCACCTGCCCTGCACATACGGGACACACTCCCCCATTTATACCATTACTGCTCAGAGGAGAACGCAGCGCAGGATTTGGAAAGGGAGGACCCAGATTCAGGTGCCCTCCCCACCTTTGATCAGGCGTGGGGCCAGGCTGCCCTCCCCCTCTCGCCAGCTCCCAGTGCTTGTAAAATGAACTTCAGATTACCTGGTTCACATAACTGATGTGCAAGGAACACGGGAAAGGGCTGGCCTCCCTGAAGGGTCTTTGGAGCTGGCTCTACCCTCCCTGGCCACCCCTCACACCCACCAGAGGAGGACATGTGGCCCAGAGAACAGGGCTCATGCCTGGAGGAAGGCGGAGCAGCCTCGCTGCACGTCTCACACCCTGCCAGCATCAGCTAGCAGCTTCTCATACGCCCCTCTGAGATAATTAAGCATTATTATCCCTATTGGCAGGTGGAGACAGTAAGACAGAGTGGTTAAGTGACTTGGTTATAACTGCTGGGATTGTGTGAGAGAGAAGCCGTGCCAAGAGGAGAGTGTGGTTCAGAAGGCCAGAAGAGCTTAAGCTATTTAATGTGACTGATTATTTTACAATAGCTGTTGGAGGGTGGGGACAGGAAGAGAGACTAGAGTGTAGCTAGTGGACATTGGTAAGGCACCAAAAATTACACTGTGAATAAGGAATATACTCAGCATATCTATTAAAAGGGGTTGCCATGGACAGTCTGTTAGATGCTTACATCATGTGAAGAGGAGGGAAAAAATTAAAGGCAGTAGTTAACTCAGTGAGGACAACGGAATAAACCCCAGAGGCTTCCCACATGGCTGGACAGAGGTCTCTGAGACGTTCATGCAGAGGCTACGTTGCCATGGGAGGCGCAGGCCTGGCCCAGGAAGCCTGAGTGCCGTCGTGCATAGGGCAGGAATGCAATGCAAGAAGAGTGTGGTGCCCCAGCTCATGGGGGAGACACAGGGGCAAAGGTGGGATGGCCCTCACGGGTTATTGACAGAGACAGGAGCCACGGAGACATGGGGCCAAGTGGGAAAGCCCAGAGATCTTTCCAGTACCTGGAAAAGGAGAGAACTGTAGCCTCTTAGGGTGAGCCTGGGGCTGGGAGTGGGCAGCAGTGAAGCAGTGGGGGTGGGAGTGGGGCTCCAAGAAAAAGCACAGTTCTTGCCTTTTTCAAGGAAGCATGGATACATACTGGACATGGCACAGGAAAGTGAAAGGTATATAGCAGGGTGACTGCCTAGCCCCGTCCTCAACCCTGCCCTTCCCCTCTTCACTGATCCTCCCCACAACCTTGTCAGCCAAAGGGCCCAGAGGCCCACTGTCCCTACCCCACCTTGGGAGCTGGGCTGTTTTCCTTTCAGCAGCATGCAGATTCTTTCTTGCTCACCAGGTCCGTGATGAGCACTGGCTCCCTTCCTAGACTACCCCCGGTCCACCCTCTGGGGAAGGCCAAGTGCGGAGAATCTACAGCCCACTGGGTCACTTAGTCCAACACTCACTCCAGAGGCCGCCTTTTCAGGAGCCTAGATAGCAAGGCCCAGTCTTCTGGAATTGCACCAGGAGAGACCAAGCCTGCACCCTCACGGAGCAGATTACCGCTTCAGGATTCCCTGGACAGTGCCCTCTCCGGGGCAGAAGTGGTATTGTTTCCTGGCTTGGCCCAGAGAGGGTACCCCTGGTCAAGTGAATGAAGGCAGCCGGTGAATTATTTAGCTGTGTCTCTCCACCCTTTCTTTTTAATTATAAACTCAAGAAGTGCCGTGTGACAAAAATAACAATAAGAAGAAGAATGCCTGCCCACATCCCAGTCATCAGGGGCTATTTTGAGGGTGAGTAGTGAAAGACAGCAGTTTGCCCTGCTGCTGTAGAACAGAGAGACAGCATCTGTTTGGTTGACCAAGATTTTTTTTCCAGCTGGGAAACGTCACTGAGTGGCCTTTCTGTTCTTCACACATGAAACACACACTATCATCCGCATATTTTTAGTTAATTTATGTCCAAATAGGCCTTTCTCTAGCTGCTGGAAAATGATGTTTAGGCTGCAATTACCTTTCACAGCATCTCACAGAAGGGTTTCGGCGCTCACAAAGCTCAGGGGAGAGGTAGCAAGGACCCCACTGACTGTAAATCTCTCCATTTGTAGTTATTCAAATCACATATTTTATTACTAGTACGAAATACATTGTGTCACTCATTTTGGAGGAGCAACTAATGCTTCAAGAAAAGCTTTGAAAAACATTCTATTTAGAAACAATTTTGTCTGCAGCCAACGCAGTGTTTCTTTTTGGGTTGTCTTTTCTCCCAGCCCTTTTCCGTTATTTATGTCATTTGCATGACAAATAAGACCATCCTCTCCAAAAGCTCACCTGTTCCTGCAGCCTGTTTCCCACCTAAAGTTCTAATTCTCTGTATGTTGCATCATAATCCTTAGCATGGTAATAAATTACAGTGTCACCATCAAGATTGTGGCGTCTGGAAAGAAATAAGCAGCAGGGCCAGATGAACTCTCTCCGAAGATAGAGAGACTGTTTTCATGCAAATTCCTGGCATCCTGGGGAACTAGGAGCAGCCTCTTTATTATATAGACTCCATTGCAATTCTGCAGCCAGAAGCCATTTCCACTGGCTGTTAGAAGCTGGTAACACTCAAGAAAGATAACCTTTTAGGCAGAACCTGCTTTTCCTTCCTGGCTGTTACTGGTCTTATCTGGAAAAATCACTTTGCTGATTAGGTTGGGGGAAATGGGTCAGTGTACTTACAAGCGCTTTTAAATAGAGACGCTCATTCTAATATACCTTCTTAATTTAATGGTTAGAACCACATTAGACCTCTTGGTCCGGGCTAGCGGACAGTGACTGGGGAATAGGAGGAGGGCGTGTCCCGTGGATGCACCCTGAGGACAGGGCCACCTGTGTCTGATGTGTGGACAGAGGACTGCACAGAGTCCCTCTCATGGACAGATGCCTCACCCAGGCTGGCCCACTGCACCGGTCAGGAGGGTCACTGCTCCACAGGGAGTGTCCAAAGGCCATTCCAGATGGCCACTTTCTGTGTGATGGAAACCTCACTTCAATTCGCCCTGCATTTCCCTTAGGCCCCAGCTATACTCGATGGAAACTTTGGTGAAACCAGCTTGCTGTCTTTTTCTCCCCCACCATTTTGAGGCCTTTTGAGGCTTAGTGCAGTGTTGGCAAACCCTTGCTATATATAGCCATTCAGTCCCTCTCCCGTGGCAGACATTGCTCTTCAGTCACGGCCCTCTTCCTTGCTGAGCCCAGATGAAGTCTCAGAATGCTCAACCCAGCCACTAACAATGCCCAGAGTTGGTAATCAAGATGAGACCTCACTCAATCCATGATTTATGCTTGGCTGGTCGATGGCAGTGGTTCTCAAAGTGGGGGGAACCACACTGAGCATTTGTTAGAAATGTAAAATCTCAACCCCTCGCCCAGACCTGGTAAATTCCAAAGTCCGGATTAGGGTTCTGTGATGTGTGTTTTAACAAGACTTCCAGATTCTTACGTACACTCAAATTTAAGAACCACTGTTCCAGGCCAGTGGTTGTGACTAAATGACTGCACATTAGAATCACCTGAAGCATGTGAAAATGTTAAAACCTACCACCAGTGCTTAGACTCCACCACAACCAGAGACTCTAAATAAATTAGAATACCCACTGGCATTAAAAAAAAAAAAAAAAAAAAAAACAACGAAGGAAAGGAAAAAAAAACAACAAAAAACCTTCTCCAGGTTGATTCCAATGAGCAGCCAAGTTGGAGAACCACCAGCCTAGGTTTTCTGGGTCTGCCAAGAATAAGGGTACTGACACTGCCTTGAGCTCTTGCTGCACAACTCTGATGCGGCTCCCATGGCCTGGAGTGGCCAAGCTGGGTCTGCGGACACTCTGGTAAAGTGCAGGTGGACTCTTCCGGAGGCAGGCCATGCCTCTCCAGCGAGTAGAAGAAGCATCATGGTCAGGGCTGCCTTCTGACTATTGTCCTCATTACCACAGCTGGGAAAGTGCTGTGGAGCTGCCTCTTGAAGTCTTCGCCTCGCAGTGCTCACGTTGCCGAACAAAGGGCAGTCAGTCCTTCAACGTGGACACCGGCCTGGGTCTGATCAACAGCACCAAGGCCATGTCACAGAGGGGCTTATCTGCCGGGCTTCAGTCTTTATTATATAGACTCCATTGCAATTCTGCAGCCAGAAGCCATTTGGGAGTGAAAGACACTCCCAAATCCCACTGCCTCCTATGGGCAGCCATGGTAGCTCTGCCACCTGGGAATTCAGCCACCGGGTTTTTAAGCTAGGGCCTGATAAACATTTATATACTCGGTGTATTAGTTTCCCGTGATGGCTGTTACCAAGTATCACAAACTGGGTGGCTCTAAACAGCAGGAATTTATTCTCTTGCTGTTCTGGAAGCCAGAAGTCTAAACCCAAGGGGCTGACTGGACCGTGCTCCCTCCCAAGGCTCTAGGGAACAATCTGTTCCATGCCTTTCTCTTAGTTTCTAGCTGTTGCTGTCAATCCTCGGCACTCCTTGGCTCGCAGGTACATCATTCCAATCTCTGCCTCCATCTGCATACGTTATCCCCTCCTATATCTGTCTCTGTGTCTTCACACGGCCTTATTTGGATACCAGTTGTTGGATGTTGGGTCCAACCCCCAATCCAGTATGATCTGATCTTACTTGGTTACATTTTGAAATACCCAATTTCCAAATAAGGTCACATTCACTGGTACAGAAGATTAGAACTTGAACATATTTCTTTGCCGGGGGGGGGGGCAGTGGGATAAAATCCAACAAACACAACCCAATAAATCTTGTTTAATGGTAACAATAATACACTGAGTAGTTTACAGATACATCATGTTGGATCTTCACAACAACCCCAATATGTTTTATATGTTGTCAACTTTTTGGAGAGTTGTTTATTGTGAAATTCAGAGAATATTGCATGATGCTCTTGGTTATAAACCTATTACTTCCAGACTTCAAGGGGATTCCTCATGCAGCATGATCCCAATATTTGATGAATAAGTCTTTTATCACTATACTCAGTAATGAGTGTCTGGATTCCTGCTATATCCCCATTGAGACTATCTCACACAAGATGGCAGAGAAAAGTACCGTAGCAATGCCTCTCGCCCACAGAAGTGTTACTTTTATGGGTATCACTAGGATAAGTCATCAGCAAGGGGAGTCGGTGCTATGCTCAGACTTTGGCCTGTAAAACTCCACAACTAACTGGGTCTCAGAACCAATACTATGAGTGGTTTAATCTCACCGTGACAAGACAGTGAGCCGGCTGGGGGCCACTGTGTCTATCCATTGATCCTTGACAGTGGAGCTGAGTTTCACCACTGACTGCCACCTCTCCACCAGGATGCTGGGCAGCATGCGTGTCCCCCTCAATGCTTGTGGCAGGCTGGCTGCAGCTGAGGGACTGAAGTACCTCTACACTGAGACCCACCCAGGTGTGGGTGTGGGTTAATCCCCTGCCAAATTAATCCACTGCCGAATATCTTCTCTTAGTTCATCAGATTACACACAGACACCCAAACACACACACGCACACACACACACACACACACACTTCATAGTTTACCTTATACCAGAGTGAAGGCATGATTATTCTGAAGCAGTGGATTTCAAACTTTTGAAGAACTTCTCAGCAGCACAACCATTCAGTACAAAGCTTTATGTGGAAGGTCAATATATGAAGTCCTGTGGGGGAGACTAGGGCCCTGATGGTGGTGAGATGCTCCCCCCTGCTCTTCTCTTCTCCCTCCCCCACATCCCAGCAGTGACCCCATGGCAGCTCTGGGGAAACTGGGTCCCTGCAGAATGCAGACTGCCTTCACGTCCCTGGTGGTGCAGTCGTCTGGTATCTTGGAGAATCCCTGTGCTGGGGACAGTGCTCTCTTGAAGCCCAGTGTCGGCCTCTCTTTGCCCACATGGAGGCAGATTCCTTCCCAGGGAGTGCCATCCGTTCCTCGACCCCTGAGAATTCTTCTCTCATGTTCTTTCCCATCCAACAGGGCAAATCACTCCTTTGTGCTCCTTCCTCATGCCTGCTTTGGTGAGAGCCAGTGACTCCTAGAGCACTTTGTAATCAAATGAATGCCCTGGCCTTGGGCCTTCCGGTCCAGACTTCTCTTCCAGCAGGAGGACTGTCCTCACCAGCAAACCCCTGCCTGCTGTAACACCATTCCACTAAATGTTCTTCCCGTCTCCCTCCATGAGGCTGATCACTACAGTCTAAATTAATAATTGTCCTTTCACATGACCAAAGACAAGTTAAATAATCATCACCATAATTACCTCTGAGCATCAGAAGGGGACACTGATGACACAATGTTTGAAAAGCTGAGAGGAACGGTTTAAAATTCCCAGGAAGGAAAGCACCCATCCCTATGCACCCCTTGCTTTCCCTTCCTCTTGTTCGCCCCGGAGGTCAGCATCGCCTGTTCTCTTGGCTAAGTGGGAGAGCTGGCGTGACAAGCTGTCACCTGTCTGTCCAGGGCGGCTCTTCTGAAAGGCTCTGCTCCCTGCTGGGATTGGGGGCGGGGGAGGAGGTGGCGTGACAGGCCAAACTCAGTGTTCAGTGAGGCCCAGCAGCACAAGGTGGCAGGAGGGCTGAGGCGCTTTGCCAGCAGGTCCAGCTCCACCACTTTACATGCAAGAGGGAGCAACTCCACAGCTGTCACCGGCAGCCCCTGGGGTCCGCTCCAGACTTGGCAGAGAGGACACCTTCAGACTCCCAAACCACCTCTTTGAAATTCAGAAGAGCCACTTCATGTCCCCTCCCCCTCTCTGACACAAACATACACACAGAAGATAAGCCTGAACTCTCTTACCCACAGACCTACACGGCCAAGCTTTCCCTCTGTCTCCCACTCTGCTCTCACACATACTGATAAGTCCTCACTCACAGAGCCCCGCTCTCTCTCTCTCACACACACACATATGGTCACATTCCCTCTCTCACACATACACACACAGTCACATTCTCTCTCTCACACACAGAGTCACATTCACACACACACACACACACAGTCACATTAATTAAACTCCTGCTCTCTCCTGCCTCACTTAACCCAGGTACTCTGAGAGAGCAGAAAGCCCTCCCCTGGGCCCAGGGCCTCTCCGGGTGTGGCGTCTGCCCCAATGGCGAACACTGGCCCCCAGGTGTTTGATGACTCCTGGCTCACTGGCTGAATTTTCCACCTCTCTTCCCAGCCATGGGCAGGGAAGAGAGAAAGCCAGTGAACTCAGTGCTATTCTGGGGGATGGTGAGAACAAAGCACCTGGGTGCAGCAGAGGCCCAGGCCTGCCCTCTAGGCATTTGTCACGTTGCTGGCATTTGAGCTGAAGATGTGTCCCACCACAAAAGCCTGCTATCGTGCTCGGGGGAAATCAGGACTGGCTTCCTTGCGGGAAGCTGGATGTGCACCTGGGGAGGTCCTGGCCTGGCAGGGCAGCCGTTATTCCTCCCAGACCCCGGCCCGGAAACCAGATACAAATACACTTTGCTGCTTGCTCCTTTTTCTGTCACTCGCACTCAGATTAACCACTTACACATTTTAAAGGTATTTTTGCCAAAGTCCTACATGCATCTCTGGTGATTGGAACAGATCGTGAGAGCGGTCAGTGTAAAAATAGCCTCTTTCAGGCGGAGGCATGAGGCAGATGCAGAGGGGAGGGAGGGAGCCTCATGTATTGTGCAGGCAGAGCCCAGGCAGAGAGAAAGGCTGGGGAGGGAAAGCCTGCTACTTGGCAGGAAGACATGAACATGAGGACTGTATTTGTTCTAGAGACTGATAAGCTGTGGAGGGCAGCGTTGGTGAGTGCCCCCACTTCACCCTGAGGAGCGGGGTGGCATAGGGGCCCTGCTCTCCACACCCGCCCCTCACACCCCCTGGGACTGCTGAGTTGCAGCCATGCTGGGCTCCCCCTTGCAGTTAGTTATCATCCCTGCTCTCGCCCCAGCCCCTGCACACACTCGTCCCTGCTTGGGCTTCCCTCCCTGCCCCCTTGCCTGGTTAACTTCTACTTGTCCCCTGGGACTGAGCATAGAGTGGAGTAAGAGTTCACACGTGTGCAGCATGCCAGGCCCTGTCCCAAGCACTGTATGGATAGGAACCCACAGAATCCTCCCAACAATCAGACTACATAGGTGTAATCTTCCCCGCCCCCCCCCCCGCCCATTTTGCTGATGAGAAAGAGTGGCACAGAGAGGTTAGGTAACTTGCCAGAGGTCACATAGATTGAAAGGGGCAGAACTGGCATCCAGACCCAACCAGAGGCTCCAGGTGCTCTTAACCCCGCAGGACACTGGCCCTCTGGCTGCTGCTGGCCACCTTCCCCACCCACTATCTATGTTAGGGAGTCTACTCTGGTTCTCAGAAACCCTGTATCCGCCCTCGCCTCACACTCCTCACTTTCCGTCTTGTAAACAACACATTTTCAGTCTCTGTAGTCTTGTCTGCCTCCCCACTCCCTGTGCAGCCTGAGGGCAGGCACCATGGCTGGCTCATCCCTGGAACACCAGCTCCTCCAAAAGGGCCTGGCACAAAGCAGTGCTCACTGCCTAATGTTGATGGAGCAAATGGATGGATATCAATCCCTTAGGTACTCAAAACAGGCCAAGGTCTGGCAGAAAAGCTGAGGGCCAAGCAGAGAGGCAAGTTGGAAAAGTCCAGTGTGGGGTTGGAGGGCAAGAAGGAGAAGCAGACGTAGGAGCGAAAAGTGTATCTCCAGCCTCCGAATATCAACCTCCATTGAAAGGCAGGATGGCAACCAGGGCCTACAGAGACCTGAGCACTGAGCTGTTCAACCCAGTGCAGCCCAGGGCTGTCCACAAGCTTCAGGGTGAGGAAAATCCTTCCCCCCTAGAGGTGGAACACGAGGAAAATGGGGCAGGGGGCAGCACAGCGAGATCTTATAGTAGGAGGCCCCCAGGAAGGACTCCCTATCAGCTTCTTCCTTTTATTTGCCTTGCTTCCCCCTGACTCAATGGTGTGAGTGTTACAACGTTGCGGAACAAAGATGGCTGTAACTCACATCTCATGGCTCACGTGGCCAATCTTGGGTAGTACAGAGTTGCATGTTGGGGAGCATGTAGGACATTTCCACTCCCTCTCCCCACCCCCACAGCAACGTTAGGATCAGCATGCAGGGAATTCGGGACCAATGAAGCTTCAGTACAGCCGTTGCCTCACGGGTGGTGTGCCCACATATGGTGTGAGACCAGCACAGGCCACACAGATCCTCCTGGAGCCCCTGTACGCGGGTGCATAATGGAGGCTTGCTGTGCAGCATGGGCTATCCTGGCTGCCCTAATTCACGAGGCGTGAGGGTGGAGGAGTGGAAAGGACATGCATGCCGAGTTCATTTTCTCCTGCCTTCAATTAGAAACCTGACAGCTCGGCTGAGTAGCTTCTCTGTCTTCCAGGGAGGGAAGATCCCCGTGAGATGGACAGCTCCAGAGGCCATTGCCTACCGCAAGTTCACGTCTGCCAGCGATGTCTGGAGCTACGGGATTGTCATGTGGGAAGTCATGTCATTTGGAGAGAGACCCTATTGGGATATGTCCAACCAAGACGTGAGTGTCGGCGCTACCTGGTCACCACAAACCCCAGCCAAGGGTTCCCACAGGCAGTGGCAGGCCAGCCCCTCCTATCTGGTGTCAGCTCAGGGCCTTACAACCTGAACTTGAGGTGTCTGGGCGGGGGGTACAAGGACCCCCTTGGCACCCGTGTTTGAGCTAATCAAAGAGTCCAGCATGGAAATGCGATAATCCCAATACTCCTAGGAGCCTGTAAAAGTGCCTGGGCCAACCCAGGAGCCCTGGGGCTGGTGCTGAATGGCTGTGGACCATGAACTAGAGCAGGCCCAAATAAAGCAGGAGATTCAGCCCTGCTTCAAAGCGCACAGCCTGTGTGTTGTCCCGCTGTGGGGGACAGAGTAGGGAGCGGTGTTGTCTGCCCTGACAGATGTACTGCCTTGAGCCAGTTGCGGCTTCTATGTAGCTCACACCTCTCAGCTTTAAAGAGAGGAATCATAAAGGGCCCTTCTTTCCTGAGAATCTAGTCTTTGGGGGCCTCTGTCACCTATCAGCAAAGGAGGAGCTGAGCAGGCTTCCCAAAGCTGGTCAGATTCAGATGGCCCACAGGAGTGGGACCCTGCCCAAGTGGAGGTGATCAGTACCCCGCCAGGCTGCCCTCCAAGGACAGAGGCAGGCAGGGAAGGAGAAGGGTTGTCTGAGATGCGCTAAGCAGAGGTGTTCCAGATGGGACCCTTTGCTTCATAACCACTAAAACGTGAGGAAGACTTTTGAGGATGAGTTGCTTTGTTAAGGCCCCAAATGAAAGTCGTGTCTGGATTTCCACACTGCCTTTGATCCTGGGCTGTTCCCCTGGACCATTCTGCTTTTGTATTTTCAATACATGCCCTCCCCCTGGAGCTGAGAGGATTGCAAAGCCTGCATTCCTCTGTTCCGCTTACTCTGCCCATCTCCCTGGGGGCAGTTATTACATTTCCCAACCTAGTGGCAAGAAGAGGAAAGGCCATCCCCAGGCAAGATCTGCTCCACTGGGCAACCAGCTGCACCATACCCACCTCCATGCTTGGGTGGCTCTGAGCTATGGTTAACCTGAGAAATCTGGCCTCAGCAAGCCCTCTATCCAGCCTGAGGTTTAGAGCCACGGCAGGTGCCCAGAAGATTGAGTAAGATGGCAGTCTGGGAGCTCAGGAAAGCTTTCCCAATGGGAGTTTGGGGAGGGGCCGGGCTTCTGCTGTGGCAGTGCACCCTGCTCCCATGGGTGTGGCAGCGTCTACCCAGGCAGGCGAAATGGCTGCATCATTAACCAGGTCCCACAGTCATGTGAGGCGTCTGGGTCCCCTCTCATCTATGATTACCCATGCCTTGCCTCCGCCCCTGGAGCATGTCAAAGCCAAAAGTGTCAGAATGGATTCCGAGGCTGCATTCACGAAATCAACTGCCCCCCCCACCCCACCCCGATTGCATCCAGACTGTCAGCTAGAGGAGTCATAAATGGGATCCAGAAACATGCAGGCCCTTTCCTGAGACTTTAATCCTATTAAGAACAATTCAGCACACATAGAATGGATTATGAAACTGTCTGACAGGCGAGATTTGACATTCAAGAACTCAGCGAAGGAATTCACCTAGGCTGAAAACAAATGGAATTTCTGATACCAAACTTCCAGAATTCCCAAGTCATTCATTCAGCAAACACTCAACGCTGCTAGCCATTGTGCTCGCTGCTTCTGTTCCCGGGTGTCCACGGTCCAGCAGCGCATACACCCAGCCATGGGACCATTTGGGAGGGGAAGGTAAGGAAGGCTTTCCAGATATTCGACGCTTGAGCTGGGTCTCAAAGGGAAGCAGAACATGTGCAAAGCAGCAGTTTATTCTAATTTTGTCTTATTTCTCCCACATGAAGCCCCTAAGCATTGCCCCAAGTGCAGTTCTGCTCCTGGTGGGAAGTGGGGGGGGGGGGTACCTTTCGCCCCCTGGGAAAAGGCCCAGCCTGGGAGAGAGCCAGGAGGGGCCGGGGCGGCCCAGGCTGCAGTCCCACTTGTCAGAAACCACAGAGGTGGTGGCAGTAACGGATTCTACAGATGACAATTGAAAAGCTTTAAGAAAGCGAATTGCAGAGGCAAGTCGGAGTGCTGGTAATTGGGCTTCCAGAGCCCAGGAAGATCTTTGAACATGTACAGAGAGTTTGTCAGCCAGAGAGAGAACTTGGAAGTTCTGCTGCTTGGATCTGATTGACAGAGATAATGAGAGTAGCAGTGTCTGTGGAGAGGAGCTGCGGTTTTACTGAAACATCAGAGTTCAACTTAACCCCCTCTGCCCTGGTTCCTCCACGGCTCTGAGCTTCTCCACTTCACTCTCCCCTGTGGAAGGTGTGGCAGGTGCCACCGGACTCACTATTGGGAAAGACGTGTCTGGGGGCCACCGGCAGCCCACTGAGGACAGGAGGGCCCGGGGCGGGCCCCCGCTCGTCTCCAGAGAAACTCCAGTCACTTCCTCCGAGGCACTGGGGTCAGACCACCTGCCCCATGCCCCAGCCAGCCCCAGCTTTCTCCGGGTCCAAGGGAACAAAGGCGGCCCCTCCCCCTCCCTGCCCTGGCCCTCTAGGACCCAGGGCACTGGCCTGTGCTGGCCTTCAGAGGCCAAGAGAGTTGCTGCAGACCATTCCAAGTGAGCCAGCAGCCTGCTCTGCTCAGGTGACAGTCGCCTCTCATGGTCACAACCTGGCTTTCGCTTCTCTCTATAGATGCCATCTGATCTCGTTCTAATCTCCAGTGTTTTCAACAGCCATTTATCCCATCCTGTTACCAAGGAAAGGGACCCAGGACTCACTCCGATTTTCAAGTCTGCTCAGAAGAACACCCTATGCCCCCAAGCTTGGGCCGTATCTTTCCATACAATTCAAATGTGGTTGTCACTGGTGTTTAGAGCCATCAGATGGCCAGATGGAAGGTGCTTCTCCGTGTCTCCTCCCTGTTTTCCACACCTGCTAGCAAGGCAGGCATGACAGAGAATGATCCCCAAACCCCACTAGAGGACCACAATTATTTTTTGAGATAATGATGTTTTAATTTGATTGTAAGTTATATACTCAGAAAATTTGGAAAACACCCAGATCCTTAAAAAGAGTAAAATTCTCCAAAGGCACAGCACTTCAGTGAAAGACTTAAGCAGATAAATCAATTAATGACCTAGGTAATTTTTTCTTTGGAGTGGAGGGTAAAGGCTTTTTTTTTTTCAATGTGCAAGAGGCATCAATGCTTCCAGAATATCAACCCAAGTAATAACAACAAAATTATCTAGAAGAAATAGCAAATGGCATAAAAGTCCCATTTTGTAAACACGAGCATGGCTATCCTCTATCCTGGAAGGTGAGAAATAGGGATCTGGCATTAATTAACCCCCCACTATGTGCTTGGTGCTTCTCGAACGCTGTCTTCCTAGGCCTCCAAGTGGCCAGCAGTAGAATAGATACCCCCCTTGCAGAAACATCTACTGTGGTAGATGTGGTAGGAACGACAGCCTCCACGTGATGAAGAGATGCCTTCTACTGTTCATGTGTGTAGTGCTCAACATCATCTCACTGTGTCATGTAATCTTTTTAATAACCCCATTTGTGCAATTTCCAGAAGTCAAGTGACTCTCCCAAGGTTCTGGAGCAAATAAGAAGCGAAACTTGGATTTGAACCCAGGCCTCCAGTGTCTTTGCCCATAGCTACAGTGCCATACTGTCACCAGCACCGTGTGTGGGTCTGCCTCTTGGCTGACCTGCAGGGAGGAGGGATCAGTGGTTCTGATGTCCTCTTAAAAAGAAAGACAGTCTACCAAACAAACAGAGGAAATACAAAAGCAAATGCCAGGACAGTCTTCAACATGTCCATTGAGGTGGCATGCAGAGGAGACAAGGGAAGTGTAGCTAAGTTGCATTTGATCCAGAGCTCACAGACAGAAGATCAGTGCATGCCTGGGTCCCCCAGGCTCGTGGTACTCTGCCCAGGAGTGTGCAGGTCACCGGGTCTCACCATGGAGCTGTGCCCTCTGCTGAAGTGCCCTGACTCCACTGCTCCTTCCTGTTATAGGCAGATGAGAGAGAAACCTGCCAGTGGGAATACATACTATTTTGGGCTCTGGCATCAAATAATTTGAGTGGAGATGCCAGCAGTTTAGGGGAACATGAGCTGCCCTGCACTGGAAGACTTTGGGGGCCCCTAACCCCATGAGAAGTTGAGTACTGACACCAGCCCCTCCTGCCAGCCCTACCTAGCTTGTCCTTAAGGAACCCAAAAAGAGCCATTGAGTGGATAATCCCACTTGCCTCCACAATGAGTAGGGACTCTGTGACAGGGACCCTCAGTCTGGCTGCTTAGAAGGAGCTGGAAAGGGTTCCAATTTATGAGCCACGCTGATGGGAAGGATGCCCGGCCACTCTTCTTCATGGATGACTTGGTTTAGCTCCATACCCCTGTTTGCTACCACAAAGACATCAAACAGCTCCCAGGACTATTCTCCAGGCTGAGATTACAATGCAGCCCCACAGAGGTGTAGGGAAAGTGGGCTTCAGGGTATTCCAAACTTAAAATCAGACACCCCTGCGCTGTCTTCTCAATCCCACTGTTTCCTAGCTGTGGGTCCTCAGGCAGGTTACTCCACTGTGTGCTTCTGCTTCCTCTTGGGGCACATGGGCTGTAATGCCCTCCTAAGAGGAGAGCAGATAATTTGATTGACAAGAGTTTGGCAGAGGTAAAAATTTGTCAGTGGTGCAACATATTATTCAAAAGTTAATGTTCCCAGTCACCAGTTTGTGTAGAGTTCTAATATTGGTATGGTTTGTATGCTTGTTTGTTTTTCCACCACCTAGAATATAAGGAATAATACACCTTGATTATCTGTAATGATTTCAGGTCATATTATCTCATGTCCCACTTCATGTCCTATATAATGGGCATAGAATTTGTAAAAATATAGACTGATTGAAAATATTCAATTTCTGATGGATCTACAAGGTAAAAAAAAAAAAGAATTATCAGTTGAAATGAATCTGACATTTTTTAAAGTAGAGGCAAAAACACCTGAAAATCCCTGAACTCCAAATTATTTCCTTTGTTGTTTAAGGTGCCTGAGCTGTTAATTTTAATATAAAATCAATGTATAATTATTATAGAAAATAAAAACACAAACAAGCAAAAAGAGAAACATAAAGTGCACTCATGTGTCTACCTGCCCGGAGGCAACCATCATTAACACCATGGTATATATCTTTCCAAGGTCTATTGTATGCATGGGTATAACTACTGTTTTTTGTTTTGTTTTGATTTTTGTTTTTTACAAAAGCAAGATTATACTATACCTGCAGTTACGCAGCTTGCTCTTTTACCTAATATTACAATGTGAGTACATTTCCATTTCAATAGGTACATTTTTGCAACATCACTTCAAGGGGCTCATTGTATTCCAGGCCTTCTATTGTGGTAGGAGGGTACCATAATAAATTCACATGTTTAGCACTGGGTGGTTTACAATTATTTTCATGATGACGAAAAGCACAGGGGAGGCATAATTGATTTAAATGAATTGGAATAAGAAGTAAAGTGTAAAAAAAAAAACTCTTACAACATACGAAAAGCAGGCAAAAGTACTTAAAGATCTGGAAATCTTAACAAAATTCTCTCCTGGAGTATGCGCAAATTCCCAAAACCTGATTGGATAGATTCATTTTAGCTCACCTTGTTATTTTGACCATTGTCATTGTACTTAACCAGTTTGTGTAGCCAAATTATCTTCAACCCAGTTCATGTTGCTGCGGGATGAAGATGAAGGCAAACAGTGCACGGGAAGCATCTAGAGGGGCCCTGACACGCAGTAGGCTCTCTGTTAAATGCTGATTCCTTCCCTCTCTTAGCAGTGTAAGGACTAGGCCACCACAGGCTTTGGTGGGTATCCTTTAGAACTAACAAACTCACTAGGTTTCCCACGTGCCATTGCTCCATAGCCCCCAGTGCCACCAGCTGCCAACAAGGCAGAAGGGGGCTCGATGTCCTCTTAAAGAGAGGAGAAGTTCAAGCCATTCCCCAGCTCACCCTTCAGTAAACATTGACAGAGATTCAGGGTGTGTCAGGCCTTGCTGCAGGTGCTCGGGACACGAAGGGACAGTAAGACATGGTCCCTACTTTCAAGGAGCCCACAGTCTAGGGGAAAAGGCCAAGGACATACACAGCCCATTATGGTGAGAGTTTCATGAGCACAGACCTAGAGCGCCTGAGTCAGGGAGGCTCCCATCCCCAGGAGCTAATCTGTGAATGACTGGCTGGTGTCCCTTCACCCCGTCATGCCTGTTCCCGTGTGCGTCTCTGCAGGTCATCAATGCCATTGAGCAGGACTACCGGCTGCCCCCGCCCATGGACTGTCCAGCTTCCCTACACCAGCTCATGCTGGACTGTTGGCAGAAGGACCGTAACAGCCGGCCCCGTTTTGCAGAGATTGTCAACACCCTGGACAAGATGATCCGGAACCCGGCAAGTCTCAAGACTGTGGCAACCATCACCGCTGTGTGAGTCTTGTGGAACACGGTGCTTTCTAGGTGTGGGTGGTCACGTAGCCAGGGGCAGACCCAGTAGCAAGGCTGCTAGCCTTTTGATCTATTGACAGCAAGAGTGAGGTGGCTAAGCTTATCCACTAATGGAAGAAATGCCAAGATCTCTCCTTTCCTTTTTCCTTTCCACCTCTCTAAAATATTCCCCACTTCCAGCATGGGCTATGGACAGATATCAAGATACCCGTCTGGGTCTCCACCTTCTGCTGGCTTCAGATGGGCTGGATGCTGGGTTCTGTAATAATTGAGTGTATGTGATGGGAGTGGTAATGAGCCCACCTCTGGGAGATTTTGTTTCCAGAAAGCACTGTTTCTGTTAACCACACCAGGTAGAGCTGCAGACTCGGAACCTTGACCCACCTATTAGCAGGTAAAGGCCCTGATTGCTGTGGGACACGGACATACAAAGCCATTGGATTTGTTATGAGCAAATGCACAGAACAACTTTGGGCTCTTGTCAGCAGCCATCAGCTGTATGTTACTCTCTATATTTGCAATGTTAGCTGACTGACTAATTGATCTTTTCAACCAGTTTATTGGGCACTTATATGCTAAGCACTGTGCCCATTGCTGACAGTATAGAATGAACAAGATAGACATGATGCTGGCCCTCATGGAGCTTAAAATCATTTAGGAGGGGCAAACCCACATGATCACCCAAAGAAATGCAAACTTGAGACCTTGATTGCCATTATGGCAGGGAGGTGCGTGGTGCTGGAGAACATGGATACATACCCTACCTGGTATCAGGGATGCATCCCTGATGAGTGTTCTTTACAGTTGAGCACTAAAGGGAGAGAATGCATGAACTGAAGGAAAGGAAGATGGGAGGAGAGGGACAGGTGTTCCAGGCCTAGGAACAGCATATGCAGAGCCTCGAGGGTGGGAAGGACAGGGCCAGTGTGTTCAGAGTCCAGTCTGTGAGGGGACTAGGTCAGGGGTGAGGCAGGCAAAGTGGGCAAGGGCCAGACGCTCAGAGCCTATAGGCCCAGCTAAGACTTCTGGGCTTGACTTTCAGAATAGCGAGTGCCCATTGAAGGGTTTGACATGAATCGGGGTCAGGGTGAGGGTTATGCACATGATACACCTGCATTTTTCAAAGAACACCAGGCTAGAGTGTGAACCTTATGTTGAGGGGAAGGAACATGCTTGAAGAAGACAGGCAGGAGAATATTGCAGCAATAATGCCAGAGAAGATAGGGTCTTAAGTCAGAGTAATGGTCCAGAAGGAGGGGGATGAATTTAAGAGATTTTGGAGGTCAAATCTTTAATTCTTGGTGAAAGACTGGGCATGGGTGTTGAGGGTTGAGGGATACGTCAAGGTGGCACCCCACTTTGTGGGTTGGGTAGCAGAGTGTCTGCTTTGAAAATGTGCCAGAGAAGGTCAGTGGAGGGCTGATCTGTTTCATTTATTTAATTAGCTGAGGATAGAACCAGGAAAAAAAAAATATTACCAATAGATTTGGGAAGGTTATAGTGAACTTTATATATTTTTAAAAGAACTGTATCTTTGGTTGGTGAAGCTCTTCGATTCCAGTTTACAAAGGAGTTACGGGCCTTCTCTTCCCTCCAGACTGCATGCTGGCATCAGTCTCCCTGGGCCGGCCGATGTGTGACAGAGCCCATAGGCAGGGGTACTGGCCACCTCACCTCCAGAATTCTTTATGGAAAGAAGGGTCAGCGCAGGGCTCCCGTGTAATCCACATCCTGTCAGGAAGAAATCTTTATCCTGCGTGAAGTCTGCTGTCCGCCCAGAGTGTGGATCTGTCCACACACCTCAGCAGCTGTGGGCTCACCTGCTCCTCTCTCTCTCTCTCTCTCTCTCTTTCTCTCTCTCTCTCTCTCACAGGCCTTCCCAGCCCCTGCTAGACCGCTCCATTCCAGACTTCACGGCCTTTACCACCGTGGATGACTGGCTCAGTGCCATCAAAATGGTCCAGTATAGGGACAGCTTCCTCACCGCCGGCTTCACCTCCCTCCAGCTGGTCACGCAGATGACATCAGAGTAAGTGAGGGGAACAGCCTCTGTGCCGCCTGTGGGTGAGAAGGATCAGGGTCCTTCCGTGCTGTGGCTCATGGTACCAGTCTTGATCTCTGGCCTCACCCCCAGAGCTCCACTTCTGTATAGAACCAGGCCTGGTGGGGAAGTGCCATGGAAAGATGGACAGGTCGGGTGGCAAGGCTGAGATTCATCCTGGCCCCAAATGAGCGTTCTTCCAAGTTGCAGCCCTATGTCATTTGCCTAATCATCAAGAGTCTCTCCTCCATGTAAGTTTTTAAACTTAACCCATCAAAAAAAGCATCCAGATGGAAAGAACACAGCCAGCCAGCACTTTAAGCAACATAGCAGGAAGAGGCACTGCACTGATTCAGCAACAATCCCAGACGTGGGGGGAGCTTGGATCCATACTTGGATAGCACTGGTGAATAAGCAGACGTTTCCATCCCCCACCAATTATTTACCAGTCTGCAGCTCCCACAGGAGGATGGAGAAATATGAAAACTAAAATTATTCGAATACGATGAGAGCCAGAAAGGGTCTTAAACATCCATTAGTCCATCATTTCCCCAAGAATGTTCTGAGCAGCACCCATTCTGGGAAAGGTTAATAGGTTCTCCTTGGAAAAAGTGTCCCCCGGTCAAATAAATTCGGGAAATACTGCACACTTTATCACCCTTTTGGAGATTCGCTACACATATTAGCGTTGTAAAGGCCACGAGAAATCCTGAAAGAAAGAAACCCACCGAAAATTCTTAAATACCGTGGAACCATATTTTGGAGGGGCAGGGTTTTGCTGCACGGTAGTTTGGGAAATAATTATCTAGTTCTGTCCCTCCCATTCAGCAGATTCAGAAAGGAGGTGAGTTAGTGCCGGAAGCTTCAGTGCTCACAAGTGGTAAAGGGCGGTGGGGGGAGGTGGCGGCTAAAACTTTCTTTCCTGAAGGCCACTTCCATCTCTTCCTACCAGTCCGCCCCGGGGGCACAGCATGCCCATACTTTGTGACACCCTGGTGTGATCTAGGAATCTTTAAAAATTACTGATGCCTGACTTCCACTCCTAGATCTTCTGGTTTAATTGGTAGGAGCTGAGATTGGGGCATCGGGATGTTTAAAACTCCCCAGGTGATTCTCAGGTGCAGCCAAGTCTGGGAACCACTGGACTGAAGTTGGCAAGGGTCGAATTTTGAGTACACACACCCAGCTAGAGAGGACCTCACCGACCACCTGGCCCACAACGTGTATGGACAATATGGGGGTTGGTGGCCTGTGACACACGTTTCCCAGGTTAGAGGATCAGTCAGTCCTCCAGGCGATTGGCAAACACTTACAGGTCACCTGTTATGTCTTGGTCACCGTGCTAGGTGCTGGGATTTCCTCCTGTGGTGGGCCAGTTGCTGGGTCCCAGGGGAGAGGGGTGGTCCCATCCAGCCCCAGCATCTGAACCCCAGAGAAACAGCTTCTGTCCCAGACTACTGCTTTGCAGTCAGTCTTCCTGGAGTCCCTCTCTACCTCTCTGAGGTTGATTCTTGCCAGAAATGATGGAACCTCCACTTTCTCCAGGGAGATGGCTTGAATGTGCATCTAGCCTAGGATCCGCGAAACATCAGAATTCATTTTTTAAATGTGGGTTCTTTTTCTTGTTGATGCCTTAAAAAGGCAGTCCCTGCCACTATGAATTATTGTCAGGCACCACCAAAAACAAACACACACACACACAAAAAGCAGCAGCACTTACCAGTGGAAAACCAGGTTCCCCATCTTGCAGAGCTGACGTGGAATGTCCTAGACGATTGGAGAGCCTGGATTCAGGGGCCGAAGTGGGTGTTCATGCTGGTGGGGCCTTTCCTGCTTCCCCACTGTGATATGGCTGAGTATGGGGCCGTCACCCCCTCATCCGCCACGACCGAAGGAATCAAATGGAGTGATTTCCTCAGTCTGGAAAAGGAAAAATTAAGGGATTTAGTTCAAAGCAAAAAAATATCCACACACTTTTGGAGCAATTTAGGTTGTTTCTTGAGAGATAAAAGATGGAAAAAGAACATGAGCAACGAAATAAAATAGATCGCAGGACAATTTGTGAATTCGAAATTCAAGCATGCCTCTCAGAAGTGTTGGCTGAAAAGACATGGACAATTTGACAATCTGAGCCAGCTGCAGCCCTGAGGGGGTTGGCCACCAGCTGAAAGGAAGGGTTGAGGGGAGCACAGGAGCCTCCTCGTGGGGAGTCATCTGCTATGCTAGGGACAGGGGCATTTGAGGGGGGATAGAGTCAGGACCTTAGAAGAGTTCTGAGAGCAGCCCTACAAGGGTGGCTAAGAACCAGGTAGTCTTGACTTCGAACCCAGCTCTACCACCAATTACCTGTTTTGTGATCTTGAGCATGTTACTTAACTTCTCTGAGCCCTACTTGCCTTGTCCATAAATGAGCAAATAATAATAGTACCCATCTCATTGGTTTGTGGTGAGAGGTTAATGGAATAGTGTAAGCAAAGCACTTAGCCCATTACCTGCCTACAGGATGCACACAAGAAACAATTACTGTTAAGTTATTATTATTGACTTTGAGTGGTTTGTCAATATTCACAAAATGCTTCATTAGGTATAAATGAGATAGTATATGGCACATGAGAAGTACTCAAGCAATGCTATATATTATTATTATTAACTAGGAAAAGATGCATCTCCAAAATCAAATATAAGCCATGAACTTGATCATATTAAGACTCACAGCTTAAAGATGAATCCAACTCAAACCCCTATTCTAAACATATTACTTGAATTCCTGCTTGGGCAGATATTTGAAAGTTATTTTGAGATCACCCTTCTTAAAAATTCATGACATTAAAATTCAGACAGAGGCAGAAAATGGAAACTCAGGGGAAAAACATCAGAAAACCCAGCAAACCCCACATCTTTTCGATCTCAGTGGGTGATCACTAATTTAGGCAGAAAGCTCCATAGCATAACTAAAGTCCCATATAGTGTACGCTTGAAGTGTATAAAAAAACAACACAGAGGAAAGTTCCAGTCCACCTAGGGTTAGGGACACAAGGAAGGGGCTGCTTTAGAACCCATAGGTGAAGAACAAGACACAACACTTCCAGGATTGTCTAAGTTGGAGGGGCCACTGGGGACTAAGGCCACTGCATGAAGCAAGTGAGATTGAGCAAGAAAATATCACTGCATGAAGCAAGTGAGATTTGAGCAAGGTAGGCGCTTGCCAAAGACTTGGGTAAACTTGAGTCTTGGATTCTAAACACTTTTATTTGTCTACCCAGCTATATCAAGAGCTTGCCTTCTGTGATGAGTTTTGATCCATGAAAAGCTGCCCTAACACTAAAGTGCCTTTTTTTTGTGTGGCTTTCTCCCCCTAGAGACCTCCTGAGAATAGGGGTCACCTTGGCAGGTCATCAGAAGAAGATCCTGAACAGCATTCATTCTATGAGGGTCCAGATGAGTCAGTCACCAACGGCAATGGCATGAGAACTCTCATTTTCTGGGGGGAGGAGAGGAAGGAAAAGGACCAGTCTCAAGAGGGAATCAGAGGTTGACCACTGTGGAATGTTCTGGAAAGATTGGCTTCTCAGCTGAGAAATGCATTACATCACTGAAGAAGAAACTGGACCTGTTCTTAATAGGCAACCTTCATTTCTCAGTGACAGAGCATGTTTCAGATGCCGTGGGAAACCAAATCTATGATCATAAAAATACAAAAACGTGATGTTCAACAGAAGTGAAGACAAAACGGTATGCATTGGGGGAACCAAGAGTAAGCTCGGCTCCCACCCTTGGGGCACTGGAGTCACCCATCCACAGGAAGAAAGGGAAGGAGGTAGAGGGAAGAAACAGGCAGTTTTCCATTTTCTTCCTCACCAATGACGTTCTTTTCTTTTCTCCTTTTGTACTCCTCCCCAAGAGCCCTCTCCCTCTCCCACATCCATTTCCCTTTGCTCATGACTCATGTAGGAAGTTCCTTCAAACAAACCCCAGCTCCTGAGTCTCCAGATGTCGTTCTGTCAGTTGCCAAAGGACTTTGCTGACCACTGCATGGGGGATCCAACCAATTCAATTAATGTCTTCATATTGAAGAAGAGATGTACCTTCAATTGAAAACCTTGTTTTTCTTTTGTTTGCATTTTCTGCAAAAAGGAAAAAGAAACCACAAATTGGAAAAAAAAAAAAAAGAAAAACCAGTTTCCGTGTGCGGGAGCACACACATGTATGTCTGCGTTCTAAAATGACTGTGCTTGTTCGTAACAGATGCAAACAAGAAAGAAGAACCGGGAAGTCTCTGCCCCTGGAAAATCCGAAGGGGCTGGAATGTGTTGTTGGTTTGGTATTCTGGCTGGCCCAGTTGGCCTATGGGCTCAACGGGGAGAGAGGGCAGGGAGAAAAATAAAATGAAAGGGGGAAAAAACTCTCAGGAGCTTGCAAATTCAGACAGGAAACAGGTGAGTGGTTTGAATTGGAGGCAGTGTGGGCCATTCTAGAATGATACTGACTGATTAATTATTCTTGGTAACATCTGAAGAGAAGGAGAAGGAAAGTGTTTCTTGGAGAATGTTCTTCCACATCCCTGGAATCTGCAATTCAAGAGATGGCAAGGGAGAATTCTTCTTACCTGATCTGTGGACTGGCTTAAGCCGTGTGGCATCCGAGGAATGTTTCAAATGTGTCTGTGTTTCTCTGCATTCCTTCTTGTACCTCATTGTTCAATTCGCTTTTGTAAATTCCACCTAACACTTAAATATTTTTAATTTCTCCTTTTCTCTTAATCTCCTTGCTAATTTTATCTGTCTAATTAAAATGAGCAGAAGCATGTCTGGGTTTACATAGAATGGTGTCAGAGTGTGTGTTCTCAGACCCTAGTGGGTCCATCCCCGAGTTACAGGAGAATCCTTAACAGTTGTCCTTCTTCCCCTCATATGGGAGGGAAGGAATACATCCTGGACCTTGTGACTCCCAAGGAGCAGAATATATTAGAATCGCTCTCACTGATGTGACCCAAAGGAAGAACTGAATAAATACGAGGCTCTGAAGCCTCAGATGTGCAGCTTACGAAGTCACTGACAGATAAATATAAACAGTCACCGATAATAGACCATCAGCCCTGATTTCAGTTTGCATACTGCATTTGGGAAGTTCATATCCAGGCCAGTTTCGTAAAAGCCACTACAGCCTATTTTAGACTGCTCACTTGTGGTAGGCCTGTGAACACGCCGTTGGAGGGGAGGGTGTGAGGCAGGAAAAGGAGCCACAGTCCCCCATGTAGCTTACTGAATGCAAATTTAAGGTGAGATGAGCCTTTTCCCCTAGTCCTAGGTAACACAGGGTACTGGGGGAGGTCTTACCTTCTGAAGCCCCTTCAGAGAGGCTCATGGGCCTAGGGGCACAGCTCTGATGCAGGCGGGCCCCATCTTAATGGATCACCCTTGTGCTTAAACCCCTGGGGGACCAGAGAAGATGGACAGAACTATCTCAGCAGATTTGCATATGGTTGCAAACGGCCCCCACCCAGCCGTGTAGCAGGTAGAAGAGAAAACTTCCCCTTATTAATAGCTTGCCAATTCCATGCACAATTTGCTAATTACCCCAAAGACCTCAATCCGTGAAGTGTCTTACAAGTCTAGGCAGTTCGGCTAATCTACTCTTAATTTTCCACAGGAATGAATTTTAACTTGTCACCAGATTTCTCAGGCAGCATCCTTAACCTGAAATCCTCACTGTGCCTCCACTAATGCCCGCCCACCTTCTGACTGTCAACCAAACAAGGTCAAGGCGAAGGTCGTGCCACGCCCTTGGGTTTGGTTTCACCATAAGATCCCACAAAGGCGACAGAGAGTGCGAGAGGGAGAGAATCCTGTAGCACGGGGTCAGTCCTTAACCTTTCTGGGCCTCTGTTGCCTCTTGTGTCTAATCCAATAGTAGTAACAACCTTTGATGAGGCCTAACACTCCTGAGGGAGTTCTCTCTGCCAAGCCGTGTAAGTACTTCACATCTATTGACTCTCTTCCTCACAAGCATCTTATAAAGTAGTAGCAGATGCTTTACCACCCCCAGTTTTCAGACGAAGAGACAGAGACAAGACCTTCCCGGCATCACACGATGGTGGAGTCGGGATTTTGACTCAGGCAACCTGACTCCGTGTTCTTATCCACGATCCCAGTGGGTCTCACACTTGAGCATGCATTAGCATCACCTGGAGGATGTGTTGAAACACACATCACTGGGCCCCACCAGTGAGTTTTCTGACTCAGTAGATCCGGTGTGGAGTCCAAGAATGTGCCCTTCTCACAAATTGCCAGGCGATGCTGATGCTGCTGGTCCAGAGACCACACTTTGGGAACCGCGGCACTACACTAACTGGAATTAGTGATCGGTGTAAAGTTCTTGACTCCGGGAGTGATAGTTATTAAAGTTCTTGAGCTACCCAGAAAGAGAGGAATGAACCCCCAGCCTCTTCTTGGGCACCAAGCAAGGAGAGAAGCTGGTCTCCTGTGTGGAGGTATCTTTGTCCGTTGACAGTGTGGCCCCAGGAGACTTTACTCACCCTCTCAACAGAGCTCCCTAGGGAGAATGCTCCCTGGCAGTGAGACCCCAGGCCTCTGAATTTCAGTTAGACGTGCTACTTTAGCATCTGGCAGAGGATGAATTCCAATTCAGATGGTTTCTTAAAAAGCCACCCTGCACAGTGGGCAGTGGCCTGTGGCCCTCTGAGCCGGGCTAAAGAGATGGAATCTAAGGCCGTGCTGCACAGCCCAGGTTATGGCTTCCAGAGAGGGGTTCTCTGCCAGGTACGCCTGCAGCCACCAAGGGTCATGTGGGTGAGCACTGCACAGGGAACAAGTGGGCAATGTTTCATTAGTGCTCCCGGCTCAGGGGTTATGGGAATGGAGGTGATTTGTGGGAAAGCCTTAGGGACTATGGCCCAACTCTCTGTGCTCTCTCCCTGCCCTCCCCTAATAAAGGAAGACAGGGATGAAGCGAGTAGATCCATCTACAGAGCAGGTGTTTATTGTATCATCTGGAGATCACTGGAGCTCAGAGATGTCAAACAGGTACCTATACTAATAAAATCACTTGCCTACTCTCGCCTACCACCTCCCCATGCCCCCACCCCCTACAAAGTTATGTGTAGAGCTGGGTCAGTGAGGTCCCCTAGGATCACTGAAATTGCTGAGGTCCCCAAGTATGTTGGAAATTAAGTAAGGACAGAAGTTACCCTTGGCCATGCCTTTGTGAAAAGAACAGAAACCAGTGAGGACTGATGAATAGAATGGCAGGAATACTGGGGGCAGAAGGAGTGAGACATCAGGCAGGAGGATGAGAATCTACAATGTACCAGTTAAAAGTGCAAGATTCTAACAGCTAGATTTTGTTCTAAGAAGGCCTTTGTGAGCTAGCCTGGGAACCTCATTATCATTTCAGAATAATAATGGCTTTGGCCCCAACTGGGTAAGGGTATGATTAGGTCCCTGGCAAGTGAGGCAAGAGAGAAGTCCAGCCATGATGGAGTATAAGCAGCAAACAGGTAGCCTCCAGAGTTCTCTGCTACCAAGAAGGCTCAAAGCACACTTAAGATCCATGTCGCAGGGAGTTTTGCATTCATTGAGATGCCTTGCAGTTCCTATAGAAGTTTCAGGGTCATTTTCAAAAGTAGCCAGAGGTTTTTGTATTGTCTAAGATATCAAGAGGGCTGGGGGTTGGTGGTGGGAGAACGGAATCACTGAAGCCTCAGAAAGGTCATCCCAAGGGGGAGGGGGGTGGCTGGATCACACCGAAAGGTCATTCAAGTTGATCGAGGTCAAATGGCAACTATGTTCACCACTAGGGAATCTCTTAAGACTAGCGATTTCCAAGTGAGAATATGTTCACAGGGGTCTGAGAACCAACTCTCGGTCCCTCTGAGAAAGTGCCGGCCCTGGTGGTGGGCAGGTGGGGCTTGATGTGTTCTGCAGATCCCGTTGAAGGGTAGGTGGGATGGACAACTTTGGGCAGTGGTGGATGGACCTCCATGACACACCTGGGAGAAAAGGAGAGCCCTCTGCTCCTTTACCCCCACCCCTGCACATCCCTCCTGGGCTGACCTTGTTACTACAGGCCCTTGATGGGTTCCCGTGTTGCTAGGAGTCATGACACAGCACACAGCATTCACTCTCTGCCAGAAATTTCTGGCCATCCCCAGAGTGAGAGTAGACTCAGGTCATGTCCTAGTCACCTCTATACCCAGCACCCAACACACTGCCTAACATGTGGCAGGTGCTCAATACATAGCTGGTGGTTTAAATAAGTTTGAGTTGAGAAAGTTTCACATATCATTATTTTACCTACAGAAGTCCATGGCCTTAAACAGCATGCTTTTAAAGAAATTAATCCCTAGGTATTTAGTTGCAATCTTTCTCACTTACTCTTAACTGCTATCAATTGTAAGCTATTCTAATTTTAGTTTTGTGAAGTTTAACACGCTCCTCTTCAACTCTGTCTACATCTTTCACACGATGTCACAGTCTTCCCCAGAGGACTGGCCGGGAAAAGCAGCATCCCACCGAGTGTCAGTCACTGTGCACAGTCCCCACCAGGGACACAGCAATGCATGCAGCCCTGTCCTTGGTACATCCGAGGCAAATAAGAGGGTCAATGAAGGGCAGTGAGCAGCCCATCCGTCTGAAAGTAGAACCAGGGCTTCTGTCTTGCCAGGTTGATATCCAGCTGGGCAGAAAGGATGGCGGGACTTCCCTTGCCATGGAAAACTTTGTGTCTTTTACCACTCCCTGTACACTGGGAATTTCTTCCAAGTGTTGTTTTGCCTTTCAAAATCCACCCTTCCTCCAAGATTCCTGTAGCCACTCATTCCCCAGAGAGGAAAGAAAGTTGAATTACGAAAACAAAATTATGAACAGATAAACCACTTCCAAGGTACTGAGATACTGAGCCCATGCTATTTTGGTCTCTTAAAATATAAAGATTCTCTTCTCTTTAGTTTTCTTTCCTGCTATTTAAATTCATATATACATGTACATTAGGAACAATGGTAGCTCTGGAAATGGCTTTCTGATACAGAATGGATGACAAGTTCCAGCTACGATCTTTATAAGAGAACTCAACTTTGTACATAACTTCAACAGGGAAATAGAGAGGGTTATGGCAGCACAGAGAACTGCACTGCCATTGTCTTAGGGGGTCAAAGAAGGCATCCCTGAAAGGTGTCTGCTAAACTGGAACCTGAGGAGTGAAAGCACTTAGCAACTGGGGAAAGATGTGAGTGGTGGAACTGGCCTTGTAGGTGGAGGGAACAGCATGGACAAAATTCCAAAGCCATAGAGGAAGTAGCATGTTTGTGGGATGACAGGCTGTTCAACAAGGCTGGAGAATAGAGTGCTGTATGCGGGTGCCTGGAGGGGTAGGTGGGGGCCAGATCATGAAGGATCTTATATGGAGTAAGGAATCTGGAAAGTGGGTTGAAGCAATGGAAGTATATTTTATATAAATCACTCTGGCCACAAAATGGAAAATGGGGTCGGGGGTCCAAGACTCAGTTCTGGGAGACTAGTTAGGAGGCTGAGGCAATAATGTAGGCAACGGATAATGGTAGCCTGGGTGAAGGCATGAAGTAGCAGTGGGGATGGACTGATTCAAGAAACATGAAGAAGGTAAGATCAATAGAAGATGGAGGTGGATTGGCTGTCAGTGGAGAGGTTGGGCAGAGTCAAGGATGTCATCCCAAGTTTCTGGTTTGGGCCACTGAGTGGCTTTGTATACCATTCACTGAGATAAGGGATACAAAGGAGGAAGAAATTGAGGGTGAGGGAGAACAATATGAATTTGAATTGCCCATGGGCCTTTGGATATAGGGGTCTATAATTCAGCAGAGCGATCTGGGCTGATGACACAGATTTGGGAGTCATCCTTTATCCAGATGGCCATTAAAGCTGTAGGAGTGGAAGTTTTTACTGCAGGAGAATGTAAGAGCGAGGAGAGAAGTGGGCCCCTGTGGAACCCTGAGAAACAGCCAGATTTAAAAGATGTCCAGGCAAAGGGAGGCTCAGGAAGGCATCAGGATAGAGCCACTGCAGAGAGTGAGGGAAAGCCAGGAGTGTGCAGGGTCTGTGGAGCCAAAGGAAAACCTTTTAGGGGGAGACAGCAGCCCCAGGGCCCAGCACTGCCATGGAGGGCCAATACAAGGTAGAGGTCGAAAACTGTCCCTGGGTGTAGGCACAGGAAGTCATGGGTGCCCTTGGTAGGGGCAGCTGCAGCAGAAGATACTAGCTGAATCGAGGAAAGAGAGGACATCACAACCTTTCCAGAAGCTTGACTTCAAAGGCGAGAAGAAAATCAGGAGGTAGCTGGATTTCTTCCCCTTTTGGTGGCTATTATTTTGTTGTTTTTTAGTGGGAAAAACTTGAGTATGTTTGAAAGCTACTGAAACAGAATCCATGGAGAAAGAGAGAGGAGGGTCACCGAGAGAGTGGGCCCGGGAGGGCAGGGAGCACAGCCAGAGGAAGGAGCAACTTAGAATGTGCAGCAGTCCAGTTAGATTTGGAGGATGAACGAAAGGTGGATGGCATGAGCGACTAGCAGAACTCAGGCTCACTGTCCAGCCTCCTCCCAGTCTCCTGGTCACTTAGTTCCCACGTCCTCGTGTGCAGACAGTGGAAGAGCCGTGATTCGACCCATGGGCCTTGCTATCACAACCTAGCATGATGACAGGCATGCCCGTTTCTGATGAAGGGGATGGGCAGACAGTGTCAGGGTCGTCTGAGAAATGAATGGGAAGTATCCCAGGCCCCCTTCTCACTCAGAATCCCTCTGGGGCTACCCCCCACCAATGGGATTTTGACCCCCCACCAATGGGACAAAGTTCAAAGTCCTGATCATAGAAGGGAGCCCTATGCCCACCTCTCCAGCCAGACTGCCCACCAGCCAACACCTGCTGCCTGTCCAGAGCCTTTCCACCTAGTTTCTGTACTCATGGCTATCCCTGTGCTGGGGACTCCTCCAACCCCATGCCCCCTCCCCCTGAGCCTTTGAGCCCATCAGGTCCCAGCTCAGATATCATGGGTCTGCTGAGGGTGGCTGTCTACAGACTCAGGCCCCTCCATCTTTATCTCCTCAACAATTGTCTTTATTTCCATCACATTCAACATTCTAGTCCATGAGCTCCTTGGACCATATCTGTCTGTATATCTCCAGCACCCAACATAGGGCCCACACGTAATAAATGTTTGTGGGAGAGAAGGCATGGCCAGGCCCAGGGAGACTAAACCCAAAAGGAAGGAGCATTCTGAAAGAGTTGGGGTATAGAAATAGGTGAGCTCTGGAAATAGGCTAAGAGAGCCTCAGCCATAGAGAATGGAAGGTGTACCCGGAGGGGGGAGGCTGGGCTAGGATGGTAGTGAGAGGCCACAGTTGGTCACCATGGGATGGGAACGAGGGCAAGTTCATGGACATCCTAATACGTGGAAGAGCCCAACAACAGGACCAACCAGGCAGACAGTGGGATTGGGATAGCTGTGCTTCAAGGTTAGGTCTTAGTTATGGGGCGGAGCCCAGGGTCAGGATCCCAGACTCCCAACAAATATAGTAGTGGGATGGAGAGCAGAGACTGATAATACCAAAGCAGAACTCCACACATTCATTAACCCAACATGTGTGAGACTGCTACTTGGCCAGGAAGACAGGTCAGATAATTCAGGGAGGACCCTCAGCTTTTCCATTCAAACTTGTTGTCTGCTTGAGCAGGTCACCAGCCTCTTTAGCCACTGCTTCCCCAACACTCACATGGGACAGACCCAACTAAACTAGGTGGAGATGGGGGTTGTTCTTGGAGGATCTTCACTGCTGTAGGACACAGTCCTGAGTGTACACAGCAATCTTGACCTGTTCAGATGCTGTGACACGTGTTAAATGAGCAGGTGAGCAGCTACACGTGAGCTGGGAACTCTAAGTGCTCTCACCAGGAACATGGGCAGGAAATGAAGACTTCAGAAAGTGTCCCACAATCTAAGCTGTACAAACGAAACACACTGCTTTCAAATCTGAGCATTCCGCCCACCTTTTGCTGGATTGCTGTGGTTCCGTGTTAACTCTCTGAGTGCCCCCCCAACCCCTGACCCCATATTGAAGCAATAGGCTTGATGAAAGCTGAGCCCTGCTCCCCCAGCACACACTAGGAAGGGTCAGGAGGCAGAGCATACAGGTGCCTGGCATTCAAGGTCTGTGGGCTTTGGCATGTCAACTGGGCTTCCACTGTTTGATCGCAGACATCTCGGGGATTTCTGACCAGAATGAGGAGATTTTTTAGAAGCAGATAAGCTGAATAGGGCTCCCATACCAGATTTCAGTCTAGGAGTGAGAGCTGGGAGTGTTGTGCATTTAGAATTTAAAGTGAATCTTTTTATCAGCTAATTAAAGGAGGTGCTCCTGGGGTGAGGGCCAGAATTATGGCCACTTGAGAAGTTTTCAAAAATAATAATCACAAATTCAATTATGTAATTGGTAATAGAAATTGCTACTTTTTTTGAGTGTTTGCTACGAGACAGGAACACTCAGTATTTATACAACTGCTATTATTATGCCCATTTGAAAATTAGTTAACTCAGAGAAGTTCCGGCCGCTTGTTGTAGATTTGAACCCAGGTGATTTACCTGGAGCGTATTCTTTCCATCATTCTGCCACCTGAGACATCTGGGAATTTCTACTGGCCACCTCAGTCCTGGCACATAGCATAGGTGACTTGTTTAAACTCTGAGGCTTCGTGTCTGTAAACTGGGGATGATATTATCTACTCCACAAGGTTTTGCAAGGGTGAAATGAGGGGCCATGTATAAATCACTTGCTCTAGTTCCTGGTTCTTAGGGAATACTCAATAAATAGTAGCTATCAGTTAGTTTATTTTACTTCTACGGATTTGGGAACATGACCTAAAAATAGAAAGCAAATTAGTGCCTGAGGTTTGTTGTAAAAGTCTTCTTGCTTTCTGATAAAGGTCAATCCTTAACCTCTGTGGATTTGGGGGTTGTTTTTGTTTTTTTTTTTTTTTGAACTTCAAAGTTGCGTGTATCTGTCATCTTAATCATTTCTGCCCTTCACCTTGCATGTTTACAGAGATTGAAACCGAGCTTTGCCTTGTTCCCGGGTGGGTTTCCAAGCTACCTGTCATATTGGACCAACAGTTAGATTCTGGAAGCTTCTTCAATATGTTGCATAGGCACTTACTTGCTTATTCTCACAGGCTAGGGGCCTGTCTTCCTGTTACTAAACCTAATCTCTTCTTTGGATTAAAGCCCAATATCTGGGCCTATCAGTCAATAGGAGGAGTTTTCTTCTGCTAATAACTTTTCAGAAAATTTTTGGTGACCAGAAAGCCATTTTTGGAGGCCAACCTGCTGGGTTTCCAGAAGAGTACTGAGTGTACCATTGGTAGGCAAGTGGGTTTTAGGACATATGTGTCCAAATTCTTCAAAATCATAATAGTTATACATTTGCTTTAATGTACACTAGAGAAAAATATATCTATCACATAAAATACATGCATTTTTCACAGATATTATGAAGTTTCCTTTTAAGATAAATTTATGCAGGTAAAACAGTATCTTCATTTTAAGAAAAAATAGCAATTAAATGGTAGTACAATTAATACATGGATATGGCCAAAAAAGTCATGAAGGAGGGGATTGAAAAGCAGAGGCTAGGAAACCTATGAATCCTTCTCACTTTTCTTTGCATTTCCTACCAACCCCCGCACACCTCCCACAACACCCACTGCCCTATCGATTGTCCTAGAGTTTTAGTGGGAGCAACACCTGACCCGCCTCCTCTCTCACCTGGTGGCCTCCTGGCCCCCCTTCAAGCCTCAGCTCCATTCAAAAGCATCCCGAGGTCCTCCCATGTGGGTCTCCTGCTTGTCCTCAAGGCCCTGAGTGCCCTGTGCTTCTCACCATCATGGTATCCGCTCTCTGTATTATGATGCTCTGCTTATGCGTCTGTAATCCACCATCCCAGACTGGGAGCTTCTCCAAGGCAGGGAGCATGCCTTACTCATGGCTGAATCTGCAGGCCTGGTGCTCAGCCATCACATAGTCAATCTGTTAAATAAATGAACTAATAATTGAGTCCATGACCCTTTGCCGTCAGTCGCCTCTGACAGGGAAAGCAAAGGACCAAAAATACGTATTGATTACAAGGTTTCTTCTTGAATTTACCTCATCCCAGGCTCAAGGTTGGGCCACTTCTCCTACAACTCTTTGGAATCATGTTTACACCACCTGCTCACATGGTTTTATTTGTGCTCTCGCTCAAGGAAAATGCAGCAGCTGAGCAGGGCACCTGGTGACGGGTCTCCCTGCAGAACAGAGCAGATGGCACCAAGCCTTGCAGCCCCTTTGTCCAGTGGGGGAAGGACTCCTTTGCTTAGTGGTGACCTCTTGTCTTACTCACAATCTGGTATTTTCTAAATGCAAAGGGCCTCCTGCAACTTTGAAAGATATTCTCTCTGACATCCAATTTAACAATTAACCATTTTTTATTGTTTTTTTTCCCACCATGGGGTTCATCTGCTGGGATGTTTCATAGAGAGGGCAGTTTGCCAAGCATTAACTTGTCTGGCCCAGGGGGCATAACTGTACTGCTGATTTCATCGGAGTGAACATCATTCCTTTGGTCTTATTTGCAAACTGTCACATGGTGATGGGAGTCAGTTAACTGTTTGTGGTTCTGAGTCCTGTGGCTAGCCAGAGAGCAAAAAAGTCCAGAGCATCTCTTCTAGACTCATGCAGCAGATCTAATCCAAGGGATGGTAAAACTTCTATAAAGGGCCAGAGAGTAAATATTTTAGACTTGCGGGCCATATGGTGTCTGTCACAACTCTTCAACTCCACCATTGTAGTGTGAAAGCAGTCGTAGATGATATTTAGATGAATGGATGGGGCTATGTTCCAATAAAACTTTATTTACAAAGACAGGTGGTGGGCTTCATATGGTACATGGGCCTTAGTGTGCCAAGCGTGGTCCAACTAGTGGTTAAAAGCTCCTGCTCTTGAGTCAGGTCAACCTGAACACAACTTGCCTCAGGGAGACTAGAGAGACAGTGTCTGGAGTCAAGGAGGCTGTGGCAAAGTTCAGGGACCCAAAATATTTGCAGAAGCCTTGCCAACTAAATGCCGATCCTGGGACTGTCTCATCAGCCTTGTCAGGTAGTCCTTACCAGCGGTTTCTTCATTCTTGAAAGCAGTTTCATGAGAATCAGATTGTACTATAACCAGAGTGTTAACACCGACATTATGGAAAGGTAGAAACAAAGCAAGTTCCTCAGGATATAACTGTGAAGTGAAAAGTAGGTGATAGCTCACAGTCAGTGTTAAAATGATCGTGGTCCTGGACTAAAGCACCCGGAAAGGGAACAGTCAGCCACCATAGACTCTGTCTCCTTGGCTGATTAGGGCAAATGATGACTTTCTCCAGGGAACCGATGGGGTCATGGGAAAGGAGATACACAGAAGCAGGTGACTCAGGAGAAGGTGGTGGCAGTGAAAGACTCAAAGAGAGTCTCTAAGAGGTCACATATATCTATTTATTTACCCACACATTAATCACTCACGGATCTCTACTAAATCCTAGAAATGCCAGGCACAGTCTTTGCTCTAATGACACCACAGTCTCACAGGGGAGGAGAGACAAAACGAGGTGAGAAGTGCTGCCGTGGAGGCAGGAGTCCTGAGTGGGGCGAGGAGGCTGGTGTGTGAAGGGTCAGCATCCTGGGTAAGGGATCTGGCAGGAATCAGGGGGCCATTTCCAGACAGCCCCTCACTGTGCACACCCCACCTAGGGAGAGGCTAGCTCCCTCACAGGGGACCTCTGTCGCCGGCCTTGATGAAATGACCCTGAGGACCCAGACACTACCTGCCCCCCTCACCCTGGCCCTCAGAGCCATCGGCCCACCTCTGTGACCTCTGAGCCCCCCAAGTTGTCCTGAGAGCTTGGTAAGATTTATTGCACTTCACCTACTGTGAGGAAGCTGTCCCTTCTCCAGCGTGAGATGAGCAGCAAGCAGAATGGGCTGCCTCACATGTGTACTTAGAAGAAATAAGAGCAGTAAGAGAAAATTGGGTAAGTAAACCCAAAATGACTTTTTTTTTTATAATGAAGGAATAAATCTCAGGGACAAGAAGCTACCTTAAGCCAGAGTGGACCACGATGTTTTCTTCTGCCACACATCAGGTTTTCAGGAGGAATCTCGAGGTCGCCTGGCCAACCAAGGGCTCTGCCAGCCCCAGACCAGAAAGTTGGGGATGCCACTGCTCGGGGTGAGGGTGGACAGGGACCTGGAGAGTCTCCATGCTCTTTGCTGCATTTCTGGAGAGTCTCGGCTACTTTCTTGGGCGGTTCTCAACCTGCGATTGCATCATCTCAGCCCTGCCCTCTGGCAGGATCTGCGCTCCAAGGCCGGGACTGCATCTCTGTATGGACTCCTCCAGACATATTTGACGTAACTGCCTCCTGATCAGCAGCCCCCTCACTCTCTGTCCCCTGTGCTCGCAGAATGCTTCTCAGTTGTCAGCTCCATTTCTATATTTCTATGGCAACCGCAACCCCCAGCCTCATTGCCTTTTCTCTCCTCCCCAGCCCCCACCCCCTTCCTTTTGCAAGTAGGATTTGTAGGGAAGCTGCTGACTTCTAGTAATTTCCCTCATAAAACAAACAGCTGAGGAGAGGGAGTGGAGAGGCGGGGCTGTGTAGTAGGGCCAGCTAGGGGACTCCACAAGGGCACAGAGAAACCAAGAGGGGTGTGCACACAGAGTCCTGGGGCACAGCGAGTTCCTGTGGGCACTGGAGGCCCCAGACAGGTGTCAGGGATAGGGCAGGTGGAAGGAAGTGAAGGCCACCAGGAGGGCACATCAGTGGGGGCCAACGCAAGACAGCAGCTTAGGTTGCAGCGAGGAAGCCTGCCAGAGCTCAGGGAGGAGAGTAAATATTAATAGCTTTATTACACGCCTTTTTTATAAATAAAAGAAATATGTTTTTGGCTGCTAATGACCTTCAAATTAGCAGCTCTTTCAGAAAGCGCTTATGTATTTTTAATTCCAAACGTAGCCGAGTGTCAGTTGCAACAGCAATGAAAGCAGCAGGGCAGCTGGGTAGTTTTAAATAAGAGGAAACCCAGATCATTATTTTTGAAACTGTCAGCTTTTACGCCTTTTAATGGATTCACTTTCTCTCATCTCTCCCCCCACTTCTGTGGCCTTTGAAGTTTCCCAGGCATTCTCTGTGGGAGAGAGGAGCAGAGGAACAAGGCCTGCCATATGGAAGGACCTGGGCTTTAGTCCCCACGTTGGCTCTCAGGGTGTCATAATCACCGGCAGGGAGGCTTTAGCACAGGGGCTTGCGAAGAGCATCCAAGAGTGTCAGAGAGAAGAATATGCCATCCCAAGATGCAGAATGCTGGGTAACAGAACTTGGGGCTTCCTTGTCCATCCTGCTCCTGATTTTAAGTCATAAAAAAGAGAATCGGAGATGTTGAGGTAGCAGATGGAGAGATGGGGAGATTAGCGAGGACATAGAGGAGACACAAGACAATGAGAGGACATAGACAGGCAGAGGTGGATGGAGAAACACAGTGAGAAGCTGAGGAGTAAATAGCAAGCAAGCAATAGAGCAGTGCTTCTCAAAGTGTGGACCCCAGACCAGAAACAGCAGCATCACCTGGGAACTTGCTAGAAATGTAACTTCTCAGGCCTCAGCCCAGAAGTGCCAGATCAGAGAGTCTAAGGGGTGGTCCCCATGGTCTGTGTTTTCATAAGCCCTCCAAGGGATTCTGATGCTCACCAAGGCATAAGGAGCACTGACCCAGAGCAGAGGAAGAAAAAGGGGAGCTCGGTGAAGGGAGTGAGAAGGAGGAAGAGACGGTGGCAAAGGAGGAGGAGAAGGAAGCACACGAGGGACAAGAAATGGGGAAGTGAGTCTGAAGGACCCTGGACCTCCACCGCTCCACTCACATGCTCCACGTTGTTCTCAAATAGCCAGCTAACAGGCTACCATTCCAACAGCCCCATTGACACCAGCACCCAGCCTTTACCAGTGACTTTCTGCGTGGAACTGACCCCCAAGTCACCAGTGACCCACAGCTGTATCAGGCTTCTTCCGACCTCAGGAGAGGATGAAATGTCACTTTGCTGGCCTGAAAAATGAGGATCATGTTCCTCCTTTGTTCATATGGGTTCCTGAGCAGCCCTTTCCAATGGGCGCTCCATTTTTTACTTCAGCTACCAGAAGGATCAGCCTCCAGGCTGAATTTTAGATAAAAGTTGAGCTCTTTTCCAAATTGTCAGGCTGACAGACAAAAAGCAAGGATATTTCCCATTTGATCATGGAGTTCTTGGTGCCTAAGGCATAGCTGCCTCTACATTTAAAGTTACCAAACACATGCCAATTTGTCTCCAATCCAGCCAATAGATTTTTATTAAGTGTCTACCCCATGCAGAGGTGACTCAGCCTGGCTGATCCCCCACCATCACCCATCCACCCCAGGGCCTCTGATCTCCTAGGCTGTGATTGAAAATAAGGACTCCTTCTGGGAGACCTCAACCCCATGCAGACCTCAGCCTGGTGTTCGCCTTCTCCAAAGACTGACTTCCTCAAGCAGCCATTCTGGCACCATCAAAATATCTTAGGCTCCCAGGACTACTCTGATTTTAGCAATGATAAATATAACTATTCATTTTAGAAATGTTTATTTAGTAGGAACTCTAAGCCACCTGGAAACAGGCATTATTTCCAAGTGCTTAGAATACATCAGTAAACAAAGCACAGATCTGGGTCTTCAACAGGAGCTCGCAAGGGGAGACAGACAACTAACAATAAACATAAATAAATTATCTAACATCTTTGCATGTGAAAGTGCTATGGCCAAAAGAAAATTGGAGAGCAGGAGAAGAGTAGTTTGCAATTTTAACTAGGGCAATCAGGACAGAACTCATTGAGAAGGTGGGATTTGAGCAAATATTTGAAGGAAGTAAGGAAATGAGCCAGGATAGAAGAGTCTTTGCAAGAAAACACCACTATAACTATGGCCAGGTATGTTTTAAAAACAGTCTGGTACACTAAAATAACAGCAAGTAGATTTTCCATATGGTATCTAATTTAAGCCTCAATATACCCTAATGCATCAGGTATTATTAGTAGCATTTCACTGATGTAAAAACTGAGGCTTAGGAAGGTTCATGGTTTGCTTAGGGCTCTTCAGATAGTGGGTTGCAGAGCTGGGATTCCAGTCCTTAATGGACTGATCCTAAAACACACATTGTTTTTCTAAAACCTACCTTACCTCCAAGTGTGCCAAGGTGGATGTTAGGGTCCTGATAACAAATGGGACACAGAGCCCAGCCATGCAGACAAAGGGAGACACCACAGCCAGGAGGCACACTCTTCACAGCAAGGTCATCCTCAACAACTATAATCCAGCTTTCAGAAAGGGTGAATGCTTCTCTGCCAAGGGGAATGGTCTCACACTAGAAAGGGTAAAACTCATGGCCAAGAGAAAATGCAAGTCTTAAACAGTAACAAAATAGTCAAGAAAGCTGGACATTCTAAGTGATTTCCAGTCTTCCAGCCCAGATGATCAATATTACAGGACTGTACTAGAAGTTGTCTGATGGCAAGGAGTTGAGGCAATCTGGGTGCCCATTGCTGAGAAAACTGATAGCCAGAGCATTGTAGACACATACCGTGGAGTGCTTGTGTTTCAGAGAAGAGACGACTAGATTTTCACATAGCAGCCTGCGTGGATTTTAAGATCAGAGGGATGAATGGGCAAAGCAAGAACTAGGAAGGATGTATGATATGACAATACCTATTTTACAAGAACGTGTATCACCAGAGTATCTGCATTGAACACAATAGAATGGTTGCCTATGGTTGGACATAGTGGGGATAATCTACCCATTTCCCACTTATTTCACTTGCGGCTTTATAACTAGATTCATACATGTCTGTATATACTGTTTCTGGACACCTGAGATACTTCATTAGTCTGCCAACTCTTATTCCAGGACAGCACTATCTTAATTATTGCAGCCTCATTGCACATTTTAATGTTGTGTAACATGAGTCATCCATCCTTATTCACTTTCATAATTCTCATAACTATTTTCACCTGCATATTTTCTAATTGAATTTTGAGATGATTTTGTAAATTTCCAAAATAGTGGTATTTTTATTAGTATAGCTCTAAGTATTAATATGGGAAAGTAGCAATCTTTACTAGATATATCTTCTTTTTACAAATATGGCATTTCTCTGTATTTCAGCAATTAATCTTTTATAATCCTCAGCAAAGTTTTATACTTTTCTTACAGATGTTATATATTTCTTCCAAAAAATTCCTATAATTTATATTTGTTGTAGTCAAGAGAATCTTTTTTTCATTATACTTCCTAATTTTTAATGTATATTTTATAATTATCCAACCTGTTAAGCATTAATATTATTAAATATTTATTCAATGGAATTTGTTATTTCATTTGTTTTTTATTCAGGCACATAATATAGTCTACAATAAAAAATAGTGTTAATTCCAAGTTGGCAATATTTTTCATTTAATTTGTTTTCCTGCCTTATTGCATTGTCTGGGACTTCTAGAATAATATTCAATAATAGTGGTGGCACACATATTTATCTTTTTGCTTATTTAATGGAAAGGTCATTGTTGTTGTTTCATAATCAAGTGTGATATTGGTTGCTGCTCTGTAGAGATATTTAAATAAGGGAGTTTCTATCTTTGTTGTACTAAGAATTATTATTTAAAATGAATATTTTATTTTTTCAAATGCATTTTAGCATCTATAGAAGAGATGATATATTGAATCAGACATGAATTCTTGAAATAAACTTTACTTCATCATGGCATGTTTTGCTTCTAATTTACTGGTGGACCTGACATATTACAATTTTACTTGGGGTTCTTACTTCTGTATTAATAAATGTGATTAGTATGTAGTGTTCTTATTTGTGTATTTGTGCTAGCCTTTTCAACATTTTATTATCGATGGCCCTGATTATTTAATAATCACATTGATTAAAGTATAATATAGAGGAAAAATTACCCAAATTATTAGTCAACAGATTGATAAATTTTCAAAAGCAAATTCACCCATATAACCACCATCCAGATCAGGAAATAAGAAAACTACTAGCATCAAGTTCCTTCTCAGTCACTATGCCCCAGGTTATAAAAGTAAACAGGTAACTACTTTCCTGAGTTCTAAACCATAAATTGTTTTTGCTTTCTTATGAACTTTATATAAATGGAATAATATAGAATGTTATTATTTATTACCTGATTTGTTTTGCTCAAATCATATTTGTGAAATTCATTCATGTTCTTATAATTTTAATTCATTCATTTTAATAATTATATAATATTCCTTTTTATGAATATAACCACAATTGGTTTATTTACTCTATCGTTATACATTTGAGCCATTTCCAGTTTTTTATTATTATAATTGTATTATGAATATTCTCACATGTCTTTTGGTGTACATGTCCTTCAGTATAGACATTTATGCATTTCTGTTAATATATACATAGAAGTGAAATTGCTGGGCCAAAAGATATCTGTGTGTCCTGCTTTAACAGATGCCCTCAAATAGTTTTCCAAAGTGTCTCCATAGCTGTCACCTTTTCATGTAATCCAAGATGCTGCTGGGCCAGCCTCGTTGAGTACTTGAATATGCTAATTCCATTTGACAAGTCAGCTTATTGGGGACTTCCAAACTTGTTCATCCTTGTCTGAGTCACAAGGACTTTATGAATCCGTTGCTTACTTTCCACAAAGGCAAAGCTAATAGATGTTTTTCAAAAGGGGTGTACTTGAGCATTGTGAATAGACCCACATAGTCCCAAGAAACTTTACACAAAGGGCAGGGCTTGAATTTTGTCAGGGTTTTGAGCCACCCTGCTGGCAGAGGTGTGATTATACCACAGAACCATCAGGACCCACACTTCTGACTTGCCAACCAACAGGGTACCATTTATGCAGTGAAGGTTTTGGACATCAGGGAGTAGAGACAGTCATGTTGAAACCTAACTCATTCACTGGTGGCAAATCACAGCACAGTTTAAACATCCGTGGAAAAATACTAAAGGTTTCTTGAGCATTTTCCTTCTGATCAAAAGACTCTCCTCTGGACTTTATGAACATTCAAAATATATGCAAGTAAAATATAAGTAACAACTATATATTCAGCAATAAAAGCCACAATAGTACATTTAATTGGCCCAAAAGGTCCCACCCACAAAATCATGTTAACTTCCTTTCCCCACTCAGAACCTTGCCCAGACCTCATTAGCTAAATCCTGACAATGGGTATGATGGTGAATTGGGCAACTGTGCTCAACAGAGCCATAAAAATTTGAATGTCTCCCCTTCCAGAAGTTCCCTAGTGGACTCAGATAGGTGCATATTGCCTTCAGTACTCCTGGGGGCAAGAGGAGATCTTGGCCACATGACTAATCATCTTTCTCCCTAAAGAAGCTGAGGTAGAGATGAACTGAGGGGACTGGACAGAGAGGGGCTCCACACCAGTAAGCAGTGCACAGCCACTTTCCATTTTGAGCAGTGCAGCTGCTACTCTTAGCTCAACCAAAGGAATTCCCATTGTTTTCAGCCTACCCAATTCTATATGGAATGGTGAGGTCCTCATGGCTGATGCCCTGTGTTTCATCCTTGGGAACTCTTGACTCAACAGCCACAGCCTCAGTGACTTCCACCTGGGGCCATAGGTTTTGTGCCCCCTGGCTGGCTTGGACTTAGCTCACACAGTAGTGGCAACTTGTTTGAGGAGTCCACATTAATCTGGGGCATCATTTCCCATTACTAAAATAACATCTCCTAAGTTCTCATTTGATTTCCATGCAAGGGCTAGGGAAATTTTCCAGGGTGGCAGGACTGACAGCGAGCATTTATCTAAATTTCTTTGCGTCAGTTTCTCATTCTGCAGTGGGTCACTTCCATCATTATTATAAACCCAATTCAGGGCAGTGAGACCCTGAATACTAGTTAATGACTCATTTATGGTTTCCCAGGGGAGTCTGTCCATTTGGGGAAAAACTCTCTTAAAGCATCCAGAACCCACTGCAAAAAAAATCTCCGAAACTTTTACTCTCATATTCAAGTGGTTCCACGGTTGACATGATAGACTGCAGGAGGGTCTGAGCCATAAGATGATCCAGCTATTCTCAATCTTTCTCAACAAAGCATTATGCAAGGGGCCTGGGTGGCTCAGTCAGTTAAGTGTTTGACTCTTGGTTTCTCCTCAGGTTGTGATCTTGGGGTTGTGATCTCGGGATTGTGAGATAAAGTCCTGGGTGGGGCTCCACACTTAGCGTGGAGTCTGCTTGTCCCTCCCTCCCCTTCTGCTGCTCCCCCTCCACCCTTCCCCTCCCCCTCCCCCCATGCCTGCGTGAGCACGCATACTCTCTCTGTCTCTCTGTCTCTCTCAAATAAATAAATAAATAAATAAATAAATAAATAAATAAATAATATCTTTAAAAAAACAAAAACAAAACATTTTATATCCCACCCCATTCATCCCTCAAGTGAACCAGTCAAAGATCTATAGACTCCCAGTTTCTGTACATAGTGATCACAAATCTCCCTCCTTTCAGCCTCCTGTCCCCAGGAGAAATCTTGCTATTAGTCATTACAATAGAGTGAACTTGAAGCTGACCACCAGATGGGCAAAGAAGTCCCCCCACCAGAGGCAGAGTTGCCTAATCCAAGGCCCAGTCCACACAGCTGTGTTTAAATCTATTCCCGAGTACTTGCCCTGCAATGCCTCCCCAGTTCCTTCTCATTAACAGGCAACAAAGAAGAGGACAATTTATTGCCTGGTTGAACATACATTTGGTTATGTTTGCTAAAGGTGTTAAAACTGTGGAGGGTCAAATATTTTATTCTACTTGCAAACTAATAAGTCACCCCACCACTGTTTCATGGGTGCTGTTCTACCAGAAGGGGTAACTAGAGTACCATAACTTTTGGAATGGTTCCTGAGCCCCAGTTCCCACAGGGTGACATGACATGGGCCAGATGGACCGACACATAACAGTGTGTTGCATTTCAGAAGAGGAACCCTGAACTTACTCAGCAGTAAGTTTGCCTTTTTCTCCAGAGGAAGACATTATCTTTATTATACTGGACAGTAAGCACACCTGCATTTTACTCCAGAGAGTGACACTATCTCTGTCTACCAAGGCTGTTCACTATGCAAACTTTCCTGAGAAGATACGCCAGAACAAAGGACAATCATTGTCTCCTCATAAAACATGCAAGAACTCCACGGAGAAATGTCTCTCAACAAGTATAATTTACATAAGTTTCACCCTTTTGAGTAGTACATTCCTATGAGTTTCAAAAATCAGTCATAAAATCATTACCACAAGCAACATAGAAATTTGTTAATCAACCCCAAAAGTTCATGTGATCCTTAAGCTGCTGATCAGACTTTGGCCTCTATAGTTTTGCCTTTTCCAAAGTGTTATATACATGAAATAATCAAAAATATACTCATTTGTGTCTGGCTTCTTTCACTTAGCACAAAGCTTTTGAGATGAATCCTTGGTGTTACATGTATCAGTAGTTCCCTTATTTTTATTGCTGTATAGTATTCTGTTGTATGTATATATGATTTCTTTATCTTTTCATCAGTTGATGGACATTTGGATTGTTTATGGCTTTTTTGCTTTTATAAATAAACATGCTATAAACATCCAGGTACAGGTCTTTGTAGGAACATATGTTTTTATGTCTTCTGAGTAGTTTGGAGTAGATTCTTGGGCCATAGTATAAGTACATGTTTACTTTACAAAAAAAAAAAAAAACTGATTATTGTTTTCCTAAGTGATTGTACCATTTTTCATTCCTAGTAGCAGTGGATGAAAAAATGTCACTTCCTATCCTCACACTTGATACGATGTGGAACTGTTTTCGTTTTGTTTTAAATTCTGGCCATTCTAATAGGTGTTCAGTGATATCCCATCATGTTTTTCATTGCATTTCTGATGTTGAATGATGTCAAGGATCTTTTCATGTGCTTATTTATCATTTCAAATGTCTCATTTGATGAAGCATCTGTGCAAGTCACTGCTTTTTAATGGGTTGTCTTTTTCTTATTGAGTTTTGAGAATTCTTTACATATTCTAGGTAGACTTCTTTTATCAGACTTTCTTTTTTTTCCCCCAGACATTTTCTTCCAGTTTATGGCTTGTTGTTTTATTTTCTTAACATTCAAAGAGCCTAAGTTTTAAATTTTAATGAAATTTAATTTATCTTTTTTTTTTTTTAATTTTATGGTTTGTGCTTTAGTGTTCTAATAGATTTTCACCCAGCCGGAAGTAAAAAATATTTTCTTTTGGGGCACCTGGGGGGCTCAGCCAGTTGAGCGCCTGACTCTTGATTTCGGCTCAGGTCATGATCTCAGAGTCATTAGATGGAGCCCCGCATTGGACTCTGTGCTCAGCGGGGAGTCTGCTTGAGTTTCTCTCCCTCTGCACTTTCCCCTGCTCTCTCTCTCCCTCTCTCAAAATAAGTAAATAAAGTCTTTTTAAAAATTCTCTTTTATGTTTTCTTTGTTATGTTTCACAGTTTTACGTTCTCTATTTAGGTTTATAATCCTTTTTGAGTTGTTTCTGTATATGATACAAGGTACAGGTTGAGATTGGTTGGGGGGTATTTTTTGGTTGCTATTTGATTTTTTTGGTTTTTTACATGTGGATATTCAACCATTCCATCAATATTTGCTAAAAGAATAGGTCTTTGATCTATTAAATTATAGTGGGAACGTCATTTAAAATCAATTGAACATATATGGTTGAATCTATCTCTGCTTTCTCTATTCTCTTCTATTTACCTCTATATCTTACTTCTCATGATTATTACACTGTCTTAATTATTGTAGCTTTATAGTAAGTGTTGAAATGAGGTGGTAGGTGTCCTTTTGCCCTTCTCAAAATTGTTTTGGCTATTACATTTCGTTTACTTTGCCATATAGATTTTAGAGTCAGTTTTCTGATTTCTACAAAGTGACCTGCTGGTGTTTTAATGGGGTTGCGTTGAATTTATAGATTTATAGGTATAACTCTCTATTTATTTAGTTTGTCTTTGATAGCTTTCATTAATGTTTTTTAGTTTCAGAGTACAAATATTGAGATATATTTTGTTAATATTTTGCATTTATGCTGTTATTGTAAGTGGATCTTTTAAATCTATATTTCCTAGTGGTCATCTCTAGTGCACAGAAATACAATTAATTTTTTTATACTGACATTGCTAAATTCACTTATTAATTCTAGGAGCTTTTTTGTAAAAAAAAGAAAGAAAGAAAGAAAAAAGAAACCCTCTAGGACTTCTACATAGACTCATGTATCTGCAAATAAAGAATTTTATTCCTTCCTTTTCAATCTGGATGCCTTTTCTTTTTTTCCTCCTTTCCTTCCTCCCTCCCTTTCTTCCTTTCTTTTCTTTCTTTCCTTTTTTTTTTCTTTCTTTTTTTTTCCTTATTGCCCTGGCTAGACGCAGACCCTCCAGAAAATGTGATGAGATGAGAATAGACATCCTTGCCTTATTCCTGATCTTAGGGGAGAAGAATTCAGTCTTTCACACTAAGTATGGTGTTAGCTGTAGGGTTTCTTTTGATGCCTTTTATTAGATTGAGGGAGTTCACTTCTTTTCCTAGTTTTGATGAGAGGTGTTTTTTTTTTTATCATGAATGGATATTGAATTTTGTCAAATGTTTTTTTTCTGCATCTGTTGAGATGATCACATTTTTCTCTTTTTTAGGTTGTACTATGGCAAATTCTATCAATTGATATTCTAATGTTAAACCAGCCTCACATTCTTGACATAAATGCAGTTTGGTTGTGATGCATTATCCTTTATAATATATTCAGGTGGCTAAAGTTTTGTTAAGAATTTTTGCATCCGTGTTCATGGATATTAACGTGCTGTTTGTTTTTCTTGTATTCTCTTCTTCTGGTTTTGGTATTAGTTAAATCTTGGCCACACAGAATTGTGGCCAACATTAGAAAATGTTATTTCTCCTTAAATTTTCAAAAAAAAAAAAAAAGTCTGTGCAGAGTTGATATTTTTCTTCCTTAAGTGTTTGGTGGAAAACCCCACTGATGTGAACCAGGCCGGGGTTCTTTGTAGGAAGTGTTTTAACTACAGACTCAATTTCTTAAGTAACACAGGGCTATTCAGGTTACCTACTTCTTGTAAAAGCTTTGCTGTTTGCGTATTTCAAGAAAATTTACCATTTCATCTAAGATTTTAAAAATTTATTGGAATGAAATTGTCTATAATATTTTCTTAAAACCTTTTTGATAGCTATAGTATCTGTATTGCTGCATATCTCATACCTGATATTGTTAATTAGTGTCTTCTCTCTCTTCTTCATAATCTGGTTAAAGGTTCGTCCATTTTTTTTGATCTTCTCAAAAAAAAAACAGCTTTTGTTTCCATTGATTTTATCTGTTTTTCTGTTTTCTCTTTCATTGATTTCCTCCTTGGTCTTTCTTATTTTCTTTCTTCTACTTACCTGAATTTAATTTCTTCTTCTTTCCTTGAAGCTGAGATAATTGACAGGATCTTTCTTTCTTTTTTCTTTTCTTTTCTAGGTGTTCAGTGCTATAAATTTCCCCTAATTACTGCTTTTTTACATATTTTTAGTTACAAATATTTTCTAATTTCCCTTCTGATTTTTTTCTTTGATCTATGAGTTTTTTGAAAGTGTGCTATTTACTTACAAACATTTGGGAATTTTTAAGATATTGTTCTTTTATTGATTTCTGGTGTAATTCCATTTAAGTCAAAGAACAAACGTTTTATCATTTCAATCTATTTAAATGTATTGATACTTTTTTTATGGCCCATAATATGGTCTGTCTTGGCAAATATTCCATGCACACTTGAAAAAAAAATGCATTACACTGCTGATGGGGGAGTGTTCTAAAAATATCAAATAGGCCAAGTTGGCTGATAGTGTTGTGCAAGTGTTCCATTTCCTCACTAGTGTTCTGTCTACTTGTTCTGTCAACTATTAAGAGAGGAGTGCTGGAATTTCCAACAATAATTGTTTGATTAATCTATTTCTTTTTTCAGTTTGTCAGTTTCTGCTTGTGTACTTTGAAGTTCTGTTATATGGCACATAAACATTTAGAAGTGTTTTGTTTCCTTGATACATTGATGCCTTTACTATCATGAAATGACCTTCTTTATCTCTGGTAATATTCTTTACTTTGATTAACGTTAGCATGATGTATCGTTTTCCATCCTTTCATTTGTAAATATGACCTTACAGTTAAAGTGAATTTTTTATAGGCAGCAATAGTTGGATTTTATTTTTTGTCCAACTGATAATTCTGTTTAATAATTAAGGTGATTAGACTTTTGTATATAATGTGCTTATTGAATAACATTGTTATGAAGGTAACTTTAAAATACTACTGAAAGGGGCAGAGCAAGATGGCAGAGGAGTAGGAGACCTGGATTTCGTCTGGTCTCAGGAATTCAGCTGAATAGGGATCAAACCATTCTGAACACCTACGAACTCAACAGGAGATTGAAGAAAAGAATAGCAACAACTCTCTGAACAGAAAAGCGACCACTTACTGGAAGGTAGGAGTGCAGAGAAGTGAATCCAAGGTGATATTCAGGAGGATGGTCGGTGGGGGAGGGGGGCCTCCGTCGGCCGCTTCTGGCAAGTGAGAGAGCTGCGGAGCACAAAATCGGACCTTTTAGAAGTCGGCTCTGCTGAGGGACGTCGCTCCAGTGGCTAAGCGGGGGGCGGAACCCTCACGGGACAGTGTGGTCTCAGGACCCTCGGGGTCAAGAAAGACCGGGGGTGCCTGAGAGCGGCAGAGCTCCCAGGTATCGGAGCAGGGAAACCGGCTGCAGAGATGGAGCCGAGGCGGGGGCTCTCAGCTCGGGGTTGCCATAAACTGTGATCCACAGCCCAGTCGGGCCACTGCTCCTCCAGCAGGGACCCAACAAGTGGCAGATCCAGGGAGACTCCCCTTCCTCCCCCAGGAGGAGCGGCGTGGGAGTGCACTGCAGGGATCTGCTGGGTTTGGAGACTCCACACCGAGTCGGGTGCCAGAGATAGAAACGCTTGGTCACAGGCCAGGTGAACACGGAGTGCGGCCGGAGACCGGGGACACGGGAGTGACTGACTGCTTTTCTCTGAGGGCGCACTGAGGAGCGGGGCCCCAAGTTCTTGGCTCCTCCAGGTGGAGATTGGGAGGCCACCATTTTCACTCTCGTCCTCCAAAGCTGAATGGAAAGCTTGCAGGGAACAAAAGCTCCCAAGAGCAAACCCAAGCAGATTCCTTAGCCCCGACCGACAAGGGTGGGGCAATTCGGCCTCTGGCAAAGACATTTGGGAACCACGGCAAAGGGGCCCCTCCCCCAGAAGATCAGCACAAACAGCCAGCCAGCCAAGACCAAGTTTACCGATCAAGGAGAACGGGAGAACTCCAGCGCTAGGGGAATACTGCACATAGAATTCATGGCTTTTTTTACCATGATTCGTTAGTTTTTCAAAGTTAATTTTTTTAACTATTTTTTTCTTGAATTTTTCTTTTTCCCCTTTTCAACCAACATCTTATCAATCCCTTTTTGAAAAAAAAATTTATTTTTCATTTTTAGAGTCATATTCTATCCCTTCATAGTAGATACCCTTATTTTTGGCATATATATATAAGGTGTTCTCTCCTTAAAATTTTGAAATAAAGTTTCTTCTAACAGATCAAAATATACCCTAAATCACTAGTGTATGGCTTTGTTCTAGTCTCCTACCTGATCACATACTCTCCCTTTTTTTTCTTTTTTTTAAATCTTCTTCATTCTTTTCTCAAACAACTTCTTATCTTATCAATTCCTTTTATAAAATCTTTTATAATTTTCATCTTTACAGTCATCTTCCATCCCTTCATTGTATCAACCCTTATTTTGTACATATATAAGACCTTCTATCTTTAAAATGTTAGGAGGCACTTTCTTCTAATAGACCAAAATACACCCAAAATCTAGTGTGTGGCACTGATCTATGCACTAGCCTGATCATATTTGATCATATTCTGTTTTTTTTGTTTTGTTCTGTTTTTGTTTGTTTTTACCTTTTTCTTTTTCTTTTTTTTTCCCTCTTTCTTTTATTTTCTTTCCCTTTCTTTTACCCTGGTTTCAGGTCTTTTCTGATTTGTTTAGAGTATATTTGCTGGGGACATTGTTAACCTGTTACCATTTTGTTCTCTCATTCATCTGTTCTCCTCTGGACAAAATGACAAGACAAAAATATCACCTCAGCAAAAAGAACAAGAGGTAGTACCGTCTGCCAGGGACCTACTCAATACGGACGTTAGTACAATGTCAGACCTAGAGTTCAGAATCATATCTTAAAGATACTAGCTGGGCTTGAAAAAAGCGTGGAAGTTATTAGAGACACCCTTTCTGGAGAAATAAAAGAACTAAAATCTAACCAAGTTGAAATCAAAAAGGCTATTAATGAGGTGCAATCAAAAATGGGGGCACTAACTGCTAGGATAAATGAGGCAGAAGAGAGAATCAGCGATATAGAAAACCAAATGATGAAAAATAAAGAAGCTGAGAAAAAGAGAGATAAACAACTACTGGATCACGAGGGCAGAATTCGAGAGATAAGTGATACCATAAGACGAAAAAACATTAGAATAATTAGGATCCCAGAAGAAGAAAGAGAGAGAGGGGCAGAAGGTATATTGGAGCAAATTATAGCAGAGAACTTCCCTAATGTGGGGAAGGAAACAGGCATCAAAATCCAGAAGGCACAGAGAACCCCTCTCAAAATCAATAAAAATCGGTCAACACCCCGATATATAATAGTAAAACTTATGAGTCTTATGAGTCTCAGAGACAAAGAGAAAATCTTGAAAGCAGCTCGGGAGAAGAGATATGTAACCTATAATGGTAAAAATATTAGATTGGCAACAGACCTATCCACAGAGACCTGGCAGGCCAGAAAGGACTGGCATGATATCTTCAGAGCACTAAACAAGAAAACTATGCAGCCAAGAATACTATATCCAGCTAAGCTCTCATTGAAAATTGAAGGAGAGATAAAAAGCTTCCAGGACAAACAAAAATTAAAGGAATTTCCAAACACGAAACCAGCTCTCCAAGAAATATTGAAAGGGGTCCTCTAAGCAAAGAGAGAGACTAAAAGCAGCATAGACCAGAAAGGAATACAGACAATATACAGTAACAGTCACCTTACAGGCAATACAATGGCACTAAATTCATATCTTTCAATAGTTACCCTGAATGTAAATAGGCTAAATGCCCCAATCGAAAGACACAGGCTATCAGATTGGATTAAAAAACAAGACCCATCGAAATGCTGTCTGCAAGAGACTCATTTTAGACCCAAAGACACCCCCACATTGAAAGTGAGGGGGTGGAAAACCATTTACAATGCTAATGGACACCAAAAGAAAGCTGGGGTGGCAATCCTTATATCAGACAAATTAGATTTTAAAACAAAGACTGTAATAAGAGATGAAGAAGGACACTATATCCTACTTAAAGGGTTTATCCAACAAGAAGATCTAACAATTGTAAATATCTATGCCCCGAACATGGAAGCAGCACATTATATAAGAAAATTAATAACAAAAGCAAAGAAACACATTGACAGCAATACAATAATAGTGGGGGACTTTAACACCCCCTGACTGAAATGGACAGATCATCAAAGCAAAAGATCAACAAGGAAGTAAAGACTTTAAATGACACACTGGACCAAATGGACTTCCCAGACCTATTCAGAACATTCCATCCCAAAGCAACGGAATACACATTCTTCTCCAGTGCCCGTGGAACATTCTCCAGAATTGATCACATCCTAGGTCACAAATCGGGTCTCAACCGGTACCAAAAGATTGGGATTATTCCCTGCATATTTTCAGACCACAATGCTTTGAAACTAGAACTCAATCACAAGAGGAAAGTTGGAAAGAACTCAAATACATGGAGGCTAAAGAGCATCCTACTAAGGAATGAATGGGTCAGTCGGGAAATTAAAGAAGAATTAAAAAAATTCATGGAAACCAATGAAAATGAAAACACAACTGTTCAAAATCTTTGGGATACAGCAAAGGCAGTCCTGAGAGGAAAGTATATAGCAATACAAGCCTTTCTCAAGAAACAAGAAAGGTCTCAAATACACAACCTAACCCTACACCTAAAGGAGCTAGAGAAAGAACAGCAAATAAAGCCTAAACCCAGCAGGAGAAGAGAAATAATAAAGATCAGAGCAGAAATCAATGAACTGGAAACCAAAAGAACAGTAGAACAGATCAACGAAACTAGGAGCTGGTTCTTTGAAAGAATTAACAAGATTGATAAAACCCTGGCCAGACTTATCAAAAAGAAAAGAGAAATGACCCAAATCAACAAAATCATGAATGAAAGAGGAGAGATCACAACCAACACCCAAGAAATACGAACAATTCTAAGAACATATTATGAGCAACTCTATGCCAGCAAATTAGATAACTTGGAAGAAATGGATGCATTCTTAGAGATGTATCAACTACCAAAATTGAACCAGGAAGAAATAGAAAACCTGAACAGACCTATAACCACTAAGGAAATTTAAGCAGTCATCAAAAATCTCCAACAAACAAAAGCCCAGGGCCAGATGGCTTCCCAGGGGAATTCTACCAGACATTTCAAGAATTAATACCTATTCTCCTGAAACTGGTCCAAAAAATAGAAATGGAAGGAAAACTTCCAAACTCATTTTATGAGGCCACCATTACCCTGATCCCAAAACCAGACAAAGACCCCATCAAAAAGCAGAATTACAGACCAATATCCTTGATGAACATGGATGCAAAAATTCTCACCAAAATACTAGCCAGTAGGGTCCAACAGTACATTAAAAGGATTATTCACCATGACCAAGTGGGATATATCCCTCGGCTGCAAGGCTGGTTCAACATCCACAAATCAATCAATGTGATACAATACATTAACAAAAGAAAGAACAAGAATCATATGATCCTCTCAATAGATGCAGAAAAAGCATTTGACAAAGTACAGCATCCTTTCTTGATCAAAACTCTTCAGAGTATAGGGATAGAGGGTACATACCTCAATATCATAAAGCCATCTATGAAAAACCTATAGCGAATATCATTCTCAATGGGGAAAAGCTGAGAGCTTTTCCCCTAAGGTCAGGAGCACAGCAGGGATGTCCACCATCACCACTGCTATCAACATAGTATTAGAAGTCCTAGCCGCAGCAATCAGAAAACAAAAAGAAATCAAAGGCATCCAAATCGGCAAAGAGGAAGTCAAACTCTCACTCTTTGCACATGATATGATACTGTATGTGGAAAATCCAAAAAACTCCACCCCAAAACTGCTAGAACTCATACAGGAATTCAGTAAAGTAGCAGGATATAAAATCAATGCACAGAAATCAGTGGCATTCCTATACACCAACAACAAGACAGAAGAGAGAGAAATTAAGGAGTCCATCCCATTTACAATTGCACCCAAAACCATAAGATACCTAGGAATAAATTTAACCAAAGAGACAAAGGATCTGTACTCAGAAAAGTATAAAATACTCATGAAAGAAATTGAAGAAGATACAAAGAAATGGAAAAACGTTCCATGTTCATGGATTGGAAGAACAAACATTGTGAAGATGTCAATGCTACCTAGAGCAATCTACACATTCAGTGCAATCCCCATCAAAATACCATCCACTTTTTTCAAAGAAATGGAAGAAATAATCCTAAAATTTGTATGGAACCAGAAGAGACCCCGAATAGCCAGAGGAATGTTGAACAAGAAAAGCAAAGCTGGCGGCATCACAATTCCGGACTTCCAGCTCTATTACAAAGCTGTCACCATCAAGACAGTATGGTACTGGCACAAAAACAGACACATAGATCAATGGAACAGAACAGAGAGCCCAGAAATGGACCCTCAACTCTATGGTCAACTCATCTTTGACAAAGCAGGAAAAAATGTCCAATGGAAAAAAGACAGTCTCTTCAACAAATGGTGTTGGGAAAATTGGACAGCCACATGCAGAAGAATGAAACTGGACCATTTCCTTACACCACACACAAAAATAGACTCCAAATGGTTGAAAGACCTAAACGTGAGACAGGAGTCCACCAACATCCTAAAGGAGAACACAGGCAGCAACCTCTTCAACCTCAGCCACAGCAACTTCTTCCTAGAAACATCGCCAAAGGCAAGGGAAGCAAGGGCAAAAATGAACTATTGGGATTTCATCAAGATAAAAAGCTTTTGCGCAGCAAAAGGAACAGTCCACAAAACCAAAAGACCACCGACAGAATGGGAGAAAATATTTGCAAATGACATATCAGATAAAGGGCTAGTATCCAAAATCTATAAAGAACTTATCAAACTCAACACCCAAAGAACAAATAATCCACTCAAGCAATGGGCAGAAGACAGGAAGAGACATTTTTCCAAAGAAGACATCCAAATGGCCAACAGACACATGAAAAAGTGCTCCACATCGCTCGGCATCAGGGAAATCCAAATCAAAACCTCAATGAGATACCACCTCACACCAGTCAGAATGGCTAAAATTAACAAGTCAGGAAACGACAGATGTTGGCGGGGATGTGGAGAAAGGGGAACCCTCCCACACTGTTGGTGGGAATGCAAGCTGGTGCAGCCACTCTGGAGAACAGTATGGAGGTTCCTCAAACAGTTGAAAATAGAGCTACCATACGATCCAGCAATTGCACTACTGGGTATTTACCCCAAAGATACAAATGTAGGGACCCGAAGGGGTATGTGCACCCCAATGTTTATAGCAGCAATGTCCACAATAGCCAAACTGTGGAAAGAGCCAAGCCAAGATGTCCATGGACAGATGAATGGATAAAGAAGAAGTGGTATATATACACAATGGAATATTATGCAGCCATCCAAAGGAATGAGATCTTGCCACTTGCCACGACGTGGATGGAACTGGAGGGTGTTATGCTGACTGAAATAAGTCAGTCAGAGAAAGACATGTATCATATGACCTCACTGATATGAAGAATTCTTAATCTCAGGAAACAAACTGAGTGTTGCTGAGTGGTGGTGGGTGGGAGGGATGGGGTGGCTGGGTGATAGACATTGGGTAGGGTATGTGCTATGGTGAGCGCTGTGAATTGTGCAAGACTGTTGAATCACAGATCTGTAGTTCTGAAACAAATAATGCAAGATATGTTAAGAAAAAAGAAAAAGAAGAAGATAACAGGAGGGGAAGAATGAAGGGGAGTAAGTTGGAGGGGGAGACGAAGCATGAGAGACGATGGACTCTGAAAAACAATCTGAGGGTTCTGGGGGGGTGGGGGAATGGGTTAGCCTGGTGATTGGTATTAAGGAGGGCACGTTCTGCGTGCAGCACTGGGTGTTATGCACAAACCATGAATCATGGAACACTACCTCAAGAACTAATACTGTAATGTATGGTGATTAACATAACAATAAAAAATTAAAAAAAAAAAACTCCAACCTCAACAAACACAATCACATTGGCCAAGGTTAAAAATTATTTATGTAACCTAATTTTGAAAAGGACATTTAGGAATGGGATCCTGCCTGTTGAGATCATTGGTGGGAAGATACATTTGCTCAACCTTTCTGTTCGGCTGCATAGAAGGATGTGCCAAAATACAAATGGGTATATATCAAAAAAAAAAAAAGCTGTCATCATCAAGACAGTATGGTACTGGCACAAAAACCGACACATAGATCAATGGAACAGAATCGAGAGCCCAGAAATGGACCCTCAACTCTATGGTCAACTCATCTTTGACAAAGCAGGAAAGAATGTCCAATGGAAAAAAGACAGTCTCTTCAACAAATGGTGTTCGGTAAATTGGACAGCCACATGCAGAAGAATGAAACTGGACCATTTCCTTAACACCACACACAAAAATAGACTCCAAATGGTTGAAAAGACCTAAACGTGAGACAGGAGTCCATCAACATCCTAAAGGAGAACACAGGTAGCAACCTCTTCGACCTCAGCTGCAGCAACTTCTCCCTAGAAACATCGCCAAAGGCAAGGGAAGCAAGGGCAAAAATGAACTATTGGGATTTCATCAAGATAAAAAGCTTTTGCACAGCAAAAGGAACAGTCCACAAAACCAAAAGACAACTGACAGAATGGGAGAAAATATTTGCAAATGACATATCAGATAAAGGGCTAGTATCCAAAATCTATAAAGAACTTATCAAACTCAACACCCAAAGAACAAATAATCCACTCAAGCAATGGGCAGAAGACAGGAAGAGACATTTTTCCAAAGAAGACATCCAAATGGCCAACAGACACATGAAAAATTGCTCCACATCGCTCGGGATCAGGGAAATCCAAATCAAAACCTCAATGAGATACCACCTCACAACAATCAGAATGGCTAAAATTAACAAGTCAGGAAATGACAGATGTTGGCAGGGATGTGGAGAAAGGGGAACCCTCCTACACTGTTGGTGGGAATGCAAGCTGGTGCAGCCACTCTGGAAAACAGTATGGAGGTTCCTCAAACAGTTCAAAATAGAGCTACCATACGATCCAGCAATTGCACTACTGGGTATTTATCCCAAAGATACAAATGTAGGGACCCGAAGGGGTACGTGAACCCCAATGTTTATAGCAGCATTGTCCACAATAGCCAAACTGTGGAAAGAGCCAAGCCAAGATGTCCATGGAGAGATGAATGGATAAAGAAGAAGTGGTATATATACACTATGGAATATTATGCAGCCATCCAAAGGAATGAGATCTTGCCACTTGCCACGACGTGGATGGAACTGGAGGGTGTTATGCTGACTGAAATAAGTCAATCAGAGAAAGACATGTATCATATGACCTCACTGATATGAAGAATTCTTAATCTCAGGAAACAAACTGAGAGTTGCTGGAGTGGTGGTGGGTGGGAAGGATGGGGTGGCTGGGTGATAGACATTGGAGAGGGTATGTGCCATGGCGAATCCTGTGAATTTTGCAAGACTGTTGAATCACAGATCTGTACCTCTGAAACTATAATGCAATATATATTAAGAAAAAAAAAAGAAGAAGAAGCTAGCAGGAGGGGAAGAATGAAGGGGGGGAAATCGGAGGGGGAGACCAACCATGAGAGACGATGGGCTCTGAAAAACAAACTGAGGGTTCTAGAGGGGAGGGGGTGGGGGGATAGGTTAGCCTGGTGATGGGTATTAAAGAGGGCACGTTCTGCGTGGAGCACTGGGTGTTATGCACAAATCATGAATCATGCCATACTACATCCAAAACTAATGATGTAATGTATGGTGATTAACATAACAATAAAAAATTAAAAAATAAATAAATAAAATAAAATACTACTGAAAGACACAAAATAAGTTTTTAAAAAATTGAAAGGCTACTGTATTATTCGATAACAAAAAATTCAAAATACTGTATTATTCAATAAGACTTTAGTTATTCCTAACTTAATATCTAGATTTAATCTGATCCCTGTGAAAGCAACAGATTATTTCTTTTTTTGGTGGATAAGTTGAATCATATATTGATAAGGAAAAATAAACATGTAAGAATCTCTTAAGAAAATATTGAAAAATAAAAATAATGAGGAAAAATTGGTCTTACAAATATCAAAATATTTTGTAAATGTGTGGTAATTTAATAGTGTGCTATTGAAATGACTGGAAAATCTCTGAAAGGAGCAGAAGAGGGAATGAAGAAATAGATATTCATTGAATATTCATGCAACAATTTTGTATATGAGAAAAGTATATCAGTGTGGAAAAGAAGGATTCTTCAATGCATGGTGTTCAGACAACTCTAAAGCTTCAGAAGAAAATAAATGTGAATCTCTTCTTCACACTTTACATTTATGTAAATTACATTGAATCAAAAATTTAAAACACAAAATACTAACCATACTGAGCAAAGATATGAGAGATTTTTAAAATAATCTTGGAAAGTTAAGGCCTTTCCTTTATATGCACAACATAAAACCAGAAGGTTTAAAAAAATTGATAATTCTAAAAACATAAAAATTGTAGGACAAAAATACAGTCAACTGATCTTAGACAAAGCACACAGGCGATTCAATGGAGGAAGTATATTCTTTGCAACAAACAGGGATAGAGGAAATAGACTTCCATATGCAAGAAAAGCAAATAAAAAGAAAAAAATAGACACAAACCTTATGTCTTTCACAAAAAATAACTCAAAGTGGATCCTAGACCTAATGTAAAATACAAAATTATAAAGTTCTAAAAGAAAATATAGGATAAAATTGGGGCGCCTGGGTGGCTCAGTTGGTTAAGTGTCTGCCTTCAGCTCAGGTCATAATCCCAGAGTCCTGGGATCAAGCCCCTAGTCTGGCTCACTGCTCAGTGGGGAACCTGCTTCTCCCTATCCTCTGCTGCTCCCCCTGCTTGTGCTCTCTCTCTCAAATAAATAAAGAAAAGAAAAGAAAATATAGGATAAAATCTATATGACCTTGGGCTTTGTGATAAGGTTTTAGATACAATATCAAAAGCATATTCTGTGAAAGAAAAATGGACACATTGGACTTTATTAAAATTAAAAATGTCTATCTGTTAAAGGCACTGTTAAGAGAATAAAAAAGATAAGCCATAGATTGGGAGAAAATATTTCCAAAGACATATTTCATAAAACCTAGAGTCCAAAATATTTAAAGAACTCTTAAAACCCAATGATAAGAAAACATCCAACCCAATTTAAAATGGCCCAATTATCTGAAGAGACACCTCACCAAAGAAGACATTCAGATGACAAATACACAAGTAAAAAGATGTTCACCATCATTTGTCACTAGGGAAGTGTGAATTAGATATGCTACATACCTATTAGAATGACTGAAATCCCAAAAAAATGACAATACTAATTTTTGACAAGGATGTAGAGGAACAAGAACTCTCATTGATCACTGGTGGAATTTAAAACAGAGGACAGTTCAGCTTTTTCTCACAAAGCTAAATGTGCTTATTATATGATCCAGCCATCATATTCCTGGGTATTTGCCTACCTGATCTAAAAACTTATATCCACACATAGACATACACACACAAAAAAACCAGCACATGAATATTTATAGCAATTTTATTCACAATTATTCAACACTAGAAGTGACCAAGATGTCCTTTGATAGATGAATTGATAAAACAACTGTGGTACGTCCATATAATGGCATACCATTCAGTGATGAAAAGGAATGAGCTATCAAGCCACACAAAAACATGGATGAATCTTAAATACATAATGCTAAGTGAAAGAAGCCAGTGTGAAATCTGCATACTGCACTACATACTGCATTTGCCATTTACATGACATTCTGGAAAGGGCAAAAACTATAGAGATGCTAAATTGATCAGTGACTGCTAATGGTTCAGCTCCGGGAGAGAGGGCTGAATAGGGGAAGCACAGAGATTTGCAGGGTGGTAAAATTGTTCTGTATGCTACTGTAATGGTGGCTGGATGACATTACATTTGTCAAAACCCATAGAACTTTACAGCACAAAGAGTAAACCTTAACCCATAGACTTTTCAGCACAAAGAATAAACCTTAATATGTGCAAATTTTAAAAACTTATCTAAGATATTGGGGGTGCAAAGTTGGAAAGTAGAATGTGACAGAAGAATCTAACTGTATTAGGAATGCATGGAACAATCTCACTGAAGAGGTTGAGGGGAAAGGTGCTGATCTAAGCAAATTCAGAAATGAGTAGAATCTATAAGACTAAAAGGAAAAGGACCTGTACTTAAACACTGTACTCTGGCTGATAAAGTTTTTCCCTGGGGGTACAGGTTCATGCTGAAAACAGTATACACAGATACACATATAATTAGACAATTAAGTAAATGGATGAGAGAAGGTAGGAGCCAGGTTTCTCACTGTTAGAGTAGGATTTTACAGGTAGGCAAGGGAGGAAGCTAGGAAGTGCCATGTGGTACCAGATTATAGTTTGAAGGCATCAATATGAACTCATGTTAGGCTTGATATAGATTCAGATGTTACATACAGAAATATTTATAGATATGTGCTTATATATGGGTTAGCATACACACATACATTTCCTTGTTCTGTCAGCTGAGGCCTACAAGCAAGGACACTCCAATAAAAATGAGCATACCTAGAACCTTAGTTTTGCTACCATTCTTCAGTGAAAGGAATAGGAGAAATGATTGATTCTAGCGCTGGGAAAGGATATGTACAAGATGGGCCTGGGGCATCTTGCAGTAAGGAGTGCTGAAAAAACACAGCACACAATGACAAGGGCATGTCAAAGGGACATAGGAGCAGGCTGAAAGAACTACCCCAGTGGTCGAAGCAGAACAGAGTGAGCCACAAAGTAAATAAAGTAGTATCGGATTATAAACCAAAGTATATAATAAATATTCATGAGTCCATACTGACATAAATAAATCAGTGAATAAATAAATAAACAAACAAATATGTACATAGCTACATAAATCATAAATGAGGGGAGAATAGACAAATCTGCCATGTAGAATTCCCAATAATTTATGAAGATACTCTGTTTCGAGAAGGTGGAGTCTAAGTCTCCACTCCTTAGGCGTGAGCTGCACATAGTGACTTCCTGCCAGAGTCATGTATGGAAAGAGGGACTTCACAGTGGGGAAACCTGACCACCTGGGCCAGGTGATCAAGATTGACATCAAAGGCGGTATGTCGTGATTACAGTATGTTCACTTTACAGGAAGTGATGAGAATGATACTTTACCTCCATGGTCTTCCTCCCAGTCTAACCATGAGAAAAACATCACACAAATCCTGAGGGACATTCAACAAAATACCTGACCAGTATTCCTTAAAACAGTCAAGGTCGGAAGGGGCGGGGCAAGATGGCAGAGGAGTAGGAGACCTGGATTTCGTCTGGTCTCAGGAATTCAGCTGAATAGGGACCATCCACTCTGAACACCTACGAACTCAACAGGAGATCGAAGAGGAGAGTAGCAACAACTCTCTGAACAGAGAAGCGACCATTTACTGGAAGGTAGGACGTGCGGAGAAGTGAATTTGAGGCGAATTTGCGAACACGAAACCAGCCCTCCAAGAAATATTGAAAGGGGTCCTCTAAGCAAAGAGAGAGACAAAAAGCAGCACAGATCAGAAAGGAACAGAGACAATATACAGTAACAGTCACCTTACAGGCAATACAATGGCACTAAATTCATAACTTTCAATAGTTACCCTGAATGTAAATAGGCTAAATGCCCCAATCAAAAGACACAGGCTATCAGATTGGATTAAAAAACGAGATCCATCAATATGCTGTCTGCAAGAGACTTATTTTAGACCCAAAGACACCCCCACATTGAAAGTGAGGGGGTGGAAAACCATTTACCATGCTAATGGACACCAAAAGAAAGCTGGGGAGGCAATCCTTATATCAGACAAATTAGATTTTAAAACAAAGACTGTAATAAGAGATGAAGAAGGACACTATATCCTACTTAAAGGGTTTATCCAACAAGAAGATCTAACAATTGTAAATATCTATGCCCCGAACATGGAAGCAGCACATTATATAAGAAAATTAATAACAAAAGCAAAGAAACACATTGACAGCAATACAATAATAGTGGGGGACTTTAACACCCCCTGACTGAAATGGACAGATCATCAAAGCAAAAGATCAACAAGGAAGTAAAGACTTTAAATGACACACTGGACCAAATGGACTTCCCAGACCTATTCAGAACATTCCATCCCAAAGCAACGGAATACACATTCTTCTCCAGTGCCCGTGGAACATTCTCCAGAATTGATCACATCCTAGGTCACAAATCGGGTCTCAACCGGTACCAAAAGATTGGGATTATTCCCTGCATATTTTCAGACCACAATGCTTTGAAACTAGAACTCAATCACAAGAGGAAAGTTGGAAAGAACTCAAATACATGGAGGCTAAAGAGCATCCTACTAAGGAATGAATGGGTCAGTCGGGAAATTAAAGAAGAATTAAAAAAATTCATGGAAACCAATGAAAATGAAAACACAACTGATCAAAATCTTTGGGGTACAGCAAAGGCAGTCCTGAGAGGAAAGTATATAGCAATACAAGCCTTTCTCAAGAAACAAGAAAGGTCTCAAATACACAACCTAACCCTACACCTAAAGGAGCTAGAGAAAGAACAGCAAATAAAGCCTAAACCCAGCAGGAGAAGAGAAATAATAAAGATCAGAGCAGAAATCAATGAACTAGAAACCAAAAGAACAGTAGAACAGATCAACGAAACTAGGAGCTGGTTCTTTGAAAGAATTAACAAGATTGATAAAACCCTGGCCAGACTTATCAAAAAGAAAAGAGAAATGTCCCAAATCAACAAAATCATGAATGAAAGAGGAAAGATCACAACCAACCCCCAAGAAATACAAACAATTATAAGAACATATTATGAGCAACTCTATGCCAGCAAATTAGATAACCTGGAAGAAATGGATGCATTCTTAGAGATGTATCAACTACCAAAATTGAACCAGGAAGAAATAGAAAACCTGAACAGACCTATAACCACTAAGGAAATTTAAGCAGTCATCAAAAATCTCCCAAGAAACAAAAGCCCGGGGCCAGATGGCTTCCCAGGGGAATTCTACCAGACATTTCAAGAAGAATTAATACCTATTCTCCTGAAACTGGTCCAAAAAATAGAAATGGAAGGAAAACTTCCAAACTCATTTTATGAGGCCACCATTACCTTGATCCCAAAACCAGACAAAGACCCCATCAAAAAGCAGAATTACAGACCAATATCCTTGATGAACATGGATGCAAAAATTCTCACCAAAATACTAGCCAGTAGGGTCCAACAGTACATTAAAAGGATTATTCACCATGACCAAGTGGGATTTATCCCTGGGCTGCAAGGCTGGTTCAACATCCGCAAATCAATCAACGTGATACAATACATTAACAAAAGAAAGAACAAGAATCATATGATCCTCTCAATAGATACAGAAAAAGCATTTGACAAAGTACAGCATCCTTTCTTGATCAAAACTCTTCAGAGTATAGGGATAGAGGGTACATACCTCAATATCATAAAAGCCATCTATGAAAAACCTATAGCGAATATCATTCTCAATGGGGAAAAGCTGAGAGCTTTTCCCCTAAGGTCAGGAGCACGGCAGGGATGTCCACTATCACCACTGCTATTCAACATAGTATAGAAGTCCTAGCCACAGCAATCAGACAACAAAAAGAAATCAAAGGCATCCAAATCGGCAAAGAGGAAGTCAAACTCTCACTCTTTGCAGATGATGTGATACTGTATGTGGAAAACCCAAAAGACTCCACCCCAAAACTGCTAGAACTCATACAGGAATTCAATAAAGTAGCAGGATATAAAATCAATGCACAGAAATCAGTGGCATTCCTATACACCAACAACAAGACAGAAGAGAGAGAAATTAAGGAGTCAATCCCATTTACAATTGCACCCAAAACCATAACATACCCAGGAATAAATTTAACCAACGAGGCAAAGGATCTGTACTCAGAAAAGTATAAAATACTCATGAAAGAAACTGAAGAAGACACAAAGAAATGGAAAAACGTTCCATGCTCATGGATTGGAAGAACAAACATTGTGAAGATGTCAATGCTACCTAGAGCAATCTACACATTCAGTGCAAACCCCATCAAAATACCATCCACTTTTTTCAAAGAAATGGATGAAATAATCCTAAAATTTGTATGGAACCAGAAGAGACCCCGAATACCCAGAGGAATGTTGAACAAGAAAAGCAAAGCTGGCGGCATCACGATTCCGGACTTCCAGCTCTATTACAAAGCTGTCACCATCAAGACAGTATGGTACTGGCACAAAAACAGACACATAGATCAATGGAACAGAACAGAGAGCCCAGAAATGGACCCTCAACTCTATGGTCAACTCATCTTTGACAAAGCAGGAAAGAATGTCCAATGGAAAAAAGACAGTCTCTTCAACAAATGGTGTTGGGAAAATTGGACAGCCACATGCAGAAGAATGAAACTGGACCATTTCCTTACACCACACACAAAAATAGACTCCAAATGGTTGAAAGACCTAAACGTGAGACAGGAGTCCATCAACATCCTAAAGGAGAACACAGGTAGCAACCTCTTCGACCTCAGCCGCAGCAACTTCTTCCTAGAAACATCGCCAAAGGCAAGGGAAGCAAGGGCAAAAATGAACTATTGGGATTTCATCAAGATAAAAAGCTTTTGCACAGCAAAAGAAACAGTCCAGAAAACCAAAAGACAGCTGACAGAATGGGAGAAAATATTTGCAAATGACATATCAGATAAAGGGCTAGTATCTAAAATCTGTAAGGAACTTCTCAAACTCCACACCCAAAGAACAAATAATCCAATCAAGCAATGGGCAGAAGACATGAAGAGACATTTTTCCAAAGAAGACATCCAAATGGCCAACAGACACATGAAAAATTGCTCCACATCGCTCGGCATCAGGGAAATCCAAATCAAAACCTCAATGAGATATCACCTCACACCAGTCAGAATGGCTAAAATTAACAAGTCAGGAAACAACAGATGTTGGCGGGGATGCGGAGAAAGGGGAACCCTCCTACACTGTTGGTGGGAATGCAAGCTGGTGCAGCCACTCTGGAGAACAGTATGGAGGTTCCTCAAACAGTTGAAAATAGAGCTACCATACGATCCAGCAATTGCACTACTGGGTATTTACCCCAAAGATACAAATGTAGGGACCCGAAGGGGTACGTGCACCCCAATGTTTATAGTAGCAATGTCCACAATAGCCAAACTGTGGAAAGAGCTAAGCCAAGATGTCCATGGACAGATGAATGGATAAAGAAGAAGTGGTATATATACACAATGGAATATTATGCAGCCATCCAAAGGAATGAGATCTTGCCACTTGCCACGACGTGGATGGAACTGGAGGGTGTTACGCTGACTGAAATGTCAATCAGAGAAAGACATGTATCATATGACCTCACTGATATGAGGAATTCTTAATCTCAGGAAACAAACTGAGGGTTGCTGGAGTGGTGGTGGGTGGGAAGGATGGGGTGGCTGGGTGATAGACATTGGGTAGGGTATGTGCTATGGTGAGCGCTGTGAATTGTGGAAGACTGTTGAATCACAGATCTGCACTTCTGAAACAAATAATGCAAGATATGTTAAGAAAAAAGAAAAAGATAGCAGGAGGGGAAGAATGAAGGGGAGTAAGTCGGAGGGGGTGAGGAACCATGAGAGACGATGGACTCTGAAAAACAAACTGAGGGTTCTAGAGGGGAGGAGGGTGGGGGGATGGGTTAGCCTGGTGATGGGTATTTAAGGAGGGCACGTTCTGCGTGGAGCACTGGGTGTTATGCACAAACAATGAATCATGGAACACTATATCAAGAACTAATGTAATGTATGGTGATTAACATAACATTAAAAAAATTAAAAAAAAACTGTCAAGGTCATCAGAAACTAAGAAAGTCTGAGGAAACATCATAGCCAGGGGAAGTCTGAAGACATGTAGCGGTTGAATATAATGTGATAGGACCCTGAAAAAGAAAAAGGACATTGGACAAAAGCGAGGGAAATCTGAATAATAAAGTATGGACTTTAGTTGATAATGATGTGTTAATATTAATTCATTAATTATTACAGTTGAGCCATATTCATCTAAGATGTTAATAATAGGGTTGGCTAGGGTAGGGTGGATAGAAACTCTACCGTCTTCATCATTTTTTAAAAAAATCCAAAACTATCCTAAATTTGAAAAGTTCATTGGAAATTTAGGATGGCAAAAACTCCATTAATAGTATCTAAAGAAATGTTTTTAACTCACACAATAGCAAAGGACTAATTTTTTTAAGATTTTATTTATTTATTTGTCAGAGAGAGAGATAGCGTGTAACCAGGGAAAGCAGGAGGCAAGAGGGAGAAGTAGGCTCCCCGCTGAGCAAGGAGTCCAATATGGGACTCTATCCCAGGACCCTGGGATCATGACCTGAGCTGAAGGCAGATGCTTAGCTGACTGAGCCACCCAGGCATCCCAGCAAAAGACTAATTTCTTTAACTCATAAAGAATTCCTATAAAACGTTTAAAATATCAGTAACTTACTAGAAATGTGGCCCCAGTTTAGCCAAATAGTTAACAGAAATGGAATCACAAAAGACTTGAACATACAATAATTTAAGGATCACTCATAATAGGAAAATGTAAATTAAATGACACCGAGATACCATTTTTCACTGATGAGGCGGGTCAAGCCTGATAGTGTATTTTGTTGAGGAGGAGGGAGTTCACAGAACTCTCTCCACTATTTGTGGGAATTGTTAATAGAAACTCAGTGGGTGGAGATTTGGCAATTGCTTAGTATACTGTGTAGGTGTTCATTATTTTTTTCCTTAATTGTCGAGGTGTTATTTTTTTCAAATGAGATATAATTGACATAACATTATATTAGTTTCAGGTGTACAATGTATGATTTGCTATTTGTATGTATTCCAAAATGGTCACCACAGTTAAGTCCAGTTAACATCCATCACCATGCATTGTTACAATTTTTTTTCTTGGGATAAGAACTTTCAAAGATCTCTTCTCCTAGTTACTTTCAAGTATGTAACATAGTCGCCATGTGAACATGCTAAACATCAGCACTTTTTACAATCAGGAATTTATTCTACTGAAGTAATAACCCATATGCACAAAGATTTTCATACAAGAATAATTGTAAAATTGTGTGATATCAATTCTTTTTTTAAAAAAAGCCAGATCACCATTAAGGAACTTGTTGAAGAGTTACACATATGTAAAAAGGAAAATGAAATACAATGTAGCTATTAAAAAGAATTTAATTAACCCTATGGGTACTGACATCCAACATATGCCAAGATAAAGTGTCAGGTGAAGAAGAACAAAATTCAGAATATTTTATATCTAAAAATAAGTCTTATTAGTATACATAACAACAGATTAAGAGAAATTATACCCCTAGAAGAAAAACTAGATCATTTAAAAAGTGCAATCAGAAAACAAAAAGTGTTCTCAGTAATCAAATATGATTGCAAAAATAGAAAATTAAATTGCATTCTGAATGATAAGGACACAGCTAAAGACAAAGTTGGTCCTCTGGCAAATAAACTTATGGTAATGTCTCAAAACATAGAGTAAAATGAAAAATTTAATTGAAAGTTAAAGCACTGTAAGGTGTAGCAGCTCTAACATTTATACAGAAGAGGTTTAAAAGGGAAAACTGGCAGGGGGTGGGGAGAGATAATAGGAAATTATCAAGGAAATATTAGAAGAAAATGTTCTGGAACTAAAGAAAGAAGGGATTTTTCTAATTTTGAAAGAACCCAACCAAATCCCAATAGGGGTTAATGCAAAAAGCTCACATTGAGAGAAATCTTAATGACATTCCTGAATTCCAAACAGTAACAGAAAATCCTAAAACTTCCTTGAAAGCAAAAAAGAGATTACCTCAAAAGAAGAAAAATCAATCTGATCCAGGCTTCTCATATGCAACAACGGATTCTAGAAGACAAAGGAGAAATGCCTTCAAAATTCTGAGGGAAATGGTTTGAATCCTAAATTCCCTGCCAATCTAAATGATCAGCCAAGTATGAGAGTGAAATAAAGACATTTCAGGCATTCAAGAATTCATAAAGTTTAAATTCCATTCACATATATTTTCTGAAACAAAAATGTTCAAAGATGGGGACGACTGGGTGGCTCAGTCAGTTAAGTGTCTGCCTGTGGCTCAGGTCGTGATCCCAGGGTCCTGGGATGGAGTCCCACATCAGGCTCCCAGCTCAGCAGGGAGCCTGCTTCTCCCTCTTCCTCTGCTGCTCCCCCTGTTTGTGCTGTCTCTCTCTCTCTGTCAAATAAATAAATAAATAAATAGATAAATAGATAAATAAATAAATAAATCCTTTAAAAAATGCTCAGGGATGTATTCCAGATACCCAAAAGGCAACACAAGAAAGAGAAACACAGGGACTCCCCAAATGAAGTAACTGCTGTCTAGCCATCCCAGAAACCTAACCAGACACCCAAAAACAGAAGCATGAGGATTTCCACAAAGAATGTTGTGGAGAAAAAGAAGGGGATTTCGTTCAATCAACAGCATGACTAGGAGGATACTTTAAAGATCATCAAATGTGAAAGGAATCTATTAGGATACTAGGAAAAATGAAAGGCTGCCCAAGAAAAACACAGTCCTGTCTTTAAAAGCAAATTAGGATGAGGCATGGTTATGAGCTGAAAGGGATGTAAGTAAAGATGAAGCATTCGGCTTTTACTTTCTGAGCTGTCTTCCTTAATGATGAGGGATATTTTTTTGATATATTTTTGAGGGGAAAGCACAGTACTGGTTGGCAATGAACACTATTTCCATATTCATAATATTTTAAATGATATTTATTTATTTTTGGAATAAGCTTATGGATAAGTGACAAGAGAACTAAATAATATTTAAAATGAAAACAACCATTACAAACTTTGACCGTGTCAAAGGCACAGGGGAGAGATGAATGTTAATTTCTTCTCCATACATTGTGGGCAGTAGATAATGTATAAAGTTGAGAATTTAAAAATAGAGGTTTTATTGTGTTATTAATAGAGGTAGCAATTTTAGAAACTGATTCACAGTATGTTAAGTTTGAACAATTTAATGGGGATAAGCATGTTATTTAGTGATGCAGTAATAACCATCAGAAATGCTAAAGGCAAGAGAGGTTTTATGTGTCTAACCCATAGAGGGGGATTGTGGTTTTGGAGTGAAGGGGGACAACTAAAGTTATCAATTTCTTTTTAAAGATTTACTTTTTTATTTCAGAGAGAGAGAGAGAGAATGGGCGCATGACTGGGGGTAGTGGCAGAGGGAGAGGGAGAGAGAATCCTCAAGCAGACTCCCCACTGAGCATGGAGCCCAACACGGGGCTCCATTCCAGTTCCCTGAATTCCCTGACTGGTGCCAAAATCAAGAGTCAGGCACTTAACTGACCGAGCCACCCAGGTGCCCTGGGGTTATTACTTTCTATAGGAGGCTCTACTGTAGAGTTTGAAATTATTTAACAGTGTGCATGTTTGCTTTTATAGTAAAATAAAATAAGGTCCCATAGATTATTAAACCAATGATGAGGGAATGAAAATAAAGCAGTGATCAGTTACAGCCATCACAATTAAAACAAAACAAAACAAAACAAAACAAAACAAACAAACAAAAAAAACCTCCTAATGCGATTTGAGGAAAACCAAAGTGGAAAGCCTGTATCCTAGTCCTCCCTTTGCCAAGAACTTACTTGAGCCAAGTCATTTCCTCTCTGGGGCCTCAGGTTCCTTATCAATAAAATGGAGGGCTTGAGCTTGACAATCTTTAGGTTCTTTTCAGCTCTAACTTTCTAATATTCTAATTCAAACTTCACTTTTTTCGCATTTGATAAAATCACTATCTTAGCAGGTTAAGGGTTTCCCATAGATACTTGTATTTTCGTGCTGAGAGGGCATTTATATTCAGCTGGTCTTTGATGATTCCCCACGTGGCAAGGTGGAACACTGGGCTGGAAGGCGGGCACTTCCAGCGGGTAGGATCACGGGCTTCCGGCAACATGGAAAGGAGATAGCTCCCGTGGAAAGTACTGAGCTCCATCTTTATCGACAGGGTTGTTAATGCATCCACATGGGACCTGCAGAGAAGTACTTAAGATTCATTTTCTTTCTGAAGTTGCCAGAAGCATGATGAAGGAGTTTTCGGGGAATAGACCCCAGAATCCAGAATTGAGTTCCTGAAGGGGGGGTGTGCGGTGGGGGTGAGGGTGACTTTGGCACAGCATCCTGTATAGGGAAAGGACTGAGTCTGAAGGAGGAGAAGGAAAAGACAGAGAAAATTTCACCTGCTCACTCACCCTCAAGGTCAACTGGACCCAGCTGCTGGGGGCAGGGGTGGTAGTGACAGAGCCTGTCATCTCCAGGGGCACTGAGAAGAACAGAGGCTTGGCCATGCCGTGATATTGTGATTTATAGTAAGAAATATATATTTGGTCTTCATCCCCATTCCTGGCACAGAGCTCCTAAAACTCTTGGAATCTCCTATGATTAGGTGGATAAAGGTATCTTTCGTTATGCTAATGAGGTGGCCTTTGAAAACCCCTAGGATGGGGAGAGCCAGCTGCTGATTAGAGAGTTAGAACTTTCAGTCCCATCTCCCTGCTCTGTGGAGAGCACAGAGGGTCTGAAGGTTGACTCAGTCACCAATGGCCATTGTTTTATTCATTCACACCTAAGTAATGAAGCCTCCATGGAAACCTAAAAGGGTGGGGTTTGGAGAGCTTCCGGGTTGGGGAGCCCACGGAGATCTGGGGGAGGCACGGAAGCTCCCTGCTGTTTCCCCACACCTCACCCTTCCATCTGGCTATTCCTGAGACATGTCCTTTTGTCATAAACCGGCAATGTAGTAAGTAAAATGTTTCTCTGAGTTCTGTGAGCTGCTCTAGCAAATTAATCGAACCCAAGGAGGGGGTCATTGGAACCTCTGTTGTTCAGAAGCACTGGTGATAATTTACGATTAAAGTCTGAAGTTCGGGGAGGTGAGATGTGGACGGTCTCTTGGAACTGAACCCTTACCCGTGGAACCGGGCACTATCTCCAGGTAGATCGTGTCAGAGTGGAGTTGAATTGTAGGATACCCAGCTGGTGTCGGAGAATGGCTTGGTGTGGGGGTAATTGGGTACAGAATCTGAGGTGGGCTCAGGTTATCAGTGTGCTGGAACTGCCATAAGAAAATACCTCAAACTGGGTGGCTTCGATAATGGAAATGTATTGTCTCTAACTCCTGGAGGCTGGAAGTCTGAGATCAAGACTCGGGTCAGGAGGGTTGCTTCCTTCTGAGGCTGTGAGGAAGAATCTGTTCCAGACTTCTCTCTGGGCTTCGGGTGTTTTGCTGACCATGGTTGGCATTCCTTAGCTTTTAGAAACGTCACCCCGATCCCTGCCTTCATGTCCTTGTGGTGTCCTCCCTGTGTGCAAGTCTGTCTGTGTCTAAATTTCCCCTTTCTAGAAGGACACCAGTCGGGCTTCTAGGGGCCCACCCTACTCTCCTATGACCTCATCTTAACTAATTACATCTGCCATGACCCTTGTTCTGAATAAAGGCACATTCTGAGGTCCTGGTGGTTAGGACTTCAACATATGATTTTTGGAACTACATAATTCAGCTCGTAAGAACTCACAATCGAGGTGGAGGCCAGAGCACTTCCTATTCTACAACACAGGAACTTTTCAAAAAAGGAGTGTTAGGACCAGGCGGGAAGGCTGGCTTCCACTTCATTACCTGTGACGCAAGCAATGGTAAGAGGCAGGTGACTGAAGGGCAGGAATGGCAGAGCATGGCTGGAGTGGCTGGTGGGTGAAGCGCAAAGCCAGGGGAGGGCACTGCAATAGCTGGAGGACAATAGTACATCTCCCCCTTATCCACGGGGGATGTGTCCCAAGACTCACAAAGAGTGCCGAATCCTACACATATTATGTTTTTTTCCTATATATACATACCTATGATAAAGTTTAACTTACAAATTGGGCTCCGTAAGAGATTAGTAACAAGAACTGATAATAAAATAGAACAATTACAGCAATATCTTGTAATAAAAGTTATGTGAATGTGGTTTCTCAATCTCACAATATCTTACTGTGCAGCACTCACTTTTCTTGTAATGATACGAGATGATAAAATGTCTATGTGATGAGGGGAATGTCGCAGGCACTGCGACATGGCGTTGGGCTATCACTGGCCTGGAGGAGGATCATCTGGTTTCTTACAGCGATTGATGGGGGATCACGGAAACCAAAGCAAGCAGGCCTTGGAGAAGAGGGACCACCGCACTGTCAGAACACACCAGTCAGCACAGGCGGGGCAGAATCTCCCTTCCAGGCAGTAATTACTGTAATGCACTTCAAAACAAAATAAAACAAAACTTCCTAAATTACATTGATTTTTCTCACTAAGGATTCTGAGGGGTATTGGGGGGGATGGGGATCACCGCCTCGGGCTATGGATCTGGTTCACACCTGCTACAAGGGCTCTCAGTTCTGGGACCAAGGGTTACCTAGAGTATGCTCTCCTGAGGGTGGGTGGCGGGCTGCAGAAACACAAGTGACCGAACCAAACCACACGCGCAAGTTCGAGCCCCTACTCATATCGCATCAGTTAACACCATGTTGTCATAGCAAGTCACATGGTCATCATGCATCAATGGGTCAGGCACGTGTACAGCGCATGCTCTACTGGGGGCCACTTCAGAGTCTCCCAGCAAAGGGAGTGGCTGTATTATCTCTTTCAGGAAGACAGTGAGGAGGCAAAAACAATATCCAACCTATAACACTCTGACTTTATTTCTTTTTTATTAATGACACAATGAACCCATGCTCATGGGTCAACATTTTGAAAATACAGAAAAGTAAAAAGCAAAAATAAAACCACCGCTGCTCACAATTTGGCACATTTTTTGTTTCACTATTTGTTAATAGTGACCCTCATTAACCACGTGTGTTCCTGGTCCCCCCAGCCCTACAGTTGTTCGCTTAGGCCTGGAAACCGGGGTGCACTTACTAGACTCATGGAGGAGAGAGCTTCAGCATCGGAAGTGAAAAAGATTTAACTCCCTGGAATGCCAGAACCAGCTACATGAAACTCAGTAAGAAGACGTAAAATATCCTACATTTAGGTGAGAAAAAAAAAAAAGAAGCTGTACAAGATGGAAAGATGAAAACTTAATAACACTTCCTGTGTGAAAAATCTGGGTGTTCCAATTTGTCATAAATACAACAGCAGCCAATCATAAAGCTGCCTTAAAAGATGTCTCCAAGCTAAGAGTGGGGCATGTGCGCATTATAACTGTGCCTTTGTGTGTGCGTGTGTGTTCATGATTTTAAAGGCAGGCACGCTTTCTGAAAGATCTACGAGAGACGGCTAACAGCGGTTATGTCAAGGTGGAGGAGGGGTATCGGGGAGGGAGTTCTTTACTTTTCATTTGACAGCCGTGTGTGTGGATGAATTTTTTTTTTTTAACCATGACTATATTATTTTTGCATTGTAAACATGATTTAGATTGAAAGAAAATCTACAAGAGGCGATAGAAATACTACTGGAGCTGGTCAAAGCTGTGCTCAGTTTGAGACGAGCTATTTCCCGTTATATTTTATTTCAGTAACGCAACGTGGCAGCATTAGAGAATACTCACTACGTCTCATCATAGCTGCAGTCATGGTTTAGACACAATTCTGTAACTGTGGCTTTATCATTTGACTTTAGCAGGGGCCAGGCACAGAGGCTCTGGAATTAAACTGCCTGGGCTCCAGCTGTGTGATCACGGGCAAATGACTCACCCTCTCTGGGCCTTTTTACCACTTTAAAAATGGGAATAACCATGTTATCTACCTTGTGGGGCTATCGCGATGATTCAAGGAGGTAATCACTAATATGCTTTAAATAGAGCCTGGGGTACAGTCAGTACTCTCTTTCGGTGTTAGTTATTAGCATTAGCACTTCCTCAGGTTTCTAGTAGTTTCTATGCATAATGCATAATATGTCATAGCTTTAATATGTCATAATTAATAAATCATCCCATTGTTTGGTATAGAGGTTACATATAAACAGGGGCGTGTGTTGCTATGAAGATGCCATAGACCAGTAATTCTCAAACCTTAATGTGTGTATAAAGCACGTAGGGAGCCTGTGAAAATGCAGTTTCTGACTCTGTGATGGGACCTGAGATTCTGCTTTTCTAGCAAGCTCTCAGGGGATGCTCAAGTTGTTGGTCTGTAGGCTGCACTTCGAGCAGCAAAGAAACCTGAGGAAGTGCTTGCTAATGCTAATACCCAACATTGAAAGAGCGTGCTGACAACACCTCAGACTCTGTTCAAAGCATTAATGATTACCTCCCTGAATCATCACCATAACCTTAAAGGTAGATAACACTGTCATTCCCATTTTAAAAGTGGTTAAAAAGGCCCAGAGAGGGTGAGTAACTTGCCCGTGATCACACAGCTGGAGTTTAATTCCAGAGCCTCTGCTATAAACATCTAGTGAGAATAGGAGGATAAAGAGTTTAGAAACAGTCATTGGAGAAACAAAGGGTGAATCGCCCAGGTAATATGGATATTGTGACTCTTGAATGCCTCCAAAGACTTGGAAGACTGTCACACAAAGAGAAGCTCAATTTTTTGGAGCTGTAGAATTCTGACTAACGGGTTGGAAGAGCAGGGAAGAAAGGTTTCCGTCAATACGAGGGAGGACTTTCTCACAGGTCCCGTGTACCTCCACAGCTTAGGGGTCTCTGCACTAACATCATTGGCTCGGCCAGTTACCACAGCAACAAAGCTGACACCCTTCTGCAAAGCAAGGGGGGGTGCAGGGATGTACATCCCCAGAGCAGTGGCAACCTGAAGGGCACCTTCCAAGAGAGCACATCAAGAGGAAACAAGCCTTCTGGGTGTCGTCAAGGAGGAACTCTGGAGTCCCCACGGTACCCTTCACACCCCTCTGCGGTCTTGCTGGGCCTTCTAGCGCCCCGAGCGAGTGTGGTGAGACCCTGTCTTGCAGCTGAATCCTTCTGCCCCTGAATTCTTCCTCGGCCAGACTCGCCAGTCTGCCTGCAGCCGTGCTGCTTTCTAATTCATTTTCTGGCTCCTGGTCCCAATGAACTTGCAGCCTGCAGACTGCCAAGGCAGCAGACTTCAGTGACAGATTTTTGCTCACCACGTGGCCAGGAAGGATCTGGGCATGTCCTTCAGTGGGATGTAGACACCACGTCCTCCTGCTGGCAGAAGTCAGTGGCACCTAACTTCCGTCCTCAAGTGGCAGGTCTGGCTCTCCGTGCACCGGGCGGGAGCAGCTGTGCATCTGTGGGAAAGGAAGAACACCGCTCCCTGTCCCCAGTCTGCTTGGAAGCTGATTATCATTAGGGTCCTTAGGCAGCTTTTGAAGAACCGGGGAAAGAGGGGAAGCGTGCAGGGAGTGAGTTGGAGGCCTTCAAGGACAGCATACTGTCTGAATGGAGCAGTACCTATGAAGCCTCATAGAGTCTGGCCTGGGCGGAGGGGGTTGTCACAGGAGACACCCTCTCAGTAATATCCAACAGCAGGACCACTTTTGTCCTGAGAGACAGCTCTAGAGAGAGCTATGCTCTCTGGGATGCAGACCAAATATATATTCCAGAACAATCCCTCTCCTTCTCAACCCAGCACAAAACCTACCAAGCAGAACCTTTTCCTCTCCTGCTGGTCATTTTTGCAATGAGACAAACTGGATACAATGTTAGAGAGACATTTGCAGAATTAAAACTCAAGACTCCTGTCCTTCTTTGTGCTGTGTAAGGCACTAAAATGAGAAGACAGGGTCAGGAAAGCAGAAGTCCACCCTACTGGTGTTCACAGACACTGCCATGAGAGACATCGGGAGAGCAGGAAGCACACACACACACACACACACACACACACACACACACACACCATTCTGTCTTGTCCCACGGTTGGGTCAGGTGGCCAGTCTTTCATATGTATATCTTCTGGTGGTGAATCTCTGAGAGCAGAAGTTATCCCCTGTTTGTCTTGTATGCCCCGTGCATGGTTCTGAGCCCCACACAGAGCTGGTTCTCAATAAAACCTTGCTGAGTGACTAGATCTCTGAATCAAAGGGAAGGGCAAGGAAGGGCCAAGAAGGAGATAGGAGAATAGTAGTGTGGAACACTCCAGCACAGGGTCTGGCACATGGTAAGTGCCCACCCCTCATAACAGTGGACCACATCGTTAGGTGGCCCTTCTTTTCCATTACCATCTGAGAAATGTTCATCATTTCTCTCAAGGCCAAAGCATAGGAACAGTAAGTAAATCAGCTGAAGGTACTTCTTAAGCACACATTGTATTCTTCCCTGTGCTCAATATGGTCAAAGTATACATAGCCCTCAGCTCAGAATGACTCATTTTGACATGACCAATAGCCTTGGGATGGCGTAGGCTTCTGATGAATCTTCATTTAATGAATGAATGTGAAGCATGACTAATAACAGGACTTAGCATAAAGCCTTCTATTTAGTGTATTTCCAACAGGGGAAAAGGAAAGATGTGAGGAGAAAAGAGAGAAGAAAGGAGGGATCCCCAGCTGATACCTAATTCAGCCTGAAGGAGTTCAGAGCTGAGCTTGTGAGCTGGGCTTCTGGCCAGGCAGAACTCTAGCTTGACTCCTGGTGGTAGACACACACTAATGGGGTGGAGGGTCTCACCAGCACCCCACTGCATGTCCCCACTTATTGTTAGGTTCCGTGCCTCCTCCAGCCCTCCCTGGCCTCACACGGATCTCCCTCCCCTTGAGTCTCTTACAAACACACTTTTTAGACAATTAAATGCTTAATTTGGTAAAAGAAGGGTGTGAAAGCGATAGTTCACACGCACATCTGATTAGTATTGAGTGGGACAGATTGCAGAAGGCCCAGCTCAGATGCATAAAGAGAAGAAAGCTACAGCTGGAGAATCACGCTCTTCACTGAAACGGGGAAGGTGATGGGTGGTAGGCTGACCTTCCCACTGTTTGCCAGGGACTTTGCCTTATGGTCCCCCCACATGGTCACATTATATTTTTGCTGTCCTGAACGGGAAGTTCACAAAGCTCTGTGTATGGTTTGGTCTGTGGCATCTTCCAGAGCTGGGGCCAGGGGGTCAGGGGAGGGCCAAACAGTGGGTTGGCAGAACCCAGAGATTGGACCAGTCCTCAGAGCCTAAGAAAGGTGCAGGTCCAAGCACCAGGTAACAGAAGACTGACCAAACAGAAGAGTAAAAGGAGATTGCCTACTTCCTGAATAAAAAGAAACCTCAGTCACCCAAGTTTGGAAATAGATTAAATTTAACAGATACCACTTACTGAGAATTGACTATGTTCCAGGCACTGTGCTGTTTTGTATACATTATCTCAATTAAGTGCTATAATAATTCTGTGATATAAGTATTAAGGTTTTTACTTTATAAGTGAAAAAACTAAGGAGAAGAGAGATTAGGTAAACTGTCCGAGATCATAAACCTAGTATATGATGGAGGCAAGTCTGTGACCCAGGTCCATCTGCATTCAAAGCCCATGCTTGTGGCTACTCCACCACCATCAGCCTCCAAGCAAGAGGAGTGGTAAAACCACTCCTCCCAGCCTCTCACCCCCAAGGCTCTGCTTCCCCTTGGGAGCTCACTAATGGCCAAAACAGCCTCTGCCTAGTGGTTTCAGGTGATCTGACTTCCTATTACATTTCAGCCCAAGTGGAAACCCTGAACCCTACCTCTTATAGCTAAAACCAGACCATAATGTTGAAATAAGATTTTACCTGCTGTTCAGGTTTCCACCACAACCTCCCTGCAGTCCGGGTGGTCTTATTTGTTTTTAATGTAGTAGGTGCTCTATAAATGTTTATAGCATGGCATTAGGTAATCAATTACAAAACAATTTTGAGACTTCATTGTTCGAGCGCTTCCTACTGACTAGTCTGCACCCTTCTGGTGGAGAGCATCAAAGCACCCCTTACAACCCAGGAGCATATGTGTAGCTCTCGTAGTATAAAATATGGTCCCTCTGATACCTCCAGAGAAGCAAGTGCTGTTATGTCCCCAGCTGGCCAATATAAAGCTGGCACCTATGGGACTGTCCAGAGGGATAGCCTCACCCTTCAAGACCAACCCACAGACAGTGGATCATGGGGTCAGTGCAGGCAGCAGTGGATGGGAGGAAGTCTTTCAAATATCTCCTGGCACACAGGACAGTGGGAAGAAACCAGGAGGTAGCCCTAAACCTGCCAGCTAGGATTTGGGAGCTTAGACCAGGGCAGGGAGATAAGCACATGACCAGTGAGCACAGCATTTTGAAATGTAGTCTGGGAAGACATTTAACATGAGGATGGGGATAGGTGTTCGAGTTGGGAACAATAAGGGACCCTGTTATGTGTGCACAGCATTCAGGTGTAACAATGGATAGGTTCAGTGATGAGATAGAACCCACAGGTCAGGGACAGAGGAGAAAAAAAGGCTGAGAACAAGACAAAATCTCAAAGATGTCAGGATCCCAGACACAGACTCAGGGTTAAAACAAATCTCTGGAAGGCTTGAGGTCAACAAGGGCCTGCCACATGTCAGGAGGAGCTACAACCCAGAAATGGGACTTCATCATAGAAGATGAGGCAGGTGTCTACTAGGTCAAATGAAAGTAATGGGAGACACTGATTTAAGAAAGGGGGTGAATGCCCTGGTTCATAATACAGGACGCTTGAGATGGGACTGCAAGACTGATGGAACCCCAAGCCAACGAGTCACACCGATCTGGGACTCCTTACAGAGAGCACCTGCCTAGAGCGAGACATGATCCCTGATCCTGGGAGAGCTGAGCTTACCTGCAAGGGTTAAATAGTCCAGTTATAGGGGAGGGCTGCTGGAGCCAGGATCTGAGCAGGAAGCCCATCTTGTCACTCTTCTTCTGTCCAGTGCGATATCAGCTGACGAGCAGCCAGCTGTGGAAACCCAATAGACATATAACATGGACATGTCAAGTAAATCAATCTCCAATTGACCTGGACCAGCCGTTTCTGCTTCTCATCCTAAGTGGGTGCCACTCAGGAGCTGGTTGACAGCACACATCACAATGTCATGACCTTCCCACAGATGCCTGGGTCTTCATCTTTACTGTGCCAGGCTCTTCTCCCTGGGGCCAGAATGGTTTCAGGAGTGTGTGTGGTCTGAAAGCAGTCTGAGCCCTACCAAGGAAACCTTTAGGTCAGAAGCCATGCCATGTCATGCCAGTGTCCTCAGCAGGCTCGGAAGACAGTTATTTCACTACCAAGAGCATGCAACCCAGCACTTGGCCATTAGGGGTCAAGCCACCAATCTAGAAATTTCTGCTCCTTCCTCAAGAGTCTCTAAAGTCTCCCCATACCCTTGCCAGGAAACTGGAGGCTGAACCCCCACCACTGGCCCTAAGGCTTCTCTCTTCCACCCTGCTTTGCTCTGGGCTAATCCCAACCTCGCCATCCAAGAGACAGAGAAGCCCCCTTCCCTACCAAGGGTTGGGAACCCTGGCCTGGACATGGTCAGTCCCTTCCCCAGGAGCTGGGCCCTGGCACTACAACCCAAGGAGACTGTGAGGTTCTGGAAGGCAAGGCCTCCCATAGACATCTAAGTAGAGTATGGGCCTGGCACTGGGGAGGGGCCCCACAGGCTGAGGGATGAAGTAATGACTGAGTAAATGAATGAAGAAACAGATGAATGGAAGTTATCCTTATCCATGAAAAGTTTTGCTGAGAAGATGCGTCCAGAGCAAGAGAGTTTTGTTTCGTTTTGTTTTTTGCTGCCAGTACCCAGACTTTCATAGAGTGTGAGTGTGCCCTGATGAGAGAAAGGCAGGGATCTATAAGCCACTATTACCAAGTCATTAATCAATCAGGGATTTATGTCCCACTCTCTGATCACCCAACAAGAGAACTCTCTGGCAGGATTTCAAGTCTCTTTTCTCCTTCCAGAGGTCAGTGTGAGACAGTTGCTTGATTCCTCCTGCTCCTCTTCCCCCTTCCTCCCAACAGCCTCAATGCACTACACACACACACACACACACACACACACACACACACACACACACAGCCACTCACAACATCCTTAATTCCACCCACCCAGCATTAGGCCTCCCTCTTCTCTCCTCTGTCATTTTTGTGTCTTCAGATGCCACTAGAATGAGGTTCTTCATCATCATTTGGGCCAGGCTCAGTGGTGGCTTGTGGCTGGCAGACAAGGTTAATTGTTCATCCTGAAACCCATTCATTTTGCTATTTGTTGTTCCCCAACTCTGCAGACCACACAATGACACAACAGCCTGTGGAGGTGCTAAAGTGATGGGGCCTCCTTTGGGCAGAGAAGGGGGGGACAGTCTGTGGGCCCTGGCAACTCTAACTCTGTGTATAGCTCAGGGAAGGCAGTACCATTGAGACACTGGTGGTCACAGATCCCATAGGCCAGCCAGGGTGGGCCAGCACTCAGCAGTCTGGAAAGGAGGCCAAGCCCTTCCCCCACAGCCCAGTCTTGACTAGATGTGAGCAAAATGAGTCTGAGCTCAGTAGCCTGCAGACTTGTGGCCTGGCCCAAAGCTCTGCTGGCCTCTCAAAGGAAGATCAGGTTCAGTTATGAGTTCCAGACCTGTCCTGCCCTTGGCTATCTCTGGAGACATGGGCAGTTCCTTTGACTTTCCTCCATTCCCACCCCAGATACATGGAGCCCACTCCTAGGTTGCTTTCCATTGTCATGGCCCTTCACACCAGCCCCTGAGAGAGGAGAATTGTGGATGAGCCACTGGGAGAATCCCCATCCCACACCCAACTCCCAGCTCTAGTGGAAGCGCCCTTCCTTTGGACAATAAAACTTTGAGCAGAACAGAGGGGCAGCAGGAGGGCAGTTTGAGGAGGGGATGAGACTATTCTGTACAATGACCATGGTAGAGGATAAATGACCCTATGCATTGGTCAAAACCCATAGAATGCTAAATCTCAAAGAGTGAATTTTATAGTATGCAAAAAAATTAAAAATATAACAGCCTTGAATCATAAGGATGAGAGGCAAAACTAGGGGGATTGTAAGCAATGCCAACCTTTTGCTTCCTGGGCCTGTGTATCTGAAATCTAAGAGAAATAGCATATGGACCACATATTGCAGGATAGTGCCCACTTCTTGCAGGGTGTCATGTCCCAGCTGGTGCCTGGAATGGAGTCTTCCTGCTCTCTTTCTTGCTTCCGGTTTATGGCTGGAGGACATAATCCAGGGCCTTCTGGTGTGTGATACTAAGGGCGTGGGTATTTTCAGGCTCTGGACCTATCTGAAGAGTTTATCCCTCCCTATGTCCATAACCTTCTGGTCCTGCTCCTTCCAAGATTTTAACCACCCATCCCATCCATTGGGATTGGGAATGTGTGGATACACACCTCAGCTTGGGATTGGGGTGCTTAGGAATGTGTGGATACTCACCTTAGCTCGTCTCTCCTTCCAGGCAGAACTGGCTGACTAGGAGGACTTCCCCTGCCCAGTGGTGTTTCAGGCCACCTCTGAGTGGAGATGTGTAACTCCCCAGCATTTGCCTGTTGGTGGTACTGACAGATGCTGCTGGAACCATCTGAAAGCTAAACTCTAAGTTTTCCCATTGTTACTTAAAAGGCAGCAGAGAACTTCCCCATGGGGTCAGAGGTACTACGTGATATTCAATAAGACAATCTGCTAGCCAAGAAGTAGTTTTGTTTCCCATATATTATCGGTTCTCCACTTTCAAATACACAGTAGACTCTGTTTCCTGGCCTCTTGTTGGTTGGGTAGGACTCTGTGACTTGTTCTACCTAGTGAGAAATCATGCATACCTCCTTGGAGGCTGAGGATTTAATTACTGGTATGAGACCCTCCAGATCTCCCTTGCCCTCTGGGTGTGACTGGCATCATTTGACATGGTGACTACTTCATCGGCTTGGGCCCCTATGTAACTGTGACGATCACAGCGCCTCCCGGAACCCTCCCCTGACTAACCCTCAGTGGAAGATGGCAGTGAATAATCAAGATATAGATCTTTTTATTTTAAGCCACTGATCACAGGAGTTGTTTGTTACTGCAGCATAACCTAGCATGACCTGACAGATACAGATGCTGAGGTGGTCACAGTCTCTGAGGTCATGGGATCGATTAATCATGGCCGGTTACAAGAGCTGCATGTAAGACCCTTCACTGAGTCCCAACCACCACGCTTACGAAACCACCTATGATGAAAACCAAAACTGCTTTGCTTCTAGCTGTGCCCAGGGCCATGTCACTCTAATATTCTTCTGTCGCCAAGGATGCCAGGGCCCATTTTGAGTGAGCCCCATCTACAGCATTCTTGGCCCAGAGGGTGGTATCTGTAGAGCATGTAAAAAAGGTTCTGGCATTTCTCTTACCATCTATTCCTCAAGGCAAGGGAGAGACAAGAGTCTTTTGAGGCCTGTCAAGGGATATAGCAAGAGGGTGGGTCTTTGAATTCCCTTCTCTGCATTACTGCAGAGCTTTCTGACCTTTTGTTTTCACCCAGCATGGACCAGTCTTCAGTAGAAGTTTTTGTTAATAAAAGCATCCAATTGTTGGAATCCAGCTGACTATCCATGCAGGCGCACAGCGGGTACGGTGTCTGACGGGCTCACCTATGACAATAGAGTCTGCCTCATTTAAAAGGATGTTTCACTCTCATTAGTTAAGCACTTTCAAAATGTGTTACCCCAGTTACCCCAGATGATGGACCTACAATTACTTCCAGGCACAACTTTTTCTTTTGTATCCTGCTCATTCGTTTCCCCTTCCAGACCATGTTGAATCCAACTCTTGCTTATTCAGAGAGTGACGTGAGGTGGGGGCAGGGTGTCAGCCACTTCTGTAGGCAAGAGAGGCACAGGGGGACTACTACAAAGGGGTCCCCAAGTCCTCCAGCTCACAGATGTCTCCATCCCAGGATCACATGTCCCACCCACCAGCACCCCTGGTTTGTGAGGTTGTGAATTAACTAGTGTGGTCATTTAGAAGCCAGAAGACTCACTCCCTGAAATTTTTAAAGGTGTATCAGCCCAACAGCCACAAGGAAGGAAAGATTATTTACTTTAAGGAGAGATTTTTGATGTTTGAGCTCAGGTTCGGACTCTTGCCTAGGCTATCAGATGCTCTCCTGAGAACCCACTGTCCCCATGTCTCACCCCCTTCCTTGCTCTGTGGCAGGGGCTACAGGTCCCCAGGGCTGTGCCATCACTGGGCTTGTGGACACCTCAGGTGAGCACAACAGGTAATCGAGGAGCTGCTCCCTCTCTCTGTACTTACACATTCCATTTGGGCCTAGGACCAATTCCACACACCCCGAGGCCCTGCTCCCTACAACTAGTTTCTGGAACCAATTTCTCTGTCAGCCAAGATTCTGCTGCAACAACAGAAACCCATTCTGACTGACTGACTGAAGCAGGGGTAAAAAAAACAACCATAAGGAAAGAGGGGAGTATGTGTCTGTGTGATTAATTGGAAGGATCCTGAGGCAGCTCACAGAATTGAGGAATGAAAAGCCGGCCTTGGATCTTGGATCTCAGGGACAGGGCTGTTCTATGCATCTCAGCAGCAGCGGGAACCAGGAGGCCTTCTCAGACACACACCAACCCTTCTTCTTCCTTTGCCATACAGTTACACTTCCCAGAACGGGATATGAGATTGGTCCAGCCCGGATGTGTTCAGTCCTGGGAAGAGTCAGAATCTGTTGCCAGGAGAAGGGGAAGAAATGGGTGGCCATGTAGGAAAGCCTCAACCTCTTCACCTGGCCCCAGGCCACACAGCCTCCCTCTCCGGAGCATTCTTCTTCCCACCCAGCTGGTGACATGTGGGTGGGGGGCCAGGATGCTGGGCAGTAAGCTGGCCCTTTGTCTAGAGGAGAGGTTTGCATCTCTGAGACCCTAGAAAAGGGGACCCCTGGGTCACTTGTCCTGACCCTGCCCACAAGGAATTCCTCTAAGCCTCTCTCCACCAGCCCCCAGATTCTCCTGCCTTCACTTACAGAACAGGTTTCCCAAGCATTGCTGGAGCCTGGAGAAGAGTGACAGACCAGAAGGGATTCTTCCCCTAGATGCAGGGCTGAGATCTGGGCTCTCTCATTTCCAGCCCTACTAGTAGCTCATAGTCAGGAAAGATAACAGTCTCTATTTCCACTGGGTGGGATTAACAGGTAAATGAACCCCTTTAACACACTTGGCAAGAGGGGCGGGTTTCACACAGGAAACTCAACACTTAGCCAGCAACAGCCTCTCTTGGGAGGACGGAACTCATTTGAGTTCACTGACAGCATCAAATTTCCTCACTGGAAGTGTGAAACTCACTTCTCTGACAACATGCATCCCCTCAGACACAGCACAGGGAGGACTGGGCTCCAGGGAGCACTACACTTTGGAGGAGAAACACCCATAAAGCTCCATATCCCAGCCTGACAGAGTTTTGGCAATGGTCCATGGCCAAGAGGCTTGTGTGTTTCTGGAGATTTGTTTGTGTGACCAGTGGCTCTGTCCCATCACGACCAAATGCCCATCTCCCCACAGGCCAGAGCCTGGTCCTCACAGCAACCCAGCCCCTTGCCAGTGCTACCATGACCTTCTAGAAGTAATGCTGACAGGAAACAGCCTCTCTAGGAATCTGCAGCGAGGCATTTCCTTCATGGCGTAGGGTAACTAAATATCTGAGCTGCCCCTCCTTGCTAAAGCCCGTACTGGTTCCCCCTGCCTCCACGCCTGTTCCCTGTCTACACCTGAGCTTCCTTCCCCCCCTAACACTTGGATCCCATGCCCTCCACTATTTACCTTTCCAGGTCATCCCCTCCCCTTCCCTACTCATGACATCCTCAGCTCCTCTCCCCAGGGGAAGGGGCTACTTTTCGGTGCCCCAGCTATCCCCTATTTCTAAGAGCACCTTAGCATTTTTGGCAATGAGTCACTTAAGTGCCTACCTTCTCCAGTACACTGAGTGCCCCTCCAGGGTAGATGTTAAACATCTCTCTATCCCAAGGGCCCAGCCCAGTGCTTGACATAAAAGTCACTCAAAGCATTTATTTCACGAATGGGTGCACAACCCATACCCCGTGTTCCCCGGACAACGCTGTGAGGCAGGACCCAGCGCAGGGGCCCTGTCCTCAGTCCAACTGGACCCACATCCCTGGCTTTACATAGCTTCCTCTTCTCCCTTCCCTTGCTGCCACTTTGTGGATTTTCAAATCATTTAGAAGCTTTAGCTTTCTACCAGCAACCTCCTCACACTGTCTCTGGTGACAGAGAACAGTGGATTGGGAGGAGAGTTATGAAATGCATCTTTCTGTTTTTAGTAAATTCTAAGTTTGGTAAAGCCAGGTAGCAGAGGAAGCTGGGAAGCAGTGGGGGATGACAGAGAGAGACGAGCAGACTGGCCTGTGTCTCCATGCTGGCTCCGCTACTCCCCTTCCTGATCGTGGGTTTTTCCAACTATACAAGAAACAAACCTTCCTCAAAGGCTTGCTAGGAAGTTGAATGGCAGAAAATAGGTTAAGTACCTAGTAGTTCCTGGCACATGAGAAGCAGGTGACTGTCCCGAATGTAAGTAGTCAAGAGGCTGGCTAATGAGAACATCCATAAAACCTAGGAAAATCAGCAACATGGAATCTTAAGAGGAACTTGTGAGAAAATGCCATGAGCTCATTACTAAACTTTGCTATCAGAAGCTCTCTCTCCCCTGCAAAGGCCAGAGACCCTACTGCTTCCCCAGGAAGGCCCAGCCCAGAGCCCTGAGGGCAACAGTGACTGTTGATTCTGGGGAAGAAGCATCTTGTGTCAAATAAAGCTGCACATACACGCATACTTCATGAGACAGCAATTTCATCCAACACATTCATAAATTTATCAAAAATCATGTACGAGATTATTCATAGCAACACTGTACATGAGAGCCTAACACTTGAAAGTATCCAAATGACCATTAACGGAAGGATGGGAAAGTAATAGTGGTGTATTCATTCAATGGAAAACTGCACATCAGTGAGAATGAATGAACTACAACTACATGTGTCGATGTGGATGAATCCCACTATCGTAATATTGAGTAAAAGAAGCCAGGCACAAATGACTACATGCTCTATGCTTCTATTTACATAAATTTCAAAAGCAAGTGAATCACATAGATGCTGTTAAAAGTCATGAGCGTATAATGGATCAAGAAAAAGTGACACACACACACACACACACACACACACACAGGAATAGGATTCAGCCATTCAAAAGAAGGAAGTTCTACCATTTGTGACATGTATGGACCTAGAGGGGATTATGCTAAGTGAAATAAGTCAGACAAAAAAAGACAAATACAATGTGGTCTCACAAGTGAAATCTAAAAAAAACAAAAACAAAAACCAAATTCATATAAACAGATCAGATTTCTGGTTGCCAGAGTCAGGGGATGCGGTCAGTAGAGGAATTTGGTGAGCGTAGTCCAAAGGTACAAACTCCAGTTATAAAGTAAGTCCTGGGATGCAATGTACAGCATGGGGACTATAGTTAACAATACCGTATGGCATGTTTGAAAGTTGCTGAGAGTAGATCTTTAAAGTTCTCATCATAAGGAAAAGAAATTTGTAACTATGTGAGGTGATGGGTATTACCTGGACTTATTGTCGTGATCATTTCACAATATATACATATATCAAATCATTATGTTTATACGTTAAACTTAGATAATATTATATATGCCAATTATATCTCAATAAAACTAGAAAAAAGGTCAAGAGAATAGTCATCCTTGGAAGGGGGAATATTGACAGTAAGACTGTATCTTCCGGGGTACTAGTAATGTTTTGCTTCTTGATCTGGGTGCAGGTTACATGCATGTGTCCAAATAATGAAACCTTACCAAACCAGACATTATTTCTGTGATTTTTTTCTATATGTATGTTATACTCCAAATGTAAAAAATTACTAGACTATTGCCACACACACACACACACACATGCACACGCACACACACACAAAGATGGCTTATGGCAAGGCCTCTGATAGAGAAGTCATGTAGGATGCCCAGGTGAAACACAGTTCCTAGATCTGTGACAATATGATTCCCCTGCCATGCCAAATGAATGCAGCATTTTCCTAGTGATGACGCACTATCTAATTAACTGCCTGGAGCCAAAGAAGAAGGCTTTGGGATGAATTCTGATTCCAGGATTCTCTTACACCTGCTCTGCGTTGTGGGCTCTGATTCTGGTAAAACACTTTACTCCACATGATTGGGCAGGTTGGGTTTCAGGTCTGCTCAATGAATTTAAAGAAGATAATCCCTGTCTCCTCCAAATTTTAGATACATCAGCCCATTGAGAGTTGATGTCAGCTTGGTTTTAGATAAACTACAGGCCTGGGCCCCTCAATCTGAAATACTCTCTGAGGTTCATTTCCCCTAATTGGAAATGCAAGTAAAGATAACCTAAGGCCTGGAATCATGTATTGATCTTGTCATCAACAGTTTATACCACCGACAGAAATCAAACCTGGCCCAAGTCGTACAGTCTCATTATTGACCCAAGCCTATTTAACTCTCTTTCAAAGACTTTAGTGTTAACTCAGACTGCAAAACATGCCCTTATTTCTTACAAAATTACCAATGACATGAAAAATACCTGTGCCCTACTCCCATTCTGATAGTTTTTAGATGATTTCAATTTATTTTTGTCTGCTGAAGCAGAAGAAGATGGTCAGCATCTGTTGCCTAAAGATGACATAGCATTTCCCAGGAGGGGGCCTCATGAAGCAGTTTCTGTCACTAAGAACAGCTAATGACCAGTTATGTCCGTGGCCGACCCAGCAGCCATTCCCAACCCCCTTCTCCCTTGCCAATTTTCACTATGAGAATATGAAGAGTTAAATACTTTCCCATCCTCTGCCACAGCTAGAAGTGGTCATCCTACACAGTTATGGCCAAGGGGACTTTAGCAGAAGTTTTCTAGAAGGTTGTTCTGTTGATTAGTGGGAAAACTAGCTGGCATCTCCTTTATTATTTCTTCCTGCATTGACTATGAATGATGTGTGGAAGAGCACCTCTGGATGCCATAAGTCAACCTGCTAAGGATTGGGAGGAGGGAAAACAGAAATGGCACACACTGCCTGCCTCCTCATGTGAGGGACATGGTGGAGATATGAGCCAGCATATTTAGTAAAACAGGAACATAAACTATCCAGAGAGTAAAATTTTAGTAGTCCACTTCCTGTGGGTGCCAGCATATCATGCAGAACTATCTGTAAACTAGACCCTCATTTTTGATGGGGTGAGGGGGTCAGTTGTTCATAGGGAAATTCCCATGATGCCATAGATATGTCTGGAGGGAGAGGGGGCAATGCAGCTGAACTCTGTGCTGTAGGGATCTGAGTCACCTGCAAATTCAACTTACTTGGACCTCCTATAGGACCTGCTTGAAATTGATCATTTGGTTTGTATCCTGTATATTTTCACTTGATAATGAATTGTGTCTATGCATGTCTAACCTTATGATTTGAAGGGTCCAATGACACTCAATTCGTGATGAGCAGCTCAGATCACATGGAGGACCTAGGTCTGACATTCAGGAGGCACCAGGGCCACATAGCAAGCAAGAAGCTATTTGTCAGAAGAATAAATGTCTATAGAAGAGAGATGAGTTTTCTCCAAAATCCAAAAGCTCTACACAGTGATTCTTGCCAGAAGACACATAAAACTTCAAAACCTTTGTGTGATGTGAGATCTGCTAGGTCATAGGGATCAAGCAGCAGAGGAGCTTGCCCTGAAGCCTGGACCTTCTGCAGACCCTTCTCTTTCTCTGAGACCCACTCACAAATTTCAGTTTGCTTGATAAATGGGTCTGAACATCATACTCCGATGTGATATATGTTGCCCCCCAAATCTAAAGAAGCCCACCTCCCCCCATCCCCCCAAAAAATGTTGTTCCATTATCTTTAGTGGTAGATGATACAAGGTACAGGCACTTATCTTTCACACTGAAAGGCACATCCCATATGATCTAGATCATAAGGATTCCAGACATGTCACTGAAGTTGTAGGCCCTCGAAATCTTATGGGATTTATCTCCCATTCTCTGCCACTAATGTATCTTACTAAAACTTCTAAGGTACTTGATACTTTCCGATTTTCAAGACCAGCAGTGACCAGTGTGGTATTTTGTGGATTGTCAAAATGATTAATATCTCTGGGTTAGATTATAGCAAAGAATAGGAGAGTTGGCATAGACCGTGGGAAACAATGAAGGTGTACTGTGCCCCTTGCCAGGTGAAAGAGAACCTTCTTGTATTCCTTGTAAACTGATATGGTGTTAAAAGCATTTCCTACATAAATAGCTATGTAATGGGTTCCAGGGGTTGTTTCGACCTGTTCCAGGAGAGATTCTACATCTGGAACAACAACTGCTGTTAGCACACCATTCAGTTTCCACTGTTCCAATCATTCTCCAAGATCCATGTACCTTCTGCACAAACCAGCAGACCAAATTCAGTGGGTCTGGCTGTTGGGTCGGCCAAGGGCATAACTAGTCATTAGCTGTTCTTAGTGACAGAAATTGCTTCATGAGGCCCCCTCCTGGGAATGCTACATCATCTTAAGGCAACAGATGCTGACCATCTTCTTCTGCTTCAGCAGACAAGAGCAGAATTACCACCCCTTCATCTTTTAAGTCTTTAATGATAAATTTACCCTGAGATGTGGTTTTACTTTTGGCTTACTATCCTAGTCACAGGAGGGCAAGTTCCAGAGGCTTCTGCTTGGCCTTTCTGACCATAAGAGTCCTGATTTCTTGGATCAGAGAGCCAATGTGAGTGTTCTACTAGTGGTTGAGTGGGTCTATTCTAATTATATGTTTAAAAATGGGAAAATAAACATAAGGAGGATCTATAGACCATCAGATTGCTTACTATGAGACAGAGTTGGACCTGATTTATCATAAGCCCTCCATAAGCTCCACTCTGCCAGTGGACCACCTTGGCATTTTGGGTCCTTAAGGATTAACATTAAATCCAAGCCAGTGTCTAGGTAATTCCCGAAAGATCTCAATATTACCCATTAGTCTGTGTACAATCATCCAAGTAAATGGCTTCATATCCCTTTGGAGAATTTGTGGAGGCATACATGCAGGTAGTATTGTAGGGAATTATCTCAAGAGAACTCAGTCTTCCCTGCAACCCAGGAGATGTGGGTCTGTGAACTGACTTAGGCTTTGAAACTGGGTGGGGCTACCAGGATTCTCCATTGTGGCACCTCTCTCTAGCTTTCTGACCAACACTTTGTAGTTTTTCCTGCTATATGAATTAAGTAACATTTTAGTAGGCTGCCCATATATTTCATTCCTAGGGACATTGTGATCAACTAGGCACTGCCAAAAATCTCTGCAGATTAAAACTGTGCAGAAGATGATTATGATCTCATCCTTGCTGCTCATTATGGTAATTTTGTCCACCTTGTCTCTGGCATTTTGGTATTATCACTTGGTTTCTGCTACTTCAGAATTTATCAACCTCAGCAAAATCAGGAAGCCGTCTCAGCAGCATCACCTTCCAGCCTACACATGGCCACAACCGAGCTATTCTAGACTTTTTAGTGTTCCCTCGCTAATGCTCTTCTCAATAACTTAATCAGGGAAGTGCAACCTGGACCCTTTCTGTGGATTTAGTGGGGCTGTTTAGTAAGTGTGAAGCTAAATCTATCCCAACATCCTTATGTTCTTAAGCATTTTGATTCTTTCCTCTGTATTATGTGAGGGAAGTTTGAGCATCTAAGCATTACTGAGCTCAGGATTCATTCAACTAACCAAGAATCATATAGATAAATTCAGCCTGATCCACTGCTATAGATAACCCTTCTTGCTCTATTACCTTATAAATCATCCCCAGACTATTTTCCAGGTCTCTGCTTATGTAAATTAGAAAATCTTGCAGGTTTTTTTTTATGTATCAGTTATTTCCTTCTGGGATAGACTTTGCACCTGTCTTCTGGAACATGTAAACTAACGCTAGATATATGTGCAGAAATAGTAAGGGTGAAGAACTAGAGGTGATGGCTCAGGCAGGGATGATGCTGGAAGGACCAAAAGAAGCTGGGGCTGGAGCCAACCTTCTGCTGTTATTGGAGAGAAAATGAAGGAAACTGGAAAACCAAAAGAAATTGCTCCTTTCCCCTCTTCATTTCTCTAGTCTTCCTCGAGTCATTGGCACAGCTTAACAGGAAGCCAGCTGACAAGGGAGACTGGGAAGTCTCCCAGTCTCAGAGTCTCAGCCCCACATCACAGAACAAAGTAAGAAAGAGCAGTCTGGAAGGTGAGATGCAGTGGGTGAGTAACTGATCCTGGTATGGCCCTAGCATTGTTTCTTTTTTTTTTAAGATTTTATTTATTTATTCGACAGAGGGAGACACAGCAAGAGAGGAAGCACAAGCAGGGGGAGTGGGAGAGGGAGAAGCAGGCTTCTCGCTGAGCAGGGAACCCAATGCAGGGCTCGATCCCAAGACTCTGGGATAATGACCTGAGCCAAAGGCAGACACTTAAGGACTGAGCCACCCAGGCACCCCTGCATTGTTTCATTTATTTATTTATTTTGCTACACAGCATCCATTCACCTTCTCTAGGAAAAAGGTATATTATTGAATTTTTTTGGAAACCACCATTTTCTCATTCTCAGTCCATGAAAATTAGATAAAATGTCACACCCGTGGCTTCAGAGGTGAGTCTTAGATGGGTTTAAATCAACCAAAGCATCGCATCACACTGGTCAGAAAGAACAAAGAGGCAATATTACACGCACCAATCAGAATGAATGAGATGTATAAAGACTTTCCTAAGAATTCTGGGATAAGGGCAGAAGAAGCTAAAGGTTGATCCCGAAAATCTGTAGACTGTAGCTACTACCACTATCTTGCTGGAACTTGAATCTAAGCATAAAGTCAATAGATGAAAGAGAGCAGAGCTGAGACAGAGACAGTCCAGGTCCCAGTGACAATGTATGAGTTCCAATCAATCTTTGCTTAAAAACAGCATCATTATCCCAGAACATTTCCATGTCCATACTATGCTCCCTTTTTGCTGGGCCAGTGTGCACCGTTGCTTTTGGTATCTACTCAACACATTGCTCCAGAGAACTAGCACTGAACAGTAGGATCTGGTACAAGATGAATGGCCTTTTCTATAAAAGACCATCCACAATCTCTCCTACCGTTACATGTATAGTCAGTTCTCCACAGAAGGCTCAAATCTAAGAGCTAGACCTTACTAATGTGGTGCTGATAACCAAATAAATTTATAGTAAATTTATTATGAACTTAAATCTGCCAGCTTCAAAAGCATATTTGAGGTGGTTATAAAACATAAACACATGCAATGTAGAATGAGGCAAAATGAAAACAAACAGAACTCTGAAAATTGAACACAGAATAGATGCTGGAAGACCTGTAGTTGAGCCCTGAGTTAGCTCTGAGTTGTCTGACAGCAAGGAGGAAAAGAAACCAGCTGATTTCTATAATCCTAGCTCTCTGATGAGATGAAGCCCACAGGTTTGTTTGCAGAAAGAAGCCATCGATATTCATTCAGTGCCTACTATGTGGCAAGAACTTTCCATGTATTTCATTCACTCTTTTGAGTAAGTCGGTGGAGTGTTTGCCTCAAGATTTAGGAATAAGAAGGCAGAGATTCATAGAAATTAAACATCTAGCCCACGGTGTCAGCTACAGCACATGGTGGAGTCACGCCCGGACCCATCTACCACCTCCTAACACTAAAGGTCTCTGTGATCCACGAGAAGTTAGCAGATGCTCATTTAGTACCCAAGAGAATGCAAGAATCCTCACATTTGACCTTCCCAACAGCCCAGAAAGGTCATCATATGACCCCCACATAACATGTGGGAAAGCCATGTTGAACATGTTTCTTGGTGCTGAAAAAAGGAAGTCCTCAAATCAAGGATATCAGTTATTAGATGGACAACATCTCACTTCAGTTTGACAAAAACACAGAGCATCTTTCCAGAGAGATAGTTCTTATATAAATGAAATAACATTAAATTCTAGTTCTGCAATGGCCTGTCTGTAGGGGACCTAAAACAGCCCACGCCGGGCTTTTGTTTTCTGACGACTTTACTAAATAAGAGTACAGAGCTTGGAGGATCTGGGGATGTAGGGAACCAGCCTGCTGTTCTGACTCTCTTTCAAATTACCTATGTCTTGAGCAGGCCTGTGGGAAGGGCTGGGTTTCTGCATATCTCTGCTGGGTTCTCTAGACTGCAACTAGAATGATCTTTCTAAAATGCAAATCTGGGCATGACATTATCCTGCTTAAAAAACCCTTATTAAAGCTGCACATGGCCTGGATAAAGTCCAAGACTCTTAATGTGTTCCTTTATGACTAAGCCCTCACACTCCGGACTCATGTATCACCCCCTCTCTTCCCCAAACTCTGGGCTCTCATCACACTGAGCTACTTTTAGGCCCCGTTGCACCCTCCCCTAACCTCCTGGCATTTCTCTGTGCTGCTTCTTCCTCCAAGAATGCCATCTCTCTCGCTGCCCCCTCCCTGGGCCCTTCTCAGGCCATCTTTGCCTGGCTTGCAGCCACTCACATTTCAGGAGCCAGATTGGGCCTTGCCTTCCCCGGGACGCCTTCTCTGACTCCCACTGCTGGGCTGAGATGGCCGCAGCACCGGCCCTCCTCCCCGTCCCCATGCTCCCACACCAAAATGTCCTTGCCTGATTTTACACTGGACTCACTTATTTCTCTGCCGAACTCCTGGGGCAGTCACTGGGCAGAAGGTGCTTGCAGCCGATGAGATGACTAAATGAAGTGTCTTGAGCATGAAGTATTTGGATGTCCAGGTAAAAGAGATGATGCTGGTTGTGAACACTTGAATTCTGAGTTAAATTCTGCCCCAGGCATAGGGATGAAGCTGTGGACAGAAATTAATGATATACTGGTGTCGGTTCCAAATGAGCTGAACTTGAGGCCCTGGAAGACAATATCACCATGGGCTAGTTGGACCGGTGGCTCTGAGCCAAGAGCCCAGGTGACAGCATCGGATGTCCCTGCTCCAGGGGCCGGGCCTGGGAGAGTCCAGAGGTAGGAGAAGTAACCCCAGCTGCTGGAATGTATGGAGCAGGGAAGCAAGAGATAAAATCTATCGATGCCGAGCTTTATTTCTCACTTTAGTTTGTTTGTTGTAGCAAGGGCGTTGTTAATGGGGGTCTATGCCTAGAAGTTCCTAGAAGTACACACAGAAAGCCTCAGAGGGCACACACGTCACAGACACTGGACAGAGCCAGCACTAAGTATCTCAGTTGCACCAGCTTCGTAGTCCTGGTCCCCCAAATGCCAGTTGGGCAAGGCGATGCACTTTGGTGGGAAGAGCCCTGAGACAGCCATCAAAGGGTCGATACCGCTCCAAGTCTCCTTTGATTTTGGGGGAACTGTCACCTTGGGACAAAGCTCCATCACTCTGAAACCCAGATTTCTCATCTGGGAAATGGGGATAAAGATACCTGCCCTGCCTATCTCCGGGGTCGTCGTGAGGATCAAATAAGATAATGGCTGTGGGAGAGCTTTGAAAACTGTGAAGTGCCGTGGAAATGCCAGAGAGTGTGATTAAGAGACAGCACTGCCCCCACAGTTACTTCAAAGGGGAGAAACAGGGTGGAGAAGGCTGACGCTCTCTGCTTTTGAAGTGCACAAGAGCAGCTCTCAGCAGAGAAAAAACAGCGTTGCTGCTTAAAAGGCAACTTTCAAAACAACCATTTTCTCTCTGAAGGGAGAATATAGTTGGGAGTACTTCAAAGGCTGGGGAAAATTTCCAGAAAAAAAAAAATGACGTTCTCAATCCAACTTTTAGTCAAGTCAGAGTTATTAAAAAACCTTCAGAACTCTTCACTTATTCAAAAAGAATTTTAATGCATTTAAAAATTAAAAACCGTTAAGAGGGGGCAAAGGCACTGTTTTGCCTGTTCCCTAGGATCACACTGCAGAAGGTGGCTATAATGAGTCTGTCCATCGTCCACTGCTTCCTCTGATTAAACATTCTCTCCAAGTCTTTCCTCCCTGTCCTGACAAATTTCATACCAAGAATAAGTCACCAGGAATGGGCCCTTATCTTCCCCTATCCATCTCTGACACCTAGCTATCAAGCACAGTGAGATTATTTATTTGCTTTTTCTTTCTCCTTCCTTTAAATATGGCAGCCTATGAAAGATCAACTTCAAGAAGCCAGAGCAGAATGACAATATCCTACTTAAAGGGAAAAGATATCCCACCTCCGAGCAAAGAGAGAACCCCTTTTCAAACAACCACACACAAAAATAAATGAAGCTCCAGTCTTGGTCATGGTCCTCACCAGAGAAAGGAGTGTGGCTGGCCATGATGGCCAGGAGGTCAGCCAACTGGAACTTGGCCAGACCTATATGGAAATGTGACCGTGCCCTCCTCCCAGTCCCCTGTCCCCTTCTGCTCCCAGTGTTGTGCTGAGGAAGTGGCCTGGGACTGAGGTCCTCAAGGTCCTGAGGAATCAAGCATTCCTCTCAATTCTGCCCTGGAGGGACTCTCCGGGCCCCTGTGGACATCACAGCAATGTGGTTACTGGGAGACATGGCTTATGTTCCCCACAGCGTGTACCCACGCCTGCAGAATATAATCAAATCAGATACTTCTGAGACAACATGCAATGCTCAATTGGGCGGTCACATTTTCTACTTTTATTAAACACACAACAAGACAGGGCTAGAGGGTGAGCAAGAGAAAGTACAGAAAAGAATTCACTCTTTCCAAAGGGGCAACCCATAGAGAGGAAGCTCTTTGGGCCCCCACTCCCCGCCCCCCCCACACACACACACCGCAGATCTGCCTCCGAGTTTATTTTTGCAAAGAGCTTTGAAGGCAGAAGTTAAAGAAATCTCAGTGGTCTGAAGTCAGAGAACGGCAGCTGCCAAGGGAAGATTAGTCCAGAGGAAAGGAGAAAGAACACCCGCGAGCGGGGTGATGTCATAGGAGAAGAGGCTGTCTGAGCCCCAGCTCTTCTGCCGCAGTTTTAAGCAACTTTATTTAATTAAAGTGGTGCCTGGCACTGGCATGAGAGCAATGGAAGTGTCAGTTTGCTTGTCAGGAGCTCCTCTGCCTGGAGCACAAATCAGAGCACCCGTGGCTGAGTGCCAGGCTTCATCTCCAGCACAGATGGGAAGGCCAGGGGTAATTACCCCGCCCTGGCCAGTCGCCTTCCCTGGTGAAATTACAGAAAAGTAGGAGACAGCAGCTCCATCTGATTCTTATTCAGCATCGTTTCCAGGGAAGGAATGAAGACAATCAAGCATGACGTCCTGATTTGGGCAGGAAGGCTGCCCGGAACCTTTCTACTCTGTGGACTGCTTTGCAGAAAAGTAAGTCAAGAGATGGAGGCACGCTGTGAATTGGCCCCGCAGTGGTCCACTCTGGCATTCAGCTCCACGAATGTAACTGGTTAATTGAACTGTCTAAACCCCGCAGGGCACACACATGAAGAGGTTTTCCTCCAATCTCTGCCTTCAGCTGTGCTTTGTCAAATCTCTTGCCATCTTTCAAGTATAGCTTGGAAAATTCCAGGCGTTTCCAGTCACTTCCAGTCTAGATTGCAACTTAGCCTCTCTCGTCATAGGCCATGTTTTGGCCAAGGGGACTTAAAGTAGGGAGGAAAGGGTCTGGTCTGTCTTGTTACCTCCATACTTCTCCTGCATTGAGGACAGTGTAACCTGCCTGTAGGGTATGTCAGCCAGTGGTTAGTGTGCCCAATATCCTTCCTGAGATTGTTACCCTATGCCTTGGTGCCCAGCTGTGCAGCAAGAGAGCTGATGCCTCTTATTCATTTTCTCCATGCTCCACAGAGACTATCCAGGGCCACTTCTGCATCCTCCGGGGACCACTGGCAAATGGAGGGTGCCCCATCTTCTTTTTGAGCAGACTACTCCACAGTTCCTGCTTGTAGGTGCCTTTGAAAAGCCCTTCCCTCCAACTTGAAGAAAGGCTCTGTGATGCCACCCTCCTCCTACCCCTGACCACTCATTTTGTAGACTGGGAAATTCCAATTCAGTAAGCCTAGGATTCCTTAGGGTCGCAAGGAGTCTACAGCAGAGGGGGACCAGAATGCTTTGGTGAGTGTGGAGTTCGTATGAAGTTAGTGCTAATAGACAGTAGAGGTCACTATGTGTGGCTCTGAGGTGATGGGGGAACCTGGTTCTATGCCAACAGACCAGGACCAGTATGTGCTTGACAAAGAGTGAATGTGACATTGAGCTTGCATTAATTTTGATGATGATAAAAAGAAAAGAAATAACAAAAATTGGTCGAGCAGTATGTATTGGGCATTTCTTGTGCCATCTTTCACTCTTTTTAACCCATATGTTTTACTCTAGCTTTTCCTGGGACAACCACTTTTTTAAAAATTTTTTATTGTTATGTTAATCACCATACATTACATCATTAGCTTTTGATGTAGTGTTCCATGATTCATTGTTTGTGCATAAAACCCAGTGCTCCATGCAGAATGTGCCCTCTTTAACACCCATCACCAGGCTAACCCATCCCCCTACCCTCCTCCCCTCTAGAGCCCTCAGTTTGTTTTTCAGAGTCCATCATCTCTCATGGTTCGTCTCCCCCTCTGACTTACTCCCCTTCATTCTTCCTCTCCTGCTATCTTCTTCTTTTTCTTTTTTGTTTTTTAACATATAATGTATTATTTGCTTCAGAGGTACAGATCTGTGATTCAACAGTCTTGCGGACTTGCACTTCACAGCGCTCACCATAGCACATACCCCCCCCCCAATGTCTATAACCAGCCACCCCATCCCTGCCACCCACCACCACTCCAGCAAACCTCAGTTTGTTTCCTGAGATTAAGAATTCCTCATATCAGTGAGGTCACATGATACATGTCTTTCTCTGATTGACTTCTTTCACTCAGCATAACACCCTCCAGTTCCATCCACATCGTTGCAAATGGCAAGATCTCATTCCTTTGGATGGCTGCATAATATTCCATTGTGTATATATACCACTTCTTCTTTATCCATTCATCTGTCCATGGACATCTTGGCTTGGCTCTTTCCACAGTTTGGCTATTGTGGACATTGCTGCTATAAACACTGGGGTGCACGTACCCCTTCGGGTCCCTACATTTGTATCTTTGGGGTAAATACCCAGTAGTGCAATTGCTGGATCGTATGGTAGCTCTATTTTCAACTGTTTGAGGAACCTCCATACTGTTTTCCAGAGTGGCTGCACCAGCTTGCATTCCCACCAACAGTGTAGGAGGGTTCCCCTTTCTCCGCATCCCCGCCAACATCTGTCGTTTCCTGACTTGTCAATTTTAGCCATTCTGACTGGTGTGAGGTGGTATCTCATTGAGGTTTTGATTTGGATTTCCCTGATGCCGAGCAATGTGGAGCACTTTTTCATGTGTCTGTTGGCCATTTGGATGTCTTCTTTGGAAAAATGTCTGTTCATGTCTTCTGCCCATTGCTTGATTGGATTATTTGTTCTTTGGGTGTGGAGTTTGAGAAGTTCCTTACAGATTTTGGATAATAGCCCTTTCTCTGAAAAGTCATTTGCAAATATTTTCTCCCATTCTGTCGGTTGTCTTTTGGTTTTGTGGACTGTTTCTTTTGCTGTGCAAAAGCTTTTTATCTTGATGAAATCCCAATAGTTCATTTTTGCCCTTGCTTCCCTCGCCTTTGGCGATGTTTCTAGGAAGAAGTTGCTGCGGCTGAGGTCGAAGAGGTTGCTGCCTGTGTTCTCCTTTAGGATGTTGATGGACTCCTGTCTCACGTTTAGGTATTTCAACCATTTGGAGTCTATTTTTGTGTGTGGTGTTAAGGAAATGGTCCAGTTTCATTCTTCTGCATGTGGCTGTCCAATTTTCCCAACACCATTTGTTGAAGAGACTGTCTTTTTTCCATTGGACATTCTTTCCTGCTTTGTCAAAGATGAGTTGACCATAGAGTTGAGGGTCCATTTCTGGGCTGTCTGTTCTGTTCCATTGATCTATGTGTCTGTTTTTGTGCCAGTACCATACTGTCTTGATGGTGACAGCTTTGTAATAGAGCTGGAAGTCCGGAATCGTGATGCCGCCAGCTTTGCTTTTCTTGTTCAACATTCCTCTGGCTATTCGGGGTCTCTTCTGGTTCCATACAAATTTTAGGATTATTTGTTCCATTTCTTTGAAAAAAGTGGATGGTGTTTTGATGGGGATTGCATTGAATGTGTAGATGGCTCTAGGTAGCATTGACATCTTCACAATGTTTGTTCTTCCAATCCATGAGCATGGAACGTTTTTCCATTTCCTTGTGTCTTCTTCAATTTCTTTCATGAGTATTTTATACTTTTCTGAGTACAGATCCTTTGCCTCTTTGGTTAAATTTATTCCTGGGTATGTTATGGTTTTGGGTGCAATTGTAAATGAGATCGACTCCTTGATTTGTCTCTCTTCTGTCTTGTTGTTGGTGTATAAGAATGCCACTGATTTCTGTGCATTGATTTTATATCCTGCTACTTTACTGAATTCCTGTATGAGTTCTAGCAGTTTTGGGGTGGAGTCTTTTGGGTTTTCCACATACAGTATCCTATCATCTGCAAAGAGTGAGAGTTTGACTTCCTCTTTGCCGATTTGGATGCCTTTGATTTCTTTTTGTTGTCTGATTGCTGTGGCTAGGACTTCTATACTATGTTGAATAGCAGTGGTGATAGTGGACATCCCTGCCGCGTTCCTGATCTTAGGGGAAAAGCTCTCAGCTTTTCCCCATTGAGAATGATATTCGCTATAGGTTTTTCATAGATGGCTTTTATAATATTGAGGTATGTACCCTCTATCCCTATACTCTGAAGAGTTTTGATCAAGAAAGAATGCTGTACTTTGTCAAATGCTTTTTCTGCATCTATTGAGAGGATCATATGATTCTTGTTCTTTCTTTTGTTAATGTATTGTATCACGTTGATTGATTTGTGGATGTTGAACCAGCCTTGCAGCCCAGGGATAAATCCCACTTGGTCATGGTGAATAATCCTTTTAATGTACTGTTGGACCCTATTGGCTAGTATTTTGGTGAGAATTTTTGCATCCATGTTCATCAAGGATATTGGTCTGTAATTCTCCTTTTTGATGGGGTCTTTGTCTGGCTTGGGGATCAAGGTAATGCTGGCCTCATAAAATGAGTTTGGAAGTTTTCCTTCCATTTCTATTTTTTGGACCAGTTTCAGGAGAATAGGTATTAATTCTTCCTGAAATGTTTGATAGAATTCCCCTGGGAAGCCATCTGGCCCCGGGCTTTTGTTTCTTGGGAGATTTTTGATGACTGCTTAAATTTCCTTAGTGGTTATAGGTCTGTTCAGGTTTTCTATTTCTTCCTGGTTCAATTTTGGTAGTTGATACATCTCTAAGAATGCACCCATTTCTTCCAGGTTATCTAATTTGCTGGCATAGAGTTGCTCATAATATGTTCTTATAATTGTTTGTATTTCTTGGGTGTTGGTTGTGATCTCTCCTCTTTCATTCATGATTTTGTTGATTTGGGACATTTCTCTTTTCTTTTTGATAAGTCTGGCCAGGGTTTTATCAATCTTGTTAATTCTTTCAAAGAACCAGCTCCTAGTTTCGTTGATCTGTTCTACTGTTCTTTTGGTTTCTAGTTCATTGATTTCTGCTCTGATCTTTATTATTTCTCTTCTGCTGGGTTTAGGCTTTATTTGCTGTTTTTTCTCTAGCTCCTTTAAGTGTAGGGTTAGGTTGTGTATTTGAGACCTTTCTTGTTTCTTGAGAAAGGCTTGTATTGCTATATACTTTCCTCTCAGGACTGCCTTTGCTGCATCCCAAAGATTTTGAACAGTTGTGTTTTCATTTTCATTGGTTTCCATGAATTTTTTTAATTCTTCTTTAATTTCCTGATTGACCCATTCATTCCTTAGTAGGATGCTCTTTAGCCTCCATGTATTTGAGTTCTTTCCAACTTTCCTCTTGTGATTCAGTTCTAGTTTCAAAGCATTGTGGTCTGAAAATATGCAGGGAATAATCCCAATCTTTTGGTACCGGTTGAGACCCGATTTGTGACCTAGGCTGTGATCAATTCTGGAGAATGTTCCATGGGCACTAGAGAAGAATGTGTATTCCGTTGCTTTGGGATGGAATGTTCTGAATATGTCTGTGAAGTCCATTTGTTCCATTGTTTCATTTAAAGTGTTTATTTCTTTGTTGATCTTTTGCTTAGATGATCTGTCCATTTCCGTCAGGGGGGTGTTAAAGTCCCCCACTATTATTGTATTGTTGTCAATGTGTTTCTTTGCTTTTGTTATTAATTGCCTTATATAATGGGCTGCTCCCCTGTTTGGGGCATAGATATTTACAATTGTTAGATCTTCTTGTTGGATAGACCCTTTAAGTAGGATATAGTGTCCTTCCTCATCTCTTATTACAGTCTTTGGTTTAAAATCTAATTTGTCTGATATAAGGACTGCCACCCCAGCTTTCTTTTGGTGTCCATTAGCATGGTAAATGGTTTTCCACCGCCTCACTTTCAATGTGGGGGTGTCTTTGGGTCTAAAATGAGTCTCTTGCAGACAGCATATTGATGGGTCTTGTTTTTTAGTCCAATCTGATAGCCTGTGTCTTTTGATTGGGGCATTTAACCCATTTACATTCAGGGTAACTATTGAAAGTTATGAATTTAGTGCCATTGTATTGCCTGTAAGGTGACTATTACTGTATATTGTCTGTGTTCCTTTCTGATCTATGCTGCTTTTAGGCTCTGTCTTTGCTTAGAGGACCCCTTTCAATATTTCTTGGAGGGCTGGTTTCGTGTTTGCAAATTCCTTTAGTTTTTGTTTGTCCTGGAAGCTTTTTCTCTCTCCTTCTATTTTCAATGAGAGCCTAGTTGGATATAGTATTCTTGGCTGCATATTTTTCTCGTTTAGTGCTCTGAAGATATCATGCCAGTCCTTTCTGGCCTGCCAGGTCTCTGTGGATAGGTCTGTTGCCAATCTAATATTTCTACCATTGTAGGTTACATATCTCTTCTCCCGAGCTGCTTTCAGGATTTTCTCTTTGTCTCTGAGACTCGTAAGTTTTTACTATTAGATGTCGGGCTGTTGACCTATTTTTATTTATTTTGAGAGGGATTCTCTGTGCCTCCTGGATTTTGATGCCTGTTTCCTTCCCCATATTAGGGAAGTTCTCTGCTATAATTTGCTCCAATATGCCTTCTGTCCCCCTCTCTCTCTCTTCTTCTTCTGAGATCCCAATTATTCTAATGTTGTTTTGTCTTATGGTATCCCTTATCTCTCGAATTCTGCCCTCGTGATCCAGTAGTTGTTTCTCTCTCTTTTTCTCAGCTTCTTTATTTTCCATCATTTGGTCTTTTATATCACTGATTCTCTCTTCTGCCTCATTTATCCTAGCAGTTAGTGCCCCCATTTTTGATTGCACCTCATTAATAGCCTTTTTGATTTCGACTTGGTTAGATTTTAGTTCTTTTATTTCTCCAGAAAGGGTTTCTCTAATAACTTCCATGCTTTTTTTCAAGCCCAGCTAGTATCTTTAAAGTCATGATTCTGAACTCTAGGTCCGACATCATACTAATATCCGTATTGAGTAGGTCCCTGGCAGACGGTACTACCTCTTGTTCTTTTTGCTGAGGTGATTTTTTTCATCTTGTCATTTTGTCCAGAGGAGAATAGATGAATGAGAGAACAAAATGCTAACAGGGTAACCACATCCCCAGCAAATATACTCTATACAAATCAGAAAAGACCTGAAACCAGGGGAAAAGAAAGGAAAGAAAGAAAAAAGAAAGAGGAAAAAAAAACAAAAAGATAAAAACAAAGAAAAACAGAACAAAACAAAAAAAACAGAATATGATCAAATATGATCAGGCTAGTGCATAGATCAGTGCCAAACACTGGATTTTGGGCGTATTTTGGTCTGTTAGAAGAAAGTGCCTCCTAAAATTTTAAAGAAAGAAAGACTTATATATGTACAAAATAAGGGTTGATAAAATGAAGGGATGGAAGATGACTGTAAAGATGAAAATTATAAAAGATTTTATAAAAGGAATTGATAAGAAGTTGTTTGAAAAAAGAAAGAAGATTTAAAAAAAATGGAGAGAATGTGATCAGGCAGGAGACTAGAACAAAGCCATACACTAGTGATTTAGGGTATATTTTGATCTGTTAGAAGAAACTGTATCTCAAAATTTTAAAGAGATAACAACTTATATATATATATGCCAAAAATAAGGGTAACTACTATGAAGGGATAAAATATGACTCTAAAAATGAAAAATAAAAAATGTTTTTTTTTTAAAAAAAGGGATTGTAAGATGTTGGTTGAAAGAGGGAAAAAGAAAAATTAAAAAAAAAACAGTTAAAAAAATTAACTTTGAAAAACTAATGAATCATGGTAAAAAAGCCATGAATTCTATGTGCAGTATTCCCCTAGCCCTGGAGTTCTCCCGTTCTCCTTGATCAGTAAACTTGGTCTTGGCCTGCTGGCTGTTCCTGCTGATCTTCTGGGGGAGGGGTCTGTTGCCGTGGTCCCCAAATGTCTTTGCCGAGGCGGAATTGCCCCGCCCTTTTCGGTCCGGGTAAGCAATCTGCTCGGGTTTGCTCTCCGGAGATTTTGTTCCCTGCAAGCTCTCGGTACAGCTTTGGAGGACCAGAGTGAAAATGGTGGCCTCCCAATCTCCGCCTGGAGGAGCCGAGAACTCAGGGCCCCGCTCCTCAGTGCACCCCCAGAGAAAAGCAGTCGCTCCCATCTCCCCGGTCTCCGGCCGCACTCCGTGCTCACCCGGCCTGTGACCGAGCGTTTCTATCTCTGGCTCCCGACCCCGTGTGGAGTCTCCAAACCCAGCAGATCCCTGCAGTGCACTCCTGCACCGCTCCTCCTGGGGGAGGAAGGGGAGTCTCCCCGGCTCTGCCGCTTGTTGGGTCCCTGCTGGAGGCGCAGTGGCCCGACTGTGCCGCAGATCACAGTTTATGGCAACCCCGAGCTGAGAGCCTGTGCCTCGGCTGTCTCTGCAGCCGGCTTCCCTACTCCAATACCTGGGAGCTCTGCCGCACTCAGGCACCCCCGGTCTTTCTTGACCCCGAGGGTCCTGAGACCACACTGTCCCACGAGGGTTCCACCTCCCGCTTAGCCACTGGAGTGACGTCCCTCAGCGGAGCCAACTTCTGTAAGTTCTGACTTTGTGCTCCGTGGCTCTCTCTCACTTGCCAGAAGCGGCTGACGGAGGCCCCTCCCCCACCATCTATCCTCCCGAATATCGCCTTGGATTCACTTCTCCGCACATCCTACCTTCCAGTAAGTGGTCGCTTCTCTGTTCAGAGAGTTGTTGCTACTCTCTTCTTCAGTCTCCTGTTGAGTTCGTAGGTGTTCAGAATGGTTTGATCCCTATTCAGCTGAATTCCTGAGACCAGACGAAATCCAGGTCTCCTACTCCTCTGCCATCTTGTTCCTGGGACAACCACTTTTATGCAAGTGTAGCTTGATGGTGCCTTGCTTCAGCTGCACCTTGTCACTTTTACTTTTGAGACTCAGATTCCTCAGTTATGAGACATTTGGGGAACCTGCTGGAACTTCAATATAAAACCAGAAAGTGTGAGGAAGTTAACACAAAATAAGGCCATCTTTGGCCAACGGGCAACAATAAATGAGCTCCTCTTCCATCCTCAGGTGGACAATTCTAAGATACACCGCTTTGCAGAGGATCCCAGCAGACTGAACCCAGCTAACATCCATGGTGATCAACTCAAGAACATACCCTGTATTGGTCTTCTCTCCTTCCTGTTTCCCCTCTTCCTAGGACTGGTATATGAACCTCCCAGCCCCCCATTTCCATTCCCTGCCTTCTCTTGCCAAAATAAATTTCTTGTCTGCAAATCTTTGTCTCAGTTCCAGAGGTGACCCACTCTAAGTTGATTAACCATGTTTAGTCATTTATTAAGTGCTTTACATACATTAACTGCTTTAACCCCGAGGCAACCCTGTAAGGCAAGTACTATTTTTATCCCTCTTTGATCGATTAGGAAAGTGAGATACAGAGAGGTGAAATAAGAGAAGCCAAGTGCCCTATGGATGGATGAGTTGATAACCCCAGTGAACTCAGGTAAAAACTTTCTCCAACCCGGAGTGCTAGGTTTGTTTTCTCAGCTGAGACTTCATCATAGGGAGTATGCCCATAGGAAGCCCCCAGGATGATGAGGGAAAGAAAAACTAAGCCTTAGGAGGGGGGATGGGAAAAATGGGTGGTTGAGCCCAGAAAACATTCAGAAGGCACATGAGAGCAACCTTCACTTCGGGACTTCATGTAGAAGTGAGGATGCCTTGTTCTGAGTCATTGGAAAGACAGAACAATCACAGTACAAGAAGGCAGGTTGATGCTCAGTATAGGACAGAACTTCATAAAGGAGCTGCCCAGTCAGAGAGTGAGTGACACTGGCATACAGCAAGCCTGATGTTGTAGGTGGGAGAGCTGAGGGTACACAGCCAACCATTTCTTGGGAATGTTGTAAGGAGAGTCCTATGGGGGAATTCTATCCAATTAGGGCAGGATTCAAATTTGGGGCTGACAAAGATTTGCCTCTTCACTCACCACTCCAAGACAGCCTTTTCCTGGCAGCCCGGTGGGGCTCCTTGAATCCTTACTGCTATAGGCCACCAAAAAGTGAGATCTCACTGGGGTGGAGAAGGGGCAGGATGCATTTCTAGGCAGGAAAGACTACTGTTGGCTAAATGAATAACAGGTTTATTCCACCAGGTAATGTGTGAAGGTGAGAACCTACCTTGAGATTAATTTTTATTCACTAGAGTACTAAGAACAGGGATGGGCACAAAGATAATGCCCAATAAATGTCCATAGTATGCAAATGAGTTAAAAAGGTACCAGCTGTGAGCTCCACTTTGGCCTAATGCCTCAGCTATAGCCCAGCTCTGTCCCAAATCCTCCTTGATATGCTTAGAGCATCCTCCTGACTACGGAAGTCACTTTCCTTAAAACCCAATGAAAGCTCTTCAAACCCAGAGAAGGAGCTTAGGGCTAGAAACAGAGCAGATGTAGGACTGGGCTCAAGAAATGGGTTAGTGGGCTGGTAAGTAGATTGTTCGTGGTCATTTGGGGGCTATGAATGCTGAGTGGATGAAAAGCTTCCTGCTTGGAGGTGGATGCTCCAACCACAGGCACAGAAGGCAGAAGGACTGTCATCACAGACATTGCCCTTGGTATGTGAGTTACACACACATGGAGTTGGGCTGGGAGGAGGCCATTACCTCTAACCAGTTCTTCAGAGAGAAGAAATGGGCTGGAAAACAGGCAGTTTAGAAAGGAATTTAAGGAAATGAGTAAATCAAAGCCCAGGGTGGGAGAATCCCAGCCCTCCTAAGACACATTCTCTTTCCCTCCCCTAAATTCACTGATTTCATACACAGTCAGTGTGAGTGGCCTGTGGCCCAGGAGAATTGTGCCCCAGTGTCTGGAGGAAGAGATCCAGACAATCAAGAAGCTCTAAGGAAGAAGGACTGAATCAGCAAAGTTTTTGGGTCATAAGCTACCCCAGCTCCATTCAGCCCAGCAGCTCTCAGGATGAGGAGGAAAGAGCCTCAGTAACCAAGGAACAGGGCCCTGAGAGAAGTTGTCTTCAGACTGAGAGGAAGCCCTGGGAGCATTGGGCTCCTTCCTGCTCTCACTAAGCCAACAGGTAAAGGAAATACACCGAGACTCTGCCCAGGGCTCTTCACCCCCACTACCAACTCCTGATCTTCATAGCCGCAGGAGCCTCCCCTGGGCTCCCTGCCTCCTCACACGACCTGGGCCAATCCATTCTCCACACAGCAGCCAGAAAGAATCTTCTCAAAATGGATGTTCCCCAGACTATGCCACCTAAAACCAAGTCCAGATGCTGCACCACAGTCTTCAGGGCCCTGCATCCTCAGCCCCATGTCCTTCCCTCCAGCTCATCTCAAGTCTCCCTGCCCCTCACTCACCAAACCCCAGACATGCTGCCTTTCTCTCATTTCCTCAAACACAGTACAATTTCTCTATTCCACCTGTGAGCATTTACCTGTGCCTGGAGCCTGTGTTCCCCCATTCTTCAAATAGCTGCTCTTTCTCATCCTTCAAGGCTCAGTTTGAAGTCACCTCCAGAGAGGACTCCCGGACCTCTCCAGATAAAGTAGACCCAGCACCTGTGTATCTTCAGATCCATTCCTTATCCTTCCTCTGATATTTTGTGTCTTGGAGGTGGGGGCAGAGGGAGACAGACCCCCACAGGTAGTGTTTCCCGTAGCCCCTTATCCACTGCATCTGGTCTGGCTCAGCCAATGGGAGGCACTGACAGCATGTTACAGAGCAGGAGGAAGGGAAGTGCCGGGGGCTTTTCCACCTTTCTCTCTGCTCACGTAGCATCTCTTGTAGTCTGGATAGCTTTCGGGGCGATTGAAAGCCTTTGAAGCATGTTAAACAGAGCAGGGACACCATCAGTTTACTTTTTTAAAAGATCACAATAATTGTTTTGGAGAAAATGTGTTAGATTTGGGAAAAGGATTTAGGAGGCTGTCCCAGTGAGAAATGATAATGGCTTGGACTAGGGTGATTGTAAGTCAGACAGAGAGAAGTGGGCAGATTAAAGCTGTCTTTGAAGGAAGAATTACCAGAATTTGGTGATTGTTTGGCTGTGATGCTTGAGAGAGAGGTATGGTCAGGAATGACTTCCAGGTTTCTGGCTTGAACAACTGGGTAGACAGAAGTGCCATTTATTATGATGACAAAAACTAGAGTGGAACAGATATTGTTCTGTTCATGGAGGAAGTGTTCTTATACGTTCTTGTGATCTATTTTTTCCCTATCCTGTAATACCTTTTATCGATATATGTAATCTATTATCTATCAATCTATCTATCCATCATCTATCATATCTTGAAATTTGGATTAAAGTGTGTGTACTGTGCTGTGATTTCATTTTCCTATTGTTTGCTGCTATTTTACAGATATTCATTTGTATTCTGTATTGACCATATATTTTGTACTTCACCAATTTCATAAGTTAGATTCTGTAGAGTTTTTGGTGTGTAGTAGATTCCTTAAGTTTTCTACACACAATAATGTTGTCTGTGAATAGAGGCAATTTTACTTCTTTGTCCACGTCTTTGTAACTTTTTCTACATCTTGCCTTATTACAATGGCTAGAACCTCCAATGCAAAGTTGAACTGAAGTGATGAGAGTAACTATCTTTGCCTTGATACTAATCTTAGCTGAAAAGTGATGAATACTTCATCATTAAGTACAATATTTAGCTAGAAGATTTTTTGATAGATGCTCTTCATCAGTTTGAGGCAGTTTTGTTCTATTCGTAGTTTCTGAGAATTTTTATCATGAATAGTTGTTGAATTTTGTCAAACACTTTTCTATATTAAAATAATCACATTTTCATTTATCTTGTTAATGCAGTAAATTACATTATTTTTGAAATATTAAGCCAACTTGCATTCCTGGGATAAATTTCACTTAGCCAAAGTGGTTGTTTTTATATAGTGCTGGATCCAATTTACCAATATTTTGTTAAGGATGTTTCTGCCTATGGTAATGTCCATTTTTTTCTTTCTTATAAAGCGTACGATCTTTATAGCTAAGATGTGGTGCTCTGGGGATCCCTAGAATATTTCAGAAGTTCACAAGGACTCTTTTCACTGACTGGGTCCAAATTCTACTGTCTCCCAACACTGTGAGCCAACAGGGACCTCTGTTCAGCTTTGGTCCTGCAGAATCTGCTCCCTGAGGACATTATAGGTCCTTCCTCTGTGTGTTCAAGCCATCCCTCCAAGCCATGGCAACTTCAAACCCCAGTACCCACCTCCTCAGCTCAGTGAGATGATGCACCACCTCTCTGCTCTAGGATAGGAAAAGTGTCTCCAGACAGAAAGTCAGGTAAACTTGGGGTCATCTCATGTTGAGTTCCCCTTCTCCCAAGGATTACAGTTCTGCTCTGCCTATTTTCCATTGCTGTAAATAATCACAAGTATGTGTTCACTTTCATGGATGAGGAGGAGGAGGAGAAGGAAGCGTAGGAGGAGGGGGAGGAAGTTCTGTTTTTTACTGGGAACTCAGTTGGTCTTTTTCACCTGGAAAGACATGCCCTTCAATTCAGAGAAGTTTCCTTAATTTCTTCGTGGATGAATGCCTCCCTTCCATTTTCTCTGTTACTGCTTTTGGGAATTCCTATTACTTAGATTCTGGATCTCTTGGGCTTTCTTAAAATGTTCTTTGGTTTCTCCTAGACTACATATCTTTCCTTTTTCTTTTTGTTTTCTTCTTATTTCTACTTTCTAAGAGCTATCTTTAATTTTATCTTCCAATCCTTCCATTGAGCTTTCTATCAATCATCACATTTTTATAATCATATTTTTAATTTTCAAGATTGTATCTTTGCTCCCTAAATGTTAATGTTGATAGCTTCCTCTTCTTTTGTTTCATGGAGATGTCTTCTACTAGCTATCAGAAAACATTATCAATAGGGTTTTGTTGTTGCTGCTGTTGTTACTATTTTATTCTTGCATTTCCCCCAAGTTGCTTTTTCTCCCATTTGTTTCGATCTCTATGTTTTAAATTAGAGGTCTTCTTCTGTTTTCTGGTTATGTTTGATTGTCCACTTATGTTTAAGATTAAGAAACAGAAAGCCTGATTGAGAGCTCTGTGCCAGTGGCTAGAACATCTCTATTGTGAATGTCACATTGTGAAGTGCTGGCTGAACTTTTCTTTGGAAAACTTCAATTTCATTAACTTCAGATCCATTATCCTAGGCTGGTCAGGTTCCTCAGAGAAGATTCTTCTGACCTCCTTCCTAGCAGGTCAAGTTTGGCTACCAAAGTCCTAGAAGCTAGTAGTGAAAAGGGGACTGGCAGCCTCAACATCCAGTATATAAGCTTGCATGTAATTCCTCTCTTTCTCCTATGGTGACTTGCTTCACATGGGCCTGAGGCACTCGGGCAGAGACCTCTTCTCCTCTCTCCAGGACAGAAGCCTCCAGGGTAAAGAAGGAGCAGTTGTCCACCTTCTTGGAGTGGGAAGGATCTAGAGAACCACATTTATCCTGATTTTAGGTCTGTTTTCATTCCCACTTTAAGGGTACTGGAAGAAGCATGTCCTGAACCTTTTCCTTTTGGAAACTGGTTCACTTTTCAGCTGTCCTGACTGTGGTCTTTAGATTCAGCTGGCTTTATGCTAACTCACATATGACTTGTACATCTGCAATCCAGCTTTCAAAAATATTGTTGTTGTTGCTCTTTTTACAGTCTCTTTGTCCTTGAAGGTTTATGTCTTTTATTTTTTTAATATCATTTTAGTAGGGTTTTGGAGAAGACCCCTATATTTTTTCAATTTCAGGACAGATAAAATGATGGCTTGATACTTAAGGCTAAAACTGGTAGCTCACAGATACCAATGGGCAGCAAACATGCAGACTTGCCAGGTTTTCCAAAATATGCAGTGCTAGGATGAATATAAACCTTTTCCCCAATCTCCAAAGCAGTAGGCTAAGAGAGTAGGCCTTACATTTAAAGGTGTAAAAAGAAGAACTTCTCCCCACAATAGATGGTGAGCTTAGGAAACTCATTGTCACAAGAACTGGTAGAGACTATTTATTTACATACAGTTGTTTTTTCAAATGTTCAGAAAAACCTAGGAAAGCAGAGCCATAGAAGATCACATAAGGGAGCAGGTATTTCAGACCCATCAGGCGACCATCTTTCTCCACTACAGCCCTTGGCTCCAGCACTCATTCACATTCTGAACTTAATACCCCAATAGCCTTTCTCTGGCTCCTGGCCACAGCCACATAACTCAGACCCACCCAGCAGAAAGTTGTTTTTCCATTGTTTTGGCTGGTTGATAGGAGAAGCATCCCAGTGTCTAGGTAAACCGAACTCTGTGGCTAGCAATGATCTTAGCTATAGCCCTCAGCCTCTGTTCATTCGGGAAAGTAACTACAATAGTCATCAGCTATTTCCAAAATCTTTGAGGAGACAATATTTCTCTAAGACCTTTAATAAGAAGGCGAACACCCTTCCCATGATCTGCAATGCTCAGAAGATGGAAAAGGGCCTCAGCACAAAGGGACCATCACACAGACGTGTCTGTGCCTCTTGGTTCAGAAGGTAGGTCTCCCCCTGGTGCTGGACTCTGAGCACTACAACCCACCTCACCCTCCTAGGGGCTTTCTGCACCCAGCCTCCTTGGGACCAATTCTCTCAGGAACACAAGCCTGAAAACCACACACTGTCTGAAGCAGCCTCCAGCCTCCAGAAATCCACGGACATGGACAGGTCATCTCCTCAGTTCTGTCCCTTCCCGTTCACCCTCAAGGGAATATAAAAATACAGAAAGGGCTAGAGAGAGGGCATTACCAGGTAAAAACTTCTTCTGCAGGTTGAGAGATTTCATTTTGATCCTGTCTTCAGTGCTGTGTTATGATACAGCAATGTCATGATGACTTCACAGCCATGGAAGGAATTGTTTTCACTGGCATCTTTCATTTCTGATCCCCTCATCCTCATGTGTCTGCCTGCTGACAAACCAGAGCTGTCAGAGCTACCTGTCACTGCAGGGGGGAAAAAAATACCTTTTTGACAACTGTATCTTCCTCCAGCATTCTCTTTGTACCTGATGTCTGCTTCCCAACCCATGTTTGTGACATTTTTGTTATTTCAAAGGGCCTCATGAAATTCTCCAAAAATGGAATCTCAAACCCAATTAATTTAAATTCATTTTTGTGTTGCATGTGCTATATGACATATTTAGGAGGGAGTGTGTGCATCGTAAAGTGAGGCCATGGGAGGGCCTGGTTGTAAAGAAACACCCTCTTTCATTTAAAGCAAACCCAGGACTCTCCAAGGACCTAAGCAGAGAAGGGCTCCAGGAGGGGCCTCATTGTGGTTGCAGCAGGGTTGGGTGGGGGCATGCTTGATTCTAATTCTGATGGTAGCTCCACACTGGTGGGGAGATTTTTCTAGGTGGAAATAAATAGTCCTTCCTAATTTTCCCTTTAAATAACACCACCCAGTGACAATAGCAACTTGCCCTTCCCTCCGCCAGTCCTACCTTCCCCTTGGACAACGTGCCAAAGCCACATCAGGCCCCAGAAGTCCTCCACTGCATTACAAAATCTCAGCTTGCATGCTCCATCCTCAGATTCCTGAGTCAGGCTGGTTTTGTTTGTTTTGACTTTTGTTTTAATAAAGACCAACAGAAAATAAAAAGAAAATATGGTTTGCAGAGGAAACATTCAGTAAGGAATTTCTTGTTCTCCAAGTTCAATAGCAATCTTCTGGCTTTCGATTTGGAATGGTGGCCTATGTATATGCATTGTCCTCTCCCCCTGCAGGATCACACAAAAGTGTCAGTGACTTTTGGCAAAAAGAATAAATCCATGGCAGCCCCTTAAATATAAGGAAGAGTGTCATCAATGGAACAGAAATGATAAAAAATTTATGGACAATAGAATACAGATGTGACTGAAACATTGCACTCGAAACCATGAGGGAGAAGGCTCTAGCAGCCGTAATCACGCTGCTTCCCAGGGGAGTCCAAGAGGGTCTCCTAGCTTGAGTTTGGCCGTGGAGTGATAATCAGAATCATTAGTTGGAAGACTATCTACAGCCATGGTTTCCAAATTGTTTTGAGTTACATTCAAAAATAATAATAATAAGCACACATTCAAAAATAATAATAATAAGCACACATCCACAATTTATATAAATTTATTTACAAATTATATACATATACTATACTCATTAGCAAATACTTCAACATAATTTATATTTAAGTGAGATTAATCGTTAATGATCATGAGTAAGACATAATCTTCCAAATAGTCTTCATGAGAGTCTAAATTTTAGGGACCACATCCTCAGCAGATCTCATGAAGTTATCATTATTTTCATCACATAACGCGGTGAATGAAAGAAGTATCGGCTTTGCGATTCTCCAGTTGTTTACTAGTGTTGGCATTTTTAAATTCTCTTTGATTCACATTTTTTATGCCAGAATTTTTAATCACTTAACCATTTTGCAAGGATTACATTTTTTAATGGAATGTATTATCCATAAATCTCCTTAACCAAGAAGATACAAAATGCAATTCATCACAAGACAATCAAACAAGCACACAAGTGGATTAAGGAACTCCTATTCTCACTTCAAGAATGACAATCCATATGCTAAAGTTAGGAAGCCTTACTGCCTTTCATATTTTAGATAAATTCATGTCAGTAAAAGTGCTAAGCTCTTGTTTGCTCACCTAATGGATTGATCTCACATAACTCTCCGGGACAGCAACCCTAGTGCCCACTGGGGTGTTATCCTCTGGGCTGGGTGGCCCAGTTCCTCCCTGAGGCACAGAGGGGGGGCTGCAGCTTCTGTACCTGGCTGGCCCTGAGGCCCACAGTGTAGGTGTCAGAGACAATGGGCAGGAGAGACTGAGCATCTCCCAAACTCCTCAGCAGACCAGCAAACAGAGATGGAGACTGCGCCACTCAAGAGTAAAACACAGGAAAGTGCTGTGATGAGGGTCAAGGCCAATGTATTTAGGCAGTGGTGGGAATCACCACAAGTGGTGAACCTGCTTGTCTGCCCAAGTTCAACATCAGCACTCCCCGCAAGGTCTTGCACAGTGCAAAATCGTCCTGTGTGCCCTCCATACCAAACAGCCTTGTCTTCCACTCACGAATGTGAAAATCAGCCAAGGGTCACAAAGCCTTTGAGAAAAATCAACAACATGGAAGAAGAAACCAAGATGAAGAACCAAAATGACAACAAATCTATCAAGGAAAAGAAAACAATTTAAAAATGGTACTTTTCATTTAGATTCTTAGTTATTGAGACAACATTTAAAAGGATTAACTACCTGTTTTCTCTCCTGTACCTTAGGGCTACAGAAGGAATCCTTGTGGCATTATGACTGCTTTGTATCTCAGTCGTAGTGGTAGAAACACAAGCCTACACAAATGATAAAATTGCATTGAACCTAATTCCCACACGCATACACACACACATACACACACGAGTGCAAGGAAAACCAGGGACATCGGAATAAAATTGGTGGATTGTGTAAAATATCAGTGTCTTGGTATGAAATCATACTATAGTTCTGCAAAGCGTTGGGGTAAACAGGGCAAAGTGACAAGAGATCTCTCTGTGTTATTTAAAATTGCATATGAATCTATGAAAATCTCAATTGTAGGTATTAGGATATATACATTCTAGTGGTGAGATGATGTGGACAATAAATGAGCGATAATGAACAACGAATGAACAGACACATACATAAAATGTAGAAGCAAGGTATGGGAACTATAGTTAATGGAAATACTACTTAATAGTATAGAGTAGAGGTAGTTAGTGAGGGCCGGCATTGAATTGAACTGCAAACAAAAGAAAGCTAATGTTATGATATTCATTAAACTCAAGATATCATATATGGCAAAATAATAAGAGTAAATTATGATTGCACAAAATGATAAAAAGAATAGTCTAGAAGTAAGATACAACAATTACAAATTGTCAACAGAGATCCCATTATGGAAGCTGCATGACTAAGAACATGAAATTCCTCCATTGTCAAAGGAAGGTGGATCTGTCCTCTACTAATAAGAAAAAGAAATTCTAAGCACAACAGTAACCAGCTTTAGAAATCCTTCTTTCTCAACTGAAGTATAGTATATACCAACACAAATCATGTTTGCAGAGGGCAGTTGGGGCAGTTAGCCAGTCAGTGAAGGAGACCAGCAGACTTGCAGTGTTTTTGTGAAGATCAGATGAGGTCATATTATTTATTCAAGTGTCTAATTTACTATTTAACAGGCAGTAGACATTTGTATTTCTCAGAATAGTATAAGCAATGCTGCAGTAACAAATAAACTCCCAAGTCTCAGGGTCTTGACATGAAAATGTTTATTTATTACTCAGATAAATTATAATGCAGGTCTGATAGTCCTCCTCCATCTTGTAGCTAAAACACATGGAATATGAGATCTCAAGGTCAATGCAGCTAGGAAAGAAAGGTTTGGAGGATTTTATGAAATGTAAGTGCGAGCCTGGAACCAGCTCATGACGTCACTGCACCTGCATCCCACTGGGGGCAGTGTTCTGTCACATGTTTCTAACGTAACCGCAAAGGAGGCTGGGGCGTGTGGTCCTCCTGTGTGGAGAAAACAGTATGGAGGACACAAGTCACTGTGGTGCCACAGCACTCAGTAAGCGGGAACCCCGCCCTCCTGCAAAGCCTGCCATTCCACGGCTTTTACTGCTAATGTTCGAACAATGATGAGAGCAACGCCTAACACTTCCTATCCGGCACTGGCCACTTTCCATTATTTCAGTTTACACAACAACCCTACCAAAGAAGTTTATAATTTATTATTATAAATCAAGACTCGGGGACTTTGAAATTGCCTGAAGTCACAAGCTAGTAAATATTTGTCTTATTACCAGTACTTTCCCTCCTAAAAGAGAGAGTGTATCTTCCAAGGGGCTGGGGAGCCTCAGCACAGACTCTCTGGAAGACTCCAGCCCTTCCCAGCTCTAAGCCACCTGCCTGGTACATAACCACTGGAACATCTGTAAAAAGCTTCCCTCCACGGTAATTTTTTCTTTGATTTACTGGTTGTGTTAAAATTGTTGTTCTATAATGGTCAAGTCTGGAGGATGTTGCACTTAAAGAGAAAATTGCCGTAAATAAAAATGAATGATACTAAAATCCCTTCTCTCCCAATGAAATGATTCTCCTGTATTTTGTTCTCCTTGTGAGCACACCAAAAAAGCTTCTTTGGTCTATTATTTCCCAATTACCTCCTCTAGTGTTAGCTGAGAGCAGAGAAGCAAGATGGGATCATGAGGCTCATAACATTTGATCTTTTCCAGGCTTCAGCAAACCTGTGAATCACTTTCATAAGCTAAATCAATATCAGGTGTCACCTGGTGGCAGGTAAGGGCAATTCGATGGCTTTTCTAATACCTTGCAGGCATTGATTTTCCCACAGATCAGGAGAGAGGAGGCTGAATAGGGAATGGAGAAGCAGGCAAAGGCAAAGTGACCACACCGCTCTGCAGATGGGATCAGGAGATCTCAGGCCTCACATCTGCCCGGACTTCACCCCGACTTCCCAGCTGCCGCCAGCAGTGCCCATTTCCCCCTGAGCATTCCCAGGGCCAGAAGCCCAGAGGACATTGCTTAGCATCAGTCTGTGAGAATCAACCTGGACCCTGCATTCACCAACTGAAATAGGGCAGTTCTTCTTCTCTGTTTTAAAGGGTTGAATGACCCAGATGGCATGACTAAACACTGCTCTCAGAGAATGTGAGGCGGAAAATATGCTTCTCAAAGTCTGCTCCCTACCACCACCAGCAGCAGCACGCGCCGCCCCCCCCCCCCCGCCAGGGAACTGGTTAGAAAGGCAAATTCTCATACCCCACCCCACACCTACTGGATCAGAGTCTCTGGGGTAGGGCCCAGGCATCTGTGTTATAAGCCTAAGGAGATCCTCATGCGTGTTACAGTTCGAGAACTGTTGTACTGAAAGAACCTCCAGAGATCATCAAGCTGAGCTCCTCATTTCCTGGAAATGGAAAGCGAGGCCTAAGGAGAGTTGCGGTCTATCAAGATGGGAACCCAGTTTCTTGGCCCCCCTTCCATACCACCCTTTGCTGCTCCCCCTGGGCAGCTGACTGGGTATGCTGGAGTTGAGTGGGAAGAACTCCCAACTGCAGAGTGGCTGCTGAGACACAGAACTGAAGCCCAGAGCCCAGAGCCCAGAGCTAGGAGGCCCTGGTGGGGACACAGTGGAGAGCTGCCTCTCAGCTGAGGGCAAGTCATGGATTACTCAGAGTGAGTGGGCCAAGGGCATCCCAAGTCCCAGCAGTGTGGTTGCTGCTGAGCTGAATCCCAGACAAACCCTCAGATGCATTTGTAATGGGGAAGCACGTCCAGGCCAGACAGAGGCAAGCTTGCTTCTCGGTTATGCCTCTTCCCCGAGAAAGGGCAAAAGCAGAGGGTGTGCTCATCTTCATTCTGGATGCCCCAGATTCTGTTCCTGCTTCCCTGCCCTCTCCGGTCTGGCCATCTCTCACCTGCTCATTGCCTCATCCAGTGTCACTGCCCTCTAGACACTCTCCATCCAAGGCTGGAGAGAGAGACCTCCATCTGACCATGTTTAAAATCTTTCCCCAGCTTCCCTCAGCTTCAGGAGGAAATTTACACTCCCTCGCTGGCATATTCTGTCCTCTGCTGCTGACGCCTGGCCCTCTCCGGCTTCCCTGCCAGGGCTTCAGCCCACCAACAATGCTGCCCTCATAACCCTGCCACTTAATTTCCACTTCTTTCAAGATCCAGACTGAGGTCTGCTCCTCCGAAGAGTCAGAAACCCCTCCCCAGCAGCAGCCCTCAGAAGCTGTGCCTATCTCTGATGCAGCCCTAACCTCGGATCCGAAATATATTTGTTTGTCATCCCCACCAGACTGTGAGAGACCAAGTGCAAAGTAGCCTGACTGGTGATGCTGTCCTGAAACCACTAGCATTTACATACATCCAGACGGTACATATGCCAGATATTTTTAATAGCTTGGGTACTGCCCCAACTTCTCTCCTTTGAGCACCACCTCAGGTAGGAAATGCAGGGAAGTTTAAATTCCTATAGTTTCATGTTTTGTTTTGTTTTTTATCCTAATTATGCATTATCCTTCCAGCCTGGAAGATCCCTTGAGAGGTGATCCCACCCAGCCCCTGCCTCTAAGCAAGACTGAAGGAGGCTTCTGGGCTCCTTTCTACAACAGGTGGTCTGTACACCTCAGTCAGCTTGGAAAAGGTATGTATGATCAGATGCTGGAGGTGCTGCCTACAGAGCAAGACACATTCTCTTAGCTTTCCATTGTCAGTGGGCAGAATGAGAAACCCTCAGGCTTGGTGCGACTCAGCCTAGAACAATTACCCAGAGAAACCTTTTTAAATATGCTTTGTGCCACTTAAAATAAAAGTTACCGTGTCTCCTTGCTTTTATCTAAATTTAACCCCATTACTTTTACTATCTTTGTAATAAAGCAGATTGAAGTGTTTCGTGGAAGAGGTTTGAAATAAAAAGCTTGCTTTCCTTCTTATTTTCTTTCCTTTTTGTTTATATCCTGCTTTGGTGAAAAAACCTGAGGCATTCAGTGAATATTATAGATCTTCACAAGCTCCCCAACTTACAGATGGAGAAATGCTCAAACACTTCCATTGGTCATTTGAAGCCCAGACCATGTTTTCCACAAGTAGAGGCTTCACTAATGGTGGTTCCCAGAGCAACGTCAGGTAAGGTGAGGCAGGAGTGGGAACGTTTAACCTTGAGCCTGCTCTAGGCCATGGGGTCATCAGAGGATGACCAGGGAAACAAATGAGTCTAGCAGATTGGTAAGACTGTTCACCAAGAAATCATGGACCTACACAGCCAAGAGGGAGGGGAAACCAGCAAGGACCCCCTCAGGACACCCTTACCAGATGGGACATCTGGGTAGATCCTCCAGCTATCTTGTGCAGAGCCTCAACACAGGCTGCCTGAGTGCCAGGCCACAGTGCAAGGGATAGGACCTGCTCTTGGTCAGCAGGGAGGACAAGGCGGGCAGGTCTGCCAGGAGACTTTGGGTTCTCCTCAAGTAGCTTCAACCACAACTTCATTCAGCCTGTTCCTCCACGTGGCATGAGTCATCCTATTTGTGTCTCCCTGCTCCAGAGTCTAGCTGTTCTTTCTTGCCTAAAATAGCCTGAAAGCCTCATGGTCGGCTATTCCTATGTACCAGAATGGAAGAGAACTCTTCCTAAAATGGGTGCTTACCAACAGCGCCTCTCTTGCTTGTTTTGGTATTGCCAATCCCCAGATTGCTCCTCCGGGAACCCCTCTTTTCCTCAGCTCAGAGTGACCTGGGAGAACCCTCCAGAGAGTGAACCTAGGCTAGCTCTAGCCACTATCATATGAGTCTATTAGTCAGGATAGGCCAGGTTTTGCTGCACCAACAAGCAACTTCAAAATCTCTGTGGTGTAACACAACAAAACTGTCTTAGGACCACAGGAGGATTCTACTCAGATTAGACACTCTGTGATCCATGGTGATAAAAGCTTCATCTTGACATGTGCCTCCATGATCATCACAACAGTGGGAAGGATGTCAGGCTCTTGACGACTTCTACCTGGAAGGGGCACAGTGCATGCTCACTCATAGTTCATTGGCCAAAGTAAATCACACAGCCCCATATGGAGGGATATATAGAAGCACATGGAGCCCCATATAGAAGCCCTCAAAGAAGGATAGAAGCATGATCCCACTATGTGCTCAAAAGGTGGAGAATGAGCTAGAAATATCTAGTGAACAACCCATAACCAGCATCTCATGGACCCAGACAACACACTTTCCCAAGCATGACAAGCCCACAGGTCCCTCTCACAGTTTGCCAAGAACTACAAAGAACCATGCTGACACCTCCAGATACAAACCCAGTCTGTTCAGAGACCACACTCTCTCCCACCCCTCCTAGGGGAGCTTTAATTATAGCAAACAGCCCTGTCATCGCTGCCATAGAATCCCAGGATATTGGGGAGAGTGAAAGGAATCTCTACATCACACAGTCTGCTCTGCAGCCTCCTTGAAGAAATAGACCTGTTCTTTTTAAGGAAATTATAAAAAGAAGGAAAATCCTAGAGCCTTCTCTCCTCACCCATTCTTGTGCCAAATAATTATGTCCTTCCCATTTCTCTTTTCTGGACTATTGAAAGCACTTGCAAATCAAAATAGTAAAAAAACAAAACAAAAAAACAGTTAACAAACGTTAAATATTGGAAGGAGATATAGTGTGTGTGGTGGGGGGCGGGAGAGTGAATAAAATAGATCTCCTCCAACCCACATACTCTCCCTCAGAAAGACTGTCTAAGAGACATACCCAGTTGGGCTGCAGGCTATGATATAATTAGAACAATATTGCCCAATTGCAAAGACATGTGCCTGTTTGCATGAAATGGGAGCATCTGCTGAAATTATTTGAGGTGTCCCATCACTAATTAAAAGAGCTTTCATTTATAGAGGATGCACCATATGGATGCTGTTGATTCTTGGGTTGCTGGATGTGAATGAGCACTGGGGGAGTTGTTGGGGCAGGTGTACGCTGAAGAATATCCGGCAAAATATGATTTAGCCTTCCAAAAATTCTCCTTACAAGGTTTGAGGGCGGGGGAGGTGCTGCTGGAAGTTTTAGGGAGGCATAGAAACGTGACATGTAATCCCAGATTGGACCTGGCTTGTCTGTGACCACTTATGAAATTTGCCCCTGGAGCCTCACTGTGTCCCTGTTACTCGTCAAGGCATTACCTTGTCTTCAAGGGCCTTCCAGGTAAATAGGATCAGCTGCAGAATTTGTGGGACCCTGCACAAAATGAAAACATGGGCCCCTTACTAAAAGTTATCAAGAATTTCAAGACAGCAACAACGGAGCATGAAACCAAGTGTAGGCTATTCTGAATATGGGGCCCGTGTGCACCTGGAAAAAGCTGGACAAATAGGGACCAAGACATAGGAAGGTTAAAGCAGAACCATGCCGGACAATAGTCACCCTAGCACATTATAACCTATAAGGGGCTTCCACAGCCACACTCTGCTCTGAGGGCCATACAGCCTGTGCTCTTGGCAGGACAGACTCCGAGGGAAGAAAGGACTTGCTGTTACATCTCTGTACTAGGCAGAGTGATAAAACCCAGATGCTGACTTTTGGCCCCACATGCTTTCCCCTACTTTATATCTTATCAACTCAGAAAGTTGTGCCCCCTGTGGACTCCACTTTGCATCATTCTCTGCTGGCATATACTGACTCTTGGAGTCCATGTACATCCTATTCACCACAACAAAGTAGCCCAGGAAGTAGCCAAATAGACATCATGAAATTGTTAACAAAATCAGTATTGGCTGAGCTGGAAACATGCATTGAGGATACCCTAGTAAAGCTGATTCTTATCATTCTTTTTAGTTAGAAGGGAGGTAACAGACTATTCAAGATGGGATTTTTCACCCAACTTGGGCTAGAGGGTCAATAGCTGGAGCATACTTCAAACAACTACAGAATGCTTTCTCTCAAAAAAGACACAATTATCTTTTCAAGGAAAAAGATAATTCAAGGGTTAAGGAAATAATAGTCACTGAATTCAGTCCTCTGAATTTTTTTTTTTAAGTTCAGGGACTGGTCCCATTCCAAAATCACTTTGGGGTGCAGCAATCTCCCTGTTTCAGATTTCAGTTTTTAAGAAGTGGTCTTAAGGAGATAGGAGATCCACAACATTCACAACAGAAATACAACACATCGAAATTTGTTCCATGTGGGTAAAGCTATACTTGGAAAGGAAAACTCGAAATCAATTACCCAGAGTAATTGAAAAACTTAAAAAACTTTAAAAAAACTTAAAAAACTTAAAAAACTAGAAAAAGAGCAAAGTAGACCCAAAGTAGAGAGAGTAAAGAAAATTAACAGAGTGAAAAGCTGGTTCTTTGAAAAGTTCAACAGAACTGACAAACTCTAACTACAGAGATCAAGCCAAAACCAGAAAGAACACATATCACCAATTTAGTAATGAAAAGGGCTTATCACCACTGATCCTCCATACATGAAAAGGATAACAACAGTTGGTTAGTTAGCATTCCCTGAAATACCATTCAGCAATAAATGCTTATAATGAAGTGAAGGAACATCTAAAAACATTGCCAGTTTCACTCAGAAAATTGACTGCAGAATCAGGATTCAAATGCAGGCAAGCTGATCTCAGGGCTCCAGTGCTCCCGGGGGATGCTACCCTGCCTCCCTTCCTCTGCCAGGGCAGACTGTCCCCTGAAGCACTGCTCTGTCTCCTTGGCACCTGTCCAGATCACTGATGGTGGCTTTCCAAGGCAATAGATGTGTAGAACTGTACCCTCAGTCATCCATTTATACAAGGACAGTAACAACACGATTGCAGCAGAAAAGACAAGCTTATCTTTCGCTGTCCGTGGTGGTTCAATGTATAGAACCAATCTCATTGGATTGAATTCCCTTCAACAAGGACCATTTCCCATCAGTGTAAATGTCAATGAACAAATTGTCATGGAGGGCCTGTGGACCACTTCTTTGGGTCCCTTGGTAGGATAGAGCTTCCAAGACCTCAAGGAGTTTGTAAATGGGCTGGGGTAATATGGATGGGGTAACATATAGGAAAAAATGAGAACCAATATGGAAAGAGTAGCTGAAATACTAGTAGTGGCTGAGACAGAATTCAGGTTATGGGGACTGGGCTGGGAGGTGACTGAGCCCACAAAGAGAAAATGATACAGTCAGAAAACTTTAGGTATGATAAATAAAAATACAAGCCTGTGACTGATTCTCATCTTTCTCCTGGATCCTCTGTTTATCTGGGAGATGGTTTCTGGTTATCCTTTTAGTGGTTCTTCAGAGGATTTGCCAGAAAACTCTATCTTGGACTTCTTCAAACTCTTTGGCCCTGAAGTGCTGGAGAGAAAAGAAAAAGCACCATTTGTGTATCCTGAGTCTGAAAAAGAAGCAAATCAAGCAGCTGGGAGATCCAGATTTTGCTCAATAACCATCTACAGAGAAGTGGACAAAGAATCCTGTAATCTGTTTAAATACAAGATAGGAAAATGATTGTTTTAGCCAATGTAACTTTTTATATTTCTGAAATGAAATAATTATTTCTGAATCAATCAAAAATTCCAGTATAATCAACCTCCTTGTTAAACTTACCCAGACTTATTTAAAGAAAACAAGAATTTCCCTCTTTCAATTTAAGAGTATCAGGAATCAATTTCCAATTTGTACTCAAGGAAACTTTCCCACTTGGCCCATGGCATCCTCTAGTGCACCAGTGTTTCCTTAGAACTGTCCTCTTCGTCAACAGATGGGTCAACTTAGGACTAACCAGCATTGGTGTTCCCTCCCTAAGCGCACCCCCACCCCCCACCCCAAGACACTTTCTCTGCCTTGGAAGACAAGATCAAAGTGGCAGATGCTAAGAGGAGATTCAGCCACAGGTGGTGTGCTAACGGATCAAGAGGTTTGTAGGGGACCAATCAGGGAGATGGGTGGCCCTGAGGTTGAGGAGATGAGAAATTGTTGAGAAAGAATTAGCAAGACAAACCAACTATCTGTACAGGGAAAACAAAAGAAAGAGGCAAATCCAAAGTGATGACCAATATCCTTCCTAAAGTATGGGAGAGATGACTGCTCAACCATCACAATGGCAAAACTGAGATCAGGGGCAGGACAGGTGAGCAGCTCTGTTGTCCTTTGTTGGTGCAGGGACCTCAGTGTGGACATCAGATAACCTGTGAGAAAACCCGTGGGAAAGAGCAAATGCCTGCCATTGAGTCTGGATGAGATAAATGCCCTTGCAGCAGGAGTCTTATTCCATTGTGCCCTTGAATGACAAAGGGAGTTTTTTAGGACAGTAGACTACCAGTGGGTCTCTGTGGTCTCCAGAATAAAGCACCATCTCTCCAGTCTAGATCTCGAGGTCTTCTGTGCACTGATAATCAGGGTGATCTTCCACGGACCAATCAAAATTGATCACTGGCCATAGTGCTAAAGCCAGGTGGCCCTGGAGGCCGCCTGGAGATTAACTGGACATTAATCTTTAGTTCTAGGTTTGGGGGACTTCTGCAGGGGTGGGGCTGGTTGTCCAAGGTTGATGACAGTAGTGGGCAGATTTCAGTACTTTAACAACAAGTATGGCCCTACCATAGGCACTGGTTGAATCTGCCCAGCTAATGATATTATATCTACAGCAGTCCTTAAGTTCAGCCCTTGTTCCAGCCAGCTTGGTCTCCTCACTGTACCCCCCAACTTAACACACTAGGCCAAGACTCTCTGACTTTGCATCTGCTGTCCTTTTACCTGGAACACCCTCCCGCCATCCTGGATTGTTGCTTAGAGCAGAGTGTCTATCTAACTTCTGCTTTCTCTTTGCTTGAGCTAGTGCGATACCAAGTGTCTACACTGGACAAGTACACATTGCATGGAAGTGTCTTCCTTTCAGATGGACCGTTCCTTGGAGGTGAAAATGATGCCTCTAATTCTTGTTCCTCCTGTGGGTCCCCTACAGAACTGTGCACCCTGTTGGGCCCACAGATGGCCTTCAGTAAATGCCTTCTGAAAAGAACTGAACTAAGAAAAAATGATTTTATTGGAATAGTGAGATAAATCAGAAACGAAGTGAGAATTCCCATCCTCTCTTCTCCCACCCCACCCTCCCATGAAGCTACTTTTAAGCTTACTGCACTTGATCTGTGTATTACAATAATATCTGATGAGTATTCAGCATTTATTGGCTTCTAAAAGCTTACATGTGCATGTATTTAATCCACAACAAACTTGTGAATCATGTAATATAATTATCCCCATTTCACAAATGAAATATCTGAGGCAGAACAAAGCAATATGACTTGCCCAACAGTGCTTCCAGAATCCAATCACTTAACCCTTTGCTTTGTCAACTCTCAGACGACTGAGGCTCTTTCCAGAAGAGCTTGCTTCTTGGGTTTTCTTTTCAGATATTTTAGGATTGATCCTTCTGTACCTCCCCCATCCCAAGATGATGCAGATTTCTTCCTGGCAACATTGCAAGACAAGCCAGCACCCTATAAGATCAATTTCTGAACCAATAGAACTTATCTAAATTTGTTCTGGATCAATGGAAGTCCTGTTCTGCAAGCCCATGAGGAAAACAGAATATAGATCAAACCCTTTGCTGAAAATTCCAGACCATTGTCCACATAACTTTCTGGCTGTGCTGGTCAGGCCATACTAATAGTTTTGATGACCCATTGGAAGAAGTAAGCAGCCCAGGGGCACCTGGGTGGGTCAGTTGTTTAAGTGTCTGCTCTGGGCTCAGGTGATGATCCCAGAGTCCTAGGATTGAGCCCCAAATCAGGCTCCCTGCTCAGCGGGAGTCAGGAGTCTGCTTCTCCTTCTCCTCCCTGCTCATGCTCTCTCTTGCTATCCCTGTGTCTCTCTCTCAAATAAATAAGAAAATCTTAAAAAAAAAAAAAGAATTAAGGCACCTGCAACTTAGTAGTGCCTTGATATTAATATTAATGGATATTTGGGGACACACTATGGATCAAGCATTGCCCTAGAAGATATGCATACATTCTCTCTTTTATACCTCCCAAAGAGGTAGGTGTAATTATTGTTTCCATTTCAAAATTGAAGTAACTAAGGCACAGCAAAGTTTACTAAGTTGTACAAGCTTCCACAGATAGTGGACCCAGGATTCAAGTCTTGACATGCAGATTCCATGTGCTAGAACCTAATTGGGTCATGTGTCTATCTTCTGCTTATTGTTTAAAATTTTTCACTGGAACTGGGTGTGATGCTATACACTAAAATGTGGTGTGCTAGAAAGCCTGCTCAGCTGAGAATCAGACAACATCCAGAAGCCTGAACCATTCGTCCAAGAAAATTTCTCTTATGGGTCCCTCTGTTCCAAGTCCGTACAATCCGGTGATCTTCTACCTCAACAGATAATATGGTATTTGATTTTGTCATGGTCACTAGGATTCATGTTCTTTGGGGACAAGTATTAAAAGATAAATATACATATGGACACAGATATTAATATAGATACAGATACTTAGAATTATTTAGCTTTATTCTGTGCCAGGCCTTATATCATTCACTTTGGATTCAGGATTGCATATACTACCTCACAACAAACTTTAGAAATTGGTATCAGATTCTTATTTTACAAATAGGGAAACTGAGATTCAACAAGGTTGAGGAACTTTCCCACTGTTACACGGTGAGGAAGTGACAGAACTCATGCTCCAGAATCATCAGATTCCTGAGCTAGAGCTCAGTTGAGAAGCAAGCACTCTTCAGACACACAGTCAGTGATCACTTGCCAACAGATTTTGTCACAGACAAACACCATAGGAATCATTAAAAATAGCGATGACACCTAGTGTTTGAGATGACCTAAGGAGGTTTTTCTGCAAATAGTAGGACTATGTTGTAGCCCATGTTTGCCTTCTTGCATATGCTACAATTCTGTTTTCATAAAACATCCTTCCGTACATTTCTTTTCAAGCCCATGTGCCCTTGCATAGTTGGTCATTACCTCTGGGAAATCTAGCTGGCTGAGATTCCCTACCTTCCCGAGGTAAAGTGAGTCTTCCTCCTGGTCAGCTGCACAGCACTGGGCATTTACGTCTATGGGGTGTTCCTTGGTGTTGTGGCCATTACCTTGGCACCCCACAGCAAAGGCCCATGGCTCAAACTCCATGACTCAAACTGGAAACATGTTTGTGCAATGCTTGGATTTGATTTCCAGTTCTTGCACTAGCTAGTTAGATGACCTTGGGCAAGTTATATAACTCTTTGACCTCATTTTAAAAAATCTATAAAATGGGGCTTCCAGGTGAGAACCAAATAAGACAGCGCATGCCAAGGGCTTGGTGCATTGCTTGTCCCATAGTAAGTTCTCCATAAATGGGAACAAATGTTATATTGCCCTGTTGCTGTTTGCACATTTGCTTTTTCCTCCGGTCCACAAACCCTTCAAGGACATGACCCTTTCTTATTCATCTGTGTCTCTTCAGAGACTATCAAGGTGCCTCCACCCAGTAGATGCATGATAGATGTCTGTGGAGTGAAGAATTTGTATGCCTTTCATCCTTTGGCATCTCTTATTAGACTCCCCCTCCTCCACTGCTCAGATCTGGAGCTGAGGGGCTACCCACTCCAAGCTTGGCAGGTGTTTCTTTGTCTGGCTCCAGCTTATGAGGCACCCACTCCCAAGCTCTCTCATTTGCTCTGATTCATCACTCCCGGAGCTCCGTGTCCAACATGGCTTTATGTAACAATACAAGTGGCAGTTCAGTGGTGTGTGCAAGTTTTGCTTTCATTTTGAATCAATGGAAGTTTTAAAAAATCTTACCTTATTCCTCAAAGGCCCATAAAGCCCTTCACGGGGCTCAAGAGAATTGTTCACTGTTAAGATTTTAAAATTGCTTCCAAGTTACTTATCATTCATTCAGGCTCACGCTATTCTTTAAAATTCTTATTGATTTTGGAAACAGTCCTTTAATTGATATCAAAAAGCAATTACATTTTCCAGGCTGTAAATCTGCTTCACTCCCCGCATTAAATTCATCATCTCTGTAAATAATTTTCTCTTATTATGCATACATATTAAGCAAACTATAAATAGCATCATTAGTGTACCCATGGTTGCCTTAACAATCAGTGACCCCTGAATTTGATTTAGAAAAATTGATTCCTGCTGAAAGTTTCCCTTAAACGAAATTGCCATTCCTGCTGAATGTCTGAGCAAATGAAGGCATTAGAGAGTTGTTTCCTTCCATTTCTTCCTGGACTTCAATACAGCAGTTTCAAGTAGGGATTTACCTAGATGCACCTGTTGATGCACAGTCCTTAAAAATCACTGCTGGAACAGCACGCATAATAGTTCTTGTTAGATGCTCAAGTTTGAGTTTTTAAGAAAAGAGACTTCTCAGCATAGCATTCCTTTCTAAATGTGCAGAGGGCTATGGAGCCCTCATCTTGAAGTCTACGGTTCAGCTGGGGGAGGCTGTGGGGAGGCAGAGTGGAGGGGGAGCAGGAAAGCTCAGGGGTCCTACAAGAACAATATACAGCCCTGAGCATGGTTACATCAAGGGCCGAACAACATGGGAAAATGCCCATGATGTGACATCAGGAGAAGAATGCAGGATCAAAGGTGATACCTGGGGTATGATCAAAGAAACATAAAATATGAAGGTATTTGGATAAAGACTCAAAGGAGACTTAGGAAAATTAAAATAGTTGATTTAGAGTGATTGAATGATACATAAATTCACTTCATTTTTCTTTCTTCCTCTTTCTTTCTTCCTTTTCTTTATTCTTATATTGTTATTTGCTTAATAAATATAAGACTGGGGAAAGTGGGAAGAAAAACAAAGAGGAAAAGAATATTTGAATTAGAAAGATCTTACTCTTAGCTTTGGTTAGAATCATTTACCAACCCTATGACTCCAAGGAGCTGTGGTGTGATGAAAAGTGATGGATTTTTGTGTTAGACTCAAGAGGGAACCAGCCCACCACCACTGAGCAGGCTGGGGAAGCTTCACCTTCATGTCCCACGGGCCTTGTGATAAGTCAATGAGATAATGTTTCTAAGGTGCCTAGCACACAAAACGCACTCTGAGCCTCACCTTCCTCATCTGTAAAATTAAAGATATTTATGCTTATGCTGTCAACATTAGCTTATTTAAACCATATGGGAAGCTATTTTTTAAACTATAAAATTATGTACAAACACGTTTTTATTAACCTAGATAAGATTAGATTTTGAAAGAGGAAAGCAAGGTGGTTGCCCAAGGGGACAGAACCTGTAACCTCCCCTGCCTAATGGCTCCCTTTGCTGGGTTAGGGCATCTGAAAAGTTTGCCAATGCATCTGACCCTCTCAATGTCGGGATATCTTTGTGGCATAAGGACTTTTTATTATAATGCATTTTCTCCATGGGGCAGAGAGGTGAATGGATGTTCACATTTTGAGTCTTTACCCCTGTAACAGATTCTGAGAGGTAACTCTTTGCTGATCTAGAAATGAGACCCTGCATCCCTGGGATGGAGACCTGAAGGTATGTGGGCTCCTCAAAGGCACAGGTGGAATTGGGTGAAAAGACACCAAAACAGTTTAGCCTGAAGGAGTCCCCCTTTGGCTTTCTCTACCCTCACATGTATATAATTGTGGTTTCAGAAGAAGAAACAAAACGGAGGACATTTCTATTACTTCTGAAAGTTTCTTCATGCCTCTTTCTGGTAACAGCTCCCTCTCCCCCATCCAGAGGTAACCACTATTCAATTCCCATTACCATAGCTTAGCTTTGCTGAGTTTTAAGCTACATAAAAATAAGATTGTGTGGTAGGTACTCTTTCGAGTCTGTCTTGTTTTCCTCAATGTTTTTGGGATTCATCCATATTTTTGTACTTATAAGTAGCTTATTCTTTTTTGTTGCTGAGTAGTGTTCTTTATGAATATGCCACAGTTTGTTTATTCATTTTCCTATTTATAACAAAGACTTACAACAAAATTCAAAATGAAAGGAAATTCTTCAACTTGATAAAGGGTATTTATGGCAAAGCTATAACAAACATGTGCTTCCTCATTCTGGCCAATTGGTTCTGTCTTAATTTGTTAAAGGCTGCTGTAACAAAATACCATAGGCTGGCCAGCTTAAACAACACAGTTCTGGAGACTGGGAATCCCCACAGTCTGGATGCCAGACAGCTGTCCTATTGGGTCCTCGTATGGTAGAGAGAGAGACAGAGAGAACTCCGTTTTCTTTTCATAAGAGGACTAATCCCATCATGAGAATTCCACCCTCATGAACTCATGTAAACCTAATTGTCTCCCGAAGGCATCATCTCCTAAAACAATCACATTTAAGTTAGGGCTTTAACATATGAATTTGGGGAGTACACAAACATTCAGAACATAACATTCTGCTCCTGGTCCCCCAAAATTCATGTCCTTCTTTCATGCAAAATACATACATCCCATCCCAACAGCCCCAAAGTCATAACTCATTCCAGCATCAACTCTAAAATCTAAGGTCTTATTAAATGTCATCTAAGTCAGACATGGGTGACACTTGAGGTAAAACCCATCCTGAGGCAAATTCTTTTCCATCTGTGAACCTACAAAACTGAACGAGCTATGTATTTCCAAAATGCAATGATGGAACAGGTATAGGATAGGCATTCTCTTTCCAAAAGGGAGAAATAGGAAGGAGAAAAGGGGTGACAGGTCCCAAGCAAGTCCTAAAGTTAGCAAGGCAAATTCCACGAGATCTTAAGGCTTGAGAATAATTCTCCTAGGTTTGGTGCTTTGCCCCCCAGGCCCAGGGGTGACAGCAGCCCCCCTATAGCTTAGCAAGGTGGCCCCATCCCTTCAGCTCCATGGGCTGCTACTCACACAGTTCTCTGTGATGGCTCTGCCCCTGAGGTACTACCCTCCAAACCAGAGGGGTGGCCCCACCCTTTGAAACCCAGTAGAAACTAGACCTGTCCCCTGGGCCTGTGGTAGGAACGGCAGCTCTGATGACTCTCTCAATCACCTTTGGTGTCATTCTTCCCTTTCCTTGAGAAACAGCACATGTTTGCAGCCTGCCTTCATTTCATTTTCCATTTCTTTTAGTTCTAGCTTGCGGTATTTCTGCAGGTAAAATCCTATCTCTACTCCCGGCTTCTATTGAGATGACTGATTAGGTCCTTGGTTCACACTCAGGCTTATCTCCTTATTGGTTAGCCACATGCTTGGTGTTCTCTTCCAAACACTCTTTCTCACCTTTTTTTTTTTTTTTTTCCAGTATGGATAGACTGAGAATTTTCCAAATATTTAAGTTCTGGTTCCTTTATTTTTAAATCTTGTTTCTTAAATTCTTTAATCAAGATTTAGTTATCCAGACTCCTTGTGGTTTTATTTCACAAGACATTCCTCCTGCAATTTATTTCTGTCCTCTTGTACTTTATTATAAGCAGTGAGGAGGGACCAAGCATCTCCTTCAACACTTTGTTTAGAAATCTCTTCAGCCAAGGGCACCTGGGTGGCTTAGTTGGTTAATGTCCGACTCTTGATTTCAGCTCATGTCTTGATCTTGGGGTCATGAGTTCAAGCCCTGAATTGGGCTCCAGGTTGTGGGTGGAGCCTACCTAAAAAAAAAATTAAAAAAAAACTTCCTCAGCTAAATATCCAATTTTATTGCTCACAAGTTCTACCTGCCACAAAACACAAGAACACAAATAGAATCCCCCTGAGTTCTTTGCCACTCTACAACAAGGATGGCCTTTGCTCTATTGTCCAATAACATATTATTCATCTCCATCTGAGCCCTCATCAGGATGGCCTTCATTGCCCATATTTCTACCAACATTCTGTACATGATTATTTAGCTATTTTTTTAAGAAGTTAGAAGCTTTCTCTACAGCTTTCCTCTTTTCTTTCTGAGCTCTCACCAGTATGTACCTCAAAACTTTCTCAGCTTCTACCCATCACCCAATTCCCAAGCTGCATTTCTAGGTGTTTGTTACAGCAGCCCCTCAATTCTCACTATCACTTATTGTTTTAATTAGTTTTATAACAAGTGGGCTGTTATAACAAAATGCTACAGACTTGGGGGTGGTGCTTAAAAAACAGACATTTATTTCTCACAGTCTGGAGGCTGAGAAGTCCAAGGTGTCAGCAGATTTGGTTCCTGATGAGAACTTGCTTCCTGTCTTGCAAGACAGTTGCCTTCTCCCTATATGCCCATGTGTACATGGGAAGAGAGAGAGGGCCTTGAGCAGAGCACACACTTGCTTCCTTCCTCAGATCATCCCCTGATAGGGAGAATCTCACTTTTACCCTGATGTCCAGTGGCTTACTCTAGAGAAGACCTCTCCCCACTGTATAGTCCTCAGCTCTGAGCCAGGCTTTCTCTTCAGACTTCTCCATCCCAGAGCGTCCCCCTACTCCTGGAGACACAGGACAGGAGCTCTTAGTGGTTCTTCTAATGCCTCCATTGCTTAGGTGAAGGGGAGAGAGAAACACTCTCCTCTTTCTCCTACAGACAGGCAAGGGGACATGCCACACTACTGCAACCACTTTTACCAAAGAAATTCCCTTTTCCGACCTCTCCAAATTTATCCTGTTTTAAAGTGGCAGGTGGGTAAAAATTTTTTAAAAATAAAAAAATAAAGCCGCAGGTGAGTGATCAGCTAATGCTGTCACCTTGCTTTGGAAGATGGGGTTACTTGACACTTACCACATTTTTACTGGATCCCAGTCAAAACTGAGTTAAAAAGATTCTCATTTTAATAAAATCATATATGTTAAGACTTGATAAAGCTGGATGGTAGTTCAGATGTTCATCTTATTATTTCTATCGCTTTTCCTATTTTTAATATTTCCCAATAAAAGTTTTTTAGAAGATGTAGGTCCAACATTTTTTACCCTTGATCATCATCGAGTGGTCAAACAAGCTCTCTCCAGGGAGGCAGTATTTTAACAGAGAACCGCATGATATGAAAGGTAGGAAGATTGTCACAGGCCAAGGGAACAGAAAGTACAAAGGATTAAACTCATTAATAAGTCCAGCATGTTCCAAAATAGAAAGATGATCTCTAGGGCTGCAGTGGAGTGATTGAAAGGCAGAATGACAGATGAAACCAGAGAGATAGGCATGGGCCAGTTCCTGCAAGTCCTTGCTGGCCATGACTGGAGTTTAGATTTCACCCTAGGAGCATAGGAAGATGTGAAGGGTTTTGCACAAGAACGCAACACTAAGTAATTCACACTTCACAAGACCTCTTTTGGCTCTAGTGTGAAGAGAGCCTTTCCTGAGTGAGAGTGGGTTCAGGGGACCATTTGCAGTGATCTGAGAGAGAGATGGAGTATGCCACAGGCCGCCTGGAACTTTTCCTTCCTTGGTTCACAAGGAGGTTACATTTCTCAGTCTGTTTTGCTGTTGAGAGTGGCCATTTTCTTCTTTTTCTTTTTTCTTGCCAATGAAATATACATAGAAGTGATGTGCTTCACTTCTGGGCGCAGGTGGTTAGGAAGCAGTACATTGTCTCCTCCTTCTCTTTGGCCCTCTGTTCCAAGAGTGGTACCTGAAGACTTAGGGGATGGTGGGGCAGTGACATGGAAGTGGCCTGAGTTCCTGAAGCCTCCGGGGAAGAAAGCCTCTTGCCAATAATAAACACTGTGTTAAACTCTTATATGTGGAGGAAATAGCTTTTATTGTGTGAAACCACTGAAATCAAGAGGTTTATTTGTTGTAGCAGTTAGTATTCATCTAACTAGCAAAGGATGCTACAGTGAGGTTGATGAAAAGTGATCAGATTTAGAATACAGGTAATTTTGAAAGTAGATGCTATTCAAAGACTGCCCAGAGACTGTTCTAGGCAATGTGAACATTTTGGCTCTATTCCTCACAAGAGTCCCCCAAAGAAGATATTATCATCCCACTTTTACCATCGATGAAGAAAGGCTCAGCGAAGTTAAATAACTCATGTGGGGTCACATAGCTAATAAGTAGCAGAGCCAGGATTAGAATTCCAGGACTGTTTTAGCTCTCGTGCTGCTCCACTACCCAGTATGTTAGCACTGGGGCTGCTTCTATGGAGAAAATGAAATAAAGAGACTAAAGTGTTCCTGATATCCTGGTTGTTGTTATCATTATGGAAAAGGAGGCAAGGCAGAGAAGTGGTGAGCTTCTTGTCTGCACCACCCTGGACAAGGCTCATGCATCTCTGATGGGCCTCTGCTGGGATGTAAGGTCTGCTTCATGCATTGAAGCCACTCAGACTGGAAGATAACCACCCAACCAGACAATGGAGAGCTTAATTCAACCATTGGAGTTGACGCTCATGATTCGGTAAGTGTAAGCAGTATAATAACACCCTATGCTAAGCTGTATTATGTGTCGATGATCACTTACTCCCTCTCCACCCAGGCCATGGTTCCCTGTAGGCAGCCTATATAATTCCCTACCACACTGATTTTAGGTTTGGCCAAGAGACTTGCTTGGCTAATGAAATGACAGTGTGGATGTGACATAGGTCCCATCTAAGCAGAAGCTTAAATATTCTTGGGGGATTTGGCTCTGCCCGTTTTGTTCCTACCCTCCACCCTGAGAACCGGATTGAGAGTAGTTACCTCTTTAGGCTGAATGTGGAGCCCAGCTCAGTCCAGCCCAGCAGAGGCCAGCCAAACTACACCAACCTGCAGTCCTCATGTAAAGTCAGTAAGAAATAAGTGGTTGATGGTTCTAGGCCCCTGACAAATTGGGGTTCTTTGTTACCACAACAACTGCTAACTAATAGAAACTCTCACGTGCCCAGTGAGGGCTTTCCCAAATACTATCTTCCTGAGCTAATACCTGGGTACCCCTGTGTGTGTGTGGGGGGGGGGGTGTTTCAGGTGAGTGAGGGGCTAGCCCAGGCTTCATTTTCTTCATGATCAAGTGAAGGGACTGAGACTGAGAGCACCTAGAGGGAGTCTAAAGTCACACAGAATTCCAAGTCAGTCCTCAGCATTATAAATGCAGGGTCCCTTACCCTCCTAGCTTCCTTACCACACCAAGCCTGGCCCATCCTCTGGATGACATACATCTGAATCTGGGGTGTAGCAGAATCCCCCTAGGGATCCAGCTAACCAGCTAGATTCTCATCCCCCATCCTGACACCATGAGCCCCTTCACTCCTGGGGTGAGTCTCAGACATCCATATTCTTGAGAGATGATAAAAAGCCCCAGGAAAGGCCCCGGTCTATCAATCAGGAAAACCATGTGCAACCGCATCTCTGCTCCTCATTAGCTGTGACCATAAGGCAAGTCACTTAACCTTTTATCAAAAATTGCAGTAAGAATTTTTGAACTCTCTTCTTTTTAGAGCTCTTGTAAGAACCAAATGAAGTAATTAATAGGTGTGAACATGCACTGCCTGTGGCAAAGTGATGTAAAAGGGGGAGCGACTGTGTGCATCTTGGGCCATTAGAGACGCTGCTGAGAAGCAATCACCGATGTCTCTCCCTTTAAGGTCAGTGCCCCAAAGTGACTCGCTTTGCTGGTGTTTGCAGCCAGAGTGGCAGCCTTGCCAGATCCAAATGGCCTCCGGTGCCACCCCCAGCCGGTCGGGGAGTGAAAGTCCGGACGGACGCCATGTCAAGGGGAGTCATTTGGAAGCCTGGAAAAGACCAACAAAAAACTACCCGAAATAACACGTCTGAAGGTGCCAGACCAGCTCAGCAGGTTATAAAATCAGTAACTGGAAAGACTGAAATGGATTCATCTCTGTTCCCTCATTAATCATTCCAGCTTCTTCTTTGGTTTCCGCGAAGCCCTCAGGGCAGGAGGGGCAGGAGCGCATTGTGTGGAAAAGAGACTCTCTTCCTGCTGGCATTGGGACCAGGAGCCAGCTTCAGCATTCCATGGTTCAAGTCCCCAATTTTCCAGGTGGAGACACTGAGGCCCTGGTGGGGGGAGGGGTGTGCCCAAGGTCCCACAGTCAACCAAGTCTTCTCATTCCCAGTGTCGGGTCCTCTCTACTGCATGCTGCTCAAGGTGGAGCACACTTCTGAGAAGGTGTGCATGTGTATTAGTGTGTGTTGTGTGTGTGTGTTTGTGAGTATGAGTGAGTATGCACCCGTGAGTGTGGTTGTGTGTGTGAGTAGATGTGAGAGTGTGCTGTGGTTGTGACAGGGTGTGTGTGTGTGTGTGTGTGTGAGGGGGTGAGTGAAGATGAGGGTGTGTCTTGAGTGTGTAAGGGGGTGTGAGTATGTGTGTTGTGGGGAAAGCGTGATGAATGGGGGTGCCCAAGGGGAAACTGAGCCCAGGGGCTCATGTTTCTTCCGTGGACCACACCACAGAGGCACTGTCTGACTCCTCTTGCAATGCCCAGTATCAGCTATCAAAGCTTCTCGCATGCAATGTAACTGGAAGTAACATCGTATTTTACTCCATGGTTTCATAGTCTTCCCATCTTCCGTTCTCTCTGCCTCTACTACTTCACTAAAATAATGCAGACTGCTCCGAGCCTGTGCTAGACACCACCCCCGACGCTCCAGTGAGCAGACAAAGGGTGGCAACCCCATGGGGAAAAAAAGAGAAGTATCCAAGGAACCACAGAGCCCACCCCAAGACGATCCACACCCAGGGCCTATATGGAAAATGTAAAGTTTTGACATATTTTCAAATTATTCTTTCTAATCTTACAAGCTTAAAATGGAAATGTTGGCAGGTCCCCAAAAATTAGTAACTTGGATATATGAAAAGTACTATGAAGCTCCGCTGAACACATGCTCTGGCATATTTAAGCTATTTTTTAAATTTTGGAAAGGCCAAAAGAGTTTGGCTTCTTTAAGAAAAGGGCTGTCAGCGGAAGGAAGGCAGTATGATCCCATTCATGGCAAGCTTCAGGGTGCAGAGAGTCTGTAGTGTGTTTGAGGGGGCTATTCATCAGAAAAGGCAGGGCAGGGGAGTGGAGGGAGCCGGGCAGGGGGCAGCAAGCAGAGACTTCCTGTGTCAGTGACCCAGTCATCAGGTAACCACAACCTGATTGGAAGGGAACCAGACTGTGAACCACAGGGGCTTTTCATTTTCTTTGTGCTCTGACCACAAAAGGAAAGGAAACAAAAAGTCAATTGTCTCTTAAAGGGACGTGGAGAGAGATAAGGAAGCAGGGACCCCAAGCAAAAGCTAAGCCAAAAGGATCCGGAGGCCCGAAGTTCATGGACAGGCAGGAGCAGGAAAGAGTGTTAAAAGGATTTCTGGAGGATAAGAGGAAACCTCAGGTCAAGCAGCAATTAATGACAGCTCCCACTCAGAAGCACCAATCCGTGCCTCACTGTTCTATTTCCTTCTAGACCCCATTGAAACCTTGAACTTATTCACCTCCTACAGAGTAAAGTTAATTAGTGCATATCATTTTTTTAAACTTCTTTTTATAGAAGAATCATGAATGACTGGATCATAGGTACTTCACTGCGATATCAACTATTTATACCCGCAGAAGAGACACCACAGTACCCCTCAGTTCCCCAGCAGAAACTTTCCTGTGTCACCCTTGACATGTGTCAACGGTAATAGCCCTCACGGTAGGTAAGATGTGTTAGAAATAAGATAGGTGGCAGGTCATGCAGAATTGCCTTCAGAGCTGTAAACCCATCCCCTTCTATGCCACTGGAAAGAGATTCAAATATGATGGAGCGTCGTATCATGATAAAAATAACTCTGAATCTATTGTTGAGAGGTGGGCATGTGAATCATCTTTAGTTATTACAGGTGTGACCACATATCCCCGTGCTGCGACCTCCAGCTGAAAACCAAGGTTTTAGACACATGAAAGGGAAAGTAGTGCAAGGGAGAGAGCTTCCAGGTCTCCAGGCACTGTTGAGATCTCGGGCTCTATGTCCCAAAGATAGACTACAAGGGTATCTCTGGGATCCCTTTCCTACCAGCCTCGAGGATGCTCTGACACCTTCCCAAGCAGGATGAAAACCACAGTTATATGATTCCACTTGGATTCTCGTCACTGTATAGGTATACTCACTCACAAAATGCTTCTGCTATTCATTTAGAATATTCTTCATCTCAAAACCACAGCAAGACACATCTCACTCATACCAACACCAGGACAGTTGTCCAGGTGCTAGGACCTTCTGAAAGCTTCTTTATTTTTTGCAATTTTGAGAAGGCACATATGTCTTATTCCCTACCCAAACAGGCACTGACTCTTTTAGGACATTTCTGATCAATGTTTTAGTTTAATCAGTCTGTATTCTGATTTAGAAAAAAAAAATTGTATGCAAAAGTAGTTACTTCTTCTACTATGTTCCCTGGCTATTTTGTATAATTCACTGTTATGGAATTTACCAAACAGCATTTTATTTCTTTATTTATCTAACCTGTCTTTCTGTCCCTCGCCCAGGTGATGATCTCTTTGAAGAATGGAATCCGGTCTTATTCATATCTCTGCATACTCCTCACCAAAAGGCCTGCATATAGAAATGGATCAGTAAATGTTTGGTTTTGGATGGACAGATTTATGGATGATGTATGGACTACAAGTACAATGTGACCTGTTTCTCAAACTAAACGGATATTATCTGCTTTCCGTAATGAGAGGGGGCCTGTAATTTCCTAGCCAAGTCTGTACAGCCCTACCTCTCCAATTAGAAAATTCACTGCTAGGTAGTGGCAGCCGGGTCAGCAGCCAGCAGCCTAGAAATATTCTTTATTGGGGCAAATTGTGCTTTGTCTTAGTTGTCCAGGATTGTGATCCCTGCTCAGACTTCACACAACTCCAAGGAGCTGGAAGCCCAAATTAAGTCTCACGATGCCCCCTGCTTGCTCACAGGGCTGTCTCAAGCCAGGGGAGCTCCACCTGCCTGACTACAGCTTCCTTGCTACACTGAGCCAATTGCCCTGTGTTGCTTCCTGGGATTGACTGTGATGACATTTTCTAGGCTTAGCCATTTCCTCTCACTCCATATGCCTTTTTAGTTCTCCTGGCCAAAAAGTGTTCTCTGTGAACTACTGAGAAACTCATTTATACCAAAGAGTAAATGATTCACAAGGCTTGGTGTATTATTTCTCCTCAGAATCTTTGCAACTTCAAGGGGATGACATCTTAAGTCAGAAAAGGAATGTCAGGGGCGCCTGGGTGGCTCCGTCTGTTCAGCATCCGACTCTTGATTTCAGCTCAGGTCACGATCTCAGGGTTGTGAGATGGAGCCCTGCGCGGGGCTCCGCGATGTTGTGGTGGAGCCTGCTTAAAATTCTCTTCCTCTCCCTCTGCCCTCCCCTTTCCCTTCCCCCACTCACGTGCTCTCTCTCTCTCTCTCTCAAAAAAAAAAAAAGGAATCTCATATTGTGGCATTTCAGGCATAAGGTGTACCCTTTCCAGAGCTATTGGCTGTACTACCTTCTTCCCCTGCTCAATGCAGCTATCTTCCTGCCATCCTCATTCATAGATGACTCTGGCCCAGGAGTCATGTGACTTCAGGGTCCACATGGATGACCATCCAATACTCTGACCTCTCAGTCTCTTGACCTCTTCCTCCCCAGTGCCATTCTTCCCTATTCCACATTGGTCACTTATTCCCCAAACCACCTAAATCTTGTCATTGTGATTCCTTTTATGCACAGGTCTCCATTTCCTCTCCAGTTAGCTTGGTCAGCTTCTCCCCAGTGGTTTTAGAATCTCACTGGAACCGCCAAACAATTAACCCCCCTTTACTCTGTGCCGATCCATCAGCTAGCTTCTCTAGCTTTCATTCTCTTTATCAAACTTCGATTTCTTGGCCTATCACTCCCTAACACTTTCGTCAGAACTCTCTACTCCTCTGCCTCTCTGGCTTTACATCACACCCATCTGGCAAAAAGCCAGCTCTGGAAGGACCCAGCTCTCCTGGTGTCCTGAGGCAGAGTGCAACCTGCTGAGTTTTATTGAGAAAGTACCACTGGGCAGATCAATTACACCATGTATTCACGGTAACTATTCTCAGATGGACTCCCAACAGCACCCAGCAAGCACGCTACTTTCCTCTCATCAGCTCTGAGGGAGGGAGATGCCCTCCTCAAGCCTCTGACGCCCTCACTTCTTGCCTCACTCTTGGCTTACTACCCTGCCTCCTATTTCACGGGGAACACTGAGTCTGTTCCCCAGAACTCTCTCGCCCACCCACCACCAAGCACGCAAGCCCACCCCCTCCCTCCTGTTCCCTGGCCTTTTCTCCCTCCCACCAACAAAGGCTGGTTTGTCCACATGGCTTAAGATCCATCTTCTCCTGCCTTGTCAGGAGAGGTATCTTATCCACAACCCCTCCTTTCTCAAGTTCCCTCTCAAATGGATTTCTCCCAAAGAGAAACACCCACTTTAAATACCCACAGTCTTTTCCACTCAAACACTGCCTTCTCTCAACCTTGCATACCCCTCCAGCTATTGCCTCATCCCTCTTTACCCTTGATACCAAATGCCCTGGAAAGGTGGATTCATGCTTCCTACTTACACTTCTCAATCTTCTTCAACCAACTCCCAGCTGGCTTTAGACCCCATCATTCCACTGGCACAGCTCTTGCTTGGGCCACCAGAGACCTCCATGCCCCACATCCAGTGGGCACGTTTGGGTCCTCGACTCACTCATCTTCCAGGTTCTCACTGGCCCTGTTGGACACTCCCCACTTCCTGATACCCACTCCCTTCCCTTTGCTCCGGTGACACACCACTGCCCCACTCCCTGATGTCCTGCCAATACTTGTTCTCTCTCCTTTGCAAGTCTCCCCTCCTTTGTTGACTCCTTCATACTGGGATTCCTCCTGACTTGCTCCCAGGCCCCTTCTTCTCCACACTCTGAACTCTGCCCCAGGGTGAGCTTATCTGCCTCATGGATTCAGATGCTACTTCCATACCCACAAACTCTGGAATCTGCCTCTGGCCCTGGTCTCCAGTGCTTTCACATTTTTATTCTGCCAGACTATCAGGTCCCTCTTTGAACAGCCTGGGCAGGGGCTCCACATCCACCACACTCATATCTTCATCCAGCTGGTTTAAGAGAATTTGTATTTTTTTTAAAGATTTTATTTATTTATTTGACAGAAAGAGACAGCAAGAGAAGGAACACGAGCAGGGGGAGTGGGAGAGGGAGAAGCAGGCTTCCCGCTGAGCAGGGAGCCTGATGTGGGACTCGATCCCAGGACCTTGGGACCATGACCTGAGCTGAAGGCAGACGCTTAACGACTGAGCCATCCAGGTACCCCGGTTTAAGGGAATTCTTAAACCAGGTCCCCCCATGGCATCCAGCATTCCTCGACTCCAAGCTGCTGGAAAGCATCCTGTGACATGGCTCATTCACTTCACCTCAGGGCTTTGCACTGCTGTGTTTCAAAGGATTAAGGCTGACTTTGGTGTCCAGTACACTGATTAAAACCCTAGCTCTCTTATTTCCTTAGTCAATGCCCACAAGGTTATATTATTTAATGAGGTTATATTATTTAATGAGGTTATATTATTTAACCTCTCTAAGCCTCAATTTCCTCATCAAAAAGTGGGAATAATAATAATAAGAATTACAAGAATTATACCAATTGATTATCATGTAGTAGGCATATTACAGTGTCTGCCATAGAGTATGCAATCATAAGGGTAACCTTTTATGATTGTATTTATATCCAGCCTTAAAAATTCTTTATTATGTTCTTCTCTGTACAGATCCCAAATATCTATTATTCCCAAGTCTTTGGATGGGCAGACATTCATCTCTCTATATGTTTGTTATGAAGATCAAGGCCATCCTCCACGTGCTTCCTCAGTAACCTCCCATATTTCAAAGGTCACTCCATATGGAGCCATGCAGTTCTTCTTCCTGTGGGCCGAGAGGCTATACCCCATGTCCTGACAGGGGCAGCTCCCTCTTCTGCAGGTTATCCTGGCTGCCGTGAGCTCAGGGGTCTGCCTCCACCAGCGGTCCACTCTTTCTATCTTATTCAGACTCTCTTCCTTCTCCCTCTATCCCAGGACTGAAATGGTCCCAAGTGTCTCCCAGCCCAAAGCAAAACAAAACAAATTTAAATCTTCCCTTCTGGGTACTAACAAGCTTCTTTTTTTTTTTTAATTTTACTTTATTATGTTATGTTATGTTATGTTAATCACCATACATTACATCATTGTTTTTTTTATTTTTATTGTTACGTTAATCACCATACATCATTAGTTTTTGATGTAGTTTCCATGATTCATTTTTTGTGCATAACACCCAGTGCTCACCGCAGAACGTGCCCTCTTTAATACCCATCACCAGGCTAACCCATCCCCCCACCCCCTCCCCTCTGGAACCCTCAGTTTGTTTTTCAGAGTCCATCATGTCTCATGGTTCGTCTCCCCCTCCGATTTCCCCCCCTTCATTCTTCCCCTCCTGCTATCTTCTTCTTTTTTTTTTCTTAACATATGTTGCATTATTTGTTGCAGAAGTACAGATCTGTGATTCAACAGTCTTGCACAATTCACAGCGCTCACCATAGCGCATACCCTCCCCAATGTCTATCACCCAGTCACCCCATCCCTCCCACCCCCCACCACTCCAGCAACCCTCAGTTTGTTTCCTGAGATTAAGAATTCCTCGTATCAGCGAGATCATATGATACATGTCTTTCTCTGATTGACTTATTTCACTCAGCATAACACCCTCCAGTTCCATCCACGTCGTTGCAAATGGCAAGATCTCATTCCTTTTGATGGCTGCATAATATTCCATTGTGTATATATACCACAGCTTTTTTATCCTACATCACTGGTTTTTGATGTAGTGTTCCATGATTCATTATTTGCGTATAACACCCAGTGCTCGACAAGCTTCTCGACTGACGTCTACTCAAGTTTCCCCTCCCATTCTTTTCTCAAACCCTCGCCTTATGCCCTCTGTGCTCTCAAAAGCTTCCCAAGTGGATCACTGTCCTGTCCACGGCCTTCCTGCCGTTCATCACACAGCTGGTCACTCTCTTCTTTAGAGCAGTGTCTTCCCCAGAAGCTGGTGGTTCTTATCCTCCTCCTACTCTGTCTCCCTCCTGTTCTCCTCTCATTTAGTAGACTTATATTGGGTATGAATTTCGGTCTAGAGATGCAACTGTTCAAGAAATATTTCATTTCTTTATTTCCTGTTAATTAACTAGATTTCAACTCTGAGCTCTCATCCTGCTGGGTTGGTGGGAAATTCAGCCTCAGTTATTCTCGGAGCTTTCTAGCCTACCCTTAAGTCATTGTGCCACAGTCCTCAGGCAGGACACAGGGCTAGAACATAGAGGAGGGCAGTCTGGTAATAGGATATTGGTTTTTTTCTGGATTACCACTGTGACTTCCACTGGCTGAGCTCCTTAGGCCCTGTGTGGCCCTGTGACTTCCCCACCATGCTTGCCCAGGGGAGGCGCTGGCAGGGCTGGCAGGCCACTCTCCCTGGAGTACTGGCCGGGGCAGGGAAAAGGACACTGCTGCTCCACTCCAGGACCACAGTACTTGCTCAGGGAACTCTGTTCAATCACAGGGAAAATCCTCCTTATCTCTACCCTGCCCATCTTCTTCAGACAGCCTTGCCCTCATAAACGTCCCGAGCCCTGCCTCATAAGCACAGTCTGTGACCTACCTGGGTCAGGAAAGGAAAAACAAGAGGAAAAGATGAATCGGTATCTCAAAAAATCATCCGCCACCAAACTCATGGGTATGCTTGCTGGGAGCTTAGGAGTTGGGGTTGTAATATTTTTTTTTTCTCAATGTAGCAGATAGGGTCAAATATATTCATGATGATGGAAATACAAGATTATGTTATATTTTCTTTGCTTGCAACTGCATTTTTAATGTCTCCAAATGGATACCAAAATTTAAAATCCCCAATAAAAATTTATTTTCCAAATAGGCATTTCCCAAATTATGTCCCTACACAATCTTCTTTGGAGATCTCACCTATTCCCATGGTGTCCCTTTTCCCCACAGCACAAGTGATTCTGAAATTGATCTCACGGCCTCTAAACCATCTCCTACATGTCAGAATGTCATATCCAAGTGATCCGGGGACATCTGCATTTGCATATCCGACAGGCAGCTCCCGCCACCGCCACACTGACAGAGCCCCCGCCCCCCCATCCTAATCCATCATCAAGCCCAGTCAACTTGACCTCAAACCTCTCAAATCAATCTCCTTCTCCCCATCTCCTCTGCCACCCCCCAGTCCAAGCCACCCCCACTCTTCATCTGGAGAACTGTACCCGCTCCTGAATGTTTCCTACTCACTGTCCAAACTGTACTCCACGGAGGCAGCCTAAATGAGATTTTAACCCCCTGCCCCACACATCACACAGGGGTCCCTCCTGCTTCAGGCCCTCCGATGGCTTCCTTTTATAAACTCCATAGAATGGCTTACAAACCCTGAGGGGGCCTGAGTTCTGTCACCACTCAGCTAGTTTGCCCCTCATTCCCTACACATGAGCCACACTCGCTTCTTTCATTCCTCCAACAAGCCAAGCTAGTTCCCCCATCCAGGACTTCTTACATGCTGCGCCTCTGCCTGAACACTGCCTCCACCCCCCCCCAAATCATCCCATCCTTCCACACTGTCTTTCTAGAAACTTCTCCACACGGCCTGGTTTTGAACTGCTCCCCGGAGCCTGACAGGCTGTGATTAACATTTAATATTTCCCATTCCTCTTCAGATGAGGTTCAGAAAGTCAAGTATGACCCAGGAGATGCTGCAGAATCCAGCTCATACCAGGTGTCCCCTGTTCCCTGTGCCTCAACCACCCTGGCCTGCTTCTAGCACCTCACGTGTGCCAACTTCCTTCCCACTTCCAGACTTCTGCTGGTGCTGTTCCTCAGTGTGGCATGCCTTTCCTTTTACTTGTCACCTGGGTAGCTCCTAGCCATCCAGGATTCAGCTGAAGGTTGATGTCCCCAGAGAACACTGTCCCGATTTCCTACCTACATCAGGGCTCTTTATATTCCCATATCCCCTTGTGAGAGCTTGCAATGATATTTTGTTAATGTCTGTCTTCCTCTGCATGAGGGTAGAGATCGCTGTATACCCCATCCCCGCCTGTTTTCCTAAGAGGCTAGTTCAGTGCTGGGCACATAATAAGTACTCAATAAATGTTGACTGAATGAATAAATGTGTGTCTAAGTTTCAGGCCATCCTAGTCTCCTCTCCTCTCCCCACCATATCCTTGCCTTCTATTGTTTCCTCCCTCAGTCTCTGGTACTTGAAACCACCCTGCCCCTCAGGCTCAAATTCTAATGTTATCTCTGCCTCCTTCCCCTCCTCACTTCTTCTGTCCAATATGTAGGCAAAATACATCGTCCACCTCTAAATAAATCTAACACACTCTCCCTCTTTTCCATTCCCAGTACTTGGCCCAGGTGAGCTCTCATTTGGATGATTCTTTGAGTTGCTTCCTAGCTGCCCCTCCCCCAGTGACTCCAGCCTGTTCTTCCCAGAATCTGCAGAATTACTTTTCCTGAAGTTCAGATAGACCTCATCCTCAAAACAGTTTACTCTTTCACACAATGAAATCTGAATGGAGCATTATGCAGCAATGAGAAGAAACAGATCAAATTTAAACACAGCAGCGTGAGTGAATCTTAAAAACATAGTATTTAGTGAGAAGAGTAAGAAATGGAGGGAGGTTATATAACACAATACCACTTACATACATTAAAAATACATGCAGCAAACAGTAAACATTTTATGAAAACATACAGAAGCAAAAAAGATAGACATCATATTCACAAATGCAATTGCCTCCAGGGAGGAAGGAAATGGGAACGTGGTCAGGGGGACAAAAGGAAGAAAGTAAATATATATTTTTTAATTTATTTATGAGAGACAGCACGAGCAGGAGGGGGGGGCATGGAGGCAGAGGGAGAAGCAGACTCCCTGCTGAGCAGGGAGCCCCTCTGTATCCCAGGACTCAGGATCATGACCTGAGCCCAAAGCAGGCACTTAACCCAGGCACCCCAGAAAGTAAGTAAAGGAAGAGAAGGCTGGGCATGCACCAGTAATGGTAAGTGGGCCATGAACTGAGGAGGAAAAACTCCACCCACTGCAAACAACATCCTCAAGGAGCAAAAACACAACAACAACAAAACAAGTTGTATCCCAGACAAGTAGGATTCAGTTCAATTCAATTCAATTCAATTCAATTCAATTCAATTGTATCTTTCCTCATAGTTCTTTTTTTTAAATAATTTTTTTAAATCTTTTTTTTTTAATTTATTGTATTTATTTGAGAGAGAGCACAAATAGGCAGAGCGGCAGGCAGAGGGAGAGGGAGAAGCAGGCTTCCCACTGAGCAGGGAGCCCGATGTGGGGCTCAATCCCAGGACCCTGGGATCATGACCTGAGCCGAAGGCAGTTGCTTAACCCACTGAGCCACCCAGGCGCCCCTCTCTTCATAGTTCTTAGGACATTCCCTTGCATATAGTTGGGGGTATCAAACAATGTGCAAAATGCGCACTTATTTTAATCAGGTAAGCTCCCTGACAGGCCTCAGCGCTGAGAAAATAAACCATCCCTGTTCTGATCTTACCTGACCAGAGATAAATTTCCAGGTAATGGCTTCTCTGCCCGATCACTTCTTGCTAATGATCACTCCACACAAGCACAGTAATTCTCTTAGCAACATGAGCTTAAGACATCACTTTAAAAAATCTGATAAACAACTCTGAGTCTTTACCATAGATTTTAAGTACATTGGAGGCAGTATCCTAATTTTGTCAGACATAGTCACCCATAACATATAGTCACATATTTCAAAGGAAGTAAGAATTATATTTTTATCTTTTTTTGGTGCCCAGTGCTCAAGCTCCTACCTTGCGAGAAATTATGGAATCCAAAATGAAAATGCAATCTCAGAAGACATGAGGTCACTCTGAAATCAGCTTTGCCGGCAAAATTCAAGTTTCCAGGAGAAGTAATAAATATTGTGGACTGACTGGTCTAGTAATCTCCACTTGTCCCGTTCCACCACACAGAACTGAAAAGGATAAGTAGTTGATCCTGGATTTCTTATTCCATCCGTGAACCTGCGAGACACTGAGAACACCTCCTTGCCTTGGGATGAGCATGCAATGTTTTCATAAACTTTTATTTAAAATCTACAGACAAAAGGGATCTTAGTGGGAAAGCTGAGGCTCTCACGGCCCTTGAATCTGGCTAATGAAAGTGTTAATGATTTCAGTAGACATTGTAAAATAAATACTCATAAAAGTTTGCACAGCACACCGTTATATGGGCTCATAAAATCCACAAGGCAATTACAGAGTTATGAGCTCTCTGCCCATCTCCCTGGGCACCAAGGTTAGCAGGAGTGGAGGTGAGAGAGGAAGCTGACAAAGGGGAGGGGGGAGCTCTGATCCGGGGAGACCAGAGCTCTCCATTTGCCCTTGGTTTCCTTGTCTGTGAAATGGCCGTTTGATCTCCAGTCCAAGCTCCCTCTATTATCCCTCATCTCTGGGCTTGACACAGAGAAGAATGTTGGTATGGAAAATGCAAGTCTGGGCTCCATACCTGTTTCGTTTCTCAGGACTGAGTGACCTCAAGCGCATCATCTAATGCAATACCCTTCTGGTTATACTTACAGCCAACGTTCATGTGTGCATGGTGGCTGTGCACAGTGCTAAACACCTCACACTCTGTATCCCATTTAATCCTCACCTCATGCCTGTGAACTAGGCATTATCATTTCCCCCATTTTACGGATGAAGAAACTCGTTCAAGAGACTTGGCAACTAACCACAGCCACATAGCGGCTCATAATAGTGAGAATGCAGCCTACCATAGAGGTACAATGCTGGGTACAGTTAGTGCTCAGAAAGTGTTAGCCCCCAACCTGTGCCTTTGCCATACATCACTCTCACCGTTTGACAGAAAAAGAAGTAAATATGTCATAATTGTGCAGCCACGGAGCACGGGGTGGGGGGGGAAACTGAGACACAAAAGCATCGGCTGGACATTGAACGTTGTATTCAACACCCTGTCCCCTAGCATTCCTCACCTGCCTCTGCTTCCCCTCCGATCACCTGTGCTCCCCGGGGTCCCTGGCAATATGGCAGCACCTTGGAATGGTGCCCCAGTCGGGTATTTCCTCACCAGCATAGACTTCATCATGGAAAAAACTATGAGAATGATCTTACATTGGTTTGGTGCGATGGAGTTTACAAAACTCTTGCATAGAGTATTGCCTTAAATACTAAAATCATATTAGGGAAAAGAGGCCAGTTATTTTGTAGAATGAACCTTGGCTTGGTTTTTTCTAATGTTTCCTCAGTAGTAAGTTCAGGTTGTGTATCTTTACAGGAATGTCACCAGAGTGATGGTGTATCCATCTGGCAAGTCCTATCAAGATGCACACAGTGTTGATTTGTCCCCTTGCTCATGATGTTAAGTTTGATCTCTGGGTTAAGGGGGCATCATCTACTAGATCTCTTTACTGTAAAGCTACTCTTTCCTCTCTATAATTAAGGTATTTTGAGACTATGTAAATATCTTATTTCCTATCATTCTTTCAGCCATTAATTTGGCATCCATTGATGAATCTTAGCTGAAACAATTATTACTATAATAGGATAGATAAAGAAATGAGAGAGAGAGAAAACACAAGTGTGGCAAAATGTTGGCTTTTTGGGAATCTGGGTAAAGTGTTTATGGGTTTATTATTTTTGCAGTATTTTACAAGTGTGAAATAATTTCAAGATAATGTTTTTTAAAGACTACTGGGTCACTCACAGAATTGGCAGGAGGGCTTAAAGGAGCCAGACTTAGGAGAGGCCAGCTAGGAGCAATGTTCAAATGTGCTCAAAATCGTGCTGCCAAAGAGTCCTCCAAGGTCCCAGTGCCATCCCCAAACCCTTGTGCGGCCGCACCCCCACCCCAGCCCTGTGGTCCGCGGAGCAGCTTCCTCAAGGCCCCCACTTTCCTACCACCTGTGTGCACCAAAGCTGGGGGCGGGTGTGGGTGAGTAGGGGAGCCCATGTCCTGGGAGCCACCGGGCTGCAGGGGAGCCTGGCAAAGTGACAATATGCCATTCTCAGCTTCTGCCTCCTGGGCTCATAAGATGGAGAATTGTTCAACATAAGTAGGAGGGTTTAGTTTACAGAGGGACCAAATAGAATGAAAAACGCCATTAAGTGCCAGAAAACATCCGTGCAATCTCATGATCTCACCTGGCTCTCTCTATTGCTCCATAATCAATCCTTTTATTCTGTTATCACATTCAGCTCCGTGGTCGTTTCTGATTTTTTTTCAGCTTTCTAGAAACCATCCTCCATCTCACCTCCCTTGCGGTCATGTCCTGACATCCTTCCACAGAGAAAAGAGTCTCGCCTCCGTGAGAGTACCACCTGGTCCCGTGGGCATAAGGTCAGGCTGACCTGGGTTCAAATTCTGACTCCTTCACTTACTGACTGGGGACACTGGGCAAGTTGCTTTCTCTGGACCTCAGCCTCCTTGTCTGTGAAATGAGGCTGAAGATGCTGACATTGCTGGGAGTGGTCTGGAGGTGAAGTACATGTGTGAAGTACAGGTATAGTGTCTGGTGCAGAGTAGGTACCCTGAATTTTCCTTCCCTGAGCTGGGCCTGGGGACAGCGTGGTGTGTTGCCTACATGGGAACTGAAGGACTTCGTCCCCCACCCCCTCCCCCGCAAATGGAAGTGCTACTGGAGCTGCCCATCTTTGCTGGGAATTCTCCTGGACTGAAGCGCGTTGCCTCCCCCAGAGTCACACCTCCTCGTGGGGCAGCCTGCACCCAGTGACTGGCTGATGCAAAGGGAGAAAGGCCCATCTCCCTTGCCCCAACTCAGGACAATTCTGAAGGGTCATGCCAGCTCTGGAGCGCACCACGGGGAGGGTTGGCTGAGGCCTTGTAGTGGCCCCCTCTCAGTCCAACTCCTCCCTCTGCCTAATCTTGACCTGTTTCCTTTTCCTGATTTGTGCTGACTCCGAGAGCACCCTCTCATAAACTCCGTGCACACCAATCTCTGTCTGAGTCAGCTTCCTGAACAAACCCAACCCATGACAGCCCTTGTCTTTGGCTCTTCTTCAATCAAGCCTAGCTTCTTCAACTATATACCTCAGGACACCTGGTCCCATCAAAGTCTGGTTCCATCTCCTATCATCTCAAAATAATCTCTCCCTCATAGTGGATGTTACCTTTGGTTACAGATCAGCGTTGTCTGTCTTTCCATCACCCACCCCTAGCCTGATTGATGAGATCCTCTTTATACTTTGAGGCCCTCTGCAGGTAGTGCCTCTTCTAGAAAGCCTTCTTTGATTTCCCCATAAAAAAAAATATCCGCTCCCTCCTCTGCATTCTTTCACTGCCTTATCTCCCTCTCCTCATCTGGCACTGGGCCTGAGATGGTGTGCCAGTTAATTGCCAATGACCTTCAGATCCGTCCTTGTCCCCCTCACTGCATTGATCCTCAGAGGCCTGACACCGCCAATTACTTTTCCCAAGTACACACACTCACCGGCTTGTGGTTAGGCTCTGTCAGTGGGAGGCAAGCACAAGAGTATGGAAGACAGGAGAAGGGGAGAATCCAGGGAATTTCTTCCGCTCTCCACCTTGGGTAGGGACATCACAGGCAAGAGAGATGCTCACCTGACCTCACCTCCCACTAGGCAGCCCCAGTTCCTGGGCTCTAAGTCCCTCTGTCTTCATCCTTTGCCTCACCAGCCTGGGGATGGTGGTTTCTCTTGTTGGCCTCTTGTTAATCCCTGGGTTGCCCCACCATCCCCCGTTTTCAATTCTTCCAACGCTGCTATCACTATTCGCCCATAGCAAACTCCCTCAATTGAAATATCTAGTCTGGGTTCTGTTTTCCTGGATGATACAGATGCCTATTTTTGTATTGCCTTACCCTCTCTCAGACTGGAAAGACCTCCAGAGGAGAGACTAGGTCAAGGCCCTGTGGTCAGCAAAACCAGAAATGACTGTTCTTATTGGTAACAAGCCAACTGGCAAATACAAGGATCAGATGCGTGATTCTTTAAAACAAAGAATCTCACTGTTAACCATTGTGACCTCACCTTCTCACTCTCCAGTATCATTTAGAAGAATCCAGGAATCCTTTGCCATCTTGTACAGAATCAGCCCTCACCAGCCTAGCTAATCTTCTCAACAACTGGGAAAATCTACCCTCGGCAGGCATCCCCTGACACAAAGGCTTAGGAACTTTTCATGTTGAAACAAAATGTGTTTTACCCAGCTGATGTCTCAAAGAATTATCTCCAGATCTTGCTTGTGGTTTTGAAGATAAACACTAATAGTTAATCTGTTTGTAAATATTTTGAACAGATGCTAAGTCTTTAATTATTTTTTGCGTTAAAAATTGACAACAATCGATATTCCCCACCGATGAGCTACAAACACTGTGTGTGTGTGTGTGTGTGCATGCACTTGGGTATATATTCTTTTTAAATAGCAATTATTGCTCTGTGATGACTGGGGAAATTGCTCTGAGGTTTAAAAGCGTATTTGCAGCTATACCCAGGGGATTGTGGAGAGCAATGCCTACTGTATCATCCACCTTATTTAAAATTTGCAATAGGAAACAAAATTCAATCTAGTGCATTTCTAAAGGCCAATGGGAAATAGATTGGGCAGCAGAGTCAGGAAATGCAAATCCAATGCTAAACTCGGTCCTGAACCCATCTGCCTGGATTTTATTTGCCTTTTTTCTTCCCCAAGGCCAGTGGTGCTGACTCATTAGTGCATTAAACACAAATGTGTGGGTTCGGCCCTGACAAACCATTAATCAATGTGCAGCCACAAAGGCAGCATCCATGGATTAGCAATCTACTGCAAGGTGCCAGGCGCGTGCAGGGAGAAATGAAACCAGGCTTTCCGGAGATAGACGGGGGCACAGGCCACTTATGCTGAGAGGTCCCAGTTGATTGAAAAGAGACATAAATGCCAAAACAGAGTTATAAATATGTGGTATATTTTAAAGGCTTACATTTAGCAAGTTGACTCCATTAACTGTGGCAAACAAAAAAAGAAAAAAAGAAAAAAAGAAAGAAAGAAAGAAAGAAAGAAAGAAAGAAAGAAAGAAAGAAAGAAAGAAAGAGAAAGAAAGAAAGAAAGAAAGAAAGAAAGAAAGAAAGAAAGAAAGAAAGAAAGAAAGAAAGAAAGAGAAAGAAAGAAAGAAAGAAAGAAAGAAAGAAAGAAAGAAAGAAAGAAAGAAAGAAAGAAAGAAAGAAAGAAAAAGGTAAAGAAGAGCAATGGTTGTGATTTAGCCTCATTTGGAAATAACATCAAAGTCTACATTTGAGACTTTGGGGGAATGTGAGGCCTGAAAGAAGGGCCTCTGCCCTGGCCCCCACACCCTTGAGGCACTGGGGCAAGCAGCTCAGGTTCAAGACTCCAGCCACCCCTGCCCCAGTTTATAGAAGCCACTGTGTAGCTGTGCTGGGGCAGAGTCTCGCGAGGAGGAGGGCTGGCCTTGGGCTCTTCATCCTGATTTTTCGCCTTGGATTGCTGTTCAGCCCAGAAGGCAGGTGCTTTTCCCCTCAGAAGCAGCCTGTGTCCTTGGACAAGGGCAGCCTCCTGCCATCAGAACGGAACTCCTCCTGGGGCCCTCGAAGGATGCAGGATGCATGCTAGGTTCTCAGGAAGAATGCAGGCCAGAAGGGAAGGCTCAGAGATGATTCCTTCCTGGGGAGTCTCTCAAGGCAGCGACGGCCCTTTTTATCCCCTCCCTGCCTCTTTAATCTTGCTTGCACAAACCACGTGATCTGCATATCCAGCCCCACCTGGGGAGGTATGCAGAGTGCCCCTGCATACTATGCATACCATGCACATCCTCTCTCTCTCCAGGCACTCTCTCTCTTTCATATATATATATATATATATATATATATATATATATATATATATGAGACCCCAGAGTCTCGCCTTCATTAGAGGATTGGTAAGCCCTACCCTGCCAGTCCCCTGCCCCTAATATCACCAGGGGGAGGCGGAGCACCTCGAGCATGGAAGTCAGAGGAACCTCGAGCAACAGTAACCTAGCAACAGTGTCTCAGGATTTGAATGTAATTATACCCCGAGCGTGATAAATACTCGGAAGGGCTCCTTATGTGCAGATCATACTAAACAAGTCTTTGAAATTACCCTCATCAAATATTGATAGGAGAAAAGTTTTTTAAAAAGGAAAGAAACCTGAAGTGCGTGGACAACCTTTCCCACCGAGTGCCCTGGGCAGTGAGAAAACAGGAGCCAGGGCGGCTCAGAAAGCCTCAAAAGCCCCTTCACAGTGACGTGACAGGTCTGGAAGAGTTGCTTAAGTGGGGGGGACAGCAGTTTTCCTGCCCACGAGGGGCGGTGGCTTGGCGCCGAGGGTGACATTCAGGTTCCGAGGTCAGGCAATCGGAGTCTGGGGTCCTAGTGCAGCCCTCCACACCGAGGTGTTCTCATTCAGAGTGAGCATGTTGACCAGGAGGGTCCCCCAGTGTGCTCGGGGTGAGGAGGCTGGCAGGGGTGCAGTGAGCCATGTGAAGAGGGAGATGCAGGAAGAGAGGTCCTAGCAGGGGACGGCATGGATGGAGTGTGGAGCCATTTGCACCCTGGGCTCTGCGTTGACTTTGACCGGATCCAAGAGGTGAGGACACTGCGTGCAGGCCGAAGCTGGAGAGGTGAGTAGCGCTGAGCGCCACGGGCCTGGGGAGCCTCACTGAGGAGCCTGGGCTTTGTTCAGAGTGAAAACGGATGTGGGTGCAGGTGTGGAGGCTGTGAGGGTGTGTGTGCGGGCCCGGGCCAGCTCAGGCCCAAGGGCATGGGGGGAAAGGTCTGTAACGGTGCTGTGGTGGAGCTGACCTTGAAGTGCCTTCATTCAGGCAATTTAGCAGAAACCCCCAGAACAAAAGCCCAAGGCTGCCACCATCCACCCAGTGTGCCGGCTGCATCACCTGGAGGCATCCGGGGCCCCTGAGCAGAATGAGCAACAGGATCCTGGGATCAGGGCATGCCTGACAAAAAGCCCGGCGGAGTGAGGACGTTTGCAAAAGGGAGAGAGGTGAGAGGAGCCGGGGATTTCACAGTGGGCGGGAGGATGTCTGTCGCTGGGTTAGCCTCAGAGCTGGACACACTCCTCAGCCCTGTGCAGCTGGAGACTAAGATCTGAGAGAGGAACAAGAAAGATGTGTCCTACATAGAAACTCGGCCTGTGTCCTCATGATTTAGAAGGCCCTGCCCAGCCTGACCTCTCATCTACCATGTGAACCATGTCAATCCCTTTCCCTCCGGAGCCAAGTGCAGAGTGAGGGCCCCTCCTGGCTCTGCCTTCTGGGACCCTGAGATTCTGGGACCAGGCTGTCAGCCTGGCCTGGGCGACACACAGCAAGCCACAGTGCTTCCGGCCCTGTTCCCCGCTTGCTTCATCCCTGAATGCCCTCATCACAGGGGAGGGCCCCCTTCTCTGATGTCTCTCTCCAGGCCTGCCGTGCATCTGTCTCCTGCCTGTTAGAGGAAATCCTCCTCTGTTAGACGCAAGATCTTTAAAGGGCCTCAGATCTCATTTGTGAGCTCTCTTCTCCGGGCTGGGCTCCCTTGACAGCACTCTGGTGTCTCCCAGCAAGCAAGAGGAGGGAGGTAGGGCTGTAGGAGGATGAAAGGCCCCCCTTTCCTGCTGTGGGATTCAAGGCTGGATCAGTGCCCAATTACAGCGCCTCATTCATCCAGTTCAGTGTTCTGCCTAAACACTGATACCTCTGACAGCTCTGCTCTGGCTAAAAATGGCAGGGTGGACCCTGCTTTAAGGAAACTCCGTTTACAGAAATCCTCCTGAACCAATCAGCTAAAGGAAGGCAAGACTGTCTCACCAGCCCCTGCCCAGGGGATCCCTGTAAACCCCGGCAGCCACAGGTCACCACCAGAGAGCCCATTTGGAGAGCCCTGCAACATGGGCGGAAGGAGCAAAGAGTAGAAAAATATAAACACCAAATTATTAAAGGTCCCTGCCTTTCAAAACCAGTGGCAATGGAAGCATGGCTGACGCTGGACAGAAGAGTGGAGAGAGATGTCAGCATCAGGGCAAAACTTTCCAGGGCTCCCCCCAGGTCAGCAGGAAGAGGACTGGAAAAAGCATCTGGCCTGTTACTTGGAGGGAGTCTCCTAGCTTTGGAAAGCACGGCTGTCTTCTATATATTTGCTTTCTGATTCAAGAAAGGAATCTATCTATCATCTATCTATCTATCTATCTATCTATCTATCTATCTATCTATCTATCATCATCAACTAGATATTGCCAAATTGTTCTTACCAGCAATTTGTGATAGTTGCCATTTCTTTGCGTCTTCCTAACATTGGTGGGCTGAATGGTGGCCTCCAGAAATATATGTCCACATTCTAGTTCCTGGAACCTGTGAATGATTCCTCACTTGGAAAAAGGTAGAATTAAGTCAAGGATTTCAAGATGAGAGCATCTTAAATAATCTGGGTGAGCCCTAAGTCCCTTGTAGAACTGAGGCAGAGGGAAATGAGAAGGCACATACAAAGAAAGCGACGTGAAAGGAAGAAGCAGATGGGGAAGAGATGTGGCCACAAACCAAGGAATGCCAAGGATTGCTGAAAGCCACCAGAAGCTAAAGAGAGCCAGCCGGTGAACCCGTGGAGTGGATTCTCCCCCAGAACCCCGGAGGGAGCCTAGCCCCGCCAACAACTTGATTTCAGGCTTCCGACCTCCAGAACCGTGAAAGAATACATTTCTTTTCTTTTAAGTCACCAATTTTGTGGGAATTTGTTACAGCTGCCACAGGAAACTAATACAGTGGGTAAATACAAGAGATTCTTTTTTTACTTTAAAAATTCTCTTTAACAGATAATTGACTGTTTAAAGCCAAAGTGTTAACAATGAACTAAAGGGTTTGTAATATATGCAGACGTAACAATAGAGCAAAGAACAGGAGAGGGGGAGTGGAGAATTACGCTTGGAGAGGTTATTTTTATGCTATACCTGGGTGATATAATATTATTTGAAGACAGACTTTGATACGTTAAAGATTTATACTATACCCCTTAGAGCAGCCACTTAAGAAAAAAAACCAGAAAGGAAAAAGAAAACTATGAAGCCAACAGAGGTAAAATGGAACCAACAAACTATTTAACATCCGTAATTTATAAGTATTATAATAAAATATAAAATGATTCAATATTGCTTGCTTCTTAAAAAAAATCGTTTTTTTTTTGAGTTTACTTTGTTTACCTCTGCCACATTATTGTCTATAGTGATTAGTTTATCGTTTCCCTACACAGCTCAATAGTTTCTGTGTTCCCCGTTGTCTCTCCCATCCCATGCTTTCCTTCTTGGCTTCTTCTCCTACTTTATTCAAAGAGTCCCTCTTAAGATTTTTGTTTGTTCATCTGTTTTGTGCTAGTAGAGATATGTGCTTGGCAAACTGTCTTCATTTTTTGATATCTCGAAATGCCTTTATTTTGCCTTTTCTCAAGTGAAAATTTGCCTGGGTGTACAGTGAAAATTTGCCTGGGTGTACAATAAAAATTTGGCATTTCAGGACTTGAAATACATTATTGTCTTCTCTATTCTATTTGTTTCTAAGGAGGAATCTGCTGTCAATCGATCGTTGTTTACCTCGCGCTCTATCTTTTCTCTCTAGTAACTTCTGAGATAGTCTCCTTACCCTTTATGTTCCACAGTCTCGTGGAACGCACCTAGGTGTAGACTCAAATGGAATTATTTTTAAGTACTCCAAAGCTAAGTTAGCTCCTGAGGCTGCAAGTCTTTCTTTGACACTGAGCAAGCCTTAGCTATTTTCTCTTAGGCGATTGTTTCTCTACCATAATTTTTATTTTCTCTTAAAATCCCTAGGAAATTCTTGTGGAATAGTCGTAAACTATCCTCCGTTGTCTTTTAATGATGTAATTTTTAAAATTTTTATGTCTTTTCTCCCTTCTGTCCTGGATCCTGAATATGTTCCTCAGTGCCGTTTCCAATTCCTCCCATTTCTCTTCGGCTATATCCAGGTTAGAATTTATTGCACCCATTGAGTTTTTATGTCAGTGACTATACTTTTTATTTCTAATATTTTTGCTTAATTTTTATTGTGAGCAATCTGTTCTTGTTTCATTTTACTGGCTTTGTTTCAAAATTTTTTTTTATTTTAATGAACATTATCTCCTTCATTATTCAGATACTTAAACCGATTTTTCAAATCATTTTTTTTCAGATTCTTAAAGGCATTTCACCGGGAATAAATTTTTTGTTCTGACAGATATGGTTAGTAATGTTCATTGGCTTGAGGTTTCTTCAATTGGTTTGAATTTTGGGTTTTAGTTTCACTAAAAAGGCAGGATTTTTTTTTTCCCCTTTCTCTCTTTCCTCTGGGAGCTCACACTATCTGGTAGTTTTATGGCTGATTCTCTTTAGTGCTCTCACTGGGCCCACCTCAGTACAGAAGTCCTGGTCTAACATTGGTGGGCAGAGTCCCCGCTCCAGAAAAAGGTTGGGGGTAGAGAAGATCCAGTCACAAGGGTGATGGATGGCCTGGTCCATTTCTGGCCACAAGGCTGAGTCTGTGTTTGAACCATCGCCCCTCAGGCTCAAGGGTGCTGGGGCCACCACTCCAGGCAGTGTATCCTTGGCTCTTTTTTCTTCCAGATTTTTCTTGATCTAAGATGTCCTTCCCCAGGGTCTGGTCTCTGGCAGTAGGCTATTCCTGGCCTCCCATCTTACATGGAGCCCCTCAGTTCTACTATCCAATAGCTAATGAACTAACTTACTCCTGGCTGCCCCTGATGATCTCTATACTTTCTGACAGACCAGGGATAAGCAGGCATGTGCCTTCAGCTTTTGCTCACTTCACTGCCTTTCTGTTAACTGAGATCCACAGACTTGTATCTGTTACTGTTATTCTACCCCAATGTGATGTCTAAAAATGTCTCCTGTATTTTTGGTAAAGGCAAGACTGCTTTAATATATAGTAGTGCAGCTCCTCATTTTCTAAATAATTTTTCACAGAAGGTTGATTCCATGGAGGGAGTGCTCACTGGAATTACCTAGAAAAAAGAGCTTTTGCCTTCAAAATATTCTGGAGGGGGAAATGCTGAATTAAAAGTTTTTATTTTTCATTTTACTTGAGGAATTATTCAATACTTTAATACTATCATGTGCAGTGTGATTCCTCAAGACAAAGATCAGGTATTTCTTTTTTCTAGACACATCGGATCATGGAAACTTCTCTTCCAGAGCACTTTCAGGAGCTTTTATTCTGCAAAGCCCTCTGTGAGAAATGCCAGTAAAGTCTAACAAAAGGGATCCAGGGCGCCTGGGTGGCTCAGTCGGGTAAGTGTCTGCCTTCGGCTCAGGTCATGATCCAGGGGTCCTGGGATCGAGTCCCGCATTGGGCTCCCCACTCGGCAGGAAGCCTGCTTCTCCCTCTGCCTCTGCCCCTCCCCCTGCTCATGCTCTCTCTCTCAAATAAATAAATAAATAAAATCTTTTAAAAAGGAGGATCCAATGTTGCCTGATGTTTTAAAGGAGAACGATATTTCACAGTATTCTGCGAAGAGTAAAGTATTTACTTCCAGGTACTTTTCAACTTTGAGAACCGACCATGATTTTTACAACTCCATCAGGCGGCAGTGCGGAGCTCAGGCTGCAGCAGAGCAGCCTGGCAGGGGGTCCAGGAAAGCGGACTGCTGCGGTAGGAAGACCACACAGTCTGCAGTCTGCTGGAGAAGGGCATGTGGGTTCAGGGCAGAGCTGAGAGAATTTATGTCTTTGCGTGTGAGCAGTGATGGGGAGGGACACCAAGAATCCGATCACTTATTCATTCAACAAGTATTTATTGAGCACATCATGGGCTGAGCAACTACGAATGTAACGGTGAACAGGAGATAAAATCCCTGACCTCTTGGAATTCGTGTCTTTCCCGTGCTTTAGGGTGATGAGTGGGGTGCTACACGTGAAGAGAGGGGGCACCTGAGGAGCAGCAGCCTCCATGTGCAGGGTGGGAGCCCACCATTCTGGAAGGTGCTTGGGCACCTGATGTTCAGGTGGAGAGGTTGGTGAGGAAGCGTGAAATGCAATCTGGAGCTCGGAGAGAGATGTGGGTGGGATGTAGAATTCATATGTACAAGTGGGAACTGAAGCTATGAGAACATTTGCAGTACCCACGAGAAGTGGGGTGAGAAGTGGAAAGAGTTAAGGTCCCCTGTTTTTAATAAGAGGAGTAGAGAAGGGGTCAGCAAGTACAAGGAAATGTTCCAATTAATGTTTAGTGAATGTAAACAAATGAGACTTGGCCTGAGAGATGGACATGAGCCAGGAGAGAGGGGCTCTAGGAAGACAACAAAAGGAAAGTATCAGAAAGGAAGGTGATATCCATCAAGTATGCCAAGAGCTGTGGGAAAAAAAATAGGGGCACACCTTTGTTTTCCAGCTCTAACTAACTACTGGCTTCCCTTCAGCTTTTCATGGAGAGGCCCTGTGGAATCCCTGGTTTACTGTAAGCAGATTTCCCCACGGTCTTAACCTCTTCCCCATCCCACCATCCATTTCCTGCCACAACCAACATCTGGGCGTATGCCTTCACCTCCAGCTTCTTACAGGAATAGAGCTGCTGGGAAGTTTCTCAAGGGGAGGCAGCTCATTCTCCCACATCCTAACTGACTCTCTTGGGGTCCAGACCAAGCCTTGGGGATTTCTTTCCTCTTCTAACTTTACAACAACTCGCTGCTGTGGAAAGTAGTGGGCAGCGGGACACCTGACCTCCATCTTGCACTTCCATGTCAAGCCCGCCATTGTCTTAGTGATTTCAGTCTCTGTTAACGAACCATCTAGCATCAGCCTCAAAGTCCTTTCTTCTCAGTTATAACATCTTTCATGTTCCACTCCTGCAGCCTATTTTAGGGCCCTACCCTGGCTTTTATAATTCCTGAGAACTCTCCCATTTATGACCTCCTTCACTCCCAGCCCTGGATTCATAGTCCCCCCCTCCCTCATTGCCTTGACTCCCCCGAGAAAGGTACCCAAGGCAGAGGTCCAGCATATCCTGGCCCCTTGGAATCTGGCCCCTTGCTCATTTCCCTGGCCTTGTCTCCCCACCCTGATTCATCTTCCACCTTGCTCCCTTTTAAAACCTAAAACTTTTGGGGCGCCTGGGGGGCTCAGTCAAGCATCTGCCTTCAGCTCAGGTCATGATCCTGGGGTCCTGGGATCAAGCCCTGTGTTGCGCTCCCTGCTCAGCAGGGAGCCTGCTTCTCCCTCTCTTTCTACCCCTCCCCCTGACTCATACTCTCTCTCTCTTTCAAAGAGATAAATAAAATCTTTAAATAAATAAATAAATAAATAAATAAATCGTTCATCTGACCCTGGTACTGCTCTATTAAAATTCATTCAATGGTTCCCCATTCCTTATAGAGCCAAACACTAATGCAGCAGGACTTAGGAAAACCTTCATGGACTGATCTCCTCCATCCCTCATGCCTTCCATGCCCCTTGCTAACTGCTTGCCCCAGATGCACCCGTACACACACCTACCCCACATCAACACGGCTGCCAGGAAAGCCTCCCACCCAATCTACCTGCATGACTCCTCATTCCTTCCAATTCAGCCCTCAAAACCCAGTTCCAGCTTCAGCCCCTCTGTGCCCGCACCAATAGCTACAATTCATGGACTCGGTCTCCATACGCCCCCTATACCCACTCGACCCCAGGCAGGCCTCGATCACAGATCCTGCGAGATTATCACACATTGGGGTGTTTATTTCCCTGTCTCTCACTAGACACCAACCTTTCTAAAAACAGACCTGTGTTTACTTCACTTCTTTATCGCACATAACTTGGCCAGTGTAGCGGCAGTCAGTAAATGTTTGATAAACAAATGAAGATTTAGAAAAATGAGAGGTTAGGGGAAAAACTGAAGTTAAAGAATTCTGATGAGGTATATTAGGTAGGTAATAAATTTGGAATCCAAAAACTCAGATTCAAATCCCAGTCCTGCCGCTTAGTATTATGTGACCTGGGACAAGCCACTGGTAATAACAATATCATTCACTGCATGCGTGTCACACATTGGGTGCTGTCTCCTGCAAGCCCGATCATAAATCATTGTCATCTCCATTAAAGAGGAGGAGATAGTGGCCCTCCCTAGTTAAGTGACTTGCGTAAAATCACAGCTAAAAAGGGCAGAGCTAAGACTCATACGTGAGCTAATGTCTTGCTTTGCCCTGAGGCCCCTGTGTCCCTGCCCCTAGCAATCCCTGCCAGGCTGCCTCCGTGGGGCTGCAGTGAGGATGGAAACAAGTGAATATGTATCACAGAGAAATGCATCGCAAATGCCAGTCCTCAATTTATATTAAGTCATTCATTCACCGGCTCTCCCTCCGACCCCCCAAAAGCTAATCATCTCGACATCTTTAGTAGCTTAAAAGTAGCTGTTAAATAGAAGCTGAATCTAACACAGGATTGAAGCCAATTACGGTTTCTGATCAAGTTAATCTGTTTTAATTCACTATTATTATGATTACCATAATTGTTATTATTAAACCCGAGCCAAAAACTATTTCTGGTTCAGAGACAGAGGGAGCAAACTATTTCTTGAGCCCAAGACACAAAGACCGTCCCTTCCCAAGGCTCAGAGGTGGCCTAATAAAGAGCTCCCGGAGTAATCTTTGCTGAGTTGCATTGTTAACGCTCTCCTAAGGGACGCCAGGGGATGTAATTGCTCCGGTCTGACTCGGCCTGCCGAGTTACCTGAATTAAGTGGGCGAATTGGATTTTTCAGGGGAACCGTCTGGGACATCACCTTTAACCCTCCCCCATGCTCCACCCAGCCCACTGCTCATTACAAGTGGAGACCCCTGTCACCTCCACCCGCCTCCTCCCCTGAGTGTGCACAAGTCTCCTCCTGCCGGACCTGGCAGAGCATTCAGTGAACCAAGGCACACTCTGCACCTGAGGGCCTCAAAACCCAGCTTTAAATATCACAACCTGCTCAAGGGCAGCACCAAGATTTCAATTAACCATCACGGAGCTCCAGGTTAAAGGCTAGTGTTCAAGCTTCCTTCTGCCACTTATTATTCCTGTGGAATTTAGCCAATCATGTGCACTCTCGGGCATGCACGTGTGGAAGTTGAGGGTGGCGTTCCAGGAGTGCAGAGAGGGGGGCTACTTCATTCATCAGGCAGGAGGGTTGGAGAGGCTCCCCAAAAGAGCAATGCCAGACTTAGTTTTTAAAAAATGAACCAGAATGTGGGAGAGAAGCAAGACAGTGTCCGTGAAATGTGGGTGGGTGGCAAGAGAAGCTGAGAGGTGGGGAAGGGTGAACAGGCGGGTAGAGAAGAGGAGTCAGAACACCATGTGTAGGTGGAAGGAAATCGCTGGGTAGTTCGCACTCAGCATGTTCTGTGGAGAGAGCTGTGCACTTTAAAAAAATCACTCTTGACACTGCAAAGGGTTGGAGGCGATCACATGTGCAGGAAGGAAGACAAATCAATAAGCCTCTGCATGAACTGAGGCAAGAGATGAAGAAGGAAGTGATAGTAGAGATGGAGGAGATAACTTTCCTTTAAATTACTAAAAGAAAGATAAGCAGCCAAAATAAAACTATTAAAGAAAGGAATAAGCCGGGGGCGAGGCACCAGCTAAATAGCCCAGATCAGACTTCAGTATCCTAAAACTGGTCCCCTTAGGGGCGTCCCTGCAAGGCCTCATGTGGCCTCCTGGCCCATGGTGGGTAAAGTTTGGGCAACATAACATAACACACACAGGTACATGCACACGCGCAGTTGGTATGTTAGAAGTACACGGACATGTGTACCCAGACATGGATGTATGTCCATTGCATCAGCACACGTGAATATGTGGAAACGCGGGCATATGCATGAATACACACATGTGTTGCATGACATACATGAGTACACATGTGCACACGCACAAACCCATGTGCATATGCACACACCTAACCCATTAAAGAAAATAGTCTTATTATCCCCACTCTGCAGATAAAAAATCAGAAGCACAGAAGTTACCCAACTACAAATCCTGGTATTTTACTCCCAATTCTGTCCTTCTGACATCCATGTAAAATAACTTCTAGAGACAAATGCACAGGTCACTTACAAAACAAAAGATCACTCTGGTCTCAGATATCTCCTTTGCAACACAAAAGTCCAAAAGTCAGTTAGTAATATCTAGAGTTTTTATGAAAAGAACCTTCTAACCCATGATACCTAGCCCATTTGTTTTTCAGCTGTAAAAGCAAAAGAAAGATATCTTTCACTATATAAGTGCCATCTTAAAAGATTTACTCACAGCTATACTTTCACCAACTAAGGGAAGAAGCAGATTAAGAGTTCAGAAATTATAAAATCAAGGTAGGAGTGGACTGGTGGTTAGTACTGAAATGAGTTATAATAGATAAAAGACTAATTAATAATTGTGAATGTACACAAAATTAAATAACAATGTTAAAAATCATTCTTGAAAAAATACATCTAACATATGGAATAATAATTAAATTTTATTATATTTAACACCCTAGATTATATTGACCACAGACCAAAGAGTACTTGGTTGGTTAGGGGAAGCAAAAGAAGACACTCAATTCATTATTTTAAAGTAGAAATTCAAAAGATACCATTTTATCCTTAAAAATAGATTAAAGAGGGGCGCCTGGGTGGCTCAGTCATTAAGCGTCTGCCTTCGGCTCAGGTCATGATCCCAGGGTCCTGGGATCGAGTCCCGCATCGGGCTCCCTGCTCAGCGGAGAGCCTGCTTCTCCCTCTCCCACTCCCCCTGCTTGTGTTCCCTCTCTCGCTGTGTCTTTCTCTGTGTCAAATAAATAAATAAAATCTTTTTAAAAAAAAGAAGAAAGCAAAAAAGAAAATCTTTTAAAAAATAGATTAAAGAATGTTTTTAAAAAATTTAATGGTAATTACTAAATTGAGAAAAATGGAATACATACATTCCAACCCCTCAAGACAAGATAAAAGTAAAGACACTATTGTCCTTATAATAAAAGAAAATAAAAAAACCAAAGTTAAGATGCAGAGCTAACCAGGACCATTTAGAAGGATGGCATAAATAAGAATAAATGTACCCACTGTAAGAATACAGCTGTGTTCAAGGGACTAGGAAAGCCCAGGTCCCCCTACTTCTATGCCATCTTAACTCCTCCCACATTATAAGAATAAATGTAAACAAATTAAATGCCTTACTATTTGAAAGGGACGTTAGGATTCTGTTAAAAAAGAAACAAGCAAGATACTTTGTTTTTTGAGTGTCACCCTTAAAACAAGTTATACAGGAAGTTGAAAAGCAAAAAAATGGACAAAGATATTAAAGCAAATTCAAGTATTAAAAAAGGGTTGTGATATTAATAGCTGACAAAATAGAAATCAGTATTGGTCAAAATAGGCCAAATAAAGGCATTAAAGGACATAAATTTAACATTAATGATAGGAATTTAATATTGAACGATATGAAGAAAAATATAAATTTAATATTTATAAACAAATACTTTACAGAGAAAAGATAGTAATTATCAATCTTGCATCAATATGTAAAGCACAAGTTGTTAGAAATATACTTTGTAGAAGAATAAATTTACAAGAGCACAACGGAGTTGGGAAATTTGAACACATCTGTATTAGTCAGCCTTCTCCAGAGAAACAGAACCAACAGTATGGAGATATATAGCTAAAGATATTTATTTTTAGGAATTGGCTCGTGCAGTTATAAAGGCTGGCAAGTCCAAAATCTTCAAGGTAGGTCAGCAGGCTGTAGACCCAGGGAAGAGTTGCAGTTTGAATCCAAAGGCAGTGTGCTGGAAGAATTCCCTTCTCCTGTGGGGATGTCAGTCCTCTCCTATGAAGGCCTTCAACTGATTGGACGAGGCCCACCCATATTATAGAGAGCAACCTGCTTTACTCAAAGTCTACTAATTTAAATGTTAATCTCATCTAAAAAATACCTTCACACAGACATCCAAAATAGTGTTTGGCCAAACATCCAGGTACTACGGCCTAGCCAAGTTGACACATAAAATTAACCATCACCATACTTTGTGAATACCAGACATACCAAATAAGCAGCACACAAGGATTTGGTGATGTGAATAATATATAAAGAGAACACTTTCATTTCATATATTTCTTTGTTTCTGTGTATTTATGTATATGTGTGATATCTACATAACCCAACTCTGTACCCCAAAAACACAGATTACAGAATTCCTTTCTGTGGCCCATGCCATACTTAACAAATACTGATCATATCTCATGTATAAGCCCACAAAAAAGAAAAAAATAAAAATTGTACAAACTACATGAATATGCTCAAATTTAATTCCACAGTTTATATTGAAAGGCTTCAACCACTTTGAAATGATCTTAAAACCAACTCTCCTAAATAATTCTTAGGTCAAAGCAGAAATAAAATTTTCATATGCACACATTCTTGAAAAGAACAATAATAGGAAGTCTTCTGGTTAATATATACTGGATGAGTCCAAAAACTAATCTTAAAGAAAAAAACTAATAAATCTCAAATGCTTTCATCATTAAACACAAATGAATGAAAATATCCCCCCTTTTAACTACAGAATTAAAAAAGGAAATTTCAAATAAATAAAAACTGACTTAAAATGAGGAAAACCTAAGTAGATAAATAACCCAGAAACAAAGTTAGCTGCGTTCTCAAAAAATTGACTGCTCTCAACAACATCAGGTCTTGAGAGTTTTACAGGCTAAGATATTGCATACTTTTAAGAGAAAGAAAACTTCCTATGTTACATAAGATGTAACATTTTATGATCTCTGATTCATTTTAGGAAGCTAGAATAAGCCTGATTTTTAAAAACATCTCGCAAAGTTGACCTCCAGTACAAACTGTAAACCAATTAATTTCCCTTTTGAAAATAGATACAAAAATAATTTAAGTACAAGTAGAAGGACTATTTTAATAACACATTTATTTCAATATTATAATATATCATATTTCATTCATAAATAAAATTTATACTTGATGAAGGTATAAGAAAACATTGATAAAATTCAAGTAAGCATTGGAGAGAGTGAAATAAAAGTGAGTGTATCTCTTAGAGTGGTCCAACCTGGAATATAACAGGTTGCTTGCCAAAAATGTAGAATTCAGATCCTCATCCTAAACCTAGATCCTGGCAATGAATTCCCAGATTCTGCATTTTTAATAAAAACCCAAATAATTCTTATGCACACCAAAGTTTGAGAACTACTAATCTAAACCAAACTAGCTAATGGCATAGTTAACACTGCAATAATAGAAGCCTTCCACATGAATATCAGGAATAAGATAATGGTGTCTGCTTTCAGCCCAATTTAATTTTTTCATCTCTGAAAAAGTTTGGTTATTGAAATAAAAAAACACAAAATAAGAAATAACAGATATAAACATTTGAAAATAAGATTTCACATTATTATTATCTGAATGCCTATCATTGGCAAATTCCAATTAACTAAAAATCCTTCACTACGAGTAAGAGCATTCAGTAAGTTGGTTGAATAAAAATTGAATATATAAAAATAAATAACTTCCTTATATACTAGCAATAACTGGCTAGAAAAACAATGGGGAGAAAGGATTCAATTTACGATAGAAAAAATTGATGTATAGGAATAAACTTATCAAAAATTGTTTAGGGTCTTTATAAAAAAGAACTTAAAACTTTACAAAGGCACATAAAAGTATATTTGAATAAGTAGAGAGAAATAACATTTCTTAGGAAGAAAGACTTAATAACATAAAGTACCAATTAACCCATAAGTGATTTAGAATTCAGCTGCCAAATGTGTAAAACTGGAACACCATTGTCTAGAAAAATAAACATGCAAGACTAGCCATAAAAGTTACCATAAAGAAAAACGGACACAAAAGACTAGCTAAGAAAATTATGAAAACCGATGACAGGGGCTTACTCCACCTGATATTAAAATCTACCATAAAGCTACAGGAATTAAAATTACTTATTATTGGTGCAGAAAGAGCTGAAAGAGTCAGACATCAAAGATCAAATGATGATCTTTCATCCTGCAAGAATGAAAAGTATCATGCTTCCTCGGCTCTTTTTGCATCCCCTTCACCTCTGCAATCTCTGAGAGCTGGGGTGCTCCGGGGCTCCATCCTGAAACTCTCTCCTCTCTGCGACACTCAGCCCTGGGTGGTCTCACTTCTTTTCAGGGTTTCAAAGACCTTCTCTGAGTATTTGAACCATGAATTTTTATTTCTAGCACCTATCTCCCCTAAAACTCCAGATTCCCAAGCCCATGTATGTGTCTGCTCAACATCCTCCTTGGATGCCACGTAAACAAAACAAACACCTTCCTTCCTAGCTCCACAAACTCAGAAACAGGCACCTCCATCCTTTCTGTTGCTCACATCAAAAGCCCTAGAGAGATAGATTTTTAATCCCTCTTTCTCTCGAACCCTATATCTAACCTGTTAGGAAATCTTGTGGACATACCTACAACATGTATCTTGAACACAACCACTTCTTGTCACCTCTTTGTCACCACCCCAATCTAAGCCCTGTCATCTCTCCCATGGACCACCACAAAAGCCTCCACACTTGTCTCCCTGTGTCCCCTCTTACGTCCTTCAGCCAATTTTCAATATGGCAGTCAGAATGAGTCTTGCCAACCCAGTGACTGGCCACACCATTCCTCTATTCAGAATCCTCTAAAGAGCTTCCAGTCACACTTAGAATAAATAGCCTTACCTTGGTCTACAAAGGCTGATGTGTTCTGCTCCTGGCTCTAGTGGTGTACTAGTAAACGATTGACAACCAGTTCTCAAAAAAAAAAAAAAAAAGTATGTGCAAACATTCCTAAGTTTATTATAAATTTTACTGATAAAAAGGATGTATAGCACACAACTTGCAAATACTAATACACTCTATAGTTTTCACCATTGTAAATTCCATACACCAAATTGATTCTCACAGAACGCTTCATTGGGTTTTTGTTTTTGCCAAACTCCTGCATCCTGAGCAAACCTATGCCTCCATTCGATGAAGGAGATAGTTCTGAAATTAATGTTTGGTTAATATAGATCTTTACATTAAAGAGTAAGGGAAAAGGGGAAGGGTGAAAATATGAGGTGGAACTTCCCTTGTTCATCAGTGATGCAAACAATTTTTTGCTATAATAATTTTAAATACTGGAGGAATATTTCCTCAATGTTTTGTGTTCTTCCCAGCGGGGCAGCTGCAGACAGGACACGCTTTAAGTTTCATCTGCATCCTTAACTTTTTCCCCATCACTGTGAGTCAGTCTGTATACACACCAACAAAACAAGGGAAGCCCAGCTTCGTATAATTTGCTGATTTCCATGGTGTAAACATTCTCACAGCGGCGGACTTGCAGCTGCCAACATGACGTCACTGAGCGCCGAGCCACGAAGAGGTGCGCGGTAACACACCGCACAGTGCAGTAGACACGGCTGGCACCTCGAACGCAGGGAAAATGGTCAAATGTAGATAAACAATTACAAAGTGATGAAATGTGAGTACTCGTTCTTTCCTTTTTAATGCAATGTACTTAGTTATAAGTTTACCTAATTTTATTTTTTTAACGGCTGTGTTCAGTAACAGGCTGGCTAAAGTCCTGAAAATGTGACAGCGGGCTCTGCTGAGCAGGTGAGAACAGCCCCCAGCACACCACCACCCGGTTTCCCCTCTTCGTCATCTTTGCTCTGCTCCCGCCACACTGGGCTCCTTGCTCCCTTCCTCAAGTCCAGCACTCTTCCACCGCCGGACGTCCACATTTGCTGTTCCTTCTGCCTCAAACACTTCTCCAGCTGGCCCTACAGCTGACTCCCCTTACCTCCACTCTCTGCTCAGAAGCTTCCATCATCCCTGGCCACTTCAGCCAGAGTCACACTCGGGTCATTCACTATGCTCTTGCACTGCTTTGCTTTGCTTCTCGGTGTTTATTATTATCTGACCTTTGGCACATTTTATTTGTCTATTGCGCGACGACTCCACCCTCCAGAAAAAACGAAACCCAGGACGGCGGGCATTGTCTCATGTGTCTCTGCTATATTCCTGTTGCCTGGGACAGTGCCTGGCATGTAGTAGGATCTAAAATTTCTCTGTTAAATGAATTTAGGACTGAACTTAATGCTTTAAAAATTAGTTTAGGACATAACAAAAAAAAAGTGTAAAGAAAATCGTAGAAATAGGCAAAGAAACAGTATCATGAATATATAGCAGCTCTTCCAAATCAATCATTATGTAAAATATGAATATAGGGATAATAAAACAAAGAACATGAATAGGCATGGCACAAAAGATGAGAAATAAATCATTTAAAAATGTTCAATGATTTGTTATCAAAGTCATACAAATTAAAATAGAGTTCCTGAATGTTTTTATAGAAAATACATATATTGTGTGTATATATATATTAATATATATAAACTTTTATATATAAAAGTTAATGTAACTTTAGCACAGTGAGCTAAACACTTCAAGCAGAGATATGAAGTTAGTACAGACTTTCTGAAGGACAGTTTGGTATTTTAAAAAAGCATAGAATTTCCATGCACTAAGATCCAGCATTTACTTCTGTGAATTTATACTACTAAGGACATAATCAAGGATTTATACAAAACGGGGCTTATGCCATCAGAATGCATTTTTATAATACTAAAATCAAAGAAGGAAGAAGACCTAAATATTCAACAACCAGAAATTAGAAAATTATCTTATGGTACCTCCATAAGTGGAATATGACTCAGCCATTAAAAATGGAGCTATAAGGGCGTCTGACAGGCTCAGTCGGTAGAGTATTCAACTCTTGGTTGTGAGTTCAAGCCCCATGTTGGGTGTAGAGATCACTTAAAATTAAATCTTAAAGAAAATGGAGTTATAGTGGAATATGTAATAACATGATAAAATACCCAGAGCATATTTTTAAGTAAAAACCATGGGATACAAATGGTTTGTAAAGTAGTATTACACAGGTAAAAAAATATATATATAAACATGGAAAAGCAACTAGAAAGAAACAATATTAAAACATTCACAATAATTATCTTTGAATAGTGCGATTGAGGTGATTTTCTTAGTTTTTTAATATTTTCTAGTTCTCTACAACAAACATTTGCTATATTTGAAAGATAGAAAAATTAAGGACCCTGTTTTTAATACTTAAGGAGAGAATGACATCATCTTCTGGAAATTCCCAAGATGCTGGGGAACTGTTCAAGATGGCCTCACATACAAAGAGACTAGTGAGAAGAAGGCAGGTGGAAAGAGCTGTGGGTGTCTTCAGAGTTTTCCTCCCTTACCTCCAAAGAAGAAACCCAAAGGCAGAGAGCAGAAACACCCAAGTGGCTTATGTGTGGGTGTCGCTAGCAAAAGACCTCAGCTTGAATGCACTAGGCCTTTCCTAAACTCTTTCTTTAACCCCTAAGGAGCGTTCAGCAGAGAATAAATAGACTTGACAGCCTGGAGGTGCCCTACTAAGTAAACTTGCCCACAGAGAAGGAAGGTATTGGAGTGGCTCCTTGGGGGTCAATGTGTGCACATTACAGATCCTCTTGATGAGCTGCACAGTCTGGAGTCATGTGACCTGATGTGGCTGCGGGTGCCCATGTCATACCTGCTTCTCCAGCTGATCCACCCTTGCTTCACAGCCAGGACAGCCTTAGAGCCTCCCTTTATCCCGCCTGGTCCCAATGGTAGGCGCAGCAGATGAACCCAGGCAGGTTCCACTCAATTTTTAATCAAGATGCTAATAAAGCATATTAATGATAAGACGGGAGAGCAATTTTTTTAAAAATGTCAGAAAACTTGAAAGAGCAAGTGGAAAGGATGCCAGAATGTGAGAATCAGGCACAGCCGCAAGGCAGGGGCAGCGACAGTGGCTCCAAGGCATAATTGGGCCTTTTTCTGTGATGCTCTGTAGGAGGCTGGTGGCCTGGGGGTCCAAGCAGGCCTGAGAGAAGAGTGGAGTCTGATTAGATTGACTTTGCCTCCTAATGCAGGCTTAGAAAGCAAAGGCAGATCCTTCGCCAGAGAGGACTCAGTCCCTCAAGGCCAAGGGAGCCTGGGAGCAGATTACATAAGGCTCTCCTATGGATCAGAGGCTGAACCCCAAACATTTTTCCTATGGCCTCCTTCTTATTCAATGAACAATTTTACCTTGTGGGGATTATCTGACCTCAGAGCGTATCAGAGGTTTGAGGGCTGTCAAAGATGTCCCTGAATTTTATGAGGAAAAGAAGTATATTTAAACAAAGTATATTCAAAGACAACCCCCCACCCCCAGCAATTTGGGGCATGAGAATCCAGACCATCTTGGAGTTCTGGATGATATGAGGGTTTCATTGTGGTGACCACCATAAGTTACCCAAAAATTCTTAGGTCCACAGATCAGGTGCTAGGCTGGAGATCTCTACATTGAGAAGGTACCCATATTTGGCTAGATACAGTAGTCCATCTCTGCAGATTTTCTGTTGAAGTTTGAAGACCAGTCTAGTGGTCAGTGCCAAATGGCAAACACTACAAAACCCCTGAAAAATGGGAGACAGAGATATTGGATAGGATAAAATTCTAATAAAATTAGAAATAGCAATAATTAATTACCATTTAAGACCATGAGTTTAACTCTTTTTTCCCCCAAATTCCCACTGCAGTAGTCAAAAGACAAAGGAAAAACAAAAACAATAAAAACCCCAAGAGAAAATAGACCTTTGAGGATGTATGTTTGTTAATTTTAATTATCCAGGTGGAGGAATCCTACACCAATTTCTGTTCCACCACAAATGAAGGAAAAACCTCCCTGGAGAGCCAGGTTAGCTGAGATTTCCCAGCAGAATGTCCCATCCCCAAACCTCCAAGCTCATAGAAATAGTCTAAAACTGAAGGGGAGCCAAGAACAGTTGGTGGAGGGAAGCCTACTCTTTTGAATCACTGAGAGTGGATTCAGAGCTTGCCCCCAGGCAATCTTCCTAGAATGTCTTTGCGATGTCCCCCTGGCGCTTACGCTTATGGAGTTGTCCTGGGACCCCAGGGCCAGGCCCTGGTTCTAAAAGAGTGGCCTGATGAGCAGATTATTTCCATTGGCCGGTGCGTTATTTCCTCCATGGCGGGGTGTGAAACTGAGCCGCCAGAATAGTGCTGACACACTGATTTTGGGTGAACTTCACTCATGTTGGGTACACACTAAGTTCAGGTGTCTGAGCTACCACCAACCATTGGGCTTAGGCTATATACAGGAGACCATACCTTGGTGTTCATCCATCCAGGTTCCAACCACATGCTGCTGCCACCCCAGGGCTCTAGGGTGGAGGCAGGCCTCTTTCACCTTGTGTGGCCACCACCAAGGTGGTCATGTCACCCCTTCATCAGGTTTGGCACCATCTGTCAGGCCATCGTCTGGGGATGGCCAGGCCAGTCTCTCCCAAGGGCATTTTGTTCTAAAATGCCAAAGAGCCCTTCCAATGTCCTCTCTTGCCTAATAGAATTGGTGGCATTATGCTCTTCTGGATCAGTCTTAAGCTGTGCTGGATAAGAAACAGACATTCTTTGTGGGCATGAGACCACTCTTCTTGCTTCACTAGCAGGCCTCTCAGCTATCCTGTCTGTTGGCAGCAGGGGTGCTGTCAACATTGAAAGAGATCACATTCTGGGAATGTAATGAACACAGCTAAAGAGTTCAAGGGAAGATGTGGTTGGAAGAGGTGTCATTCTCCATTTATGCTACAAAATTTCAAGGTGTAAATTTAACATGACCAGAAAACAAATTATTCACAATTTCCTTCACACTCCGAGGAAGACTTGGTGTTTGTAGGCAACTAAAACAAAGCACGGAAACAGCCTTTGAGAGTCCTTGGAAACCAGTATTGACAGGCAGCTCTGGATAATACAGCTTCATGAATAACAATATAACCAGCATGAGACAAAGGAATTAGGGAACTTCAGAGTCAAGAAGATATACATTGTTTTACTACAAACAGGTTTGGAAGAGGCATGGCATTGTGTATAATAACATAATCACTGGCTTTTTCTCCTTGTGAGACACAGGAAATTAGTCAGGCACTCTATATTTGACAGTAAATCGAGCACTAATAAAGAACAGGACAAGAGCAGTTCAAGACATATTCGAGAAGATATGGTGCTTGGCCACTACAGAGAGTATTCACATGCACTGACTGGGTAATAAGCCGTAAGATTTAAGTCCCTCCTCTCTATCCATTGTTCTAAATCTTCATTGACAATTCACTATCCCTCATGTAGGCACATAAATTTGTAATATAAATTTTAATTAAATTGTTATATAGAAAATATTTGCCCAGGGCCCTACACAGCCAAGAAATAGCCATGAAGTTGTAGGTCTGAGATGGAGATTTGCATGCAGGTGGTTCTTTGGAAAGTGCTCTTGGGAACAACACCCAGTAGCGAGTAGATAAATCCTAAACAAATTTGTCTAATGTAATTATAAATTTAATGCATATTTAAAAGATAATTCTTAAAAGATGTAATACATAATATACAAAAATAAAATTAAAAATGATACATCTAAATGGCCAAATTATTCCGTGAAGATGTAATGCAAGAGGGTAATCAGAGAAAATATATTCTTACCTTATATAGGAAGAGAGTAAATATGGGTTTTTCATTAAACTCCAGTAGAATAAAACATGGGTTTTTTTTCATTAAACACCTATAGAATAAAAATAAATGTGAAACAAAACATGCTCCCAAAAAGACCAAGGCAGGCCACAGCAATATTGTAAAAAGCAGCCAAAGAAAAATAAGAAAACATAAAAATAACAGAAATTAAAATAACGGAAGTATAACAAAATATGTCAGTCATATATTGAATGTATCATGGCTAAGCATCTACTAAGGTATCTCAAATCAGTTTAGTAAACAAAATGCAAATAATTACTACTTAATAAGAGACATATTTGAAACAAAATAATGCAAGAAATTTAAGATAAAAGGATGATTGGGTCTTCTGTTTCTGGCAATATTTAAGACTAGATATCTAGAGAAACCCTCCTGATACAAAATATAAAAAATGTGGGATACTTTATCGTTTCAGAAAAAACTTTTAAATGTATGGCAAGGAACATGCATTTACATTAAAAATACATAAAGCACAAGAAGAAGAACACTTCCATGAGCTAAAATCTGCAGGAAAAAACAAACTACATAATAATACCTGCAAAGATAGCAGATGTTGGAATTATCAGAGACTGAATAGAACATTTATATATTTTAATATTTTAAGAAAAAAAAAAGAAGATATTGAAAGTATGATAAATGAACAAAAGATCACCAAAATACCTGGTTGGAAATAATACCAAGTATACTCCAGAAATAAATATAAATGAAACTAGAACTACATGGATTCTAAGTTGAATGTCAGCAGAAGAGATCATTGTGAACTAGGTAACACAGAGGAGATGTTTCCCAAATATTGCACAAAGATAATAAAAATATGACATAGAGGTTAAGGGATATAGGCTATACAGTGAAAAGTTCCAACATACATTTAGTTGTAATTTATGATAGAACTTATAAAGGTAATAAAGGAAAATTATTATTCAAAGAATGGCTGAGATTTTTCCCTAAGTTGAAGAAAGGCATCAATATCAGATTCAGGAAGTCCAACAATTCCCAACAGGATGAACAGAAAGACACCTAGAAAAATTTAGTACCATTGCCGAACAAAGACAAAGAGATGATGTTAAAATCATCCAGACAGAAAAGATAGATTACCAGCAAGAGATTAACTGCTGATTTATTGGGCGGGGGGATGCCAAGAGACTGTAAAATGATATTTTCAAAATTCTGGGAGAAAATAAGTGCCAACTGAGCATCATTACACTCAGTAGAATTATCTTTCACACACAAGATAATAAAGGTATTTGAGACAAATGCTAACAACAAAAACCCATTTATTAGTAACTGACTAGTACACCAAGAAGAAAATGATCACTGAAAAAGTCTGAGATGCCAAAAAAAAGGTGAACAAAAAGATGGCACACATGGAGCTAGCTAGGGGGGCCTTCCGTGCACATTGATATAATTGGCCGGCGGATAGTGGTTCTCTTTTCCTCCCCAGCTGCTTGAAGCTTGGCCGTGATCATGGACGACACAGTAACTCCCTGGACCAGGAAGTTCATGACTAACTGACTACATCAGCGGAAACAGATGGTCATTGATGTTCTTCACCCCGGAAAGGCAACAGTACCTAAGACAGAAATTCGGGAAAAACTAGCCAAAATGTACAAGACCACACCAGATGTCATATTTGTGTTTGGATTCAGAACCCATTTTGGTGGTGGCAAGACAACTGGCTTTGGCATGATTTATGGTTCCTTGGATTATGCAAAGAAAAATGAACCCAAACACAGACTTGCAAGACATGGCCTGTATGAGAAGAAAAAGACATCAAGAAAACAGAGAAAGGAACGCAAGAACAGAATGAAGAAAGTCAGGGGGACTGCAAAAGCCAATGTTGGTGCTGGCAAAAAGTGAGCTGGAGATTGGACAACAGAAGGAGTAAAGATGCTGCAGTGGCTTTGTCTGTGGTGGTTGTGCAGATTTTTCATGAGAGGATCAATAAACTAAGAATGTTAAAAAAACATGGAGCTAGCTATAATAAAATATTGTTTTAAAAATAAGAATAATGTCTAACGTGTAGAATTAAAAAAAATCCTAAAATGCTGAACAACAATAGATATCGATGGGGGTGATCATTAAGTTAAGTATTCGAACCTCTTCATATTGTTCAAGATACAGATAAGGACACAACTGATGATTTAGTTAAAATTTTGTTAACATAAACACGCATGTTAAAATGTCTAAGTTACTACTAAAAGAAGAGAATTAGAATGTATGTCAAATTAGTAAAAGAAGAAAACAGAATAGAGGTGGGGGACAAAAAAAATCTAGAAGAATGAAAGAAAAGGAAGCAGAGAGAAACAAAAACTAGGGCAAGTAGTTCAAAATAAGATGGTAAAAAATATTTTATACACACAATCACAATCAATAACAACAAATCAACTTTTCCAATTAAATAAAAAAATTGTCAAACTGGATTTACAAAATAGCACGTTTTAAAACACACACACACACACATAAGCTGTGAGAACAACAGAGAGGTTGAAAATCAAATATGTAAAAAGATAATCAGGAAAATTCAAGCCAAAAGAACACTATTACACATATATTACTATCAGACAGAATTATATATATATATATATATATATATATATATTTTTTTTTTTTTGTCTTAAGCAGGTTCCATGACCAGTGCGGAGCCTGAGGCGGGGCTCAATCTTACCTCCCTGTGATCATGAGCTGAAACCAAGAGTCAGACGTTTAACCAACTGAGCCACGCAGGTACCCCCAGAATTCAGTTTTAAAAAAAAATTTCAAGATATAATGAGGTCCATTGCATTTTTACAGTTTATTTTTAACAGCTTTATTGAAATACAACTCACATATCATACAATTCAGCCATTTAAATATACAATTCAATGACTTTTCGTATATTCACAGGTAAGTGCAACCATCACCACAATTTTAGACTATTTTCATCACCTCAAAAGGAAGCCCCATTCCCTTTAGCTGTCACCCTGGAGCCCCCTAAGTCTTCCTCCGGTTTAAGCAACCAAAGTCTACTTTCTGTCTATTATTTTGCTATTCTGGACTTTTATATGAATGGTATCATATAATATGTAGACTTTTGTGATTAGCTTCTTTTGCTTACCATGTTTTCAAGATTCATTCAAGTTGCAGCATGTATTGGTATTCTGTTCCTTTTTGTGGACAAATAATATATTCCATTGTGTGAATATACATTTCATTTATCCCTTCACTCACTGATGGACATTTGGGTTGCTTCCATCTTTTGGCTATAAATAATGCTGTTATAAACATCAATGTACAAGTTTTTTGTGTGAACATATGCTGATTTCACTTCTTGGGTATATAGCTAGGAGTGTCATTGCTGAGTCATGTGGTTCATTTAAGTTTAATCATTTGAGAAACTGTCAAACTGTTTCTCAGAGTGGCTGCACCATTTTATATTCTCACCTGACATATGAGGGTTTCAATTTTCTCCACACCCTCATCACTATTTTGTGGTTATCTCACTTTTTTATTCTAGCCATCCTAGTGGGTATGAAGTGTTATCTCATTGTGGCTTTGATTTACATTTCCCTGATGACTAATGACATTGAGCATTTTTTTCATGAGCCTATTGGCCATTTGTATATCTTCTTTAGAGAACTATCTCTTCAGCTCCTTTGCCCATTTTTGAATTGTGATTTTTTTTTTAGTTGTTGAGTTGTAGGAATTCCAGGAATTCTTTATGTAGTCTAGATACAAGTCCCGTATCAAATATATGATTCTCAAGCATTTTCTCCCATTCTGTGTATTGCCGATTTACTTTCTCAATGGTGCTCTGTGAAGCACAGAAGTTTATACTTTTGATGATGTGCAGTTATTTTTCTTTTGTTTCTCATTATTTTCCTGTTATATCTAAGAATCTTTGGTCAAGCCCTTGGTCATGAAGATTTACCTCTATATTTTCTTCTAAGAGTTTTATAGTTTTAGCTCTTACATTCAGGTCTTTGATCCATTTTGAGTTAATCTTTGTATGTGGTATGAAGTAAGGGCCCAACTTTATTCATTTGCATGTGGATATCCAGTTATACCAGCTCCATTTGTTGAAGAGAGGATTCTTTCCCTATTGGATGGTCTTGACAACTTTGTCAAAATCAATTATCCATAGATGTGTGGGGTTTTTTCTGGCCTCTGACTTCTGCCATTGATCTGTATGTCTATGTTCATGATAGTACTCCACTGCTTGATTGCCATTGCTTTGCAGTTAAGTTTTAAAATCAGGAAATGAAAGTCCTCCTACTTTATTCCTTTCTGGAATTGTTTTGGTTATTCTGAGGCACCTTCAATTTCATATGAGTATTAGAATCAGCTTGTCAGTTTTTACAAAGAAGTCACCTGGAATTCTAATAGGGATTGTGTTGAATCTTCGGAGCAGGTTGGGAGTTTTGCCATTTTAAAAATGTTAAGTCTTCTGACCCATGAACACAAGATTTTTTCCCATTTATTTAGATCTTCTTTAATTATTTTCAATAGTGTTTTGTTTGGTTGGTTATTTGCTTGCTTTTAAGTTTTTAGGGTATATGTCTGCACTTTTTTGTTAAATTTATTTCTAGGTAACTTATTCTTTTAGATGCTATTGTGAAGGCAATTTTTCTCTTAGTTTCACTTTTGGATTGCTCTTGTCTGTGTATACATATACAATTGACTTTTGTATATTAATCTTGTATCCTCTAACCATACTGAACTTGTTTATTAATTCAATAGTTTTTTAATGGATTCTGTATGATGTCCTATAGTTGTAAATAGAGATAGTTTCACTTCTTCCTTTCCAATATGAATTCTTTTTATCTACTTTTCTTGCCTAATTACCCTGGTTAGAATGTCCAATACAATGTTGAATAGAAGTAATGAGATGGTGCATCCTTGTCTTGTTTCTGGTCTTAGAGAGAAAGCATTCAGTCTTTCACCATTAAATATGATATAGCTGTGGATTTTTCAGAGATGCCCTTTACCAGATTGAGGAAATCCTCTTTTACTCCTAGTTTTTTGAGTGTTTTTATCACGAAAGGTGTTAGACTGTCAAATGCTTTTTTTTTTTTGCACCTAATGAAAGATCATGTCATTTAAAAAATTATATTGATATGATGTATTTTATTAATTGATTTTCAGATGTTGAGCAAGTCTTGCATCAGTAGGATAAATCCCACTTGGTCATGGTGTATGATTCTATTCTATATTGCTGGATTCAGTTTGCTAGTATTTTATTGAAGACTTTTGCAGCCATATTTATAAGAGATATTGATCTGTGATTTTCTTGTGGTATCTTTGCTTCGAGTATCAGGGTAACATTGGTCTCATAAAACGAGGACGGAAAGGCTTATCCTCCTCTTCCACTTTTCAGAAAAGTTCGTGAAGAATTGGTAGGAATTCTCTAAATGCTTGGTACAGCTCAGTGGTGAAAGACATCTGGGAAGCCATTAGTTTTACTTCATAAGAGAGATCAAACTACTTAAGTACACAATAATAGATATATAGAGAAAAAAAGAGAGAGAGAAAATTGTAAATTAATAAAACACTAAAATTGGGGACATTTAAAAGTAAATTTCTCAGCAACTGTTGAATCAATACCACAACTATTACACATCAAAACTTAGGGGATGCTGTCAATGGCTGTTGGAGCAGACTGTTCCTGTGTGTCTCTTCAGACATAAACCAGTTGTATGGTTGTCAGCAGTGGTCATATTCATGTTCCTGGGAAATAGCTCTGGTCTCTATTCCATGGACCTGGACCACCTGAACCACAAGGTCCACCTCCATGCCCACCAAGGGACATCTTCTGCCAATGTCATCAAAGATACATTGTTCACAGGTGGGGGAAGAATTTTGGCTCTTAACAGAAGCTAGACGTGAATGTTACTCTGATAAGAACAAGTTAATAACCTGGGCTGTCTCCATAATCACACTCAATTCTTGTTGGTCTTGAGAAAGGATAAATACTCTGCTTTTCTGTCAAGGAAGGAAGAGGTGTGGGTGGGCCACCTCACAGGAGGCCTGAGTTTTGCAGTGAGGGTTTCTTAGAGGGGCAAATGAGTGAACAGAGTGTGCAATGTCTACTTGTCAGCAAAGGATGTGTTATTCGTGGCTCCCTCTGGCTCTAGGTGAATATTCATCAGTAGATATTCATCAATGGATCTTGCCCACAGCCATTATTAGTGTAGTGAATAGGTGATTTTCTATTACTCATTCTGAAATGAATTTCTTTGTTAAAGCAATTTTATTCTCAAAAAATAAAAAGAAAGTGACTTGACTTTTATTTCTGGCAATAGTCTGAACTAGATAACCTGAAAACTCTTTACAAATATTACAAACATCCTATTATATGCGTAGCCGTGATCCTAGGAAAGGAAATTCCCAGATGTCAAAAACAAAGAGAAAACTAAAAACCAAAGAGATAAGGACCTGAGCTGATCCTGTAGCAGCCCTAAGGGTGTTTTTTGGTCTCAGTAACTAGGGGATTTTGGTTTTAATGACCTCAGAGGGGAATGAAATGCGATCTTGATCCTACTTATGGTGAGCAACAGGACTAAGACTTCTGTATAAAAGCCAAGTTCCTAGAAAAGCTCCACATTCTGTAAAAAGAGTCAACTAGAAAATATCAACCCAATAACACAAGGATAAGGGAAAGAAAGTTTTTTTGTTCTGGTTTAGCCTCTCAGTGGGAAGAAAGTGTCTCATGGGCTTATGCTTACACAGTTTAAGAGATTGAATGTAAGCTTTCTCCAGGACCCCTTCACAAATATACATAAAATAATGGCTTATTTTATGGCTTCATATGGCTGGTAATATCCTTAGAGCATCTGACATATGTAAAAGAAAAATCACTTTGGAGAGACATACCTTCAATCAGGCTGCATAACTTTCCTACAAATTAAGTCCTCTAAGTATGAGCTCACAGTGAAAGATCACAAAATATATGAGGAAACTATTTAGTTTCATGAGATCAGCAGACATGACCATGTGCAGATAGTAGGTTTAGATGTTCGAGAGCACCAGATGATGCAAATATAGGACACGATTGATGTACCAAGTATGATTAATATGATCAAAAGCATAATAAATAATGAAAAATAAACAGGACCAATAACACACTATCTAGGAGAAACCAGATAGTACCTGTCAACAGACCCCAAATATAGGAAACAAAAACTGACAGAACTGAAGGGACAAATAGACAATTCAATAACAATAGTTGGAGATTTGAATGCCACACTGTCAATAATGGATAGAAAAGTAGGCAGAAGATCAATGTGGAAACAGAAGATTTGAACAACACTATAAATCAGCTAGACCTAACTGACACCTATAGAATAGAAATGATGAAAATGAGCTTTCCAGCTCTTCGCCCTCAAGCCCTTTCGTACTTCACCAAAAAAAGAAGGTCCTCTCTGAAGAGTCACAGGATTCATGAGTTAGGAAACAAACAAATTTCACGGCAGTGTGTGGTGTTGCCCTTTAAGAGAACCTCAGTTTCATTTGATGGAGCAAACTGAAAGGTCTTCCTTTGGATGCACTGGGTTCCGGGTCACTGAGGAAGCACTGAATATTCTTGAGCTTCAGCCCCCTCCGCCCCTTCCCATTTGACCTGAATGTCTTATTCCCTTGGGACTCTCTGTTCACTGTGTTCTCTTGGGGGACAAGCGTTAATTAAAGTTTCATAACTGTATGGACCTACAGAATATTCCACTAGCTCATCTTCCCAAACTGACAGAACTGATCGGGAAATTGACATCCAAGTAGCATCCTAAGGATGGTTCCTATATAAACCCACCCTGGTTCTGAACAAGTGGCATTTTAAAAAGGTGGGTGGACATAAGGGAAGTAAGAACAAAGATATGTCGTAATACCACCAAATTTATACTCTAGGCCACAGTCATTTAATTACAAAAATCTGCGAGTATTTTTAGAGAAGTACTGTATTTGGCAGATTTTAGAAGGAAATTTGTAAAGGATTTATATTTACAAAAAAAAAAAAAGACAAACGATTGTCTAAATTCACCAGATATTTAAATGTTCAATCTATTCTTTGAGCTATCAAACACCTTCCTGTCAATTTTGAAAGAGAGAAAGCTTAGTCAAGACAATAGAAACAATTCAATGGATTCCTAAAACATTTGCTCAAGGAATTATTTAAATACATCAGAAAGACTTTAAAATCCAAAGAGCAATATATGCTTTCTGAAAAAAATCCAGGCAACGTATGGCAAAAAGAGCTTTTCCTGACAGTCCAGTCAAGTGCAATTTCAGATCTAAAGGTTATGTCATCAAATCATCAAAGACGATTTATTAACCGCCCCCAGGAGCAGGGCCTGCAGCAGCATGGTGTCAGCCCGTGATAGTGGCATTTGCTCTCATCAACACACATGTGAACAACCTAATCTCTGCTTTTGGGAAACAATAGAATGGCAACAGCCTGCACAAAAATCATTTAGCAAAAAAGAAAAAAAAAAGGTCAATTCTTAGTAAAAAAAAAAATCGAAAAAATATAACTAGTTGCATTTAGAGAAATTTACCTCATGTGCTCACCTCAACCCCTGAAAAAAATTATTCCTCCGAATTCTATCCATTCATGGTATTTAGGGTACACATCTGTGATTCTCAGATTTTTTTCTTTACAAGTTGAGACTGATACCCTGTCATAGCTTGTCTGATTGCAGCTGTAACAATGTTGAAATCCTCAAAGGCATAAATGGTAAATATTTATCACTTAATTAATGTTAATATTTTAGGATATTTATGACAACTCTCAAGATGATTGACAACATGCTGGGGGTGCAGCAAAACCAGGATTTGGATTTCATGATGCAGAGTCCTGATGAGGATGAAGATCAGGTTGAAATTAAGCCAGATCCTGAACAAAGCTCACTCTCATTTAATTAATTCAACAGAAAGGGCTGTCAGTCAAGACTTTTGGCTACTGTATGGTATAATACGGCAGCCAACAGACAAAGATGTCTATTTTAGAATATGCAGTGTAGCAGATGGTTTTTTCCGACAAGGGCCACAACAGTGTCCCCTGTGCCATGTGCTCTTCCCACGGTGATGGAAGCTCTTCCATCAAGAGGTGTAGTCGAATTGCCCTGCCCTGACTCTGTCCTGTCCCGATGACCACTTGTTACCAACTGAATGAATTGAAAGATACTGCTGAGTTCTGTGACAAAGCCAGAAAAGGCCCTGAAACTTCTGCCTGGTTCTCACGTGACATTCACTCTGGGAGAAGCCATCTGCCATATAAGAAGTCCAATTATTCTGAGAACACCATGTGGAAAAGGCCACAGAGAGGTAGGTGCTCCTTTAGATAGTCCTACCTGAGCTCAGCTTTCATCCATTCTGATACTGCACCCAATTCCAACAGACGGTATTTTTTCCACACTACAAAGTAATTCTCCAATGCCAACTAGACATCCTACAATTTAACTCAATTCTGACACTGTCTACCTGGAGATAGCATCAGACCCCACAGCTTAAGGCTGGGTCCTACAAGACTGCCCCCCCCTTCAGATGCCAATCACAAATCCAGGTTGTCACATGGGTTTCTAACCAACAGGCTATAGATGAGAAATTCCAATGATCCCCACCATGGATTCAATTAATTTGCTAGAGCGGCTCACAAAACTTAGAGAAACATTTTACTTACTAGAATACTGGTTTATTATTAAAAGGGTGTAACTCAGGAATAGCCAGATGGAAGAGTTACACAGGGTGCAGACCTTCTATGCTCTCTAAGTTTGCCACTCTGTACGTGTTCACCAACCTGAAAGTTCTCTGAACCCCATCCTTCTGGGTTTTTATGGAGGTTTTATTACCTTGGCATGACTGATTACATAATTGACCATTGGTGACTGATTTAACCTCCAGCCCCTCTCTCCTCTCCAGGATTGGGGACGGGGGGTGGGACTGAAAGTTCCAACCCTCTAAAGACTGAGCTGGTTCCCTTGGCAACCAGCCCAGAGCCTTAGGTTACCTAGAAGTTTTCCAAAAGTCACCTTATTAACGTTAAAAAGACACCTTTATTGGTCTCATCACTTAGGTAATTCCAATGGCTTTAGGAGCTTTCTGCCAGCAACAGGGACAGAGACCAAACAGATTTCTCTATTATAAATTCCAGTATCATATCCATCACACCAAAATATCAGATGTATATGCTGTCTTACACTTTCCAGAATAACAATCCACCAGCTGAGAAGCACTGAGTGACCTGAGTCCGTGCCACATGGACCAAAAAAATAACTCAGCCAAACCCTGCCTGAATGTCAAACCCACCAAATGGAATGTAATAAAAATGGTCATTGTTTTAAGCCACTAACTTTACAGTAGTTTTTTTATGCAGAGTAGATAACCAGATCATGCAGGCAAATGTTACACCTATATCATCGGGAAAACCTTGGCAGACCCATCTACAAACCATGACCATGTCCTTTTCCACAGAATGTCTATGGGACGCCACACGGTCTGGGCCCCAGCCATGCGGGGATGATTCCCTCTCTCTAAAAGTGTTTATTTAAATGCCAAGTGACCCTAGTACATTTAGACACTTGCTTTCACATCATTAACGATTTGACAGGGACCCTTGGACAGGACAGAGGATGCTAACAGATTAAAAGCTTCTACCCACAGAGTGTAAGAGTAGGCAGTTAGTTACGTTCTAACAGGATACCTGGCGGTCAGCAACGAGGAAGTCATGGCCAGCTATTGGGAAATTTAGAGGCCTGTCCTAACATCACTCCACAAGAAGTAAGATGAAACCAGACAGGCCCAACATGACAGATGCCATGATGGGAAACCCCTGACCAAATTAGGGATAAAAGCATGAAACCCTGCTTCCCACCCCAAGTAAAAAATATTCCACCCCCTAGTTAACAACTGTCAATAAAAGATAGAGATCCAACCCCCAGGACTTGCAGCTCTCTCTCACTCTCTCGCTCTCTCTCTCTCTCCCCCTCCCTCCCTCTTGCCTGGTTTCATATATCAAGAGTGTACTTCTCCCTTTAATAAACTTTCCCACTTGTGTTACTCATCCACTGTGCTGCGTGTCTGCCCTTGAATTCATTCTAGTAACAAGACCAAGAACCTTCACGACCCCTTGGGGTCTGGTTGGGCCAAGGCCCCAGGGCCCTGGGGACTCCCCAGTTCATCCGGCAACAAGAGGAGGAAGCAGAAATTAAAATAAGACATTTCTGAAATTGTCATGTAAGTTGGTGAGTAAATCTATCTTGCTCTACACGAAACTTCAAAAATATCTTCACTGATTAAATAAAGAAAGCTGAAGACAGTTGTCAACTCTATGTTCTCTGAATGCTGATTTGTAACAGCATATACTTCTCCAAAAATTTCTAGGCATGAGTCCTAATAACACTAATCTAATCCATGGGCCAGAGTCAGGAGCTAAAGAGAAAGAAAGATGAATACCGTATTCTCTCTCTTCTCTAAGAGCAGGGCCAGCCCTAGAAGAAATTTAAGAAGGTGTAGCTTTGTCTTCAACCCTCTGGTACCTTAGAATCCCTTCTCCCGGGTTCCTGGGACCCTAGGGTCACCCCCTGATGGTAGAATCATATCCAGGTCTGCCCTCCACTCCAACACCTTCCACCCCTATGCTGCTGGCTTTAAAATTACTTATCTAATTTATTTTCCCAGTCCTCCCGGGAACAAATTCTCGCTGATACATAAATGGTTGATAAATGGATTTAGGTTACTGGGATTTCAGGCTGCTTGGCTAAGTGAAGCAAAAATGACCAGGAGGGCCAGCCAGGAGGCAGAACTATTCTTATTTGGGTATCCTCTGGCTTTTCTCGGTGACTTCTCCTCCCCTTCTGAGGCTGTGGGTTATCTCCAGGTCCTAGAGGTGGTAGCAACAAGGGAACCTGGACAGGGTTAGAGGGAAGTCTGGGGAAAACTCATCTTTGTGTTTGGGTAGTTCGTAAATGGAAAACTTCAGGTGTAACGTTTATCCTAGGGGTGTATCCACAGAGGATAGTTCCAAAACCAGCATCCAGTGCTTAACCTGTTCTCTGGAGAAAATAAATCCTGATCAGTAGCCTTTGCCAACCTCCCTGGTGTAAACGTTCCCGCCATATCTGATTTTAAGATACCCTTGTGCCATCACTGAATGTGGAACTAGGAAGTGATATGTGTTGTCTGCCCTCTTAACCCAGCAGGAGACAGCCCCAGCCCCCACTGCCAGCATCTGTGGCCACCATGACCTACTTCCAAGCCCAAGCAACCAAAATCAGCTGGACATGGGGCTCCTTCTGGAGACTATTTTTGAGGGGAAACTTATCTTTGAAGTCCAAAAGATACTCTTCTCCCTTTGCCCATGCAACCTTGTCCAATTTCCTGTCTCCAAAGTCCTTTTCTCATACCTAGAACCTCCTGGCTTTGAACTCATTACTAAATGCCGGCAACCACAGTGGGCACCTTTCTGGTTACCATGTCCTTGATTTGCTTTATGTACCCAGGTTTCTCTTGGCCAAGTGACTCTTGGCCCCTAGCATCTGTCGGAGCCTGGAGCCCCAGCACAAACTGATCCCTATGGGTGGAACCTTGCGCCTTGCTGACCGGTATCCCCAAGGCTGATGCAGCCTGGTCTGTCTGGGGAAGGAAAAGGACTCCAACTCGTCTTGAGGGTCCCTCATGTTTCACACATCCAGCCATGTGGGGAGTGGAGTCTTTCTGCCTTACAGATGAAGATGATGAGGCCTAGACACAATCCCAGGGCTGCACACTGATAAGGGCAGGGCCAAATTTCAGGCCAAATTTGGTGAGGCCAAAGATGGGTCTCTGTAACTGTAATGCCACGTCCTACCCTAGCATACTTGGTGGTTTTCAAACTGTTCCCTAGGAACTAATAGTCCAGAGAAGGTGTCACCTTCTACATTACAAATATCTTAGGCCAATTTTGTGTTTTAAAGTGTCTTAACCATTTTCGTAAAACTATACAAGTTAAAGCAACATGCAAAGTCTGTGTGTTTTATACCAAATACGGGTGACTTGTGCTGCCAGGTTTTGTGCTTGTAGACCTCAAGCTAAAGTATTCTTATTATCGTATGAAGATGTATATTTCTCAAGTAAAGTTCCCTCATCATTTCATGAATGTATTTCTACTTTTTGTGTAGAAAACTGGGCACATGAATAGAAGGAGAGTGAAGTCATTACATCATGGCCAGTGCCTAAGTTTTGGTTGTTTTTGTTTTGTTTTGTTTTGTTTCCAGTAAGGTAAGTTGAATGAGACATCAGCTCCATGGGTTGGGGGAAATTGCATCTACAGTAAAGAAGCACTCCTTCCCTTCAGTGTGTTTCACGTTCTTATCACCTATGTTTCAAAGGCACGTTTTACTCTGCTTCCTCCAACATCTCTCTATCATAGCCTCAACAGGACTGCCCTTGTCTTCAATCACAGATCACCGCTGACAGATGTACTCATTTTTCTGTGGGCTTACTGTCTATTTCCACAATGGTCCTCTCCCGCCCACCCTCCACATGTAAGCTCCAGGAAGGAAAGGACTTTATTCTGTTTATTTCTACATCCAGAGCACTTAGACCACGCCTGCTGTATAGGAGGTGCTCAGCAAAAAGTTTGTGAATGCATGGATAAGATGAACAAACGCATGAATGAATAAATAAAAGTTAACCTCAAATGGCTTTGAAATTTTGAGTGACTCTATGGCAGAGACAAGTACTAAAATATAGGAGTTTTTTAATGGTATTGCTAAACATCCCATAATGTTACAACATAAATTTGAAAATTGTTTTCTACCATATAGTTGTGATTTTAAACTAGCTGAAGAACCCATCCATCAACTCCGTCCAACTTGTACATTTACTGATTAAGGAACACAGGCCGTTCTTAGCCACAGAGAGTAATTGAACTTTGGAACAAAAATATCTTGCCACTTCTCTTTCAAATCTCTGGACCTACCAGAGTAGCATTTAAGAGTATGCTGAGATCATAAGACAGACTTTCTGAAATTAGTATGTGCAACTAAGACCTGTGTGAAACAGGGTTGTTTTTTTTTTTTAATATTATGCAACCTAATAAAATGCAGACATGAATGGAATGCTGAGACTGACCTAAGACTGCAAATATTATCCAAAAAGCTGATTTCAAAAGCTGTGTTGATGTAAAAAGTCTCACTTTTCTATCAGGTTTACAATGAGTAAATATTATACATTTGAACTTATAAAATCAATTCATTCCTGTCAAACAAACCTTATCTGTTTTATAAGTCAGGTTTCTTTTATCATTTGAGAGAAAGAGAGAATTCTACTGCTAAAAGAAATTCAGATGTGGAAACATAAGCCCTACTCTGCAGCGTGTCCATTCTCCTGAACTGTAACCACCATGTCTGTAGGATGCTCTGGGGTGGTGTTTGGTCCCTCGCCTGTACATCACTGAGGTCCACCCCGAAGACAGGACCAGTGTCCAGCCCTCTGCCATGGCGCTAACCTACAGTGGTGAGAACCTAGGGCGCAAGCATGAAGCCAGAGAGCTGGGTTCACTCCATCTCTGCCACTTACCAATTGTGAAGACATGACCAAACTTCTCAAGCAACACTTCCTTCATCTGGCAAAATAATAATGTTAACTACTTCACAGCGTTGTTGTAGGAATTAAGGAGGTAATGTGGGCAAAGCATTTAGAGCTGGGGTGGTATTATTATGTTTATTATTTCTATATTTATTAGCATTATGTTTTAGCTCTTAGGTTCAATTCATATACATAAGGCATCTTGCTTTATGTCTTTTTGACAAATGTGTTCAGAAGAGCCCAAGAAAATAATAATGAATTGTAAATAAACAGAAAAATATAAAGGATTATGTAATGGATTACAGTATTGCCAAGTTTTGTCATTTTGTATTTGACGAGTACACTGCTCCTGAAGGTTATATCCAGCCTGAGTGTTCCAAGTGGAAAGGAAGGACCCTGCCATGCACGCCATTTATCACTGATATGCATTTGACCTCCGCCAACATTCCTCACTGCTTATCTGTAGACTGTTTGAAAGCAGTAAAACAAAAACATCCAAATGCTCCTAACTTAAAAACACATCCATAGTGTGCCTGGGTGGCTCAGGCAGTTAAGCATCTGCTTTCGGCTCAAGTCATGATCCCAGGGTCCTGAGATCGAGCCCCGCATCTGCCTCCCGGCTCAGTGGGGAGACTGCTTCTCCCTCTGCCTGCCAGTCCCCCTGCTTGTGTGCTCTCTCTCTCTCTCTCTCTCTGACAAATAAATAAAATCTTTTTAAAAACACCCAACACATCCATAGCATTCATACCCTGAGACAGGAAGAAGTTTGAGAAGTCAAAATGTGCCAGCCCTGCGGGCACTTGAGAGGGTTTCACCATCTTCTTAGGGAAGAGATGGTACTGAGAGGACTCCCCGAATTGGAGGTGGGATGGCTAAACCACAGGGTGCCCCTGGGAGCCTCCCCACAGGTGACACTCTGTGATCCAGCCTCAGAAAACAGGGCGTGGGGGTTCCCCTGCAAGAGCCAGGCCCACTCCTTCCCACCACCCACCACTGAGCTTGAGCTGTCTGACATGTGGCACAGTTAGGTGCAGCTACTCCACCCCCCATGGGGCCCTGGCTTCAGGGCCCCTCTGCCCTCAGGCCGCGGTGAGTTGGGCTGGGACCCTGAGGAAAACCAAGGCCACTCCCTTTAGAAGAAGTTCTAGCTTTTCCAACCCAGACTCTTTCCCTGACCCTTCTCAGATCATGGCAGCCTGCTAGCACCCTGACCGTTTTGCTTACAGAATCACTGCCTCAAAGAGGAAGAGAAAGCTGAAAAAGAAGCCAAGAGGCCTTTGAAAACTCTTTGACCCTCCCAGTGAATGGTGACAACCGTCAGCCTGGCACATTCATTTGTACCCCCAGCCATCACCTAGTGAGTACCTACTATGTTAGGCACTATGCTAGGCACTGGGCATTGGAAAAATGGACAAAGCAGAGCGCCTGAGTCAACCTGCTCACAGTGTAGGGAGAGACACAGCCCAGAATAAGAGGGAAGCTTAGGGGCTGTGAAGGCTACCGAACCCAGTTGGAACACTGCTCAGGCCTCCAGCTCACGAAGCACACTGAGATGAGTCAGCGGGGAGGGCTTACTAAGGACTGACTGCCCGGGGATTGACATCTGTGGAAAGGACAGGACAGAAGTGGGTTGAGCAGAGGGAGAAACCAAGTCATGACAGAATGACACAGGCCCAGCGACAACCTCAACCAACACCATGGAACCCGAAGTTTAACCCAGTAGAGTTCCCCTATACACAAACCTTTATACTCCTGCATCAACCTGTCATTGAATTGAGCCACCCAAGAAAAGGCATGCCCTTGGACACAAGCTCCCAAACTCCTGAGTATATGGTGCCCCTTATTCTGGACCACCTCTCAGAACTACTGCCCACAGAACACATTTTAGGCCCCCAGTCCCAGTGCCCCAATCTCAGAAATCACTTGTTTCATGGGGTTGACAACAATGAGCTAGATGACCACCTCAGGTGGGGCTGCCCTTCACGCCAGGTCATGAGTCACCAGAGAAAGCCGTGTGCCCCCAGGGAAGCCTTGGCTACTCAAGAGCTGGGATCCCAGCTCTGCTCCTGCACCACCTCAGAGGTAGGGCTTCCCCAGGAACACTCCCGATGCTAGGACACTCTCAGGTGACAAGGCTACAACCTCTATTCAGACTGGTTCGAGACAAAAAGTAGGGTAAGCCTTTACTGGCTTGTGTAACAGCAAAGTCCAGGGCTAGTTCTAGGTTCAAGAGAAGCTGAATCCAGGGCCTGGCTCCCTTGCAATCCCGCACCATGGCTCTCCCTGTGTCTGCTGCATTCCTAGACATGCTCTTTCTTAGCACTGCAAGTTGGAAGCTCCACGCTTACACATTCTGCCATCTTAACCACCCCCACTAATAAATACAGAGCTTCTACTGTTCCATATGTCTCATACAATCCTGGATCTGCACCTCATTGGCTTGGCGGGCATCACATACCCAACCCTGAGCCAATCCCTGTGTCCAGAGGAATGGAATATTGGATTGTCTAGGTCTTTGGCATGTGCTGGGGAAGGTGTATCACTCTCCCCAAATTACCTGGCCTGGCAGTAGTGGGGAGAAATGGCTCCCCAGAGGAAAAGCAAGACCCTGCTTCAGGAGAGGCAATGGATACTGGACTGACAGAAACAACCGACTACGATACCGTTTGCTGACACAACTTGTAGGGCTGGCGCTGGATTCAGCCCTCATTATGGCCTGATGGAGGCGGTAGAAGAGGTTCGCACTGGCCCCTCCCTTCTCCGACCATGTCCAGTGTGACATGTCACGTCTCTCACTGCCAAGATGGTCATCTGTCCTGCACTGAGGAAACATGAGAGATGCACGTGGGCAGCAGCTGTCTGCATAATGACCACAAGGTTCCTTCCAGCCACTGGCTGGGCAATTTACTCACAAAAGTCCCTGGAATGAGTTTGGCAGTAGAGACATAGGAGGGGGCCAGAAAGAGGAGAAAAGTAAATACACAAAAACCTAAAAACCTGTGTTAGTCATTAATTTCAACTTCCTCTGCAATCAGTTCTCTCCGACAGGGAGGAAAGCCAGCTGTCTGAAATCTCAGACTCATAGATGATGTGGGGCTGAGAGGGGGGCCTTAAAGACTTTCAACCCAACCTTCTACCCCACATAAGGCATCCCCTCAGCAGACTCCCTGATGGGAGCTTGAACACCCCAAGCCACAGAGAGCTCATTACCACACAAAGCAACCTCTTTCCTAACTGAGCAGGCTATTTTGAGTCAAAATCTACTGCCCAGAAACGTCCACCCCTCAGTCTTGTTTTTGCCCCCAGCATGATCTGAACCCCCTTGCGCTAGCATTCCCCACCCACCTCCGATGCAGGTGCTACCAGGACAGAAATAAATAGTGGCAGCCAAGCAGACACTTGTGATTGTCATCAGGCTTTATGACCGTGGGTGGCCATGGGCCTTTTAGAAAGACTGATCACAGAGAGTGACCCAAAAGAGATCTTTGGCTTTTCCCCACCTTTTATTCACCGCTAGTACTTTGGATCTTGACTGGCCCTTTGGAAGCTGCTTCTACTCTGATTTCCAACTGGACATCCATGCTGTTGGCTCTGTTCTGATATCACTGGACCTGATCCTGCCTTGCTTCACAGCTGTAGAGGCTCCTGACCATTCTCTGCCCCAGAGTTCCTGGACGGACCGACTTCTCTGCCATCTGCCCACGGGGCTTCCTCTGGCTCCTGATGCCTTCGTGTGAATCCACAGGCTCCTGTTTTTCTGGACAGACACAACCATGCCAGGACATGTGGCTTCGTGAGTGGAAAGTGAGCGGGGCCCCGGTCCCCCCCCCCCCCAGGTGCTTTGTTCTTGGGCAATGAGCAACCTATCCAGCCATGAGCAGCAACCCTGCCTGGCATCTCCCTGACTGGTACCGACTGCACAGGGGCCCCTGGCCACAGGCTTTCTCCACAGGACCTGCCAGACCCAGAGCGGACCTCCCCGCTGCCTTCTGTGTAGTCCAATTCACCATCAGTGCTGCCCCTGACCTGGGGTCCTGAGAGCTGGAGCATGTCCTATTACTCCCTGAGCTCCTCCCGAAAAGAGGAGTGACACGAAGGAAGAAAGGAGAAAGCAGCTCTCCACACCCTGGATGGCAGAACCTTGGATGGGTGAAGGGTTTTGCCTTACTGATTTCAGCCCTGCCTCTCTGGCACTCATCTCTTCAATCAAAACCCGTGACCTATGGGCTCCCTGTCCAGTGCTCCCTTCTTCTGTCCTAGTGGACCTTCATCAGTCACGCCTGCTACCGAGGAAGAGGGGCAGAAAGGGGCCCCTCATTCCTGATGGAGAAGACCCTCTCCCCTTTGCCACTTTTCCCTTTCTCCTACTGACCCAGAGCCACCCTTGGGCCTTGACCCTGGCAGGCACAGACGGGGCCACGCCTCTGCCAGAGCTCCTCAGGTAAGAGTGAATGGCCCCTTGGCAGGGATTGATGAGCCCAGGGAAGGGCATCGGGAGGGGAGCCGGTGTTGTAGGCCTGCGACGGGGGTCACGCGTGTGCACATGCAGACAGCCCCGCCTGCCGCCCAGCCCTGCCTCCTCAGCTCCGCCTACAGACCCCCTGGCCCTGCCTGCCCAACGTGTGTGCCCAGCACGGTGGCAGGGGAAGGGCTCAGCTCTCCTGCCAGCGATGCGGGCTGCACGTGGAATTACACTGCCGAGGGGCAAGCAGAATGGATGGTGGAGGCTGACAGGCCCGGAGACCCCAGAGCAATTTCACTTGGTTTTGATTCATGGCTTGTCAGAGCGCTAACCAAATAGTCCATTTTCATTTTAGCCCTCCTCTTTCTCCCATTGACCTGCATCATAATTGAAAACCCTGGCATGCAGGGCTGAGGCCACCTGTCTGCAGGGCTCTCAATCCCACCGGCTCAGAATGTCTTGCTCCTGAAAGAGGGGCACAGAGGGGAACATCAGCGAGCAGAGTGTGGGGATTAGATCTACACGGGCCACCCTCAGGGGCCTCCGCTGCCCCGCCGCCATCTGAGCTGGAGCAACCCCTGCCTCTCCCGCCCGCCGGCTCGCTGCCTGTGGAACTTGTCTCTGCTCCTTTGCTCAACTATGAGAAAGATGCGGGCCGGAAAGGGGGGCCGAGTTTGAAATCACTCCTTCGCTCCCTGTCTGAAGGGCTGCCCTGAGGCAAGCTGGCAAGAGGAGAGTTTTACAACAAAGTGTCGATCAAACTTGGGGAATTTAAAAAATTTCCTTTTCTCACATAAATATCTCTTTGAGGCTAGCCCGAGTAATAATAACACTTCACATTTATTGAGCCCTTACAACGTGCCAGCTATTCTAGGACATTTACACAAATTAGTTTATTTTATCTTGGCAAGAACACCATGTGCCAGGTATCGTTGTTATCCGTGAAATTTACTTGAGGTCAAACAGTTAAGAACTACTGAAGAACTGGATTCCAACCCAGCCTGCCATCTTAACTCATATGTCATGCTTCCCTGAGCTCAAAGATCAAGACCTAAAATGAATCGGTAGTTAGAGAAATGATGGATGGATGGATGGATGGATGGATGGACGGATGGATTCTAGACAGATACATATATTGATACATACATAATACATAGATAGCAGTAGTAAATACAAGAGTCTCTAGCAGCATAGTAGAAGCTGAGGATGGTGCAAGAATCTGAGTTGCCCATGTCTGTTGGGGGTAGAATGGTTCAGCTGGACCCAGTTCCTGGGTCCAGTTGGCAAGGGCAGGAAAGGAACAGAAGGAATTAAAGGGCTGAGGTTCTGAGCCTGCACGGTCAGATATGTGGTGTATTTGTAGAAGCAGGAGGGGTCCAGACCCCTGCACTCACTGACATCGTGCTGTCACCTCATCCAGTCAGCTGACTGGCACGGGAGTGAAGCCCAGGCTGGACAGGACTGGGTTGGAGAACTGAGGGCACTGGGTGCCCACCCCAGGACAGCGACCTGCTGACCACCACGGAACAGGTCAAAACACCACCAAATGAGGCACTCTGGGCTGAGGTAGGAGCAGATGACGGGAGGGTAGAGTGGAAATCCGAGTGAGGAACCAGTCATGGGGACCCTGTGCACATGGCTGGGGCTCAGGGGGCACAAGATAACACACTGGGGGCAACAAACAGACAATGCCTACAGTCGAGCTCCTCGAGGACCCCACGATAGGACCCCAAACTGTATTTCTATCAGGCACCCAGATGATTCTGATCATCAGGCAGGCATGGGAACCGTGGAGGTAGAAAAATGAAAGTCTGAAAGAGTCCCATTCTCCTGGTAGCCTGTCCCCAGGCTACCTGCCTGGGCTGGGTGTCCTGCCTCTAGCCAGATGGGTGGTCCTGCTGGCTCCTTCCCCATCTGTCCTTCCCATACAGGCAGCCTGCTCAGTCACAAGCTTCAGGGCTGTTCATAACTGGCTTGCCCAGAATCCTGAATCCAGCAGCGTTTAAATTTGAAACCTCTCTAGCTTTCTGCCACGGTTTTACACCCTGACAACTGGTCTTCCCCCAACTCTTAGAACCTCATGACGCAGGAATGAGACCCCCCCATCCCTAACTGCCCCCCTGCTTCCTAAACACAGTGGCCAGACCCAGATGCTACAGGTACTGTTTCCACGATAGAAGAGGAGTCTTCCCCTGTACCCATCATGCAGCCATGCCCCAAGCCTACTAGTTTGTACTACTTGTCATCGCTGCTGTAACAAATTCCCACAAACTTAAACAATACAAATTTATTATCTTACTGTTCTGGATGTCAGAACTCTGAGGTGGGTCTAACTGGACTAAAATCAAGCGCTGCATGCCTTCTGGAGGCTGGAGAGGGGAGAATCCATTCTTTGCCTCTTCCAGCCTTGAGAGGCCACCTACAGCCCTTGGCTTGTGGGCCCGTCTGGCTCAGACTCTGCCTCCACCGTCACATCTTCTCTCACTCTGACCCTCCTGCCTCCCTCTTACAGTGACCCTTGGCATTACTCCATCAGACCCACCCTGATAATCCAGAATAACCTCCTCATCTCAAGACCTTTAATTTAATCACACCTGCAAAATCGTTTTAGCCAAGTAAGGTGACATATGCACCGATTCTGAGGATTAGGACATGGAGATCTTTGGGGGGCCACTATGTTGTCTACCACAGGTTAGTAACATGCACCTGTGTTCCTTCTGCCCCGGGGCTGGCATGGACATGGATGACTGGGCACACCCTTGCCCACTCGGAAGTCTGAGGGAAGGCCCTCTTGCCGGAGGGGAGCTCCGGCTGCTCCTGACTGGGGGTCAAGTGAGTGGGACAGCCATGGAGGATGGTGGTGTGCTGTGCTGTGCGCCCGTGTGTGCGTGCACATGGGTGCACTTGTGTAGATGGGTGTCAGAGAAGTGGCTAACTGAGGCTCTGAAAGCAGTAAGGGCTGAAAATGGCAAACCCCAGAGAGAACAAGGGAAAGGAGACTGGCGGCATTCTCTCTTCAAAGGGCCTCATAAAACATGCATCTCAAATTCCCAAGACTCTTCTTCATTGCCAAATCATTTCTCCACGGAAGCCTAAGAGTTGGAGAATTCTCACACCCTCATTTCACGGAGGTCTGAAGAAAATGAAATGCCTCCGGCTGTCCCTTGCCTGCCTGCTGTGTGGCTGGCTGGGGAGGCTGGGGCAGTGGTCTGTCGCACAGCCTGACCAGGGCCTCTCAGTATGGATCTGCTGATGAGACCCAGCACCACCCAGAGCTTTTCGAGACTGGTTCTTCGGCTCCCAGTGTGGAAACTTCTCTCCTCAACGCCCCTTCTTGAGCACACCTGGGAGAAAGCCCCTGCAGAGGTGCTCTGGGCCAGACTGCATGTGGCCCAATGAGGCAGCTCCGTGGAGGCCACTGGGAGGCTGGGAGGAGGCTCCTACACTGTCGTGTAGGAGGGGCATGGGGAGCACCCTCTTGGCTCAGGAGCACCCTTAGAAAGGGAAGGCGTCCAAGAGGCACCACTGGCATCGAGGAGGAGGGATAGGAGTGGTCTCTCTGAGAAGCCCACACAACGCAGCTTCTCCAGAGCTGCCTGGCCGGGCTTCAGGGAAGATGGAGTCCCCAGACCCTTGCTCTGAAAGGGATGTCACAGGCTTCTCTGGGTCCATGAGGTTCCTGGTTGACCTGGCATTTCTAGAGAGAGGAGGAAGACCCCCTCCTGGGCTGTGTGAATTCCAATAATGCTTCAGAGGAATCATCCAAATAACCCAGCTGACAGCCCAAACCCATCTGGGAGCTTTCAGGATGCAGGGGAGACAGTCTTCGTTCTGTTCCACATGAGGTTAAATTTGTCATGTTTCATTTCTGAGGATCTTTCTTTGTTTTCCTACCTGTGACTTTTTCACATTTATTTCCTCTATTTGCATCTCATTTTCCTATCAGTTTTATTTCTTTAATATCCTTCCCCACCTGTCTTACCTTCCCTCCATTTCCCTCCCTCATGTTCCATGATTTCCTCTCAACTCCTGAAAAACATCTCCTTTCCCAAGAGAGTTCTCTTTCCTATTTCCAAACCATCCCCTAAATACATGTTTTAATAAGCTCCCAGCACTGATCTCCTTACAAATCACTCTTTGCCATTTTGCAATTGAACCAGTGTCTTGGTTAAAATGAATATTCCCCAGGGCACACAATAAATAATAAAAAGGAAAAACATAATCAAGAGGGTTATGATTCTAAGCAGAAGGAAATAATGTGAAGCAGTTGGACTGTATTTTGTGAATCTTCTGTTCAAAATGCAAAAACATGGGGAGAGGGTGGGCAGGAACTGAGATCTACAAGCCCTCAGACATTCTGGAAACTCTAAGCAGCAGCATGTGTGGAGGGGACTGAGTTTGGGGGAATAAATCTCTTTTCTTACAAAGCCCTGCCCTTGGCAAGGTTCAGGAATCATGCTTGGAGAAGGAAGAAAGCCAGCACAAAAGAAGGTTCGTGCCACATTAACAAATATGAGGTGCCGGGCATTTGGTGCACCGTACATTGGGACTGCCAGAGACAAACAGTCAGCCCCTGCTCCCTTCGGCCTTGTGGACTGCGGTGTGAGGATGAAGAGCAGCAGCCTGTAATGGTGACACAGCAGGACCTAGCGTTACAGACCCTAGACCGCAATCCTGGCTGTGTCTTTGTGGCTTTGGACAAGTTGCTCAACCTCTCTAGGCTTCAATTTCCTCCTCTGGCAGATGGGGATGGTAAGGGGATCTCCTGTTGTTTGTAGGGTGAAAAGAGATCATCCCTATAAAGACCTGAGCCCAGGGCTGGCACCAAGTGGGTACTCCTTAGATGGGAACCCCATGACAAGAGTTAATAGGACTCACAAACTAAAACATGAAGTCCACTGGAGCCCGAGGGTGAGAGTCAGAGACTTGAGCAGCAGTAAAGTGAGGGGGCGCAGGGTGTTACATGGGATCCCAGACATTGTGGCTAAAACAAGACCACCACCAGCTTGAGGTTGAACCCAGAGTCCTACCCCTGGAAGCATGAGGCTTCTCTGCAGCCCTGGGCACCCCAGAAAGTGAGCCTCTGTGAGCCTCCACCTAGACCGAGGGGTCTCCTCTGACCAGGTGCCCCCACCCCAGAGAGTCAGAAAGATACTTCTCCCCAACACTGCTGTGCCTGGTATTCGGCAGTCTAGTTCACAGGTGGAGAACTGAGGCCCAGAGGACAGTAATTGGCCCAAAGCCTCTCAGGGAGCCCAAGGCAGCAAGATCAGACAGACATCTGCCTGTTGACGGGATGGATGTGAACACACTTGTCACAATAGGAGTCGGCAGGAGCCTCCCGGAGACAGTAAGGGCACTATTACATAGAAGTCCTGGCCCTCTTGGAGGACACAGAGCACTGAGCACAGAGAGGTGTGCTCCCCCAAGAAATGACCGTTTTGTCTCCCGGTCAAGTGGGTCCCAGCACAGACTGCCCTCGCCATTGGGAGGCCTTGGACAAGTTGCTTCTGGTCCTGAAACCTAAGTTTACTTAGGAATGGCTTGGGTTCGAATCAAAGTCTTAGACTCATTGACCCAGCTTGCAGGGTGCTGCCTCCCTCCCTGCTTCCTCCACCTCCCTCTTCCTCTCCCCTCTCTTCCTTCCATGGCTCTTGGACACCAGCCTGCCCTCTCCAGTCATCACAGGCTCTGCCATCCCAAATTGTCATGCTCCCATCACCATCACTCACTGCCCACCTGGCCCTGAATACATTGGATTTTGCAACCCTGGACAAGATTTCCTCCAGGGCTTTGCTACTCAAAATGCAGTCCATGGACCCCTGGCACCAGCATTCCTTGGGAGCTTGCTGGAAATGCAGAATCCCAGGCCCCACTCCAGACATGCTCAAACAGAGCCTCTATTTTAACAGATGGTACGAACATTCAAGTGTGAGAAGTCCTGGGTAGTCTAGGGGGCCCCCTCTGAGATCCTTTGCAGCCACTCCCATGTCTTCTCTGCTTCTCAGAGCACACTGGGCACCCCCCGTGCTCTGCCCCCAAAAGGGACCATTCTGTGTATGGAGGCTTGGAGAGTTTCCCACTGGACGATAAGAGCACTTTCAGGAATTCTCTTTCACTGATAATCTTAGCCTGGTCTTCAGAAAGTTCCCTTTACAGATGCAGCGCCTCAAAGACGGGCAGTTCAGCACCTATGGTAATCATAGGCTTGGTACCCTCCTGGAAAACCGGGGAAGCTGGAGAGAAATGCAAACGCGGCAAATTTTAATCCCGTCGAAACATAATCAGCTTTTGCTTCTGCAGCAATTAGCATAATATTACCGATAATGTTTTACATGGCAATTTTGCTGTAAACATTTGTGCTAATTTGCCATGACCTAATTATTTTATGACATATAATTACAAAGTATTTTTCAAGTTGAATATTTTTGTTTTATGTTTTTATAATCCTTTTCTGGGGAGAAAAAAAAGTAAAAATCAGCACTCCCCCAACTTTAAGTATGGTTCTCTCTTTAGCTGTTGTTTGTGACACCTTCCTTTGCTTAACAGGAGGAATTCCCTGGTGCTGGGATGCTGACGATCATGCATTTCCTCGTGACTAATTTGAACTGGGCGTCACTGAATCTGCCTGCTCCATTATTCTGCTGCGAGATTGTCGACTCCACACTCCCAGCCTCCTACCAACATCCACTCACTCCCAAACACACACACACTCTGAAGCAGACCAGGGGAAGGCGACAAATGCTCACAATGAGACAAAGGGGGCTGGGTTTCATTTTTCACGAATGTGAAAGCTTTGGCTAAGAGGAGAGCATGAACACTGCATTATCTTCCCTCAGATTCTTCCTAAGAAACTCTTAACTGCTTCCCCAAATCCACAAGATGCTAAGTGAGCAGCCCCGGCCATCCCTGAGTTGTGGATGGTGGGGACAAGGGGGGATAATGCTCTGGTCACTGTCAAGACAGTCCCAGCATTCATCCAGCCCTGCCAGAGCAGGTCTAACTAACTGTAGGTAATAAGGTCCCTGGACCTTCTGTGGACAACAATAACTGTCTGACCCCAGACTCCTGGAATAGATTAAGGAGATGACCAGTCTACGGAAGGTTGGCTGTGCCCTCGGGGCTACCCACTGAAGCAGGTGCCCAGACAGGGTTCTCCCTCTCTAACCCTCTCATGGAAGGAGTGAGCTCTCAGAGAATGGGACCACAGAAGAGAGGGCCAGAGGCCAGAAAGCAGGGAGGGTGCGGACTTTAAACCCCAGGAAAAGAGAAGGCAGCAGGACCAGGTAAGGGGTTGACCATAGCAGGCACAGATATATGTCTGCAGAGGGGCTTCTCTAGGACAAACATCACTGACATGGGTTCGTGTCCTGCCTAAGTGCAGTGGATTAGAGCCTGGACCTTATAGCTGGATTCAGATCCAGGCTTCACCATTTGCTTGACATGCAAATTGGGGCAAGTTCTTTTTTTTTTTTAATTTTATAGGGCAACCATCTTTATTTCTCTATTTTATCTTTTTTCCTCTATTATTCTTATACATGTTCTTTTACAAAATAATTTTAGAAACATTTTGTCAAGTCCAGCTACGTATTTGTGGTTTCTATTAAGATTACATTACATTTGCTGAGTAAACGGGGGGAATTATGACATCCTTACAAGTTTTGGAAGGTCTCATATGGAAACATGGCACAACTTCATTTATTCAAGTTTTATGACTTTCATAATCTGTAGAGTTCTCTTTGTGCAGATCTTACCCACTTCAGGATATCTTTGTCCCTGGAAATATTGTAGTTTTGTTGCTATCATAATGGGATCTTTTGTATTTTTACATTACACTTGGTTGTTATTGGCTATCATAAATTTACCAGGTTTGGAGTCTACTAAAATTACAAACATTAAAACACTTTGTTCTAATATGTTTTGATTTGATTCTCTAAGTCAGGTCAACTATATAACATTACAATAAAAATTATTTTATATTATATCATATTTTTAAGATTTGCATTGACTTCAGAAATAATATCTGAGAATTTTTGCCTTAATAGGAAGGGCTAATAATTTGAGATAAATCGTTTTTACCTCATTTTATTTTATTTTTTAAATTTTTTATTGTTATGTTAATCACCATACATTACCTCATTAGTTTTTGATATAGTGTTCCATGATTCATTGTTTGTGCATAACACCCAGTGCTCCACGCAGAACGTGCCCTCTTTAATACCCATCACCAGGCTAACCCATCCCCCCACCCCCCTCCCCTCTAGAACCCTCAGTTTGTTTTTCAGAGTCCATCATTTCTCATGGTTCATATCCCCCTCCGATTTACCCCCCTTCATTCTTCCCCTCCTGCTATCTTCTTCTTCCTTTCTTTTTCTTAACATATATTGCATTATTTGTTTCAGAGGTACAGATCTGTGATTCAACAGTCTTGCACAATTCACAGCGCTCACCATAGCACATACCCTCCCCAATGTCTATCACCCAGCCACCCCATCCCTCCCACCCCACGCCTACTCCAGCAACCCTCAGTTTGTTTCCTGAGATTAAGAATTCCTCATATCAGTGAGGTCATATGATACATGTCTTTCTCTGATTGACTTCTCTCACTCAGCATAACACCCTCCAATTCCATCCACGTCATTGCAAATGGCAAGATCTCATTCCTTTGGATGGCTGCATAATACTCCATTGTGTATATATACCACCTCTTCTTTATCCATTCATCTGTCGATGGACATCTTGGCTCTTTCCACAGTTTGGCTATTGTGGACATTGCTGCTATAAACATTGGGGTGCACGTACCCCTTCGTGTCCCTACATTTGTATCTTTGGGGTAAATACCCAGTAGTGCAATTGCTGGATCGTATGGTAGCTCTATTTTCAACTGTTTGAGGAAACTCCATACTGTTTTCCAGAGGGGTTGCACCAGCTTGCATTCCCACCAACGGTGTAGGAGTGTTCCCCTTTCTCCACATCCCCGCCAACATCTATCATTTCCTGACTTGTTAATTTTAGCCATTCTGATTGGTGTGAGGTGGTATCTCGTTGAGGTTTTGATTTGGATTTCCCTGATGCCGAGCGATGTGGAGCACTTTTTCATGTGTCTGTTGGCCATTTGGATGTCTTCTTTGGAAAAATGTCTGTTCATGTCTTCTGCCCATTGCTTGATTGGATTATTTGTTCTTTGGGTGTTGAGTTTGATAAGTTCCTTATAGATTTTGGATACTAGCCCTTTATCTGATATGTCATTTGCAAATATTTTCTCCCATTCTGTCGGTTGTCTTTTGGTTTTGTGGACTGTTCCTTTTGCTGTGCAAAAGCTTTTTATCTTGATGAAGTCCCAAGAGTTCATTCTTGCCCTTGCTTCCCTCACCTTTGGCGATGTTTCTAGGAAGAAGTTGCTGCGGCTGAGGTCGAAGAGGTTGTTGCCTGTGTTCTCCTTTAGGATGTTGATGGACTCCTGTCTCACGTTTAGGTCTTTCAACCATTTGGAGTCTATTTTTGTGTGTGGTGTAAGGAAATGGTCCAGTTTCATTCCTCTGCATGTGGCTGTCCAATTTTCCCAACACCATTTGTTGAAGAGACTTTTTTCCATTGGACATTCTTTCCTGCTTTGTCAAAGATGAGTTGACCATAGAGTTGAGGGTCCATTTCTGGGCTCTTGATTCTGTTCCATTGATCTATGTGTCTGTTTTTGTGCCAGTACCATACTGTCTTGATGATGACAGCTTTGTAATAGAGCTGGAAGTCCGGAATTGTGATGCCGCCAGCTTTGCTTTTCTTGTTCAACATTCCTCTGGCTATTCGGGGTCTCTTCTGGTTCCATACAAATTTTAGGATTATTTGTTCCATTTCTTTGAAAAAGTGGATGGTATTTTGATGGGGATTGCATTGAATGTGTAGATTGCTCTAGGTAGTATTGACATCTTCACAATGTTTGTTCTTCCAATCCATGAGCATGGAACGTTTTTCCATTTCTTTGTGTCTTCCTCAATTTCTTTCATGAGTATTTTATAATTTTCTGAGTACATATCCTTTGCCTCTTTGGTTAGATTTATTCCTAGGTATCTTATGGGTTTGGGTGCAATTGTAAATGGGATTGATTCATTAATTTCTCTCTCTTCTGTCTTGTTGTTGGTGTATAGGAATGCCACTGATTTCTGTGCATTGATTTTATATCCTGCCACTTTACTGAATTCCTGTATGAGTATTCTTGGCTGCATATTTTTCTCGTTTAGTGCTCTGAAGATATCTTGCCAGTCCTTTCTGGCCTGCCAGGTCTCTATGGGTAGGTCTGTTGCCAGTCTAATGTTTCTACCATTGTAGGTTACATATCTCTTCTCCCAAGCTGCTTTCAAGATTTTCTCTTTGTCTCTGAGACTTGTAAGTTTTACTATTAGATGTCAGGGTGTTGACCTATTTTTATTGATTTTGAGAGGGGTTCTCTGTGCCTCCTGGATTTTGATGCCTGTTTCCTTCCCCACATTAGGGAAGTTCTCTGCTATAATTTGCTCCAATATACCTTCTGCCCCTGTCTCTCTTTCTTCTTCTTCTGGGATCCCAATTATTCTAATGTTGTTTCGTCTTATCGTATTGCTTATCTCTCGAATTCTGCCCTCGTGATCCAGTAAGTTGTTTCTCTCTCTTTTTCTCAGCTTCTTTATTTTCCATCATTTGGTCTTCTAGATCGCTGATTCTCTCTTCTGCCTCATTTATCCTAGCAGTTAGTGCCCCCATTTTTTATTGTACCTCTTAATAGCCTTTTTGATTTTGACTTGGTTAGATTTTAGTTCTTTTATTTCTCCAGAAAGGGTTTCTCTAATAACTTCCATGCTTTTTTCAAGCCTAGCTAGTATCTTTAAAATCATGATTCTGAACTCTAGGTCTGACATTGTACTAATGTCCGTATTGAGTAGGTCCCTGGCAGACGGTACTACCTCTTGTTCTTTTTGTTGAGGTGATTTTTTTCGTCTTGTCATTTTGTCCAGAGGAGAATAGATGAATGAGAGAACAAAATGCTAACAGGTTAACAACGTCCCCAGAAAATATACTCTAAACAAATCAGAAAAGACTTGAAACCAGGGGAAAAGAAAGGGAAAGAAAGAAAAAAGAAAGAGGGAAAAAAAAGAAAGAAAGAAAAAGATAAAAACAAACAAAAACAGAACAAAACATAAAAACAGAATATGATCAAATATGATCAGGCTGGTGCATAGATCAGTGCCACATACTAGATTTTGGGTGTATTTTGGTCTGTTAGAAGAAAGTGCCTCCTAAAATTTTAAAGAAAGAAAGACATATATGTCCAAAGTAAGGGTTGATATGATGAAGGGATGGAATATGACTGTAAAAATGAAAATTATAAAAAATTTTAAAAAAGGAATTGATCAGAAGGTGTTTGAAAATATAGAGAATTAAAAAAAAGGAAAGAAAGAAAGAAAAAAAAGGGGAGAGAATGTGATCAGGCAGGAGACTGGAAAAGAGCCATACACTAGAGATTTAGGGTATATTTTGATATGTTAAAAGAAACTGTATCTCAAAATTTTAAAGAGAGAACAACTTATATATATATCCCAAAAATAAAGGTAACTACTATGAAGGGATTAAATATGACTCTAAAAATGAAAAATAAAAAAATTTTTTTTAAAAGGGATTGATAAAATGTTGGTTGGTAAAGGGAAAAAGAAAAATTCAAAAAAAAAAGTTAAAAAAAATTAACTTTGAAAGGCTAATGAATCATGGTAAAAAAGCCATGAATTCTATGTGCAGTATTCCCCTAGCGCTGGAATTCTCCTGTTCTCCTTGATCGGTAAACTTGGTCTTGGCTTGCTGGCTGTTCCTCCTGATCTTCTGGGGGAAGGGCCTGTTGCCGTGGTTCCCAAATGTCTTTGCCGGAGGCGGAATTGCCCCACCCTTGCCGGTCCCGGCTAAGCAAGCTGCTCGGGTTTGCTCTCCGGAGGTTTTGTTCCCTGCAAACTTTCCATATCGCGTTGGAGGACGCGAGTGAAAATGGCGGCCTCCCAATCTCCGCCAGGGAGGAGCCGAGAACTCGGGTTCCCGCTCCTCAGTGCACCCCTAGAGAAGAGCAGTCACTCCCGTGTCCCCGGTCTCCGGCCGCACTCTGTGCCCACCCAGCTTGTGACCGAGAGTTTCTATCTCTGGCACCCGACCCCGTGTGGAGTCTCCAAACCCAGTAGATCCCTGTGGTGCGCTCCCGCACCGCTCCTCCCAGGAGAGGGAGGGTACTGTCCCCGGCTCTGCCGCTTGTTGGGTCCCTGCTGGAGGACCAGTGGCCTGACTGTCACTGATCACAGTTTATGGCAACTCCGAGCTGAGAGCCCGCGCCTCAGCTCCATCTCTGCAGCCGGCTTCCCCGCTCCGATACCTGGGAGCTCTGCTGCACTCAGGCACCCCCGGTCTTTCTGTGACCCCGAGGGTCCTGAGACCACACTGTCCCGCAAGGGTTGCACCCCCTGCTTAGCCACTGGAGTGACGTCCCTCCATGGAGCCGACTTCTAAAAGGTCCGATTTTGTGCTCCGCGGCTCTATCACTTGCCAGAAGCGGCTGATGGAGGCCCCCTCCCCCGTCGTCTATCCTCCCGAATATCGCCTCGGATTCACTTCTCCGCATGTCCTCCCTTCCAGAAAGTGGTCACCTTTCTGTTCAGAGAGTTGTTGCTATTCTTATCTTCGATCTCCTGTTGAGTTCGTAGGTGTTCAGAATGGTTTGATCCCTATCCAGCTGAATTTCTGAGACCAGACGAAATCCAGGTCTCCTACTCCTCTGCCATCTTGCTCCACCCGCCCAATCATTTTTATCTTATTTTAAAATATTCTTAGAAATATTCTTCTAGAGGGACTTTGGGGAGGGTATGTGCTATGGTGAGTGCTGTGAATTGTGTAAGACTGATGAATCACAGACCTGTACCCCTGAAACAAATAATACATTATATGTTAATAAAAAAAAAGAAAAAAATCTTTCTTAGTCTGTGATTCAGACTATGGGAAACAAACCATATGAGAATCTTAATCTCAGGAAACAAACTGAGGGTTGATGGAGTTGCTGGGGCAAGTTCTTAACATCTCTGTGCCTCAGCTGCCTCTTCTGTGAAATGGGAATGATGATAATATTCCCTATACCCTAGGGTTTTGGTGAGGGTTTAATGGTTTTAAAGCCTTTGGAACAAGCACTTTCTAAGTTTTTGCAAAGTAAAATAAAATTCCTATATTCTTATAGCTTTCTACCAAGAACAGCATCTGCAAGGAACAGGTCCCACCAGACTCAAAGAGGTGAGCAGCAATGTAAGTTAGGTTTAGTAATTATTGAACTGATGATCATTAAACATTTGTTGCAATAAATATTTTTTGATTAAATGGATGGAACATTTACAGAGCACATACTCTATGTTAGGCCCTGGCTTGGTCCTGGGGGGATACAAAGATGAATAAACAAAGCTCCAGCCTTGAAGAAGCCACAGTCAGCAGAAGTAGGCATGCAAACCAATAATAGTTGCCCATAAAAAGGCAAAACTAATGTGCACAGACAGATTGCCAAAGAGGTAATGGGACTAACACCAAAATCTATGATTTCCTTGTTACTAATTCACATTTGTAATCACAGATTTAATGTACTTCAAAATTGTTATCAGCTTTATTAAGGTAGAGTTTATGATTTATAAAATTCACCGATTTTAAGTGCATGACGTAATCAATTCTAACAAATGTACACAGTCACGTAAACATTTCCCAACCACAATACAGAACATCCCTGGATCCCTTCATAGTCTCCTTCCCTAGTTCCCCGATCCTGGCAACCTCAAATCTGTTTCCTGTCACTATAGTTTTGTTTTTTCTACAATTTTCTGTAGGTTGGATGACCCATTTTATACTTTTCAGACTGGCCTCTTTCACACAGCACAGTGTTTAAGGTTCATCCATGCTATTGTGTATATCAGTAGTTTGTTTCTTTTTATTGCTGAGTAGAATTCCATTATATGGGTGCACCACAGTTTCCATTCACCAGGTTATTTCCAATTTGGAGCTATTACAGAGAAACATGCACATTAAAAGTCTTTGTATGGATATATGATGTCATTTCTTTTGAATAAATAACTAGCAGTGGGATTGCTGGTTCATGTTTTGAGTGTTTGTTTAATTTAATAAAAAAGAAACTGCCAAACTGTTTTCCAAAGTGGCTGCTCTATTTTGCAACCCCCAGCAATGAAGAGGAGCTCTCTGGTTGCTTTGTACCCTCACCAACTCTTGGTAGCTCATTCTTCTGCATTTTAACCATTTTAACAGGTGTGTAGTGATGTTTTATTGTGGCTTCAACAAGAATGGAGAGAGGGAGGTTGGGGTCAGATCAGTTACTGATTATGTTCAGCATATTTTTCATGTGCTTGTTGGGTAAAATATCTGTTCAAATATTCTGTCCATTCTGAAGTCAGGTTATTTGTCTTCTTCTTATTGAGTGGTAAGAGTTCTTTATATATTCTTGATAAAAGCATTTTTATCAGATATCAAATATCAGTTTCACAAATACTTTAGTCCATGGCTTGCTTATTCATCTTCTTAACATCAAGTTTCTAAGAAAAAAAAGTTTTTAATGTTGATGACGTTCAATATAACTTTATGATTCAAGCTTTTGGTACCATTAATGTAACTGTGGGTTACAGATAGTTTTCTTCTAAAGGTTTTGTAGTTTTAGCTCTTACAGTTAGGTCTCTGGTACATCTCAAATTAATGTTTATATATTTATGAGATTCAAAATTCATTGCTTTGCATATGGATATCCAGGACTATTTGTTAAAAAGACTATCCTTTCTCTATTGAATTACCTTGACATCCTTGTTGACAACCATTTGACTACATATGCGTAGAATTCTTTCTTGACTCTTCTGTTTCATCAATCTATATGTCTATCCTTATATCAATACCCCACTGTCTTGATCACTGTAGCTTTATAGCAAGTCTTGAAGTCAAGTAGTGATAAGTCCTCCAATTGTATTCTCTTTCAAAATGTTTTGATTATTCTAGGTCCTTTGCCCTTCCATATAAATTCTAGAAACATCTTGCCAATTTCAACCAAAAACCCTGTTGGTATTTTGATTAGGATTGTGTTGAATCTGTTGGTCAATTTGGGGATAATTGACATCTTAATATTGCATGCTTTGACCCATGAATATGATTATTATTATAACTTGTAATGGCTTCATAACAAGATGATAATATAACCTACTGAACCCTTCTCTACTCTTGAGTCTTTGTACTGTTTTCGGGTTTTCACTCTTTTCATAAAGCTTAGTTGATACTGTGTTAAGTGGAAGAAGTGGGGTACAAAACTGCATGAAGGTTATAATTACAAATAAATACATATGTATGTATATACATATATACGTATATACATGTATACATATACATTAAATAGACATAGAGGTAAAACAGAAGGAAACAAAACAAATTGAGAATATCATAGTAGGGGGATATACTAACCGATTTGTTTTTTCCCTCTCTGCTTTCTGAATGTACTATGACATGCGTATGCAACTCACATGGGAATGAGAGAGTAGCTCGCAGCTATTTCAGGTAGTAGAGGTCAGAGACTGCATGACAAAAAGGTGGCATCTGAGCAGGGTCAGGGAGGATGCAGTTTTCCAGGTACATGACAGGAGAAGAGAAAGGGGAAATGCCAGGCCAAGGGAATAATGTGAACAAGGGCACAGTGGTGCTCATGAAAGAGAGCATCATGTTCAGGGAACCCAGTTATCCTGCACAGCTAGAGCAAAGTAGGATGGAGAGAGGGAGGCTGGGGTCACACCATGAAGGGTCCAGATTAGGAAGTTTCCCACATGTGAATACAAGGACTTTGAGTTTTATCCTATTAAGCACTGAAGAGTCACGAAAGTGTTTTAACCTGGGCAGTGAGCCTTCGAGACTTACATCTTAGAATGACCACTCAGGGAACAGCAAGGGGGAGAGGCAAGAAAGACTGAGTTCTGTGGCACAGTGAGCAGTTAGAGATCCTTGCAGAAACCCGGGTGCAGGAGGACAGGTTCCTGGCCTCAGGAAGTGACCATGGAGATGAAGACAGGCGGGCAGGATCGACAGACCCTGCAAATGGGCTGGATGTGGGGGTAAAAGACAAGGTGGATACTTTTGCCATTCACTAAAATGAGGAGCCTGGGAGTGGGGTAGGGGTAGGTTTAGTCAGAAATTCATGATTATTCAATATTAACTTGTGATATTTATCAGACATTCAAGTGCAAATGTCAAGTGGGCAGTTGGATATTTGAATCTGTGGCTCAGAAAAGAAGTTTAGGCTTAATGTGTAAAGGGGGCACTCCTTAGCAAAAAACTGTTATTTATATTCCAGGGACTGGCTGAGCTCTATTCTGATTACCTATTGCTAGATATGAAATCACTCACAACCTAGTAATGTAAAACAAAATTATTTCATACGCTGAATCCTGAGAGACTAGAATTCAGGCAGGGCATGGCAGGAATGGCTTGTCTCTGCTCCTCAATGTCTAAATGGGCAACCTGGTTCCTTAAATGCAAGGAATGTTCTGAGACAAATTGAGGATACGGGAGAGCATAATTGCAGAGTGTCCAAGAAGGCACAGAGGGAGGAATCGGGGGAGAGGCAGAGATGTGGAGTCCTGATTAGGAGATATACAAAACAGTTCAGCAATGAGAATATAGGAGATTATCGATGCCCTGGAAGGTTTGATTTTTGCCAGTGACTGCTGTACCCAGGGATGTGTGGAATAGTGGAACTTGCAAGAATGGTACTTGATGGTTCTTGGAGGAGGGCAGATAACAACAGTTCTTGCTGTGATCCCAAGTACGTCCCATAGTGGTATATAGAGCGGCAGATCCCCAAGATCTGGTCCAGTTCACAGTGTATCTGGGACACAGAAATCTGTGTGGCTCCATGAAGCTGCTAAGGCTCACAGGGAGAGACTAAATAAAGTGAGATTTATCAATTAATCACAGAGTATAAGACAGAGATAAGTATACAAGAGAGATGGGATAGAATGAGAATATCCTATTCCTGGAAGCGGGGGATAGGATAGCTCCACAGAGGTGGGAATTAAGATGGGATGGAATGGACTACAGTAGAGAAGGGGGGATGTCATTCCTGTGTGTGCACATAGGTTCATTAGCAGCGAGTTTCCTATGGATGGGAACTGGTTATCCATCCTCAGAGGAGCCAATACAGAGGCTGAGGGATGGTGACTAAATGCTCTTTTGTGTACTGGTGCTAGTTTATGTCCAAGTTTTGGGCCCACCAAAGAGAAGTCCCGATAAATAGTGCACGTTTTCAGTTGAGACCTCCAAAATGCTCTGCCCCAGGATTAAGGCAAACGAGAACAGATGAGCCCTCCAAAGCATGAAACCAAGTTTTGAAACATTTTTATGCATTGTAAGATTGAGGCTACCTGCCCTTAACACTGGACAGGAGAAAACTGAATTTTCTATGGAAGAAAATAACATCAAACAGAATCCCTACAATTTCTCATTTGTAAGGAAAAACAAAGTTTTTCATACATTGTCCAGTATTCCATAAAATATAACCAAGCGTGACAAGAGTCAGGATGAAATTACCAAAACAAAGAGAGGGAGGAAAAAAAGAGAAATAAACCAACAGATAAACATTTTGAAATTATCAGATTCATGTTTTAAAACAATTAGTGTTACTACTTTTGAGAAAATAGAGAATGGAGAATTTTATCAGTATCTATAGAAAGGAATTAAATGAAAATTTTAAACTGACAAATACAATGACTGAAATGAATAGTTAAATGTATGTCTCTAACAGCAGTCCAGACACAACAGGAGAAAGGATTAGCAAACTGTAAGTAGCAGGACAACAAAAATATACAAACTGAAACAGAGGGAAAAAAGAATGGTAAATACAGAAGAGAGTATATGGGACAAGTTAAAAAGGCCTAACATGTGTCTAACTGAGATCTGAAAAGAAAAAGAAGAGAATGAGGCCAAAGCAATATTGGAAGAAAAAATGGCAAAGACTGATTAAAAGATATCAGTCTATTGATTTAAGAATCTCCCAAGCAGGTTAAATATACATGAAAGCATGCCTACACACAAAATAGGAAATCTGTCATAGATGCAAGTCAAAAGAACATTTGGAAAAACAGTCAAACAACACAATAAAACTGGCAGATTACTCTTTTTTTAAAAGATTTTATTTATTCATTTAGAGAGAGAGAGAGCATGAGCTGGGGGGCTGTAAAGGGAGAAGGAGAGAGAGAATCTCAAGCAGACTCCCCACTGAAGGCAGAGCCCCACGTGGGACTCAATCTCACCACTCTGAGATCATGACCTGAGCCGAAATCAAGAGTTGGATGCTCAACCGACTGAGCCACCCAGGCGCCCCAAACTGGCAGATAACTCTTAATGGAGATGATGGAAGACCATGAAATGTCATCTTAAACCTGATGGAAGAAAAGCTTCAACCCAGAATTATATACCCAACAAACAATAACCTTCAAAAATAAAACAAAATAAAGACATTTAAGACTGTCAAAAATGAACAAATTTGTCATTAGGAGTCTCGTGTTAAAAGAAATAAATACTAAAAGAAGTTCTACAGCAGAAGGAAAATGACCTAAAATAGAAACAGGTAAAGTGGAGTTGACCAAAGAAGATCCAAGAGAATAAATATGTAGGTAAAACAAAATGAATACTGACTTGAAAAATAATAAGTCTTGGGCAGGTTTAGTGTAAAAGTAGAATTAAAATGCATTTTTTGTGGAAACTCACAAGCTGAATCTAACATTTATGTGGAAATGCAAAAAGCCAGAAATAACCAAAACAAAAAAGTTAGAGTACTTCCACTACTAAATAGCAAGATTTTTATAAGGCAAATACAGTTAAGACTGCATGGCATGCTACCTACATGCATAAATGGATCAACAGTACAAAATAGTCTATAAACAGATTTGGTTATATTTGGTCACCTGATTTATGACAAAGGTGTAACTGTGGTTTATACGGGAAAATTGCAGTCTTTTAATTTAATATTGCCAGATCAACTGAATATCCATTTAGGTGGAAAAAGGAATCTTGACCCTGATTCACACCATTTACAAAAAAAAAAAAAAATCAGTTTGAGATGAATCATGGATCTAAATCTAAAAGTAAAACAAGGGATGCCTGGGTGGCTCAGTTGTTTGAGCGTCCAACTCTTGGTTTTGGGATCAAGCCCTGCTTTGGGCTCTGTGCTCAGCAGTGATTCTCTCCCTCTGCCCCTCCCCCCTGACTCATTTTCTCTCTCTCTTTCTCTCTGTCTCTCACATAAATAAATCTTCTTTAAAAAATAAAAGTAAAACAATAACACTTCTAGAAAAGATAACTTAGGAGAACACATTCATGTCCTCGAGGCAGGTAAATGCTTCCTAAACAATACACAAAAAGCACTAAACATAAAGGAAAAGGCTGATAAATTTGACTTCATTAAAATTAAATACTTCTGCTCATCTAAATGCATTCTTTATAGTGTGACAGGCAAGCCAGAGTAAGAGAAAATATTTCCAATATGCTTATCTGATATGTGTAAATGTATCACATATGTGCTATATATGTGTAGTAATATCACATGTCTTACATCTGTAAACATATATATTTACAAATTAATTTTTTTAAAGACAAACCACCCAGCAAAAAGTAAGCAACAAACTTGAACAGGATGATCAGTATACAAGTGGCTAACAAACATGGAAAGCTTATAATGTTTTTTCAATTAAAAAGTTTATAATAGTGGATAGTAAAATACAAGTTGAATCACAATAAGCTGCTACTCCATACCCACCAACCCACCAGAATGGCTAAAATGACAAGGACTGACAAAGTGTTGGCAAGAAGTAGAGCAACTGGAACTTTCACGAACTACTGTTGGAAGTATAAATTGATAAAACCCCTTTGCAGAAATGGTTGTCAATATCTACTAAAGCTGCATATATACATGCCCTATAACCCAGCAATTGCCCTTCAATGACTCCAACAGAAATGGATACATACATTCAATAAATGACTGAGAGAGAGCACAAGAGAATCTTCTAGAAAGTTGGTAATGAATATATTTACCATGGTGGTGGATACGTGAATGTATTCACTCTGTAAAAATTGATCAGCTGTATACTTGTGTTTTTCCTTGCCCTACTTTTGTAAGTTATACTTCAAAACAGTTTTAGTTAGAAAGAAAGAACTAGCACCCTAAGCATTATACCTGCTAAAAGCAACAGAACAAAACTAAAAATTACTAGCCTGTGAAATTCAGATAGCTAGACTCTAGAGAGATAGCATAAAATAGAGAAGCTAGAAACAGACTCATTCCTATTTAGTCCCTTGATTAATAGCAAAGAAATAACTGTGATCTCTATGTGGAAAATCATGGTTTTTCAATTAAAATTGCGAGGCTGGGGGAACGCCTGAGTGGCTCAGTCGGTTAATCGTCTGCCGTTGGCTCAGTTCATGATCCCAGGGTCCTGGGATCAAGCCCCTCACTGGGCTCTCCTCTCAGTGAGCGGTGAGTGTGCTTCTCCCTCTCCCTCTGTGATCTCTCTCACTTTCTTTCTCAAAGAAATAAATAAAATCTTTTAAAAATTTTTTTTAAAATTAAAAAAATTTAAAAATAAAATTGCAAGGTTGGAGTTCAAACATAAGATGAAATTTGGGGCCAGAGCTTTTCTCAGGTCTTGACTAACTTCCAGATGCTATGATTCTCTGAAATCTCTATAAGCCTATAGTGGAAGGTGGCAGTTGTCAAGAGAAAGGACATTCTAACTTGACAATAGATGGTGGCTATTGCCTGTTACACTGTGCTGAGACATTTGTGATTCCCTGCTTTCTCTGGGTTCATTGGCTACAGTCTGTTCACCAGCCAGCCAGACCATTGGTTAAAACCTTCAGAAAGGTCATCATCTCTCTTTGCCAGGGATAACTGGCAGGCCTGTGTTCTGTCCAGGATACACCCCTGAGCCAGCACCATAGCTTCTGGAGCAAAGCAGAGAGAGGTGCTATTTATGTGGATAATGAAAACATCATGAGATTTCCAAAAAGAAAAAGAAGATGGAGGCCAAGAATGGGCTTTACTATTACCAAAGCGGTTGCAAAGCAGAAGATGTATACCTACTATGTGGCATCTTCATGCGAAGTTTTCCTTTTAAAATTGGTTCCCAAACAGGGCAGCTGGAAGATCCTGAAAATGGACCCCTCCTTTGAACAAATGCTGGAGCCTAGGACTTAAGCATGAGATTGATGCATCACCATTATGGGGCCACCTCCAGAGAAGGCAGGCCCAGAGAAGCAGGATGCCACAGTGACAGAGCGGCATAAAAAGCACATACTGTAGGACCGTAAGTTCTCACTTCTCTCAGTAAAGGTCTCTTTCATTGGATTCATCTGGGAAGAGCCCTTCCACACGCAACCTGCAAAACATATGCTGTTGCTCTATGAACACATCTGGATGGCTTCCAGGCTAGTTGTGCAGGAGCCTTACCAAATCTCTCACAAGAAATTGACAGTTCTCTAAATACCTACTCTCTCACTTTCCCACATCTGGGTCTCCACTTCCAGCATTCTTTCCTGCTGGAATGCCCTCCCCCTACTCCCTCACCAGCTATAAAAATTCTGTTCCCTCCTTATTGGCCCAAGTGAAATGCCACCTCATCCCAAAGCTTTCCTCAATCTTTATCTGACCTAATTATGTCACTATGCTGTTTAAAATCCTCCAGTGTCTCTTTGTTACCTTCACAATGCTGTCCAAGCTCTCCTGAACCCCATAACGCTGTTTATTCTCTAGCACACTGTTAACCTTGATGACTTTTCATCATAGCTACGATTTGTGCACAGTCTTCCCCTCTTTGGTTCTGTGAGGACAGAAGCCTCTCTGATCCCCTCTCTTCTCCACATGGCCTGGCGTGGATCTCGGCACACAGGAGACAACATTGATTGACTAAATGAATAATAGGCAATAAAAGTTGGATGCATTCACAGAGAAAGCTGCAGAGGATATGGTGGAGTCATCCTAGATTTTTTTTGGGCAGGAGTACCCAGAAACCAGTATCAGCTTTTCCTAGAAGCATAATTCTATAGAAACTCCAAGTTGAAAGAGACCCCAAAGATTACTACTTTCTAGGCTTACCCTCGAGCCTTCCTTAAGACTAGAATCCATATCTTCCTTGGCATAGCCAGAAGCAAGACAGAAAGAACCATCCCCAAGGAAGATATAACTTCAGGGTGGGAAAAGTGGAGCAGGTCTCTTTCTCCCCTGAGTGGGTAGGTAGGTACTTTATTTCTTAGCTCACAGATTTGGATAAAGAAATAACATTCATCTATTCAACATGAGCACCTAAAGTAGGCCAGGCACAGTGCAAAATAATGGCACTATGTGGGTGAATAAATAGGTCATCATTCTGAAGAATGGTGTGGCCCCCCCCAAAAAAAGAATGATGTGGCTGAGTGAAAAAATAGACATATGTCTCAACAATCTTTGTTAGTAATTAAAATACCTGAATAAAATTTCATGCTGACAAAGGACTTTACCAACACTGTCTAATGAATCTAGAAGGGAAGACTAACATACACACAAACAAGTACAAGGCATTATGCTAGATGCTACAATAGTAATGTGTGCAAAAAAACTGTGCAATTCTGGGGAGGGAGCATGGCCAAGTCTACCTACAAGGGGTGAAGAGAGGTAATACCTGAGCTGAGTCCTATGGGATCAGGAGCTAGAATCAGATGGAGGGAGCAACATTTGTGTAAAATAAGGCAAGATATGGAGGTTGTTGCCAAATTGGCTTTGAAAATCATGCCAAGTGTGGACTTGATCTTGAAGACAGTTGGGGGGTAGTCTTTGAAGTATTTAAACTGGGACAAAGAAGAAGATTGGTAGAAGATCACCCAACAGCAGAGTGGATGGTGAACTGAAGTCAGAGAGTCGTGGAGGTAGGGAAGGTGGTTTGAGGTGCAATGGGGGGCCCACCCTGGGTCTGTAACAATAGACTGTATTTAATAAACATAGGCAAAGAAGACTTGACAGAAGTCCATGACGTGTTGGTGTGTGGACAAGGGAAGAGGAAGTCAGTGTAACTGGAAGTTTATGCGTTGAATAACAAGTTAAATAGTGGTCTCATTCACAGACACAGGGAAAATGAAGGGGAAGACTCCCATGAGGGAGACAGTGAGTTCAGTGTTGAACTTGGTGGGTGTAAGGTGCTGCTCTGCCATATGACTGGGGCTAGATTCAGGAGCCATCAGTACATGGGTGGCTAGTCTGAGCTCTCTACCTCCCTGTATTCTCCATCCCCTCCTACCCCTTCTTCTCACTCCCAGCCTGCTTTTCCAATTCACGTGCCTTGTTAACTCATCTTGGATCCATTGTCAGCATGCAGGGAACATGCCATCCTTCTCTTCCCCTGCTTCTGACCTCTACTCTCTTCAATCTCACTGTGATGGGCAAGATATTAAACCCCCAAAGATGTCTGAATCTTTATATAACAAAAGGGACTTTTCAATGTGATTACGGTTAAGAACATTGAGGATGGGAGATTATTCTGGATCTTCCAGGTGAGTGCAACCCAATCACATGAGCCCTTAAAAGCAGAGAACCTCCCAGGCTGTGGAGAACCAGAGTGATGGCAGTAAAAGAAAGACTTAACCTGCCATTTCTGGCTTGGAAGATGGTGGAGGGGCCAAAAGATGCAGATAGCTTCTAGAAGCTGGAAAAGGCAAGGGGACAGATTCTCTCCTAGAGCTTCCAGAAGAGAACATAGCCTTCCTGATGCCTTGATTTTAGCCCAGTGAGACCTACATCAGATTTCTGACCTTTAGAACTACATGATAATAAATTTGTTTTAAGCCACCGAGGTTGTGATAATTTGTTACAGCAGCAATACCCATGAAAACCTACTATCTTCATTTCAGGGACATTCTCCAAATTTAATTCCCTCCTGGAAGCAATTGACAGCTTTTCAAAAAGGAATCTACAGGAAGGAGAGACTGAGGCCCTCCTTTTATTATCAACAGTCCTGGGGTCCCTAGAGGGCCAAGGACTCTAAAATAAAAGTGATTCACATCACGGAAGTAGACAAGATAACCTGGTGAGAGGGTTAGGAGTGAGGTGAGAGGGAACCCTGGGAAGGGAGACAAGTCAGTTAATGAGACCAAGAGGGAGGGAGAGAAAGGGAAATCAAAGATGGCACAATGTCAGCAAAACCAGGAGAGGACAGCATTTTAGTGGTAGGTGTTGGTCAGAAGCATTAAATGCTACAGAGAAGAGAAAAATTGAATTTGACAACAAGCAGGTCATTAGTGGTCTTCAAAGGAAGAATTTCCGTGGGGCAAAAGCCAGAATGCAGATGGCTGGAGAGATACTAGAGAAAGAACTAAGAAGTAAATAAGCTGTGAGCAGTCCTTTAAAAAAGACTATGCGTTAGTCATTTTTATATCCGTTATACTCAGCACAATGCCTGGAACACAGTGGGTGCCCATTAAACGTTGAATTGAGTGAAGAAGATACAGAACAGCACTTCTCAAACTGTACTGTGCACACAAATCACCTGGGGATTCCATTATAGTAGGTCTGGGGTGACACCTGAGATCCTGCCTTTCTAATAAGCTCCCAAATGATGCTAGTGATGGGGCTGGCCTGTGGACCTCACTCTGAGTAGCAAGAATGTAGACCACCCCACCCAATCACCCAGCAATCACAGCCTCTCTTGGTTCCTGGGTAACGTTTGATCCCAGAGGCCAGTATGATTTCTAGAACTGTTAGGTTTACTAACCCCAGGGTAAGCATCTGTACAGTGGGCCAAATCAGGCACCTACTGAAGCCCAGCACTTGGGAGTAAACATTCACAACAGGCTTTATACCCTAAATTCTTCACATTGCAGCATTTTTCACAAGACCTTCAACTTCAACACCACCAACAACCCCTCCCTCATCAACATAACTATTTATATCTCACCACTGACAATACAAAGGGAGATCCTTTGATCTCAGGGGTTCCAGATATTATAGGTTTCAAAAGAGCCACCTGGAGTGGGACACTCCCAGCAGAGCTACTGCTCAGGATGGGACATGGCTCCCAGTGCCTAGCCCTCTCCGCACATGGGCAGCAGAGGCATCAGGCTACATGCAGACATCCTACAAAACAAACTTGAGGAAGGTGAATAACCCCAATCTTCTCTACCTATATCCCCAATAAAAAAAGGAAAAGCATTAAACATCTTAATATAAAATTCCAGGCAGGGTGTCACTAAATGGCACCACCATGGATACTGCAATGTAGGATGTCAGAAGGCAATGTTAACCTTTATTAAGAGATATTATCAAGGGAACTCAAGGGGAGAGTAGTTTGGGCAAAACTGGCAAGATAGGCCTTTCCCCTTAAAGTGAGTACCCATCATACCTCAGCCCCAAACACATATTAGTAGCACAGTTTTTATGTTGTCCCAATCCACCCATTAGGAGAATTTGATGCATGGGAAAGAGAAGTAGACTAGCAACTAAAGGTCAGTGAATCAGCTCTCTTTCAACTGAAGGTCACGTAAAGCTTCATTCCAATTGTCTTAAGCAAAAACGAATTTATTTGCTTACATCAATGAAACACCTTTAGATGGGGCACAATTCAGGGCTTTAAATGATGTCCCAGGGGCACCTGGGTGCCTCAGTTCATTAAGCATCTGCCTTTGGCTCAGGTCATGATCCCAAGGTTCTGGGATTGAGCCCTGAGTCAGGCTCTCTGTTCCATGGGGAGTCTGCAAAGAGGAAAATGTTACAAATGCCCACCATTCTCAGGTTTGGCCCAAGTCTATTACAAGGCGAGAAATCCAGACTCCTGAAGCCAAGCTCCCAAATTTAGAGAACAGAGAACTGTCAATGCTGCATGACTAAAGAGTGACTCGAAGGGATGGTGTTTCCCAGCAGGGCCAGCAGGGACATTTTTAGTAACCAATGCTGTTGGGAAGTTTAAAAGCCTTTCACATTGTAATACAGTTGGTATATACATGCACTTCCTATTTCTCAATGCTGTTGTGTTGACCAGTCCCTCATCAACCCAAAGAAATCAATCAAGGCTATTTTTCTTCTCAATCTAGCTCACCAAAAATCTGAGCTAGCCTAAGAACTAACACTCATGCATTCATTCTGGTTATTTATTGAGAGACATCACAGTATGGTGGTAAAAAACATGAATTTGGAAGCCAGAAAGCACTGATTTCAAGTTCTTATTCTATCCCTTTGGCTAGGTAACCTTAGACAGTTTATTTAATCTCTTCAAAGCCCCATTTCCCATGTTTGTGAGGATTTGCTGAAATGATAATGCTTGTAAAGTACTTAGCACAGTAGATAATATGCAAAAAGTACTCAATACACATTCTTTTTTTAAGACATTATTTATTTATTTGAGAGAGAGAGAGCACACACAAGTGGGGGGAGGGGCAGGGGAGAGGAAGAAGAAGGCTCCCTGCTCAGCAGGGAGCCCAACGCAGGGCTCCATTCCAGGACCCCAAGATCATGACCTGCGCTGAAGGCAGATGCGACTGAGCCACCCAGGCACCCCTTAATACACGTTCTTGTTAAGGGCCTACTATGTGCCAGATACTCTGCTGTTAACATACAACAACAGAATATTAAAATGAGATGAGATATTAAAGACTAGATGATCTATCCCTGCCTAGGAAATCTAGGACTAAGAGGAGGAAAGGACTTGCCCAAAGTCACAGGTTAGTAGAGCAGAGCTGGGGTAAGACTCACTCCCCTGACTCCATCCTTGCACCAAGCTTCAAATCTCTGTGAAGATAGTCCTAAACTGGTTAAGATAAGGAGGCATCCAAAAGATTATTGTTTCAAGCTGTGGGGATCTGGATTCCTTTTCAGCTTAGATTCTTAAACCTGCCCTGCAGTCCAGCCACCTCAGTCCCCAATTACTACGTGATGATGCATGCACTGCAGCTTGCCTTTGCCAGCTCAAACCTGGTGGCAAGGAAAGAAGGGCAGTGGCTTTCAGCCCAGCTCTGAAGCAGTGTCCTGCAGCAAGTGGCTGGTGTCCAGGGCCCCTTGGAGCAGGCAAGGCAGATCATAATCACTGAATAGGTAAGAAGGCGGGTCAGGAAGGGAAGGGGCCATGTCTTTGGCACCAATTTTCAAAATGTAACAGAATAGACCTCTGTAGACGGTGGTCTACTTTGTGTCTCACAAACACCAACCAATCATCTAATCATAAGTGTACCGTACTCACTCTCATCTTAGTCCCTTGGCAAGGCCCTAAGGGTCCCAACCTAGATCTAGGACCCCAGCCAACTCTTGAGGCTGTCTTTCATTTGTTTTGGCTTCTGGCAAGAGGTGCTGCTAATGGGTATGAGCCACCCTGAAAGTCATATACAGGGTTTTTTAATTCCAGTCCAGATGGGCGCCAGTTCTCGAGCAGGTACCGTGCCAGGCACTGACACAGATGCCGTGGAGGTCAGAATGAATCCACAACCAACATCAGACATTCATAGACAATATGGAGCCTACTGTACCCTGAGCATCCTGGATCCCATGTCTTACACCTCCCCCAAACCAAAATCAGGTTGCCGAGCAACTATGAGAGCAGAGAGAGCCTGAATTGAAACTAAATTGTTTTCAAAACTGATGGAGGTGAGAGAGGTCCAAAAAGCCTACAAAGAAATGGAGTCAAATTAATCTTCTTTCTAGAGATAGTGTCTCTCTACCTTGGAGGCTTTCCTTCCCATCAGATCTTGAACTGGATTGAACCATTCATTCAATAACTTGTTTACAATATCTTTGTTTACTATGAGTCGGGTCCTTTGCTAGGTATTGCATTATATCAGTGCTCAAGGTACTGTCTACCGTCACAGAGCCCACAGACTTGCAGGAAACATGAACAGAAACACTGGAGCATACTACTGATCTAAACTCAGGGCTCGGGGAAGACATCCTTGAAGAAGTGAGGTTTAAGCTGAGACCAGAACCATGAGTAGGAGTAAGTGGGGGAGAGAGTGAGTATCTCAGGCAAAGGGAACAGCATGAATGAAGGCCTTGAAGTGGGGCAGGATAATATACTAATAAGAACGATGATGGTGATGATGATGATAGCAACCATCATTTACTTAGTGTTTATTATTTGCTGGTTATTTTATATGGACTGACTCATTTGATTCTTAGAACTACCATGTGAAGTGAGTGCTATTATCCCAGTTTACAGAGGATGAATTAAGAATTTGGTGTTTAGTCAAGTAAGTTATATAACTTTGCCTCAGTCATATGGTCAGGAACTGGACTTTGATCTGGGCAAGACTGGCTCTGGAGCCTTCTCTCTGATGACCACCGTCCAGTCATTCATTTAGTCATTCCTTCATTAGCTCATACTGAGCACCCGGCTAGAAGTTAGGACTATAAGAAGACAAAGATAGATATCCATCTCCAAGAAGCTCATAGTCTCTCAGCGAAGGCATTAGGGCCTGGAAAAGGGGGCAGCTTTGACATCTTAAAACTACTATCTCCCAGCAGCCAGGCCCACTCCTAATATTAGCAGGGCCCAGGAGAAGGGTACAGATGGAAGCACACTGTATTAGGTTCTTAGGGCTGTCCTAATGAACTATTACAAACTTGGCTTTTAAAACAGCAAGAATCAGGGCACCTGGGTGGCTCAGTTGGCTAAGCATCTGCCTTCAGCTCAGGTCATGATCTCAGGGTCCTAGGATCGAGCCCCACATTGGGCTCCCTGCTCAGCGAGGAATCTGCTTCTCCCTCTCCCTCTGCCCCTCCCCCCGCTTGTGCTATCTCTCCCTTTCTCTCAAATAAATAAATAAAATCTTTAAAAAAACAAAAACAAAACAAAACAAAAAAACAGCAAGAATCTATCTCTTCACGGTTCTGGAGCCTAGAAGTCAGAAGTCAATGTATCAACTGGGCCATGCTCCCACTGAAGGCCTTAGGGGACAACCCTTCCTTGCATCTCCCAGCTTCTGGGGGTTCCTGGGTGTTTCTGGGCTTGAGGTTGCCTTTCCCTTCACATGACCTTCTCCCCTGTGACTCTATGTCTTCTCTTTTGTAAGGACATTTGTCATTGGACTTATGGCCCACATGCTGAAGCCAGAATGACCTTATCACAAGGTCCTTCACTTAATTACATCTGCAAAGACCCTTTTTCCAAATAAACTCTCTCTCCCAGGCACAAGGGATTAAGACCTGGACATATCTTTTTGGGGCCATAATTCAACCCACTAAATCCATGTATGTCTAAATATTTAAAAGTTATAAATTAAGCTAACAAACTGGTAAATAACTTATATTCTATCTTCTTACCTTGACATTTATACCATCACAAAAACAAAATTTAAAAATATGTACAAACTTATGGTTTCATATGACCAAAATTAAGATATCAAGGTTGATTGAATTTAATCATCATTGCTTATATATAGGTGGCCCATTGATAGGCTGATGATATTTAAGTAATTAATACATGTATAATTCATAAATTATTATATATGTTCCATGAAATTTATTTTTCTTGTCTTCAGTTCAATAAAATTTTATGTTCCTATGATTAAGAGTTTCACATAATTTGTGTTAAATTGGCACAGATAAGGATAATAGCACTCCCCTCACAAGTTTGTTGTGACAGTGAAATGAGTCTAGTCTGCGAAAAGTAAAATGTAAATTGTATTCAAATTATGTAAAATTTGAATAGGTTTTCATTTAAAATGTAAATTGAGTATAAAATTTATAAAATTAGGGGCGCCTGGGTGACACAGTTGGTTAAGTGTCCGACTCTTGTCTTCAGCTCAGATCGTGATCTCAGGGTCGTGAGATGGAGCCCCGTGTCGGGCTCTGTGCTCAGCTTAGAGTCTTCTTGGGATTCTCTCTCCACCCCCACTGCCCCTGCCTCTAAAATAAATAAATCTTCAAAAAATAAAAATTAAATTTATTTCTCAAATACTTATTAATATTTCCTTGTAAAATATTCAATTTAATAGATACTCAATTTAAAAGGTAACACATAAACTATAATTAATGAATATCAAAATTTTAAACAATTATTTAAATCGACCTTAATTTTTAATTCAACTTTTTGAAAATTTAGTTAACACTTATTAAATGTTTTATAAAAATAAGATTATTTGTAATCTGAGCGTTGAATGCCCATACAGTTGACCATGTCAGTAATCAGTGTCGTAATGCACAGATGTTAAATCTAGACCTATGTATATACAAATTTAAGAGTAGTCTAAATTTTTAATATTGCAAAATATTACCTATCCACTATACGTAACTGTTGTGAACACCATAATAATTCTGAGTACCTCCAGAACCACAAACTGGAACAAGAAAAGAAGCCAAAAAAAAAAAAAAAAAGAGGATGTGTAGAACTACGAAAAAACATATACTTTATTACTTTGTTATGCAGAGCCTATTGCCTTCATGCTACCTAAAAGAAAGGATTTGACATGCTAATTTGTCTTTTCTCTTAGCTAAGTGCTTCCACTGCTCCAGTTCTCCTCAGTCTTTTTCTAGTCACAACAGCCACACACCCACATACCTGAATGAGTTGACTTGTGTTTCAATGACATGGAGCAAGAGACATGGAGAAACATTTTCCTGGGGCCTGTATGGTGTTAACTACGGAAGCGAATGTTCAGAGTTGCAAGGCATGATGTGCAGGCATTAATAGCTGTATCTCAAGTGACAGAGGCCCTTGTGTGTTCTTACATAAATTTTACTGTGTGTGTATGTGCTTATGATACATGCATCCCTCTAACATGCATGGGACAGGTTCCTCTCTAGCTCAGGGTAAGTTCTAGAATACAACTCCCAAAATCTAAATCCCACCTGGCCTCCCAAGCTGGAGGCTGCCTCCTCTCTCCCCACCTCAGAGAGAGAAGGTCAGCCTTGAATACTCTGCCTTGAAGCTACTGTTTGGATCCCGACCCCTGACCTCTCTGTTGCTGACCACCTCCCCACCTGCCTTCCCCTCACCTGCTGACCTCTCTGAGGCCACCTTTACTTCCCTCTGGAATCAGCTGACCTGTGTGCTCCTAGACTCTCCTGACACTCCATTTGCCAGGGCCTCCAGATTTCTTGCCACACATCAGCCTGTCTGTTACTGGACCTACCCTATTTGCTGAGGCCTGTTAGCTGACAGTCCAGCTCTGGTTGTCTTTAGGAATACCATCTGAGCTGGATTCCCGAACAACCTCTTTGCTTTCACGACCTCTGTATGGCATGGATTTCCTCCTCATGGATTAGATCAAGTTCCAGACTAGTTTGGCTAGCTAACAGCAGCCTGTCAGAAAATTCCAGGGGCACCTGGGTGGCTCAGTTGGCTGGGCATCTGCCTTCGGCTCAGGTCATGACCCCGGGGTCCTGGGATGGAGCCCTGCTTAGGGCTCCCTGCTCAACGGGGAGCCTGCCTTTCCCTCTCCCTCTGCCCTTCCCCACCACTGGTTCTCTCTCTCTTTCTCTCTCTCTCTCAAATAAATAAATAAAATCTTTTAATTAAAAAAAAGAAGAAGAAGAAGAAACAAAATGCCAGAGGGATCCCTGTCTCCCATCCTTGACTGGGTGCAGTTCCTTACCTTATTAAAATAAAAGTTGTGAAGTCCAGCCTGCAAACATTGAAGGGAGGAGGTGTTGTTTGGCTAGCATTTTTTAAAAGTTTGCTTCTGAATGTCTTGAAACAGGGCTTGCATCCTTCTCCCAATTTTCTTATACTCGGCCTAATTCACCCACTTACATTACCAGCCTAGTCCTGCACGTAAACAATATAGCATTGTTTTTAGAACCAGATAGAAGTGGATTTGTTTCCACTCTGTTTCTTTTTTTTTTTTTTAAAGATTTTATTTATTTGAGAGAGAGAGAGAATGAGAGATAGAGAGCACGAGAGGGAAGAGGGTTAGAGGGAGAAGCAGACTCCCCGCTGAGCAGGGAGCCCGATGCAGGACTCAATCCCGGGACTCCAGGATCATGACCTGAGCCGAAGGCAGTCGCTTAACCGACTGAGCCACCCAGGCGCCCTCTTCTCTGTTTCTTATCAGCTGTGTACTCTCAGATGAGTTATACATCCTTTTAGAGCTCCGTTCTCTCGTCTTTCAAAGGGTGAACAAAATATACGTAGCAGGTTGTGATGGCGACCAGAAGAAAAGGTGAACGGTACAGTGTCTACACACACCAGATGCTCAGGAGTTGTTGGTTCTGCCCCCCTCATACGGGCTCCTTGGTTCTCAAGCTGCAATCTCAAGTCTGTCAGGATTTAGGGTTTCTCAGTCTGGACACTTTATCACCTGGTTCTGAATGGGGCCCTTTCCTTCCTCAGGATGAAGCAATTAAGGACTCAGGGGGATAGCCCACAGCCAGGAACCTAAGGCAACTAAATCCAATAAATGACTTCTTCTATTATGTAGAAATCATGGGTGCTCGTAGGTACTAATTGGCTGTCTTCTCTACTTTCCTTTACAGCATTTAAGTAGTTCCTTAACACAATTTTATTTTGGAGCTTCCTAATTATATTACTCCAGGCACCTATTGTCAATGAGCTTACCAGTAGGAAAAAAAAAATGGAGAGCTTTTTATGCATTCTTATATTCCACAAGCACTTATGGGGTAACTCTGATGATCTCAGCATGGCGGAGCATGCCAAAATACAAGGTGCAGTCCCTGCCCTTGAGGAACCTAGGGATCACTGGTAAGCAATGACAAATATGTGAGAAATGATTACATCAAAACTGTCTGAATCAGGGGACAGGTACTTAAGGGGAATGATGTCGTGGGGGGAGCTCAATAATAGTAATATATCCGTGGTTATGTTTTAACTATTTTTATATGTAAAGAAATAAAGCAGATAGAAGCTGTGCCCTGGACCGAGGAAATAGCTATTGGCAACTGGACTGAGCCAGCGAGGAGCCTGATGCAGTTGGAGTAAAAGCCACATGCAGATGAGTGGTTTTATTTCCATAGACACCATCAGGCTCTAAATGATGACTATAATGCCCCCAAATGTTTTTCCTGCCCCTGGTCTTTCTCCTAATTGGGGAAATCTGTCATACTCTAGTTTGACAAACTATCCTAAGTACTCTGTGAAAAAAAATCACTCTCTCACTCAAAAACTTTCTTTTTTTCTTAAATATTTTATTTATTTATTTATTTGAGAGAGAGAATGAGAGAGAGAGAGCACGAGAGGGGGGAGGGTCAGAGGGAGAAGCAGACTCCCTGCTGAGCAGGGAGCCCGATGTGGGACTCGATCCCGGGACTCCAGGATCATGACCTGAGCCGAAGGCAGGCGCTTAACCAACTGAGCCACCCAGGCGCCCTCACTCAAAAACTTTCAATGGCTCTCTACTGCCCAGCAAATCCTAACGCAGCTCACTGAATCCAACTCCCCTCCTGGCCTCTGTATCCTTGAAGATCAGCTACAGTCTCAAGGGTTGGACTGAAACATAGTTGGATAAAGGAAGGTAGCAAACTGAGTTTGAATCCCAGCTCAGCCATTGGCTAGCTAATGTAGACCCCTAAAGAACGGAATTCAGTTTCCTTGTGCCTCAAATTCATACCTTGTAGGGTTGTTGAAGAGATTACACAACAAAATACAATTGAAAGGCTTAGAATATTGCTTAGCACATAGTAAATACTCAGTGAATGCTGCCCATTAGTAGAGCAATAAAAGTGTTGATTAAGGAAGCAAGTGAACTGCCAACACTCGCAGCTCAGCTGATGGCTCAGTGAAGGCATCGAAGTTATACTGATCTCATCTGTGGGTAGTATAAAGTGAAGAGGGATAGCAAATATTTTGGATAATGGCCTCATATCCCAAAAAGATGCTAACAAGCAACTGAAATGGACAGATAAAACAAAGTATACGGAATAGATGGAAACCCAGTCCAGTTTTCAGTGTGCTGATACACCAGCTCTGTAGAAGAAGAAGAAAAAAAGAAGCTCTGTTTTATAGCTTTTGCTGATTTCCATGGTATGAATATTCCTACCACAGCCAATGCCAAGCCACCGAAGTGGTGTCACTGAACTCAAAACCGTAAAGAGATACTCACACTGGCTCTGGTGACCAGTATGAACTGGTTCCAGTATACCACTGAAAACAAAAATGTCTAAACCAGAATTAAAAAAAAAAAAGTTTGAGAAATGATGTGCCATAGTTCCCCACCCTAAAGTATTTCCACTGACTGACTGACTGAATTCAATGCGTGAGTGAAGCCAGGCAGCGAAATAAATGCCTTAAGAACTTGTAGTCAGACAGCCATGGATTCGAATCCCACCTGCCCTGCTTGCTAGTTGCATGATCCTTGACAAGTCACTAAACCTCTTTAATTCTAGTTTCCTCATCTATGAGATGGTAATAATTATGTCTACTTCATAAATTTACTCACAGAGTTACACGAGAAATGTCCTGTGAAGAAAGAGCTTTGCAATGAGAAAAAGTCAAGCAATCAAAAGGGGGAAATGGGCAAAATGTGTGTGTAAAGGAGCTTTATCTGCATAACACATCACCCAATATTTACTGATTTCAAACAATAGCAGCCCTCTACTTGGCCACAGTTGGCAATCCAGGCGGGGCTCAAAAGGAATGGCTCTCTTCTTCATCAGGGGGTTAGCTGGGCTCACCCTTGTTTGTAGTCAGCTGATGATCTGTGGCCTCATGTTTGGCAGTTGGCAGGACTAATGGAAGTTCCTGGGCTACAAGTCTGTCATCATCTGGCCAGCTAGCCTGGGCTCCTCCACATGGCAGTAGTTGTAGAGTTCCCAAAAGCAGCGAGAAAAAGCAAGCACCACTCTGGGGTCTTTCCAAGCCTCATATTTTCTCATGTCATTGGCCACAGCAAGTCACATGTCTCAGCCCACAGTCAGTATGAGGAGAACTACCCAAGGATGTGGATTCGAAGAGGGAAATTATTGTGGTTACTTTTTACAGTCTGCCACAATGTAAGAAGAGGCAATTGATAAAAGAGAAAATCTGAATGGCAAATAAATGCACGAGTTGTCCAGCCTCACTAGTAATGAGGAAAATGCAAATTAAAATGAGACATCATTTCATATTTAGCAGGTTGATCATTTTTAAAAGTCTGATAAAACTTAGGGATGGTATGAAAATGGAGAAATGAGCAATGCCCTACACAGCTGCTGGGAAGTGGACATATCATGACACTCAGAGAACACAGTGATCAAAATGAATAGATTCAGTTTCCTTCTGAGTTATGGAATCATCAGACAATAAGATTTGATACATTATATATGGACACTTTACTTTTATAGATATACATATGTAATAAAACATAAAACATGGATAGGAAAGATACACACCAATTTCAGAATATGCTTTATCTCTTGAGATAAAGAGATGAAGAGCAAAGAATGAAAAATAAAGGAGGCTTCGAATTTATTTGTACATTTTATTTCTCAAAAAAAGTGAAATAACTGTGACAAAACAGATAGTTGTTGTATTCGAGAGATACAAGTCCATGAGCATTTATGTTTGATATATTCAAAATACTGTCCCTTTGAACTATTCCATAATTAAAGCAACATTTAAAGAAAGACATCTGACAGTTCCTTTAAACAAAGGAGAAAAGGTTGGGGAACAAGAGGACTAAGTCATATCACTGATTAACTGCCTAAAAAGTAGAATTTTTGTGGGAAGGGACCACCAAATGTGAAGCAGGTGGCCAGGCAGTGAAAGGATTCACCCAAGGCAAAGCAAAAGAGATAGAAGTTTATCGGATACACCACAAGGGAGCAGCGAGCAGGACAGCAAAGACTGTCTGCCAGGAGGCGGTGGTGAGGGGCTATAGGTATAGGGTGGAGGAAGGAAGTATGGGAACTTGTGGAATTTTTCTTTTTGGTACTTGTGTCCATGTGTAAGTAACCCCTTGGTCAGCTTATGGATATTTTGAGGTGGGTCACCTAATGGGCCTGTTTGCATTCAGCCTTGGGTGGGGGGCGGTGGGGAATCACTGTGGGCCCTTCTAGCTTGCTCAGGTTCCATTGTTCAAGTTAGTTGCCTAAGAGCGGCCTCCTGTAATTTTAGATCGCATTCATCGAAGTACGGAATGCAGAAAGAACGTGTCTACAATCCTGCTGTACTCTGCAGTGATCAGACTACACCTGAGCACACTCTCGAAAGGGCACACACCGATGTGAGTGTGACCGCTTGTTCACTCAGCCACCCTACGTTAGCACCTACCTGGCTGTCCCAGAGGACTTCACAGAGGATAGAAAACCAGAGGCCCAGGGTGCCTGGGTGGCTCAGTCGTTAAGCGTCTGCCTTCGGCTCAGGTCATGATCCCGGGGTCCTGGGATCGAGCCCTGCATTGGGCTCCCTGCTTGGTGGGAAGCCTGCTTCTCCCTCTCCCACTCCCCCTGCTTGTGTTCTCTCTCTCGCTGTGTCTCTCTCTCTGTGTCAAATAAATAAATAAAATCTTTAAAAAAAGAAAGGAAAGAAAAGAAAACCAGAGGCCCTACTCTCAGAGGCTTAGCTTCCATCCCATTCAATGCACACAGCAACCGTAAGAGCACAGAGGATGGGGGGGGGGTGGGCAGGGTGAGGCCGGAGAGTTGACTGCATGGTGGTTGATGAAAAACTATGTCCAAACCAATTTCTGTAGGGAATGCCGTCAAGGCTGCCGTCCACCTCCCTCTCCCACGCTGGCTCTGAATCCATAGGGAACCCTGAAGCTTTTGATGGAACAGCTCCAGGCACCTTCTTGCACAGACACACTCAGCATAGACAAGGACAAATGCGTCTGTGTGTCCAGAGTTCTCACCGGAGCCTTCGCCAAAACCCGACCTTAGCACACACATGAGAACTTCTCCCCCAAGTGGAGCAGAGGATGAGAGCCCTCTGCTCCACCCATCAGCCCCTCAGAGGCTTTATCTCCTCAAGGTTGAACTGCAAAAAGAGTTATTTTTGCTGTACTGTCTTTTTATTTCTTTTCAACCTCTTATTTCCTATTCTGTAATTATTGCCAAGAAATGTTCACAGAAAACATGCTGGATTTCTGACAGTCTGTCATGTGGGAGAGAGATGAGCTCTTCCTGTGTGCTGCCCAGAGACAATAGTCTGACTGGGGAAGGCACAGGGAGAGGGGTTTCTGGCCACTGGAAGAGGGAGCTGTCCAGCTGCTGGATCCAGAGCAGTGGCCGGCTGCCTCCGCTGAGCTTCACCCAGAGGCTACACAAGGACACTGAAAAGCAAATGGTTGGCCTTACAAATTCTACAAACTGTCTTCAGTTTTCTACGATCCCAGAATAATCATTGTAAATTATTTAAAAATTATAGAAATGTTTAAGAAGACAGTATAGCCCCATCATTTCATCTTTTAGAGAAAAACACTAACACTTGGGTATGTATCCTTTTGAATTTTTTTGATGGATATACAAACTTTAAGATATGAAAAGGGAATCGTGCTCTATGTAGATTGAATCACAATTTGCCCCCGCCCCATTAGGTTGTATCCTGGAAGACTCTCCCATGTCGGGATGTGCAAGACTGGCTCATTCTCTTCATGAATTGCATTATTCCTTCACTCACAAATACCCATTGAATGCAAACACCCACCTAAGGTCAGACACTGCTCTAGGCACTCGTGAACACAACAGTAGACAGAACAAAGGTTTTGTCCTCATGAGACTTCTCTGTATGCTAGCAGAGAGAAAAAATATACAAACAAACCAATAAAATATAGGATGTCCAAAAGACACATGTCATGAGGAAAAACAACTCAGGTTAAGGGAACATCGTACAACAAAGGACGTTGCTGGTTTAGCCTGCATAGTCATAGAAGACTTTTCTGAGGGGCTCTGTATCAGTTATCTGTGGCTGTGGAACACATTATTCTAAAACTTTGTGGTTTTAGCCACAATATTTATTATCTCAGGGTTTCAACAGGACAGGCGTCCAGAGCAGCTGAGCGGCATCCTCTGCCTCAGGGTCTCTTACAGGCTGTAGTCAAGGTGTGAGCCAGGGCTTCAGTCACCTGAGGACTCAAACAGGGAAGAATCTGCTTCCAAATTAACATGGTTGTTGGCAAGAATTAGTGTCCCACAGGCCGTCCTCTGAGGCCTCAGTTCCTCACGGGCTGCTTGTTGGACTTTGTCTGAGTTCCTTGTCACAGGGGCCTCTCCACAGGGCAGCTCACAAAATGGCAGCTGGCTTCATCACAGTGAGCAAGAGAGAAGAGCCAGAGACGGAGAGACAGAGTCAGCAAGATGGAAATCACAGTGTTTTATAATCAAACTCAGAAGGGGCATCCCTCATTTTTGTTATGTTCTATTCCTTAATAGCAAGTCACCAGGTCCAGCGCGCACTCCAAGAGAAGGGATCACACAGGGTGCAAACAGCAGGAGGAGGGGTCTTTGGAGCCGTATTGGATTTTGCCTACTAAGGGGTGATATTTGGACAGAGACACAAATGAAGTGAGGGAGGGAGTCATGTGAATATCTGAGGAAGGAACCTTCAAGAAGAACAAGAACAAAAGCAAAGTCCCTGAAGACGGCATGGCCTTGATCTGCATGAGGAGCAGGGAGGAGTGCCCTGTGGCTGGAGCAGCCGAGGGAAAGAGTGGCAGTGAGTGAGGTTGATGAGGGAAGTAGAGACGAGATCATGGCAGCCCTTGCAGGCCTGGGGAGGACTTGGGTTTTAGTTCCCAGTGATAAGCAGCAGTTTCCCTAGTTTGCATTTATTACCTAACTCTTCACTGTCGAAGATCAATTATAATTTGCTGTTTCTGAAAATGCCACACCCTTACGTGCATGAGTACATGCGTTTGTGCTGGTATTTATACAGTATATATACTTGTAGGTATGTATGTGTATGCATATCTTCAGGGGATTTTTCTGGATCAAAAGTATGTATGCTTAAAAATGTAGTTATACACATATAGCCAAACTGCACTTTAAAACAGCTTTCCCCATTGTCTCTCCCATCAATATTGTGCGAAAGGAGAACACTGGCCAACACTAAGTAGTATTAAGCTTTTGAATCTTTGTTCATCAAATGTGGAAAATGTGGCATTTCTTTTTTTTTTAAGATTTTTATTTATTTATTCGACACAGAGAGAGACAGCGAGAACAGGAACACAAGCAGGGGGAGTGGGAGAGGGAGAAGCAGGCTTCCCGCGGAGCAGGGAGCCCAATGTGGGGCTTGATCCCAGGACCCTGGGATTATGATCTGAGCCGAAGGCAGACGCTTAACGACTGAGCCACCCAGGCGCCCCTGGAAAATGTGGCATTTCAATGTGATTTGCCTTTGCCTTTCCTCTCTAAAGAGGATGAACAGTTTTGCATCTATAAGGAGGATGAGCCTTTTTGCATCTTTCTGTTTCTTCCTCTGTAGGGCTTGTTGAGGTCTAAGGATCCTCTTCTCTGACGGGCCCTGTTGGAAGCTGGCCCAGTGGGACCCCAGGGAGCAATTGTAAGGAGTGCCGGAGGGCTGGGTAGTGCTCAAAGCCCCTCCACAGGGCACCAGATGGAGTAATCGTTGGGAAAGTATCCAGCTCCAGCTCCTAGAACTCTCTGACCTTGGGGCAAGTGCAGAGACAGAATGGGCTTCCATTTCTTCCCCTAAACTGAAATCAGAAATAATAGTTGCCTCTTCAGTAGGTTGACATGAGAATTAAAGAGATAGTTCAAGAAAACTACTAAGTATAGTGCCAGGCACTTAATAGGTGGTCAGTACGTGTAAACTGTTGCCATCAGCCTATGCTGCTGATCTGGCCACGGAGTTCTTGTAAGGCATCCATAACATCTTCATTTCTTCATTTTTCTATTCCTGGAAGCACCTCATACCGTAGCTTGCACAATGCAGCATTTGATAATTATTTGTATAATTATTTGTATACGTGTCAAATAAAGGAATTCACACCTGAATGAATGAATGAATGAATCGCATGTGTAGTCTTAATATGAAGGGACTTAACTGCCAACTGTTATCTCATGTACAACTGGGAATCCTTGAAGGATTTCTTGAAGATTAAATAACATAAAGCAATGTTTTAAGAAGGAATTTAAGGAATAAGTAAATTTGCAAATAAGATTTTTCTTTTTTAAAACCTGAAGATTCTCCCAATCCCCATGAAGGCAAGAGGCCAATACACATTGGAAGTGTGTTTTCAGCTGTCTGCTCATGCATGGGCTCAGCGGCCTGCCCCCCTTTTCTCTAGCTCACCCTGACCCCCCGCACCCTCCCCCACCGTCAACCACTACTGGGCAGAACCCCCTCTAAAAATGAACACACAAATGTGCTTACTTTTTTTTTTTTTTTTGTCTCTGGCACTCTTTCCAGCATGTACAGTAGTTTAAAACAGGCAGACAACCACAGCCCTCAGGCCACATCCAGCTTGTAGATATGTTTTGCTCCACACACACAGTATTTTCTAAAAATCGAATTAAAACTCAAGAAGTTTAAATTTAAAAAAAAATACATATGTCTGGCTTCTCTTGCAAAAACTGAGATCTGACCACAGGGGCTGGTGCTCCCATATGGAAATGTCTGTCTGGAATCACGTAGCAGCAGTCCCCTTTATATAGGTATGTGCATGATTCCCACATGCCCACCATCCCCACCAGCTTGTCTCATCATCTATGTTGCATGGATGCTGAGCTGCATGAGCTTTCAACACTGTGTCAAAACCATCATCCCAAGTAATATTGGTCTTGCCCTTCACTAATGAGTATTTAAGCCCATACAGCCCCTCAAAGGCACAGAGCAACAATTCCTTAATCCCTGATATGGTTTTTGAGAAAGAGGCCCTTATTCTCAAATACATCTGGGCATTGTCTACAATTCTAACCTCTGGATACTGAGTTCTTATTTGACCGCCACTTTTTATAAGAAGCATCTCCGCAAACATGCTATGGAAGACATTTTGGGGAACACCGCCTGGGAAGGGTCAGAGACCTTCCAGGCCTAGAGAAAACCCTGTATTCATAGAAGGAATCTCTGCAGAATAGGAGCAGCACTGCCCACTCCCATTCCCTATCCAGAGAGATGACACGTGGCTGAAACAAGCCATCCACGGGATAGGTCAACAGCAGATGGAGCTGGGGAAGAGGAGGACCCATTGCCCACAGTCTGGATCTTGGAAAAACACTCTGAGAGGGAGATGTGTGTGCAAGAGGTTCGTCAGAGTGTGCAGTAGGTAACAGAGAGGCCTTAGGTGATCCTGCAGGGGGCTCAGGAACTGCAGACTCCTTCAGAGTTGTCCTCCATATTGAGGCAAGGGGGCCAGGCATTTTGTTACTTTCTGTATCAGTCATGGAAGCAGAGAGAATAACCTTGAGGCAGGGCAGCTCTCTCCAGCCAAAGTCAATTCCCAGAGAAGGATGTAGCTGTGAGCCACCAGCTGCCCACACTCGCAGCATGAGCAGATACATGGCAGTCCTGAAAGGGGAATCTTACTGGAACTCACAGACCCACTGCACCTACCTTTCTTCTTGAGGGTTAAATGGCACCACCTTCCTTCCTGCCAGTGGTAGCAGTGAGTACCACAGGAGAATCAGAGGGCAGGACTCAGACGCAAAGCTCTATCATCTTGCTTCCAACTTTTGACACTGGTAAATAAGGTGATTTTTTGAAATACAGTTCTATTTACATTTACTACAATACTCAAAATCCTCAATGGCTCCCCGTTTCCTTCTGAAGAAGTACAGAATCCTTAACCTGGAAGGAATTCTACCCTCCACCAACTGTCCTGGGCTACCTTTCCAGTTTCCCCCCCAACTATTCTCCTGCAAAGCCCCACCAGTCTCCACAGTTCACCTCCTTCATGTCTGCCCTTGGTTATTCCCTCTGCCTGGAAAAACCTTATCTCCTATGTCCATATATCTAAATCTTATCCAACTTTTTTTAGTTTGGTTCGAATGCTTCCCCAGTTGCATCTAACTGGAAGCAATTTCTGTCTGATCTTATAATAACATTTTTATCATCAATTATATACAGTTTATCTCATATACTAAACCATATACTCCTCAAGGGCAAGATTTTGGTCTCATTAGTGCCTTGTGCAAAGTAAATATTTACTGAATGTTGATTGGATAGATGGATGGGTGGATGGACAGACAGATGGATGGGTGAAACAGGAGTGTAGATGGGAGAATGACAAGAACTGGATAGATGTCTTGCTGTTGAAGTGATGTTGAGTCTTATCTTCACTCTCTTCCTGGGCTCTCTGTATCCTACCTACTTAGTTTGTCAACAAGAGGCAGATTGGTCCAAAAAGAACCAAAGATGTATTTTCTGTATCAAAATATGAAAATTACCTCCTCAGTACTGAAGGCATTGAGGAATCACTGATTCCCCTTTTTAAACATAGTACGACATTTGCTCATAAGAAGGGAATACAGGTTTCCCATGCTATCCTAAAGTAGAGCACTCCTACGAAACCTCTAGTAAGCCAAAATGGCATACATAGAGTGAAGAAGTCATTACCATTAATTTATATGGAAAAATTGTTGAGCATTCCCGGACCCAAAAAATAACCTTTCTCAGGTTTTCCTGATACTTAAGACACATCTTGTTCACAGTTGCACAAAATAAATGGAGCTAAAGCACAGATGTTCACAGACACAGTTCAAAGCTGTGACGGCCTGATGCTTAGGCGCTGATATAGTCCCCAACATCTGCCTTGGGCTCAGGACATGATCCCAGGGTCCTGGGATCAAGCCCCACATAGAGTTCCCTGCCTAGCGAGGAGTCTGCTTCTCCCTCTCCCTCTGCCCCTCCTCCCTGCTTGTGCTCTCTCTCTCAAATAAATAAAATACTAAAAAAAAAAAAAAAAACCGAAGCGGAATAACTTGGACTTTTGAAAAGTGGGGGGAATCCCTGTAGCACATAAATCCCACTTGAGTGTCCCACAAAACTGCCCCCGAGCCAGCTGTTGCATTTCAGATAGCACCATTCAGAAGATCTCTTGAACCTCGGATGGCTGTTAACAAAACAATATGCTGATCAGTTCCCAATAATTCCCAGGGAATTATTCTTAATGCCTAATCGAAATTATTTCTACAAAGTGTAATCCCTGTCTCCTTTCTCCCATTCTCATTTCTTTAATAGCCTTTGGAAGAAGGGCAAGTCCTGATTTTTAAAGGAGTAAGACTGTCCCTATTAAACACTTGGAGGATAGACTGTGCAATAGAGGGAATGTGAACTCCAAGATGGGGAGCATATCCATTTCCTGGGACCAACTTAGACTCACTAAAACCAAGGCCACATGAGATAAGCTTGTTGTTGGGATGACCACAAGGAAGAATCAAAGGGATGCAGTAGATAGAGTGTCTATCGATTTTAACGATGTCTTTGATGGAGTTTCCTATAGTATCATTGTGAACAAATTACAGAGATATGGACCTCATGATAATACCATTCAGTGGATTTATAACTGGTTGAATAAATTTGGAGATGATGATTACTGTGTGATGTGATCCCACAGTATACTCTGAATGATATGAAGAATTTTGACCTGTCTTAGCCAATCCAAAACTTTTATCAACTTGTTATTAAATTTTCGGCCTCTAGAGCCAATCTATCCCATTTACATGGCTTAAGGCTGAGAGGAAAAGCTGAGGAAGGGAATCACAGAATCCGCAAGCCAAAAGCAGTCTGGAGAGATGGACATACCAGTTCAAACCTGACAAGATAAGGGGCACCTGGATGGCTCAGTCGGTTAAGCTTCTGACTCTTGATTTTGCTTCAGGTCGTGATCTCAGGGTTGCGAAGTTGGGATCCACAATGGGTGTGGAGCCTACTTAAGATTCTCTGTCTCTGCCCCTCCCCCCTCCCCTCCCTACCCCTACCCCTATCCCATTTGCAGGGGCGTGAACATGCTCACTCTCTCTCTCTCTCAAAAAAAGAAAAATTCCAATGGATATTTTTAAAACCTTGGGCCTCTATTCAAGGGTTCAAGTGCACAAGTAGAGGATTAGGAGACATACCTTGGAACAACTCATAAGAACAAGGCCTTGGGTCTGAGTTTGCATGTAGGGAAAGATTCACACAGTAGTGCAGGGACTCTGGCCAAGGAAACTGCTAGGAACGTAGAGAGCAGTGTTTTGGTGGGAACTGGCTCTGGTCTGCTTCTCCCAGTGGTCCTGAAGATCTGTGCTTAAGAGGGTCCCTGACCAATTGGAAAAGGGCCACAGGCAGGTGAAGAACAGGGGAAAGATGTTGGACACAATGTTAATTAAATCACAAATGAAGGTGCTGGAACTGTTTAGCCTGATTATCTTTGTCTTTAAATATCTGAAAGACTCTCACTTGGGATAGTGGGTATTCTCATTGTTTGAATCCTGGAGGCAGCACTGGAGCTAGTGGGTAAAAGCTAAAAGGAAGCAGATTTTTGTCCAACTTTAGGAGGAGGACCCTAAGAATTGCTATTTTCCAGATAAGGCTGGAGGAGGCACAGAACCAAGTCTGAGACAGGCCCACAATCAAGAGAAGCTGTAATGTGGGTGGGCTGGCAGGACATGAGTGCTCTGAGCTGACGCAATGAGAACATAGGCAGTTAGCCTGGGAGTAGGCCATCAGCAAGGTGGCAGCAGGTTGACCAGCTCTCTCTTGCATCAAGGGCTCTTTACAGTTGGTCCACCCCTCCTTGCACCTTTCGGCCCCTGACTGGTGCCCTAGTGTTAATAAACCCTTCAAGTCAAGCCTGAAGTTTCAAGCTGAATGGTTTCGGTATCTCCAGTTTTTCTCAGGGGTCTTCTTCCTCTTCCTGTCCCCCACCTTCTCCTTCTCCTTCTCCTTCTTCTTCTTCTTGTGCCCATCTTGGTTTTTTATCATTTTTTTTTTCTTAACCAAACTTTTTGGCTTCTCTCTGGCCCTCTCCAGTCCCTCCCCAGTCCTCCATGTCCCTTTCAGCTGGGAGGCTCCCCACTGAGCACAGTATTTTACTGATGGCTAGAAAATTAGGGATGCTAATGATGGTGGGATGGGTGACCAAGAGGGTTCATCAAATCTCCTCCCTGAAGCTATCTCCAAACAAGAGTCTCCTTTGTAAGGATTTATCACAGGGGGGCAACTAAGTGAACCAGATGACATCTGAGAGGGGAGGGGAATCCCCACTCTGTGAATGTCATTGTCTTGGGGCTTTTGATACACATTATCACATGTAATCCTCACAATACTCCCCTGGTTAGGTCAGTTCGTCCCTTGGAAATGGAAGGAAACTGAGGCTCACAGGGTTAAATACTCCACTCAAGGCAACATGGCTGGCAAGTTGCAGAGTCAGGATTTAAATTCAGGTCTGCACGGCTACAGCCCGTTCCCTCCCTGCTACAGGTTTTTTTCTGATTTGAGAAATCAGAATCCAGCAGGCTTCATCCTACATCCATTCTGAAATTAGTTGTAGAATTTCATTCTTCCAAGAGGTCTGCTTTGCAGCAACACTCAAGGAAAAATGTCACTCCACGGGGCATCGATTAGCAATATTAAAATGTCTTTAGAAAAGACAGAAAGGAGCAATGCAGGGCACTGGCCCTGAAATTAAATTCAGGATGCTAACGCTACTGTTACAGATCCAGGGCTGGAAGAGAATGGAGGCTGGCTGGTACAGGTTCCTACAAAACCATCCCCACTCCCCGTTTTCCAATGTGTCTGAGCAGCTTCCTCCCAGCTGAGGCACTTGTCTTTGCAGTGACACACCAAAGAGTCTTTCTCTTCACTTTTGCCCAAATTCTGACATTTATAAAAGAGTCATAGATATACCACAATACAGGCTTCCATTTGGTATTATCAATTTTCCCTAAAGAAATGCTGCATTAAATTATAATAGTAAGCACTACAGCATAATGTTGGCTGAGAGTAAGGGCTCTGGAGCCCTGGCTACTCCATCACCCACCAACCCAGGTTCCATCACCACTCCCTAACCACTAATTTCCGTGGGCCTCAGCTTCCTTCTTTGGATTGTCTTGAGAATTTGATTAGTTAATACATGTAATGTAGACTAAGTGATATATTGTGGTTTGGTTTGGTTTTTTAAGAAGGGAAAACATGGTCTGTGGGCAGCATGCTCCCAACCCAAATGTTGGGAATAACAGCCAACACTCTCAAAGGATGGCTCTGAACTTAGACTCTACATCCCCTCCGTTATTCAGAACATCTCTACAACTTGCCACACCTGAGTCACCCACAATTACTGAAATTCTCAAACAATGAGAGCTGAGTTGGGTGATAAAGTGTGAGAAGAAGAACCTAGCAATTCATTTTCTGGACATTGACATTTCTTAATTTAACAAAGTCAGTATTGACATTAGCTGACTGTGTTCACTTCTATTTAGCAGTTCTATTTAGGGGGACCCCTTGATTGGGGTAGCCTGAGAAAGGAACAGAGAATTTTTCCAACAAACTAGAGGTATCCTACATTTCATTCATTAACTGATTGACTCATTTATTTGATGAATAATTTCCTGAGAAAATTTTCATGCCCAGCACTCAGCTGGATTCTAGAGATTCGGTGGCAAGACAAGAAGACATGCTCCTTGCCCTTATGGTGTCTCTAGATACATGACAAACAAGTAAACAGTTACATCATAAAGAGTGTCAGGAGGGAAATAGGAAGGGCTTATGACAGAGAATAACAGGGCGAGGGCTGATACTTAGACAAAGTGTTCAGAGAAAGCCTCTCTGAGGAGAAAATGGATAAGGTAAGACCTAAAAAATTAGAAGAAGACCAGTATGGCAGACATGGAGGGAAGTGAGGGCAGCTAAAGTTGGAGACATAAGCAAGGGACAAGCCAATTAAAGTCTTATAGGCCCAGGTAAGGAGTTTGAATTTTATTTTAGGGGTGAATAGAAACCATTTGATAGCTAATATATATTCTATGGATTGTCTGCCTGCTATGTGAGGAAGGGCCTATAGCAGGGCAGGAGTAGAAGCAGAGAGACCAGTGAGGGCCACCACAGTCGTCTTGGGAGCAAAGATGGTGGCTCAGACTGGGGCAAAGGCATTGGTGTGGAGAAAATTAACTGCAGTGTAGCAGTTAGTTTAAGAATAATTGGCGTGGGTAGTCAATGCAATATGTGAAGAATTTAACATTCTTTTGTTCATCAAGACAATCAAACTGTTTATTGCCACAGACCAGGACAGTGAAATAATATTAAATATACCAGCTAACATTTATGTGTTAGATGCTTTACAGATACTGTCTCATGAATCCTTATAACAGCCCCTTAAGGTAGACATCATTGTTATCCCCATATTATAAATGAGCAAAATGAGTCATAATCAGATTAAGCAACTTGCTCAAGGATAATATTGTTAGTAAGTTAGTGGAGCTGGGTTTCAAACCCAAGGCTGTCTGATTCTGAAACTCAAGGCATAAGGCACTGACAGACTAGTCTAGGGAGATTTTCTATTCTGTACATGTTTGGCATGCCACATAAAATGTCTCCACACTCCCCATGCATGATCTAGCTCCTTATACTCGGGCAGTAAAACCTGGGCACATTTATTGAGCCTTTATTATATGCCAGACTCTTACATTTATTCTACCCACTTTGCAGACTGGAAAACTAAAGCACAAGGAGATTATGTAATTTACCCAAAGTCACAAACGTGGTCATCTTTAAACACAGGCTGCCTGATGCGTTTGGCCACTGCCTCTTCCCAAGGAGTTTGTTCTAGGAGAGTGGATCTGAACCTACACAGAAGGTCACCTGAATGGTGGGAGGGTCCCAAGGGCTGCTGTTTCACCAAACCAGGCCCTACCTCAGGGTCGAGTAATGGCAAACACATTGAGATTGGCAGGTTATTCCAGCCACGTGTAACGTCAGTAGGCCACAAGCCCATGGAGGACCAAGCCAAGCACAGAGATGGCCCTAATACCCTGAGTAAATCCTGTTTCCCTCAGGTTCTCCTCTGACACTTCTTCGGAGAGGCTGTCCCTGATGACCCTAGCTAAAGCGGCACCCCCTCCCTTGTGCCGCCTGCTATCCCATCAATCTTTAGCATTTATAACTCTTGGTTAGTATCATTTATCATTTATATGTTTGTATCCCCTTTGCTTAGAATATGGGGCACATAGTAGGCATTCAATAAATATTTGATGAATGAATGATTGAATAAATTAGTTAGTTAATTATATTTTAGTTTGCATTTGCACCTGAGGAAAACTATAAGCTTTTGGCAAATACATAGGTTTCTCTTGAGCGTAAGCATCTGGACAATAGAAGGGCTAAGAGGCAAACTGACAAGATGGCATGGGAAAACAATAGGATTAAGGCAAGTGGGCCAGACCTAGCCACTTTTTAAAAGTCCCCATGTTGGCATGGTGACCTTCTTCTAGTCCCATGGGAGGTGCCACGGTGCACTACAGAGCAATTAAGTAAGCAACCAGAAGCTTGAGCTAGAAGTTCCCACTTAGTCAGAAGCTGCAAGGGAAAGGAAAGGGGCAGTGGTGGGAGGACTCCCTGGGAGAGGGCAGTAGGGAGGAAGTACAGTCCAGGGAGCACCCGGGGGAGGGGGACCCATGGTCCTCACCTCCTGGTTCATTATGCCCATCAGCAGCAGTGGGGGCTCCCAAAGACCCAAGCTCTCCGCCACCTTCCGCTGTGGGCAGCAGCAGGAGGAACGTCATGTGTGCCTAGTTCCTTTTGGAAATCTGTGCCCCACTGGGAATCGTTCCATTTCGATTTGAAATTCAAAAAAATAATAATAAAAGTTAAACACAACAGAGGTTCTCTGATGCAGATGAGAGTCATCCATTGCTCATTTTTGTCTTCCTAGAAAGAACAAAAACCAAACATGATCTTTCCCTGTTTGGGGGAACATTTTTGCAGGCTGGCTTTGCTCACTCTCTTTTGAATACCTCGAGCAGAACACCCCTCGTGTTGTTAATGACTTCAAAGATACCGGGTCCACTGTGCGGCAAGTGATAAAAATGTACACAGCATGTGTTGGATAAATTAATAAACTCTCCAGAGCCTCCGAGTCCTCCGGCCCAGCAGCATCGTAATGAAATGTTATTCTGAAGTGGAGGAGGTGGGAAGGAGAAAAAGGGGAGCAGTATTTAATATATGCAAATTAACTAGTATGCAAATTGCCACTAAGTTAAAAATAACGGACTGCAAAAGGAGCCCATTTTTTAAGCAGCTTGTTTATTCATTAGCCTAATTCCCATTATCAATCCTTCTGTTTTCTTCTTTATTAAGTACTCACATTTGGGGAAGTTTGCTTCCTACAAATTGTTTTGCTCCAAAACCCGTAACAATGGTTAGAACAATCACCATACATTAGCTTTTCTCCATCTCATTCTTGATTTTGCCCCTATCCTGAAATTCTCCTTCTTTCTTCCTGTCCCTTTCCTTTTGCCTTTCCTCCCTTAACTCCTGTCCTCCTCACTGCCCTTATTTCTCTGGCACCTTCTGTCTCTCCGATGCAAGAGGCTCCGGGCAAGCAGGCAGTGTGGGGCAGGGGCACAGGAAGCCTCCTGTCTCAAAAGGGCTGACACCAGGGACCCCTTCTCCCAACCACTGGCCCCACGGGCTGGAATCGCAGATACAAAAGGCACCAGAAGCTGGCTCCCCATTACCTTGGGGCGTGGACAACCATCTGCCCCAGCCAGTAGCATCAGACCAGCCGAAACAATGCACACCCTGAGTCGGGTCTGTATATGGCCTGCACTGCCTCAAGACAGACCTTACACAATGTTAAGACAAATTGGCAGCCAAAATCCTCCTCTTTTGTCTCAAGAAGCCTCCACCTTGCTATGTGCAAGCTCTGGGGCCCCCTAGAGGCTGAGAGTGGTACAGAGCGCTGGGCTGGTCGTAGGGAAGGCAGAGCAGGAGGAAGGGGCAGGGAGGGTTCTCCCACACAAAGCCCCTGGCCGAGGTGTCTGGAGGGCATATCCAGAAAGTGCGAGCACCCATGAGCAGCTGGGGCGGGGGCCGAAGGTAGAGGCTTTGCTGATGCTGCGGATGAGCTTGCGAGGCTGCTTTTTTGTGTTCACTGTTGTCATTTTTCTCGCCGTTTTAATCACATAGTTATTACAAAGCATCGAGATCATTTTTTACCACGCGCTTCTCTGTGCAGGGTGCTTGGCTGTGGCTGTGCAGAGCTGTTTGTGCAGACGTGCCCCGTGGAGTGTGCAGTCTGAGACACACAAGCACACACCCTGAGGCTCAGAGTCTCTCTGTGCCCTGGAGAAGCTGTGGTTGAGGCCCCGGGTACAGAATCTCAAGGCCAGCCCTGCCAGGAGCCCTTACTCCACGTCAGGCTGTGCTGTCAACGTGAACACATATTCCCGGAGCAAAAAACACTAATACCCACTCTTTCTGGAGCCCCCACTTGCTAGTGCTTAGAATTCTCCTGGGAGACCCGGAGCAGGAACATTTTTCAGATCTCAGCTCAGGGCCAGAGCTTTGTCATTCCCTTGCTGAAGCACCTATTATTCTAGGGCAGTGATGTCAAATGTGAAAGGTCACACTCAGATGGCCACTTGGCATCATCCAGAGACCAGGGACAGCTGGAGAATGAATTTGCATCAGCTCCTGAACCTCCAGCCCACACTGCAATCTCCCATTGCTCTTAAGGACTACAAATGGTGTCAAAAGGCTAAAGACCTCAAAAAGGCAGGCAACATCAGAAACAGTCACTGACACTAAGCTTGAGATGGAGCCAGAAAAATAAATCATTATCATTTAAGCCCTGCACATTTTTATACATACTGTCTTTGCAATATTTCCATAGAATGAGCAAATAAATCACCCTGCTCTTGACATTTTTAATAACTTTAAGAATGCGGTTAGGGTAATACTTAACTTTATTGACATATTGTATGGTTCATCCATCTCATCAAACCTCAATGAAACTTCAATGAATATTAACTGAGGACCCATAATGTACTAGTCACTGCCTGGAGAATCCCCCAAGCGGTCCCTGTCTCCCTCCAGGAGCTCTAACTCATCGGCTTGACTCCTGTCTGTGGGAATCAATAGCCCACGGGGCAAGACAAGATGGAGTCTCGTCCAGATTCTAGCTGGAGGATCCAGCTCCCTGGGTTTGGACTCTGGGTGCTTGAGAGTGTTCTCTGGGTCAGGAGCCTCCCTGGTTCTTTAGAGGCAGACCTGATGAATGGAAAGAAGAGAGGATAGAATGCCACTGAGTAGCAAAACCCCAAAGACAGTAGATGCAGCCCCAGTACTTCATTCTGGGACATGATCATGCCTGGTCCCTGATTTCCCGGAACACGACAAAGAGGCCCAGAGTAGGACCTTAAACTCACCAGAGTCACACAGCTCTTTTCATAGCAGAGCTAGAAGTAAAAACCAAGTGTCTTAATTTTTAAGCCAACACCCTTTTCTGTGGTAAATGATAACGGTGGCATATTTTACAAAGGGGTAGGGGAGTTTTAAAAAAGGAGGTCAAATAATTCAAGGAATAATGATGATAATATTTGACCCAGTTCTCAAACACTACCTCTAGGAGACACTCTTTAGCATCCTGGGATTCTCAAACGCACAAGTTTTTTCTCTAACCCCAGGACTTTTTTGAGATGTTGCCTTCACAAAAATACTGTGACCTTCAAACTTCTCTTACCCATTCTCATTCATTCTTCAGATCTCAATTTGGATCTCAATTTGGACATCACTCCAAGAAGCTTTTCCTGATCTCTCAAATCTACTATCTGTTTGCAAGCCTCGCAGCCCCCATCCCACATTCTCCATCACAGCCCCTGTCCCAGCTCCCTGTAATTGTCTTTTACTTGAATGCCTTCTCCAGCTTCTATGAACCTCTGGAGGGCAGGGACTATATCTGTCTCTCTCCTTCAAAATTGTCTCCATAGACCCTAAAGTTAATAACTCTAAGAATGCGATTAAGGTAATACTCAACTTTATTGATATAGTGAATGGTTCATCCATCTCATCAAAACTCAATTAAATCTCAGTGACCATTAAACCAGGGCCCAAAATGTCCCAGGCAGTGGTGCCTGGCATAGAGTAGATGCTCAATAAATATTTTAGAATGTATAAATGAAGAGTGGACCATAGAGCCTCATCAGGGGGAAAATGTCATTAGCCATTCCTGTCACAGAGGGATCCAATTTCTCCCTCCTCCTGAACACAACCTTGGCTGCTAATCTGAGCATTCCAGAGTGAGACTTAAACTGCCTGAGAAAACATATTATAGGCTATGTAAAGATAAGAGAAAGGTACACACATTTAAATATGGCCCTTCTTATTTATGGGTGCAAACTTTACACTCAGAAGACATATCTTCTTTATAGCAAAAGCCAAGGAAACAGATATTAGACAGAGAAAGAATTTTGCAGCAAACATTGCAGAAATGCTTTAATATCTCTGCTACATAAAGAATTCATACAAATTGATTTTTTAAAATTCAAGACCTCAATAGATAAGTAGACAAAGAACATGAACAGAAAAATGCATATAAGGGGAGGCTTAACTGGTAAGTAAAAATACAGAAACATACCCATCCTCGTCAATTAAGACAGTTGGGAGGTATAGGACCCAAGTGCAGGATGAGAAAAGGTCAGTCGCCCCCCTGGCCCAACCTCCATCACTCACCGCAGGACTTAACTTGCTGCGTCTGCTGTGTTTCGATGTGCCAGGTAAGGCCGGTTTGAGTAAGAACCCTCAGGTCCCTAGGAGGCTAGAAGAGATGCAGGGGGCAACACAGTGAGCAAGGCCAAGAGGTGAATGCTGAGCTGGCAGCCAATGGGGCGGAGGGAGGCCATGCAATGGTAAGAAGAGGGGTAGAATGGCTTACAGGCAGCTTTGCTTGTTAGAGGATGCAGTGCCAAAGGTGGCTAGCACAGTGTCTAACACATGGTAAACGCTAGAAAACTGTGAAGCTGGAAATACAGGCTTGCAAACGGAGAGGAAAGAATCAAAAGGGAAATAAATGAATGTTTGGAAACAAGGTGATCTATTTAAATAGGACACAATCCCAGGGGCTTTATGATTTGCTGTCAGCTTCTGGTTTGGCTTCTTCTACAACCAGCTGCCATGCAGGGTTCCCTCAGGTGCACCCACCAGAAGGGAAATGAGACCCATTAATGCTTCATGCCAGCATGGCTCACAGGTGCCTGGGAAGTTCAGAAATGTTTCTGAAAAACAAAACAATAACAAAAATATGATTTAACCTATTAAACTTTCAGAAACTAAAAATAAAAATACATTATGCAGTACACCTTAAACTTATACAGTGATGTATGTCAATTCTATCTTAATAAAACTGGAAAAAATAAAAATAATATCCAGTGTCAAGCTTGGTACCATAGAAATATAAGTATGGCATTTTTGGAAAGCAGTCCAGCAGTATTTATCAAGGACCATGTATCAATTAGTCATCGTGGCCAATAACGTTGTGTAACAAATGACCCCAAAAATCTCAGAAATGAAGATCCCCAGGGGTCCAAGGTGGCAAGTGTATTATAGCCTAAGGCATCCCATGACTGTCAAGAGGAGGGAGGACTGAGCTCCCAAAACAGTTCCTCATCTTGTTGATTGTTGAACCCTGCCTGCTTGCAAAAATCACCGAGGTCCTAAGGTCCAATAATTCATTTTGTGGAGGGTCACATATGGGTCTGTCTACCCAGGCAAAGGAGATAATGCAGTGGAGTGGGATCTAGAGTAAGCAAGAAGGGGAGGCAATCCACTTGATGGGCTCCTTTCCCTAGCTCAAAAGTCAATGCAGAGACTTCGACTGACTTCTCGAAATTGCACATTAAAACCTTGTTGAAAGGAAGCTTATGGGGTGATAGAAATGTCTGATATCTTGAACAGGGTCAAACAGCTTTGTACATCCATCAAAACTCATTTAAATGATCACTTAAAATGTGTGCATTTTACGTATGTGAGTTATTCCCCAACAAAGTTGATATAAAAATAAAACCTGTTGAGGATCATCTTACTATAATATTTAAATTTTTTTTTAAAGATTTATTTATTTATTTATTTGAGAGAGAGAGAGAGAGAATGAGAGAGAGAGAAAGCACATGAGATGGGGGGAGGTCAGGGGGAGAAGCAGACTCCCTGCCGAGCAGGGAGCCCGATGCAGGACTCGATCCAGGGACTCCAGGATCATGACCTGAGCCGAAGGCAGTCGCTTAACCAACTGAGCCACCCAGGTGCCCCATAATATTTAAATTTGTATAGAAAACTGACTTTATCTGGAAACAGACTGATAAAATTAAGCTGAATAAAAAACTATTTATAGTTCTTTCACTTCTGGCCAAGATGGGATAACAGGGGCTGGGTGTCACCTCCCGTCTGAAATAAACAATATTTTTAAAGACAAAAAAAAAAAATGAAAGAAGAGTTTTCAAGACATTGGATGTCAGATAGTGATGCCTGAGGAATGGGAAGCAAATGTTATGATTGCCCCAGCTTATTGCCTTAAAAAGGTTTCCAGACCAAGGAGAAAGAAGGGGGAAACCAGGCAGAGCCCAGTGAACTTCTTGAGTTTAGAGCTTCCAGAGCTGAGAGCCTGGGGACCTCAGTGACATTTATAGAATACTCTCCATTCAAGGACAGCAGAATACACATTCTTTTCAAGTGTACATGAAACATATACATAAAACAATTCTCAAATTATGTCTGGCACATAAGATAGTCTCAAATTTCAATGAATTGAATTCATACAGTGTATATTTTCTGGCCAAAATGGAATTAAATTATAAATCACCAGCAGAACTCTAAAAATTTATCAAATATTTAAAAAATAAAAAACATACTTCCAAATAACCCATAGGTCAAAGAAGAAATCAAAACGGTGATTAGAAAGTATTTGAAAATGGAGAGGCGCCTGGGTGGTTCAGTTGGTTAAGCGACTGCCTTCAGCTCAGGTCATGATCCTGGAGCCCCGGGATCGAGTCCTGCATCGGACTCCCTGCTTGGCAGGGAGTCTGCTTCTCCCTCTGACCCTCCCCCCTTCTCATGCTCTCTCTCTCTCATTCTCTCTCTCAAATAAATAAAATCTTAAAAAAAAAAAAAAGAAAGTATTTGAAACCAGAAATATGTGAAAACACAGCATAGCAAAATTTGTGGGATGCTGCTAAAGTTGGACATAGGGGGAAATTTATAGTACCAAATGCCTATATTAGAAAAAAAGAAATGTCTCAACTCTGTGACCTCAGCCTCTACCCTAGGAAGCTACAAAAATATAAAGACATAAAACCCAATGTAAGCAGAAGAAAGAAATAATAATGATCAGAGTAAATATAAATGGAAAAAGAAACCAAACACAACATAGAAAAAAATCAATGAAACTGAAAGCTGGTTTTTTGAGAAGACCTATAAACCTCTAGCCAGAGTACTCAATAGAGAGGGAGAATATACAAATTAGCAATAACAGGAATGAGAGAGGTAAAAATTAGTATGCATTCTAGAGATATTAAAAAGATCATAGGGAATATTATGAACACCTTTATAACAATAAATTTGACAACTGAAATAAAGTGGACAAATTCCTTGCATGACAGAAATTGCCAAAATTCACTCAGGAAAAAATAACCTGAATAGTCCCATATATTATTAAAGAATTTAATTTGTAGTTAAAAACTTTCTCAGAGGGGCACGGGGGTAGCTCAGGTCATGATCCCAGGGTCCTGGGACTGAGTCCCGCATCGGGCTCCCTGCCCAGTGGGAGTCTGCTTCTCCCTCTGCCTGCCCCTCTCCCTGCTTGTGCTCTCACTTGCTCTCTCCCTCTTGCTCTATTTTTCAAGTAAATAAATAAATAAATAATCCTTAAAAAAAAAAAAAAAAACTTACCCAGAATAAAAAACTCCAAGTCCAGATGGCTTCCCTGATGAATTCTACCAAACATTTGAGGAAGAAATAGTATCAATTCTACACAAATCCTTGAAGAAATTGAAAAGGGACAAAAACTTCCCCACTCATTCCATGAGGCCAGCACTACCCTGATACTAAAAGTAAACAAAGATATTACAATAAAACTTCAGACTAATAGACCTCATGAATATACATGCAAACATCTTAACAAAATTTTAGCAGATCAAATCCAACAACACAGAAAAAGGATAATATGTCATTACTAAGTAGAGTCGATCCCAGGAAGACAAGGCTAGTTTAACATTAAAAAAAAAAAATCAATGTAATTCACCATATTAACAAACCAAAAAGAAAAGCTGTATTATTGGGGCCCCTGGGTGTCTAAGTCAGTTAAGCATCTGCCTTCGGCTCGGGTCATGATCCCAGAGTCCTGGGATCGAGCCCCACGCTGGGTTCCCTGCTCAGCAGGGAGCCTGCTTCTCCCTCTACTTCTGGGAATGTAAATTGATGTATCTATCATAGAATACATTACCTTTGCTCTCCTGCTCTCTCTCTGTTAAATAAATAAATAAAATCTTTAAAAAAAAAAGAAAAACTATTACCAATTTCATTTGGTGCAGAGAAAGCATTTGGCAAAATCAACACAACCATTCCTGATAAAAACTTTCAGCAAACCAGGAATAAAAAAAGAACCTCCTCAATGTGATTAAGGGCAGATCTGGAAAATCTACAGCTAATATCATATGTAAATGTGAAAGCCTGAGTATTTTTTGTCTAATATTGAGAAGAAGAAAAAGATACCAGTCTTGCCATTTCTATTTAACATTTTACTATAGGTTCTAGCCAGGTCCATAAGGCAAGAAGAAATTAGTCATTCAGATGGGAAAAGAAAAATTAAGAGTGTATTTATTCATAGATAACATGATCATCTATGTAGAAAAATTCAATGAAATCTACAAAAATGCTATTAGAACTAATGAGTGAGTTTAGAAAGGTTTCAGGATATAAAATCAATATACAAAAATCAATTGTGTTTCTATAAACTAGCAACAAACAATTGGAAGTTGAAATTAAAAAATCAATGTCATTTAGAATAGCATAAAAAAATTAACTACTTATGGATAAATCTCACAAAAGATGTGTAAGACCTATACTATTAAAACTAAAAAACATTGCTGATAGAAATTAAAGATGACTGAAAGAGAATGATTCTATGTTCATGAATCATAAGATTCTTAAGATGTTAAATATTGTTAAAATGTTAAATCTCCCAAATTAATCTATGGATTCAGTATAATCCCAATCACATCACAGCAGGCTTTTTTGGTAAAAATTGACAAACTGATTATAAAAATTCTTATGGATATTAGTCCATTATCAGATATATGGTTTGTAAATATTTTCTCCCATTCCATTGGTTACCTTTTCATTTCGTTGATTATTTCCTTTGATCTACAGAAGCTTTTTAGTTTGATGTAGTCCCACTTGTTTATTTTTGCTTTTGTGGCCTGTGCTTTTGGTGTCATATCTGAAAAATCATTGCCAAGACCAATGTTAAGGAGCTTTTCCCCTACTTTTCCTCCCCCAGGGGTTTAATGGTTTCAGATCTTACATTTAAGTCTTCAATCCATTTCAAGACAATTTTTGTGTGTGGTGTAAGATCAGAACCTAATTTTTATTCTTTTACACATGGATATCCAGTTTTCCCAACCCCACTTATTAAAGAGATTGTAGTTCAACCCCCCCTTGTGTGTTCTTGGTGCCCTTGTCAAAGATTAGTTGACTGTATATGCATGGATTTATTTCTGAGCTCTTGATTCTATTAGTCTGTGTCCGTTTTGATACCAGTACTATACTGCTTTGATTACTACAGCTTTGTAATAGAGTTTGAAATCAGGAAGTATGATGCCTCTAGCTTTGTTCTTCTTTCTCAAGATTCCTTTGGCTTTTAGGAGTTTTCATGGTTCCACATGAATTTTAGGGCTATTTTTTTCTATATCTTAGAAAGATAGTAAAGGAAAAAAAAGATTAAAAAATGGACAAAGGATCAGAATAGACATTTTTCTAAAGAAGATATACAAATAGGGGTGCCTAGGTGGCTCAGTCAGTTAAGCATCTGCCTTTGGCTCAGGTCATGATCCTGGAGTCCTGGGATTGAGCCCCGCATCCAGCTCCCTGCGCAGCGGGAGTCTGCTTCTCCCTCTCCCTCTGCTGTTTCCCCCGCTTGTTTTCTCTCTCTCTCTCACTCACTCTCTCTCTCAAATAAATAATTTAAAAAAAGAAGATATACAAATAGCCAGCAGATATATGAAAATATACTCAACATCAGGGAAATTCAAATCAAAACCACAATGAAATGTCACTTCACATCTGTTAGGATGGCTGTTATCAAAAAGACAAGTGATAACAAGTGTTGGCAAGGGTGTGAAAAAAAGGTAACCCTGTACACTGTTGGTGGGAATGTAAATTGATGTATCTATCATAGAATACAGAACTACCATATGATACAGCAATTCTACTTCTGGATACATATCCAAAGGAAATGAAATCAATATTTCAAGGATATAATCATATCTGCATTCCCATGTTTATTGCAACATTATTCACAATAGCCAAGATATGGAAACAACTTAGGTGTCGGTCAGAAAATGAATGGATAAAGAAAATGTAAAAATAAAATATATTATTACATATGTGGAATATCATTCAGCTATAAAAAAGAAGGACATCCAGGGCACCTGGGTAGCTCAGTCATTTAAGTGTCTGCCTTCAGCTCAGGTCATGATCTTGGGGTCCTGGGATGGAGCCCCACATCCAGCTCCCTGCTCAGCGGGGAGTCTGCTTCTCCCTCTCCCTCTGCCCCTCCCCCCACTTGTACATTCACTTTCCCTCTCTCAAATAAATAAATAAAATCCTAAAAAAAAGAAGAAGAAGGAAATTCTGCCATTTGCAACAATATGGATGAACCTAGTGGACATTATGCTACATGAAATAAGCCTGACACAGGAAGACAAATACTGCGTGATCTCACATATATGTGGAAACTAAAAGTCAAATTCACAGAACAGTGGTTGTCAGGCACTGGGGGGCACAGGAGAGATGGAGATGTTGGTCAAAGGATACAAACTTTCATTAATAAGATCAATAAGTTCTCAGGATCTAATGTAGAACATGGAGACTATAGTTAATAACACTGTATTGTATATTTGGATTTTGCTAAGAGAACAGATCTTAAATGTTCTTACCACAAAAAAAATAATTATGTGAAGTGATTAATGCAATAATTAATTTGATTGTGGTAATCATTTCACAGTGTATATGTACATTAAATCATCACATTGTACACGTTAATTATATATAATTTTTATTTGTCAACTATACTTCAATAAAGCTAGGGGAAAATCATATGGAAATGTACAGAACCAATAATGGCCAAAACAACTTTCAAAAAGAGCAATGCAGGACACTAAAACTATCTCATTTCAAGACTTATAAAGCTACAGTAATCAGGACAATGTGGTATCGGCTTCAAGATAAACAAATATATCAATGGAACATAATAGTCTAAAAACAGACCCACACATATATGAACAACTGATTTTCAACAAAGGTGCAAGAGAAATTCAGTGGAAACAGAATATGCAAAACTGAACTCAAAATAGATCATGGACCTAAATTTAAAACCTAAAACTATAAAATTTTTAGAATAAAACATAGCAGAAAGTCTTTGTGATTCTGAATTAATCAATGATTTTTTAAATATGACATCAAAAGCCTAATAAAAGAAAAATGATAAGTTTTATTTCATCAAAATTAATACTTTTATTCTTCAAAGTATACTGTTAAAAGATATCGTTTAAAAGAATGAAGTCATGAAAGAATTTTCAAAGAGTGGTTAAAAAAGCAAACCAAGTAAGTGCTTCAAAACTAGGTAGAAGAAAAGCAGGGATTGGAGGAAATGGGATAAATGAGGCTCAGGTAGTGAAACCCAACTTCCTCAAGTTCATCTGGAGGCAAGAGATGGCGTAAGATGTCAGAGGCGTGGGTGGTATCTGATGGCTGTCCAGAGAAAAGGAAGACGATGCACCAAGGAAACCCTGCCTCTGGTTCCCACAACTTAAGGAGACCCCATGGTTGACAGTGACAGAGAAAAGCTACTCGGAGCTTAGTAGATTCTGGAGGCCTTCCTAATCCAGCTTGCCCTAGAGTCCCAGAGCTTCAGGAAAACTCCCAAGAGAAAGAAAGCTTTATAAATCTTCTGGATGACTTAGGTCTCCAAATGATTTTCATTGCAATCCCTTCTAGGGGGAAAAAACATCTGAGATGGGTCTTCTGAATATGGCCACTTACTATTAGATTACATTCATGTACTCCTATACTGGTATCCTATATTGGTTTTCAAACAGGCATTAGGAAGTAGAAACTGTAAAAGTATAAAATAAAAACAAAAATCAGAGTTATAGTATTTTCTTTCCACATTCCCAATCATCTTGCATACTGAGTGACCACACCTCACTTTGGAGACCACTGAGTTAGATAAAGCACTCTAGTTACATCCAGTAGACAGCAAATAATCAGACCTGATAGATTATGACAATATTAAGAAAAATAGAAATAGCTATGATAACAAAACATTGTAAACAACTGAACTATCCAAGAAAGAGTAACTGGTCAAACTTATATCCACTTGACAAACTATTAAACAATCATTTAAAATGATATCTTCAATAGTATGGAGGTTCCCCCCAAAATGAAAAATGGAAATATCATATGATCCAGTAATTCGACTACTGGTTATTCACCCAAAGGAAACAAAAATAGTACCTCAAAGAGATATATACACCCCTATGTGTATTGCAGCTTTATGTCAATAGCCAAGATATGGAAGTACCCCACATGTTCATCGATACTAAATGGATAAAGATGTAGTATATATATACAATAGAATATTATTCAGTCGTGAAAAAGAATGAGATCTTGACATTTGTGAAAACATAAATGGACCGAGAGGGTATTTGCTAAGTGAAATAAGTCAGACAGAGAAAGACAAACACTGTATGATTTCACTTACCTGTGGAATCTAAAAAAAACAGCCAAGCAAACAAACAAAAAACAGAAACAGACCCATAAATAGAAAGATATTCTCAATAGAGAACAAATTGTTGGTCACCAAAAGCGAAAGCAGGTGGGAAAATGGGCAAAATGGGCGAAGGGAAGTGTGGGAGATACAGACTTCCAGTTATGGAATGAGTAAGTCATGTGGATGAAATGCATATGGAATATAGTCAAAGGTACTATAATAGCATTGTATGGTGACAGATGGTTGCTTCACCTTGGTGAGCACAGCATAACACACAGAGTTGTTGAATCACTATGTTGTACACCTGAAATTAATACACATTTGTATGTCAACTATACTTCAATTAAAAAATAGGGGCGCCTGGGTGGCTCAGATGGTTGAGCATCAGCCTTCGGCTCAGGTCATGATCCCAGAGTCCTGGGATCGAGTCCCGCATCGGGCTCCCTGCTCCTTGGGAGCCTGCTTCTCCCTCTGCCTCTCTCTGTCTGTCTCTGTCTCTCATGAATAAATAAATAAAATTTAAAAAAAATAAAAAAATAAAAACAAAAACAAATAAAAGAATAAGATATGTTTTCAAAGAATGTTCTCTGACATGTAAAAATGTTCATGATGTGGCATTACATGAGAAAAACCAATGCACAATACTCAGGAAGATTCCAGTTTTGTAAAAGGAAAACTTACATATGTATCATGGAAAAGACTGAGAAGAACTGTGTTGAGGTGTAATTAAATTTTGGATGATTTTACATTTTGCTTTATTCTTTCAGCCTTTTCCAAATGCTCTGAAATCAACATTTTCCACTTTATAATCATAAAAGCACAATATTTTTGTAAAGAAAGCAGTATAAAAAGATGACCCCACCAGGCAGTAAAAAGCGGTGACACTGAACACTTCTAGTGAGAGGTTAAGAAGGTAAGAAAGAAATTTAAAAAATCAGAACTCCAAGTGTAATGTATAGGGCCCTGGGTTCTCAGTAATGATGGAAGATGGGGACCCACCAGCACTCAGGATCTTCATTCACTTAGTTACAGGCATCCATCCTGCGAGCTCCAATCATGTCACAGATGGTGAGTGAGGCCATAGCAGTATAAAGATGCTTCAGAAGCAGGGGGCCCCGCCCCAGAGTGCTTCTCAGTCAGTTAACTCGTGTTGCCATGCTGTGCTCTCCGAAACAGAGAGCAGCAAGTCTTCCTCTATACAAATCAGCTTTAGTGTTTTCTTGTGAAACAGGGTGGTTGAGGATGTGCTGGCCACCACAATCTAAAAAGATATGACAAGGAGAAGGAGATTCAGAGAAGGAGAAATAAAATGGGAATATCAGACAGGCTGAAAGGTTAGGATCTTCACTCTGAAGGCCAGAAGGGAAGGGATTGGGATCCACAGAACCAAGAATCTTGAGGATGCACAGGGCAGAGACTTACTCAACCAAATTCCAAAACTCTGTGACTAGGAGATGTCCTGTGAAACATGACCCAGGTTTAGTTCCAGACATAAAAGGAAGCAATTTCTCTCACAGTGAGTAATAAATGGATTGGAACTTATTGGAATTCATCACCCCCAAGAGGTAATGCTGGCAGGAACCATAAATGCCTTCCAAAAAGCTTTGGACAAATTTATGAATGGCAGAATTGTAAATGACCTCTTTTGCTCCCTCCCTCTTGCTTTTTCTCTCTCAAGCAGACACCATAGAGACTGAGCCAGTGGTTGCCCTAAGAGATGCTGCTCCGATTTTCCCTGATGGCCAGGCAAGGTCAGGGCCCCCACCCTGTGTTTCCACGGCACCCTGACCACACTGCATTATCATTCCTTGCCAAGGGGCCTGAGGCCCTGCTAGGTGGTCACAGCGACAGGCAGTACTGAGTAGGTGTTCAATAAGTGTGGGCTGAAACAATGGTTGGACCCCACCTGTCTTTGTTAGAGGAAGCAGCCTGGAAGGTGTGCCATGTGCCACATTTAATCGGGGCCAAATCTTGAGAGCTTTTACACTGGCAGGCGTGTTGATTGCTTTCTGGTCCTTGCTCTCCACTACCCCCACCCCCACTCCCATGTGTTCCCAGAGCAGAAAATCTGGTGCAAGGGCAGGAATTGTAGGCAGTTTAGGGTATACTCTCAGAGGAATACCCCCGAATGAAGCCGTGCAAGAACATCTCATCTGAGAAGTGGCTCTTGGAAGCTCCTGGGAGACTAATGTCTGGAGAGCTCTCGTCCTCCCCCCTCTTCTCATCCCCCAGCCCTGCTCACCGGACAGCTCTATTGTCCACCCCTGTGAGCTGCTGAGCTCTGATTTGCAAGTCAATTCCCTGGGAACCACATCATAAGATACATTATCAGATAACAGATACTCCGTTATGTCAAGGACACAGTCTCCTGCATCTCCTCTAAGCCCTAATAACATGAGTCTTATCCATAAGTGAGCCAAGATTCTTTAGGTTGAGGAGGGATTTTAATTTATTTTTCCACTAATGGTCAGGAGCCATGCTAAACCTGTAAACACTGTTTCTATAAAGGCAGTGCAATACTAATTTTTAATGCAAATAAATAACTAGAGTGAGTGATTCAGAGACACAGTTTGTCCCAATGGGGCTTTTGCAAATCTCTTACATTTGGCTTTGGAGAAAAGAGAGAATACTTTATATTCTGCTAAGTTGCAGTGGTCACCTAGGGTCCAGTTTCCTCATTCTTGGGATTTCTCAAGGATATATGGGAGAAAGGAAAGATAAATCAAAAGTAGAGATCATAACACCATACAGCTGTTAAAGTTAGAAAAAAATCTTAGAGATTTTCTACTAAAACTCTTTTGTTTTATAAGTGAGAAATGTGGTCACAGAAAGAATAAGGCCTGCCTGGGGATATACGGCCTATGAATAACTGTGCAGAGTCCAGAAATGGCAAGATTCTGAGAAATGTACAGGAGCGGCTATGGTGGCAGAGCACCCCATTGCTGAGTTTGTGATTATCGTTTATGTGCCAGTAACCCACCAGGTTTGGCACATATGGCACAGATTCTCCTGGTCAGAACTCACTGGACACATTCTATTATACAGATCCCATAAGTCTATTTAAACATGTCAGATATTTACTCTGATTTGGGTTTCCAAATACAGTCACTAGAATTGCACAAAACCTGTAGAGGTTAAACAGTAGGTCTTGCCAGGAATCCCAAGAGCCCAGAGCCCAGAATTCTGTCTGGACTGAGATCCAGACCATGGTGAACCCAGGCCTGAAGGTCCTCAAGACAGTGGCTCCTCTGGAAGAAGAAGAAAGACACAGAAAAACTCAAGATCAAGTTGGCACCCATAATTATAAGTCTAGAGGCCACAGGAACTGATGTTTCTGGGAGGCCCCCAGTCAACTGGGAGAAACAAGGGTCACAATCACTCTCAGAGCACAGTCAGTCACCAAAAGTAGCATTTCTCAACAATTGTGAAGGCTGAGATGGGGAAAAAGCATGATGAGCAATGGGTGTGAGATGGGGGGTGGACCATCACCAGCTAGACTGTGAAGAAGATGGGGCAGGTGATGGCTTCTCCATGGGCTCACGCTCCCACCAACCAACAGGGTCGCCACTGCCCTCTTAAAATCAGCTCATCCTTCTAGAACTGGAAGAGTGGTTAGAGAAAACATGCTGACATGATAGGGATCTGCATCTCAAAGATTTCTGTTCTCTAGTGAGTTAGGCGTGAAGTACAGTGGACAAAAGTACTCCCCCTGCAGTCAGGCAATGATTCCATCAAGGAAGACTCAGATGGTACACCAGGCAGGAAGTGAGCAGGCCAGAGAACATCCATGTCCTGGACCAGAGAAGGGGGTTAGCCACATGGTACTTAAGAAGCTATGGACACTTCGTAGGGGAGAACAAATATGAATTTTTTAATTATCTATTTAAAGTAGTTTCTCCACACTATAATTACACATTTTCATTGTATTTAATTTGGGGGTATTTTTATTGATGGTGGTAATGTCCTTCTGATTATAAACTGAGAGAAAAACCACCAATCTTTAAAGGGTCTGAGATCTCTTTGTTCTTGCTGGTTTACAGGAAGCAGCAAGACCTTGAGAGCAGGAGAAAACACTGCAGCAGGACTGAGTGAGCTAGTATATGACCCACTATTTCAGGCAGATACATAAATCTCATCTTCAGAAAAGGAACTGAGAGAGGAAATGAAAGAAAAAAATTATTGAGTCCAACTTCTGTCATATGGGATATAGTCACACTTCCTGGACTATACATCCTTTTCTACTTTTTCTGATGCTTCTATAACTTGAAGAAAAGAGAAGGAAAAAATCCCATAAGCACTGGCGTCTAGCTCTGGAAGGAGACAGACTAGAATGTGGTCAGGTAACCAGCAAACATGTGATCTCCAAGCTTCTGTCGGTATTTTCGACTGTGAAAGCATGGAGACCCTGAAAGATGGCCCTATGCTTACAGAACACTACCATGGGTGTTTGGATATAGGAAGCTGGGTCAAGAACTTAGTTTGGGTTGGAGATGGGAGCTGAACTGCCTTGTTGACAGGAGAAGGATGGACTCAGCCCAGGCACAGACTTAGCAAGGAGGACTCAGGCACTAGAATCCCAGTGCAGGAGAGCTGGGGCCACACCCTTTAGGGGTCCTCCATATTCCCCCAGTTCTGCATTCCCTGAAGGCCACAGTCCTTTCAATTTGTCTATACACTATACACATACTATACACATACTCCCCATGGCAATCCTGTTTTCCTCCAAGGGTCCCCCTTGCTCTGGACTGTAGCCAGAGTATCCAGGCTACTAATTTCCTGCCCTAGACACCCATTACTCCCTATTCCCCTCCAAACCCACCAGCTGCCCTGGCAGGAAATCTGTGAATTCCTAGGTCCCTGGAATACAGGGCCAGGACTGGAAGAAAAGATGAAGACGACAATGGAGAAAGTTCATAGATACCCAAGGTGCCCAATTCAGCCAGTATCCCTCTTCTTTCTGCACCAGTTATGGGGCTGTGCTTTCCTGCCCACAAGTGTCACCAGCCTTGTGGCTCGCCATCATGCCTCTAATGCTTTATTGTGCTATTGTGCTGAGAAAGATAGCCCTACTGCCCCAGCCTGAGATTCCCTATTCCCTGGCTCTAAGTGATGAAAAAAAATGAAGAAAGACACTTGGCCAGTAAGATTACCCTTTTACTTCTCAGTTGACCTTGTAGCTGCCACGTTCAGAAGAGCAGCAATTTTTCTAAATGGTGGACCTCTGAGCTGTATGTTGAAGAAAAATTTAAAATTAATAAAATGTGATATTTCCTTTTATTTATAATGCTGGTAGTTGATGTGACAAAATCATATTAAGAACACTGTTCCATTTTTAAAATGGTGGCTTAGTAGAGTGTTTTATGGGTGGGGAACCTATTTTCCCAGCAGGCTTGTATTGCCGGTTACTGCAGGGTCTGCTAACAATGTTATATCTGCCTTATCTGCGTTCTTCAACCTGTTATGATATATGAGCTGCTACTACTACTTTCTTTCTCTATATGCTAATCCTCAAAAGCTATTTCTCGGGGTGAGGGGGAGATGCAAATAACTGTAAGTTTATGATTTGAGGCAGAAAATGAAAGAGAGGACTCAGAAGGATAAAAGATGGCATCAGGCCAGGGCTTATGGGGGATTGTAACTAATTTTAGAGTATGATGCCTATACTCAATTTTAAGTGACTGCCTATAAGTCCTACCCATTACTCACAAATAATCCTCAACTAAAAGTCTCCTGTGCACATAAAGTGTGTTAGTGATCATTGAGGTAAATTTAAGGAACTGGGAAGGTCTTAAGATTAAGGCAAAGATGTACCAAAAATTAATGGTGGTTAAAGGAAGCAAGACACAGAGCACAGCTCCATAATTCAGGAAAGCAAGATTTTAAATCAAAATTTAAGTAGAGGAAACACCAGCTTCCAGATAAACTTCAAAAGAAAGAGATACTGGTATAAACCAAAATTAAATTTTAAAAAAGAATTCTCTAAAATTCTAAAGCAAAGTGAAGCAAATGAACCTAAGTTGCTGGCACAACCAAACACAGAAAAACTATTCCAAGATATTTTAAAACACATCAATTAACTTTACATCCTAAATAGGATAAACCCTAAAACAAAATAACTGCAAAAATATTACAAATTGTATGCATCCAGTTATCATATTATCATTTGCTTTGTTGACTTTATTATTCTCAGACTATTTTATGTGTATTGTGGGATAAAATTAATGAATGCTTATGTTAACATTTTTGAGAACTGGGATTATCAGGTATAGGAGAAAGGGTTACAGGCATAAAAACAATGAGGTTAAATAAAAACCCCATAATCCTGAATTTGAATTGGAAGTACCAGAATAATGTCATGATGAATTTTATCTTTTGAAAATGTATTTCCCAGCTCTATCTGCTAAAAAGTCTAGAAACAATAACCAACCCAACAGCAATGAGCACTCCTAGTATCTACACTATGGTTTCTAAATATTTCCCCCAAAACAACTCTCCTTGAAGAAATGGCTGGTTCCAGCTCTGGGTTAAGAAACAAGATGAGCCTGAAATCTTATTATACTAAAAAGCAAGGAGGTAATTAAGGGCAACTAGGGTTTTGTCAAAAGGACTCAAGATCCAAATTGAAAAGTCTCACACTCTCCAAAATTGGGACAGTTTGTCCACTGATAAGAATAAATTTCAATGTTTTAATATAATATCAAGTATGTTTGAGTCCATAAGCCCAAATGGTGCTGAAAAAATAACAAGGGCAAAAAGGAAACTCAGTAATAACTGATGGAAAATTAGGAAACCATTATTCTGAAAATGGATACAAGGAAAATATCAAGCAATTATCTTTCCTTTCCTATAAAGATCTGTACTTCAGAGTAACCTAATTGATGATGAGGGAAAGTTTTTCTTTTTAAGAGGTGTTCCACATACCAAGTGAAGAAGAAATGATGGAATTAGGAAATAAATATTTGGTAACTACAAAGGAATTGATGGACCTAGATAATGATTATCAGTGCTGCTCGTATCACAATGAGACACATCTGGACATTGTGGATCTCCTCACGAAAGTACAGAACTCTACCAACTAAGTGATCTTGCCAAAAAAATAAATAAAATAAAACTTGAATCTAATCAAGCCCCTAGATCTAACTAGCAATTTAGATGAACAGAGGAACTCATTACATGACTACATGGGATCCAATTAGTAAAATCCAGACAGTGGAAAACCCTTTAGGACAGACAATTCAGTTTCTTCAACAACTAAATTACAAAGAAAAAGAGAGTGAAAATGAGATGGAAGAGGAACATTTAGGTTAAAAGAGACTTATAATAGATATCAACAACTGCAAAGTGTGGGCCTTATTTGAATCTGAATTGAATCAAACTGTAAAATATAAAAATAATGAGACAATCAAGGAAATGTGAACACTGGTTGAGTATTTGGTGATATTAAGGTATTTTTTCTGTAATAATGAATGGTATCGTGGTTATGGTCAGGGATTCTAAAAAAAACCTAACTTTTAAAGATACATACTGAAATATTTGTTGATAAAATGACATGATAGTTGGAATATGCTTCAAAAAATTGGGGAGGGAGGATTGGAGAGGACAAGGTCAGTAAATGGGAATACAGAGGAAACAAAATTGACTATGAACTTACAACTGTTGAAGCTGGGTGACGGATACCTAGGGCTTCTCTCTCTCTTTTTGTATTTTTTGAAATCTCCCCCCAATAAAAATTTTTGAGGAAAGAAAAGAGGATGCTAGTTCCATTGGATATAAGAGAAATACTTGAATCATTAAAAAAGTCATCAGTGGGGTCCCCCCAAAAAGCTGTAGGACTAAAATAAGGGTCTCTCTTAACTTTTATCATCTTCCCCCATGGGTTGTATTGTGACCAGATCTCTTCTCCTTTCTTAGGTACATGTATTCCCTCCTCTAGTATGTTTCCATGCACAGAGCAGTCCTTTCAGTCCTCCAGAGCTGACCAAAGAATCTGAAACCAGTACCAACAAGAGGAGTTGGATTCTGTACCACATAAAGTGGCAAAAAGAGTGGGTCATTAATGGCCTAGGCATCATTAATTAAAACCCCAGGAACCAACTCTGGCCTGAAGCCATATTTGTTTGGTTAGTGGAGTGTTTAATTTTTTTTTTTCAATGCCTTTGGTCAAAGAGTGCACCATGAGCCTCTATAAACCTATACACTGACATTTCATGCCCGGCCCTGGGAGCCTGGTAACCCATGACCCATATCCTCAATACTAAGGCAATCCTGGCTCAAAGACTCAGAGATTTTTCCTTATTCTGTAGCATTTGAAAACATCATCCACCACAAAGCCTTTAGATGCTGCTAGTTTGCAGTTTGAGCAAATTCAGTACCCACCCTTTTACCCACTCTCTCTACCTTTAAATCTTAAATCCAAAAGATTTGCAGTAATATGAATTGACTGATGAAAATCTCTTCCTGTAACTCAATAAAACCTTTTGCTTTACTTTTTCTTGTTTTCTAAGCAAAAATACATTTGGATTCTTAAAAATCATTGATTTGATCTGGTGAGAAAAGTCAATTCAAAGTAGCCTCCCTTATTTAGACAAAATAATTGCAGTAGGATGAGTAACTTTGTGTTCATCCTCTTTGACTAACTTTAAGATGAATCTGGAATTAATTCATTGACATCACAATAGGATCATTCTATGAGGAAACCCTGCCTCTGAGGAGAAAGTGATTGACATGCTTTCAAATTGCCTGGGAGGGCTACAGTTTGGAACAGTAAAGCAATGGGGGTGGGGGTAACAGATGAGCTAAACCTAGAAGGAGCTCACAAGAGTTCAAAGACTGACTACCAGTTCCTTGCCTTGGCCAAGTCATCACAACTCACTGAGCCTTAGTTTCTCAGCTTTCTCTAGGAAGTAGTATTTTGTTACAGCAGCCCAAGCAGACTAAGACAGAGCTGTAACACATTTCTTGCAAGGATTTGGGCTTCTTGATTGTTCTTGCTCCTAAACTGGATGATTTATAGAAAATGGCAGGCTGCATCCAAAATGTATATACTATACCTAGAATGTCTGCCCTAACCAATGTATTAGAACTGATAAGATTGTCTCATCTATAGATTTATATGAAGGTCTTTGGTGAATAGCCATGGAAGAGGTATCTAGATGACAACATTTATAACATCATTTGAGACGTGGGATTTAATGAGTTTAATTTGGACCAAGAACTATGTTTTTATCTTTACCAAAGTTGGTCAATGTAATATCCAAGTGGCTGAGCATTTTCACTATGGCCTGTGTTCCTAAAATTGCTCATTGACAGTGTAAAGGTACACCTGGGTCATCTCAAATTGTAACTCACAGCAGAGTCCAAGTTAATCTTATGTGAAACTTAGTCAATATTAAGCTGCTTCCCAGGACCCAAAAATGGCAAAAGAATAGATGAAAAGGTCTCACCTTGCTATTTTCTGGCCAAACCATACCTGGAACATTGTGTCCAAATTTTATTCCCCACAATTACAAAGGGACTTTAACAAACGATAGCATGTTCCAAGGAAAGTAAAATTTCTAAAATCCATCATGGATGAGGTCTTCTTAGAAGGCTGAATTAAAAGCAAAGATTTAGAGAGAGGCAAAACCCGTCCTTATATGTTCCACAGGTTGGCAAAGCACTGGGATTATTTTGAGTTGTCCCAGAGGAAAGAGCTAGAATGAATGGGTGGAGGTTACACACAGAAAAACCTCAAATCACCACAGCAACTTAAAAATGTTTTTTAATCCTTAAATCTGACCCAAAATATGGTAGAGGCTATCTGGAGAGGTAGCGAGTTGTCCAACACCAAAGGTGTGCAAGTAGCACTTAGACACCCATTTTTCCACAGTGCTATCAAAGGAATTTCTGTGTAAGCTGGAGGGTTGTTTAGATGACTGTGAAGGTCACCCAGCTCTAACATTCTTCCTTGCTTCCCTGAAAGCTGCAGGCCCCAAGTAGCAGCATGGCACAGTATTCAAGAGCATGGTTAGGGAGAGTTTTACCCCCGGGTCCCAATCGTAACTCTGCAAATGTGGCCAAGGGTTCTAACAACTCTAAGGTTCAGTTTTCATTTCTAAAATAAGGATAATAGTACCCACGTTCTACTGCTTTGTAAAAATTGAGCTAATTATCTTGAGCTCAGCATATTAATAACTTCTCCAGGAAAGATAAAACAAGTCTTCCTCACCCAGTCTGACAACTTTGGACCTTTTTTTAGGTGTATCCAATGATGAATTAGGTGCTGTGTCTTATTTCATTTTGATTTGTTTTTATAAGAGCTTGAGAACTTAAAGCAGGATACAAACGCTTTCAGTAGAAAATAATCTCCAAGGGGAAATATTGACAATTGTTTGGGCATCAGGAAAAACCCATCTGCATATTTTGAATCAGGAGCTCACTCTGGGTATAGATCATCAGCAGAATTCCCAAGGCCCTGCCACATGGGGTGTGGGGATGTCAGACCTCACGATGGGCACGCAGAATGCAAGAGATGAAAACAACCAGCAGAAGGGCTTTCTTAGAAAAAGAAGGGGAGAAAACTGACCCATGGCAGTTCTCAGACTCAGCTAAGAGAATAGCGCACCCTAACCTTTGCCTAAGATGGCAGAAGTGTGTAGGGAGCATGCAGGGAGGGATCCGTGGATTGTGAAGGGGGTAAAAGGACTTATTCCACAATTAAGCAAGGAAAGAGGGGGCAGGTGAATTTCCAGCTACACCACCATGCTGACCTCAGTCATATTCAGTCTCAGCTTTCTCCCTTGTCCAAGAATGGGAAACCTACAGCTTATTCCTCCTATCCAATCCTTGCTGGTGAATAAGGCAAGCTCGCAGCTCCTAATTGAGACAAAGCAACCCCACAAGGCGTGCGAATAAATGAATATGCAGTCCAACCTACTGACGCATCTCTAAACTTTGATTTCACTTCTCAGGAGCCAAATTGCATTATAAGCAAGTGCTCAAATTTGCAGAAATGCCACAGAGGGAAACAAGGAAATTATACGCCCTTTGTTTGGACTTTGGTGGCATCACAAACCATAGAAACTTTCCATCATACCACCTCCCCTTAATGTGAATATTTACTGCCTGTGTCCCTTGAGTAATATCTTCTTTCTTTCACACTCTGTTCAATTTCAAGTTTCAATTTCATAATTTTATTGATATGACAACGTACACAAATGCTGCTGGAGTTAATCCAGCAATGCTCCGTGTTAGGGCCCGTTTTATATCATCTCTGTCTTTCCTATTATTCTCCATCTCTCCTTTGGTGATAGGCTGTCACAGAGCAGGGAGGTTATCTGGCTGTCCTTATTTTCCCTGAAAGTTATGGAGAATTTTTCCTTCGTAGAAGGCACTCTGTTGCCCTTTCAGACGGTTGGAGAAAAAGTGCACTATCCATATTCTTCACAAAGGAGGTTCCTCTTGCATCTCCCTAACTCCCCTGATTACAAAGTCTATCTTGCATAAGTTTCACATTTTTTCTGGTTATTTGTTTTTTGTTGGTTTGGCTTGTTTTGTTCTCATTGTTTTAATTTTAATTTTCCATTTTTGCATTGGAATTGTGGATCTTATATCTGCTAAAAATTTGGAGTATGTATTAGTTTCTTGGGTTGCCATAAGAAATTACCACAAACTTAGATGGCTTGACCTGTTCCATTTCCAACCTGGGCTGGCTCACCCCTCCTTAGGCAACCTGGTGGTCCCCTGCTCCCAGGAAGTCACCATACTGATGCCAAACTTAGTGTGGACACCCGATCAGCACAGCGTGCTACAGCCCAGAACTCCTGGGCTCAAGCGATCCTCCTTAGATGGCTTAAAACAACAGAAACTTATTGTCTCCAGTTCTGGAGTCCAGACACTGGAAATCAAGGTGCTCCCTCTGAAGTCTCTAAGGGGAGAATTCTTCCTTATTTCTTCCTGGCTTCTGGTGGTTGGAATCCTTGGCGTTCCTTGACTTATATAGGTGCACCACTCCAATTTCTGCCTCCATAGTCACATGACATTCTTCTCCCTGTGTCTGTGTTCAAATTTCCCTCTTCTTATAAAGACAACAGCTGTTGTATTAGGGCTGACCCTAAAAAAGTATGCCCTCATCTTAACTTGATTACATCTGCAAAGACCCTGTTTCCAAGTAAGGTCATATTCACAGGTAGTGGGGCTAGGACTTGAACATATCTTTTAGGGGGACACAATTCAACCTGTAAAGGGGCATTTGGTGGAAATAAAACAATCTCTTAATGTGACTCTTGGGTGCCCTGTTCAGGGGCAATAAAGCAGCACAATCACACTCTGTCGTTTATAGCCTGAATTTTAGAACATCCCTACAAGAGATACTTAAGTCCGGAAGTGATCCCCAACTCTTCTCCCCAAAAAAATTCTCAGACATTCCTATGTGTACTATTCGCTGGAGTCCAAATACACCGAAGCTGAGACAGTATTGACATAGATGTAATGAAGTATTAATAGCTTTGAAACTCACCTCATTCCATCTCCTATGCAGGCACCCGGGAGATACAAAATCATCAGAAGTCAAAAGAGAAATATTGCACCATAGAATTCCCTAAAATGTGTGTGTGTGAGTGTGTGTGTGGACACATACTTTACACATTCTTTTCATTAACCAGCCTGGTTTTTCAAGGTTTTTTCTATATAGGATAATTGGCCATATTCGTGCCAATAGCTCTGATGGCTCAGAAAGAGCTCTTGCTTCTTCACCAGGAAGGTCCAGAAAGAAGCAGCTAATAAGAATCTGTGTGAATGCTGGGCTGTGCTGGAGGATATGTCCCCCTCGCTTAGCTGGCATGCCCATCCTGGGCCATCCTCATCAACCTTAGTCACAACAGGAGAAGTCCACGGGCCCAAATAGATACTTTCCCTCATCTCACATCCAGCTGGCCTCTAAGCCCACAGTTTTCATCTCTCTCCTGGGTCTCTTCTCCACGGTTCCTCCATTTTTGTAGCCCTTAGGTCCTTGCTGTCACCTTCATTCCTCATCTGGACAGTTGGAACAGCCTTTCATCTGGTGACTGCCACGAGGCTCGTCCTTTCCAATGCTCCTTCCACACTGCTGTAAGAGGGTCTTTTCAAAGTCCCAACTTTTCAGTGCCCAGAAACCTGCTTTGGTTCCTCATCCCTGGAAGCAGAGATTCTAACTAGTGTGAGCATCAGAATCACCTGGAGAGCTTGTCAAAATTAAGATTGCTGGCCACACCCCCTCAGTTCCTCATTTGGTGGCCAGAGTGGGGCTTGAGACTACATTTCTAACCAGTCCTCTAGTGGTGCAGGTGCAGCTGGTCCAAGACCCATACTTAGAAGAGCACTAGCCTAGAGAATGGAGGCTGCACTTCTAGAAATACAAAACAATGTGCACAGCCCTGCCTGTTTCTCCAATTTCGGTTCCTTTCACTCCCCCCACCGACAGTTTAAACTCCAGCAGAAACATCTACTTGTTTTTCCCAGCAGATAGAATGCGGTTTCCTATGGCTGTCATATCCCATTCATCTTGCTAGCAATTTGCTTTCCTACTTCATCTATCTTCAAAACTTTGCCTCAGCATCACTGCCCCAGTGAGGTCTTCAGAAAGGTCTCCATTTATCTCCTATCAGGTGCTATTGTTTTTCTATTTTTCTATATCCCTGAATCCCCCTCCACAACTGGACTATGGGATCCTTGCGGTCTAGATTCACACCCTTTGCCTCAACTGCCCATGATACCCAAGAGATGTTCCATCAGTGCTTTCCTGCACTTAACCAGGATCATTGGTCAAAGAATTCTGGCAGTCAATTGTCTATACTGATCCTTTGTGTGGCTTATAAATCCTCCATTTCATCTACAAATAGGAGCTCTCTTAGAATTCTACTGGTGGTCATCCAAACTTGGAAGACGAAGAATACTTGCAAACCTGAAGTATAGCAGGGTTTGTCTATATCTAGGGCTTTTCCTTCAAATACTTTTATTGATGGAGAAAAGGAAATATAAAAGTACATCTAAAAGAACTGTGGCTATACGCAGAGATAAACCAAGAGAAACAGACTCCTACCACAAAATGAACAATATAAAGATAGTGGAAAACAACTCAGGTTGGTTTAACATCAACTCAATGAGGAGGGACTTTCAATTCACAGAAGCCCATCACGGTCTGCACTCAACTCCAAGAAAGTCAGCCCAGCTCATCACCACAGAAGGAATATGCATGTCAGGAGACTGAGAGCAGCAAGCACCCATCCCCAAGTGATGACAGAGAAGCTGAGCAGGGCCAGGAGGGACACCTAGAGGGGAGGGTTTGGGTTTCATGTTGCACAAACTGGATGCCAGCAGGGTTGACCAGAACTGCCACTTCACCTGCTGATCCCGGTGAGCTCAGGGCAGGTAGTAATCATGGGCATAGCCATAGCCCCTTGACTTTCTGCCAACCAGTCCATATCGCTGCACGTGAGAAACCACGGACTGGCGAAAAATGAGAGCTCCCTCTCCTGATGTCCAGGGCTGTGGAAGTAGGACCAGACCACTCAGGCAACCCGTTGCTTGGATGACTCTCCCTGCCCTAATCTCTGCAAACAGCCCAGAGAGAAAGAACAGAGAGCAGGCAGTTATGATTTCCTACATTTGGAAAAACAGAATCTGAGGTCACACTGAAGTTAAGTATTGAGATTAAGATAACCTGAAGTTTAATACTGAGATTAAGATAACTTTGTGCTGGTGGTCAGCCCAACCTTGTCAAAGGGAGACTGATTTCTAACATTACTGAATTCTCCCTCCAAGTAAGATAAAGCAGGTGACTCAATCATCATTTTAGACCCTGTCTTGACTAGGTACAAGGAAGAAACAATCTAGTAGATAATTGTGCATTCTTTTTTTTTTTTTTGTAAGGGGCTTGGGAATATGAGCCAGGAAATGGGTGAAGATCTAACTATAAGGAAGTCAAAACTTATTAGGGGTGGGGGCTGGTGTGGCAAACGTTTTCTAGGTTCAAAGACCATGATGGTATATCAGCCCCCAGAGCTAACTAGGTATTCCTGTTTCCCCAGAACAGAGTAAACCCGGCAAATGGCCCAGGTCACTGTGGGGAAAGGCCTGTGGAATACTTACTATATATATGTAATTACACCAGAAGGTACTTCCGGAGGAAGTGTGGCATTCTGTTCAAAGGGTGGGCTCAGACTGAGCTGCAGCTGGATCAGGAACTGTGGTTTTCTATTGTGGCAGCTCAGATGAGCCTTTTGTGTTTTTTACAAGCTGAGCAACATCCTAATCTGTCATGAATCTATCGCGACCCCCACCCCCATCACTGAGCTGATCTCTTTAGCCATTCCTGTAAGTCAGTGCACCCCATTGCCACCTCAGCCTAACTGCATATTACAGTAATGACACCACTCACTTCTGACTCTAGGTGCAACCACCTGGCCTCTATCGTTCTAGAATCCCATTATCCCATTGATATTAGGGAGCTCAGTTCATAGCGTCATCTCCCATAGTTAGCCCCAACCTCCAGAGGGTAGCCACCACCAAGTTTCTTAAAGATATCAATGTTCCCTTGGGGACACCTGGGTGGCTCTGTTGGTTAAGTGTCTGCCTCTGGCTCAGGTCGTGATCCCAGGGTCCTGGGATTGAGTCCTGCATCGGGCTCCTTGCTCAGCAGGGAGCCTGCTTCTCCCTCTCCCTCTGCCTGCAGCTCCCCCTGCTTGTGCATGTGCTCTCTCTCTCTCTCTCTCTCTGACAAATAAATAAAATCTTAAAAAAAAAAAGATGCCAGTGTTCCCATCATCTGTGCCTTCTTTACTGCCTTGTGAAGGGGTACCCTCAGGGCCCTCCAAAGGACCGTACTCAAAGTGGTACTCATGTCTATATAATAAATCCATTCCAACATGCCCACCACTCTGAGCCCCTTCACCCCTTCCCTAAATACTGTGCCAAAGAAATTCTGGCTTCTCCACCTCATTACACCCCATTACTGTAGGCCAGTGGTTCTCAAACTTTAGTGGGCATCAGAATCACTGGGCAAACCTATTAAAACACACATTACTGGGGTCTACCCCAGAGTTTCTGATTCAGTAGAGAATTTGCATTTTCTCCAGGTGACGCTGATTCTATTATTTTGGTGAACCACATTTTGAAAAAAAACAATGAACTGTAATCCACTGTCATGCACAAACTTCAAATAGCCATCCCAGAAAACCATTAGGACCAACTTAAAGCTCAAGTATTTTGTAAGGCTTTAATGAAGTTTTAAAAAGCCAGCCCACTCTACAACCCCTATAATCATCATTGTCCCTATACCCATGTCCCATGGTCGCTACATATCACAGAGCCTCATGTTCTACCTGTGCTTCATCCCAAGTAGACCTAGGAGAAAACATTCATCATTATAATGCCGTGGTCTCCGCGAGATTATTTCTACCCCACTTATTGCTGGCATAGAAGTTCTTATTCCCATCCAACTGGTGAACAGCACAGCTCCAAAATGCCAGCCAGGCATCTGCTTTCTGGGACCGTTGCTGGTACCAAATCTTAAAGCAGGAAACAGAGCTTGAGGCAAGGGACTTTTGCGTTTTACTTCATGAGGGCATTTGATCTGGGGAGGTGGGAGTGAGGGTCAAAGGAAGTAAAACTGGGAAGGAGGAGGAGTGCATCCAGGAGCATCAGGCTGGCCAGCACTTGTGAGTCTGGCTGCTTGCTCCTGCAGGACCGTCCCTGAGAGGCAGTGCGAGGGCCACACACCGGGAGGCAAAAGGAGGCAGAACTGACCCACTGGATCCCACCTCCCATAAGGAAAGGTTCATCTCAGGAGGAAAACCTGCACATCCAAGGAGCATCTGCTACTTGAGTGGGGATCTTGCAGCAGCACCAAAAGTAAAACCCTGGAGCATGAAGCACCAGATGCAGGCAGAAGACAGGATACTGACAGGTTATGTTTCTGTAAAATCCAGGGCGCCAGGGCTCAGATGGTTGAGCGTCTGCCTTCGGCTCAGGTCATGGTCCCAGGGTCCTGGGATCGAGTCCCACGTCGGGCTCCCTACTCCTTGGGAGCCTGCTTCTCCCTCTGCCTCTCTCTCTCTCTCTCTCTGTCTTTCATGAATAAATAAATAAAATCTTAAAAAACAATCCATGGGGGCTCACACATACTGGTTACCAAAGTGACAACTAGAACAGGAGACAAAGAAGCCATATACAAAATATTTAATACAAATAGCATACCAAACAAAATCCCTGCTCTCGAGAGCTTACTTTATATTGGCCAGGAAGGTGTGGGAAGACTTGACATTTCACAACTAAATTAATATATTTATAATGTGTAAGGTGGCAGTAAGTACTATATATATGAGAGAGGGTCCATCAATAAATGCTCACTATCATAGGAATTTTTTAAAAAGATAATCCCTCCAAAAAGCCTGTTTTTTAAGTTTTTATTTTATTTATTTGGTGGGGGGCAGACAGGCAGACTGTGCGGAGCCTGATGCAGGGCTCGATCCCATGACCCTGAGATCATGACCTGAGCTGAAATCAAGAGTCATATGCTTAATCGACTGAGCCACACAGGGGTCCCCCTTTAGAAAACATGTTTAAGAAATATCAGCTCAGGAGCGCCTGGGTGGCTCAGTCGGTTGAGTATCTGCCTTCAGCTCAGGTCGTGGTCCTGGAGTCCTGGGATCGAGTCCCGCTTAGGGCTCTCTACTCAGTGGGGAACCTGCTTCTCCCTCTCCCACTCCCCTTGCTTGTTCTCTTTCTCTCTCTCTCTCCCTCTCTCTCTCTCTCTCTCTTGCTCTGTCAAAAAAAAAAAAAAAGAAGGGCACCTGGGTGGCTCAGTCTTAGGCGTCTGCCTTCAACTCAGGTCATGATCCCAGTCTCCTGGGATCCAGCCCTGCATTGGGCTCCCTGCTCCGCAGGAAGCCTGCTTCTCCCTCTCCCACTCCCCCTGTTTGTGTTCCCTCTCTCACTGTGTCTCTTTCCGTCAAATAAATAAATAAAATCTTGAAAGAAAGAAAAGAAAGAAAGAAAGAAAAAGAAAGAAAGAAAGAAAGAAAGAAAGAAAGAAAGAAAGAAAGAAAGAAAGAAAGAAAGAAAGATATTAGCTCAACGACTGAGCCACCCACGTGCCCCTACAATGTAATGAGTTTTGACATACATATACACCCATAAAGCTATCACCAAGATCAGGGTAATAAACATACACCTTCCTCCCAAAGGTTTCCTTTCCCCCTTTTCCTCCTACCGTTTCCTACCCTCCCCATTCCCAGGCAGCTGGTAATCAACTTTCTGTAGATTACTATGCATTCTCAAAATTTTATATAAATGGAATCACACAGTATGTACTTGTGTGTGTGTGTTTCTGTGTGATTTCTTTTGCTCAGTGTAATTATTCTGAGATCTATCATGTTGTAGTGTGTATCAATAGTGCCAGGCTTCAGTAGTCTCTGTGTTTCATTTTAGATCATTTCTAGTGTTCAAGTTCACTGGTCTTTTCTTCTGCAATGTCCAATCTGTCCTTAATTCCATCAGTGAATTTTTCATCTCACACATTATAGTTTTTATCTTTAGTTCAATTTCAATCCTTTTAATATTTTCTATGTCTCTGCTAAACTTTTTGTCCTTGACTGTGTTAGTTCTGAATTGGTTTCAGTTGATAAATTTTTCTTCTCATTTTGGTTATTTTCCAGCTTCTTTGTATATCTGGTAATTTTTTTATTTGATGCCAGACATTGCAATTACCTTTCGGGTGCTGGATGTTTTGTATTTTTGTAAATATTCTTGAGACTTTTTTAGGACCAATTAAGTTGCTTATAAATTGTTCAATCCTTTCACATCTTATCTTAAAGATTCGTTAAGTGGGACACAGCTATCTAGGACTAATTATTCTTATGACCGAGGAAAGATCTTTCTGAAATCTCTATCCAATACCCTATGCACCATGATATTTTCCATTCTGACCATTGGGAACAGGTATATTCCCCACTCTGTATGAGCACTGGGCACTACTAACTCTAATTCTTTTGACGGACCTTTTCCTAGCCTTGGTCATTTCCTTACGTTCAGGCACTCATCAGTAACTGAGAGAGACCCCCTGCAGACCTCGGGACGTCTTTCTCTGCGCAGCTCTCTCCTCCTCGGTATCATGTCCTATAAACTCGAGTTGCCTTGGTCTCTCCAGAATCTCAGGCTCCTTAACTCTGGGAGTCTGCTGGGCTCAGCCCAGGGACCCCTTCCCTATACCGTGGTCAGCAAGCTGGGACAATAATAGACTCACCCTGTTCACTTATCTTTCAGGAATCATTGTCCTCTGTTGCCTGATATCCATGTCTTAAAAACCATTCTTTCATATATTCTGGCCATTTCTTTTTTTGGTTATTTCAGACAGCAGGATAATGCTGGTCCCTGTTACTCCATCTTGGCCCAAAGTGGAAGTCCTTTGTAATCCTTCTAAAAATTAGCAATAATATATTTGAGGTTCATAGCCCAGTTCCTGGCTTCTTGTAAGCATTCACTAGTGGCCATAATTATGGTGGTGATGGTAGTAGAGAATGGTGGTGTTGAGAGTTATGGTGTTGATCTCCTCATTATGACTATTATAATAAAGTTTCTTCAGAACTCAACAGCAGGTGAGAACATATGAGGTCATATTAGCAGCAAAAAAACAGATTTCTGTCCTACAAGAACTCTCCAATATCTCTGGGTAGCTCCAGGGAATCTCAGGAATGTACTCACAAAGTTCTCCCAATAACACTATTCCTCCTCTATTCATCTTAGTCCTTCATCACTACTCCTCAGGGTATCGCAGACCCTGCATCTTCCCCATCGCTGCTCTGTTGGGCTCACAGTTTCATCTGCATCTCTGCTAAGCATCATGGTCTCCGTCACTGCCCCAGCAGGCACTGTGGGCTCATTCCTGCTCTTCTGGGACCAGAGATTTCTGCTTTGCTGGATATAATCTCTCCCTCTTGCCTCCCTGGAAGGTACCACCAATACCCCCAAGACCTCATGGTGTCAAAGTGCCATAGTGCTCAGGTCCAAATTATGGGGAGGCCATTCTCCATTCGACACACCTGGTTATAGAGAAAGTGAATTGCTTATGCTCCAATGTCTGCCAAATGGTTTAGAGCATCAGTCCCTTCAAAATTTACTCTCAGCCACCCTAATGTCCACACTCATTGTCTCTGCACTGTTCACTGCTGCAATTCCACACATAACACAGTGATGAGTACATATTAATGCCTCAATAAAAGTGTTTTGGATGAATGAATGATTCCAATGGCAACTGGACTAGGAGAAAATATGAATACTCTGCCAACAACTAAGGCTTTTGTTCTGGATACATGACCTATGCCTGGCTCCCTCTCCTATCAGGGTGAGTTCACACAGGAGGCTCATCAGTCTCCATCACACACAGCTATCTGGCAGAAAAACCCCTCCAATTTGCCAGTCATGCCAAGGAACCTCAACTACACCATCAGGCAGTAGTCCAAGGAGTCACTGCTATCCTATTTCCCATCTTAAATAATGTCCAGCTAGGTCATCCAACCAAGCCTGCCAGACAGTGTTAAACAATATGCAGCAGATGATAACTACATAGTCCAAAGAACACAATGCTTGCAAAATAAAATGCCCCAAACTGGCCCATAAAATTTAACATTGTTTTCCTTCTCTTTCTTCCAAGTCCATCCCTTGTTGGTGCAGAAAAACCCAAATTGTAAAGAAATCAATTTCCTATCCCCCGTTGCCATTGGTAAAATTCTAAAATATATGCAAAAACCTTCCTTCAACCGCTTGCTTTCCTTTTGGCTCACCCAAGCCAGAGGGGTCAAGCTCAGACAGAACCATCTCTGGGTTCCTTCTTCGGTAGCTGTAATCTGCTGCACTTTCCTCTGCAAGTGATGATACACTTCTTTCTTCACCTTCCCACTCAGTCTCCCTCATGGTCCATTTCCTCAAAAATCTAGGAGATCAATGTTGAGCTTCTTTTCATACATCTGGTGGGAAAATGGGTTGAATAGGTGATGGGGATTAAGGAGGGCACTTGTGATGAGCACTGGGTGTTGTCTGGAAGTGCTGAATCACTAAATTCTACACCTGAAACTAATATTACACTGTATATTAACTGGAATTTAAATAAAAACTTGGGGGAAATCTAGGAGATTAACAGGGGATACATAAGAATACTACTTCACCAATTCTGCCTCACAAAGTGGTGAAAATACAAGAAAATCCCCATATTAGATGTGGTTACTGCCACAGCTCATAACTTAATCCCCAAAACTCTTATGCGGTAGTATTTCTCAAGGAAGAGCGATAATGTCTCCAGGGAATAACGCATCTGTCGCAACCTAGATTTGCATTGTCATTACCACACTGCAGGGTCATGACATAGGACAAACTCTGCTCATCACAATCCTGGAAGTGGCCTATTGACTCTTTGAACAAAGTCAGTGGAAAGCATCCTGGCAGGCCACTGCCAGAGTGAACTGTTCCCTGAAGTTCTGGCCATGCTGAGGATGATGGTGTTTCCAGAGACCTCTTCCCTGGGCTCTCTGGAACGCAAGCCCTACCTGTCTTCTGCAGCCTACTAACATACGTAGACACAGGAGATCTTGGACATCATTCTCATGGGCTTTGAGTCTTTGGCTCTCTTGATTCGTGCCTTTTGCTGCTAAACCTGCTCCCCGCATCCTGCAGTGCCAAGCAATGCAAGCTATATGGACTCTGCAGCCCAAGGATGGCTAACATATACAAATGGACTGCAGTTTGTGTAGCTGGCAGCTCACCTACTGATCAGAGGTCACTGCTAGTAGCTTTAGCCCTGTGTGTCATAGACCTTACTTGCACAGCAGGCCACAGCCTGAGCCCCTGAAGCCACAACAAAGCATGCAGTTTGATTGAGTTGAGGAACTGCTAGTAAGTTTCATCATGGGATCCACCACAGAGGTCTTCCACCAGCAGTAGAAGAAATTGCCACTCTTCTGCTGAGCTAACGCAGGAAACTGCGTTGGTGTCAAATGTAGCAGTACCCTCATCAAGCCGGCCTTCCAGTGTGAAGTGTAGATCTCTGGGCAGTGAGAGATGAGGATGGTGAACAGAGCCTTCATGCTTATTTGGTGATTCCCGCCAGTTCCACACTTAGGGGAACTAGGGCAGGGAGAGGCCTGCTAGGTCTTATGCCATGCAGTGAAAACTACGCCAGTCCTTACCATGGAAAGCGATAGGACCTAGTGGCTTAACATCTGGCCTCTAGAAACCCGAGGACCTGTATTTGAGTATCTGCACCACCATTTCCTAGCTGCGGGACTTCAGAAATTTTCCTATTAAACCCTCTAAGATTGTTCCCTCATCTGTAAAACTGGGATAATGATGGAACCTACTTCCCAAACTGAGAAGTTTAGGTGATGATGCATTTAAAGCACTTGTCACAGGGCCTGGCTGGTGGTTTGTGTGCTTGGTAAATGGAAGCAGTTAGGTTGGACGAAGAGCACATATTCACACAGAGCTGGCATCAGACTCTAGCCACACTGTCTGCTCGAGCCATCAAGACACACAGCTTCTCTGAAGCTCAGTGTCCCCGTCCACACAAAGAAGAGAAGAATAATTACTTCAGGGTGTTGTCGGGGGAGGAGATGCGATGTTTGTAAAGTGGCTGGTACTAAGTAGACACTCAGTGAATGGAGCATAAAAATCCTCCTGAGCCCCATCTAGCTGCTTGCCAGGACTGTGCCTGAAGACACGGGCTGTGTTACAGAGAGTCCTTGCTAGTGGCCTGCTCCTGACAGCCACATCTCTGCCTCTGTGCCTCTCTGTGCTTCAGTCTCTGGCCAGCTTCTCCCTTAGGGCTGAGTACTCTCCCTTCATCTTCAATCTTTCTTTTCCCTCCCTTGTCCTTCAAAAAAAAACTTTTTTCCCTTTTTCATTAACTTGGTATTTTAGAATAGTTTTAGATTTACAGAAAAAGTTGCACAGATAGGACAGAGTTCTCGAACTCAGTTTCCATTATTCACTTCTTACATCAATAAGGTACATTTGTCACAACGAACAAACCAATAGTAATGCATGATTTTTAACTAAAGACCATACTTGATTCAGACACCTTGAGGTTTTATCTCATGCCAGTTTTCTGTTCCAGGATATCATCCAGGATACAGCCTCACATTTAGTTGCCACATCTCCTTAGGCTCCTCTAGACGGTGACAATTTCTCAGACTTTCATTGTTTTTGATGATCTTAAAACTTGAGATATTTCGTAGAATGCCCTTCAATTTAGGTTCGACCGATAGTTTTCTCGTGATAAGACTGGGGTTCTGGTTTTTGGGAAATGAAAATCTTTGCAGAAGTAAAGTGCCATTCTTGTGACATCAGATCAAGGGTACAAGCTATCAACATGACTGATCACTGCTGATACTGACCTTGACCCCCTTGAGGTAGTGTCAGATTTCTCCACTGTCAAGTGACTCTTTGTTCCCTTTTTCCATACTATGTTCTTTGGAAGGAAGTCACTATGCCCAGCCCACACTTAAGGAGTGGGGAGTTATGTTTCACCTCCTTGAATGTGGAGTTTCCACATGCATTATTTGGAATTCTTTTGCATAGAATATTTATCTATTCTCCGCCATTTATTTATTTACAAAATCATTATTTATGTGAGTATGGACTCATGGATATTTATATTTTGCGTTATAATCTAATATTTATTTCTTTTCGTGGTCAATTTGTTCCTGCTTTGGCCACTGGGAGCTCTTTCAGTCAACTCCTGTGTCCCTCGGACATATCCCATCATTGCGTGTTTTTGAACACTTTCTTTCTTTCTGGCACTACATGATTCTCCAGGCTTATCCTGTGTATTCCTTGCTCCAGCCCTAGAATAAACCATTTCTCCAGAGCCTGGTTCCTTTGATCAGAGAATGGCATTAGAAACAAAGGTTAGACTCTGAGTATGCTCATTGCTCCTGAAGTGTCCTTGTGTCTTGGCCCTCTTCAGCTGATAGAATACGGAAATATATGTGTGTACATAACCCATTTACATATATGTATCTAAAAATATTTATATATTCATTTGTATCTGTAGTAAAGCTAAACGAGATCATAGATCAATGTCTTCTATTCTAACCCAGCACTACATGGGTCAGCTCTTCCCTTGTTTATGACCTACCTCCATCAGTGAGTGTATAGTGGCTTCAGAATTGCTAACCTATACCCCCATGGGAAACAACTTTGCCAGCTACAGTACTGTGTTTGTGTGTGGTTCCTTTTGTTTTTAGCCTTGAATCCTTTGACTTTAGTCTTAAATAGCGACTAAAGTCATTTCCAAAGTTACTGAGGTCAGCGTATTTTCCCCTACACCCTTTTCTGGTAAGCATTGCGAATCTATTTCCTTAAGGCCCTGTCTTCTGTTGACTTTGTGGCTTTCTCTTCCTCAGGTGAGACAGGAAGGCTGAAGGGACATTCCTTTCCTTCAACTGGGATAAGGTTCCAGTATTGTGCTCCAGCCAAGTCCTTTCTCACGCAGAGTAGCTTTTGCTATGGAGAAGGTTTGGGGCAGATTTCACAATGATTGCTCCTCTCCCCTGCCAGAGCCACAGGAGATCTTTCTACCATTCTCACTGTGAAAATATGTTGGGGTTATTGGTGTGAAAGTCTATAAAAATGTGGAGCATAGGGGTCTGTCACTGTCACACTTGCGCACACTCAGCCCCCAGCAAACGACCGAAATTACCATTTAAAATGTTCCTACTAGTATGTGACTCCAGTGGCTTCTTCTCTGATAAGCAAACCATGGCTGCTTGTTCTCCTGTGGATGCTCCTGTCTCTCTAGATTTTAGACTGCTGGTTTGCCTTGCAACCACAGCCCTTGTGAGTCCAAGAAAAATTGATTTTCTGTTTGTCTAGCTGTTTCTTGTTCTATGAGGATGGGACTGATGACTTCCAAGCTCTTTAAATGTCAGGGCTGAAACAGGAAATTCCCTCTCTTGTCATCAGGAGACTGCCTTTCCTCATCTGCTCACCTCACCAATCTTCCAAACTGCAAGCCCTGCCCCATCCATCCTCTCTGTCAAACCTTATCAGGCCAGCTCACAGGACTTGTCCCTCCTCTCAACCCTTATTTTATGGTCTACTCATGAGCTGGCATAGCTGCCAAATCGATGGCCCCCACTCATCAAATGTTAGGCTTCCTCAGTCCTCCCACTTTCCTGTGTCTCTGGGGAAGGCCCTGGTGGATGGGAAGGAGGTGTCTCATGCATGGTTCAGGCTGCTGTCTCCTCCTCTGTGGTCCACCCTTTCTTAGCTCCCTGCTGCTCTGGCCAAGTTGGCCTACCACAGTCTACCCACCATCCACTTGGACACCCCTCCTTGATCTCCGAGCCACAAGCAGCTCTACCTCTGATACCCCACTACTAGTCTTATGATTTCCTGGCCTCACACTTTTCCACCAGAGGAAATGCATGCTCTTCTGGAGTTCCAAGCACTGCTTTTGAAGGCAGACGGTACGTGGCAAGGGGGAAAATTTGCTTTGGGCCCCTAAGTCCAGTTTTTTTTCTTTTTTTCCCCTCTTTAAAGAGACTTTTCTTATTAATTTAATATGCTTGCATGATAGATAAGAAGGAACCTACAAAGTATGCAGTCGTTTGCCCATTTTTAAATATACATATCCCTTCAATAATTCTGTGGTGTTGGACAAATATATTTTTCTCTCTCCCTCTCATGATGAATAAAAGCTGACTGTATTTCTCTGATGCCAATTTTTTTTCCTGTGAACCAAGTTGGTCAACTGTAGTGTTGAATTTAGGAGGTACAAATATACATACTCCAATTAAATGTCCATGCCAATCAAACTATTTGTTTTTTTGGTGAACTCTTTTACATTAGCTTCATATGCTACCTGGAAACCCCTATAGGTTTCTTTGGAAACAATATCCACCTGACACTCAAATTAGGCATTGAAGCACCTATTTTTTTTTTTTTTACACTGACCTATTTCACCTCCCTTGCCTTGTTAAAATTACTGATCACCAAGCCCCTTGGGTGTGTGTGTGTGTGTGTGTGTGTGTGTGTGTGTGTCCTAATTTTTAGTTTATGCAGGAGTCACATCACTTACAACATTATTTAATTCTGTGATGAGAGCACAACACAGTTTTCAATTTTGATGTCCATTCCTCCCTTCCCACCTAGGATGTAGATGGGGATGGGGATACAGCCTGACATGTACCCAAACAATTTGCCCCCTGCCATACTCAGGCTCTGCTACTGGGCCCAATATCTGTGCTGATCACTCCCTTAACTCAGGGGGCTTGCTGTCCATACCTGGCATCCACTGGGGCCTGAACAAAAGTGTGCAGGTGTCTGAACCATAATGTGAACAGGATTCAAGTTCTGTGCTTTTGGGTAACCTGTAAATCAGAGGAGAGGACTTGATTGTAGAAGAGTCCCCTAGCCCCAAGGGCTGGCATACCTGAACCTCAGCACTGATCCTGCTGGGACTCCAATTTTTGGTTTTTTGTTTTGCTTTGTTTTTCAGTAAACTCTGAGCTTCTTTTTTTTTTTAAGATTTTATTTACTTATTTGAGAATGAGAGAGAAAGAGAGCATGAGAGGGGCGAGGGTCAGAGGGAAAAGCAGACTCCCTGCTGATCAGGGAGCCCGATGCGGGACTCAATCCCGGGGTTCCAAGATCATGACCTGAGCTGAAGGCGGTCACTCAGCCAACTGAGCCACCCAGGTGCCCAACTCTGAGCTTCTTGACACAAGGACTGAATCTCTTTTCCCTCTAGGTCCTCACTATCTAGCACAGGCCTGGCACCCACACAATGTGTTACTTAAATTGATCTCATTGTATTTATGCCAACTTCATTTGATTATATGGCATGATAAAATACAACTTTATTATGCACTCCCCATACCCCCATCAAAGAATTAGGGAGAAACAAATTTGAACCCTAAGCTGTTTCTTGTCAAGTTAATGCAGAATTCTTTGTGACATAATCCAGGTAAGGAAGGGGCAGACATTATCAGCATAAGAAGGTCATGCTATTAGTTGGCAAGAAGTAGAATCAAATTTGGGCTAATATGCAGAATATGAATTTCTTTTATAGACCCAAGAAGGTCAGGGAGAGGTTTCAGAAAGAAATGAATCCTCACACCAGCAGCATCCATTTTGTCTTTATTATAGAAGTGGAAGGTACAAGAAGGAACCAGTTCTAGCCCGCAGTTCCAGTACTTACCACCACCAGTCCCAATCTCCCTGCCAGGGAAACAGCTATACTAACATGAGCCCACTCCAACCCTATTGCATCACCTCATTTGGGTGACTGTAGAAAGGATCAGTGTGGGGAGGGGGGTGCTAGAGGAGTGTGGTTGAACCTTGGGGCAAACAGGAAGGGAGTGAGAACCCAAAAGAAGAGTAAGAGAAAGAGCAGAAGAAATCAAGGAAGAGAGGGGCAAAGAGTGAGGTCACAAAAGCTACCCACACACAGGACCATGACCCCACCCCCACCTCCCCAGGAGGCTCAGGTGACCTTGGGGCCAGTCAAGATATCATAGGCACCTGGGCTGCCTAGAATTTGTCATTGTGAGTCTCAAATGCTCACCCATAATGATATTAAAGATGTATTTTTCTGCTGAAAAAAGTGAATGCTGTATTTCTGAGGCAAGTAGACTTAATAAGCCAAGAGTAAAGAAATATATGAGTTAAGAGTCTAAATGTACACATTGAGTGACCGCCAATCAGAAATGAGATGGCTGGCTGAATCCTTAGCTCTAATTGAATGGGACCAAAAAAGCTTAGAAAAGACTTAGTAAAGCTGCCTCTGAAAAAAAAGCATCAAACAACAACCAATCAAAGTTCTAGGAAGATTTTTTTTAAGGAGTTCACAGCAGAGATAAAAAGAATTTAAGAATGATCTTAAGCAAACATGAGCTATAACGAGGAACAGTCTAAGTCAGAAAATGAGGGAGGTGGGAGGCAGGCCAGCTGGGAGGAATGATTACAACTTACAGATGAGACCCAAAACAGTGGGATGGGGCATCTGAGGGCTCAGTCAGCTAAGGTGGAGCAGGAAATTCGGTCCAAACCAGACAAAATTAAAGGTCTGTCCATGTGTGTGATGTTCCCACATGCAAAGGGGTGGAACATGTTGGAGAAATGACGTAGACGGCCCTAAGGTGCTTGTGGTAAATGCAGATAGAGTTGGGGCTTTGACAGTCTATTATCTTGGAGAGGTCAGGAACGGAGAGCTTGGTTCTTGCCCCTGTTCTGCTATGAACTTGGGAGATCATATGGCACAGGAGGCCGCTCTTGTGAAAGTCAACCCAGGTTACCATATTGCCAGACCCCATGGACATTTGAAGTCTTCATCTTACTTGGCTTTTCAGCAATATTTGACATTCCTGATGCTCCCTCCTTCTTGAAACAAACTCTTCCCTCTAACTCCATAGCACAACACACTTCTGGTTAACCTTCCACCTCTCTGGTAGCTGCTTCTCAATCTCCTTTGCCAACTCCTCCTCTTCTATCCTCAGAGCCTGGCTCTATTCCCCACTTTCTCTTTTGCCCTATCCTACTCTCTCTGAGGATCTTGTACATCCCCTGACTTTACACACCCTCTGAAATTAACCCAGATCTCTCCCTAGAGCTCCAGACTCATAAATTCAACCTCATGCTTGACATCTGTACTCAGAAATCTCTCAAGAATTTCAAAATCCCCGGGGTGCCTGGGTGGCTCAGTCGTTAAGCGTCTGCCTTCGGCTCAGGTCATGGTCCCAGGGTCCTGGGATCCAGCCCCGCATCGGGCTCCCTGCTCGGTGGGAAGCCTGCTTCTCCCTCTCCCACTCCCCCTGCTTATGTTCCCTCTCTCGCTGTGTCTCTCTCGGTCAAATAAATAAATAAAATCTTTAAAAAAAAAAAGAATTTCAAAATCCCCATGCCCAACACTGAACTCTAAATTTCCATCCCCCAAACCATTCCTCCCATAGTAGTCTCTAAATTGTTTTTCAAGCTAAAATCCTGTGTTCCTCCTTCCGCACCCTCCACACCCTGCCCCACCAATTCATATGCAAGTCCTACTGACGCCAACTCCAAAACCCACCTCCATCCCACCCACTTATCTCCATCTCTACAGCCACCTCCCCATGCCCGCCCTGGGCTACGGACCTGCCTTCCTGACTGGTTCCTGGCTTCCCCTCTGACACCATCAGGCAATTCTCTATACAGTTATGTAAAACTTTTAAATGGCTTCCCATTGTTCTGAGAACACATTCTTAATTTTTTTATGGCCCAAAGATCTGCATTACCTACATCCACCTGCTTCTTCACATAACACTCCATCCTACTCACTAGGCTTCAGTTCCTTGAACTTAACAAAGTCTTCCCCTTATTAAGGCTTTGCAGGTCACTCCCTCTTTCAGAATATCCTTCCTCTATCTCTTAGCAAGATGAGCTCCTTCCCATCCTTCACTTTCTGCTCCAAGGCTCCAATCTAAGTTGACCTTCCTCATCATCCCCTCTCACAGTTGCCTGTTCTTTCCCTTCTCAGCATTTACCACAATTCTTAATTATGAAGGTGGCAATTGACTCTTCTGTATCCACACTGGATCAGGACCACTGCTGCATTTACCACTCTAAAATGGTACATATACATGGTATATTTGTCATTAAATGTATCATACTTGTCATAGTAAGTATATCATAGTAGGTGATCAAATTGAATGAAAGAATCAATAAACAGTCATTAGACTGGCCTTTGAAGGGAAACACAGGACCCGGGGCTAAGGAAGAATGGGATAACCCTCCAGACAAAAGAGCTGGGCAAGGCAGCTACAGAGCAATGAGAGATGAGATTACTCAACAAGGAATTCCAAAGTGACAGGAAGCTGTGGGACAGTCAAGACCACAGCGTAGTTGTCAGCCAGAAAGTAGGCCCAAGAGAGGGCTAGAAGGGTAGGAGAGATTCATCAGAAAGGCAAGAACCCACGCCTCTCTGCAGGGATGGGGTGGTGTCTGAGTGGAGAGCAATAGCAGAACACCGTCACTCCTGCCCTACGCTCATGCCCAGTGTGAAATCAAGCCTTGGGAGGGAACCTGGGTTCAGAGAAACTTCCAGATTATGGTGAGGGTCTTCCTTTCTGGGAGTGGGCCAAGTGATGGGGAAGTAGAGATACAGTGGCCCAGATCCTGAGCTCATCTTCTGGTACATTCTGCTCAACTTGCCCCTGGGGAGCTGGATAGCTCCTTCCTTGCCTCTGCCTTCTAGTGGTGGCCGGCCGTCTTCGGCGTTCCTCGGCTTGCAGCTGCAGCACTTCACTCTCTGCCTCTGTCATCTTGTGGCCTTCTCCCCTCATGTGTTGGTGCCTCTGTGTCTCTGCTTCTAAGGACACCAGTCACCTTAATGGAAGATGATGTCATCTTAACATTATATCCGCAACGAGTCTATTTCCCAAAGGGTCACATTCTGAGGTACTGAGGTTAGGACTTCAACATACCTTTCTGCAGGACACAAGTCAAACTGCAAGGATGCATGTGGGAAGGGCATTGTGTCCCTGAGGACTAAAGGGGAGACACAGGTGTCCAAATCCAGGAAACATATACATGAACGCCCACCACAGCCCGGGAGGAGTGGAGGAGGGGGGAAATGAGGAAGAGTGTGTTAGTGGGGACTATGGAGAGAGCACCAATGAGGAAAGAAGGGCAAGGGACAGATGTGGAGAGGCTAGATGCGAACACCTACTTGCAAACTCCCCCTCAATCTCTGGCCAAGCACAGCACAGAAGTGACCATGTTAGCAGGACATAAGAAAAGCACAAAGAGGCTCGGGCTTCCTATGGCAAAGTGAAGGTGACCATGGGCCCCATCCCTGGCTTCTTTCCTTCACAGCTGCCTCCTTCCCTTCTTTCACAGCTCTGGCTGCTGCAGCTTGACTCTCATAATGGGGAAGTTAATGAGACCTTCAGTAAATGGATCCCAGATTCTCTCTCCACCCCAAGTAATTATAAAGCTCAGCAATTTTTTTCCCCTAACTTGCTGCTGATTTTCTAATTACTCTTGCTCCAAATAGGACAGTTAGCATTAAAATGAAACCACGCTGAGGTTGTGGGTTCACTCACATCTGCTTGGCTTATTTCCTTAATTTGACAGCATGGTTTTATGGACAAAGAGCAGCAGGTGATCCCCACATTTTATAATGTGAGGCTTGTGCCCCAAAAACATGGGAAACTGTCAATAGGCATCAAGGTAAAACTCTCCTGTAGGAAAAATTCATCAAGACATACCTACCAGATGGAGTTTAATGAGTCTTAGAATACAGCAACCTCCTCTCTGGAAGGGTACCAGAGAGGGCGTTTTCCTTCACTTCTTCCCAATGAAGGAAGTAGCATGGCCCCAGCAACTTGAAATGACTTTCTGAACATGAAGGAGATTCCTTTCGCAAAAGAGCAGAAGTACAGTAAGAGGGAAGAAGGGGTAGCGGGGGACTGGGACTAGGAGAGGAAAAGAAGGCTCAGGTATAAAGAACAAGTAGGCAGTATCAACTAAGCAGAAATGGTTAGAAAATACTTGGGTCGGTGCAAAAAAAAAAAAGTTGGCATCTCTGCAGGGGCATGTCTGGAGAAATCTTGCCAAGAAGGTCCCACCTTTAAGCCAAACTGCCCTGAAGTTACATTAGGCTGATTAATAGGTGCTGTCCTGTTGCAAAATTCTGTGGTCTCAATTGGGGAAGCAAGAGAAACTTTCCAAGGAGATGTGATTAAAGAGATCAGAGACATTTAATCGGGAAGGAATTCTCGCTGTAAAGTCCTCTGTCCATATATCTAATGTAAAAACACCCTGTGGCGAGTCGATCTCATTTCCTCTTGCCTTCATCTTAGTGCCAGCTGGGGAGGAGGGACTGCTCCCCTGGACGCTGAGCCGATGCTTGCAGGCACCTTGTGTCCCTCTTTCTGTCTTCTCACATTCTCAATTGTCCCCCACCAACACCTCAAGAGTCGGTTAGGAAACAAGAAGCGAGGAGTCTTGGGATTCCTATACTAAAGGGAGGGTGCCTTACGTCCTCTCCCCTACCCTGTAGCCATGCGTGCTTGATTCCTTTTCCCTCCCTGTTCTCTCCACATTCTGCTCCTTGTTTGGAGGTAAAATGAGTATTTGGACTCAGGATTCTATAAGTGAAGAGAGTGAATGTGGACGTGAGACTCTGATAGACCTGGGTTCAAATCGTGACACCATCGACAAGCATGTATCCTTGGTAAAGTTCATTCCTCTCAGTCTCTCAGCCTCATCTTCCTGCCCGGTAAGCTGGAACCAGCAGCTTTCATCTTCAGTTTTACCAGGAGAACCCAACATGTAATTAGTTTCCAGTAAACATCATTAATTCAATAAGAACTTCTTCAGAATCTTGGCTGGCAGGGCGCCTGGGTAGCTCAGATGGTTGAGCATCTGCCTTCGGCTCAGGTCATAATCCCAGGGTCTTGGGATCGAGTCCCGCATCGGGCTCCCTGCTCCTTGGGAGCCTGCTTCTCCCTCTGCCTCTCTCTCTCTCTCTCTGTCTCTCATGAATAAAATAAAATCTTAAAAAAAAAAAAAGAATCTTGGCTGCAAAGGACATTGGGTAATATGGTCACCATCCCCGCAATGGGTGGGGCTCTGTGTTCGTGCAATGGCATCTTCGCTGGTGCCCTGGAATCATCTGTTTCTTTCTTCTCCACATCCCTCTCTCAGTTCTCAAAGAAAGTGCAGGACTGAGCTGGTGTGGCTCAAGGGCTCAGTTCATCTTGCTGCTATACCATCTGGCCTATGACCCACCATTAGTCCTTTTATGTCTCCTGTCTAAAGAAATGTCTTGTATTTTGCCTGCGGAAGACGGTTCCCTAATGAAAGTCAAATAACAATAAAACTTAAGTGTTTTCATCAGACACTTGAGCAGGCATCTGTCCTCCCAGCAGTAAAATATGCTAGGATTTTGGAAACAGCTAAGAAATTTGACACTGGGTTTCACCCACTTAGAGGAGAACTGTGATCATTTCAGTCATTGACTCAGAAGAAAAGTCTTCATGAGGCTACAACCAAGCTGTAGTGGTTCCTGACATGAGCCTTCCCCATGGAAGAAGAAAGAAGAGTGTGCTAGGGGGAAGAAAGGATGGGAAGCCCCTGGAGCCCACCACGCTTAGCTGGCTACCCAGCTAAGGGCAGGCTCCTGGGCATCCACAGCCTTCCTGCTGCCTCTGCTGCAGTCCTAGCCCCAGGATCTGCGGACACTGGGCTCATGGGCACCACCTGCCCCAGAGTAGCATGCATTTGGCCGTCCTGGTCTGCCCTGAACACTAGACTGTGTGCTTACCGGGCAAGAGGGGCTTAAAGTCACAAAGAGAAAAAGAAGTGCTCAGATAGCAGCTCTATCATACAAGTTCAGACGATCAGGAACAGGTGAATCATACCCAAAGTCCCTGAAAAAACATGCAAATGAGATAATGAAGCTGTCCTCCAGTTTCTATGGACTTGGAAAATGGAAGGCACTATGGTTAGATCTGGAACCTGACTGTCCTAGGTTCAAATCATGGTACAGCCCCCGGTCAACTGTGTGGTTTGAGGAAAGTCATTTCAGCACGTTGAGTCTCATTTCCTAGAATAAAAAGTTAGATGTAGGGGTAGAGGTAGGGGAAGAGGGGGATGAGTATTTTTCTTTCAGAGCTGATGGAGGGAGTAAAGTAAAGAAACCAGCTACAATGTAGCAGGTGCTCAATAAACAACCACCGGAAAGCAATACCCAGAGCCTATGGAACTGCAAGGCCCCCATTCTCTAAGGAAGAAGAAACAGAGCCTGATCATCCCTAGTGACAATGATCAAGGCAGAGGTCACTCGCAGCTCCCCAGGCACACCAAAATTGGGCAAAGTTCAACAGACAACGTACTCAACGTACATTGTTTCCTTCAAGAACTCTGAAAAAGACTCTTGTAAAGATGGAGAACTGAAGCTTGGGTAATAGCAACCAGGTAAAATCATCCCCAAGACAGTTCCATTTCACCCGCAGGAAGGCCTCCCTGGATGCCGCCAGGAGGATCTTCAGTGTGTTTGGTATCAATTCGGTACCAGAGGATTCCTATGAAGCAGGAGTAGGCACATGTATCACATTTGTGGATGACACAAAGCTAAGAGGGCTTTATGATAATTGGATTATAGAATTAAGATTCAAAAATATCTCCCTTAAATTATGAACTCAAAAGAAACAAGTGGAAATATAATCGTCAAATTGCTCCCCTGGGCTCACCCCGGTAGCTGGGGGTGTGGCCCTCCTGTTAAGTGCAGTGACAGCCCTGGTTTAAGGGGGAGATAAAAACAGGAAGTATGAAGGGAAGAGAAAGAAGACTACTCCAAATGCAAACAATCCCGCCCACCTGTAGAAGTCAGAGGCCACATTACAGTGGCCAGCAGCGGTGGTTTGCAGGGTGGATGGCTTCGGATGCGTAGGCAGCTCCCTTGCCTTCCTCTGGTGATTAAAAGCCTACCCAGCCCTCTGCATTTTGCTTCAAGAGCACAATCTACTATCTGTTCAGAAGCAGGCGACCACTTCAGCAACTGAAGCTAACTCTGGGGCTCGACTGAGCCAAAGACAAGGTCAGTTGGAGCCCCAGCCTCACATTCGAGCTGCCTTCTTCGTGGGAAGGGTTTTACATTTACTCTTCCATGATCCATTTACTCCATTTCTGCTGGCAGGAGGAAATAAAGCTCACTTCGTGAGCCTCCAGCACAGGAACCCCCCCAGTGGTTTCTTCCCAGGCAGTGTATTTGTGCCCATCAGAGCCACTTCTCAGGCTTAATCTTCTCCCTTTGGAAACCGCGTTGGCAAAATAGCTAATGCACATCAATTCTATTTTGCTTCATTCTCTATCTTCTGTTACTTTAAATACTAGAATTTATTAGATGCTGCTAAATCTTAAACTGACTGGGCCTTTTTCTGGCCAAATATTCGATACGCAATAAAATCGAATTGGACACATTTAAAGTTAATGGCTTCTCACTTCTTTCCAAACAATGTCGAGGCACCAGCAAGCAGAGCAACCTCCCCACTCCCTTGATAACCTTCTGTTTGTGGGGAAGGTTTGTGCTGCTACACAGCCTCTCCCCTCCCAGGACTGGCTCCATGTGAGAACAGAAGGAATTAGGGAACTGTGCAGGGCATTTTTATGACATCATGAGGTAGGCTTCAGAGCAGGGATAGATTTAAAAATGTTCCCCCCTTGTGGTTTTTGACCCCAAACCAGAACAGTAAGGGTGATTTTTATAGGTTACCTGGGAGTATTTGAGAATAATTTTATTTCCTTTCATAGAAATAAAATGATTTTCAAGAAATTCTACCAGTGTCTGAAAGTCAAGCCCATGCTTACCTACAAAAATATTGCTCTAAACCCTGCCACATGCATTTGCTTATCTGACTTGGATTTGCCTTCAGAGCATTTCAAGGATTAATTAATGTGAGAATTTTAGGATTCAGAACTGAATGAGATGCGGCCCTGAGACAATGAGATCATTTCTTAACACCCAGTCCCATGTTCTTTCCCCTCTTCTTTAGTAATTTATTTCAGACTATAAGAAATTCCCTGTGTTTTATATCAGCATAAACTCATAAAGTTTGTTTTTAAAATAAAAGCATATTTTCATATGGGATTCTGAGGGGCTTGGCATAGTATGGGCTTTTAGGATTGTATTTTAGACCTGAAAGTGTTGAAAAATCAGATTTTCCCATCTTCTGCCCACAGTGGTAATGCATATTTAATTAGCATTCAAAGCTTGTCTATTTGCTTTTGTTAAATTCTTAGGGAGCCTTAGGTATCACCAAAAGCAACTCAACCTGTGGCCCAGGTTCCCCTTCCCAGACCATGCAGATTGTTCCCAAACTAGCCTTCTAGAACTATTCTCTGCCCAGAGAAGTCCTAGGAGGGCCAAAAGCAGGAGCTCAAGGCTACCTCAGGGGTCCACTCTCATCTCCTTAGGCCCTGCTGTTCCCATCACTTCCAGGGATCCTGGCTGCCTGGCCCTGGCCACTCTCCTTAGACTGGGGCCACAGCTCTCCCAGACTCGCAGGCCTGCTGGCATCCTGCTGTCTGCTTGTCTGCCCAATAATGGTACTGGCTTCTTTATACTGAAGCCATCCATCCCTGCCAGTCACTGTCCCTCCTTAGGCCCTTAGCATCTGCTAACCTTTTCCTAACCCCTGACCCCTGCCTTCCACTGATACCAGACACAGTGACCAAGAAGCCCTGATTTTTTTGATGTGGTTTTGTCTTAATGCACATATTTAAGTGCATCATCAGGATGAGGGCTGAATTCTAAAGGGCAGTAGAGATGCCAGGAGCTTCTCTGGTGCCTGTCCAAGTGAGCAGGAAGCCCAGCAATGAGCCATGTCTCACTGAAAATGCAAAGGGCAAACTCCAAATTTGGAGGAACAAAGGCCCCAGAAAATTGGGGCAGGGATCAGTTATGGAAGTCAAAGTTCATAACTGACAAGAGATTTAATCTAAATTTAGAATGTGTGGGGTCCAGAGGAGGAGGGTCCCGGGGAGGTGAGTGGGGGAGGGGAAGGAATGGCTGCAATACCAGAGTGAGTCCATAGTCTGTTTCCAGGCCTAGTTGAGAGTGAGGTGAGTGAGCCGTGCTGTGCTCAAGGCCCGAGAAGGCAGACATTCGCACCCACACTAAACAATCTGATACACCAGAATCCGTATTTAGCAACACTAATTCCAGCAATGCTGAATAATTTCACTGATATTTTGTTGGAGACTGAAACCTTTGATTTTAATTAGATTAATTTCACTAGGTTTACTACATTTTTAATGTATCTTTATTATGCCTTGGGGTCACTTCCCCCAAAGGAACTATTCCAGTTCTATAATTAAAACAAGAATCAACATTTTGAATTTAAAATACGGATTTTTCAGATTTCACTTTTCCGGATCAAAGTTATACCATAAGAACGTGCCAGCTTAGAGACTTCAACTACCAGTCTATGAATGTGTTGCATGGCAATGTTTCCTTCTCACCTGCATGATATATAACTAGCTCTTAGTGACCAACACTGGGAAATGTCTTGGCCTGTGGATTCTTGGTAAAGACTCCAATGTCTCTTGTGGTGAATGTGAGCAGGTTGCCTCAGCCCTGGCGACAGAGCACATGCAGGTGAAGTGGCTGCTTTCCTGGCACTCAGGAGGTGAAAGCTGTCGCTGGATTCTGCTACCTCGGCCCCATGCTGACAAACAACAGACTAATAGGCAAGGAACTAGACAACTCTATCTAGGAACCCAGCATGTCTCTTGGCAAGATGGCAGGTAGGTTCTGGTTTCCAAATAACAAAGTTTGGTCAGAGCCAGAGGCCCAACGTCCCCCCGCCTAGATGGACTCTCATGGTTTCCCAGCTCCTCTCAAGTCAGCCTTTCCTTCAACAGTCTATGTGCCATGAGCTGAGCTGGGCATGGGCAGGGGGTCCCAGAAGAAACTCATGTGGTGATCTAGTCCTGCTGCCAAAGGCGGGTCTTTCACCAAGTTTCCATTAAGGGTCAGGTACATGTGAGGCACCATGGGAAACATCGTTACTCTCATTTTAGAGTCAAGGAAACTGCACTGATACTCCAAAAGATGAAGTGACGTGCCCCAAACCATACCGCTGGCAGAGCAGAATCTATTTTGAACTCAGGTCTGTTCAAAAACCCCCAGCATGCTGTCACTGCCCTGTCAGGAGCAGAGGTCTCCTGCAGACCCCTGCCCTTCCAACTCGGTACCACACCTACAACATGTCGACCAAGGCTGCTTACATCCAGCACCACGGGTCCAGAACATATGCCTCGTCCCTCGAATCGGAACACCCCCAGGCCCCAGACTCTGCACCCTGCCCACCACCCAGCCTGGCCATCCCTGCCCAGCCATAGCCCAGGGACCCAAAAGAACATCATCGAAACGAATCCCCCCGCTACTCATATAAACTGTTTTTATATGAACTCATGGTGATACACTTTCCCCCCTCATCTTGGATGTGTCTAAAGAGCCACAAACATCTCAATGCTTATGAAAATGAAATTATCCAGATATCTTTGCAGATGTTACAAATGGCTGGCCAGTACAGCATAAATGCAAAGAACATCTCCTCCTCTCCCCACATGGGAGTATTTGCAAATGAGACCAGGAAAAACGACCAAATGCACACTGATGAAGGTGACTTTTATTTATCGTTATGGTTAGAACTTCCATTTTTAAAAAATCTTAAAATTCAAAATTCGACATTTTTTTCAGTGGTGGTCAAAGATTACTATTTGGTGGTTATTACACTGTTATTAATTTGGGACAAAAACCAAGGAGGTGCGGTGAAGTATGGAGGATGATTACTTTCATATCCCATCAGGGTCAGGGAAGAGGAGCGGCTTGCTCACTTCTATTTGGAGGAGGGGAGGAGGTGGTGTGAGGAGGGGAATGGGAAGGCAGCTGGAGGCACTGAGCTTCATGGAGGAGAGGAAACCCCGGCTGATCATGAACCCTGGAGACAAATGGCCTGGCAGAGATGGAGGAAGACAGCAGTTAGAGAACGCCTTAACCAAGAACACAGGATTGGGAATGGGCCAGGCTCCTCTAAGGACTGACTCATAAATAGTTTTGACAAGAGTTGAATAGTGGTGGGGGGAAAGGAGTAAGGGGCCAGATTCTGGAGGTCCTTGAGTGCCAGGCTGAGTCCATGAAGCCTGGACTCTTAATCTTTGAAGTAAAAGACAGCATTGGAATTGTTCAAAGAGGGGTGTGACACAATGGAAGGAGAGATTTAGGGAGATTACCCATGAGGTAACCAGAAGGATAAACTGCAAGGTAAATTGTTCATGTGTACACCTATCATATTTTTACCCTGCCCGCTTCCACAGAGAAGCTGAGGGCTCCAAAGCTGTTGCAGTGCAGGGGTTAGGAGACGGACATATCTATCCCTTCTGTATCCAGATGTTTCCTGCTGAGGGTAGGAGTTACGGAAGAGCCAACGAAAGCCTGGAGCCAGCCAGGGCCTCACACCCTTCCCACCAGTAGCTGGTTCATCTCGGCTGTCATCTGGCCAACAGACAAGACCTGCTGAAGCTGCTTCCCACCCAACCCACACTCTGCCCTCCTGTCTCTGCTCTTGGCCGCCTGCCGCTCCCTCCAATTCCTGGATGAAGTCACACCACTCCAGTCCTGTGGCTGCGTCCTTGAGCCTCCCACCGACCTGGGTTTTGGCTTGCCTGCTCACAATCTGCCATGGCATAAACCAGCTTCCCAGCAGCAGCCGCTGCCCCTGCAGGCCCCACAGTTCAGCAGAGGGGAGGACCTCTCCAGGGCCAGCGCTGCCGTGGCAGGAGGAGGGGTGCTGCTTGGGAAGGACCCGTGGGGGGCCATGGGTCCTAAATGGGAAAGGGAGGGGAGATGAGAAAATCCTTGGCCTTGAAAATCCTCCTGGTTCTTCAGGTTTTATCTCTTGTCCCTCAGATGCTGTTCCTAGGACTGAGTCTCAGGCCACATGTTCAAGTAGGCAAGATACGTATATAATCTCTTCATCTCCTTTACCTTTCTAAAACAGAATTTCAATACAGCCCCCTGGGGGACAGAAACAATCTTAGTTATAATGGAGCCCCTCCTGAGCAGGGTCGTGGGGTTTCCTTACACAATGCTAAGGTAATGGTGGGAGAAATCTTTCTGTATCCTTGCTGGCATCTGCTAAGCTGTCCTCATGCCATCTGGTCTTGGGTCATTTGTTCATGCAGGTTGCTTCAGGTTACCTCTCATTCCTGACCCCGAGACCTCCTCAGGTCCAGCTCTATCTCAACTCTTGTCATGCCCCTTCTATCCCAGACCACACAAGGCTGAGAGACGCTCCATGAAGCTAAGTTCCCAGCTCCAGGGAACACCAGGAAGCCATTTCTCCTCTGGGGTCTGGCTGCCTCAGGAGGGTTCTGACAAGGCATGGGGGACAAGTTCCCTCTGCTTTGTACTCCCCAAACCTCTCTGGGGGGTTATTGTTCCCTCTTTGGGCCACACCTTTCTCAGGGGCTATGTCAGCTAGTCCCCTGGAAGCAGACCCTGAGGTGAAGTTAGGAGTTTGAGAGGCTTGTTGGGGTTGGAGTATGAACACCTATGAAAGATAAAGGGGGAGGAAGCAGGATGGGGCAGGAGAGCCTCCACTGCCATGAAGATCTAGGGTCCCCGCCCAGCAGAGCTCCAAAGCAAAGACTGCCCATCAGAGGGGCCTCGTAATGGGCACAAATGACCAAGCCCTGGTTCCCCATCTCAGTCCTGGTTCACTAAAGCCACCCAGGAAGAGTGCGGGCTCAACTTGAATGCTATGGGGAGACCTAAAGGCGCTGCAGCTGGGCTTCCAGTGGACTGTGCTCCTCCCAGCTGAATAGCATACTCCTGGCAGAAGGGAGAGCCCAATGGCGCACCTCTGTGGCTCCACAGGGGAACCCCACACCTGCATGCTCTCCCTCAGCCCCCACCTCACCCAGGACAGGGGATCTCAGTTCTGCCTTGGGTTGGAGAAGCTTGCTATAATACCTCTAGCCTCCTAGAGTTCTTTCTGGGCCCCACTGAGGACTATACTTTTGAAACTTAAAAACCAGAAATGGATCTTGTTTTCTCTTTTTACATTATGAAACCTTTCTCCTTAAAAATAAACTTGGCATAGCCTAGCTTGACTGGGAAGAGGTCATGGGGACAAGGGACACATGGGAGAGCCAGGGAACACCCCCAGTTAAGTTTTGAAATGTCATCTCACCACATGTCCCCTCTTAATGCATTTGCATACCCACTACAGAAATTAACTTCTCACCTCCCTCCCCTCCACAAAGGAAGTAACTCTGTCTCCATTTCAGCAAATGCCTCAGGCAAACCATGTCCTGGCTGTGGAGCAATATGGCCCCCATGATCTCCCCAGATTATCAGGCAAGCTGAGATACAGATGAAGCTCTCTCCCACCTCCACGTGGGTGGTGTGGTGTTCTTCCAGGAGCTTCTATCCTCCCAGCACTGGCCCCATCCTCAGGTGATCAATAAAAGAGAAATAGCTAAGGATTATATAGTGCCTACCACATGTCAGGCACTGTTCAAAGCACTGTTATGACTCATTTAAGCCCCATAGTAACCCCATGAGACAAATACTACCATTGTCCCCATTTTACAGATGAAGAGACTAAAGCACAGAGAGGTCAAGTAACTTGCCTGAGGTCATACAGCCACTTAGTGGCAGGACCAAGATTCACATCCAGGTAGCCTGTCTGATCCAAGGATTGGAGTGCCAAATCTCTATAGTTAGCTGCGTCACTATCAAGAGCTAAACTTACAAAGGGGCAGTAACATGGAGTAAAAGGAACCGAGCCCCACACACAGATGCCAGCAAGCAGAAGACAGGAGCATGGAGTCACAGCTTTCAGAGACCCGAGAAAGACAACTCCCTCAGTTTATAGATGGAGACCTGGGGGACCAGAGAGGCTAGGTAATGCAGCCAGTGATACAGAAAGCCTGCATGCAAACCCATCTCCTCTGACCTCCAGGCTACAAGCCATCATCATTACCAGGGAAAAAAAAAAAATCACTCAAAGTCCACGTCCTGGAGGGGACAGCTGGGCCCTTCTGTGGTAGGACTTGGCACAGCTTGGCCCAGACTTCCTTGGTAGTCACATTATGACTTGGAATAGCAGACAGGCATATAACGGGCTACAGAAAACAGTAAAGAAGCAGCGTCATTATGAATGGGGCAGTCTCCTATCTTTCCAGGAGAGAGCTGAGCCCCCACTCAGTATTTATGATGAGAAGTCATTTACACAATCTATTTTATGTGCAGCACGTCCCCCAGCCAAGGATGTTACCTTTCAAAGAAAGTAATTTATCACTTCAACAGATATTTATTGAGTATTTACTATGTGCAAGGTACTAGACAAACTGGCAGGGATGAAAAAGACAGGATGTCATTTGAGGGGCTTACGCTCTAATGCAGAGGACGTGGCATGTAGGCAAATCATCATGATAAAGTAGAAGAGTGGCCTCCATGCTCTGACCTAATGATCACAGTAAGGAATATTGGAGAGTTTACAGAGCATTTATGTGTAATGTACCAGGAACACCAGTCCATTCCCCTCCTCCTTACCCAGCAACAAACTCCTTTTCATGCTGCTCAAAGGTCCACTTCTTTGACTGCCTAGCTCGTTCCCAAACAGACTCCTTTTTTCCTTCCTTCCTCCTTTCTTCTCTCCTTCTATTCCTTCCTCTTTTCTGCTTTCCTCCCCCATTTCCTTAAGAACAGAGAATATTTTTCAAGCAGTTCCTAGGCTAAGCAAGGTACAAGGACACTCCACCGTGCTGTGACACATGGGTCCAAGAAACAGAACTGTGCACAATATTCTCCGACTAGACAATACTATGACATGCCCCCAGGACTGCGAGGGCCGCAAGGGCCAACCACAGGCTGACTCAGCCTGCCGCGGACACAGCCCCATGGCACCCCTTGGCGAGCTGTGGCCAGTGCCCAGACTCTCTGTTCCTCCCCATCTCTGTGCTTGCCCCCTCCTAGGGGCCCCTCTGCCCCCTGAACCACTCAGCAACCCACTCCTGGCATCTCACTAACTGCCCACATGGCCCAGCTAGGACTAGCTCTGAACAGAGATCCACCCACCATGCACCCTGCCCAATCCAAGCTGTCTGCAGCCTTGTTCAGCTACAGACCAAGACCCCGTTCTCCCCACCATCCTCCTTTGCTGCTCAGTGCAGCTGGGGAAAGGCCAAGCCCGAGTGAGAAAGGCCCAGAGTAAGGATGCATGGAGTCCTCAGAGAGGTTCCCAGCCAAGCCTACTTGGACTTGGAACCAGCTTCCTGGGCTCAAACCCCAGTTCCAACCCTTATAGGTGAGTGCTCTGGGTGAGTTACAGAATCTCTCTAAGCCTGGACCTTGTCCTCCGGAACACGGAGGCAGCAATAATAGCTCTAGAGTTGTTGAGAGGAAAAGTGAGATACTGCCCACAAGGGAAAAGCACTTTGTAAACTAGAAAGTGCCATTGTGTGTGTACTTGAGATATTCACTCACAGCAATAATAATAGCTATTATTATTACCTGTAATATTATATATTGAGACGTTAGAGCTCAAAGGTAAAGACTTGAGTTCTAGAGCCAAGTGGGCTAGGGTTCAAATCCTAGCTTTGCCACGTACTAGCTGTGCAACATTGGCCAAGTTAAAGAACTTCTCTGTGCCTTAGTTTAGTTTCTTCATCCATAGTATTTTGGGAAACGTAAATAAGTTAATCCACTAAAAACACTGAGTGCCAGGCACAGAGTGAGCATTCCATAAATGCCAGCTATGACTACTATAAGATTCAAAAGATCAGTGTATTATTGTCTTAGTTTGGGCTGCTCTGAGTATCATAGACTGTGTGGCTTATAAATGGAAATTTCTCTCTCTCAGTTCTGGATGCTGGAAGTCTAAGGTCCCCTCCCTCCCATGGCAGAGAGCCCAGAGCTCTCTGGGGTCTCTTTTATAACTGGTCCCACTACTGAGGGCTCTAGCCTTATGACCCGATCACCTCCTGGTAGCCCCACCTCCAAATATTATCACATTGGGGGTTAAGATTTCAACATATAGATTTGGGAGAACACATTCAGTCCATAATAATTATATTCTTCAGTCTTCCTTCTGTTATGCTACATATGAGTACAGTAACTAATACTTGAGAGTTTACCACATGCTTATTTTCTGAAAGTGCTAAGGGACCCCAAAGCAAGTGATCACTTCCTACCCAGGGAAATTAATGGAGAAGGTGACACCCTGTGCCCTGAAAAGGGAGTAAGATTTGGACTGATGAGTGGAAGGCAGAGAGACCATGTGAGTGAGGCATGGAGGGGTCCTGCCTACAGGACACGTGCTGGGAACCCTCACTGTGGGGTTGGGCAGCAGCAGAGTTCTCCATCTGTAATGTGTAACAGCACGCCAGGGGAGCTTATCAAAATACAGCTACCCACGTCCCACTCTGACAGGTTCTGAATCAGTGGTCTTGGATGAAACCTGGCATTAATGATTTTTAACAGTCCCCAAGTGAAATTAATGTGCAGCTAGGTTTAAAAGATCTCCAGGCCAGCTAAACTTAGCCGCATCAGAATCACCTGGAGAGCTTGGTAAACCACCACCCATCAGTGGGCCCCATCCCTGGAATTCCCAATTCAGCAAGTCCAGGTGGGGCCTAGAAATTTACATTTCCAGCAAGTTCCCAGGTGATGTGGATGTTGGTGGTTGGGGACCGCACTTAGAACCCCAGGCAAGCACATAAGATGCACAAAAACCAGCATGAGACAAAGTCATTCAGTTGGCTCATGGGAATCGGCAAGGCCCCTCCACAGAATCTTCAAACTTATTCTGTTGGCATTGGGATGTTGGGGTGAAACATGCTCAAAGCTGTGTATTAGAAAAATAAGCCTGGTGGCAAAATGAAGGAGGGATTAGAGGGAGGAGACTGAAGACAAAGAAACCAGTCTGAGGGTTTGTAACATCAGGTAGCCTAGATGGGGAAGTGCAGCCTGAAGTAGGGCCAGCAGGTGACTGCCAGCAACATGGCTGAGGTCAGCTCCAGAAGACAGAGCAGCCGTGAGCTGGGAAAGGAGAGGAGAGAGAAGGGCTGCCATGTCTCCCAGGTCTCGAGCCTGAGACATGAGCACTGGGGGTCAGGGGCAGATCCCAGATGAGAGAGGACAGTCTGGCTTTGGACATCTATATATCTGGGGACAGAGATGGTCCACAGGCTGTTGGGATCAAGAGTTTAGCCTGAGGATTGAAGACACTGCCTCAAGGAAGGGATCACAAAAGCAGAGATTGAGTCCAAGGACAGATCCTGGGAACACCCAGCCCAGACACCTAGGAGAAAGGGAACAGAATGAAAGCCAAAAACCCTGTTATGGGGAACAAGGTGGTCAATAGCATGAAATGCTACAGGCCATTGCAGTGATAACCGGAAAAACACTTAAAAAAACAAAAACAACAACAAAAAAAACCCCACAAAATCCAACCTAGTAAAGGAAACTGCCAGGGAGAAAGAACGCACTCCAGTGTCCGAGGCTGCCTGTGCTAACACAGGAGACAGCCTACACCCCTGCAGGGAGTGTGAGGGTGGGGCCCCTGACTTCCTAGTCAGCTCAGGAACCAACAGCACGGCCCCTGGGGGCCTTGTTCTCACTCCCAAGCAGCCTGCCCTCCACCCCCAAGGGACACGGATGTGTGGACAGAGGTACGGACCCCTGGGCCTGGCATTAATGTTTCCTGTCATCACTAAGCTCAGACACTGGCAGCGGCTCATCTCACCAAATGCCTGTGCCCTAAGGAGCACATTTTCTATAAAGGCCTGGCCAGGGGACAGAACAGGGGGAAGCAGATGGCGTGTGGCGGGGCACTTGCCTGTGATCACAGGTCTCATGTGTGCCTCTGTGACTGCAGACAGATGAGGGCACATACCAAAAGGCTTGAGGGACTGCATTGTCTCCCACATGCGCAGCTCACTCAGGCCCCGGAACTCGCTCAGGCAGGAGCGGCAGGACCAGCAGGACAGCCAGGGGTGGGGGGCATGGGTGCATGTGAGGTGGGTGTTGATGGGGGCCAGGACACCACAGAAATAACATCAGAGGCTTTCTGAACAACCATATGTTTCAGGATTTCTTTTCCTTTAGTGCCCGCGGTTCTGAGTCACGCCGCTTCGAAGAATGAAGAGGTAAACCAGATGAAGAGGGGTGGGCGACAAAGTTTATTGAGCAATTGTACAAAGCCCCCGAAGAGGGAGGGGACCTGAGTGGGTTGCCCTTGGAGTTTGTAAGTCCAGGGTTTTTATGAGAATGACAGCGGGCTGTTTTAATCTGATTAACCCTCCATACCCCTATCAACCAATCAGGTTTTTGTCCACACACTCATCTACCTATCAGGTGGTTGTTCATGTGGGAAAGGGTGGAGGGCTCCTTCCAGGGTGGTGTTTCATAGCCTCAGGGATCAAGAGGGCAGCGGCTGCCACAGCCCTAAGGCACGCTGGCCAGCCCTCTGCCACCTGATTAAGCTCTTTGTTTAAATATCCCACTGGCTGTTGAGCTGGCCCCCGGGCCTGGGTTAGGTCGCCCAAGGCCATTCCCTTCCTTTCTGTCACATGCAAGGTGTAAGTCCTCCCAGTAGGAAGACTTAAAGCTGGGGCGTAGTAAAGTGTGAATAACAGGATGGGGTCTTTTTCCTTTTAAGGGTAGTTTCCTCTTAGGACGGGGCGGGGGGGGGGGGGGGGGGCCTTGCCCCTGCCTGCCTTTCTTCTATCCTCCATTACATAGACCACTAAGATTAACTGACACTGCAAGGACAGCCAAGAGAGAGCCATAGAATTCTCCATCCCTTCCACCCTGAAACACAAGTGGAGACCTTGCCTCTCAAAGAAAATGTCAGGCCCCTGCTTACACTCAGTGGGTGGGATATTGCTCCATCAGAAGCTTTGTTCTCATCACGTTGGCCTCACAGTCCTCCATAATAACCCATATGTTCCAGTTTCGCTTATTAGGAAAGAAAGAAACATAGATAAGATTGCAGAGAGCAAAGTCAATCCCACTCCTTTGCAGATTTGGCCTGTGTCAAACCTTTCGGATAACAGGAGCAGGTAAACTTGCCTAAGCTTCCCAAGCACGATGTAGTTCCATTGCCAAGCCTTTCAGCTTGCATCCCTGGGGGAAGAGCTGGAATTGACCCATCAGATAACATTACTTTGAATTGCTGAGCTGGTAGGGATCCCTGGCTCCTTCCCTGGGGCTGAGGGAGGGGTGGGTTCTAACAAGCTTTGCATTCAGATTCATTTGCTGGGTACTCAAAGCTCTGTAACTTGTCTCCGTGGAGTTTTCCAACTGGATTCTTTTTTTTTTTTAAGATTTTATTTATTTATTTGAGAGAGAGAATGAGATAGAGAGCATGAGAGGGGAGAGGGTCAGAGGGAAAAGCAGACTCCCTGCCGAGCAGGGAGCCCGATGCAGGACCCGATCCCGGGACTCCAGAATCATGACCTGAGCCGAAGGCAGTCGCTTAACCAACTGAGCCACCCAGGCGCCCTCCAACTGGATTCTTGATACTTCAAATGGATACTTGATACTTGGCATTATGAATAAAGAAATAATTGGTTTTCATGCAAACTGGAGATTTCTAGAACATCTTATATAAGGTGTCTGGACAGCAGATTCTTTACTAAAGAAATCATGTTAAGACAGATAATGTTCTTAGGAAGGGGTTCAGGGATGGTGGCAAGAGTCATTCTTAAGTACCAAGTCTTATGCTGGTAGCATGGCTATCTGGATCCCTTGGGGAAGGATTCTGAGCTGTCCCTTCTGAGCAGGAACACAGGAAAGAGGAGTAGCCCAGAAGCTCTTTTTTGCCACCCCAACTGCTTCATGTACAAAGAGGAAAGTGAGCCCAGAAGGGTAAGTGGCTGACCCAGCCACTTGGTGTTTCTATGAACTATCAGAAGTTTTCTGCTGCCCTACATGTCCTGTAAGTTGTCATTGTGCAAATCCCTCCACCAAGAGCTCCTGCAAAGTTGAGAAGATAAAGCACTGCCATGGAAAGCTAAATGGCAGGCCCAGGAGCTGCTGTAGGTACTGAAGTAGTAGGTGGACATCTGTAGAGCCCACCAGCCTGCAGTGAGTCCAGGGAAGACTCCAAGCTGGCGGACGGGAGGGGAGAGGAGGGGTGGCCAGAGAAGAGTGTGTCTGTCCTGCACGCACTTGAGTGCTCTTCCCCCTCTCCTGTTACAGCACCCTCTCACCTCCACCTATGTGGTTTGGATAGTGCTGCCCTTCAGTCACAAGCTGGCTCCTGACCCAGGATTAACCAGGTCAAGGGTTTCACAACCCTGGCTACAATGACCAGCACAGAAATGAGCACATGGCCTATCCTAGACCAATGAGCACCAAAGCCTGAGTCTTGCAGAGGAATTAGGCAGAAGTTCCCTTTCTGCGGGGATTATAGAGCAGAGTGAGAGAGGCTGGAGTGACTGGTGGCTCGTGCCTCCACACGCTAGGAGTCCAACCAAGAGGAAAGCAAAGTCAAAAGAGTTAGAGATGCAAATTTCTGATTTGGGGGAGAACCAGCATTGGGCCATGCTTAACACGAACTCTACCATTAAATTTTTAGTTACACGAGCCAGTAAATTCTCCTTTGGTTATTAAGACAGGTTGATAGCATTTTTGACACTTGCACAAAAAGCATTCTGATCTTTATACCCAGAAAGAGCGTAATTTTGGGCTTAAAGCTCAAGCATCCTCAACTCAAACTACGGTACTCTGCATCGTTGTGAAAGTAGAATGCAATGACCTGTATGTACACCCAGCATGGTCTCTGGCACATGGTAGGTGCTTGAGAAATCCTGGACCAGGTGCTGTCCTGAGCCCAGGAGTAGAGCTGAAGAAGATACCACCCCTGCTCTGGGGCATAGTCCCACAGGGGAGATAGACAATCAGCTGCAAAGAAATGGGACATCATGTGATAGGAGCACCAATAGAGATGTGATCAGGGTGCCAGAGGAGCAGGAAGGAGTGGAGGAAGCACCTCATGGCTCAGAGGGGAGGAAGAACCTCAAGGAGGAGAACACTTGCTTGAGTAAATGGAACTGAATGTCGTTGGTCTGTCTCTATCTATGAAATGATACGTTTAAAGATCTCATCAGTTGGCAAGGTAGGAGGAGATAGAGGAATGACTCCCAGTTATTGAGCATCCACTACGTACCATGTACTGTGTACCAGATTTCTCTCATTCCACTCTCTCAGTAACCTGATAAAGTGACCATGAACATTGCCGTTTTACACACAGAGGAATCAGGTATCAGAAAGGTTTGCATTCCCAAAACAGAAAAATCCAGAGGAAGGTGTAGCTTCAGGAATGGCTTGATTCAGGGACTTAACATTGTGAGGACCTGGTTTCTTTCCATTCCTCACTTCTTCCTTCCATGGTGGCTTCAGAACCTTCATCCTGGGCGTTCAAGTGAGCTACAGGCTCACATTATGCTTTCTGCCTGAAGTAACTACTGAGAAACATACCTCTACCCCAGCAGCCCCAAGTATTGTACATTATTGGCTCTGATTGAATCACATGCTCCCTGAACCAAGGAATATGATGCTTTGCGTGCCCGAGATGAGTCAAAAGTTGACTCCTAGAACCGAGAGAGGACGCACCTCCCCCCACTGCATATGGATGGAGGGTGGAGTTGACAGTGGATCCTCAGGAGGAAGTTAAGATAGTAGGTGGCACAAACAATGAGGTCCAGGACAAGAATCTTTCCCTCCTATCTTCTTCAACAGGCTTGACTTTAAGAACACAATTCATGCAAACAGGTGGCCTTGGGAATAGTTAGTGGCTCATAATTTATAGTAGTAAAGTAGCAAGTTACACTGCCTTTGGGTTCTCCCAAAAAAGAATATGGATATAGTGGCACATAAGACACAGACTGTAACTATATCTCTACTTAACTCCAGTCTCTAACATCCTGGTTAGCATCCTTGTCCCTCAGCTCTAAAGTTGCATGCACACAGTGGAGCCCAGCATAATGGTCCTCAACCTATCTATATGGCAGAATCACTGGTGGGCTTATGCGTGCACACGTGCACACGCATACACACACACACACACACACAGGTAGAACACAGGAGCACCAAGGCACACATCATGTTTGCAAATTCATAAGTGACTCATTGGCTCCCATTTATTCTGGACAAAGGATGAGAAGCAAAGAAAAGTGATGACAGTTTGATAGTTATGAATGAAGGCACAGCATTTAGTTGGAACAGTCATTTGTTGTTAGAGTTAGGGGCTGCCTGTCTCTGTCTTCACTTCATCCTCCCTTCATGGAATTCCCTCTGTATGTTCTTCCAGAGACATGTTCTTTGATCTTAGCATCTATACAAAAAGCTTCAGCTCCCCAGCAAACAAAACCAGACTCCTGATGGAATCCACTGGGTGGTATGGATGCTCCAAGCATTGCTCACCTGCCTCATTTACCTGGGGACACCAGTCCCAAAGCAAATTGCTGTTGAAGGAACTACCACCAACAGTAACAAGATCACCATACATGTAGCCATTGTGCTATATTTTAGAAAATCTGTTTTCCTGAGAAGTTTTATTTATTTTACACCAACACCATGAGGTGGGGATAATAGGAAAATTATCCCCTCAATATGTCCCCTCAGAATTTAGGATTGGGAAATCATTTCTCTCTCCTCCTGATCCTTTATTAGACAGTGAAAATCAGATCTCCTAGGTATTTCCATTTATGCTTTAGCTTAGTTTCCAAATCTCCAGGACTAATTTAGCACTTAGTTTTTTGTAGCCAAATTAGATTAGGGTTTTGATATGATTCTTTTTCCCCATCCGCAGTGTAGTGTCTGATCTTTTGTTTTCAGTAGTCTTATTTCATATGTACTCTTTGTTATAACCTAAAAAAAAAAATCTTCTTGGGAAATAAATAATGTAAACATTATAAATAAATGGAGGTACATGATGCTTTATTTTTCCTATATTCTCCAGCCAGAGAAGACCTGCGCTTTAACTTGGTTCCACACCCTCCCTACTGCCTCTGCTAATTTGTCTGTAACTCTTGAGCCCTCCGCCCTGCACAGAGCCTCACAAAGCTTTTGCTGACTTGCTTTCTTCCCTTTTACCAGCTCCTTTCCCTTTCTTCCCCTGTCCAACTTGTGAGGTAAACTTTGCTTGAGGAAAACCCTGACCAAACACCTCCTTTCCCTCCGCATCCTAGAAGAGCCTCAGATCAAACAGAACAATTAACTCAGCAAACAATACCATTAGCAGAGCTCCCTCTGCACCCACCAGCCCTAAACTGAACAAACACCTCTTGGAGCATATGGAGTCAGGGAATTGCAGGCGGGGATTTTATGGGCCTCTCAGCAGGCCTGCTCCAGCTCTTTGGGAACCAGACAATTTAGCATATGTCACTGTTCCCGGCTGCCTTGGGGCCTTGGCTGGGGACCACAGGCTTCTATACCCAAGTGCTGGCATTCAGAATCAGGTGGGGCTGAGGCTGCTTTCCTGGCACTGCATACCCAGAAGGTACCACAGTCAGGACTCAGGCTCCTTGAGGCCGATGACTGACAGAACCCTGAGGAAGAGCACACAAGAACATGTCCATAAGGAGAAGCTTCCCCCAGTTGTTCCAGAGCCTGGCACATCATTCACTTTCAGCTCAGCCTGGGAAACTTCTTGGGTACTTAGGCAGAAATTGAAATTCATCAAAAATCTCAATGTACCATAAGAACAGTAGTTTTTACAAAAATCAGAGACTAAAACGACCTATTAAGGTGTCTTGTCCACCCCCTGTCAGCACAGGATTGGTCCCTGAAGAGTTTTGATGGTTCATTTTTAAATAACTCCAGCAATGAGCTTTCTATCACAGAACTCCCCAGGAGAAACCATTCTAATGGATCTCATTCTTTGGAAGTGTACCCAAGATCCATCCTAATTTCTCCATTTCATAAGCTGCTCCTTGTACCATCCCAAATGACTCCAATAGCTCTCGCTGTGTTCTCTCTGTGAGGTACTTGGCTGTAGCAGCCTTCATTACAAACTTCATGTAGTTTGTAATCCTTTCTTATTTTGGAAAGGGGCTAATTGATAGGTTTGAAATTTGCTAAGTGCTTGATCGAAACATATATGAAATATATACAGTCTCGTAAAGTTTTGCTTTGTGGTGAAAGCAATCAGAAATCAAAGGGTTAAACTTCAGCAGGCAGAAGGTAAACCAAAAACCTGAGACAGTATAAAGTAGGGGTGCAAAGCTCAGACTTTAGAGTCTGACCAGCCTGGGCTCAAATCCTGACTCTGACACTTACTGCAGGCATGACCTTCGTATGTGACAACCTCTCTGAGCTTCCCTATCCTCATCTAAAAAATGGGAATGATATTGCCTACCTCAGAGTATTGTTCGAGAGGCTAGGTAAAAGATCAAGGATCTGATACACTAACTCATTCAGTAGTATCATTAATTTTTAACTATAAAAGTGGTTCAGCTGCTAGAAATATATAGTAAGAGCAAGAATTTAGAGGAACTCTTCCACATCCAGGGTAGAAAACCACAAACAAAACAAAGGGCTTCATTCACTCTTTTATCCTGAACCGGCTATGTACAAGTGCAACACTACGCCGTACTCAGGAGGCATAGTCGGGGAGATGAGATGCTCTCATATTAAGAGGTTAACACTGTGGCAATGGCATGGCACCGCAGAGCCAGCTAAATGCCAAGGAAGTGGGAAGAGGAAGGACTGACCGAGAACTGAGCCCAGGGATGGTTTCATCTGGGCTGGTCAGGGAAGCACTGACATCCTCCAAGCCAGAGGTCGGCCCAGAGCCCTCCACAAGCAGTTCTGGGGACAGCTTCTAATGCAGTCTTGTGATATTCATTCTAAAGGAAAGATCAATGTGGTATTAGATTGTCTGTCAATCAAGTGGTCAGTCCCACTAGCCCTGGGTTAGGGCTTTTCAAGTAGTGATAGAAACGTAACTCTAAACCAGCTTAAGACACACACACACGCCCCAAAAAAGGTGAATTTATGGATGATTCTGGGGGAACTTCAAGAAATAACCAAGCCTCAGGAGCCCAGAGAGGAGGATGATCCTCAGGAGCGCTGGAACTGGAGAGAGGCACTTGTTCCGGACTCGCTCTTTCAGAGCTGGGAAGGTGAAGAGGCAGGTGGGTGGTGATGGAGAAGGCTGGAAGGTATCCAGTGGCAAAGAAAGTGAAGGAGTGGCTGATTTCACTGCAGAAGCACAGAAAGCCTCAGGAATTGGAGGCACCAGGTGCTCCCTCTGAAAATGGCGGTGCGGGTGGTACAGAAAAAAGTAAGACATACTAGATAGGTTTATAAGAAGCATTTTGGCACTCCCACACCCCTATCTCCACCACAGCAGAAATATGAGCTGTTTCTTCTCTGTGGAGGGTCACCTGAGAGCTTCTGGACTAGGGGACTAGAAGAGCTGAGGGCTGGGGTGCCACAGTAAAAACAGAGGGAATTAAAGTGACAGAATGTGCTGAATCAGAGCCCAAGTCCCCTTTCCCACTCTTGGCTATGGGGTGGGAAGGGATGGAGCACTGTCCTGCTCTTTGTCATTATATGCCTTTAGGATATACCCAAGTGCTTTTTAAACTATAGGTATAGATAGATACATATCTCAGTCTACATGCATATTTGCATAAGGACATAGATATAGACCTACATCTCTAAAGTTTTTGTTAAGCAGGCCAGTTTGGTATCAGAGACACCTAGATTTGTACGAGTCCTAAAACTTTCTAGCTGTGTGGTCTTAACCAAATACCATCTCCTCTCCAGATTGCTCATCTATTCCAGAAGACAACAGACTTAAGATGGTCATGAGCACAAGGTTTGAAGCAGCTCCGATAGTTCCTTTTCCCCACCCTTTGTCATTATCATCCTCCTTTCTCGACCCTCTGTCATCTCTGCTCTCACCAGCACCCGCCAAACAATGTGAAAGGGGTCAGAGTTCTGAGAGCAAAGACTCACCAGGTAGGAAGAATGGGAGGAAGGGCTGGTGTGGCTGGGGCCTGAGGCAGGGGTGGAGAATTTGTTCAAGAAGATTGCTTTCTTCCCCTTGGAAACCCCTGCATGAGATGCAGTGTTTCCAGCACAAGGGTTTATTTGGAACTTGAGGACAAGAATGGGCTGAGGGAGAAACTGTTAAATTTTCAGGAATTTTGGAGCCAGTTATCAAACACATAATGATTAATGTTTCATTATTAAAAATTAAATTATAAAACTTCCAGTGAAATAAATCATATTAAAAACAAAAGTACAAAATACTGAAAGCTCAACAGCTCCTAATTATTCGACCATATTTGACTATAATCTATGTTCTTGAGGTTATCTATTGTGTCTGCTATTATTTATGTGTAGTGATGTCATGTTGGTAGCTAGCTGAAAGTCAGCCTTGGTGAAAGATTTACATCACAGAAATCAATAAATGCTATAAATCAAGACCTTTTTTACTGAGAGAGATGATATTTAAACTTTCACTAGCACACCACTGGCTGGAGATCAGGAATACCAGAATCCAGAAATCTAGCTTTCCAAAGGCTCAATAAAAACATATGTTTTGGCAACCTCCTCAGAAAACGCTTTCATTTCCTTGCGTATGATGGTCCCTAGTAAGCAGCAAGCATTTGAATGAACTGTAGGGGTGGAAACACTTTTCCTAGAACCCTCTTCATTTCTGTAACCAGAGAATGCAAATTAAATTGACAGAAGGACAAATTAACAGAAGAAGAGCATACACATTCTATTTGATGTTAATATTTTTACATGCACATGGGCTTCACAGAAAAAAAAAGAGGAAGAAAAAAGAAAAGCCCAAAGAAACAGTTAGCCTCTGGGGTTTATGCACCACTTGAACAAAGGATGATAACCCTGGAGGAGTGAGGAGACAAAGGAAGAGGGGCTTGGGCTCTCTAGGGAGGTGAGCTGCGGGAGTAAACACACAGGGGAAACCAGAGGTAGATGGGGTTTGTTTACACAGACTCCTCTTGGGGCTACCCTCTGTCTCCAGTGGTCAGGGTCGCTCTCGTCATCAGGGTAAAGGAAGTGGTAGGCAGAACTCATGCCCCCTTCGCAAAGGGAAATTTGTGCCCTGCTTTTAGGCAGACAGGGGAGGGCAGAGAAACCTTCCCAAATCTTTTCAGTTGCCTCCAGCTCAAAATAATCCTTATGCCAAAGGGTCATATTTTGGGGTGACATTCTGATGCCCCTTAGAACGAACAAACAAATGAACGAATGACTATCCAGAAAGCTATCCTTAATACTCAGAGCGCTGTTCTTTAACATATGAAACAAAATCCTCTTAACCCTTACGACTCAAAGTGTGATCCAGCAGCACTGACATCACCTGGGAATGTGTCAGAAAAGCAAAATCTTAGGCCCCTTCACAGGCTTACTGACAAGGACTGTGCATTTTAACACAGGAAAGTTTGAGAAGCATTACTGTAAATGTCAGCCCCGCCAAAATATTCCCCAGTTAGCCAGAATGCTTTCCCTTCCCCGCCTGAAATTCTACCAATCAGAAATCCATTGTGGTTAACAAGGCTTTAAAAAGGCAAATACCTCTGAGTGGGTTAATGGCCCAACCCTGAGGAGAATTTGTTCAAGGAGATTGCTTCCCTCCCTTCGAACCTCTACCGGAGACGCACAGTGCCTACAGAATGGAGGTTTTATTTGGAAAAGGCAGGAGAGAGCGAAGGGGGAAATAGTTCGGTGACTCCCCAGGATCACCGCAATAACCTTCTAACTCTGCTTCTCGCTTCCTCCCTCCACCCCTGCGGTCTAGTCTCCACTCAGCCCTTAGAGGAGCTTTTAAAAAATGCAGGTCAAGTCATGGAATTCCCTGCCCGCTGCGTTTAGAATAAAATCTGGATTCCTGATCTGGACCAGAAGACCCCGGAAAATCTCCTTCAGCCGCGCCAACCCCTACTCCTGTTGTCCGGAGCCCCAGCTCCGCCAACCTGCCTCCTTCTCTGGGCGCTCGGGCTCCCTCTGCCTGGAAATCGCTGCCCCTCCGTCTTCCCTGCCAGGCTCGCTCAGTCTATGCTTAAGCGCCTGCTTTCAGAGAGGCCACTGCTGACCAAACCCCAGCTGTCACTCTATCTCACTGCCTTTCTTTCCTTCATTGTAGGCATCACTATTTGAACTTGCCAGACTTTCTCATTTGCTTATTTATTTTCCGTATATCCCAAGACACACACACACACACACACACTCACCCCCAGACACACACTAGATGTAAACTCCATGAGAACAGGGAGGATGTGAATGCTTGGAGAGGTACCAGCACACAGGGAGTGCTCAACAAACACTGTGGGGCAGATGCAGGTGTCGGTGAAGGTGACCCTGTGGCAGGATGCTCTACTATCCACCACCACCACCAATACAAGCCCTGTACCCTGAAAAGGAAAAGGAACTGGTTCATCTCCCTTATTCTGTTCCCCATGCTCTGTGGCCTGTCCCCTGCTCCCTTCCAGGACACAGCCTTGCCATTGGTACGATGGGTGTTCAAGTGTGAAGAAGTTTACAGAGGGCCCACGAAGTCAAGCTGGTCTAAGGGCAGGTCCTAGAGTGGATCTGACTCGAAGACAACAAGCACACCTCCAGAGATTCATAGAGTTGCCAGATGCCAATTTGTTAAACCATTAGATACTCATGAACCCCTGAGCAGGGCAGAACCTTCTGTGGAAGGCCACATTACTAAAAGTTTGCTTGCTCAGTGGGAAGTCAAATAAGAAGGCTGTATGGATGTGATGCCTGCCTTCTACACACATGCACCCGCACACACGAGGCAGATGGGATGACTGTCAGGGAGACAGAGTGCCAGCCCCCACTGCACTGCTTAGTGCTGGATGGGCCCTGCTGGGTAGGCCTCTGTCATACCTCTTCATTTGGGATTGAACTGTTAACCAGAAGCCAGCCTAATAGTGGGCCATTTTCTACACACAGGTTCAGTACGTTCAATCAAGGCCAGGAAGTTTCTTTGCCAACTCTGTTTCCTACACAGGTCTCCCCTGTGGACCTGAGACATCGCTCCGAGGATAGCCTCAGTGGCCCCACCTCTAGGTCTGTGGGGACATCTTTCTGTGGCTCCCAAAGACCAGCTACCTGCGCCATGGTGCAACCACTGGTCTCTTGCCGTGGGTACCCATCCTCCACTTACCACTTTATTTTTATGGGAACAAGTCCTCTGCGTTCGTAAAAATCCATTGACAGGACAAACTGAGGGGCTGCTATATTCTCATCATTGCTGTTAATAACGCATCTCAAAGGAGGAAATGCTGTGGGGCTTTTTTCCTCCTTCCTTCCCATTAAGTATCCTTCATGTCCTCTATTTTCATATTTTGTCTTTGTCATAAGGAGTGTGAACAAGTCACTTTTCCTTCCTACATACCCTCCTCCATTTCAAGCTCTTATCTTATGAAGCATAAGAGTTTAGGAAGTACCTGCCCCGCCCCTGCGTCTTCCTCCTCTTTCCACGATGAACCTCCATCCACTGGAATGTCTGGAGGAAGAAAAGCAAGAGGAGGCTGCAGGAGATGAGGTTCCAAAACAAAGTGAGGAATGTCATCCTGCACCTGCACCTATGGGCCCCAGTGCCCAGCCTGGGAGTGTCTCTGCCTTGAGGGCCCCCTGCCACTACAGACCCGGTGGTCCTGGCCCCATTTGAAGGGGTTTTCTTGACGCGACCAGAACCAATCTGGGAGACTTTGCTTCTTCATCCTGTCTCTCCTTGCTTTGACTCACTTTTCATTCCTTCCTCCTCATCCTCCCTCAGCCCTCTAAGACCCCTAGGATTGTCAGGTCAGCCGGGGTGTCCCTACCTCATAGGTTCTAGATGTCAAAGGACTTGAAGCAAAAGCCTGGGAAAGAGATCAGGAAGAGGTGGGGGTGTGGGGTCTTACGCCCAGGCTTGTGGGGGGTCTTTGCCTGCTTGGTGGCAGGTGGCAGATCTAGAAGACCTCATGTACCCCAGGTACTGAATTCGGTAGCAGAGGCACTGGGGTATGGGGAGTGGGAGCTGCTCACCTGGGCGCCTGGCCAGAGGCAGACCGCCTTCTCAGGTCTGACCCCTCAGTCTTGCTCCCTCCAGGAGGGAGGCCTCCAGGCCTCAGCCCTGGCCTCCACACTCCTCTCCTCATTGGGCACCCCCCGGTTCCGCTCTATCCCAAATCCCTTTAAACACAAGCAGAAACAAATTATTTATGAAGAGGCCTCATTTACAATGCATCCATAATGCCTGGGAAGACACTGATAATTTATTTAATGAGCACAGACATGATGATTCACAAACGATGATTTCAGTCAGAAATTAGCTTCATTAATTTGCTGTGAGCCCTCTGTTTTGATTTAGAGCCTCAAGAGTACCTCAGACCCACAAATCTCCTCAGCATTTCTGTTGCTCCTGCCTGAGTCTGGCCAACGTGCAGCTCCAGATCACCTTGCAACACGGCCTTCCCACCTACCCATGCCTTGTGGTGACCCCACATCCTGCCTCTGGGTCGACCAGTTCTGCTCTGCAGGAACCTCCCAAACCCGCTGTGCAACTGGCCTACCTGTGCCTCAGGGTGCCCACCTGGGGGTGCTCGGGGAAGCTGCAGACAGCAAAAACTCTGCCTGAGCTTCACTGTCCTAAGTCCCCTCCTCCCAGTATACTCAAGGACCTCATCTTTATCCCCTAAGCAAACGTGGATTACAGTTTGCTGCCCGCATGAATTTTAATTATTTTTATTTTTTAATTTGGCTATTTTTACCCATTACACGAACACATGGGTTAAAGAGACAAACAGTGCTAGAAAGCTTGTATTCATACAATAAACAGCCGTCCCCCCGCACCATCCCCATTTTCATTTAGTATTTACCTCCCTGTCTTGAAAAAATACGCTGAGATTATGACTTTGGGGTTTGTTTTTTATTTTCAATTTCAGGCATTAACTCTTGGCTTCCCTGTATAAAATATGAAACCTTAGTTCTCCTTCACCTCACCTCCTCCTCTACCCACACATACTTCTAGGCCAAACGTAGCAAACAATGGCCCTTGGCCACCACCTGCTTTTGTAAATACAGCCTTAGTGGAATACACTCACGGCCACTTGCTTATGCATTGACCGGAGGCTGCTTTAGTGCCGTAACAGCACAGGAAAGTAGCTGCAACAGAGACCATATAGCCCACAAAGCCTAAAATATTCATTATCTGGCTCTTTTCAAAAACACTTGCCAACTTGGGTCTGTCCTCCCATCCCACCCATGCAGTTCCACTGAATTTTGGTTATGGATCAATACCACGGGGTTCCATTGCCATGCTCAACTGAGCCACACAATATACTAGCAGTACTTTTCTTTCCTGTACATTTGGTCTTCCCTTGCATTTGTAATTGCCTTTTTTGCTTGTTTGTTTCAATTTTTTTGTGCTTAGTGTTAAAACTCAACAAACAGTTCGCCAGGAGGATAAATCTATTTGAACATATTAAGGTATTAATTTTTTTCACTTGGAGATACTGTTTTAAGAGCCTATTGACCAGGGGCTCCTGGGTGGCTCAGTTGGTTAAGCATCTGCCATCAGCTCAGGTCATGATCCCAGGGTCCTGGGATTGAGCTCTGCATTAGGCTCCTTGCCCAGCAGGGAGTCTGCTTCTCCCTCTGCCTCTGCCCCTCCACCTGCTTGTGCGTGCCCTCTCTCTCTCTCTCTGACAAATAAATAAATACATCTTTTCTTTTTTTTTTTTAAGAGCCTACAGTCCTGCTCCAATCTGAACAGGTTACTCTCTAGGCTGCTACATGGCCCTCACGCTGCTGCTAGAGGGGGCCTTTGCCTCTATCCTATACTTGATCCCCTATTTCCAGGATCTAGGTCATTGACTTTCCTGACTTACTCTAATTTTAAAGGAGCACGTACTCCACTATCATCCCAAGAAAAAAAATACGGAAGTGGTACAATTTTTGGGAGACGCTGCCTGTCAAAATATGGCTTTATTCTCTCCTGATAATAATTTATTGTTAGACTAGGAATGCTAATAGAAGGAAATTATTTTATTTTGTAAGTCTGAGGTCAGTTTCCACTGTCTTCCATCAGTCTTACTGTTGAAAAGTCTGACGCCACTTTGATTCCTGATCATTTGGGGGGTTTGTATGTTTTTCTCCCAGCAGGATAAATGATCTCCATTTTCCTTAGTGTTTTCAAATTTCACAATGTGCCTTGATTTGGATCAATTTCTATCCTGTAGGCAAGGCACTAAGCAGACCCTTTCCGTCTGGCAACTCACCTCCATCCATTCTGGGAAATTTTCAAAATTATTCCTTTGATGATTTTCTTCCTGCCAATTCTCTATTCTTCCTTTCTGAAACTCCAGTTGTCTGGGTGGTATATCTTATGAACTATCCTCTAACCTTGTTTTTTTCTTTCTTATTTTCCACCTTGTGTTTCTGCTCTATGTTCTGAGAAATGAATATGAATGGACAGCTGAGAGACATCAGTCAGCTGAGGAAGCAGCTAACATGACAGACTCGGACCAAAGCACATAAACCTAAAACTACTAGGAGCGAACAGAATATTCAAGAAAATGAAAACTTGGGGAAAATTATTAATATTGTCACAGAAATACAAAAAAGAATCGGAAGCTGTGAAAAAGTGATGTTTGGAGAACACAGTAGCAGCACAATGATAGCAAAACTAAAATTTCAACAGAAGTGGAAGACTCAGAAACCAAGCGGAAGTTCTGGGTGGGCCCAAACAGCCATGACAGCTTGGGGGGACCACTCATTGAGATACCTCTGATGGCGCTATCTTTTGGTCCTCCCTCTCGGAATGAACAGAATCAACAGAGAGCGCAGGGATGAATCTGGCTGCCAGTGGGAGGGAAGGCTGAGACTCAATAATCCATATCTGTTCACTTAATCACCCTGCATTCACAGTGGTTCCTCCACATTCAACTGTGCCAGGTGTTAACCCAGTCCAGGCACCTTGTGTTTTCAGTCTCTCCAGAGAGCAAATCTGTAACCCTTCCATCTACTGTCTGGTTGTGTACAATGGTGAAGAGGATAGAGGGCAAGGGGTGCAGCTTCTAATATCTTATTAAACTAGACTTTTAACCAGTTCTATTTTAACTCTTCCTCAGCCCCACTTCCAAGGGTACATGGTACCACCAATTATAGAGACTTTGAGGGTTCTGGGACAAATTTGAGTTATTTCTTAACTTTCTCTACTGCTGATTTAGGATTTAGCTTTATTGTGGCTTAGCTGCTAAGTCAGTTATCACTAATACAGTCTTTCCAACTGCCATATTGTTGTAGGCATTTCTCCTGTTCTCTTTGTTCTTATAAGAATGTTTTCACCTTTTGGGGATCCCGTTAGTGTCTTTTTTAAAGATTTTATTTATTTATTTGGGGGCAGGGGCAGAGGGAGAGAGTCTTAAGCAGACTCCCCACTGAGCACAGAGCCTGACTCAGGGCTCAACACCTCACAACCCCAAGATCATGACCTGAGCTGAAACCAAGAACCAGATGCTTAATTGACTGCGCGACCCAGGCACCTCCCCCTTAGTGTCTTTTAACTGATGTTTCATTATAGATAAAAACTAAATGCTTATGTTTAATGTGCCATCTTTCAAAGAAGTCTCTCAATATAAAATTTATGAATACCCCCTCTTTGTCTTCATCATTAGTGTCTCCTACCAGACCTTACTGTACACAATGCTCATAGCAGCTACTCAGTAAATAGCAGGCTGGCCCCAAATGAACACTTAGGGAACATTTGTGGAATGGCTGATGTCTCCTCACACTGTCATCATTTAAAGCATCATCTGTCCTCACCTCTCGTCAATCTTCCTTCCTTCAGTCCAGGCTCCATCCACACTGAACTGGTACCTGTGGTAGCCCACTATGGCGGCCCACTAGCCACCCATGTCTGGTGCTATGTCTCCTGGGAAAGCCCTGCTGTCTCGCACAACTGCGAGACATTTTGTACATGTGCTCTTCCCTCCACCTGGAATGTGAGCTTTTTTGCTCTTAGTTTGAAATGAAGGTCTTTTCTGGGAGGCCTTTAATCAACCACTCATCCCTCTCCAAAATTCTGGATTAGATGCCTTGCCTTTGTATACTCAGAGAACTATGAATTTAGCCTTTTACAGCACTTGCCACAGTTTGTTACAAACATATATGTTTACGTATTTTTTTCTGCACTAGACTATGAATTCATCCAAGACAAGTACTCATCTTATTTATCTCTGTATCCTCAAGACCAACCTCAGAGTCTAGAATTGGATACTCTTCTTGGGAGTAAAGAATGAGAGAGGAAGCATGTAAGAAGGGAAGAAAAAAAGAGAAAGAGAAGAAGGAAGGTAGGAAGAAGGGGAGGGATTAATCCTGGCATTAAGTTTCATCTGTTCTGTGCCTTCATCACAATTCATTTCTGCTAACATTTGACTTCTCCTTTCCATTAACTTGTGTGGTAAATTTTATAATTGCTCTCAAGTGTATGCTGCCCATCCTTACAGGAGGTTTATAGTTCCCACGCTCTTGACATCAGATCTGGCCATGTGACTTGCCTTGTCCATTTTAAATGTGAGCGGAAGGGACAGGTGACACTTTAGAGCTGGGGCCTCAAAGCTGTTGTGTGGTTCAGCCATATTTTCATTTATTTTTTATCACAGGATCAGTGATGTCCCAGATAGGAGCTGATTCTTCTTCCTGTCTCCCGAAAAGAAGACCACGTGGAGCAAAACTATAGCTAGCCTGCAATGGAACTGACCTACATGTGGATGGAGAAATAAACCTGTGTTATTGTAAACCACCAGTAGAGGGTTGTTTATTATTGGGCAGTAACACAGCCTAAGGTGAAAGACATACAGGTACAGCTGTGATGGTGACAGTCCCATGGGTATGCAATGCAAGAAAAGCCATAGGATTTGAGAACACAACAGTTAGAACATCATCCTATTAGCCTCCTCTCCAACAGCGAAATCCTCTGCCCAGGACCCTGGGCCTTTGAAATTTTGCCTGAATTCCTTTGGTGCCAGGGTAGGAAGCTCATCAGATTGCGTGTCAGTTTTCATTGCTGGGATTCAAATTGTTAAAGTAGTTTTCAGTTGGTTCTTCCCCACCGGTTCTACTCCTGCCACCTGTAGCCACCCAGATCAATCCACTCGAGATTCCACAGGACTGAACTTGAGTTATTAAAAGTTTAGTCATGTCCCGACTAAACATTCTTACTTTGTAGTAAGTCTTAGAAGATGAGACTAAAGCTATTTGGACTCCTTACAACAAATGAGGATAATCTTTCAAGTCCAAAAGTACCATGACTCTTTGTATACTCCACAAATAGAAATGGCATTTTTAAACAGAATTTTCCCATTTTACAACTTTAAAATTCACAGAAACACACAGAATCAATGAGCTTGACCCTTAGTAAAATAAATTATCAAACTTTGCCAACTTCCTTCCAAGAAAGCCTTTTTAAAATGCACATGATTTGGTTAACATGTTTGAAAACAATGCACATTTTAAATGCTTCCAAATACTCAGAGAGGAATGTAGCCTGTGTAGATGCCACTACATTTCCAGGAAACCCATCATGGTTCTATCCTAATGAGCTTTTCACTGATTTATGCATTGTGTTGCTTTTAAATAACCAAAGAGACAATCATTACAAGAAGTAAACTGAGCAACTCCAGAGGGTAGAAGAAAAAACAGTATGGTCAAATAATGCGGGGGTGGCGAGGTGATTTCCACTTTGAATAAACAGTTCTCTTTTTCTATCATTGATCCTTCTTATTTAATTAAAAAAGTAAATCATGAATACATATGTATCATAAAAAATTCAAAAGGTATTGAACTCTACAGAGCACACTGTCCAATAGAACTTTCTGTGATGATGGAAATGTTCTATAACTTCACTGTTCAATAAAGTAGCCATTAGCCACCTGTGGCTACTGAGCACACCAGAAATGCAGTTAACTGAGACTAAGGGACTGATTTTCATTTTTATTACATTTTAATTAACTTGAGTCTAAATACTCACATGTGGCTAGTGGCTACCATATTGGATAGCACAGATACTGAATAAAAAAGCAAAATCACATTCATCTTCAAAGCCTGTAAGAAACCACTATTAATGGTTTGGTATATTCTTTACACAATTTGGGGGGAGGGGTGGGCAATGCTATATGTCATGTAAATGCATCAGTGGTTTACAGAATGGGCTCTGAAGTCAGATAGCCTGAATTCAAATCCTGAGTCTGTAGCATATTAGATGTGTGACCTTAAGCAAGTTCATTAACCTCTCAGTTTCCTCATCTGTAAAATAGGGCTAATAGCCCTTAGGGATCTACTGAGAAGTAATACTGAGGAGTAACCAACATGTGCAAAGCCCTTAGAACAGTTCCTGGCACATAATAAGCATTCAATAAATGTTAGATATTGGTATTAATATTATCGTATGAATATTGTTCTGTGGCCTAGTTTGCACTTCTTGTCTTAGAAAGCTTTCTATGTCAGAGCATATAGGTATACCTCATTTTAAAAATATGAACTTTTGGGTGCCTGGGTGGCTCAGTTGGTTAAGCGACTGCCTTCAGCTCAGGTCATGATCCTGGAGTCCCGGGATCGAGTCCCGCATCGGGCTCCCTGCTTGGCAGAGAGTCTGCTTCTCCCTCTGACCATACCCCCTCTTGTGCTCACTCTTTCTCTCTCACTCTCAAATAAATAAGTAAAATAAAATCTTTAAAAAAAATAAAAATGTGAACTTTTTATAAAATTACAAAAGTTGTATATGCACATGGTAAAAGAAACAAACAAAATGAATAGTCAAAATAGTCAAAATTACTTTCACTTTCTGCAAAGGTAGTCTAGGTAACTCAGATCAATCACCCCCTAAGATACTGCAAGAATTGGACCACATTTTCTTTTATAATAAAACCTGCTTAAAAGAATTAGAAAACAAAATAGTAAAGAATTACCAAGTTAGAACTGGGGGGAGAACAGAAGACCAGGGAGGCTAGCCCAGTCCTAAGCACTAATTTTTCCCCAACAGAATAATAAGGAATCCAAATATAGGGTTATCAGACAGTGACTTTGAAATAACTGTACTTATGCTCAAGGAAATAAAAGACAAATTTGAGAATTTCAGAAAAGGACTAGAAACTATAAAAAGGAACCAGAGGGAAATCCTACACCGAAAAATAAAATACAACAAAAAATAATAAATTGCTTATTGGATGGATTTAAGTGCAGACTGTAAACAGCTGAAGAGTGAATTTGTGAGTTGGAAGTTAAGTTAGGAGAAAATATCCAGAATAAGGAATGGAGAGATAAAAGGATGGGAAAAAAGCCAGAAGAGAAGAGAAAAGATATTGAGGATGGCATGAAGCCTAATTTATGTAAATATGGATTCTCAGAAGGAGGCAAGACAGACTATGAAAGATAATAATATCGGAGGCAAAATGGCTGAGAACGTTGTGAAACATATGAAAGGCATCAATCAGTAAGTTCCAGAAGCCCTATGAACCACAAACAAAAGGAAGCAAAAAGAAAACACTAGATGCATGGTCATAAAACTACCTCAAATCAAAAACAATAAGAACTCTTAAAAGCAGCTGGAGAAAAATGTTAGATAAGCTTCTAAGGAGCAATAATAAAACTGAAAGTTAATTTCTCAACAGAAACAATGGAAGCCAAAAAAATTCAGCAGAATGCTCTCTTAAAAGTGCTGTAAGGAAAAAAACTGTCAACCTAGAATTTCAGTAAAAATGCCCTTCAAAAATAGAAGTTAAAAAAAAATAATGAAAGACTTACAGAAAAAAAGTCTGATTCATCACCAGCAGACTCTCACTAATGAAAATACTAAGAGTACTCTAGAGGCAGAAGAAGAATGACCTCTAGTGGAAGGTTAAAAATGTAGTAGAGAATGAAGATCAACAAAAATGGGGATAAATCTGTATGAATGTTGAGTGTAAAACCAGACCCTAAAGTCTCAAGAGGCTTAAAGTATATTTAAATTTAAATATGCGTGTAAGTTAGAGAGAGTAAATGAAAGTTAAAGTGTGCTAAGGTCCTTCCACTATTTTGGACAAGGAAGGGTGCCAATTAATATTAGATTTTTGTAAATTAAAGATGAAAGTTGCAATATCTAGGAAAACCATCCCTCTGTTCCTAATTAACCTAGTTTTTATGATAAATGGATTTTGAATTCTATCAAATGATTTTTCAGCATCTTTAGAGACTACAATAGTCGCCCCCCCTTATGTGTGGGGGACACATTCCAAGACCCCCAGTGGAGGCCTGAAACCATGGATAGTTCTGAACCCTATATAGTCTTATGATTTTTCCTATACACACATACCTAAGATAAAGCTTAATTCACAAATTGGGCACAGTAAGAGATTAACAATAATAATCAAATAGAACAAATATAACAATCTACTGTAATAAAGGTTATGTGAATGTGATGTCTCTCTCTAAATATCTTATTGTACTTATCCTTCTTCTTGTGATGCTGTGAGATAATAAAATGCCCACATGATGAGATGACAGGAGGGACTGTTGCAGACACTGTGACCTCTCTGACGGTACCTCAGAAGGAGGAGCATCTGCTTCCAGACTGTGGTTGACCACAGGTAACTGAAAGCATGGGAAGAGAAACCGTGAATAAGGGGGCACTACTGTTATCATCTTGTTTTTACCTCCTGAACTATTTTTTTTTAAAGATTTTATTTATTTATTTGACAGAGAGAGACAGCGAGAGAGGAAACACGAGCAGGAGGAGTGGGAGAGGGAGAAGCAGGCTTCCCGCGGAGCAGGGAGCCCGATGCGGGGCTCGATCCCAGGACCCTGGGATCATGACCTGAGCCGAAGGCAGACGTTTAATGACTGAGCCACCCAGGTGCCCCTGAATTATTTTTTTTTTTAAAGATTTTATTTATTTATTTGACAGACACAGCGAGAGAGGGAACACAAGCAGCGGGAGTGGGAGAGAGAGAAGCAGGCTTCCCATCGAGCAGGGAGCCCGATGCGGGGCTCGATCCCAGTACTCTGGGATCATGACCCGGGCCGGAGGCAAACGCCTAACGACTGAGCCCCCCAGGTGCCCTACCCCCTGAACTATTAATGTAGAGTGGATGACACAGGTTCTTTGGTATTTCAGAGTGGTTTTTCATGGTTAATATTTGTAAATGCTCTATGTGTGCTTGAGAAAAATATGCATTCTGTGATTAATTGGTGAAGGTTTCCACATACATCTATATTAAGTCAAACTTGTTAACGGTGTCGTTTTAAAAATAATTTACAAACTCAGTTGCATTGCTATATATCAGCAATAAACAGAATCTAAATTTTTTAAATGATACCAACCACTTAGAATAGCATTAAAAAAATCAGGTACCTACCAAAATGTGGCAAGACCTGTGTTAAAAATTATAAAACTTTATTGAAAGATAGTAAATAAGATTTAAATAAAGACAGACACTTTGCTCATAGTTTGGAAGACTCATTGCAGAGATGTCAGTTCTCCACAGGATGTGTATATGTTGTAGGCAAATTAACAAATGACTCTAAAGTGTATACAAAAGTACAAATTACCAAGAATATCTAAGACACACTTAAAGAAGAATCAAATGCCAAGACTTTATTATGGAACTATGGTGATGTAACAATATGGCACTGATACAGGAAAAGACAGACTAATGAAACAGTACAGAAATCTAGAAATAGACCCATTCATTTGTGAATATTTTATGACAGAGGTGATGCTGTAATCAATAGGGAAAGGAAAGATTTTTCAATAAATAGAGCTGGATCAATAGGTTATCCTTATAGGAAAAAAAAAGAAATTTAATACCTAGTTCACACCATATACAAAACTTATTTCTAGATACATTAAAATGCTGACTGTAAAAGTGAAAACTACAAAACTTTAGTAAAAAAATTTCCTCATGACCTCAGGGTAGGAATGGATTTATTAAAAGAAAGAAAAGAAAAAAAAACTTAAAGTGAAATAAATGCAACTACAAATAAAAGAAAAAGTAAAAACCTTAATGGAAAAATGAGCAAAAGATGCACCAGTAACTTCACAAAGCATGAAATCTGAACAGTCCATGAACATGTGGAAAGATGCCCAACCTCATTAGTGACAAAAGAAACAAAATTTTATTTTATTTTATTTTTTAAAGATTTTATTTATTTATTTGAAAGAGAGAGAGCATGAGTGGGGGAAGGGGCAGGGGCAGAGGGAGAAGCAGGCTCCCCACTGAGCACGGAGCCCGACGTGGGGCTTGATCCCAGGAGTCCAGGATCATGACCTGAGCAGAAGGCAGACACTTAACCAACTGAGTCACCCAGGTGCCCCGAGAAAAAAAATTTTAAACCAGAAGGATATACAAATATCCATTCAACATACTGACAACCTTTTAAAGTTTGGTGAGGATATGACACAAAGGGAACTCTCCTATATTGTCAGTAGACGTAAAAATTGTTTAGCCATCTTTGACAACTGGCTTTTTTTTTGTAAAGCTGAACACATGTATACCTCATGATCCAGCATTTCCACTCCTAAATCTATACCCTGGAGAAAGTCTTGCACACGTGCACCAAAAGATGTGTGCAAGAACACTCTCAGCAGCTGGTATACCATGCAAACATCCACCAGCTTGGGAATGGCTGAATAAATTACAGTACACATCAATAATCTTTTATCCAAAACATTCACAGTGGGAATTTGTTTAATTTTAGAAAGAAAAACAATAAACACATATATATGTATATGTATATGTATACACATGTATACATGTACATATATATGATGCAACAAATGTAACATTTTCTGAAGTAAAAGCATGAGTTTTTACAATAAATTGGATAAATAAATACTGTAAACATCAGTTCAAGTTTTTTTACTTTCAGAATTTCAAAGAAAAGATGACACACATTACATAAAGAAACACTACAGAGCACAGAAAATGAATAAACTATAAACTGTAACTACATCATCAGCATGCATGATTCAGGAACATAATGATAAGTGAAAGAAACAAATTAAAAATAGCAAAACTAGAACTATATTAATTAGGGATACAAGTAAGGACATTATTATTATTTCTGGAGGGAAGAAGGGGATGTGATCAGAGAGTATTGGTTACCCCCTCAATTTTAAATTGTATATATATTTTTTAATTATATGTTCACACACAAAAACACTTTTGCATATGATACATTTCACAATAAAAAGTTAAAGATAAAAAAGCTATTGATCTTTATATATTGATTTTATAACTAGCCACCTTATTCTTTTATTGTTTCTAATATTTTTCTATCAAAACTCTTGGTTTGTATATGAAAGCATCAACCGTATATAATGATAATTTTGTTTTCTCCTCTCTAATATTGAATTTCTTTCTTTTTTCTTATCATCACATTGGCTGTTGCCTCTAGATCAATGCTAAAATAACAGAGATAATCTTTTTTTCTCAAACCTTTCGTGGATCACCCTCTGCAGTGTTTTACCCCTAAATGTATAAAGAACTTTTGCACAGTTGGAACTGCCTCAGGATGCAACAGGCCACTTGGAGAGACAAGCAGTGAGCCTCCGTAAACTTACGTTTTACTTTGTTCCTTGTCACTGCACATGATGTGGGGACCCTGACATCATCCCATGGCTCTCCATGGGGCCAAACGGAAGGGGCCAAAATGGAAGGAGCACTGCCTGAATGCAGGAGGCTGGACAGACTGTCACTGATGAGCTCACACAGAGGCCAAGCTGAACGACCTTCTCCACAGACCCCAGGAGTGCTCAGGTTGGGCTCATCTTCAATTACAGAATTGGTGGGCTCACAAACAGGCTGGAGGGAGTCCTCCGTCTCAAACCAGACACCTGTGTGCCTGTGACAGATCTGTCCCCACAGGCCATTCTCTGAGCAGAGCACAGGTGAATCCAGAATAAACACCTCTCTCAAAGGGCCTGTGTTTCATTTAATAGAGTTCAAACTGAGTGTCCAGAAACCTGGATGCTTTTTTATTTCTTCAATGCCTTCTGCAGCACCTGAAGGGATTCCCTGGGCCCCCATCCCGCCCACATCTCAGGACCTCCTCATCTGAGAAGTCTGCCACTACTGCAGCTTCCCAATTGTTCTAAAGCAGTGCCCAAGATGAGTTATTGAAGGGCTGGCTGAAAATCTGGGGGCCCGTATAGATAATATATCTGCAGAACTTCCGGGCAGGGGCTGTGTTAATAATTGCTTCTAGAGCCTGGGTGGGCAACAAAATTAAAACTTTTTGAAAACACAGATTCAAAAGTCCCACCCCAGGCTAATGGAATTAGAATCTCAGATGATAGGGCCCGGAAATGTGAGTTTTTAAACAAGTACTATTAGTTAGCTAATATTGCATAACACACCACCCTAAAACCCATGGCTTAAAGCAGTAAGCATGTATTATTTCTCATGAATCTATAGGTCATCTGAGCAGCTCTCCTGGTCTCAGCAGGGCTCACTCATGCATTTATGGACATCTGTAGTTTGGGTAGGTAGCTCTACTGATCCAGGCTGGGCACCTTCACTTTGGGGGGAATCAGCTAGCTGAAGGCTAGTCTATGAGGAGGTTGGCTGGGCACCCATCCACATGGTCTCTCCTCTTCCAGGAGGCCAGCCTGGGCTTGTTCACAGGGATTCTGAGTGAGAGCTAAAGCAAGCAAGACTTCTTGAGGCCTAAGCTTGGAACAGGCACATTGTCACTTCCACCACATTCCACGGGCCAAAGCAAGTCACAAGGCCAGTCCAGACTCATAAGGGAAAGGGAACGCGATCTACTTCTTCATGGGAGAAGCTGCAAAGTCCCACAGCAAGAAACATGGGTGTTGGGAGGAGGGAAAATTGAGAACATTTTTGCAATCAATCTGCTGCATATGTCCCCTGGTGAGCCTAATGCAGGCAGCCTGGCATCAATCTACAGACCATCTGTGTGTTCCAGGGATAAATGGTGTCCTCTCAAGATGCCTACAGAGAAGGCCACTCAAGGCCTCCCACTGTGTCATTCATCCATGGGGCTTAATTAATTCTCACATCCCAGAGTCTGCACCTTGTTACTGGGACCAAAGCCTCAATCTTGTCAGCACTGCAAAGGTAATCTTGGGCCTGGCTGACCCCACCCAACTCACAAAGCCTCAGTTCTTACTAACCAAGAGCCAATCGATTCATTTACATAGAACCAGCTGCCTGGACATTTGGGTCAGCATTCTTTTCTTCTAAGCAGAGACATGGAAAAGACAAATCAGAACCAGAAGTTTGCTCTATGTATCAGGTAGGATGTTTTCAGTTGCCACTGATAGAAAAATAAGCTCAGGTGACTGAAGCAAAAAAGAGCAAGTTCACAAATTTGTGTAAGTCTGGCTGTAGGCCCGTCTTGATCCAGGAGCTTAAATAATGCCTTTAGGCTAGTCCTCTCCATCTTTTGGCTTCTGCCTTCTGCTGCATAGGTTCCATTCTCAATCTCCATTAGAATACTCAGCACAGGCGCAAGATCAATCGAAAATGAGAATGTGTTTTGTCTCTCAATATTCCAGCAAAATCTTGTTTCTTCTTACTGACTCTGAGTGGGTCACATAGTCAGCTCTAAGCCAGTCACTGTGGGAAGAGAATGTGATATTCCTTATCCTGATGAGGATCGACTGACAAATAAATAAGATAAATAAGAACTGCAGTATGTCAGATAGAAAAAAATAGAACAGAGGAGGAGAATAGGAAATATCAGAGTAGGGGCTTAATTTTAAACAAGGTGGCCAAAGAAGACATCACTGAGGAGTGTAGATCAAACACGGGCCTGGGCAAGGTGTGCAGATGCCTATCGCAGGGCATTCCGGACAGAAAGAAGAGCCAGCATGAAGTCCCTGAGGCCAGAGTGGGATGGTCTCATTGGCTGTTTGCTCCCATACATTCAGAGACACCCTCGCAGCCCTGCACAGGGGGCTGTGGATCAACCACCTGGTTTCACCACCTCTTCATACAGATGAAGCCAGAGACACTTTAATCCTTAATTTTTCTTGTTTTTGTCTGTCATGACATCGACATTTTTGAGGCTCATGGGCCAGTTATTTTGCAGAATGTCCCTCCAATTAAGCTTGGTCTGATATTCCTCAATATCACATCCAAGTTACACATATTGGGCAGAGATACCACAGAAGTGACAGTGTAGTCTGCTCAGTGTGTCATATCAAGAGACTCATGACATCAGTTTGTCCCAATCCAAGATGTTAACTTTGATCATCTCATTAAGGTGCTGTGTGTCAGGCTTCTCCACTGTAATGTTTCTGTTTTTCCATTTATCATCCTAAGTATCTTGTGGAGAGATACTTAAAGATTATGTTAATATCCTGTCTACCAAACTTTCACCCCTTTGTTTTGACAGCTTTTTAAAAAAAAATCCCAGGTAATTTAAATGTGCAGCCAGGGTTGAGAACATTCCCTGGAGCTTCCCTGGTCCTGGATCCTTTAAAACTAGGAGAAAGAGATACTGCACAGTCTTCTCCCAGGACTCGCCGCTCGCTGTGGGCCATAGAGAAAAACAGGCTATTGCAGCACTGCCCACGGTGCCCAAGCATGAAGTAAGGAAGCACTGCAGGAGGAGCCTCTGACCCAGCCAAGGAGGTCAGAGTCAACATTGAGCACAGTCTACAGCAGCTCTGGCCCAATGGCTCTTAGCCTGGGACGTTTCCTCATCCAAGTCTGACCTATTGCAGAAGAGGCCCTCTGTTCTCTGCTCAGTCTCCACAGCATCCCAAGACCTCAGGCCCCTCTGACCACAGCAGGTGAAGCAGGACCTTGCAGTCAGGAAGTGGGTTTGACATAGGGTGACCAACTGTGCCAGTTCACCTAGGACTGATGCCCTGGACCTAGGACTTTCAGAGCTAAAATCGGGAAAGTCCCAGGCAAACCAGGATGAGATGATCACCCTCACAAGCCACTGTAGCTAGGCATACCTGGTACTTAGTAACCAAGAACCATACCCAGAAGTGATCTAGAAAGCCAGGTTGAAAATAATTGACCTAAAAGATGGGGAGGACTCACACTGATCTTTAAGAAATGGATAGGCCCAGAGAGTACAGAGCAAGATTGAGGGGAGGGGCAGAGAGGTTCTGTGTTTGATACAACTGAGGCACAGAGGTCAAGTGGGACTGAAAGAAGTCCATAAATCAAAATTGGCTGATGACTGGTGTGAATGAGAAAATGGAGATAAAGTGCCTTCCCTCCTTCAAGTTCCCACAAGCTTCTCCTTCAGTGCTCTGGCAGCTGTCAGAGGATTCAGGCACTGAAATGATTATGATATCCACCCCTCTACTCCCCACTGCACACATATACACACAATATACAATTCCAAAAAACAAAACATAAGGAATTCCAATAAAATTCACATCTTCTCTTTCTCACTTTGTTGATGGCCCCATCTGCTGCTATTCTAACAGTGTACCTGATCTGCCTATTGGGTCATCCAGCCCTGCTCTTCGCACTGCAATGCCCTGCAGACCTGTTTGTCTCCTGCTCAGCACTGGAAGCTCCCCGAGGGCAGGTATTCTGCCTAAAGCATCTCCATACTCCCAGCCAGGGCTGAGCACAGCATCAAATAGATGGCATTCTCAAAGTAGGCAATCTGAAGAGAGTTTAATAAAGGGCCATTTACAAAGATGTGGGCAAGGTTTAGGATGGTGACTCTCTACCTTGCTACACATTAAATGTCCTGGAGAATCTTAGAAATCACTGCTGCCTGGGTCTCATCCCCAGAGAAGATGATGCAATTAGTCTAGAGTTGCACTGTCCAGTAAGGTAACCACATGTGGCTACTGAGCATTTGCAATGTGGCTGATCCAAATCAAAATGTTTTAAGCGCAAAACATGCAGCACATTTTGAAGGCTTAGTATCAAAAACAAGAATGCAAAATATCTCATTCATCATATTTCAGAATGATTTCTTATTGAAATGGTAACATTTTAATATGGGGGTAGATAAAATATATTATAGTCTGGTTGGGTTTTCTTTTACTTTTAATATAATGTGGCTACTAGAAAATTTAAGATAACATATGTGGCTCAAATTATATTTCTGATGGACAGCACTGGTCCAGAGCACAAACTGGCATCAGATTGGAATTTTTAACAACTCCCCAGACGATTCTAATGTGCAACCCAAATTGGGAAGCACTGGTTTGGAGAACTCAGAAGACATAATGCAGTAGCCTGTGACTAGCAACAGCAGGTGATTATAGGAACACAGTGAGAGTAGCTCTATAAAGAGAACTGCCTGGAAGGGGCAGCGGTCTCTTGTAGAAGGATGAAGTAAACTCAAGTTAAATAGGGAGAAAGCAAGGGAAATAAACACTCAGATCCCTCTCTCCTCTTGCCTTTGATCCTCAACTGGTGATCCACCTTGCTGAACCCAAATGACAGCCAAATGACAAGGGAGCCTAGTTGACGCCGCCCATGCCAGTCAGCCTCCCTGGGCCCAGAGCAAGGGTAAAAAGGAGGGAGAGTGAATTTAAAGGGGCAAATGGAAGATACCCAGCTCAGGCACTTAAGGAATGTTTTGGGAATACATGAAGATAAACCCCTAGAGTAGTAGCATTGATCACGAGTAGGCTATACACCTTCCATCTCTCCAATCCTAAACCCTGGATTAATATCCAGTGAGAAATGGAATTAGCAGCATTTGGGTTGCCCAGAATGATTTCTAAAGCTAGGAAACTCCTAGGCATCCTCTTTACTTACAAACAGTAATTTTGAAGTGCTTGGGTACTTCAGTTCCTGCAGAAAAAAAAAGTTGAATAATAATACTAATAACCAATAAGTTTCTATTCATTGAGTGCTTACCATATGCCAGGCAAAATGCCTGCATGTAAAGTGCTTCACATAAATCATAACACAGTGTGGCTCTATGCTTTTTTTCAATTTCACAGTAGAAAATATATATTACGTATCAGGATATAAAAATGTAACTATTTTTGTCTCAACTCTTCCTAAGGTCCCAAAGATGAAAAAGAAAAACATTTAATGCCAGTTATTCCCACATTCGAAAGGATGGCATCCAGTGCTTTTGTAGGATGTACTAAGGTATCATTAAGTGGGCTCTGCCGGCATTCTGGTGGAAGGGATAGTGGCTACCTGAGGCATGACCTCCCTGTGATCACAGGAGTACAAGGGACCAAGCCAAACCACTCAGGCACTCATCAAGCTCCATTTGTGCCATAAGTACTATCTTTCCATTGGCCAAGTCCAAAATCAGTGGGGTAGCAAAGTACTCCCTACCAATTCTAATGCACTGAAATAGCACATGACACAGGGAGGGAGTAAAGAATTGTGATCAATAACCAATCCAAATAATCACAGTAACAATCCAACAATTCAAAAACAGAAGCAGGGCGCGTGGGTGGCTCAGTTGGTTAAGCGACTGCCTTTGGCTCGGGTCATGATCCTGGAGTCCCGGGATCGAGTCCCACATCGGGCTCCCTGCTCAGCGGGGAGTCCGCTTCTCCCTCTGACCCTCTACCCTCTCGTGCTCTCTATCTCTCATTCCCTCTCTCAAATAAATAAATAAAAAATAAAAATAAAATAAAAAAAAAAAAGACAGAAGCAGCAGTTGACATTTCCTCTGCCACACCAGGCTTCCCAGCCCACAGCAGCCTACAAATGCTCACAGGGAGGAAATGCTTTACACTTGGTAAGAGTGTGGAGTGATACAGTTACAGCACTGGACAGGACATTTTACTGAAATGAGAACTTTCTTGAAACTGGAACTGGTCAGGAGATATTTTGTTGCCTAAGAGTGACCTAAACAAGATTATGAATTTACCCAAAATTCTATCTAAGACCAGGGGAGAACACATCTGTATGTCACGTGGAGATGCCCTGTAGGTGGAAGGATGAGTTTGCTTCTAGAACCCCCACTGAGTCCAGATCATGCAGCAAACCAGCCTTATACGCTATTTTCCAACTTACAACTTGACTGTTTATTTGACATTATTCAAATAGAAAAACCAACACCTTTGCCTTTAGAATGTTTATTTTGTTTAATATATTGTAAACACAGTTTGAGAAACAGTATTTCTAAGAGAAGCATTTAAAGATTGCCTTTACCCACCTTCAAAATATTTACAGAAAAGATGAAAATCAGAATGTTTTCAACTGTACCCAAAAGAAATCTGTTGTGCTCTAGTTAAGATTCACAGAAGGGGAAAGATAAAGTCTGTCACAATTAAATACAAAGCAAAAAACACACTGTTCCGAAGCCAGCAAGCATGAGTTCATTCCTCATGGACTTGGAGAAACATCCCCTCCTCAGGAAAGCTTTCTTGCGATAAAAGGAACCGAGGGCATGGTATTAAATGGACTAATGTTCTCTTCTGAGACGTGTCTGATAAGACATAGATGGTGAGATTAAGTTTACTGGGCTATTTCTCCCTACAGCCCTGTGGACATAAAACCACCTTCCTCACACCCCTTCCCACCTTGCCAGGACAACCGCCCTAAGACAGAGGCCACACCAAGGAGTCCACTTTGCATTGTATCACAGGTAGCATCATGCAAAAATGCTAGGAGTCAAGGTACCTACCCCAGTAAGTTCTGGAAGTCACCCTGAGCCCATTCCCCAGCAGATTCCACCTCCCTCTAAAGGTCTTATAGTCTTGACCTGTTAAAATCGATTCACTCTTCCCTTTCCAACCAAAACCACTGATAATGACAGCTCATTTGCTAAAGAATTTGTGTCTTTCCATGTGATCTTGCTCCCTGAAAAATGATAAACTAATGCCAACCGAGCTGATATTTTCTTCTATCTGGAAATGACAACTCACATTCCCCAACTTCCTCACAAGAGATGCAGCTCTGCCATTTCTCAAGTTCTCTCATCACCAAATGGAGCTTCCCAAGGACAAACACCTCATCTTGCTCATTTCTGAGTCTTCAGTCCCTGGCACAGTGTCTGGCACTGTATACATTCAATGTTTGAGATTATGTGAATAAATAAAGGAGCCTGGGGTCACAAGAGATTCCTGCATGTGTGTTAGGGAAGAACCGAGAAGGATGAAGGACATGAATGACCACAGGCATGATGTGATTTCTGCATGTGCTTTCTCTTCCTTCCCCTGTGCCTAAGAGCTGATAATAACCAGTAAAAAGAGTACAGAGGTCTATGGGAGGATAGCTTTGAGCCGCTGTGGTCCCTGTATCTCCATTAATAGTCAGGGCTGGCTTCGTGGGCTTGTGACCAGTGCAGTTGGCAGGGCCCTGTGCTCAGAAAGCCCCACACTTGGTTTCATGTTCTATGTTGCCTTCTTGAAATTCATAATAATTTTTGAATAAAGAGTCCTGCCCTGCACTTTCATTCTGGGAGTCTTGTAAATTATATAGCTAGTCTGTCTATATTATAATATGGGGAAGTGGAGAACAAAGAGTAATAAATGCTAAGATTCCTCCCAACAAGGGCATTCCAAGAATCTGTTGCCCTCACTGGTTTCCTAAGAACAAATACAGGCATCCTCCAATGGACATCCTCAGCTAGGCACCACCTGCCTCCCTCAGGCATTGAACCCTGGAGGCATTTTCAGCATCTGACTCCTAAACCCATAGGTTCTAATGGAGAACGAAGAAGTCAATCTACCTTACTTTCAACTTTGCTGCTAATACTTATTACAATCATTTCCCCTTCTAGATAAGAATATTCTCATGGCGCCTGGGTGGCTCAGTCAGATAAGCGTCTGCCTTCAACTCAGGTCATGATCCCAGGGTCCTGGAATCCAGCCCTGCATTGGGCTCCCTGCTCAGTGGGTAGTCTACTTCTCCCTCTCCCTCTGCCAGCCACTCCCCTGCTTGTGCTCTCTCTCTCTCTCTCTCACTATCTCTTTCTCTGTGTTAGATAGGTAAATAAGATCTTTAAAAAAAAAAAAAAAGAATATTCTATTGGAGTTTCCCCCAAAATACATGTGTAATTTGCACCCAAAAACTTTCAATTTTTTGTTAAATATTGCCAACAACCCCATTTTTCCTATATCTACTTTGATTTTGTTTTTCTTAGAACTGTCATAAACAATTCTAAAATACAATTTGTTCATCCTCAGTAATTCCTTGTTCTTTAACTGTTGCTTCAGAGAATCGTATTTCCAGGGCAATTTCTTATGTGGTCACATTTACTATGATGTAATCAATCAAATGAAGACTCAGAAAAATTTATTAGCTCAGCAGAGAAAAGCCTCTTGCCAGGTGCTTAGCTGAGTTACTAATATTGGAAATGAGTGCTGAATTGATGATCAGTAGAAAAACTTTTTTTTTTAAGATTTTATTTTATTTGACAGAGAGAGACACAGCAAGAGAGGGAACACAAGCAGGGGGAGTGGGAGAGGGAGAAGCAGGCTTCCCGCTGAGCAGGGAGCCCGATGTGGGACTCGATCCCAGGACTCTGGGATCACGACCTGAGCTGAAGGCAGACGCTTAAAGACTGAGCCACCCAGGCACCCAGTAGAAAAACTTCTAAGTAGACACTGGTTTTAAAATTTGATTTCCCCATCCCTAATGAAAGAACGGCTCATACTACATGTCACTGTATAAAAATGTGGTGGAGCTGTACTTCTATTCTCATATCTGGTCTAATGAAAGCCTGATATGTCTTTATTAACTCTGGAGTGTCTGAGCCCTGCTTTTGTAATATATCAATCTGAAATCAGAAACCACATATTTAATATTTGTTCAACAATCTTTGTTGTCTTTACTTGTGCTTTCATTCAGCTTAATGTCCATTATAAATGATTGATATCCACAATAGGCAATACCACACATTTGTTTCAGTGGGTTTTTCTCTACTGTTCTTCAGCTGGTGTTGGGAAGGGTTGTAGCCATAGGCAGGAGGCCATGGGTCTTTGTTCAGCCAACTCCCCATTGCCACATCTGATCCAGCAGGAGATTCTCTTTCCTCCCTGATCTTTGTCTATTAGTGGCAGCCAAGGTCTGAGGGCAGGCAGAGCAAAGTGGGTCAAGGCCAATGAGGCCACCTGCCTGGAGGAGCACGGTACTCTGAGAGAAGGCTCTGAGAAAGGAGGAGGGAAGCCCTTCTTCTAGCTCACTGACCTGACAGTAGTCCAGGCCTAAGGGAGGAACTGGGTATAGTTGAGAGACCACGTGACCTCTCCCTTCAGTATTTTCATGCCAGAGTCTCAGATCCACTCAGTTTCCAAGTCCCAAAGCCCACTTGGACCTGTGGAGGTTGTTGCTGGGGGGGGGGGGGTTAGGGTCAGCACCCCATGGAAAAACACTTTGGGGAAGGTTTAGCCATCCTTATTAACATGCAGGCATCACTTCTGCCTCACATGCTGGTTACATAACCCACATATATGGATCTCACTGTCCCAGTTTTCCTAGCATAGTTTGAATGAATATTTTGTTATCTGTAAAATTGCTGAAGGCTTTCTCTAAGTTTCCCCTTAGTCTTAAAATGCTGTGCTTCTGTGATTCAAGGGGAGATGAATAGGTTTTTCTATCATTTCTCCCTATCAGGGAAGAGAGGGCAGGCTGGGGCCCAGGCAGCCCGGAGAGCCTGCAGTGGTTGCCGGAGTGAGGAGAAGAGCAGGGAGGAGGCTCCACACTCAGTGTGTGCTTTACCCTGTTACTCTGTGTGCTTCTTAACCAAACCACAGCAGATGTTCCTCTGCATTGGGGTTTCCAAAGATCTGTTTTCTAACTCTGACAGCTCTCCAAAAGTTTAATCCAACATACCAGAATTCCTTCTGCTTTCTTTCAGCAAGAGCACTGAAACAGCATCCATTTTATGAACAAAAGTGAACTCCTAACAATAATCATTAGCTGTTGAACTACTGACAATAATAATACTGATGTGTTTTCCACAGAATTTTTTTAAGGTTTATGTCTTTTTTGTCCTTTATCTATGAATCTATGAGGCTAGGAGTTCTAGAACCCCTTTGTTTTGCACTTGCTCTCTTCCTCTGTTTCTTTCTCTCTACGGCTCCTCTCTCTCCAATAACTAATCATTCTGAGGAAAGTGAGAAAGACAGTTGTCTAAAACAGAGGTAGCCAGAATTTGTTCTTTCTATAGCAGCTGAGGTGAAGCTTAGAGAAAAGAATCTGAGCGAAAAATTTGACCAGCACCCTCATTTTAAGAAACTGAGGTTCAGAGAGTTTATTCTTCCTTGAGTACTGCTCCCAGCCTTCCCTGTTCACCAACCTTCCACATCCACATTTCCTACAAATGCAATAAAGTACAAATGCAAGTCACACATTTGGGGTTCTCTGTGATTCAGCCCTGACCCACCTTTCCAGCCCTTTCCCCAACTACATCCTATCATGTACCCTTATGTGTTTCAAGCTAACTTTCTTTCTTCCTATCCCTCATGTATCTATTATGTTTTCATCCTCATGCCATTACTTACAGAGTTTCTTCTACTGAAAACACCCTTCCTCCTTCCCCATCTTCTCAAGTATCAACTTTGTTCATCCCTCAAGTCAGTCCTTTGTCTTCCATAGACCACCTGTGATTCCTCCAGACTCCTTGGGAAAAGCTCTTCCTTCAATACATGTCAGGCCAATGCTGGGTTGGTGGATTCAGAGCTAAATTGCATGCTGTCCTCACATGTGACATGTAGGCATTTGCATGACAGGCTACGAAGAATACCAGCTGGGTTCTCAGGAGCCCATGAAATAGCTGTAAAATAAAAAAAATTTAAAATCTTTGCTCCACTAATCTTAGAGCAGGGTCCTTTATGTCATCCATGTACAAAGCACCTTGACTTCAAATCCAAACCTATAATTCAGTTTTGGCCTTTGTGGCTTTCAATTTGCCTGCATATTTGAATCCTTTCTCTTGGTCCACAATTGCTGAATACATGTCTTGTCTCTCCTAGTCAGCCGTCATAGGGGCCTCTTTGGAGCCTCAATTTCAGCTTCTCTGGAGGATGGCTACCCATTGATTTGAAGTGCCCAAACCTGGCTTCACAAAGAGCTCTTTGCATATATTCTGTAGCCTAGATGTTAGGTCAAATCATCCCAAACTTGCCCTGTAGCATCATAAATTTCAAGCCACAAAGCAGAACTTTAGAGCATGTCTCTTGCCCTGGGTGAATTGTGAATGAGTGCTCCCCAGTGCAGAGGGCCCACGGAAGCCCTCTGTGGATCACATTCATATTATCTTGGCATCAATCCACCTGAAAGAAAACCTGCTGCCATAGAGCATGTCCAGGCTGCAGCAAAGAAATGGGTTCTTGTTATTTTACAGGCCACCAAATATTCTATGTTCAGTTTTCCTATCTGAGGCCTTAGATGCTCATAACCCCAGGATGTAATCATGAGTGATTTTAAGTGATAAACCAAGCCATCCACCATGGCCTCATTTGGCTCTTTTTTCTGGCCAGGCTTCCCCCCCCCCCCCCCGCCCCTTTCTTTCTTTGTGCTTCAAAGAAGAGAGAATGTAGAGTTGGCATTACTCCTCCTGGAAACCCTGAGGGACCACAACCGACTTCCCTCGCCTGTGTTCCATCACACAGCAAAGGGATATGAAGGAATGGCCTGTGAAAATACATGCATACCCTTTTTTTTTTTAATTTCTGAGGAATGTTCATGAATTTTAACCATTAAATGGCAAAATAGGATAAGGTGCTACACAATGCCAACAGTACCATACTGTTAAAGAAGAAAAGAAAGAAAGAAATGCAAAGAAAAAAGAAACTCATCACTAGGAGTCTTAAATTAAAAAAAAAAAAAGAGTTCAGAAGGATCTAATGGGAAGAAAAGGGCCTTCCAACTGTTGTCATCCTGCTATTGTGACCTGAGCCCCTCCCAAGTTTTCAGACTCCAAAATCAGATCTAATTAAAAGAAAATGGAAAAGGACTTGGAGCCTTTTCAGCTCTAGAGAACATGCAGACAAATAAATTAAAAAGTGGGAGAAGTGGAACTAACCCAATAACCCGTGAAAAGCTCATTTCCCTCCCCGCCGCCACTGATGCAACAGTGTCCTTCCTCCCTCCCCGTTCTCTGGTTCAGGGGCAGTGAGTGAAGAAATTGGCTAACAAGATCAGAAAATTTAATTACAGTTCTGCGGTCCCCTTCCAAGAAGTTGGCTGTCACACTTCCTTTTTGCCAATCTTCAGAATGTGCTGTCTCTGATGAGCTCCTCCTCTGCTCCAGTCCTGCTCATCTCCCTACCCCAGCTCAGGGCGGTGGACACCGATGCTTTAATTTGGGGAGTTAGGAGAATTAGATATAAAGATTAAAAGGGACAGTTAGAAAAGAGAATATCATTATCCCCTCATTTCCTCTGGTCTGCCTAGCAACTTTTGGGTCTTATCCCAAAAGAAGTATCCCAAAGGCTTAGCAACCTTGCATTCCAGACCTAAAGAAGCCCTAAGACCCTTTCAAAGAAGCACAGAAATCTGCATTCAAGTGTTTTTTTTGCATGAGATCAAGAGATACAGGAATGGCTTTCTTAAGCAAGGTTTCTAGCAAGATTCTGAAATGCTTTGGGTTCAAAATAAATGAACAAACAAAAGAATAATGTAATCAAGTCACAAGTTCCACCAAGGGGGGGTAGAAGGAAGAATGGTGCCAAAAGAACCAGGTATTTGCCATTTTTGTCCTAGGACAGCCAGAGATTTATGATCAAATCCAGTACACAAACCACTGGAAAGTGACATGGAACAGGTGTCTTCAAAATTCAAAATTTAGAGAATTAAAAAAAAGACTGCTTTTCCATTACTGGAGAAAGCAAGGTAGCGAGACTGTGCAGAGGTTCCTGGTATCCATGTGACTGAGACACTATTTCTCTTCACAGAATGCAGTCCTCTCCTACATACTTGAGCCACCACAAATCACCTCCCAGATTAGGGCAAGACATATAAGCTTGGAAGAGTGACTATGGTAATAAGGGACAGCCTGCCTGCTGGGGCATCAGGGATGCTTTAACTTGGCCCATTCAATGCTAGTGGGAAGACAGTGCAGCAGGAGGAAAGGAGCTAGCCAAGGACAGACAGGCAGGAATTCATCATTATGAACAAGAAAGATGAGAGATTTTCTTAAACTCTCTTTCTTAAGGAAGTGTATCAGTCTGGATTACATTTGGCTGCATGCAATGGAAACCCTCCCCTCACACAACAAGGAGTCCAAAAGTAGGCAATCCAATGCTACTGTGACAGCTTGAGGACGCTTTCAAGGACTCAGGCTCCTTCCAGCTCCCTACTCCTCTAGTTCCAGCTTGTGATTTTCATCCTCATGGTCACAAGAAATTGCTCAGCCTCTGTGTTCCAAGCAGAAAGAAGGGGAAGGGCAAAGGGAAAAGGTGAATTGCTTTCCCCATTGATCAGGAATAAAATAGGTTTCCTGAAAGTCCCAGCCAGTAGGCTCTGCTTACAACCCATTAACTAGAACTGGGTCCCATGGCCACCTTGAACTACAAGGGATAGGTCTAAGTAGACACATTGCTGCCCTGCACTAATTGAGGATCTGTCAGTAGGAAAAACAAGAGGATGGATGGTGAATGGATGACTAGCAATGTGTGCCACTGAGTGGGTAGTCAAGAGTGCTAAGAGAGGGGCATTTATCTAGGTTGCATTTAACACAGTCGATTAAGTGTCCAACTCTTGATTTCAGCTCAGGTCATGATCTCAGGTTTGTTAGATCAAGCCCAGCGTCAGGCTCCACACTGGGTGGAGCCCTTCCCTGCCCTTCCCTGCCTTTCCCTCTCTAAAAATAAAAAAATTTAAAAAATTTAAAATAAAATAAAAACTAAAGAAAGAGGAAAAAGAAAAGAAAAAAAATGAGTGCCAAGAAAAATGAGAAGTAAGAAAAACAATACAATATGGCAGCCAAGGCATAGGTAGCCTTCTAGTGAGCTGCCTACGAGGAGCAAGGAGTGAGCAATGTGGAAACCAAGGCTATGACATGAACTCTGCATTCAGGAAGGTTAGACCTATACATCTTAGCATACAGATGCACCCTGGCCATAAGCAACATAGACTGTATCCTGGACATGGTGTCCCCCACCCAGCTGTATCAGCACATAGAGGCCTTTCTCAACCCGGTGAAAGAAAGAAAGCAGAGCTAGTGAAGATTCTGACTGAGCTGGAATGTCATGGCAATAGCCTATGTCTCCAGGAACTTCCTCTTTCCCTAGACAGTATCCCTGGGGATGGGCTTCAGGTCTGGAAGGGTATCACCTGGGAAGACATGAATGACAGTAAAATGACAGAGAAACCAAAGCAGAGAGAATCATTAAATAGAGATCTTCAAATTCTCCTCGACCTCCCCTTAGCCTCCTCAGACCCTTGCACCAAAAGCACTCATGTGGCCAGAATAAGGTCTGAAGCAAGGGTCTGCCAGTCCAGGAATGGGCTTCTCATGGCAGTCTTGGAGTTGGAAGGGCCACTGTGAGGTCTTCTCAAGGACCCTAGATCTCTCATTTCCTCTCTTGTTGTGGGAGCAAATATACAGCCTCATATTCTCATGCCCACTGGCTCAGACAGCACTGGGGCCTTCTGAACCACCTTAAGTATTTGTGCATTGAGAAAAGAGAACACAAGCAGTGCTTTATTTTTCAAAAAATTGACAAAGGAGCATAACAGGTAAAAATGAACTGCTGGGAAATGTTCTTCTGATTCTTTTCACAGAGATAAGAGGGACCTAGGGTTGACTTGTTCCATCCACACTCACCAGGAAATGGACTCAAAATTGAGATCTCATCAAGCAGTGGTTTGTTTGCACATCCTTGATTCATTCCACTGCCCCAGTGTTCACTGCACATCAACTGAGTTTGCTGTGTACTTGGTAATACGCTGGGGGCTGCCAGACAGAATTCGGTTATGAGACTCCATCCTAGAGGGCTTGCTCATGAAAATACCCAAGGGACAAACCATTAATGGTAATGATCCCTTAGATCCTTAGTGCAAATCCATCACCTCATTAATTCTGTGCCACAGCTCTCCAAGGTGGTCTGAAGAGACAGAATCATGTGGTGGATCCACACTGCACAGACTCAAAGCCTGGCTCTGCCACTGACCTTGGGCAACATTAATCTCTCTATGATTTAGTTTCCTCATCTGTAAAATGGGAAGAGAAACAGCTGCTGTCTGACAGGATTGTTGGGATGATCAAATTAGTTGATTCATATAAAGCAGGTTCAACAGTGCCTGGTACACAGTCAACTTCTGCTGTGTTAGTATTATGACTCCTATTTTATAGACATAGGGACTACTTGGTGCTGAGGGTGGAATGTTAGAGATAAAAGACACTTAGTTATCATCCTTTATGAGCAAAGAAATTGGGGCACATCATTCATCAGAGGTACTGTCCAGGCCAGTGCCTTACTCCTAAGGGTGACAAGCAGCAGGCCTAGAACCCCAGTCTGCTCCCTCCCATCAAGTGTTCAGAAGTTCTGACTGAGTCAAAAGGAAGCCACTCAACATGGCTTCAAGGTGCACACAGACTCCCAAAGTACCTGCAATGGTTAATTGTATGCATCATCTTGGTAAGGTCATGGTTCTATTTGGTCAAATACCAGCCTAAGTGTTGCCATGAAGATATTTTTTAAATATGATTAAGATTTAAATCAGTAGACTGTGGATAAGGCAGATGACCCTCCATAATGTGGGTGGGCCTCATCCAATCAGTTGAAGGCCTTAAGAGCAAAGACTGAAGTTTCCTAGAAAAGAAACTTTCCTCTAACTGCAACATAGGAACCCTGCCTGAAATTGCAGCCTGCTGCCCTGCAGAATTTGAACTCAAGAGTGCAACATCAACTCTTGACTGAATTTCTAGTCTGCAAACCTGTCCTACAGATTTCAGACTTGCCAGTCCCCACAATCACATAAACCAATTCCTTAAAATGAATCTCTCATATGTGTGTGTGTGTGTGTGTATGTATGTGTGTATATGTATATATCCTGACTAATACAGTGCCCTTCCTAAGGGGACAGGGCAGTAAATTTGCCCAGCTCTTTCTTGTGTTCAGAATGCTGTTGGTGACGTCTGTCAGAGAAGGGGCAACACTCGTATGAACCCCTCAAGGAGAGGGATTTACAATGGGCTCTGAAGTCCTAAAATGAGGGATCTTATCTCAGTCTGGAAGCCACATGTAGATTTAGATGAGGTGAGTCCTAGACCAGGAGAAGCCAAGCATGAAATTTACCCTTGGTTCTATGGGCAAAAGGAAGACATAGCATATTTTAAAGAAATGATAGAAAGGAGATTTCAATAAGGAGAAGTGTAGCAGCCATGTGTTAGGAAGTCTAAAACTAAGGGGCTCACCTTGGGAGGGGCAGACGTGTGGTATGAAGCAGTCAGAGCATGGGACTGAGTCCTGAGAGAGGATGCAGAGGAAGGGGGCGGAAGGTAAGTCAGGTTTAGGTATCTCGTTGTTGATGGGTTTGGGCATTTCACTGTTGAAGATAAAAGGATGTATGCCGGGAAACGTCCCCTGGAAATCTAGGACCCAGCCAGGCTAGAGATGAAAAGTAAACTATGTGGAAGTCATGGTTTAAGCCTCAAGAACGATGAACAGAGTACATACAGGAAAGAGCAGAGGACCTTAGTCACCTGAGAGACAGAGGGTGAGGGAAGAAGAAGATGTAAACTGCGGTCTGCGAGGAGAGGAAATGGGACCCTGTGGTGCCGCCGGAACTGGGAAGAAGACTGGTACACGAGGATGGTATGGGGGATGGCATCACAGGCTCACTGCTATGGTTATGTCTTTCTTGTTGGTCATTCACAAGTACATTTGCATCTTAAAGAGTGTGGAAAGTTCTGTAGTAAAGAAACTTGTTTCATTTGGTTTAGCACTGTTTTCACCAGCTCACTGGACACAGTACACTCCCTTACAGGATTCTCAGAGCACATTCACAATGCCCAGCAGAACCAGAAGGATGTCCCAGATCCCCCAACAATTAACGCGGCATTTTCCAATGTATCACACCGAATGACTTGAACTCGGCAGGGGAAGAGCATTATATAAATCTAAATGTCGGGAATGTTAAACATCCTAGACAGCTGGAGCTAGAAACAACCATGAGGTCAGCCTGCATCTGGTCTGTCTCAGAGCCTCAGGAGCAGGCTACCCATGGCTCCCACCCCCACCCCGGCCCTCTCAGGAATAAGAGCAAAGAGATAAATAACTCCTTCCGAACATTCTTCCCTTCTCCACTCCTGCTTTCTGCCTCTTCTCTCTCAGGGCTTTACTTGATGAATACACCATGTGCCTCAAATTATTTATTTCTCTTTCCACCATTTCAACAACAGATGGATTAGAGTACCACATTTCTAAATAGCAGACTCTTGAAATGCCAGAGGTCACAACCATTATGTGCTGGTTGTGACAAAAGACAGGGCCAGGGACTGGAGGGGAAGCCTTGCACTACGAAGTCCAAGTGAGTTCCGGGCATGGGCTGCAGCCTTGCACTCTGCTGGCTACCTGGGCTGGCTGGCCTGCGTGCATGCACCACCCACCTTACCCCACCACCTACCCAAGGCCAAACAGTCCCTCCTGGCTGCTCTTTCTCTCTGGTAGAAGTGGTGCCAGGTTTTGTTGTCTGGAGGAAAGGACCTAAGCATATAGACTTCACAGCAGCCATCTACCCATGATGACCTATCCATGATCCTTGTAGGACTTACAGAGCTACTTAGAGGTACCTAAGAGAAACACACCTTGAAGACTCAGAAGAGACATCACTGTTTATGGACTACTTAGAGCAGGGGTCACAAACAATGGCCACTGGGCCAAATCTGGCCTGCCATTTGTTTTTTTAATAAAGTTTTATTGGAACAGTGTATATATTACATATTGTCTGCTTTTACATATTGTCTGTGGCTGCTTTTGCCCTATAATAGCAGTGCTGAATAGGTGCTACAGAAACCATATGGTCCACAAAGCCTAAAATATCTATCATCTGGCCCTTTACAGAAAAAGTTTATTGACCCCTGGCTTAGATAACATGGCTTAGAATATCGCCCTTGCCCTCATTCCCACCCATCTACACACACAGGCACAGACACACAGACACACACACACACACACACACACACACACACACACACACATACACATACACATACACATCTGTCCTCCCATTTTTGTACCCTGACTTAACTTCGTTTTTAGTTTAGGTCTCTCTGTGTATCTCCCAGTCCCTGTGTGTCCCTGTCAGTCCTTACTTTTCCATCACTGGCCCTCCCTGGTTTTGCTTCCCTCTATCCCTCCCTGCCTTATCTGTTTCCATTAATAACTGATTATGTATAAATAAAGGCGTATTGTTTTCTCATTTGTTGAACTTACTGAGGGACCTGCTCTAATTATGAAAGTGAATGAGTAGGAGCTTTGTATTTCTCTGGGAAAAAAAAAAGAGAGAGAGAGAGAGAAAATCTAATTGCTCTTTAGCTCTGTGGTCCTCAGTGTTTTCCCGTTGTGGTTCAACAGCCCGCGGTAGAAAGGTTCCTCCTACACACATATCCCCATAGCTTTAAAATCATCCTTAAAGAATGTCATTGTGCATAGTCTTTAGTCCCAGTTACCTGAGAAACAGTCAGCAGTGACCCTGAGATATTCTAGCCCACATTTGTAATCCAAGTTAGGAGACATTAATTGGAAGCATGATTCTGTACTATCTTTGTCTGGGAGGGTTTCGGTCACTTGAGAGGTTTTTCACAAGTGAGCAATTATGAGGTCACGGGAGAAATTCAGCAACAGTGGTTTCATTTATTATAGAGCTCATCACAGTCTGACTTGTATGATAATTGTGAAGTTGTGAGCAAATTGAGAACCGAGAGTCTATCTTACTTATTTGCATAACCACCCCATCCCAACTTATCCAAGGACCTTGCTTGGTAGCCAGCCCGTAGTGATAATGAGCTACTGTCAATTAGAGCTGCTGCTTTGTGTCATGGATGCGTTGAGTGATTTACATTCATTTTCCATTCTGACAACTACTTTGGCCAGAAAGAAGTTATTAGTCCCATCTTGCATATGAGGAAACTGAAGTTCAGAGAAATTAAGTAGCTTGCCCAAGGCCTTATCCTTCCATGGCAACTGTGTCAGGGTTTTCCAGTGGAGTCTGGCTCAAGTCCCTGTCTTTGGGTCCCCATGTCGTGTCTGCCCTTGATGGTCCGACATTGACCCTTGCTTCCTCCCTCACACACACCCTGGTCTGTGGCCCAGCATCAGCTTTACCCTGCACTTCTCTTCTACCCTACAATCTTGTCACTCCTGGTCTGGATCCCCAGAGAGTTGGGTGCCTCTGGGTCAGCCAGGCAGAGCTGCTCAGAAGAGCACCACACCACTGCCCTGAGAGAGGCTGTCATTGCATGGGAAGGCACTGGAACATGCTCTTTGTCTACATTTCTGGAAGAAGGAAAAAGAGGATCTGGAGTATCACCCTGGGAATTCCATCTGGGGGCACAGCCTCGTGAAGTTTTCCCAGACCAGCTGACAACAACTGGCTCCATTCTAACGTGACCCATCTTTTTTTGACTTTTTGGGCAAGATGGACATCCCAGAGACATGACAAATTCCGCCATTAAGGAAGCACCTCCAGGACATATTCAGCTTCCCAGGGGTTAACCTCACTGCTTCCACCCATGCTCGGCCACCAAGCCTTCCGTGCCCCATATGAACATGACCCTGATAATGATGGTCCTCTTTGTAGTCTGGGTATCTTCCTAGTCCCACCCCAGTAGTTCTAAGCAAGGTCAGATAGAGTCCCATGGTGGAGCATGCCATGCAGGAACCTCACAGGCCCCCAGATGCTGGCAGCAGATATTTTTGAATGGAGGTAGGCAGTCTCCCACCCACCCCTGGCTTATATGCAGCTAACACTGGTGCATGCCCAGTCTCCAAGGTGTTCTTCCTTCAAAACTGGCAGAGAATACCACCTGCTCTCACACCTGCCGTCCCCATGCCCAGAGAATCTGAAAATGGTTTACTGCTCTCATCAATCTGCATTCTTACATTCCAGTAGCTCATTTCAAGGTGGTGTTGCTGCCAGAGCCAAGCACTTGGGGTTCTGGCTGCAAAACCTGGCTTCCATCAGCAAGTGGATCTACCCCAACCAGTCAGCAGCTACCTGCCCTCCCTTCCTTCATCCTTCCCACCCCTTCTCTATAGAAGAAGCAGAGAAGCTGAAATTTGGAAGGAATTTCCAAATCATCTAATGCTGGAGTTTTAAACATAAGATCCATGGATAGACCTCCAAGAGTTCACGAGTCTCCTAAAGTCATATGGAAAAAACTACCTACACACACATACATACACACAGTTGTATACTGCTCTGGGGCAACTGTCCATAGTTTTCAATGGATTTTCAGAGGAGTTTATAGCAAAACAAGAGATAAGAATGAACAATTTAATAAGGCCTCCTCATTTTACAGATGCAAAAACTAAGACCCCAAAACAAGCTCCAAGACCTGCAATTCACCAAAGTTTCCCAGCTGTCTTTCCTTTCCCTTTTCTTTTTCCTACCTTTGATGTCAAAAGGGGATGCAACAAGAAGGTATGAGCAGAAGCTGTCCCTTCCTATAAGGAAGCTCCTGAACCCTGAACTATGTTCCAAACACCACTGCTTGATGGTCACAATAGTAGTTGGTCCCTGATCCACTTGCTCATTAGACCCCTTGCCAATGACAGAAACTCAGTTCTCCTCTCTTGCATCTTTTGAGGGTGACCTCAAAGTGGGGATGGGGGATTCTCATATATAATTTATACTGATGTCTATGCATCTCCCTGCCTTCTGCTCCATCTGCTACTCCATCTCTCCCTCTTGGTTATTGTTGGGGTCACCCCCTCCTTTTTCTGATTTTTGCCTGCATTTGTCCACTGCACCATCAATGCTTCACTTGACCAATAAAGCCCAGGCCATCTCTCCTTTTCACTGCAGCCTCCCAGAGGCCCCTCTCCACCCACCCCTGGCTTCCCACTACCCTAACACCTCCAGTACCAGTCTAATGTCACTGTTCTATTCAGGTGGTCCACAGTGGTTGGAATGCAGCTATGACTGCTTGGAGCTCTCCATGCCCACACCCTATGCTCAGTGAGGTTGTCAGATAGGGTGGCCAACTGCCCTGGTTTGCCTAAGCCCAAAGGGGGTCATAAGATTTCCAGTGCTCAAACTGAGACAGTCCCAGGCAAATGGTGATGGTTGGTTACCTAGTGAGGTCAGACAGTAAGTGGCAGAGGTGGAATGCAAACACAGGCCTATTCTGCTTCCAAACCTTTGTTCTTTCAAAGCACCAGCCCACAAAATGCTGTATATGTGTTCAACACACAGAGCAGAACCATGTAAGAGAGTGACACTAAAATGAGACCTGTTTTCCTCTGAAGAACATGATATGTGCAGTGAGCCTATTCTGCAGGCTTCTAAGAATTAATTGATAAAGTTAATATATTACCTTAGGGTAACCATATGTTCCGGTTTGCCTGGGACAGACTCGATTTACACTTGTTCTCTCGACATAATTATTAATAGCACTCTCATTTTGGTCTCAAAAATGTCCTAGATTGGACAATAAATTATGTGGCCACCCTGACCATCATATCCCAGAACCAGCTGATTAGGCTCTTGATTAATAGGGCCCTTCCCCATGATTATAACTGAAACCCAGCATGGCTTCCCCTGCTACTGACAGTGCATGTTCACTCTGCAGACCAGTCCCCCTGAAAATGCAGCATTTTTCCAGCCCCATATCTCTCAGCTGACTGGAGCTCACCTAACCAAGAGAGCAGGCCCTCCCCAGCTTTCAAGCAGAACCCAGCCTGAGGAATCAGTCCTCACATCACTTCAAAGAAGCAGACCAGGCATTAATTGGCACTCTGCAAAGATTTATGCACCATATATCATTATCTCCTGCTGAGAAACAAGACAGATATAGGGCATATGGCGGATCCTTTAGAAAAAGGTGTCTTGACAGATCTTTGAACTTAAATACCTTAAGTAATTGGGACACCCACTCAGGGACATGCAAGATAAATGACCTGGTTTGTAGAGTACCCATGCCCCTGGTTGCCTGCCCCTCCCCCTCCTCCATTTTCTCCTCTTCCTCTTCCAGGACTCCTTAAGAGCCTCCTATGGCCTCTCCCTGCTCATTAGTAGCTCCACAATGAGACAAATTGGGGCAGGGAGAAGAAGGGCATATTAGTCACTAGGAGTAGGCTGGATGGGAGAGCAGGTGGAAATGAATGCCTTGAATGTAGTTTGAATTAGCTGGTGGATTTCATTTATTAAGCTCTACCTGCTATCCCAGTCTGTCTAATTAACAAGGACTGCTGTTCCAGTCCATCTAATTAGTAGAGCTTTGGAATTAACATACGTACATGTAAACCACTTAGTGTGTGGCCCAGAACACAGTAGGTACTCAATAAATGGTGAGCAGTGGTGGTGTTGAGACTTGCCTATAGTTAAGGGAGTAGCAAGATCGGAAGAGTCCATTGTACCCAGTACTGAGGGCCACTTGGGGCCCGGTTCAGCTCAGTTGCTAATCTGAGCATTCAGAGCTGGGTCACACACACACATCTCCGTTCTCCCCTGCCCAACTCCCCTACCACACACACTTCTGCCCCAGGGACTGTAAACTCAATAGACAGCATGGGGCAGGGATAGGAAGAGCACTGTCCCAGAGAGTCCCAACACTGCTCCCACTGCAGTTCAATAAATATTTTGGCCACAGGATGTTGTGCACAAAGGGGACAGATCAGGACACTGTCACAGTCTGCTGGGGTCTCACAGTGAGGTGGGAAACATATTCAAGTAAACCGCCCATCTCAATCTGATCTCATAAGCTAAATAACAGAGGTGAGCACAGAGTGCTGTGGGAATGCAGTAGGCCTCCTGAGTAGAGGTCAGGGATGACTTCCTGGAGGAATGGAACCCTGGGTGAGCCTGAAGGCCTATAACAATGAACCAGAGGAAGGGTAGGAAACCAAACACCCAGGCCCAGAGGTGGGGACTATCAAGGCCTTACAGAAAATCATTCTGAGTGTGTTTGAAAATTAACCCCACAGACATTCTTATTTTTTAACTTGTAAGATGTTTTCAAACAGAAAAGCCCTTAGGCTCATTCCTGATTCTAAGAAAACCTTTTATACTGGTTGAGTTCATTATAATTCAATCAATAAGATCATGGTCTCAAGTTAATTATCACAAGGGTGGTGAATAAAATCCACTTCCTATAGCAATCATAAATTACAACTCTAAAGAAATAAATTCAGTGTTTTACAGTAAATGCTCTGACATTCTAAATGAATATTTTCTTTTAAGATTACCAGTTACAAGTCGGCAGGCCTTAAGAGTATTGAACAAAACTTTTAATATGTTAGGAAAGCTAGTCTTTGCCTCTTTCAGTAAATACTTATTAGAAACCCAACTTTATGACAAAATTCTGAGTAAGTACAGATTAGCTTAAAACTTTTGGTAAGTGGTATATAAATATTCACAAATCATCTTCTCTTTCTTTCTGAATAAAGAGTTGTAGTTTATCCATTGATTAGCATTTTCAAAAAGACATATCAAGACCTTCTCACCCTCTCAAAGTTCCTATTAAACAGTTCTGTCCACTGGCAGAAACTTAATTTTAATCAAAGCTGAATCAAGGATTCGGGGGACATACACTAACTTATTTCCATAGTGGTGTAAACAGGGCACACCTGCTCACTTGCCTGGCCCTCTGCTTCCTCTCCTGTGAACTGGATAATTGCCTGCACCCTCCCTCCTTTCTAGAGGCTTGTGATGATCCAAGATGCCTTGACATATGAACTTGAGCCATGGCTGTCTCCTACACACTGGTTATCTCCTTGCCTTATGTTAGGAGTAGGGAGAATGTCCAGTGCAATATGTAGGCCCTCAGTGAGAAATAAGGGACAGTTCTATGAGCAGTAGGAATTCCAGAGAGCTATCCTTTTGACTCCCAGTGAAAAGCCACTAAGCAGCCCTCAGCAAATTCCTGCACTAGACCCAGACTCCTCTCTCCCCACCGTGGCCTGACCCCTTCTCTCTGCCTCCTCATCCTTGGTCCACTCCTGTGGCTGACAGCCTCCTCCCTAGTGAGTGCTCCTCACTGCCAGAGTCCTGCTGCTTTTTCCTGCCAGTCCTGTTGCTCTCAGAGGTCTTCAAAGAGAACTAACCAAATCTCCAGCCCTACCTCTTGAGTCCCCAGGTGTGTGAGCTCAGTCTCCACCCAGTGCCCATATATTGGAGCCTTTGGCTCTTAGAATTTGGGGCACAGCAAGCTTGTGTGTTCCCTAAGCTACCATCACCACTCACCTGTGTGTGGAACTGGGAGCCTGTGCCAAGATGTGATTTGTTTCCATAGTTCAGAGCCTGAGGGAGTCTGCAAGCCTGGAGAAACCTCCAGGTAGGAGGAGATTCATTTCTCTGCCTCTCTTCTATAGGCCTTTACCCCCTTGACAAGTGAAATCTATTCAAGGCCACTGAGGTCATTTTCTAAACTAAGGACACAAGGACCCAGAAAAAGATTTAGAAATGAAAAATTAAAAAGCAAATGGACAAAAGGGAGGAGAAATAGGTCGATAAGTCATGGATCAGAGTAACAGTGGAAATGAGAATTGGAGAAACCTGCTACAAAAAAAGACGGAGAACGAAACCCCAACCAGAGGAGCACAGTGGGTTGGGGGTTTCAATAAGGGAAGCTAAGCTGGCATACCCTCATAGCCTGCAGGGCAGCTCAGGGCCACACTCAAGACTGGACACCAACTGTCACACTGTCGGGTTTAAAGGCTGACTATGGGGACTGAAAATGTTTTTACCGAGATCAGAACAAAAACACTGCCAAAGACTCTGGCTTTGGGGAAACCTAAGCTGCTCCATGGCTAACTTCATTAGCCACCCTGAGTGGTCCATGCAAACAGTTACTAGTGGACTCAAAGGTGCCTCGTACTCCCATATGCATGCTCCCATAAGAAAATTGTCCTTATTAGAGGAGATCATCAGCAGATTGGAGACAAGTTTGCACAGTATGGAAAAGAGATACAGCATGATCTTTTTCTCCATCCTGTCTTCTTTTCAGCACAAGGAAGGATCAGAGGTGAAAGAACAATTTGGAAGCCATCTAAGGAATGGAAGCTACATGCAGGTAGCAGGTAATCCAGAGAGCAGCAGCAGGAGGCCAAAAAGTGTTCTCTGTGCTGGGCCAACCTCCTGGAGTCTAGGCCCCTTGTAGAGCTGGAACCAGCAAGGTAGGACAAAAGCAAGAGCATGAACACAAAGCCAAGCTGGCATGTGGCAAGGACTTGGTACTCTAACTGCTTGGACCACAAACACACAGCCCTTCCCACCAGGCGCACAGGATTTAATCACTCTCCCCATACTCCACTGCCCCACAAAACTGTTTTTTTGGTCTCTTCTTTGAGGCAGGGGTTCTCAATCTGTGTTATCATGTGTCATTAGGTACTGTCATTTATTGGAGAGTAGAAAGTATTTTGCTACTCCTATGAAAGTACCAAATGTATGTGTTTTCTTAAAATATTGTGGTTATTTCCACAGTAACATCATTTTACTCCTTTGCTGTATTAATCGGGTCTTGTTGATTGGAAAAGACAAAAATCTAACTCAAACCAGCTTAGGCCAAAAGGGAGACTTATTAGAAAGTTATTGAATATTGAATATACTATCGTCATGTAACATCCCCAAACTTAGTGACTTAAAACAACCATTTCATCATGCTCACGAATTAGGTGAGTCAGGAATTTGGACAGGGCATGTGGGAATGGCTCTATTCCATGATGTCTGAGGCATCAGCTGTGGCTGGGGCGGGGGGGGGGTGCAGTGCTCAATGGCTGGGGATGACTGGAGGGTTGGGGAGTAGAATTAACTAGAGATTTACTCACTCACATGCCTGGGTGGTTAGCTGTTATCTGGGACCTCAGCTGAGTCTGTCAACCAGAGCATCTGCACATGGCCTTTCCATATGGCCTGAGCTTCCTCATAACATAGCCATCTCATGGTAATGGAACTCACATGGTGGCTCAAGGCTCTAGTGCAATTGTTCCAGCTGATGAGCTTGAAGTTGTATCACCTTCCATGACCTACTGTTACAAGACACAATGCCTCATCCGCTATACTCTGTTGGTTATAAGCAAGTCACAAGGCCACTCAAATTCAAGGAAAGGAGAAATATACCCTACTTCTCAGTGGAAAGAGTGTCAAAACAATTTGCAGACATGTTTTTAAAACACTACACCGGGCTATTTAACTATGGGAAGTAAACACTGCCGGGACTCTCTTCTTCCTTTTGCATGCTGAAGTCTTTGGCTTTCTTCTCTCTCCCTGCAGACTGGCTTCATCCAGAGAGCAGAGAGGGGGACACCTAGAGCCACATTGTACAAATGTGGCCTCTGGAGGCCCCTCTTTATTTTATCAGGCCATTCCCAGAAGGGAGATAATGATTGTGAGATAAGCAGCATCCCCAAATGGTCTCTGCACCATTTGTGGTCCAGTATATTCTCCTAAGTGCAAAAGCAATGGTGGACTGATAGCTATACCATAGAATTACCCGTATGCTACCGTCTACCTTATATATGTCTGGGTAATGCCAATGGTGGGAAAAAGGAGAGAAGTTGAAAAACCTGCCTTTTGGCACTAACTGAATTTTACCCTGAAATGTAATTGTGTATATGTCATTTCCTTCTCTAAACTTTGAGTGTCTTGAGGATTGTATGGTACTAGAGGTCAATATATACTCGACTGAATTAGTGAATAAATGACTATTCTGAGTGAACATAAATCAATTACTATTTAGCATTATAGAAAACTTCAAATTATCTAGACAGTGAATGTGTTTAGGATAAGATAAAAAGACATCAATATATACCTAAATATTTAGCATATTTCTTTAATATTACTTACAATGGCATTTTCTCTAATAATTAAAAATTTAAGTGAGTAATTTGTGGTTAATTTACTCATTTAAGTTTATTACTTTTATTTATTTTTATTTAAATTCAATTAACCAACATACAGTATATTAGTTTCAGATGTAGTGTTCAATAATTCATCAGTTGCATATAACACCCAGTGCACTTTTTAAAAAAGATTTTATTACCCAGTGCACTTTTAATAAAAAAAAAATACTTGCAATTCAGTCACAACTAAGGACAGTCCTTGATTTTCTTAACATGATAAGCCACCACTTTATTTCCTCTCAGAAGGTAAGGTAAGTCCTCTCTGGAGAAAGAGAACATCAAACATACATTCATCAGAATATTGCAATCTATTACAAAGAATTAAGTATAAATGAATTCTAAAATCAGAAAACAGAATATCTTGAAATGAAACATATTAGACAGATTTACCAGAAATTAAACACAGCAGAAGAGAGTATTACTGACCTAGAAAATAAAGCAGTAGAGAATAAGAATAAATAAGAGGAACTGACAAGTGGAAATATCAGAAGTTAAGAGAAATGGAGATAAAATGGGAAGACCTAATATAGCTCTAGAAAGAGTAGCATGCCTGAAAGGAGAGAGAATGGGGAAAGGCAATACTCAAGAAGATCATAGCTTTAAAAGTTCTAGAACTGATAAAATACATTAAACCTCAGATTCCGGAAGCATAATTTATCTCAAGCGAAATTTAAAAAAATGAATCTACAGGCGGACACATCAAAGTGAAAGTGTAGAACAAAAGAAATAAAGATCTTAAGACAACCAGAAAGAGAAGGCAGGTCATCTTACAGAAGCAAGGAAAAATACTCTGACATTTCCCAACAGCAACACTACATGTCAGAGACAACAGAATAGGATCTTCAAAGGTCTAGAGGAAAAATAACTATTAATCTAACATTTTGGACCATGTTAAACTTTGTCAATGCCCTTTAGCCAAAGACCTCAGGGAGCATATAGGCAGTTGAACATACTGGGTTTATTACTTATTGCAGTGAGCAATAACCATAGTGTGTTTCAATAAGAGGGCGCTAGAAATAATCGATTACAGGATTTAGGCTTTGGTTGGATAATTTTGGAGAGGGTCTAAGGAACCAGAGGATTCATTCTGAATGGGGTGTTATCAGAAAGCAATTCTATGATTGTGTATCTCAATAATTACCTCAGCAAGAGAGTGCGATGTTTGGTATGTAGTGGGTTACACAGTGACCTTGTCTGAAAGGAGGTTCTGTGAGACTGTTTATGTCCAACAAGAGAAAACAAGGCTTAGCTGTAAGCATCAGATCAGTTTGTAATAATATGGAGGCCTAACTGCGAAGTTAGATCAGTCCCAGATGTCAGGAGCTGCTTTTTTCTTTTTTTCTTTTCCTCAACTTCCATTCACAAATGAGGGTGAAATAAATAAGGATGAATTAGAGAGCTTGACACTCACAGTCCCTCACTGGTAATTCTAAAGGGTATAACTACAGGAAGTAGGAAATTGAACCCAGAAGGAATGGGATTTAAGAAAATAGTGAGCAAAGGAATTGGTAAGCATGGCTATAAATCAAAACTCACATTAACAGTATGAAGCAATAATAACAAGTGATGGGAGGGTTAAAAAATAAATAATGTTGAGCCACGGTACTGAACAATATGTAAAATCGGGGGGAATATCAGGCCAAGCATTCTGTGAGCCTTGTGTTAAGGAAGAAGGTAGCACTCCTGATTAACTATAAGGCTTTGCTAAGGCAAGAATTGCATGTTAAAATTTAAAAGTAACCACTAAAAGTACAGTAATAAACAATTTAAATTTGGTGGGAGAAGGAATGAAAAAATTCAATACTAAATAAGGTAAAAAGGGGAAACTGATGCCAAAAAAATGGGATAAATGGTATGTAAAAATAAATCCTAATATATCAGTAATGACTACAGACATAATCAGATTACATTTATCAGTTAAAGGGCAAAAATTACCAAAGTGGATTTTTTAATGAGCTCTGTGCTTTTTCAAGTGGCACAGAAAACATAAGGACAAGAAGTTTGAAAGTTTTTAAAAGGATAGAAATGAGCAGATAACATACTAACAAAAGGAAGCTGATGTCTGTGTATAACCGTGAGTCTCAGATATTTCTATGTCCCTCACTGCCTCATCCCCCATTGTATTGTGTCTGAATTCAAAGCCATTCTTTCTACCCATCATGACGTGCCCTCAAATAGCCTCTCCAGACCCTTTTATACCATGACCTTTCAATTCCAGAAACAAACACCAACAAATTCCCAATCTCTTAAGAAAGAAAATCTTATTGGTTGGAATGGAGGAAGGTTTAAGACATCAGAAATAGGGGAAGCCTCTGATGGACGGAAGAAGTTTGTGACTTTGTTTGATGTTCATGACAATGTCATTAAATCATCAAGAAAAATTTAAATGATGCAAAGCTGCCCATCAGAGGAACTCCATGTTGGACAAGAATGGACTGGCACAATTCTGTAATTCCTGTTCCACAATTCCACATTTGATAGGAATGAGCCTGCCATGCTCATTCATTGGTTAGGACTGGTGCAGGAGAGGCATGGACTCAGTATTTACAAGGCAGCAGCTGGAAGCTGTCAATCAGCTATATTCCCGAAAGTAAGTTCACATGCAGGAAATCTGAATGGCATGTCCCATGGGCACCATTGTTCATGACTTATACCATGGTCCTCCTGGTTCTCTATAAGACAAAACTTACAAGAGGAAGGTTAATGGGATGAACCATAGCACCCAACACTGCATCCTGAAGGAGGGCACCCCCTCTAGTCTACTAAGTTTGCATTCACAGGGACAGAGCTCAACTATTCACAGGGGCAGAGTTCATCAGTTATCTATACTCCCCATAGCGGGTTCCCTTGAAGGAGATCCAAGTGGTACACCTCCATGACCACCACCTACAAAGAAAGGCCAGTAGGGATTTAGAGTAGTCTCTAGGCAAACACCTAAAATCTATTTCCACAGTTTTTCCAACTTTCTCTTGCTGCATAACAAATTACCTCAAAACTCAGCGGCTTGAAACAAGCAGCATTTTATTATACTTAATGATTTTGAAGGTTAGGGATCTGGGCAGGGTTTGCTGGGTGGATCCTTCTGTTGCGCAAAGTGTTGACAGGTCACTGGGTGGTGTAAGCTGGAGAAGGTCCTGGAGGGTCTAAGAGGGTTTACTCACATCCCCTGGCACCTTGGTGTGGATGGATGGGAAGCTGGACTCAGCCAGGGCTATTGACCTGAGGGTCTGTCTACACATGGCCAATCCCACAGGATGCTCCAGAGTAGTACAGCTTATGTGGTGTCTCGGGACTCCAGTGAACAGGGAAGAAACTACATGGCCCTTTCTGAGCTAGCCTCAGAAGTCACAGTTTGTCTACCACTGCACTCCATAGGTTGAAGCAACTCGACTAAAGAGGAAGGGAACATGGAACCCATCTTTCAAGGGGAAGAGGGTCAAACAATTTGTGACCAATCACAAGGCTAAACTTACAGTTAGCTAGAGTAATTTCTTATAACACCTCAATTGCCAACACAGCCAGGAATACAGTGTGTCATGATAATTTACAATACCTATAATTGTACAAGGTAAGAACAAAAATATCTGTTCAATGAAAGCATGGATAAATGTTTATTATAATCTGGAAGACAAGAAATGAACTAGCTGGAGACACTGATGCCTGCCCCTTTCATTAGAAACCCCTCTGCCCCTTCCCCTGGTCCCTTGAGGGAAGGAAAGACTGTCATACCTGGCATCATCCCGACACACCCCTGCCCTGTCATACATCTCCTTTGTAAAGCAGAGCTGCAGTACACTCAGGGCCCGAGCCTCTTCTGCGATTGTGTGCACACTGGAAACACAAACACAGGGTGAGCATCTGACTCCCAGCCCTCTCTCAGGAGAGGGTGCAGTCCTCAGTTACTCCAGCTATTGCTTTTGAATTATTATTCAAATTAGTATTATCTTAATAATTTGAATAATTATTTAAATGATTATTTACTATTCCTGGGAGATAGGTCCCATCTCCCAAGAGACAATTTTAAAAATGGAGGTGGGGAATGTTCTGGTTGTCACAATGACTGGAGGCACTACCAGCATTTCGGGAAGGGCTGGGTTACTAACTGTCCTGCAATGCCTGGGGCAGTCCTGCACAAGGAAGAGCTGCTTTGCCTGAAAGGCTGATGACACTCCCTCAGAGAAGCACCCTCTGATCTCCCACAAAGTTCTCCTCAAGGTGGGACAGCAGGGTTGCTGTGGGGGAGATGAGAAAAGCTCAAAATCAGCCAATTTACACGTTTTTCCACTGTTCTGCTTGTGGTTGACTGGCCTTGGGGAGGACATGTTCCACGTTAATATTTCTTCCCCTTGGGGCACCTGGGTGGCTCAGATGGTTAAGCATCTGCCTTCAGCTCAGGTCATGATCTCAGAGTCCTGGGATTGAGCCCCACGTCTGGCTCCTGGCTCGGCTGGGAGACTGCTTCTCCCTCTGCCTCAACCCTGCTCATGCTCTCTCTCTCTCTCTGTATCTCTGTCTCAAATGAATAAATAAAATCTTTAAAAAATAATATTTCTTCCCCTTCCCATCTCCAAAATGGTGCCAGTATGGAGAGGGCAGGGCTGACTCAACCTGTTGGTGTAGGGGAAGGGAGACAATCTACGTGAATATGTGCGGAAAAACTCGCAGGCCTTCATATCTGAGCATGTCTTCACGTTACCCTTATACGTGGATGTAGCTAAGTTATATGTGTGTGTTCCTCCAGGATTTGGGTGTAGGTAGTTTACTTGCCAGGTGATCCCCTGCAGAAGGAAGGAGGGTGGAATGATCTCAGGAAAGGGACGAATTCCTGGTAAGTATAAGGGTATGTTACTCAGGAAGGTCCTGAAGTCAGAGGCTCCATTCTACCAGGACCACTTGAGAAATGTGTAGAATTACCTTCTAGAATCGTCACCCTGCAGAACACTGGGCTGGGTGGTTTTCTACCAGCTCCCATCACCAACTGATAAGAGGGGTAGAGGCTTGCCCCCAAGGGCATTAACTTTACCTCACTCTTGAAGCAGAGCATCAGGGTGGCCATGGGGCAAAAAGAAGAAAAACTACAACTTGAGCTTGAGGAGGGAGGCTGTTAGCAGGAGGTCCGTGAGCTCGCAGAGAAATGTCCACTGTGGCCTCAGGGGGAAATTAGAGGTGGGCCAGGAGACAACGTGACCACAGCCATCTGCACAGCATACAACTGTAATTTCAAAATGATTTCCCCTTAGAAACTAGAAGATGATACCATTGACTTTGAGCTTCTAAGATTAGCAAAGTGTAATGCCCACCTGAATCTTGTTCCTTTATAGGTAAACTATTCTTTTTTCTCTCCAGAAGCTTCCAACATTTTCTTTTATTCTTGAGCTCCTACAATTTTGCCAGTATCAAGTTGTGAGTTTTTGGTCATTAATTTTGCACGTCTCTCTGTGAATCCTTTCGATCTCAATATTTATGATTTTTTTCAGTTCTCATGTTGTCTTTTTACTTCTTCTCTTCCACACTCTCTGGTCTCCCTTTTTCTTTTCTTTTTTTTTTTTACTCTCTAATTCATTAATTCATTTTTTATCAGTATCCATTCTGCTCTTCAGCACATCTGTTAAATTTTCAAAAATAGGTGGTGATCATGGAATCCTAATTAATTCTTTTTCATTCTACTTGTTCTTAATTGATGGAGTACAAGGCCCTCATATCTTAATAACTACACTTTCCTCAAAGTTATTTCTGCCTTCCCAAAGACATTAGTTCTTTTATTTGTTGACTTTGGTTCTTCTTTTTAATGATGCTTGTTTTCTTAAATATTTGGACATTCTTAACTACTGTTTGCACTTGAATTTAAAACTCCTATTTGCTTGAGTACGTAAGTACCGATTCCAGCTGCCTTGGGTGACTTGGTGAGACTGGAGGGGAGTGGGGAGAGGGAAGGAGAGGGCAGGAATTGCAAGCTAGTAGCTCATTAACATCCCCCAGGAACGTAAGTCATCTGGCGTCATTTCTCCCCTGCTCTGGCTCAACTGTCCATCTGAGTTTCCTGGGTCAGGACTCCTTCAGCTTCAAGACAACTGTGTTCAGAGTTTATTCCGGCAGCAAATGCATGAATCAGGCACCCTCTTTTTTTTCTTTCTTTTCTCCTTAGATGTCGGGTAACTTCCAGCTCTGTTCTGCTTCTCTGGGTTGTCTCTCCCCTTTTTTTATACTGCATCTAAACATCACCCATGCTCTCTGCTCAGTAGGTGTGGGGAAGGAAAGGGACCTGGTAGGCTCAGCTGTTCCAAATACTAAGTTTTATTAATTAAGCTGCTGGTTGCCCCAAACCCCTCCTGATCTCTATTTGTTGAGTCTGAGCTTTAAATATTTCTGGAATTTGTATTACTTCCACAGTAGTTTTCTATTGTCCATGTTGGGAGCTGTGGTTTTTTCCTGCCCTTATGTTTCTGTAGTCTAATTCCATCTGCTTTCTATCTCCCAGGAATTTTTCAGAATCTGTCTAGGGATAGATCCCTTTCTTGTTTCACAGGGCTGTGGTGAATTCCTTTACCTCCTCCTCCTTTCATCCGCATACCTTATTAACCTTCACAATGATACAATGAAGGAGGGAGTTATTATTACCTTATTTTTCAGAAGTAAAACTGAGCTTGGACAAGCTGACATCTCTAAGGGGTCACAGCTAGAACATAGTAGTGCTGGCACTGGGACCCTGGTTCCTGAAACTCCCGGTAGTGGTACTGGTATTCTCTCCATTTGTCAAGGGCCTTCTCTATGTTTGCCTCCTACTTCCCTCCCACTTGTGGCCTGAGAGCTCCTTGAGGGCCCTCGTTGTGTCCCGTGTAGCACCTGCACAGTGCAGACAGCACCAAGCCCCAGGAGCACAGGTCAACGGCAACTTGCCCAAGGTCCCATAACTACAAAGTGGCAGGTCAGGATTTGAACCCAGAAAGTCTAGCCCCAGAGGCTGGCCCCTAAAACCGTCTTCCACTCAGATCTGAGGTGCCACTCACCAGCTTCCTCCTGGCACCCCCCTTCTGAGACAAAGGCATATCACTAGGCTAACAGCCAATTTATGCCTCAGAAAGACTCCCCTTAGGGGGCTTCCACTGCTGTGTTTCATTACAAGCATCATGACACTATCTGACTCTTAAAACCAAGACCAAGTATTACTTTGATGAAACAAGAGGAGAGAAACAAAAAGAAAAGAATACCAAACATGAGCTGTCGGAGCTGTCAATAAACTACACAGACACAACAGAGACTGGGAACATGAAGAGTGGTAGAGGCCATGTCTGAGTGGGGAAAGGACCAGGGAAAATGGACAAGGTGAGACTGGTCTACGAGGAGGCAAGCATCTGTGCATCGTGATCTGCCGCTAATGACAGCGTCACCTTCACAAGGGGACCTCTGGGGCCTTCGTTTTTTCTATTTGTCAGAGAAAAGCATTGCTCAGGTCCCTCTAATGCTGACATTTGAAGATTCTAAATAAACAGTAAATGCACCTCTACCAGAACTAAAAAATGAATTTAAGAGTGTTTCCAGCCCCTCTACTTGCCTTGTCTTTCAGAGCTCTGAGTGCTTCTCCAAACCCACCCGCATTATTCTTTGCCTCACACTTTTGCCCTCCAGCCCGCAAACCCAGGCATAGCTTTCTCGTGTGAGCAACATTATAGTTTTTACACCAGGTCCTTCCCTATCTCACTCAGGCTGCACCATCCCCTTTCTGACCACACAGCCCACCTTCCCCCCCACACACACCCATCTGGAGCCGGGCCAATTGTAATTGTTATTCTTAAGACTCTGTTTAGGTATAATTTCCTCCAGGAAGACCTCTCTGATACCCTTCCGCAGGCTGAGTGAGACACCCACCCTTTGTGCTTCTCTCTGTTGCTCAGTGGTAACCCATGATATACCACAGCATTAACCTAACTTAGACCTAACATCCAGACAACTGAACATAAGTTCTGTTTTTACAGATGAAGAACCCACCCAACACTCCTAGGAGTCAAACCTGGTGTGCGTGCTAGGCTGTCCTTTTTAACGTCTGCCTCATAAATCTGGGTCATAGTCAGGATGATGCCCCAACACTCCAAGTTGGGGTGGCAACCTTACAAAGGCCAGTGCACAGGTCACAGCAGCTAGAACAAAGCCAGGCTGGGGGACCGATGCAGGGAGCACCTCAAGTCATTGTCCCATCCTGAATTGGGTTGTGGGGGGAGAACAGGGGCTACCTGCATGCAAGTCCTGCTTCCTAGGCACTGAGTTCATGTGCGACTGGCTTCCAAGCCTACAAGCAAAACTGGTACACAGAATCTAGGGTGTTCGTTGTTTTCTTCTTCTGGGTCTTCAGGTGCCAAGTCACTTGGCCTATGGATCTCACACATGGTCTTTGGGGATTAACTAATGACTGGGTTGGATGCCATGTTGGTCTGTAGGTTGAAAAGTTCCACTGGAACCTCTCCTACTCAGGACCACAAAATATAAATTAATACAGTCAGACCAGAATTGTATTGCTTTCAGCCAAATGCTACTACAAAACAGAGCAAAAAGTAAACATAACAAGCTTTTTCCAATAAATTATGAAGATAGAAATAAAGCAAAATAAGTACAAGTTTCTAAGTACAGGGCTAGCCAAAAGTTTTAGAGCAATTTTCAAAAACAGAAGCATTAGGACCATACATCTCTGTCATTTTAACTAACGTTTAGTTTAGAATTTTGAAGAAGTAAAGCAAATGGATTTTCTAGTAAGTAACTTACCCTATCTGAAATTATTCTAGAAAGGAGTATAGTTGAAATTACTCTCAACGACACTGAGGAAAGAAGATGCAATAAGAAATAAAGGTATAAGTATATTATTTAAAATTACAGTGGCTAAGACTATGGGCTCTGGAGTCAGGCTGCTTGGGTATAAATCCTGATCTTAGTTCATGTGTCTATACCTCAGTTTTTTCCATCTATAAAATGGAAATAAGGGTATCTACCTACAGGACTGTGGAAAGATTAAATGAGTTAATGCCCACTGGAAGAAAGCCTGGCATATGGTAAATACTCAAGAAATGTTAGCTATTAGTTATTAGGTATTATTATTGGCAATTGAATATAATTACTAGAATAAATTAAATATTTATATATATATATTTAATTTTTTAACTCTCCAAAATCATTTAATAAAATTGGCAACTTAATTTTTAAAATTTGATGACAACCTAATTACACAAACTCAAGGTCCACAAACAGAATTTCTTCTTCCTCAAGGAAACATGGTTTGCTCTTAAGATCTTTCAACTGATGGGAAGGGGCCCATCCAGATTACCAAGGATAATCTCCTTTACTTAAAGCCAACTGATCGTAGATGTTAACCATATCTACAAAATACCTTCACAGGAAAACCTTGATTAATCAAATAACTAGGTACTATCGCCTAGCCAAACTGACACATAAAACTAACCATTAAGTTTGAGGAAGGGAAGCTGAGTTGGAGGAATGGAAGTATATCCTAAGCAAAGGCACAGGGAAGCAAGAGAACTAACTGTACGTGTGTGTGTGTGTGTGTGTGTGTGTGTGTGTGTGTGTGTGCTGGTAGAAGAGAAGAGGGATACAGAAGATGAGTCTACAGAGGTGGGCAAGTAGATCCACCTTACAGAGGTCTTTGCCTGCCATGCTGCGGAGCTTTACCTTACACCATGGCCCAAATCAGGTTGATCATCAGAATCGTCTAGAATCTGTTAGGCATCATTTTTGAAAACACAGATTCTTTGGCCCCCTCCCAGACCCAATTAATCAGATTAATCCAGAAGCTTATTTTATTAAAAAGCCTCATTTTTGTCCTCCAATCTGATGACCAAGTTTGAGAGTACCTTCTTTAGGCAATGGAAGTCACTTTACTGTTAATGACAAGGTCTAAATTTTGTCATTTAACTACCTTCCCGGTTTAAGTGTTTGTGATTGTCACATGAATAGGATAACTTTTCCGTGATGGCTCCAAACATTAACACAGGTAGAATGTGCCCAGGAAAAACTTGGCTGAGATCCTCCCTGGTACGCTTATCTTTGCAGACACAACCTAATTGGGATCAGAAGGGCCAGGGAGCTGGGAGGCAGAGGGATGGAGTTCTCTGTCACTGTCAGCTCCATTTCCCTGGAGATCTATTCATTCATAGAGCACTCATTTAAGGCTTACAGAGTACCCAGTCCATGCCAGGCTCAGGGGGGGACAGGAAGACAGCTGAAGCCAGCTTACAATTTTGTAGACACAGGTATCTGAAAAACACAGTTTTGAAAAAAGCAGAACACAGAGCTCTTTTAAGGCAATATTTAAGACAAGCGTGAAGCAAGATGGTACGGACACAAAGCATACAAGTCAAAGACCTAGGCTTGTTTAACAAGGCAACTCACATAAAGTGCCTAATACACACCTGGCATATAGGCAGCATTCAATGAAAGTCAGTGCCTTGTCTTCCTGAGTTACTATTAATGCCAATACTCTCTCTTCAGTAGTAATAGTCCTTGGGGTTCTGGAATAAATTTTAAAAAAGAAAAGCATGTCTGGCCTCTAGAATCACAGGAGATCTTATTAATATCATGGTGTTCATCTGGCTGACAGAGAAGACAAGGCACTGGTTGTACGTAGTTGAGCTCCAAAATAGGTATTACAAATAAGGCTCACATAGGAAATAGAAACACTCTTTCCTGGGGACCACACTTGTCAGTCCTCTCTCAACTGAGACCCCCTCCAAGCACAACCAGGGAAACTCAGGGCTCATCACTACCACTTCCACTCCAGGAAAAAGATTTTTCTGGGGGAGACCCTCCTTGTTTGTGCATCTTCAACACCTTGTGATGCTCAATACTAGAGCTCTCCAAAAATCCCACATATCCAGACTCACATTGGTCCTACCTGTCAACTAGGAGAAAAGTAACCCTTCTCAGAGAATAGGCTACAGTTTATCCAAGGTTGGTTTTTAAGATGATAATAAAGTGCAGGAGCTAAGGATGGAAGTTGGTGTAAGCCTGCAGCAGCTTTGATCCCAGACACATCCAGGCCCACAGTTGCTCTTCCAACTCTAAAGAAAACCGTTCTTTAAACTGAGGTCCTAAGCTGCAAATTGACCCAATGGTATATCTCTGAATTTCCCCATCTTATACAGAATGTGTAGATCTACCCCTTCATCTCTCACGCTTAGTCCTACCACCATATACTAGAAGGGACTTCACTCAAGATGCAGATCAAGCATCACTTTCTCAGCCAACTGTTTGCAGGCCCATGACCTATATTGGCCCCCCTCTGGCCATGCTCACATTCACCCACCCCTCTACATAGTTGTGATTCTCTGAGGGTCCAACACAGCAAGCCTGAATTAAAAGAAAAGATCTTAGAGTCCAAGGACTGAATTAAATGACTACAAATCAGGAAATGATGTCAGCTAATATCTGACATTTAAGAACAGAAGAGAATAAAATCTTGATGAATTTAAAATCTTGATAAAGATTTTGTAGAGAGATACACCTTGAAACACAGAATTCCCCCAGTGAAATGTGTAGACATTTTGCTAAGCTTTGCCCTGAAGGCTGAGCAAATAGAGGACTCAGACCCTAGGACTCTAGCACAAAGCTCAGGTACAAGCTCACGTGAACCACAGCCTCTTCTCAGAGAGGCAGCTCCCTCAGTGGCGTGAGCCAAGGCCTGCTCCCTGAGAAGAGCCTCGAGACACTTACTTTGAAGGGAACATGACTAGCCAACAACACAGCTGTGGCTACCACAGAATATAGCTGGGTCCTATATCATGAGGAGTGTGTCCCTGAGCTGGGCCTCACCCAGAATTCCAGGCTTTATCTTAAACCCACATTAGATTGATACTTAAAGAGACATCTGCTTCTGTTGTAACACAGCAACCCTCCTGCCAAGAACAACTGGAAAAAAAAAAAGGAGGAAGGAAAGAAAAATCTGTTTTAAGCACCAGAGACCCATCATGCCCTAGGACTTAAAGGCCCAAGATCCTAGAATGAAGGGAAAATCATTGAGGTGAGTTCTAATATTCTACCCTGCTTTTCCCCTCAAGGCCCTTGCCATTTCGTAAGTGATACTGCAGGTCAAACAGAAAGCAGCTGCTAAGTACCAGAGAACCTGAACAACCTTTATGTGGTGTCACGGACATGGGGGGATTAAACTGGAGCTCAAGAATACCAAGACAGCCAGGACATCCGATTCCAGAAACCCAGAGAGAAAAGAAATGCAGAGTGAAGCCAACATCAGGCACAACTTTTCCACTCACAGATTCGCTGCTTCCTGAAGAAGGGAAACCGGGCAGAAAAGGGGCACCAAAGAAGCTAAGAAGGTAAGCAGAGCTTTGGGCAAGTTCATCAAGCAGAGAGAGCAAGGGAGATAAAGTACCAGGATCTCTGCACAGAGGAAGCTCCTTTCAGTTGAGATGCATGAAGGGCTAAATCCAAGGATTCAATTCAGTCAGGGATTAAGCTGTGTGGGGGCTTGGTTTCAGTCTTCCACCTTGGCAAAAGAAGAATTAGTAATCTAAAAGATGGATCCATTGAAAATATTCAGACAGAAGCATAGAGAGAAACATAAATAGAAAATACAGAAAAAAGTGAAATAATATTTATTATCCACATACTAACAGAATAAAACAAATCAATATGATCATCTGAACAGATACAGAAAAGCCTCTGAAAAAATTCAACCCTAATTCATGAGTAAGTGAAAAGAAACAGACCCTTGAAAGTGTATCCTAAAGATCTATTGATAGAACTACCTCATTCTTCTTAACCTCTGTATAATCTTCATTGTACGGCTTTAACCTCAGTTTATGTATATACTCCCCTATTGTACATTTAGGTTGTTTATAGTATTATGATATTATAAACAATACTACAATTACCATAATTGTATATGCCCTTTCTGTGCACATGAATGTCCATCTGGGGTACAAACCAAGAAATGAAAAAGCTGGATCAGAATGTATCCATTTTTTTTCTTTACTAGATATTGCCAGATTGTCTTCCAAAATTCCCTAGAAGGGCAGGTCAAGTTCATCTCAGTATTCTTCAGTGAAAATATTCCAAATCATTTCTCTTATGCACCATGTAGAGACTTATAATATTTAACTTTCCATGAAAGCCTTGTCTAAGCTTCAGCTTCTAAACCATAAATGCTATGTCTTCTATTTTTCTGTATCACACACAGCAACTAGCACTTATATAGGTATTTAATAAATACAGGTGTTTGTTGAATCAATGAGCAGATACGTTTTGTATTAACAGTAAAAATAAGTTGGGGAAATAATCATTGTGATTAGAGCAACACACAGTAAACATCAAATAAGGATGACACTGCACAGACCAATTACTATGGGAAGAGCTCTAGGCAGTGGACATGTTTCTCTAGCCCAAATGACACAGTAATGGTGGTCATTAACTGGGAGCACAAAACGATTGGCTAAGTGCCAGTCCTCTTCAGCAGCAATATGTTACCAGCGAGAGAGGGTGGAATTGCACTAGGGAGGGGAAGATGGTTCCATTCCACATTAATGGCACTTTCAATGTTCTGATGATGCACAAATATGCCACATAAAGCATTCCAAAGCGAGGACAGTGGTAAGAGAGAGACTTGAGCTTGCTTCTGCCTGAATCATCTTAAGAAGCAGTGTGTTAGAGCTTGCTAACAAGTCTGGCTTGCTTTATGCCCATACAGGTAGAGCTTGGACCCATAACAAATCTCCAAAGCAGCCTCCAAAAAGCCCACCATCAGAACCCACCTCATTCTAATAATACTGATTCTCAGAAGCCTCAGTCTCAAAGGTGAAATAAATACTAATCGTTAAAGCAAAAGAAATGCTACCCTCTCAGTTCCACAAGTGTCCATTCCTTCCAAGTTTTTCTAATCATTTTCTCATTAGTCTCACTACCAATCTCACCATCATTATTATTCTGTTTATGTAACGTCACTCACTGAGCACCTTCCAGACTCCTTCCACCAGCATGCGCAATACATTCCAATTATGTAATTATGCCATTGTAATCAAATCATTAAGATTCATATTAAACATGTATTAAAGTTCATAAGGAAAAAACGAGCATCAGACATAGGCACCAAGAGGGAAGGAAACACACAAACATGCTTTTAATTGTAACTTGCTTTTAATGAGCTTGTGACTACAGATTTAAGTCTTAGAAGGATTTATAACTAAGAAAAGGTGGTTGATTTCTTTTTTTCTTTTTTTAAGATTTGTTTATTTGAGAGAGGGAGGGAGAGAGAGGGAAGAGAGCACAAGCATGAGGTGCCCCAAGGTGGTTGATTTCTAAAAATGAAAAGCAAAAACTCTCCCCTCCCTACCCTTATGACTCCCGTAAGTTAATTCCTTGATTATATAATGGATTATAAGAAAAAAACTCAAGACAAGTTGACTACATTTTGGAGCACAGATGCACATGCACGCACACACGCACACGCACACACACACAGAGTGAGTAAAACAAAAGGACTGTCCAAGAGACTTGCAAGCACTCACTGGCCTGGAAGAAATAATACTGTCTGTGAAAAGCCTCAATTGACTAACTGATTTGAATGGTGTGTGACATCTACATAATCAATTTAGAAATATAAGGCCAGATTTAGTGATGTTGATTATTTACTATTGAAGACGATTCCTATAGCACTACCAGCTGACAACACACAGACAACCACAGTGCCTTGAGTCAGTCATGTAAGCCCAGTGGTAGGGCCCATGATTTGGACCTCATATTAGAGAGCCTTGGTGAAGAGGTGCTTTAAAATAATACTCAAGGGCGCCTGGGTGGCTCAGTTGGTTAAGCGACTGCCTTCGGCTCAGGTCATGATCCCGGAGTCCCGGGATCGAGTCCCACATCGGGCTCCCTGCTCGGCAGGGAGTCTGCTCCTCCCTCTGACCCTCTTCCCTCTCGTGCTATCTCTCATTCTCTCTCTCTCTCAAATAAATAAATAAAATCTTTAAAAAATAAATAAATAAAATAAAATAATACTCAATACTACTTCCCAGGTCCCACCCAGACCTACTAAATCAGAAACCTGGTATGGAGCTACCAATCTGTATTAATAAGCCAAGCCCTGCAGGAGATTCTTGAGTACACTGAAGTTTGAGGATTATATGCCCAAGCCTGGACAATGGAGAGAAGGCTCATTTAAGGAGTACTAACCATGTTGCGGCCACTAGGCTAGACTCTTTAGATATATTATTGTATTTAAGGGGTTCCTGGGTAGCTCAGTCAGTTAAGCATCTGATTCTTGATTTCAGCTCAGGTCATGATCTCAAGGTCGTGAGATCAAGCCCTGCATCCGGCTCCATGCTCAGCACAGTGTGCTTGAGATTCTCTCCCTCTCCCCCTGCCCCTCCCCCAATTCACACAAGCACCTTCTTGCACGTGTTCTCTCTCTCTAATAAATAAATAAGTTCTTTAAAAATATATTATTGTATTTAATTTTCCAATTATTTATTTATTCACTCAATAAACATATCCTGCCTCAGTCAAGACCCTGCTATGTGCTGGGAATATAAAGGGGCAAAAAACACAATGCCTAACCATGTGTCAAGGACTCTGCCAGGTGCTTTACCTATATTATCTGTAATCCTCACAGCAACCTTAGGAGAACAGGTGGGGTTAGTGCCAGTTCCCATTTGGGGAAACTGAAATCTTAAAGAGATTAAATAACTCACCCACCCAAAGTCAAATAGCTCACAAGTGGTAAAGCTGGGACTGAACCATATTCTTAAGCACTCACTACTCCAGCAGTCCCTAACCTACAGACCCAGTTCTCATAAGTACCATCCCAGGAGGAGTCCAAAAAACTTCACACATGCCCAAGCATTTTCTGCAGCCTGATTAAATTATCAGGCCAGCTCCTATGTATACAGTTACCTTTTAAGTGTTACCAGTGCTACTGGGTTTAATAAAATGCTGACTACATAGTAATTGTTGTCACATGTATTTTTCTTAAGGTAATATAAATACAATTACTATGTTGTGGGAGATCCACAAAATGTAGGGCTGTCAGAAAGAGATCTTATTAGGAAACAACTGAGAACCATATATTTCCATATGGCACTCTACCATACATCATTGAGAGGGTATGAAGCATTTCCCAAATGTGAATAATATATGACTTAATCCCCATTAAAAAAATTTTTTAAAGAGTATGTGTATTCCCAAAGTCAATGGATACTCTAAAAATCTAGTTTGAGAGCCACTACATTAAAAGTTAAACACTTTCGCTTAAGGGGATCACTTGGTGACAATTTGATTTTAAACATAAGTACCATAACAATAAAACATTTTAAAAAAATTAAAAAAACATAAGTACCAATGTCTTTCACTAAAATGCATTAAAAAATTACCCATTGTAAATACAAAGAAATCTTCCAAAGGTCTCTGACAAAGAGACCATGCAAATGATTCAGAACACTCCTGTTAGAAGACCCTTATTTTGTCTGCCTAGGATCTCTTTGAGGAACCATCCCTGTACTCATTTTATTCCTTGTGTTTCAAGTGGTACTGACACCACCTGCCCATAGCCTGTACCAGGTCAATCAGGGAATCCCAGACCCTGGCCACAGTCATGGGCACAGGGCCAACCTGACACAAGCCAGGACTTTGGGTGGAATTGTTAGAAAGAGGCATTCTGGGGTGCCTGGGTCACTCAGTCAGTTAAGCATCTGCCTTCAGCTCAGGTCATGATCCCAGGGTCCTGGGATTGGGTACCACATCAGGCCCCCTGCTCAGTGGGGAGTCTGCTTCTCCCTCTCCATCTGCACCCCCTTGCTCATGCTCTCTTTCTCTCTCTCTCTCTCTCTCTCTCTCTCTGTCTCTCAGATAAATAAATAAAATCTTAAAAAAGAAAAAGGCATTCTGTTGCTGTAATACCAGCTATGAAAACAATGTAAGCCAAGAACAATAGGTGACCATCTTTCCACCACATGGAGAGTCTGCTTAAGAATGAGGCCAACTCATATCACAATTCCGGACTTCCAGCTCTATTACAAAGCTGTCATCATCAAGACAGTATGGTACTGGCACAAAAACAGACACACAGATCAATGGAACAGAATACAGAGCCCAGAAATGGACCCTCAACTCTATGGTCAACTAATCTTCGACAAAGCAGGAAAGAATGTCCAATGGAAAAAAGACAGTCTCTTCAACAAATGGTGTTGGGAAAATTGGACAGCCACATGCAGAAGAATGAAACTGGACCATTTCCTTACACCACACACAAAAATAGACTCCAGATTGTTGAAAGACCTAAACGTGAGACAGGAGTCCATCAAAATCCTAAAGGAGAACACAGGCAGCAACCTCTTCGACCTCAGCCACAGCAACTTCTTCCTAGAAACATCGCCAAAGGCAAGGGAAGCAAGGGCAAAAATGAACTATTGGGATTTCATCAAGATAAAAAGCTTTTGCACAGCAAAAGAAACAGTCCACAAAACCAAAAGACAACTGACAGAATGGGAGAAAATATTTACAAATGACATGTCAGATAAAGGGCTAGTATCCAAAATCTATAAAGAACTTATCAAACTCAACACCCAAAGAACAAATAATCCAATCAAGCAATGGGCAGAAGACATGAACAGACATTTTTCCAAAGAAGACATCCAAATGGCCAATAGACACATGAAAAAGTGCTCAACATCGCTCGGCATCAGGGAAATCCAAATCAAAACCTCAATGAGATATCACCTCACACCAGTCAGAATGGCTAAAATTAGCAAGTCAGGAAACGACAGATGTTGACGGGGATGCGGAGAAAGGGGAACCCTCCTACACTGTTGGTGGGAATGCAAGCTGGTGCAACCACTCTGGAAAACAGTATGGAGGTTCCTCAAACAGTTGAAAATAGAGCTACCATACGATCCAGCAATTGCACTACTGGGTATTTACCCCAGAGATACAAATGTAGGGATCCGAAGGGGTACATGCACCCCAATGTTTATAGCAGCCATGTCCACGATAGCCAAACTGTGGAAAGAGCCAAGATGTCCATCGACAGATGAATGGATAAAGAAGAGGTGGTATATATACACAATGGAATATTATGCAGCCATCCAAAGGAATGAGATCTTGCCATTTGCAATGACGTGGATGGAACTGGAGGGTGTTATGCTGAGTGAAAGAAGTCAATCAGAGAAAGACATGTATCATATGACCTCACTGATATGAGGAATTCTTAATCTCAGGAAACAAACTGAGGGTTGCTGGAGTGGTGGGGGGTGGGAGGGATTGGGTGGCTTGGTGATAGACATTGGGGAGGGTATGTGCTATGGTGAGCACTGTGAATTGTACAAGACTGATGAGTCACCGATCTGTACTTCTGAAACAAATAATGCAATATATGTTAAAAAAAAAAAAAGAAGAAGAAGATAGCAGGAGGGGAAGAATGAAGGGGAGTAAGTCGGAGGGGGAGACGGACCATTAGAGACGATGGACTCTGAAAAACAAACTGAGGGTTCTAGAGGGGAGAGGGGTGGGGGGATGGGTTAAGCCTGGTGATGGGTATTAAAGAGGGCACGTTCTGCGTGGAGCACTGGGTGTTATGCACAAACAATGAATCATGGAACACTACATCAAAAACTAATGATGTAATGTATGGTGATTAACATAACAATAAAAAATTATTTTTAAAAAAATGAGGCCAACTCCGAGGACAAAATGAGCCAAGAGGTAGAGAAAACAGAGTCCTGATGATGCTATTTTGAATCTCTAGATCCAGGCTCACCAAAGGCTACCTATACCCCTTGTACTTACTAAACATGGGCCAATACCTTCCCTGGGCTTTTTGTAAAAGCTCTTTTGAATTGTTTTTTGTTGTTGTTGTTGTTCTAAGATTTTATTTATTTATTTTGAGAGAGAGCAAGAGAGGGAGAGAGAGAGAGAAAGAGAGCACGCACAAGCAGGGGGGAGGGGCAGAAGCAGAGGAAGAAGCCGACTCCCCTCTGAGCAGGGAGCCCAATCGGATGTGGGACTCTATCCCAGGACCTTGGGATCATGACCTGAGCTGAAGGCAGACACTTAACCGGCTGAGCCACCCAGGCTCCCTTGAATTGTTTTTCTTTCATTTACAACCAAAATGGTCCTAACTGATATGTAAGTCAGTACTAGGAGTGGGATGTAATGAGTGACAGACCTACATGGGATGTAATGATTGACAGAGCACCTGGATTTAGGTGGACTAAGATTCAATGAGGATCCCTCCTCCCCACATTCAAGTTGGTAATCCTTTTTATGGGATTGCAAAAGAGCTGGTTAAACTGTCACATGTTATATTTTTGGATTCAGCTTAGAAGAAAAAAATACCATGATGCCAGAGTGAGTTGTTATTTCAGTAGAGCAGAAAGGGAAGGCGACAGAGTCTTGCTAAGAGACAGTGGCCAGCAATCAAAGAGGGCTAAGAGTCAGACACTATCTTCCCAAAGCTAAAGTTAGTGTAAGAAAAGGTAGTTAGGTGGGAAGCACAAAAACAATTAAGATTGAGACCCAGAAGAAACCAGGAAAGTGGAGTGAGCCTAATGGCCCAGGCCCCTTCCAACACCTCCTATAGTTCACTTGCTGTTCAAAAAATACAAATTACCCCCATTGTAAAGAGCTCCAGAGTGAGGGCACATCAGCCTTGCCTCAACCCATTGTTTGAGAGGACAAGATGGAAGTACTTAACCCAGGGCTAGGAGCTTGCACCGAGCTCTTGAGCCTGTTGCTAAGAGACAGATACAATAAAAACAGGGTCAAAATTCATGGACCATGACTCCATAAGATCTCTGGCTTTGTTTAATATCCCTTGAAGGTTCTGGAAAGCTAACTGACTGGCTTAATTGGTCCAACTTCCAAGTCCTGAAAAAAAAGTCCTGTGATTGCCCAAGCCCTAAGGTCAGTCGCAGAGCCCTGGACTCCCTACAACAGGAAGTGTGCTATGACAATAAATATAGCTCCTAGAAGAAAAACAAAATACATCCCACTGCCCATCTCATATGTGGTGGTAGAGAACAGCAGATATGGGGAATGCTTTCAAAACAGAACAAGGATAGAGCCATTTCTGCCCAACAGGGAACTCCCACCACTACCACATCAGGGCGTCCTGTGAATGCTCACCCAGGAGGGTATGGGACATGACATTCACCAGTGCCAACAGCATTATTTTCCCTATTCCCTGTAAGAAGTATCTTATTGTGGCTATATTCTTTTGCCTCCACCATTTCCTTCCTGGTATGTTGGGAGTGATTGAATGTATGATTTGGCCTTGGTTTGCATGTGAAGAGGCAGCACATCACACAGACACAACCAAGGGAGGAGATGGAATAGGACTGATACATAAATGGGGCTACAAGAGATCTGTAATGCATTATTTCTTTCTTTAAAAAAGATCTGTATGACAAAAAATTGGGGGTATTTCTTTTTTCATAGTAAAAAATTAAATGTATTGGTTTACAGGGAGTCCATATGGAATACTTTTAGTATTTTACTGGTTGAAGAGTCAGACCTAGATTTAAATCAAGTCCTTTGCCTTCCCTCCCACACAAAAGGAAACCACTTTTCTTAGATTGACATGTTTTTTCTGTTTTTATACTTTTACTACATTTGCACATGTTCATAAATAATATATAATATTTATTTATATTTTTACAATTTACATAAATGGTACGCTATACTTATCCTTGAGAAACTTGGCTTTCTCACTCAACATCATGTTTTTAAGATTTATACATTTGGATATGTTCATTCATTTTAATGAGTTGATAGTATTCTAATATATGAATAAATCATCCTTTACTTATCCATTCCCATTCTGATTCAGTATTTGGGTTTTTTTTCAGTCATCATTATAATTTGCTTTTATAAGCAATGAGGCAGTGAAGATATTTGGGCACATCTTATATACATGTGACAATTTTCTAGAGCATACACCTATACACGAGCTTTCTGGGTATAGTGTTTGCTCATCTTCAGATGTAGTAGATCTTGCTAAATTGCTCCCTGGTGTAGTTTTACCATTTGACATTCTTGCCAGTAGTGAATAAGGATTCCTGTTGTGGTATCTCCTGCCCCCGATGTGTGATGATTTGATTCATGAGGTTTGTCTGTTTTTTATTGTGAGCCTCTCTTCATCAGGGGTATTAGGTCTATGGAATTCTGTGTGCCCTGGATTGTGAAAGGATTCCTGCTGAGAAGTTTTATATTTGCTTTTACTGGAGCCTATAGGGTTTCAATGGTCCTTGAACCAGGTTTATGATAAATTCTCAGCTTGGGTGTCCCACACCAGACGGGTAGCGTAAATTTGGATCACATACCCCTACATAGTTCAGGCCCAGGGATTAGGTTTCTTAAATGATTTTTTTTTCTTTCTGCCTAAATCTCTGGGCAAATGACAAGCTTCCATTTGCTTTCCCTGGCAAATGGGTGCAATTTTCTGGTCCACATTTTATGAGCGGGCAGCTCTGTGACTTTCCAGGCTGTGTATAGGATTCCTCCTGCCTCCATTTCCTATGATCTGGAGGCCACATAACTGTTCCTCACGGGGCACTATAGGCCCAGTTCAAGTCTCATGTGGACACTAAACTCCCACGAGTCCCCTTCATCAGCTCTCCCTCACCCACCCACTACAAGAGCATTCATTTCCCTCTCCTTCCCCTACATCTGAGATGATCTTCTTTCTTTCAAGTTTGGCAATGCAATTTCACCAAAAGTCCATTACATTTTCCTTTTATCCGGCATTTCTATGTATTTGAAGTTAAAGGGGAATGATCACATCCATTACCGTAGTCTGTCATATTACTGAGAGTCCTCTGAGGTGATTAAGGTCACTTTCTATTTTAAAACTCTACAATTTTAATTAAGTACTCTATAAGAGACAAGAAAAAGAGACACACTATGTAGGAAGATCTAAAGAACCATATATACCCAGGTATAAATAATGCCTAGTTTTCCTTAGTATTCCACTCTTGTCATCTCTCAATTAATCTGACTCTGAGAGTCAGCCATTCATTATAAGCCCATTCTTAGGTCAGAAATTTTCCCAGGGTAGGACAACATGACTCTTCAATCTCTGGAACTCCAGAGTGAAAGCTATCAACTTGTGCTCAAGGTATCTGCCCCACCTGAACACATATGCACACCTTGTCAGGAATGGTCAGTGAGTAGGGAAATGCTTTATTCAAATTCCTCCACACGGGGTCTTATCTTCTCCTGCAAACAGTATTTGTCTTAGTTCAGTGAAGCTGCCACAAGCGACTTCCCACTCTGTCCTCCCCTGCTTCCCTGATCATACAAAAACAAAGCTTGGAAACACCGGGCCTGATGTGCAAAGATTCTTCAGTGAGGATTTTGACTGCTAACTTATCCTGATTCCTTCTTGTCCCTCCTTCTGTCTCTGTAACAGTTATTCACAGGCCTGTCATTTCCCCAACAAGCTGTAAGCCCTTTCATGGTAGCATTTATATCTATATATCCAACATCTGTCACAGTGGCTAAAACACATAAAAACATAGATCTTCCTCAACTTACCATGAGTTACGTCTCGGTAAACCCATCATTGAAAACAATTTAAGTCAAAAGTGCGTTTAGTACATCTTACCTACCAAACATCATAGCTTAGCCTAGCCAACTTAAATGTGCTCAGAACACTTTCATTAGCTTAAGTTGGGCAAAATCATCTAACACAAAGCCTATTTCACAATAAAGCATTGCATATCTCATGTAGTCTATTGAGTACTGTACTGAAAGTGAGAAACAGAATGGTTATATGGGTGCAAATGGTTGTAAGTGTATTGGTTATTCACCCTCATGATTGCATGGGAGCAGCAGCTCACTGCTGTTGCCCAGCATCACAAAAGAGTGTCCTACCACATATCACTAGTCCAGGAAAAAATCGAAATTCAAAATTTGAAGTACAATTTCTACTGAATGAATGAATCACTTTCACACCATGGTAAAGTCAAAAAACCCCAGGTCAAATCATCATAAGTTGGGGACTGTGTACTCAATAAATTATTTTTGGGTATATTATAGTCATTCACTTGTGGGGATCCACTTTCTCAATCCCCCTCCTAGGACCCTGGTTGGTCCACAACCCTTCTTCTCATCATTACCCAGCTGTCTTCAACAGAGGCCAAACTTTAGCAAGGGTGAAGGGCTGACAACCAGCTCTTTTAAAGGCATCTGCTACATCATGGGGACCATTCACAAGACATATGAAGCTTCTTTGGCTTCAAACTGGGGACAAATGGTAAGAAATCTGTGATGGGAGGCTCTTCCCCATTATAAGAGAAACGAGAAACCCACCTTTGTGGGAGGAGCAAAAACAAGTGGGAGAATCCAGTGAGGGTGTATGACGGGCCCTCTAAGATGAGTGGTGAAGACTCAGTGGGCACATGGGCTTTTAGAACCCAACTTCAGGGGTGTCCGGGTGGCTCAGTTGGTTAGGTATCCAACTCTTGGTTTCAGCTCAGGTCATGATCTCATGGGTCATGAGATTGAGCCCCACACTGGGCCCTGCACTCAGTGGGGAGTCTGCCTAAAGATTCTCTCCCCCTTTGTCCCTCCCTCCACTTGCACACACACTCTCAAATAAATAAATAAATCTTAAAAAAAAAAAGAACCCAACTTCAAATGATGAATCAGCCCCCTAAAATGTCCATTGGTTTTGTCTGGTTATCTGACTTCTGGAAATAAAACCTAATAAAATAATGCAAAAGTAGGGGTAGGTGAGAACATAACCTTGAACAGTATCATTTCAATGATAATAGTGAAAAATTTTCAATTGCAAACAATCTAAATATCAAAACAATCAAGGAGTGGTTATGTAACTTTTTTTTCACTGAAGGAAACCATGCTGTCATTAAAAACTATGGTTATAAAGGTGGCACAGCTCAATGAAAAATTCTCATGGCTGAATGTTAAGTGAAAAAAGAAGAGAAAAATCTTGCATATTCAGTACGATTTCAATGAGATTTTAAAAGTGGGTGCTTAGCAGAGACTAGCAGGAAATATACCAACTTGCTAACGGCAATTCTGTAATATTACTAGTATTATGGAGTTTTCTTTTCCTTCATGCCAACATTTTTGTAATGTGGTTCTATTACCTTTGTAATAATCTACATTACACATAAATGTTCAATTTTTTTTTAATTGGGAAAAGATTCAATCCTAAATGTTCCTCTGTCATCACTCAGTCCTTTATTTACTTCCTTCCTTTCTTCTTCCTTCCTTCCTTTTCTCTTTCTTTAATGGGGCAAAAAGGAACAATTTCTGTTCAAGAAATTAGAAAGAAGGATATTCTATTTTTACTAAACATGTAAATTCTTGAAGTAATTCTTTTTTCCTTTTTCTATTAGCAAAGGTAGAGAGGGAAGCTAGAGAGAAAGAGGCACTGAGAGAACCAGAGGCAAAACTGTTCAGGGAGGTGGTCACTGGACACAGGTACAATCAGTGAGTTTAGGCAAAAGCAGCAATCAGCAGCCTGGGGGAACCAAGTTTCATGGGCATGCAAGATGATGGCAAAAGTTAATTTGGGAAAGTGAAGGGCAAACATGGGCTAATCAGTGCTGAACAACTGGGCAAAATGTTATTTACAAAACACTACAGATGTCTTCCTGCTTTATTTAACCAGAGTACCAAAAAAGCCCCACTGAATTTTGCTAGATTGTTGTTGGCAATGAATATGGATTAAAGGATGAAGCAGGGATTGATTGTTGTCTCCTGTGAGCCTCAGGCTTGCACACATGAACTGTTCCCAGACATTTAGTTCAATCTTTGGTCATCAGTCGGGTCATGCACACACCTGGAAACTGATGTCTGATTAACCACTCCCTTGTGGTGCTCCCACAAGCTCAGCCTGGATGCTTGGCAGGCCCACAGCTAAATCTTGGTTGGTTTGGAGATTAACTCTTTCCTACTCATCTGCCTATCAAACACCTGTATGTCCTATTCAGCTCCATATCCATGCAGTCTTCCTGAAAGCTCTGCAAGAGAAAAGGCACATGTCTAAAGTAGCCCTACACTGGCATTTAGGGCCATGTTTGGGACAGTCAGCCAGAGGTCATCATCTGGCCATAAAAAGGCAGAACTCTAACAAACTGGCCAGAGCAGGTTCGATCATCACCATGAAGTCTGGTAGTCTTGTTCAGGGTAATAACTGGGAAGTGTAGAGCTGAAGACTGTCACAGAAGGGGTTACTACAACAGAGCTCTCCGAGCCAGGGATTACAGGTACCTAGAAAAGCTTGGAACAGAAGCATCTCTGACAGCTGTCAGAGGCCTCTGCTACCTCTAAGTTAATGTTTTCCAGCCATAACCTCTTATATTGTTTTTTGTTTTTGTATTTAAAACACATATATAAATACATATAAAGTGACTTTATAATGGACCCATTTTTCTTGGATAAATAAGCTAATCTTAACAGAACACTTAACCCTCCAACACTTGGCACTTGCCAACCTGTACCATCCTTGCCTCCTCTTCATGATGCTAGTTGATCGGTGCTCCTGACCGCAGTCCAGACACTAATGTGTTGAGCACAAACCTGTGCGTGGTGTTGACTGGGAAATCCCCCGTGAAGGTTAGTTCTCTCTGAGGGAGTCCATGATGTGAGCCGGTATAGAAAGGGCAAGAGGTAGAAGAAGCCTCGTCCCAGAGTCGCGGTGCCTGAAAATGTGTTATGGCAGAGAGAGATACCAATAACCTAGAAAGGTGATAGTCAAGGTGGCCCTGGCTCCATCTTACTCATCCAAGTCTGACCAGGATGAGACGGTGCCTTAGACAGGACTTCATTTCCCTCCGATGTCTCCCTTCTGAACCCTTCTTCTATCTATACCTTTTCCTCTCTACCTTTTCCAGGCATGAGATTGCTCACAAAAGCAGCCACCAACAAATGATCTGTGCAGTGTATACTTTAGTGAGAACTATTCTAATGGTGTTTTTTGAACAGGATGTTTCTTAAACATCCATGGGTATCGCTCAGAATTACTTTAGATGGTGCACAGAAAACAACATTAATGGTTTACATGTCTATTTTAATATCAGTTAGATATAATAAAATAAAAGCAGCATAGCAAACTTGTGATTTCATCACTCTTACTGGTTAAGATAAGGCTGAGATTAGCAGTTAAAATTAAAATAATTTCAAGGAAAGTATTAAGTAATATTATTGGTGATACCCCAGTACAACAAATATCATTAAAAAGTGAGACTTGATAACTAAAATTTGGGAAAACACTCTGTGGATTACCTCCTTTAGATAACTGTACATTTAGCCTAAATCTGGCTTAGGATGAAAGGATTTGTCCCCTGTTAATTCACATCAGGCAATCTAGGAAGGTGGACTTAGGAGAGGGCAGTACCCACAGACCAGAGCCCACACTGCTGAGATGGAAGGCTATCCTTGTTTCTGTAGCACAGTGATTGGGAGTTCAACCAAGAACAAAAAAGACTATCCTGCAGCTGTTATCTCATTCGTATGAGTAATATGAAAAATGCGGCACAATATAATATGCCATCTAATACTTTTATTCTTATCTCACCAGTAGGGCAGGTGGTAAGCATACATGTTTGAAAGCCAATGCAGATTATTACAGGAGGAGGGCCCCAAGAAATGATGTTAGCTGCTATCTGAACTGAGTAAAATGATCTGAGCACAGATATTATTTTATAAAGGCAATCTCACTTGTATCTTCACCAGTGAGATCTTAATCACAACACGCAATGGAAGCGGATACCTTCTTTCCTGGTTATCTGGGTGCAGGATGACAGCATCACCAACACTGGGAGAATGGTTATCTGTTATTTCACTTGTGAGAGACCAACGAGAACATTATCGGGGCATTTGTAACCAAACGTGTACAGCTCAGAGTGATAAAAGGGGAAGGAGGCGGCTCATCTCCAAGGATATGGAGATAATGCCACTTGCAGGGGGAGGAGATGGATGGCATTGTTGAAAGTGGTTTCAAATATGGGGAACTGACTAAAAATCTCTCACAGCAGCTCAAATTTCGGTTCAGGAAAAGAGAGAAATAAATAAGAGGACCTGGGTGAAGAAAGGAAGCCTGGATGAGAGAGTGATCATCTCAACTCCTTCGACCTTAAGAGAAATGTGGTTAAATAAATCTTTCATGACTCTCAGTATCTGAAGATGAACTACAGCAACCTTCAAACTACTGAGGGACACAAATAGTATTTTCCCCCTATTCTCAGGCTTATTTATCTTTTCTTATTTTCTTTTCTTTTTAAACAACCAGGATCTCAAAAAAGCCTTCAACAAATAAAATTGCTAAGACGTTAACAACAATAAAAAATCAGGGCACAAATTCTTCATTGTAAAAGAGAGACTGAAAGAGTCTCACTACTATAATACGGAGCATTAACCCAAAAACAGCCCATATCTCTAATTTATAAGAATAACGACGTCAGGTTAAGGAGCCAAACTCTACAGCGGCATTTCTGTTCGCTCTTACTGCCTTTGACTTATGACTGCTTTTGCTAGTGGTTGGGGAAATCAACTGTTTTCTCCCCCACGAGACTACAGTCTAAAATGTTAATGCTCTAACCTGTTCTTTCTCTCTCTCTCCCCCCCTCTGCCTCTCTCCCTTCCACCCTCCTTCTCTCCCTTTTTATTTTCTTTAATTTCACTTCTACCTCAATGGAAGCATTAATTGTGCAACAATTCAAACAAAACAGAAACATACAAAAATGCCAATTCTTAGCCTTCTCTTGCCCTCAATTTCACCCCCTGAAGTAATCAGTGTCAGGAGTTTGAGGTATTTGTTTCCATAGCTCCTTCTAGGCCTTAATTATATATGTGCATTTACTGTTTGACCTAATTTTTCCCTACAATGTGGATCCTTTTCAGGCAATAAATATAAATCCAAGTCATGCTTTTTAGTGGCTTTATAATATTCCGTATTGTACATTATTCAATCGTCCCTGAACTGATGAATGTCCACATTCCCCAACTCCCTGTCCCTATTTTATACAATCACTGCTGCAATAGGTACCTTTGTGTATTTCTTCCGATGTACTAGTACTTTTATTTCTCTGAAATTGTGGGCTTATTGGATCAAAGGATATGTACTTTTTTATTTTTAAATTATGTTGAAATTACTTCCCAAAAATGTTATAACTATTCACATTCCTACAAACAGTGGATGAAAGAGCCCATTTCCCCACATCACCCCAAGCTTCAGCAATTCTCAATCATTTTGTTTTGCTGATCAACTGAGTGAAGATGGTACCCCATTCTTTTAATTTGCACTCTCCAGATTTCCAGTAGGGCTGTACATCTTTTCATATGTTTACTTACCATGTTTGTTTCCTCAGGTATGACTTGCCTTTTCCCTTCCTTCCAATGGCTATATGACTTTTTCTTAACATTCTGTACAGCCCTTGAAATACTAACCTTCTCTCTATCATATGGGTTGGGGGTTTTATCCCCTCCCCCCAGTGTTTTGTTGTCTTTAGATTTTGTTTATGGTACCATCTTACATATAAAAGTTTTAAATATTTATCTCATCAAATATGTCAATGTTTTCTTCTTTAGATTATGGGTTTCTGGTTTATTTTAGAAGATCTTTTCCTCCCCCAGAGTATATTTTTCTAACACTTTGTTTTTTTCTTTTTTAATTCTCAATTTTACTTTGATAAATCTATAAAATAAACAGGATATACCTTGCCAGGTATCAGTTACTTTACTTTTGAAGGCACAGTCTTCCTGATACCACTCTACCAAACAAATGATCTTTCTTCCATCCCTCGAAAAAAAAGAAAAGTTAGGAATTACAAATTAAACAGCTGAACTAAATAAAGTATACACTCTTTAATGAAGATGCAAGAGGTAGCATCAAAAACAGAGAAAGCACATAGTCAAGAATCCAGGAGGCTGAAAGCCTTCACAACATTGTTATACCTGATTCATGGCTGCATCCCCACAGGACCTCTCCCAGGTAGTTGGTCAAATTAAATACTTCAACAACTGTGCTTTTACTGGTTGGATGGCTGGCTGGCTGGAAGATGAATGGGTTTCAAACAAGCCTTTAACAAATACATAGCCAACTTGAAAACTAACCAAGAGTCAATGTGAGGGAATTAATGATTGGAATTCAACTTCTACAGATATAGTCTATATGCAAATGGTAGTTTACATTTCACTCAACTGTATAATGAAATATATCTCTCAGTTTACTCACAGATGATTAAATTGATTTCAAAGACGTTCTTTCAGCTGCAAGTGCCAATCAAAGAACTCTTAAGTAGTAATTATCTGAGGCAGAAACCACTGAGACTAAAGGCAATCTACTTACCCCTATCTGGTCACTGGATGGCAAAACTTAGCTGCTCCTGCTGTGATTTTCATGACAATAATTAACAACCATGACCTTACAGATGACAAAGAGCTCTCTATATGTTACCACATCTGATTCTCACATCCATTCTACAGATAAAGAAACTGAGTTCCAAAGAAGTTAAGTGAGCGACCTGAGAAACTAAACCAAGATTCAAATGAAGGGTTCTCTCCCTCTAAATCCCATTCTGTTGTCAATACAGCAAATATATTCACCACCACCACCACCCTCATTTCCTAGCAAAGGCAGAAAGTAAGATCATGTGATTATTGTCCCCCAAAGGGGCAATATTTACCTTCCAAGTATCTACATTTGAGATCTCTTTTCTTTTTCATGTTTCATAAAACCCACAGACTATCTTTATTCTGCACCAGATTCTTCATCTTCCAAGAGACAGGCATAGTTGGATTTTAAGCAGCAGAGATCTGTGCTAAGGCAATGGATCATAAGCTGTGGTTACCCCTCCACAGTAGGGGAGGTGGGGGGAGGCTGAACCCAATCAAGTGAGGGATTCTTCTGAACAGAATTGTAGCAAATAAGAATGTCCATCCACAAACTCCATGTGTGGAAAATTATGATTCTGTTTCCAACAATGAGCTTTAAGCAGGATGGGGCTGGGGTGCCGCTGTATACCTATGCTGGCATCTGCGGAGACATCCAGGCTCCTTCAGGTTTGAATGCTCAGGCCATGCAGGTCATCACTGGGCCATTCTTCACTCCCAACACAAGGCTCCTTTGATCTCCCAGCACCCCTGCCACATCCACTTCACAGTGATGCCCAGGACACTCTGTGTGGCCCTATCCCACCCCCACATCTGTGTTTTGCAGCTCTGAGGACCCTCATGGAAGGATGCTCTCTGCCAGCTGCCCTAGGCCCTTCCCAACCCACCTCACAGCTATTCCTGATCTGGGGTTTTGCTTTTCCCTGGTTTCTGTCCAAGAAAGAAAATCCCTAGACTAGTAGCTCTCAACCAGGACGAGTCCCATTCCCCATGGGGTATTTTGGAAATATGTGGATGTATTAATTGGTTGTCACAATGATGGGAGTTATATTACCCATGAATTACATTTTACTTCAAGATAGTAAAGAGGACTTCACAAGATATTTACTACATAAAGGAGTTGTTAAGTTTTAATAGGACTGAGAATCACTGTCTTCAACTTCAATCACTTTCCTTCCTCTTCCCAGGGTAATTTGAGGAAGGGTGGCCACGGAGCCCCATGTTCCTGGGACCCCCTACCATCCCATCCCTTCTCCTCTCCTTCTGACACTCCCTTCCTCTAGGAAAACCCCAACTAATCCAAGGGTTCAGAAAACCTGTCTGTGACTCCCTCTGACTTCACTATTCCCTGGGCCCTTCATAGTCTCAGTTTTTTTTCAGCCCAAGCCCGGCCAAGGCTTCTGCTGTCACCTCCCTTCTCTGAGGCAAGGATGCTACCCAGACAGAGGAAGGGTCACCAGGCAAGGAATGTACTAGGGAGAACACATCTGCTAGTATTTCCAAATGTTCTCCCGCCATATAATCAAGAAAGATCTGATCGTTTGAACCAGCCTCCAGAATGGTTTTCTGACCTCATCATAGCCACAGCACAAGACAGGGGAGGTGGGAGAGAGGCTGTTAGATGGACCTCACTACTGCTAAGTTGCAGCACCAACAAAACACAGCAGACCCCTAAGCAAGAGGGTTCTAGTCAAGCATCTGTCTTCCATCTTCTCACCTCTCCACCCAGAGAGTTCTTACACACTTTCAGGGCCTTGACAGAAATTCCCCTGAAGGATCAGGGCAGAACCAGCTGTTCCTGTTTCTGTACCCCAATGGCACATTTTACAGATTTCAGCCCTAATGTGCTACATGGGGTAAGAGGTCACTTCTGCAGGGCGCCTGGGTGGCTCAGTCGTTAAGCATCTGCCTTCTGCTCAGGTCATGATCCCAGAGTCCTGGGATGGAGCCGCGCGTCGGGTTCCCTGCTCCGCGGGAAGCCTGCTTCTCCCTCTCCCACTCCCCCTGCTTGTGGCTTGGTTCCCTCCCTCACTGTGTCTTTCTCTCTGTCAAATAAATAAAAAAAAAGGTCACCTCTGCACGTCTCCCACTAGACTCTTCCTTTGGGAAGAGACCTTGTCATATTCACCAGAATTTGGCACTGTGCCCCCAGTTCACCCAAGGGGGGGAAAATCAACATAGTGCCGTAAGACAGCTCTGCACCCATTCAAAAACCACGTTTCTTAGTGTTTCTAACCACATAAATCCAATTGAGCCCCACCCTCAGGGGTCAGTGGGAACTTGTGAAGGACCTCTCTCCAGCTTCTTGGGGTTGCCCTGGAAGTCCCGTGAGAGGTTATGCAGTCCAGAGCAATTGGGTCCCCTGTTGTCTGTTCACAGGAGACAGAGCGAGCTACCTAACTGTAGAGCCCAGTCAGTACAAAATAAAAATGCAGATCCGTGGTTCAACAATGATTAAGAATTTCAAGACAGTGTCAGCAGAGCATTAAAGGAAGTGCAACTGCACAAGTCCCATGCCCATGGAGTCAGTCCAGCCAGTGGACATCTCTCCTGTGCTCCCAGCCCCAGAGCGCCAGTGGTCTGTTCGGTAGCCTGTGACTTCCCTGCCTCCTTGACTAACTTTCCTGCCACTCCCAGGCTGCATACAAATGGGATTACTGTGTCAATAGGGGCTGGATGTCTGCCACAAAAACAAGGCATATATCTTCCCCCTTGCAGAATGAACCCTTCCCTTTCCAGGCTCACAGAAGTCTTTCACCCTCAGAGATCAGGCCGCTGCCTCCCCCAGCTCGATGCCAACCCTCACCTTCTCCCCTTCAGACACTTGTTCTGATGAACCTATTCTTGCAAACAAAGGCCCGGGATAGGAAGTCTTCCTCACAGGACCCTGGTACACAAAGAAGCGGTGTGAGAAGATCCTAGAGTTGGGATCCCAACCCAGGGGATGAGGCAGGCAATCTGGCCTCATTGTCCATTGACAATGGGGAGCTGTGGGTTTGAAGACCGCACACCACTTCCATCTAAATAGGTAGCCAAGTGCCATGCTGGTAAGCGTTTAACAATGGGCTCTCTGAGAGAAAGAGAAAAAAACCAAAACTGACTTGTAGCATTTGCTAGTGTTCATGGTATAAATATCCCCACTATGGCTGATCTCAATGATATCGAGCTACCACTGTGAAGACACCGAACGCAGAGCTGAGAGGCTGTGCGCATGCTCGCTCTCTCTCACACATGCTGGCAGGAGCTGGTGCCAGCACACCAAAGAGAGGGCACCCGCCCAGTACTGCCACGTGGGTTGGGGCTGGCAGATCTTCTGAACTTTCAAAAAGACTGGAAACTAGATTTTCATGTTTAATGCCTCCATTGCTAAATATTGGCTACTAATTCAAACCTCTTAAAAACACTCTGGAAGTCAAAGCTGTGCAGGCCAAGCAAGCGTCCTGAGTTTGGAATCCTGACCTGGCCAGAGAGATCATAAGGTGATGAGATGCAGAGAGAAATTTCACCCCTTAGTCCTTCATATCTCCTACGTCGTGCAAATAACACATTAACAGTTCAGATTACCTCACCCTACCAGCCTCTCTCATGCATTCACCCATCAGCCTCACAGACCATTCCGAGGCTTGTGACTGCTCAGCCAGAACCATTTCCAGTTACTACACTGCAAGATGCAGAGTGCTCACTTCAGCAGCACATACACCAAAACTGGAATGAAAGAGCTGATAGAGACACCAGTTCTTTGGTATCTTACCAGTGATATCTACAGTAATGGCGAAGTATAAAAGTAATCGATAACAATGATGGATGGTGACAATCAAGGATAATGACATACTTTTAAAAGCACCAGGCTCCAGGTTTGCTGGGCGCGGTTTTTCCCTTTTCCTCCTCTCCTGTTCTTCTTGGTGATACTTTATGTATATTCCATGTCACTCAGCAGCTACAGGAGACGGATGACTATGGGAGCAAAAGATAACAGGCGGAAGTAGTGAGAATTTTCTCTTGCCTGCAGCAGACAGCTGAATACATTTTTCAAGCCCAAAACATCATAAGAACAGAATGATTTTTTAAATGTCCTTTCTTTTATTTTCATTCATTTGCTTTTTGTGGGTTTTTTCTTAATTGCTCATTTTGCTTAAGGAGCCTCAAGGCAGGATCACAGCAAAGTATCATTAATTAAAATATTTAAAATTATAGCAGTGGTAACAATGCTCCCGAAGAAGCCCAAGCAGCACAGACAGCAAACACAATTATTATCCATAATAATAGCCAAATCATCACTACTGCGCACGACACAGAGACAGTGCATCCTTCCCAGAGTGCAAAGTGACTATGACAATGAGTAAATCATGACCACCTAAAATGAGACTAGATGGGATCTCTGGGGCACTCTTGGTCTGTGCAGAAACCGTGCCACTCCTCCTCCCTCAACCTCATCCCGCATGACGGTTTTCTAGGCGGAAAACTGCTGCATGGCAGCCACTCGTGCCCCTTCCCCAGCTTTGCTCCAGGAATCCAGGGGAACGCTCAGCAGTGAATCAGCCAGGGTCTGGTGTGCCAGCTGGTACACCATAAACACGTTAGTGCTTTTCCTGCACCTGGAAGACCCCTCCGTAGGAAATTATTCCCATTAAAAATAAGCCCACTAGAATAGAGATGGTAATAATTTATGCTAAAGCTTTTAAACGCAGGAATACATAGAGCATAACCAACGTTATTCCAGATGATGAAGAGAATTCCTCATTCGTTCATTCACTCAAGACTTACTGAGCACGCACCATGTGCCAGATTCCGGGCCATGTTGTCTTCTAGGCACCACAGAGATACTGAGATGGGAGAGCTGGCCCCTATCTCTAGTGAGCTCAGAGTTTATCAGGACAGATGCAGACAGTGACAATGCAGTGAGGGATGGGTGGCATGGGAGCAAAGCAGAGAGGCACCCAACCCACTGGGCAAGAGAAAAGGAGGGGCCATGGAGCGCTTCTCAAAGGAGGTGATACTTAACTTGAATTCTAAAGGTACTCACAGAAAATGCTAGCTGTTCCCCTCCCATATCTCCTTGGCACTTAACACGTCCCTGCAAACCCAGCTTCCAACTGCCAACTGTCAGCACCTGCAATTCTGCGGCCTAAGGCTTCCTCCCACCTACGCCAGTGGCAGGCCAAAGTGCTAGAGAATTAACTCCTCCTGAGAGCAGCCCTCAACCAATGACACAGGGACGGTGGTGGAATCTCATCTCTCAGGTAAGATAACTCAGAGGCCAGTTCTTCACTGCTCTACACTATTTCCCAGAGTTCTCCAGAGGGACTGAGACAGTCGCCCATAGAGGTAACTTGCTTGACTGCTTTTACTTCCCTACGTCTTACCAATGTATTTCCCTCATCTACCAGTATCTCACAGGATCGTCTAAATCATCTATTTGCACTAAAAATCCTTGTCTCAATGTGTGTGTCTGGGCCATCTCAAATCAAGACAGTGCTCCCCATGCAGAGAACAACATGGGAAAAGTCCAGACAGAGGCAGGATATAGCTATGAACTGCAAATAGTTAGCTGGGCAGGGCTGAAGCAAGAAGTGAGTGAGGCAGCAGTGAGTCCCTGCAGTGGTGATGGCCAAGATTACACAGACCCCTCTTAAGGTCATTCTCAGTTTGGGCCTTTCCACAGGAAACTCTCATACACACACATTTAGGTTAAATATACAAAGCTACTCACTTGGCGGCCCCTTATGCCACTGTGGCTCTCATCTTGCCCCCTCCTTCTCATTTTATCCTATCTCAATTAAGTGATCTGGCCTCAAACACTTTATCCTGGCACAACTGACCTGGAAGCCCTGTAGGAGCCCCAGTTGTCTCAATCTCAAAACCACTGGCCCAACATCTGTGTCTGTCTGTGATCACCAATCTCCAAGATGTCTGTGATCACCAATCTCCAAGATGGCTCCGAAAGACCCCTATTCTACCCCAATATTCACAGCTTTACATAAGTCCCTTCCACTTTGTTTCAGGGTTGGTCTGTATGACCAAGAAACTATGGGCGAAGTGACAGCATGTGACTTTCAAGGCTAGACCATCAAAGACATTGTGGTTTCTGCCTTGCTCCTGGATCACTTCCTCCAGCGGAAGCTAGCTACCACATTGCAAAGACTCTTACGCAACCCCTTATTAAAGTCCATGTGGTGAGGAATGGAGGACTCCCTCCTACAGGTAGCAAAAACCTGAAGCCTATGGCCAACACCCAAGGGAGTGAGATACCTTGGAAGCAGGCCACTCAGCCCCATGCAAGTCTTCGGAGTACTTCAGTCCCAGACAAGATCTTGACTGTAACAGCAAGACAGACGCTGAGCTAAAAACAAACAGATAATCCACTCCCAGACTCCTGAGTCTCAGAACCTGGGCAAATAACACTTATTGTTTTAAGCCACTAAGTTTTGGGGTAAATTGTTATGATGAAGGAGCAGAAGGCAAGCTAAGGGCAAAGCACAAGCTGACACCCAGCAACCCCCCACCCCACTCCCTGGTGGGATATGTGTGACATTCCTCAGGTACTCCTGACTGCCCTAAAGCTAAGGGAAGGGAAAAACAAATGGTTAACTGATAGAGATCACATTCAGCAGGACAGGAGTCTCCATCAGTTTACAGATGGCTTAGTGATTTACAAGAAAAAAGCATTCTTATCAATAGTCTAACTTCCAGAGACCCACAGATACAATTTCCTGGAACCCTAACATCACCCTCCCCTCCATGAGTGATGTGGGAAACAGAGGTAGAAGGGAATGTAAACAAAATTAAATTTATTTATGATCTGCAGCCCATTGAAAAGGACTTGTGATAGGAAGAATGTAATATTCCTCTAAGAAGCTCCCAACTGTCTTAATGTTAATGGTTTGCTAGAGGGAAAAACAACTTAAGCTTGACAATAGCTAGACCTCCAGTATCCTGAGAGTCTTCTTTAGCATATGAATGTCCTCTTGGACACCTCCCTTTTCCTTACCCGCCCCCAGCTCCCAAATATATAATCAGCCATTCCTCACAACCCCGGTGCAGCAGCTCTTTCTGCCCAATGGTCTTGTCCCCATGCTTTAATAAAATCACCTTTTTGACCAAAGATGTTTCAAGAATTCTTTGGCTCTAGGCCTCCACAACATTCCAAAACTATATCAGTTACACAGCAACAGATAACTAAAACAGTGTCATATCCCTATACCACATTGAACCTAGCCCCACCTCTCAGTGAAGACAAATAAGAGAGGAAAAGATTACAGCAGGAGTTGAGGAACATCCAAGAGGAGATGATAGGAGGTGCACAGTTGGAGATAAGAGCCTGATATCTGTGCAGGTTAAAAACTAGGGCTGGAGTAGTAATGAGTTGTCAGGACATGGGCGTGAAGACCCTGTTGTGAAGGAAAAGGCCCAAGAAGTCTGTATGTGGTATATTTGTCCAAATTCTCCCTCCATAAATACTGGTAGAGTCAGTCAGTGTTAATAGCTGGGTTACAAGGAAGCAAACATGTGGCAGGTTTTCCTATTTCGAAGATGAGACACCCAAAAGTCCCAACGGGGCCTTTATTAGTTACTACCAGTGGCTGCATAAGAAATTATACCATTACTTTGTGGCTTAAAATAATAAACATTATTATCTCACACAGTTTTCACAAGTCTGGAATATAGAAGCCACTTAGATGGGTGGTTCTGGTAATATATACAAGAACATTTATCATAGTATTGTTTACAGCAGCAAAATGGTTATATTATTGTATTAAATTTTAAATATTATATTAATAAAAATGATCAAAATGTGCAATAACACAAACAGTAAAAAAAAAAAAACTATGCATCTGCTAAAACTGAGGTTAAAAAAAAAAAAAACCTTTTAGAAACACGGGAAACTACTCTTAATGGCACCAAAAACACATGATGTAAAATTATAGAGTATGATTCCAATTTTATTAAAATGTTCAAATTATATTAAAAGACCAAAATTCCATGTGCCAAAATGGTAACTATAGTTATATTAAGTTATACATTACTAAATAACAAACTACCCCAAAAATTAGTGACTTAAAACAATAATTTGTTTGTTCATGATTCTGGTCTGGAGAGTTTTTCTGCTTGTCTCTCCTGAGGTCTCTCATGAAGCAGCTGCAAATCACCTGGTGGCACAACTGAGACTGGACATCTAAGAGGCCTTCCAACACCTGTCTGGTAACCCAGATGGGATGGCTGGAACAGTCAGGGGTTGCCCGAACCTCCGTTTCTCTCTGTCTCTCTCTCCAGCAGAGCATACAGATTTCTTCACATGGTAGTTAAGCACTCCAAGAGGAAGTGTTCCAAAAGAATAACCCCAAACATGCAAGCATTTGTTAAGTCTATGCTAGTGTTATATTTGCTAATATTCCATTAGCCAAAGATAGTCACATGGTATATTACAGCTATCCAGAAAAACGGAACCAAAAGGGTACGTGTGTGTACATGTGTACTCATGCGCGCACACGCACACACACACAAACACACACAGACTTGAAATCTTAGGGTAGGCTGACAGACTGGAAACTAAGGTAAGAGTGGCTGCTACAGTCTTGAGTCTGAATTCCACAAAGCAGCAGGCTAGAAACTCAGGCAGATCTTGAGGAGAATTCCTTCTTTGGAAAACCTTAGTCTTTGTTCTCTTAAGAAGGCCTGCAACTGATTAGATGAGGCCCACCCACAATATAAAAGAGTAATCTGCTTTACTCAAAGTCTGATATGATTTAAACATTAATCGTATCTTTAAAAAAAATACCTCCACAGCATCAGCAAGACTTGTGTTTGATCAAACAACTAGGCACCACAGCCTAGCCAAGTTGACAAATAAAATTAATGATCACACATGACCAAGCCCAGAGTCAATGTGGGAAGGGTCTACACAAAGGCATGAATACCCAGAAGCAATGCTCATTGGCAACCACCAACAGAACAGGCCACCATATCTAGATATATTTGGATGTCAGATTTTTTCCTTTTCTTATCTGTATGTTTCAAATTTTCTGCAAAGAACATATATAACATTTTGGAACAATAATAAATGTTATATAATGATTCATACTCATTATTTTAAAATGCAAGACGTACAGAAAAGTACAAAAAATAAATCAACAAATCACTGGGAATCTCACCAATCAGAAATAATCAGTGTTAATACATTGTGATCATCCTTGCATTTTTATTTATATTTATACAGATGTTGGGAAAGGAAAAAAAGGAAAGATGGGGAGAGAGACAGCCAGAGAGTTCTAAAAATGAGATGACTGTATATAAATTAAAATTTGTGATTTAATTTGTAAATTTAATTATTTTCTTGAACTTAATAGAAGAGAAACTGGAGAAAATTTGAAAGATCTACAGTACATCAAATGTTTCTTCACCCCTGAGAGATATTAACTTCTTAAAAATTACTCTAAGGTTAGGGACACCTGGGTGGCTCAGTCAGGTGAGTGTCTGACTCTTGCTTTCAGCTCAGGTCATGACCTCAGGGTCGTGGGATGGAGCCCCATGTCCGGCCCCATGCTCAACGGGCAGTCTGCTTGGGATTCTCTCTCTCCTTCTCCCTCTGCCCTTCCCCCTGCTTACATGTGCTCTCATTCTCTCTCTCTCTCTCTCTCTCTCTAAAATAAATAAATAAATCTTTAAAAAAAATTACTCTAAGGTTAAAGAAAAATTTTAAGTATTATGAAAACCATTAAGAGATTACAGTCATATTTTTTAACTAGAATTTTAAATAATCTTGACTAACTCACTGCTCCAAACAGTGTGGGGATGATAATAGTCTCACATTTCCTCCAGCTTTCCCTCCCCTGCCCCACCTTGCAACATCTGCCATTTAGGTTGGCTTTACTTTGCCAAAGTCTGTAATCATAGCATTCTATTCCATTCTATTCTATTGCTCACCTGACCAAACCTGATCCCATCAGCAATGAGCTCTGGTTTCATGCAAGCAGATAAAGTGAGTGCTCAAGTCCGGCTGCGAGTTCATATTCAAGACTGCTTCATATATGGGCATCTCCTTGGCTGCATAGACTTTCCTTAGGTCTCACTTTCCAAACCTCAGAACTTTATAAACATTGCTCCATTATCTTTGTGTTACTATGGTGTATTGGAGAACAGCCAAATCTTTCACACTGGCAAGGACTATTCTGTGCCTAGATGCCTGAGGAATTCCTTCTTTATTTTATGAATTCAATAATTTAACCTAGAAAAATTCTTTTTTTTTAAAGATTTTATTTATTTATTTGAGAGAGAGAATGAGATAGAGAGAGCATGAGAGAGGCGAGGGTCAGAGGGAGAAGCAGACTCCCCGCCGAGCAGGGAGCCCGCTGCGGGACTCAATCCCGGGACTCCAGGATCATGACCTGAGCCAAAGGCAGTTGCTTAACCAACTGAGCCACCCAGGCGCCCTAACCTAGAAAAATTCTTGATGGCGGTCATTCTCAATCTGTTTCTCTTGGCATGTGGTATACCCGGCCACATGCAGATCTGCAGGTTTGTATCTTTGAATTCTTCCTCTTTGTTGCATTGTCTATGGCAGGGACCCATTACCTTATTTTGAATCATCTTTGCCTCACTTCCTCTTCTAACTATTTAATCTCTTTTTTCTCTTCCCTCTGTATTCAGTATGATCATCTCCAGCTTTCCCTTCACTCCATTAATTCAGTTTTTAGCTATGTCTATTCTATTCCTATTTTATGTTACTTTATTTCAATTCATTCCCTAGGTCTGTGGTCTCCTTTTATAACTCATTCTATAGTTTTATCATCTCATCTTTCAGCTCTTGTTTTATCACATTTATATTCCTACTAATTTATTCTCTAAAGGAAAACATTCATGTGGAAGCTACTTCTATCTCCATATTTATGTTTCTTCCAGATTTCACCTGACTTTTCCATACCCACACCTGACTTTCTAACTGACTTTCTAACTGATTTTCCTGTGGTATGTTTGCCTTGCTGCTCTGTCATTTCTTTCCATCTTCTTGTGCTTAATGTGGGCTGCTCTGTCCATAACACTCTTCCCTTCTTATTGGGGCTGGTTTGCCTTCCCACACTCTGAGTTTCATTTAAGGCCTGGGTCTTGTTGGTCTAGCCACTCTTCTGTAGCCTGAGAGAGAACAGAGCTCAGCCAGGAATTAACTCAGCCTTTGGTAAGGAATTTGTGTTCTGAGGTTTCTTCTGAGAGCACTAAATGCCTATGACCAGGGCCCACTCCTCATAGCTAAGGGCATGGCTCACTTCTATGGACTGTGGTTCATCCTCCAACCTAGCCCGATGTCTTGGAAAATAACAAGCCCTCTACCTTGCTAGTGGAATTGCAAACAGATACCACCTTTCCAGAAAACAATTTGGCAATAAGTATCAAGACCTTATATATCAAGATCTTTATTTCTAACATTGATCCAGTATCTCTTTTGAGATTCTAGTTGAGGGAAAAAAAAAAAGAAGGAAAACAAAGATTCATTTGCAAAGAAATTCTTTGGAGCATTATGTATAATAACAATAACCTGGAAACAATTTAAATGTTCAACATCAAGGCATGTTGCAGGAAAGGCTGCAGCAAATAAAAATAAGGTTTATGAAGAGCTTTTAAAGATAAGATTAGATGCTTCTGATATAATATTAAGTAAAAAAAAAAACAAAATACAAAGTTAAAAATACAAAAATCCAACTCATGTTTTCAAAATGCTTAAGGAACCATACCTAGGAGGAACCACTAGACTCAAAACCCCAAGAAGGTAAGAACCATGACTGTTTTGTTCACTCCTATATAACCAGAACCTAACACAGTGCTTCGCACATAACACAGGCACAATGAATATTTATGAATAAATGAATATTCAGCCAAAGAAATTTATCTCAGGATTCAATAGCAAGAATAGTTGTTTCTCAATGGCTTTGATTTTACAGATCTTTGATCATGCTCTGACTAGTAGAAACTATAACACATTTGGTTAACTGAGATAGAGGCTTTCACAAAACACATTTTGTATAGCACTATCTCATTTCCTCTACCCTGATTCTTTCTTTGACAGCAATTCTTTAAAGAAAACAGCTTTATGGGCGCCTGGGTGGCTCAGTTGGTTAAGCGACTGCCTTTGGCTCAGGTCATGATCCCAGGCTCCTGGGATCGAGTCCCGCATTGGGCCAGCAGGGAGTCTGCTTCTCCCTCTGACCCTACCCCCTCTCATGCTCTATCTCATTCTCTCTCTCAAATAAATAAATAAAATCTTTATAAAAAAAAGAAAACAGCTTTATAGGTATAATTTGCATACCACACAACCAACCCACTGTAAGCATACAATTCAATAACATTTAATAACTTTATAGAGTTATGCAACCATCACCACCATCTGGCTTTAGAACATTTTCATTACCCAAAGAAATTCCTTCAAATTCTTTTTTAGTCAATGCCCATTCCACCCTCAACTCCAGTTTACCACTGATCAGCCTTCTGCCTATATAAATTTGCCTAACTGGACATTCCATATGAATGAAATCATACAACATGAAGTCCTTGGCAACTGGCTTCTTTCACTTAACAGTCTGGAGGTTTATCTATGTTGTAGCGTACAACATAACATCCACATTGTACATCATTTCTTTTCATTGCTGAATAGTATACCATTGTAGGAATATACCACTTCTGTTTAACCATTCCTTGCTAACCAGTTGATAAACATTTGGATTGTTTCCAGTTTGAGGCTATTATGAATAATATTGCTATGAACACTCTCATGAGTCTTTGTACAGACACATGTTTTCATTCTCTTGGGTAGAGTCCTAGAAATAGAAATGATGAGTCACAGGGTACATTTGGGTTTTTTTTTTCTTTTTTAACCTTTTAAAATGCTGAAGCATTTTCCAAAGTAGCTATATCACTTAAAATTTCCACCAGCAATGTATGAGGGTTCTAGGTTCTCCACATGCTGGCCAACACTTCATATCATCTGCTTTCTTAATTTTAGCTGTTCTAGTGATGGTGTACGGGTAACACATTGTATTTCTAATTTGCACTTCCCTGATGAATAATGTTGATAACCTTTTCCATGGGTATGTACTATTTAGTGAAGTATCTATTAAAGTGTTTTGTCCATTTTTTAATTGGCTTGTCTGCCCATTACTGAGTTTTAGGAGTTCTTTACATATTCTAGATAGAAGCCCTTTATCAAATATATAATATGCAAATACTTTCTCCAAGTCTGTAGCTTGTCCTTGAATTTTCTTAATGGTATCTTTTGAAATGGAAAAGGTTTTAATTTTAATGAAATCCAATTTTTCATTTTTGTTCTTTTTAGCCTTAAGCTTTTGATATCATATCTAAGGACACTTTGCCTAACTTAACATCACAAAAACATTTTATGTTTCTTCCAGAAGTTTTCCAGCTTATCTCTCACATTCAGGTCTTTGATCATTTCAGTTAATTCTTATGTATGATGTAAGGTAAATGTCTAAGCTCATTTTTATTTTTCCAGATGGATATTCAGCTGTCCCAGCACCATTTGGTAAAAAGACTATTCTTCTTCCCATTAAATTATCTTGACACCTTTTTTGAAAAATCGATTGACTAGAATGTAAAGAGACTCAATTCTGTCCCATTGATCTATATGCCTATCCTTATATCAATACCACAGTATTCTGATTATTGTACCTATATATTAAGTTTACAAATCAAGTAAGCCCTCCAATCTTGTTTTTTTTTTCAAAATTGTATTTCCATGTAAATTTTAGGATTCGCTGGTCAATTTCCCCATAATTCTGCTCGGTTATTGAGACTGCATTAAATCCATAGGTCAATTTGGGGAGAATTAAGATGCTAACAATCTTGAGTCTTCCAATTCCTAAACATGGAATTTTTCTCCATTTATTTAGATATGCTTTAATTTCTCTAAGAAATGCTTTGTAATTTTCATTGAACAAATATTACACTCCTTTGCTAAATGTATTCCTAAGTACTTTAACCTTTTTGGTTCTTCCGTGAATGATATTAAGATTTTCATTTTTTGGTTTGTTGCTAAGATATTTGGAAACGCAACTAATTTTTATACATTGATCTTATATCCTGCAACCTTGCTAAACCTGTTTAACAGTTTTAGTAGTTTCTGTGTGGATTCCTTAGGAATTTCTATATATGAGATCATACCATCTGTGACTAAAGACAGTTTTACTTTTACCTTTCCAAAATAAATGCCTTCATTCACTCACTCACTCATTCATTTATTCATTCATTCATTTTTGCCTTATTATACTAGTTAAAACCTCCAGTACAACATTGAACACATGTAGCAAGAGTGGACATCCTTTCCTTATTCCCAATTTTATGAGGAAAGAATTCAGTCTTTCAGCATTTAATATGGAGTTAGCTGTTAAGTATTTTATAGATTCCCATTATAAGGTGGAGGAAATTCCCTTATTTTGTTTAGTATTTTGATCATGAAAGGGTGCTGAATTTTTGTCAAATGATATTTCCACCGCTATTGAGATAATCATCTAGTTTTTGTCTTATATTCTATTACTATCATGTATTACATTAATGGATTTTTTAGCCGTTAAACTTTGCATACCTTAGATAAATACTATCTGGTCATGGTGTATAATGCTTTTTATATACTGCTGAATTCAGTTTGTTAATATTTGTTTACAAGTTTTTATTTATGTTCACAGGAGATAGAAGTCTTTTTATGTCTTTCTCTGGCTTTGGTATTACGGTAATATTTGCCTCATATAGTGAGTTAGGAATTATTCCTATCTTCTCTATTTTTTTAAAGGGTTGAATTCTTTAAATATTGGACTGAATTCATCAAAGAAATCATCTGGACTTAGGGTTTTCTTTGTGAAAGATTTTAAATTACTAATTCTATTTCTTTACTTATTACCAGCCTACTCAGATTTTCTATTTAAGTCAATTTTCATAATTTGTGTCTTTCGCAGGGTTTCTTAATTTCATCTTTGTTGTTGAATTTTCTGGCATTAAGTCATTCATACTACTCCCCTTAATGACGTTCTTTTAGTTTCTGTTTGGTCAGTAGTGATTTCACTTCTTTTATTCATGATTTTGTGTTTCCTCTCTTATTTTCTTGATCAGTCAACCTAAAGGCTTGCAGTAGGCAGAATAATGGTCCTCCAAGTATGTCCACATCTTAATCCCTGGAACTCATTAATATATTATGTTACAGGGCAAAGAGGAATTAAGGTTGCAAATGGAATTACAGATGTCTTTAATCAGCTGACTTTAAGATAGGAAGATTATCCTGGATTATCCTAGTAAACCAAATGTAATCACAAGAGTCCTTAAAAAGTAGTAGGAGGCATGAAAAGAAGAGACAGAGAGATGGCAGTGTGAGAAGAAGCTGGCCTGACGTTGTTGGCCTTAAAGATGCAGGAAGGGGGCCATGAGCCAAGGAAAGTTTATGGCCTCTGGAGCTGAAAAAAGAAAGGAAATGGATTCTCCCTAGAGTCTCCAGAAAGGAATTCACCCTGCCAACAACTTGAGATCCATGTCAGACTTCCGATCTCCAGAACTATAAGATAAATGAAATTATGTTTTTTAAGCCACTAGACCTGTGGAAACTTGTTACAGCAGCAATAGAAAACCAATACAGATTTTTCTCAACTTCTTTAATCTTTTCAAAGAACCAACTTTTTTTCATTTACTTTTTATCTTCTCTTTTTCTTTAAGATTTATTTACTTGAGAGAGAGAGAGAGAGACTGAGAGAATGAGTGGGAGGAGGGGCAGAGGGAGAAGCAGACTCCCTGCGGAGCAGGGAGCTGGACACAGGACTCGATCCCAGGACCTTGGGATTATGCCCTGGGCCAAAGGCAGACACTTAACCTGATTGAGCCACCCAAGCGTCCCATTTATTTTTTATTTTCTATTCCATTGGTTTCCACTTTGCTCTTTATTATTTACTCCCTTCTGTTTGCTTTGGGTTTAGTTTTACTCTACCTTTTTTTCTAATTTCTTAATGGAGAAGCTTAGGTTATTGACTTAAGACCTTTCTTCTTTCATACAGGCATTTTGAGCTACATATTTCTCTGTAAGTGCTGCTTTATTTTCATCCTATAAACCTTGATACATTGTCTTTCTATTTTAATCCAGTTCAAGATACTTTCTAATGTCCTTTTCTGACTGCTTTTTTGACCAATGGGTTATTTAGGAGTATGTCATTTAATTTTCCAACATTTGCCATTTTGCAGAGCTCTTCCTTTCTTTCTGTGAATTCAAGTTGCTCTCTGCTGTCACTTCCTTTCAGCCCAAAGTATTTCTTTTAGTACTTTTTGTAAGGCAGGTTTGCTAGCAACAAATTCTCTCAATATTGGTTTATCTGGGAATGTTTTTATTTCACCTTCATTTTTAAAGAATACTTTTGTTAGATTTAGAAACCTTTTCTTTCTTTCAATATTTTGAATATGTCATTCCACTATCTTCAGACTCCATTGTTTCCAATGAAAAGTTAGTGATCATATTGCTTCTCTGTACATGAGAAATTGCTTTTCTGTTTTTGTTTTCAATATTTCCTCTTTTCTCTGGCTTTCAACAGTATCACAATGATGTTGTCTATTTGTGTATTTCTTTGTTTTTGTTATGCTTGGGTTTTACTAAGCTTCTTGAAACTGTAAATTAATGTTTTTCATCAAATTTGGGAAGTTTTTGACCATTATTTCCTCTCTTTCTGAGATAACCATTACATATATGTTGATACACTTGATATTGGCTCACAGGTCACAGAGGTTGTATTCATTCGTCTTTGACCTTTTTTCTCCCTGTTTAATCAGTTTGGGTAATTTCTGTCGATTTACCTCCAATTTGCGGGATTCAGTCTTCTGCTATTTAGCCACTCTAGTGAAATTTTACTTGTTATTATACTTTTCAAATAAGAATTTTTTTAATTGCCATATTTTTCTTGAGATTCACTTTTCACTAAATCCTTGTTATTCTACTTTTAATTCTTTGATTGTGATTTCTTTTAGTTATTTTAAAGTATTTAAAATACCTAATTTGAAGTCTTCATCCATCAAATACAACGTCTGAAGAAACTCAGTTTCTATTGACTGCTTTATTTTTCCATACTATAAGTCAGATTTTCTTGATTATTGGCATGTGTCATAATTTTTTATTGAATCTCCGACATTTTAGATCATATATTGTAGCAATTCTGGATTCTGATTTCTCCCCAGCCACCCACCCCTGAAGATACTGTTGCTATCATTGATTTGTCTGCTTCTCTGTTGAGTAACTTGCCTAGACTAGGTCTGTGAGGTCTGTCTTCTCCATAGTGTCTGGTTCCTGATGTTTCTGCTCAGTTTTGTTCAGATTTTTCTATTTTCATTTTTAAGCCTAGCTTCCTAAAGTTCACTCTAATGTCTCTTCAATTACAAGTTGTGCTCAAATACCTTGAGCCAGCAAGGCTTCCATTCTCTGCTGATGGATCAGCGTGTGAGCTAGGGAGCTCATTCAAAATTCAGGACATTTTCAAGTCTCTACTGGAGTTTACTTTCTGCCAGGTCCTCTCAGGTTGTCTCACATACTCCTCAGTACATGAGCCCAGGCTCTACTGGCTAGGGATGTGCAGATGGCTTAGGCTCACTCCCGTTTCTTCTGTTCATATGCACAGCCTCAGTTAACCCAGGGTATGCAGAGAAGATATCAAGCCTATTATGGTTGTCTCACTCCCAAAACTTCCTGTTAAATTTCTAACCAATCCGTTAGTTCATTGCATGCCCCAAAGAGACCCACAAACTTAGACTATCAAAGCCACTAGCCTTCCCTGTTTTCTTGCTGCCAAGATCACCACTTTAATTGACAACGGTCCAAATCAAGTAAGCCTCTTCTGGAAGTGGCAGCTAACAACTGGTTTTTATAGCCTTCCTTACCTACAATTAGTAAAGTACTTGTAGAGGTGGAGGGGGGATGGGAGCAGCCCCATGCAAGAATACCACAGACTTCTACCATTCTTAACCAAAATTCAATTGTTTTCATGAATAAATGCTTTGCTCTATTACCAGTAAGCTAAATGGTTGTTTTTTGATAGTGTTATCCAGTTTTATAGTTGCTTCGTGGGGAGGGGGGAACTTTGTTGCCCCTTTCACATGGGCACGCTAGGGGTGAATCAGAAAACTTTTAAAAATCAGTTTTGTGTTATACGTTCTTTTTCTTCACCAAGTCATCTCAAATCCCTTCTCTAACAAGGCAAAAAAGAAGGAAACAAACAAGAGGGAGCAAGAAAGGAAAGAAAGAATTCCCAAAGTAAGAATATAAGCAAAAATATTTTAAAGGAGATTTCACTGGTTTTTCTGCCCTTTTCTATATTTTCATTTTCCATTTTGTAATTTTAACTGTATGTTTTTTATAATTCAATTTTCAAATAGCTAGCTAATAAATGTTACATGGTTCAAAAATTAAATTGAAAATTAATGTATATACTCTCTCAGTCCTTTAACCCATTCACCCACTTCTCAACCCCATTCTTCCATAAGTCATTTATTTCATTTTTATTTTTATTTTGTAGTTATTTATTGCGTGTACTACCTGAGTTTCTTTATGTAAATGCAAGCATATATAAAGATACATTTTTGCTTTTCTCCATTTTCTAATAGGAGTCAAAACCTAATACACACAGTGCTCTGCTCTGGCTTTTTTTCACTTCATAATCAACCCTGGAAAGCTTTCCATATCCTTCCAGTTTCTTCATGGTTTTGTGTAGCTGTGTTGTATTCCATTATAGACGTAGTATGATTTATTTGACCAGTCCATTACTGATGAATCATACACAGGAAGTCTGCCCACAGTCTAGGTGAAGCTAGGAAAAAGCCCTTCTGCTTTCAGTGTTCCTCTAAGCCATTTTTCAACTAGCTGGAGAAGAGGGAATGTCACTCCCCCCAGCCCTTTTCCCAGTTTACCCTAGCTCCAAGTGGGACCACCAATTAGAATGTGATAAGAATGGGTGGATTAGGAGAATGCTGAGAGCCCACCATTAATAGTAGAGAGCTTCCTCCTGGGGAGCCAAGCCCAATGAGATCTCGTTCAGCTCCTTCATACACCTGTGGATATGTTTCCTGATTCCCAGTTGTAAAATAAGGTTCTTACTCTACAGGAAGAAGACATGCTAAGATTTTTACCTTTACAATAATAATTTTTAAAAATATACACTCATTCTCTGAGGTTGTAAGTTGAAGGTTAAGTTAGGAGTCTTATAGCAAAGATGTTTTGGGGAACCTGATTCTACCTCCTTCTCTAAAAACTTATGCCATAGTTGCTATTGAGGGGAGGGGATGGATCAGGGGGCTACTATATTAGCACCACATGCCTTTGGCCATACCCTCCTCTGTCTGATCCAAGAATGGATGACCAACACCAAGGAGCACAAAGCTTTGACCAGCCGGGGATAAATAGATTTTTCTCAATCAATAATTTATTCCAGAAGACACACAGAGCATAAGAATACAGGGGGCACTTGAAATGAAAAGTAACGTACAACATGGCTGGAGAAGGCACCTGCCCAGGAGAAACATTTATGAGCCTAAATTGAAAAAAAAATCCCTCTCCTTGATAGCAACCTAAAGCCAGCTCTCCCATCTGGATCAACTTCAAAGCCCTTCTGCATTAGCTGAGGCCACAAATGACCCCGATGCTCAAAGCAAAGGGCGTTATTATGGGCAGCAATGTCACAAGCTATCATCAAATAGTATTTGTTCCGAGTAGCAAGATCCCAGCATAGAAAGGTCCCCTTAGGTGCAGCCAATATCCCCCACCCCCCCAAAAAAACAGCCCCTGACCAAACCTGTCCTCCTCTGCCCTTCAACGTCTCTCCTTTTTGCACTCCTTTAATTGGACTTGTTTTTGAAGCCCATAGAATTTATTATTCAGAAAACAACCTTCTCTGCAATATCAACCTTAATTAACTGTGTTCTTCTTCTATCGCCTCCCACCCTCCACTTCATGCATTTGAATTAAGGCACTCCAGAGCCCCTGGCCAGCACCCCTCCCCCATCACAGACCCATCAGTGTCTACCAGCCAACCATGACCAGATAAGAGAAAATGGAATTCCTTATCTCTGCCTGCCAATGTGAAAGGGTCAAGGTTACCAAGGAGAGACCTTCCAAAATGAAGGAGAGGGAGAAAGAAGCCAAGCCTCTCTGGTTTCCATGGAAACAGAAGGTTGAATCATGGTGCATCCCCGAGAGCCTGGCCCGCTTAGCTCTGCTGACATCTTTCCACTTCATTAGCCTCTTTATCAAGTGACTCTGCATAGGACTAAGTGTATTTTGGTGTCAGGGTGCACTGTAGATGATTCAAAAACAGAATAACCTTTGCCGCAGATCCCCAGTGCCTTCGAGAGCCACAGACATCTGCACCCCTCCTCCTCTCAATGCTCTTTATGGCTCTGCTCACTCCTCACTCTAGTCAAAGCACCAGCACCACAAGGCGGAGGCTCGGAGGTGCCCCTACCTAGCAGCCCAGGAAGCCGGGATCCCGGCTGTCAGGGATGCACAGCACCCAAGCCAGGAGGAAGATTAATGACTTTGCCCACAGTAAATGGATAAAACAGCCCCAGAAAGACAATAAACGTGGGGCCAACTGCGAGGAAGCCTCTGACAGTAACAAATACTGACTGACATGGCATTGTGTTCCCTTTCTAGATGACTCTGAGCTGCCAGTGGAAACACAGATTCATTTAATAAGCGCTTCAGTGAGACAAAGGGGTCTTTGGGGGTTAGGATTGATCTCCACTGCATGCGTGTGCACACCAACATTTTGTGTGTGAAAAGGAATGTCCGCTTTTGGTGTCTGTCCCTTTGGAAATCCAAGGACCGTGCTGTAATTTCCCAATCTTGTCTCCACGCTTCAGCAAATTTGTCACTAGTAGGTTCTCTCAGCCATGAAAATTCTCCTGCAACCAAGAGCCCAGGGCTGAAAGGAAATCAGTTAGAGGACTTAAAACACCTTTGATAAGTTTGACCTCTCTTTCAGGATCCCTTACACGTTGGTGTCCAGGGGAAGGATGCTGTTCCTCTTGTACATGGGCAGCAGTGACCTTTACAGGAAGCCTGGTTGGCCAAGGAGCAGGCAAGGGAAGCCAGGAGCCACAGGAATGAGGCTGACAAGGAGATGCCGGGAGGCCTGGGAGCTGCCCGTCATGGAGGCCAGAGTATCCGGGTCCCACGTGCCGGTGTCAACACCAACTCCATGTGCTCTTGAAGAGGTCATTTGCTCTCTCTGGGCATCACAGTGCCATCAGAGGAATGGGACGACTAGACCTGATAACAGCTCAGATCCCTTCTAGCTCTGTCGTGGGGGTCAGCCCTAATGTGACCCTGCCTCTTACACCCACACCCCAGCATGGCTTCCTAAGGCTTTTCCCAAATCCCATTCCCTCCACACTATGTCCACCCTCACCTCCCTAGCTCTGAGCCTGGCCAGAGCCTTCACATCTCCTGCTGGCCTGGAACCATGACCCCCTACTGGGCCCACAGTCTTGCTCTGTTCCCATTCATTCTCCAGAGCAGCAATTCTCAGGGTGCAGTCTTGAACCAGCACCATCAGCAGCACCTGGGAACTTGTTAGAAAGGCAAATTCTCAGGCCCTATCCCAAATCATAAATTCCAGGCTGGGGCCCAAATATCTGACTCCCCCAGATCAGAATAGTAAAGCCCTCTTTGACCTGATCCTTCTGGGCCTTTCCAGGTCCTTGTCTGACTACTACCTTCCTTGGAAACTATTTACTGTCTAGTAACACAACCTTGTTATTATCAAATACACTGTACTATGTCACACCCCTGGTCTCACAAAAGTCATTCCTTCTAGCTGGGATGGTCCTATGCCCAATCCTCACTTCGCAGGGCTAAGTCCTTATCAAACTTTAATTCAGTGCAGAGACACTCCTCCAAAAAGACTTTCCAAATTTCCCCACCCCCAAAACTAGGATCAACACCCCTCCCTGTATTCCCAGCATTCCTTGTGTATACCTCCACTTTGCATTTCTCACCTTGTGTGGCAGGCAGGATTCTAAGATGGCCCTATAAGATTTCCCATTCTACTCCTACCCAAGCCCAAGCCCCCATGTACACACCCTGCATAACCTCTGGGACCGTGATTATGATGGATTTCACTCCCATAATGCCATATTGTATATGCTATATGGTTGATTTTAAAATAGAGGGATTAACCAGGTAGTCCTGACCTGAACACAAGAGTCCTTTAAAAGCAGTTTCCTCAAAAAAGAGGAAGTCAGAGATTCAAAGCAAAAGAGGGATTCAACCCAAAGAGGAGGTTCTCCATTTCTGAGATGGGGATCAGGGGGCCTACAGCAAAGACCTAGAAGCAGCCTCTAGGAACTGAGAATAGTCTCCAACTGACAGCCAACATGGGAATGGGAACTCTAGTCCTACAACCTCAAGGAACTTTATTCTGCCAACAACAAAGATAAGCTTGGAAGTGGATTTTTCCACAGTTTCTCCAGACAGGAACTTAGTCCAGCCAACACCTGGATTTCAACCTGAGCAGATATATTGTGGACCTCTGACCTACAAAACTGAGTTAACTTTAAACCACTAAATTTAGGGTACTTTGTTACGTTGCAACAACAAAAAAAATCTAACATACCTTATCATGTAATTGTCTGCTTTGTAGCAGCTCCCCCACTGACTGAGCTACTTAAAGTAGAAACTGCCTTATTCATTCATGTCTGCATCACCAGCACCTGTCTTGGGCATGCCCAGAGTTTAGTGGATGGACGGATGAATGGATGGATCTTAGAGCACTGGATCCCATTGTCCCAGCAGTTATTTTGGTATGAAGACAAAGGAATAGAATGTTTAAAAAAAAAAAAGAAGAAGAATATGTAATAAACAATAAAATTGGGATGAAAAAATGGGGTTTTGCTACTTTGTTGATTTTTGCAGCATGAAGATGTCTTCATCTGTTAAGAGTTTGTCCTCCATTTATGTCTTGTAGTTCAATACCTCATAGCACCAGGAGCTAAGGATAGTGCCCTAGTATGACATCTACTATTATTCTATCTAATGCCGCTTCTCTTTGAGGTAATGCTGCTTTGTGTGTAATACTGGTGGAGTATAATGACCAGCCTCCCACTTCAGAAGCCCAAAGAGGGGAGATTCTGCCTGTCTCAACTCCCTGGAAGTGCAGACAATTGAACTCTCAACCCAGCAGCTAAGGTGAGTGGTATGAAGATGCTGGGACAGTCAGGTTTATTCCTAGCAGCTTTAGGGGTGTCTAATGGAAGGTCAAGTGGTATCCTGGTGCAGCAAAGACTGTACCCTGGCCCAGTTGCCCTGTCATAACAGGGTTCTGACTCAAGCTCTTGGTTTCTGCCCATATTTCAAGCTGGTTCTCTGGCTACCCATTGAATCTCAGAACCGCTGATAGATTCCTTTTCTGCTTTAAAAACCTAGAGTTGATTTTGTTGTTTGCAACCAAGAACCCTGATTGAGACAAATTCTGATAATGCTGAAGTGACAGCTGAGCACTTTTCCTATTCCTAAAAGTCTCGGAGACTCTACAAGCTCTCTCAGTTACCTGTTACACCAGTCAAGGTTCTTAATTGCAAATAAAAGAACCCTGGGTAGCTGATCTAAGTGGAAAAGAAATTTATTAAAGGATATTCAGCATCTCTGAGAGGCCCTGAAACCAGGAACAATAGACAAATCTTGCCACCCTCCAGATTGTTCCCATGGGGTCCTTGCCAGCATCCCCACTGGCATAGAAACCACAGGTTCCAGCAACAACATTGTGCCCTGTGTTTCTACCAGAAAGCCTGCCACAGCTGCCCCTGGATGCTCAATGTCTCTGCCCAGTCCCTGGTCAGAAGGGACTCCTCCTGACACCCCAGCTTCCTAACCTCAGTGGCCTCCCAACTGAAACCTGGCACAGGTGCATCTGGTTGGGAGGACCTTAATTCAAGGGAAACTGGGAAAGCCCATTTCTGGCTTCTCTCTTGGGAAGCACAGACTCAGAAGGCAAGAAATTCTCCAAACGTAGGAAAAGTGTCCAAGAGTTCTGGCTACCCAAGTGGCTTGACAGATACCCTCTTGACTACCAGTAGCTTGACTACATCTGTTACAGTGTTAAAAACACCTTGCATCCAAGAAATCCTTCCCAGAGGCTAACCAAACTTCCACCTGCTACAAAGCACTAATGTAACCAGAGTCCTCTGTATGCTGCCTTCACTGGAATTCTATAAGAGCTCACCACTGCCTTCCAAATATTTGACACTGACCTTAAGTCCCCTTTTGATTTCCTTTTATGCTGTTTAAGAAGTAACAATTATTTTCTCCTTCTCTCTTCCTTAGGATTCGTTGGAGCTTTCGTTGCCTCTGAAGCCATTCTCTCAGCGATTCAGACCTGTCGTCAGTTGCTCTAAAAGCTCCACTCCTTGTACTGCTCTCCACCAAACACCATAGCTGCTTTCATTTTCTCTCTTCATGCTTTCTCTCCAGTTTAGACCCTTAGCTCCCTGCTCCACTGAATAGCATCCCTTCCCTAGGCTCATTCATCTCTGCTAGGTCATGCTGCCTTGTGGCCAAACTACATAGGAATTTTGCAGTGACCTGTTCTTATGGGGTGTTCAGAGCTAAAAGCACAACAGCCCTTCCACCCCCTTGTCACTGCATACTCAGCTCAGAGGTCACTGGAATTACAGGGGCTCATAGAAGATGCAAGTGGGCACACTGCTGCTCTGGAATGAAACTCTCCCCCAAAGACTTCTACCAGCTGCGTGACCTTAGGCGAAACACCTTACCTCTCTGAGCTTCAGATTCCTCTTTTGAAATATTTAGATAATATTAATATTTGCCTCACAGAACTGTTGAAGGGTTGAAAAAGGTGATACATCTAATGTACATAGAGTAAGTGCTCAATATATGCCACCTTATATGGATGACCTGGAGACCCAGAGTGATCATGGGTATAAAATTAGAAAAATCCCATACAATTTCAGGTTGTTACTAACATCATAGTTACTAACATTATTTCACAAACTAAAAAGGTTGTGATATAAGGTTGTGGGTACAACCTTGATAAAATGTACTCCCTAGGAGGACATTAGTGGGTTTCCATAAATTGCCCTGAGAATAAGAATGAGTGTGATGGTTAATGGCTTAAGGGATACCCAGATACCTGGTAAAACATTACTTCTGGGTGTGTATGTGAGATGCTTCTGGAAAAGATTAGCTTTTGATCCAGCAGACTGTGTAAAGAATGTGGGCCGTCCTCACCAACGTGGGTGGGCTTCATCCAATCTGCTGAATGAACAAAAAGGCAAAAGAACCATGAATTCTCTCTCTTCTTGAGCTAGTAGTAATGTCTGCCCTCAGACATTAGAGTTTTTAGTTCTCAGGCTTTTGGACATAGACTGAATTATACCAAGGCTTTCCCTGGTTCTCCATTCTGTAGACAGCAGAATGTGGACTTCTCAACCTCCATAACCATATTAGCCAATTTCTGTGAGATACATATATAGATACAGATGTAGATACATAGATATCCCACTAGTTCTGTTTCTCTAGAGAACCCTAATACAGTGATTATATATCCATTACAGACATTCCCAGAATGGTGGAGCCACCCTTGAGATTTACAGAGGCAGGAACTGAGGGGACAAGACCTTGTCCAAAATGGTCAGTAGTAGAGATGGTCCTTGAATCTAGTGTTCTTAGCTCAGTCAACATCACCTTGGCAGAACAAGGCTTCCACACTGACCTTTGTGGGCCAGAAAGTGCTCCCCAACTCCACTCACACATCCAGCCAGGTTTCCAAGAGGCATCCAACATGCAGACCATCCAAACTAAAGCTAACCTTCCAGTAACCAGAGTTGGTTCCTTGAAACATAATTTGAAGAGTCAAGGAAATGTCCATATTAACAATGCCTCCTCCATCTACCTGCCTTTGGGTCTGAAATCCCCTACCCTTATATTAACCTCTTTAGGAATGTTAAAATGGAAACAGCAATTCAAGAGTGAACTCTAGAACTGTTATTTTGCTGAGAACTAGTCCAGCAGATCCCCGAGTAAAAGCAAAGATGAGAGTTTGTATGGGGAGTGAGTACAGAGTAGAGTTACATATAGGTTGACAAGAAAGGTAGAAAACTCATACAAAGAATACTCCCAATATAATAAATAAGATTTTCCCATATTAAAGGCTAAGGTGGGGGCCACTGGGGGATGTATTAGGCTCCCTGGGGGAAAGGGTTAAAGAGTGTCATCCCATAACTGTCCGTCCTTCCAGGCTCAGCCCAGACAGGCCCTCACCAGGAAGTCTTCCTGGGCCCTCCAGGATTGAGCAAGGCATCTGCCTTCAAGGACTTCATAGCGTTCTGAGCCCTCCCACCCCCCCTAACATGACTCTTCCATCTCACTAGCTCTGAACTCTTTGAGGGCAAAATGAGGTTGTGCTGCATCCCCAACAGAGGCCCTGCCTGGATTTATGGATGATGCCTCAAGTTGAGTCAACCTGCCTTGATGTATTTGCAAGCCACACTTGGAGAAAGGCCCCTTAAGTCAAGACTCCTTCTTCTGAGATCTAGGGCCCTACCGATGTACATAATTCCTTTAAATTCAGAGACAACTCATGTGTGCATCCACTCGGAGATAAGAAGAGAAGCCCTCCTCTCTGGCTTGCCCAGAAGCCAGCACTCAGGAGCAGTAGCATATGAAACTCTACAGAGGAAGGACAGATAAATATGGCAAGCTAGGCGAGGGGCTAGGCCACTTATCATGGCGCTGGCTCTGCAGAGCTGGCACTCAAGTTTTTAATGGGCTTACATGTTTCAGGTCAATTCTGAATTTTTTTTAAATTTCAAGTTCTTATTTAAATTCTAGTTAAAACACAGAGTATAATACTGATTTCAGGAATTTACTGATTCATCACTTATATATAATACCAAGTGCTCAACACAACAAGTGCCCTCCTTAATGCCCATCACTCATCTAGCCCATCCCTTGCCCACATCCCTCCAACATCCTCAATTTATTCCCTATCATTAAGTCTCTTATGGTCTGCCTCCCTCTCTTTTTTCTTTTTTTCCTTCCCCTGTAATCATCTGTTTTGTTTCTTAAATTCCACATATGAATGAGATCATATGGTATTTGTCTTTCTCTGACTTATTTCACTTAGTATAATATACTCTAGCTCCATCCACGTCACTGCAAATGGCAAGATTTCATTCTTTTTGATGGCTGAGTAATATTCCACTGCATGTACACATCCCACATCTTCTTTATCCATTTATCAGTCAGGGGACATTTGGGCTCCTTCCATAATTTGGCTGTTATTGATAATGCTGCTATAAACATCCAGGTCAATTTTTAAAACAAAATTTAAAAATTGCTTTTGTTTAAATTTAACATAAAAATGAGATAATGTCAGTGGTCCCTCTCAAAGAATATATATGTGTGTATATATATATATATATATATATATATATATATATATATATATATATATATATATATATATGTAATGCATCCTGGGGGTGAGGGAGGCTGGGAAGCCCCTGGGGATGAAGGAAGGGCTGTGCCCCATCCCCACTACAGAACTGCCTCTTTCAAGGACACCCAACCTGCTGCTCTCCGACTCACTGCCTTTTACTCAAGTCACAAAATGAATCTCCCAGCTCCACTGTGGAAACCCACAGCTTTCACCAAGACCTCACAGCAGGATCCAAACCAAGAAAAACCAAAGCAGAAAGAAAACAAATCACATCCAAACATGGGCCCTTCTGTGGGCCCCACTGTCCACAAGGCCAGTTCAGGAAGCTGCTATTGATTTTCCATGGGAAAGAGAACTAGGCAAAGAGAAAGCTTGCGGGGGAGTCAGGCCAGACGGAGACTAATATCTCATCTCTCTGTGTTATCTTTTTCCACAGTTCAAAAATCAATTAGTGATGAATTTCTCTGGAAACTTCTTAAACAATGTTATTTCATTAAAGATCTGTGCAAGCACCATCAGATTTGCTTTCCAGGTGTAAATTAGAAAATTAGTCTCATCCTTTTAATAATTTCCTCTTTGGTAACGTTACATCAGTCTACACAACGTCTAGTACCAGCTGAGCTGAAGCCAGTGGGAAGCACATAATTCCTTTTCCCCTCCAGTAACAGAAATAAAAGCAGGTAGGATGGAAAACATGGGTCCTTCCTAAAACAGGAGCAGGAGACAAAATAGAGGAGAGCCCTGGAGAGGCCGAGAAGAGCCTGGGAAGACAGATCTTCATGGCTCCTGGAGTAACCTGCCAGCAAATAGCAAAGGAAATGGGTGGAAGGTAATTAAGAGGGTGGCAGTACCTGAGAAAGGGGCCAAGAGGCAGGTGGGGGGAGCGGCCTATTGCCCCTGCAACGCGCTGCCTAGGTGAAGCCAGCCAGGGTGCTTTCTCAGTGTTATGTAGCTCCCAGCCCAGACCTATCCATCTCTATCTATGGGCAGCACCACCACAGGTAACAGGCTAGAGGGGCGAGGGCTGCTCTGCGAACAAGGAGGACCGTCACTGCAGCCAGGCACAATGACGCTAGCCTGACACCGCAGCATGCAACTGCCTTATTCCCTGCTTCCCTCAACAGAGGAAGACGCACGCTCATTAATTCAGACTAATTTGCTAGAAGGCCAACCTAATAGACAGTGGTAAGATGCTCTTAAAGGATTCCATTTTATCACTTTCATTTACACATAGTAAAAAGAACTAAGTCTGCCTTTGATGAATAGATAAAAATGATTAGTAGTTAGCTCATTAAAGCACAATTTAAAAATAACTAACATTTTATCGATTGAACAAAATGACATTAAAACTGTGCCATGCAGGGAGAACAACCAAGTCACCATCCCTGTCTTCAAGGAGCATGCAATCTGGGTAGAAGGTCAGTAAATGACTGCAATACAGTAAATGACTGCAATACAGTAAAATGTGTTATTAGAGGTCAGCTAAGGGGGTGGGGTGATGGGAGCACAGAGAAGCAGCATCTTACCCAGATGGAGCAAGCTGGACACCTAGGAAAGGCTTTTTGGAAGTGCTCCTGGAACTGGTTCTTGAAGAACAGTTAGAAGTTAGCCAGGTTGTGGGGAGGGAAAAATGAGGGGAGGGAAAAGTGGGGGAACCGCCTGTCATCCCAGGCATTTGTATAGTAGTCTATGGTTTGCAAACCTCATAGTTTACCTACGTTTTCTCATTTTTGACTTAGAACAGCCCTCTGAAAGAAGTGCTGTTATTTCACCCTATTATAGATCAAGATAGAGTCCAAATGACTCCCCCAACCCAGCTGGTAAAAGAGGAAGGAACCAAGGAATGGAATCAAGTCCCCTTCACTCCAGACTCCACACCCTGTCAGAAATCTGATGAAAACCACAGACCCTCTTCTCAGAAAAAAATGCACATATGCTCGCACTCACACAAAAAAATTCATATACGATTGGATGGCACTCAGAAACCCTCTAAAGCTGGGATCAGCCCCAGGATCCCAGCTAAGAGCTCCTTCTCTGAGCAAAGCTGGTCTGTGCTTATGCTGTAGTCACCCCATATTGTTTGGAGAGAAATGCAGACTTCTGGACCACTCTGATGACTCTACTTTCAAGCAAGTAAATAGTCACTCTTCATCTAAATCTATTTACCTTACTGCTAGTGAACCTCGTGTCTTTGGATCAAGCAGAGTAAACCTTCAGCCCCACCACACTGGAACAATCTCAGATTCTATAAGACTTGGAGTCAGTCTTATGCTGACTGTGTCCACCCAAAATGAATTCTGTCTGCTGGGGCCTTGGGGATCCAGAGTCACAGGCTCACATTTTGTGGGGAGGGTCTGGGTGTGAAGGCGAGTGAGCAGTCAGGTTGATGGGGCTGGAACTCTGTGAGAGAGGCAGGCAGGCATCTGAGGAAGGAAGCCCTCTGGTTCCTTCTCCCACCTCTAGGGCTTACAATATCATAAGCAGTTCCAGGGCTGACCTCCCAAGCTCTAAAACCTTGCTGGAAACAATTCTCTCAGCAGCAGAAGAGAATTTTGAGTGTAACCACCCCCCACTGCCACCCCCGACTGCGAGCAGCAAACTCCTCCTCACCTTGACGGCAGGATCAGGGCAGGGGGCACCTCTTCTTGCTCACCCCATATGCGCAGTGTGGCTTGGTGCCTGGCCCACAGCAGGTGGCTACTAAATATATACTGAAGTGATATATGAATGATGTTCCATATTTCCCCATCATTGATTCAAGATCATCTCTGGAAATGACAAAAAAGAAAAAGAATTGAAAAAAATCTCCTCCCCCTGCAGGTTTCATGTCTCTACAGCACATTTTCAGAGGTCCCTCTCCCTTACCTGGGTATGCACAGACACGATGCGCTAGTGGACTTGTTCAGGCACCAGCTGCCTTGCCGCAGGACAGCCCTCTGCCCACAGCCCGCAAGGGCCCGTGGGCCATGTCCACGCTCCCAGGAGGCCAAATGCGCACCCTTGTGGCTCCTGGTGAACCAGCAGCCAGCAGGCCCCACCTACGGCCCTCCTCCCCTTGGGTGAGGACACTCACTGAGAAACCACAGAATTTAAATGATCCCACAGGAAGGAAATCAACATCTCTTAGAGAACAAATTCTAGGACTGGAGTAGAAACTGAACATTCTGGAAGCGATAATTGGTCTCATTTATCTAAATTTAGAAGGTCTGGAAAGGGAAAGAGTAACTATTAAGACAAGTTATTTAGAAGATAAGCCTTTAATCAAAGAGATGAGTCAAACCCAAATTCAAACCAAAATCCTGCTCAAATCAGGGGTTTGAAATATAAGTTCCTTTGGGGATAAAAGTCAGATCTTATTTAACTTGAAAATGAATAAGAACTTTCACAAAAAGAATAAACTCTAGCAACAAAAATTGGCCATCTGATAACTATGATAACCACCAAAAATCATTAGTTGTAAATCAGAAATATTTTGAACAAAAGTGATGCGCTGAGAGACTGGCTGAGCACTGAAAGTTCACAGTGCTTTGAAATCACCTGCGAAATCGGCCCAGATTAGGTAGATTAGGTATTCACTGCCTTGCACTCGCTGTTGGTCCCATTCAGCTTCCCCTGGATGACTTTGGTCATGCCACTCACCCTCCCAGGTAGGCTCTTCTTTTACCCTCCCCCAGTCTCTTCAACAGCAAAATGGAATTGATAACCACTCATTTCTCCCCCATCTTCAGTTCAGTTCAGTTTAACAAACATTTCTTGAATGCCAGTTCTGTGCCTGTAGGTCATGTAGATGAAAAATGAGTAAGACACTGTCCCTATCGTGCTAGAAACCTGCAGGTGATTTTTAAAGAATGAGGGTAGGGAGATATCCAGGGTGCTGAATTAAGGCATCCAGAATAAGAGCTAAACAGGAGTTGGCAGGTAAGGAGAGGAAGAGAACACTCCATTCAGAAGAAATGTCAGGAGCAGGACAGACAGGTGGGACATAATCTAGAGCAAGCGAGGAGCATAGGTAATTTGGTGCTCTCAGACCCCAAAGGCAGAACTGCAGGGAGGAGCAGGTGATGAGGCTTGATAGCTGGGAAGGGACCAGGCTGGGAGGCTGGGAGATCTGGGCTAAGCATGTGAACTCTATCCTGTGGGAGGAAGAGTACCATCTTAAAGTTTCCACTATGAAAGTGACTTAGTCATTTGGGCATTTTGGAACATCATTTTTCCATGAAAAGATGTTATGAAGAAAAAAATGAAAAAATGGGGTAAATGCATGAACTTAAAAAAAACAAAACAATGAAGGTCACTACATTAAGTGACCTCACTTAAGGACAAAGATCCCTGTTAGTAATGGCTCAGACAGCCAGTAGGGGTGCTCTGCAAGCCAGAACTCATGAAGAAGCCAAGGTCCTCCCAACACTTTTATCCTCAGCCCAACTTGTGGCCACTGCAGACCCACTGCAGACTTGCAGACTCCTACCTAGATTTTCTTTGCTGGATCTGGATGCTCTCTATGGCCCCCTGCATGTACCTTCATACTAAGTTGACCATTTGGTAATCTGTGCCTCGTGCAGTCCATAGGGCAAACTCAGTGTTCTCCACCAGGTCTTAGCTCATCTTCATAGAGTTCAGAAGGATAACACTCCTCAGATCTGTCTTGTCATAGACACCTGAACTGAGAGGATCCCAGGAGCTATGAGAGTCAAGGTCCTGGTGCAGCATGGACACATCTGTCCGCACAGGTCTCCAGTAGGACCTGGCTACCTATCTGTTACGATGAAACTGTAAGTTCTGTGTTAGTCATTATTTCTACCCATGGAACTTCTGGAATTGTACATCTTTCCAAATATAAAATTTAGCCTCTGAATGTTGCAAAATCTCTCTCTGTATCTTTCTTTGTCCCTCCTTATTTTTCTTCATAACACTTATCACAATCTGATGATATATTACATATCTGTATGTTTGCTCACTGTCGATCTATCAAACTGTATAAGAAGAAAAGATTCTTTCTGTTCATTGCAATATCCTCAGAGCATAGAACAATGTCTAGTCAAGGTAAAGCCTCAATAAATATGTGTGAAATAAATAAACGAAGGACCATAGTACTAATGACAATAGTGCTATCTTCCACTCGCAGCCCTGATCTTTTTTTAACTGTTCACTATTTCACAGAAGGAAGTAACAGCACAGATTAGGGAGAAGCACGAATGACTGACAGATGTAGTTATTATATTCATTTCATTAACTCAAAAAACATTTCTAGAGAATTGATGATATATATACCAGGAATTACAAATACCTTCAAAATTTGTGTACAGCTTTAAAAAAAAAAAAAAGATACTCAAATGGTTTCAAACAAAGGGAAAGAATATTTGGGAAATCTGTAGCCCTTCAAAATAGGAGGTCCAGATCTCATGCATCTGAGAATGTGAAGGGATTTCACCAAAATTACTTACTCAACCACAATAGCAGATGTGGGAAAGAAAGATGAAAGCTATCGATTGCCATAAATAGCTCTCAAAATCCTTTCTTTCGTAACATCAATCATTTCAAAATAACCGAAAAATTAGGAGAAAGTCCCTAGTCAGTACAGAAGATACAGTGACTTTTAAAGAACTAAAATGCCAAGCAGAATTGGGAGCTTTCAACCTGAATACCAAATAGAAAGGTGGTGGGAAGACTATTGATAGAATGCATGCAGCTATAAGAAAAGCATTTGATATAGTGGTATAAAGTGTTACACTCAAAATTAATTCAAATTGGCTTAGTAAGGAGCGCTGCCACATAAATTTAAAACCGGCTCAAAGTCTGCAAACAAAGAGTGATGACAAATGGAAATGTATGGAGTTGGGGGGGAAGTAGGGTGCACAGGGGTCATCTTTATTAATGATCTGAAAGAGGGAGAGTAAACAGAATGTTAATGAAACTTGCAAATGATGCTAATTTGGAAGGTGTTGCTCTGATCACTGTGGACAGAGAGAGAATGTAAATGAACCTTAAGTGGTAATAAATATGAAGAGGAAACAACACAATGAAATTCAAGTGGGAAAACACAAACCATGCCCCATGCAATGACTCGCCCACTCCCACCCCAGAGCCCTTTGCCCCTCACATTTGTGGGATGGGGCAGGGGAGGAAAAGCATATAACCCTGACTCAGAAACGTTTAATCTAAGCACTCCTCACTTGTGTAATTTTCCTTCACCCGTCCTTTAAATTTCCACAAAAGGCTTTTCCTGGATTCAGAGCAAGAGTGGTGCTCGCCCTTGGATGATGGGGCTCCATAAATAACAGTGCAAGAGAGGCTGTTAAAAGAAAACAAGCAAATAATGAAGGGAATGGGAAAATTGATTTATGAGAAATGACCCAAAGGGGTAGACTTCTGTTAATTGATGGCTAAGTAGTAACATGATAATCACCTGCTGAGCTTTCTCCATGACAAATAACCAAGGGAAGGAAATATTTAGTATCAGACAAGGAACTTAATTCTGCCTGGCAGACAGTGCCTCCCTCTCCCTTGGAGTTGCCACTTTCCTCCTGAGGTTCCCTAGTGCAGTTCTGATGCACTTCCCCTTGAGCAGTCTGCCTTCTGGGCCCTCCGCATCCCACCCCTGCCCCCACCAGACCCACAGGTCATGCCCTCCTCACTTCTGCTCCTGACTTGATGGACAGCATGAACGCAGGGGCCAGAGGGAGCTCAAGGAGGGCACAGACACTCTGAGAGTGGACACACATCCCTACAAAAAGGCAGGTGGGGGAGACTATGTCTCAGGATGCCCTCTTCTCAAACAAGCCTGCTCACACTCCAAGAAAATGAATATAATAGCTCTATGGCTGCATGAAGAGAGAAAACAGGCCATGCACACATCAGGAGATGGTATTTTCTGAGAAAGAAAACAGCAAGAACAAAGGCCCCAGGACCAAAATAAGGAAGGAGATGCCCCAGTGACAGACGTCACCAAGAAGTGGGCAGAGGCCAAATCATGAAAGACTGTGCAGGACATGGCAAGGAGTTTGAACTTCATTCTAAGGACTGAAAGAAGGAATGAATGATAGCCTAGCACTTAAAGGGGCTCATTAGTGTCCCAAAACATCACTCAGCTAGGCAATGGCCTAGCAAGAACCCAAGCCCAGTTCTTCTCTGACATAATTTCTAAGGGACCTATGAAAGCAGGGAACCTTGGCCCTGTCTCAATATCCTCCCACTCCCTCTCCCAGACCCTCTTGTTGGGCTAGGCAGCAAGAGGGGTACTTCCTGACCTATACCATAAAACTTCAAAAGAGGCTGTCTCCAAACCAGGCAGGACTATATCCTTCATAGCTCCCACTAAAATGAAATAAAAGGAGAGGCAACTGAGAGTGTGTATCACCCTCCAAGCAAGAGCCCAGATAGATTCTTAATGAGTTCTAAAAGAAGTCAATGCCTGCATTACAGGGACCACCCACCACCCCTACATAATCCTTTCATGCCAGCACCACCATAGCAGGTCAAAAATGACAATCAAATGTAGCTATCTCATACTGGCGGGGGGATGCAGGGAACATGGAAGAAGGGGGATCTACTGGTTCAGAGATGGTTCAGAGACTCTGTCCCCAACTGGCTGGGCCCCGCAGACCCAACCATGTAGGCAGCACCTATATGATTCATCCTTGTCTGCCCCACCCTCCATTCTTCCTCCTGTAATAAGGTCAGAGACCCACAGGTTGCACTGCAGCCAGTGCAGAAAAACCAGTGGGGGGCGTGAACCCTGTTCTCAGATTGTCATCCAGGACGGTTCTCCCACTCTCCAGCTCTCAGCTTCCTGCCCACTCCTGCCTGCCTCCCAGATGCCATGACTCTCTACTACATGCAACCTTCTTTCTTGTTTGTCTCATTCAGAGTCCCTTCTCTAGCTTCCAGGCCTTAGCCCAGCAACTCCACCCTCTCTCTTTAATTCTGGACAAAGGAGCCTCTTCCCAGGGCCTTGTGCTCAGCCCCATGGGCTCCTCCCTTAGCCTTCCTGCCAGGGGACACATCTCCCCAGCACCATCTGCCTTGGGTATGGCCCCCACTGATGTGGGAAACAAAAGCAGAAGAAAAATTATTAAATTTTCTTACTACCTAGAGCCCACTGAGAAGTCCCTGAAACAGGCAGAGTGACATTCCTCTAGGAACTCAACTGCCTTGATGTTAATACTTTGCTAAGGGCAAAAGGCAATTCTAATCTGACCCCCCCCCCCATCCGGTAAGTCTACTTTAATGTATAAAAATTCCTTTGGAAACTTCCTTTATCTCTAACCGCCCCGCCCCAAGATAGTGTTGGCAATCATCCCCAAGCATATGGCCCACGGATATACATCTGAAGGGTCTCATGACTCAGGTTTTATTAGATGGTAATAAATGACCTTTTCCCAACAATAGCTAGCCCGCTCAAGGTCCTGGAAACCTTGCTTCCAAAATTCCTTGGAGACTTACGCTGTCCCTAACCCCCTCCCACCTTGAAAGTATATCCTGGGCCACTCCTCAGGACCCCGGTGCGGCTCTCCCAGCCCACGGGTCCTGTCGCCGGGCTTTCATAAAATCACCTTTTTGCACCAAAGACATCTCAAGAATTCTTTCTTGACCATCAGCTTTGAACCCTAATAACGTTTTTCCCACATCACCCACCTCATCAGGGGGTCACTGGCACTTGCCTCACAGAATCATTATGAAAATTAAGTGAGATACTGTAGGCAAAGCATTTCAAACACACGTTGTAAATGATCTTATTTCCTTTCCATCTTGATTTCGTAACACACTTTCTCCAATTCCTTCCTCTGCTCTTTCCAGCACTCTGGTCCTATTTTCTTGTGTGCTGTGCTACCACTGTGACAACACATCTGTCTCCTTGTGCCCTTAGACTTGACGTTAAGGGCAGCCCCTGGTTCCTCTGTGTCCTGGGTCCAGCACAGGGGCTGGCACTAGATGGTACTCAGCAAGTAAAGGACAGCTCTTTCTTATGTTTGCTCTGCTTTCCATTTGCTTCCCCATTCATCACGTCAAAGGAAGGAGACCTGATATTCTGGTGATGCATCTTCAGTACAGGTGAGACACTGTACTTTCTAGATGCTTTCACACATCTTCTCTTGCTCCATGTTGGGGCCTGGGACTGGTGACCAATGACTTCATTACAGTCCCAGATCTAGAGAAGGTCAAAACCTGCCACGTGACCAGATTAGATGCACGGACAACAAATGCCCTGCTGGCAGGCACGAATCTCAATCCACAAATTCACAGGTATAGAAAATCGTACTCTATTTTCTGCAATTTAACTTAATTTCTAGCTTTTCTACCAGGTTAGTCAGATTAGTTTGGATTTTGCTGTAAGGAACAAATTAACCCTGAAATCTCAATGACTTAACCCTACATTGGCTCACTTCTCATTTACGCTACATGCCCTAGCACAGGTCAGCGGGGAGTGTGTGCTCTCCACAATCACTCAGGGACCCAGGCTGTGGAAGGTATGTCATGGGACACTTGTCATCTCAACACGTGGCAGAAGAAGAAGCTGGAGGGTCAACGACGGGCTTTTCTCCACTTCAGTATAGAAATGATTTATGTCACTTCAACTCACAGCTCATTGGTCAGAACTAGTCATTTGTCCAACCTTAAACACAAGAGACATGGAGATGTGGTCTTCCTATGTGCTCAGGAGGAAAAAGATAGGATTTGGCTTCTCAAACACTAAGTAAACCTCAGTCCCTGGAACTACTTCCCACTCCTGGGAACTATTTCCCACTCCCCTAGGTTGTAACAAAATTTATTTCTAAATTCTTATCCCATGGCCAAGATAACTGAAGAGGGAGAGTCCCACCTGACCCTTGGTCATCTGTATATCATATTACTAGTGACATGGTTACTGTCCCTGTCCACGTGGCTCTTTCATCACTTGCAGCTATTTCTTTTTTTTTTTTTAAGATTTTATTTATTTATTTGAGAGAGAGAATGAGAGATAGAGAGCACGAGAGGGAAGAGGGTCAGAGGGAGAAGCGGACTCCCTGCCGAGCAGGGAGCCCGACGTGGGACTCGATCCCGGGACTCCAGGATCATGACCTAAGCCGAAGGCAGTCGCTTAACCAACTGAGTGAGCCACCCAGGCGCCCGCAGCTCTCTATTTCTGTTTCATGCATGGTAGATGAACCTTTTTCTGAAATGTGGCCGGTGGTCCAATCTATACCACAAAGCTGCTTTTGCTGAGCCTCACAGTCTCCCCAGAGCATGGCCAGGAAGCTGAGTCCAGCTCTTTGTTGTCTGGCCTCCATGAACCTCTTTCCCTCCCATTCTCCAGCCTGGGGAACTAAGTTCTAGATTGCAGTTGAGGTGGGAACTTCTTCCTGAACGTTTTTCAAGAAACTTTTAAACTATCCTCTCCCTTTAAGAATTAAGCTTCTAGGGGCGCCTGGGTGGCTCAGTCGGTTAAGCGACTGCTTTCGGCTCAGGTCATGATCCCGGGGTCCTGGGATCGAGCCCCGCATTGGGCTCCTTGCTCTGCAGGGAGCCTGCTCTCCCTCTCCTCCCCACTTGTGCTGTCTCTCACTATCTCTGTCTCTCTTTCTCTCTCAAATAAATAAATAAAATCTAAAAAGAAAAAAATTAAAAAAAAAAAAAGAATTAAGCTTCTAGAACAAAGTCCTGGAAGAAACTGTTTTGCCTTTTACTCTGCCCCATGCATTCCTTGAGGCAATGAACACAGAGCGAGTAGGAGGAGGGAGAAGGAATAGGGGAAATGCAAGAAGAAAAACAAAGGCATGGATTAGAGTCTCAAAATCTTATCCAGACACACACAAATAGCATTTTCCTGAGCTGGAAAAAGAGAGGCACTGCCCCACAGGACAGGCTTGGCTTTAGGAAAGCCTGCCCCTATGCCTCCTCTGTCTACCAGTGGCCAGAAGCACATTTCAGCATGCTGATCCCAGGAAACCTTAAACCCACAAATACTGGGAGGCTCAGGGCTCTCCATCATCAAGAAATAGAACACAGAAAACACAACACAACCCCATAAGCTTAAAGCTAGGAGCACAATGTCAGATTCTCCAAGGAGCATCACCAGCAGCAGAAATCACCACACAGAAATCTCAGGAGTATGAACTCAGTTTCTCTGCTCAGAAAGGGTGAGGTTTTAGCTGAAACACACAGCTTTGGAAACCCAAAGGGGTCTGACGAGAAGCATTTAGGACACATGAGACAAGACACAGAGTCAGAGGAGAAGGAACCCCAGCCAGAAAATCTGTGCCCTCTTGGTTGCAAAGACTAGCACTCTTTCTAGAGGAAAATGATGCCTCCTGTTCACTGTGTTCAGTGGCTGCCCATCAGAGGGTCTTTTTGATACTGGATTCTTCCTGCATGCCTGGAAAAGGGATGACTAAATGCATAGCCACTGAGGTATTTTGGCTAAATCTAGTCTGTTATCCTCAAAGGGATTCGATTTCTTTAAAATTCACCTTGGATGGCTTAAATTCCCATCTCTGTTTTATAGTTGACATTGGGCTCTGGGTGTGGCGATGGCTTTTAATGTTGCTTTGTTTATCTTAAACTCACCACTGGCTTTCATGCGGATTTAAATCGAATCACTCTGCCCAGCAGTGCTCCTCTTTATTGTTTAAAAGCTGATCACATCTCTTTCTGAAAAGCACAGCGTACCTGTTACCTTGCAACCAAGCAGCCACAATTTACTGGGCTAAAAATCAATATATGATTGAATCCAACTCATGCTCCTCTCTGGAATTCTTATAGCCTCTCAACTGATGGCCCCACATCACTGTCCCACCCAAGCATTTACCTTCAAAATCTGGAGGGAAAAGAATCCATTTCCCAATGAATAAAAAGAACACTAAAAGTATGATTTTAAACACCAAAGAGAGATTCAGTATTACTTGGGAGCTGAGCAGACAATCCTTGGGCGAGAAAATAAATGACAAGTTTCAAACTAAACCAGAGGCTATTCTATAATGCTCAGCTAGCTGGAAGGAGTCGCTGACTGGAACCTACTATGAATTTGCTTTAATGATGTTTTACCTCTCTTATATTTTTTTAAACACATGATTTGGAAGAATTAGCAACCATTCTACGGAGACATTCTTCTAGAACCCACCTAGAATAGAAAGCGAAGCTGTGAGAACAGTGGCTGTCTCCTCTGGCCATAGATTTCAGAAAGGACGAAGTGAAACAGTCAAGGGACCATGAGAACAAGTCCCATAGTGGAAAACATGACGCACCTAGGATGCTTTCTGTTGGCTGTTAGTGTCAAACCGCCTACCTCACGGATCTGAACCACAGCGCAGCCGGAACGCGGACCCATAAGCGGACTGAAAAGAGAGGACGGCGGCTCCAAAGAGCACCAATGAGCTGAGTTGCCTGCCAATATCGACCAATCAGGATGAGGCCCTCCTGACCAATTAGGATGAGGTTTTTCCAACCAATCAGGATGAGGCCCTTCCAACGAAGCAAATTGAAGCACTTCCCCCCCCCACCCCGTTTTCTTAATTATCCTGCTGGCCCGAGTGGAAACCTGAGCGGGAACTTTCCATAAGCAGGGCTTCCACTCTGTTACCAGAGGCCAATCTAACCACTCTCTGCTGGTTCTGTGTTTCCCTTCAGCTGGAGCCCCAGCAAAGCTTTGCCTGTGCCGCTGACTTTTGAGTCTGGCCTCGTAGAACCCGACTCTGGTAAAAGAAGACTTGGGCCATCATTTTCTGAGTAGCCCCGCAACGGGAGACAGCCCTAAAGTCAGTCAGATTCACTTGTCTTCAGTCCCACTTTCACTGAATGGGTGGGGAAGGGGCGTTGTAGTAGAAGAGCAGGACTGCGGAGCTGCCAGATAGGATTTTTTTTTTTTTAAGGTGGGTTGCCAAGCATAGTAAAAGTCTGGAGGAAAAGGTTTTTCTTTCTTTCTTTTTTTTTTATTTACATATATAAGCAAATGGTAGCTCTAACAAGAATAAGCATGTCTGAAATGCAGTAGCCAGCCTCAACGAGGACATTAAGACTTTCACTGCTTAGGGATAGATAACCATATGGAGATGATTACTTAAAATTGCCTATTGGTCACCCAAGTGAGGTAGATAGGGCAGGGACAGAAAATGGTGGGCACTGTAAGCCGGACAGATGAGTCAAAGAAGCAGGGAGACATTGGGGGCTTTCGGGGTAATGAAATGTATGTAAGAGAAAAAATGATCTGGCAGTTAAAAAGCCAACCAGAAATACTCAAATTTCAAACACTACAGTTGAATCCATTTAAAGAATGGTCATCCTTTCTGACACAAACACTAAAGAGGGCTTATATTTATGGTGGCAGATTGAGCAAGCACTGAAAACCTCTCTTCATTATCTGAATGCAGAAATGATAGAAATTATATCTATATATATGCAGATATATAGATATAGTTGATAAACACAATGCCATGATAGAAACCTAGGGTCAATGCCAACTCTTAAGAGGATCTCTAAACCAAATAATAAAATAGCAGCCATAGCATATATGGGGGCCAAAACCACCTCACCATGACAATACAAGTTTGGAGATGGACCATTATAGGCATGACTCCTATATGAAGTCAGAAACTAGTCACTGAGATTCATATGACAAAGGGCTGGAACTATGCCTTGAAAAGTCACCCCTATGATCAAGGAATAGAACAGAATTATCCACACAGGTGAGTATCCACCAGAGTGACCCTTGCATGCTCTGGACAAGATCAATCCTCCCAAAACTGTCAGGATTAAGAAAACAACACAACCTTCCCACCCAGAGACTGTCACAACCCCAAATATATGAAAGAGAAATCACCCACAGAGACTAACTTACAACCTAAGTTTACTACATATATGAGGAATACCAACAGTATGAAATATAAGGGGGAAAATCAAAGAATTTAAGCTCTTCTGCCTGAGAAAGTAAATATAATAAAGCATCTCCTATATTTAAAGTCCTTAAAGTGATTTTTAAAATAGCATTTAGACAAAGAACCAGGATGTTATGAAATAAGAGCAGATACAAATGAAACAAGAACTAGTGGTTATAAAAGGAAAGCTATCAAAATAAGAACATAATGGAGAAGTTATGCTTCCAGTCAAAATAAACCAGATTACCCCCCAGCTTGAAACAACTAAAAACCAGACAAAATATATAAAATCACAGTTTTCAAGACTTTGGACATCAGACAGTGAAAGTCAGTGGTCCCTGTGAGACCATAAAGAAAAAAAGAGAAGACCCATGAGTACCCAAACTTTCGTTTTGAGAGTTTCCAGGCTACAGCGCAGAGAGAACAAGTGATGTCCACCAGACTCCTTGAGTTGAGGACACAGAGCTTAAGTCCTGGAGACTAAGGCAGTCAGAGTTTATAGCACCAGAGAGAAGGGAGCAGCAAAAAGAGAGTGTTGGAGATGCAGAAGCTTGGCCATGAGTGTTCATCAGAGGACTAAGCAGCAAATGCATGTGAGAATACCACCTGAGGCTGGGGAATGAGCCTTCGAAAAAGATTAGAGGGGCAGTATTTGGTAGTCACACAGGGCCAGGAAGAGCGCCTGAACAGACCAGCCAGACCGGAAAACCTCACATTTATGAAATGTTTGGTAAAGTACTCAGAAATCTTGCCTTAGCAGTGGGAAAAAATTAGCCGTAGGTTAAATGTTGCTCTGGTTTTGTCTGACAAATCTTAAAATCAAGAACAATCAAACTGTGTCCAAGTAATTTAACTACATCTCAGGTAAAGCTAAGAATATTTACATAAGTATAAAAATATCAACATCTAACAAGGTAAAATTTGTTACAATGTCTAAAGCCAATAAAAAATAACCAAGAATGCAAAGAAGCAAGAAAATATAACTTATAATAATGAGAAAAACAATCAATCGAAATGACCCAGAACTAAAGCAGAATTAACTTAGATGGACATTAAAAGAGTTGTTATAATTGTATTTCATATAACTATATTTCAGAGTTGTTATAATTGTATTTCATATCCAAAAAGCTAAGGAAAAGGTTAAAGGGGTAAGATATTTTAAAAGATCCAAATAAAACTTCTGGAGATGAAAACATCACTGTCTGAGATTTTTTTAAAATAATAATGCTGGATGGGATTAATAGCAGATTAGATGTGGCAGAAGTAAATATTAGTGAACTTGAACATATAGAAATAGAAATTATCCAAAATGAAACCCAGAGAGAAAACCATATCACTAATCATATTAAATATGGATGGGCTGAAAACCCCAAAGGCAAAGATCATCAGTTCAGATAAAAATATCAAGACCCTACTATAACAGCCTACAAAAAAAAAAAAAAAAAACCTACTCTAAAAATAAAGACAATTAGGGCGCCTGGATGGTTCAATCAGTTAAACATCTGACTCTTGGTTTCAGCTCAGGTCATGATCTTGGAGTCCTGGGATTGAAACTTGCATCAGGCTCTGTGCTCAGCGAGCAGTCTGCTGGAGATTCTCTCTCCCTTTCTGTCTCCCTCTACCCCTTCCCCTCACTCACACTTGCTCTCTCTCTAAAATAAATAAATAAATCTTTAAAAAATAAAAATAAAGACAAGTTAAAAATTTTTTAAAAAGGAAAAGGATATATATATCATACTAACTGTAATAAAAAGTAAGCTGGGGTATGATATTCATAGAGTATATCTTAGAGCAAATAATATAACCAGAGATGAGCATGATCATTCTATAATAAAGAAGTCAATTCATCAAGAAGAAATGACAAGCCAAAACATTTATTCACCTGATAACATAGCTTCAAAATAGACAAAGCAAAAAATATTGGAAATACAAAAGAAAATAGACAAATCCACAATGAGAGTCAGAGATTTTCATAGCTTTCTCTCAGCAACAGATAGAAGCAGACAAAACATCAGTAAGGAAATAGAGACTTGAACAATATTATCAACAAACTTGACCTAACATGAATAGGACTCTCCAACCAACAGCTTCTGAGTACATACAAAAAAGTTACCAAGACGGATCATATTATAGGCCATAGACAGGCTTCAAAACATTTGAAACTATTAAAATCATACAACGTATATTGTCTGAACATAATGGAATTAAAATAGAAATCTTTGTATTAGATTAGGTAAATATATTCTAGGAGTCTGCCCAGAAAAATAGTATAGTGTAAGGTAGAGGGCTGGAGTGCTAGAGTGGGCGTGCTGAAAGGAAGTACTCACCAGAGATCCTGGTAGAGTGACTGGTGACAGGAAAACTAGAAGTACAGCATCGTCCTGATGAGCATGAAAATCTGCTGCCCATCTTTTGAGTCCCTAGGAAAATGTTACCTTCTCTGTGATGCCCCAGAGGTATGCTGATAAACCAGCTCTCAACAACAACAACAAAAAGCCTCATTTTGTAATGTTTGCTGATTTCCATGACCGGAATGCTCCCACTATAGTCAACTTCAAGCCACAAACATGAAATAACTGAACATAGAGTTGAGAAAAGATAAACAGAATCAGAGTTAAGTCCATCACACCTCCCGATTCTGATGGCAGAATTAGATATAGGGTGGCAGCTAAAAGAAATTGCCTGAGCTTGGGGCGCCTGGGTGGTTCAGTCAGTTAAGTATATGACTCTTGATTTCAGCTCAGGTTGTGATCCCAGGGTGGTGAGATGGAGCCCTGGATGGGTTCCGTGCTCAGTGGGGAGTCTGCTTGAGGTTTTCCCTCTCCCTCTGCTCCTCCCACCCCCCTCTCTCTCAAATAAATAAATAAATCTTAAAAAAAAAAAAAAGAAGTTGCCTGACCTTGACAGTACACACTAAGTGCAAAAGTCTCTGAGGATGTCATTTCCTGAATCAGCCCAACCAAGCCTTCTTGTCCTTGTTCTGTTTTCTCAATTGATCTGTCTTTCCACCAACCTCACTGGTGCTTCTGCAGGTCTGTGCCTACTGCTATCCCAGTACAGACACTGTGCCTTGGTTACATTTTTGTCCCAGTGCTCAATTGTGAGCTTCCCCATGACAAGAACTGTGTCCCCTCAGGGCTGGACTCAGACAAGATGTCAGTATACACTTAAAGGGCTGAGGAAGGTAGCTCTAGCGACAGTGGAGCCAAGTGAAAGTAGAGGAGGTCTGTGCATCTGTGAGGGCAGAGCTGTTGCTAATGGAGAGTGAAACATTGGGAAATATTTTAAAATTCTGGAAAAGGAAAGAGGTTAGGAGAGGTGAGTAGGAGGAGGCAGGATGGGCAATTTGGAAGGGAATGATGACACTCGGGCATGGCCAAGAAATGTGCCAAAGTGAGGAGGGGATAAATGCAGAAAATTGCTTCCCCTTCTTCCAGGGAGGTCAGAGACAGGGAGGGGGAGACCAAGGCGGGGCTGGGATCAAGACATCGGGTCCAGAAGAGCAATAGGGATTCAAGACAGGCCAGAGCAAAGCTTCAGCCCAGATAAGGCTGAGCAACTTCAAATTCAGCCATTCCCACATGTGCAGTTCTGCGCCGTGTTCAACTTCATGATTTCTAGCAATGACCCATGAACCATACTTAAAGCTGTAATTACTCTCTGGGAATGAAGGGCTGGGCAGTTATCCTTCTCTTCCTGCAAACACATCTCATTCTCCTGATTTACTTTTCCAGGGCCGTGCCTGACAATGCTTCTGGAGCAAGTACTCAGAGCGGCTGTGGCCAGCCAACGGGGGCAGCTGGGGAGAATGAAACCCAGCCAACTGCAGCAGCCCGGGAGTTACACCACGTTGCCCTGACAACTAATGGGCAGAGCTGGGGAGAGATAGATGGAGATGGCTGAGGTCAATGGGTAATAAAATCCTAGTTAAAGGCTGGTTTTTCTCTCCTTCGTTTCTGCTGATATAAATATAAGGGGAAAAAAGAAAAATAATTGGGAGGCAGATTCCCTCAGAGATGTGCCAGGCAGGAACTGCAGATTCTAAACATAAGGCCCTGGGCTGAACTAAGAGGTCAAACGAGGACATACCAAGAGCTTCAAAGATCCTGCTCAGAAACGAGGACCTCGAAACATAAACCAAAATCCTTGAAGGAGAGGGACCCAAGCTTTTACTGAGCACTTACTGTGTACAGAATATGGCCCTAGGAAGAGGACATAAACAAGCAGCTCCAAAAGACAGCACAGGCTCTTGCAGGTCAGCCTCCGATCTCATCTCTGACATTTACTGCCCGAGGAGCCCAGCCAGGCCAGATACCAGATACCAGCTCTACCTGAGTCTGAGTCCGCGTGACGGAGATAACAGTCCTTGTCTCACAGGGTTGTTAGGTGATTGAGGAGATAAATGGGCATAAAGGAGGTAGCATGGTCCTGGTTTGTGGTCAGTGCTGAATGAAAGGCAGCCCATAATAAGAGCTGACATCACTGGCCCCTACTCTGGGCACGCACCATTCCCAATGCTTTGCTCACATCTTCTCATAACACTCCTGTGGGACAGCTCTGCTACATCATCTGTTTTACAGATGAAGAAACAAAGCACAGAGGAATTAAGTAGCCTGCCCAGGATCACACAGGCAGGCGGTGGTAGAACCGGGGCTTGCAGCGGGCCATCTGGCTCCAGGACCTGGGCTATATAGCCACATCAGTAACACAGAATTGTCATCAGAAATGGAGAAGCAAAAAGAATAATGACAGGCTATTTACATATCTTTGCACGCACACACACACACACACACACACACACACACACAAATGGGAACTCCGGAAGGATACACAATTTAAAAATTATAATGTTGTTTGCCGCTGGGGAAGAGAAAGGTGAAGAAGGGAGGATTTTTACTGTATATTTACTGCGGATTTTGAACCATGGGAAGGAATTGCCCGTTTTAAAAATGAATAAATTAAATTTAAATTTAAAAATAGAGGAGTAGGGCAGGAGAGACCATTTTCAATATATTTATTTCTGCAAGCATTTATCCCTGACGTGACGGTGGAGGAAACAGGCCCGTGGACAGGTGACTGCAGAACATGCTGATAAATATCCACAAATGTGAGTATAATGTGCTCTGCAAGCCCTGAGGAGAACCTGGAAAATTCTCCACATCGAGAAGTCTGGGAGACCTCAGAGAGGAGGGAGTTCTAAGATGAGCTCTTTCCAGAACCCATGGCCTTGAGTCAAGTCATACATAAAATAATAGCCCATATTGATAAGTCTTTCTGCCAAGCATGGTACTAGTCCCTTCACACAGAGGATCTAAATGAATTCATGCAACATCCTTTTGAGGTGGATACCATTACCATCGTCTCTATTTTCCAGGTGAAGGCTTGAGACTTAAAGGGGTTGAGTACTTGCCCAAGGAAGAGCACATAGCTGGGTGACAGAGCTGGGATTTAAAGGCAGCCTTCACCAGAAACCACTGCCCTCTGTCACCCTAATCCTCTAGTGGCAGCCCATAAAGAGACTGAAGAATGATGGGGTGTGCTGGGGGGCACCCGAAGGCAGATGTCTCTGCTGAGAGTTCAGGCGGTGGATGGGTTGTGGCCAGGCACGCTGTCAGGGAGGGGACACCAGGTGGAAGGTCGATCTCATCCTAGAGTCCCCACTGTGTGACGCCAAGGCCCATTTCTCTGGGCTCTAATTTCTGCCCCCGCAGAGCAAGGAAATAGAAGTGATGCTTTCTAATGGGTTCTGGCCATAGAAAGTCCATCTGATCCTGGCCTGCATCCTCAACTCTGCAGCTGCCCCTCAGACCTCCCTTGAGCAGCACCTACAGGGTGCAAAGAGCTAGCTAGCTGTAAAAGAAATAGAAGCCTGGACCCTGCTCTGGTGGGGAGGAGGGGTAGCCAGGGACTTACTGTCTAATTGAGAAAAGAACATCCACTGAAAATAGTGCAAAAGTCACATGGCTGCACGTGAACCCATTCCCAGTGGCACGCACAAGACTGAGGCCAAAGCCCCATCTGTCCTTCCTAGAACACCTGGGTGCAGCCTTACAGTGAAGCTTCGTGTTGGGTTTTGCAGGTGCAAACCTGGTTTTGATGAGAATAGGTGGAAGGACATCACAGGTGGAAATAAGAGTGAGAAACAAGACCCAGGCCCTATTCTAGGCTGTACCTGAGAGTGTGCTGGCAGAGGATGCAGAAGTATCCTGATAATGCAGGCCTGGGAGGAGGCAGATGGGGCAATTCAGTGCAGGGCTGAGGAGCTTCAGGCTCCATAGGAAAGGGAATGGAGAGCCATGGCAGGTTCTTAAGAGAGAGAATAGCTTGATAAGAATCACCTATAGGGCACACCCGGGTGGCACAGTCAGTTAAGCATCTGCCTTCGGCTCAGGTCATGATCCCAGGGTCCTGGGATCGAGCCCCGCATCGGGCTCCCTGCTCGGTGGGGAGCCTGTTTCTCCCTCTGCCTCTGCAGCTGCTTCCCCTGATTGTGCTCTCTCTGTGTCAAAAAATAAAAATCTTAAAAAAAAAAAATCACCTGCAAGATTATTTAAGAACTATTCCTGTCCTAAACAGATGACCACTAAAGTGTCCAAGCTGAAACCCAAATTGCATAATCTAATCACAAGAAGGAATATTTAAAACCAGGGAAGTATACAGTGAACACATCCTATACTTCCTGCTCTGTCCAGGATTCCTCCACACCAGCATTTCAAAAGTACCATAATACTCATAATACTCATTCCAGAGAATGAAAATAGGTATTACATATATATATGTGTGTGTGTGTACATATATTACATATATATGAGATATATATATCCAATTTAAAAAATTAATAGTAGCTAACTATAAGCCAGAAATTATTTTAAGGTGATCCACAAACATCCTTTAATTTAATCCTCTCAACAACCTCAACCCCTCGAGTAGGTGCCATTAACATTTCCATTTCACAGATGAGAAAACTGAAGCACAGGTAACATTAGTAACTTGTCCAAGATCACTTTGGAGGAGTACAAGTTTATTCCAGACAGTCTGGCTCCCAACCCTGTGCTCCTAACCATCAGCTTACACCACTAGTCAGAGTTCAGAAACACCAGGTTAAACAAAATTGAACTGTTTTCCATCCTGGGAGACTTCTCGGAGCCTTCCCCCACCCTTGCCACTTCAGCTGTGACCCAAAACCAATCGACAGAGCCCGGGGGAAGCTGAGGATGTGAGAAACCCCACAAGGCACCCATAAAAGCAGCAGGAGGCATTACTTTCATTCCTGCTTCATGGTGAACATTGGAGTTAGGGAAGGAGAAGGCAGGTCACCAGGGGGGAAAGGAGGGCTACCGTAGCCGTTCTGCGCCCATAAGAAGGAATGGGAGATGGGAGCAGTTGAAGTTGCAATTATTTCTCTAGGTGACCTCCTCTTCTGTGACAAAAGTCAAATGTTGCTCCTTTGGTTGCTGGATCATGGGGAGGTGACAAGAGTTCCAAGCAAAAGGACCCTGGGAGGATCCAGAAGGGTGGTAAGGTGGGCAGGGGCAGAAGCTAATTACTACCCAACACAGAAATACACCATTATTTTAACAACCAGCCCTGGTTACCAGCACACTTTACATGTATTCAGCTCTCGACCATTTCCAAAGCCCTCAATCTCATTTGATTGATGGGACAACTCTGAGATCTAAGCAGGACAGACTTCATCATTCTCATTTTGCAGCTTAGGAACCTGGGACTCGACCAGTGAGTAAAAGAACTGGTTCTAGAAATGCAGTCTGAATCCGATGCTTGCGATATTGCCACAAGACGCCCCAAGGTTTGTCCTCAACTGGGGCATGATTGCCTTATGGGAAGCAGTGGCCCAAGGGCTGTGCATTTCTGCCCCAGCCTTGTCACTTTCCAGATGCATGACTCAACCAGGTCCCTCTACTCCTCTGAATACCATGTCCTCATCTGTAAGTTATATGTGCACTGGTACCCAATTCGCAAGGAGATTGTTAAGATTAAAGACATAGTGTCAGAGAGCCCCTGGCCCAGGCACTGACACAGAGAGATAATAATCACGCAGAGCTCAGTTCCCTCTCTGAGGCAAGGCCCACTTCACACAAATTGGAAGCGCTTATTCAACAGGAGGAGGCAGGTTCTACATCCACTGACCCCTCTAGCACCAGCATCCCGATGGTCCTTTGGGAACTGGTCCGTTCTCACCAGGGCTTCACCTCACCCATGGGTCAGAGATGAGCATGTGACCTGGGCAGCCAATTAAAGTTTTCTATCCCAAGGATACAGTGATTGGTCCAGAGATGGACACATGATCCAAATCCAGCCAATGAGATTCATTTTGGGTTTTATGTTGAAACTGTTGGTAAATAGTTCTCTTTTCACTGGGCTGGAAGCTGGTAGAATATAAACCTGGGCATACCATCCCAGGACCTACCACACACCATCACAAGGACAGAACCTGCATGTGATCCAACAGCAAGGGTGGCAGAGCTGAGAGGCCAAAAAGGCACATCCCAACAGCCCTGAGTGCTTAAATGCAGCCATGCCTCTGAGTTAAGTGTGTGCTAAAATGTCCGTTTTCACTTAACTCGGTTAAATAAATTCCATAATCCTACATAGCTAAGACTAAAAGGAATACAGGGTTAATACTGAGCAGGGTGTCTGTGTGTGTGTGTTGTGGGGGGGGGGGGGTAAGGAGAGTAGACAGTGCTTATCCACAGGTAAAAAAGATTATTAGAAACCTTACAACTGGTAATTTTCTGGCATACCTAGTACCCCACGTGAACACATTACATACTCCCCTACACACGAACATCACACATATCCACATTCTCACACGTAACAATGGCCCACATGTGCACATGCACACATACACAGCTCTGGCATTGGAGATCAGCTGATCAGGACAAGGCCTATCCAGCTCTGTTCTGCTCCCTGTCTCATTGCTTCCATCCACAGCCCACCTCTGTAGGAGGGCCACGTGGTGTGCCATCCCCCTCCAGGCCCACGATTCTCCCGCTAGAATTCTCTCCCCCTTGCTCCCTGCCTCCATGCCTCCCCCCCTCTCAGCCCCACAGAACAGCTCTCCTACCTCACAAAGCTGTCCCTGACTCATCCCACTCTATCCTTGCCAAGTTCCCATCACCACTTGGCTATTTTGCACTTCCACAGAAGGAATAATTTGCACTTCACCCTGTATGGTTTATACATATTTTAACATTATTTTAGAGGCAGCATATTGAGGGTGGTGAACAGGCTGGAGCCGGACCAGGCTGGGTTCAAATCCAACTGCACCTTCACGCACTGTGGGACTATGGGTAAGTCCTACCCATGCTTTGACTCTCAGGTCCCTCATCTGTGGACTGGGGATTTGACCACTACCCATGCTACTTCCCTTTGAGCTTCTCAGCAGGACAGAGAAAGAAAAGGCATGAGAGGTTTCATTAAACCGGAAAGAGGTGTCCGTGTCAATGGTGAAGATGGGCATGTTTTTGGCAGTGTGGCAGGACTGTAGCCGCCTGATGGCTCGCTCCTGACGCCTTTGCCCTGCCCTTCTCCAGGTGGTCTCCTTTGTTGGAGGTATTCAAGAGCCCATCAGCTGGCGCCCCAGTTCATAGCCAGCTCAAGCCACCACATGCTATGAGCCTTATGGGCCCGGGGAGTTACTGACTCTCAGCCACCTGGTGGTGTTAAAAGGCTGAGCTTTCCTCTTAAAATCTGTTTGGGTTGGACCCTTGGAGCCAGGAATACATACTGGAGCTGAAAGAGACACTTCTACCCTCTGCCCTTCACCTTGCTGGCTCTCCGTTGCTGAACTAGGAACTGCCAAACTACAGAGAGAACGTGTTTGTGTGCCTTTGGTCTAGAGAGAGGTGGCCACATGGCTGGCCAAGGAAATCAAGACCAACAACCTATTGCCGGTAGTGGGGAGGTGGCCCACTGGTGCTCTCTCATGGGACGGTGACTAGAGGGGAGTTTTTGTCTCCTCCTGAGGAAGGAGAAGACAGCCTAAGGAAGGGCACAGCTGATAGATACTGTGGGCTATAGGAAGGAGGGTTTGGTTCGCAAATATGTCTGCATTTATATCCATTCACTCACTGGTTCCTGAATTTTTTCATTCAACAAACAAGAATCGGGTGCCTGCTCTGTGCCAGACATTGTACTCAGAGCTGGAGATGCAAAAATCACATGAAACCTAGTTCTCTTGTTGAAAGGAAGCCCACATATAGTGAGGGAGGCAGATAATTAAATTGACTACTGTGAAGTGAGGTGATGAGTATTATGACAGGAAGTAGAGCATGGGAGGGGCTGACCCTCGCCTCGGGGCTCAGGGCAGGCTTGAAGGAGGGAGCTGATGTTGGAACTGAGTCAGAAGTTGGAGGTGGCAAAGGGTGGAGTGGAACGAGATATCAAAGAGATAGTGACTCCTGCCCAGAGGGGATTCTAATCTAGTCTTGCCAAGTAGGAGCTGGGAGTTGAAGAAGAGGAGGAGGGCTCAAGACACAGGCAGATGCACGGAAGTATGGAAGAGCAAAGTTAACTGAGGATTGCCGAGTCGGTTGTGATTCCTGTAGCAAGGGGTGCTGGGAGAGAGGAGGGAAGGAGCTCAGTCAGCCTTGTACTGAGCTAAGGAGTTTGGGCTTTCTCCTAAAAGCAGGGGACAGCCCCTGAAAGGAGGACGTGACGCGAGCACGTACAAAATTTCCAAGTAGTGCTTGTTGGGAATCCGGAGTGCTGTTAGACTACACCGCATAGGAAGGCAGAAACAAGATAAGGAAAATCCTCAAGGCATAAAGAGTTTGGTGGAAAAGATAAGAAGGAGAACCCATTTTCCTGGTTTGCTTCCTGCTGGCTTTGCCTCACCCTATGAGTGCGTCTCAAAGTGTGGGCCAGGGACCAACAGCATCAGCACGGGCTGGAGATTCGTTAGAAATGCAGAATCTTAGGCCCCACCCCAGACCTACAGAATCAGAAACTCTGAAAGGGGAGCCCAACAATCTGGTTTTAACAGGCTCTGCAGGTGATTCTACTGTACTCTGCAGTTTTAGGACAACAGATTTACCCCAACTGTGGCTGCACATTATAATCACCCGTGAAGCTGTTAAAAAAAAATTTTTTTTTAAGCCTGGGTCACACCACTGACAAAAAACTGAGTCAGAGCCCAGGGACTGGGGATTCTAATGAGTTTTTGGAGTTGAGGGAAAGAACCACTGGCCCAGAGCAGCACCTCTTGGACTTTAATGTGCAAATGAATCCCCTGGGGACCTTGTTAAAATGCAGACTGATTTGAGAGGCCTGGGGTGGGACCCAAGATTCTGCTTTTCTAATAAGGAGATGTCAGTGCTGCTGGTCTACAGACCTCACTTCCCAGTCTCCTTGGACCATCAGCTTCAACTACCACGTGTATATCAGTAACACTCACTACATCTAGTCCCCCTCGGTCTTGAGCTCCTAACCTTTCAGAAAGGTTTCCAGTTGAAGAACCCCCCCGCCAAGCCTCAAACTCAACACTCTCCTAACTGACCTCATCCTGCCCACCTCCCCCAAAGTTCTACCTACCCTGCGTGTTCACCATCTCACTGAGTCAATCCCATCACTTAAACCAGGCAAGGTGGTGCCCTGAAGCCAAAGTAAGACAAAGTTAAGAAAGTATTACCCAAAAAGGGGAACCCCAAAGCCCCAGACACTTGCCCCACCCTCTTTTCTGGGAATGCCAGCCCCCTGCAAAGGACCCTCTCCCATATCTGTGGGGATTTGTGGGGTTCCCAAGAGAGCCCTTGAGTGTGCTCTGCCAAGTCCTTGGGGGCTCTGTCATTACTCAAGATGATGACAAAACAAAAGGTCCTTGGATGGGACAGTGGAAGGGTCTCAGGATACTTTGGGGGAAGATGACAACGACAACTTTCTTTAACTTAATTATACTTCCTGGTGTAGTATAGGCTGGCAGCCCTGAGCTCAGATTCCCAGGCTCTATAGGATTTCTGAGGGTGGCCTGCAGGTGGCCCCACCCGCCCAGCCCTGGCAAATGTTAGAATGCAGCCCTGTCAGTTACATGGCCATTTGACCCTAATTCCACTCGGGGCCTCCAACCACTTTTCGTACACCACAGTGTCGAGGCCCTGTCCTCAGGGCACCCTTTTCTAGGGGTTCTTGACTTAGCGTCTGTATTAGTTTCCTAGGGCTGCTCTAACAAATTACCACATATTGGGGGGGCGGGGCTTGAAACAACAGAAATTTCTTGTCTCGGTGTTATGGAAGCCAGAAGTCCAAAATCAAGGAGTCTGCCAGGCCACACTCCCTCCAAAGGCTCTAGGAAAAATCTTTCCTTGCCTCTTCCAGCTTCTGGTGGCTCCTGGTATTCCTTGGATGTGGTAGTATAACTCCAATTCTGCCTCTGTCTTCACATGACCTTCTTCCCTTGTCTCTCCACCTCTCAAATCTTTCTTACCTTTCTCTTACAAGGACATCAGTCATTAGATTTAGAGCTCACCCTAAATCCAGGATGATCTTATCCCAAGATTCTTAGCTTACTTACATCTGCAAAGACTCTACTTCCAAGTGAGGTCATAGGTACCAGAGGTTAGGACTTGAGCATATCTTTTTGAAGGGACACGATTCAAGCCACTACAGTGTCCATCCCTGTTAAAATATGGTGGCCAGAAGAAAGCTCAATACTCAACTTCCCAGATACGAGTGAAAGGGTACACACCCTCGTTTCCTGTGATCTGAATGTCATGTTATTAATACAGCCTGAAATCATGTCCCTTCATTCTCACCTCCTGTCACCTCTGATTGATCTCATTACTGATAAACTGCATGCAAACAAAGTCTTCCCCACCTGGCATTTGTGCAATTGGTGCTTTTGAACCTAAATATAAAAGCTTACATATATCTCTATTAACTTTCATCTTATTGGTTTCAACTTGTTTCTAGACTGTCAAAATCACTTCGAATTGCTATTGTGTTTTCAATTGCAGAATTTTCCTTTCCAACTTTCTATTATCGCAAATTCAGTAAGCACGCCTGAGGTGTGCAGCAGGGAAAAAACCCTGGACTCAGGAGTCAGAGAGCCAGACACTAGTCTTAATCTTCTACATAACTGGAGGAAAGTTCTGTAACTTCTCTGGATCCCAATAAGATGACCTCTATAGTCTCTGCTAGCTCAAAATTCTGTAACTAGTGAAGTATTTAAAACTGCTAGCCCTGGAAGCAAGCAAATATCTTTGCTTAAAGCCTAGCTCTATGACTTATAGGATGACCTTGAACCAGCCACATAACCTTCCCTGTGCATCAGTTTCCTCACCTGTAAAATGGATGATGTTACAGTATCAGTATTCATAATTATATAATTATACTATATACATATATATTATATATTACATATTATATATAGGACTATGGTTATAATAAATATATAAGTATAAAGTACATAGTAATAATAGTATCTACTTCATGAGATTGTTAGGAGAATTAAATTAATGAATTCACATAAGGCACTCAGCTCATGCCTGGCATGTAAATAAGCATGCAGTGAATGTTAGTTATTTTATTCCAGACAAGCAATTAGAAAAAAACTAACAGGACAAGACCATGATAGAGTAAGATAGAATCAAAGAGTGGATCCTATAAATGTTCTCTGGAAATACAGTGGCCACACGTCCTGATTTTCCAGGCATAATCCTGGTTTACTCCTATTGTCCCAGCGTAATTGTTAATAGTGCCCTGTACCAGGCACATCTCAGATGCCCACTCAAGGAAGGACTTGCTGATCCCCTGCGAGGAGCAGTTACCCAGCAGTCTAGAGTGGTTACATCCTTCAGGACCACTTCAGCTTCTGAACCAAAGACACTCTGGCCAATGACTAAGCAAGGTGGTGGTACAAGAGCCCTGCTCTTCCCACTCAACACAGGACTCTTTTAATGGTCACTATTTTCCCCAGAGTTCCCCATTGGAATGACAGAGACTTGGACAGGTCTGCATTATAATTTCACAGGTCCCCCACCCAATCCCACTTCCCCTTCCTCTTCTTTTCATAGGTCTTAGTCCCCACTGACACATTTGCCCTCCTAACTCTTTCTCAGTGCATGCTTGCTGGAGGACCCAGCTGATACAAGTCTCCTTTCGCTCTCAAAAAGTGAACCCATTTAGATGATAAATTATATGCTCACACTTAACCTGGCCCCTGCCCCACTTCCACCATCAAGGCTCCCTCAGTGATAGAATTAGATGCAGCAGGGGCACCTGGGTGGCTCAGTCGGTTGAGCGTCCGACTCTTGATATGGGCTCAGGTCATCTCAGGGTCATGAGATCAAGCCCTGCATCAGGCTCCATGCTCAGCGGGGTGTCTGTTTGAGACTCTCTCTCTTCCTCTGCCCCTCCCCCCACTTGTGCATGCACTCTCTCTAAAATAAATAAATAAATCTTAAAAAAGAGAGAGAGAGACTTACATGCAGCACACATTTTACCATCTTAATCACAGACATAACATGAGACTGCAAAGTCTCTGACTTGCTCAAGACAGGTCACACAGGGATGCCACTTCTACTGACCTATCCATCCGGAGATTGCATTACTAGCTCTGACCAAAATATGAGGTTAATTTGACAAAACTCAGTGAATCCCTGGTTAAGTTCAAATGATCACATGATCACATCTTTCCTGTGTTTTACCAACCCAAACTAATTCTCCAGTGTGGGAATTTTTCTGGCTTCCCAGCCTATGGCCTTGGTTTGTATCTCTCAGTTCTCAGCAGGGCACATGGTTTGCTCTGGCTGGAGGCTCTGACCGCCTCCTTGCCTCTCTCAGTCCTGCCCTCTCCACGCCTGCATCGTCAGGGTTGTGCATTTCCAACCTGCAGGGAGAACAGCATAGTTCCAGGCTCCTGCACGGTCCATCTCCACAGCCCTTCCTGGGGTGCACACAGGCCTCCTCTTGATGGATCTTCTCTGTGCCTCCACTGCCCTGAGCCCCAGTGTCCCCTTCCTCTGTTCTGTCCTCAGGCTGCACTCCCCCCCCCCCGCCCCTCTGATCATCCTGGCTAATCTTGGAGACAAGGTCAAGCCCCCTCCCTGCTTGGGAAGCCTCTCCTGCCCCCATAAGAACCACGGAGTCTGAATACCATAGATATAGTCCAGCAAACTTGACCAGGCCTTTCCCTGCAGGCCTTTCATTTTACTGGGTAGTTTCTCTGCCATCCTGGCTGTGTTCCCTGGACTGCCAGCAGTCTCCCGTCAGTCTGAGGCCCTGCTCACCAAGGCCAACACAGCCCATGGGTCCAGCCGGCCCCCGTGGAACAATGGTCCAGGGGATGAGGCATTTTCTGCCCCCTAAACTCCCTGTAAGCTCCTTCTCTTGAGGGAGGGTAGCTCGGCTGATGGCTCCTGCAAGACCAAGGGCTTCCTTTGTACCTCGGCACCGACTGTAATGTCCTCCAGTCCCACCACACCTAGAGCCCAGAGAGATGGTCGGGCACCCTAACTGCCTCCCTGCTGAAAGACACTAAACCATTAGCCGGGGCTCTCGGTCCAGAGCATAGGAGGGAGAAGGAAGGTTGGGAAGTTTAATGATCTCCTTCCTGCTGAGGTGAAATTAACTCACAAATATGAGGTAGCGCTCACACGTTCCTACTCCCTTTTTGGCAGACACTGGCAGTTCTCTCTCCCGTAGACTCACTTTGCTATCCGCAAGGACATTGCTTCTAGCCTTCCTAATCTTTCTCATTCAATCATTCATTGTGTGATGTGTTCAGTGCCTTCTGTGTGCAAGGCACAGAGTTGGGCATCTGAGCCTCAGACTTCAGGGCCCCGGATCTAACTACTCTATTGTCCCCGAAAGCAACTTGGTGTTCTTCCTTCTCCCTTCCAATCTTAAAACACCCGCTAGTGGTGCCTGGGTGGCTCAGTCGTTAAGCGTCTACCTTCGGCTCAGCTCATGGTCCCAGGGTCCTGGGATCGAGCCCCACATCGGGATCCCTGCTCTGCGGGAAGCCTGCTTCTCCCTCTCCCACTCCCCCTGTTTGTGCTCCCCCTCTCACTGTGTGTCTCTCTGTCAGATAAATAAATAAAATCTTAAAAAAAAAAAAAAAACCTGCTAGCAAGCGCATCAGGAGACATCCTATCAGTAGAACCTGAGAGAATTGTTCTTGAGGACAGAGTGACCATGGCTCAGTAATAATATTCATTTGGTTATTCATTCAGTGAATACTTACCGGGTCCTTGTTGTACATCAGGCACCATGCGGACACCTGGTATACTGCTGAGCAAAAGAGACATCACCCCTGCAGAGACCAGTGTCTGAGAGAGACATTAAACAAACAGACCTGTAAATAAGTTTATCATCACAAATGGAGAAAAGTGCTTGGAAGGAAAATAACAGATTGTAAAACAGAGAGAATACAGGATTGGCTGGTCAGGGAAGGTCTCTTAACGCTGGGCTCTGAGGGAGGGTCAGCTCTGACTGGGACAGGATGTGGTGACCTCTCACTCCCTACTGGCCTTCTTCCCCCACCTTCCAGCATGTTCAGGACCCAGGGCAGAGAACCTCCCCCAGCCACTGCGTGGAGCACTCCCTCCTCACTTCAAAGTCCTGATCTCAAACACGGGGAAAGGGTACCCCTCAAGCTGGGTTTTATGGCTTTACGCGTCTTCCAAAGAGCCAGCTCACAGCATCTGCGCCCAGGAGAGGGGGCTAGCCAGCAGCAGCCCAGCCCCCAGCAGCCAGGGAATGCCGCACCATGGCAGGAGCGGAGCCTCCTTCCAGACAGGGGCTGTGGAATGGCTGCATTAAGAACGACTGTGGCAATAAAGTTCTATTAGCCATCTGGAACAATGGTGCACACTCCAGGGCCTGGCGCTTGGTCGCTGATGGTTGCAGACAGATGTGCACAGAGAAGGGCTCCGAGGGACCAGAGCTGGTGCCTGTCTGGGATGGAGGTCAGTTAGAGGGGGACATCAGCCATGACCAGTCTAAGTGGTAGGGCGCCGGAACACTACAGCCCAAACACCTGGATGAATTCTGCTTCCATCTCAGATAAGACCCTCAAGAAAACCGTTAGGGTATTGTCATTTAGAAAACAGCTTGCCTTGGGGGCCTGGGTGGCTCAGTCATTAAGCGTCTGCCTTTGGCTCAGGTCGTGATCCCAGGGTCCTGGGATCGAGCCCCGCATCGGGCTCCCTGCTCAGCGGGAAGCCTGCTTCTCCCTCTCCCTCTGCCTGCAGCTCCCCCTGCTTGTACTCTCTTTCTCTCTCTCTCTCTCTCTGTCAATAAATAAAATAAAATCTTTAAAAAAAAAAGAGGGAAAATCATCTTAAAAAAAAAAAAGAAAACAGCTTGCCTTTCCTTGGATAAATGTGAAAGATATGAATGAGGTGTCAGAGATAATTAACCGGAAAGCTCCCTTCTCCTCCCAAGGCTGTTCTCTGACCCTCCCACAAAGGCCACATCACTTGGGAGTCAGACAAAGCCAAGTTCAAACTCGGACATGGTCTCTTAACTGGCTGTGTGACCCTGAGGCTCCCATAGAATCTCCGAGTTTCAGTTTCTCACCTGTACAATGGATACAATGACCTGTCTCTTCACTGGCTTCTGGATGAGCAAGTGGAGTGCTTAGCCCCCTCCCCTGCCCAAGGCTCCTTTAATGGGTATTATTAGTACTCCTTAGGAGTAGCCCTTTCAGGGCTACAGACTTGGCCAAAAGTGGCTGGGAATGCAGTTGAGGCTAAGAGGGAGGGCGAAGCACTGAGAGCCCTGGTGTCCCTATCCCATTTTGGGTTCCTCTGTGTCCACAGTTATGGGGATAGTTATTCTTTGGACGTGTACTTCCAACCCTCACCTCACGAGAGTGAATTAACAGGAGCATAAACACAGGTGTCGCTATGATTTATGGAGTAATTAATAAACAATTAAGGTGGCTTGGAGCACAATTACACATTTTATTTCAGCCGCCTTGTGTGGCAATGACTTGGCTTATCCACAGTCAGGGTTGAAGACTGCTCCTGGCCTGTGGGGTGCTGGGTGATCTGGAAGGCTATGTGGGTTTTAGGTAAAACCAGGGTGTAGGGCAAATACTTCCTGAGAGGCGTAATGTCAAATGAGCTGCCCTCAGAGGCAGCCAGCCCTAAACCTACCTTTCCCATGTCTCTGCATGGGCTCTGCACCATCCAGGGGGTGGAGAAGCTTCTCGGGGTGATCTGCTCACAGGCTCCTGGAGCTGACCAGGAGATCCCAAGGCACACAGACCCATGCTGGAACTGCCTGCCACTACTGTGAGCATTCTTTCCAGGTTCGTGTGGAGCTCTATTCCTAACCTGGGCACCTGCCTGTGCCCTGCAGCAGGGGAGGCAGCATCACTCACCTCCCCTCACTGGGGGGCAACAGCTTCCCCAACACTGAAGTCAACAAGGCTCCCTCCCTGCATCACCATTCTGGTCCACTTACTGGTTCCCTCCACTCAGGGGCACTGCCAGGTGGCCCTGCCAGGCATGCTCCCTTCACCCACTCCCCGCACCTATTTCTACCACTAACTCCTACCCATTTGCCTCCTAAACACTGCTGGAACCTACCCATCCAACCCCACCGCCACCACCTCTCATCTTAAAACCCTTTACTGGCTTCCCATTGACCTTAAGTTTACAGCAGCCTGTATGTCACCCACCCCACCTCAATTCCACCATGGCGATTCACCCCGCTCCTCACCCATGACGCACCCCTGCCCTCCTCTTCCTCCTTAGGGGGAACCTCTCCCGTGGTCACTCTGTGTGCCAAACCATGCACAAACATTCTCCCTCACAGACCAACTCAACTCCTGCTGCCTCCTCTGACTTGTTGGGATGCCCCCTCACAACCCACCCCACCCCTACCCTGGCCACCCACCCCACCAGGCGCCCTCCTTCCACTGGCCCAGGTTGATGTTCTCACCACTCGGTTCACCATCCCAAATCCAGACCCATCTGTGAGAACTCTGTTTCTGAGTTTCTTTTTCCGGAGAGCCTTCCCTGGCTAATCTGGCCCACACTGACCTCCCCCACCCTGATTCCGTCCAATGCCTCAAGGCCTCAGACAGTGTCAGCACTATGCCTTTTGGGCTTTTGTTGTGTTTTGTTTTCGCTTGCTGCACCTGGCGGTGAGGTAGTATGGTAGTATGAGAGGGCACGAGCTCAGCTCCCAGGCAGAGGCAAACCTGGGTTCAAGTCCTGGCTCCACCCTCTCTCTGTGTATTACCTTAAGCAAGCTACTTAAACTCAGCATTTTTTTCTATATCTATAAAATGAGGATCATTGCTTTAAAGGATAAATGAGCTAAAGTGCTTAGCATAGTGCCTGGCGTGGTAAATGCTCAGTGAAAATTAGCCTTTATCATCATATGATCTTGCACGTGCACACACACACACAATCTTTATAATGAGATTTTTAAATGTCACAAAGGCAAGGACCCATTCAAATATGTTTCAAACCTAGAGAAAGACAAGCTGCCATTCAGAAACCACTCCGCCAGAGCCCACATGGACACTAATCCCATCTTTTGCTTCAAGGTCTCCTCGTTTCCTCCCACTGAAACTCCAGTTTTAAGCATCCATCTGTAGCTGACATACCAAAGTCCCTGAAAAATGTACCTCTCTGTGGTTCCAGTTCGGGAGTTCAGGTGGGAATCAAGTCACCAGGTAAAATACAGGATGCTCTTGCAATATTTGGGACATGCTCATACTGAAAAAAATCACTCTGCTAACATGAAATTCAGATTTAACAAGGTATCCTATGTTTTTATTTGCCAACCATAGGTGGGAACTTCTGAGGGACCTCCAGCCATACAGCACTGTCTCATTTCTCCCATTGGGAAATTCCATTGCAACCAAATTGGTTTCCCTGGAGCCCTCTCATATAGACCTCAGATTATGTTTATTATGGCCAACTCAATTCTTCAATAAACACATCTAAATGCAAATAAGCATTAAAACCCACATAATGGTTTTAACAGCCTTCCTGACATTCTCTCCACTCCCTGCCCTTATGAGTACCTGCCTTTATCACATCAGGAACACACACACATTCACAAAGGAAAAATAAATATTATTGATGGGGGGCTAGCTACAATAATATTTAAGGTCTCTTCCAATTTTGACCTTGCATGTAGAATGTGGTGGCATGCTCACTGGTACCTTATATGTCCAGAATGCGCTAAAAGATGATCATCACCCTGACTGGTAATAGAATTCTTAGATCATAATCCTTTTCTTTCATTGTTGGTAAATATTTTTCCACAGACTTCTGGCTTCCCGTATTGCAAATGAGTCTAAAGCTCTTTCCTTTGGAAACAACCCACTTTTTCCATCAACAGCCTGCAAAATTTTCTCATTTCCTTTGGAGCTCAGTGATGCCATCTGATTGATGTCTGTTTGCAACTATCCTGGAATCCTCAGTGAGCCCATCCATACTCAAGACCATGTCTTTATTTAGTCAGGAAATGTTTCTTCTGTGATTTCTTTAATTATTTCTCCATCCACCCTTCTAGAACTGTTGGTTTGTTTGGGTTTGTCCAGATTATATTTCTTGGTTATATTTCTTAGCTTTTTGTCCGTGATCTCCATATCTTTGTTTTTATCTCCATATCTTTGAGTTGTTTATCCCATATGATCATCCAGAATGCTAATTTGGTTCCCAGCAGCAACCAGCCCCCTGTACAGTTTACCGACCAATGTTTTGAATTAAGAAATTGCTTTTTGTTGCTTTAGAAAATCAGTGTTTCCTCTAGTTTTCCTTGAGAGGTCTTCCTTCTATTCTACTAAAGCTCTCTTCTACCTCATCATTTTGTGCTACCTAAGTAAAAGCCACTGTTCTAGTTGTTTACTAAATTCCCTTAAGTGGCTGATGAGTTTTCTTTTTCTACTCATGATTGTATGTTCCCTGGGCACTCAGACAGTTTGGGCTGTGGAGGGTCTCTTGAACAAGAAGCCATCAAAAAGATGGTGGATTTTTGCCTTCTAGTAGGCTGGCAGTAAATGAGCTGTCAAATGATTACCAGCCCCATCTCTTCAGTGGGGGAAGAAAGTGGCTCTGCCCCAACTGTCCCCTCTTACAGGACAGAGGGGCAGTCTTCTCCCACCCTGCACCACTGGTCAGCAAGATCAGGTGGCACTTGCAGAGACCACATGTATCTGGCATTTGGTCAGTAGCTCTCTGAAGAGTCTTTTGGGCTCTGTTAATAGCTGAGCCTCTCAGGGGGTTGTGGAATTCCATCTCCCACGCCCACCCAGTCTCTGAGAAAGCAGAGCCTTCTCTACCCTGGTCACTCTGCCCTCACCTGAACCAAACTCCCAGCATCACATGTGCTTTGGGCTCACCAGCAGACCCATCCCCCACTCTGTTAGTCCATGGAGGGAATCGCTATGGGAAGGAGCTGGAGGCCACAGGGCTGGGGGCTATCTATCCTCAGGAAATTAGCTGCCCCCAATCTCCACTGTAAATATTACTGTCCTGCCTTTTCATCACTGTCCTGGAAAGAAAATAGTTCCTCTGGCATAGTTGAGTGAATAGTTCCTTTCAAGGCAGTTACGGGAAAGTGGGAAATAACCTGAGTTTGGAATCGAAAGACTTGGGTTTGAGATCCAACTCTGAGCACTTTGTAAATGTTGAAGTACATACATATGTCACCATGAATTATCTCTGTAATCATATTACTGAACAAGACTCATTCCAGACCTGGGTCCTGAGTGAGGCCCTCCCAGTACTCTCCCCAGTAACAGCTATTTTTCTGCAGAGCACTTCACTCAAACTCTTTAGGGAAAGGGAACCATGATAAATCAAAGACTAAATAACAATAGCAGAAGCTACACCATATTTTCATAGCATGTTTATGAGGACATCATCTGGAACAGAGCTAAAGGGCTTACTGAAGTCAGGATATTTTACGTCTATTGCTTTTGCCTTATCTTCCAGACCTGTCATTCTGACATTGGAGGAAATTAAATTGGTCTGATATGATTGGTTCCCTGCACAGTCATGTTGGTTTTCATCCAGTACCCTCCAGTCTCCTGGTATTTGTAAATTAATTATTGAATGATTTGTTGCAATATCTCTCTCAGGATAATAGTGCCTGTCACAGCCCATGACATTTATAATGTTTTTTAGTTTCTTGGCAATGTGTACTAAGTAAATGTAAATTATTATTGTTGGTCTCTATCAAAGGTGTCAGATAATCAAGCATGAGGATGAGTGGACAGGTTGGGCTTTCCCTCTAAGCAGGATATCCCACACATCAAGAACTCCCTCTGGGAAAGAGAGCTGTAAAAAAAAAAAAAAAAAAAAAATTCTATCCTCATCTAATTTGTAAGATATACAACCATATTTCCCTTCCTTCTTTCCCTTTCCTCACTCATTTTGTTCACCAGGTAATGCACCTGTCCAGGAAATATTCATTCAGAGTGAAGATACCTTTGAGCACACCTGATTGTTTGACCCAAGCAAGATATGAGAAGTCTCTATCTTGCCCAACATCTGCCAATTCAGGGATATTAGAAGCCAAAGCCAAGGCTCCAGGTCTCTATCACTAACTACAAACAGCAGTATGTGGCAAATTTTAGGGTCTGTTATGAAAGAGAGACAAAAATGAAGGCAAAGGGACCTTGGGCTCAATGCCCCCATAGCAGCCTGGAGCAGATCACACAGTCCCTCAGGACCTCACCTATCCAATGAAGGGACTTCACTAAACATCCTCAGAGGATCCTTCCAGAGAGTCACTTGGCTTGATATTAGATTCCTAGGATACAGACATAGTAGATGTACTCTTCAACCAAAGGAGAACCAGATTCTCTGAACACTGACCTGAAAGCCTAAAGGCCATGTTGCCTGGCGGGAAACCCCATAGCAGCAGTGATGAATCCCAGCACATTTTGAACTAGGATAAGGAAGACTTTGGTGCTGTTACTCCCTGCCATTCCCATTCTTTCGTGGTTCTCCCTCCCTCCTTTCCTTCACTTCAGGCTCTTAGTGCCTTTATGTTATCCCTGAGGGCTCATGAAACTCCCACATAAGTGTATCTTCTCCAGACAATGTTCATGGTTCACATCTTTCACAATCTACCTGCAGCCATCAAACTTACCTGTCCTCTGTCCCTATCAGAAGATCTGTTTGGTTACTCAAACTCATCCAGAAAACAAAACTGGAAATATGTGTGACCAATAATAGCTATTGCTTTACATTCTAACTAAGAACACTGGGACCTTACAGAGGGAATTTTAGCTTTGTGGCAAGAAAAGTGGTTTATGTACTTCTCCATGCACTCAAAGCTCAACAGGCCAATTGTAAGACATCCTATTTGAACTTACAGCTCAGCCTCCCACCAAAGGAGGAGAGATGGGATGGCACTAAAAAGAGGCTCAAAACTGAAAACTTATGACATTAGAAGTGAGAAAATGCCAGACTCTGCTTTGAGTTCTGGGCTCTGTGTACTGGAGAAGACATGATTGAATTAAGAGTAACCCTCTCTCCCAGGCTCAAGTATTTGGAGCTCTGGATTGCTGCAAGGTACATGATGGGACAAGTCCAAATTAGGCAGGAGGAGCCCTAGGATCCAATTCTATTGTTGCCACTTATACACTGGGTGACTTTAGACAGGGCTCTTCTCTCGGAGCCTGACTTCCATGCTGTAAATCGTGGAAGCTGACCTGGGGTCTCCAATGTCTCTTAACTCTTACACAATGTGGTTCTCACCTTCACTTGTCTCCTCCCAAGTGAAGAAATTACAATTGCAGGACTGGGGGGGATATTTATTTAGCAACCCCCATTCCTGCTGGCAATGGATGAAGCCTCTTATTCCAGATAGCCCCTTGTACTTTCTATCAAAACAATATACCCTGGTCTTTAAGAGCTGGCTTCTGCCCAGATTCACTTCCAAGGAGCAGGCCAGGCTCCCTCCCCTAGTTGCACTTTGAAATGTAAAGTAAGGTTTGTTTTGTTGTTTTTTCACCACCAGCCTACATTCAGGGGAGTGGAGCCTAGCTGTTGCTTTTGGAGATGTGCCGGTGCATCCTTGATGGCCTCAGCATTCCCACTAGAAAAGGTGTCACCTTCACAACCCAAATTCAACCTAAACTTGCAAGCTAATCAGATAGGAGATGTCCCTGTGTACACAGCAAGTGGCTCAGTTGAAGCTCAGAGGCTTCTTGTTCCAGACCTTATGGCCCATAAAGCTACCAATCAAACATCTGCCAATCACTCCACCAGTAACCCCAGGAATGCCACAGCTAAGGAAATGGCCATGAGGTCTTCATAGAAAATAACTTGCTGAATTATTTCTAGAAGAGTCAGAAATTCTTTGGTCAAATGTAGCTCTGAGATTATCACTTAATCTCTCTGTGCTTCAGTTTCCTTTTCTGTGAAATAGGGGTACTAACACGTGTCTTGACTTTTGCAAGAATCAACAGAGACAACAGATGCAAAATAAAACACCTTATAAACTAAGGCTCTTTGGGAAGGGTGGCATCTTAATTGTCAGAGACTTGTTTCAAAATAAACATGTCAAAATCCCTTCCCCACTCTCTAGAAATCGAATTCCCCAAAACCAGGGTAGCACCTGGCCATATGCATTCTGAAAAGACCCCTAGAAGATTCTGGTCCACACTGACCCCTTGTATGCTCTGTGGATATGAGAGGTGATTGATAGGATGTAAACCTCATTCCTAACCAATGTCTGGGTGACTCTGGAGGAAAATATTCAGGGAATTATGGACTCAAAGAATCTCAAACAGTCATCCATCTTGGGAAAAGGATCCTTGCTCCATGAGCCCAAGGAGGAGGCTGGGCTCTCTGTCTGGTTGGGAACAAAGCTGGATTAGGGCACGTAAAGACAATGGAGTCAAGGGTGGTACCTCTTATGAGATGATGACAGGGATGCCCCAAGCTACACTTAGTGACCAACAAAAGCATGTAACTCCCAGGGCTCTCTGAGATTTCTCCTTTTCTTACTACCTTGCCAAAAGTTGATCAAATTGGGCCTTGACATTCAGACTCCTAAAACAAAAGTCAGTTCACTAAAATTCAGAGGTCAGAACAGGAAGCCAGATGCACCACCTTTTGTTCTTCCGTCCTAGTGCTAGGGATGAGATTCCACCATGTGAATGCATGTGAGCGCAATGGATTAACCGCTTGTGAATGCAATGGATTAACTGCTTCTCAGCTGGTCACAGATGCCAGGCTCACTGCTGGGTTCCCACGTTGCTCCCCAGCAGAAGCATCAAAAACTGAGTCTTCCTACCTGACTGGGCTCTCTGAACCCCCTTCCTGATGTCAGAGATGCCTGGGATTCAGCAGTCAGCCAATTTCACCTCAATGATAGAATTTAATCCCAAACTCTGGACCCTTGACTATTGTTCACATTGACTAAACTCCTAGCCTACTCATCTTTGCTCACACTTTCATATACATTAACCCAACACAAGGCCCTTAACAGCTATCATTCATACCCAGCATGGCCTTTAAGTACCTTCTTGGACACAGGTCCTTTGAAAACTTGAGTACCATTAATGGTAAATATGTCATGCAAGCATGCTTACCATGCAGGCATGCTTATATGTAAGACATCTTGTATGATAGTGTTTAAAAAATGGCCTCAAGTCTTTGACATTTCTCCCATTAAAAGGTAGAGTCTATATCCCCTCCACTTGAATCTGCACAAAATTATGACTGCTTCAACTAGCAGAGGATGGTAAAAGTGATGCTATATGACTTCCAAGCTAGGCCGGACAGCTTCTACTTGGATCTCTTGGAACACTCACTTGGAAAACTCCATGTAAGGAGTTTTACTACCCTGAGAACATCATGCTAGAGAAAACACATGTGGGCACTCCAGCTGGCAGCCCCAGGCGAGCTCCTAGGCAGCAGTAAGCACCAAATGCAACCATGTGAGTGAGCCATCTTGGACCTCCAGACTTACCAAGCCTTCAGATGATTCCAGCCCCAGCCAACTTCTGACAGTAACCACGTCAGAGACCCCATGGAAGAACTACCCAGCCAAACCCTTCCTAGATTCCTGCCCCACAAAATTGTGAATGAAATTAAGTGGTTGTTTTAAGTTTAGCATAAGTTGTTACACAGCAAAAGTAAGTGAAACACCTTTCTAATTCCAATATTTAAAAAAATACAGTGATGAATACGAGAGGTAGGCATTTGCTCAGATCATACCCTATGAGAGGGCACTCTCATGCCCTATAGGTGGAAATAAAAGTTGGTAAGCCTTCCTGGAAGCAATTGTGGCAACACCCAGAGCTATAAAACATCTGTCCTTTGACCTCTCAATTGCAATTCTAGGAGTCTGCTCTAGTGAATTGATTGTAGATATATACAAAGAATTATCTGAATCAGCTCTAAGGATGCTCATTAGTGTTATCTATAATAGCAAAACATTGGAAATAACCTAAATGTTCCCCTCAGAGAATGGTTAAATAAACTATAATATATTTGTGCAAGAAAATGCTTTATATCTGTTTAAAACCAAGTTTTTTTAAGTATATTTCATGACAAAATATTCACCATCTAACAATAAATAAAAATTGAAATTACAAATGGTATTTTCCTTATATAAAAACTACACATAACTCGAAGGAAAAAATCTCAAATTATATACATATATATTTTTTAAGATTTTATTTTATTTATTTATTTATTTGTCAGAGAGAAAAAGAGAGAGCGAGCACAAGCAGGGGGGAACGGCAGGCAGAAGGAGAAGCAGGCTTCCTGCTGAGCAAGGAGCCTGAAGCAGCACTTGATCCCAGGACCCTGGAATCTTGACCTGAGCTGAAGGTAGACTCTTAACTGACTGAGCCACCCAGGCGTCCCAAAAAATCTCAAGTTATAAAAGTGATAATGTCTAAATACTAGTATGGCTTTCTAGGTTTTTTTTTTTCTATATTTTCTATATTTTCTTTTTTTTTAAGATTTTAATTATTTATTTGAGAGAGAGAGAGAAAAGCAGGGGGAGAGGGAGAAGCAGACTCCCTGCTGAGTGAGGAGCCCGATGTGGAGCTCGATCCCAGAACCCCTGAAGTCAGACATTTAACTGACTGAGCCACCCAGGCACCTGTATTTTCTACATTTTCTATAATCAACATGCACTACTCTTACAATCAGGGGAAAAAAGATACTTTAAAGAGAAAGTAAAAGCGTGATGCCCAAACTGCCAAGAATGTGAAAAGAGCCTATGCCCCCAAGCACCAACTACATGTAGAGGGCTAACAGGATGGCCAATCCTAGCTATAGACAGAACCAAATAGGAAACTGGAGAGTCTGAGACTGAAGCTCAGAAACCAAAAGTTAAAGGGAAGCTGGGAACAGAAAATACAAGATGGAGAACCATCCAGTCCTTTGTCCAACCAAAGCCCCCAGGGCCCTGGCCATATCACAAAGAGCAGAAGGTGACATCCCACATCCCACATACGGTCTGCTATATGAACTATACAGAACTATATGGGAAGGTAGCCACTAAGTGTGTGTCCATATGTGGGGGAGGGTAGGAGGAGCTTGAGCGGGGCCATCCATTATGAGCTCCTGGGGTTTCCTTGAGCACTTGCACCAGCAAAATGCAAGCTCTAGCACTGCACTGTTCAATATGGTAACTGCTACCCATGTGAGCTATTTAAATTTAGATAAATTTAAATAAATAAAATTCAAAACTCAGTTCTGTCACACTAGCCACATTTCAAGTGGCTAATGGTTATCATATTGGACAGAGCAGAAAAGGACTTTTCTGTCATCACGGAAAGCTTTCTAACAGATGGTGCTACTCTAGGGAATTGCTTAGCCTGGATTCTTAGATTTCTTTCTACGGGGACAGTGATGCGTGGTGGAAAGATGGAAATGGAAGTGAACAGGCCACCTGAAACCCAACTCTCACACTTACCAAATGTGAAATCTTGGACTCATTATTAACCTCTCTGAGTCTCAGTTTCCTTATCCAGCAGATGGGAATAATATCTATCTCACAGTGCCGTGACAAAGATTAAATGATGCCAAGATTGCAAACCACTATATCAGAGCTTACACTCAGTAGGTGCTCAAAAGCAGTAGCTATTATAATAATGAGGATCCCTGGGTCTCTCCAAGAGCATCTCAGAAGATCCAAACCAACCAGACCTACTCAGAAACCAGGAATCTTTGCACCCAGAATCAGGCTAGAAATAAGAGGCCCTTCAGCTTTTTTAAAAGTTTTTTAAGGTCACCTGGTCTCACACCTAATATAAGCCCAAGACGATGAGCACCTAAGGAAGCAGGACAGAAGATGCCTGGGAGCTCTGTGGCCATCATTTCTCCCCACAACAAAGCCTTTTGTCCCCATCCTGCAGATGGGGTTCAGCAAGGTTATCGGTGGTGCAGCTGGGACTCAAACCCAGGTCTCAAGTGCCCCACACAGCCAGCCCTGTTACCTGCCAACATCTCTTTCCACGGCGGCATTCAGGAGGTCTGCTGAATCACAGTCTCAATCCCTCCTTGAGCAGGACAAGCCTGTCAGGGGAGATAAGGGGACACTGGATGCCTGGGGTTGGGGCAATGGGCAGCAGGACTCCTGCTAATCCCATGAAAAGGTGAAGAACTGGGTGCACGCCATCGGGGGTTAGACAGAGGGCACAAAGCACTCCCAAGCATTCCTTAGTGGGGGAAAAAAAAGGGAGAAATAGAACACACAGCTTGTGCAAATGGAATCGAGTGTCTACTCCAATCGGAATGGAGCACCAACCTCAGGAAGGAGGAATGAGGCATAATTGGCCTTCCAGGGGCAGGCAGCAAGTATAAACACGAGTAACACGAGCTATTCCCGTTCAGCTCCTACATAAAGCACAGTTACCGAGTGAGGGAGCCAATTTCAGCATGACAGGAGGAGGCATAAAAAGGATATGTGGAACCGTAAGCCTCTTCCCCAGCACGGCATAACCACGTTAGAACTAGACAAAATGCTCGAATGGGCGCCGCAGCTAATTAACAGTGGCCCTTCAAAAAGAGAGCTCTGCTTATGTTTATGGACGTGCTGAACATAACTAGCAGGATTTAAAATCAGGCTCTCCTTACCCGTTTATTTTTCCTTATAACTCGCACCGAGTTTTCCCTGGGCTCCAAGCTAATGAAATGCTTATTTAGAAGCTGCGGCCATCTGTGGCTGGTGCTGGCGTGTTGGTTTCTGCTCCCCTGCCCGCGGGTTGATGGGGAATTTCCCACCATGTCCAGGCCGAGGAAGCCCCCTTCTTTGGGAAGGGGTTCGCCGGGAAGAAAGATCGGGGATGGTGCTCCTCTGCTCCACAGGGGGGCTGGCTCCCCGCTGCTCTGTGGGGGAAATCCTGACAGCTGGACAGCTGGCCCGGTCGCCTGCCGCTGGGGCGTGTGAACCGCACGGGGAACCGGGAGCCTCACTCGGGCGCCCGCCGTAGGCATGGACTCTGCGCATTGGTACTGACCCCAGGGGCCCAGGGTGCCACTCCCTTCTGCCCCCCACCTTCTTCCTCCTTCCCTAGATGGGAGAATGCAAACCTGTGATGCTCATCCTTGCTCTTTCCCTCCATTTACCCATGGGATTTTTAAAAAGCAGGAGCATTACACACTTCTCAATTAATACCTTCAGCACCGGGGCCCACCTGCCACTGCTGCTTCCTTGCACACTTTCCTGAGAACGCGCCCCTCCCCCAGCATCTCCTAACTGTGACCATCCGCAGTGATGGCAGATACAAACGGCTGGCAGAACACTTGCAACCACACCTCGGGATGAGCACCGCTGGTGGCAGTCTACTCATCAATGCTGTCCTTGCAGCACCTAATCTGCTGCCCTTTCTGCCCCAACCCTGCTCAGCCCACAGGATTTCTTTGTTTCTGCTCACTTTTCTCCCCTCCTGGTTCTAGACTCTCTGAATGATAACAATAAGAAATCAACTTTCTTAATGTGTCCCCATCTCCTGTTTCTGGCCCCCTTCCCTGCCCAGCTTCTCTGGATACCACATCTCCAATTCCAATCCATGAACATTTGATATGAACTGACTCTGTGCCTGGCATTGTCTAGGCCATCCATCCTTCCATTTGGCTCCACAAGGGGCAGAGTCTTGCTTCCACTGTCCCTTATGTCCCCACACCTGAAAAAGATGCTTGACAAGTAATCTTGGGGTAGATGAATGCCTGCCTAGGAGGAGACAGCCATGCAAACAACCAATAAAGCACAATGTGATCAGCACTATTTAAAAAACAAAACAAAACAAAACAAAAAAACCCACCTGAGTACAAAGTCCTTTGGGAATTCAGAAAATAGGTCAATTAATTCTGCCTGGAGAAGGATGCATTCCAGGCAGAGGGCACCAGACATGCAAAAGCATGACAGTGTATGAGTATAGGGAGGCCAGTGAAGTGGTCAGCTCTGTTGGCCATGTTCTTGCCCAACAACAAAGCTACAAAGCCACACAAGGACTGACCGTGATGTCTGTCCACGGGGGGTCAGTGTAAACTCTGGTTGAGGTAGGCCTACCTTCATGATAAGCACAGAAATGCCAGTCCCTGAGCTCCACTCTGCCCATCTTCTGGGATAGGCTCTGGACACAAGGATGAATCAGACAGTCACTGCACTCAAGTTCCTCTCTGCTGTGGGAGAAAGATTAGTTGGGAAATTATAGTAAAGTGTGATGAGGATGCCTGATGGCTCTGCCAATTCTGGGCACCTGAGCCACGCTGGCGTCCACTGCTATGAACTCTGAGATGGAGGGAATGGCCAAGATAGGAGATGGAGACATGTTTAGGGAGTTGACGTCTTGAGGGAATATACTTAAGACACTAGTTTGTTTTCAGAAGAGCTGAGAAGGCCAGAGAATGGATGGAAGACGTCTAGTTCAGGTCCTGCTGACACCAGGGAATAGCCTCGGATGTTGTGAAGGATCTGGGTCCCCCCAACCCCAATCCAAAACCAGGCACAGGGGGAGACCGTGTCTTCTCTGGGAAGGCAGACACTTCTGCTGGGCACCAGGTGACCTCATCTAACTCCCCTTTCCTTTTTCCACCCACAGTCGTTCTCTCCTTCATTCCTTCTTTCTGGTCTTCTCCCTCCTGAAAAAAAAAAAAAAAAAAGGAGGGAAAGTAGAAAGAGAAAAGGAATAGAAAGCATGTCTGGAGAAAAAAATAAAACGGAACGAAGAAACAAGAGGAAGAGAGAGATGGTGGCATCATGGAGGCCACTTGGCACTAAATCGGTGCCACGGCAGGACTTTTCCAAGGGTCCAGGGGGAGCCTGGAACTTCTACTCCAGGGCCTGGCCAGGAGAGGGCCTTCCCAAGAGCCTGCTGAAAGGTCCTGGGGAGGGCAGAGGTCACTGTCCTGGGCTCTACCCACAGCCCACAGGCCTCCCTTCCCGTGCCAGGAGGTACTCTGAGCTCTCCGGAGGTACTCTGTACCTCCCCTCGGGCACAGAGAGCCAGCCAGCCCCAAGAGGCTTGGTTCACAAAGGTTGCTCTGGATTTCTCCCTTCATCAGGAGCCGATTCTGCACCGGAATTCTAGTGAGGCAACTGCTTTGGTCTGACTCTGAGGAAGGGCAGGGGAGGATTCGGAGACCTGACAGTTTACAGGCTGTCTTCTGCTTCCTATGATTCTGCACTTCAAATTGCTTTGGTTCAAACTCCTTGTGGTTTTTCTGGTCTGCTGGGAGGAGAGCACATTGATTCTGTTTTGATAAGGTCAGCAGTGATAAGCTCTGACAGTCAAGTGGATAACCTGTCCCCTTCCCCCTCCACTAGATGTGGTTCCACATGCAGAAAAGGAGGGAGAAAAACAAAGACAGGGAGGAGGAGGAGGCCTCCTTTGTCTCCATGCTTCTGAAAACCTCTTGAAACCCCATCAGCAAAAGCAGGCTCCGCTCAGGTTGCAGTCTTGGGGAAGCAGTAAGGGCATACTTGATCTTGTCCGTGTGCAGTTTCATTTTCCTTTCCCTCTGTGCATTCCTGCCCCGCAGCCTACTCTCCTAGACAGTGACTCACTTTCCTCCAAAGAACCGATTAAGTGCCACATAACAGCAGCAGACTCCCGATGATTCTGATTAACTTTCAGAACCAGTAGGATTTTTCAGACTGAGATGCCAAGGAGGACTTGGAGAGGGTCCCTCTGAGGTTTCACATAGCTGATTTGAGCTTGATGAGAAAAGTGCTTGGATCGTTCCCACTTTGCTGAGGTCACTGGAGGGGAAGCTGCCTGGAGCTCCCTCTCCAGGAAGAGTTCACAGCTCCCCCAAAATGGCAGGCATGTTCCCAACCTAAGCTTGCCAGCCAAGAGCTGACTCTTCTTGGAGCCATCCCAAATAGCATGCAAAACAGTATCTATGTGCATGTGGAGACATGTCTAGAGAGAAGATCCAGGACTTTCATCAAATTCTCCAGAAGACCCATGATCCAAGAAAGGGGAAGAATATTGTTCTATGAAATCCTTTCCAGGATCCTTTAGACTATGCCAGGCGGGCTCCCCAAACACCTCCCGGCTGGCAGTTTCATGGCAACTGCCCTAAGACCTCAAAGCCCAAGACAAAGAGTAATGTCTTCTTGTTTTAAAATAATAAAATAAAATCCTATGTTCTCCAAAAATGGACCTTGAGAGTTTGTTCAGAGGTTCTAGCAAGGGAGGACAGCTACTCAGATACCCTTGACCAAAGAACAGTCCTCCTTTATCAGGGAAGGCCTTCCTCTTCGAGCAAGCACACAGCTTCAGGAGGGAGACACATGGGGTGGTGAGGGAGGAAGGGGCCACTTGCCTAGCCTGCCACATCAGCCCAATCAACACTGGCGATCAATGGGGTGACAGATGTCACAGCCAGATCACCCTCACATTGGAGAGTGATGTCTTAAGTGGATCTCAGTGTGTTAATACAATGCGACTGTCCTGAGGGTCTGAAGGTGAACTGAGAACAAGCTCCATGACCAACGACTCGTTGGACCTGCTAACCAGTGGGAAGGAGTGTGATTATGGTACCCACATCGCAAGAAGCAGTGGCCTCCTGCACTACTCTCAGTCCCATACCAACTGCAGAACTGTATTCTGATTCAAGTTCCATGGGATTTGAACCAACCTCAACATGTTCGGAGCCACTAACCAGGATAATGAAAGGTCTGAAATCACAATATCACACACAACAGAATCACAGCTACTGCTGAGTAGGAGTCTACTCTGTGGGGCACACTGGTGGGTGCTTTGGACACGGGATTTCATTCAGTACTCACAACAACCCTAGAAGTGCCTCTATCTCCATTTTACTGATGACGAGGTTAGGATTCAGGGAGAATGTGTTCATGATCCCAAGGCCAGTATGTGGATATTGTTGGATTTGAGCTGATGTCTGTGTAACTCCAAAACCCACGTTTTAGGAACCATGCCATTAAAGGAGCAAAGTCAGAAGAGAACCCATGAAACCATGACAACAGAGGATGGAGTAAGCTACTGTTGAGAATAAGAGGGGAAGTTACTAGAAGGTAGATTTTGGTTACCTAGTATTCTGTCAGTTCTTTTCCTAGCAGCATTAGGCAGCAAGTCAAGGTAGCTGCCGTGCTCACAGTCCCCTTCCAAGAGAAATTTCCCCACAGTAGCCTCTGCTGAGAGAAGCCTTAGGCCATTTCTTACATAGAGATAACCATAGTTTGTTCTACATAATCCTTTTACCACACCTGATTGGACCAGAAGTGGACTCCTCATTCTGAATAGTCAAACCCAACTGTGGGAAAAACCCAGTGCTAACAGCTTGCCACTGCAACAAACAAGCCCAAATATGTATGATGTTTCAGACCTGATAGACCTCTTTCATACTTGGTAAAGTCCTAAATGGATGATCCCAACTGACAAGCAGTTCTCCTCTGAGTGGTGATTTAGGGACCCTGGCTATTTCCGTCTTGTGCCTCCTCTGCCTTCAACATATGGCTTCTAAGGTCACCACGCTCATCTATATCTAGCCAGCAGAAAGGGAAAGATCATGGAGACTGTCCTCGGGATGTTTTTTCACCAGGCCTGGAAATGGTATACATCACTTCGGCTCACATTCCATTTGCAGGAACTCGGTCCCATGGTTACACTTAAATGCAAGGGAGGCTGGGAAATGTAATCAAGGTGTGTGCGCAGGAAGAAAGGAAATAGTGCGGCTGACTCTTTGTCAGCCTCTGCTAGAAGCAGAGAGAAGCCAGGCGGCTCAGTGGAGGCAGAGTTCACATGTTCCTTCTGATCCTCTCAGATTTTTGCAATTCCCTCCCTGAGGCCCTCAATAAGGAAACAAGTGTCCTTTTCTAAAACAATAATCCCCCTGAGAACTATATACCACATGGGAAGCCCATATGACCCAGGGCCCCACTAATAGTGAATCATACAGATGGCCATTTTACAAGTTTGTCTCCAAGACTGTAGACCAATAGCCCCCACCTGCAAAATGGTAGCACCTCAGACCTCTCTCTTTTGAGGCTTTTCTAGAAGCCTCCCAAAGGCAGTGATCCTATCTCCATGAATCTTGCTTATCTTTCCTGTTGGTTCCTGTCCATCATTACTTGGCTTGTCACTTTAATGTCTGCCAATGCCGTTCTGCCATGTCAACAACACATCACTCACCACACCTATACCAACTCACCTGGGACCTCCTAAGCCCCTTTGGATCACACCACCTCCTCCTGCCTACCTCCTAGAGTTTAGTCCCCACTTACCTCCAAAAGCCACCCTGCAGAACCACCTGCACCAGGGCCGTCTAGTTGCACAGCCCCAGAAGCACCATCCATGATGTAATCGAGGTAAGTGATACCCCCTGGAGCTGTGCTATAGGAAGCCCTGAATCAGACACCAGGAGAGGTGTCCCTGACCCCACAGGCCAAAAGCTCTAAGCCTTTGCTCCTCCTACGTTAGGACCTCTGTCACACAGGATACTCTGTTCTGACTGACATTTATGGAGTAACTAAGGCACAGAGAAGTTAAGGATAATCTTAGTAGCACAGAATGGAAGAGATTAGATTACATTTCAATTGGCCTGTCTCTTCTCACCTGGCAAAGTGAAATACAGACCTTAGTTTCAAGGCCAATTAGGGTGTGTGTGTGTTTGTGTGTATGTGTCTGTCTGTCTGTCTCTCTCTGTGTGTATGTGTCTGTCTCTCTCTCTCTACCTCCTTTGACATAGAAATTAAAGTCTCTGGTAAAAACAGAAAAGTTAGAACTGTTACAATAGAGTCATTTACTGAAAGCACTGGTCTTTAGCTAAAAAAAAAAAAAAAAGGCTTTATCTGTGACCATATATTCATTCTGCCATCCGTAACTTGTCCATAACTATTTCCAAGAAGGCTATATCCTCAGGCCCCAGCACAGTGCCTGACACATGACAGGCATTCAGCGAATACTTGTCTAACGAATGAATGAAGCCAATCTTTTACACAATGTGTTCAAAACTGCCCTTGCTGGAGGGAGAGGAAGTATTATCAGTGCTCTTTTTACCCAAAGCAGGAGAATCAACAAAAAAGAATCATGTAACTCTGAGGCTGAGCTAGAATTCAAGCAGCTCTCACTGATGGCCCCCTGTAGGCCATGGACATGCTTAAACCCCCAAGTTAGCCAAAGCCTCCCAGAGCTATCCTGGTGCCCAACGGCCCCTCAGCACCACCTGCACTTACCCATATCCTGCTTCTCCTCCCCTATGTCAGTCCAGGCAATTAGGGCTGTGTGGTCTCTCCCTGCCCACAGTAGCTTCCAGGAACTGGTGCAGACCCTCCAAAGTCTGAGGGCGGTTTGGGAGCAGGGATGGGCACAGCTATCTTGGAAACTGTCCCCACCCCCCACCCAAACAAACACCCTCAGTGAGCTTAGCCTCCAAGAGCCTATCAGATCCTCACATAGAAAATGTGTCCTGGGCCCAAAACTCAGGCAAAGGACCAGAAATGGCCAACAGGCACAGGGATCCACACTTCTAGGCTCCAGCTTCATCAGTTTAAAATATCAACTTCGAGATGTCACCCCATTCCCTTCCAGACAGAATGTGTTATCCGCTCTACAAGAGACAGCAGTTTAGGAAAGCCAGAAAGGATTGGCATGTCCATCGCAAGCGGACTCTCTGGGGTAGCCGATCTAGAAACTGAAAACATTTCTCTTTCATTTATTGTTCAGTCTTTATTTAAAGGGAAAGTCCCCAAATGGAATTGAGAATGTTTGAGTTGTTTTAAGGGCACCTTTCCTTTCTGTGACACGGTGAGCCTGCTCTCCATTTTTCCAAGCTCCAGAGAGAAACTCCGCTTGCCAACACTTGAGTGATTTCACCTCTAGCGTTTCCATGGTGATGCACATCCCCATACAGCCTGGAGAAAAGGTGCAGCTCCAAGTGATGATGAATATGAACGAAGCTCAGCAGCCTCCCCAGGACTGGGGGGCTCTCCTGGAGGAGCTGGGCTGCATAGAGTGCTGGATCCACAAGGCCTCCACCTCAGGTAGCCCGAGATGGCCTTCTCCTACCTATGACAGTGTGGACACACTCCTGGAAACCTCAGCTGACAGGGACTCCAGGGGCTGGGGAGGGGATAAACCGGTTGTCCAGGAAATGTGCGGAGAGCATCTCCAACAGAGGAAGCTCTAAGCAGCATGCTGCTGGGAATTATCTGGGGTCCCCATAGCCCTTGGAGTGTATGGGGCCTTAGTCTTTCTCCTGGCCAAAGCCAGGCCGGGCCACCTTCAGGCTGCCATTACATTGTCTAAACATAGCTATAGAACAAAAATAAAATAATTCTTCAAAAAGCTAAGGCTGGCCTCTGCCACCTGGTGAGATCTCTGCCAGGCTGAGGTAGGGGTCAGGGTGTGGATGCCCCTCTTGCCCTCCCTCAGAGAATAATGGTAATAAAGCTACCATTTACTGAGCATGCGTTATGTGCCACACACCACCCTAAATGCAATTTATACATTCTCTCACTTGATCTTCGCAATAAAAGCAAATCTATGTGGTAGGTAGTACTATTTGCACTTCACAGATGAAGAAACTGGGACTCAGGGAGGTTCATTGACTTACCCAAGGCCACGTAGCTAATAAGTGGTAAAGCTGGGATTTGAATTCAAGTAGTCTCAACTTAGAGCCTGATATTGGGGCATTTCCCCCTGCCTCTGTGCCTAGCACCAGGCTGGTCCTAACCCCAAAATGAACAATGACACACCGATTTTCATAAGTCACATTTGTTCAGCCTTCTAGTTTACAATGACTATGGCTTCCACTACTTCAGCATCTTCTATGTGCCAAACCTGATTTAATCTGATCTGCACAAGAATCTTATGAGATCGGTGTAGATAGTCCTCCATTTCACTTGGAAAAACTGATACCCGGAAAGATTGTTTGCCGAAAGTCCAATGAGTGTCAGAGGCTAGTTTTGAACCGAGTTCTGACTCCATGGCCAGCGTCTGACTGTGCTTCACTTTCCACATATCTCATGTAACCCACACCTGCCAGGTCTGAGGTTGAGTGCCCAGCTCTCCAACTTTAGGGGAAATCCAGGAGCCTATGCAGGATGGGAACACTGAAGGCAAAGCCACTCCCCTTTACTGCCGCCTGCCTGGTCACAGTTAGCTAACTCCCACAGGTGTGAGGTATCTCTGTCTTAACCTAGTCATTCCTTCTCTTTAACCAATGTTAAGGGAATATCTACTATGCGTGGACCCCCGTGCCGGGCACCAGTGACACAGAGAACAAAGGGCTCCATCCCTGCATTCACCCTTAGTGCCCATCTCCACATAGGGCCCTGACATGCAGGCTCTTACTGAATACTCACAGCAACCCTGTGGGCCAGATCCTGTGATCATGCTCACTTCACCAGCAAGGAAGCTGAGGCCTGGCATGTGGCCTTCATCAGTCTACCAGGCCACAAAAGCAAGTAAATGGGGAAGCCAGGACAAGAACCCAGGGTAGCAACTGGGTCAGACAGACTCTGGAGATTTTGGTCATAGAACTTTGTGTTTGGTTGTGCAGCAAGGGCTATGGGCCATGTGAGCACTGAGGAGGGAGTAGTTCTGCCTGGGGTTTCAGGAGCAAAGCCTACAGAGGATGGGATTTTGGTATAAAAAGATCAGAAGCAAGGAACAGCAGGGGTTCCTTATGGGTGGTCAATAGACTCCTACAGGTTAGTGGATAAACCTCAGGGATTTCACAAATCACCTGAAATGAGACCAACAAATATGTACCTATGGGGAACTCTTACTTTTTCTGGGAAGAATAGCCATCATGTTCTTGGATTCTCAAAAGGGTCCCTGATCCCGCCAAAAAGATTAAAGACCACTGCCTTAAAGTGATGCATTTGGTCTGAGGGGTGACTGATGGGAGAAAGCTGTCCCATTGACAGATGCAGCATGAGGATCCAGCTCACAAGGGTTCAGCCTCCGCAAAGCTGCTCCATCAAGCTCAAACCCTTCCCAGTCTGTCTCCTGGACCTCCTCTTCCTACTGCTAGAAGTGGAGGGAACTGCCACAACGGGAGGGAGGAGAGGGGAGAGGCAACGCTCTTTTCAGACCAGGAAGTAACCTTTCTCTGCACTGTTTTTTTGTCTGCATCTGCAACCTGAACAGTTGTTCCTTTGGGCTCCCCTCAGCCTCCAACTCTGACTGATGCACTTCAAGCTGCATGCCTCATGCTCTGTGCTTTCAAATTGGAACCTCCAGGGATGTGACTCATTCAGAAAGGCTTGTGCCTGGAGCAGTCGGTGACCAAGTGACTGATTTGGATGATGCCCACAGCAAAGATGGAGAAATTAAGTCCTTGCCGGGTCAAACAGTCTGAGAAAATGGTGCAGCAGCAACAGTGGCCCCCACTGCAGAGCTGACCCCAAGGCAGGCCCTCACCAACAGCGTGGCAGAGTTATCCAAGTCCCGGGAGTACAGGGTCAGACTGCTTAGCTGGGAAAATCAAAGCATTTCCAGGATGATTCTGTTTGAACTATGCTCTGCTCACTGCCTATGCACACATTTACAAGGCCAGTCAGACCCAATGCCATCATCCAATTAGCACACACCAGCATCCAGCTCCCCAGGGCTAAAATGAAACAAGTAGGATGAGATCAAAATCTAGTCCCACTATTTTAGGGCAGATGTCCATGGGCACAGGAGGATGCAGAATACACCTGCTGCAGGCAGCTGACAGTGTCACTCCAGCCCAGCAACCCCAGCAAAAGCTGGAGCTTGATATTCCTCCATCAGGACATCATTACTGTGCCCCTTCTCTGGGCCTGGCACTGAGCCAGGCCCCGGAGAGTCAGAGATGAAAGACAATCTCTCTTCTGAACAAGCTCACAGTCTCGTGGGAGATGCAGTCTGGTAAAAAGGCAATCATAACACAATAATATAAGGGCTATGATAGAGTAAAGCATAGGAGACTGGGAGAGCACTGAGAAGGGGTACCTAACTCAGCTAGAGAAGTGTCAGGGAAGGCTCCCTGGAGGAAGTGACACATGTACTGATTCCTGAAGATGAGTCAGGAGTTAGCAGAGGGAGCCCCATATTAGTCAGACAAGCTGCTCAGTGTGATCAAAGCAGAAGCGGAAGAGATATGCGGACAAATGAGGAAACTAGAAATGTGGATGACTTCCTAAGCCACTGATAACGCACACTGTAGTGTGCTTCACCTGAAGAGTTTATTTCTGATTCAGTAGGTCTGAGCTGGGGTCTGAGAATTTGCATTTCTAGTAAGTTCCCAGGTAATGCTGATGCTGACATTCCAAGGTCTGCTCTTTGAGATCCTCTTCCCAAAAACATTTTGCGATGTTTAGATTTAACTGGAGGGGCAGGAGGAAAGCTATTACAAGGGGTTGATTGGGGGAAGGATACCAGATTTGTAATTTAAGATCACTCTGACAATAGATTCAAGGATGGATTGAATGTGGTAGGATTTGGGACAGAAAGACTCGTCAGGAGGCAGTTGCAATGATCCCAGCCAGCACAAAGGCAGCTCCAGCAGGAATGGAGACAGCTGTCTTACAGCAGGTCCTGGGGGATCTAGACACAGGCTGTGGGCGGCAAAGCAACAGAGCAACGGAGAACAGCAGCAAGGCTTCTGGCACAGAGACATCAGCAACACGTAGGAGCTACTTCCTAAGACAGAAAATATGGGAGGATTTTTATTTATTTATTTATTTATTTATTTATTTATTTAATTTTATTTTATTTTATTTTTGGCCAGGAGATAAGGTTTGGGCTTCATGAGTTCTTCTTAGAACATGTTAAGTTTGAGATGCCAGGGGCGCCTGGGTGGCTCAGTCGTTAAGCGTCTCCCTTTGGCTCAGGTCATGGGATTGAGCCCCACATCAGGCTCCCTGATCGGCGGGAAGCCTGCTTCTCCCTCTCCCACTCCCCCTGCTTGTGTTCCTGCTCTCACTGTCTCTCTCTCTGTCAAATATATAAATAAAATCTTAAAAAAAAAAAAAAGTCTGAGATGCCTGCAAGATATCAGCAAAACAGATACACACAGACTTAAAGATTGAGGAGAGCTATGACCTGAAAGATGTAGAGTTTCTTTCTAGTGTTGGGAGGAGAGTGAAAGACATGGAGGAGAATAAGATGATGACCCAAAAACAACGGGTAAATTGAGAGGAGAAAAGGACCTAGACCAGCATCTTTGAAACACCATCATTTAGGAAGCTGGTAAAAAAGTAATGGCAACAAAGGAGTTTATAAGGAATATGTCACTTGGATCCCCAAGGAAACAAACATGGAGACGGGGGAGAGCAGAAGTTTTGCTGGGAGCAACAGCTGTGAAAGGAAAAGGAAAGAAGCAGGATTGGGTAGGTAGGGGGTCAGACTGATGCAGACCCTACTCCCCGTGGGGAGTTCTGGAGCAAAGATTCACGCTGGAGAGCCCCACACTGGAGGGGAGTGTCTGGGCCCTTATACCACAACCTTGGTCAGTCATTGGCCAGGGGCCACCCAAGAAGAGTGAGACCTTGGCCCAAAGATGTAGGGAATCCTGAGATGTAGACAGTAAGTCCTTTCTCAAAGGCAATCTGAATGCTGCATCTTGATGACTGCCACAAGGAATAAATGGGAAAACACCATCAAGAGTTGTCACAAAAGCCAAAGAAGGAGCTATTAGGAGAGACTGGTAGACAATTTTCAAAGCCTCCCGGCAGGAAGATACATCACTTACCTTACCCCCACAGTAGTGAGATGAGTTTCGTCACCAAGGAGCAGGTACAAGGAAGGCAGAAAAGCCCTGAAAGGGAGGTGCCAGGAGTGGGAGGGGGCTGAGGGAGGTCCAGACAGTAGGGGCAGTTAATTCCTTCAGGGAACTCTGCTGAGGACAGAAGGAGAGAGGGAAGGTAGAACCTGAAGGGACACATGGGAGGCAGCAAACAGAAAGAGGAGGAAAGGTTTGGGACACTGAGGCAGCTGCTGATCCCACCTCAATGGCTCTCCCTCCCACCTGCATCCACCTGCACACCTTGGGCAAAGGGGCAGTTGGCTGGCTTGTGGCTGGTGAGCAGGGACAGGGGACAACACAGTGCCCTTGGGAGGGAAGCAGCAAAATCCCACCAGCAGAATGGCTCAGACCACTTTCTCTGCCATTGATCCAAGCTCAGCCCCCACCTTCACGCCCTGGAGGTCTCACTGAACTGCACAATTGTAAGTCATTGTCCTAATAGCTTTATTAAAAGAAAAAAAAAGGTATTAAAACCCAGCTTAATGAAGCCAGGACTCAGAAGGCAGCAGGCAGCACACTCGTCATATCACTTCCTTTGTCCTCTTGGGAGTCCACCAGAAAATGCTTCAGTCTTCAAGACTGGGGCGATTAACCTCAGACAGAAGTAACATGAGCCATAAACATGTTGTGGACTTGTTTTCTTCCTTAAAGTCTTTATAATAGGAACAGGCGTCTCACGGTAACATGTCATCATGGGGCAAATAAAGTCTGGTTGGAGTGAATGCCTGAAGCTTGCCTCCTCTCAAATCTCTACCTTGATCAATAAAAGATCACAACAAGGCAGCTTAGAGCTTAATTATTTACTATTTCTGTGCTCTCGTATAAGAGAATTTTTTTCTAAGGAAATCAAACTGCCTGCTCAGTGCCATATGGAGTCAATATCCTGTGCTCTACGATGTGTTAATGAATTAATTAATCAACTAATGGCAGTGAAGGTCTTCAGAGACCGTGGATGCTTAGCTCCCAAAGGGAACACTTTTCACTCATATTGGCAATAATTTAAAATCATTCTTTATTTCCTAAAAATCCGGGATAATTTCTTAGCCAAGAACTCATTGGATTGTGTATATTTTCAGTGTCGGTTATTTTGATAATGTTTGTCTATTTTGTTTTTCATGTCATTTCCACTTTACAAAGCCAACTCCCCTTTATTTGTGAAGATGGGAGAATAAGAGTCCATGGAGAATGAGTGTCCATGAGTGTTGAGGCAACTTTCTTTCTCCTTGGGTAGGGGCACTGAAGAACAGTGAAATTAGGGGAAATCCAGGAATGAAAGGCAAAAGAGCAGAGGTCCAAAATATTCCACAAACTAAATTATGAATCCTTAATGTAATATTAATAGTAACCACAGGCAAGAAGGGTAGTTTAAGGTCTTCCCGGTAGCAGTAAAGAATGCATGAGACGATAATTACAGGATAGCAGAATAAATTAGGACTTGCTCTTAAAGAAAAGGGGTGGGCTGGAACTTGCTATCAAAGGAAACTATGAAACTTGACTGGAAGATTTTTTTAAATAAGAAATAAATAAGTTGTTAGTATATTGGGTGAAACGCAAGCCAACAGGAGGCATTGAGACAGCTTGGCTGATTTTACAAGATTCCCAACACTTTCAGAAGCATTCAGGAAAGAAGAGATTAACCTGGAGGGAGGAGGTATGGCAGGTCTAGAAACAGGAGATGAGGTGTAAGGAAGGTTATGATGGTCCTCCTCAGGTGAGATACCAGCTGCAGGAGAGGGGTGGGCAAAAAATCTCACTGTTTTAAAGGCACATTTTACTGGATGCTTACAAAGTTAAGTCCTGGTCCAAGCCGGGATTTAAATAGTCCCCAAACCCTTTTATCAAACCTGTGTCGGTAGTTGGGCTCTAAACAGGTGGTAAAAGCAACAGAAATGTAATGAGGAGTGTTTGCATTATCTCCAGCTCAGCTACCTGATGGGGGTGGGGGAGACAGTGGATGGGCACGGCCAGAGATGGAGACAGGCTGCCTTGCAAATGACAGTAAGAGCCCTCCATTCTGGGCCAACCTCTCATACTGATTTCATTCTCTCTGTCTCTCTGTCTCTCTCTCTCTCTTTGTCTCTCTCTCTGTCCCTCTGTTATTGAGGAGAAAAATAGGGAAATTGAAGGGCAAAGGGGGATTTTAGCTGTCAGATCTGAACTATGTGCTCTTAGCATTGCAATTGGAATTTGGAACACATTTTTTCATAGAAAAAATGTTTCATAGAAACATTGCTGCTGATGGTGATTGAGACCCATCAGGAGGGCAGGGAGAGTGTGAAAACAACCAGTGCTGGGGCCAGAGAGACCACAGGGTCCTGGTTTTACCATGTATGTGCTGTGTGCCCTTGGGCAAGTTACTTAAGCTGTCTGAGCTTTGGTTTCCTTTGACACAGAGCTGTGAGAATTAAATCACCAAGATAATATATAAAGAAGGAGTAAAGAGTCAGCCACATAAGAGAGGCTCAGTAAGCGTTAACTATGTCAGTATGGTTAGTAAACGACAAGGCTGCAGCACATTGTGGAATATGTGGGCTTTTGTGTCCAGATTTGGAACTTAACCATCATTGTTTCTACAAGAAAAAGCATTCTGAATTCAAGCAACCCACTTAAAAAAAAAGTTATACTCCCAAATTAATTTACAAATTGAGCACTGTCTGTTCTTGTTTTTTAGCATCGTGTGCACATCTAAAATCACTTGATACATTTAAGAACATAAAATGTATTATGTATAACTTGGTTGCTCATAAAATTATCATGTTTGATATATTTAGAGATGTGAAGACTAGGGAAGAAAAGAAATTCATAAATATGTGGGGGATTTATTTCCCGTTTTTCCAGTTTGGGGGAAAAAAAGGCAAAGAGCTCTAGGAGATAAAAATTCCTGAGGTCTTCCCCTCCTTACAGGGATCTGACACCCCTCTCCCAGGCAAGCAGAATCCTGCAGCATGAGACAAGATGCCACCAGTCAGAGGACCAGATGGGTAGACAAGAGAAAATGGGCTACCTTGATCTGCTCCACCCAAGAGCACTCTGCAGTTCCATTAATGTCTTGTTCCACTCTAAAGGAAGAGTGGCTCTGGCATTTATCAGGGGACCCCTTTAAAGGTATTCCTTTGTGATCCATCGAGGAGTTTTGGAGAACCCCAGTCACATGCATGTCCTCAGAGGGGCAGCGGTTGTGGGATCTATGTGGATGTCTGAGCTTGCAAGTGTCAATTATTTATTAAGAAATAAGTCTTAATAAAAGAGGGTGAGGTGAGGAAATAGGGAAAAGGGTGACAAAGATCGTGACTCTGTGCAAGTTCCATGAATTGGAAGACACTTTTGAATAAATGAGAGCAAATCACATTAAGAGCACTTTGGAACAGGAGCATATTCAGCTTCATTCAGTGGCCCAATCATGTTATCAGCAGCTCAGTTTCTTTCTATCTTTTGGCTCTGCCATCCTCAGCACATCGCCCTTTGTCTTCAGGCTTGAATTCTCATGGTGGCAAGACGACTGCTGCAGCTCCAAGCATCATGTCCTCACACAACAATGCCCAAAGCCCTAGGGAGAACATCCTTTTCTTGTGCCTCTTTTAAAGAGTAAGGGAACATTCCCAGAAGCAATCCCCAGCCCCCACACCACACATTTCACATCTATCTCATTGGCCAGAATTCTATCACATGCTTATTCCTAAAACAATAACTGGAAAGCAAAATATAATTCATATGCTTTATGAATTATATCTCATAATTCTAATCTCTCATTAGAGAGATTAGATTGGAGATTGACCTCCTTAGGGTGAGGGAGGCCCAGTGCCTGACAGCTGGAAACCCAAACAAAATCAGTTCTGTTAGTAGGCAAGGGATGCATGTAGCAAGCAATCCAACATGTCAAGAAAGCTAGGGAAAGATGGTACCCCCCTTGGAGGATGGTTCCTTCTGTACAGTCACTGCAAAGAAACAACACTTTCTGAAACGTTTACCCGGGGCAGGAGACAAGAGTGGGAACTGAATCCTCACAAGCCTATCCTTTGGATGCTGTCCCAGGTACTATACAATCTGAGGGGCTCCTTGAGCTAGAAAGACCCAGTCCCTGGGTTGTTCCAGAATCCCTCACTTCAAGCCAAGAAGTTTGAGAGCTTTTATGAACCAGTGAACAGTATTTTTCCCTCCATATTCAAAAATAAAAATTCATTAGTTTCAGAAGCATTTCTGACTAAGGGATGAACTCATTCTTCTCCACTTCTTTCAGACCATTAAATCCTTTGAGATGAGGCACTGGATGATAACTACTCTCACTGGACAGTTTCTGATGTCATTGGCAGGGGCAGTACTGGACTTGCAGGCACTCTCTTCATTATTCTGATAAGCATTGTGTTTAAGACTAATTCATTAGGATGATATTTCATATTACATTAGGGAATGCACTATATGATCCAAATGTGAAGGCAATGACAATTTCTCCTCTTCTTTCTTACCAGCTGCGGCAGAATGAAAGGGCGCCATCACCCTGTAAAAGGCAACGACCTCATTCACTTTAATAACCTCTGCCCTTTTGCCCATGATATGTTCATTCTAAACCAAGGGAGAAGAATTTATGGGCACATTTAGGTTCTAGTCCACCATCACCTTTAGCAATCCTAATTAATCTCTGAGATAATCATTCCCATTTCTTACAAATGGGCCAAGTTAATTGGCATGAAGTTCTCTTAAAAATTCTCTCTTCCTTCAGATGTTCTACAAGTTTCTGAAAAGAGCCCCTTAGCATGAAAATTAAGATCTGAAGTTTCAGCAGGTGGAGATTTGCAAAAGACTCTAAAAGGTGACATATACCTAGATTTATTTTCTTTGCAGTTTTAAGTTAGTGAAACTTTATTTTAGAATAGTGAGGATTGTTCATAGTGGGGAGGGGCTCCAAGGAGCTAGCCATCAGCACCCCTGCCAGTCAGAGAGATGCAGTAGAGTTGCTGCTGACATGGTATAATGTCAAGGGCATCAGAAAAATCCTTCCAAATATCACTGCTGCTCTAAAATGCTGTACATGTCTGCCACATGGAAGAGTCATTCCTTCCCAAGATGCAGGTGTGGTTCAAAGAATGTTCTCTAAGAGAGATAATACTCCAACAATGTAAATCAACACTAGGGTGTAACTAACCATTAATGGGTTCTTCCATGCAAACAGGTTTTCATTAGGGAAAGAGGCCCATAAGAATTATAAAAGGACACAAAAACAAGAGGTGGAAGGAGATAACAAGTTTTCCTAAAGCCCCTCATGGCAGCCGGGCCTGTACTCATGGGACCCCTAGCAAGATTGAGGACAAGTCAACAAAACTACTCTATTAAAAAAGGCAGGAAGTAGTCAGGGCTGAATCCTGTTTCATATTAAGGAAAAAAAAACTTTCTGTGGTACCCCTAGGGATAGAGTGATCTCTCATAGACCCTACTGGCATGGTCATGTTCTTCTGTCCTCCTCCATTTTGTCAATCTGCTCACCCAGGCCTTTTCTGACCTATCACATGCCCACTGTCCTTTTTACACTCTTTGGTACTCTTATGGTAAGATGCTGGTAGAAAACACGAGACTCTTGGGTCGGAGATGAAGGACTACTTATTACTCACAGTAATAGTAACCAGAGTATCAGCATTTTGCACCATTCCCTAAATCCCAACTCCTACCAGGTGATGCGAAGAGGACCAGAGGACACCAGCACATGCAATGAGATATGTTACAGAAGAAGTCTAAACTTAAATAATCTGAATCTTTGATCCTTCACAACATACCTTCCCTTTGCTCATGAGGGAGATACTATCTCTACCTCCTTTGCTTGGCAAGAGACACTATCTCTATCTTCCAAGGCTGATTGCTGTACAAACCCACATAGAATTGTCTCCCAATGGAGTGCAGATTGTGAAGGATTTATTTCACCCAGCCTCGATGGGATGTCAATTAGTGATTTCTGCAACTGACACTGAAGAATGCACTTGCAGTTAATGCTACATATTGCATATTACATGATCAGTTACCAAAAAAAAAGACATAAAGCCATAAGATTTAATAAGAGAGATCAGGGGTAATTATAAAATAAATATGCAAACATAGCTTTCCAATATACCAGTAAGAACTAGTGAACTAGTTAGAAAATATATTGAAAAAAAGATGACATTCAAAATAGCATTGAAAAATATGAAATATCCAGAGACAAAGTTAACAAGAAATATGCAGGACTAAATAAAAAGGATCATAAATGTTCACAAAAAGACATAAAAATTAGAATCAGTTGAGAAACATCCTATGTTTCTGGATAGGAGAATTTGCTATAATCAAGATGTCAATTCTCCCCTAAATTCGTCTATCCAGTTAATATAATTCTAGAGATTTGGGTGTTAGTTTGCAGAAGGGAGGGGTGATTATCCAGGGGAAACATTTGCTTTTATTGGTTGAGCCCTAGATTGGTGTGTTGTTCTGGTCATCATTAGTTGGCCTTGCTATCTAGTTTGTCAAGTTTACAGAGAAATTTCTTGATATGCAACCCTCTGTGACTTAGGGAGGGCATTAATACAACAGATCCCCTCAAATTCTGATTACTCCCTTGCTAAGCGCAAGTTCCATAGCCTCTGAATCCTTTGCCAAAAGGGTAATGCCAAAGTCTGAAGATGAAGCCCTCATTTTTAATGTTTGCCCTATTGGACTCTTCCACTGTACCCAAAGCGCAGTTGAGATCTCTGCAGCAGACCATATGTAAAATGAGTAAGGTAGCAATAGAAATGGAATTAATTATAGTTCCAGCACCAAAGAATCTCTACAAGAGGTTCAGTGAGAACCTTTTAGTAACTTTTCAGTGCCCTGTATTATGATCTCATGGTGTTAACTCAAGTACGTTAGTAAAGCTGTTTTAATGCCCAGCACACACTCATTCCTCAGCAGCTCTGGAGTTTTGCTGACCCGCAAATGATCAGGAAAAACAATTGAGTCTCCTGGCTCTCCTACCCATTGGATGTTGTCTATTCTCCAGATTCCTCTAATGCTAACCCAACAGCTATTCCCACAATTAATTCCATGCCCATCTGCATCTCCTTTGCCTAACAGCTAATGCAGATCCAGCACCTGAGATAAGGAAGAAAAGCCGTGCGAGGTGGTCACATCACTGGAAATTGACTCTTTCCCTACCCTCTCCACTTACCACAAGGCAGGAGAGATCCTCCTCATCTTTTATAATTGTCAGGAAAGCATTTTCCTGCTCCGTGGTTTCCATGGGCATTACCTCAACTCACATAAAAGTGCAAACTAATCAAGTTGTAGGAGCTTCCAAAAAAAAAAAAAAAAAATCCACTTACGTGGTATGCTTCCAATTCTGATCACATTTATACAGGACAGCTACATAATTTGTGGAGCTTAATGCAAAATGAAAACACAGGCCCCCTTGTTGGAAAAGTCTGAGGATTTCAAGATAGTAAAAGCAGAGTATTAAATCAAGGGTGAAGTCCTTCTGAGTATGGGGCTTGTGCAATGGCATTGGTTGCAGATCTGTGTAGCCAGTCCTGCATTTATGTTTTAGTATTGCCCAGGGTTTGCTGCTTCAAGTTGACTCCTCTTTTCCATAGGTTTTACAAGGTTAAGGCTCAGCTTGCATCCACAGCAAGGTGCAAACAAGAGGAACACTAACTCTCCCAATATCTCAGGATGAGTTCAGACCTGGGGTGGGTGATGTTGGGTGGAGGGCAAGAGTCTGTGTCCAATTCAATTGTTGAAACAGCAGGTACGCAATAGCAGGTGGCTGCAGTTATAGCCCTATTGACTCAGCCCTGTTCCAGATTTGCAACTTTGGGGACTTGTCACACTACCAGAGAGGTAGGACTTAAAAAAGACAATCAGACCATCCTATGGGGGCTTCACTGGATGACCATGGGGCAGGAGGGCCATATATGGGATTCCCGCTTCAGAGAAGAGTATCCCAGACTGACAGCTGACAGATCCCATACAGCCTACAGACACATTTTGTTTGGCTTACCATATTTTAAAAACTGTAAAATTTCATCTTAGATCTGGATTCATGTCTTTCATAAATAATCAGAAGAGCTAGAATTTCTGAGCCCACATCTTTTCATGGCAACAACCAGCTAGAGTTGAGACGCCACTGCCCTTAGATGTGATATATGCTCTCCAGGTTGACACAGTCCCCAGCTTCCTTATTATCCTATACCATCCTGATTAACATATGCATGATACCTACCTGGCCCTGACCTTGAGGATATGACCCTTGGTTTTTCATGGGCTCTTCCAACTCTGAGACTCCACTAAGAGTCCAGCCTTTACCGTGGACCAACATGGGACAGAGTACAATTGTAAATTCTATAACTTATAGCCAATTAACCGACTTACTGAACACAACATGAAATTAAGTGTAAAGTACTATTCAAGATGGTGATGATGATGGCAGTGGTTGCCACTGTTAAGTACTTATCAGACATAGTATAGAGACTGTATTGTATATTATCTTGTTTAATCCCTATAAAAGGAGTGGAGCATTGACACAGATACCATCTGACTTAGGTATCTCCTATTTTTACCCACCTTCAGCCACCAGGTAAGATACTTCCTACCCCCACTACACCAGGGTTCATCAAACACTGCTATGCCAACAAGACAATATATAATGTGTTGCCTTAGGAGCCAGGCCACTCAGCTTCTGCTATTCTCTTATCTGTCTGGGTTGCTGAGTCCCAGCAAGACAGAATCCTGAGTCTGCTCACTGGGTCACCTAGTGACCTCTTTATGATGGAATCTCAGAGCACCACATCCACTGAATAGGGACCTACTCCTCCAACCCAACATCACAGGGAATTGTCCACCATGGAGAAGGGGCACTTCCAAAGCTAGGTGAAGGTGGGAAGGATCTCTACAAGGAGCACCCAGAAGCCAAATCTACTGGCATCCTCACCAACCAACTTCCCAGCCTTCAGACCAGTGAGAACTTACCCCTCTCCTCCTACTGTGCTGTATTCCTCTTCATCTGCCCCAGGGCCTGACCAGTTGTTGCCCAAAAGATATACTATCATGCTGCCTCCTGAGATATTGCTGTGTCCTGTCAGGTGACCCATGTGAGTCCCTTCCCTCAAAGCCTCAAGACACTCTAGGCCCAAAGGGGCCTCCCATTCATCTAGCCTGGGAGTAGGAAAGCTTGTTCCATCTCTGTTTTGGGGCACTAACCTGAGTAAGTTTGAGATCCTCACAATAAGGCTGTGTTTAAAAATCCTTCTGTAAGATTCTTGCTCAAACACATCCTTTGAAACATCTGTTCTTTGAAGTTTTAGGACTAGATGGACATGCTGGGTTCCTGGACAAAACAAGATTATGGTCTCCATAAACTATCAAGGCCACATAGTGAGAAAGACTCTGTCTTTTTCAGGGCCTCCCATGTATGACTGCACCAAAGGAGGGAACCAAAGCCCATAATCCGCTCAACATCTGAGCAGGATCAGGGTCTTTATCAGTTTCAGTGGAGGTGATCAAAGGAGACTAAATCGTAGGAGCTGAACTCACCGGAGAGTGATTGATAGACCAATATTCCATATTAGCTGTCTGGGGGAGGGTCCTCACTGAGAGAACCCATACTGGTCATCAGCACTCAGGAGGCCAAACTGCAAGTTCTCTGCTGGGTGAGCTGAGAAGATGAACCAGGGCAGCTGGATGTTCTTTCAGAGAATCCCTCTCCAGCTCTGGTTGCTTGATGAATTGCCCTACGCCACTGGAGGGATATTCCTCAGTCTGAGGAACCAGTACCAGTCATCCGAAGTCACATCACGCTCTTTTCAGGCAACATTAGAGGAAATCTTTCAAAGTCTTAGTCTCCTGTGTTCCTTTCTCAATATTCCTTATCAGTTACCTTATCTTTCAAAAGCCACTGCCATTATGTGATCTCATGTTACAATTTCCCAGATTACTACTTGTTCTACATTAGCTACATTTGTGACAGCTGCTTCCCAGAGCATGAGCAGGGAAGGCCATCTCCCAATCACAGTGACTTATGACTTATTGCCCCAAGCCATTGTGTTTTCATTCTTGTAGCTTCAGTTTCCCAGAATGGCATTTCTTAACTTTGTTTTCCAAAGGAGGGAGATAGAAGATAATGGAAAAAGACCAGGAACCAGAATCAGAAGACCTAAGACAATTTCCTTGAAAATGATCCTGTATCCACTGTTGTAAATGGAGATAGAAAGGCCTTGCATGCCTATCTTATTATCAAATGAAAAAGCTCTTTGTAAAACAAAGGTGTTAGGTAAATGTCGGGATTATGGCTTTTGGGTGGGGGGTTCAGTGGATTCCAACTCAAGCACACTGACTCTGGGGCCCCTGCTCATACCACTCTCTTTTATTTCTTCTCTTAAGCCTAACCAGCAGCAAAGCCACCCCACACCATACTCTGGTAGCCAAAAGGGCCACAGGTAGGCAGGGATTGGGGTGGGATGGGTTGGGGGAGTAGGGGATAGAAATTAAAAGAGCAAGCCTAGGTCTAGCAAGCTCCCCAGTCATGATCTGTCTGGAGAAGCAGATCCCTACACCCCAAGACACAAACAGAAAATAACAGAAAACCATTGGATGCTGGCATCTCTCAAATCTGGGCCCCACTAACTTACTCGCTTTGAGACCTTGGAAAAGTCACTTAACTTCTCTCAACCTTGTCATACAACAGAGCTAAAATACCTAACATGCCCTTTCTCCTGAGGATTAGATAAATTTTATAAAGCCCTGATCCACAGCAGATGTTCAACAGACATGGGCTTCCTTCCTTACAAGGTAGCACTTAAGGCAGCCCTCCCTGATTGAGTTAGGATTATAGTCTATCCCAGGATCACAAAGCCAAGCACTCTAGTTCCCACAGGCTTCTTCAGCAGGCTCCAGTATCTATTATTTATAGTGACTACGGACACTCTAAAATGGCATGCAAGGTGTTGTGGGGGTATGGGTGTGTTCATTTTTCTGAACAGAACATCCACAGCCTTTAAAATTGTCCTCAGACCATTAAAATGCCCAGTCTCTGCTACAGAGAATGTACCTTCCAGAAAGCAAAGATACCTCCAGCCAGGGAAAGGGTGGACAGTCTTGAGGCTGTGTCACAGATCATCCCACCCAGCAAGTTCTGTTTGATATCTTATCTCTATGATTTGCAAATTTCCTTAGACATATATAGCCATGATGAGAGTTCAGGGTTGTTTGGGGGTTGGTTTGATTTGATTCAGTTGTTGCTATTGTGTTCCAGACTCATGCAGTGATGGATGGACCATGAGAGCAGTCATACTTGTGTGCGGCCCCCCCACCCCCCCCCACACACAAAGTCCCTCTGAGAACACTATGTGCTCTCAATTAGAACAATGTGAGTTGGAAAAATGGGAAACTGAGGTTTGGGATTGCAAACTTGTCTCTGAAAACTTCTAATACTAAGTACCATTTATTATTTATTTATTTATTTTTTAAAGATTTTATTTATTTGACAGAGCGAGACACAGCGAGAGAGGGAACACAAGCAGGGGGAGTGGGAGAGGGAGAAGCAGGCTTCCCGTCGAGCAGGGAGCCTGATGCGGGGCTCGATCCCAGGACCTGGGACCATGACCAGCCACCCAGGTGCCCCACTAAGTACCATTTATCTAGTAAATGCCAGGTGCTCTTTCCATAATATCTCTAATTTTCACAACAAACCCATAAGATAGGTGTGATTCTCTCATCATCAAGGCAACTGAGACTCAGGGGGTTAATAACTTGCCAGAGAAGATTTGAATTCCAGTTACTTCCAACAGAGGTTGAGGGAAGTTTCATTAAAAAGTGTAGAGTAAGGGGCACCTGGGTGGCTCAGTTGGCTGAGCGACTGCCTTCGGCTCAGGTCATGATCCTGGAGTCCCTGGATCGAGTCCCACATCGGGCTCCCTGCTCAGCGGGGAGTCTGCTTCTCCCTCTGACCCTCCTCCCTCTCATGCTCTCTGTCATTCTTTCTCTCTCTCAATAAATATATAAAATCTTTAAAAAAAAGTGTAGAGTAAGACATTTAAGGGTAAAATGGAAAACAAAAAAGCATATGAATGGGAAAAAATAGGAGGTGGACATTTTATAGAGCCTTAAGTCAAGAAAGAAAAAGCCTTTCTTCCAATGACTACTGCTATGTAATAAACCAAATCAAATTTAGTGGAATAAAACAGTGACCATTTTATTACGCTCACAGTATTTGTGAGTCAGAAATTTGGAAAGAGCACCGCAGAGACGGTTTGTCTCTGCTCCAGCACGTCGGGGGCTTTGGCTGGGAAGACTTGAAGGTTGGAGGTGACTCAATGGCTGGGGTCTGGAACCATCCTCAGGCATTTTCAGTCATGTCGGGTGTTGATGCTGGCTGCTACCTGGGAGCCCAGCTGAAGCTGTGAACCAAAGCACCTCTACAGGTCCTTCATGTGACCTGGGTTTCCTTATGAAGTGGCAGCCTCAAGGGGGTCCAACAGTTTAACATGGCAGCTCAGAGCCTCAAAAGCAGGTGTCCAAGCAGGCAAGGCAGGAACAGCAATGTCTTTTTTGGTTTAGCCTCAGAAATCACACAATGTCATTTCTGTTCCATTCTGTGAGAACTGAGTCACAGCCATTTAAAGTAAAACCTCACAGCCTTCTATCCATTTTCGAGGGTATAAGATAGATATAAGAACTAGAACAGAAAAGTGACCTGGATGGGATTTTGAGTGCTTCAAGTTTACTGAGGCCCTGGGTAGTGGTTGAAGAGGGGGCAGGAGACCAACAAACATATATAATTTAAACTTTTTTAAACAGTGTTGATTTGAAAATCAGAGCACAATAAATTCTCTATAGATGGGGCTCACTTATTCCAGATCAGGGCTCTCAGACCAAGGTTGAGTTACAATTTCCTCATGTGCTGTCTGTACAGAAAGGCTTCCTCAGCAATTTAATCATGTAAACAAGATGCAGGGTCAGGGAGGGTTTGTCTATAACCTACTTAGGAAAAACTGTTCTTAAGAACTTTAGCACTTTAATCACTTTAATTGTTTGCATGCCAATTAATTGGCACTGCTAATTATAAATGAGTTATCTGTTCATTAAAGAAGGCTTAGACGAATGTCAGCTTAAAAGCATTTAGCAGTGTGGATTGCTGTGTTATCTGCAAGCAAAAACCACATTCCTTTAAAAATGTCTATATTGTAAGCAAAAAAATCTATAATTTTTTCCACAAATTCTGATTCATTCCACTGGGGTGATATAATAAGATTGCAATAAATAAGACTTGAAGTACAAGTGGTGAGAAGAATGGAAGACATTTCAGTAGACTGAGGCAAAAACAAAACCACAGAGAAAATGTTTTGAGCTGTGTTTGTAATGAGGGTAAAATTTGAAGAACAAAGAGAGTGAGAATAAAAAATAGTAGAAAAGACAAAAGAAGGCAAGTGGTGATGGGCAGTCCTAACAGTGGGATCCTGGGTCCCTGTATTGTTAGTCTTTGAAAGAAGCAGCCTTGTTCTGATTCCCTATTGCTGGGTAACATATTACCACAAAACTGAGTGACCTGAAACAGCCTTCTTGTTCCGTTGTTATTTGGTATAATACATGAGGAATGCAAGAAGAGCTCACGTGGGCGGTTCCCTTCTGATCCACATATTGTCAGCTAATTCAGCTTGGGCCGCTGGAACAGGATGATCCACTTGCAAGATAGTTTCTTCACTCACGTGTGACATCTCTGTGTCCCTTGACCTCTCTCTCCACATGGAGTTTTATCCTCCAGGTTCTCCACAACATAGTGATCTCTGGATGGTCAAGCTTCTTGCATGGTGGCTCAGGGCTCCAAAAGACCAAGGCAGAAGCTACCAGTCCCCTTAGACTGTAGATCTAGAACTGCCCAATGTCTCTTACACCCATACTCCAGTGGTCACAAGCCAGCCCAGATTCAAGGGCAAGAAAATGGACTTCATCTCTTGATGAAAGGAGTATCAAAGAATTTGCAGCCATTTGCAATCCACTGCAGGTCCACCATGAATCTGGATGAAGTCATATGATATTTAAAGTAGATGAAAATGGGGCACCTGGGTGGCTCTGACTTCGGCTCAGGTCATGATCCCAGGGTCCTGGGATCGAGCTCTGCATTGGGTTCCTTGCTCAGCGGGGAGGCTGCTTCTCCATCTCTCTCTGCCTGCCACTCCCTCTGCTTGTGCTCTCTCTCTCTGTCAAATAAATAAAATCTTCAAAAACAAAAAGTTCTAAACTCCTTTTTTACTTAAAAAATAAAGTTAGAGTGGTATAAGTGTGGCACTTATACGCAAACAGTAAGAAGGCAAGCAGGGATGTAAACTAAGTCTTTGGAAGGAAGTCTTAGGTCTTCTCCATCTTAAAGGTTTGCTTCAAATATGACTTCAATACAAACAATCGCCTTTATATAAACCAGAGTTAGTCTCTCACCCTGACTAAATATCTCAGTGTGCTGTGTTGAGAGTGAAGGTGTAATCTGCTGCTTACCCTGTCTTGAGTTTTTAGTTTCAGTTTTATGTTTCAACCTCTAGAAGTTCTATTCTTTATGAAACTGGCTGATAATTACATAGGTTCTATTTCTTTATCATATTTTTTATTTTCTTTTGTGTCTTTAATCAATTTAAACAAACTAATTTAGAGAATATGTCAGTAATTCCATCATCTGAAGCCTTAGGGACTTAATTCTTTTGTCCCTTGTGGTAGGTTGTCCATCTGTGGTAGATTGGCTCCTTGCATATGTTGTAATTTTGAGTCATGATCTTCGGTTTGGCAGGGCGTTAGCTGCAGAAATCTTGTGCAATCTGAATTTAAGCAATGTCCTTCCAGAGTGTTGCCCCATAGGTGCTACTAGTCTGGAACCAATTTCATGTGAATTTCTTTGTTTGGATTTTCTGGATCATGCAAGTAAGGACAATAGGATGATCCTTATGAATTCTCATGAGACATTTTTCCCTGATAAGTAAAGCCAGCTGGGTATCCTCAGAGGGTTCTTAATTTTGTTTTGTTTTATTTTTTGCCAGTAGGTTTTCAGCCACCATTTTACTGAGAGTGCAGCCCTTTGAGGGCTTTATTTGGGAGAGGGAGTTTCAGTTCAAACATCCTGCTGCAAGAATGCCCAGGGCTTTAATTCCTTGTGGTCTTTAATCTGAAGCCACTGCTTTTGAGACTGGCAACACATTCCAGGGCAGCTGAACTGAATGCCTGCTTGCCACTCTAATTTTCAAGTTCCTTTTCATGTTTTGGTCCCCAAGTCTTTCCTTTCCTAACCTCCTGAAAGTTCTGCTATGCATTTAAAAGGGTGTTCATTCCATTTTATTCAATATTCTAGTTTTGTTGTTGTTGTCAGAAGAAGCTTTTCAGGGTAATCAGTTCACCAACTTGCCATAAATGGAAATCCCCACATATATTCCCTCTAACTTCTGAAAAGAATAGCTTATAATTTGCACTATTGTTCGCATTATTGGATAAGCAGCATTACTTATTAATATTAGTTTAGAAAGTGAGTAAATTCACTTTTTTGTTTACAAAGAGTTTCCCTTTTCAAAGAACCTACCAAAAAAAGAAGAAAAAAGTTTTAGGCTTGAAACCAAACAGTTCTTTTCCAAACTATTAAATACTGACACAAAATTTTTCGAAAGGGAAATTGTGAACTTTCCTTCTGCCCTTAGTTTTTAAGAATCAAATAAGGCATCTTTTGGACCAATGTGGTGAAGTCACTCTCAGACTTATAGCAACTTAGGAAATTATCTTTGGGCATACATTCCATTCTGGTTAAAGCTTATAAAACCAGGGTGGGTATTTTTTGTATATTTTGTTAATAACCCACAATTAATAGCTCTGAGCAAATTTAACTTTATATTCCTGACGTAAAATATAAACCTGGGTAGACTTAATTTGCCTTCCATTTCATAATTCATTTAGTGAAACATCAGAGGTATGAATGAAATTTAAAAGGGAAAATTGATGTGGGCTAAAATGAAGTTTTTGCAATAAAAAAAAAACTATGGATTTCAGTTATCCAATTATTTCTAACCCAAATCAGGTTGGTCCACTGGAAGAAAAGAAAAATTTTCCAGTTAGTCCAAGCCTTCTTTGAATTATTGATAGCCCCCACATCATACTCTCACCCTACTGTGCCTCACTATGGCTATATCTTCCCTTTCTATACTATCATATCTTCAACTCCAAATTCTGTAGGATTCCATGCCTCTTTTTCCTTCTGATATATATATATATAAACCATCCCCAGCACTAAATTAACAGCAAAGATAAATTGCTACAGGGGTTGTGAAGTTTCACCCTACAGAACTCACACAAAAGTATGGTACAATGAATTACCTATCACTGTCTGTGGCCTATCCCTCCAACCAAACCCTCAGCTCTGTGAAAGAAAGGATCCAAGTTCTCATGCTTCTCACAGGTACCTGTGGCTGGCTCAGGACTTGGTACAAGTTCCAGTTTGGGTAACCACTTGATGATAATGATCACCTTGGTCATCATCATTATCATGAAAACTCCTGCCATCTGTTGAGCACATGCTTTACAGATTGAGTTTTAAGTCACAAAATAATCCTGAATAGTATTATTGTTGTTGTTGTTTGTTGTTGTTATCATCCCTCTTAATCATGAGAAAGCTGTATTTCAGAGAGAACAAGTAATTCAATCAAGGTCACACAGAGCAGAGTGGTCTATATAGCATCCTTGCAAACTACTCTGGCCAGATAAATTTTGTAAAGCATTCCCATGGAGTAGACAAATGGGGAAAATGTGTGCGTCCTCCAGGTGGGTGCAGCCCATTGGACATGAAGCTTGGCCAGGGAACACTGGTGGGATGTCAGCCTCCTCTTGTCCCCTCAGTGGGGAGCTTTTGTGGAGCACACCACCTGCACAATCCTATGTTCAAACCCAGAAATCTCTGACTTCAAATCCCATGGTATGGTCTTTCCAGCCTCTCCTCTGGGATTGGTCAGTGATGATGATTCATGTTTGTCCCCAAAATAGCCGGGATTTTGCTTGTTTCCTCTCAGTTACCTCCTAACAAGTTAATGTTTCTTTGTGGATAGCTTGAATCGCCTGATCTTTGGATTATGGTGCTCCATTCTACTCACTCATCAATGTCCACTGCTAAGGAGGATTCCCAGAGCCCTCTTTCCTTGACCTCTGAGCCATTCTGGTGAGTGGGACAATCACCATCTTATAACTAAACAAACCACGCCTCCCTCCCGTCTAGTACAAACAGTGGCAACATGGCTGCATACCTTCAGCCCTAAACAAGCTCTTGCTAACGGAACCCCTGACAAATCACAAAGCATAAGCAGCAATAGCAGGCACCGGGGTAATAATTTATTTTTAATGTCATGCTGTCTTTAACGGTGCAATTTCCTCTAGGGTGTTTGCTTTGAGATTGCAAGATAATTACATCTCAGAAACCAGGCTAATTACAGTTAACAGCCTGAAAACCAAAGGAACCCTTCCCTCCACCCCCACCTTTTTTTTTTCCACTAGAATACTATACAAATTCCAGTTAAAACGCACAGCATCATTTAGGAAACCAATTTGACTACAGCTTAGAGGTTCATTCTCCCCTCCTAGCTGCACATGTACAACTCAAATTGATGTGTATCAGAGGGACCTGAGAAACACAGCCTCAGTGATTAGAATAAATAACAGCACTATAGAAAGGAAACAATGACAGCAATTTTCCAATAGAGATGAAAGTCTAAATGTTTCTGGTGGAAAACCAGGGTGGGAGTGTGGATTCATGCTGCAAAGATGAGATTACCTATGGCTTATAGATACCCTTTAGGGTCTCCTGGAGTAAACAATCAACCAATTTGGGCCATTTGTAGAATTAAGGAGCTAGAAGGGATGTGAGAAATCCATCTGGCCAATTTTCATTATTCCATCAAAAATGCAAGGCATCATGTGCTGGTCATAAAGGTCTTTAAGAATGACAATTCCGTGACCTGGTCATTCAGTGAGAAAACATTTTTTATCATCTCATAGGCACCATGCTTCGGAGCAGAGATATGCATGTGGATTTTCTGTTTTTTTATAATCCTTATGTCAAAAAGTTCTTCCAACCTTAAATTTAACTTGATGCAACTTCAGACTTTTCCTCTACTGTGTTTTTACTGAGATAAAGACTTTCTCAAATAGATGGAGCTAACCCTACCCTCTCCTTTGGATGGTATAACTTCCCATTCCAAGTACTTTGCAAATTTTTTGTGCAAGTGTGCATATTATTTCCCAATTTGTCTCCAGTTTCTATTAGCTTTTGAAATGTGGAAGCCAAACATTACAACTAGCTCTGGCTCAGTTTGGCATCTCCTAGAAACTAGGGCCTGGATTTTCTTTCTTCCATTTGTGGGGAAAAGGGGACTAGACTGAGAAAGAGAAGAGGAAATCCAATATTTCTGAACTTTCACATGAAAATTCATTTCTGTTTCTATGGTGTCCTGCAGAACTTATCTACCTGACATCATAGTCTTAAACATAATATAACTAAAGCCTAGATTCTCCTTCAGGCTTCTGCTGAATACCAGTGGTGTTCCTCTCCATCCACATCCTCTTCAGAAAAGCAACATATTGGCCCTTCCCATCAGCCTCCTTGCTAGAGGTTCCTAGTTGCTTATAATGTAAAATTTGCATGCAAATGATATTTCTCATAGTAATAACGCCTTAGCAACACTCCCTGACTTCATTCATTCTTTTAACAAACATGTATTGAGTACTCACCATGGGAGAGGGGACTCCACCACCTCTGTTCCTATTCAACTGCTCCTCTTACTAGCTCTCCCCTTAAACAGGAGGAATTGCTAATCTTGATTCATCAGGACAGTCAGTGGGGCCACTTTTTATCAGCAGACAAGATTACTTTGCTCTAAAAGTCAGCACCCAGGTATAGTGCTTGCCCTTCTGCCTCAGATCCAGGTAGGTGCTGGTGCTAGAAGTGGGTCAGCCACCATTATTAAGCCTTCCTCTTCTACTCTGAGGGCTGGCTGGAAGCTGTTTCAGAGATCCTCTTGGAACAAGCCACATTTCTCTGTTCTTTGTTTCTCTTCACAGGCATGCCTGAGCATCATGGCCCAAACATTCTGGTTAGGGGCTGATAGAGAGGTGAGAGGCCCACTTTCTCCTCAGACCTAAGTCATGTCTCCTTCCCAGTTTTATCACAGAGTACTAAACTGGGAGTTAGGATGCTTGCCTGAGGAGCGCGTTTAATTAGCTTCCCAGGAAGACTTTTTGGGAAGACAGGGAAGATTGATAGGGCATGATTTGAATATCCAGGCTATCAAATCATCACATTAGCCCAAAATCTTACCTCCAGTCTCTAAATTTACTATATACCATGCCAGGTGCTAGGCTCCAAGGAGACAGTCATATGAAGCACAACTTTTCCTCCAGGGGCTTACGATCTAGTGGAGAATTTTATCTACCTTGGAAATGAAATTTCCATTGTCATCATCTGAAAGAAATTTTATCCTTTACAAGAGAACATTTGAAATGAAATTTAAGTATGGTTTAAAAAATTTCCTAGCAGAAATTTGGTGATTTACGAAAGTGAGGTCAGAGCACCTGTGTTATGCTCTGTTAAGATCCTTATGTTTTATGGCTCTGCCTCAGAAACTTTACTAACTGGTAAAAGGAAGGAAATTAACTAAAGGATATAATTCTACCTCAAGCCCAAAATGTCCGGGCACAATTCTAGAAAAATGGAAACTACCAGCTGGTGATTGACTGTTTTGTTTTTGTTTTTGTTTTTTTTAATGGAAGAAGAGAAGAGCTCGGAACCAAGGAGTATATAGCTATGAGAATGTCCAGGCCCAGGAGGGTGTTTTGATCCCACCACACACAGCATGGTTCCCACTTCCTAACACATTTCTGCCTCAAGATTGGAAAATTAAGAGGTAAGAGTGTGTGAATAAACTCATTAGAGTTTGTGAGAAGAAAAGTTCCTACTTGAAAGGAAGCTGTGGGGACAAATGACATGATGGATGTTCAAGGATGCTTCCCTCAGAAGAGTTTTCATTTCTATCCCTCATCATTTTGAACAACTCTTTAGGGCAGGTAAAGGGCAGGTGTTGCTGAGTTACAAGAAAACCATTTCTGAATTGTTCTCATAAAGTTGGGTCAACAGTCAAGCACAGTTACCTGCACTTCCAGGTAACTGGAAAATCCATTACTGGGGTCTCTGCTGGTCACATGAAGTGGGCAGGCCACAGTGGGTGGTTCAAACTAAACAGTCTAACTGCAACATCACAAGATTCAGGATGAGAGAGAAAGATTCTAATAAAACTCTGGGGATAGAATTCAAGTTGGATGAAATTTTCCTTGATAATAATAGGAGGAAAATAATTTGCATAAAATTTAAAATACTCTGAAAGTATCATATTAGTAATATGGGGTTTTTTAATTCTCTGGATGCTCTAGCTATTTTAAACAATTTCACATAGAAATCTTGTGCTTTAAATATGTCTCCTTTGTCCATGTGACTTAGATCATATCATTCAATTGCAAATCATCCAATAGCTGCTCACTTTAAAACACAGAAAAAAAGTAAGAGGAAAGCATAAAAGGACTGCATCCCTAAAGTTATAAAGGGATGGCAAAGGGTATAATTTTTAGGAATAACTCAGAAACATTTTTTGACAAGGCAAAACCTACCCTAATAACTTGTTTTTCCAAAATTTCCGTGAGTTCACTTATAATTCCTTAAAGAGATACCCTGTCAAGTAAGTACGTTCCGTTATAGAATTCACTAGTGTAGTAAAGATCTGCCTATATCAGGTTTCTCTCTGATCACTGTCACTGATGATTTTCTATTCATTCATTCATTTGTTCAAGAAAATTATTTTTCTCTAATTGGACCCAGATGTACAGAATTGGATTCATCAGAATCCTTGATTGATGATCCTCTCACCATTGGTCCATGCCTAAGCCACTTCTATTTAGTTATTTCAAATAATGTGTGAAGCATTCATGAATGTACCATCCAAAAAATAAAACTGGAATCTTGATGGGGATCTACATCTAACCATATGCTTCTCCCCACTCCTCATTCCATCTTCTTGTTTCCTTTCCCCACTTGAGATAAGCATCCTTTTGAATCCCAATTTCATTCCATTCCTTTCCTTTGTATATAGTTTTATTGCATTTATATGTATTATATTTGTACATATATAATATAAATTATATATACAATGTATATGTAAACATGTATATGTAGATGTACATGTATAAAATTTATACATATATAAATATGTTTTTTTATATTTTTTTAATATACATATTTTGCACAGCAAAAGAAACAGTCCACAAAACCAAAAGACAACCGGCAGAATGGGAGAAAATATTTGCAAATGACATATCAGATAAAGGGCTAGTATCCAAAATCTATAAAGAACTTATCAAACTCAACACCCAAAGAACAAATAATCCAATCAAGAAATGGGCAGAAGACATGAACAGACGTTTTTCCAAAGAAGACATCCAAATGGCCAACAGGCACATGAAAAAGTGTTCAACACCGCTCGGCATCAGGGAAATCCAAATCAAAACCTCAATGAGATACCACCTCACACCCGTCAGAGTGGCTAAAATTAACAAGTCAGGAAACGACATGTTGGCGGGGATGCGGAGAAAGGGGAACCCTCCTGCACTGTCGGTGGGAATGCAAACTGGTGCAGCCACTCTGGAAAACAGTATGGAGGTTCCTCAAACAGTTGAAATTAGAGCTACCATTCGATCCAGCAATTGCACTACTGGGTATTTACCCCAAAGACACAAATGTAGGGACCCGAAGGGGTACGTGCACCCCAAAGTTTATAGCAGCAATGTCCACAATAGCCAAACTGTGGAAAGAGCCAAGATGTCCATCGACAGATGAATGGATAAAGAAGAAGTGGTATATATACACAATGGAATATTATGCAGCCATCCAAAGGAATGAGATCTTGCCATTTGCAACGACGTGGCTGGAACTGGAGGGTGTTATGCTGAGTGAAATAAGTCAATCAGAGAAAGACATGTATCATATGACCTCACTGATATGAGGAATTCTTAATCTCAGGAAACAAACTGAGGGTTGCTGGAGTGGTTGGGGGTGGGAGGGATGGGGTGCCTGGGTGATAGACATTGGGGAGGGTATGTGCTATGGTGAGCGCTGTGAATTGTGCAAGACTGTTGAATCACAGATCTGTACTTCTGAAACAAATAACGCAACATATTTTAAGAAAAAAAGAAAAAGAAGAAGATAGCAGGAGAGGAAGAATGACGGGGAGTAAGTCAGAGGGGGAGACGAACCATGAGAGATGATGGACTCTGAAAAACAAACTGAGGGTTCTAGAGGGGAGGGGGTGGGGGGATGGGTTAGCCTGGTGATGGGTATTAAAGAGGGCACATTCTGCATGAAGCACTGGGTGTTATGAACAAACAATGAATCATGGAACACTACATCAAAAACTAATGATGTAATATATGGTGATTAACAACAATAAAAAAATTAAAAAAATATATATAAAAACATATATAAAAAAACGTATATATACATATGTTTTTAACTTTATTTTTTTAAAAGGGGTATCATACTGTAACCGTTGGAAAACTATTTTTTTTCTTTAACATGATATTTAGAGTCATCCATATTGTTGCAGGTTACTGTGGTTCATTTGTTTTTGGATAAAGCAGATAATATCATATCATGTGAATATGTTACCATTTGTCCTCCCACTCTCCTAATGTTGAGCATTTAGGTCATTTCCAGGTTTTTGCTCTTATAAACAATGCTGCTATGATCATTCTTGTATCTTGTTGTACATGTACAACAGTTTCTCTTTGATATATACCTAGGAAATTAATTGATGGGTTTTAGGAAATATGAATATTCAACTTTATTAGACAATGTTAAACTCTTTTCTGAATTGATTGCATGTTCAACTTCAGGAGATAATGTCAAACTCTTTTCCAAAGTTATTGCAAGCCTACTTGGCATTGTCAGACATTTTAATTTTTACCCAATTAAGTAGCTATAAAATGATATCTCATCATGGTTCTAATTTGCATTACTCTGTTCACTAATAATGTTGAACATGGCTTTACAAAAGTTTATTGGTCATATGGTGATTTTTTTCTGTTCATGTATTTTTCTCATTTTTCTGCTGGTGTTTGTGTGTGTGTATGTGTGTGTATGTGCACTTCTCTTTTTGATTTGTAGTTCTTTATATTTTTTAATGTTACTCCTTTGCAGTTCTGTATATAATGAGTATTTTACCTAAGTTTATAACTTGTCTTTCAATTTTCTTTAAGGTATCTTTTTTTTTAAATTTTTTATTTATTTGACAGACAGAGAGAGAGACATCGAGAGAGGGAACACAAGCAGGGGGAGTGGGAGAGGGAGAAGCAGGCTTCCAGCTGAGCAGGGAGCCCGATGCAGGGCTCGATCCCAGAATCCTGGGATCATGACCTGAGCCGAAGGCAGACGCTTAACGACTGAGCCACCCAGGCGCCCCCAATTTTATTTAAGGTATCTTTAAATTTTTAATCTATTTGGAGTTGATATAGTATGAGGCAAGAATCCGATGTCATCTTTTTCCATGAATAATGGATAACTATTTTTTTCCAGCTCCATTTATTGATCACTCTTTTTTTCTTACTGTTCTGATATGTCACATCTGTCACACCCCCAAGGTTTCATCTATGGTTCTCTAATCTATTCCCCTGGTCTATTTGTCTATCCCTATACCAATCCACATTATCCTTCCTCCCTGCTCTTGCTTTTCAGATATAATCTGACTACTCTAGGCCCTCTACCCCTTCATGTGAATTTTGGAATCATTTTATCAAATACCATGAAAAACCCTGGGTTGTTGTTTTTTTTTTTAAGATTTTATTCATTTATTTGACAGAGAGAGACACAGTGAGAGAGGGAACACAGGCAGGGGGAGTGGGAGAGGGAGAAGCAGGCTTCCCGCTGAGCAGGGAGCCCGATGCAGGGCTCGATCCCAGGACCCTGGGATCATGACCTCAGCTGAAGGCATGCTTAACGACTGAGCCACTCTACAGATAATTGAAACCTTTATGATATTAAGTCTTTTCCATGAACAAGGTATCTTTCTCTTATATGGGTCTTCCTTTTTTAAGGATTTTATTTATTTGTTTATTTGTGAGAGAGTGCACAAGCTAGTGTGAGCGAGGAGAAGAACCGGGGGGCAGGGCGGGAGAGAGAATCACAAGCAGACTCTACGCTGAGTGCAGAGCCTGCCCTGGGGCTCAACTCACGACCCTGAGATCATGACCTGAGCTGAAACCAAGAGTCAGACACTGGGACACTTAACCAACTGAGCCACCCAGGTACCCCTGGTTCTCCTTTAACATTTCTTAATAAGGTTTTGTCATTTTCTCTCTAGAAATCTTTCACATCTAATGTTAGATTCCTCCCAGATACTTGATATTTTATAGAATTTTTTTCTCTTTAATTTTGTTTTATAGTGTTCACTTGTTTGGAGGAATGTAACTGATTTTCATATTAATCTTATACCCAGCCACCTTACTAAACTCTCTTATTTTTTCCAATAATGTGTCTGTAGAGTAATTTGGGTTTTCTATGTAAATTATCATATGATCTATAAATAACGACTGTTTTATTTCCTTCTTTCTAATCCCTATACCTCTAATATCCTTTTCTTACCTTATTGAACTGTCTAGAATCATCAATATAGTGTTAAAAAGCAATGGTAACAGAAGACATCTTTTCTTGTTTCGTCTCATTCTACATTCTCAACTTAGGTGATCTCTTCTACTCTCACGGCCTCAATCACTATCTAGATCTCTATCCTGATTCATGATTTCAACTGTGAATTTTGGTCTCTTGATCTGAATGTTCCACAAGCACCTCAAACTCAATGTGCCCTTAACTCTTCATCTAGTCTCATCTCTCAGCTGATGCTTGCTCTTACTTTGTTTTCTAACTTTCTAATGGTGCTACCACCCATGTTGGCCCATACCAAAAAACGTGGAGTCATTTTTTATTCTCTCCTACCACACACCCTCTCAGTCAACAAGTCCTATTGGCTCTGGTTTGTTAACCTAAACCTTCTTTCCACCCACTCTACCAACGTCCATCATGTCACACCTGTCCTCCTGCCATAAGTTCCTAAACCATCACCTGCATCTGGCCTTGCCTTCTGCCAAATCCTCTTCCATGCCAGTCTCTCTAAACTTTAAATCTGGTCAGACAGTGCCCATATTAAAATCCTCTAATGGTTCCCCATGATTTATAGAAAAAGCCTAAACCCTTTGCATGGGCAAATGTCTAAAAGCTAGGCCCTTTTTGATCTGGCCCCCATGCCACATCAGCCTCATCTCCTGTTCTCTGTGCTCTAACACTCTATGCTTTGGCCATCCCGGGGCCTTGCAGTTCCACAAATGTTTGGTACGCTCTCTCTTCAAGGTTTCACACCTGTTGTTCCCTCTCTGAATAGTGCACTTTCCCTTCTCTACTTCCTTCCGTCTTTTTCTGGTTAACCCACACACACCCTTTAGGACTCAGCCTAGACATCACTTTCTCCAGGAAGCCTTTGCCCTACTATAGTTTACCTTGCCTGTTTTCTCCACTCCTTGAGATCAAGAACAAATCTTATTCACGTTTACATCCCCAGAACCCGGTGTAGTGTCTGACATAAGGTAGGGTCTCAGTGAACACTTTGGAAATGTACAGTGAATCAGTACTGCTCCCTGATAAGAATCCTGTCTTTCAAAACTCTGTTCAATGCCTTCCTAATCCCCCTTCTGCCCCCGGTTATGTGGCCTACCACTTTGTTTACACCGTTCCTCAGCACATGTCTCATGGGACTTGGGCTTATGGCTGATCCTCTCGACCAGCTGCTTGAAGGCTGAGATTGTACCTCATCCATCTTGGTGTCCCTACCACCTGTAGCCCAGAGCCTAGCACATAACTGATGCCAAATAGATATCTAAAGTAATAAAATTGAATTCCCTCCTGGAGCCACAAACCAAGCAGAGAACGTGCTTTGGATTCTTCTGTGTGTTGCATTAGTGTTCAAAGTACAAAGATTTCTGCCAACATCTCCACCTGCACAGCCTTCCGCCTCTACCTCCCCAGTGCTGCTTCAGTTTTATAATGGAAGTCTCTGAAAGAGTGTTATTCATTTTACATAATATTATTCATTTCACAGCCAATGCCTCTTAATCTTTCTATTCTGTACTTCAAGGTGCACCTGCATGTTTTTTTGGCTTTGTTTTGGGCATTTTTAAGGAAAAAGCCTTCATGTGGTGCTTAGTCTAGGTTTCCCTTCCTAGAAATAGCACCCCACTCCTCCGTAGCTGTTTATGAGTGTCACACTCTGCCATTTATATATTATGTTATGGAAACGGAGGAGAAAAATCGGTCTCTCATCTGATATGCGATGCTGAGCGAAATTAAGATTAATAAATGGTGACAAGCTCTACAGAGGGAATAAAAGTTAAATTGCCTTGGACTATTTTCAGAAGTTGTTTGAGCAATGAGTACTGTATTGAATACCCCATAACTATGAACATTCTAAAAGCCTGATTTCTGACTACAGATCTCAAATGATAACTCAAACCTTAGCATTCCCCTCAGAGCACTTGCTTTCTGCAAGTTCACATGTAGGGGAAATCCTTTAAGGAGCAAAACCAAGAAAGTCTGAAAATTAGGCTTTCTTTATCAGATCTCAAGCAGCCACTGTAATTGGGGAAAAACAAATTTTAGTCTAAAACTTTAAGTAATAGGCACGTCTAGCAGGCAAAAATATCTAGGAAATTAACTAAAATTTTTCACGTCTTCAGCAAGATAAATCACATCACATTGGCACATTGGCTTGGCCCAGCTAACTGCGGAAGGAGGGCACCCTCCATCTCCTGTTCTAGGTTTGGTTCCCAGAGCTTCTGTTCTGCTTAACCTTGTTTGGGCTATTGGTGAAAATGTAAGACAGTGATTCCCAAACTATGGTCCCTGGACCAGCAGTATCAGCATCATCTGGGAACTTGTGAGAGATAGAGATCTTCAGGTGCCAGCCCAGACCTACTGAATCAAAAACTCTGGGAGTGGAATTCAATAGCTTCGTTTAACAAGCCCTCCAGGAGATTTTGATGCATCTTCAAGTTTGAGAACCACTGATTCTTAACCCTGGCTGCACATTAGTATCACCTGAGGAAATTTTTCTTAAAAAACTGATGGCAGGGTTCTATCCCCCCAGAGATTCTGATCTAATGGGCTTGGGGTGAAGCCAGTGCACTGATATGTTTTAATAGTTCCCCAGATGATTCTAAAGTGCAGCCGAGGTTGAGGATTTGATCTTAGGCTCTGATTTCTTACTCTGGTGATGGCAACGGCTTCAGAAAAGAGCTTTTGGCTCCGAGTCTTTCCTTTCAATTATTCTCCATCCCTCCCCCCATACCCTCGCCAGCCCCACCCAGGGATTTATCCCTAATCAAGCAGTTATCAAATTTTACTATGCATCAGAACCACGCAGAGGGATTGCTAAAAAACAGTCTGCTGGGCCCCAACTTTAGAGTTTCTGATTCAGTAGGTCTGGGGCAAGGCCCAAGAATTTGCCTTTCTAACAAGTTCCCAGGTAATGCTGAAATTGCTGGTCAGGCTTCTAACACATGCATTCTCCAGTCACTCTGACCTTGGTGAGAAAGTAAAAGTTCTTTCAGTAAGGAACTTACCCTGCAGGACCTCCCAGCCTCTTACAGGTCCTCCAGCCTGTTACATGGAGTACCCTGCTCCTGACAGAAGGCACTGCAGGGTCCTAGTCCAGAGTGCAGCCTCAGGGTCCAGGCTGCAGTGCTTAATCCCATAAACTCTCTGTGCCTCAATACCCTATCATAAAAAGGGGGATAATACAGGACCTACCTTAAGGGGTTACTGTGAGGATTACATGCATTAATTCATGCTGCATGCATAAAGAGTGCCTATATTAAGTGTCAAAAATATTATAATTAGTTACAAACAAAGTTATAATGAGTTATAACTTCTAAGTTGTCATAATTACAGTTAAAAATAGCTCTTTCTAATTACTGTATAGCCCCTCCCTCTCTAGAGTATAGGCCCTGATGCCTGGGGCACCACACAGACGGAGCAATCAAAAGGACACATAACTTGACATCCATACTCAGGATCCTTTTTCCCACCCTCGCTCAAAAATGGAGGGGTTGTTAATGGACTGTTATGAGGTCTCTCTAGAGAGACCTCACCTACCAGTCATGCCAAGCATAGCAGCATCTCTTGGAAGCAAGTGAACAGAGCCCCCAAACAAGTTGAAGAAACTTTGCTACAGTTCTAAAGGTAAATATGCCTAAAATTATTCCATGATTTCCTACTGTCTTAAGAATAAAAGCCAAGCTGTTTATCATTACTTAATGGGTTCTGGCCCCTTTCCAGCTCCTCATCCCATAACAAACCACTTGGACTTTTCTAAAAACACCCTGCCCCATGGAGTCACAGTGCCTTTGCCCCTGCTCTCTCTTCTGCCTAGGTGTTCTTCCCCCTCCTTACACTCCCCGAATATAAATTTGCTTCTTCATATTTCTTTTTTCATGTTCCCTCAAAGTCACCTCTGCCCTAAAACTTTCCTGATCCACTGTCCCCACTTCCCCCTAGGAAGAGCTGATCATCCCCTTCCGTGCATCACCTCCCTGCCCTATACAATCTACTATTGTGCTGATGAGTGTCTCTTTCCACTGCTAGACTATGAGCCAAACCAAAGAAACAACCATGTTCTTCTGGTTGTCCTTGACCCCCACACCAAGCTCAATCACTAGCGCATATTAAGGGCTTCATTATTGAGTGGGTGTATGAAATATCCAGTCAATTCTATACAAAATGAAGTCAATTCCTGGATTGTCAAAGGACACCAAGAGAGAAGGGATCAGAAATGGTGCAGAAAGAGGAAAGAGGATGACTACCTGAGATGACCCTCAAAATAAGAGGTGCATGGGACACAGAGCTGGTAACTGCTCATCAACAGGAAAGGTCAAGCTACCTCTATTCGTTAGGGCAGTGGCTCTCCAACATTTTGGACTTCTTTACACTCTTAAAAGTTGTTGACAACCCCAAAGTGCTTTTGTATAAGTGGATTATATCTTTCCATATTTACCATTACAAAGTAAAATGGAGAAGTTTTTAAATGTTTCTTCATTAACTTGTTTAAAAAAACATGTAAACAGATACTTTTTTTAAAAACTATATTTTCAAAAAAACTTTTATTGAGAAGAGTGGCACTGATTTTTTTTTTTTTTTTTTTACTCTTGCAAACCTCTTTAATATCTGGCTTATATTAGTGTATCAGCTTCTGCATTCAATCTGTTATGATATTGCTCATCATGTAGCCTCTGGAAAACTCAGCTATATGCTTGTGAAAGAATGAGAGTGAAAAAGGCAAATAAAGTTTCAATATTGTTATGAAGTAGTTCTGACCTTGTGAGCCTCATGAAAGAGTCTCAGAGATCCCTCCCATGGGTTCTGGGTCTATACTTTGAGAACTGCTGAATTAAGATATAGGTCACCTGTGGTTGCAGGGAATGAAATAACAGTGACTTAGAAAAGATAACATTTACTTCTATCTTGCCTAAACTTCCAGATATAAGCAGTCCCCATCAATCATGGCACTTTTTCTGGTTGCTCTGCCATCCCTGGTACACATGGTCTTAAATGGCTCCCCAGTACCACCTCTACAATCCAGCCAGCAAGGAGGGAAGGGCATGCCCTGTTCCTTTTGAGTGCATGTCCCGGAATACATATATCACTTCTCCTCACATCCCATTGGCCTGACCTTGACAAAAAGCCTATTACTGAGCTGCACAGAAGACTGGGAAATATCTCTAATCTCATTGGCCGTATGTTCTATCACTGTAGATGAAGGTGAGAACAGATATAGGGATAATTCTTAGTCTCTGCTACATTGACCTTTCTCCCTAGGCTCTGCTGGGCACAGTCCCAGAAAGGAGCTTGGACAAGGTAGGGCTTACTTCACCTCTGCCCAGAAGGTCAAGGCAGCTGGTCTGACAATGAGCAGGGACTTACACAGCAATATCTCTTTGCCTGCACATCTGCCTCACAAAAACAGGACTAACAGAAAACAAGGAGGTCTCAAAGCAGGTAGGCCCTCAGATAAGAACTAGGAGCTCACATAAAGAGCAGCAGATGGGGGCTACAGAGCAGTTCTAGGTAAGAGGAAAACCCCATGCATCGGTTATAAATGAGGCTCTGGTTAGGATAAAGGCCAAAATCATCAACACAGCTCACAAGGCCCTACATGATCTCACCCCAAACCTTATCCCCAGCTACAGCTCATGCCAGTCTCTCCCTCATCCTCCACATTTTGGTCATGTTTGACTCTCCAGGTTGAAGAATATACCTTAATCCTTGTCTGAGGGTCTTTGCATGTGCTGTTCCCTCTCCTGGAATACTCTTTTCCCCACTACTGCCCTGCCCACACATGCTCATTCTTCATTCAGGTTTGTGGAATAAACAAAGACCAACCAAATGAGAACAAGCAAAGTGTATTTACTCAGAGCTTGCTACATCAAGGGAGTCAGCCACGATCACCTGACTTTTGGCAGACTCAAAGGCAGGCAGAGGAGTGGGAAAGTTTCATAATGCAAAAAGAGAAGGCTTCAGGTGTACCCTGACTAGAAGCTATCGGTATGAGAAACCTTAGGTGGGTTAACTAGAAGTGGCCTGTGTGATTGGTTAAGGGTACATATTGGGCTTTCTCTGGTTGATCCTAAGTTGGAAGTAGGGATAGAAATGAGAGAAACTGTTACTTATTAATCAAGTCCCAGCCAATTGTTACTGGGGTTATTGTTTGGCTTTCCTGGGCTGGTTGCTAGAGATGGTGGTTTTTCTATAGCTTGACTTACAGATAGCAGGCTAGCTGCCTAGCTTGGTTGCTGTAGATGATGGGTTGGCTAGTTGCTGCAGATGGTGAGTCAGAGTTCTATTTTACATTTGGTCTGACCATTGTCCATTGGGATATCCAGTCTCTCAGGTCTCAGCTCACAGCATTTTCTCCTAGAAGCCCTCCCCAGCCCCTACCAGGGTAGGTCCACCTGTAATACACTCCTGCAGCTCCCTAAACCCCTCTTTGCTAACTCTCAGCAAACTTGTAGTTGTTTGCCCAAAAGGCTGTAAGTTTCAGAAGCATAGGAACTCTATTTTTTTATTATCCGTTCCTCTATGCTCACCACCAAACAAAGTGCTTAGCCTATAGTAGGGACTCACTAAAAAATTATTATATGGATGGATGGGTGAATGGTCAGATGGATGTCAGACTTTTGCAGAGCTGAGAGCAGTGTTCTGGTGCTTCTCAACTGACAAATTTCCAGGACCCTCTGCAAACAGTAGTGAAGGCATGAGTTCCATATTAGTTCTGCACCATGAGCCATTATGGCATTCCAACAGAGTCACCCACCAGGCAGAATAAGGTCTCATTCCAGATAAAACCACCAAAGGTGTGAGCTATTTCAAATTTACTCAATTTTCCAACCATGGGTCCAATCGGTCTGGGACCTAACATCTACCTTAGGGTCTCCATCCTAGACTATGTTTCTTCCTAAGCATGGATCACTGACAATATCCTACAAAATATTCTACTGGGTCCTGGTGCTGCCCATTTAGTGAGAAGATTACTCGTCCTGAAGTTCCAGGATAAACCTGCCAGCTGTAACATATCTTGCTGGTCTGACCTGATGGTGACCCACCGTGCTCTGTGTATGGGCTGTTTTCTTTTATTTTCCATCCTCTGAAGATTGTCAGAATTCTGCCTGTCTAAGCAATAAATCCATCTTTTCAGGGATCAATTGCTGTGGCTGGCTGCAATGCCTGGAAATCCAATTAACTGAAAAATAAATAAAAAATGAAAAATATACTGAAGTTGTGGCATAAATCAGCTAGAAAATGTTCTGCACATTAAAATAAACAAGGAGAAATTTCAACTTCATTTGTCTTCTTTTCCTTTTTTTAAACCCTGTTATTGATAAATTTAGCCTTGGTTCCAATTTTGTCTTAGCCACGATTTGCTCAAGTATAGATCTGTCGGGATGGCTATCTCTGTTCTAATTATACCCTGCAGGCGCTCTCCTTAGAGAAGCCAACTCGGCTAGGATTACCTTGGTGCCATATGTAAAACTTTAGGCCCTCTCTCTCCCTTCATCTTTTTACACCACATTTGTTCTTAAAGGGGCATAAATCTGCTCTAATGTCACGTGGGAAATAGGAGTTATTTTGGCTTTCTAGGACATTTTGAAAAGGACAGAGTTTTCATCAGTTGGCTGAGCAAAAGACCTTATGCCTCACTGCTACTGAGTCTGCTGGGCTGGAGCCATGACACGCAGAGCTGGACAACCTTCCTGGTGAGTCTCATGGCAGTGAACCTCACTCCCAGCTGCATCCCCAGGCTTCCTGTCAATGCCCTAGAAAGGGCCTCACTGGGGTCCAAGGAACCAGGCAACCTGCAGAAGCCACCTGGGAGACAATGACCAGCAAAGGCACAGAGGGATATCGCCACTTTAACTCCCCTCTGTAACTGGAACACATATTCGTTTCCTGTGGGTGTCACTATAGAGGACAATCGGGTTGAGATCCTTATTCGCAATCATGGCCAGGGTCCAGCGTGGGAGGGCTCTGCCCCTCACTCACCATGTGACTTCAGACAGTCATGAGCTGCTCTGGATGTTTCCTTGTGTGTAAAATGAGCAGACTGAAATAGAGATTCCCAAGGTCCTTATAGGTCCCACTGTTCATGATTCCCTGTTTGGTGAATTTTTTATTTGAGGAACATTTGATGAACTATAAACTAGCTCTATGTCCTTCCTTTTTTCCTGTTATCTTTTCCATGTCATCACTGAATTTGCCATCCCTGGTTATGAACATTATACAGACAACAGGTCACGTGATGTTGCCATGGAAAATAGGAAAACAAGAAGTCGACTGTTTCTCAACATTTCTCATCAGGGAAGCAAAATGACACAACACTGCTTCCCCAAAAAGCACGCTTTCACTTCATCCTACCTCCCAACACTCCCTGAATAAAACAAATGATATCAACAAATGTGAGAGGAAACCTCTCCCAGGCTTCAAAATGTGGCAGTTTTCAAATTCAAATCACAAATTTTCTGTTATCCTTAAGTGGTTATTGATTTGGTTTTACTAAAAAAAAAATAGTGCTTTATTTTCTAAATTTATTTCAAAATTCTGCTCATCCAAAAACAAAACCGAAAGGAGACAAACAGGATGACAAAAAGCGATAATCATTGGAGACATAGTCATGACTACCTAGAGGTAGTTCTATGATCATAAAACTACATTTGTTGCCACAAAGAATAGAAAACACATAGGGCTTAGGGTCTCCCCTTAAGTGAAGCTGGAGAGATCAGACTTATGCAAGGAAGTTACTGGAAAACAATCTCAATACAACAGAGGGATAAATTTACCCTCTTATTCCCAAGCCTGATCGCTATAGTATTTATTCATTTATTCTACAAATGTTTCCTGGACACTAACTCTATGCCAGGTACTGTGCTTGGCAAGAGGAAAACAGCAGTGAATGCCACAGTCAAAACCTTCTTGATGTTTACAGAGGGTGATGCATATATCCAGGGGTCATGGAAACAATGGGTCAGTTTCCGGGGGAAACAATCAGTTATTTAGCATAGTGTAGACAACTGTTCTTTTATTCACCTGTGGCTGCATTTTTCTAGCAGTGTTGGCATCAAAAAGGAAGCAGGAGCCTGAGGCTCTTATCTTTCCAATCCCTCTTTCTTCTCCAAGGCAGGTAGTTACAAGTACCAAATAAGTTTCTATTCTCACTATGGGATTTTTTGGTTTAAAACTGTTTATTGATCAATAAAAAAGTAGAAAATCACAGAGTCATTGCCTGGGGAAACTATACTAGTAATTTTACAGCAGGCTACATAGTAGGGAAAGATTACAAATGTTAGTAGGCAGGAGACCCAGCTCCTGCTGAAAACAAGTCAATTCTGACAAAAATCCAAACACCTTACTGACCTTGGAGAGTCTGCACAAGGTCAATGGCAGAGTGAATATGATCATACTGGTCCTGTTCCCAGTATGTTTACTAGCTTTAGAAAAAAGTGGACAGACATCATATGTATTCCCATATGCTTAAAAGTAATAAACACTGTAAATAACAGACTCAAGTCCTCAAAGGAATGCAAAAGAGAACATACATAGAATTTAGAACAACATTTTAAAATAGATTTTAAAGTTAATTTTTAAAATAGGACTGTCACTGGGACATATTGTTGCCACTGTAACTATTTATATTAATAACTCTGACTCACCCAATGAGTCTTTGTAAGCTCAGAGAGTATCCTGGCAGTATTCATTCATCTTTTCAGTCATCCCTTCTTCCATCTGCTCAACACGGACAACTGTGGGTGTAAGCATCCAGAGCTTCCACAGGAATACCATTGCCCTAGATCTTACTCCCAACAATGATCCTAACCTTGGCTCCTTCAAGGAGAACATTCATTCCAACCCACTCAGTACCTTTCCTTCCACCCACTTGCCTTACTTCTTAACCTTCTCTATGCCCATAACCCAGATATCCCCAAAATTGCTGGGGTCAAATATTTCCAATGCTCTCCTCTGTCTGCTTGCATGCTCACCTACTTCTCCTTCCTCCATGGCTTCATGGGTCACCATCTTAATTCTCTTATATCCACCTTCAGCTCCTCTGTTGTCTACTGAATGAATCCCATACTTGATTTCTTCTGTCAGCCTTCTTTACTCTAAAAGACAGACAGACAATGGTGTATTATCTTAAATATCACCAGGAAAAATTGCCTTTTTCAGGGAGGTAGCATGGTCTGGGGTCTAAACAGTCATCCAACCATAAGTTTTGTTTATAAGGATTGCTGGAGAATGGTGAAGAGGTAAGTGAAGGATTGCCTGTCAGTTGTCTCAACAGAGAGGGGCACCACACATTCCCAGGTGAGCTGTCCTTTTCATGCTCATGGCAAGGCTCTTGGTCTTCAATCCTGAAACCCAAAAGGTGGGTATCACCTGTCAGCTCTGACCACATTCCATCAGGACCAGCCAACTGAAGAAATAGGACAAAGTTGTTATCATTATTGGACATCTCAGCATAAAGTGGTTTCTCATTTTCCAGAAAAGGTCAGCTCTTGATGGAATGGCACCCTGCATGGGTAAAATTTGATGGGAAAGAAAAGAAGAGAAAAGGCTCACAGCACAGGGTCCTGTCTATGGCAGTCATGCCAGGTCAGGTAGCACCATTGAGAATCCTGGCAGATGGGTGGAGATTAGGGACACATCACCCCTCAGGCATTAAAGGATTGCAGAAGCAGAAAAAAATGAGAGCCTCAAAATAAAAGGCACATTCTCCACCTCTCACTTTGGTCAAAGGGAGCCTAGGTTGTATTATGGGAGAGCAGCAAGGCCACGGAATTGGGGACCTCCTTCCCTACTCTCCCATAATAGGAGAACTTAACAGTGTGAGGAGCAGCGAGGTAACTGAAGGTTCTCCCTTCTGTCATTGGGTATCATGGACCCCCCCTATCAAGAGCTTGTAGTCTAGCTTTGACTCCATATCTTGAATTCATGGGGGTGAGCCTGAAGACTCAAACATGAGGGGTCTATTCATATGGAGAACTAAGGACCCTCTAGAGTAAGTCCTATGCTGAGAAAAGAGAGAACGGAGCTACAGAAGCTTGGCTCTGAGTAATAGATTGCAGTCAGAGGTGACACACTCAATGGTCCTCAATTCCAGGTTGAAGGACCTATAGCAAGATCTAGTGCAGCAATAACAAAATTCAGCATCCTACGAGTCAGAGGTGGAGAGAGACTGTAGTGAAAGCACCCATGCCTATGTGCTGATCATACATGAGGTTCTCTCAGGGACCTTCAGAGTCATCTGTGAGGCAGAGAGCCAGAGTGAGAATGTTGACTTGTGGCCGTCACCACAGGTGGGGCCAAGAAACATGGAGGAGGGCTACCAGGCAAAGACAATCTAGGCGAAGAGCCCCGGTTTTTCAGCCCAGTGCGTCTTTTCACACAGACATTAGAGATGGCCCCAGCCGGAACTGTGGAGAATGAGTGTCAAGAAGTCCCCCCAGAAAGGAAGTTTGTGACACATGAGGTCTCCCTACATACGCAGGCCCTCACTTCACACACCCTGCTCCCCACAGATATAGCAAAGGATGGCATCATCATTCCCACCATGGTTTCTTTGGCTACAGCTACTGTTGATGAACTCTGGTCAAAGAACAAAAGGCCAAGAGACCTAGTGAGTCGTTTGGGTAAGCAAAAGACCCATATGACTGAGTTGATTTGATGTAGTTAATTAAGGAAAACACCAAACATCAAACTCCTTCAGACTCTCATTTTCCATACAATTCTGGCCTGAATGGCTTAAGGTCAGGGCTAAAGTCAGCATCACAGTTCTCCATCCTCCTCTGAAAGGTGAAAAGATCACCTGTGCCTGCCACTTAACCCCCCTGACCCTCCATAACTCCAACTACAATAAGAAGAAACTAGTACCTGTGAATGACAGAGGGTTTCAAGGACTGATAGCATTCTCCAGATCCCTGGGGGTTAGAGGAGTAAGCATTTTCTGAATCCCAAGTATTATTACAGCAGGATTTACCCTTTTTATTTTTTTTTAAGTTTCTATTTATTTATTTGAGAGAGAGCATGGAGCAATGGGGAGGGGGAGGGGCAGAGGGAGAGGGAGAGGGAGAAGTAGAAGCAGACGCCCCGCCCCGCTGAGCAAGGAGCCCGATGCAGGGCTCGATCCCAGGACTCTGAGATCAAGACCTGAGCCACAGGCAGATGCTTAACTGACTGAGCCACCCAGGATTTATCCTTTTTAGGCCTAAAAGTGTTCTTTTCTCTTTACAGATCCTAGAAAACTGATGCTCAGAGCAGGAAAGTGACCACACACAGCCAGTCGGTGGCAGTCTCAGAATGAGCAGCTGGATATCCTGATGCACTTCTTCTCTAATTCAGCTGGGACAACCAGATTGACCTGGTGGATCTGGGGGCAAAGAGCAAACACGACCTGATTCATTCATGGTGCCTGAAGAATACAGCCCTCCAGAAAAACACATCTTCTCAGAATCCTCTGTACTTTGGCTTTCCTATCCTTGCTGATACTGAAACTCCTTCAGGTAGGCCCATGCCATTTCTGTGGCCTTTTTTCCCAAAAGAATAACCAGGCTTTTCTTCTAATTTCTACTTAGTAATGTTGCAATAGTGAACTTTTTCCTTCCGTACTTCCTCATTAAAGTAATGCAGGGTTGGTTCAGAGGAAAGCTGATTTGAGGTCCTCACCTTTGTAACTGAGCCCTGGTCTCTAATTGGGATCTCCTCAGCAACATCCCTGTTGTCAATGGCAGGAAGACTTCTTCAGCTTGGTTATGAATTCTGATTTTTTTACCTTAAGTCTTGAGGACTCCCTACAAATAAAATTTTAATATAATTGGTTTCGGTGCATCTAGGAGCCTTTTAATTACCCTCTGAAAGATGCTTGGGCAACAGCTTGTTATTAGATTAAACAGTGTCAGCATCTGTATTGTAAACATGAACAGGTTTGTTACATTTTTGCAAACCAACATTTGCCTTCTATTATTTTTTTCTCTAAGGAGACTCTTTTAGGGGTACAGCTCCAATCCAATGGACAAAGTGGACACCATGCCAATGGGAACACCATCTTTTCTCCTTACTCCCCTCCACATTGGATCCTGGCCATTTCAGACACCTTCATAAAACCACAGGGCACCTTGCAATAATTCAGGAGCCCATTACACAGCAGGCCGACTCCACAGGCAGGCCCTCCCCTGCTCTGACGTAGCACACCCGGCCATTTCACTGCTCATTAACCCCTTTTCCAGAGAGTGAGCAGAGAAAACAAGAGGAGATAAAATTCAAACCCATCCGTTTGCCTCCTATTAGCTGCTGTAGTTAAAAGTTTAATGGAGGAGCAGGCTGGAATGATTAATTAATATAAAGTTTAAAGAGTGTCTCTGAAGCTCATTTGTTTAAGCTCTTCCTTTCCTCCCGAATCACCTATGGTACACGATGCGCTGGCCGCAGGACTGGGATCCAGTCGGCCAGAGGGAAGATGATCATGGCAAGGGGCTGAGGAAAGAAAACTGACATTAGATTTTCTTTCTACCAAACCCAAAATTTTATGTTATCTCATACAGCCTTTTTGAGTTTTTTAATTAAATTAGAAAAAAAAACTATCTTATGCCTAGTAAAAACCAAAATGACGGCTTCTTTCTTTGTGTATTCCATTTATAGAAACCTCACTACAGGGAAATTCATACTTCCAGAAATAATAAATCTTAATAATGTCATCAGGAAAACTGACTCTTAATGATAAAGAATTTACACAAGATACTAAGCAAACATTGCAGCAAGTTAATCGAGGCTTAAATAAACAATTAATAGTGATCATGCAAGATAAGCCCTTCAAAAGGAAGAAATAGAAGTTTGAGCTTTTCAAAAGGAATATTTACCTGTGGATAGAAAGAAATACGTATTAAATTTAAAGAAATAGACAAGCAGTATCTTCCTCTAAACAAAAGATTGTTGTCTCACACTTTATATTTGTTGGTTTATTCTGAACAGTATTTTAATATTTCATCAGAAAATTCTTTTCCCTCTAAGTGCGTGGTTTTTTCCATTATATCCAAGTGTATACCCAAACTTGAAAGGTTTTACAGAAGGAATACATCTCTAATCTTTGAAAGACATGATAAAATACATGATTTAGTGAAATTCACTTTATTATCACATTTGCAAGAATATATCCAAGGCACACAATGAGGTCTCCCTACACATATGATACAGGCTCTATTTCCTAAGTCATTTTATCCAAAACTCAAGGACAAATCACCCATAGAGCATGGAGAAATTGAGAGACTGAACTGGAATAGGAGTCAGCTGGGTTATAGCTATGGAAACTTGGACCAACCACTTCCCTCCCTGGGTCTCAAGGTGTCCTCTAACCCAACAATTTTTTGTTCTAGGAGATAGGGGATCAGATCAGATCAGAAGCAAGGCCAGATGAGTTAGAGAAGTGCAAATTCAAAGTTCAACTGAGGGTAGAAATGATACTACATGACAGGTTTGAAGCTGGAAACCTCTAATTAACTGGAAATGATGAGGGGAGGGGGAGGGAGGGCACTCTCGGTCTAGAATCTGAAGCTCAGCACTAGTGTTTTATGAATTTTACTATCTCACCTAGATATAATCAGGCTCTCAAAACTCTTTGGCAAGGGGGGAGGGAGGATTTATAAGCCATAATGCCAATCTATTAATCTACCAATGAGGATAGATATTTATAGTGACTGAAATACTCCTCATAGCTATTTAGAGTGACGGTTCCTGTTATTAAGGTGACTAGAGCCTCGAACCAGTCATCAAAACATTACCCAGTGAGTATAGAATTAGTTAGAGCTGAGCTGAGAGAGGAAGGAACAGTATATGGAACTTCTAAGGTCAGATGAAAGAAAGTGTTCTTAACCAAGGGTCTCAGACCTAGGCCTGGGTTTCAAGGCATCTGTGACCATGCTGAAACAGTATGCGAAACTACATATGAATGTGGCCATGTGCATTTTTCTAAGAGTGTCCGTAGCATTCATCATCTTCTCGACATGGCCCGTGATCTCTAAAAGTTCATGGACTGTTGGGAAACAGAAGAATAGACTCAAGATAGAGTAGTCTGAAGCAGCTCTGAGGAGTCTGAAATCAGGAGCCAGAGCTGAGTGGCAGTGTGAGGATTCTCAGGGAAGGGTTAGGTCAGGAAGGATGGGCCAAGTAGAGGCCTGGTCCAGGCCAAGTGGGATGCCCCCGCACTGACTCCAGGGACTCCACAAGAAACCTCCCTCACATGTAAAGGTGCAAGGCCTGCCATATCACCAGGGTGGGACTCCTGTACATCCTGCTGAACAGTGCAGCCAATTCTACAGGATTACTCATAAAAGACAGGAGGCGTCAGACTGGGTCCCAATCACCGCAACTTCAGCCTAGCTCATGCCAACCCCCTCTGACAGAGCACTGCCCCTCTATCCCCTATCTTTTGTCTTCCCCTAAATCCATCCTTTGATTTCTTTATGGGCAAAAGGGGACAACTCGGGAAGACCCAAGGACACCAGTGGAACACACAAGTATTACCTCTCACAAGAGCTTTTGTCAGAGTAGATGGTTGACTCATTGGGCCAAGGTGGGCATTCAAATGTAAAGTTTAATTAATTAAGATTAAATAAAATTAAAAATTAACTTCTTCAACCACACAAGCCACATTTAAAATGCTCAATAGCCACATACACTTAGTGGCTACTGTTATTGGACAACACATGTATAGGATATTTCAGTCATCACAGAAAGTTCTTTTCTATATAACCCAGCACTAATCTCTATAAACACAAACAGTAATTCCAGTAATGATTCAGAAAAGGGTAGAGCCTGAAGTGAGCAGAAATAGCTAAAATGCTTCAGGGAGGAAATTGGACTGACACTGAACCTCCAGATGAGATGACAGCACGGGAAGGGGCATTCGTTCTGAAGCATGGTAAGAAGAAAGGTAAGAATGAGGAGAAGAAACAGGCATAGACCGGGATGGAGTCTGGTGCATGTTCATGGTGAATATGTACTACAGGGATGAAGGAATGAGTGAATGGCAGGAGACAAGATAAGTAGGTAGGCTGGAGGCAGATTGCACAAGCATTTCCATATCTGGCACCGTGAGTTAGGCCTGACAATAATAGCTACCAACATTGGCTACCGTTTACTTAATGCTCACTGTGTTCCAAACTTCATACCAAGAGATTTATATAAATTATTAAATATAAATTATTAAATTTACTCCTTGCAACACCAAGAAGTAAGGACTTTTAATTCCTATGATGAGAATGACAAAACTGATGTTCGGCGAGTTTAGGTAACTAATACCACGAACAAGCAGCTTGGAAATGGGGGGCTGGCATTCACTCCCAATGCTGTTGTTTCTAGTGCTTTCACCCTACACTTGCATGCCCCTGCCTGTCTTCCAAACATCTTTCTTTTTGATTAGGAAGGGCTTTGCCTTCACCCTTTGCAATGTATATCAAGTTTCCAAGGCATCTCTTCTGGAAATCAGTTTACCATTTTCTGACACTAAGGGGAAAACTCTCTTAACAGGGCCCCCATCGTGGTCCTTAATAGTTTAGACCATGTGACATCAGCAAGAACAGGAACGGGACAGAGGAGTTTGGAAATGGCAGCATTTGGCCCTGTGGTGTGGATAAGAAGCATCTAGACAAAAAAGCTGGTGTATTCAAGGTCTCACCAACTTTTCAGTTGATGTCTAGGCCAAAAGTCATCTCCCTGTCTCCAGAGTTCCAGCCACCTATCAGAGATTCAGGGCAGGATTTCTGGCTCCCCGGGCTCTGGGCACCTTTGTGGCCCTTCTCATTGTCTCTCATTCCTCCAAAAACTTGCTTGCTACCTTTCTGTAGGTTTGGGTTTTGGAGTTTGCACATATGGATTCTTCCCCCTCATAACTATGACTACCATTTTTGCTGGCTGCTCCTAGGGCAGACGCAGTCTTGGATGTGACTAGATTGGAACAAAACATTTCCCACAATTGAGAAAGAAGTTAACATGCTTTTCCACACCTCCATACTTTTTCTATAGAAATAGAATACTTCATTAAGTTAACAAAGCATAACAATTCATCTCAAATTATTATAGACAAAAATTTATTACAGCATTTAGAGCAAGATTTAAAGAAATGCATATACCTTGTTGCTACCTTTAGCAGTCATCATTCACCACTTAATCTAATCCTGGCACTCACTCACAGCTTAAACTTGAATTCACCCTGTGTCTTTCCTTAGAGTTTAAATCCTTTTTGGGGTTGACACTTGGCTTTTTTTTTTTCTTCAGGGTATTAGAGATTTTGGCACCAAAAATATTCCACATGGTTTCTCTCTAGCTTTTCCCAATTTTAGCTACCTTCACACAGCTTATCAGTAAGACGGTGCCCCACTGTGGTCTTAGCATTTTAATTAACAGTCTTGCTGTCTAATCACTCTGTTCTTCTCATGAGAGGCTGACCTTCCACTCCATGCCATTTGCCAACAGCCAAGAAGAGAAATTAGAGTCAAGTCACATAGTATACATGGTGCAGAACGAACACACACACACACACACACACACACACAGTAGCTTTTCTCCTTTTCATGTAAGAAGGAGGTGATTTGACACAAAGGGGAAGGCCTTCTTCAACCAGGCTTTCTGTCCACAGTAGTCAATTGTTTATTTTCTTACTTGGTTGTTTTTGTTTGTTTGTTTTTTAGGTTTTATTTATTCATTTGAGAGAGAGAGCATGTGCACAAGCAGGAGGAGTGGCAGAGGAAGAGGGAGAAGCAGGCTCCCCACTGAGCTGGGAGACCAACACAGGGCTCCATCCCAGGACCCCGAGATCACCACCTGAACCAAAGGCAGACGCTTAACCAACTGAGCCACCCAGGTGCCCCTTTAATAAGGCCTAAAGACCTCCCAATTCATTCACAATCCTCCTTCTACCTACACAATATTTCAACAGAATATAATATTTTTAAGCCAGATTGAGAAAAGTTTTTCTACGATATCTTATTTTAGTAGGTTGTCAGATATAAGGGTAAAACATCCTATTCCTATGTACAAAAATAGATTTCAAATTTGTACATTATGGGAATAAGTTCTTTCTGAGTTCTATGAGGAAAGTTGCTCTTCTAACAGAATCAAAATCACAGGGAATGCCAAATGCCAACTTGTAAATTTGGGGATTATTGGAATTGGGAAATCATCATTTTGTAACCATCAGGGCAAAGATTGGTTGAAGCAAGAATCATCAATGGTTGCTAAATCTGGAGGGGAATATTGATGGTGAGCACAATATCTGCATGGTCTTAAAGGGTTTCCTTAAAGGTGGGTGAACAAAATTAGCATCACCAAAAAGAGGCAGTCAGACTACGTGTGCCTCCAGATGTAGTACTAGCTGAAGGTTATGCCTGGAATGCATCAGACTGTCAGGAAACATCAGACAAACCCAAAATGAAAAACATTCCTTTTTTTTTTTTAAGTACTGAATTCTTCAAAAATACCAATGTCTTCAACAGAAAAGGAGGCAAGCCACAAGAGACTTTTAACTCTAGGAAACAAACTGAGGGCTGCTGGAGGGGAGTTGGGTGGGGGGATGGGGTAACTGGGTGATGGGCATTAAGGAGGGCACATGATGTAATGAGCACTAGGTGTTATATGCAACTGATGAATCACTAAATTCTACCACTGAAACTAATACTACACTCTATGTGAACTAACTTGAATTTAAATAAATTTTGGAAAAAAAATACCAATGTCTTCAAAGACAAAGAAACGCTATAGAAATGTTCCAAGTTAAAAGTGACGAAAAAGACATAATAATAACTAAATATAATGCCTGATCCTAGACTGGACCCATTACTGAAAGGGGGAAAAATGCTATAAAGAACATTATTGGGTCAACTGAAAAAACTGGAATATAGAGCTTGATTAGCTCCAAGTACTGCATAATGTTAAATTGTGTTATGAATTATATTGTAATGTAAATAAATTGTATTGTGGTCAAAAGGCTATTTTTAGTCTTAGGAAATATGCACTGAGGTATTTAGAGGTAAAGGCAATGATGTATACAACATCATTTAAATCGTTCAGAAAAAAATTATGTGCGTGTATGTGTGTGTTAGTGCACAAGCACACACAAATGATAAAGCAAATCCAGCAAAATGTTAACAATAGGTGAATATGGGGAAAGAGTTCATGGACGTTCTATGTTCTATTCTTGTTCTTGCAACTGTGTTATAGGTTTAAAATTATTTCCAAATAAAAAGTTAACAACCACACACACATACACACACACACGGAAATTAGTGAAGGAAAATTCCAGGAGGGAAGGAAGACCACCCATCTCCATCCTAATGCCCTCGAGGAAAGACAGCTATCCTCATTTATCCCAGCCCCTCACTCCTCTAAGAGAGATGGCCTCTGAGAGCACCACAATTGCTTTCAGTGGCAGTTTGCTCTTCCTGTCTTGGCTTAAACTTTAATAAGTATTTTTTTCTCTCGGTCCAGCTAAGGTAAAAGTGAAAAAAGTTTTTCAATTTTTGACTTTAAAAAATTTTAGGGAAAAAGAAACAAAAGGAATAGAAAATGCAAGTATAAATCCAAGTGAGGTTACAGGCAGATTTCTCATCCTTAAATTACCAAACCACTTGACAAAATTTGGCCAGCACCATTTACTGCACTCACCTAAATTCACCATACCTCTTACTTTCTCGACTTACCCAAAGTTAATGTACCTTCATCTACTTTTCTCAGCAAAGAGATTCACTAGTAACCATGTGACCTTATGGCCAGTGCCATCAGCCCAGAATTCTCCTTGCCTCATACAAATAACTTCTTCTTCCATAAACAGCTGGAGTTCTCACTAGTGATCAGAAATGAGGTATAGCTCTTCATTCCCTGTCCTCAAGAGCTCAGAAGGTATCTCAGTGTCTTAATGTAATGTAAGTTGATGGGAGTTTCACCCTAACCCATGAATTGTGCAAGAATGAACTGTTAAGTTTGATTGATTGTGGCTAGGTTTTCATGAGGTGAATTTGAAGATTATTGAACGCTACTTATGTGCCTAATAAAGATCTTTATTCTTTTAGTTAAAAAAAAAAAAGAAGTCAGGGGACGCCTGGGTGGCTCAGTCAGCTAGGCATCTGCCTTCCACTTAGGTCATGATCTCGGGGTCCTGGGATTGAGTCCCATATCAGGCTCCCTGCTCCATGGGGAGCCTGCTGCTTCTCCCCCTGCTTGTGCTCTCTCTCTCTCCCTCTCCCTGACAAATAAATAAATAAAAATCTTAAAAAAAAAAAAAAAAGAAGAAGTCAGGGGCGCCTGGGTGACTCAGTCAGTTAAGTGGCTAACTCTTGACATCAGCTCAGGTCATGATATCAGGGTCATCAGATTGAGCCCCAAGTTAGGCTCCAAGGTTAGCGGGGAGTCTGTTGATATTCTCTCTCCCCACCCTCTCCCTCTCCCCCTCCCCCGACTCACACTCTCTCTCTCTCTCTCTCCTTAAAATAAATAAATTAAAAAAAAAAGAAGTCAGTGTTTTATTGAATCAATAAGTTCCTGTTTATGGTCTGTGGAGAGGTCTGCAGCTCACTGGCAGAACAGAGATGATAGATATACTCAGGGCCCAGTGACCCTCCCCAGGTCAGGCGTCATCTCTACCAACTTGTCCTGGTGCTCCTGAAGACACATGCAAGAGTCATTCCCTGCCCCATTACCACTGCCACACTTTCACCACCACCCACACCACCCCTTCACCTCCACTGCCAAGGGCACAACAAAGATGAAAAGCTCTTTTCCCACACAATATCAGTGCATATGGCCAGAGAGAAGCAGCCATTCAATCACGAACTTCCTCTGTCCAGATGCCTCTTTCTTAGATCCCAATCTAAACTTGTTCTCAATCCTAGTTCCCTTTGGTCTAGCTTTCCAAGTAGTTTATTTTTTGTCTTTTCTGTCCAAGTTGAGTTTACATTAGTTACAGTCGGCTAAATTGCTGTCACAAACATATTCACAAATGTAATAGCTCAAACACAAAAAGAAATATTAATTTGCCCACATAATTATTCAAGACAAGCATTTCTGAGTCAGCAGGAAGCTCTTCATCATATACTGATTCAGGGACTCAGTCTCCTTCCAATTTGTGGCTACACTATCCTCTGGAACCCCATCATCCCCTGTAGTCTCTGCATTCAGCTGGTGAAAGGGAAAGAGCTACAAAAGGTCCACCTGCCTCTTAAAGGCCACAGCTTAGAAGTGGTACACATTGCTTCCACTCCTCTTCCATTGGTGAAAACTGGTCACATGACCCCAGCTACTGCAAGGGAATTTGAGAAAATGTAGTCCATGGCTGAGCAGCTCTTCCTATTGCTCAATTGGAGAAAAGAGATTTTTGGTAGGCAGCCAGCAGACCTGGCCACAGACCTTAAACAAAGAAAGGGGAGAAGGTTTGAATAATGGAAATCACATAGGAAAACAAAATAAGGACTCTGAAAGTTTCTTTTTTGAATTACTTTTTTCTTTGAATTAATTTGATTTTTGTTTATTTTCAAGGAAATCTGTGCCTTAGACTTATGTTCATATAATTATTTGTGTTCTTTATTCTTAACTTGTTTACTAAAAGTTTTGAGGCAGGTACTAGATTCAAAGAGACAGAAAGAATGGTATTGACTTTTGTTCAAGGCCAATGCAAATATTGTATGTCAAAATGCTTTACCAGGCAAAAGATCAGAAAGCTCTTGGGCAGTCTGGTTTTCCCAGGGGTCTAGTCCCTGACTACCTCTCCAATATTATTTTCTACCCATCTTCCCCTCAGACATCACACTCTAGCCTCACTGCCTTGCTTAGAAGATTCCAAGAATACTTTTGCTCCATGACATTTGCATTTTCTCTTCCCTTTGCCTGGAACACTTCCTCCAGATATTTCCATGGCTTGCTCCCTTACTTTAGGATTACTGAATAAATGTGGTCACTTTAGAGAGGCATTCCCTAACTTTCCTACTCAATATAAAATAGCATTTTCTCCCCAACTCCCACATAACTTCTTCCCTCTTTTTTAAAAAAGATTTTATTTATTTATTTGAGAGAGAGAGAGAGAGAGAGAGCAAGCATGAGGTGGGGGGGGTAGTGGGAGAGGGAGAGAGAGAATCCCAAACAAACTCCCCACCGATCAGGGAGCCCAATGTGGGACTCGATCCCACGATCCTGAGATCATGACCCAAGCTGAAATCAAGAGTCAGTCACTTAACTGGCTGAGCCACCAGGCACCCCAACTTCTACCCTCTTACTCTGCATTTTCTTCATAATATTTATCACTACCACTGTATATTATATACTTATGCATTTATTCATTTATACCCATCTTCCTCACTAGCACGTAGGCTGCTTATAGGCAAAGACTTTGCTTTATTTATTGCTATATCACCAGCAACTTAGATATGCTTGGCACAAAGCAGATGCTCTGTATTTATTGCATGAATGAGTATATTTGGTCAGGTATGAGCAAAGCCATAGAAATAAATACTGTTCAAACCACATTAATATTTTCAAAGTTACCACAAAAAAGGAAGCCTTTTTGTTGCTCTAATTTTTTTTATTTACCATTTTTTTTAAATAATGATGACTGGACATCCACATGCAAAGAATGAAGTTGGACCCCTTCCTCACACCATACACAAAAATTAACTTCAAATTGATCATAGGCATAAATGTAAGCTAAAACTATAAAACTCTTAGAAGAAAACGTAGAAGTAAATATTTGTGACATTGGATTAAGCATTGGTTTCTTAGATGTGACACCAAAAGCAAATTGCTAAAATTAAAAACAGATAAATCAGACTTCATAAAAATTTTTAAAACTTCATTCTTCAAAGGACACTGTCAGGGCACCTGGGTGGCTCAGTTGGTTAAGCATCTGCCTTCAGCTCAGGTCATGATCCTGGGGTCCTGGGATCAAGTCCCACATTGGGCTCCCTGCCTGGCAGGGAGCCTGCTTCTCGCTCTCTCTCTGCCCCCTGCCTCGTGCTCTCTCTCTTGTGCTCGCTCTCCCACTCTCTCTCTCTCTCAAATAAATGAAAAAAAATCTTAAAAAAAAAAAGACACCGTCAAGAAAGTGAAAAGATGGGGCGCCCCGGTGGCTCAGTCATTAAGTGTCTGTCTTCAGCTCAGGTCATGATCTCAGGGTCCTAGAATCAAGCCCTGTATCCGGCTCTCTGCTCAGTGGGAAGCCTGCTTCTCCCTCTCTTGCTTCCCCTGCTTGTGTTCTCTCTCTGGCTGTCTCTTTCTCTGTCAAATAAATAAATAAAATCTTTTAAAAAAAGAAAAAAGAAAAATTTAAAAAAAAAAGTGAAAAGAACCCACACATAATGAGAGAAATGTTTTCAAGTCATATCTGTGATAAAGAACTTATATCTAGAAATAAAGAACTCCTACAACTCAATAATAAAAAGGCTAATAACGCAATTTTAAAATGGTCTAAGGCTAAGAATAGACATTTCTCCAAAGAAGATATACAAATAGCTAATAAGCACATGAAAGGATGCTCAACATTATTAGCCATCAGGGAAATACAAATCACAACAACATGAGATACCACGTATGGCCCACTAGAGTAGCTATAATCAAAAGACAAGGGTTGGTGAGGATGTGGAGAAACTGGACCCTCACTGCCGATGGGCATGTGAAGTGTAAAATTTTAGCCACTTTGGAAATTCCTCAGAGTGCTAAATATAGAGTTATCCTATAACATAGCAAATCCATTCCTAGGTATAGAGCTAAGAAAGATGAAACCATATATCCACACAAAAACCTGTACACGAATGTTCATAGCAGCACTATTCATAATAGCCAAAAAGTAGAAAAAACACAAACATCAGTCAACTAATGAATGGATAAATAAAATATGGATTGTAAACATACAGTGAAATATTACTAGGCAATACAAAGGAATGAAGTACTGGTATATGCTACAACATGGATGAACTTTCAAAACATTAAACTAAGTAAAAGAAGCCCATTGTAAAAGACCACATATTGTGTGATTCCATTTACAGGAAATGTCCAAAATAGGCAAATCTATAAAGAGAGAAAGTGGGAGCCTGGGTGGCTCAGCTGATTGGGCATCTGATTCTTTTTTCTTTTTTAAGATTTTATTTATTTATTTGTCAGAGAGAAAGAGAGAGCACAAGCAGGGGGAGATGCAGGCAGAGGAAGAAGCAGGCTCCCTGCGGCTCCCCTCTGAGCAGGGAGCCTCATGCGGGAATCCATCCCAGGACCCCAGGGTCATGACCTGAGCCAAAGGCACAAGCTTAACTGACTGAGCCACCCAGGCGTCCCTGGGCATCTGATTCTTGATTTCGACTCAGGTCATGGGATCAAGCCCTAAATCCGGCTTCATGCTCAGCAGGGTGTCTGTTTCTCTCTCTCCCTCTCCCTCTGGCCCTCCCCACACTTGTGCTCTCTCTCTAAAATAAATAAATAAATCCTAAAAAAAAGAAAAAGACAGTGTTCAGTGGTTGCCTATGGCTGGAGGAGTGGGGAAGAATGGGGAGTGATTGCTAATAAGTCCTGGGTTCCTTTTTGGGGTGATGAAATTTATCTAACAGAGGTACACATACTGTGAACATACTAAAAACCATTGAATTATGTACCTGAAATGGGGGAATTGTATGATGTGTGAATTACAAAATTTTTTAAGTAATAAGCCCTTTGTTAGGTTTCTGTTTCAGGGACAGAATTAAATCCATATCATACCCACGTTGTTGTTACTTTACCTAAACCACTTACAATGCTCTAGAGCCATGGTTTTCCCAAAGTACGGTCCCTGAACCAGAGACATCAGGATTCCCAGTAATTTGTTAATAGATTCGTCGGCCTTACTCCAGACCTACTGAATCAAAAACTCTGGGGTGGTGCCCAGCAACTTGTGTTTCAAATAAGGCCTCTAGGTAATTCTGATGCTCACTGAAGTTACTCAATCCACTTCTTAGGAGGAACCTAAGATTTCTTTCCCTAAGACAAGTTTGACTGTACAAAATTCCTACACCACTCCCACCCTCAGGTTATTGACCACTGTCTTTTTAAATAATTATGCAGGGCTCCTCCGCTCTTTTCCTTTCTTCTTTCTCCACACATGCCATTTAAGTCATGGCCTGCTCTGTATATTGCTACACACTTCCACCTCTCTGACTTCCTTTCTCTATGTGGCCAGGCTAGTAGAAGTAATAATCCAATATTTAGGCTCATGTGAACCTAGGAAATCCCACTTCTTAGTCTTGAGACCTCAGGCACGTGGAAAATGCAGTTTCCAACTAGAGCATGCTACATTGTCAAATTGAGTATTTGGTTTCCAATTTATTAGTGTTCCTTTTATATACAGTTCCCTTGGAATTCTGGGGAGAAGAGGTGCTCATCAGGCCAGGAGAGAGGCATGCTGGGCCCCCAGCTGAATGACCTCATAATAATGCCAAAATTTCACTCTTGGTCCCAAGTACCCACCACCATGACATTTACCAAATCTTATCACATTTACCCTGCTTTCCAAACACCTAACCCTCTTATATCAACCTACTTTGTTTCCCCACACCTCCACCTACATGATGAGCATGGTCAGTGAACAGCCATGATAATGACTTTTCTGCAGTCACTGCGGTTTGCCCGGAAGCTTGAGAGCATATACAGAGGTTCTAGGGTCTTGGAGAGTCAGTGGCAGAACCCAGGGGCTTGAGGCAGCATAGCTTCAGGCCTACCCACGACAAAAAAGTAAACCCCTTGTCTAAGTGCTACATATAGTTCAGTTGCCCTCACACGGGTCATACCAGGGATGAAGGTGACTTCTATCAGCCATGCTTAATGTGCACACATACGTGTATATATAATATATTCAGAGATATGGAAATAAATCTCTCACCAGCTCTCTTTCTACAACAGAAAACAGAAATAGAGAAAAATTTAACAAATGCAAACCCAGAGCTAAGTTTTCAGAAACCAAATTAAAGCTGTTGGTGTTTTTATCGAAACATCTCTACCTCTGAAATCTAATTTCTTGCAACTTTCCATATAGGATCCTGTGTTGTATTATTTATAAGAAAACTATAAGAACCATTTCACAATATATGTAAATGAAGCCATCATGCTGTATGCCTTAAACTTATATGTCAATTATTTCTCAATGAAACTGGAGGGGGGAAAAAAAGAAAATAATATTCTGTCCTCCCTTGACAGCATTTTCTGGCTGCAGAAACCACCGCAGCCATGAAGTAACAGAATGATTTCGGTAATGTTTCCATAGCTACCTCGCTTCGAAGTGAGGTTTATTCCGTTTTAAAGTCTACTGACCTATTCACGTTCTTACTTGAAGTATTTTCAATCTAATCTCTTGTCTGCCTATTATTGTCTAACGTTCTTATGATTCCTATATTTAAGGAGGTCCTGTATGCATAAATATATGGTAAGCAGGCCTTCCAGTTAGACAGAACAATGTGATGATTTTTTTTTCTTTTTTTCTGTTCCCTTCTCATCTGATGTGTGTCCTGCCCTTGCATCGCAAGGAAATGTTCCCAAGGTTTTGGGAGGTAAAGGCTGTTTAAGGTGCACTGGTGCCCTCTTGTGGTCACTCTGGCCTTGTGGGTGCTTCCCGGAAGCCTCTTCCACAGACAATTGTCTTGAAAGAAGTTAATGAGAAAGATCACTCAAAATGCCATTGCTGATTGTCATAGGAGTCCTTGTGTCCATGTCTTTTGCCCCCTGCAGGCGTGAGGTCTGTCTAGGATAGGCAGCCTCTCCTGAAACTCTGCTCTTCCCTCCAAGGCAGAGGCCTCATTACAAATGAATGCTGTTCAAGGGCTAAGCCATGGGAAGTGACCTGGGCCACCTCTCAGGGGAAGATGGTGCACCAAAAAACTCTCAGAAAGGCTCTGAAATGAAGGCAACCCACAGAAAAGGGAGATGGGGCTTCACTTCAACAGAACATAGCCCATCCTCAAAAGAGAAAGCAAGCCTTTTAGAAGCTGAAAAAATGAAGCTCCAGTGCTGGGTGGAAAATCAATACAAAACAACCAATAAAATTTTAATTGGTTCAATGCAATTAATTTTTTTTCAATAAACATGCGGGGGAGTGAATGATACACGGTCCCATCATTGTCCACTAGAACTTTCTGTGATGGTGCAAGGTTCTCTATCTGTGCTATCCAATACAGTAATCACTACCTACGTGGGCTACTGAGCACTTGAAACGTGGCTAATGACACTGAGAAACAGAACTTTGTATTTCATTTCATTTTAACTAATTTAAATACCACATGTGTCTAGTGGCCACCATTTTGGATGACACAGGTTGAGGTGGACAGACAAGACTACACAGACAATCACAATATAAGCAGAGTTTATAGTACAGGAAAGTACAAAGAACGATCCATGGTGGGAAGGATGAGTTGAGATGATCAGAGAAGAATCCTAGAAGATGAGGCATTTGAGCTACACCTTGAAGAATGTAGCCAAGGAAGTACTAAAAATCCCCGTATCTTTCTAGGCAGAGAGGATAAGGAATGCATTCTAGCTGGCAGGAATAGCATGTCCAAAGGCATGGAGGTGGGAAACTGTAAGTACATGTCCAAGGAACAGAGGTGTGGTATGTGAGGTACATGTGGCTGGAAAGGATTGTGGAAGCATCCATAGAAATAAGAAATCTGAGGTCTTGACTGCCTTGAAAGGTATTTTGGTTAAAATCAATAGTCAGTGGAACATGTAATAATCTCTCCAGAGGCTAGGAGGGGAAATGGGAGCCTGTCCTAACACTAGGGCTTTGGGCAGAAGTCACTGAAGGTTAGCTATTACATTCAGAGTTCTAGTTTAGGCTTATTAGCCTAATGGCTGTGTGTGGAGGGATTGCAGGAACCAGGCCTCAAGACAGAGTATCAGCAGAGAAACATTGCAACAGTTGGCCCAGCGAGAAACAGGGAAGGGACTTAATCAGGAGGAGGGACCTGCTGGGCCCTGGGCCCCCCAGTCTCCCACATATGATATTTCAGAACTATCATGCTATTGTAACCATAATGAAGCCAAAGACTCAGAGCAGCTTCATACCCTAAGACACATGCCATCCAGCAATAAAAAATTAATTTCAAGATAACTTGAGTTCTTTCTTGCATTTCTCAGACACCATTGCGTGGCCTCCATTCATACCCTGGCACCTGGAGGGCCATGGCACTCAGAGAACTCCTCTTTCCCCTCCCATGTACTTCACTCATGCCCCACATCTGCTCTCACATGTGCCCTCCCCGCCCCCCGCCCCAAACTGCCTGGAAAACTTTTCTATCGCTAGGTCCTGAGCTTCCTGTGCTTCCACCTTCTCTTTCTTCTCAGCACTCCAGCTCTCTCTCCATCCCCTAGTCTCCATTTTCTGCCCCTCTAAACTCCAAGGAACGAGTTTCCTTATTGTGTAGGGGAGAGCAAGAAGCAATGCGTGCAAAGCCAAAACAACCCCTACACACACACACACACACACACACACACACACACACACACACACACACACACACGGTTATCCCATACACAAATGAACACCCTAGAGAGTCTGGTAGTCTATCTCCACCTCTCCTCCCCCTGCTTTTCTCCCATCTTTTTCTGGAGTGACTTCAAAGTAGGGGCCTCGGACCAGAAGCATTGTGTCACCTGGGAGCTCATCAAAAATGTGTGCATGAGCCCTAGTCCAAACTACTGAATTCCAGTCTCAGGGGAAATGGCCCAGGAAACTGTTTTAATGTGCCTGCCGGGAGACTCTAATCATTAAATCTGAAGAATCACTGGCCTAACAGATTTGAAAGCCATTAATCTCTTGTACCTACAGAGGTGCTTCCCAGTGAACTTGACTAGATCCATCTGCCCCTTTTAATAAATCTTGGGACTAGGTAATGAGAAGTTTCCCAGACAGAGACATGTCCATATTCACACTTAATCTTCCCTCCCTACAAGAGTTTTGGCTAGGGCAGTGTTTCATGACCTCTTGTACATCATGGCTCATGAGGAAAATGAGAAGATTTTGGAGGCACATGAGTAAACACAAAGTGATCTCCCCCAGAGGTGCCCTGCTATGGGGAGGACAGTTACAAGATTTCCCTGTCTGCCTTAAAGGAAGCAAATGTGAGACCATATCCTAACGCCCAAATGTTGGGTTCTGTCTCACCCATACTGGGGCCCTGAAACACAGCAAGTGGAAGCCTAAGTATCTGCCAGAGTCCTGCTGGTGGCCCATTCTGCCATATAAGAAGCACATTAGAGGGATGAACCTTACCCATACCACTTTCTACTTCAAAATCCAGCCCTAGGAGCTTAGATCTGTACTTGGTTACCTAATCCTGCTCCATGTCATCTATTAGTCTGGTCTCCCTTTCTCCTGCTTATCAACAGGAGAATTGGAATGAGCTTTCAAGGTAGTGATGACACCCAATATTGTTACCTGACTAAACCTTGGCCTTTGGTTCTCCTGCTCCTTAGCAGACTGCCTGCTACAGTACTTACTCTAGTAAGATCACAGGCAGGACACACTTCTTGATCATTTGTGCATGTGTATGAATCCAGCATGGAAATTATAGTTGTGATCCACCTCATCACACATCCACTCCTGGGTGTCGGGCAGTCCTGCTCAGAAAAGTCCATCTTTGGTGAGTCTGTATTTATCCTCACTTCCTCATCAAGGTATCAGTTTCAAACCACTTCTCTCCATCTCTATGATTTCTTCTTCCCCTCTTCCTTCTCTTCTTTCCCTGTTATTCTCTCCTTCCATTTTTTTCCCACTTTCATATTTTTCCCATGAGGAAAAAAAAATGCCCTACATTAGCTGATGTCTACTGGAAAGAGCACCAAAGTTAGAATCCAGCTCCCTAGATTGAAGTACCAACTCTCTAATGATATATCTATATGATATAGATAATAATGCTTTTTCTCAGAGTTCGTAAACAATTACTAAATAGCTACAATGCACTGAGCACTGTGCTAGGTATTGGGGATATATTAGTGATCACTAATAATTATATACCAGCAACTGTGAGAGGTACTCTGGAAGATGATACAGAGTGCCATCACGGCATCTGGCATGAAGGTTCATCTTTTTCAGGAGGGGGCTTAGAGTTGCCACAAGTGTATGACAGAACACTGTGAACTATAAAATCATACAGAAATGTAAATTATAATTTATATTCTGATCTATTTCTCCTCTGTCTCATTTCCTCATTCCTTTTCCTTCTCTTGTTGCTTTTGGCGGGGGGGGTGCCTCAAATCAACTCTAGGTTCTCTCTCAAGCAAGGATTACCATCTATAGATTTAATGCAAGGTACCCAAACCAATACAGTAACTGGTATCCAAACCCATCTATAGATTCAATGCAATCCCTATCAAAATTTCAACTGCATTTTTTAAAGAAATAGAAAAAAAAATGATTCTAAAACTTGTATGGAATCACAAAAGACCCTAAACATCCAAAGCAATCTTGAGAAAGAAGAATAAATCTGGAGGTATCACACTTCCTGATTTCAAACTATACCTCAAAGCTATAGTTAGTCATCAAAATCATATGGTTCTAGCATAAAATCAGGCACATAGACTGATGGAACAGAATTGAGAGCCCAGAAATAAACTCATGTATATACAAGCAACTAATCTTTGACAAGGGAGCCAAGAATACCCAATGTGGAAGAGATAGTCTCTTTGGGGACCCTGGGTGGCTCAGTCAGTTGGGCTTCTGCCTTTGGCTTGGGTCATGATCCTGGGGCCCTGCAATCAGGCCGCACATCAGGCTCCTTGCTCGGCGGGGAGCCTGCTTCTCCCTCTCCCTCTGCTGGCCACTCTGCCTGCTTGTGCGCTCTGTCTCTCTGTCAAATAAATAAATAAAATCTTAAAAAAAAAAAAGATAGTCTCTTCAATAAATGGCGCTAAGGAAACTGGATAATCACATTCAAAAGAATGAAACTAGACCCATAATTTACTCCACTGACAAAAATTAACTCGAAATGGATTAAGGACTTAAATGTAAGACCCAAGACTATGAAACTCCTAGAAGAAAATATAAAGAAAAAATTCCCTGACATTGGTTTCAGCAATGTTTTTTTGCATATGACACATAAAACACAAGCAATAAAAGCAAAACTAAACAAGTGGGACTACATCAAACTGAAAAGCTTCTGCAGAACAGAAGAAATGGTTGATCAACATAATGAAAAGGCAATCTACAGAATGGGACAAAATAATTGCAAATCATATATCTGCTAATGGGGTTAATACCCAAAATATATAAAGAACACCTACAACTCAATGGCAAAAATAATAATCCAACTTTAAAATGGGCAAAGGACCAGAATAGACAGTTTTCCAAAGAAGACATACAGATGGCCAACAGGTACATGAAAAAGTGCTCAACATCAGTCATCATCAGGGAAATGCAAATTAAAATCACAGTGAGGTATCACTTCATACCTATTAGAATGACTATCCTCAAAAAGACAAGAAATAACAAGTGTTGGCAAAAATGTGGAGAAAGGGGAATGCATTGTTGGTGGAACATAAATTAGTATAGCCACTATGGAAAACAATATGGAGGTTCCTCAAAAAACTGTAAATAGAACTACCATATGATCCAGCAATCCCATTTCTGGGTATTATCTGAAGGAAATGAAATCACTATCTCAAAGAGATATCTGCCCTCTCATGTTCACTGAAGCATTATTTACAATAATCAAGATATGGAAACAACCTAAGGGTCCATTGATGGATGAATAAAGAAAATATGGTATGTATATACAATGGAATATTATTCAGCCATAAAAAAGAAATTCCTGTCATTTGCAACAATATGGATGAAACTTGAGGGCTTTGTGCTAAGTGAAATCAGTCAGAAAGAGAAAAGCAAATACAGTATGATCTCACTTATATGTGAAATCCAGAAAAGTCAAACTCGTGGAAATAGAGAATAGAATGGTGGTCGTCAGTGCTGGGGAGTGAGGGAAGGTTAGAGGAAATGGGGAGATGTTGGTCAGAGGGTAAAAACTTCCAGTTATAAGATGAATAAGTCCTGAGGATCTCATGTACAACTCGGTAACTATAATTAACCGTACTGTACTATATACTTTAAAGTTGATAAGAGAGTAGATCTTAAACGTTCTCACCACACACACACACACACACACACACACACACACATAGAAGACAACTATATGAAGTGATAGATGTGTTAACTAACCTATTGTGGTAACTATTACACAATATATATGTATATCAAGTCATCATGTCATATACCTTAAACTTACACAATGTTATGTATCAATTATATCTCAAAGCTGGAAAAATAAGATAAAATAAAATAAATAGAACTACATCTTTATATAATCAGAAAAACTCTTAGTAAACATTTAGGGAGAATGGGATGGACTACAGGGTTTGGAAATAAAGATGAATCTTCAAGAATTTTTAAAATAAGGTAAGCATTTATTCAGCATTTATTGAATATCCACACCTGCCAGATGCAGTGTCAGGCGCTGAAGATACAGTGAAAACAGACATGTGCCCTACTAGGTATTTGCCCCAAAGATACAGATGTAGCGATCTGAAAAGGGACCTGCACCCCAATGTTTATAGCAGCAATGTCCACCGTAGCCAAACTATGGGAAGAGCCCAGATGTCCATCGACAGATGAATGGATAAAGAAGATGTGGCATATATATACTATGGAGTATTATTCAGCCATCAGAAAGGATGAAATCTTACCATTTACATTGAAATGGATGGAACTGGAGGGGATTATGCTGAGCAAAATAAGTCAATCAGGGAATTAACCATTACTGTATGGTTTCGGTTATATGAGGAATATAAGAAATAGCACAGAGGATCATAGGGGAAAGGAGAGAAAAATGGAATGGGAAGAAATCAGAGAGGGGGACAAACCAGGAGAAACTCTTAACTGTGGGAAAGAAACTGAGGGTTGCTGAAGGGGAGGTGGGGGGATGGGGTAACTGGATGATGGGCATTAAGGAGGGCACTTAATGTGATGAGCACTGGGTGTTATATGCAACCGATGAATCACTGAACTCTACCTCCGAAACTAATGATGTTCTATATGCTGGCTAATTGAATTTAAATAATAAAATAAAGACATGGGCTTACCCTCATGGAGCTCTCATCTGGAGGGGAGGCAGCTGAGCACATAGCACACTGTGACAAGTGCTTTGACATGAGAAGGACTGAGGAGAGTAAAAGCCAAGTGGCTCCTAAACCAGCTTGGAATGTCAAAGGAGGCTTTGCAGCGGAAACAAGGTCTGAGCTGGGTCCAGAAGGACGGTTACCGAGCTCACCAAACTGAGGGAAATACATATCACCTCATAGCAAACATAAAAATAGCTACAGAGCAGACGATGGACTCTGAGAAACCAACTGAGGGTTCTAGAGGGGAGGGGGGTGGGGGGATGGGTTAGCCGGGTGATGGGTATTAAGGAGGGCACGTTCTGCGTGGAGCACTGGGTGTTATATGCAAGAAATGAATCATGGAACACTACATCAAAAACTCATGATGTAATGTACGGTGATTACCATAACATAATAATAATAAAAAAAAAAAACAGTACAGAGCAGGAAAAGTCTTTGGAGAACTCCAGGGAGAGCATTTCAAATATTCCAAGGACCAGAATGTCTTCTCTCCCTAGAAAAGCCACAGAGGAAGAACACAAGATGGCAGTGGTGCAATGGGATTGCACAAAGCAGGGAGGCCTTGAAGCGTCTGACAGAAACTGCAAGTCTAAGACAAGGTGACAAGACATGAGGGGGGCTCACTTGCCCCTTGGGGTGGGAGCTGGACAGAGCAAAGTGATAGAACCTTCCTGGAGTACAAGGCAGCATTATGTACCGAAAGCCTCAAAAATGTCCCTGGTTTCAGACCTAGTAATTCAACCTTTAGAAATGGATCCTAAGCGAAGATTTTCATACAAGGATGTTTATGATGGCATTATTTTCAAATGTTGAGGAACTGGAAACAAGCCAAGTAATGGTTAGATGAATTGGAGCACAGTAAAATAGCAGATGACAATTATAATCATGCTCTTAAATAGCACTTAATGATAAGGAAAATGCTCAGGATATAATTTCAAGTGCAAAAAATAGGATACAAAACTGTATGTATGGCATGATTCATTTTATTAAAAAAACGTATCTATGTATTATGTATATATGTGTATGCAAAGAAAAAAGACTGGAAGGAAAACTATCAAAATATCAGCAGTGGTGGCATTACAAGTGGTTTTCATTTAATTCCTTAAGCTTTTCTTTATATTCCAAGTTTTTATCCTATGTATGCCCTGCTATCAACAGGGAAAATTACAGGCATTATAAAAGAAAATGTTAACAGAGGCTATCTCTAGAAAATGAGGTTAAAGTTGACTTTTTAAATTCTTCATGCTATCCAAAATATTTTCTCAATATTTCATGCTATGACTAGTTATGACTCTTTAAAAGAAATCACTGAAGAGCTGTTTTTACTAGGAACCCAGAATGCTTAGGAAACAAGCTGCTATTTTAAGAGATTAGTGATTAAATCACCTGCTGAGAACAGGTGTCAGCTTAGCAGAGAATGATATGGTCGCTCCCTCCCCTACCCCAGCACCAGAGGACCTCCTATTGCCCCTCCACATTTTCTGCCCCATGCACCTACCTTTGCAAATGGGAAGTCGGCAGGGCTTTTGACCTTGATCTGTAATCTGCTGGCTTAACTTTCTTATGCCTTTTCTCTGTAACCTGGCATTAAGAGGGTTTGCAGGTGGCAGGGCAAGGCCAGCCCATTAAGCCTAGCAGATACTCCTGGAGTGCTGGGAGGGGATAGCCCACATAAAGGGGATCTTCTAAAATGAGTACTTGAATCCCTTTGTGTAAAGATCTCTTCTCCTCACCGTTCTTCATTTTTGCACCCAATTAGCTAACAACAATTTTTCAGCAAGCAAATCCCTAGCAAGTAAGTATTTGGAGGCTGGATCACTTCCCCTATCTTTCCTTCTCCTCTATTAGTTGGGCTCTGTGGATTTTGAAAAACATTCTTTTGCTGGAGGAGACAGAAGCTACACTCCGTGTCATTCTCCCGGGTCTTTATCATCTACAAACATTGCACTAAATTTCCCAAACAGCAGGCCTACACCTTCCATGCTCTACTTGCCCCTAACATAGCTTTTTAAAAAACTTTTGCTTGTCTTTGGCCTTTTTTTTTTTTTTTTAAACCACAAGCTTTGGCTTGTTCTGAGCTCTAGCCTTCCTGACACTCTCCTCACAGGTATGACAGGCCCGGGCCAGACATTAGTTCTCACTGCACCCCATCTCCATGGGATTATGTTCACCTCACGGTCTAAAAATGTCGACTATATTTTGTTTCTCAGATTCTGTACCTGATCTATAGTGTACAGATCTCGAACCCATTTACTGGATGCTTCCACCTAAAAATGTCTCTGTTTTCATATTCCTTTTGTGCTGTGTGATAGCAGCTTTCATGGTTTTATTCCCCTCCCCCGACTCCTTCCAATTTTGGGTGGAATCTCTCAAGTAGGTAGGTGTTTCCTGTCAAACAAGTCTGCCCAGATTTATGCAGCGCACTCAGTAATCTCTGCCAGAAGGGCTGGTATCAAAAGCCACAATCTAAAAACCAAAGCCTGCTAGTTAACAGTGGGAGTAGCCAATACTTCAATTTTCATTCTTCATTATTCTTCACAAGGGGCAACCTTTAAAATGGAAGGTGACATGTTTATAGCTTCTGCACACCTCTCCTCTTAGCCTTCCATGTATTTTATAAGGGCCTTCAAAGCCAATAAAGATATATATGTGGCAGGGTTCTACTAGCAGCGCTCACTCCTTCCTATATAAATCTATAGGTGTGACTATTGATCAATAGTACTGATATATACTGGTGAGTGTCAGCCACATCCTGCTTGCCTGTGTGCTCCAGCCTGACAATTCGCTCCTGCTCCCTGTGTCAGCCCACGGGGTTCCCCTGAAGGGAGTTGGTCACCAATGCCATGACTCACCTCTTCCTCACTGGGCGGGAACGGCCTTGTGGGCTCCTGCTCCAGCCGGTACCCTGCCACTGCTGTGCTCTCTCGCTGTTGATGAGCGTGGCGCTGCTAGGCAGAGCACAAAGCTGCACCCTTGGCCCCAGATCTCCTCTGCAGAGTTGGGGGAGACCCAACCAAGCCTTCCACCCTCTCTGCAAGCAGACAGAACCCACTGTGCCTGCGGCGTGTACTGCTTGCTTAGGCAGGAAGCTAAGCATAGCACACCCTGCAACAATTCCCTTGGCTTTCAGACTTTCTGCATCCTTTGTGGCTCTCCCTGTTAAAATGTGCTTGTTCACCAGTTCATTCCCTAGAAAATCCTTTCATAGTTCCCTTAAGAAAACAGCTCTTATTGGGACGTCTGGGTGGCTCACTCAGTTGGGCGTCTGCCTTTGGCTCAGGTCATGATACCAGGGAACCTGTTTCTCCTTCTACCTGCTGCTCCTCCTGCTTGTACTCTCTCTCTCTCTGACAAATAAGTAAATAAAATCTTTAAAAAACAAGAAAAGAAAACAGTTCTTATTGAATGTCACCTATACTTCAATAATTAAAAAACAAAAGAAACAGCTCTTAAATCAGCTTAATCAGAGCAAATTGCCTGCCTCTCACTGTTGATAATCTTTAACTCTAGCCAGTTCTCAACTTCAAATGTTTAAGAAGCAGCAAACTGAAAACACACACACAATGGTCATGATTTTTCTCACACCTCTTCCCACCCGTTCCCTTTTGCTGGGTCTCCTGGAACCAGGCACTCAACAGGGGCTTCTGAAATGCTCTCATCCTCACCTAATCCGTGTCTTACTTATCCTTCAAGAGCCTCAAGTCTCAGCTCTACAGCTATGAAACTATTGCTACAGAGGAGACCTCCAAGACAATCTCATCAGTCTCATCTTTTATCTGTAGCAGGTACGAATTTTCACTCACTCACTCAGATGTGGAAAACGTGACATTATTATGCTGTAACTGACCTTGGTGCTAAGGGCTCATTTCCGCTTCATCTTGCCAATGCAGGGTAATTCAGTCGCCTTTAGGTTTTTTCTCTTGGCTCCCTTCGGGTTAATACTCAACCAGTTCAGGATTCTCTCTGTGTTCTCATCCTCCAACACCCAACACAATCAGAGGTCAGGTGGGATGTGAGGTCCAGTTTAGGTTCCATCCTGGCAACTGGAATGAGGAAATGGAGTGTCACTAGAGTGTCCTATCTCCATGCTAGTCTCTGCTAGTCTATTGCTTCATCCTTATGGCCAGGCATTGGTGTCCACTGCTGCTGTCAGGGTCCTTCAAAGCCTCCCAAGTCAATGGGCTGCCTTCTCCGTACCTAGGCATACAAGATTTAGCAAATAAAAATATAGGAGACAGATTAAATTTGAAGTTCAAATAAACAACAAATGATTGGGGGGGGTGTCTAACCAGCCACCAGCCCTCTCTCAGTACTTTCTCATAAAAAAAGAAGTGGAGGGACAAAGACTTCCAGGCCTCCCCTATGGAGGCAGGCCTTGACATAGCTCATCCCTCCTGCTATGTAGGTGGAAGGAAAAGCCAGAAAGAAAGCCACCCCTATGTGTTTGACATTCAAGCACACTGTGACCTCCTCTAGCAAACAAGAGCCCATAGCCTGGAATCCAGCCAGATTAGAAGATCCTCTTCATATTTAATAGGTGTTGAGTGTTTAGTTTGGGATGATGGAAAAGTTCTGGAGATGAATAGAGGAATGATTGCACAACAATGCAAATTCACTCAATGCTAATGAACTGAACACTTAAAACAATTAAAATGGCAAAATTTTATGTTGTACATATTTTACAATTATTTTTAGAAGTCCCTCTTCATGGAGAGAAGGGAAGTAGGAAAAAAGACAAACACTGCCTTCCCAAATCATGGATTAAAAAGTAGGGAAGCATTCACCTCCTCTGCCTTCTAGCAGTGCCCTCCTCTATGCTTTGGTTTACCCCTCAGCTGGAGGTAAGATTGCTGCCCCCAGTTTGACCTCATCTGTAACAACTGCTGTTGGAAGAGAGTCAGCTGCTGCCAGGAGCTCTGCTAGAAATTGAGGAAGTCCCTCCTCGAAGTCCCAGCAAACCTCTCCTCACACTTCATTGGCTCAAATTGGGTCTCATGCCCATTTGTTACTCAATCTCTGACAAAGGGGATGAGAGTCCCATTAGACCAATCAGGCCCAGACTTGGAACCAAACAGGGATCAGGCTTCCCTTGAGCAGTAGGCTGTGGCAGAGTAGGTGAGGAGAGAGGGGTTCCTACCCAACAATGGGCCTGTTGGGAACGGGACAGGGAAAATGGATAGGCAATCTAGCATCTGCAACCTGCAGACTAGGTAGAGAGGAACTGCAGTGTCTGTACTTACTTGGGTATTCCCAAAGCCTCAAGAGGCAAGAAGCTGAGAGTCAGAAGCCAAGTATTCGGGGCACCTGGGTGACTCAGTCATTAAGCATCTGCCTTCAGCTCAGGTCATGATCTCAGAGTCCTGGGATCAAGCCCCACATCAGCTCCCTGCTCAGAGGGAAGCCTGCTTCTCCCTCTCCCACTCCCCCTGCTTGTGTTCCTGCTCTTGCTATCTCTCTCTTTGTCAAATAAATAAATAAAATCTTAAAAAAAAAAGAGGCCAAGTATTCCATTCTGTGACACCTCCCATGCCTACCCACCATCCCTCCCCCCCGCAAAAATAAAAGTCCTGAGTAAATTCTATTCAATCAATTGGTGTGAGCTCTGCAAGGCTGAATCCTTAGGCACTCTAGCCCTGCTCATTGTACCCCATCCCTACCCCAGCCACCACAGAGCCTGTTTTGCTCAGGGATCCCTGGTGTTCCCCAATGATACTCCCTGCAGGACTGATGCCTTCTATGTCCTCAAACATACAATTGATTAGATAGTCGCTAAACATGTGGAATGAGGCATGAGACAAAATTACATGGATTTGGGGGAGACTTAAAATGAATGTAGGCAATCCAAATGTTACAACCCACTAAAAAACAGTAGAATAAACTGAAAATGAAAGTAGAATTCAGTATCTAGTGTTCTTTCAGGTCTGGGAGCCCAGAAAAAGAAGTTTTATAAGAAGTTTTGAAAAGCCAGAGAAAATTGTACAAGCTCATCTAATCCAACAGAGATTCTTCCTAAAATAAGAAGTGAAAAGGGTGGCTTCCCTAGGGGAAGGATGGAACCTTTCTAATAATATTTGAGTGTACGTTCACAGGTGCAGAAACGGAAGGGGGTCTGGGAAAGATAGTTAAAAATCGACATGCTGTGCAACAAACAAAACAGATGTGAAGGAACATTTCTCTGAGGACTTTGTACCTGACCCCCTCCAGTAAATATGCCACACATCATTTGAATACCTTTTAATGCTTAAAAACCTATAATTTTCAGAAAGTGTGTCTATGACATGGTAGTGTGTGCTTACTTATTTGGTAAAGTGTGTTAATCACTTATTCAACAAATATTTTCTAAGCACCTACTATGTACTAGGAACAGCCTTGGTATGTGTGTCTCTTATATAAATGTGGTATTATAAATGTTTAAGAACCATCTGAAGTGAAAATATGTTTTCTCCATACTCTTTAAATATATCTACACCAAGGCATTTTGATTAGTTTTACCTACTTGTTTCTTTAACTGTGCATTGAAAAATTGGACATTAAATTGTTTCTAGATTAATTTCAAGGTTTGTAGCAAAATTATAGCTTTTACAGACATCAAAGCTATAGCTCAGAGCTATCGTAAAATAATAAGCAAATATACTAAACTAGGAAAAGAATGTGGCCATTTTTAATGGAGTGTTCTTGTTCATTATTAGATATCAGAAAAGGATAAGTAATATAAATTCTCATATCATTTTTTTTGAGAGAGAGAGTGAGGAGGGGCAGAGGGAGAGGGAGAATCTTAAGCTTAAGCTCCATGCCCACCAAGGAGCCCAACGCAGGGCTCAATCTCAAGACCCTGAGATCATGATCTGAGCTGAAATCAAGAGTCAGATGCTTAACCAACTAAGCCACCCAGGCACTCTCATATCAGTCATTTTTACTTATGGAAATAATTATTGTGATAATCTTCAGTTCTGTCTATTGATCTGTTTGATAAGTTGGTGTTTTATTATCTTATTACTTGTACAAAGAATTTCTTTGTGGACCGGAATAGATATTCCTCTGAAGATCTACAAAAGGTCAACAGGTACATGAAAAGATGCTCAATATTGGGGTACCTGGGTGGCTCAATCAGTTAAGCATCTGACTCTTGATTTCAGCTCAGGTCATGATATCAGGGTCATGAGATGGAGCCCCATGTTTGGCTCCACACTCAGCGGGGAGTCTGCTTAAGATTCTCTCCCTCTGCCCTGCCCCCGCTCTCTCTCTCTCTCTCTCAAACAAATAAATAAAATCTTTTAAAAAAAGAAAAATGATGCTCAATATCACTAGTCATTAGGGAAATACAAATTAAAGCCACAGTGAGATATCACTTCATACCTGTTAGAATGGTTATCATCGAAAAGATAAGAAATAACAAGTGTTGGCGAGGATATGGAAAAAAGGGAACCCTTGCACACTGTTGGTGGGACTGTAAACAGGTACAGCCACTAAGAAAACAGTATGGGGGATCCTCAAAAAATTAAAAAGAAAACTGCATATAATTTTATGCCAGCAATTTCATTTCTGGGAAATATCCAAAGCAAATGAGAACACTAATTCAAAAAGATAGATGCACTCCCATGTTCACAGCAGCATTATTTACAATAGCCAAGACATGAAAACAATCTAAGTGTCCACTGATAGATGAATGGATAAAGAAGTGGTGATATATATACATACAATGGAATATTATTCAGCCATAAAAAGAAAAACAAGGAAATCCTACCATTTGTAACAAGGATGAAACTTGAGGGCATTGTGCTAAGTGAAATAAGTCAGTTAGAGAAAGACAAATACTGTTATGATTTCACTTATATGTGGAATCTAAAAACAAAGCAAAACAAATTCACAGAATAAGAGATCAGACTTGTGGTCTCTGTGACCAGAGGCAGAGGATGGAGGGGGAATGGAGGAAGATTATCAAAAGATACAAACTTCCAATTGTAAAACAAATAATTACTAGGGGTGGAACGTACATGATGTCTATAGCTAACACGGCTGAACAATGTTTAGAAAAGTTAAAAGAGTAAATCCTAAGAGTTCTCACCACAAGGAGAAATTTTTTTCTTCCTTCTTTTCTTCTTATTGTATCTATATGAGAAGATGGATGTTAACTCTACTTATTGTGGTAATAATTTCACAAGATATGTAGATCAAGCCATCATGCTGTATGCCTTGAATTCCTACAGTGATATATGTCAATTATTTTTCAATAAAACTGAAAAAAAAGAATTCCTTTGCAAACAATATAAGCTAATTTTCATGTGCTATCTGATATATACTCATAAATAGAAATTTGCTATATTTTACTGTGCTTTATAACCTTTCATAAATTGAATTTTTCATTTTCAAATTTAATCAATTCCAATTATTTATGGCTATAATTATGTTAAGTAAGAAAATGATTGAAGTTAAGATTTTGAAAAGCTGGCCATAAATTGAACAACATTAGTTTTAAATGGAACTATTCCATTGTGGATTTTATTATTCAGCCATATGAATAATACTGATAGAAGTTATCCATTGTGAGCATAATCATTTTTATTTAATTGAGTTTTACATTTGTCGATACACACTCCTGTTTAAATATAATATACCTATAAAAAAATACTATTCTCTGTGAACCGTGAGAGACTATGGACTCTGAGAAACAAACTGAGGGTCTAGAGGGGAGGTGGGTAGGAGGATGGGTTAGCCTGGTGATGGGTATTAAAGAGGGCATGTACTGCATGGAGCACTGGGTGTTATATGCAAGAAATGAATTATGGAACACTGCATCAAAAACTCATGATGTAATGTATGGTGATTAACATAACATAATAATAAAAAAATTCTATTCTCTGGATGGCTGTGGTGCAATTGTGCAATCCTTATGCGATATCAATCTAGGAAAAACAGTGTGGAGTATTTAATGCATCAAGTTTGGGTGGATACCTGCAACCTGAATAAAATTATGTTTACTGGGGTCTTGTTGGCAACAAACCAATTTCACTGCTACACCTACATCTTTAAATATAGTTCTGGGACTATACCATTGGGGTCTGGGAATGCAATTTAGGAGGATGCCAAATACTGGGAGCAAGAGCCCCAACCTCAGTATCCTTGGAGAAGAAAAAACTGCAATCTGATGGAGGCTGTGGTTGTATTACTTAAGGATTCAGTTTTATCCTTATTTTGACATGTAATTAGTAAGTGATGAAAGGAGATAAACAAATATCTGTCTAATGTTAAAGTTCTGTGCACTTTCCACCATATGTTTCCTTGGCTATGTATGACCAGGAATTTTGTCCAGGTCACAGGCAACATGGATTTGGAGTCCATTCTTCCTACTTGCCCACCCCCAGTGATCCTAGACCCAATTTGGACATTGTGTTTGGTTAAGTAGCATTTCCATCTTTCCCCTTTATTATATATCCCTCCTGTTCTCCATGTCTTTCAAATCACTGTCTTCTGCCCCACTCCTCTGATTATGTCTAATTCATTTGGAAAGTTAACCTTTCTCATTTAACTTTTCATCAGCAGTGGGGTGTGGTAGAAGGAGTAACTGGCTTTTTATCATCAGAGACATCTGGATTGGGGCTTCAGTACACTTGATTTTGGGCACTTCAGTGCCCACTTGATTTGGGGCAACTATAACTTCCTAATGTAGTCAATGACAAAATGGAGATGATGATGATGATGATGATGATGGTGATGATAAATGGAAATAATAATATCATCAGCCTGTGGTATAAAGGGGACCCCATACTTCAGTATAACACTGACTCTTGCCCCTACTCTTTGATACCATGTTCCTGTTTCATCACCAGATGAAACCAGGAGACTTCCCAGTTTATCGCTTGCCTCATACGTTTGCATATAGTGATTTCTGTACACAGTTTTCTGGGGTTTTTTTTAAGATTATTTATTTCAGAGAGAGAGAGGGTGCACATGCAGGGAGTGGGGGAGGGTCAGAAGGAGAGGGAGAGAGAAAGCCAAGCAGACTCCAGACTGAGTGCAGAGCCCCACGCGGGGCTCAATCTCACCACCCTGAGATCATGACCTGAGCTGAAACCATGAGTCCAAATCTTAGCCGACTACACCACCCAGGCACCAGAAAAAACAGGAAAAAGATAAATATTTAAAGGATTTCGGAATTAGGAAGTCTTTTTCAAAGCATAAAAGCATTGGAAGAAACAAAAAGCAAGTTGCTTTTATATAATCCCTGCCCTATTAAAGCTAATATTCTAGCTATTCTCATTTCTGTATTCTTCCAGGTAAACTCTAGAATAATTGTGTTATCATCCCCCTGAATAATACTATTAATACTTTGACTAGGATCATGTTAAACTTGTAGCACTGTGATCAAAGCTGAAGCCAGGACCTGTATCAGCAAAGTGAAGGTTTTCCCAGAAACCCCTAGCAAGTTTCTGCTCACGTAGCAGAACCCAAAACTGTCACAGAAATGACTGCCTTTCTTAGCAAAGGAGGCTGTAAAAGATGTTTAGCCTCCAGCTTCTAGAATGCAGGTGGAAAAGGGAGATGAGAATGGATGTTGAGTGAGCTCACCAGCAGGATCTGCCACAAAGTCACATGGAAGAGGACACTGAGGCAGGAGCTATTTCCATGAGCACCTGGGCAAGACCAGACACAAAGATTAATGCTGTGGGATGCAGGCAACATGATGCACATTGCTGAGAATGCCACTCTGCCCCTATTTGTTGCAGGCAGCTGAGCAGCTTCAATACTCTGAGGACGGGGAGCAGCCACTAGGGAGAGTAACTGTGCCTTACAGATCAAAAAAGTCTGGGGCAGCCAGCAGAGCAGTGGTCTTGTGAGAGGCCTCTCTCAAATGCCTGTGGGTATTGCATCTTTGGGCAAATTCTGCTGGCTGCCTACGCAACAGTCATGTCCCCTTCTCCAGGGCTAACAGAACAGTTTTGTTCTGTCGGCCATGTTCCCGGCCATGGATGAATGAATTCATCCCATCCATGGAGGAATCATGTTTGATCAAAACCCATCATGCAGTTGCAGTCCCCCTTGGACAGTGATTAATCTAGAGGTGGGCAATATGACCCAGCTTTGGACAGTGAGATGTAAGGGGAAGTCTGCTGGGAGTAAGTTCTAGAAAAATATGTCTTGCCAGAATAAAAAAAAAAAAGTACACATCCCTTGCATTCCTGCTCCTTCCTCCTGCCTTGAACATGGTTATGTGTGGACATTATGCTTGAAGCTATGGTTCTTCTGACTTGCATCCACAAGGCAACAGTCTAAGAATAAGAGAAAGTTTCCCAGTTGGCGAAAGTGGAAACAGAACCTAGGTCCTTGATGATTTTGAGAAAGCCAGTGTGTGTCACTCCTGGAACTGCCTACCACTGGAATGATGATGGGAAACAATTAAATGTATTTATCATTTAAATCACTGTTGGAGTTGTTGTATTACTTGAAACTGACAGGATTTCTGTTACAACCCTGAAAAAGGAGAACAGAGCAGAGCATTGTGAGTTGGCTTGTTCTTGAGTAAAGACCTGGGACGCAGAAGATGTCAAGAGAAACATATGAGCTAGCAAAATCTGGGTATTAATTATGAATGTGACCTCTTCCCGATACCCACAGGCAGTGAGTCAAGTTCTACCTAAAAAGTAATTTGAGAAGAAATGACATTTTTAATATAATACAGCCTTCCATTTTAGAAAGATAATGTATTTATCAATTTTTTAAATCTCTTCTATCCCTAAGTTTTACATTTTTGTCATATGTGCCCTACCTATGTCTTGTTAGGTTTATTCCTAGATATTTTGTGTTTGAGGATGTTGTCTCTCTCAAGATGTTGGGGTTCCCTGGGGCTCTGTCTTCTGCTCTCTTTCCACCCCACAACTGCCCTGAATGATACCTCTTCCTACTTCAACCTGCTCTTTCTCCATTCTGGGAAAATATCCTTAACCTCCTAGGTACATAGACTTTTTCTTGGATTGTTTTTTGGGGGTCATCCAACCCTGATTGACAGGAAAAGGTAACATTTGGAATCCAGTAGCTTGAGGTTAAAATATGTCATATCAGCAATTGCTAAACAACAGTACATCAGATTAGGTCAAGAATTTGTGAAATGTTTGTGCCAAGTGAAATGTCAAAGCACAAAGTGTGTGAAAGAAAAAAAATCTCTGTGCCAGTCAAAATGTCATTCTGCCTTGCAACAAGTAATTTATTCCTTTATTGCCATTCTTGTTTCACATGTATTAATGTTGCCTCTAAGTAATTGAAATTAATAGTGGCATTGTCAGTGATTAAGGGCAAAAACTAAAGAGCTAATTTAGAATCACTCAGTCAATTTGGGCTCTTTTTGAAAATGGAATTTGTTAACCCAACCTTAAAAATAAGCCCTTACCTGATTGTCCAAAGCATTCACACTGCAGCCATTATTTGTTCTGTTAATTTTTGTAATATGTCAAAACAAGGCACAGAAGATAGTAAAGAACAACTGTTTTTTAAACACTGTATCTGAGGAACTGCAAACACAATAGAAATGCTATAGATATGATTACCAGATCAGGTAGCCCTCAGCAAATGTAATGCCAGTAGCTTGTTGAGTTGATTATGAAGCAAACCTCCATAATGTTTGTCACCATTTTCCTACTGGTTTTAATTTCTAAATTGGCAGAGCTTCCCAGAGAACATGGCTTCTCTCCATGCCATTTACTTTCTCGGAGAGCAGCTTTCTGTTGCATAGTCATGGCCAAACAGTGAGGAACAGGTCCTGCTCTTGATGTTACAGTTGCCCGGTTAATAAACCAAAATGTTTCTCTGTAGACATCAGGGCCAGAACTAGGGTGAGGCCATGGAGGTGCCCAGAACTGCCCTTCAGGAGGCCCCCATTCTCAGGTGCCACCCTGCACTTATATGGCCCTCAGGTGACTGCTTCCTTAAATGTTCCCTAGGCAATGCACTTGCCCCACCCCTGTCCTGGTCCTGGTAGGGCATTATTGTTGCCCTTGGAATTAAAGAAAAGGACCTGGGAGTAAAGAACAATTCTGTAAGTCTTCCAACAATGGTAACTGAGTTCCTACCCAATTATATTAATTCCACATATTAAAAATTGAATATGAATTTGAAGAGTAATAAGAAACCTGCAATTGCTAAGATGAGAAAAACTTCTCAAAAAGAGAGTCCAATTAATGGCTCAGAATGGGCCCAACAGAGTGTAAGGACCATGTGGGACAACCATGTTGCAGAGTTTGGGTCTCATGTTTTCAAATTTGGAGCTCAACTTTATCAGCGCAAAGAGAGATGGTCAGATTGAGGAAAACTGATAAGAGAATTACAAATAATCCAGAATTCCAATTCATTATGTTAGAGCTGTAGATATTCTCCAGTGACCCTAGTGTTCAATGTTCAGGACACCCCTCCCTAGAGTCAGGGCATGTGGAACAAAGTATTAATCATCAGACAGTTGAAAATGAGCATGGAAAGAGAACAAAGGGGGTGGGGGGCTGTCAATGACGGGAATATTTCATCTACACCAGGGAGAAGTCCTGCCTCAAGCCAGAATACTCTGTGTATCTCTTCACTCAACAAATATAAATTATGCATCTACCATGTTACCAGCAAACCCTGTCATCTCTACTTTCAAAATGAATTCTAAATCCAGTACTTCCTGCCAGCTCCACAGTAACTAAGTCAAGCTCCATCTTCCTACACCTGGGTTAATGGAACAAGCCCCCCAACTAGTCTCCCAGTGTCCACCCTCTCCCCGATATAGTCCATTCTTTATCCACCTGTCAGACTGCTCCTTTTAAAATGTGAGTCAGATCATGATATACCTCAGCTCAAAATCCTCCATTGACTTCCTACCTGTTGGAATAAAACCCCAAATCCCTTTCTTGGGCTGCAAGGCCTATGTGATCTCACCCCAGCTCTCTGATCTTATTTCCCACCACTTCCCACCTCACTCATTCCACTCTAACTACAGATGCTTCTTTCCATCTCCTGGGACACTCCAAGATCACCTTTGCCTCAGGACCTCTGCACATACCTCTCCTACCTGAATAATTTATCCCCAGGTATCTGCATGGCTCGCTGTGCTCAATGCTTAAATGTCTATGCTTAACTGTCCCCTTATTGTGGAAGCTTCCATGACCACCCTGTCTAAAACAGCATCCTTCAATCACTTCCTGTCCCTCTACCCTTAAGAATTCTTCCTTAACCATCTGACAAGTTTTCTGTCTTTCCCCAGTAGAAGGTAAGCTCCATGAATTTTACCTGTTTTTGTCTATTGCTATATCTCTAGTTCCTAGAACATTGCCTGGAACATGATAAATGCTCCAGATATATTTGCTGAATTAAGGGTGAATACACGTAGTTTATGTCATAATTCTGGTCACTAGAGAGGAGTATTGGTTGGTGGTTTGGGACTTTTCTCTGGTCTTAATTAAATAGCTTTTGGGGACTCTTGATCTCCCTTTGCTTTTTTTTTTCAGTTTTTTTTTTATATGTAATAGGTCACTGGCATATTTATGATTATCTGATTTTTTTTTTTAGTTGCTCACTTCTACATCAGTTGAGTTGTGACAGGTGAATGTAGGGCAGCCATTCAGCAGGGTCTATAGGCATATCAGAAAACATAGCTGACATGTCTAGCATATATATAAATCATACCAAGCTTATACCTTAGTTTACAAAACTGGGATATTGCCTTAGATTATTGTCTAATAATCTTCAATCCACCTTCTTCAATGTGGCCTCTTCTCTACCTTTAGTTCTAGGGTTTGTTCTGCCAGTCCTCAGGTGTTTTTTTTTCTTCAATTTTTGGGGTATTTAGGATGATTTGATAGTTATCTAGTTGCATTCATGGGAGGAGGCAAGTCTAGGGTCCTCCTACTCTGCTGCCACCTTCCCCTCCTCCAATCTCCCATTGCTTGCTCCACGCCCAGCATGGAGCCCAACGTGGGGCTTGAACTCATGACTCTGAAATCAAGACCTGAACTGAGATCAAGTGTCAGATGCCTAGTTGACTGAGCCATCCAGGTGCCTCTCCCTTTGCTTTTTGATGGACTAGGTAAGGTATGTGATAGGAAAAGAGGGATCAAGATACAACCAAGATTTTTAGCAAAAGCAAATGGAAGAATGGAATTTCATTTCTGAGTCAGGGAGGAGCAGATTTGGAAGCTGGGACCTGAAAATCTACATTTTTGAACATATGAAGTTTAAGATGCCTATTCGATATCCAGTGGAGATGTTCACTAGGCAGTGAGATATGAGTCTGTAGTTCAGGGGAGAGATTCAGGCAGAGCATAGACATTTGCAGCATACAGAAGGTATTTAAAGTCATGGAAGTCTGTTGATCCTCTTGGGGTAGGATCAACAGACTTAGACAGGTAAGAGTAGAGTTCTGAGGACTAAACCCTGAGATGCTCTAGCATTAGAATTCAGGGAGATGAGAAAATAGCAGTGGAGGACACTATAAAGGGGAGCAGAGAAAAAAAGTTACCAGTTGAAGAAGGACAGGGGTCTAGGAAGGATTTTTTTTTTTTAGATTTTATTTATTTATTTGAGAGAGAGAGAGGGGATGAGAGGGGCTAGGGTCAGAGGGAGAAGCAGACTCCCCGCTGAGCAGGGAGCCCCGATGCAGGACTCAATCCCGGGCCTCCAGGATCATGACCTGAGCCGAAGGCAGTCGCTCAACCAACTGAGCCACCCAGGAGCCCCAAGGAGGGATTTTTTTATGTATGAGAAATATTATAGTATTTCTGATGCAATGGAAATGATCCAGTGAAAAGGGAAAAATTAATGATGGAGGAGAGATGAACAATTGCAGGAATGAAGTTCTAGAGTAGGGAAGAGGGGCTGGATCCAGTGCAGAGGTGGTGAGACTGACTTACATAAAAGCACAAACAATTCACCCATAAGCAGGAAGAAAGGCAGAGTCTATGCCAGAAGGTTTGTAAGTGTGGTGGTAGGAGCCTGTGGGAGATTTTTCTGGTTGCTTCTATCTTAATGAAATAATCAGTCGGAGGTATTGGTAACATGAAGGAATAGAAGGGTATCTGATGTTCAAAGGAATATATTGGGTAGAGGTGAGGGAGTAGGACGTTTGAATTTTTTTTGTGGGGGCGGGGAGTGCAATTGTTGAAATGACTGGGTTGAGGATATGGCTCTAGGAGCACTGATTGAGGTGAGAATGGTGACAAGACCACACATGTGACTGGTTTTTCCTGATACAATCTGGGGCTGACACATGTGTAAGGGACAACCTTAGCTACTGTTCCCTGAGCAACTCGAGTTTGCCGGACAATCTGTACATCTCTCTCCTTTAATCCACATGAAAACCCTCCAACAACCCGAAGAATCACAAATGAAAAAAGGCTCGTAAATTTTTGTTAACTAGCTCAGGGTAATACAACAGTATGGATACAGGATTCAGACTTGGCTCTTCTAATCCCAGAGCCAGACTCTTTCCTGTGTCTGTGCCACACCTCTCCAACTACTTCACCTGCAAGCTTTAGTCCATGACAAGTTACAAACAAGGCGGACCAGGAAGTCTTATGGCTCAACTTTTGTTGTTTGAGCCTGAAGCAGAAGTCTGATCCAGAGGCTAAATGCTGCAGTTTTATGAGAGAATAAGCCTCTTTTCACTCTTATAGATTAGTGTCACTTTGGGGCATTGAAAACCAACATGAAGAGTCAAGTCTAACAGTTAAAGCTTATTTGGGTTTGTTTACTTCAGGGGTAACATTAGTGGCCTGCCCCAGCAGCTACCTTTGTCTTATGGTAACAGGATACCCCTGGAGAATCCTGTAGCACAGGCCAGGGGACTTCTTGGCCATTTGCCATTTTTTTTAAAGATTTTGTTTTGTTTTGTTTTAATTTATTTACTTGAGAGAGAGAGACAGAGAGCACAGAGGGAGAGGGAGAAGCAGACCCCTGCTGAGCAAGGAGCCGGATGTGGGACTCGATCCCAGGCAGACACTTAACCTACTAAGCAACCCAGGCTCCCCATACCATTTACCACATTGTAACCCCGTACTTCATCTGGAAAAATGTGAGGCCTGATACCCTGTCTCTGGTATTCCCAGAGTATTCTACTGCAAGTCTAGGGTTTTCTATCCCCAGGAGGCTATTTATGCAAGTGATACGGGAAGAAAGTAGAGACATGAAAGTTTTCACAAAGTTCATTTCTTGCTTCAGATGGAAGAAATTTGCATGCATTCTGCTTTGTAATAGTTCTACTAGAGAGTAAGAGAATCCTCAGTGTTCCAAATGAGAAAATTGCAATCAAATGTCATTGCTGTTACTCATCTAAACCAGAACCATCCAATAGAAGTTTCTGCAATAAAGGAAATATTCTGTCTGTGCTTTCCAATTCGGTAGCCATTAGTCACATATGGATGTTGAACACTTAAAATGTAGCTAATAAACTGAGGAACAGAATTTTTAATTTTATTTAATTTCCATTTATTTAAATTTCAATTTAAGCCATCTGTGGCTAGTGACTACCATATTGAACTGCACAGATTTAGATTATAAAACAAGAGGCCAAGCCACTTCACCCCTTTGAACACAGTGACCAAGTTTGCCCATAGAACCTTGCCATGAAGACCCTTGCTTCATTAGTTCCTCCTAAGAAAGGAGGGTCTCCACTGCTCATACCTTCTGGACAAAAAAACAGAAAGCCCATGTGTAACCATATGCTATTACTGCCACAAATTACTGTAAACCTTGAAGGTTAGAACCCACATTTACTCTCTCAGTTTCTGTAGGTCAGAGTCCAGGTACAGCGTAGGTCAACGGGGTTCTCTGTTTAGGGTCTCACTAGGCCCAAGTCTAAGTGTGGGCAGGGCTTCATTCCTTTCTGGAGGCTTTGGGGAAGAATCTGCTTCCAAGTTTATTCAGGTTGTCAGCCAAATTCATTTCCTTGCTGTTGTAGAACTGAGGTCTCTGCTTGCTTGCTGATTGTCAGCCCTCAGCTTTGAAGGGTTCACATAATTACACTGGATCCACTCACATAATCTCCCTATTTATGGTCAATTGATTAGTCACCTTAAGTACATCTGCAAAACCTTTTTTGCCAATTGTAATATAGCATAAGCACAAGAGTATTATCAGGGAACAAAAACCTTGGAAGCAAAAATCTGCCTATCACCACCAAATAGCAGAGAAAACAGTGAGACAATAGCTAGCAATTATTTAGTGTTTTCTAGAGTAGAAAATAAAAAGGACTTACTGGGAAAAAAAAATTTTAAAAACAACCTCTTTTGAATATTTTCTTTCTCTTAGAATCCCGAGTCATTTGTCTCACTTCATCATTATGAGAAATGGGCCAATGGTAGCTATCCCTGATCTTTGTCAAGGATCCCCAGACATTTCAGGGTATATGCCTTGGAGGGTCTCAGTCTTCAGAATAGCCTCCAGCAGAGAAAACAGAGTGCTACACCACCTTGAAGGTTCTGTCCCATCACAGCAGAATCTACCAGCAATTTTGAGCCCTCTTTCTGGTTTAGCCAGTGCTCGGTTAGATATTAAGTCCTGATAGGAAGTGGAGGCTGTTAATTAATGAACAAACCTTACATGCAAACTAAGCTACTCAGCTTCAGTTAGCAAATTCCAGTAAGAAATGTAGTGAATGGAAAAATACTTTCTTCTAATTAGGTGAAAAGAAACACTGAGTTTTCAAGTCCAAAACAAAGAGCTGCTTTGTGTTTGTCCTCCTCCTGGAGAGAAGGGAGAAAGATATCTTTGAGCTAGGAGTTCAGGGAGAGAGAGGGCTGAGGGAGGACCAGTCTGTCACCTGAAAGAGATCAAAAGAAGGACAAGCTGCTGCATTTTCCAAGAGTAAGAACCAGGTCTGGAAAGAACCCATGAGAATTCACTTAGGGGGACACAATGTTGAGAATGTGTAAGAACCAAGGTCTGGGTGGAGAGGTCACCAGGAGTGCTCAAAGCTGTCTACTTGGTACTTACCCCAGGTCCACCAATTCTACCTTCCTTACTTGAGGCTGGCTCATGCTGAAGCACCAAACAACTTACAGCCATGTTGTATCCCTTTCCAGCTCCAGGCAGAGGCCTCTCATTGCTGACTAGACCGTGAGAGTGGACAGCATCTAGCCTCGGACACCACCTGGCACCCTCTCTGCAGGGGCTTAGAAATCCCTTATGCTGGAGTCCCAGACAGGTTCTCTAGACTAGTTAATGGTGTCTTATGACCTCTCCACCACTGGCATGGTTCACGTCCACCCTGAATGGCAGCCCCTCCTATGGACTGTCTTTCCCTGGTACCATCACCTCCATCTTCCCCTTGGCTCAGCCTCTTATGTTTTCCTTCCCATAACCCAACCCTTTCTGCTGGCCTTCTGGAGCCCTCATCCATTGATAAACTCCCTTTCCTATGAGGTAAGAGCCTACTGGGCTCCTTTATCCTCCTGTCTTTTTTTTTTTTTTCAAGATTTTATTTATTTGTCAGAGAGAGAGAGAGAGAGGACAAGCAGGGAGAGCTGCAGGCAGAGGGAGAGGGAGAAGCAGACTTCCTGCTGAGCTGGGAGCCTGATGCAGGACTCGATCCCAGGCCCCTGGGATCATGACCTGAGCCGAAGGTAGACGCTTAACCGGCTGAGCCACCCAGGTGTCCCTCTCCTCCTGTCTTAACTGAAACATGACCCTTGTTGAAGGACCCTGCCTTTCCTGTAGCACCCTGGGCTGAGGATGCTTATCCTTCCATTCTTCACACACCCCAGAGCTATGGGAAAAGGGGCCTGGTTTCTCTTCTGGCTCCACATTACCACATCCAAACCCTTGTTCTTCATTCAGTTATAAAAATTCTCCACCCTTTGCTGTACCCCTGGTTTTCATCTGTTCTTCTCTTGGTCGCTCATTCCATATTCCCTGGAGCTCAGTGAAACTCTCCTCCCCAGTCCTGCCAAGGTTGCTGGTGACCTCTACCTCCTTTCCCTTTCACCAGCCACTCCTGTGGCTTTGCCCTGAATGTGATCATTACCCACAACTGTTTCAACTCTGCTAACTTAAACTCTAATACCCCATGAAAAACCATTACCAGACCACTTTCTAGTTCTCTCTTTTAAGAAAAACAAACAAAAACAACTACTCTTTAGCCTCATTTAGAGTACTAAGCCATGGGTTCCCTGATTCTATTCTAATCTATCTCCCATCTGCTCTCACTATCTCACCTACTTAGGTGCTGCTCATTAAACTAGCATTTCACCACTGTCTTCCACTGATCCAGTCAGAGAAGGCAACACCTGAGAAGAGGCAAGCTTATCTGTAAACTCAGGAACACTAAAAATAATGAACAGCGCTCTGTATAAAATAAATATTAATAAAATAACACTTCTACTAGTGTTCCCATTATCCAGATAATCTTAAGATTTTCCCAGGTGCTGGCTAATATTTAATGACTAACAGGTCTGAACAAAAAGCACATCAGAAGCCTATAGGGAAACTCTACTTGGATTCTGATAAAGTCCAAGATGCTAACATCACCTCCCAGTTGGATTTTGAGCAGTGTTGGAGCAGTAGAACTTAGAATATCCTATCTGGGAACAATTTAAAACTTTATTATCCAACAAATGTGTTTTCCATCAGCCCTATCCTAATGCCTTCTCAAAGAATTGTCATAATGTTTTCAGGGAATTATTTCCATTTCAACCTAACTCTCCATCCATCTTGTATCACCTTTCTTCTTTTACCATATAACGTAGAAATGTATCTTAACATCGAACTATAAAAAGCTGTTTATATGCAATATTCTTGCCAAAATGTATTAATGCTAACCTTCAAATCACATCTCTGCAGGAAGCCTTGACCATAACAGGTAGGCCTTGCTGTTAGGATGACAGGCACCTTTCCCTCTTCCTTCTCCGCTTTGAGCTGTGACCCTCTAAAGCTGATTCCAAGAATGTTATGATGACACAACTGTCAAAGTTTGCATCCAGTAAAGACTTAGGCAAATGGTTGCTAGGAGATTGTAATGAAGAATAGGAATGGAGGGCAAAAATGCTAGAGATGAGGGAAAAGGGAGACCCAGTAGGGGATCAATAACAAAAGACAAAAATCTGAGCCAAATGTAACAGGCTGAGCCCTGTTACAGGACAGGGGTTGAGGGGTCATGGGAAAGAGCCCACTCAAAAGAACTGGACCAACAGTAAGGGGCTCTGTGTAAAAGAAGCTCATTGAGGCCTTCTGTCCACTGAGGCACAAGAAGGATAGGAGCACAAGTCCAGTCTCAGGAAACAGACTGGCAGGATCAAGGTATGAAGCAGGCCCCATCCACCCGGCAGACACACAAGGACAAGGCTTTCTACATGGCATCTGTGACCTGGGTACCCAGGCACAAGAGAGCTTGGGAGGAATTACCCCCTCCCTGATGGAAGATGGCTACAGAGAGCATGGCACCTCTGCCTGCAGGTTTAAAAGAGCCAAAATGTTGTAAAACAAAAACTACTGATCTGCCAGTCTCCTTTTGAAAGGTGTGGCACTCATAAACAGCTCTGATGATACATTTGGGTAAAGGTTAATCTTCATTCATTCATGGATCATTTACTGAAAACCTGATATGTGCTAAATGCAGAGCTAGGTGCTGAGGAGACAAGGACAAATATATTAATGTAGAGGTATTCACAGCCACCTGCTGTCCTTCTACCAACACTCCTAGCCCCTTTAAGGAGCTCATGTATTAAATTTGTGGAGCCTTGTTGTGCTGATCAGGAGAATGGAAAGAAGAGAAAAACTGGAAGACGTCAAGGGAGACCATATGATAAAGAATTGAGGCACAGGGCGCCTGGGTGGCTCAGTTGGTTAAGCGACTGCCTTCGGCTCAGGTCATGATCCTGGAGTCCCGGGATCGAGTCCCGCATCGGGCTCCCTGCTCAGCGGGGAGTCTGCTTCTCCCTCTGACCCTCTTCCCTCTCGTGCTCTCTATCTCTCAGTATCTCTCTCTCTCTCTAATAAATAAATAAATTCTTTAAAAAAAAAAAAGAATTGAGGCACAGATGACTGGAGGAGTAGAGAGCAGAGATCTGGAGGAGGGGGAACAGAGAAACAGAAAACACATGAGTGAGGATGGAGTTGAGGTGGTGAGAAAATTAAGAACAGGTGGGTCAATGAATGGATTTGTGGATTTGGAGAGACAGATCATTAAAGGCCAGAATAGCATGGTGGGAGAGAAAGAGAGAGAGAGATTGTAATTTCTGCCCATGGTCTCTTGGAGACTTTTTTGTGACTAGAATTGTGTTTTACTCTTGGATGCCACATGATGATAAAACTGCTTACAAGATGACCCCACTTTTTGGAGTTTACAAAATAAGACATGGTCCCTGCCCTCCAGGTGCTCAGAGTCAAACAGAAGAACAGTCATTTAACATAAAATAAAACAATAAAACCTTGCAAGTGCTGTGTTCTACAGCTATATAGGGCATGGGGTGGCAAATGAGAGAGGCCACCTAGCTCAAGGATAGCCAGATGTTCTCTCCACTGAAGCTTAGGAGGGGATTTTTTTTTTTTTTTTTAGCTCCCAAATCAATGACCAAGAGCAACCTATGCCTCAGTGTTGGACTAGAAGAAGCAAAAAAATCCAAATTCCCTCCTCAAACTGATCAGAATTCTATCACCTCCCATGCTCACCAGAGTGTTGGGCAGAGGCCCACTTGGGCTCACTGAGGGCTTCCTTTTTCAACTGAGAGCTCCCTGGGCAGGACGTATCTTCTTTTCTACTCCGGTATCACCTAAACAAAGGAAAATGTGTGTAGACTGAGGTGTTAGCATAAGAGAACTCAGTACCAAATCTCATAAGCATGGAAGGGGAAAATGGATGAATGCTAAATGAAGCCTGAAATTATACATGTGAAACACAAAGTCAGCCCCAGAGCTGCTGCAATATTATAGCTGAGGTTTGCATTGAGTTTGCTACCCCCAGGCAAAGGGAGGACTTAGAGTTTCCAAGCAGGGCTGAAGCAATCACTTTACTGGTTTGCGCCAGCCAAGTGACTCACTCTCAAACCTGTTTAATATGAAACAGCATTAGGAGACTGGATATAGCCTCAGGGAGATCAGCTGCTAACCAGCTCAGATTATAGCTGCAATCCCTCAAATGCGGGCACTTAGAAGTTTCTCCACTTGTCTTCAGTGGCACACAACACTGTGCTGGAAAGACACTGTCCTTGAAGTAGAAAGATCAACGATCTGGTTTCCATTCTGTAGCAATTTGTCATGTGACTTGGGCCAGCCTCATCTGGAAAATGAGGCTGATGCCTTGTCCATAAAATGGGGCAATACCTTCCTTGCCCACTCCCTGTGGTGGTTTTGAGCACTGAATGAGAAATATGAAAATTAAGCGAGGTGATGAAAATGGCAGAGAGCTGTGTACCAGGTATTACCATTACACACAGGATCATAAATCTCCTTTTTATGCTTTCACTGGTACTACAGGGAATTTCCTTAAATGGCAGGAATGAGGAAATAAACACAACAAGAATTTTGCTTCATACTTTAATATCAACAGCGTTGAAAGCACCAATTTAGCCAGTTATTGTGGACTTTTGTCATCCAGGCAGTAAATTGGAGTCTTCTCAAGAAGATTAGAGCTCCCCTCCTCAGTGTTATCTGAGGCTATCCATCAGACCATCTCTGATATTTTACAGCAAGAACTTTAAAGAGATCCCTGTTAGAGAAATTTATCAAACTATTTCTCCCATTTGCAATTACAGGGACAAGAAAATAAACAAAAGGATCTTTCTTTCTTTCTTTTCTTTGTTTTCTTCTCCTCCTCCTCCTGTCTTTCTCCTCGTCTTCTTTCTTCCTTTTTTTTTCTACTCCCATTTCTATCTCCCAAACGAACTGTGTGATGTGGGTGAGGTGAGTGAAGCACTTGCCTGGGATGAATATTTTAATTGGGCGCCAAAAAACCTCAAAAATCAAGATAAATATATATACGTTATTTTTATTTTTTATTTTTTAAAAGATTTTATTAATTTATTTGAGAGAGAAAGAGAGAGAGCATGGAACATGAGCAGGCGGGGGAGGCAGAGGGGAGGGGCAGAGGGAGAGAGAGAAGCAGACTCCCCTGCTGAGCAGGGAGCCTGGCTTGGGGCTTGATCCGAGGACCCCAAGATCATGACCTGAGCTGAAGGCAGACACTTAAACACTTAACCAAATGACCCACCCAGGCGCCCCATATACATTTTTTTAAAAGATGTATTTATTCATTTGAGAGAGAAAGAGAGCACATGTGTGTGAGCAGGGGGAGGGGCAGAGAGCAGGAGAGAGAGAGAGAGAATCCAAGCAGACTCCCCACAGAGTGCAGAGGCTGAAGTAGGGCTCAATCCCAGGACTCTGAGATCATGACCTGAGCCGAAACCAAGAATGGGACACTCAACTGACTGAGCCACCCAGGCACTCCAGGATAAATATATTTTAATGAACATTTTTAAAAACAAAATTAATGCCAAAAAGCCATGATGAGCAAAACATCGAAATTTTAACTAAAATCAGTGGCAGTGCCATGCCAGGACATATTGAAGCCTGAGGCAAGAGGAAGAAATCAGTAATACTAACCCTGTCTTAAGATTTGCTTTTTTGTGCCTCATAGATTTTTGCCTTAATTTTGATGTATCATAGATAGCGATTTTTTTCTTTCCTGGTAGCACCTAAAATTATAGTTTGCCTTAGTATGAGGGGCATCTTAAGTTTGGTTAAATGTTTTCCATGTGGTATGTAGAACAAGCATGACTCCTGGCAGTCAAACTCAGCTTGACTTTGTCTCCCCCCGTTTCCAAACATGAATTCAGTGGAAGTCACCTTCCCTGCTCCTGAATGCTCTGAGTCTCATGGCTTTTCTGCTCACTCTTAAATAATGGACAAGTCCCACAGTCATTTTAAGTCACAAACACCGTCTCAGTTTAGCAATTACAATGCATCATCCCCTGAGATAATCAAAACTCACAATTTCACTTAGTGGTAAATCTCCCCCTCCACCAGCCCAGGCTTGGCAGCCGGGCAACAGACAAAAGAAGTAGGCCTTCTGCTGTCTGCTCTCTCTATCGGTCTTCCTCACCCACTTAATACCTGCTGTTTTATTCTCCCCCCACCTGGTAAGGACTTGTCAGTGAAGGAAAGAAGGAGATATATTAGTTCTTACCTGACTGGGTGGCTTCACATTCTCTGGACCAGAAAGATGGTTAACGTGGACCCCTTCTCCTTGGGGCATCTTCATTGGCTCATCAGTGCTTCCTTCTACCTCCAGGTGTCTGGAATGTTTGTCCCATTTGTATGGTGGGTACATGGATGTTTATTATATCATTAACTCTACTTTTTTTCTGTATGCTTTATATATTCTAAATTTTCTTAATTTTTTTTTTAAAGAACTGAGAGAGAAAATAAGGGGGGAGAATCCCAACTCTACATGAAAACCTTTGCTGGATAGAAACCTCTCTCTCCTCTCCCTCCCTCCCTCCCTCTTTCTCTCTCTCTCTCTCTGTCTCTCTCTCACACACATACACACACACACACACTCCCTCTCTCTCTCTCTCTCTCATTTTACTACCAGCCATTCCTGCTCTCCTGGCCTTCATTTTTATCACCTCTATAGACCTATAAAAATAAGTTTGTCTAGGTGAAGATAAACTTCCTTGCCCTGTCACATGCTAGTTTATTTCTCACTCCTTCTGAAAAAACAGAGCACTCTCCCACTGGTTTCTAATTTCTTCAAGAATAAATGGCCCTGGCTAGCATCCAGTCCACTCCCCGTCCCCTGGGAACTCGTCAAGAGAACTAGAACATCTCTGCCCTCGACCTCTAAGGCAGAAATCAACAAGAGTCCCAGGGCAAGAAAGACACTGTAAAAACAGCAGTGCCACCAAAGGCAGAAAACATTTGTACTCACCACTGAGAGTCCCACTGTACTGCCTGTCTCCAGGCATTGGAACTGAGGAGAGAAGAATGTTGCAGAGTCTAAACAGTTGTCCCCACTTTAGCAAAATAATTGCCTGCATTGTTTAGCTTCACAATGCTGGGGATATATTGTTTATATCCTGGAGCGCTCATTTTCCATACCAAGTCTTCAATATTCTGCTTTATTGGTAATATGTAGTTCTACTTTGCCTTCAAGGATCTATAGAGGTTGAAACAGGGAAACAATGTGAATTCTCACACATTCCAAAGGGCCTGCCCAGATTCAGGATGTCTGAAGCAACTTTTCCAACATGACAAATTTTGGGATCACAAGGAAGAGAAAACAGCTAGCTGTGGGCAGATATTGCAGATAAATCCGCAAAAACCAATGCAGATTCTACACCCTCCAGGACTAAGGCTGGTTTTCACAGTTGGGGAGTTGCTTGCAACAGCTGGCTGGGCCTGGGAGGCAGAGCATTGAGTGTGGGAGTAACGGAAGGGGGATGGGCCAAGTGACAGGCATCTGTGGCAGGAATCAAGTCTGTACTCACCAATTTCCCTCACTTCCTTCAGTCTCCTTCTAATATTCGTCCCAGAGGGATTAATAAAAATGAACAGAAAATGGTGGTAGATGAGACAAGTTTTAAAAAATGCGAAAAGCATGAAGAATCTCACAGTACAGAAATGGAATTCCACTGCGCCATAAACTCAGATGGAGAAAAAAAATCGCATCTTTATTTTCACTAACCTGTAATGTAACATTTCCTTCAATTATAAATGGAGGCAATAAACCACAGCAATCTTAGTAGTACTGATGACTTTGTCACTAGTAGAATTTATGGGTATTTTCAATTAATAATCTTTATGGTTGTTGCAAATACCTTGAACTATCATTTTTGTTCACCATTACTGTGAAATTATGATAGTAATTAAATTTGTCATGAGATCTTGATATTTAATCTGTTAAAAAAGAAGCATATATAAATTGTTCTACACATTTGTTTTAATATTTTGATAACATATTTCAATAATTGGTTTCCTTTGTGATCCTATGTATTTTATGAAATAGATTTTAGAACATTATTCTAAGAAGAGATCCATAGGCTTCATCAAACTGCCAAAGGGGTCTATGGATGCAAAAACATTAAGAACTCTTTCATTAAGCAGTTGCAGTCTAGAGGGGGTGGGGGGTGGTGCAGAATCCTATCAATCCAAATCCAAAAATGTTTGAAAAAGGTTTTGGGGAAAAAAGGTGGAGAGGGGTCAAGATATAACCTTAGGTGTGCCTAGGGACTATGCAATTCACTAAGGAATGAAACAAGTTAAATTCCAGCTGAAAGGCATGTATTTAGGGATTCTTTTGGTAAAAAGCCCAACTATATAAGAAGGGATCCAACTTGTCAGAGTGTAGGAATAATTCTAGATGGTGAACCTAGATCCAGGGCCCAGTGCCCTAACCACTAACAAATAACTCAAATCTATAAATATATAATAGTGTCTCATCTTCTCCAAGTCACTAATGGTAACTCAGTTGGGTAAGCATCCTTTCCACTCTGGGAAGAAACCTAGAAATAAAAATAATAGAAGCTCTTATAACCAATTTTCACTTAAATTATTATATTAACTAACCTTCTCCATTCCTTCTAACCTACCAACTGGTCTTAAGGCACACTGAACACTTGCAGCCAGTGGGTCTCTCTCTAGCACACTGGCACATTCTCAAAATGCAATAATAAGAAAACAAATAACTCTCTTAAAAATAGGGCAAAACCCACCCAATCATTTTATTTATATATTTATTTTAATGTGGGCTCCATGCTGGTCTTGACGCAATCATAGAGCATGAACTCACGACCCTGAGATCAAGGTCTGAGCCAAGATCAAGGGTTGGACACTTCACCAACTGAGCCACCCAGGCACCCCTAAACCCACTAGATAGCTATCTCTCTGACAATACCACACAGTAATCAAAGCAGTGAGTTATTGGCAAAGGAATAGCCAAATGGATTAATGGAACAGAGTAGAGAACCCAGAGTCAGAGCCAAACAAATATGCCCAAATAATTTTTTAAAATAGACTTATTTTTAAGCAGTTTTTGATTTATAGAAAAATTAAGCAGATAGTACAAAAAGTTCTCATATACTCTAGCCAGTATCCCTCATTATTAACATCTTATATTAGTATAGTACATCTATTACAATTAAGCAATAAATATTGATACATTATAATTAATAGTGTATTCAGTGTCAGTGTATTCAGATTCCCTTTGTTTTTAGTTTTCATGTCTCCTTAGGCTCCTCTTATCTATGACAATTTCTCAGACTTTCCTTTTTTCGTGACCTTGACAGCTTTGCGGAGTACTGGTCATATGCTTTGTAGGATGCCCCACTTTTAGAATGTGTCTGATGTTTTCCTCATGGTAGGACTGGAGTGATTGGTTATTGGAAGATTACAGAAGTAAAGTGCCATTGTTACCACATCATTTTAAGAGTCAATATTTATCAACATGATTTATGATTTTGATGTTGAGTTGGGCTGAGGTAGTGTTTGTCAGATTTCTCTACTATAAAGTTACTTTTCCCCTATTTTCAGACTATAGTCTTTGGAAGAAAGTCACTATGGACAGCCCATCCCTAACTAGGGATTTATGTTCCTCTCCTTGAGGACAAAGTATCTGCATCAATCATTTGGAATTCTGAGTAGGAGACTTGTCTATTCTCTCCTATTTATTTATTATTCAATCATTTATCTCAGTATGGGTTCATGGATATTTATTTTGTACCTTGGACTATAATCTAATTCTACTTTATTTATTTTTTATTCAAATTGTTCTAACCTTGGTCATTAGGAGCTCTTCTAGTTGGGTTCTGTGCACATTTGACATATCCCTATCCAGGTGTTTTTGGTTTTTCTTTAATCACTTCCTTACTTTCTGATATTACAAAATGCTCCTGGATCATCTTATATATTTTCTTCCCTAGTTCTAGGATAAACTATTTCTCTAAGGAACCCTGTTCCTCTTACCAGAGCATGGTATTAGAAACCACAATCTGGGGATCAGGTGTACTGTTTGCTATTGGATGCCAAACTGATTTCTGACAAACATTCAAAAGCTAGTCAATACAGGAAGGATAACCATTTCAACAAATGGTTCTATAGCAATTGGACATCCAAAGGCAAAGAAAGAAAAGGGAAGAAGGAAAGAAGGAAAGGAAAGGAAAGGAAAGGAAAGGAAAGGAAAGGAAAGGAAAGGAAAGGAAAGGAAAGGAAGGGAAGGAAGAAAGGAAAGAAGGAAGGAAGAAAATCAACATAAACCTAATGTATTTTTGTAAAAAAATTAACTCAAATGAATCATGGATGTAATGTAAAATGTAAAACTGTAAAACTTCTGTAAAAAATAATAGAAAATCTTCAGGATCTAGGACTAGGCAAATAGTTCTTTGACTTAACACTACAACATGAACCATAAAAGGAAAAATTGCTAAACTGGACCTCATCAAAATTAGAATTTTTGCTTTGCAAAAACTCTATTAAGAGAATGAAAACACAAACTACTAGAGAGTGGGAGAAAATACTTGCAAACCACATTTTGACAAAAAACTAGTACCTAGAATATACAAAGAAATCTCAAACTCAGCAGTGAAAACACAAAGAATCTAATTAGAAAATAAGCCAAAGACACGAACAGACGTTTCACCAAAAAGAATATACAGGTGATAAATAAGTACATGAAAAATGTTCAGTGTTATTAACCATTAGAGAAATGAAAATTTAAACAATAATGACATATCACTTTCAGATAAATGAAAAATATGTTCACACAAAAACCTGTATACAAATGTTTCTAGTAACTTTTTTTTTTCCATGATGACCCTGAACTGGAAATAATCTAGATATCCTTCAACAGGTGAATAGTCAAATAAATTGTGGTACATCCATAACATGGGATAGTACTCAGCAATACAAAGGAACAAACTAATGATACACAACACTTGGATGAATCTCCAGAGAGTTATACAGAGATCAGTGGCTTCCAGGAGCTGGGGTTGGAGGAAAAGATGTGGAGGGATTGAATACAAAGGAGTAGCAGAAGGGAATTTCAAGGGGTGATAGAAATATTCTCTATCTTGATCATGGTAGTCGTGGGTGTATGTCAGCAAGTGTTTGTCAAAACTCATAGGACTGTACACCCTACACTCAAAAAGGGTATGTTTTGTTGTATGTAAATTGTAACTTAATTTTTAAAAACATGAAAAATGAAGAAGCCTTTAAAGCCAACTTCCACTTAGTTCAATTACTAGATTAACCAACATTTCCCATTCCCTCTGTAAAATATACCAGTTGGTACCCAGGACACTTATAGCTGGGCACTTACAGCTAGTCCCTCTCTAGTGTACTGGCATTTTCTGCTCCCACTAGTTGAGCACGACACATACCAAGAATCAGTTGCATTTGTTTCCAAATCTACAGATGTTAGTTGTGTTTGCTATTATAATTATCTAATATAATTAAATATGACAAAAGACCATGAAATCTAAGTGTGGAAAGGAAGGGTTATTGTTTCTATGAAAATTAGGATGAATGCTTTAGAAAGACTAGCTAATGGAAAATTACTAAAAAAATTTTTTTTACATATTTATTTATTTTAGAGAGAGAGAGGGGGAGAGAGAGAATCTCAAGCAGACTCCTCTCTGAGCACGGAGCCGGATGTGGGGCTTCATCTCACGACCCATGAGATCATGACTTAAGCCAAAAATCACAAGTGGGATGCTTAACTGATTGAGCCACCCACGTGCTCCTAAAAAAGTTCTTTAAAAAATTATTTATTTATTTATTTATTTGAGAGAGAGAGAACACAAGCAGGGGGGAGGGGTTGAGGGAGAGGGAGAAGCAGGCTCCCCGCTGAGCAGGGAGCCTGATGCAGACTGGATCCCAGGACCCTAGGATCATGACCTGAGCTGAAGGCAGATGCTTAACCCACTGAGCCACCCAGGTGCCCCTAAAAATATTCTTAAACTGTAAGTTTAAGTTAATGAAAGATTGCAAGGAAATATAAAAATCTAAAAATCAATCCACACTTACATTGCTTTGCAAGTGGCTTAAAGTTTTTGCTCCATTTTCACATAATCCAAACTAGAAATCATGAAGGATACTAAATGAGAGTGGTTTATGCAACAAAGATGTTTTGGAACTCCAATTAACAGACTCATACTCGAAGAAAGAGTATGGAAAATGAAGCATACTTACACGTTCTAAACTAAACATTTATATCTTCTTAACATTTAACTGAAAATGTTGAACTATGTATGAACTATTACTTATGATTCCTTACTTTTGCTGAATTTACCAGCCAATCTTACAGTCTCTAAATAAGAGTGAAGAAGTGACTCAAACCTAAGATTTAACACTTTCTGTGTTGAGTTCTAGAATAAGTTATTTTTTAATCCCCTTTGCAATTTGGATATATTTTATTTGACGGGGGGTACTTGAAATGTTGAATTTAGACTTGTGATTTTAATTTTAAATGTTTAAAGGTACTTAATTGACAGTAGACTGGGGATTTCAATTTGAGACATGTAAAAGTTAAATCGATTATGTTTGTAAGCTGTGTCTGAATTTTTCAGAGAATCTGAGGTACTAAATCTATAACTTCTGAGTTATTAGGTTTGTAAATAGAGTTTAAGTGCTTAGGAATATTGGTTTATTAGAATTGTAAGCTTGCTTTTTGAATGTTTGAAGTGCTTTAAAGATCAAATATATTACATTTGTAGCTGTAGTTTGAAAAATCCAAGAATTTAATCGAGTTAATAATAAATGTTTAGGGAACTTAATCTACCATATTTATAAGCTAATTTTAAGTTATACTTGGATACATTTATAAATAAAACCATAAAGTTTAAAGTTAAACTTAAAGGTCTGAGAAAAACTAGATTTTAAAACTGGATACCTTTGATAAATTTGACATTTATTAAACAAAAGTAGCTCTACGTGTTTTTGGGTCTTTTTTCTTTGAGTATACAAAAGCTTGCCTTGTACATTAAAAAACTCAAATGATGAAATAAAGAATCAACTTCTCCCACATTCTGGTTCTCACAGAACCAGCTCATTAACATTCAAGCAAAGAAAATCAAACACTTTATACACAGAGTTACCATATGACCCAGCAATTCCACTGCTAGATATATAACCAAGAGATATAAAGGCATATATCCATACAAAGACTTATACATGGATGTTCATAGTAGCCTTATTTGTGATAGCAAAAACCAGAAGCAACCCAGATGGTCATTAGGAGGTAAATGAATAAATGAACTATAGTATGGCCATCCAATAGATTATTATTCAGCAATAAAAAGGAATAAAGTACTGATACACAAATCAATACAACATGGATGAACCCTGAAAATATTATGCCACATATATGAAAGAAGCCAGATACAAAAGGTACATGTTATATGATTCTATTTATATGAAATGTCCAGAATACTTATCAATACAGAAAGTAGATCAGTTGGTTGCCTATGGCCAGGAGGAAGGTTGGGTGGAAATGAGAGTGGCTTAACAATATGGAGTTTCTTTTGGGGTTGATGAAAATGTTCTAAAATTGATTTTGATGATGATTATACATCTCTGTGAATATAACAAAAACCATTGAATTGTAAATTTTAAATAGGTGAATTATATGGTATGTGAATTAGGCCTTGAAAAAGCTGTTACAGGAAGAAAGGTGGGAAGGAAGGAGAAGGAAGGAAGGACAGAAGGAAGGAGGGAAGGAGAAAACAAAAAGAAAAGAAAGAAAATCAAACACAAGCTTCGGACTTTTCAGATTTCCCAGAATAACCACATTACCCCTATAGGGAAACAGTATCTCTGGAGTCTCTTGCACAGGTACCCAACGACTTTATTCTGTTGTGGATGTCCTGCTTCTTCACATTGTGCTCTTATTAAAATCTTGTGTGGTGCATCTGAGTGAGCCTAGGTCACATACCCTCCCCTAGCTACAAAGGATGTGGGGAAAGGGAGTTCTGGCTTCCACCTTGAGAGTCAGGACTCCTAACAGTAGAGATTCCCCAAATAAAGGAAAGTTATGCAGCAGGTGCTGGGAAACTATAAGAATGTGACAGACTGTTCACTATGTTCAGCCACATGTGGAGAGTGGGTTAAAGGGGACAAGATGGGGGGCAGAGATACCAGTTAGGTGGCTAGCATGCCCACAAAGAGACATGGTGATTACCTGAACTACCGATAACTCAGGAAGCAGTAATAGAGGCAGAGAGGAGCAACCAGATTTGAGAAACAATTTGAAAGAAAAATCAAAACTTGGAGATTTGTTCCATAAGAGAGATGAGGAGCAAGAGGTGTTAAGGATTTCTGGCCTAAATAACTGAGTGGATATTGGGATCTTGACCTAAGTTAAGAAAGGAACAAGTGATGAGGAACAGGTTGGGGAATTAGGGGAAGAAGAAGGGAATACACTGAATTCTATACATTATTGGTTTCTAATATAATTCCATTGTGGTCAGAGACCATACTTTGTATGACTTGAATTCTTTTAAATTTATTGAGATTTGTTTTAGGGCACAAAATCTGGTCTATCTTGATAGATATTTTGTGTGCAACTGGAAAAGTATGTGAATTCTGTTATTGGAAGGAGTGTCATACAATTGTCAATTAGGTGAAGTTGCCAGATAGTGTTATTTAAGTCTTCTCTATCTTTGCTGATTTTCTGTCAATTTGTCCTATCAATTACTGGGAGGAAGGTATTGAAATCTACAACTATTGATTGTAGATTTGTCTATTTCTCCTCGCTCATATCTATTTTTCCTTCATGAATTATTAAATGCATAAAGACTTACAATTTTTATGTCCTCTTGATGAATTGACCCCTTTATAATATGAAATGGCTTTACTCTTGTAATATTCTTTATCTGAAATATTTTTTGACTAGTTTTCTTTTGTTTGCATAGTAAATCTCTTTCTATTCTTTTGCTTTTAACCTATTTGTGTCTATGCATTTGAAGTGCATTCCTCATAAGCAGCATCTTGTGTCGTCTTTTTAACCCAGTTTTTGCCTTTTGGTATGACTTCAAGATCACTAATCTTTTCTTTGGCAATGTCTAATTTGCCATTAATCCTATCCAGTGCATTTTTATTCAGACATTATAGCCTTCATCTCTAGAGTTACAATTTGGCTCTTTTTTTATATCTCTCATGTCTCTTAACTTTTTGAACATTTGGAATACAGTTACAGTTAACTGTTTTCATGTCCTTGTCTGCCAATTCTAACATCTGTGAAAGTTCTGGGTCTGATTTTGAACAATTAACTTTTTATTATGGGTTGTATTTTATTAAATATGATCAAATCTCTAGTTCTATTATCAGTTTATGAGAAGAAAAGGGGTAGAGAAACATGTTAACACACAGGGATACAATCAGTAAAGTGCAGAATGTGGGGAACTCCACAGGACAAGCAATCAATTCCGTCAACATATAAAATGCAAGGAAAGAAAAAAGTTTAAGAGATTTTAACCAAATGCAATGTGATGACCTTGTTTGTATCCTGACTTGAAGAAATGAACTATATAAGACATTTATAAGAAAATTGGGAAAATTTGAACACATGACTAGATGTTAAGAAATTGTTAATTTTTAAAGATATTATAATGATTTTGTGGCTGTTATAAAAAATTGTATTGTTTAGAGACACATAGTAAAGTACTTACAGGTAAAATAATATACTGCTTATGATTTGCTTCAAAATAATCCAAGGAGGGAATGAAAAGGTGAGTTTCAGATAGAACAAATTGGTCGAGGGATGATAACTATTGAAACTGAGTAATGAATACATAGTAGTTCATTATATTATTCTCTTTACTTTTGTAATATTTGATGTTTTTTCACAATTTTAAAAAATCAGATGTTCTGTGTTTGAGAAGCCTTGCTCTATCCTCTCCCTACTCCTAATAGAATCAATTGTGCTCAGGACTGTTCCCCTACCGTCCAAATAAATTAAACCCTCATTTATCTCCAAATCTTTCTCCCTAATTGGCTATAGACCCTTGAGAGCAAAAGTTGTCTTATTAATTTTCTATTCTTTGTATTCCCACCACCAACCACAGAGCCAAGGTGCTCAATAAATGGTAGCAAATTGGCAGCTCTCTAGCCCCAGTTCACCAAGGTGCCCATGACAGAGAGGCTGACTCTATCCTATTAAATCAAATTTCCAGTTAGGCGCTCTGTCCTTTATAAATTTAAGTCATATTGCATATAAATGTTGGCAAAGGAACCAAAGGAGTCCTTACGTAAAAATTCAGGCAATAAAATTGTCAAGACAAACCAGGAATCCAGCAGGGATTGGCAGGGTCAGCAGTACTGAAACTGTTTTATAGTTCACTATGTACTTCCTCTTCTTACAGGTATGCATTGCACTGTGACCTTTGCAAAGTCCTTCTGTCCTGCCCTGCCTTTCTCATAGTACTGCTCTAAGTCTTAAATATGATACTGTAATGCATTTAAAAGGGTTTATTTTTTTTAAAACTGGAAAGTTTTAAAGCGTTATGGCCTCTTCCCAAAGCATTGAGACCTCTCAGAGAACACATCAGTTTAGCTACTGGAAAAATTGAACTTAGATGAACTTTTCATTAAGCAAAGTCTGTTTCCTTGCAATATAAATATACACACAGCACCTATTCCATGTTGTGCTAGGTGCTGGTAACAACGAGTGAGGACAGCCCAGGTGCCCAGGACCTCTCCTCATAGAAAACCTAATCCTTGGCTCCGAGGTGCTCCTTACTCATACTGTTCAATCTCCTGATTGACTTATTTATTAAGTTATTCATTTGCTTATGTATTTATTGATTACTATTTTTAATTAAGAATTTTACAAATACGTCCTGATTGGAGGTTCCTAATTCTGGGGTAATTTCCATTTGTTCTTGGGGAGGGCATGATAATGGGCAGGTGGCCTTTGACTTCCTGTGGTAGTCACCAGGAGGATAATTTTGGGACGCCGTTCCCAGCCGCCGTCTTCCCTGCTATGGATGAACTTTTGTTTTTACCCACTTTACATAGCGTTAAATCTGGGGAGTGGTTATAAGGGTGTGTGTCAGAATAATTCATTAAGCTGCGCTTTGGATTTGTATGGCTTTCTCAATTTGTCTTAAATTTCACAATAACACTTAAAAATAAATCTCTCTTCCTTCAAAACTCACGCAACTTGTTCACTTCACAAGGAAATGTGGCACAGGTGCGGGCCACTGGGAGTATCGGAGTGACCAGGAGTGTCGGTCAGTAGCAAGGGCTAGGTGTCTGCCATCTCCCCCCTCAACAGAATCAAGCGGTCGGCTCCATGAGGGTAAAAGAACTAATGAAGGTAACAATAGCAACGATTACAAAATGACAATGGCAATAAAACCACAGTAATAACAAATCCGAGCAAGAGATTCGCATTCGACAGACGGTTGTAAAGACCACAAATCCTGTCACCACGGGGCCGCCATACCGAAGACCCCACGGGCAGCGGACACCGCGGCTCTCGTGGCGCCCCTGGAGGCCCCCTTCCCGGATCCGGCCGGCGGGGTGGGCGGAGCCTGGCGGGCGGGGCGGGGCGGGGCGCCAAGCCCGCGGCGGAGGGTGGGCCCAAGGAGGAGGAGGTGACGGACTGGCGGCTGGGCGGGGCGCGTTCGGGCCTCAGCTCCTCACACGCCCCACTCGCAGCCCAGATCCCGCGCCCCCGGGAGTCCTGGTGGCGAGCGCCGTCCGCGAGCCGAGGCAGCAGCTGGAGGAGGAGCCGCGGGCGCTGAGGTAGGCGCGGGGACGCCCGCCGCGCGGCCTGGAGCCCGGGTGCCTCCGGCCCTGCGAGAGGGTGGTGGCGAGGCCGGGAGGGCGGCGCGCGGAGGCCCGAGCGGGCGGGGCCGGGGCCTGGGGGCGGGGACCGACCTGGCCGGCGGGGCCAGAGGGGCAGCGCGGCGCTGGGCCAGCGGGCAGAGCCGTGGGTGTCGGGGTTTGGGGTGGCGCGGGCTCCTGTGCACGCCCAGCTCGGTCCCGGGCCGTGGCAGCCCGGGAGGTGTGGAAACCGCCTGCCCCGGGGGCACCCACGGAGCAAGGAAGGCGGGGGACGGCCTTGTCCCTCCCACTTTTGGGGCTCCCAGGCCAGTTCGCCCGCACAGCCCTCGGGAACTTGTTAACAGGAAAGCTTGGCAGAAAAACAAATGCCAACGTTTTGGAAGAACTGAGAGTCACGTCGTTAGGCGCTGAGGCTTTATTTTCCTTCCCCGCCCCCTGCCCAGCCTCAGCCCGACTTGGCCAAAGAAGGATGTGTCACCAGCTTGGGGCCTCGGGCGGGATCCCCGGCCTGGCTGAAAGCAGGAGTACCTGAAACAAAGGTAAACGGAGGCCGGGCACACCCCGGCCCTGCGGTGCGGCCGCCCTCGAACCACCTCAGTGGGTCTCTCCCGCGCCGACCCTGGCCGCCGCCTCGAAGGGGCTTTCTCCCGGGGGACCTCTCGATGGAAACCAGCTGGCCGGGCTTGGAGCTGATGTTGCATCTGAACTCTGTTGTGCTCACATTATTCCCAATCCCCCCAACTCTGGTAAAGCTTAAGGAAATTTTACCCAGTTTTAGTGGTCAGCAAATGTAAGGGAGGATAAATTGCTGTTTGTAAATTATAATGTATTTTCTTATTAGGAAATGGTCTGAAAACACGAAAAAGAAATTCTTAACACGTAAGCAAAAAAGTGATTTGTAGTGCCTTCCAAAATCTGAAGACGTGTTCCTTCTCAAATCATTTATGTGTACAAAGCATCCCCCCAAACCTTTGGTGCCAGGCATTTTTCTTTGTTCTTTATTAGTCTCAGGCCTCAGTTTCTTGTAAACAGAGCACCCAGTGCTGAGACCCTAAGAATTGCCATACTAGGTCAGGGCATGTGGATCCTGCTCAGTAGGCAGCAGCACTGTTTTCTTTCTTGGTGATACCATTAAAATTATCTCAATTTCATTCCTTTCAGAAATATCCATGACTTTTAGTGAAAGCCTTTTAAAAAATCTATGGACCACTCCTAATTTATACATAAAATCTGTTCATATTTTTGTATCCAAATGGCTCTCCTATCCTCTCTGACAGAAGAACTTGAGATGGTGTGGGGAAACTTGGATCTTTTATAAATCTGGGAGCTCAGAAATTGAGGACAGGGGAAATAAAGTTTTTTTAAAAATAGAAAGCTTTGAAGAAGTCTTTATCAGGACCAACCTGGCTGTTTAGTTCAAAAATAGTTGTATCCACTAACAACCTGAATATTAGTAAGTTAAAGATTTATTTGTATTCTTAAGTATTTGCATATTTTAAAATGTAGTTGACATTCCGGACAGTGAAGGGGTTATCTGACTTTATCTTAGTCTAAATTAATTTTACCTTAATGTTTAGCTGAAACCTGCTGTGCTAAGAGAGTGAGAGTTTTGTTTCAGCAAGAAGGGAATAAACGAGATGAGTAATTTTGGAGTATGGAGTACTTGAGGGGGGCACTTGTTCAAACCATGACTTTGCTTTTAAACTTTTCATAGGCTCATTACCTTTGGCAAGCATAGTCTCTACTGATTTAGTCCCTGTCACCTTTCAATACACAGCTAAAGCCTTTCTTAACATCTTCCCCCCCACACACACACCTTACCCCTCAAAAAAACCCACCCCACCGCCTGGGGTAGAGTTGATCCCTTTTGGGTATTACCGTTCTTTAAATTAGGGGTGTTCATCTCTGGTACTGTTGACATTTTGGACCAGGTAATTTTTTGTTGTGGAGGGCTATCATGGTCATTACAGGATGTTTAGCAGCGTTCCTGACCTCTACTAAATAGATACCCGTGGTACCTCCCCCCACACACAATTATAACAAATACACAATCTACACAGTTGTGACAATCCAAAATGCCTCCAGATATTGCCAGATGTCCTCTGAGAGAGCCAAAATCACCCCCAGTTGAGAACCACTGTCCTAAATAAACTCTTGCCATAACACCAGTGACCCTGCATTGTCTTCATTTGCTTATGTGTTGATTTTCTCTGCTGTCCTAAGGTTGAGGGCAGAACAGTCGTTCATCTGAGGAAGGGCATACTTTGCCAGCCAGATGGCTAGTTCAGGTCTGGGAATGTAGTGGTAAAAGCAGCTGTGTGGTCTTTGCACTCCTGGACATTATAGTCTAAAGAGAGTGACAGATGCACACATGTATAATGATACAGATACCTCATTGCAATTGTAATAAATTCTGGGAGAAATAAGGGTACTCTGAGTACATAAAACAAGGGTCTTGACCTAGTTTGGGAACTAGGAAAAGTTTCCTTGGGAAATGACCTTTAAAGTGAGGTGGACATTGAAGGATAAATAGAAGTTACAAAGTAAAGCATAGGGGGACAGTATTTCAGGCAGAAGGAATAGGACCTTTTCTGGGAACTCAGAGGCCAATGTGGCTGGAACATGGAGAGTGATAGGAACAGGGTGAGAAAATGAATCTGGAAAAGTTGGTAAAGGCTTTCTTTGAGCAGCAGTTCTCAGTCCAGCCTATTCATCAGAATCACAAGAGGAACTTAAAACAGTACTAGTGCCTGGCCCATTAAATCAGAATGTCTGCAGTGGATCCTACTTCCCTCCCCAGCTGCCATTTTCCCCACACTTTCCAAAGGGATAACCACTAGTACTAGTTTTGTGTATCGTTCTAGACATTTTTTTTGTCGGCATTCAAGGAAATGCATATTCTTAGTTCCTCCTCTTGTTTATACAAATGGTAGCATACTGTATGCGCTATTCTTTTTTTAAAAAAGATTTTATTCAGAGAAAGATAGCACATGAGCAGGGGGAGGGGGGTGGAGAGGGAGAAACAGGCTCCCTGCTGAGCAGGAAGCCCAACATGGGGCTCAATCCCAAGACCCTGGGACCATGACCTGAGTGAAAGGCAGCGGCTTATTTGTGTAATCCAGGCACTCCTGTACACACTATTAGTGTTTGCAACAATGTCTTGGAAATCTTTCCATTTCAATATATAGTTTCCTTGTTCTTTTGAATGACCGTATAGTATTCCATTGTATGGATATAACCACAGATTATTTAACCATTCCTTTATTGGTGGACATTTAAATTGTTTCTAATAATTTACTATAAGGAATAGTACAGGCATATTGCCAGTTCATGTGTGTGAATATATCTGTAGGATAAATTCCTAGAAATGGAATCATTGGGTCTAATATGTACATATGCACATAAATATTGGTGTGTAAAAGGATCAGTATGGTCATGTTGGAGAGAATGGTTTGGAGAGAAATGAGTGCTTGTGGGAAACAACTGACCCTAATTAAGGTTACTGTGTGCTGTAGGCTGCATTTTGTCCCCCCCACAGTTGAATTTTGAAGCCCTTACCCCTATGTGACTAAACTTGGAAATAGAATCTTTGGTAGGTAATTAGGGTTAAACAGGGTCAACAGGGTGCGGCCCCAACTCAATAGAATTGGTGGCCTTATAAGTAGAGGAAGTTGGAAAGGCCATGTGAGCTCACAGTGAGAAGGTGGCTATCTGCAAGCCAGGAAGAGAAACTGACCTTGCCATACTTTGACTTGGGACTTCTGCCCTCCAGAACTGTGAGAAAATACATTTCTGTTGTTTAAGCAATCCAGGCTATGGTATTTTATTATGGCAGCCTGAGCCAACTAATACACAGTGGAGAGGTAAAAGAGAAAAGATGGTAGCTGGGACCATGGTGGTAGCAGAGGAGATGGAGATGAATACAGGAGATACATTTAAGAGGCATAATTGAAAGGACTCAATGATTGAGGGAGAAATAAGTGAGTAGGATGACTCCCAGGCTTGTCCAACCAGGTGAGTGGGGGGGTTGTTATCTGAGGTAGAGAACACTGGAAGGATAGTTTTGAAGTGGGTATAAATTGCCCTGGTCTCACACTGGTGAGACCTCTGAGTGGAGATTGCACTTAAGCTTTTGATAATTCAAATCCAGAGCCCAGAGGAGTGGGCTGAACTGGGGACCCATATTTAGGTGTGAATTGAAGGGTGTGGATGGAATTACCCAGAGCAGAGGTTGGGAATCTGTAGCCCACAGCTGAATCTGGCTTACAGATGTGTTTTGTTTTTCCCATGGAGTGTTTTTTGTTGCTTAATTTTGAGTTGCCAATAATTTAAAATCTGAAGATTTCCCATGAAAATCTAGATTTGGGCCTTTTCTTTAAAAGTGAGAAGATGTAGCACTACTGAGCTGGCTTTCCTGTATGGCAACAGTTGATTGGAGCTAAGTCACCACTGACCCCAGCTGCTTTCTAATTGACCAGAGAGTCCACCACTCCCTAAAACTTATGCCTGGCCTGCTTTGTTTTTGTTTTGTTTTTTTAAAGATTTTTATTTATTGAGAGGGAGAGAGAATGGTAGAGAGCATGAGAGAGAGGAAGGTCAGAGGGAGAAGCAGACTCCCTGCCGAGCAGGGAGCCCGATGCAGGACTTGATCCCGGGACTCCAGGATCACGACCTGAGCCGAAGGCAGTCGCTTAACCAACTGAGCCGCCCAGGCGCCCAGGTGCCCAGGCCTGCTTTGTTTATTTACTTCTCTGACCCTGTAGGCATTTGAGTGTGGAATCCCTGCTCTAGGAAGAGAATATAGAACTGTGATTCTCATCTTGGCTGCACATTGGAAATATTGGATAATTTAAAAATACTGTTGCTCATATCCACACCAGAAACTTCTATTGCTGTTTACTTGTTCTAAATTGCAGCCTGGGAGTTTTAAAAACTCCTCAGGTGATTCCACTGAGCAGTGGAAGTTGTGTTGAGACCATTGACAGAGATTAAGAAGAGAAGAAAGCTCAGGCCCAGTGTTTCAAATTTGAGTAGAGGAGGGTGGCTCCAGGATAAGGGATGAGAAGTGGCCAGAAAGGTACAGTGGAGTGGGATCTTGCTTGCAGCTAAGATATGCAAACTTAACCCAATACACTTGAAGATGTTTTTAATTAGGTGAGAGAGAACAAAGTTTATTTTGCATGTATACTTACTGTTTGTTTTGTGTATACCTGTATATGTGTATGCTGTTCATAACTGCCTAGAGTTATGTATACAAAAAAACAGCTATGCTTTATTTAATGGGCCATTTAAAGGATTCAGGAGTAATTTAATCTATGCTTGACTTTTGTCTTAGGTGTTTACTTTAGAATCTAATTCCAGTTTAAGTTGTGTCATAAAAGGCATATTTAAAAATCAAAGAGTTATCAAGTAAAGATGTAGATTGAAAATGATCAGTTGAATTTGGCAAGATGGAGTCTTTGACCTCAGCAAAACCATTTTAGATTGGAAGAGGCAGAAAGCAGATTGAAGTGGGTAGAAAGTAAGGAAATGGAAAGGGTAAATGTTGGGGAAATCCTTTGAGTTCACCCTAGAAGGGGAGTGATGAGGGAAGGTCATGTGTCTTATATGTATGGTAGGTACAGTCTGTGTTGGTTACCCAAATGCTTCTGACTCTTGAGGGAGGTAACTGGTTACCCTTCCCCCCCCCCCATTTCAGAGGGGTCTTGCTTGTATTTGTTTTGGAAACTTTGTGCTTTCCACTGAGGAGATATTTTGCCAGGACCTTTGAGACTCAGATGTTAGCGATTAGGCCCTTAGTCTCTTTCTTATCTGAAAAGCCACAGGGCTCCTAAAGGCCAGCAGGGCTTCAGTGACCCTGACATCATCCTACCACTGAACTGATGAACAAAGATCAAATTGTTGTCATGTTGAAAATGGAATACTTGGCTATGTCAGGGAATATGTATCTAGCTTTCAGATTCTCAGGAGCAGTTTTAGCAGCTGTATTTTTTTCCATTTAACTTGATATTATAGCTGGTTTTCCAGTTGCATATATGTAAAATTTCTCGTACTTTGAAATCTTTATCATTGATGCTGATTAAAGGGTATGGATAGAAGTTGGAGGAGACCCTCATTGAGCTCAAAGAGAACACTGAACAACCTGGTTTCCAAAAGGTTGTGTGAATGCTGGAATGTAGTTACCTTGAAGACCTTGGATTAGAGTGGCTGTCCAGAGTGGGTTGTCATGCCCATGACCTCTACCCATCTGTCTCATTTCTGCCTCATTGGCAACCTTAACCTGGCATAAGAGGTTTAAAGAGTTGTGATCTACAGCAGAACAGAAACCATAGGGGTTGGAAAATGCCAAAGATATATTACTGAGCAGTGGGGTTTGTTAGTTGAATGCATAAGCCACATTGCTATACTCTTTGCAAATAAAAGTGTCATCCTGTGAGGGATTAGCCTTCATAGCTGCTATTAGTTCATCCGTTAGGTGGATGATGGTTGACTTCTGTATAAAGGATGCCTTTATGATATAAGTAACAGCCCTTGGTCTACAAAGGTTTATACTGGGAGTCTATGATAAGAAAATACTTAGTCTAGAAACTTCTATGTGCTTGGGCAATTGTAGGAATTCCACCATCATAAATAAAGTAGATAGAGGTAAGATAGAGGTAGATGGAGGGAAAAGTTCATTGCCAAGGTGGGCCAGAGCTTCTTTGGTTTGCAGAAGAAATAGGGTGGTTGAGTGGGCAGAAGACTTGCAGTCAGTTCTTGGATGCCAAGTCTTGATCCGTCAAATGTCAGTTGTGTGATTTTTGTGTGTGATTTTTTTTTAAATTGAGTTAAAGTTCATATAACATTAAATTAATCAGTTTAACCATTTTAAAGTATACAATGCAGGACTTTCAGTACATTCACAGTGTTGTGCAACCATCACCATTAATTACAGAACATTTTTGTCACCCCAAAAGGAAATCCTGTACCCATTAAACAGTCACTCCCCATTCCTCTCTCCCCCTGTTCCCTGAAAACCACCAATCTGCTTCTGTCTCTATGGAGTTGCCTATTCTGGACATTTCATATAAGTGGAATCACACAAATGTGATTTATTGTGACTGGCTTTTTTCACTTAGCATAATTTTTTACAAGGTGCATTCATGTTGTAACATGTGTTCCTTTCTTTGAATAATAATCATTCCTTTCTTTGAGTAATAATTCAATTGTATGAATATACTATATTTTGTTTATCCATTCATCAGTTGATGGGTGTTTGGGTTGTTTATTCCTTTTGGCTATTGTAAATAGTGCTACTAAGAGCATTCGTGTATAATTTTTTGCTTGAATACCTGTTTCAGTTCTTTTGTGTACATACATAGGAGTGGAATTGCTGGGCCATAGATAATTCTATGTTTAACTTTTTGAGAAACCACCAAACTGTTTTCCATAGCATCTGCACTATTGTACATTTCCACTAGCAATGTTCTGAAGTTCTAGTTTCTCAACATCCTTGTCCATACTTGTTATTTCCTGCTTGTTGTTTTTTAAAGAGTGAATGAGAGCAAGAGAGGGGAAGAGGAGGAGAGGGAGAGGGAGAATCTTAACCAGGCTCCATTTCCAGCACCGAGCCTGATGCGGGGCCTCAGTCTCACAACCCTGAGATCATGACCCAAGCAGAAATCATTCGGACACTTTACCAACTGAGCCACCCAGGTGCCCCACTGGTGGTTGTTTTAAGTTTTTATTTTAATTCTAGTCAGTAAACATACAGTGTTAGATTATTTCAGGTGTACAATATAGTGATTCAACCGTTCTGTTCATTACTCAGTGCTCATCACAAGTACACTCCTTAACCCCCATCACCTATTTAACCCCCCCTCCCGCCACCCTCGGGGGGTTTTTTTGGTTATAACTATCCTAGTGGGTGTGAAGTAATATCTCATGATTTTGATTCCTATTTTCTTAATGACTAATGAAAGATGTTGAGCGTCTTTTCATGTCCTTTTTGGTCATCTGTTTATCTTCTTTGGAAAGATGTCTATTCAAGTCCTTTGTCCATTTTTTAATTGGATAGCTTGTCTTTTTGTTAAGTAGTTGTTAAGGGTTCTTTATGGATACTAGACCCTTGTCAGATATATTATTTGCAATACTGTAGGCTGCTTTTTCACTTTCTTGATAGTGTCCTTGGCACACAGGCTTTTAATTCTGATGAAGTCAAATTTCTATTCTTTTCTTTTGTTGTTTTTACTTTTGGTGTCCTATCTAAGAATCCATTGCCAAGTCCTAGATCATGTCGGTTTACCCCTGTGTTCTCTTCTAAGAGTCTATATTTTAGTTCTTATATTTAGGTCTTTGATCAGTTTTGAGTTAATTTTTGTATGTGACATAGGGTCCAACTCCATTCTTTTGCATGTGGTTATCCAGTTGTCCCAGCACCATTTGTTGAAAGAGATGTGTTTTTTTTTTTTTTTTAAGATTTTATTTAATCTTAGAGGAAACATAAGTAGGGGGAGTGGGAGAGGGAGAAGCAGGCTCCCGCCAAGCAGGGAGCCCAACGCAAGGCTCGATCCCAGGACCCGGGGATCATGACCTGAGTCAGAGGCAGACGCTTAATGATTGAGCCACCCAGACATCCCGAGATGTGTGTTCTTATGTAGACGCTGTGTTTTCTCATTTGTGAAATGAAAGTGAATACTTGCTTCACAAAGTTGTAAGATTAAAAAGAGAAGATGTATGTTGAACAGTAAAAATGACTGAACAAATGATTATTTTAATGATTATTATATATTGTATATATCATATATATATATATATTTCATTTGTATAAGGCCCCTGTAAGTTAGTGTCCTTCAACAACCACCAGAAGTCTTCCATCTAGTGCATAGTGAGTCATGACATAGAGGATTGGGGACCATATTGTACCCTTGAGCACAAAGTCATATGGCCCTGATGCAGGAGGTAGTTGGAGAGATTGTACTTGTCCAAAATTGAAAGTATATTTTCTTGTAGGGCATGTGTTTGTCAGATTCTGTTGCTATTCCTCTCAAATTTAGGTGTTCTAGGTGTGTAAGTCATAGTTTTAATTTAATTTAATTTTTTTAGTCTTTAAAACTAAAGAGTTTTCAGGCATAGTAGGAAAATAAAGGCAGTTCTTTTTACTGAACTAAGAATCATCACATTTCACTCTATCAGCTTTTAAATGTCTAGAACTAAGACTTTTCCTGGTTCAATGGTTAGTGATCTTGCTTAGTTCAATCAACAAATATTTCTTGAGTTGCCACTAAGTGCCAGCCACTGTACTAAATACTAGAGATATAATGCCTTAACGTACGAGAACAAACTCTCGGCCCTGCATCCCCTTCTAAATCTGTTCCTTTCTACAGTTGTCTAACTCACTGAGTCCAGTTCCTTTCCACCGGTCCGTCTTGAGTCCTTGCTGATCAGGCCTTTACCTCCCCACCCCGACCAAGACCTCCACATTGCTAATCCATCAAGTGAGTCAGTCCTCAGTCTTTCTTTTACTTGACCTTTCAGCAGTATTTTGCACAGTGATTGTTCCTCTTTCTTTGAAATGCTTTTTTCCCTTAGCTTCCAGAACACTACTTTCTCTGGATTACCCCCACCTTACTAGAGGATTCTGTCTCAGTCTTCTTGCTAGTACGTCATCATCTTCCCGATCACTAAAAGTTGGGATGCTGCTTACTTCTCAAACCTCAGTTCTTCCTTATCAACACTATTTCCTTGCATTTCACCCAGTCTCATCACTTTAAATACCATCTATACGCCAACAACCACATACCAAGGACTACCAGATTTTATCTCCAAGTTAGACCTCTCCTCTGAATCTCATACTCTAATATCTAATAGACATCTCAAAACTGAATTCATTTTTCCCCTCCAAAACCCACCCTTCTTGTAGCCTGTCCCATCTCAGTAAATAGCAGCTCCCTTCTTCTAGTAGCCCAGGCCAAAAACCTTGGAGTCATCCTTGACTGTCATCTTTCTTCCTATATTCAGTCTGTCAGCAAACCCTGTTGGCTTTACTTTCAGAATGTAGCTAGAATTGGTCACCAAAAAAAAAAAAAAAATAGAATTGGTCGCAATGCCACTCTCTCTCCAGCTTCTGCCTTCTCCAAACCACCACCATATCTCACCTGAATAATTGCCATAGCCTAATTCTTTTTTCCCTGCTTTTGTCCTTGCTCTCCTACAGCCTGTTCTCAATGCAGCAGCTAGAGGGACCCTGTTAAAAGTAAGTTCTTAGCTCAGAAGCTTTATGCTTACCTTGTATACAAGGCCCTATATAATCTAAACCCCCACTTATCTCTCTGACCTCATCTTCTGTTGTTCACCCCTGTGCTTACTTTGTCCAAGTTACAAAAGGCACCTTGTTCCTTCTCCAATAAACCAGCTAAGTTCCTGCCCTAGGGCCTTTGCTTTCCCCCAATATCTACAAAGCCCACTCCCTCACTTCCGTCGGGTCTTTGCTGAAGTTCACTTTCTCAAGCACTCCCTATCTCCTTCCCTTTCAAATCCTGCTTCTCAGTAGTCTGGGTGCTCCTGCTACCCTACCCCCTGAGACTGAGTGCTAAAGCTATCCCTCCCCCCCCCCATTTACTTAATCTTTAAGCTTATATTTGAACAGAATCCCTTCAGTTAAAAAAGCGGTTTGAAAACTGCTTGTCTACGAGGTTAGAAATAAAAAGCAGAGATTAGCGGCTGTGAATGGAGATGTCATTAAGGACTTAGAAATCATAGCAAGGGCACACTTATCCTTTCCATTTTGTGGATCATAGGCACAGTCCTTATTTTACAGTCTTGGGGGTGGAGCCCTATAATACTGCTGCTATGACTACTGATGAACACAGTGCTCCTATTAGTGTCAAGCCTTCCCTCAAGCACTGTAGCTCAGATGTCAGCATTTGTCTTCCTTCAACATGATGTCTTGTTATTCTGGCAGTTGGGTTGGAACCCCTTCCCCATGGTAGGCCCTGCTCAGTGAGCAGAGGAGGCTCATTTGGTGTGCTGGTAGCAGTATTGGGAACCATGAATTAAAGGCAGTTACGAGTTATATACGGTAGAGTGTGTTGATTCTACCGTGAGATGCTTCAGACTCTAAAGAAAAGGGCAAACATCACATCCAGTGATAGTTTCCCTAGATAGCAAGTTCAGAGGCTTCATTTGGCTCATTGTTTCTCAGCCTATCTGCAAACCTGCAGGCCTTCTCACCGGTTATTGTTATTAAAGGCTGGCATGGTGCTTGTTTTGATTTGCTGTTTTAAAAGACGGTGCATTATTTCTAATGAATTTATAACCAACAAGTATTATATAAATATATTCTCCTTGCCTTGGCCCTTTTCCTAGATGAGCTAATTCCCTAGATGACAAACAAGTAGATAAATAATGTAATTTCAGATAGTGGTAATAGTGCTATGAAGAAAAATAATGTCCCATAATAATGAACACTTGGGTTGTTTCTGATTTTTCCCTCTTTTAAACATTACTGTGATGAACATCTTTGTACTTAACGCAAATGTATGCTGTTTGTATTGCATAGATTCTGAAGGATGGAATTGCTGGATCATATGATCAAATAACCAAAATTTTAATAGATGCTGTGAATTGGTTCACAAGGTGTCTATACTAATATTATCTATAATATAATTAAAAGCAGTAATGTGTTCCAGTTTTTCAATAAATAAAATATTTCCATTATTTTTTACTTATACTAGTAATAATTGAATACATTCTCTTTGTAAAAAAATTAACATAAGGCTAAAAATCCTCATGCCTTCTACCAATTTACAAATTTCGCCTCTTTTAAAAGTTTTAAAAACTCATGTCTCCTTTAAAACAAACACCTCACGTGTCCTTGTTTTTGCTTTTATTTCCCTGTGACTGAATATCTTCTCTTGAGTTTTTGACCATTTGTATTTCTTTTTCTGTTTTTTTGGATTGCACAACAAAGAATGCTAATTACCTATGATCCATTCTTCCTTCATCTTTAGTAATGGGAACCCCAGCTTTTAGCCAGGCCCATTGCTGCCCATCTGGAAGACAACTTTCCCTGGCCTCCTTAGAGCTAAGTATAACCATGTGAGTTTCAGCTGATGATATATAAGCAGAAGTGTTTGGTATAACTTTCTGAAATCTCCTTAAAGGGAGAAGGCACTCTCTTCTTCATTCCTTACCCATCTTATATTGGAACACAGATACAATGACTGGAGCTCTAATAGCCATCCTAGTAAATGAGGACTGTCATTGCAGCTCAGTGAGCCAGAAAACCTGGGTCTCTGAGCCGTTGGTGGAGCCGCTGCATCAACCCTCAACTTCTTTTGCCTGAGCGAGAAATTTAACTTCTATCTTGTTTAAGCACTCTTCTTTTTGGTTTTTCTGTTATATGTGGCGTAACAAATATTTATTTATAGGAGTTCTTTGTGTCCTAGATGCTCATCTTTATTATAAAAATGGTACAGTTTCCTCCAGTCTAAATCCTCTCCCTTTGTTTGTAATAGTCTGTAATTTTGATCTCAAATTTACCTTTCTTTGCTTTTATGGCTTTTGATTTTACTGACTTTTTTTTTATTAACTTAAATCAACACTTTTTCCTGCCCTGAAAATCTAAACATAGAATCTTTCATTTTCTTCTACTTTTATACAAAATTTAGGTCTCTAATTCATCTGGAGTTTATTTTTATGTATAGTGTAACAGAGGAATCTTGTTTAGTTGGCCATTCATTTGGAATAATCTTTAAAACAAGTAGCATGTCAAATTATCAGTTAATAAATTGCCATATATGCATAGATTGGTTTTAGAACTCTGTTTAGTTTCATTGATCTTTGGTTCTTTGCCAATAATATACTTTATTTATTTATTTTTAATTTTTTATTGTTATGTTAATCACCATACATTACATCATTAGTTTTTGATGTAGTGTTCCATGATTCATTGTGCATAATACCCAGTGCTCCATGCAGAACGTGGCCAATAATATACTTTTAATTACTATAGCTTTATACTGTGGTTTTTGGTGAGGCAAGGTCTTCTTTCTTCTTTTTTAGAAATTAAATGTTAAATAGCTATAGCACAATATTTGCAAAATGTGTAAGGTGAAGAGTATAACAATACAATGAACATTTGTTACCCACTGCTCAGTTAAGGGAAACATTTTTTTGTTTTTGCCCCCCCCACGCCCCCCCCCGCCCAAAGTTGTCTTGACTCTTGCACATTTTCTCTTCTGTGTGAAATTTTAGAGTTAGCTTATAAATTGATCTTAGAATTAATTCATATCATTTAAGACAGTAATAATTGATATTAATAATATTAATAATAAGGGCAGTATTAACTGCTTTTGGGAATTAATAAATTAATTATTTAAATGCTTTTCCCACTTAAAAACAGCAATTTGAGTGATGTGATGTGAACAGTGGTTAGGAGATACTAGTTGAATGTGATTATGATCTCCAGTAGTTGTCAGTTTAGCATCTGTTTCGGTGGCTTGTGACCATTACAGTGTTTTTATTTTTTTATTGAAATTTAATTGACATATAACACCATATTAGTTTCAGATGTACAACATAATGACTTGATATACGTATTGTGAAATCATCACCACAATGTCTAGTTAACATCCATTACCATATAGTTACAGTTTTTTTCTTGAGATAAGAACTTCTAAGATTTAGTGTCATCACCTTTCAGATATACAATATTATTAACAGTAGTCACCATGCTATACATTACATACCCAGGACTGACTTATTTTATGACTAGAAGTTTGTACCTTTTAACTACTTTCACCCATTTTTCCCCATCCCCTGCCCTCCACCTCTGTCAACCACCAGTCTGTTCTCCCCATCTATGAGTTTGGGTTTTTGCTTTTTGTGAGGTTTTTTTTAGATCTCACATTAAGTGAGATCACACAGTATTTGTCTTTGTCTAACCTACTGCATTCAGCATAATGCCCTCAAGGGCCATCCATATTGTTGCAGATGGCAAGATTTCCTTCTTTTTATGGTTGAATAATACTTCATTGTGTGTGTGTGTGTGTGTGTGTGTGTGTGTGTGTACGTATGTACACACTACATTTTCTCTATTCATTTATCCATTGATGGACACACATACATAGGTTGTTTCCATGGCTTGGCTATTGTAAATAATGCTGCAATGAACATGGGGATATAGATATCTTTTTGAGTTAGTGTTTTTGTTTCCTTCAGATAAATACCCAGAAGTGGAATTGCTAGGTCATATGGTAGTCATATTTGTAAATTTTTGAAGAACCTCCATACTTTCTTCACAATGGCTGCACCAATTTACTTTCCCACCAACAGTGCACAAGTGTTCCCTTCTCTCCACATCCTCACCTACACTTATTTCTTGTCTTTTTATAATAGCCGCTCTAACGGGTGTGAAGTGATAGCTCATTGTGATTTTGACTTACATTCTCCTGATGATTAGTGATGTTTAGCACCTTTTCATGTACTTGTTGGCCATCTCTACATTGTCTTTGGGAAAATGTCTATTCAGATCTTCTGCCCATTTTTTAATTGGTGTTTTTTGCTATTGAGCTGTAGGAGTTCTTTATATATGTTAGCCCATTATCAGATATATAATTTGCAAATATTTTCTGGGTTTCCTTTTCATTTTGTTGATGGTTTCCTTTGCTGTACAATAAAAGTTTTTAGTTTGATGTAGTCCCACTTGCTTATTTTTGCTTTTATTGCCTTTGCTTTTGGTGTCAAATCTAAAAAATCTTCACCAAAACCAATGTCAGAGAGCTTATTGCCTGTGTTTTCTTCTAGGAGTTTTATAGTTTCAGGTTTTACATTCAATCTTCAATCCATTTTGAGTTGATTTTTGTGTGTGGTGTAAGATATTGATACAGTTACTCTTGTGCATGTGGTTTGTTCAGTTTTCCCAGCACCATTTATTGAAGAGACTGTCCTTTCCCCCACTGTTTATTCTTGACTCCTTTGCCTTAATTAATTGGCCATGTATGGGTTTATTTCTGGGCTCTGTTCCATTAATTTATGTATCTGTTTTTATTCTAATACTACACTGTTTTGATTACAGTAGCTTTATAATACAGTTTGAAATCAGGGAGTAATGCCTCCTGATTTGTTCTCATTCAAGATTGCTTTGGCCGTTTACAGTCTTTTGTGATTCCATACAAATTTTGGAATTGTTTTTCTATTTCTATGAAAAACACCATTGGAATTTTGATAGGGATTGCATTCATCTGTAGATTGCTTTTGGTAGTTATTGACATTTTGAAGATATTAAGTCTTCCAGTATATGAGCATAGAATATCTTTATATTTATTTGTGTCTTCAATTTCTTTCATTGGTGTCTTACAGTTTACAGTGTACAGGTCTTTCACCTCCTTAGTTAAATTAATTCCTAGGTATTTTATTCTTTTTTGATGCAGTTGTAAATGGGATTGTTTTCTTAATTTCTCTTTCTCATAGCTTATTATTAGTGTATAAAAACACAACTGAGTTTTGTATATTGATTTTTGTATCCTGCAACTTTACTGAGTTCATTTATTCTAACAGTTTTTCGGTGGAGTTTTTAGAGTTTTCTATATATGTGATGTATCATCTGCGAATAGAGACAGTTTTACTTCTTCCTTTCTGATTTGGATACCTTTTATAAAATTTCTTATTCCAGGGGCGCCTGGGTGGCTCAGTCATTAAGCGTCTGCCTTCAGCTCAGGTCATGATCCTGGGGACCTGGGATAGAGCCCCGCATTGGGCTCCTTGCTCGGGGGCGGGGGGAGTCTGCTTCTCCCTCTTCCTTTTCCCCTCCATCTCACTCATGCTCTTTCTTACTATCTCTCCCTCTCTTTCAAATAAATAAATAAAATCTTTTAAAAAAAATATTTTTCTTGCCTAATTGCCCTAAGACTTTTAATGCTATGCTGAATAAAAGTGGTAAGAGTGCTCATTCTTGTCTTGTTCCTGTTCTTGTTGAGTATGATGTTAGCTGTGGGCTTGTCATACATGGGCTTTCTTTTGTTAAGGTACATTCTCTCTACACCCACTTTGTTGAGAGTTTTTATCATGAATGGATGTTTTATTTTGTCAGATGCTTTTCATGCATCTACTAAGATGATTATAAGATTTTTATCCTTCATTTTGTTAATATGGTATATTACATTGATTGATTTATGGATGTTGAACCATCCTTGCATCCTTGGAAAAGATCCCACTTAATCATGGTATATGATCCTTTTGTTGTATTGTTGAATTTGGTTTGCTGATACTTTGTTGAGGATTTTTGTATCTATGTTTATCAGCGATATTGGCCTATAATTTTCTTTTCTTGTAATGTCCTTGGCTAGTTTTGGTATCCAGATAATGATAGTCCTGTAAAATGAATTTGGAAGCATTTTCTCCTCTTCTATTTTTTTTGGAAGACTTTGAAGAGGACCATTATGCTGTTTTTAGTTGTTGTTCTTAGTCGCAAGTTTAATTTGTACTCATAATTGGCTGTTGCTTAAAAGTGGAACATGTGTGAAACACATGTCAAAACATCATAAATTAGTGAGGAGCATGAAAAATAATTCTGAAGAACTATTTCAAGATGTCCTTTATGGAATACATAAGCTGTATTCATCTGATCAAAATTTTTATAAAACATCAAGATGTCTCTAATACTAAACAAACTACATGATTAAAGGAAGCTGGGTAAAGGGAATAAGGGAATTCTCTGTTTTATCTTTGCAGTTCTTCTGGAAATTATAACTATTTCAAAATAAAAGTTTTTTTGAAAAAAATTATTATAGCCCCCTCCTCCTCTCCCGATGCTCCTCCCCCCACCTCCCTCCCCCCCGCTCATGTTCTCTCTTGCTCAAATAAATAAAAAATTAAAAAAATTATTATAAGTTTAGAAACATTAGCCAGGCATACCTTATGTTTAAAGGTATACCTGTATTCATACATGCATATAATTGGCATTTGCTATTTCCTATTCTTAAGGTCACTCTAGAGAAAGTAATTTCAGATTGGTTCAGTAAATATAAATAGCAAGGTAAAGATTATGCTGTTGAATCTCATGAAATATAGAAGGGGCCTAATCAAATTAAGATGGATTGTCAATTGAAAGACTTCATGTGGTATTAAATAAGGAAGAGGTTTGCTTTAAAATTTTTCAACTTACTATATGCTGGTATTGTAGACAGCTGGATGTTTATTTTATTATGATTGATCATCCTCTGTTTAGGTATTTAAAATTCTAAAAAGGAGAAATTTAAACACTTGAAAATATGACAAAGAAAAAATATGGGGTTATTCTATCCAATTTGGCTTTTCATTTATTGGTAATAAAGATCTACAGTGTACTGTTTGCTGAGAACTTCTCTCAAAGAGTAGCATGAAACCATTTCTCCTACCCTGACATTTAAAAACTAAACCTCCAACTTATGGAAGAATCCCAAGTATCAGGTTTAAAAAATCAGTTTGTTTATTTTGGATGCTATAATGCAAATTAAATTTCAGCCTACATTTCAACATACATTTGGTGCTAAGTCCCCATCCTTTAATTTAATACATTTGGTTGGGGGCGCCTGGGTGGCTCAGTTGGTTAAGCGACTGCCTTCAGCTCAGGTCATGATCCTGGAGTCCTGGGATCGAGTCCCACATCGGGCTCCCCGCTCAGCGGGGAGTCCGCTTCTCCCTCTGACCCTCCCCCCTCTCATGCTCTCTCTCTCTCTCTCTCCCATTCTCTCTCTCAAATAAATAAATAAAATCTTTAAAAAAAATTTAATACATTTGGTTGGTTGGAAATCCATCTTTTAACTTCTTGATAATTTCATTGGACAACATATGATTTTCTTTACATGACAAAACAGTTCCTCAGTGAGTAGAAATCAAAATTTGTCCTTAGATGTTATCAGTACAAAGACTTTGCTATGTGAACTTTATAACAAATCTTTTAATAATATATTGATCTAAGATAGAATATTTTTACTTAAATTTGCTTTATCGTGTCATACAAACTTTTTAAATGATTTTTAAAAATTACTAAGGGTAGCAGTATTACTTTTTGTTCATTAGTCAAAAAAGCACTGATCTGCACTGTAGACCTGATTACTGAAATTATGCTGATTGATGTCAGATTGGTCCTAGGTTTAGAATGTTCAGCCTGGAAAAGGTATAGAGGGACAGGATGTGTCATAGGATGAGGCCCTTTAACTGAAGGGCATAGCATTGCTGCTCACTTTCAAGAGCGTAATAATTTCCCCCTTTCGATCCATGTTGTTGCTTTGGTCTTAAGAGTGGGCAGATGGGCATGTGTATTGCTCAACTGCCTTCCTTCATTATAATCAAAGATTAGAATGTTCAAAAGATTCTGAGCACCTAAAAACCATGGTAAGTGTTCATTTACATATGATGGAGGTTTTTTTGACTACAGATTTAATGAAGAGAGTGACCAAGAATGGAAGGAAATAAAGTATTATGAAAGCAAGAGCTGAAAGAAAAATAGAGGATGAAGTTGTATGAATAGAATCAGTGAAGATGTATGTTTGCATGTCAGAGAAATTGGTTTTAAGGAATAAATATCCAAGTAAAAGGTGTTTATAGTAAAAATATACAGGGAAATGAAACATGCATGTCTCTCTCTCTGTATTATGTCTGCTCTACTTAACACCAGCTTCTCCTACCGTGTTGCTTATCATGGATGCCCCAAAACAGTGGCCTTAGTCATCAAATCTATAGGACCTTTAAGACCTAGAGCTCTTAGCTAATGACAGTGTTTCTGTGCTTCAGTTACAAATCCCCAGGAGAGAAAATGTAATTGGTTTGCCTTAAGTCAGTGTCCCAACTAAATTTAACCAGGAATGGAAAGTATATGATGCATAGAGTTGCCCCATTGAGCCTGTAGACAAGGTAGATCTCTAAAAAGTAATGACATCTCTTATTCAGTTATAGAAGAGAAAAGACTTGTTTTAAAAGGAATTAATTGGTTCCCTGAGCTCTGGGGAAAAAAAAAAAAAAGAGAGAGAAGTGTAAAATATCTATCCCTCCAAGAGAAGAATGGCAGCAGTATAATAGGAAAGGAAGATTAGGCCAGTCTACAACATGAACAACTGCCCATTCTGTAGCCCTAGGCAGCTTCGTTACCCCAGTAATCTTTGCAGATGATTCCTACCCAACAGGAATGGGAACCCTAGGAGATGAGATGCAGTAAATGACTAACTTGAGGAATATAACCAAACATCTCCATACTACCTGTACTGTAATGACTGTCAAGATATACCTTGGGCCAAAGCCCATTACCTGGCTACAGTCATGATAAAAGTCTATTTTGGTGGATGACAAACAAAACTGGGGATACCTTTTAATTTCCATTCATATCACCTAGCTTGTTAACCACTGATAATCAAATGTCCTAGTCCCATATAGTGGGAATTGGTTTGTCTTGACCCCTTCATGCATAGCACCGTAGAGTAGTAGCAAGGGCATTCATAGGAGAAGCACCACCACAGGTAGGTGTACTGAGTGACAGTGCTACCAGCAGAAATTCTTAATGGTCTCCAGTTATCAGTATGAATGTGTCGCTTTTCCAAGACCTGGTTGACAAAATGTTCTGAGATTCTTGGGTAAGCAAATACCTATGCAGAAACGCATTCTCCGCGGATTTGGGTGTAGGTTAGCTATAAGTTTGGAGATCATGGTGATCCAGGGCCGTCCTTACTGGGTGAGCCAGAGATCAATTTGATGTGTAGACTTTTTAAAAGAACTTGCCTAGTTCTAGTATAAGCATAATTAAGCCTCTTGTTTGCTGTCTTTCTGAGTGTGTATGTTGGGAGGGAGTGCTGGGTCATGCACTTTTAGTGGATTGTTTTTTGTACTTTGCCTCTCGGTACTAGGGCATTTGTGATGGAGGCCAGGAGTGCTGGTCTTAGGTTCAAAGCATATGCTAAACCTTTTCTTCAGGTAAAATGCAAGATTAAGCTGAGCAGTTATCAAGAAATGTCCAAGAGGGCTACTTCATCCTAGGTAGGATGAATTGAATCAGTCCCTCCTTAAACTGGTTATAAAAGGTGACTTTTTTCCTAGTCCAGGTCTTGGCCAAGGAAAACAGAAATGGTAGCATATTAGCAAATTGCCTCCCCTCTTCTTCCTTCTCTTCCTCATTAAGTGCTTTCTCTATGCCGGGCACTATTCTGGTGTTGAGAGACAGTGGTGAACAAGGCAACAAGGTCCTTGCTTTTGTGGAGTGTTCATTCTATTGCAAGGATAATACAGTATGTGTAAACAGTAAAACAGTTTCAGGTAATGATAGGTGCTATACAGACAGTAAACTGGATAATGGAGTAGAAAGTAATGAGATGAGCTTGGTCAAAGGCGAGGTACAGGCTGTTGGAGGAACTGAAAAAAGGCCAGGCAGGACAAGATGAAGTCGAGGAAATGGTAGGCAGATTCTGGAGCTATTTTAGGCTGTGGTCGAGGAGTTTAGATTTTGTTCGAAGTGGAGCATTTTAAACAGAAGAGCAATTCACCCTGATTTTTATGATTCTTGTGCTGTTTGGAGAATGATTAGGGTATGGAAAGGCAAGAGTGGAAGCAGAGACCAAGCGAAGGCCATGACAGTAGTTGCAGGTGAGAGATGGTCATTTGGACCAGGTTCTAGCAGTGAGAAAGTCAAAATTGAGAGAGATTGGAGATTGGGTTGACAGGCCTTACTGAATGAGTTTATATTCCAGATATGGCCTACATTTATGGCAGATAGCCATTCCACTTTTATGGACTTCTAAACACCTACCAAGATACCTGTACAATGCCGCAATAATGTATTCTGGTTGTGTACGTACTGGGCTGTTGGGTTGTCTGTACAATAAGTAATTAATAGCAACCCTTGCTTGGGCCTGATCTTCAGGATACAGGGATCCCTCAGTACTACATGCAGAATGTCAGCTGAATAAAAACGTTGGGAATGTCTCAGGGGTCTTATCATACTCGTCAGGGTACCTGAGGCCAAATAACAAGTTGATGAGGTAGGCTTGGTGGCTTCCCTGACCCTAGACTTGGACTTGTCAGCTCAGTCTGACATACCAGATGTATGACCAGCAAATAAAAAGCAAGTTGTGAATAACCTCACTTGCTCTATTATAGCAGATAGCTTTCTGTTTATCCTCAGCCCTCCTGCTCTCAAATTTCTGACTCTTTGCTCAACCTCCATAGCTGCTGTTGGACTGTTGGTTTAGACTCCTATTATGTCTCTCTTTGGCTTCTTGCAGTTGAACCTTGCTCTCAGCTTTGCTTTCCCATCTGATCTCAGTATCGTCTTCCCCAGCTGCCCCCATCCCCGCCCCAACACTCCTATCATGATATCGAATGAAAAATTTTCTGCTGAAATCATAGCCATAGAACCTCACTAGAGGTGGTGATTCAGACTTGTGCCTCAAGGGTGTTTTTTTATTTAGGTACTACTCTTGAGCCCACAGGACTACAGCCTTTTGCCTGAAACTGACTTGTAGGCAGACAGTGATTTATGAGCTCTTTCAGAGGGCAAGCTCAGAGATTCATTGGATCAGTGCAAAAATAAATTAATGATTTTGTTTGTGATAAGACCTCACCTAAGATATGTCAAGGTTGATTATTTAGAGGGTATCAGTGGAGCCAAGAAATAAGATCCCAAGGTGTATCCAGGACAAAAACTAAGAAATGGGGAAACAGTGGGTTCTGTTGAGGGACACATGTGCGACCCAAAGGAATGCATGTAAAAACTGAAAGTTGTCAGCTCAGAAGAATCTGTGTATCCTTTTTACCTGGAGATATTTCCATTGGGGTTTTGCCCTGTTCCCCTGCCCCAGTTGAATTTTGGGGCACTCCACAGCATCTGACAGTTCATACATAAAAAAAAATTGTGGAATCCTCTTTTATGCTGTGTACTGGCTACATGTGGCAGAGATGAGGATGAGTAAATTGCAGTGGCTTTCTGACTCATCTCTGCTTCATCCCTGATTTATCACACTGCCACCCAAATCCTATCATCTCCTTCCTGAGAAACTATAGCAGTGCTATAAATGCCTAATAAATACTTTATGAATAAATGGAAATTATTTCCACGTTTCTTCTATTCAGAGAATCTTTGCACTGTGTCTTTGTATTTATGTGTTTTCTCCAAATCTATTTCACTCTTATGTTTTTAAGTTAAATTTTTTTTCTTGCTCTTATATTTGCAGCTCTTCCACATTTAGAATCTTCTGCATTTTCCATTTCCCTCCTGTTGATTTAATCTCACAGGTCACTTGTTCTGAAAAAAAAAATTATGCTTTATTTGTGGCATTATGGCATGTCTTGTATGTAGTTCTATTTCTGGATATGATGCCTTTTGTGAATATTCTTTTAATTATGTCTCAATCAGTTTTATTGTTGAACAAGCTCACTGTCTTAATTATGCTTATAAAGTTTGGTAATATACTTACAGTAATATACTTATAGTCTGGTAATGTACTTATAGTCTGAAGTTCAGATAGGTAGCATTAATGTTATTCATTGGTTTTATGAGTCTGACTTTAAATTTTACTCCATTAACTTTATCTGTTGTGATTTTCTTTTATATGCCTATTTTATGTGTCACAATTTCATCACTCGCTAATAAATTTATTTGGTTTTCAAGCTTCCTAAAAAACAAAATTAGGGCTAAAAAAAACCCTTGTTTTTTCTATTCAGGTTACTACAGTAACTTCAGTGTTCTGTATCCTTCCTTCCATCCTTCCTTCCTTCCTTCTGTTCTTCCTTTCTTCTTCTTAATGCCTACTAAGATTTCGAGATAATACTTTTCCTAGAAATTGGGAAATCTGGGATTATGGCAGGGACTCAGGTACTGACCAGCCCAGCTCCTTTAGTCTTGATATGGATACGGTATGGGACAGAGGGGTTTTAATGTTCAAGAAACCTGGGCCCAGATCCGTTTTTTTTTTAACTTCTCTTAGCCTCGGTTTCTTCATCTGTGGAATGCAGATAACATTAACCTCAGTGTTGGCATAAGAATTAAATTAGGTAATGCATTTAAGTGCTCAGTACAATACCTTGCATAGAAGTACTTTAAAAATGATAACGTAATAGTATTAATCTTCCCTTTAACCCGGTATAAGAAGGGTCAATCACCATAGCAGCATGCCTCTGCCTCTACCCCTGCCCTTCACACATTCCTCTCCCTCTCATCTAAGGAATACAAGCCCAAGAGGCCAAAAAGAGGAAGCATACCTAGTTCTTACTTTCTTGAGCTCCTTGTTACCTGTTGTTAACGGTAGCATGAATTGCTCCAGAGGTAGTCTTGTGCCTGATGTATGACCATTCCCTCGACTCTGTCAGTGGGGGCCTGCAGAGTGGTGGTCTTACTCTGAACTCAGAGTAAATTTTTGGTAAAAGATACTCCTTTGGGTATATGGTTATTAAAATATACTTTTAGATGTTCTAAAGGCTTAAGGTATGACCATGGGAAAAAGTGGCTGAATCAGGGTAGAAAACAGTATCAACAAAATTATCATTGTGGAGGAAAGGTCAAGAAACCGAGAGGCCAGGATATCAGATGGATTATCTATTTGATGTAGAAATCAGTTAGAATATAACAGAAATAGTATTGGAGTGACAGTCAGCCAAAAGCTAAACTCATCAAGGAATAAAAGGGAGACTTAAATACCACAATAAGGAAGGACAGTGGGTGGTAGAGCCTAATGATACATGACTCAAAGCAGGGGATTTTGGGGAGAGGGTGGAGGGAGAATGCACTGGAAGTTGGAATGAGGAAGCAGAAAGGCACTTACCAGGCCTCCTGTCTGAAGGGTATGGAAGAGAAAAAGAGAGGGCTACAGGGACATCAGCGTCCTCAGGGGAAAGCCCAGCGCCCAGTTTCAGTTTGAATAAGAAGGAAAAGGAAGGCTTTCAAGAAGAGGTCCGGGATAGGAGGTTTTTGCTGCTATCCACCCAGGAGTCGCACAGGGCTCAGTGGAAGGGTTAGGATTCCAGGAGATAGGGTAGAGGCTTAGATCCCATCATCAGTTGTTACCGTATGTCCCTTGCATACATCCTTAATTCCTTTGCCTTTCTCTCACTTCAGCAAGCCTTGCCTGGCTAGACTATAGTACTGATTAAATCCAGGTCTTTGCCTAGTCCATTCCTGTGAAACCATGCTGCTGAGCTTGCATTCAATTAATGACCATTCAAGTGGGCCCATAATGTTGCCTGGCAATCATACTAGATTTCCAGTCATTTTCTATTTCATCTCCTCCTAAATGACTGTTGCATGTCTTCAGTCTCTTCGTGTCTTCACCATCCCCTCCCCATTTGTCACTTTCAACTGATGACCTTGCTTTCTATTTCAGAAAAGAAACAGGAAAAAAAGAGCTTTCACAGGCTTTTAGCACTCCAGCTGCCCACTATCTGCAGCAGTATTCATATACTCTCTTTCTCATTGCTGTGAAAGAATCAGCCTAAGTGCTTCATAATTCTTTCTCTCATATCAGTTTTCCCCTCTTCTTAATCACTGTCGTATACATGAGAAAATATGCTTTTATTTCTCCCCTCTTCAAAATAATCCTTGTCGGGCGTCTGGATGGCTCAGTCGTTAAGCGTCTGCCTTCGGTTCAGGTCATGATCCCAGGATCCTGGGATCGAGTCCCGCATCGGGCTCCCTGCTCCGCAGGAAGCCTGCTTCTCCGTCTGCCCCTCACCCTGCTTGTGCTCTCTCTCTCGCTCGCTCTCTCTTTCTCTCCCTCAAATAAATAAATCTTAAAAAAAAAACACAAAATAATCTTCATGGACACCACTTTCTCCTGTGTCTATTTTCATTTAAACTTCCCGGCAAAACTTGCAAGAGTTGTCTGTACTTCGTTGCTACTTTTTCTCTTTGCATTTCTTTTCTTTACCCAAGCCAAACAGATTTCTGCCCCCACAATTCCATCAAAACTGCTCTTACCAGTTACTAATGATGTCTACATCTGTCGTTTCTCAATTATCTGACTTAACACTCAGGAGCAGAATTGATCACTCTCTTCTCCTTGAAACACCCTCTTCACTTGGCTTCTAATATCGTATCACTGACTGTCAAGATAGTCAGTGCCTCCACTTGCAACGTATGCAGAAACATGGGAGATCCATGGACCCTCCCTCTCTGGCCACTTCTTTTCAGTCTTCTCTGCTGATTCCTCGTAACTTCCCCAAACTCTAGGTCTATACTATCCAGTACTGTAGCCATTAGCTACGTGTACTTATTTAAATTAAATTTTCAATTTTTCAGTTGCATTAGCCATATTTCAAGTGCTCAGTAGCCACATGTGGATAGTGGCTCCCTGTTGAATGGCACAGATATATAAATATTTCATCATCACAGAAAGTTCCATTGTATAGTCCTGCTCTGCATGTTTGAATACCCCAGGGCTCAGGCTTTGGATATTTTTTTCTATATCCCTACATAAAATACAGAATTGTATAGAATCTTACAGAATATGATTTATTATAAAATAAATATTTCTATATATTTCTTTCTCTTTTTTTTTCTATATTCTCTCCCTTGATCATCTCCTCTAGGCTTAAGGCTTTAAATATGACTCAAATTTGCATCAGCCTGAGTCTCTCCCCTAAAGTCTACGCTTGATTCTCCAACAACATTCTGCATATCTTTACCTGAGTATCTAACAGGCATCTCAAAAATAACATCCCAAACTGAACTACTGACCATACCACCACCACTCCCTCTCCTACCAACAAATCTGTTCTTCCTGCAGTCTTCCCAGTCTCAATTAATGTCAGTCTTCTAGTTGTTCAAGCAGAAACAAAGACAAAACAACAACAGTTTTTAAAATCAACTCATAAACTCATCTTGACTTCCCTCTTTTCCACAAAGCCCACACATCTGTTCCATTGACTCTTGTTTCAAATTATATCCAGAATCTATTTCTCACTCTTCCCCTGCTACCACCTGGCCCAAGCCAGCATTGTGTTTTGCCTGGATTTTTCCAGGAATATTTGCCTCCTTTTTGGTGTCCCTGCTTTCTCTCCTAATCCCCTGTAGTCTGTTCTTATCAGAGTAACCAACTAGAATGATCTTGTTAAAAAGTAAGTCAGATCATGTCATTTTTCTGCTCAGAGTTCTTCAGTAGCTCCCCATCTCACCTAGCAAAAGTCAGAGTCTAGTCACAGTGGCATTCTTAACTCTGCACTCTGAGGTGCTCCCACCTCAGAGCCTACTTTGTAGTTGGTGTTTCTTCCAGCTCCTTTTCCCCCTGACTCATCTCCACACATTTCCTCTCATGATACTGATTTATTGAAGAGACCAGACCAACTGTCTTTAAAATGATCCATATCTTGAATTTCTCACTTCCTCATGGTAGTAACATATTTCTCTACTGCCTGTATTTCCTGGACATTAGATCTAAAAGGTTAGTTAAAGCTAAATATTTCTGGCAAGAAAACCCTGTGATACTTTCATCTTCACATTCATCATATTAAGAGAGGTGCATACTATTTTTTTGTCCCACAGTTAGTGATGCTATGTGTGAGGTGATGACTTTCATATCCCTCCATTATCAATTTACAGTTTTACATTTGTGATTAATACATAATCCGAAGGGTGAATGTTATGTTTCTTTTTTCAAAAAGATTTATTTATTTATTTTAGAGAGAGTGCAAGAGGGAGGGAGAAGGAGAGAGAGAAACCCAAGCAGACTCCACACTGAGCGGGGAGCCCAACATAGAGCTCCATCTCACAACCTGAGCTGAGACCAAGAATTGGACACCTAACCAACTGTGGCAACCAGGTGCCCCGAATGTTATGTTTCTTTAATCCTGTGATGTTAAGTGTATTTTTTAGCTGTGGAACTCTTTTTTTTTTTTCCCCAAATAAAATATTTTTTGGAGATCCAATATATAAAACAGATGAAAGCAGAGCTATTCTGGTTGCAGTGGGAAATGCCTAGTATTGGCAGCTTTTGAGGGAACTCTGACAAGTATAGTTTGCAACTTACAGAGCCTGCCTGAACACGAGAAAATGGAGGCCCAGAGAGGATACATGACGTCTTAAGGCCCCCAGCATCTCACAAGAAAGGCTCAGTGCACTGTCTATTAGAGCACAATTTGGAGGACTCTGTCACCTCCTTGGAAAGCTGTGGTTATGGATGACCACTAGAATGGCGATTGGTTTTTCCCTGGCAGTCCCCCCACTGTTTTAAGTTGTCTGAGTGCTTTCTTTGACATTTTATCTGTTCTGCAGATGTGAAGATTTGAAATTACTTCATTTTTAGTGTGTGTTGGGTTGCAGTCTCTTTTTTTTTGTTGTTGTTGTTCCCCTTTTGGAAATTTTTCATCCACAAAGAATTCCAGATTCAGACATTATTCATCTTATGTCTGGAACACTAAAGTCTCATGAGCTCCCATATGTCTTATCTCTTTCCACCTTTGGAATATGCAGAATGCTGCTACAGCTAAAGTCTATTTTATCATTTGCTTGCTTCCTTTCTGTACCTTATCATACATCCTAACTGCCTTAATAGAGAATTGAATAAGTAAATTTGGTATATCCAGACAATGTATATAAGATGTATGATGTAGGTTTTGTTTTTATAAAAAGATGTTTCCCTATATTAAGTAATAAACAGGTAATAAACTATAATTAAGTCTCACTTTTGTTTCTAAAAAACAAAAAAATTCACAAAAATCCTTGTGTCTGTTCACTTGTATATGTATGTCTAAAGCCAAAAAAGGACATTTACAAAAATGTTCACATTGATACTCCCTCTAGGTGTGATCCTTTTTTTCCCCCCTCTTTGTGTTAATCATGTGCACCCTCTCTCTCTTTTTGCAGCAGGTATGTTTTATTTCTATAGTAATTAGTTTTATAAAGTTAAAACTGTTGTTAAAAAAGTAAGCAACAACTTTGATCTTTCAAATCCAAATTGCATGGAAGGCAATTCCAGGCCCCTCCCCAGCTTTTTTCCAGCCATTCCATCCTTTGGGATTTTTTCCTATTCTCTTATCATCCCATTCAAGCAAAGTTCCCCCAACCCATGTTTCCATTTATTTTACCCCATGTTCCTGGTCATCTTCTAGAATTGCCCACTTGGCTCTGAAGAGCCTCTCTGCTAACTTGTACCAAAATAAACTTCTCAGGGAAAGAAAGGGAGATGTAAAAATTATGTTCTAAAAGGAACTGTCACTAGAATGTGATCTTCATCAGGGCCCAGGAGTGCCTCAATAAATACCCATTGAATAAATTGATCTATTCTTTTTGTCTCATTTCTTTTATCCCATAAGTTCCTACAAGACAGGAGCTTTGTTTGTTTTCTGTAATGCCCTGAACATTTGGGGTACTTAATATGCATTAATGATTAAAGTCTCTTAAGATCCATAATTTACTTAATAAAAATGAACTTAAGATCTCTTGTCAACTTTGACGAGAATTTGTGCTTAGACAGGGATGTAGAAAATCATGGGATTTAAAGGTAAAAAACTTATGTTCAGATCCTGCTTATAGATTTGTGATCATGGGTTAGTCATTTAAGCTTCTGAGCTGCCTTCCATTTATAGCCTCACTGATTTCTCTTCCAGACTCTGCAGAGGCCTTCTCCCTGATCTGCCTAGCTTTGGTCTTGCTTCTCCAAGTCTGTCCTCCCCAGTGCTTCACCAAGTGATAGGCCTACAATGTAAATCTGACCTTGTCCCTTCATTCCCTCAACCTCTCAAGGGCTCTCTGTTGCCTCTACATCCCTTCAGCTGTAGTGCCTCAAAGCCTGTCTTCAAACTTGACCCTGAAATAATGCCAAACTCCTGGTAGCTTCTCAGACATCTCATGCCACTTCCCACGCCTTGCTCCCTTTTGTCCACAAGGCATTTTTCCCTTTCTTCCTGTAGCCAACTACTGCTCTGCTCTGGGACTGTGCCCGGCAATCTTCCTCTCTGGGATGCCTTTCTTGATACAAAGGTTAGGTATCTTCTTTCTCTGCCTACTCGTGTTATAAGCTGTTCGAGGCAAAATCACTGAATTCTTAGTTCCCCCATCTTGAAGAATACCTGGCTCTCGAATTGTATTGAATTTATGTTCTTCTAAAATGTCAAATGATTTTTATGTGTTGGATGTGATTTGATTTTTATATGACCTCCTCCAAAATAAGAAAAAGACTTAGAAAGGAAAATATTTGAATTAAAGGAACTTAAAATACTACCAACAGACAGAACTATTGTTGATGTTTTAGAATATATAATAGAGAATTTTTAAAAATTATAAAGAGGTTAAAACTTTAGCTTATAAATTTTCCTTTCAGGGCCACTACTCAGGGAAATTGGTAGCTTTGCAAATTACATGCACTAAAAATTAGTAGCCAGTTCACTGTGCTTCTTCCTGCATCAAATAATACAAAATAGCTTTTATAAAATATAGCTATTTCCTAATTCAAAACAAGAAAAAAATTTGGTTTTCCTCATGTTTTCTAGACCCCAGGGCCAGCTTTTGTCCTGTTTTTCTAGAAGAGAAGGTCAAATCCCAGTAAAGGAAGCAACTTGACCAACTTACTGAGCTGGTCAGTACAAAGCAAAGCTGGGATGGGGAGCTCCTGACCACCCACCTGGTGCTTTTCCCCTCAGCCACATTACCTTTCCTCCACTGGAGTAAAAATAAAGGTAAATTTTTAAGCTCTTTCTAATTCCCATATGCTCAAACTAGGTCTGCTGCTGAGATGTTCTTATCTTACTTTGAGTCTCATTATTAAGACATTAGCCCTAAACCTAAAGCATTAATTTGTTCTTTCATATTCACGTATACGGCTTCTTTGAGCATCAGAAATATCTTCCCTTCTAAGAAATTTCTTAATTTATTTTCTCACCTGTTTTTGAAGTGAACACAACAAATAAAATATTCCACGTCTCCTTTTATCTCCTACAAGTAAAGTAGTTCAGTGGTATATGTTTTTGTATGCCTCTAAATTGTTCTCTTGGGGTCAGTTTCCATACTGAGTCATCCGCCAAAGATTGCCTGTGTTTTCCAGGCAAACTGATAGTTTTATTATTTCTAAATGACTCATTACTTCTGAATCATCACACCTTGTGTACTCTGTTAAATAAATTTTTAGGCATTTTTCTATAATTTTTCCTCTTCTGCGTCTTCACATGTCCCATCTAAGTGGCATGGATATTTAGCCAATTTTCTTTTGTGTCTGTGATTTCTGTTGCTCATTTTCTTCTTGAACCCTTTCAGCAGTTGAGATAAGCAGTGGAAGTTCTGTACCTCATACTCTCTGCTGCAGATGTTTCCTGAAATAGAACACATAAATAGCAACATAAAAAATATGTGTAACACCATTCTCTGTTTTCCATCATTACATGTATGTTGTTTAAAGTTTTAACTTCCCAAATCTCTCCTGAAATTAGGGAGAAACACCTGTAAAAGAAAAGTATAACTCTGTTCGTTGGTACACAGTCTTTGGAATTCAGCCTGTTGAAAGAATGAAATACTTTTTCCCTTGACTTCTGTGTTTTCTGGGCTGGTTTTCTTCCTGCCCTTTGAAAATTCATTGTCTGTCTCCTTGCTTGCATCCTTCTCTTCCCTACCCCATACATGACAGCCTTCCTCAGAGTTTTGCCCTTGACTGTTTTTTTTACCGTGTGCATGATCAGTCTTGAGCACAAACCACAAAATCTGGTGCTTATTCCCAAATCTTTATCTCAACTCCTGTCTTTTCCCTGCCAAGTATATCCATCTGCATGGGAAATACCTTCTGGATACCCCACCAAAACAACCCATGCCTGAAGCTGCATTTATCTCCCCTATGCCCTTGCTCCCTGGCCGTAGCACACAATAATCACCCTAGCCCCATCTTCACATCTCTAGAACCTGTTTTTAATTTTAAATATTTGTTATCAAATATTGCATATTAATTCTCATATTAAAGTGTCAGTGCTTGAGACTTCTAAAAAATATCAGTTTCCACTCCCAAGTTGGCCTGCTCCTCGGAGATGTGAATTTTTTCTTAACTATTTCTTTCATTATTTGCCTCAATATTTATGAATGCATATATTGCAAATTCATCATTCATTTATTTTAAACATTGTGTCTCGCCTTCCTAATATAAATTTCAGTTCTCTCACCCCCTTTTCACCACATTAACAAAATAAAGGGTAAAAATTATGTGATCATCTCAATAAATGCAGAATAAGTATATGACCAAATTAAACGACCATGTGAGATTTTTTAAAACTCTTAACAAACTAATAATGGAAGAGAACTTTTCAATCTGGTAGAGTATCAAAAAACCTGCAGCTTAATCATACTTAATGGTGAAAGATAGAATACTTTTCCCTAAGATTGGGTATAAGGCAAGGATTTCTGAACCAACCACTTCTATTCAATATTGTTCTGGAGATCCTAGCTAGTGTAGTAGGCAATAAGGCAGTAAATATTGGAAAGGAAAAACTAAAACAATCTCTGTTCTCAGACAGCATGACTGTTTATGTAGAAAATCCAAAGGAATTTACCCAAAAATTACCATAATAAGTGGATTTAATGGAGTGGCAAGTGACAAGATCAATATATATAAATCAACTATGTTTCTACCTGTCAGCAACAAACAAATGAAAAATGAAATTAAAGCAACAGTATCGTTTGCATTAGCATCAAAAAACATGAATTACTTGGGAATAAATTTAATGAAAGGCCCATAAACATTGCTGAAGGAAATTAAAGAGCATCTAAATAAACGGAGAGCTGTATTATGTTCATGGGTTACATGGATTAGAGACTTGATATTGTTGTCAACAAATGGAGATTTATTAATTCTTTTAATTTTTATTTAAATTCCGTTAATATAAAATGTATTATTAGTTTCAGAGGTAGAGGTCAGTGATTCATCAGTCTTATATTAATACCCAGCACTCATTACATCACGTGTCCTCCTTAATGTCCATCACCCAGTTACCCCATCCCCCTACCCTCCTTCCCTCCAGCAACCCTCAGTTTGCTTCCTATGCTTAAGAGTCTCTTATGGTTTGTCTCCCTTTCTGATTTCATCTTGTTTTATTTTTTCCTCTTCCCCTATGATCCTCACCTGAGTGAGATCATATGATACATGTCTTTCTCTGACTGACTTATTTCACTTCATAATGCCCTCTAGTTCCATCCACATCGTTGCAAATGGCAAGATTTCTTTTTTTTTTGATAGCTGAATAGTACTCCTTTGTGTGTGTGTGTGTGTGTGTGTGTGTGTGTGTGTGTATCACATCTTCTTTATCCATTCATCTGTCGATGGACATCTGGGCTCTTTCCATAGTTTGGCTATTGTGGACCTTGCTGTTAGAAGCATTGGGGGGGGCAGGTGCCCCTTAGAGCACTACATTTATATCTTTGGGGTAAATCCCTAGGAGTGCAATTGCTGGGTCATAGGATAGCTCTGTTTTCAACTTTTTGAGGAACCTCCATACTGTTTTCCAGAGTGGCTGCACCAGCTTGCATTCCCACCAATGGTGTAAGAGGGTTCCCTATCTCCGCATCCTCGCCAACATCTGTCATTTACTGACTTGTTAATTTTAGCCATTCTGACTGGTGTGAGGTGGTGTCTCCTTGTGTTTTTGATTTATATTTCCCTGATGCCGAGTAATGTTGAGCATATTTTCATGTGTTTGTTGGCCATTTGGATGTCTTCTTTGGAACAATGTCTGTTCATGTCTTCTGCCTATTTCTTAACTGGATTATTTGTTCTTTGGGTGTTGAGTTAACAAATGGAGATTTAGATTCAATGAAATTTCAGTCAGAATCCCAGCAGGTTTTATTTGTGAAGATTGGCTAATTGATTCCAAAATTGACATGGACGTGCAAAGGACTTAGAATAGCCAAAACAATTCTGAAAAAGAAAAAAAAAAGGATTTACATTATTACAGTTGGCCCTAGAATAGCATAGGGATTAGGGGCATCAACCCCCCATGCAGTTGAAAATCTGAGTATAACTTTTGGTTTTCCAAAAACTTTACTAATAGCAAGAACTAATAGAGATCCTTTTTTACTGCAGTATGCAATTTACTGGAGAGAGGAACTACTCTCATGGATATTATTAGTGTCACATGGTGTTTCAAGTGGATACTTGTAACACTTGAGCTCTCTGCAATAGCAACAGGAGGTGACTACAAAATTATTACAGTACAGTATGTACTATAGTTAATTTTATGAAATTATGATTTAATACTGCATATTTATGTTTATTTTTCTCTTGACTGGGAATAACACCATGTATGGTTTGTGTTTGTGTATGTAAGTTTTGATAAATTTTAATGTTTTATAATTGATTTGTGGATGTTTTATGGTAGTAAATGATAAAGTAGACTAGTACCTACATGTTATTTTATGCATTCATGACATACCTAACTTTTTCTTAGTTTTTTCAGTATTTCTAGACTATGTGGTTCATTGGTGAGGGTTTTCCTATTGTCACAAATTATCAACATTTTTTCCACTATATTGTTGAAAAATATCTGCAGGGGCGCCTGGGTGGCTCAGTTCGTTAAGTGTCCGACTCTAAATTTTGGCTCAGGTCGGGATCTCAGGGTTGTGGGATCAAGCCCTGTGTTGAGCTCTGTGCCTGGTGGGGAGTCTGCTAGAGGTTCTCTCTCTCCTTCCCTCCTCCTCACATGCTCTCTCTCTCTCTCTGAATAAATAAAAATAAAATCTTTAAAGAAAAAATATCTGCATATTAAGTGGACCCACATAGATCAAACCCATGTTGTTCAAGGGTCAAAGGTATTTTAAGACTTATGTAAAATACAATAATTAAGACAGAATGGTATTGGTGTATAAAGATAAAAGAGTAGGGAATGCAGAAATAAACCTCTATATATGGTTGTTTTTCATCAAAGGCTCCAACATGGGGACAGGATAGTCTTTTGAACAAATGGTGCTGGGTGATCTTCAAATTCAGCCTATTAACTACAGAAGAAAAATTGATTCATTGGATTATTAAAATTTAGGATTATTAAAAATTTAAAAGTAGTAAAATTAAGACCTACTTTTCAAAAGTTACTGCCAAGAAAATGAAAGGAAAGCTAAAGACCACGAGGTAATATTTATAGCTAAAATACACAAATGAATTTTTAGAACAGTAATCAAAGACAGCCTGAATGAGTTGAATAAATGCTTCACAAAAGAAGATATGTATCAATTGTTAAAAAGCGTATGAAAAAATTCTCAATATCATTGTCATCAGGGAAATGGAAATTAAATTCACAGTGAGATAGCACTTCATATGCACTAAAATGGGTAAAAGTAAAGTAACTGACAAATATCCAAAAGGATTTAGAGCCACTACAGCTCTCAGGTGTTGTTGATGAAAATATGAAATGGTAGAACCACTTTGGGAAACAGTTCTGCATGTTTTTATAAAATTAAACATACACTTGCCATGACTCAGCAATTCCACTATTAATTACCCAGAAAAAAATGAATATATACCCACAAAGACTTTTACTTGAATGTTCATAGCAGCTTTTAATTCATTAACAACCCAAACCAGAAATGACTCAAATTATAATCAACTGGTGAACAGAGAAGATAAATTTTGATACATTCATTTAGTAAAATACCTACTAAGCGGTAAAAAGGAATATACAATTAATCCATGCATTAACATGGATGAATATCAAAACCATTGTGCTAAGTGAGAGAAACCAAACTCAAAAGTATATATATTGTATGATTACATTCATATGAAGATCTGCAACTGGCAAAACTAATCTATGGTGATAGGAATCAGATCAGTGGTTGTCAAACACCGTAGGTTAGGGGAATTGGGAAAGGGCACAAGGATAGTTTTAGGGTATCATAAATGTTGTCTTTTTTAGGGCAGTGGTTACATGGTTCTTAAGTCTCGATGAATTTTATACTTAATATGTACATTTTTATTATATGTAAATTACACATCAATAAAGTTGATTTAACTCTTTTTTTCTTGAGATTTATGGATTTGACAGAGAGAGAGAGCATGCGCCTGTGCATGTGCATGCACAAGTGGGGTGGGGGGGAGGGAGAAGCAGACTACCCACTGAGCAGTGAGCCTGACTCTGGGGCTCCATCCCAGGACCTGAGCTGAGATCAAGAGTTGTGGTCACTTAACCGACTGAGCCACCCGAGTGCCCAAATAAAATTGACTTAAAATAAAAGTGAGGGGGCACCTGGGTGGCTCAGTAGGTTAAGCGTCTGCCTTCCCCTGGGGTCATGATCCCAGGGTCCTGGGATGGAGCCCCCACTGCAGGTAGTTTACTTCTCTCTCTCCCTCTGCCCCGCCACACCCCCTGGCCTCCCCCCCCCCCCGCCTCATTCATGCTGGTGCACGCTCTGTCTCATAAATAAATAACATCTTTAAAATAAAATAAAAGTGAGGCTCTAAAAAGCTGAGAGGAAGCTCTCCGTTTGTGAGTAGAATATGTCAATTAGTGGGTTTCACTGTAAGGGGATCATGTGATTAGATGGGATTTCTAATCTCTAGTAAAGGATTCTTTAATCCACATTGGGGAATGGGAGCTAGAGGTTTTTAGTGACCTGGATCTGGGCTGGGGAAAGTGGGCTTATTCAGAGTATAGACTTTTACTCAAATTTCAGTCTTTACCACCTTCTCTGTCTGCCCCCGAGGTTGGTGCTTTTCTGGTTCTGAGTTTGTGGAGTGCGAGTAGGGAGGGCTATTCCTTTGCAGACTTTTTCAAACAATCCCCGTATGTTCAGTCTTCTATCCTAGCCCATTTCCAAACCTAGGCCTTTATTGGGTTATGCAGGGTGAATTGGTTTGCTTGCCATTAGTATGCCTTCCTCCTCTACTCTTGTAAGTCGTTTATGTATCATTCCTGCTTCTGCTTTCTATCTTCATATATTGTGATTTGGGGCTACAGGTGTCTCTTAGGTTCTTTGAATATGGAGTTTAAATTCCTATTTTTATTCTTACTGTTTGGAGGATACCTTAAAACTGTAAAACCCATCCTGTACATTTTTAACTTCAGCAATATCAAGCTCCTTACAATTCTCCAAACACACCCAAGCCCTTTTCATATCTCTGTGCCTTTGTAGAATTCCTTTTTGCTTGTAAGGTGTAGTTTAATCCCTTCTTCACTTGGTAAGGCTCTTATCTTTCAAAATCCAGTTCTCTCCCTCCTAACTTTTCTTGTCTGCTGCTTCTGTAACTTTGTTTCACAACAAATCTTCATCAGAAATGGCTATATAGCAGTTTTCTGTGGAGGACTACCTGGAACCACTGGAAAATACTTGTTAGACTAATTGTAAACTGCTTAAAGTGGAAGAAATAGTAAGTGCTGAATGAACTCTGAAATTGTATGTGAACCACTTAGGCAGTTTGTAGGGATGAAAAGAGAGACAAAAGGCCTGGGAAGTGGGCAAGCAGCATATAACAAGACCTGAGGTGGAATAAATGTAAATATGCAGAATAATTAACTGTAATTTCCTGAGAAATCTATTCTCTCTAAACAACAGATGTTTAGACTGAAAAATTGTACTGCATATTTCATCAAGTCAAAGATGGTGAGGGGCGCCTGGGTGTCTCAGTTAGTTAAGCGTCTGCCTTTGGCTCAGGTCATGATCTGGGGTCCTGGGATTGAACCCCACATCGGTCACTCTGCTCAGCAGGGAGTCTTCTTCTCCTTCTCCCTCTGACCCTCCCCCCTGCTTGTGTTCATTCTCTCTCTCTCTCTCTCTCACTCTCAAATGAGTTTTTTTTAAAATGGTGAAACACTCATTTCATGTGCCATTAAGACAAAAAAAGTTCAAACTATTATACAATGCTTTTTTATCATTTAGAACTTTTTTTACTTATTGAAGGAGTTCTTTTAGACTTAATGTTGACAGGTATTTTTAATTCTATATCACTCTTATGCATACACTGTCTTTGGGACTATTCCATAGTCTGGGATTCCTTTGAAATTCCACTTGCTAAGGTTACCAGTGACCTTCATATTAGCAAACCCAATGGGTAATTTTTGTTTTGCCTTCACCTCTCTGCAGTATCCAACACTAGTGACCTCCATTTTGAGTCTCTCCTTCAGCCTCTTTGAAACTGTTTTCTCCTGGTTTCCATGTTACCTTTTTGGCTCTTCCTTCTTAGGTTCCCTCTAAGAATTCTGTTCCTCTGTTTAACCCAGAAATGCCAGTGAGCCCTATGCCTCAGCCCAGAGCTCTTCTCACTTTGTGCACTCACCCTGAGTAACCTCAGGGCTGCATCACCAACCCAATTCTTTCTGCTGACCTCCAGGTGCTTGTATTCACATTTCATCCAGTCATCACCACTTGGATATTCCACAGGTACCTCTTCAAACAACACATTCAGAATAACACTCTCTGTTTTGTATGGCCACTTTCCTTAAAACAAAAACAAAAATTCTGTGTTGGGCATAGCAACACTAGTCCCCCAAAACCCAAGCCTGAAACCCAAGATTCTTCCCTTTCACTTTCTCCTATTCTGTGAATTCTTCCTCTTCGACTATCTAATCAGTGCCCTCCTCTTTGTTAATTACTGCCACCTACTTGGTTTTGCTTCTTACCACTTCTTGCATGGATTATTACAGTAGTCTCCTAATTGACTTCCATGCCTCCATTCAGCTGCTAGAATGATCTTTCTAAAATATAAATTTCATCCTGTTATTCCCCAGCCTAAAAGGTCTTTGTTTTACTGTAGTTTTCAGAATTAAGTCCAGGCTCTTAATTTAGCACACAGGCCAGTCTGTGGTCTAGTTCCTGCTGCTCTCCTGGTGTCCTCTCCTCTTGCTTTCTACTCCCCCCAGTGAAATCAACTGGAACTGCTTGTAGTTCTGAAAGCTGTGCCATGTTAGGCCTCTGAGCCTTCACCTGTATGTTCCCTTCTGCCTATTCTTCCCCTTTTTTTTTTTTAAGATTTTATTTATCTATTTGACACAGAGAGAGAGAGCACAAGCAGGGGGAGCGGCAGAGGGAGAGAGAGAAGCAGGTTCCCTGTGGAGCAGGGCCTTGATCTCAGGACCCTGGGATCGTGACCTGAGCCAAAGGCAGACGACGCTTAACCGATTGAGCCACCCAGGCGCCCCCTTCCCTTCCTTTTTGTTTAATTTTCATTGGTCCTTCAAAACTAGGTACATACATTCCTTACTTTGGGGAAATCTTTCCTGACTCTTCAGTCAAATTTGGATGTTCTCTTTCAAAATAGGCCAACAGCGTGAAGAAAGGCTTCACAAATGAACACAAAATGTCTATGAGGTAAATAAAACAATGTTTAGGCACAATTTAAAATAATGCACCTCCTTTTTTTCATCTATCAAATTAGCAAAGATTTAAAGAGTGGTATCATTCAAGGAGAACATGGGGAAATGGATCTGATCCTATCCTGATATTGGAAGTAGAAATTTGTCATTTTTCTGGAGGAAAGACTGACTTTACATATCTAAGAATCTTTAAAATGTGTATGCATACATACACTACCCCTTTTGACTCAGCATTCTACTACGTGGAATATATCCTAAGAATATAACTAGACAACTCTGAAAAACATATGTATAAGACTGCTTATCACTGTTTATTTTAAAACAAAAAAAATAATAAGTAACCTAATTGTATATCAGTGGTAGATGGCTGAATTATTTTATCCATATGGTAAAATATTGTATGTCCATTAAAAATGATTTCGATCTGGGGCTCTTGGGTGGCACAGTCAGTTAAGCATCCAAGTCTTGGTTTTGGCTCAGGTTGTGAACTCATGGTGGTGAGATCAAGCTCTAGTCGGGCTCCATGCTCAGCACAGAGTCTGCTTCAGATTCTGTCTCCCTCTCCCCTCTGCCCCTTCCACTCATGCGTTTTCTCTCTCTCTCTGAAATAAATAAATCTAAAAAAAAAAATGATCTAGATCTGTTCTGACATGGAAGTATATTCATGAGATACTGCTAGTTTGAAGTAAGTTTTAAAATACATAGTATGGTCACACTTTTGTAAAAAATATACATTTATAAATTTTCATAAGAAAATGTCAGGATACATACCCATAAAAACATTAACTGCTTATTTTTGAATGGGTAATTAAAATGTTTTTACTTATGAACATTTTCTAACTTTTCTGAAAAGAATGTGTATTAATTGTGAGAGCAAATGGGGGACAACGGAAGCCCTGCCCTAGTGCTCCTGATTCCCACTGTGCTTGCTTCTCTCATTACCCTCACACAGGAAGTACACTCAGGGCCATCATAATGAATTATTTTGGGCCTGGCTCAGATTAGAAAATGTTTGATGAATGAATTATACCAGTAACAGCGATTGAACATTTCTTGTGTCGTAAGCCTTATTCTAAGCATTTGACATTGACATGTTCACTTAATCCTTGTGAGATGGGTAGTGTTATTATCTCTGTTTTACAGGTGAAAGAGGCCGACAGAAGTTAGCCAGCTTATATAAGACCACACAGCTGTAAGTGGCAGGGTGGGGATTCAACCCATGTAGCCTGGCTTTCACTTAGAAACACAAGATAGTGTGGTGGTTCTGAATTAGATAGACTATGATCTATCTCTGATTGAGACTAGTTGGATTAGATTCCATGTCTAGGATTCCAGCTAGACAGTTGGGCATCAGTTAATCATGGTCCGAACAAAAAAGGCAGAATTTGACACTCACAGATCTGAACCAAATACTGGGGAAGTAATCTTGGTCTCTTTGGCATTTTTATAAAAAGCTCAAATCATTTTAGACTGTAAGCTTCTCGTTGAAATTGGTGCCACCCCTTGGGGTTTGGCTTTGTTATATGCTTCCTCCCTCTTCCAGTTATGTCCCTTCAAAACTTTAACTTAGAGACCTAAATTTGCAATTAGTTCTTTAACTCTTCTTCCCACTTTTTTTTCTCAGTAAGGTTACTTATGGCAAATTCATCAGATTGCATTTTTAAAACCTACCAATCTTCATTTTTGCCATACCTCCTTTTTTTCCTTCATGTTTTCTTTTAAAGTCTTACATTTCTGAAAGCTACATTCCTATTATCTGGAACTACACTGTAATATAGTGGCTACTAGCCACATGCGGCTTTTTAAGTTATAATTAATTAATTAGAATGGGCAAAAAATTTAAACAGCACTTCTCCAAAGAAGATATGGGGCTGGTCAGTAAGCACAAGAAAAGATGTTTGACATCATTAGACATTAAGAAAATGTAAGTTAAAACCACAATGAGATAACAGCACACACCTATTAGAATGGCTAAAATGGAAAATACTGACAATGCCAAATGCTGAAAAGGATGTGAAACCAACCATATCTCTTGTCCTGGCGGGAATGTAAAATGGTACAGTTACTCAGGTGAATAGTTTGGCAGTTTCTTATAAAGATATACTTAAGGGGTGCCTGGGTCACTCACTTGGTTAAGTGTCTGACTTTGGCTCAGGTCATGATCTCAGGGTTCTGGGATTAAGCCCTGTGTGGGGCTTCCCGCTCAGTGGAGTCTGCTTGTCCCTCTCTCTCTCCCTCTGTCCCTCCCCCAACTCATGCTCCCTGTCTGTCTCTCTAAAAAAATAAAATCTTAAACAAACAACAACAACAAAAATATATATATATATAATTAACATACAACCCAACAGACTTATATTTATGCTAGAGAAATGAAAACTATTTCACACAAAAACCTGTGCACCAGTATTCACAACAGCTTTATTTGTAATAGCCAGAAAATGGAGACAGCATAAATATCCTTGAACGAGTGAATGGGTGAACAAACTGTGGTATATCCACACAATGGAATACAACTCAGCAATAAAAAGTAATGAACTGTTGATACATGTGGTGAAGTGAATGCCTCAGAATCATTCTATTAAGTGAGAGAAGAAAATATCAAAAGTTTATATACTTTATGGTTCCATACGTAAAACATTTTTGAAATAACAAAACTATAATGATGGAAAATAGATCCATGATTGTCAGGGTTAGGATTAGGGTGACTGTAACTTTATAGTCACAGGGTATATAAAGTCATAGGGTAATAGGAGGGGTTTTGGGGGGTGATGGGGGACAGTTCTGTATCCTGATTGTGGTGGTAGTTATTATAGAAGGAAGGGAGGAAGGAAGGAGTGAGTGCAAGTAAAACTGGTGAAATCTGAATAAAGTCTGTAGTTCAGTTAATAGTACCAATGTCAATTCCTGGTTTTGCTCATTATACTGTGGTGATGTGATGTAGGATGTTATCTTTGGAGGAAACTGGGGGAAGAGTACACAGGAACTCTCTCTACCACTTTTGCAACTTCTGTGTGAGTCTAAAACAATTTCAAAATTTCAAAATTTTTTTTTACTGAAATAAATTCAGGCTTTTTTTTTATTATGTTATATTAGTAATAAAATTAAAATTCAGCTCTTCAATTACACTAGCCAAATTTAAAGAGCTCAATAGCCTCATGTGGCTAATGGCAATCATATCAGAACAGATAGAGAATATTTCCATCAACACAGCATGTTTTATAGGGCAGCTGTGGTCTAAAAGCACATGTCTGTCTTTGGCCAGTGTTCTCTCTTCCTTGACTATTTCAAATTCTAATATCACACTAATACTTGTATTTTCTGTCATGTTACCTTATAAACTGGCTGTTTTGGTTATATCTAAGCTTAGAGAAATACTTCTTTAATTTCTCAAATTTCAGAGAAATAAAATAGTCTTTATGTTAATTTAGGAATTTATCACATGTTTTCATAGGTGTCTGGATATTTAAGTTTTCTAACACTCATGTATTTTGCCTCTGCACCAGTTTTATCTCCTATATTATCAACGGTATTAGGATATAGTCCTAGTATCTCTCACATAGTTATCCTGATATACTTTCTTAGTAATATCCTTTATTTTTCTTTCCTTTTATCCTTACTGAAAAGTTCTTTCAAAATCTTGGATTTCTGAAAAGGTGTATAGTTTTTCATGTTTGGTGCTATTTCTTCCCTGTCTTTTGTGCATCTTTTGGAAAGGTAATTCCTTCTATTGCCATGTTCTAGGATTTTGTCCCATAACACCTAGTTCCTCTTTGGCTTCTTTGCATTTTAAGTTAAGAATTACTGGGCACTTCCTTTAGTGTAAAACTTCTTTCTGCTTCATCTTCATCCTTCATGAGATCTAGGTTTTAGAGTTTTATATAAGCCACCATCTGAGATTTGAAGGTGAGGAAGTGGAGAATGACACAGTAACTCCAGATCCATTCATATAGCAACAAAGTTAAGACAATGAAGGACAAGAAGAATGGGGGGGTGACCCACTGAGGAAAACCACAAAGAGAGAAATAAGAGAGAATTAAGATTTATATCTTCCTGGGTAGAGAAATCTGATATTAAAATGATACCAGTGTTTTTTCAAAGTAATTCATAAGTTTATTGCAATTGGAATCAAATTCCAATAGCATTTTTCTTAAAACTTGACTATTCAAAAAGTCATCTGGAAGACCATCAAAGAACATTTGGAGTGTAAAAAAAAAATCATAATTAGGGATAAGGGAAGGAAAACCAGATAGTAAAACTTAATAAGACAACAGTAATTACAATAGGGTAGGACTGGCATAAAAACAGAGTAATCATTGGATCCAGAAGGCCAGGAAATGTGCTCTAGCATAAGAATTCAACAAAAGAAAGGGTTCTTCATGAATTAATTGTGTATGTAGTCATTAAGTCTCTAATACCTAAGTGAGCAAAGGATATGAAGAGACAATGTACCAGAAAAGAAATATAACAAATAAGAAAAAAAACAAACAAACAGTTTTCTAGCCTTGAAGAAATAAAAGTGAAAAGAATAAAGTTCTGTTTCTCATTAAGGGGGGGTAAAGATTTTTATTGTTAAAATGCCATTGCTATCAATGGTGTAGTGAAACTCATGCTCTCCTTTTCAGTCATAATCTCCTTCCTTTCATTGCTTTACTGCATCATCCTTTTTTTTAAAGAATAAAAATAAAAGTTTATTATACAAAATTGAGGCCTTCATATTTCATAGTTCACTAAGGCTAAAGAAAGACTAGGTATTTTTTAAAATCATTCACAAAAATTTCACTTTCACTACCCCTCATCCCGACTATTAAAAAATGGCTTGACCAAATGTTATCAAAACAAACACTATAAGTAACACCAAGTCCTTTAAAGACAACTATCCCATATGTTATTTCTTGGCATAGGTGATCTTCATGGCATGGGACGGTGTGATTTTAAATCCCTGTAAAGCATCCCTGGCAGCTCCAGCCTGTCCGTCATTTTCAAATTCAACAAAAGCAATCTCATGACTCCCAGGTACCAAACATACTTCCTTGAAGCCAAGAAACTGATTTAAACAGCATGGATAACATTATCTCATTAGTCTCTTCTGGTAAATTATTGAGGAATAAAATATAGTTTGGAGGGTAATCAGGGACCTGAGGATTTGGTGTTGAATTTCCTTGGGTATTTGCTGCATTTGGTGTTCCCTGACCAGGCTTTTTGTTTGCAGTGGTCACAGTCTGTTCCACAGTTTTCACTTTTTTCTTTTCCTTCTTTTCTTTGTCAGCAAAAGTGCCACACATTTTAGATATTATATCAGAATCTGTTTTTGCATACTGGATTCACATTGGTTTACCATAAAATGGAAATCCTTGTAACTGTCTCAAGGCATTTGTGGATGAGCCCGCTTCCTTAAAAATAACAAAGGCTTGCCCCCTCATCTTCATGGTCTTTAAAACTACAGATCTACAACGTGGCCAAACTGAGAAAACAGGTCATACAGGGATCTCTTCAACTCTCCTTTTTTAATTTTGTCATTCATATTGTTGATGTAAGTTGTATGATTTGGTCTGCTATCCATGTTATCCTGTTCAGATTGCCTGAGGCCTACGTTGGTTCCCCACGAACTGATTGCTGCATCATTCTTGATTTAGTAGTATTGCACACCTATCGTTCAGCAAATCCTACTGGCTCTACCTTTGACATATATACAGTATCTAAACTTCTCCATTATTACTATCCTGGTCCAAGCCCCCAAGCCTTCTTGCCCGATTTATTGCAGTAGCCCGTAATTTGCTTCTCTGCTTTTTATCTTGATCCTTCACAGTCTCTTCTGAACACAGCAGCCGGAATTACCAGTTTAAAATATAAGTCTGATCATGTCATTCCTCTGCTCGGTTGCCATCAGTTATTTCCCAGCTCACTCAGGATAAAGCCAAATTCATCGTAAATCTACAGATCCTGCATGATTTAAACTCCCACCTTTCCTTTCTGACCTCACCTCCCACACTGCCCCACTTGCTTTCTCTGTCCCAGTCACTTTAGCCTCCTTGTCTTTCTTATAGTACATCCCACCTCAGGGCCTTTGCACCTATGGCTATTGTGCCTGAGATGATTTAGCCCAAAATACCTCCTCAGCCTGTTCCCTTTATTCTTTCAGGTCTGTGTTCGAATGTCAGGGAGATCTTCCCTGACCTCCCCCCCTTTTTTTTAAGGTTTTATTTATTTGACAGAGACACAGTGAGAGAAGGAACACAAGCAGGGGGAGTGGGAGAGGGAAAAGCAGGCTTCCTGCAGAGCAAGGAGCCCAATGCGGGGCTTGATCCCAGGAGCCTGGGATCATGACCTGAGCCACCCAGACGCCCCCCCGACCCCCCTTTATAACACAGTCCCTCTCATTCTTTCTGAACCCCTGCCCTGCTTGATTTTTCTCCATAGCACATGTCACCATCTAAGTTATATGTTTACGTGCATGTTGTTTTCCTTTATCCAACTAGATTATCAGCTCAATAAGAACAGAGACTTTATTTTATTCACTGCCGTATCCTTAGCACTTAACAAGTGCCTGGCACATAGTAGGCACTCAATATTTCTTGAGTGAGTAGATTGAACCTTTTTAGAAAGCAACTACAGCATGGTTTTAAGCCTTTTTTTTTTTAAGTAAGAGGATGATTAAGTAAATTCTATCCACTTGGTAACGAGAGAGCTCTGCATGTGGTAGTATCTGAGAGAATAGGATCAAGAGCAGTAATGACAGTCATTTCTCTTAGTAAGAAAAGAGAAGATGATGGGATAATAATTTCCAAGTATAGAGGAAATTGTAGAATCAAGAACAAGCGCTATATGTTGGCAACTTTTGAGAAGATTAAGTTGATGGAAGCAAAAGTTTGGTGCAGGGTAGTAGCACAAAATAAGGTTGTAGATGGATGGGAACAGAAGTTGAAAGTCTTGAAAATAAGTCAAAGGAGGTAGGATGCATGGTGTCTGATGGAGATCAGCACTGTGAATTCTTGAACTGTGAGGGCTTAAAAAAAAATCTCTGAATCTAAGCTTGTTGGTGTCATGTAAGGTAACAAGGAGGGTAGAGTAAGAAATACCAACTGGGAGGCAGTTGTAACAAGGCAAAGTTAAGGTAATAATACTACAGGTAGTAAGAAGTGTAGGGTGTGATGATACGAAGACATAAATCAAAGGTAAGCAGTAATGTGGCAAAGAATAAGGCTTGGTGACTAACTACATATGGGATGCAAAAAAAGAAATAAAAGGTTCTCTCAGGATTAAGAAATCATTTTTAAAATTGTTTTCTTTTTTCATTACAGGTTTCTCATTCACAAAAAAATGGATCATTTAATTCTTTGGAGGACTCAGTTATCACAGTACTTCTATACTGCCAACTGAGATTTGTGACAGTAAATTAATGACAATAAATTTCTGCATCAAAGAACTGCTGAAGAACTAAAAGAGGATTTTATATTATAAAAATCCTACAGTATCATGATATTACTAAATAAAACTAAAGAGCGCGATTATTAAATTATTAGACTTTCTAATACAAGCACACATGTGCAATAGCTACTGTATCCTGACAGTTACCAAACCTCAAATTTAAATGGTTTTTCTTTGTGGGAAAGGTCATTATATTTGCAAGAAACCACTGAACTTTGTCATCAAGTATATTTTCAGCAGAGTGTAAGTTAGTAGAATTTACTTGAAATAAGTTCTAGAAAATTCCAATTCACATCACTGAGTGGATTTGATATTATGGCAGCAACTTACAGACTTGTGGTCAGTACTGTGAACCACTACAGCAGTGTGGTGATAGACCGGCGTTTTGAGCAAGCTATACATTATTGCACTGGAACCTGCCACACCTTTACACATGGAGTTGACTGCATTGTGGTACATCATAGTGTTTGTGCAGACCTCTTGCACATCCCTGTGTCTCAGTTCAAAGATGCGGATCTGGACTCTATGTTTCTACCCCATGAAAATGGGTTTTCCTCAGCTGAGGGTGACTATCACCAGCAGGCCCTAACAGGCATACCCAGGGTTAAGAAAGGGTCTACCTTTCAGAACACCTGTAATTTAAAGGACATTGCAGGAGAAGCAATCAGTTTTGCCAGCGGGAAAATAAAAGAATTTTCCTTTGAAAAGCTCAAAAACTCTAACCATGCAGCCTACAAAAAGGGAAGAAAAGTTAAGTCTGACTCATTTAATAGGAGGTCAGTCGATTTTGACTTGCTCTGTGGCCATTATAACAATGATGGGAGCTCCCCATCCTTTGGTTTACTCCGGAGTGCCTCAGTTGAGGAAAAATCTTTGTCCCATAGAAACTCGCTTGATACAAACCTAACTTCAGTGCTTCTTCACAACTTCTCTGAAGAAGACCTGGTTACTCAGATTTTGGAAAAACATAAAATAGATAATTTTTCTTCTGGAACAGACATAAAAATGTGCTTGGACATCTTGCTGAAATGCTCTGAGGATTTGAAAAAATGTACAGATATCATAAAACAATGCATAAAGAAAAAGTCAGGGAGTAGCATCAATGAAGGAAATGGCAACGATGCAATTTCTAGCTCTGATGCTGTCTATGTGACTGTAATGACCAGGTTAGCATCCTATCTGAAAAAGCTACCATTTGAATTCATGCAGCCTGGGAATAATGAGGCTATAGATTTAACAGAACTGGTCAGTAATATGCCCAGTTTACAACTGACTCCCTTTTCCCCAGTATTTGGCACTGAACAGCCCCCTAAATATGAAGATGTTGTCCAGCTCTCAGCCCCTGACTCTGGACAGTTTCAAACTATAGCACTGCAAGATGACAAACACAGTTCTAAGAAAACAGACCCAGTAAAATCCATTCCAAACAACTCTACAAATCCCTTATATAACCCTGAGATAAATGATCCCAGAACTCTAAAAGATGCCCAGCTTCAATCACAGTCATTAACCATGAACTCTTTAGAAAATGTTTCTTCTGGTGACCTAATGGAAACCCTGTATATTGAAGAAGAGTCAGATGGAAAGAAAGCATTAGATAAAGGACAAATGACAGAGAATGGACCCAGTCAGAAGTTGTTAAAGGTAAATGAAGATAGAGCAGAATTTTTAGACTGTGGTACTCCTCTTAAAAAATGTCCTGCCTCAGTACAAAATGGAAGTGGTAAGATATTTGAGAAACCAATTGTTAACCTACCTGAGGAAGATCTTAAATCAAAAGTTCCTAAAGTTGAAGAGGGAGACCACAGAGATTTTATGAATTCTAACAGTCAGGAAGAGATAGATAAATTGTTAATGGATTTGGAATCATTTTCACAGAAAATGGAGACCTCTCTAAGGGAGCCACTTGCCAAAGGTAAAAGCTCTAACTCTGTAAATAGTCATAGTCCGTTGACTGGTCAGCTTCCTATAGATCTTGAGCCTAAATCTAAAGTCTCTTCACCCACCGAAAAAGTCTCCCCTTCTTGTCTAACAAGGATTATTGAAACCAATGGACACAAAATAGAGGAAGAGGATAGAGTCCTCCTACTGCGAATTCTAGAAAGCATTGAAGACTTTGCTCAAGAACTAGTTGAATGCAAATCAGGCAGAGGGAGCCTATCACAAGAAAAGGAAATGATGCAGATTCTACAGGAAACCTTGACAACTTCCTCCCAAGCCAATTTATCAGTCTGCAGAAGTCCTATTGGTGATAAAGCCAAAGATACTACTTCAGTGGTTTTGATTCAACAGACTCCAGAGGTGATCAAGGTAAGACCCAGCAATCTTGAGTCCTAAGAAGTATCCAAAGAAATGTTTTAATGTGTGCAAAACTTATAAAGAAAAACTATTTCTGTTGGTCATTTTATGTTCCACTAAAGTTCCTGCCTTAGACTTTTTTTTCACTCAGTTCAGTGAAAAAAAACAAAAGCAAGGGCTCTAGAGTCAGGCAGACTGGTTTCAACTGCCCTCCTCACATGTTTTATCTTCTTCCTAGTTCTGTGACTAGAGGAAAGTTACTTAGCCTTAATATCCTCACCTATATAATGGAAATAATAAGGATCAAGATAACTTATGTGAAATAAAAGCAAGGTTCCTCACACAATTAGGCATTTAATATTAGCCTCATCCTCCCCAGTCAATCAGTAGACCAGGCATTAATACATGCATGTGTAAACTATAAGGTGCAGTGTGGGGTACAAAAAAAAGAGAGGACGTGATTTCTTAAAGACCTTAAAATCTAGTTGGGGAAACCAAACTAACATACCGGAAGCAGTTCATGAACGTGTAGGCCCTTCTATGAAAGTATTTTTAGTGGGCGCCTGGGTGGCTCAGTTGGTTAAGCGACTGCCTTCGGCTCAGGTCATGATCCTGGAGTCCCGGGATCGAGTCCCGCATCGGGCTCCCTGCTCAGCAGGGAGTCTGCTACTCCCTCTGACCCTCTTCCCTCTCGTGCTCTCTATCTCTCATTCTCTCTCTCTCAAATAAATAAATAAAATCTTTAAAAAAAAAAAAAAAGAAAGTATTTTTAGTGCAATAGGGTCTTCAAAGAAGGTAAAGACTAGTGTATGTGATATGCTTCTTCATGCAAGTGGGAATAAATACCAATCTAGGGTCAGAGGATAGTAGTATTTTCAAAAGGCTTTGACTCTACCCTGCTACTGATAGTTTTGCCTTAATAATCCCAGAAAGGCAGTTATCTTCCCACTTGTGTGTATGTCTTAGCACAATAGTTATTTCTTGTTCATTTTATATCTCTAACATGGGTTGGCGATAGGCTCTGCTCCACCTCACTCAGGGGCTCAGGGTGATAGGTGCTCCATGTTCCTACAACTTCCCCATTGCTCCATCTGGAATATGGTTTATGAATTCACCAAGGAAGGGAAAGTAAGAGATGTTGCTTTTCACTGCCTTATTCCCACCTGTGACACACTTCCTTTGCACTCACAGTCCAGTGATTCCAGCCCCAAAGCTAAGAAACATAGGGAAGCACATAGAATATACTTGGTGAGCACTGTCTCTACCACATGAATGATGTACCATATATGTCAACACGTATGAATTCATACATAAAGCCAATTAACAAAACAAGTTGTAAAATAATATGAATTATTTAGAGATATGTACATCGTGCAAAAAGTATGAAGAAATACATGGATACACCAAATATAATGTCCAGAACAATGATTAATCCCCAGGGAAAGAAGAGAGGTGGAACTGAGGAAGGATGTACAGGGGACCTCAGCAGTGTTAGTAATTCGTAATTTCATAATCTGGTGGTGGATCATAAGTATTTTTCATATTATTTTTATGCCTTTTTGTATATCTTTAATATAGTCAATTTTTAAAAATTAGATATTAAGATGGCATATATATGGGCAAGTTAAAGAGTAAGTTAGTGTTAATATTAACATACTCATTAATATTTTCATTTAAGGTATATTGTGATCAGATGAATAATTTTTACATTGTATTTATCTTGTGGCTGTGCTGTGCACATTTTTAGTTACCAGTGACAAGTACTTAAGTTTAAAACTATACATACTTAAGGTTACAAAATGATGATTTGGGTCTAAATATTCTCAAACATTCACTGAGCATTTCTGTGAGTCTCCTCATTCATTGATTCACAGTTGGTAATAACTTTAGTTAATTTGGTCAATACTGGGGGCAAGAAACTGGAAATTAGTTACAAAAAGAAAAAAAATGCTTTCACATACACAGGCAATACTGATGTGCTTAATATTTTATAAAGAAAATACAATACAGCAATCTCAAAATGTAATAACATAAGAACTAACTGTTCTTGTGAACTAAGACAATACACCTAAGACATTTAGGTGTATTGTCTCACAATTTTCCCCTCAATAACCTGTCTGCTCATTAAAAAAAAAAAAAAGTTCAGGGACGCCTGGGTGGCTCAGTCGGTTAAGCGTCTGCCTTCGGCTCAGGTCATGATCTCAGGGTCTGGGATCGAGTCCCACATCGGGCTCCTTGCTTGGCGGAGAGCCTGCTTCTCCCTCTACCTGCTCTGCCTGCCGCTCCCCCTGCTTGTGCTCTCTCTCTCTGACAAAAAAATAAATAAAATCTTAAAAAAAAAAAATGTTCACCTTTTCTGCTGACCTATTCCAACATCTAACAACCATTATAAGCAGAAACTTAGTGTAATATGGTGTTTTGAATTTTATTTAACCCTCCTCCCCCATTATTTTCTCTGAAAAAAGGGGAGAAAAATTCTTCTAAAGGAAATGAGCTGCAGAAAGTAGAAAATGTGAGCCTGAGGCCAAGAGTAAATCCTTTGTAGCATCTCTCCTATGTCCCTGGCTGACAGCTCGTGAGCATGTCCCCCCTCTAACCTTCCCAATCTAAGTACGCCCAACTAAAAATCCCACACTGGGCTCTATTGCTTTCCAATTTTTTGACAAGTATGGACTGAGATCAAAATTGTATTAAAAGACTCGCCCGTAGAGAGGGGAACCCTCTTACACTGTTGGTGGGAATGCAAACTGATGCAGCCACTCTGGAAAACAGTATGGAGATTCCTCAAAAAGTTAAAAACAGAACTACCCAGCAATTGCACTACCAAGTATTTATCCAAAGGATACAAAAAAAGTGATTCAAAAGGGCACATGCACCCTGATGTTTATAGCAGCAATGTCCACAATAGCCGAAATATGGAAAGAGCCCAGATGTCCATTGACAGATGAATGGATAAAGAAGTGGTATATATATGTAATGGAGTTCTATTCAGCCATCAAAAAGAATGAAATCTTGCCATTTGCAATGACGTGGATGGAACTGAAGGGAATTATGCTAAGCAAAATAAGTCAGAGAAAGACAAATACCGTATGATTTCACTCATGTGCAATTTAAGAAACAAAACAGATGAACATAGGGGAAGGGAAGAAAAAATAAAATAAGATGAAAACAGAGAGGGAGGCAAGCCATAAAAGACTCTTAACTCTAGGAAACAAACTGAGGGTTGCTGGAGGGGAGGTAGGTGGAGGATGGGGTAACTGGATGAAGGGCATTAAGGAGAGCACTTGATGTAATGAGCACTGGGTGTTATATGCAACTGATGAACCATTAAATTCTACTCCTGAAACTAATAATACAGTATATGTTAACTAAATTGAATTTATTTTTTTAATAATTTTTTTTTATTTATTTGAGAGAGATAGCAACAGAGATAGGGAGAGAGAGCATGAGCGGGGAGGGGAAGGAGAAGTAGGCTCCCCGCTGAGCAGGGAGCCCAATGCGGGGCTCGATCCCAGGACCCCAGGATCATGACCTGAGCCAAAGGCAGGAGCTTAACCGACTGAGCCACCCAGGTGACCCGACTAAATTGAATTTAAACACAAAATTTAAGACTCTCCCATCACTCTTTTAAATAAGTCCCCTTATCATAGAATAGAATAGAATAAAATTTTTTTATTTTTTTTAAAGATATTATTTATTTATTTGACCAGGGAGAGCGCAGTGAGAGAGGAAACACAAGCAGAGGAGCGGGAGAGGGAGAAGCAGGCTTCCTGCGAAGCAGGGAGCCCAATGCAGGGCTCGATCCCAGGACCCTGAGATCATGACCTGAGCCGAAGGCAGATGCTTAATGACTGAGCCACCCAGGCGCCCCTAGAATAAAATTTTTTAAATAGAATAAAATTAAAAAAATTTTTTTACCCAGCGCCCCAGAGAAGAATAAAATTTGATGAGATTTCTTCTTGATAAAAATTGAAAAAATGGGGGCGCCTGGGTGGCTCAGATGGTTAGGCGTCTGCCTTCGGCTCAGGTCATGGTCCCGGGGTCCTGGGATCGAGTCCCGCGTCAGGCTCCCTGCTCCTTGGGAGCCTGTTTCTCCCTCTGCCTCTCTCTCTCTCTCTCTCTCTCTCTCTCTCTCTGTCTTTCATGAATAAATAAAATTAAAATAAAGTTGAAAAAATAATTGTGAAAAGCTAATTTAAAGAGAAAGGTAATGGGCGCCTGGGTGGCTCAGTTGGTTAAGCAACTGCCTTCAGCTCAGGTCATGATCCTGGAATCCTAGGATCGAGTCCCGCATCAGGCTCCCTGCTCAGCAGGGAGTCTTCTTCTCCCTCTGACCCTGCCCCCTCTCGTGCTCTCTATCTCTCATTCTCTCTCTCTCTCAAATAAACAAAATCTTTAAAAAAAGAGAGAGAGAAAGGTAATATAAAATGTTTAATTCCTGAAGATACTTAATGCAAGAAAATAAAACCATTTTTCTTGACTCAGTTGCCTTCCTGCTTATTCTTTTTTTTTAATCTTTCTTTGCTTCTTATGAAATTTTTTAAATCAGGAATTGGCAGATGTTTTCTATAAAGGGCCAGATATAAATATCTAAGGCTTTGCAAGGTCACAAGTTCTCTGTCACATAGTCTTCTTTGTATTTTTTTTTTTTTTAACAACGCTTTAATAATGTAAAACCAGGGGCGCCTGGGTGGCTCAGTTAGTTAAGTGTCTGCCTTCGGCTCAGGTCATGATCCCAGGGTCCTGGGATCAAGCCCCACATCAGGCTCCCTCCACAGTGGGGAGCCTGCTTCTCCCTTTCCCTCTGCTCTTCCCCCTGCTTGTGCTCTCTCTCTCTCTCTCTTTCAAATAAATAAATAAAATCTTAAAAAAAGAAAAAATGTAAAACTATTCTTAGCCCCAGCCTTAAAAAACAGGTAGTGGGCCACATTTGGCCCACAGAGTTTATTTTATCAATCCCTGTTTTAAATAGAAAAGTGTAGTGAATGACAGAAAAAGCACGTCTTATTACCTACCACATACCTTTGTCAAATATTAACATTTTATCATATTTGCTTCATATCTTTATTTAGTATTTTTTTAATTATCATTATCATTGTTTTTAAAAAAAATCATCTCAGATGTAGTTGAAATCCCAGGGGTCCCTAACCTAGTATCCCTTCCCCTTTCCAGAAGTAACCACTGCCCTGAATTTGGTGTTTATCTCCTACAAGTTTTTATATAGTATTATGTGTCATGTTTTTATTTTTTTAAATTTTTATTTTCTTTTAATTTATTCATTTGAGACACAGAGATACAAAGAGAGAGAGAGAGCATGAGCAGGGGGAGAGGCAGAGGGAGAGGGAGAAGCAGGCTCCCTGCTGAGCCAGGAGCCCCATGCGGGGCTTGATCCCAGGACCCTGGGATCATGACCTAAGCCGAAGGCAGATGTTTAACCATCTAAGCCACCCAGGCGCCCCCTGTGTTTTTATTCTTATAGTGAGGGAGTGAACAAAAAGTAGTAGGAAATAAAATTTGAGTGGTAGATTGGGGCCAACTTAAGAATGACCTGTATGGTATTCTAAACCTTTAGAGTGAGGAGCTAAAGAAGGTTTTTAAGTAGAGAAGTCCCACAGTATTTTTTTTTTAAGAATAATACATTTTTAAAAGGATAATAAATGTTAAATTAGGCTCTTTTTTTTTTTCCAACCTTTTAGACAGTCAAATCTACCAGTTGTCCAAAACATTTCAATTAAAAGCTTTATGTAGTGGGGCATATAGGAAGTGCGTTGGTGACTGAGAAGAAAGATTGACTTGATGATAGTATGTGTCATTAGTATTTTAACATTGTTTCAAAATAATTTCTCAGGAGTTACCAGTATTTGTTGTCCCAGACTTTTTTTTGTCCAGAAATAAAACTCAAACCTATATTGGGAGAGATAATCAAATAGAAAATACTAGTATGATATTGAGAGATTGATATCTAGATACTGGTCTAGATCAGGAGTCAACAACCTGTTTCCCAAGGACTAAATCTGACCTGTGACCTGTGTTTGTAAATAGTTTTATTAGAACACAGCCACACCCATTTGTTTATATATGATCTGGCTGCTTTTGTCCTCCACCTACTAAGTTGAGTAGTTAGAGACCTTAAAGTCTGAAATATCTACTATCTGGCCATTTATAGATAAAGTTTGTGGGCTCTTCAGCTAGACATTATTTGATGGTAGATCAGCAAAAGATTTTTGATGAGGTTCAGTGTGATATTTTGTTAAAGGCATTGGAAATCTTGGAAACATTAAATATCAACAGTAAAAACTACCAGTGATTGTCAACAGTCAAATAGCATACCCATAGAAATAGCAAAATAAATAAGCCCAGTATTTGGAAATTCTTCATCATGAGTTCTGATCATGGGTTTTGATCTTCATAGCTTCTCTTCCCTTCCCCCTGCCCCCAGTCACGACCCATCTCTGATTTTCCCACTTGAAACAGTTTCCTTTTCATCCCTTTCTCACTGTCAGGTTACTGATACCGTTGACTAGCGAATGAACTTTTAGTACATGCTTTCTTCACAAAGCCTCTAGGTGACATCAAACAACGAGGTTCTAGAATAGCTGAAGATGGGCCTGAAAATGAGTTGAATAAGAAGAGAACAGCCTGTGGAGGAGGGAAAGGGGGATGTGTGGGAGCATTCAGAGGTTTCATTATTTTGAATGAATGAATGACTGAAAACATGTTTTGACATAAATAATACAGTTTTTTTTAAACATTTTATTTATTTGAGAGGGAGAGAATGAGAGGTAGAGAGCACAAGAGGGAAGAGGGTCAGAGGGAGAAGCAGACTCACTGCTGAGCAGGGAGCCCAATGCGGGACTCAATCCCGGGACTCCAGGATCATGACCTGAGCCAGGATCATGACATGAAGGCAGTTGCTTAACCAACTGAGCCACCCAGGTGCCCAATAACACAGTTTTTTAAAAACACTTAGAAACTATACTGCTTTGGTAATTCACATTATAAATGATACCTTTTTTTTTAAGATTTTATTTATTTGTCAGAGAGAGAGAAAGCACAAGCAGGGGGAGCGGCAGGCAGAGGGAGAAGCAGGCTCCCCGCTGAGCACGAGGACCGATGTGGGACTTGATCCCAGGACCCTGGGATCATGACCTAAGCCAAAGGCAGACACTTAACCGACTGAGCCACCCAGGCATCCCTATAAATGATATCTTAATTCTATGTTTTATTACCATAGGAAATGTTACTATAGTCATTTTTGGTCTGTTTTTAGCCAAATGGAGCAATAGCCTCTTAGATGTTATTCACAAGTTAAAATAATAAAACAGGCTCCCTTGAAAATTATCTCTCCTTAATTTTGGTTAAAAAAAGCCAGGAAAAAATTTCTGTTCTTTTTTTAAATTTTATTTTATTATGTTAGTCACCATACAATACATCATTACTTTTGTTGTAGTGATCCACGATTCATTGTTTTCATATAACACCCAGTGCGCCATGCAGTACATGCCCTCTTTAATACCCATCACCAGGCTGACCCATCCCACACCCCTCTCCCCTCTAGGCCCCTCAGTTTGTTTCTCAGAGTCCATAGTCTCTCATGGTTCGTCTCTCCCTCTGATTCCCGCCCCCTTCATTTATCCCTTTCTTCTCCTAATGTCCTCTATGTTATTATGTTCCACAAATAAGTGAAACCATATGATAATTGACTTTCTCTGTTTGACTTACTTCACTTAGCATTAATCTCCTCCAGTCCCATCCCTGTTGACGTAAAAGTTGGGTATTCATCCTTTCTGATGGCTGAGTAATATTCCATGGTATATACGGACCACATCTTCTTTATCCATTCATCTGTTGAAGGGCATCTCGGCTCTTTCCACAGTTTGGCTATTGCGGACATTGCTGCTATGAACATTGGGGTGCATATGGCCCTTCTTTTCACTACATCTGTGTCTTTGGGGTAAATCCCCAGTAGTGCAATTGCTGGGTCATAGGGTAGCTCTATTTTTAATTTTTTTTTTAAGATTTTATTTATTTATTTGAGACAGAATGAGAGAGAGAGCACATGAGAGGGGGGAGGGTCAGAGGGAGAAGCAGACTCTCTGCTGAGCAGGGAGCCCGATGCAGGACTCGATCCCAGGACTCCAGGATCATGACCTGAGCCGAAGGCAGTCGCTTAACCAACTGAGCCACCCAGGCGCCCTATTTTTAATTTTTTGAGGCACCTCCACACTGTTTTCCAAAGTGACTGTACCAACTTGCATTCCCACCAACAGTGTAAGAGAGTTCCCCTTTCTCCACGACCTCTCCAACATTTGTTGTTTCTTGTCCTGTCAATTTTTGCCATTCTAACTGGTGTAAAGTGGTATCTCATTGTGGTTTTGATTTGAATTTCCCTGATGGCTAATGATGATGAACAATTTTTCATGTGTCTGTTAGCCATTTGTATGTCTTCTTTGGAGAAATGTCTGTTCATGTCTTCTGCCCATTTTTTGACTTGATTATTTGTTTTTTGGGTGTTGAGTTTGAGAAGTTCCTTTATAAATCTTGGATACCAGCCCTTTATCTGTAGTGTCATTTGCAAATATCTTCTCCCATTCTGCGTGTTCCCTCTTGTTTTGTTGACTGTTTCCTTTGCTGTGCAGAAGCTTTTTATCTTGATGAAGTCCCAAAAGTTCATTTTTGCTTTTGTTTCACTAGCCTTTGGAGATGAATCTTGAAAGAAGTTGCTGTGGCCGATGTCGAAGAGGTTACTGCCTATGTTCTCCTCTAGGATTTTGATGGATTCCTATCTCACATTGAGGTCTTTCATCCATTTTGAGTTTATCTTTGTGTATGGTGTTAGAGAATGGTCGAGTTTCATTCTTCTATATATAGCTGTCCAGTTTTCCCAGCACCATTTATTGAAGAGACTGCCTTTTATCCATTGCATATTTTTTCCTGCTTTGTCGAAGATTATTTGACCATAGAGTTGAGGGTCCATATCTGGGCTCTCTATTCTGTTCCATTGGTCTATATATCTGTTTTTGTGCCAGTACCATGTTGTCTTGGTGATCACTGCTTTGTAATATAGCTTGAAATCGGGCAACGTGATGCCCCCAGCTTTGTTTTTCTTTTTCAACATTTCCTTGGCAATTCGGGGTCTTTTCTGCTTCCATACAAATTTTAGGATTGTTTGTTCCAGCACTTTGAAAAACGTCATTGGAATTTTGATCAGGATGGCATTGAATGTATAGATTGCTCTGGGTAGCATAGACATTTTAACAATATTTATTCTCCCGATCCATGAGCATGGAATGTTTTTCCATCTTTTTGTGTCTTCAGTTTCTTTCATGAGTGTTCTGTAGTTCCTATAGATCCTTTACCCTTTTGGTTAGGTTTATTCTGAGGTATCTTAACGGTTTTTGGTGCTATTGTAAATGGAATTGTTTCTCTAATTTCTCTTTCTACAGTTGCATTGTTAGTGTATAAGAAAGCAACTGATTTCTGTGCATTGATTTTGTATCCTTCCACATTACTGAATTGCTGTATGAGTTCTAGTAATTTGGGGGATGGAGTCTTTTGGATTTTCCACATAAACTATCCTGTCATCTGCAAAGAGAGAGAGTTTGACTTACTCTTTGCCAATTTGAATACCTTTTATTTCTTTTTTGTTGTCTGATTGCTGTTGCTAGGACTTCTAGTACTATGTTGAACAATAGTGGTGAGAGTGGGCATCCTTGTTGTGTTCCTGATCTTAAGGGAAAGCCTCTTAGCTTTTCCCCATTGAGGATGATACTTGCTGTGGGTTTTCATAGATGAATTTTGTGAACTTCAGGAATGTTCCCTCTATCCCTATACTCTGAAGGGTTTTAATCAGGAAAGGATGTTGTATTTTGTCAAATGCTTTTTCTGCATCAATTGAGAGGACCATATGGTTCTTCTCTCTCCTCGTATTAATGTGTTCTATCACATTGATTGATTTGAGAATGTTGAACCACCCTTACATCCCGAGGATAAATCCCACTTGGTCGTGGTGGATGATCCTTTTAATGTAGTGTTGGATCCTATTAGCTAGGATTTTGTTGAGGATTTTGGAATCCATGTTCATCAAGGATATTGGTCTGCAATTCTCCTTTTTGATGGGGTCTTTGCCTGGTGTGGGGATTAAGGTAATGCTGGCCTCATAGAATGAGTCTGGAAGCTTTCCTTCTGTTTCTATATTTTGAAACAGCTTCAGGAGAATAGGTATTATTTCTTCTTTGAATGTTTGGTAGAATTCCCCAGGGAATCCATCAGGTCCTGGACTCTTGTTTTTTGGGAGGTTTTTTTTTATTGTTATGTTAATCACCATACATCATTAGCTTTTGATGTGTAGTGTTCCATGATTCATTGTTTGTGCATAACACCCAGTGCTCCACGCAGAATGTGCCCTCTTTAATACCCATCACCAGGCTAACCCATCCCCCCACCCCCCTCCCCTCTAGAACCCTCAGTTTGTTTTTCAGAGTCCATCATCTCTCATGGTTCGTCTCCCCCTCCGACTTACTCCCCTTCATTCTTCCCCTCCTGCTATCTTCTTCTTCTTTTTTTTTTTTAACATATATTGCATTATTTGTTCCAGAGGTACAGATCTGTGATTCAACAGTCTTGCACAATTTACAGTGCTCACCATAGCACATACCCTCCCCAGTGTCTATCACCCAGCCACCCCCTCCCTCCCACCCCCCACCACTCCAGCAACCCTCAGTTTGTTTCCTGAGATTAAGAATTCCTCATATCAGTGAGGTCATATGATACATTGGGAGGTTTTTGATCACCGCTTCAATTTCGTTACTGGTTATTGGCCTATTCAGATTTCTTCCTGTTTCAGTCTTGGGAGTTTATAGGTTTACAGAAAGGCATCCATTTCATCCAGGTTGCTCAATTTATTGGCATATCATTGTTGATAATATTTTCTAATAATTGTTTCCGTGATCTCTCCCCTTTCATTCATAATTTTATTAATTTGGGTCCTTTCTCTTTTCTTTTGGGTGAGTCTGGCCAGAGGCTTATTGATCTTATTAATTCTTTCAAAAAACCAGCTTCTAGTTTCGTTGATCTGTACTGTGTTTCTGGTTTCTAATTCATTGATCTCTGCTCTAATCTTAAGTATTTTTCTTCTAATGCGTGGGTTAGGCATCGTTTGTTGCTTTTTCTCTAGTTCTTTAAGGTGTAAAGTTAGTTGGTGAATTTGGGATTTTTCTATTTTTTTGAGTGAGGCTTGGATGGCTATGTATTTCCCCCTTAGGACTGCCTTTGCAGTATTCCATAGGTTTTGGACCGATGTGTTTTCATTCTCATTGGTTTCCATCAATTGTTTAAGTTCTTCTTTGATTTCCTGGTTGACCCAAACATTCTTGAGCAGAGTGGGCTTTAGCTTCCAAGTGTTTGAATTTCTTCTAAATTTTTTCTTGTGATTGAGTTCCAGTTTTAAAGCATTATGGTCTGAGAAATATTGCAGGGAATAATCTCAATCTTTTGGTATTGGTTGAGACCTGATTTGTGACCCAGTATGTGGTCTATTCTGGAGAAGGTTCCATGTGTGCTCGAGAAGAATGAGTATTCTGTTGTTTTAGGGTGGAATGTTCTGTATATATGTCTATGAGGTCCATCTGGTCCAGTGTGTCATTCAAAGCCCTTGTTTCTTTGTTGATTTTCTGCTTAGATGATCTGTCTGTTGCTGAGAGTGGAGTATTGAGGTCTCCTACAATTAATGTATTGTTATCAATATGACTCTTTATTTTGGTTAACAGTTGGCTTATGTAGGTGGCTGCTCCCATGTTGGGGGCATAGATATTTACAATTGTTAGATCTTCTTGTTGGATAGACCCTTTAAGAATGATATAGTGTCCTTCTGTGTCTCTAACTACAGTCTTTAGTTTAAAATCTAATTTGTCTGATATAAGAATTGCTACCCCAGCTTTCTTTTGAGGTCCGTTGGCATGGAAGATGGATCTCCATCCCTTCACTTTCAGTCTGGATGTATCTTTAGGTTCAAAATGAGTCTCTTCTAGACAGCATATGGATGGGTCCTGTCTTTTTATCCAATCTGCAATTCTTTGCCATTTTATGGGAACATTTAGGCCGTTCACATTGAGAGTGATTATTGAAAGGTATGAATTTATTGTCACCATGTTGCTTGTGAAGACCTTGTTTTTATAGATTGTCCCTGTAAATTTCTGTTCTATATCACTCTTGGGGTCTTTCTCCTTTTATAGAACCCCTCCTTAATATTTCTTGCAAGGCCAGCTTAGTGGTCACATATTCTTTCAATTTCTGCTGGTCTTGGAAGTTCTGCATCTCTCCATCCATTCTAAATGACAGCCTTGCTGGATTAAGTATTCTTGGCTGCATGTTTTTCTTGTTTAGTACCCTGAATATATCTTGCCAGCCCTTTCTGGCTTGCCAGGTCTCTGTGGATAGGTCTGACGTTATTCTGATGTTCCTCCCACTGTACGTAAGGAATCTCTTCCCCCGACTGCCCTTAAGATGGTTTCCTTGGTTCTAAGATTTGTGTGTTTTACTATTACATGCTGGGGCGTTGGCCTGTTTTCCTTGATCTTGGGAGGGGTCCTCTCTGCCTCTAGGACACGAATGTTTGTTTCATTCCCCAGATTAGGGAAGTTCTCAGCTACGATTTGCTCAAACATATCTTCTAGTCCTCTCTCTCTCTCTCCACCCCCTCCGGGATCCCAGTAATTCTGACATTGGAACAGTTCTTGGTGTCACTTATTTCTCTGATTCTCTTTTTATGGATTCTGAGTTGTTTTTCCCTGGCCTCTTCTTTTCCCTTCTTGTCTATTAATTAGTCTTCTAAATCACTAATTCGTTCTTCTGCCTCACTTACCCTAGCTGTTAGATTATCTAGATAAGGTTGGATCTCATTGATAGCATTTTTAAGTTCTGCCAATTCAGCTTTCATTTCTGCCCTTAGAGATTCTGTGTTGCCATTAATCAGTTTCTCCATTCTAGCTGTCGTCTTCACAATTGCTATCCTGAATTCCATCTCCGACATCTTGGTTATATCTGAATCCATTTGTAAATCTGTGGCATAAGTCATAGTCTCTGAGTCTTTCCTATTTGGGGGGTTCCTCCTCCTAGTCATTCTGTTGAGGGGTGGTTGAGGGAATGTATAGAGTCCAAATTATTGACCACAACCCAAGCAAGATGCACCTATTTTATAGGGACCTTAGGGTTGCTGGCCTATTGTTTTCCCAGCCTGTCTTCTGGGGGAGGGGCCTGCCATGCTATTAGGCAGCCCTGTTTGGGCAGAGTTGCCCTGCCCCCTGTGGTGGGGGATGGGCTCAGTGAAAACTGGTTTTGGGGGGCTTTTGTTCTCTGGCCGCTTTTCCCTGGCAGCTTTCCGCATCTTTTCCGAGAGTCAGAGCAGAAGAGACCATTTCCAGCCCTCTGCCTCAGAGCAGAGAGATTGCAGTCTGTTCATCGGTGAGCTCTCCAAGGCCACACTATCTCCATTTCTGTCTGTCTGTGCTGCTGTAAACTGCAGTGTCCTGGGTTGTGCTCCCCTCAGCAGCGCTCCCAGCCCTCCCCTACAGGTTGGGGCATGTCTCTGCCCTTTGTGCTTCTAAAACCGCCAGCCACCCCCAGTTCGCACACGCGGCCCCACCCTCCGGGTTTCATTTCGGGGTCTGTCCTAAAGTCCTTTCCCAGCTGCTACGGGTCTGCTGGGGAGGCTATTGCTCACCAGCGATGTAGGATACCCACGGCCAGGCTCCCTTCCCCTTCCATTTATCCTCCGATATCTGCCCACGGAATCACGGCTCCCCACTTAATACCTTGAAACCAAACGCCTGCAATATTCTGTCTGTAGAGATCCAGATCTATCTTCTTACATCTCAGGCTGATTTCGTGGGTGTTCAGAGTGGTCTGATAGATATCCAGCTCAATTCCAGGACCAGCTGGAATAGGGTCCCCTACTCCTCCACCATCTTTTCCCTCTCCTGTTTTGACAGGGCAGGATTCTTTAATGAAAGAAGAATTTAAAGTAAATAAAGAGGAAGATTTTTTTTTAAAGCTCTACTATAATATTTAAGTCTAGTGAAACCTTAAAAATTTCAACTAATTCTGGGGAAAACCTGTGTGAATTACTAAAAAGCACAAATTAAAATTTCAATGTTTTTAAGAAATAGCTTTATTAATTTCAATAATAAAGAGTAAAACTACCATCAAAGTATTGCCAAGTGTGACCTATTTCAATAATGAAGTAGAGATCACTTATAGTCGTCAAAAAGTGATTAAAGAAGACAATTTAGGTGATACAAACAAACTTTATTTAACACTTCATGCAGTGGACAGTCTCCTTTCAGAGAACTGCAAAATGGGGCATAAGGCAAAAAGCTTTTATAAGCTAAAGAATAAAGAACAAAGAAAGTTAAATAGAAAACATCTGATTGGCTGGGGCCATATAGCCTTGTCTGGCATGAAAAGGCCAAGAGTTGACTTGGCATTCGAGAATTGGCTATGTGAATATACTGTGTTTCTGGTCAAGCAGAGCATTTATAGGGACACGGTTATCTAAGTTTTGCTTTGCTGGGTGGCACCCCTGGCAGGAACAGCTCTATCTTGGGCCTAAACATTTATCTCCACAGTCCCCTTGTTTGATCATCCTTTTTACCATTCTAGAGATTTGATCAAAAAACCAGTCTTTCAGTTACTATCACCTCTTCAGGTCTTGGTATAGTTTTCACAAGAGATGATGTCAGGCTCCTATTCTAGGAGCTTGTTTTGTTCTTCTGTTCTCTTTTGTCGTTCCAGTCTGAGAGAGACCATCTGTCAGCTGGTCAAGGGCTCTCCACATGCATTTAAACTTTTGAGAGAATGCAGTATATTAGGGAGAAAATTATTATAATATATTACAATATTTGGGGCACCTGGGTGGCTCAGTCGGTTAAGCATCTCTCTCTCCCTCTCTCAAATAATAAATAAAATCTTTTTAAAAAATCTCTAAAAATATATATAATATTTATATAAATAACATATGAATATAATATAATAATTGGCAACAAAACAATCCCATAGTTTGGACAGTGCAAATGAGCCAGGGTACCCATAACCCAAACCAACTAGAATCAAATAAGTCAAGAAATTATCTCCAAAGGGTAGATATTTCTTTAAGCCAGTTGGCATGTTTATATATTTTGTGTAATTGTGTCTCCATGTCCCCGGAAATGTTTATCCAGTGAGCTTGTTTCAGAAAAACTTGCATTGGAAATCCGGGAAAAATTTGTAATGGGCAGAAAGAACTACAGGATTATCAGCATCTTTGCAAATTTAACAGGCAGTTGGAGTTTGGATTACCTCCCTTAGCAGTGGCCTGAAATATGTGAACAATGTCATTATCTTTTCAGGCTTAGACAAGGAAAAAGTTGGACAAAAGAATCATAAATACCTTCATGGTATAAGATTTAGGAAAAAGATGGTTGGAGAGGGAAAGAAGAAACAATCTTGATCTGATGTCTTGGGAGGAAGCAGTCTGCTTCCATGTCAGCTACTTTTTCCTAGTCAGTTGGATTTTGAGGTCTCTGGCATTTGCATAGGACCAGATGTTTGGTGGAGCCTTCTTCAGTTGTGAAATAGGCACCCAAGGTTTGATACCTTGTAATTTGGCAGCATTGTTGGTGGTTCAGAGTACTGATAGGGTCCTTTCCATGAATCCCACCCTTAAAAAAGCAATAGAGTAAAACAACAACTATCCATAAATGACAAAAGACTTAAAAATGCCCACGGTTAAAGATCTGAGAATTCACTATATTAGAATTGACAAGGAAATTTGGTTATTTCTGTGACATATAACATTTTAAGATAACTGGAATTATGACTGGTAATATTATACCAGGACATATCAGATTTTTAGGAATTTCATAAAATTTCTAGAACACTTATATTAATAGCATGCATCCATACAAATACAACCTAAGAAGGTTTATTACATATTTGACAGTGTTTCCTGTGTGATTTAACATACCAAATAAACCCAATTAGTTTAACATGTCTTTTTTACAAGGTGAGAGACAACTCCTTTGAGATTTTCAAGGGACTCTGGCAAATCTTAAAGTCACTTTGAGGTAAAAAAGACTCCATTTAGAATTTGATTTGGGGAAGTTATCAAGATGTTAGAAGGTTTGAACATTAAATAGGATCACAGGTCATTATGAAATAATATTTGTCTATTTAACCAAAGTGACAGTAGATTTTAAAGGTGAATACATAAGGTTACATGGTTGTGAACAAAACAGCCCTTTTAATATTGAGAAGAGTGGGTTTTCTTAAGTAATCAAAGACTGATAAAGACAATGAGAAACATAGTAAATTATTTTGGTAAAAAAAGTTTTTTGCTGACCAGGCAGATTACTTAAAGGGAAAGAAAAACCATTTAAATTTTTTTTTTATTAAGAGCAGACCAGTAATCTAAGAAAACACTTTGTCCTTTTAACAGAGAGAAAACCAAATTCTAGTTTTGCATCAGTGCATCAAAGATATTAAAACTTTTTAACTCATTTTTTTAACTTAAATAAATCCATTCCAATCTTAGCTAGATTGACCACACATAAAGTTCCTTTCCCAGGATTCCTTTTCCATACACTTTCTACAACTCTTTTATATCCATTCAGATTTTGTCCTAATTTTTTTTTCTTACTCTGGAACAATTATTTTACTTTTGAACAAAATTACTTTCTTTTTTCCTTTGCCAAAACAAAAACAACAACAAAACCTCATGTCCTACATACCCTATCCAAAAGACACATTCTACTTTCCTTACCAATTTTTAATATAGTTGTTTTCTTTTACCCGTATTATTTCAGTAATTTTAATTATGTATACTGATTAAAGTTCCTAACCCTTAGAACCTTTAATTCCTGATAAAAACTAAGAAATAAGCAATAGTGGACTGTGACCTAGCAAATTCATAAGCACACTTCATAATTTCTAGAAGTATATTCTTCCTATAGTAAATTTTTCAATGTGGCACAACATGTGTTTACTAATAGACCCAATTATTTTAGTTACTCTGTAAAAGGAAGCCAAAAATAGATAAACCTGTTTATGATATAAATAATGTAAAAAAAATGTTTATAATGTAAATAATGTTTCAGTAATTTACTTGGAAATGATCTAGATATTCAGTGAATATCTATAATTTAACTTAATTCAGTATAATTTTAAGGTTTCAAGTTACCAAATAGATTTTGGAAAGTATTTTTAAATAGACATACTGTAAAGCATAAATATTAATGAAAAGTCCATTTATAACTTTCACTTACATCTATTTAATTTACTTGTTCTTAACAATTATGAAAATTTCATGAGGCATTAAACAGCCATCATCTTAAATTATCTTTCTTGTTGACAGATTTTAACAGAGATAGCATGAGCTCTTTTGACTTTTAGTAAACCTAGGAAGAATAAAAGTTGTATGTCTGCATTATATTTAATATTGACAGTTCTAAAGACATGCCTGTTTTAGTTAAACCAACAAACTTAAACTAGTTTTCCCCCCAGAGATTATCCTAGATCATGTGAACTTGAAAAACATTTGGGTTAGTTTCTTTATTTCTGAGAGTATATTCTTGATTCATATAAACACTTAAGTTTTTTTTAACCAATAGAGCTTCTTTACAAATTAATTTTCGCAATACTGTCGGAAGTAGAAAAATATCAACCATCTATAACATATAACTGTAGAAATACATAAACATACAGCTAGACACAAATAGGGATCTTACAGGTTTTGTTTTAAAAAATTTAGCCATGAGACAGGTATGATAATGCAAAACTCACTAGTTTTTTATTTTATTTTTTAAGATTTTATTTATTTATTTGAGAGAGAGAATGAGATAGAGCATGAGACAGGGGAGGGTCAGAGGGAGAAGCAGACTCCCTGCTGAGCAGGGAGCCCGATGCGGGACTCGATCCTGGGACTCCAGGATCATGACCTGAGCCGAAGGCAGTCGCTTAACCAACTGAGCCACCCAGGCGCCCCAACTCACTAGTTTTTTAAAAGAACAATTGGGTCCAATTGTGTTTCTGGCAGAAGGGATAAATTTTAAGGTTACCTGCACAGACGGCTAATATTTGTGGAGAAGACTTTGAAGATTTTTCATTCACTGAGTTTCCCAATAGCCTTTCCTCCCCACCCCACCCCCCACCGCCTCCTTCTTATAAGAATTACCTTGGTTCCTAGAAAAGACCAGATAGAACAGCTGCATCTCAAAGGCAGAGAAAGAATGCAAGTTCCTCCAAAAAGGACTTGTTTCCTAAGGCCAGAATTTTTACATTATGATTTTGAGATAAATAGGGGAGCTTTGAGAATTGGTGAAAAGCACAGATGGGCTTTTTCTGTTCTTGTAAAGGTTCCATTTGTAGGACACTTGCTTTTAATTTCTCAAAGAATTGAGTTGTAACCTAAATAATTAAGGTATTGACACACCCGTCCAACTACATTATCTTCAGTTTGCTACTTTGTATCAGGGAGATCTTCAGTTAAGCCAGATGTCAAAAGATTTCTGTGTTCTAGATTGAGAGCTGATTGTCTTTGGAATGTTTTCCTTTCCCTCTAGGTACATAGTTTCATTTAGCCTAGGGGAGAAGGTCTAAAGACAAGTTCTATCAGGCTCTGAATATCAGCTTCCAATTTGGCCAACTTCTGACCTTAGAGCTACTTAAAAAATGTTTTCAAATATCTTGTCAGGTTTCAGCTGGGACAAACAGTAAATATTCCTGGCAATACTGAACAACCTCTTGGATGCAAGAGGCTTCCCCAAGAGGGTGCAAAAGATACTACCCTCCCAAGATCCAGAGCCACTCCCAATGATAGCTAAAAGAAAGACAACTCCCCCTAAGAGCTTGCGGCAGTTGATAGAACCCTAGCCACAAATGGAGTGCAACCCGTATTTTTTCCAGCCATTTATTGGGCTTCCAGTCTGATGGTTGACCTGCTTGCATACGCAGTAACAGACAACCTGTGTGTGCAAGACAGGCGAAAGCTAAGCCAAGTTCTGAAGACAAATGAGAGAAAGGATTGACAACCAGTGGGTACCCCAAAACCAAATTCACAAGAGTATGCCTTTAGAAAGGAGGGGATGGGTGCCTGGGTGGCTCAGTCAGTTAAGTGTCTGCATTCAGTTTGGGTCCTGGGATCAAGTCCCGCATGGGGCTCCTTGCTCAGCAGAGAGCCTGTTTCTCCCTCTGCCTGCCACTTCCCCTGCCTGTGTCCTCTCTGTCTGTCTGTCTTTCTCCCTCTCTCTGACAAATAAATAAATAAAATCTTTTAAAAAAAAGGAGAAGAAAGGAGGAGGGGACAGAGTGAAATTTTACCTTCCTTTCTCTACTGAACACTACAGAGATCCAGAAATGACTGTGGTAAGAGTTCTCACCCTTTGCTGACTTCTGCCAGTTTTCCTAAGATCTTTCTTACATGCAGGCTCAGGAGCAAATGGGATTTAAAGTAGAGTATAGTTCTAGTATCTACCAGAATTTAGCAAGGTTTTTCTTTAATTTTAGTTTTTCCTTAGAATGCTTAAGGGAGTAACTGGTAGCAGTCTACTAGAGGATCCCTCAGAGTCCCATTAACTCTGGGAGGGTCCCATATGGGGATTCTCCTTCAGCAGCAGATACAGGAGCATTTGAGTTGGTGTAGGAAATTTGACAAGACCTCTGAGGACAATCTTTTTTCTGATCACCATTGATTGCAAATGAGACACCAGTTTCTGGGCTGGTGTTTTTATGATGGACCCCTATGATGGTATAATGGGGGAGGCCCAGGTGTTTTAGGTCTTTGGCCTTGGAGCTGTTGCAGTTTTAAGGCCACTAACTTGGCAGACTTTTGTTTACCCTCTTGTATTCTCTTCAGAGTGGAAAGACAATCCAGACAGGATTACTAGAGAGAGTATTCAAATAAAGGAGGATAGAGGGGAGCAGTAGGAGTTGCTTTTGTTTTGGGTACTTCTTGTGTCTTTAATTTTTCATTAACCCTTTGCAATGAATCTTTCAATGGAGCTATTTTGGAATTTTGAAGTCTTTTGGAGGCTCCCACATGCCAATTAAAATAGGCATCCCGTTCTGTTTGTTTGATTTGAGAACCCTTGCTTTTAAGTGAACTTCTTAAATGAATGATCTTGTCTAAGTGACCGTTGTAATTCTAGGTTGTCTTCATAAGATGTTGCCCTTTTTGTAGATACCTACAGCTTCCAGGACCACAGTTCTTAGAAAATAGACAGGTGTGTTGAAAGGTTGCATGCTTAATTCTTCGAAATGAGGATCCCATTTATTTAGCTAATTCTGGATCTCTTGGTGCCAAATTAATACCTAAGAGGAATGTGCTGCTCGGTTGGGTACTTTGTGGTATTTTACACTGAACCTTGTTGCACAGTTTTCTTGAGGTTGGCAGGTGACCTAGTGTCAATCTAACCTGTTCCATGAGCAACTTATCCTAGCACAAGAGTCTTAGGGTTAGGTGATGTGTGCTCTAACAGATTTTAAGTGCTTGACCTGTGCCCACCAATTTTGTGGCTTTGGTTTCTCAGGTTCCCATTAGCAGTAGATTTAGTATTCCCTTCACCAGAAGATTTCTTTATAGTGGTGGACACTCTGATGACTTTAATAGTCTGACTTATGCCTACTTAAATTTTTATTTTGGTAGTCAAAACAGTTCAAATTTCTTCTCAATTTATTTTCCCAAGTCCCCCAGCAGTTTATACTGTGAACTTGCCTCAAGACTTTGTGAGTCCCCTAACAGCTGCCACCCATTGTGAACTCCTGATATAACTATCCCAGAACCCTCCTGGAAATTTCAATCCCTGAACCTTTCCAGGAACAATATATACATAAATACTTTTTAAATAAAGTTTGTTTGGACCAGAGAGCTGCCCACAGGGGAATGGAGCTCAGATCTGAGAGTGACTTACCCCAGCTCTCAGTAGCGATGAGAGGAACAGTGAACTCAAACGTTCAGCGGTGCCTTGCCTGTATGACTTGTCCCATAGCCAGTTAGCAGTCAGCCTTGGATCTCATCCCTTGTCACCAGAAACTGTTAAAAATGATTAAAGAAGACAATTTAGGTGATACAAACTTTAAGACTTTATGAAGTGGACAGTCTCAGAGAACTGCAAAATGGGACATAAGGCAAAAAGCTTTTATAGAATAAAGAGTAAAGAACAAGAAAGAGGCAAATAGAAAACATCTGATTGGCTGGGGCCACATAGTCAACCTTGTCTGGGGTGAGAAGGCTCAGAGTTGGCTTGGCATTGGAGAATTGGCTGCATGAATATACTGCGTTTATGGTCAAGCAGAACTTTTGCAGGGACATGGTATCTAAGTTTGAGTTTGCTTGACATGGCACTCAAGCAGGAGTGGCTCTTTCTTGGGCCAGAAATGTATTTCAATATGGTTAATACATAATTGGTATGCAAAAAGGAAGTTGCTAAAATGCTTTAAGTGCATAAAATAGTTTCCAAATAGTATAAGTGTGTACAGCACACAGAAGGAGATAAAAATGAATCAGACATGAAAAGCCTTTGTGGAGCCCACAGTCTAATAGAGGAGGTGAGCTATTTATGTGATTCAAAGTAGAAAGAATAGATTCTGGAAGAGAAAGACAGATGAAGTCCTACAGGAACTCAGAGGAGGGAGAAATAACATCCCAGCTTGTGGAATTCAAGGAAGTTTCTCTGGAGGAGATAGCATTTGGATATGGATACTCTTATTCAACTAATTTACTTAAGGTGCTAGCTCTTGGTGTTATCAGTGTCAATGATAGTAAGATGAGAGTTTTACTTCTCACAGTGGCTTGGACCAGTTCCATTCTATCCCATTCCATTCCTTTCCTTTCCATTCCATTCCATTCCATTCCATTCCATTCTGTTCCATTCCATTCCAAGACATCAAAAATGTACCTTAATCCTATCCATCTATCTTAACATATGTAAGCATTTGGTCTCAGGGGAATCCAGTAAGGGAGACTAGATGGATATATCACGAAGCCATTATTTCCCTCACAGCTAAACTCTTTGGTAACCTAATCTTAATGATCAAGGGTGACCAAAATTGGTTTATCAGACCTTTCCTTCCTAGAGAGTATGAAGGGAAATATCAGGTTGCTCTGCTTATATTATTCTGAATTCTAAGTTAGTAGAATCCACTCTAACCTGTTTCCCATCAGCTTTCTGGAGTCTTAAAGTCAGAATTTAAGCAGATAATCTATCTGACAACCTAATTCATACCTTGCCTTCTCTTTTTCCGCTTCAGTCTCCAAAAATGTGATCTCCAGCTCCCAAATGGACACCTAATAAAACTTAAAGTAAGAATTTGGGGGGAGATTTGTGAATCCGTCTCAGGTTTCTGTGTTTTAGCCACTACCTTCTGTTGGCCTTTATTTAGCAAACAGTAGCATTAAATAACTGTTTGTTGAATGAATAAACAAGTAAGTGAATGAATAATCCAATGATGGATTATTGCTTGCTTTGCCTCCTCAAATGGAAACTGCCCCTTGCCTGAGCACTAGCTAGCTCTTTCTCTGTCCTTTGATTCTCAAGGATGGATACAAGAGGACCTGAGGTCAGGGTGCCCTTCTAGGACATGAGGGTGGTGCCCCAGCAAGGTTCAATATCACATTCAGCCTCTGGCCTCTTTATTTCTCTAGCTTTTAACACCCAAATATCTGTGGTGTTCTAGGGAAGGTCCTGTCACCTTTCCTGGTAAGAAGAGAGAACCCCATTAAGAGTATAGATCATTGTCCTTTATTGCAGGATGGAAATCTCTTGATTATAGACAATTGACATTTTGAGGAGAGGGTGCTCTCTTTTTCACCATTGCACCTCCAGGCCCTAATGTAGAACTTCCATATACTAACTGTTTAAATTCTGAAAATCTGTCCTTTCTCTTTCAGGAATACCTATACATCTCATTGTCTAATTGTCCTTTTTCCATTCTTAAAAGTTCCATCTTCATCCCCATGAATTTAGGTTGGAAAATAATTTTTCTGGCCATTTAGTTTTTCAGTACAACTGGGGTTTTTTGTTTTGTTTTTTATTTGTTTTTGTTGTTGTTGTTGTTGCTTTGGGATGCCCACGAGGGTCAGAGAAATCTTTCGGGGTAGGCAGGATTTGTGCTGTTACTAGAACTCTGCTTCCTTCTGACCCTGATCAGGAATTTGTGTCTGAGATATCATTCCAGGGGGGAATAAAGTGCCTTCCTAGCTTAATGATCTAACATTTTGGTTTTCTCAAAGTTTAGATATTATATAATTATATTTAAATGTATAATAATTATGAAAATAAATTTAAGATTTTAGCAAAGCACACTTTAGGAACCTTATTAAGTTTGTTCTGGAGCGTTTAAAATAAATGCTTCTCTGTCTTTACTTTCTGGGTTGATATCCATGTCTTCATTGAGATTAAACAGTCATATTATTGAGGGAAAATGTTTATTCTCCCCTAGCTTTATAGGTGCTGATGGCTTCTTTGGTTCAGTGCTGGGAATGTTTGGATAGAAATGAAAACACTCAGCAAGACAGTTGGAAACCATCCTTTCTCCTATTGCATTTAACCACAATGCAGATTAATAAAAGTAATGGGACCTGGCCAGTAGCAAATATGAATTTGCAAAATGAGTTCAGCCTGTGTTTCCCCCTCTACCTTTCGTGGCTTCTGAGGTCAGGTCCTTTTGCATCTCCATTTTTTCTAATGAATCAGCATCAGCCATCTCAGATATGTCCCCACTTGTATTCAAAAGAATTTGTAGATATGTATATACTGATGTAGAAAAAAATGTTCAAGATAAAATGGGTAATTAAAAATGTAAATTGCAAAACAGATGTACCAGTGTGATCCCTTTTTCTTGATATATTTGTGTGCACACAAGAAAATTGGGGGGTAAACATGTTCCAAATTATGCATGTTCACCTAGAATTCTAGTAAAATGTGAGTCCTAGATATCCAGATGCTCTTGATGAGTGTGGTCCCTCTGTAGCTTCCACACCACCCTTGGCAGGAATGAAAAGGAGCTCCCAGAACTTGCTCCTGTTATGCCCTCAGGCCTCCCTCATAGGCCTGCCCAATACTCACAGCTTTACCCCTCTCTGCCTTAAGACCAGCAGGACTAATCTAATTGGTTCTTCATCGCTGTTTGCACCAATCACCATAAGTCCAGGAATCCAGATCATCACTCTTCTCCTCACTCTATGCTTGTACATCCTCTCTTCTCAGTCCATATCCAACCCTCCCAACTCCTAAAATCTTTTCCCCATGCCCTCTGGAACTCATCATTCACTGGCAGAATCTCCTAGGTCATCAGACTGTTTCTAAACATTCCCTTTACCTCCTTGTTCTAACTGAAATCCATCTCTCCCTCAGGATAGCCATGTAAAATGTCAGCTTTTTTTCTTTCCCAGTTCACCCCCTCGCCCGCTGGGTCTAGAAGGGGCAGGGAGTGCTCTTAGTTTTTATTGCTACTTCCAAACTTCTTTTTCCTACCTCCCTGAAACTACCCCCTCCAACTTGAACTAATGTCATCAGACTCACCACCCAGTATCCCTCCTGGTTGCAGTCATCTACTACCTCCAGGTCATTTCCCTTCTTTCTTTTTTTTTTTTTTTTTTGAGATTTTATTTATTTATTTGTCAGAGAGAGAGCGTGTGAGCGCACAAGCAGGGGGAGCAGCAGGCAGAGGAGCAGGGAGCCCAGTGCGGGGCTTGACCCCAGGAGCCTGGAATCATGATCTGAGCCGAAGGCAGACGCTTAACTGACTGAGCCACCCAGGCACCCCTCCCTTATTTTTTGAAGGTTTTCTGTCTGGCTCTATGACATTTCCCAGTACTATTTTTGCTACAATTCTTGTGAGTTTTCAGTAGATGAAGCATCCAATATACAAACTTATCAGTTCTTTGATCTCTCCAATGAATTTGTCCTCTGTCCTTCTTCAGCTACTCATTTTCTAGTTCTATGTTTAGGTTAGTGGTTTTAAAAGTATGATTTCCATGCAACAGCATCAGCATCACCTGGGAGCTTGATAGAAATACATATTTTCTGGCCCCAGCCCTCACTTACTAAATCGAAACTCTGAGGATGGGACCCAACAATCAGTGGTTTAACAAGCTCTTCCGGTAATTCTGGTGCATGATCTTGTTTGAGAACCACTGCCATAGTTCATCATTAAAATCACCCTCCTGAATATACTTTCAGCTTCTTTACCTTACCCTCACTTCGTAGTACTCACCTGGAAAAACCGCAGCTTACATTAAATTGTGTTCTCTGTCTGCTTTGAGCTTTTATTTGTGTAACTAACCTTGGCTGTAGAAAATCACACAATAATACTGAGTGGTCTTTGCACTAAATTCATGACCACCAACCTCCAGTGGGCCTTCAGAGTTGTCTGGCAGTCCTATTACAGCTCCCTATTCCCTCACTTTCCTACTCTGCAAATGACTCATACCTTCTCTGTTTTCTAACATCTCTTCCATTCTCACCCTCGGCTAATGACCTTGCTTCCTATTTACTAAGAAAAGTGATCCAATCAGAAGGGGGATCTTTAGCTAGCCACCTAAACATATTAGTTCCTATATACTCTCTCCCTTTCTTTCTGTTACTATATGTGAATGATCTGGGCACCCATGTAAGGCTAACCCCTGTACTGGTGCTGTAGGTCCCATCTTCTCCCAATAACCCAGGGACTTTCCTCCCTGATTGCCCTTTTTTCTCCCCCATTCATCAATTTTTCCCCTTTACTAGGTCTTTCCATTAGCAGATAAACATGCTACATCTCCCAGCTTTAAAACAAGGCATCCAAAAGGCACTTGGCATCTAAGAAGCACAGTTCCATCAGCTGTTATATTTGCAATATAATGCTTATCACTAGAGTTTTGACCATCAATTCCAGCCTTCTCATTTGACATCTGTGAATTGAGCCCTCACCCAGAATTACTGAGAAGTCACACACACGTGCACACACGCACACACACCCAACAAAGACACTGGGGCAAGGTATTTTATAGAACTACTGTGTGTTCATTGACATGTAATGTGGTAATGTCAGTGGATTGGAAACCCTGTATTCCTTCTAACTTTAGTTGTCTGACATATTTATAGGCTAAAACTGAATTCTTGTGCTCTATAATGGGCAATCTCTAATTGAAGTAATTCCTGAAAGAGAGAGGGAAGAAGAAAAGCAGACTAAGGAGGACAGAGAGATCCAAGAATTATTATGCCTAATAATTTTAGACTCTGAATTATCTCCTCTTGCCCCACATCCTAAAAGAACATCTACCTCTAAGTATTAGGAATACTGAGGTGCAAAAAGATTTGATTTGTAGGTTCTTTCTGTTATTCTCGTGGAGTGTGTTCCTGTCATTTGGAGGCAACTGAAGCAAAACACAAAATGCTTATTAGATCTCCTATTTTGCTGCAACCCATAAACTTAAGGCTCAAGGAGCAGGTCAGGAGCAAAGAAGCCACAGATAACCACCACCACCCAACCTTCTTCCCCCACCTCAGTGTTCATTCTTTAAGAGTAAAATAACATCAGTTACACAAAACAAGCTATTAATGTGAAAACACCAAGTTAGAGCCTAAAGGAGGATATCAAAATTTAGGATTAAGAGTAATTAGCTAATTAGCTTATAATCAATTTCTTCTCTTAAAGCTTGTTTGCAGTGGTATTTTAAGCAAAGTCTATGATTCCAAGTTACTACCTCTTTTAACTATACCAATTAGAGCCAAGTTGAGAAAGGCTTTTTTTTTTTTGAGATATAATTCACATAGTATAAAATTCACCCTTTTGAAGTGCGTAATTCAGTAGGTTTTAGTGTATTCAGCAGGGTTGTGCAGCCATCAGCACTAATTCCAGAACATTTTCATCACCCCCAAAAACCTGTATTCATTAGCAGTCACTCCCCATTCCCTCCTCCCCTCAGACCCTGGCAACCACTAATCTACTTTCTGTCTATATGGATTTGTCTATTCTGGACATTTCATGCAAATGGAATCATACAATATGCAGTCTTTTATATCTGGCTTCTTTCACTTAACAGAATGTTTTCAGGGTTCATCATGTAGCATGTATCAGTGGTTCATTCCTTTGAATGGTTAAATAACATTCAGTTGTATGAGTATACCGCATTTTGTTTATCCATTCATCAGCTGATGGACATTTGGGTTTCCACTTTTTTGGCTGTTATGAATAACTCTGCTATGAACATTCATGTACAAGTTTTTGTGTGGACAGAGAAACGCTTTTGATTTAATAGTTTTAAGTTTTTCAAAACAGCCAGCTTCCTTTTTTAAATCAGAAGTACCCTCCTGATGTAGCAGAGCTTCCTCTTAAATATGTAACTTTTTTTTTCCTTATAGCATCTTTTGAGCAGAATCTTTGGTGTCACTTCACAGTGACTCTCCTGTCTTTCTGGACCTTATTCTAACATTCAACACAACTGAGCTCATTTCCCAGGTTTGCTGTGCTATGTATTTCTGTCACTTAGATTTTTACAGCTTTGCTGCCTGTTTTACCCCATAAGCCTTCTTCACTCTAAAGCCTTGGTTGATGGTATCAGATATCTCAGTCTTCATAGCCATCTTCAGCTGAGGCTGGTGAATGACTGGACAAGTTTGTTTATAAAATAAAGGCTAGACTTATTTTGGCTCAACACATTGCCTATAACGGTATTAACTGTTGAGCAGTTTTCTACAAGTCGAAATAAGTGATTTACTTCTTCAGGCAGTTGTTCAAATTTTTCTCTATCCTGTGTAATCAACCCATTTTTTTTTCTCAAAACATCCCATAGTGCTGATTCTTTCCAGAGAGAGAAAGAATTAATATTGTATATCACCATTGTCTTCACTAAAAGGATCAACGGCAGGGAATTATAAGAGGATTCAGAAAGCTCTAGAGAATCAATCCTGAGTTTGAAACTAAGCCTCAAAGAATGAAGTCTATAAAAATGGAATGTGTTGGGTGTCACACACAGCTTTATTCTCCTTTATCCTTCCCAGTCTCACCTTCCTTGAGGGTACAGCCTCTTTCTAGACTCACTCCTCAGTTCTTTAGGTCCTTTCAGGACATGGTAAGGAAACACCTTTATTTGCTTTTCTTAGAAAGCTATTCTTAAAAAAATCCTTCACTTTTTCAGGTCACAGCAGAGGCTAGCCTCTCTTCCATTTAATCCTGCCAAGGAACTTGTAAAACTCTGTACCCAGGAACCCACCACAGCTGGTTCTCTTTGAGAAAGATTATCATCCTTGCTCAAGCATGTTTGCTCTAGGGGAACATATATGGAACATAAAAGGAACCCCAGTCTAGGCAGCTGGATCTTAACACAGTTGCCTTGAAGACCCAGGTTGAGCACATTCTCCAGACAGAACAGACGTTTGTCTTCAGGGTATGCAGAGTGATCTGCAAGCCGAGAAGAGATGCAGGTCATTGAGCAGGAAGCACCTACTGTTGGCTAGTTATCTTATTTGGATGGATTTCATATATGCTGCAGAAGGCAGGAGAAAAGATCTCCTGGTTTATTCCAGAAGGACATTGGGAAGACCCTTACGGTTGACTCCATTATAACTGCCCACAGTTCCAGCCTTTCCATGGTCTCAAACTAAATTTATAAACTGTGTGTTAATAGTTTTCTATTCTTCATGCTGGTTAGCCCCTCCAGGGGAAAACTCTCACCCAGAAACACCCAGCCCCATGAATTGTACTTTCTCTATGATCGAAGTAGCTAAGAGTGTAGATCATAGGTCATGTTTGCGTCAGTAGTGAAATTCCTTATACTTGATTTTTTCCTAGTAAAAAAGAGGTCACTCTAAAAACCCTGTTCTTTGCAACTATGTTCCAGTTATATACTTCTTGAAACTAAGTCATTCTGAGATCCTTTCTAGAACCAAGCACATTGACTTCCATAGAAGCACAAGTAAATAAGTAAAAAGCAAATAAACCAACCTCATGATAGTCTTTTTTTGGTCAATAACTTATTGCCACAGACCAGTTCTTTCCTAAGCCCCTTTAGGGGGCCTGGTCTTTTCTCCCTCTGATTTCTTTGGAAAGCAGTTAGATAAACAAAAACTTAGAGCTCACTTCATCATCAAAAGAAATGGAGAAATGTTTTCTTAAGAGTGTAGCAGAGCAGGCTCTTTTTAAACTACTGTTCTGACTTGGAAACTTCAGAGACTTACGGAAAGTGAATGTAAGAAAAGTATTTGTTGTCCTTTGCTCCAGATCAGCATTGTGCTAGGTATGGTAAGGAAAAGAAGAGACCATTTATTTATTATTCCCATGCCCTCAACACTTAGTGAAGTGTCTGTATATAAGTGGCCAGGAAAATACTTGTTGAGTGACTGTAAAATTGACCTTACCTTCAAGAGTTTAGACTCTTTTTTTAAAGATTTTATTTATTAGAGAGAGAGAGCGAGCACAAGCAGTGGGAGTGGCAGGCAGAGGGAGAAGCAGGCTCCTCGCTGAGCAAGGAACCCAATGTGGGACTCGATCCCAGGACCCTGGGATCATGACCTCAGCTGAAGGCAAACGCCCAACCAACTGAGCCACCCAGGCGTCCCTAGAGTTTAGACTCTTTAGAAAATAATTATCAGATTATAAAATACTGCAGTAGAAGCCCTTTTACTTGAACACAATTGGGATTGATAGTAGGGAATCATAAACTCTATGTATATATTAAAATTTTTATCTTAAACTATTAATTTATTTGGATCTTTTGATAGAAGGCCAAAGGCTTTTCTTTGAGTGTCATTGGAAATTGGAATTCCATAACAGCTTTCTTTAATAAATCACATTCAGTATATTTGTTGACTGATTTCCAGTTTCAGTTTCTTTAAAGTGAAGAAGGAACTTAAGTCAGTAGTGAAGCAATTTGAATGTAGACTCCTCCTAGATTTTAATTACTTTGTCCTTTATCTCACCCATACCTAATTTTACAGCAAAAAACTCTTAATAACAGCTTGCCTTTACTGAATCTTTTTTTAAAAGATTTTATTTATTTGAGAGAGAGAGTGCACCGGTGCATGCACACACATGTGCCTATGCACACACCGGGGAGGGCCAGAGTATGGAAAGAGGGAGAGAGAATCTCAAACAGACTCCACTGAGTGCCAGCCCCCTCATAGCTCCATCCTAGGACTGGGAGAGATCCTAGGACTGGGAGATCGTGACCTGAGCCAAAACCAAGAGTCAGCTGCCCACCTGACTGAGCCTCCCAGCCACCCCCTTTTACTGAATCTTTATAAAACAATTCCACATAGACGTTTTATTTTCAATTTTAGGAATTTTAGAAACAACAGTTTTTTTCCACATTCATATTTCATTAGTTTATGTAATATGTAATTGAAATGAGTAATTACTATGAAAAGTACAACATAAACAAGTGGATACAGGCACAACCAACTCTTAGCAAGCAACTACTGTGATAAGAAATATGAGAGCATAACAGAAACTAAATTGTTAGTCATGGATCAGTGTGTTCCAGGTGTCTGGTTCTCTCTTTTACAAGAGAAATGGAGATCATTGGCTAAACCAGAGAATAGGTTAAGTGGAGGTGATTTAAGAGTAATGGTATTTCATTAAGAGAATTGTAGTAAAGGGGGCTTACATAGGGAAGGTAAATTTTCATGAAATAGGTAAAATTTGAATTGGATTTTGAAGGATGGTTAGAGTGTATATGATTTGAGAAGGAGCATTCTCAGGAAAGGGATGAAAAGTCTCCCCCCTAAGGCCACACATTGCTTGGGAAGAACAAGGGGAATAAATTTAAGATGTAGTTTAATTGAAAAAGCATTAAGTCATAAACCTAAGACCTAATGCCATTCATAACGGATTTTTTTTGATGTTTTAATTTGGAGGTAAATAATGAAGGAGGAAAAGATCATTCTAGGCCAGGAGTGTAGGAAAAAAATCAGGGAACGCTAGAGCTCAGAGTTAACATGTAAGCCCAGTGAGAGGAAATTGGGGAAAATGGAAGAGCCCAAGTTAAAGAATTAGACCAGTGGTTTCGATCATAATCTTCTGTCAATCATACTATATATTGAAAGCTTTCGTGTAAGATTTTGTATGCGTGGAGAATTCCACAGCTCAAAAAGAAAAAAACTTGAAAACCATAGGTTTAGACATATAAACCCAATGTACACATTATGAAGTGTTGTCAGAATGTCTTGAAATCAATTTAAAAAAAAGATAAATCAGGGTGCCTGAGTGGCTTAGTCAGTTAAGCATCTGCCTTCTGCTCAGGTCATGGTCCCAGGGTCCTGGGATTGAGTCCTGCACTGGGCTCCTTGCTCAGCAGGGAGCCTGCTTCTCCCTCTGCCTGCCGCTCCCCACTGCTTGTGCTCTCTCTCTCTGACAAATAAATAAAATCTTTAAAAAAAAAAAAAAAGTTGTAGGAAACAATGGAAATCCAAAGAATTTAATTCCCACTAAATTCGACAAAAGTTCAGTAGAAGAGAGTTGTGAGTTATTTTTGGTTTGGGGGTTTATTTGGTAATGATATTTGGTTTATATTTTCTAGAAATAGAGAATAAATATTGATTGAATAATGTGATCGAAAATAAAGATTGAAGAGGATGTTTGAAGTTTTATTTGTAAATGACTACATGAGGCAGATGTTTAGTATATAATAAAACAATAGAGTATTTTTTAAATCTGAGATGATTTCTTTAAAGCTCCTTGAAGAAGAAAGTCTCACAAATTCAAGACATTATGTCATTGCTATTTGCTCATCTTTTGTACCTTTACTGTCGCCAAATTTCACCTACATGTATATAAAAGCTGCTTTCTTATGGCATTCAGTTGTTCCACTTTCTTTTTTTTAAAGATTTTATTAATTTATTTATTTTGAGAGAGACAGAGAGTATGCGAGTGGGGGGAGGGGCAGAAAGAGAGGGGGAGAGAGAATCTTAAGCAGACTGCACTGAGAAAAGAGCCCTCGACCCCATGACCCCGAGATCATGACTGGAGCTGAATCAAGAGTCCGACACCCAACTAACTGAACCATCCAGGTGCCCCCAGTTGTTCTACTTTCTTAACCCACACTTTGACAATAAATTTTCAAATGTGTCTAGATCCAGAATCACTTCAACGAAGTATGTTGGATAACTAAGATAGTCTTCTGCACACAAGCCAAAAAAAAGGATTTGATTTTAAAATATAAGATGAACAGACCTCTTTCTATATTACATTTGAGGATGAAAGTTTTTCTCCGTATTTTAGCTGGTTATTATCTAGAGGGTTTTGTATATTTGCTTCCCTTCAAATAAGAAATAAAAAAAAAAAACTTTTCTTAAAATGATAGATTCAAATTTGAAGTGTAGCTTGTTCTTTTTTCATAAAATACTAAATGGCAAAACCAAAAATGCTCTACATGTTCTTTTTCTAATTGTTTGAGGGGAAACTGATTTATGTGGATTGACACCTCACATACTCTGAGTTTAAGAAGTTAGCATTATCTGAGAAGTTGCTATTTTTAGGTCCAGCTGTAATGTTTCTAACTTTGGTGCTAGAGTAGTGGGTGCTTCCTTTCCCAGAAGGCTCTGTATTCTCAACATGTGCAGGTCAATTTGACATAACGCTCTCTACAGGGAGCAACAGGCCCATTGCAGGCGTGTTTCTAACTTGAAAATTATGAGCAGATATTGGGAGCCACTGGCTATATTTGGGAACCAGTTGCATGTCAGTACAAGCATGGATTGTGGTCCCTGGAGACTGGGAAAGCACAATGCCTGAACTTAATTTCTTTTGGAGATAAGAAGAAAATACCTCTCTACCTGACAAGATTGACAGCTTTTTAAATCTGACCATCTTCAGAAGTGTACTGGACAGTGGCTAAGTAAACATCCACTTTTCAAAGATGATGATCAAGGAAACATCTCTACGAAGGGACCCGGATTTAAGGGGAGAGTTAGCTTTCCTGGCAAGGGGCTGTGATTTTGTTCTCCCGTCACGGTTTAAGAAGCGGCTGAAGTCATTTCAGCAAACACAGGTTTGGAACTTGGGTGTTTCTTTTAAAATATTTTTATTACTAATAAAACCACCCAGTGAACTAACTTACAAATAGTTTTACAGCTCACTTGATATTAGATCAAGGAATTAATCTGTGTCCTCTATTCAGCTATTTGCAGAAAGCTATTTGTAGAGAGATTCCAACAGGTTTAAAAATAGACCTTCTGGACCTGAAGTACAATACTCACATTTTTCTCTTGTAGAGAGGGAATCCAGTTTTAGAGACAATAAATACACCTCAACAAATACCGTACAGTTTACAAATTTTAAATAGAAGTATCTTTGAGAAACTAGAATTTCTGTGCTAAAAGCTGTCTTTGCACTTTGAATCAATAGACTATGTTTGTATTAACATACATACATCTGTAATGAGTTGTTTTTAAAGTATCAGTCCTGGTAATCTTTTTTTGCAGGAAGAGCTAATTTCATATATAGACAGTTGTGTGGGTGTGATATAATGTATGTAGGTAACAAAGGATGACAATTTCTGGGTTGTGAAAGAATGTCCTCCCTCCGCAAGCTGTGGTATTGAGTCATTTCTGCCTGTGATGACAACTTTGCAGAATCCATGCTTACTTGCTTATAATGTAGGGCCAGTGTTTTACCAAACAATTTGCATCACCTTGAATACAATACAAATCAAGGGTCATACAAATGATGGCCACCCAGATCCAGCAAGAAACTGTAGTTTCTTAGTTATTCTGACCCGGAGTAATTTCAGATTGAGTGAACCATATGAAATTGCTTATTTTTAAAAACAGGTAAAAAAATGGTCAAATATTGGAAATGCTACAGTGACATAATAGTATAAGGATACTAAATGATACTATGTTTGTTTATAGACTAAAATTGAAAGGGAGAATTGAGACACTTTCTCCAGCTAGTTCTATTTTAACGCTGTTTCTAAATTTGAATGAAACAGTTTTATTCAAAATGAGCAGATGCTGAACTTGCTGGTAAATCTGCCAAATTTTATATAACTGTTACTCTATAGCATTTTAAAGGGCCAGTTTTATTAAACTAAATTATGTGTCTTCTGTTGAATTCAGTGGAAAGTAAATTGATAACACGTAAAAGTGCAAAATAAATGCATTCTTTTTTTTCCCTTTTAAATATTAACATCAATTTTGTTAAATATGGGATTAACCAATGAATTGATAAATACTTGCCTACAGTGAATTGCTTAATGTTAAGCAGTACACTCAGGAAAGCAAAGTAGATTATATAATTGAATGCCCATTTAAATAAAAACTTTGACAGATAACCAGGGTTTGTTCTCAATTGTTACTTATTTCTGTTGAAGCAAAAGTGTAGAGTAGAAGGCCTTGTGTAGTATAGAGAAGGCCATAGAAGGTCTTGCTCTAAACCTTTTCCACTAGTGTGTGTTCACTAGACTATTGGGTTTCATCCCCACTGGCACCAGTGGTCTTAATCCTATGGGTATAACTGCCTGGATGTCACACCATGGAAAACATTTTGGGGAAACAAAAAAGGAATTTTTATGATTGTATACTTGTAGTCTCACAGACCTGTTTCTGCATAGAATAATAGAAAGGGGATGACACTAATATAAATGACCTATTTATATATAAACATAAAGCCCCTTAAGAATTAGATGCCTTCTTGTAGAAGTTTCGCAACAATTTCTACTGTTATTGACTCATGGGACTCTGTAATAATATTTATAGCTTAGCATTAAAACAGAAATCTTTACATACAGATTATCAATTTGTTAAATCAAAAGTGATTTGTAAACTTTAAATTGTTTTACAAATATAAATGATTATTTTATTTCTTGTTGAATCTGAAGGACCACGCCAAATTACGTTTAACCTTTTTGAGAACCTCATCCTTTGGCCTTGCGGCTCATTTTCTTAAATAAGGACATATCTGTGCCTAGCACTGTTCTGAACATTTTACCTACATTAGTTACATCCTGTAATTTCCTTTAATCTTTACAACAACCTTCCAAGAAGTAGGAGTTATAATCTGTTTTATTACTGAATTCTAAAAGGTTAAGTAACTTTCCTGAGGTCACAGAACTAGTAAGCCTTCACTGTTTTAAGTTTTTCATACTTCATTAGCCTCACTTCTGTCTGTGCCATGTTTTCCTTGACTATTACTTTACAGGGGTGACATCTTGATAGTGCAGCAAAATCTTGGTATGACCAACTGGACTTTATATCCCCAGTAGTATTAATATATGAGCAGACTCTACGGTATGTATTAGTGTCAGATATTAACCTGAGAAATGGGCCATGTGTGACAAAAGAAGATTAAATCCTATTCATCACATATTTATGTGAATGAAGCTTATCTTCCTGTAATACTCATGCTTTTCAAGGGTAGCCAAGATTTTCATCCTGAGTTTAAAGATATATTATGAGCCCATATGTCAAAATGATAATCAGATCTACTATTTCAGATCTACTATTAGATATCAGTAATATGATATTCAGATCTACTACTTAGAGGTAAATCACTGTTCAAACTTTAGGAATGGTATTAGGATAATTTAAGGAAATGAACATTTGAGTAATATTTTGTGTTCATAGTGATCAACAGCCCTGTCCCTCTTTCATACTTTATGTAGTATCTAACACAGTGCCATGCTCATGAGCCTTGATAGATAATTTGATCAAAATTAAGAAAAGAAATTAAAACTATGAAAATCTTCATAGAATCCTTTTTGCTTTTTCTGCTAGGAATCCCAGAACTAAATTTAGTCTTCATTGGTAAAGTGGACTTCTGCCTTAATGTTAGTGTACCTCCCATCCCCTTTCCCTGAATCATGGATAATCTTAATCTCCTCATTACCCGCCCCGCCCCCCGTATACCGTCCTTTCTTCTGTCTCTTGATGGCATACCACATCAAATCCTTTTTGGAAAAAGGAATGATATAAACTATAAATGAGTTAAACTCTGAAGGGAGTTGGACTGTGATGAAATTAATAAGCACGATCCTTGCCTGTTACTGCAGTGTACCAAAAATGAGAGAAATGTGTATTATAGAAAAAAATGGCATCCCCCCAGGGGCAAGTAAATCAACCTGGTAGAAGACTTACCAAAAGTAAAATGCTTTAATTTTCCTAACAAAGACTTCCTCTGCATCAGGTACTGACAGTGATTTTACCTAGACAAAGTCAAACTAGAGAGAAGAAGGTGAAAGAACACCCCCCAATATATTTTAGATTTATGCATTATAAAAGAACTTATTCTATGTACCTGTTGAAGTAGAGGTAGAAATGTGCAGAAAGATGAAGAACAGTCTTCAAAAAGAATTTACTAATCCAATTCCAGCAGATTAAGAATACACTTGAAGATCCTTAATATGTCAGCTAACATTGCTCTTAAATGTCTGGCTCATAATTGATGGAAAGATGTACTATAGGATTTTTAAAGCATAAGTCTGCATAAACTCTGTATTGACAGATAATGTATTTATTTTTTATGGATAGGCATTCCCTAGAAGCAAACTTATCACCTTGTAGAGTTGAATGAGCTCTTGATCTCTACTGTCTCTATTCTTATTACTTATTACTGGTGAGGACTTTCAAGAAATATATACTGTTTAGAATGTTTGTGTCTCATAATCACATTTTCCTTCCAGATTCAAAATAAACCAGAAAAGAAACCTGGGACACCTCTTCCACCTACAGCCACCTTTCCAAGTAGTCCCCGACCTCTCTCTCCAGTTCCTCATGTGAATAATGTTGTGAATGCACCATTGTCTGTAAACATTCCACAGTTCTATTTTCCTGAAGGACTCCCCGATGCCTGCAGTAACTATGAACAGACTCTAAGCAAAATTGAAACTGCTTTCATGGATATTGAAGATCAGAAAGCAGACATCTATGAAATGGGAAAAATTGCAAAGGTAATATAACTACTAAATGATGTATAATCTCTCTTTCACTAACAATCCCAATGTCTCTCTCTTCACTGCCTCTTTGCTCTCTGTTTTTAAGCAAGGCTAGGTTTTTTCCCTTGTTGAAAAAATTTATTTGATCCTGATACATCATCTATGGTCCCATTTCCTGGAACTCCTAAGTTCGAATAAAACCTTAGTGTTCTTCCAGTCCATCCTCCCATTTAATATAGGAATTGCATCCATGACATCATCAACACATAAATTCATTCTCTGCTTGAATGCTTTCAGTGACAGGAAGCTCACTATCTTGCCAAGCAACCTGTTCCATTATGAAATAGCCTCACTGGGGACGCCCAGATGGCTCAGTCAGTTGGGCATCTGCCTTCAGCTCAGGTCATGATCCCGGGGTCCTGGGATCAAGTCCCACATAGGGCTTCTTGCTCAGCGGGGAGCCTGCTTCTCCCTCTCCCTCTGCTGCTCCCTCTGCTTGTGCACTCTCTCTCTGACAAATAAATAAATAAAGTCTTAAAAAAAAATGAAATAGCCTCACTTGTTAGAAAAATTTCCCTTGTATTGAATATGAATGTCTTTTTTTGTTCTCACCCATTGATCATAACTCTGCCCTGAAACCAGACAAGGAACCATTGGGCCAGCTCAACACTAATTCTACTCAGAAATAAATAGATTTGCTGCTAGGAACCAAGTCTTTGGTACTTTCCAATATACTCAACTGCTTCTAATTTAGGATCTTAGCCTTTCGTGCCAGGACTACTGAACATCTTCAGTAACTGGATGCTACATCTCCAATCTCCTCCTAGAACAATTAATACTAAGCATGAGCATCAGATTATATTTGATCATGCCATTCCCCAGCTCAGCAATATTCCCCAGCTCACCACCTATAGCAGCACTTTGCTTTGTTTTGTTTGGGTTTTATTTTTATCATGCGTGTAAATTGAAGAGTCAGATCATATCTCGAGATTTAGCAGTGGTTCAGGCTGTGCTTCAAGAGGCAGAGGGGTTTAGTAGACTAAGGGTTGCATGTGGGCAAGTAGGAGACCAAGTGGAAGCTCCTGAGACCCCGTGCGCACTTTCACAGTTCCCCTGCTTTCAGGAATTATATTTTATTTTTTTTAAAGATTTTATTTATTTGTCAGAGAGAGCACAAGCAGAGGGCGCGGCAGGTAGAGCAGGCAGAGGGAGAAGCAGGCTCCCTGCTGAGCAAGGAGCCTGATGTGGGACTCGATCCCAGGACCCTGGGATCATGACCTGAGCCAAAGGCAGATGCTTAACCGACTGAGCTACCCAGATGTCCCTCAGGAATAATATTTGAAAGTTTGGACACTACTGATCTTGAGGATAAAACCCAAACTACTGTTCCCTGCCTAAGCCTGACCTATTTGCCCTCCCACAGGACTGCCTCTGCATTTGGGCTCTCCCAGTTCTTCCCTCCAAAATGGGCTTCCATTCCTGCCAACCCCCACTTCACCCATCCTTTAAGACTTACCTTCCATCTTGTTTTTGGAGAAGTCCCAGTCATGCCCTGCCCTCTCCTCTACCTGCATTCAGAACATTTGTTGCTGCTGGGTGTTTTTGGTTTTTTTGTTTTACATTCTTCTCTTTAATCAAATTATTGAGCACATTGTGTTAAGCAAAACACCACAATTAGAAAAAGTAAAGCAGATAGATTCTTTACTTCTTATTCACTATGAAAATGAATAATAATTCACTATTTTCTTTTGTTTTCTTTTTGTTTTAATTTAAATTCCATTAGTGAACATATATTATTGGTTTCTGAGGTAGAGGTCAGTGATTCATCAGTCTTATATAATACCCAGTGCTCATTACATCATGTGCCCTCCTTCATGTCCATCCCCCCCCACCTCTCTCCCCTCCAGCAACCCTCAGTTTGTTTCCTATGATTAAGAGTCTCTTATGGTTTGTCTCCCTCTGATTTCATCTTTTTTTTTCCTCTCTTCCCCTATGATCCTCTGTTTTGTTTTTAAATTACACATATAAGTGAAATCATGTGATAATTGTCTTCCTCTGATTGACTTATTTCACATAGCATAATACCCTCTAGTTCCATCCACATCGTTGCAAATGGCAAGATTTCATTTTTTTGATGGCTCAGTAGTATTCCATTGTATATATATGCCACATCTTCTTTATCCATTCGTCTGTCGATGGACATCTGGGCTCTTCCCATAGTTTGGCTGCTGTGGACATTGCTGCTATAAACATTGGGGTGTAGGTGCCCCTTCAGATCACTACATCTGTATCTTTGGGATAAATAACCCAGTAGTGCAATTGTTGGGTCGTAGGGTAGCTCTATTTTCAACTTTTTGAAGAACCTCCCCTCTGTTTTCCAGAGTGGCTGTACCAGTTTGCATTCCCACCAACAGTGTAGGAGGGTTCCCCTTTCTCCACATCCCCCCCAGCACCTGTCATTTCCTGATTTGTTAATTTTAGCCATTCTGACTGGTGTGAGGTGGTATCTCCTTGTGGTTTTGATTTGCATTTCCCTGATGCCGAGTGATGCTGAGCATTTTTTCATTGTCTGTTGGCCATTTGGATCTTCTTTGGAGCAATGTCTGTTCATGTCTTTCTTGATTGGATTATTTGTTCTTTGGGTGTTGAGTTTGGTAAATTCTTTATAGATTTTGAATACTAGCCCTTTATCTGATATGTCATTTGCAAATATCTTCTCCCATTCTGTTGGTTTCTTCTGGTTTTGTCAACTGTTTCCTTCGCTGTGCAAAACTTTTTATCTTGATGAGGTCCCAATAGTTCATTTGCAAATTAGATTTTAGGAGAAACAAAAAGGAGTTCTTTTTTATTCCCACCTTCTTCACCCCTCCCCCCATCTTAGAACTTGCTTGTTGATCCCTTAGATATTTCTAATGAAAAGTAAACTCTCATTGCAGAAATAAGAGCTCACCTATTTCCTCTCTGTTTTAGACGTAAGGAAACTGAAGTTCTGTGAGTATTTAACCTGAAGTCAGAGAACTAGTACATGTCAGGAGACTGGTCCTCTAACTCCTGGCATTGTGCTGTTTATACCATATGTTATCTCCCCTGAACATATGCTAACATACTATTAGCTAACTTCCAATCAGTATCCACCCAAATAAATTACAGGTTCTTTCAGGGCATTGGCATTTTCTCACCCAAAGTTTTGAGAGATGGCAACTGTATGAGCCAAGATGGTAAATTATCTGAATGGGGTGGAACTATGAATCTAAATCTAAGAGACAGAATTAGTAAGGCTGAATGAAATCTGCATTTAGAGATAACATGTCAACTGCATAAATGCCAAACAGGGTTATTTCTAACATGCCAACAGTCTGTGTGAGAGAAACAGGCAGTTTCATGGACTGCTTCAGGCAGGCAGACAAGGAGAAACTGTCCAGATTAAGAGACATAATAGTTCCTGGTGCTGTGCTGGGCACACTACATCTGGAGAGCCAATCCAAGCGATTTGTACCTGTCAGAGACCTACAGCTTGTTCTGTCTGGAAAACAAGTCCTATAGGTCAACCTTCCTCCTCTGAATTTTCCCAGCTGCTACCTAAGGATCCTATTGTCTTCTGCCTTTCCACAGCCTTATATCCACCCTCCTGCTGTGGCCCTTCTGCCCCTGTCTCATGGTAGCCCTGCCCTGCTCCATGGTTCAGTGGTCCTCTAGCATTCGACAGATTTATGTCGTCATTTCTGGCATTTAGCTAATCCCCATTTAACCCAGCTTTTACTTGGCTATGGCTGTCTATTAACACTCACTAAGCAACCCTATTTTCAGATATTTTTTACTATGCACATCGGTCTTCTCTGCCACAGGGTAAACTGTGTGCCTGTAGCATCTGCACTGCATGTGTCTGTTTTCTCATGACAAATTGGTTGTAGGTAAAGAAGAAAGAGCCTTTAAGGGACAATGAAGGGAGAGGTAGTTGGAGCAATAAATGAACACTTCTCTGAATTCTTGTAGTCTATAAAGCTGTTGGGAAGGCCAGCTTGTGTAGCTGTAGAGACTGGGATCTGTTTTTTGAAGTGCAGAGAAAACGCTGTGTTTATGAAATCTGCATCTCTTGCTGAAGTTTAGCTCATTCTTCTTTGACCTCAAACAGCCCTGGAGAGATTAATACCCATATCTGATTAAATTCTCAGGGTGTAGTGTGTACTTTTTCCCACAGCTTTAAGTGATGATGGCGAAGAAATTAATATAGAGAATGAATCTAAGAGAGAGAAAAGCAGTGGAGGAACATACACTGAGGAACAGTAAGAAAAGCATTTGTCTTCAGAGCCAGAAGACTCACCACAGAGTTTTAGCCTCTAGCAGAAAATTGAGGAAGAAGAGTGAAAGTCTCTTCTGAACTGTACAGAGACCATCCGCTTCTCTCTTCTGGCTGAGGTGGCACTGCCTTGACCTATCATGCCTGTGTCCTGTAAGGCAGCTTCTCTGTACCTTTATTTCTTCATCTGTAGAATGGGCTGAAAATACCTGCCCTCTTCTGCATGGGGATCATGTGATGATCTAATGAAATAACAGGCATAAGGCATTTTAAAATGTTAAAGAACATTGCAGATATTGGATAATCATCTCCTCCTCCTGTGTGACTCATTAGATAATCTTGCTTTCAATTCTTTATGTTGTTGGGCCATCCTAGGTCAAATTATAGGTGTTAGATTGTCCTTGCTCCAGCAACTTTGATTACCATAGGCTGACTTTTGCCTCCCCCTCTGAGTTTCCTAAACCCATTTTCTGTATCTCCCTCCATATCACCACTTGTCGTCCATTCTTTTCCTTTGTAAAAAGTCTTGACACTGGCTTGTTCTCTCCTCTGTTATTGAAGTCTCTATTCTGTTGCCCTCAGCTTAATATCATTTACTTTTTTAGGTTCTTATTGATCTCCTGACACCCTTTATCTTAATTCTTTGGTTTCAAGCAGATACAGCCAGCCATACATTTTTTTAAATAGCCAAAATGTAATATCTCCATTGCATTTTTTTCCTTTGGCATTTTCTCCAAGGGCTAATACCCTCATGCTGCCTAACATGTGGCTATTTAGGGTACCCCACTATGAGAAAAATAGGCCAGCCCTTTCCTATCTATTTTATTTTTTTAAAGATTTATTTATTTTTTGAGAGAGTAGGCGGGGAGGGGCAGAGGGAGAGAAAGAGACAGCCTTAAGCGGACTCCACGTTGAGCCCAGAGCCTGATGCAGGGCTCGATCTCATTGCCCTGAGATCATGACCTCAGCCGAAAGCAAGAGTTGGATGCTTAACTGACTGTGCCCACTGAGGTGCCCCCCCCAATCTATTTTAAAACCTATCCATTCTATACCTCATCTCTTAGGATTTTGCCTTTGAGTCATAATAAATGTATGTGTCAGTCTCTTACCAACTTACTACTCCTTAGGATCTGATATGTATGCATTTTAACAGGAGTCTTCTAGAGAAAAGACTATAATCCAAGGGAATGAAAGTTGTTTAATAGTGGACGTAGCCCCACGGGATGTGGTAAGCATGCAGTCCCTGGAAGTGTTTCAGCTAAGGCTGGTGACCACTTCCCCAGGTTGAGCTGGAAGATTCCTGAGTCCTTCCAATTCTGAAAAATCCATGAGTGACTATAATGGTGGGAGTTTCAAGCACTTTGGCAAGCCAGTTCCAATCTCTCCCTGTACTTACTTTCTCTGTTTGGGGCTCTATACTCCTACCTCTACAATACAGACTATTCTTTCAAGCTTTCCTAGCAGTTGCCAGTTGCCTGTCACATCGAAGAGCATTTTCTTGGCAAACTACCATTCTGCATGAAAGGGAGGATTGGGATTGGAAAGTGGATTTGACAGTTTACCACCCAAAATATATTAATTGTGAGCTTTGTACTTTGGCAATCATAATTTACACAATAAACAAAGTCCATTTGGTTGCTAAGCAACACCTTTCCCTCATTCTTGACCTCAGTAGAGGTATTTGACCTCTGGACTTGAGAAATCTTGAGTTCCACCCTATTTGCAGAACATGCTTTAGGGCCCCAGCAGGAGCAGCTATTATTTCTGCCCTGTACTTACCTCCCTTGGCTGGGATCTCACCTTCCAGATCCTCATCTCAGAATCTGAATCCAGAACGCCTTTGGGTGTTCTCTCAGCATAACTCAGACTCATAACCTCAGACCAGGTACTCCTCACGCTTCTGTGGAGATTCCCCATGCACTGAGGCCTCACACCAGGAGCAGCTTCACCAGAACCTAATATAGATTCACTTCTAGTGAGCCTGCAAAGGAAAAGCTTCCCTCTGTAGCATGATGAAGGCTCAGCAGATCCTGTGTCTAATACGAATAATAAGACTACCTACTTAAAAGCAAGATACGACTCCTTCGAAGGGTTTCAAATTTGGGAATATGTTTTACATGCATGTACAAAATTGGGAACATTTGGAGACTATTTCTCTACTATTATTTAGATAACTATTATCACTCAAAAGAGTTTTCCCTCTAGGAAAAAAGCAGGTAAATTTGCTAAGAACTCTTTCTTGTGAGAGTATGATTAATTGAAAGTGCTTTTTATTGAAGGAAAAAAACACCTTTTAGAGTATTGTAGTTGTATATTGTAGTTGTATATTCATTCCCAGTTCCTTCTAAGGCTTTTATAATATGTAGCCATTTGTGGTAGTTTCTAATGTATAAATAAATGATAGCATTTTGATTTTTATCTTTAATCTTATACCTGTTGTAACCATTTAAGTAGATAGCTATTTTCTTGAACAATCTAGGCTTTTCTGGTTCTTCCTGACCCTGGGGCTTAATAACATAATAGGCAAAGAAGAGAAAGGGAGATGGGTGGGAGAGTGTATTAACACCAAGTGACCAAGTAATAAATGTGGCTGTATTTTTATGCAGTAGGAAGGAAGGGCATATACGACCAAGACATTCAGTCATTCTTTTTAGAAGGCAGAAAATATATGATGTGAGAGTGGTAGGAAGGGAAACTGGTTGCTTTAACTATCAGGAAAGGGAAAGACACATCACTGTAAATGAACTTGGAGAAAAGGTAAATGGATTTCCCTTCCCTTCATTAAACATGTAATCCTCTTGTTTCCCCTGTGTCTCTCTCTGAATCTCCTGTGGCTTGTATATTTGCCTCTGCCTCAGTTTTGCTCCTTCCAGGACCCTCTGTCCACTGTGGCACGAAGGGTAAAAGCCACAAAGGCCCTTGTTTGGCTCTGTCATCTTTTCACCACCCCTTGGCTTACGCTGTATTTGTGTTTTATTTGCAGCTCTGTGGCTGTCCTCTCTATTGGAAAGCCCCCATGTTCAGGGCTGCCGGGGGAGAGAGGACGGGATTGGTGTCAGCACCGTCATTCATTGCCATGTGGAGAAAGTAAGTATACGAGCAGTCACTCCAGGGCTGGGCAAAGCATTGTCTGGTTCTCACAACGTGCTTTATGAAGGTCATTTATTTTACTCATTTATTAATTTTCCTTTGCCCTTTATTTCAACAAGTAAAATTCAGTGATTTGCAACTATTCATAACCACACACGAATTTTTCCCATAGTCTTTACCTTACAAGTCTTTAATCAGTAAAAGAGATCTTCAAAGATACCTTTCTAGTAACTGTTTGACAGTTTCTTACTTTTGCTTGTTAAATTTGGGTCTTAGGATTTGACTCTGGTAACAGTGACATAAAAGTAAAGACTCTCCTTTAAGGGGAGCAGACCACATGTGTCATCTGAGAAATACAGCTTCCATCCTCATGAGCCCATTAAAATTATATCTAGTTGATTTATTAAAAATAACTGAATTCTAGTAGACTTTAATCATCATTCTTGGAAAGCTCCAGTTAAGAAACAAAGAAATATGTACATCCTGACATACCCCCCTTTTTTTAAATTCCAGTATAATTAACCTACAGTGTTATATTAGTTTCATGTGTACAATATAGTGGTTCAACAATTCTGTACATTATTCAGTGCTCATCCTTAGTGTACTCTTTTTTTTTTTTTTAAGATTTTTATTTATTCTGAGAGTGAGAGAGCATGAGCGGGGGGGGGGGGTGGAAAGGGGGCAGAGGGAGAGGGAAAAACAGACTTCCAGATAAGCAGGGAACTGACTCAGGGCTCCATCCCAGGACCCTGGGATCATGACCTGAGCCAAAGGCAGACGCTTAACTGCTTAAATGACTGAGCCACCCGGGCGCCTCCATAAGTGTACTCTTAATCCTCTTTACCTGTTTCACCTCTGATGAGTTTTTTTGAATTTCTTCTTTCTTTTCTTTCTTCTCCCTTTCTTCTTTATGAGTTATTTCTTGATATATTTATACATTTTAAGAGAATGTCACAGCTTGCTTCTCCTACCTCTTTCAACTGACCAGCCTTTTTTTTACATATGTTCTCCTCACCTTTTTTGGGCTAAATACCCTTCCTGGTAAACTGTTGGGAAATGCTGTTCACCTTTTATCATTTAAAATCAACATATAATAGCAGAATTAAGCATACAGATTCCTTCTAATCCCTTCATGCCACCTAAAAGCCCTTAATAGTATAATGCTTGAGAACATAGTTATTGATTAATAAATTTATTCTTATTTTTAAAAATCTAGCAGCAAGTTGAGTTCACCGAATTCTTCCTGCATTATATTAGAACTACAGTGATTAGAGTATGTAGAACTTTTACCAGTTAATGAACTTATTTTAAAGAAAGACACCAAAGCTAAAAGTTAAAATGCTTCACATTTTCCAGGTAAATTTTAGTGATTTTGTTACAAGGAATAGTTCTAAGTTGTCTGAATACCAAGAACCGAAAGGACCGTAGGAGAATCATTCTTCTTACACCATCTAGGTGACACTTCAAAGTCAGTGCTGTGATCACCATCCCACCTTTCCTATAGCAAGTAGAAAACTGCTGGTTAAAATCTTAAGAAATGCCTTAAAAAAAAAAAATGTGTGTGTGAATAAGCAGTCATAAAAGTAAGGGAATTCTTTAGAGGCTAGAAATAGTATAAACACTAATTAACAGGGATGAACCAGCAAAAGAATTGGCATTTGCCCTTAGGGTATTTATCACTGGTATTTCTGGCACCCTAGAACCTACAGGAAGAAAATAGAGCCTAGGGCCTGAACCATAGAGAAGTCAGCTTGGATTCCCTCTCCTCTTCCCACCCATAAAGTCAAGACTTCAGCTGGGTGGTCCAATTATCTATTATTAATTATTATTTTAAATCAGTGTGTAACAGTAGCGGAATTCAAGAACTTGAAATGTGTATGTGTTCTTTCATTCAGCTAGCTTCTTTCACCCCGGTAAGTGTCAGGCCGTGAAAAGGCCTTAGCTTCAGTATGAACCAGAGGAGGAAACAGAAGAGATACTGCACAGCTCTTGTCAGAGGTGTCTTTAGCCATTGAGATCAGCATTGTTGGTCATCTAACCATCCGTGAAAGCAGCAAGAAGTGAGTTAGAATTCTTAACAATTGTTTAAGAGAAAACTTTGAACAAGCTAGGGGATTGAAAAAAAGAAAGTAGTCTCTTCTAGAAGAGATTAGAGCCAGAGAGAAGAACTGTAACTACTTTTTGAGTATTCTAGGCCCCTACGTTTGTGAGCCTGAGGCTGACTATAGCAAAGGACAACTGCTAACGAGCTTGATTTACCTGCAGTTAATGGCATAATAATAGAGTAACAGCCAGGGTGTTTTTTTCCTTAAGACTGTAAGTCACTAACATAGGGCGGACATTTATGTCGGTGGGCGGAAGCAGCATGGCCGCCACACAGCGTGTTCTTTTATTGAGATGGACCCTGTTGATTTTATCTCTAGGGAAAAGATATTTCTACAAAAGGCAAAAGAGGAAAAAAGACATGAAACACAAGTCTGCATTTTAGGTAACTACAGGAAACTGCTTATGAAGTCATATAGCATGGGCACCTGTCCCTATCTTTCCTCATTTGGAAAAAATTTCTGTGAGTGTAACTGTACGTCTCTACAGTGAAGCTTTAGCTTATGGCCCCATACTAAAATGATTGGAGCGCCCTCTAGTGGGAGCTCCTTTCTGTGCTCTTAAACTGCCTTTTAGTTTAGTTTAGTTTTTATTTAAATTTCAGTTTGTTAACATACACTGTAATATTAGTTTCAGGTGTACAATATAGTGATTCAGCTCTTCCATATGTCTCCCGGTGCTCATCGCAACAAGTGCACTCCTTAATCCCCACCACCTATTTCCCCCATCCTCCACCTGCCTCTCCCCTGGTAACCATCAGTTTGTTCTCTATAGTTAAGAGTCTGTTTCTTGGTTTTTAAAATGCCTTTTAAAAAAGCTTTATGGGGCGCCTGGGTGGCTCAGTCGGATAAGTGTCTGCCTTTGGTTCAGGTCATGATCCCAGGGTCCTGGGATGGAGTCCCGCATTGGGCTCCCGGCTCGGCAAGGAGTCTGCTTCTCCCTCTCCCTCTGCCTGCTGCTCCCCCTGCTTGTGCTCACTCTCTCTCTCTCTCTCTCTCTCTCTCTGTCAAATTAATAAATAAAATCTTTTAAAAATACTAAATAAAAAATAAAATAAAAGCAAGGGTGCTTTAAGGGACACCCTAGTATGCCTATTTGGGGAGACTAAGCAGCTAAGCATGATGGTTTGAGTTATACTGACCTTGAAGAAGATATGTGTTTATTTTTGCAATTATTTAACAAATTTTACCCTTTGCATAAAATGACTTGGGTGCAAGTATGGTACATTTAATTTTCAAATACAAAAAATAACTGGCAGATAAACACAGAATTAAAACATAGTGGTATATACATACAAGCTGACTTGCTCCAATAATAGGCTCTATATAATCTTGAAAAGTAAAGTCAAATGTAAAAGTCACCAAATAACAAGAAATAATTTCCTTGCTATCCCAGTGCTCATGGGGTGGAGGCTTCCTAGCCTTCCTCCTAATGGTTTGAAGATAAACAACTTAACAGGCTCTTGTTCCCCTGCCTACACTCTCCCTCCTTCCCCTGCCCATTGCCTGTTTCCTATCTGTACTCTGACATCTGTTTTCTTGCAGTCTGGACATTTTTAGGGGAAAGATGTTCCACAACTTTTTGAGTTGCTAGATTACCAGCTTTGTGACAGGGCTCCTCTCAAACAGTCAGTAATATTTTTCCAGCTTCTTTATGCTTTATTTTCCCTTACATTTTAATGTTAGCATTTCATTTGTCTATTAACAAAACAATCTTTTTTTAAGGGCTCTGGAAGATACCAGTTTAGAATAGCTATGTTTACGTTCTTCACCTTTCACAACTCTTATTTATCTCCTTTTCTCTTCCATATAGAGTTCACCAGCCACTTATCATTGCCTGAAAATCGTAATTCACCTTTTCTTTCTTTTTTATGCTTCTGATAGGAGAGAGCTATTCTTTCTTTTTTTATGTTGTGTTGATCACCATACATTACATCATTAGTTTTTGATGTAGCGTTCCATGATTCATTGCTTGCGTATAACACCCAGTGCTCCATTCAATACGTGCCCTCCTTAATACCCATCACCAGGCTAACCCATCCCTCCAACCCCCTCCCCTCTAGAGCCCTCAGTTTCTTTCTCAGAGTCCATAGTCTCTCATGGTTCGTCTCCCCCTCCGATTTCTCCCCCTTCATTTTCCCCCTTCCTACTATCTTCTTTTTTTTTTTTTTAACATATAATGTATTATTTGTTTCAGAGGTACAGGTCTGTGATTCAATAGTCTTACACAATTCATAGCACTCACCATAGCACATACCCTCCCCAGTGTCTATCACCCAGCCACCCCATCCCTCCCACCCCCCACCAGTCCAGTAACCCTCACTTTGTTTCCTGAGATTAAGAATTCCTCATATCAGGACGACACTATATCCTGCTTAAAGGGTCTATCCAACAAGAAGATCTAACAATTGTAAATATCTATGCCCCTAACAGGGGAGCAACCAATTATATAAGGCAATTAATAACAAAAGCAAAGAAACACATTGGAACAATACAGTAATACTGGGGGACTTTAACACCCCCCTGACTGAAATGGACAGATCATCGAAGCAAAAGATCAACAAGGAAATAAAGACTTTAAATGACACACTTGACCAAATGGACTTCACAGACATATTCAGAACATTCCATCCCAAAGCAACGGAATACACATTCTTCTCTAGTGCCCATGGAACATTCTCCAGAATAGATCACATCCTAGGTCACAAATCAGGTCTCAACCGGTACCAAAAGATTGGGATTATTCCCTGCATATTTTCAGACCACAGTGCTTTGAAACTAGAATTCAATCACAAGAGGAAAGTCGGAAAGAACTCAAATACATGGAGGCTAAAGAGCATCCTACTAAAGAATGAATGGCTCAACCAGGAAATTAAAGAAGAATTAAAAAAATTCATGGAAACCAATGAAAATGAAAACACAGCTGTTCAAAATCTTTGGGATACAGCAAAGGCAGTCCTAAGAGGGAAGTATATAGCAATACAAGCCTTTCTCAAGAAACAAGAAAGGTCTCAAATACACAACCTAACCCTACACCTAAAGGAGCTAGAGAAAAAACAGCAACTAAAGCCTAAACCCAGCAGGAGAAGAGAAATAATAAAGATCAGAGCAGAAATCAATGAACTAGAAACCAAAAGAACAGTAGAACAGATCACCAAAACTAGGAGCTGGTTCTTTGAAAGAATTAACAAGATTGATAAACCCCTGGCCAGACTTATCAAAAAGAAAAGAGAAATGACCCAAATGAACAAAATCATGAATGAAAGAGGAGAGATCACAACCAACACCAAAGAAATACAAACAGTTATAAGAACATATTATGAGCAACTCTATGCCAGCAAATTAGGTAACCTGGAAGAAATGGGTGCATTCCTAGAGATGTATCAACTACCAAAATTGAACCAGGAAGAAATAGAAAACCTAAACAGACCTATAACCACTAAGGAAATTGAAGCAGTCATCAAAAATCTCCCAACAAACAGCCCAGGGCCAGATGGCTTCCCAGGGGAATTCTACCAAACATTTCAAGAAGAATTAATACCTATTCTCCTGAAACTGTTCCAAAAAATAGAAATGGAAGGAAAACTTCCAAACTCATTTTATGAGGCCACCATTACCTTGATCCCAAAACCAGGCAAAGACCCCATAAAAAAGGAGAATTACAGACCAATATCCTTGATGAACATGGATGCAAAAATTCTCACCAAAATACTAGCCAATAGGATCCAACAGTACATTAAAAGGATTATTCACCATGACCAAGTGGGATTTATCCCTGGGTTGCAGGGTTGGTTCAACATCCGCAAATCAATCAACGTGATACAATGTATTAACAAAAGAAAGAACAAGAATCACATGATCCTCTCAATAGAGGCAGAAAAAGCATTTGACAAAGTACAGCATCCTTTCTTGATCAAAAGTCTTCAGAGTATAGGGATAGAGGGTACATACCTCAATATCATAAAAGCCATCTATGAAAAACCTACAGCGAATATCATTCTCAATGGGGAAAAGCTAAGAGCTTTTCCCCTAAGGTCAGGAACGCGGCAGGGATGCCCACTATCACCACTGCTATTCAACATAGTATTAGAAGTCCTAGCCACAGCAATCAGACAACAAAAAGAAATCAGGGGAGGGGGTAGGGGGATGGGTTAGCCTGGTGATGGGTATTGAGGAGGGCACGTTCTGCATGGAGCACTGGGTGTTATGAACAAACAATGAATCATGGAACACTGCACCAAAAAACTAATGATGTAATATATGGTGATTAACATAACAATAAAAAATTAAAAAAAAAAAAAGAAATCAAAGGCATCCAAATCGGCAAAGAGGAAGTCAAACTCTCACTCTTTGCAGATGATATGATACTTTATGTGGAAAACCCAAAAGACTCCACCCCAAAACTGCTAGAATTGATACAGGAATTCAGTAAAGTGGCAGTATATAAAATCAATGCACAGAAATCAGTGGCATTCCTATACACCAACAACAAGACAGAAGAGAGAGAAATTAAGGAGTCGATCCCATTTACAATGGCACCCAAAACCATAAGATACCTAGGAATAAATCCAACCAAAGAGGCAAAGGATCTGTACTCAGAAAACTATAAAATACTCATGAAAGAAATTGAGGAAGACACAAAGAAATGGAAAAACGTTCCGTGCTCGTGGATTGGAAGAACAAACACTGTGAAGATGTCAATGCTACCTAGAGCCATCTACACATTCAATGCAATCCCCATCAAAATACCATCCACTTTTTTCAAAGAAATGGAACAAATAGTCCTAAAAATTGTATGGAACCAGAAGAGACCCCGAATAGCCAGAGGAATGTTGAAAAAGAAAAGCAAAGCTGGCGGCATCATGATTCCGGACTTCCAGCTCTATTACGAAACTGTCATCATCAAGACACAGTATGGTACTGGCACAAAAACAGACACATAGATCGATGGAACAGAATCGAGAGCCCAGAAATGGACCCTCAACTCTATGGTCAACTCATCTTTGACAAAGCAGGAAAGAATGTCCAGTGGCAAAAAGACAGTCTCTTCAACAAATTGTGTTGGGAAAATTGGACAGCCACATGCAGAAGAATGAAACTGGACCATTTCCTTACACCACACACAAAAATACACTCCAAATGGTTGAAAGACCTAAACGTGAGACAGGAGTCCATCAACATCCTAAAGGAGAACACAGGCAGCAACCTCTTCGACCTCAGCCTCAGCAACTTCTTCCTAGAAACATCGCCAAAGGAACGGGAAGCCAGGGCAAAAATGAACTATTGGGATTTCATCAAGATAAAAAGCTTTTGCACAGCAAAAGAAACAGTCCACAAAACCAAAAGACAACCGACAGAATGGGAGAAAATATTTGCAAATGACATACCAGATAAAGGGCTAGTATCCAAAATCTGCAAAGAACTTCTCAAACTCAACACCCAAAGAACAAATAATCCAATCAAGCAATGGGCAGAAGACATGAACAGACAGTTTTCCAAAGAAGACATCCAAATGGCCAACAGACACATGAAAAAGTGCTCCACATCGCTCGGCATCAGGGAAATCCAAATCAAAACCTCCATGAGATACCACCTCACACCAGTCAGAATGGCTAAAATTAACAAGTCAGGAAACGACAGATGTTGGCTGGGATGTGGAGAAAGGGGAACCCTCCTACACTGTTGGTGGGAATGCAAGCTGGTGCAACCACTCTGGAAAACAGTATGGAGGTTCCTTAAACAGTTGAAAATAGAGCTACCATACGATCCAGCAATTGCATTACTGGGTATTTACCCCAAAGATACAAATGTAGGGATCCGAAGGGGTACGTGCACCCCAATGTTTATAGCAGCAATGTCCACAATAGCCAAACTGGAAAGAGCCAAGATGTCCATCGACAGATGAATGGATAAAGAAGAGGTGGTATATATACACAATGGAATATTATGCAGCCATCAAAAGGAATGAGATCTTGCCATTTGCAATGACGTGGTTGGAACTGGAGGGTGTTATGCTGAGTGAAATAAGTCAATCAGAGAAAGACATGTATCATATGACCTCACTGATATGAGGAATTCTTAATCTCAGGAAACAAACTGAGAGTTGCTGGAGTGGTGGGGGGTGGGAGGGGGTGGCTGGGTGATAGACACTGGGGAGGGTATGTGCTATGGTGAGCGCTGTGAATTGTGCAAGACTGTTGAATCACAGATCTGTACCTCTGAAATAAATGCAATATATGTTAAGAAATAAAAGAAGAAGATAGCAGGAGGGGAAGAATGAAGGGGAGTAAATCGGAGGGGGAAACGAACCATGAGAGACAAGGGACTCTGAGAAACAAACTGAGGGTTCTAGAGGGGAGGGGGGTGGTGGGATGGGTTAGCCTGGTGATGGGTATTAAAGAGGGCACATTCTGCGTGGAGCACTGGGTGTTATGCACAAACAATGAATCATGGAACAGTACATCAAAAACTAACGATGTAATGTATGGTGATTAACATAACAATAAAAAATTTAAAGTAAAAAAAAGAATTCCTCATATCAGTGAGGTCATATATACATGTCAGGAAAGAGCTATTCTGTTTTTTTTTTTATTTAAAAGATTTTATTTATTTATTTGACAGAGAGAGACACACAGAGAGAGGGAACACAAGCAGGGGGAGTGGGAGAGGGAGAAGCAGGCTTCCCTCCAAGCAGGGAGCCCGATGTGGGACTCAATCCCAGGACCCTGGGATCATGACCTGAGCCGAAGGCGGATGCTTAACCAACTGAGCCACCCAGGCGCCCAGGAAAGAGCTATTCTTGATTTGCCTTTTTCTTCTCAGTATCTCTCATCTGTGCCATGCTTCCTTTATAAAAGTGCTCCTTTCCTTTCCAAAGATCTCACCACCTTTTTATTCTGATCATCCCAATCATTTTTTAGAACTTATTACGTATTAATCTTTTTCTGAAATTTATACGTATTTAATTCTAGGGGCCTTGAGTATGCTGAAGAATGATAGGGAGAATTAATATACAAATTATACTGTAGCTGTAATAATCACAAATGAATTCAGTTTAAGTATATATCTGTTAAGTCACAAACGTTTTTTGAGAATCTTCTGTGTGAAAGTCACTGTGCTGGGTGCTAAGGAAGAAAAGACCTATTCATAACTGTGTCTGCCCTTTAAATGCCAGAAAAATAAAAGAAAACTAACACTACACTGGTATATTAAATTAAACAGTACAAAGATCAGTAAAGAATTTAGTTCTGAGAGAAGGCTTTTTGAAGAGGTGGGTTTATTAGCTGGACCTTAAAGAATAGCCAGCATTCAGATAGCAAAGTTGGGAGGGGTGGTATTCTAAGAGAGTAGACTTGCATGAGAAATGTCAGAGAGGCAAGAATGCATATGACATACTTAGAGAATAGTGGATCAGGCCATCTGCCTGGAGTGGAAGTTTCCTTTAGCAAAGTAGTAAGATAGGTAGGCAGGCTCCCACCTAATTACAGAGGGCCTCAAATGTTCAACTTAGGCATTTAGACTTACTCATATAAGTGGTAGAGAGAGCTACTGAACATTTTTGAAAAGGGGAATTATATAATCAAAGGATGTTTAAGAATGAATTGTCTGCGTTTTAAGGTTGGATGAATACTGAACTCTGTTTTGACCCTTTTCCCTTCCATCAGTCTCAGCATGAAGTAGTAAGACCCCAGACTTGAAGGTACACTAGAAATAGAAAAGAGGGAATGGTTCAATAAAACATTTTGAGGGAATATTCCTGAGGACTCCGGTATGGTATTCCAATCTTGTATTCCAACCACTTAGAGATCCAGGCTAGAAACCTAGGAGTCATCATGGACTTCTTCCTTCCTTTCACTCCTGCACACCCATCAACTACCATGTCCTTTTCATTTCAACCAGATTTGTACCTTTTTCTTCATCTGCCACTGCCACTGTCTATGCTCAGGTTGGTTGGATTTTTGCTTGATATTTCTGAAAAGCACATCTGATCTTGTCACTGTCCAAGTTAAAATTTTTCTGTGGAGTAGGCTAAAGTCCAGGCTCCCTGACCTAACATAAAAGGACCTCCAAGATCCACTCCTATATGTTCACGTCCCCTTCTCTTACCATCCCTGTGTTTGTAAGTGCCAAAGTATTCCATGCACTCTCTCACTAGGCATTTGTACATGCAACCCTCTTGACCCACAGCACACTTCTTTCCTACTTTCCCTTTTTAGGGAGTCTCACTGCCCTCCTGTGCCCTTCGGTGACACCCGTGCTTATTATTTCGGTCGTGGCAGTCACACGGTAGTAGCATTGGTGTAGCACTCTCACTAGACCGTAAGCTCCAGACAAAGTACGTGGCACCCAGCTAGCATTCTGCACATGATTAGAGAATCAAGAAAGTGTGGAGACTAATTGGATGTGGAGAAAATAAGGAAGAGAAAGAAGTTTAAAATGACTTCAAAATTTCAAGCCCAGATAACTAAAGGATGGTGCCACCTTTAACAAAAATCGATGTCCGAAAAGGACTGACTGTGAAAGGAAGATTTTAAATTTGGTTTTTGATATTTTGACTTTCTTATCAGAGTACAGTCACTAAGTGGAAATGTCCAGTAATTAGCTGGACATGAGGGATTCTTAGAGTTTAAAGACTTAAAAGGGCATTCAGTTCTTTTTTTTTCAGCCTGGTCCTTCAAAATCTAGTTTCAAAAGCCCCCTATCTGGTTGGCCCTGAATATGTCTGCCAACCTGGGAGAACAGCTGTTTTTATTTTATGTGGTACATAGTAGTCCAACTGATGGAGTCTCTCCTGGCTAGCTGGTAGGTAGCTCTGGAGTTCTGGGTCTGAATGTCCTGTGCTAAACCTGAATGGGCATTCTCCCTCAAGTGTATTTTGACCTGCATTGTTCTGTTGACTCTGTGGTATCAGCCCCAGAAGCATTTTACAAAAATAATAAGGTGTTTTGTTGTTGAGCTTTTATGGAGGTGTCCCTTTGACAAAATCAAGAGCATGGAAAAATGCCCTTTTTAAAATATCATTGAAAAGAGAGAACTTGATTCTGGATCTAAATGGCCTTCAGTTCAGGCTGAAATTACCAACTGTTGATATTGTAGACGTTGTTCACAGTAGCTGTCTTCCTAAGCAGTTGTCTCTTACAGGTTGCTGAATGACCATCATGATGATGCCTCCAAGTTTATCTGTCTTCTAGCAAAGCCCAGCTGCAATTCTCTAGAACAGGAGGATTTTATCCCTTTACTTCAGGTAATTTTCACTTCCTTCTAAAAGTGGGTTTTATTTTTTAGAGTTGCAGAGGTTTTTAAAATTTTTTCCACTGTAAGATATGTCAGTTGAGATATACAAATCTAGAAGTCAGATTTCTAGAAGAGTGGTTTTCAAGCTTGTTTTAGGAACAAAATCCTTTTGTTAAATGAAAATTAGCACAGAACACATAGTTTAAAACAGATAAGACAGGGCTATTCCCACTGAAGCAGAGGAGGGGGCACCACTCAGCCTCCCCCTTGCCCAACCACAGCAAACACTGAAACACCTTCTGAAACCAGATGTTTGGTCTGCTTGGCCTAGATGACCTATCTCCAACAAAAAGAGCCCACTTGAGGAGTATTCATATCTAGGCCTTCCAGTAAGAATCACTTACACGCCAATACTGGATCTGTTTTTACTGTAGCATTCTTCATAGCCTGATATATTACTTGTTAATATTCTTAATTTCATGTCTGAATATTTGGTTTTCCTAAGCAGATCACAAATTCCTTGAAGCTAAGGTTTGCCTTTCCTGTCTGTTGAATGCTCGTCATTGTTTTAGTTGTTCTAATAAATCCTTGTTGACTTGTTAGTGAGGATGCCTAAAGAGAGAAAAATAACATTGACATAGTTTTTTGGTTTGGGTTTTGTTTTAGTTGTATTCATGGCTACCATCATTTTTTTTTTGTAATTTTCTTGTTGAAATATAACATACACACACAGAAAAACACAAGTCATAAGTGTACCCACCAATCAATGAATTTTCACAATGTAAGCACATCTGGGTAACTAGCACCCAGATCAAGAAACAAACCTCACCAGTACCCCCAAAGCTCTTCATGCTCCCTCCCAGTCACTGCCACCCTATGGTTATCACTATTCTATGTCTAATACAATACATAACATCCAACATTACATATTCCTACTTAGGTTTTGTCAAATCACAAATATTCAGTATTTGAACTATATTGTTACTAAAACATTAGGTTTTTGTTGTTATAAGCTGTGTAATTTTATTTATTTTTTATTTATTTTTATTTATTTTTTTCATTTTAATTCCAGTATAGTTAACATACAGTGTTATATTAGTTTCAGGTGTATAATATAGTGATTCAACAATTGTGTACTCAGTGCTCATCACAGTAAGTGTAGACTTAAGTCTCTTTGTCTGTTTCACCCATCCCCCACCTATCTCCCCTCTGGCAACCACCAGTTTGTTCTCTGTAGTTAAGTCTCTTTTATTTGTCTCTTTCTCCTTCTCTTTTATATTTTATATATATATAATTTTATTTTAATTTATTATGTTATGGTAGTCTTTTTTTTCTTTGTTCATTTGTTTTGTTTCTTAAACTCCACATAGGAGGGGCGCCTGGGTAGCATAGTTGGTTAAGTGTCCAACTCTTGGTTTCAGCTTGGGTTGTGATCCTGGGTTGTAGGATCGAGCCCCAACTTGGGCTCCGCATTCAACACAGAGTCTGTTTGGGAATCTCTCTCCCTCTCCCTCTGCATCCCCCACCCCATGCTTTCTAGTATGCACGTGCACTCTCTCTCAAAATAATCTTTTTTTAAAAATTACACATGAGTGAAATCATGTGGTATTTGTCATTCTGTGACTGACTTATTTCACTTAGCAGTATACCCTCTAAGTCCATCCATGTAGTTCCAAATGGCAAGATTTCATTCTTTTTATGGCTGAATAATATTCCATTGTGTGTGTGTGTGTGTGTGTGTGTATACATATATACATATATATGTATACACACACACACACACATATATATATACCACTTCTTCTTTATCCATTCATCTACTGATGGACACTTGGGCTGCTCCCATAATTTGGCTATTATAAATAACGCTGCAATAAACATAGGGATGCATATATCTTTTTGAATTAGTGTTTTCATATTCTTTGGGTAAATACCCAGAAGTGGAATTACTAGATCATATGATAGTTCTATTTTTAACTTTTTGAGGAACCTCCATATTGTTTTCCACAGTGGCTGCACCATTTGGCATTCTCACCAACAGTGCACAAGGATTCCCTTTTCTCTACATCCCCACCAACACTTGTTATTGCTTATCTTTTTTATTTTAGCCGTTCTGACAGGTGTGAGACAATATCTCACTTAGGTTTTACTTTGCATTTCCCTGATGATTGATGATGTTGAGTGTCTTTTCATGTGTCTGTTGGCCATGTGCATGTCTCTTTGGAGAAATGTCTGTTTAAAAACATTAGATTTTAATAGCAGTTCTCTCTCCACCCCTTACCTTTACCCCCACAATCCATTCTGGCCCTGCTCTGACTCTTACAAACTGCATCTTTTGGGTCCCCTTCCCTGGCTAGCTTCTGGTTGGGTCTGGCCAGTGGATTGTACTGCCAGGAGTGGGCATTTCTTCCCCAGTCTGCTTCAGCACAGCAACTGTCTCTGTATACTACAGCTTCTGCTGGATGGCCTCTTCTCCATAGTTCGAGTGCCTACCTTGCTCCTATAACTTTGTTCCTTGCCTTGTCCCTCTGGCTCTAGAGATTGTAAGGGTATCCTTCTGTTACTTGTTCCTGGTGCCTCACCATTCCCTGTGTTTTCCCTTTACCTGCCCATGACTTTACATGTAGTCCCTTCATGAAAGGTTCATATGGGTAAATTCTTTTTCCTCTGGGCACCCTATTCCTGACTGAGTTTTATTAGAAGTTTAATAAAACCACTGACAGGAATATAAATTAAGTCCATATCAAAAGAATTACAAACAATAACAAAACTATAATTATGAGTTAGTAGACATTTATATTTCATTTATATAGGAGAAATTCTATTTTTCTTTAACAAGATTTGTGGAGTCTTCAAGTAAAAGTTGACAGAATGAATAGATACATTCTCCTCCCATTCTGTCCCAAACTCCTCTAAAGTGAAAGTATAGGAATTTAAAGGGAATAAACACATGAAAATAAATGGAATGGTAGAGAAGAATGGAAAAAAATTAATGTCAAGTGATTTCCAATTTCTTAAAAATAGAAAGTAGAAGCAAGCTAAGGAAACCACAGCCCAGAATGAGGAGCTGTTTATGGGCTACAGTAGAGACATGAGCTACTCTTCTCATTCTCTCAGCAGGATCCCAGAGCAGCTGTAAACTCAGGGTTGGCAGTTCTAATGGGAAGTATTAGAAATGAGGATTCATGGAAGGTTGGTATGTAGAACAATGGAACAGTTGACTCCCTACTTGGTTCCCAAAAGTAAAGTGCATCCTAGCATTTACTCACAAGCATAAGCAAAATAACAAACAATAAAGCGTGCTAAGACAAATTCCAATAGAGAAACATCCTAGATATACCTGGCCAGTAGTCCTCAGAACTATCAAGGTCATCAGAAACAAGGAAAGTTTGCAAAATTGTTACAGCCAAAAGGAGCCTAAGGAGATGTGACAGCTAAATGGAATATGAGATCCTGGAACAGAAAAAAGATATTAGGCAGAAACTAAGTAAATAAAGTATGGTCTCTCATAATAGTATCAATACATAATAATGTATCAATATTGATTTATTAACTATAACAAATGCTAATGTAATGCAGGGTATATGGGAACTCTATACTGTCTTACCAATTTTTCTTTAAAACTGTTCTAAAAAATTAAGTCTTTGTAAACAATAATTACTATATTCAGATGGATTATATAAAATAAGACCAGAATATTATGAAAACAGAAAGCTAATACCAGAAAGAGCTGTTACAATTTTAAAATGTGGGGGAGTCCTGGGTGGCTCAGTTGGTTAAGCATCCTACTCTTGATCTCAGGGTTGTGAGTTTAAGCCCCACATTGGGCTCCACACCCAGCATGGAGCCTACTTAAAAAAATTTTTTTTAAATGTAAGTACCAAAATTTAAAATTTCATCATAAGGCTTGGAAACTAATGTTTAGGATATCTCACAGGAAGGGAAAGAAAGCCAGAGAGAGGGAGAAGGAGGGAAGGAGGAGACATAGAGGACTAATTCAAGAATTTCAACAACTAACTGGATTCTGGAGAAGAAAGAAGAGAGAGAAGGAAATCATCACAGAAATAATACAGAATGGAGAGAATTCAAGGGACTGGGATGATAAGATGGGTACAAAGAGCTAGAACCTGGTAGGATTCCTTAGGATCCCTGTTTCCCTCCTTGGGGACATGCTTGTGTAACCAGCATATAATAAAAAATATAATTTGAGGGGCCTCTGGGTGGCTCAGTTGGTTGAGCGTCTGCCTTGGGCTCAGGTCATGATCCCGGGGTCCTGGGATCGAGCCCCGCATCGGGCTCCCTGCTCAGCAGGGAGTCTGCTTCTCCCTCTCCCCTGCCCCTGCTCATGCTCTCTCTCTCTCTCTCTCTCTCAAATAAATAAGTAAATAAAAACTTAAAAAAAATAGAATTTGACACTCCCACACCAGCCTCTCATGCTCCCTCCAGTCCTGCCCACAGATTTAAAGATAATGATACAAAATACAAGTCTTTTGATTGAAAAAACCAAGTACAATGAGTAAAAGAAAGAAACATACATAAACATATCATCTCAAATTTTTAGAAAAACGCTGATGAAAACAAGATACTAAAAGCGTCCAGAGAGAAAAACCAAGTCCCTTTTTTGTTTTTTTTAAAAAAAACAGGTCCCTTTAATAAGAACAAAAATTGGGGTGGTATTAGATTCTCATTAGTAACTCCAGGGAAATGGATTTGAAATCAGATTTCCAATATCCTGCCAAGCTGTCAGTCAGATATGAGATTAGAATAAAGACATTTAAAAACTCAGAAAGTTGGGGCGTCTGGGTGGCTCAGTCATTAAGCGTCTGCCTTCGGCTCAGGTCATGATCCCAGGGTCCTGGGATCGAGTCCCGCATCAGGCTCCCTGCTCAGTGGAGAGCCTGCTTCTCTCTCTCCCACTCCCCCTGCTTGTGTTCCCTCCCTCGCTGTCTCTCTCTGTCAAATAAATAAGTAAAACCTTAAAAATAAATAAATAAAAACTCAGAAAGTTTATCTCCCTATTTTCTAGAGAGTTACTTGAACAGATACTGTATCAAATTAAGTAAACCAAGGGGCACCTGAGTGGCACAGTAGGTTAAGTGCCTGACTCTTGGTTTAGGCTCAGGTCATGATCTCAGGGTTGTGCGATCGAGCCCCAAATCAGATTAGACGCTCAGCGGAGAGTCCACTTGGGATTTTCTCTCCCATCTCCCTCTGCCCCTGCCCCCCCCCACACGCATGCACGTGCACCTGCTCTCTCTCTTGCTCTTTCTCTCTCTAAAATAAATAAATCTTCAAAAAAAATTAAGTAAACCAAGAAAGAGGAATACATGAGATCCATGGAACAGTGGATTCAATCCAGAGAATCAGTGAAGGGAAGACCTTAGATGGCAACTGAAGAACAGCGAGTCCAGAATAGAAAAGGTGATGGGATTTCTCTGGGAAGAAGTTCTCCATAAAGGGGAATAGGGAGGGTGGAGCTATTCCATGCACTACTATTATATTTGAGAACAAGGAAACTGGGAGGGTATGCTTGTAGCACAGCATTCTATATGAACAAGTTTTAAAAAAGCAATTCAAAACTCCAAGAAAATCAAAAGAAAAAAAAAAACTGTGTAAGACAGTCATGATCTAAGCTTGAAGCAAACTGAAATATGGCATGATTACAAACAACTGATGGAGAATAAGAAAAGAAAGTCCATTTAACTTCAGTTCTCCTTTGAATGCTCAAGGGACATGATGTTGGACCAATAAGAAAGTAGGAACTTTCTCCAGGAATGGAAGCACTGGCAGGCTCCATTTTTCTTGCCTTCCTGCCTCGCTGGCCCAGTGTGGGTGGATACCAGTTCTGACACTCTCCATCTTCCTTGGTAGCACCACTCACCCCATTCTGGTGTTCCCTTGCAAACCTGCCCCAGCAGGCCCCCTCCAAAGTGGCTGCCACTATGCTACACCCAGCAGGCATCCTAGGCTAGGACTGGTACCCACCTCCAAAGCAGTTTCCACTACACCACACCTAGTGAGTGGCTTTAGCCTGGACCCATACCCTCCAAAAACTACTCCTACCCAGAGGGTCAGGGGCAGCCCTACCCACAGCAGTTGTGGCCCAGCCACAAAAGGAGGGACCATGCAGCCTACAGTCATCCCTGGAGACCCTGGTTCTGGTGATTAGGGTAGATTTTGCTTCTGGGCCCCACAGGATGCTTTCTACATAAGGCCACTGTTTCATGACCAGATGTAGCCGATTCACCTAAAACATAGAAACAAATAGAGTCAGACAAAATGAGGAGATAGGAATGAAAGAACAAGACAGAAAACAACCTCAGGAAAGAACTAAACCTCAGAAAAAGAACTAAAACAATATACCTAATAGGGAGTTCAAAATAATGGTCCTAAAAATGCTCATTGAACTACAGAGAAGAATGAATGAACACAGTGAAAACTTCAACAAGAGATAGAAAGTGTTAAAAAGAACCAATCAGCTGAAGAACAATAACTGAAATGAAAAATACACTAGAGGGAATCAATAGCAGTTAGAGAATGCAGAAGAATAGATCAGTGATCTACAGAACAGGGTAGTGGAAATCATTCAAGCTGAACAGCAGAATGAAAAATTTTAAAATGAGGATAGTTTAAGGGACCTCTTAGATAACATCAGGCATACCAACATTTGCATTAGAGGGGTCGTAGAAGGAGAAGAAAGAGAAAGTAGCAGAAAACATATTTGAAGAAATAATAACTGAAGGGCACCTGGGTGGCTCAGTCATTAGGCATCTGCCTTTGGCTCATGATCCCGGGGTCCTGGGATCGAGCCCCACATCAGGCTTCCTGCTCAGCCAGGAGCCTGCTTCTCCCTCTCCCACTCCCCCTGCTTGTGTTCCCTCTCTAGCTGTTTCTCTTTCTCTGTCAAATAAATAAATAAAATCTTTAAAAATAATAATAATAATAACTGAAAACTTATTTAGCCTGGGGAAGAAAACAGACATCTGGGTCGAGGAACCACAGAGAGCCCCAAAGAGGTCCACACAAGTTACATAATAATTAAAATGTCAAAAATTAGAGGTAAAGAGAATCTTAAAAGCAGCAAGGGAAAAGCTACTAGTTACCTACAAGGGAACACCCATAAGACTATGAGCTGATTTTTCAGCAAAAATTTTGCAGGTCAGAAGGGAGTGGCATGATATATTTAAAGTGCTACAAGGAAAAAAAAAAAAAAAACACAACCAAGAGTACTTTACCTAGCAAGGATATTTCAGAATTGAAGGAGAGATCAAGTTTCCTGGACAAGTAAAAGTTAAAGAAATTAATCACCAATAAACCAGCCTTACAAGAATTGTTCAGAGGACCTCTTTAAGTGTGTGTGTGTGGCGGTGGGGGAGGCCATAAGTAGAAGAAAATTATGAAAGAAAAAATATCTCACTGGTAAAAGTGAACATACAGTAAAGGTAGTGGCTCAACCACTTGTAAAGCTAGTATGAAGGTTAAAGGACAAGTAGTAAAATCAACTACATATACAGTAATTTGTTAAGGGATACACAAAATAAAAAGTTATAAAATAAAACATCAAATACATTTAAAACATGGGTGGGGGGTAGATTAATAATGTAGTGCTTTTAGAATGTGTTAGGACTTAAGTGACCATAAACTTGAAAGTCATCCAATCACAAGGGAAGACAGCAAGACAAGAAGAAAGGAACAAAGAATTAGGAAAAAAAAAAAAAAAAACAGAAAACAATTAACAGAATGGCAGTAAGTAGGGATGCCTGGGTGGCTCAGTCGGTTAAGCATCTACTTTCAGTTCGGGTCATGATCCCAGAGTCCTGGGATAGAGCCCCGCATCATGCTCCCTCCTCAGCAGAGAGCCTGCTTCTTCCTCTCCCTCTGCCTGCCACTCCCCCTGCTTGTGCACTCTCTCTCTCTCTCTGTCAAATAAATAAATAAAATCTTTAAAAAAAAAAAAAAAGAATGGCAGAAGTACATACCTGTCAATATTTACTTTAAATGTAAATGGACTAAATGCTCCAATCAAAAGACATGGGGTAACTGAAAGGATAAAAAAGCAAGACCTACTTATATGCTGCCTACAAGAGATTGACTTGTAAGTGAAGGGATAGAAAAAGATATCCCAAGCAAATAGAAACAAAAAGCTGGAGAGAAAAAAAAAAAAGCTGGAATAGCCATACTTATCATCAGACAAAACAGACTTTAAAACAAAGACTGGGGGGCACCTGGGTGACTCAGTTGGTTAAGCATCTGACTCCTGACTTTAGCCCAGGTCATGATCCCAGGGTCATGAGGTTGAGCCCCATGTCAGGCTCTGCACTGAGTGTCAAATCTGCTTAAGATTCTCTCTCTCTCCCTCTGTCCCCCCTCCCACACACACATACATGCTCTTTCTCTAAAAAAAAAAAAAAAAAAAAAAAAAAAAGGCATTACATCATGATAAAGGGATCAATCCAATAGGAATATAACAACTATAAATATCTATGTACCTAACATAGGATAATATATAAATAGATGAAGCAAATATTGACAGACACAGAGGGAAGAATTGACAGTAATATAAAATTAGGGGGTTTTATTATTTTAAGCTTTTATTTAAATTCCCGTTAGGTGAGGCGCCTGGGTGGCTCAGTTGTTAAGCGTCTGCCTTCGGCTGAGGTCATGATCCCAGGGTCCTGGGATCGAGCTGCGCATTGGGTTCCCTGCTCAGCAGGAAGCCTGCTTCTCCCTCTCCCACTCCCCCTGCTTGTGTTCCCTCTCTGGCTATGTCTCTCTCTCTCTCAAATAAATAAATAAAATATTTTTTAAAAAATTTAAAAAATAAATTCCCATTAGTTAACATACAGTATAATATGATATTCAGGTGTAAAATATAGTGATTCAACACTTCATACAATACCCTGTGCTCATCAAAGCAAGTGCACTCCTTAATCCCCATCACCTATTTCACCCAACCAGCTCCCCTCTGGTAACCATCAGTTTGTTCTGTACAGTTAAGAGTCTGTTTCCTGGGGCACCTGGGTGGCTCAGTTGGTTAAGTGTCTGCCTTGGCTCAGGTCATGATTCTGGAGTTCCCGGATCAAGTCCCCTGTCGGGCTCCCTGCTTAGTGGGGAGTCTGCTTCTCCCTCTCGCTCTACTTCTCCCCCCACTTGTGCTCTCTCTCTCTCAAATAAATAAAATCTTTTTTTTTTAAAGAGTCTGTTTCTTGTTTACCTCTTTTTTTTTCCTTTGCTCGTTTGTTTTGTTTCTTAAATTCTGCATATGAGTGAAATCATACGGTATTTGTCTTTCTCTGACTCACTTATTTCACTTAGCATAATACAATCTAGCTCCATCCATGTCATTGCAAATGGAAAGATTTCATTCTTTCTGTGACTGAGTAATATTCCATTGTATATATACACCACATTTTCTTTATCCATTCATCAGTCGATGGACACTTGGCTGTTTCCATAATTTAGCTATTGTAGGTAATTCTGCTATAAACATTAGGGTGCATGTATCCCTTTGAATTACTGTTTTTGTATCCTTTAGGTAAATACTTAGTAATACAATTGCAGGATGGTAGGGTAGCTCTATTCTTAACTGTTTGAGGAACCTCCATATTATTTTCCAGAGTGCCTGCACCAATTTGCATTCCCATCAACAGAGCAAGAGGGTTCCCCTTTCTCCACATCTTCGCCAATACCTGTTGTTTCTTGTGTTGTTAATTTTATCCATTCTGACAGGTGTGAAGTGATATCTCTCTGTAGTTTGGATTTGTAGTTCCTTGATGATAAGTGATGTTGAGCATCTTTTCATGTGCCTGTTGGCCATCTGTTTGGTCTTCTTTGGAAAAATGTTGTTCATGTCTCCTGCCCATTTTTTAATTGGGTTATTTGTTTTTTTGTGTGTTGAGTTTTATAAGTGCCTTATAGATTTTGGATACTAACCCTTTAGCAGATATGTCATTTGCAAATATCTTCTCCCATTCCATAGGTTGCCTTTTAGATTTGTTTATTTTTTCCCCCACTGTGTAGAAGCTTTTAATCTTTATGAAGACCCAATAGTTCATTTTTGCTTTTGTTTCCCTTGCCTCAGGAGACGTATGTAGTAAGAAGTTGCTACAGCTGATGTCACAGAGGTTACTGCCTGCGTTCTCCTCTAGTATTTTGATGGTTTCCTGTCTCACATTTAGGTCTTTTCATCCATTTTGAATTTATGTATGTGTATGGTGTAAGAAAGTGGTCCAGTTTCATTCTTCTGCATGTTGCTGTCCAGTTTTCCCAACACCATTTGTTGAAGAGACTGTCTTTTTTCCATTGGATATTCTTTCCTGCTTTGTCAAAGATTAATTGACCATACAGTTGTGGGTTCATTTCTGGATTTTCTGTTCTGTTCCACTGATCTATGTGCCTGTTTTTGTGCCAGGACCACATTCTGCTTTGTTAATATGATTTGAAGTCTGAAATTTTGATGCCTCCAGCTTTGCTTTTCTTGTTAGATTGCTTTGGCTATTTGGAGTCTTTTGTGGTTCCATACAAATTTTAGGATTGTTTGTTTCTAGCTCTGTGAAAAATGCTGGTGGTATTTTGATACAGATTTCATTAAATGTGTAGATTGCTTTGGGTAGTGTAGACATTTGAACAATATTTGTTCTTGCAATCCATGAGCATGGAGTATCTTTCCATTTCTTTGTGTCCTCTTCAATTTCTTTCATCAATGTTTTATAGTTTTCAGGGTACAGATCTTTCACCTCTTTAGTTAGGTTTATTCCTAGGTATCTTACGGTTTTTGGTGCAGTTATAAATGGGATTGATTTCTTGATTTCTCTGGCAATATATAGAAATGCAACGGATTTCTGTGTGTTGATTTTGTATCCTGCAGCTTTACTGAATTCATGTATCCATTCTAGCAATTTTTTGGTGGAGTCTTTTGGGTTTTCCACATAGAGTATCATGTCATCTGAAAATAGTGAAAGTTTGACTTCTTCCTTGCCAATTTGGATGCCTTTTATTTCTTTTTGTTGTCTGATTGCTGTGGCTAGGACTTCTAGTACTGTGTTAAATAACAGTGATGAGGGTAGACATCCCTTTCTTATTCCTGACTCTAGAGGAAGAGCTCTCAGTTTTTCCCCATTGAAGATGACACTAGCTGTGGGTTTTTCATATGTGGCCTTTATTATGTTAGGAGGTATGTTCCCTCTACCCCTACTTCGTTGAGGCTTTTTATCAAGAATGGGTGCTGTACTTTGTCAAATGCTTTTCTGCATTTATTGAGAGGATCATATGGTTCTTGTCCTTTCTTTTATTAATGTGGTCTATCACGTTGATTGATTTGCAAATATTGAATCACCCTTGCAACCCAGGAATAAATGCCACTTGATCGTGGTGAATGATTACTTTTAATGTACTGTGGGATTTGATTTGCTAGTATTTAGTTGAGAATTTTTGCATCCATATTCATCAGGGATATTCTCTTTTTTAGTGGGGTATTTGCCTGGTTTTGGAATTGGGGTAATGCTGACCTTATAGAATGAGTTTGGAAGTTTTCCTTCCATTTCTATTTTTTTAATAGTTTGAGAAGAATAGGTATTATTAACTTTATATGTTCCTAGGAATTTATTTCTGCCAGATTGCCCAGTATGTTGGCATACAGTTTTTCATATTATTCTCTTATAATTGTATTTCTGTGGTGTTGGTTGTTATTTCTCCTCTCTCATGGGTGATTTTATTTATTTTGGTCCTTTCTCTTCCTCTTTTTGATAAGTCTGGATAGGGGATTATCAACTTTATCAACTTTTTCAAAGAACCAGCTCCTGGTTTCACTGATCTATTCTAGTGGGCTTTTTGTTTGTTTGTTTCTATATCATTCATTTCTGCTCTAATCCTTATTTTGCCCTTCTTCTGCTGACTTTAAAGTTTCATTTATTGTTGTTTCCCTAGCTCCTTTAGGTGTAAGGTTAGGTTGTGTATTTGAGATTTTTCTTGCTTCTTAAGGTAGGCCTGTATTGCTATATACTTCCTTCTTATTACTCCTTTTGCTGCATCCCAAAGGTTTTGGACCTTCATGTTTTCATCTTCATTTGTTTCATGTATTTTTTTATTTCTTCTTTAATTTCCTGGTTGACCCATTCATTCTTTAGTAAGATGTTCTTTAACCTCCATGTATTTGTGGTCTTTCCAAATTTTTTCTTGTGATTAACTTCAAGTTTCATAGCATTGTGATTGGAAAATATGCATGGTATGATCTCAATCTTTTTGGACTTGTTGACACTTTATTTGTAACCTAGTATGTAATTGTTCTGGAGAATGTCCCATTTGCCCTTGAAAAGAATGTGTATTCTGCTGCTTTAGGATGGAATGTTCTGAATATATCTGTTAAGTCCATCTGGTCCAGTGTGTCATTCAAAGCCATTGTTTCTTTGTTGATTTTCTGCTTAGATGATCTGTCCATTGACATAAGTGGGATGTTAAAGTCTCCTACAATTATTGATTATTATGAATGAGGTCCTTTTATGTTTGTTATTAATTGTCTTATATATTTGGGTGCTCCCATGTTGGGGGCATAAACATTTACATTTGTTAGACCTTCTTGTTCGATAGACCCCTTTATTATGTGTAGTGCCCTTCTTTATCTCTTGTTACAGTCTTTGGTTTAAAATCTAGTTTGTCTGATATAAATATGGCTACTCCTGCTTTTTTTTTTTTTCCGGCTTTCTTTTGATGTCCGTTTGCATGATAAATGTTTCTCCATCCCCTCACTTTCAATCTGGAGGTGTTTTAGTCTAAAATGAGTCTCTTGTAGGCAGCGTATAGATGGGGCTTGTTTTTTTATCCATTCTAACACCCTGTGTCTTTTGATTGGAGCATTTAGTCCATTTACATTCAGAGTAATTATTGATAGGTAAGAATTAGTGCCATTGTATTTCCTGTAAAGTCAGTGTTTCTGGAGGTTTTCTCCGTTCCTTTTTAGTCTTTGTCACTTTTGGCCTTTCTTCCCCACTCAGAGTCCCCTCTAATATTTCTTGCAGAGCTGGTTTAGTGGTCACAAACTCCTTTAGTTTTTGTTTGTCTAGGAAACTCTATCTCTCCATCTATCTGGAATGGTAGCCTTGCTGAATATTCTTGGACGCAGATTTTTCCCATTCAGCACCTTGAGTATATCTTGCCACTCCCTTCTGGCTTGCCAAGTTTCTGTTGAGAAATCTCCAGTGAACTTATGGGTTTTCCCTGGTAAGTTAAGGACTTATTTTGTGTTACTGCTTGTAAGATTTTCTTTTAAGTGGGCTCCACATGGGGCTTGAACTCACGACCCTGAGATCAAGACCAGAGCTAAGATCAACAGTCAGATGCCAATTATATCTCTTGCTCCTGAAAATAATGGCCTTATGAAGAAGAGGTCATGTAGTGCCCAGAGCCTGGTGCTTCAGGGAGTGTCTCCAGTATGTGCTGCGTGTGCTCTGCTGTTGTGTTCTGGCTGCTCTGTCCTTCAGGCCAGTCGCCTGCAGAGGTTCTCCTTGCCTGCTCTGGGCAGTGTTTGGTCCTGGGCCTGAATGTGGTGAGTTTTAACTAGGTGTGCTCTGGTCTGCTTTTGCAATGAGACCTGACACCAATTCCACCAGAACTGAGGCTCTGTAGAACTCTCTGGTCAGGAGATATGGTTTGGGCGGGGGTTTGTACTGGTCTCCTGGGGGAGGGGCTTGCTGTGCTGGACTGAGGCAAGTTGACCGAGGGGCAAGTCCCACCAGAAGCAAAGGGGAGTGGGGCTTCGGGTGAGCAAGTTAGGCAGCCAGTAGTAGCACTTTCCTGCTTCCCACAGGTGCCTCTGTGTTATGCTGAGGGGCAGGGGAGAAAAATGGTGCCAGCCAGCTCCTTCGTTCCTGAAGAGGTGTCTCCATGAATGCTGCCTCTCAAGTACATGCTCCGAGAAGAGTGAATAATCTCCCCAATGTGTGGCCCAGGTGTTCTTCAGATCACTGTTTCCATGCTGTGTACCCTCAGGTTGTTTGTCTGCTTTCTCTCCAGGAGCAGTACATTTTCTATTGGCCTCTATCCTAGCCAAGCCCTCTGGCCTTTAAAACTCCAGGGTTTGAGTCCCACTCTTGTAAGAACTCACAGAATTTAGCCCCTCTTCGTCTTCCAAGCCAATGGCTTTGAGGAAACATTCTCCTTGTGCATTCTCCAGTGTGCTCCTCTCTCTCTCACCCTTCTCTGCAACCACGGCTCCCTCCCCTCTGCAGTACCTGCGATCTGCTTCTCCCTGAAACCATGTCTCTGCACTTCCTACCATCTTCGATGTGGCCTCCTCTCTCCCTTTAGTTGTGGAGTTCTGCCAATCTTCAGGTCACTTTCTGGGGTATTTAGGATGATTTAGTAGTTATCTAGTTGTGTTCGTGGGATGAGACAAGCCTAGGATTCTCCTACTCCACTGCCATCTTCTTTTCTTGCTCTAATTTCTCTTAAAAATAGTAGGGGATTTTAACACCCCACTTATATCAATGGATAGATCATCCAGACAGAAAATCAATAAGCAAGCAGTGACCTTAAGCAACACATTAGACCAGATGGACTTAACAGATAAACACAGAACATTCCATCAAAAAACAGAATACACATTCTATTCAAGTGCACATGGAACATTCTTCAGGATAGATCACATTAGGCCACAAAACGAGTCTCAGTAAATTTAGGAAAATTGAAATCATATCAAGCATTTTTTCCAACCACAATGGTATGAAACTAGAAATCAATTACAAGAAAAAGTTATAAGACCCATCTATATGCAGCCCACAAGAGACTCACTTCAGATCCGAAGACACATACAGACTTAAAAAATACAAACACATGCAGGCTAAGCACCTTGCTACTAAATAACGAGTCAGTGAGGAAATCAAAGAGGAAATTTAAAAATACCTTGAGACAAATGAAAATGGAAACACAACGTCAGAAATCTGTTGCACAGGGCAAAAGCAGTTCTAAGATGGAAGTTTATGATATAGGCCTGTCCTAAGAAACGAAAAATTTCAAATGAACATTATAACTTTACACCTAAAGAAACTAGAAAAAGAACAAAAAACAAAGTTAGTAGAAGGAAGGAAATAATAAAGATAAGAGTGGAAATAAATGAAATAGAGATCAAAAAATAAAAGAAAACCAATGAAAATAACTTTTGCTACATGCAAAAGAATGAAGTTAGACTATCTTGTACCATATACAAAAATAAACCCCAAATGGATTAAAAACCTAAATGTAAGTCATGAGAGTATAAAACTCCTAAAAGAAAACATAAGCAGTAAATTCTTGGACATAAATCTTAGCAGTATTATTTTGGATCTGTCTCCTCAAGCAAGGGCAACAAATGCAGAAATAGTTGGGACTATATCAAAGTAAAAAGCTTTACACTGTGAAGGAAACCATCAAAGGAAACCATTCAACAAAATGAAAAGGCGACCTACTGAATGGGAGAAGATATTTGCAAATGATATGTCCAATAGAAGGTTAATATTCAAAATATATAAAGAACTCCTACAACTCAACACCCATTTAAAAAAAGGGGGGGTGGGCACTTGAGTGGCTCAGTCGGTTAAGCAGCTGCCTTTGGGTCAGGTCATGATCTCAGGGTCCTGGGATTGAGTCCTGCATCGGGTTCCCTGCTCCGCGGGGAGCCTGCTTCTCCCTCTCCTTCTGCCGCTCCCCCTGCCTGTGCTCTCTCACTCTCTCTATCAAATAAATTAATCAATAAAAAAATGGGGGGTGCCTGGGTGGCTCAGTTGGTTAAGCATCTGCCTTTGGCTCAGGTCATGATCCCAGAGTCCTGGGATTGAGCCCCACATCAGGCTCCCTGCTCAGTGGGGAGTCTGCTTCTCCCTCTGCCCCTCACCCCGTTCATGTTCTCTCTCTTCTCGTGCCTGCTCTCTCTCTCTCTCAAATAAATAAATAAAATCTTTTTTTAAAAAATGGGCAGAGGACCTGAAAAGACGCTTTTCCAAAAAAGACATACAGATGGCCAACAGACACATGAAAAGATGCTCAACATCATTCATTAGGAAAATGCAAATCAAAACCATAATGAGATACCACCTCACACCTGCCAGAATGGCTAGTATCAAAAAGATAAGAAATAACAAGTGTTGACAAGGATATGGAGAAAACAGAACCCTGGGCACTATTGGTGGTAAATTAGTAAATGTAAATTGGTGCTGCCATCATGGAAAACAATATGGAGTTTCCTTAAAAAATTAAAAATAGAAATACCATACGATCCAGTGATTCCACTTCTGGGTATTTTTCCAAAGAAAATGAAAACTCTAATTCAAAAAGATATATGCATTCCTATGTTCACTGCAGCATTATTTACAATAGCCAACATATGGAAGCAACCTAGTGTCCATCAATAGATGAGTGAGTAAACAAGATGTAGTATATATGAACAATTGAATATTACTCAGCCATAAAAAGGAATGGAATCTTGCCATTTACAACAACACAGATGGACCTGGAGAGTGAAATGTCAGACAAAGAAAATGATTTCACTTATATGTGGTCTCTAAAAAACAAAACAAACATACTCATAATGAACAAACTGGTGGTTGCCAGAGGGCAGGTGGTTGGAGAGATTGGCAAAATAGGTGAACAGGATTAAGATGTACAAACTTCCAGTTACAAAATAAGTTAAGTCCCAGTGATGTAAAGTACAGCATAGGGAATATAGTCAATAATGTTTTAATAACTTTGTATGGTGGCAGATGATAACTAGACTTACTGTGGTCATTTGTAATATATATAAATGTTGAATCACTGCTGTACACCTGAAACTAATATAATAGTGTATGTCAGCTATACTTCAGTTAAAAAAAAAAATCAGGCAAGAAATACAAAACAGTGGTTTTCAAGATGCTGGATATCTGGCAACAAAAGATAGTGATTGCTGAGAGACAGAAAGCAAACAAGGTCAGCCTTATGATTGTCTCAGGTTACTGCCTTGGGAGAGTTCCCAAGCCACAGTGTGGGAATGGGGACTCCAGGCAGAGTCCATCAGACTCCCTGATTTTAGGAGGCAGAGGTGAAGAGCTAGATGACCAGGGTGGCTAGAATACTTGGGACAGAGTACCAGCGAGAAAGCTCCAGACATCTTTAGAACTCCTCAACGAGTATTCAGCAGAATACTGATCAACAGATGTATGTGGGGAAAGTAACCAAAGCTAAAGAAAGTACTATCCATGATTAGAGGGAGCAGTATAGTACCTGTCAGTCACACAGGCCCAGGGATAGTATTTGTCCCTACCAGCCAGACTGGAAAACTTCATAGTGCACAGGACTTTGGGTGGAGTACTCTTGGGAGTCTTGCTTCAGTAATGGAGAATAATTAACCCTAAATTAAGCATTGCTAGGTCCTGCCTAACCAATTTAGAAAGCAAGACCTACAAGGATAAAAGGGTTTTCAAGTGACTTAACAGCATTCCAGAACAAAGTTTGAGAATATTTATAAGAACATAAAAATATCCAGCATTCAACCAGGTGAAATTTGTAATAGTTGATGTCATCAGGCATGCAAAGAAGCAGAAAAATACAACAGATAATACGGAAAAAAAAGATCAGTTGAAACTGACCCAGATGTTAGAATTAGACGAGTACATTAAAACAGCTTTCATAGCTGAATTCCATCTACCCAAAAAGTTAAGACATGGAAGACATATATTTTAAAAAACCCAAGTTGAACTCGTAGAGCTGAAAACTAAGGTGTCTGGGGTGCAAAATACACCAGATTGGATTAACAGCAGATTAAACATTGCAAGTGAAATGACTAGTGAATTTGAAGACAGAATAGAAACTATCCAAAATGAGAAATGGAGGGCGCCTGGGTGGCTCAGATGGTTAGACGTCTGCCTTCGGCTCAGGTCATGATCCCAGGGTCCTGGGATCGAGTCCCGCATCAGGCTCCCTGCTCCGTGGGAGCCTGCTTCTCCCCCTGCCTCTCTCTCTCTCTCTCTATCTCTCTCTGTCTCTCATGAATAAATAAATAAAATCTTTAAAAAAAAAATGAGAAATGGAGACACAAAGAAAGGAAGAAAAATATAAAGAGCATCCATGAGCTTTGGGACATAACTTCAAGCAAACTAATGGGAGAGGTGGGGGGATTTAAAATAAAGAATTTGTCACCTCTTTGTCCCAAGTTCCTAGGACGGAGCTGTTAAACCCTTAGAATTTCCCAAATGATAAGAACATCTTTGTTTTTCACAGCAGGCTCCTGGGACCATGCCTGAGTTTTTATTAACGAGGTGACTCATTAATGGTGGGTCCCTGGATAGTTTCAGAGTGGGGACTTATTGTGCCAAAAAGGCCAACCATGTGATTAGAGGTTAGGTTTTTCAGCCAGGTGTTACCAACCTGACCTCCAAGGAGGAGATGGAGCCTGGAAATTGAATTCAGTCATATGGACAGTGATTTAATCAAGCATGCCTACCTAATGAAACCCAATAAAATCTCTGGACACTGAAGCACAATGAGGAGCTGGGAGGGTGCCATGCCCTAAGAATAGAAGCTTTGTGTCTCAGACCTTCCCACTTTTTCCTCTGCATCTCTTGTTTGGCTGGTCCTGACTTGTAGCCTTTATAATAGAATAGTAATCATAATGTAGCACTTGCCTCATTTCTGTGGGTCTCTCAGGCAAATTGTTAAACCTAAGGGGACGGTGGAAACCCCCAAATTTATAGTCAGTTGGTCAAAAATGTGGATGGCCTAGGAACCCCGGAGTTAATGGCTGGTGTCTGGAGTGAGACAAGTCTTGTGAAGGACTGTGCCCCTAACCTGTGAAATCAGTACCAATTCTGGATAGTTAGTGCTGGAATTGCATTGCAGGGGGACAGAAAAATTATTTGATGAGATAATAGCCCCGGATTTTCTATATTTGATAAAAACCATAAGCTCAAACCCAAGATAATCAATAAGCTCAAAGACAAGAAACACAAAAAAATACTATACCAAGTCACCTCCACAATAAATTTGTTCAAAACCAGTAATAAAGAGAAAATTTGAATAGCAGCCAGAGAAAATAGTCACATTTCATAAAGTGGAACAAAGATGAAGATAACAGTAGATTTCATGTTGGAAATAGTCCAAGTCAGAAACATTGGAGCAACATCTTTAAAGTACTCAAAGAAAATAGGCTATCAACTTAGAGCATCGTACCCAGTGAAAATATCTTTCAAAAATGAAGGTGAATTAAAGATTTTTTTGGACATAGAAAAGCTGAAAGAATATCACCAGCAGAAATGCAGTACAAGAAATGTGTTTGGGTTGGGGGGAAAGTTGTTCAGTCAAGGAAGAAAATAATGCCAGATAGAAATACAAATTTACATAAAGGAAAGAAAAGCTCCAGAAATGGTAACTAAATGGATAAATGTATATAATTTTTTATTATTCGGATCTCTTCAGAAGATAACTGTTTAAACAAAACTATCAACACTGTTTTGTGATGATTATAACATATGCCTAAGTACAATTTGACAACAATAGCATAAAGGCCAGGAGAAGAAAAATGGAAGTATACTATTGTATGGTTCACATATTATCCATGAAGTGGTCTAATACTACTTGGAAATAGGTTGTAGTAAGTTAAAGATATGTGCTGTACTCTCTGACACAACCACTGAAATAACAGTTATAGCTAAAAGGCCAAAAACAGTTTAAATAAAATAGAAGTTATAAAGAATACTCAGTAAACTCAAAAGGAGGCAGGAAAGGAAGAAAAAAGGGGAACAAAGAATGGATGGGACAAACAAGATGATAGACCTAAACCTAACCATATCAATACCAATAACACATTAAATATAAGTGATGTGAATACTCTCAAAAGGCAAAGATTAGACAAAAAAGCAAGACCCAAATATATGTTGCCTGAAAGAAATGTACTTTAATTATAAAGACACAAATAAATTAAAAGTAAAAGAAGAAAAAAGATACAGCATGCTAACACTAATCAAAAGAAAGCTCTTACAAATAAATGGAAAGACATATTGTGTTCATGGATTGAAAGACTTAACATTGTTAAATGCCCAGTCAACCCAGAACAGTCTATATAGATCAGTTCAAGTTCTGTCAAAATCCAAATGGTCCCCTTCTCCCATCCCCTGGCAACCCCATTCTGTTCTCTGCTTCTGTGAGTCTATTTGGGATACCTCATATAAGTTGAATCATGAAGATGTTGTTCAATGGATATAGTTTTAGTTACATAAGACAAATAAGTTCTAGATATCTGTTGTACAATGTAGTGCATATAGTTAACAGTGCTATATTGTGCAACTTAAAATTTGTTAAGAGGGTAGATCTCATGTTAAGTATTCTTACCAAAACAAACAAACAGATCAAAGAAAAAAAAAAGGCACAAGGAAACTTGGAGGTGCTGAGTATGTTATTACCTTAATCGTGGTGATGGTTTCCTGGGTATACACATATGTCCAAATTCATCAATCTGTATATATTAAATACGTACAATTTTTTGTATATTGCTTATTCCCCAGTAAAGTTTAAAATACCAATGGCGTTTTTTGCAGAAATATAAAAAACAATTATAAAATTCATATGGAATTTCAAAGGGCCTAGAATAGCCAAAACAGTCCTGAGAAAGGAGAACAAAGCTGGAAGCTTCACACATCATAACTTCCAAGTAAATTACAAAGCTACAGATTCTTGCATATATATACCAGTGATTTGCAGCATAGGTGCCAAGATTACACAGTAGAGAAAGGATGGTCTCGTCAACAAATGGTGTTGGGAAAATTGGATATTTTGTACACACCATATACAAAAATGAACTCAAAAGGGATTAAAGACCTAATCCGAAGACCTGAAACTATAAAATTCCTAGAAGAAAACAGAGGGGGAAATCGTCATGGCCTTTGGTTTGGGCAATGGATACGACCAAAAAAGCAGAGGCAGCAAAATCAAAACTAGACAAAAGGGACTATATCAAACTTTAAAACTTCTGGACAGCAAAGGAAAGAACGTAGTAAAAGGCAGTCTATAGAATGGAAAAAAATACTTGCAAACACACCTGATAAGGTGTCAATATCTAGAATATATAAAGAACTACAACTCAATAAGAACAGCAATAAAAATAACCAGATTTTTAAATGGTCAGGGACTTGAATAGACGTTTCTCCAAAGATGAAATGTCTAACAAGCATATGAGGAGATGTTCAACATCAGTAAAAATAAATAAATAAGCAGGGGAATGCAAATCAAGTCACAGTGAAATACCACCTCACACCTGTTAGAATGGATACTGTTTAAAAAAAAGAAGTGTTGGTGAGGATGTGGAGAAATTGGAACGTTTACACACTGATGGCTGGAATGTAAAAGGGTATAACTTCTATGGAAAATGGTATGGAAGTTCCTCAAAAAATTTAAAATAGAGCTACCATATGACCCAGCAATACTACTGTGGGGTATATATCCAGAAGAATGGAAAACAATCTCAAAGAGATATTTGTATTCCCATGTTCATTGAACATTATTCACAATAGCCAAGAAGTAAAAGCAACCTAAATGTCCATCAGTAGATGGACAGATAAAGAAAATGTGGTATATACATATAATGGAATATTATTCTGCCTTTAAAACAAAAGGAAACTCTGTTACATGCAACAACATGGATAAACTTTGAGGACATTATGCTAAGTGAAATAAGCCAGTCACAAAAAGACAGATACTGTACTATTCCACTTATATGAAGTATCTAAAGTAGTCAAACTCCTAGGAAGAAGAGAGGCAGTTGCCAGAGCCTGGGGGGAGGTTGTATGGGGAGTTGTTGTTTGGTGGGAAGGGAGTTTCGATCATTCGGGATTGGGGTGGGAGGGGTCTGTTGTACAACAGTGTGCAAGTTGTTGACAGTATTTTACTGTACACTCAGAAATTGTTGGATGAATTTTATGTTATATGGGGTTTTTTGCTGCAAAAAGAAAAGAAAACTGGGTGGCTATATTAATATCAGACAAAGTAGTTTTTAAAGCACATAATATTGCTAGGTAAAGATAAAGGGGTCAGTTCATCAAGAATATAACAATTCATGAAGAATGTAACAAAAATGATAAAGGGATCAATTCATCAAGAATATAACAATTCATAAAGAATATAACAACATGGGGCGCCTGGGTGGCTCAGTCAGTTAAGTGACTGCCTTCGGCTCAGGTCATGATCCTGGAGTCCCGGGATCAAGTCCCGCATCGGGCTCCCTGCTCGGCAGGAGGCCTGCTTCTCCCTCTCCGACTCCCCCTGTTTCTGTTCTCTCTCTCGCTGTCTCTCTGTCAAATAAATAAAGTCTTAAAAAAAAAAAGAATATAATATGACAATTTTTTTTAAAGATTTTATTTGAGAGAGAGAGAATGAGAGATAGAAAGCACGAGAGGGAAGAGGGTCAGAGGGAGAAGCAGACTCCCTGCTGAGCAGGGAGCCCGATGCCGGACTCGATCCTGGGACTCCAGGATCATGACCTGAGCCGAAGGCAGATGCTTAACCGACTGAGCCACCCAGGCACCCATAACATGACAATTCCAAATGTTTGTGCACCTTGTAACAGACTTTCAAAATGTGTGAAGCAAAATCTGATAGAACTTCAAGGATACATTCAAGTCATAATTGTAGATTTCCATGTGCTGTTCTCAATAATGAACAAGTTGAGAAAAGATCAGTAAGGATGTAGAACACTTGAACAACACTATCAACCAACTTGACCGAATTGACATTTATATTACACTTTATCAAACAACAGTAGAATACACATTCCTTTAACATGTACACAGAATATTTACCAAGATAGACCATATTCTGGGCCATAGAAAATCTCAATAAAAATTTAAAAGTTAGCTCTTAAAGTATCTCTTTGACTTGAATGGAATTAAAGTAGAAATAATAAAAGATCTCTGAAAATTTTTCAAGTATTTGATAACTAAATAACACTTTTAAATAACCCATGAGTCAGAGAAGTCAAAAGGAAAATTAAGAAATATCTTGAACTGAATGAAAGTGAAAACACAGCATGTCAAAATTCATGAGATGCTGCTAAAGCTGTATTTAATAAGTGAGCTTAGCAAGTTTACAGATAACATGATTAGTCTACAAAATCAATTTTCTTCTATATACTAGCAACAAACAATTCAAAATTGAAATTTGAAAAATACCATTTATAATACCACCCCCGAATATTAAATACCACCCCTTTTATCAGATGAATCTGATAAAAGATGTGCAAGACCTGCACACAAAGTACAGCAAAACATTGCTGAGAGAACTTAAAATAAGATTTATATAAATGGAGAGAGAGGTCTTCTTTATGGGTAGGAGAACTCAATATTGTTAAGATGTCAGTTCTACATTAGCTTTGACTCTTAGAACCATAATAATGTGCAAATACTCTCCCTCCAAGAAATAAGTAATGAATTAAAATCAACCTGGACCTGTGGGAAAGAAACTCAGAATAAAATAATCAACAGTAACAAATGAACTGAACTGTACTCTAACTGCATTAAGGAGAATAAAGGAACAACAGGAGAGAGCTAACCTGAGTAACCTTGGAAAGTACTATTTTAACTGGATACTGTAAGACCAGAGACAAAAGGAACTATACACTAATACTATACTCTGTTTAGTAAATTTGTTTCTCAATGGGATATAGGTTGGTGATTCTGTTAAAGTTACAAAGGAAAGGGAGAAGTTTAGACTGAACCTTGTGTATAGTATTAGAATCCATTCTCTACATGATTACATAGTTTTTAGTATGTACAGATAAATATAGAAATAGAAATAAAAATGTGTATGCTTGGATTAGTATAAAGGAGTTCCCCCCACCTGTGTATGCAGTTTCAGTTATTCATGGTCAACTGCAGTCTAGAAGCAGATGATCCTCCTTCTGACATAACATTAGAAGATCAGTAGTAACCTAAGGCTACCTCACAATGCCTACTCCATTCACCTCACTTCATCTCATCATGTAGACATTTCTCATCTCATATCATCACAAGAAGTAAAAGGGTGAGTACAGTACAACGAAATATTTTGAGAGAGAAATCACATTCATATAACTTTTATTATAGTATATTGTAATTACTCTATTTTAATATTGTTATTGTTAATCTCTTGCTGTGCCTAATTTATAAATTAAACTTTATCATATGTTTAGGAAAAAACATTGTATATATATAGGGTTCAGAACTATTTGCAATTTCAGGCGTCCACTAGGAGTCTTGGAACATATCCCCTGCAGATAAGGGGGACTGCTGTACATACAAGTATTCCTAGTTCTTCCTGCCAAGAGGGTCCAGGAGCAATGACACCCTAATGGTAATAAGCACACCTAGCATCCAGATTTCTAAGTGTTTTTTAAGTACCATTTCCAATAAAGGAACCAGGGCTATTTGTGGGGGTGGGGGAGGTAGATTCCAGGGCTGGAACGATGAAAATATAAGATGGTACCATCTTGTGATACCAGAAAATACAAAAGTGCTCACAAAAGGATAGGGCATGTCAAGAGGACACAGAGGCCAACCTGATAGAGTTCCAATGGCCAGAGCAAGATCAATTTGAGCAACAAAATAAATAATGATAGTGTTGGATTATAACCCTTAGAATAAAATAAATACCCATGAGTCTGTACTGATACGAATTGAACATATAAATATGTGAGAGAGGAGGAACAGCTCTTCCTTACAGAAGAATTCCAGTTATTAAATGTAGAAAGAATGAGAGAAATACAAAATCACTATTAGATAAGCACCACAGTATAAATATCACAGTCAGGTTCCACAAATGACTGCTGAAATCAGGGGCGCCTGGGTGGCTCAGTCAGTTAAGTGTCTGCCTTCGTTCAGGTCATGATCTCAGGGTCCTGGGATGGAGCCCAGCATCAGGCTCCCTGCTAAGTGGGGCATCTGCTTCTCCCTCTTTCTCTGCCCTTCCCCCCTGCTTGTGATACCTCTCTCACTCTCAAATAAATAAAATCTTTATTTTAAAAAATGCTGAAATCTGTGGGCAAAAATTTGCAGAGTTTCAAAGTATATCCCCCCTCCACAATATTTATTAATTATTAAGGGAGAATAATAACTATATGGTGGTGAACCCAGAAGTCACCATTTCAGCCAAGCGTGATCAAAGTTAACTCTACAAGATAAAAGACATACTGATATCACATACTCTTATATGACTGTAAAGCACACAATACCACTTATGTGGTATACCTGCCAAAAATGTATAATCTTAATCTAATCATGAGAAAACATCAGACAAAACCATGTTGAGAGACAGTCTACAGAATAACTGACTAGAACTCATTAAGAGTGTCAAAATCATGAGGCGTGCCTAGGTGCTCAGTTGGTTAAGTTATCTGACTCTTGATTTCGGCTGAGGTCATGATGTCAAAGCCATGAGATCAAGCCTCGCATCAGGCTCCATGCTGAGCATGAAGCCTGCTTGGGATTCTCTCTCTCCCTCTCCCCACTGATGCTCTCTCTCTCAAAAAAAAAAAAAAAAAAAAGGCGTATTTCATGATTATGAAATACAAGACTAAGTAACTATTGAAGATTGGGAGAGACCAGTGAGGCACAAGAACTAAATGCATCAACAAAAGGCAACCTGTGGAATGGGAGAAGATATTTGCAAATGACTTATCAGATAAAGGGCTAGTATCCAAAATCTATAAAAAACTTACCAAATACAACACCCAAGAAACAGAAAATCCAGTCAAGAAAGGGGCAGAAGACGTAAACAGACATTTCTCCAAAGAAGACATACAAATGGCCAACAGACACATGGAAAAATGCTCAACATCACTCCTCATCAGAGAAATACAAATCAAAACCACAATGAGATACCACCTCATACTGATCAAAATGGCGAAAACTAACAACTCAGGAAGCAACCGATGTTGGTGAGGATGCGGAGAAAGGGCAACCCTCTTACACTGTTGGTGGGAATGCAAGCTAGTGCAACCACTCTGGAAAACGTATGGAGGTTCCTCAAAAAGTTAAAAATAGAGCTACCCTACGACCCAGCAATTGCACTACTAGGTATTTACCCAAAAGATACAAAAATACCGATTCAAAGGGGTACATGCACCCCGATGTTTATAGCAGCAACGTCCACAGTAGCCAAAATATGGAAAGAGCTCAGATGTCCATTGACAGATAAGGAAGAAGTGGTACACACACACACACACACACACACACACACACACACACACACACACACACACACACACACACACACAGTGGAATGCTACTCAGCCATCAAAAAGAATGAAATCTTACCATTTGTAATGACATGGATGGAATTAGAGGGTATTATGCTAAGTGAAATAAGTCAGTCAGAGACAAATACTATATGATTTCATTCACATGTGGAATTTAAGAAACAAAACAGTTGGGGCACCTGGGTGGCTCAGATGGTTAAACGTCTGCATTCGACTCAGGTCATGATCCCAGGGTCCTGGGATCAAGCCCTGCATCGGGCTCCCTGCATGGCGGAGAGCCTGCTTCTCCCTCTCCTTCTACTGCTCCCCCTGCTTGTGCTCTCTCGCTGTCTCTGTCAAATAAATAAATAAAATCTTTAAAAAAAAAAAAAGGAAAACAAAACAGATGAACATAGGGGAAGGGAAGATAAGATAAAAACAGGGAGGCAAACTGTAAAAGACTCTTAACTATAGGAAACAAACAGGGTTGCTCAAGGGGAGGCGGATAGGAGGATGGGGTAATTGGGTGATGGGCATTAAGGAGGACACTTGATGTAATGAGCACTGGGTGTTATATGCAACTGATGAATCACTAAATTCTACCCCTGAAACTAATAATACACTATATGTTAACTAAATTGAATTTAAAGCATTTTTTAAAATATTTTATTTATTCATTTGATACACAGAGATACAGAGAGAGAGAGCATGAGCAGGGGGAGAGGCAGAGGGAGAGGGAGAAGCAGGCTCCCTGCTGAGCCAGGAGCCCAATGTGGCATGATCCCAGGACCCTGGGATCATGACCTGAGCCGAATGCAGATGCTTAACCGACTGAGCCACCCAGGCGCCAGCTAAATTAAAATTTTAATTAATGCTTTATTAAAGTATACTAGCATATCAAAAAGCACACATAAGTATGCTTGTAATAAAATTTGAATGTAATAAAGTGTTAAATTTTAAGTGCATTGTTCAGTATTCTAAAAATTGCAGGTTTGCTCAACTAGCTACTTATTCTACAGGAAGGAAAAACTTTGTTGGCGTGTTAGTTTTTTTATTTTGCTCTTTGGTATGTTTGTTAATTTAGTTTTGGTTTTAATCTTCTTCAGGATGTGGTGGATACACACCCTGGCCTCACGTTCCTGAAAGATGCTCCAGAATTCCACTCCCGCTATATCACCACGGTAGGCTGAGTCTTCTTTTTCCTTAATATAGATCTATAAGTCTCCTTTGTCCAGGCTTTCAGATCTTTATGCAAAAGATAACCTGGGCTATGATGATTATTTTAAGTGGGAGGAAGGTAAAATAAAATTGAATTAGTTATTGATATCTACTTTCCTTCTTATAACTACCAGTGTATACAGAATTAGAGTAATATTTTCATTCTGTTTGGTCTTAGGAGGTACACTTTTTGCTTTGTTTTTAATATTGATACCCAGTTGATACTGAGCATTTACAAATAATACTGAAAAGAATTTTCAAAAGCCTTTTCCAGAAAAAGATGTGTCTCAAATTTAGAACTGGAAATGATAATGAGAAATAGCTTACATATAATCAGAAAACAAATCACATAAGAATTTAACATAGCATAATCTCAATCTCCCATTTTGTGAGGTGCTTCCATTCCCTGTTTCTCATGCATGGCCTCATTTGACGAGTCGCAGGTAAGGCATGAATGATGAGTCAGAGCACACCAACCTACAGTGCACATTGCAGCCATGTCCAGCATTCTTTGCCCTAGCTCCCACATTATCTTTGGAGAAATTCCAAAGATGAGCCCCCTAGGACAAACCCCTCCATCACAGCCACAGTCAAGTGAGTTAGCCCTTGCGTCTGGTGCACAATCCCCCAGTAAGATTACAGGGCAGTTACCTCTTAGGAAAACGCTCTCATTCTTAGGGTACTTTTTGTTGGCCATGAATTTATTAGGTTCTGTCAAGTTACAGAATACTCCCATTCTTTTTCTCCTTTCAGAACTTCATTCTTGGCTTTTACATTGGCTCTCTTCTGTTGTAAAACCTTGTAAGTCTTTCTTTGAGCCAGAAGGTGTCACTGTCTTCTAAGACTATCTCAGAAGTGATTTTTGCCTGTTAACCACACCACTGTACTCAATTACCGCCACCACAGTCACCCTGGTGCAGTCACCGTGGTTTCTCACCTGGATTACTTCGAACTGGTCTCCCTGCTTACACCTTCATTGCCTACAGTGTAGTCTCCACAAAGCAGAGTAATCCTTTGAAAATGTAAGTCAGATCAAGTCACTCCTCTGTTCAAACCCTCCAGTGGTTTCCGTCTCACTCAGAGGAAAAGCCAAAGTCCTTGCTAAGACTCCCCACAATCCCCCCCAACACACACACGCCCCCTTACAACCTCTGTGCTCTCTTCTCTCCCGTTACCCTGCTCCTCACTTACTGTGCTTTATCACGACTGCATTCTCACTGTTCCTGGAACACACCACCTCCACTTCTGCCTCAGGTGCTTTTCACTTCTTCTTTTCTCTGCCTGAAATGCTCTTTCTACAGATTTCCACATGACTTCCTCCTTTATTTACTTCATCCAACTCAGATATTCCTTATTAGTAAGGCCTTCCCTGAACACCCTTTGCCTTCTTCACCCTTCTCCTCCCTCTTGTACCCTCTATTCATTTGTTCTGCTTTATTTTTCTTCTCAGCTCTTACATCATCTAATATTTTAAGTTTTAACTTCTCCTTCTCTATGATAGAAACTCCACTGGAGCAGTGGAGTTTGTCTATATTTTTCACTACAGTATCTCCAATACCTGGAATAGTGCCTAGCACATATTGGGTATACTGTATTTATTGAATAAATAAGTGAAATTATTCATGCTTAAGAATTCTACACATTAACTGTGGCTTCAATTCCATAGGGAATTATTGCGTTCTGATTGTTGACTGTTCTATAAACTCAGGGCATGCTAATAGCATAATGGAAAATCTTAAGAGCTAGGAAAGACCTTAGAGATAATCCAGCCCAACCTTCTACCAATTCGGAAAATACTCTCTATAGAGGAACTTTTTATTGGAATTTATTCTTAGAAAAAATGTTAAATAAACAGAATTATAAAATAGAGATAAATTTTCTTTCTCTACACTTTCTAGTTTGGCATTTGTTGAAGTACCATGGACCCATGATGGTCTGTGTCATCTAGCAAATGGTCCCCAGGAATTTATAATTTCAGAGTGAAAAGCCATGAAACAATTTTGTTGACATGTAATTCACATTTTCCTAGAAATTCTGCTATGTTAATCATTAAACAAAGAGAACTAAATTGGTCAATTAACAGGATATCATTAATTATCTCTGCTGATACATTTTCATGGCATTTGCATATTATCTATATTTTTAAAATGTACATTCTCTTGTTATTCTGCTTTATCCCCAATTCACAAAAATAAATCCATTACTCAGAAATAATTACTAAACTGTAAAATACTTGCAATGGAATAATGATAATAGGGCAATTCAAAACAGCATCATAACATAAATAGTAAACAAGATCCCATTGAGAATACAGAATGTGAATCTCTGTGTACTAAGATAAGTGTACCTATTGTGATAACCTCATAGTACCGTCTGAAAAAGGAAAGTGCAAATAAAAAGTATCAAATGAATATCTGGAAACAGAATTTTATTAAAGGACTGCCTTTTCTGTTGTGAAATCTGGCCAAATAATGGTATGAAATCATTGGAACTTGTGCATTACTTCAGAGTACAGTGAGTTTTTCTAGAACAAATCAAAATAAGTTTTCTAGTGTGAAATTAATGAATGTTGTTAATGGCATAAAAGTGAATGACAGAGGCATCATTCTCTATCCTGTTCAGAGCAAAAACTGATAAGGTCACACTGTTTCTTAGAAACTTAGATCAGCCTCAGAATTAAAGATAAATATCTCAGAAAAAGCGAAATTAATTTGTCATTTGACCCTATTGAATGTTATATAATCTCAGTGGCATGTAGTAAAAAACAATTAATATATTTTTTTTGTTTGCATGCTAGAGTTATTCAGTATTTTCACTCTGTCTAGTTGGAAAAAACTACTGACACAAAGTATGGCTCAAATATTAGTTTTAGTGTGGCACTCATATAGTGAAAAGTTGGGCAACTTTTATTTTCTATTTATCACTGAAAAACCTATGCTATAGGAAAAGACTTTCCATTTGTTTATTTAATTATTTTGTCAGCTATTTTCAGGCTGGAAAGACAGAGCACCAACTATGCACACAGCAAAAAGAATATCACTACCCAAATAAGAGAATACACCAAAATTTACTCCATATTCTCCTTTAAGAAATAAGTCTCTTGATACTGAATGAAAATGAAAATTGGAAATACTAGCAAATTATAGCCCTTGAGTTTGCAGTTTTGCATGCCGTGCAGAGAAGTTGCCAGTGAATAAAAGACTCTGCTTATCCTAGCTGGCATATGCTGCCTTTTGAGGAAAGAGGTGCTCATGTGAGTTTTTAAAATAAACAATGAGATTGAAAATACTTCTTTGTGACACTGGTGCTGGCAGCAAAGACATTTCTCTGGCTTGCTCAGATGGTGTTAGTGATAGATTCAGTGTCTTGATTGGCCCAAAGCCATCACTTTAGGCTGAAATGCCAGGAATTTAATTGTTAGGACAAGGTACTGATATTTCCTGAGATGACTAAACTGTGGTGGAGACTGCTCATCACTAACAGCTTGACTTTTCCTCCAAACCTCTTGATAGAGAAAGGAGGAAATTTATATTAGATTTTTTTTTTTTAAGTCCAAATTCTGCAGATGACCACGGAGAAATACTCTTCAGAGCTGTATTAACCAGAGTGGCTCAAGGATCTTTTCACCATTCCCTGCCAGGTAGAAGAACCATGCTTCCAGCCTTTGAATACTCATCTGCATAAATTACCTACAATGAGCAATCTGTTATTTTTGTGTCCACCTCCAATCCACTTGTCAAAACCTGTCTGACAGAGCTACCAAACACTTGCTCACATTTCTGGTGACCTACACTTGTGAATTAGAGGTTTCCAGTTCAATAGATATAAGGAAAAAGAAAGGAAACTGATTTAAAATTCAAACTATCAAGTTGACCAGAGATCCCTTGGTAAAAAATTGTCAAATTTTGTTCCACTCACTGGTAGTAAACAATTATTCTTACCATTACTAATTCTTAATTTTTTTTTATTATTTTAAAAACTGTGATTAATTTCTTTTTTATTTACCTAAAAGTGGTAGAACAAAATTGGGGGGGAGGAAACAAGGGTAGATGTAGAACCAAGCAGCTACATGTTCTCACCACTAGATGGTGCCCGTACCTCAATGAGCTAAAATGCTGAATCAGTAATGTGGAAACCAATAAATGTTCTGATGAAGTGGGGCTACTGAATAAAGAGATTTAGGCTATGGAAAAACAGACTACAAGTACGTTTTTTCATATTATTAGATAAGTAAGTTAGCAGAGGCTTAAAGTGGAAAACACTTAACAGTCAAAACATTTGTGAATTTTAAAAATTCTATCAAAGAAAAACACAAAAAATGATTAACAAAATAAGCAAAAATAAATACAGATTAAAGCTTTATCATTTTAAGTGTAACACGGTACCTTCATAAATAATATAAAATATTTGAATATATAAATATAAAATAGGAAAATAAAATAGGAAACTTAGACTTTAGATAAATTTATATTCAAAATCAAATAATAAGGATAAAAATTTAATCATGTTCAACATAGAAAATTTTGGTGTAATAATATGTTTTGAAATTGACTTTTACTTGAGAGAGGAGCCATGGAACTATGATAAATGGTATTCTTACCGTTTGTTTTCGTATATGTAATTTCTGTACTTAAAATCCTCCATCTTTTTTATATGAACTTCTGCAAAGCTAGTGTTAAGAATACACTGTTGATTAAGGAGGGCACGTGATCTGATGAGCACTGGGTGTTATATAAGACTGATGAATCACTGACCTCTACCTCTGAAACCAATAATACACCCTATGTTAATTAATTGCCTTTAAATTTTAAAAATAAAATTTTAAAAATCTGAAACCAATAATACATTATATGTTAATTAATTGGATTTAAATTTAAAAAAAAAGAATACACTGTCAAGTAGGACACATTCTCTGCCCTGAAGCACCTCAGAGTCTGAGTGATTAGAGCCAATGGAGAAATTAGACACCAGCTAGTCCCTGCTCAAACCTAATGCACTATCTATCCAATAATTTTAGTTCTGCTTTCTGGTGCAACACAGAACAAGTCGGCCACTTCTTCCACCAGATAGTCAGCCATTCAGATCATGGTCACATGTACACTCTAATCTTATTTTTCCCTCAAGAGTAAAAATTACTAAATTCATAGTATCTTTTACAATAATCTTGAATATAGTTAGCCCTCTCTGTTTTATGTTTTCTGTACATTTTATATGCTATCTGTAAATCATAGAGAATAGTACTGATTTATGTGAAATACTAATTAGAGACCTTTCTTTATTTTCAACTCTGAAGAGAGTTATTCAACTAGCTATGATTCCAACCCATATGTCTCTTATCACAGGTAAAGCATGAAAGTTTTTGTTAACAAGTCTCAAATCTCTTTAATTTATGAAGCAATTTTCTAAGGAAGACATACAGTTGGCCAACAGGTACATAAAAAGTTGCTCAACATCACTCATCATCAGCAAAATGCAAATCAAAACTGCAGTGAGATATCACCTCACACCAGTCAGAATGGCAATAACAAAAAGACGAGAAAATAACAAGTGTTAGGGAGGATGTAGAAAAAAAAGGAACTCCTGTGCACTATTGGTGGGAATATAAATTGGTGCAGCCACTATGGGAAACAATATGAGGTTCCTCAAAAATTAAAAATACAACCACCATATGATCCAGCAATTCCACTGCAGGGTATTTATCTAAAGAAAACAAAAATATTAACTTAAAAAGATCAGTGCGCCCTGTGTTCATTGCAGCATTATTAGCAGTAGCCAAAATATGGAAACAACCTAAGTGCCCATAAATGAATGAATAGATAAAGATGTGGTATATACATACAGTTGACCCTTGTACAACATGGGTTTGAACTACATGGGCCACTTATGCAGATTTTTTTATAGCACTGTAAATAAACTTTCTCTTCCTTATGATTTTCTTAATATTTTTTCTCTAGCTTTATTGTGAGAATACAGTATACAGTATATAGTACATATATAACATACGAAATATATGTTAATCAACTGTTTACATAATTGGTAGGGTTTCCAGTCAACAGTAAGCTATTAGATAATTAGATATTATTAAATTTGGGGGGAGTCAAGTTATATGTAGATTTTCAACTGCACGTGGCTGGGCGTTGGTACCCCTAGGCCATGAAATCTTGCCATTTGCAACAACACTGATCGACTTTGAAGACATTATGCTAAATGAAGTAAGTCAGACCTCAGAGACAAATACTATATGAGCTCTCTCGGAGGTGGAGTCTAAAAAAAAAAAAAAAAGGCTCGTACATAAAGAAAACAGATTGGTGATTGCCAGAGGCAGGGCCTGGGTATAGGCAAAATGGGTGAAGAGGGAGTCAAAAGGTACAAACTTCCAGTTATAGAATAAGTTAAGTCATGGGGATGTAAAGGAGAACATGGTGACTGTAGTTAATACTATATATACTGTGTATAATTAATGCTATATATAATATAGTAATACAAACATATTGCATATTTGAAAGTTGCTAAGAGTAAATCTTAAAAGTTCTTATCACAAGAAAAACATTCCATAACTATGTATGGTGGCAGATGTTAAGGAGACTTTTATTACAGTGATTGTTTTGCAATATATACAAATATCAAATCATGTCTTACACCAGAAACTGATATAATATATGTCAATTATTCCTCAAATAAAAAATTTACTAAGCAATTATTAACCACCTGATATGCAGGGCACCATATCAAGCACTGGGATGCAAGTCAAGAAAGACCTGGTACCTTGGAGTTTGGAGGTGATGGTGGTCAGGTGCACCAATGTTTAGAATATAAGATGAACTGAAGGAGACTCACTTGACAGTTGGAGCACATGAGACAGAGCTCTACCCCAGTCCCTGTTCTGACACTTCCTGTGGAGTTAGCAGTTGAGCTAGATTCTGAAGGGTCAGGAATTAGCACTGCTATAGGATAAGGTAAGCTGGGCAGCAGAAATCTGGGCCTTCATTCTGAGGCTGGTTTTTCCCTGCTCTGTTTGAGAATCACTCTCTTTGCTAAGGAATCCAGAAGGGGAATGGTGGTTTAGTCCCTCATTAGGCCTACTCTATGGATAGATGTCCAAATGTCTTCCCTTTTATGTTCTTGTACTAAAATAACTTAAAAAGGCTTTAACCTTGAGCGCCTGGGTGGCTCAGTTGGTTAAGTGACTGCCTTCAGCTCAGGTCATGATCCTGGAGTCCTGGGACCGAGTCCCACATCAGGCTCCGGGCTCAGCGGGGAACCTGCTTCTCCCTCAGACCCTCCCCCGAGCCTCTCATGCTGTTTCTCACTCTCTCTCTCTCTCTGCCCCTCCTCAAATAAATAAATAAAATCTTAAAAATAAATAAATAAAAAGGATCTAACCTCTTCCATGATAAAACCATCAAGGATACAGGATTTCTATTAGTCAAAATCAAAGGCAAAGTGTCAAAAAAAGCTGCTTGTGATGAGCACTGGGTGTTATATATAAGTGATGAATCACTAATTTCTGCTCCTGAAACCAGTAATTACCCTATATGTTAACTAACTAGAATTTAAATAAAACCTTGAAACAAAAAAAAATTAAAATAGTTTTTAAGAAAGCTGCTTAAATTGCTCTTCTCACTACTGCTTCCTTTTGGAGGAAAAAAACAAAACCAGTGGGTCAAAGAGAAATTAAATGCATAGGCATAACCCCAGGTAAAATTGTTAAGAATACAGTACAGCCTCCTCCCTCCAGGATAGCAGCCTTGTCTTCCTTCTCCAACCCTCCACTACACCACCACACACATGTCATCAATCTCAGACACATGTGCTACCCGTTCCCTCCTCTCTCATCCTGTCCAGGGTCTTCTCCAGAGTTTTACATCTGTTATTAAACCCTTTAAAGACTAGCTAATAACAAAATTGCTCATGCCCAAGTAAGGACTCAGTATATGAGTTATCCCAGATGTATTTGAGTTTCCAGAAAGAGTCTGGAAGACTAGAAGTCTTTAAGAGTCCAATGAATAAGGCTACAATAACCAGAATAATGTCCTCTTGAGTCATACCAGGCAGCCATTCCTATGACCCACCGATTGTTAAGCCAACCCAGTGTGTATTTCCCACCTCATTTGCCTTCCCAAAACATCCAGCCCAATAAATGCTTGAATCAGGCATCACTGTATAAGATGAGAGGTAAATAAAGTGACATGTAGGTAATTGGGAAATGCAGGCATATGAGCAAAGAGTATCTTTTTATTGTTCTTGGAATTATAGGGGACATGGATGTGATTTTTAAAATATGATGTTAGTTTTTATTAGAAATTACACTTGCCATAACCAGGAAACCAAAACATAGCTTGGTTCAAGATACATTCATAAGATGGCCCTTGGTGAAGTAATAAATATCTTCAGTATTTTTATTTGATTTGTTTTCTTTTGGAACCAGGTTATTCAGAGAATATTCTACACAGTCAACAGATCTTGGAGTGGAAAAATAACTTCAACAGAGATAAGAAAAAGCAACTTTTTGCAAGTACGTCTCTCATTGGAATTCATATATGAAGAACAAGTGAGGGACACCTTGGTGGCTCAGTGGGTTAAGCTTCTGCCTTCAGTTCAGGTCATAATCCCAGAGTCCTGGGATCGAGTTCTGCATCGGGCTCCCTGCTCAGTGGGGAGTCTCCTTCTCCCTCTGCCTGCAGCTCTCCCTGCTTGTGCTCTCTCTCTGACAAGTAAATAAATAAAATCTTTTTTAAAAAATGTAAAAAAATAAATAACAAGTTAAATAATATTCTTATTTCATTTAACAAATATTTGAGTGCTTATTGTATGCAAAGCACTTTCACTACTTTCAGTCATTAAGCATTTACCAGATACCTGGGATGTGTTGGGGAGAACAAAGAAGAATAAGAGGGATTTTTTTATATCAAGGCACATGGACGAAAAGAAAAGTGCACAGTCACACCTGACGAAAATTTCCACAAAAACGGATAACAAATATGCAGAGAAGGCCTCACAGAAAGACTGACATGTGATCTTGACCTTGGAGGGTATCAGAAGTTTATCAAAGTAAAAATTTAGAAGGGGATTCCAGATAACAGGAGCAGCATAAGCAAAGGCCCAGAAGCATGAAAGTGTCTACACTCTAAGACCACAGTCTAAAGTGGCCAGTGGTAGGGGCGCCTGGGTGGCTCAATCATTAAGCGTCTGCCTTCGGCTCAGGTCATGATCCCAGGGTCCTGGGATCGAGCCCCACATCGGGCTCCCTGCTCGGCAGGAAGCCTGCTTCTCCCTCTCCCACTCCCCCTGCTTGTGTTCCCTCTCTTGCTGTCTCTCTCTCTCTGTCAAATAAATAAATAAAATCTTTAAAAAAAATAAAAATAAAGTGGCCAGTGGCTCTGCAGAGTGACCAGTGATACAGCCTGAGGGGTGAGATGAGCTGGGTGTGGAAAGGCCTTGTGAAAGGAATGGAGGGGTTTCAACTTGATCCTTTCAGCAAGAACTCTTTATCCAGCTCTACTGGAGTGGAGAAAAATACTAAAAAGTCCTTTTACGAAAGCATACATTCCATTCAATTATTTTTTTTATTTTACCAAATAAGAGAGAAAGTAGTGACCACTAGTGGGAGCCTTTTACCGAGGTAATCTTCATGCCTGATTATTCAGGCTTCCATTAACCTAAAGAAAGAATTGTTCATACTTGAAAGGAAAGAAAATATTTTATTTTCAATGAATCATACTAAATGAAGCTTAGGCTAATAATACAACCTTATGTACTCTTTATTTTTCCCTGTCTTCATCTGGGACAAAGTAATGAAGACTTGGCAAAATTAGCAACCCATAATCCGTATAAAAACCTTTTTTATTCTAAAATGAATAGTAATCATCACAGTCATTGTTCGTATTTATGGAACACCTGGTGCCTGCCTCTCTCAGTAGGTAACATGGGATGGGTTGAGACGGCAGTGATTCCGTAAAGAGGCCTTACGCCTTAAGAATGATAATCCCTCACATTCCTGAAGCACATTAGTTTGTAACAGTTTCTGGCATTATTGTAATACATATTTTTTTAATTGATGATAAAATTTGAGGTGCAGGTATGGTTGAATGACTTAGATAAGATCACACAGCAAGTAAATGGCCGAACTGGAAACAGAACTCAAGTGTTCTTCCTGGAGCATGATTTAATTCTTTCCCTTCTTCCTTATCTCTCTCCTGCTCTTCCTATTTAGTACATTATTCATGAATGTATGCTCATGATTTATATGCTCATAAAGCATTCAGATAATATGAACATATACAGAATAATCAGCAGAAGTCACTATTTATCCCTTCACCCTACCATTTCATTCTCTTTCCCAGAGGGAACCCATCCATATTATCTATGGTTTTATTCCCTTATATTCCTTTATATACATGGAGTATATACATGGAGTAAACAGTTTTATTTTGTATGGCTGCTTTTTTGAGGTGTTTTTTTAAAATATATGAGATCGTTCTGTTGTGTTTTTTTTTTTTTTTTTCGCTAACAGCCTATCTTAACATTCTTTTCATTTCCATGCATATAAATCTATCTCATTCTTTTAACTGCAGCATAATCTATGGCATGGCTCTACCATAACTAAATTACATATTCTCCTGTAGAGGGTGTTTAAGTCATTTTCAGGGTTGTTTTCTTTTTAAGATTTTTTATTTTTAAGTAATCTCTACACCCAACGTGAAGCTCAAACCCACAACCCCAAGATCAAGGGTTGCACAACTCCACCAACTGAGCCAGCCAGGTGTCCCCAGTGTGGTTTTCAGTTTGATAGATCCTGCCAACCTAGCCTCCTAAAAACCTGTACTAGTTCATACTTTCACATTCACTAAAAGCACAAGTTATCTGTCTTTCTCATTCTATGATAATCCCGTAGGGGAGAATGAGAGCTCCTTCTCAAGATTTGTCTTATTGTACATATTCTCCGTTGTACATGTTAAAGAGCTTTTTATAAAACAAACCATTACCAGCCATGTTTGGAAAACAGGAGAAAAATCATATTTCATCACCCTAATACAACTAATAGCATTCTTGTATGTATTCTTCTAGTCTCATATAAGTGCAGATTTTAGGATTTTACAGAGTTTTTAGTATGTATAGTCTTAAATCCCATATTTTGCACTTAACCACATCATGGTTTTCCTTTGTTTCTGTATAGTCTTTATAATTTTTACTGGCAACAGAATCTTCCATTAAGAAGTTTTACTGTAATAATTTATGTTCTCAGCTTGCCAAGGCATATTGGTTTCCTAGTATTTACATTTTGGAACACAATTTTTTATCAAAGTAATTTATTTGCATTATGAAATAGTCACCTCTGTCCCTTATAATATTTTTCACCTTGAATTCCATTTTATTTTCCAATAATATTGACACATTTTCTTTTTGTTAAGATTTAGCTAGCATATATTTGTCCTTTTTTTTTAAACCTCCTTTTAAATTTTATTTTAGATTTATCTCTTATGGATAACATATACCTAGATATGTTTTGGGGGGGTTGTTTTTATGCTCAATCTGAAAATACTTTAAATACTTTAATATGGAGACTTAATTCATTTATCTTTGCTGTGATTGTTGATACATCTGATCAGATTTCTGCCATCTTATTTTGTTTTTTCTATTTCTGAAGGTTTTTTTATGTTTTTTTTTATCTTTCTGAATCTTTCATTTCTGAAAACATCTTCATTTATCTGCCCACTTACATGATAATTATAAGAATTGTAAGAATTCTGGGTTCAAAATTATTGTTTTTGGTGTTTTCCATAAGGGGACACAGTGGGTCAGGGGAGCCCCAGGTTAACTTCCAGCTCAGGGCCCTGCAGCTCCATCCCCATGACTTCTACTCCAGGCCACCACACATCAGCACAATGCTATACATAAGTCACCTTCATGGTAAACTTGATCTCATTACAAAACCAAACCCTATATGTGGATTTCCACTCTACATAATAGAATAGATGCTCACTCTTCATAATTTTGGAAAGTTACAAGCAGTGTCAGTTTATGACTGTGTAATTCAGCCTGTTGTCTAATTGTTCTGGCTTGGTGGTCTGGGGACCTCTGATGGGCTACAATCTCCTTGGTAACAGTCCTTCCCTTTCCTTCTTTTAAATCCTCCCCTGCATCTAACCCTTTGCTAAGCATAATACAGAACTCATAAATGCTTATAGATTGATCATTTGATTAAAGGTTGGAAGAGGTTGCCTATTAAAGTTCCTGGTTTGGTACCCAAACCAAAAATTTTAGTTCGATTTAAAATTAAACTTTACTAAACTATATAACGGCCAAAGCTGGTTTTCATAATTATAAAATAAATTAATCTTTCTCTTCATACTATTTCAGACTTTAGCCCTTTTGGAAGAAGAGGAAGATATAAACCAAATCACAGATTACTTCTCCTATGAACATTTCTATGTTATTTATTGTAAATTCTGGGAACTAGATAGTGATCATGACCTCTACATCAGCCAGGCTGATTTATCTCGATACAATGACCAGGGTAAGTGTTTTATAGATGTTAAAACTTAACTATTTTGAAAAAGGCAAGAATTATATGAATTGTTATATGAATGGGCAATTCCCATTTCTTAAATTCTTTATCTAATCAAGTCCTCTTTAAAGAGCCAAGAATTTTTAAGTGGGAATGGGTGAAGGTATCAATTTTTTATTTAGAAGGCAAGTATATAAGGGACTTACAGTAAGTAAGCAATTAGAGTCTTTGTTTTGATTAATTGCTGAGTCTTTATAGTGATGTTTATTTTCTAATGATGAATTGAATAAGATCCATACCTAAGTAAAGTTTATTTGAAAGAGAATGTATATACACCCTTATAAATTTCCCATTTTACCAGTGTTTATGAACAGCCAAGGATGAAAATGTTTCTAACTTGCCGGTTTTCCAGGAATCATAAAAACTTAACTTTTTGGAGTTTAGTTCCAGAGTAAGTATTTTCCTTGCAGATGAATTTTGTGTGCTTTCTTTTATCAGAGAGCAAAAATATCACATATCACATGATATTACCCCTTTTGCTTCATTTTTACCAGTAGTAAACTTAGAAACTATTACCTGATGATTTTAATATTCTTCACCAAACACCAAAATACATTGACTCATTTTTTTCTCATAAGATCATCCCTGGTGGCACCTGGGTGGCTCAAGTCGTTAAGCGTCTGCCTTCGGCTCAGGTCATGGTCCCAGGGTCCTGGGATCAAGCCCCACATTGGGCTCCCTGCTCTGCGGGAAGCCTGCTTCTCCCTCTCCCACTCCCCTTGCTTGTATTCCCTCTCTCGCCATGTCTCTCTCTGTCAAATAAATAAATAAAATCTTTAAAAAATAATAATAAAAAGATCACCCTGTTCTATTAAATGTCTTCTCAGGCACTGCTGATTTTTTTTTTTTTAATCAGCCTTTAGCCTTTTAAATGTAGCAGAGTACAAATCTTAAACAAATGCATTGAATTTCACTTCTATTATTTGGTATATCTGTAATTAACCGTTTACATCTTAAGAAAAGATTCATTCTATATGATGTCCAGTTTCATAGAACTTTCCATATATAAGAAAGAGTTCTACCTCTCAATTCTCAGGTGCCAACTAGGTATCGAGGGAAAATACTCAGGTGTACTTATTGATAAACAAGCAGCACTTGGTTTAGTACTCTGCCTCCCTTCTTCAAGTAGTCACAACCTTCCCATCACCAGAATAGCATAAAAATGGAAATATTCACAGGTGTATCAGGTCAGCTTTATTAGCTCTGCACCTTCTAATCACCAGTGGCCAGATCATCTGTGTAACATGAGGTCATGCAAAACCTTACAGGCTCTAAAGCACGCTGACTGATATACCATAATTCTCACTAAGTCCCCAGATATTGTATATATACACATAGCACCTCAGTAGAGTCATGTTAAAATAATGAAGTCCAGAAAAGTAGGCATCTAGGCCTGCATGTTGAAGGGGTCACTGAGACCATGTAATTGCCAGTCCACCAACCTGTCCTAAATGGGACAGCATGATCTTCAATTTTAGGCTAAACCTTCCAAATTTAAAGACTTTAGCTTTGAAATTAAATTCCATGCCTTTCCTATACAGCCCTCTATTTGTCTATCTAGTACAAATTATTAACCCCATAAACCAATGTTCAACAGAGTATTAGAAGGTCCTTATATAAGCTTTGTGGCCCGGCATGGCTGTACGGACCCCCATATTCCCAATATCTTCAGCCAAACTAATTTTACCTTTTAACTCTGTGCAGAAGAATTAGATGCTGGTAGCTACTGACTCTCTACTGACTCATCACTTGTTTTGAAATTATAGTGTACATGCCATTACGTGGGGCACTTCTTAAAAGAACAATTTCTTAACAGGAGAACATTCCTGTCCTCACCAGATCCCTAGGTTTGACCTGTACTGGCATATCCTTTTGTTAAAACTAAAGCCTTTGGTTATTTTGAACCAACAGTGAGGTACCAGTGTACTCTTAGAAAATAAGAGTATTAGAAAAGTATGTGGTATGTTTAGGTATCTTCTATGAAATTCTACTTGAAAGCATTCTCCGTTGTTTTACTCAAAGTCCCTTATATTAGGAGCTGCCAGTCAGTTCCCCTTGAATTTCATGAGAGGATAAAATTTGTCTTGTTTTAAAGGAAAAGGTGTCCTACTGGATAACAAGATCAATACAAATTCTGTACATTTTTGTCTTAGCTGTTCTGATGTTCAGAACTAACTTGGCACTCAGCTACATTAATACATCCCAGCTATCAGGCGTAATCATTTGCCTGTTCTTTTTTTAGTGATTAATTAATTGATTATGCCACCTCAGATTCTTTCAGAAATATAAATTATATGTAGGTAAAAATTTAAATACTCATAACTTCTCATTATGGAAGACTATTATATTTTAGCTTGTAGCTATTGAAAATAAATTTGCCAAAAGTATTGCCTTTATGCAACATGTTTCTAACTAGCTTTGTACCCTCTTGTTTACATTTAGCTTCATCAAACAGAATTATTGAAAGGATATTCTCTGGGGCAGTAACAAGGTAAGAAAAAGCATCTGAGTTTAAAAATTAATTACAGATGGGGAACCTGGGTGGCTCAGTGGGTTAAGCATCTGCCTTCAGCTCAGGTCATGATCTCAGGTCCTGGGATTCAGCCCCATGTTGGGCTTCCTGCTCAGCAGGGAGTCTGCTTCTCCCTCTCCCTTTGCCCCTCCCCCCACTCCTGCTCTCTCTCTTTCTCAAATAAATAAAATCTTTAAAGAAAAATGAATGAATTACAGGTAACACTTTAACAATCTCATTTTAGCACAGCTTCCTGCACACCATGGCTTCATACAAGACAGTAGTATTTCTTTAATTTACGGGCATCAATCCTTTACCTAAATACAGGTAACAGTATTTGAGCCTGGTGATTATTTGCATTCAAATTGGAAACCAGACTTCTTTCTTCATATCTACAAATGTCTTCTGGTTTCACCCTCCAGTCCTTTGCAAACAATATAGGCAATGGAAGGGATGCCCTTTGTTAGGTTTCCAGCATTCTGATTTCCTTTGACTTAATTTACAAAGAAAGATGTTGCTTTATGTTTAGTCTGTCATCCTACTAAATTTATCTGAGTAATTGCCCAGGGAACTTCATAACCATGTGTTTTCTTCAGGGGAAAAACAGTTCAGAAAGAGGGAAGAATGAGCTATGCAGACTTTGTTTGGTTTTTGATCTCTGAGGAGGACAAAAGGAACCCAACCAGGTATGACTTTGACTTCTTTTTTTTTTATTTAAAATCAATTAATTAACATATAGTGTATTATTAGTTTCAGAGGTAGAGTTTAGTGATTCAGCCAGGTATGACTTCTAAGTTTCCTTTGCCAGGAATGTTAAACCCTTGAACAAAGCTTGAAAAAGTCATGATGTATACACAGTGGATGCCATCTTGACCTGGGGGTACCAAGATGAATTAGACTTAGTGTCTGCCCTCTCAGACTAAGTCCATAGTCACAGCATATCAAGACAGGTGCTTTTATCCCCAGAGATAAAGGTGAAGTGACATGTGAGCTGGCCCTGAGAGTTAAGTAGGACTAGTAAGCTTTATATGGGAATATATATTATGAGTTTTCATTGTTTTATGATCTTGATGGTTCAGTAGTAAATTAGAGAGGGAAAGAAGCAAATTGTAGATGATTGGTACAGACAAATTAGAATCATCTCTCCTTTCCCTTGGCACTCTCAAACATACCTTGATTTTTAGCTGTGAACATACACATCTGTTTCTTGCCATTAGTCTGTCTCTTGTTTAAGCCAAAAATCTAGGGCCCTCTCTTCTTTTTATTCCCAGCTTGTGTTAGTTAACACAGTACCTAGCACATAGTTAGTGCTTAGTACCAAGGGACAGAGAGGCTACGGTCCTTGGTGCTGCTTGCTAGTGTAACTGACTCAGCTGTCTGCATGTTCGTTCTAGAAGTTATCTAAATGTTGGATACATGGCTTGGAAATCAAGGAAGTAGAAATAAAACTAAGCTATTTCTTGGGCAGCTTATTAGATTATTTTTAAATAACTTTGTTTTCCATTTCAAAGAATAATTTATTGTCCATTACAGATAATGTAGAAAACATGGATAACCAGAAGCAAACAAATTTTAATACTAATAATTCTAACATTCAGAATAAGAGACTATTAAAAGTTGGTATATATTCTACAGTCTCATATGTTTTTACATACTTTTTGGATATTTAGACTAGTTCCATTGGATTAAGTCTTAATTACCATACACTCCAAAATTTTTATGGAATGCTTTCCAAAACAATAGTTACAGCTAAATGGTTGTAACATCCACTACTTTTTTCATTAACATAAATTCCCCAAAATGGAATTGTTAGGTTAAAAGAGTATAGACATTTTAAAGGGCATTTATAAAAATTATTAATTTGCTCTTTAGAAAAATTGCATGATTTTATACTTTTATCAACAAGGTACTGAGCGTATTTCCTATAACCCCTACTAACACTGGGTATTTTCCTCTTAAAAATATTTTCCAATTTGATAAATAAAAAATTCAGTATTATTTTATTTTGCATTTGATTACTAATGAGGCTGAATTTTTTTCATATGTATTCAATCAGTTTTATTTCATTTTAGGCAACTTGCTTTTTCAAGTCTTTTGCTCATTTCTGCTGGATTAGTTTTTTTAAGTTTATTGTTTTATCACAAATACACATTAAGTATTTTAAAAATATAAAATACATTCAAAGCCTTAATATAAAATTCATTCATAATTCCATGACCCATATTTAACATTGGTATATATCCTTCCACTCCTCCTCTCTTTCCCTCTCTACCCACTCTTTCTCCTCTTTCTCCTTTCCCTCCTCCTTCACTCTTTTTCCCTGCACCAAAAGATATACTATGCTAAATGGTATCATACTGTATAGATTTATAACACACTTTTTCACATAACAGTGTATTTCCATGCCAGTAAGTATGCATCTTTGTAATTTACCATTAGTCCACTATTTTGAAAGCTTAGGTTGTTTCAGTTAGATCACCTGAATTTCCAAAGATTTGAAGACTATGCGTTTTTCCAATTCTTGTCTTTTCAGTGTTCTGTTAACCCTCAATCTCAATCTTTTATCTCTCTTATTTCCTCAATTATGAAAAGCTTTCCTCAAATAATCCTCATCCATGTTTTCCTCTTTCTGGAACCCCTATTATCCCACAAGGACAAATGAAGAGAACTAGAAATGATAATGAGGGAGATTGGTAACAAACTCTATGAACATAGACTTATTTTCTTCTCTCAATGTCTTTAAAAAGAATAAATTACACAAAGTAATAGAACAGTGTAGTTCGGGGTTTGTAATATATGTAGATACAATATGTATAGTAAAGTAATAGAACAGTGTAGTTTTGGGTTTGCAATATATATATAGATGTCATTGTATAGCAATAATAGCACAAGAAGAGGGAAGAAGGAGGAAAGTTATAGGAGTAACATTTCAGCGTCTCACTAGAATCTGCAGTAGATTCTAAGAAGTTTAAAATGTATATGGCGGCCCCTCCTTCTGCTCACATGTCCTGTTCCCATGCTTTAATAAAACTGCCTTTTTGCACCAAGTAAGTAAGTAAATAAATAAATAATAAAATTAAAAAATAAAAATGTGTATGGCAAGCCCCTAGAGCAACCACTAGAAAATTAACTTGAAAATATATAGTGAAAAAAAAATTAAAAGAACTAGAATGTTACAGTTAGAAAATAATTCACTTAATGTAAAAGAAAGCAGTAATGGAGAAACAGAAAAATGCCAAGACAGATAGAAAACAAAAAGTAAATGGCAGACATAAGTCTAACTATGTCAATAATAATGATTTATAAATGTGAATGGATTAAACATTCCTTTAAAAGGCAGAGATTTTCAAACTGGATTTAAAAAACCAATATATAATTATATGCTATCTACATGGGAAATATTAGATTTAAAGATACAATAGGGAGAAAAAAATGAAAAGGAAGTATAGGGATATGTCATGCAAACAACAACCACAAGAAACTTGGAGTGGCTTTATAAATATCAGAGAATGTAGACTTTAATACAAAAATAGTTACTAGAGATGAAGAAGGACATTTTATCTGATAATAGGTCCAACAGGAAGACACTACAATTATATATATGCACCCCACAACATCAAACCCTAAAATACATGAAACAAAACTGACAGAATTAAAATAAACAATTCAACAATAATAGTTGAAGACTGCCATACCCACCCCTCTTTCAGTAATGGATGAACAACCAGGAAGAAGATCAACAAGGAAATAGTATGAACAACACTACAAACAAAACTATAAACCAAATAGACTAACAGATATCTACAGAACACTCAACCTAAGAACAGTAGAATATATATTCTTCACAAGTACACATGAAATATTCTCCAGGATAGAACATGTGGCAGGCCATAAAACGGCCTCAATATAAAAAGAAGTAAAATCATACAAAGCATATTCTCTGACCATAATGGAATAAAATTAACAATAACAGATAGGAATTTGGGAATTTGCAAACATGTATAAACAACACACTGCTTAAATAACCAAAGGATAAAAGAAGAATACATCAAAGGAAATAATTTGAAATGAATGAAAATGAAAGGGAAAGTACCAAAACTTTAAGATGAATGAAAATGGAAACACAGTATGCCAAAACTCATGGGATGTAGCAGTGCTACATGCAGTGCTAAGAGAAATGTATAGCTGTAAATGCATATACTAAAAAACAAGAAATGTCTCAAATCAATAACCTAACCTTCTACTTTAAGACACTGGGGGATAAAAGAGCAAATTAAGCATATCAAACACAAAGAAGGAAAGAAGAGAGATTGAAGTGAATAAATCAGAGAATAGTAAAACAATAGAGAAACTCAATGGAACCAAAAATCAGATTGTTTTAAGAAGATTAATAAGGCCTTAGCTAAACTGATCAAGAAAAGAAGAGATAACACTCAAGTTGGTAAGGTCAGAATAACAGAGGTAACATGAATGCTGACCTTACAGGAATAAAAAGGATTTTTTTATTTATGTATATATAATATATATTTATATAGTTAATTATAATTATATATAATATAATAAATATAATATATATTTATATAGATAAAGTTAGTATACTTTATACTAGCAAATTAGATAACTTAGACAAAATGAGCAAATTTCTAGAGGGACACTCGTTCAAATGAAATAAAAACTCTGGATAGGAAAAACAATCCCAGGATGATATGACTTCACTGGAAAATGCTACCAAACATTTTTAGAAACAAAACAAATGAACATGGGGGTGGGGCACTGGGGAGAGGCAGGCTGAGAAACAGATTCTTAACTATAGAGAACAAAACAATGGTCACTGGAGGGGAGGTGGGTGGGGGGATGGGTCAAATATGTGATGGAGGTTAAGGAGTACACTTAACTGTGATGAGCACCGGGTGTTGTATGTAAGTGATGAATCACTAAATTGTATATCTGAAAAAATAGTAATTCTTTACAAACTTCCAAAGAATAAAGGAGTAAAGAAGACTTCCAGATTCGTTCTACGAGGCCAGTATTACCCGGATACCCAACCAGACAAAAATGCAAAGTTGGTTTACCATGTAAAAATCAATCAATATATTATACTGTATTAATAGAACAAAGGATAGAAACCACATGATCATCCTAGTAGTCTCAGAAAAAGCAGTTGAAAAAGTCCAGTGGCTCTTCTTGATTAAAAAAACACTTAAACTAAAAGTGGAAGGGCATTTCTTTGACCTGATAAAGGATATCTATGAAAAACACACAGCTAACAACTAGTGAGTAGTGAAAGATTGAAAGCTATTTCCTATGATCAGGAAAAAAACAAAGATGTCTGTTCTTTCAACATTGTACTGAAGGTTCTAGCCAGGACTATTAAGCAAGTTAAAGAAAAGAAAAGAAAAGAAAAGAAAAAAAGGCATCCAAATTGGAAAGGAAGAAGGAAAACTATCTATTTGAATATAGGAAATCCCAAGAAATCAACTGAAAAACTATTAGAACTCAGTAAAGATTAGGTAAGTTGCAGGATATAATACAAATTTATAAGAAATCAGTTCTGTTTCTATTCACAATGAAAAGCCAAAAATAAGGAAATAATTCCAGTCACAATAGAAGCAAAAAGAATAAAATACCTAGGAATAAATTTAACAAAAGAAGTATAAAACTTATACTGTGAGAACTACAAAACATTGTTGAAAGAAATTAAGGAAGACCTAAATGAATGAAGGCATCCCATGTTCATGGATCAGAAGGTTTAAAATAGTTAGAATGTCAGTACTCCACAAATAGATTTGTAGATTCAAAGCAACTCCTAAGAAAATCCCAGTTACTTTTTGTTGTTGTTTTTGTAGAAATGAAAAAGCTGAATCCTGAATTCATATGAAACTACAAAGGGATCAGAGTAGCCAAAATAGTCTTGAGAAAAAATAAAACCATAGGATTCACACTTACTGATTTCAAAATATACAAAGCTAATGTAAACAAAACAATGTGATACTGGCATAAAGATTGACATTTAGATAAACAGAGTTGAATTAGGAGTCTAGAAGTAAAAATAAATCCTCACATTATGGCTAATTGATTTTCAACAAGGATGCCAAAATAATTCTAATGGGGAAAAAATAGTCTTTTAAGAAATGGTACTGAGAGTTGGATATCCACTTGGAAAAGAGTGAATTTGGACCCCTACCTCACATCACAAACAAAAATTAGCTAAAGTAGATCACAGACCTAAATGTAAGAACTGAAACTATAAAACTTTTAGAAGAAAATATAGGAGTAAATTTTCATAGCTGTGGTTTTTTTAGATATGACACCAAAAGCACAAACAAAAGAAGAAATGGGTGAATTGGACTTGAAAAAAATTAAAATCTTACATCCTTCAAAAGACAACATCAAGAAAGCAAGACAGCCATAGCATGGGGGAAAATATTTGTAGATGATCTGACAAACGACTTGTATCTAGAATATATAAGTAATACAACTCAATTTAAAACTGAGCAAAATATCTAAATAGATAACCAAAATATCTAATAGATATCTCCAAAGAAGATATATACATGGCCAATAAGCCCATAACAGAATTCTTGGTATGATTAGTCACCAGGGAAATGCAAATCTAAACCACAATGAGATACCACTTCACACCCACTAGGGTAGCTATAATCAAAAAGTCAGATAATAACAAATGTTGACAAGGATATGGAAAAATCAGAACTTTCATATGCTGCTAGTGGTAATGTAAAATGCTGCAGCCACTATGGAAAACACTCTGACAGCTCCTCAAAGAGTTAAACATAGAGCTACCATATGACCCAGCAGTACTATTCCTAGGAATATATCCAAGAGAAATGAAAACATTCACACAAAAACTTGGACAACCCATGTTCATAGCAGTATTATAATAGCCAAAAGATAGGAACAACCCAAGTATCCATCAACTAATGGATGGATAATAAACAAATGTGATATATCCATATAATCAAATATTATTTGTCAGTTAAAAAAATGAATTACTGATGCATACTAAAATACGGTTGAATCTTGAGAACATTATTCAAATTATAAGACACCAGTCACAAAAGACAACATATTGTATAACTACATTTATGTGAGTTGTCCCATACAGGCAAATCTATGGATACAGAAAGTAGGTTAATGGTCACCTAGACTCTGAGGGACCTAGGAGAAAATGAGGAATGAGTGCTAATGGGTATGGAGTTTCTCTTTGGAGGCAATGAAAACTAATTGTGGTGATGGTTATGTAACTCTGTGGATGAACTAACAACCACTGAATTACACATTTTAAATGGATTATTTATGTGATATGTGAAATATTATTCAACACAGCTGTTTAAAAGAAAAAGTTGAAATAATACAAAATATAGTCTGACCATAATGGAATTGATGTAAAAATAAGAGAAAGATGACTGGAAAGTCTCCACACACTTGGAAATTAAACAACACACTTCTAAACAACCCATGGGTCCAAAAATATGTCTCAAGGAGAATTACATAATCAAAAGATAGAGGAGTGCTATGAATATTATATTCACTATACATAAAGGTGGTGACTTAAATGAACTGGACCGATTCCTTTAAAGTCACAAATTAGGGGTGCCTGTGTGGCTCAGTCTGTTAGGCATCCTACTCTTGATTTTGGCTCGGGTGGTGGTCTCAGGGTCATGAGATCAAGCTCTCTTTTGGGCTCCATGCTCAGTAGGGAGTCTGCTTCAGCTTCTCTCCCTCTGACCCTCCCCCTGCATGTGCGCTCTCTCTCTCTCTCTCAAATAAATAAATCTTTAAAAAATAAAGTCACAACCTAACAAAACTTACCCAGGAAGAAATACATAACCTGAATAATCATCTTATATCTATTAAAGAATATTGAGTTCAAAGTTAACAACCTTCTGAAAAATAAATCTGTCAGCTCAGATAATTTCACTGTTGTAGTCTTCCAAACATTTGAAGATGAAATACCAAGTTCTACACTGCTTCTTCCAGAAAACAGAAAAAGAGAGAACAATTCCCAACTCATTTTATGTCGCCAGTTATTACCTTTATACCAAAACCAAACACATACAAAAAATAAAAAATAAAACTACAGCCCAACTTCCCTCATGAAGACAGATCCAAAAATCATTAATAAAATAATAGCAAATCAATGCTCAGCTTCTCAACTTCTCAGGCCCCCTCATCCAGAATCAGCAGATGCCCCAAAGGAAAGATGGTCCCAAGTGCTAGGCTCCTCCTCTCTGGATTTCCTATTGGATCTCGACATCGTAGTTCTTCACTGCCCTGTTAATTTAGTCCACTGCCCTCAAACAGTATTTTTCCTCCAGATTTTGTCAGTGGGAGAGTTAATCCAAAATATTTAGTTCATCATTACTAGAAGCAGAATTCCTCAGGTCAACTTTTCATATCTTGAGACCCAGTTATGGATCTCTACTTAAAGGAACATCACCTAAAGAGATTTTTTGGGTCCGAAGCTTTCTTTTGTGTTCCTTTTCTGCCTTGCATATTGCCTTTCTCCTGTTTAATAAGCTAACATATTGTTGAGGCTTTATTTTTTGCCAGCTGGCAAGTGTTTTATATGCAGTGGCTTATTTAATTCTCATATCACTATCAATTTAGTGGTCCCATTTTGCAGTTGAGGAAACAGAAGCTCTGAGAGATTACACACACAGTAAGTGACCTAGCTTAGATTCAAATCCAGGTCCGTATGACTACAAATCCTGGGCTCTTTATCACTATGACATATGGTCTGTTATACGAGACAGCATGTTTGCATGTTTATCTTCTTAACAGCTAGGCTATGGAATCCCTAAAAGAGAGTTAGTTCTCTTGGTGTCCTGAAATTCTTTATTGCATAAGAGACTAAAACTTAGGCCAATCATGAAAGAAACTCCTAATTTTGACTTGGTGATATGTTTCCTTGGCTCCTGTTGGTACTTACGAGGCATAAGTGTGTGTACTGTCAGTGCTTCACATTGCCTCACTAAAGCAGAATGTGAGCAGAAGGCAGTTACACCTTACTGTTTTAAAGTAATAAGGGAAATGTCTATACATCAAAATCAAACTCTTAGGTAATAAAACGTAACAGGCAACACTTTGCAGGGTTCAGGTTTGTGCCTGATGAAAGACATGGGTAGAAAAAATTAGTTTCTTGAAAGAAATAATACTATACTCACTAAACTAGGATGAGTGCTTTGTAAAATACTGTTTATAAAATTAGAATCTTGAGTCCTTCCTATGCCTGGTTCTGTCAGGGTTAGATATGGAAAGTATCCAGGCTCTTGCAGCCCTCTTTTGGTATACACTTTAACCACCCTTCTGTCCTGGGTTGGTTTTTTTGTTCTTTTTTGTGGGAGGAGGGAGTTGTGTTGTTTCGTTTTGTTTTATTTTGTTTTGTTTTGTTTTTAAGTCACATTCTGCTTCTACGTTGGTCTTCTGACTAGGTGTCCGCAGTGGCAACTATCTCATTCACCTTTATGTGTGAGGAAAGTAGGCCAGTCACTGCCTTTGAAGTTGTAGGTGCTAAAATATTTATACTAATTATTCAAAGGAATATATATTTAACTAATCCCTAAGCAATAATGGAGTTTCCTATAACTTTCTTCTTCAGTAGCTTATAGGAATTATCAGGGGTAAGAACTGTTTGGTCCAGAACTTTATTTCATTCAGCCCAAGGACGGGGGGAGGAACTAATCTTGTTTATGTGTACAGTTGTACAAGTACAGTTTGTCATGAATATAATTATGCTTTAAAACCAAAAATTTGTGGCAAATATAGTAAAAATTTAACACTGGTTCTCTGTGGATGGTTATTCCTTTTGTGTGCTTTTCTGTTTTCTGACAACAAATAGTCATTACTTCTAGAAAGTCATTACTTCTAGAAATTCAGAAAATACCACCTTTGGTAAGGGGAAAAAATCTTTATTGGAAAAGAAAAATTTTAGAAAGTATCTAGTATTTCTAATAAGAAAGTCCCCTCTGAACATGTCCTCCTGTATATGTTTAACCAGCCAGCCAGCCCCTGCTTCTAAACTTTCAGGGACAAATAACTGTCTACTAAAGGTATATTGTTTCCTTTTTCTAGCTCTAGGTCTAAAAACATCTTTCTTTTGTACATTGATCCTTTTTATGCTCTCTAATACAGAATTATATCTGATTCATCTACCCATGATATTCTCAAATATTTAAAGACAGCGATCAGGACACCTGGGTGGCTCAGTCAGTTAAGCGTCTGCCTTCGGCTCAGGACATGATCCCAGGGTCCTGGGATCGAGTCCCACATCGGGCTCTTTGCTCAGCAGGAAGCCTGCTTCTCCCTCTGCCTGCCACTCCCCCTACTTGTACTTGCTCTCTCCCTCTGTCTCTGTCTCTCTGACAAATAAATAAAATCTTTTTAAAAAATAAATAAATAAAGACAGCTATCATGTGGCTTTGGCAAATATCAAGGCAATATGTCTGTCTCTTTGCCTTCTAGCTTTCTTTCTGTCTTATGGGTTATAAGACTTACTAAAGTGTATGCTTTAGCTTTGTTTATTGTATAGACTCTTTTATCTTAGTTCTTAACTTAAAATGCAACTGACTAAAGTAGCTTGTATTTCTCAGTAAAATAAGTTGCCTTTCACTTCAGTCCTATTAGGTAATTGTCAAAACCAAGAGTTACTTTCTTTCTACTGTCCTAATTTTTATTATCTTAAGATAAGTAATAAGGAATTTGAAGGCTAAAGAGACCTTAGAGACTATTGCCACATTTATTATAACCCTCTGCTCATGAAATCTCTACAAGGTTTTTCTCATAATCAGGAAATATTTCAAAATGGGGTAGTATTCTTTTGAAACTTACAAAACTCAAAGTAGTGTGATATGACTGGATCTCACCACAGCCAAACTATTACTACATGTTCATTGGATCCAATGAATGTCTCTTCTGTTCTTTAATGGTAACATTAAACATCGAGCTGATACAATTTATAAAAAAATAGTTTTCTCAAAAGAACTTTGCAAGTATTAAATATTTAATTTGTTGCAATAGTAGAAAATTTCTCTCTCTGAATAAAGATACACATAGGTTTTCATGTGACTTACTTGAAAATAATAGTCACAACTTAGTTAATTTCACCTTTCTCTCCTCAAAAGATATTTTTTAAAACCATTAAATATGTGGAGGTTCTTAATATGCCTCAAGGACTACAAATGAGAATTTAACCAAGGGTCTCCCAGAACCTTATTGTGAGAAGTTTTATTTTGCCCCCAGGAATTAGCGGTTTTTTAGAAAATATTTGTCCCTGTCACCAGTTAATGCTATTGGCTTCATATTTTGTGATTAATTGATGCCATGGCTAAACTTGCTACTCCAAGTGACAATGCTAAGTGATAAAGGGGGGATAATATAGTATGAATAACCTACTGAGTGAAGATAGCAATTTACTTCTAGTACTTTTGTTCCCTCTTGAAATTACTTTAAAATGACAGTGAAGAGATTTTTTGTAAAGAATAAATTCATGGGGTGCCTGACTGGCTCAGTTGGTAGAGCATGCAACTCTTGATCTCAAGGCCATGAGTTTGAGCTCCACGTTGGGTGTAGAAATTACTTTTAAAATTTTTAAGAAAAAAGAAAATAAATTTGTTATTAACAAAGGAAAAAAGAGAAGGGATAAATATTTGGAAACTTAAAGTAGATAAACTTAGCAGACTACGTAAATCCCAAGTTGACAGAGATAAAGACCAAGCAACTGGATATACCCAGCAAAAACCTTCAAACATTCAAGACTTGGGGAACCATGGAAGTGTGTGGGTGGAATAAAGGTAAAACCAAAAATCAGGAGAGTTTATAGAAAGTTTGTTTGAATAAACAGTTGACCTCCAAATCATCTCTGCCCAGGCAGAAGACTGGTACTTTATTCCCGGGAGATTATAAAATAGAGGGCCTCTAGACTGGGGAGCACAACTGAAGGTCTGGGTACCATACTGAAAACAGAATGCATACTGAATGCTGAGATGCCCTGTCTTCATTCCTCACTTAACCTACAGAATCCAGGCAACCTGTTCTGAACCTCTATGCAGGTGATAAAAGATGCTTTTGTGGAGAATCTGATCAGCCCAAAAATAAAGACTATGAAGGTTTGACACTGGATCACTTCCAAGGAACAAACCCAACCAGATTATTTTACAGTAAAGAAACCCATAGATCAGAACTTCCAATCAGCTTTTTAGCATCTCTTCTTTTTTTTTTTTTAAAGATTTTATTTATTTGAGAGAGAGAATGAGAGGGGGGAGGGTCAGAGGGAGAAGCAGACTCCCTGCCGAGCAGGGAGCCCGATGCGGGACTCGATCCCGGGACTCCAGGATCATGACCTGAGCCGAAGGCAGTCACTTAACCAACTGAGCCACCCAGGCGCCCTTTAGCATCTACTCTTAAATATGAGTGGAGAACAAAGGATCTTTAAATATCTCAGTAAAACCTCTTACATAAAAGGTAGAGACCAAACAAATAGAAGAGGGGAAAAGTAACATGGATGAAATAGACAACTTCAGGGAAAAGAAATCTACAGCAGCAATAACAAGACACTATAATAGAAGAAATTACGTTCACAGAACATGAACAGAATGATACTTTTTATAAAAGAAACATTCAAGGAACCAAAAAAGAACCCTGGAAAATCAAAACTATGATAACAGAAATAAAAAACAAAATGTTTAGAAGGTAAAGCTAAATAAACCTCACAGAAAGAACCACAAAAAAAAGATGAAACAATAGAAAAAAGAGAAATGTTACAAAAATTAGAGAACCAGTCCAAAAAATCCGAACATAACTGGAAATTGAAATATGCAAGCCATGTATGCAGTTTTAAAATTTAGCTGTAAGAGATTGATGTCAGCAAGATGGCAGAATAGAAGTTTCCATTGCTTGTACCCTCACAGAAACATCAATGAACAACTATCTGTGCATAAAAATACCTTCACAAGAGCTAAGGATTCCAGTTAAGAGATGGCAGCACCTGGATGGAGCACAGAAATAAGAAAAGGTGAAGAAGGTAGAAAGGAAAATCTTATATTACCTGTGTCACCCCATCTCTAAAGCCCAGGCAACCCATTATGGAGAGACACCCTCCCCATGGGGGAAGGAGAGTGAAGTGAGCACCCAGCTTGACTGTGGACCCCAGCAGCAGGGCCCCGGTGAACACCAATACCAGGCTAGCACCAGTGGGCCCAGCCACTAGGCCCAGCCTAATGCCAGGCCAGCCCTCATGGACCCAGGCTCCAAACTCCAGCACCAAGCCAGACTTCACAACACCAGACTCCAAGCAGGCTACTATAGACCATCCTCCATAATTGTCCAGCACCAGATTGGCCCCTGCAACCCCAAGCTTGCCCTAGTGCCAGATCAGTCCCGAGATCCCCAGGCTCCAGCAAAACCCAGTAGACCTAAACAATGACCAGGCCCAAGAGACCCAGGATCTAGGTCCACCACTACAGACCTATACTTCTAGCATCATAGACCCGTCCCAGCAGCAGGCCACACCACACCTTGCATACTCTGGCTCAAGATCCAGTTAGTACCAGGTCGACCCCCAAGCCTGCTCACCTGCTGACCTGGGCCTCCTGAGGATTCTAGCCACAAACTCACCCACAGACCCCATGAGACAGCTTGCCCAGAATTTTTGAACACACAGACTGTGAAAGGGCCTTCCCTGCCAAAGTCAGTCTTTAAAGACTGAAAGAGATGCCTACTTTTTCAGATGCAGAGACACCAATGCAGTGCCACAAGGATCATGAATAAGCAAGGGAATGTGACACCACCAAAGAAATAAAATAAAATACCAGTAACTGACCCTAAAGAAATTGAGATCTGCAAACTGTGTGACAAAGAATTCAAAGTAATTGTCTTAAAGAATCTCAGTGAACTACAAGAGAAAACAAGGAACTAAGCAAATTCAGGGAAACAATACACGAAGAAAATGAGAAGTGCAAAAAGAGAAACCATAAAAACAAGCCAAAAGGAAATTCTAGGGCTGAAGAATGCAATGCCTGCACTGAAGAATTCCACAGACAGCTTCACCAGCAGACTCTATCAAGCAAAAGAAAGAATCAGTGAGCATGGAGACAGGTCAACTGAAATTACCCAGTCAGAGGAAAGAAAAGGAAAAGAAAAAAAACGAAAAAGAGGGCAAAAAGCCTAGAAGAGTTATGGGACACGTAAAAGAAACAATATTCACATTAATGGGAGTCCCAGAAGAAACAGATAAAGAAAAGGGAGAAACTTATTTAAAGAAATAATGACAGAAAACTACTAATCTGTAATCTGGAGAGGGAAATGAACATCCAGATCCATGATGTCCAAGGAACCCCAAACATAAAATATAAAGAGATCTTCACAAAGACACACATCATAAACTAATTCTCAAAAGTCAAAGACAGAATTTTGAAAACAGCAAGAGAAAACCAACTCATCACGTACATAGGAATCCCTAGCAGTGGATTTCTTAGCAGACTACCTTGCAGACCAGGAAACAATGATATTCAAAGTGCCAAAACTGCCAACACTATACTCGGCAGGGCTGTCCTCCAGAAAAAAGGGATAAAGACTTTCTCAGTCAAACAAGATCTGTGGGAGTTCATGACAGTAAACCTGCTTTACAAGAAATGCTAAAGAGAGTTCAAGTTGAAAGAATGCCAACTAAAAGGAAAACATATGAAAGTATAAAACTCATTGTAAAACTAAGATTATAGTCAAATTCAGAATACTCTAATACTGTAATGGTAGTGCATAAATCACTTTTAACTCTGGTATATAAGTTAAAAGACAAAAGTATCAGAAATAACTATATCTATGACAATTTGATGCTAGATACAGAGTATAGAAGAGAAATAAATTGTGACACCAATAACAAAATGTTAGGGAAGGAGAAGTTAAACCATACAGATTTAAGTTGTTATTACCAACTTAAAATAGATTGTTATAACTATGTTTTATTGGAAGCTTCATGTTAACCAAAAAGAAACCTAGAGTAGATACACAAAAGATTAAGTAATCAAAGTACACCACTACAAAAAATTAGCAAATGACAAGGGATGAAAGCAAGAAAAGAATAGCAAAACTGTACAATACTCGAAACCAATTAAAAAATGGCAGTAGTCCTTATATATAAATAATTACTTTAAATGTAAATGGATCAAAATAGCCAATCAAAAGACACAGTGGCTAAATGGATTAAAAAACACGATTCCATAATATGCTGCCTACTAGGGACTCATTTTACTTCTGAGGACACACATAAGCTAAAAGTGAAGGGATGGGAAAAGATCTTCCATTCAAATGGTAACCAAAAGAGAGCAGGGTGACATTACTTAATATCAGACAAAATAGACTTTAAGTCAAAAACTGTCTCTTTAAGAGACAAAGAATGTCATTATATAATAATAAAGGGGTCAATTTATCAAGAGGATACAACTGTGAATATATATGCACCCAACATTGAAGCACTTAAGTGTATGAAGTAAATATTAACAGAACTGAGGTGGAAAATAGCAATATAATAATAGGGGATCTCAGTAGCCTACTTGCAACAATGGATAGATCATCCAGATGAAAAATTAGGAAACAGCAGACTTGAACAGCACTACAGACCAAATCAACCTAATAGACATATGCAGAGCATATGTCCATCCAACAACAAGATACACATTCATTTCAAGCACGCACGGAGAATTTTCCAGGATAGATCATATGTTAGGCCACAAAACAAGTCAGTACATTTAAGAAGATTGCATTATATCAAGTATCTTTTCCAACCACAGTGGTAAAAAACTAGAAATCAATAGCAGGAGTAAAATTGCAAATATGTGGAAAGTGAAAACACTCGTGATCAATTAGTCAAAGAAGAAATCAGAAGTGAAATCAAAACGTATCTTGAGACAAATGAAAATGGAAACAAAACATATCAAAACTTATGGGATGCAACAAAAGCATTAATTAAAAAGCAAAAATTAAACTTCTAAGAGGGAAGTTTAATAAATGTCTATAGTAAGAAAAAAAGATCTGAAATAACCTAGCTTTATACCTCAAGAAACTAGAAAAAGAACACACTAAACCTAAAATTAGCAGAAGGAAGAAAATAAAAATCATAGCAGAAATAAATGAAATACAGACTAGAAATACAGTAGAAAAGATCAATGAAAGAGTTGTTTTTTGAAAAGATAAAATTGACAAGTCTTAGACTAAGAAAAAGAGACTTAGAAATTATAAGTGAAAGAGAAGATAATACAATTGATTCCACAGAAATCAGATCACAGATACAATGAAGATTTACATGCGAAATAAAATGGATAACATACAAGAATAGGAAAATTCCTAGAAACATACAAACAAGACTGAATTGTGAAGAAGTAGAATATCTGAACAAACTAATGAGTAAGGAGATAGAATCAGCAATCAAAAACCTTCCAAAAAAGAAAAGCCCAAGACCTGATGGTTTCATAGGTAAAGAAGAATAAATGCCAGTGCTTCCCAAACTCTTCCCAAAAATTAAAGAGGAGGGAACACTTGCAAACTCATTTTACAAGGCCAACAATACCCTGTACCAGAGCCAAAGACACTACAAGAAAATTATACACCAATATTCCTGATTAACATAGATGCAGAAATCCTCAACAAAATGCTAGCAAACCAAATTCAACAGCACATTAAGATCAGGAATAAGACAAGGATGCCCACTCTTGCCACTTACTTAACTGGAAGTTCTAGCCAGAATTTTTAGGCAAGATAAAGAAAAGGCATCCAAATCAGAAAGGAAGAAGAAAAGTTTTCTGTTTGCGGAGATAATCTTATACAGTTGACCCTGTAACAACAGGGTTAGGTTTCTTACCTTTCCTACACAGTCAGAAATCCACATTTAACTTTTGACTCCCCAAAAACTTAACTGCTAATAGCCTACTGTTGACTAGAAGCCTTCCTGATAACATAACATTTGTATGTTACATGTATTATATACTGTATTTTTAGAAGGAAGTAAGCTAGAGGGAAAAGAGTTAAAAAAAAATTATAAGGAAGAGAATATACATTTACAGTACTGTACTTACCGAGAAGAATCCATGTATAAGTGGACCCGTGCAGTTCAAACCCATGTTGTTCGAGGGTCAGTTTTATATATAAAACCCTAAAGACCACCAAAACACTATGAGAACTAATGAACTAATTTAGTGAAGTTGCAGGATACAGAATCAATCTACAAAAATCAGTTGCATTTGTACATGCTAATAAGGTATCTGGAAAAAATAAAACAATCTCATGTACAATAGCATCAAAAAATTTTTTTAAAAAATAGGAATACATTTAACCAAAGAGGTCAAAGATCTGTGCCCTGAAATCTATAAAATCTTGATGAAAGAATTTGAAGAGGACACCAAAAAAAAAAAAAAAAAAGGAAAGATATCCCATCTTCATGGATTAGAAGAATATTCTTAAAATACTCCCCAAAGCTGTCTGTAGATCAGTGCAGCCCTTTTCACAATTCCAATGACATTTTTTTCACAAAAGTAGATAAAACAATCCTAAAGCTCATCTGGGACCACAAAAGACTGCCAAGTGCAAAAGCAATTTTGAGCAACAAGAACAAAGCTAGAGGCATCACATTACCTGATTTCAAAATATACTACAAAGCTACACTAATCAAAAAAGTATGGTACTGACATAAAAACAAAACTATAGACTATTAGGCCAGGTAGACAGCCTATAAAAAAATCCATGCATTTATGGTCAATTGACCTTTGACAGCAGTGCCATGAACACACATGGAAAGTCTCTTCAATAAAGGGTGCTGAGAAAACTGGTTATCTCCATGCAGAAGAATTAAGTTGGACACTTAATCTCACTTCATTAAAACAAAACAAAACAAAAAAAACCCTCAAAATGGATTAACAAGTTATATGTAAGGCCTGAAACTGAAACTACTAGAAGAACACAGAGAACAAGCTTCTTGACATTGGTCTGTGCAATTTTATTTCTTTTTATATGACCCGAAAGCACAGGTGAAAAAAATGCAAAACTAGACAATGGGATTGTATCAAACTAAAAAGTGTCTAGTAGGAAAGAATCAAGAGTAAAAACAACGTACAGAATGGGAGAAATATTTGCAAACCATACATCTGATAAGAAGTCAGCATCCAAAATATATAAGGAATGCAAACAATTCAGTAACAAGAAAATAACTCAATTTTAAAAATGGGCAAATGCAGGGATGCTTGGGAGTCTCAGTCAGTTAAGCATCTGACTCTTGATTTTGGCTCAGATCATGATCTCAGGGTTGTGAGACTGAGTCCCACATCAGGCTTCCTGCTCAGTGGGGAGTTGGCTGGAGATTATCTCTCTACCTCTCCATCTCCCTCTGGCTCTTCCCCCACCCCTCACACTCTCTCTCTCTCTCTCTCTCTCTCTCTCTCTCTCTCTCTAAAATAAGTAAATCTTTTTTTAAAAATAGGGAAAGGCAAAATCAACGTACAGAAATCTGTTGCATTTCTATGTATGCAATAATGAAGCAACAGAATGAGAAATCAAGAAATCAATCCCATTTGTAATTGTACCAAAAACCATAAGATATCTAGGAATAAACCTAACCAAAGAGGTAAAAGATCTGTACTCTTAAAACTGTAAAACACTGATGAAAGAAATTAAAGATGACACAAAGAAATGGAAAAACATTCCATGCTCATGGATTGCAAGAACAAATATTGTTAAAATATCTATACTACCCAAAGCGATCTACACACTTAATGCAATCCCTGTCAAAATACCACCAGCATTTTTCATAGAACTAGAAAGAAACAATCCTAAAATTTGTATGGAACCACAAAAGAATCCCAAATAGCCAAAGCAGTCTTGAAAAAGAAAAGCAAAGCTGGAGGCATCACAATTCCAGGCTTCAAGCTATATTACAAAGCTGTAGTGACCAAGGCAGTATGGTACTGGCACAAAAACATGGTCATAGATCAGTGGAACATAATAGAAAATCCAGAAATGAACCCACAACTATATAGTCAATTAGTCTTCAACAAAGCAGGAAAGGATATCCAATGGAAAAGAGACAGTCTCTTCAACAAAGGGTGTTGGGGAAACTGGACAGCAACATGCAGAAGAATGAAACTAGACCACTTTCTTACACCATACACATAAATTCAAAATGGATGAAAGACCTAAATGTGAGACAGGAAACCATCAAAATCCTAGAGGAGAACACAGGTGGTAACCTCTCTGAGCTCAGCTGTAGCAACTTCTTACTAGATACATCTACTGAGGCAAGGGAAATGAAAGCAAAAATGAACTATTGGGACTTCATCAAAATAAAAACCTGCACAGTGAAGGAAATAATCAACAGAACTAAAAGACAATCGACAGAATGGGAGAAGATATTTGCAAATGATATATCTGACAAAGGGTTAGTATCCAAAATATATAAAGAACATATCAAACACTCAAAAAACAAATAGTCTAGTTTAAAAATGGGCAGAACAAATAAATAGACATTTTTCCAAAGAAGACCAAACAGATGGCTAACAGACACATGAAAAGATGCTCAACATCACTCATCATCAGAAAAATACAAATTAAAACTATAATGAGATATCACTTCACACCAATCAGAATGACTAAAATTAATAACACCAGAAACAACAGGTGCTGGTGAGGCTGTGGAGAAAGGGGAATCCTCTTACACATATCAAATTCAACACCCGAAAAACAAATAACCCAATTAAAAAAATGGGCAGGATACAAAAATACTGATTCAAAGGGACACATGCACCCCAATGTTTATAGCAGCATTATCAGCGATAGCCAAATTATGAAAAGAGCCCATCGCATCAACTGATGAACAGATAAAGAAAATGTGCTATACAATGTAATGTTATTCAGCCATAAAAAGAATGAAATCTTGCCATCTGCAATGACTTGGATGGACCTAGAGAGTATTATGCTAAGCAAAATAAGTCAGAGAAAGAAGAATACCATATGATTGTACTCCTAAGTGGAATTTAAAAAACAAAACAAACATGGGGGGTGGAAAGAGGCAAACCAAGAAATAGACTCTTGATTATAGAGAACAAATTGAGGGTTACTGGAGGGGAGGTGAGCAAGGGGATGGGTTAAATAGGTGATGGGTATCAAAGAGGGCACTTGTGATGAGCACCAGGTGCTGTGTGTAAGTGATGAATCACTAAATTCTACACTTGAAACTAATATTGCAGTATATGTTAACTAGCTAGAATTTACATAAAAATGGGCAAAAAGGAAAAAAATATAAAAAATAAAAGTAAAATGGGCAAAGGACCTGAATAGACATTTCTCAAAAGACATAAATAGCCCACAGGAAAGTTAAGATGGCGGAGGACTAGGGGGACCCTAAGTTTGTTTCATACCTCAAATACAACTAGATAGTTATTGAATCATTTTGAACACCCAAGAAATCAATCAGGGATCTGAGAAAACAAATGCTGCAAGTCTACAAGTAGAAAAACAACCACTATTTGGAAGATAGGAGGTACGGAGACTTGAATCCAGTGTGATATAGCTAAGGATACCACAGAGGGGAGGGAGCCTGCTTAAGAAGCCTACCTCAAAGTATAAGTAGCAAAGTGCAAAATCGAAACTTTTAGAAGTCTGCTACAGTGGGGGACATGCCTAGCTTAAAGGTGGTCAAGTGGTGAAGTGGGGCAGAATCCCAGGTGTGACACCCTGGTCTGAGGATCCCTGAGGTCAGAAGACAAACAGGTCATGCCTAAGTGCAGCAGAATTCTCAGGTATAGGAGTGGGGAAGCCGGCTGAGAACAGTGAGTCTATGTGCTGGCATTCTGCTCTGTGTTGCCATAAACTGGGAGCCGCTGCAGAGTTGTATGATCACTTTTCCTGGGATGGGTCCAACAAAAGGCAGAAGTGAGACAAGACCCTTCCTGAAAGACAGTGCAGTCCTAGCCACAGCAATCCCTAAAATTTGGAGTTTTGAAACTTAGTCATGTGCCTGAGATAAAAATGCTTGGTCATAGGCTGGATGAACACAAATTCTGATGGGAACCAGGGACACAAGACTGGTTGCTCTTCTGTGAGGGCTCACTGAAGACTAGGGGGTGCAGATTTTCAGCTCTGGGGCCAGAAAGCCCAGCGCTGCCATCCTCGTCCCACCCCCTCAGTGCTGAAAACCTTCAGGGAGCAAAACAGCACCACCTACTGGAGCCCAGAGCCCAGAGCTCTGCCTCCCTGCACACTTGGACGCACATTTCCACTAGGGCAAGTCCACCTGAGAATAAGAACAAGAGGCCCCTTCCCCCGGAACACCAACAAAACCAACTCACTTGAGCCAACTTAACTGATCATAGAGGGCTGCAAAGCTTCATCTCTTGGGGAAAACAGTATATAACATTCTTTGTGTTTTTATTCTTTAGTCCTTTAGTCTTCTTTTTTCAATTATAATCTTTTTTTCAATTTTTTTATTTCTAAATTATTTTTACATATACTTCATATATATATTTTATTTTTTGTTTCCTTTCATTGTATGTTATTTTATCTATATGTATACAATATATGTTATTCTTTCTTATTTTGGGAACTAGTTTCTTTTAACAAGCAGACCAGAATACACCCAGGATCTAATTTTTTTGTTTGTTTGTTTTTTGTTGTTCTGTATTTTTTTTCTTTCTTCTTTCCTTTTCTGGACAAAATGACAAGACAGACAAATTCACCCCAAAAGAAAAAACAGGAGATAGTATTCACAGCCAGGGATTTAATCAATATGGATATAAGTAAGATGTCTGAACTAGAATTTAAAACGATTATAAGGGTACTAGCTGGACTTGAAAAAAAGCGTAGAAGACACTAGAGAATCCCTTACTATAGATAACTAAAATCTAGTCAGGCTGAAACTTAAAATGCTGTTACCAAGATACAGTCTCAAATGGAGGCCATAAAAATGAAAATGAACAAGCAGAAGAATGAATCAGTGATACAGAAAATAAAATTGAAAAGAAGAGAGAAAACTCTTAGATCATGAGGGTAGACTTAGGGAACTCAGCAGTTCCATAAAGGGAAATAATATCTATATTATAGGAGTCCCAGAAGATAAGGAGCAGGAAGAAGAGGCAGAAGGTTTATTTGAGCAAATTATAGCTGAGAACTTCACTAATCTGTGGAAGGAAATGCATTCAAGCACAAGAGGCACAGAGAACTCCCCTCAAAATCAATAAAAATAGGTCAACACCTCAACATATTATACTGAAACTTGCAAATTATAAAGATAAAGAGAAAATCCTGAAAGCAGATCAGAACAAGAGGTCCTTTATCTACAAGGGTAGACACATAAGGTTGGCAGCCGACCTGTCCATAGAGACCTGGCAGGCCAGAAAGACCCTCATGACATATTCCATGTGCTACATGGGAAAAATTTCCCGCCAAGAATACTTTATCCAGCAAGGCTGTCATTCAGAATAGAAGGAGTGATTAAGAGTTTCCAAGACAAATAAAAACTAAAAGAATTTGTGAACACTAAACCAGCCCTAAAATAAATATTAAAGGAGACCCTTTGAAAGGAAAGAGAGCCCAAAAGTAACGAAGACCATAAAGGAATAGAGACAATCTACAGAAACAACAGCTTTACAGGTAATACAGTGGCACTAAATTCATATTTTCAATAATTACTCTGAATGTAAATAGACTGCTCCAATCAAAAGACAGAGGGTATCAGAATGGATTAAAAAAATAAGACCCGGGCGCCTGGGTGGCTCAGTCATTAAGCGTCTGCCTTCGGCTCAGGTCATGATCCCGGAGCCCTGGGATTGAGTCCCACATCGGGCTCCCTGCTTGGCGGGAAGCCTGCTTCTCCCTCTCCCACTCCCCCTGCTTGTGTTCCCTCTCTCACTGTCTCTGTCAAATAAATAAATAAAATCTTAAAAAAAAAAATAAGACCCATCGATATGCTGCTTACAAGATTCATTTTAGACCCAAAGACACGTCCAGATTGAAATCGAGGGGGTGAAGAACAATTTATCATGCTAATGGACATCAAAAAAAAATGGGAGTAGCCATCCTTTTATCAGACAAACTAGATTTTAAACTGAAGACTGAAATAAGAGATGAAGGACACTATACCATAATAAAGGGGTCTATCCAACAAGAAGTTCTAGCAATTGTAAATATTTATGCCCCTAACTTGGGAGTACCCAAATATATGAATCAGTTAATTATAAAATTAAGAAAACTCATTGAAAATAATACAGTAATAGGGCGCCTGGGTGGCTCAGTTGGTTAAGCGACTGCCTTCAGCTCAGGTCATGATCCTGGAGTCCTGGGATCGAGTCCCACATCGGGCTCCCTCCTCGGCAGGGAGTCTGTTTCTCCCTCTGACCCTCTTCCCTCTCGTGCTCTCTGTCTCTCATTCTCTCTCTCTCAAATAAATAAATAAAATCTTTAAAAAAAATAAATAAATAAATAAAAGAAAATAATACAGTAATAGTAGGGGACTTTAACACCCCACTACAGCAATGGACAGATCATCTAAGCAGAAGATTAACAAGGAAACAAGAGCTTTGAATGGCACACTGGACCAGATGGACTTAACAGGTACATTCAGAGCATTTCATCCTGAAGCAGCAGAATACACATTCTTTTCAAGTACACATGGAGCACTCTCCAGAATAGATCAAATACTGGGTAACAAATCAGGTCTCAACTGGTACAAAAGATTGAGATCATACCATGCATATTTTCAGACCACAGTGTGATGAAACTTGAAGTCAACTACAAGAAAAAATTGGAAGGATCACAAATACATAGAGATTAAACAACATCTTATTAAAAAATGAATGGGCCAACAAGAAAATTAAAGAATTTTAAAACTACATGGAATCAAATGAAAATAAAAACATGACAGTTCAAAACCTTTGGGAGGCGGCAAAGGCAGTCATAAGAGGGAAGTATATAGCAATACAGACCTTCCTCAAGAAACAAGAAAGGTCTCAAATACACAACCTAACTTTACACCTAAAGGAACTGGAAAAAGAACAGCAAATAAAGCCTAAATCCAGCCGGAGAAGAGAAATAATAAAGTTAGAGCAGAAATCAATGATACAGAAATTAAAAAAAAAAAAAAAACAGAGAAGGTCAATGAAGCTGGGAGCTGGTCCTTTGAAAGAATTAACAAGATTGATAAATCCCTAGCCAGACTTATCAAAAAGAAAAGACAAAGGACCCAAATAAATAAAACCATGAATGAAAGAGGAGAAATCACAACCAACACCAAAGAAATACAAACAATTAAAGAGTATTATGAGCAATTATATGCCAACAAATTAGGCAATTTGAAAGAAATGGATAAATTCCTAGAAACATTATGAACTACCAAAACTGAAACAGGAAGAAATAGGAAAACCTGAACAGACCCATAACCAGCAAAGAAATTGAATCAGTAATCAAAAATCTCCCCAACAAATGAGAGTCCAGGGCCAGATGGCTTCCCAGGGGAATTCTACCAAACATTTAAAGAATTAATACCTATTTTTCTGAAACTTTCCCAAAAAAATAGAAATGGAAGAAAAACTTCAAACTCATTCTGTGAGGCCAACATTACTTTGATCCAAAAACCAAAGACCCCACTATAAAAAAGAGTTACAGACCAATATCCCTGATGAACAAGAATGCAAAAATTCTTACCAAGATACTGGCTAACAGGATCCAACAGTACATTAAAAGGATTATTCACCATGACCAAGTGGGATTTATTCCTGGGCTACAGGGTTGGTTCAATATCTGCAAATCAATCAGTGTGATACACCACATTAATAAAGGAAGGAGAAGAACCATATGATCTTCTCAATAGATGCAGAAAAAGCATTTGACAAAATACAGCATCCTTCCTTAATAAAAACCTCCACAATATAGGGATAGAGGGAACATACCTCAACATCATAAAGGCCATATACAAAAGACCCACAGGGAATATCATCCTCAATGAGGAAAAACTGAGAGCTTTTCTCCTAAGATCAGGAACACAACAGGGATGTCCAGTCTCACCACTGTTGTTCAACATAGTACTGGAAGTCCTAGGCTTAGCAGTCAGACAACAAACAAAAATTAAAGGCATCCAAATCGACAAAGAAGAAGTCAAAATTTCACTCTTCACAGACATGATACTCTATGTAGAAAACCCAAAGACTCCACCAAGAAATTGCTAGAACTGATAGAGGAATTCAGAAAAGTTACAGGATATAAAATCAATACACAGAAGTCTGTCGCATATCTATACACTAACAATAAAGCAGCAGAAAGAGAAATCAAGGAAGTAATCCCATTTACAATTGCACCAAAAACTGTTAAGATACTTAGGAATAAACCTAATCAAAGAGGTAAAAGATCTGTATTCTGAAAACTCCAGAACACTTATGAAAAAAATTGAGGAAGACACAAAGAAATAGAAAAACATTCCATGCTCATGGATTGGAGGAACAAATATTGTTAAAATGTCTGTGCTACCCAAAGCAATCTACACATTGACTGCAATCCCTATCAAAATAGCATCACCATTTTTCACAGAGCTGGAACAAACAATCCTAAAATTTGTATGGAACCAGAAAAGTCCCTGAATAGCCAAAGTAATGTTGAAAAAGAAAACCAAAGCTGGAGGCATCACAGTTCTAGACCTTAAGCTGTATTACAAAGCTGCAATCATCAAGACAATATGGTAGTGGCACAAAAACAGACACATAGATCAATGGAACAGACTAGAGAACCCAAGAATGGACCCTCAAATCTATGGTAAACTAATCTTTGACACAGCAGGAAAGAATGTCCAATGGAAAAAAGACAGTCTCTTCAACAAATTATGTTGGGAAAACTGGACAGCAACATGCAGAAGAATGAAACTGGACCACTTTCTTACACCATACACGTACATAAATTCAAAATGGATGAAACACCAAAATATGGGACTGGAATCCATCAAAATCCTAGAGGAGAACACAGGCAGTAACCTCTTTGACTTTGGCCACAGCAACTTCTTGCTAGACATGTCTCCAAGGACAAGGGAAACAAAAGCAAAAATGAACTATTGGGACTTCATCAGGATAAAAAGCTTTTGCACAGCAAAGGAAACAATTAACAAAACTGAAAGGCACCCTATAGAATGGGAGAAGATATTTGCAAATGACATATCTGATAAAGGACTAGTATCCAAAACCTATAAAGAACATATGAAACTCAACACCCAAAAAATAAAAAATCCAGTCAAGAAATGGGCAGAAGTCATGAACAGACATTTCCCCCAAAGACATACAAATGGCTAACAGACACAAGAAAAAATGTTCAACATCACTCAGCCTCAGGGAAATAAAAATTGAAACCACAATGAGATACCTACCATCTCGCACTGGTCAGAATATAAAACTAACAACTCAGGAAACAATAGATGTTGGTGAGGATGTGTAGAAAGGGGAACCCTCTTAGACTGTTGGTGTGAATACAAGCTGTTGCAACCACTCTGGAAAACAGTATAGAGGTTCCTCAAAAAATTAAAAATAGAACTACCCTACAGTCCAGCAATTGCACTACTAGGTATTTATCCAAAGGATACAAAAGTTGCGATTTGAAGGGGCACATGCACCCCAATGTTTATAGCAGCAATGTCCACAATAGCCAAAATATGTGAGTCCAGATGTCCATAGACAGCTGAATGGATAAAGAAGTAGTATATATATATATATGTACATACACGCACACACACACACAATGGAGTATTACTCAGCCATCAAAAAGAATGAAATCTTGCCATTTGTAATTATGTAGATGGAACTAGAAGGTACTATGCTAAGCAAAAGTCAGAGAAAGACGAATCCCATATGATTTCACTCATGTAGAATTTAAGAAACAAAACAGATGAACACAGGGAAAGGGAAGAAAAAAGAAAATAAGATAAAAACAGGGATACAAACCATAAGAGACTCTTTAACTATAGGAAATATACTGAGGGTTGCTGGAGGGGAGTTGGGTGGGGGCGATGGGGTAATTGAGTGATGGGCATTAAACAGGGCACTTGATATAATGAGCACTTGGTATTATATGCAAGTGATGAATCACTAAATTCTACCCCTGGAACTAATAATGCATATATGTTAACTAAATTTAAATTTTAAAAAAATTTTGAATAATAAAAATAAGTTTTTTAAAAATTTCAAATTCTATTAAAAAAACAAATAGCCAACTGATAAATTGAAGATGCTCAACATCAGGGCACCTGGGTGGCACATTGGGTTAAGCATCTGACTCTTGGTTTCGGCTCAGGTCATGATCTCCGGGTTTGGAGCTCAAGCCCCATGTCAGCCTCCACACTCAGCATGGAGTCTGCTTGAGATTCTCTCTCCCTCTCCCTTTGTCCCTCATCCTCATGCACACTCTCTCTCTCAAATAAGTGAGTAAATATTTTTTTTAAAAAAGATGCTCAACATCACTAACCATCAGGGAAATGCAAATCAAAACCATAATATCACCTCCCATCTATTACAATGTCTGTCATAAAATAAGTATTGGCAAGGATGTGGAGAAAAGGGAAACTGGTAGACTGTTGATGGGAATATAAGTTGGTACAACCATTATGGTAAACAATATGGCAGTTCCTCAAAAAATTAAAAATAGAACTACCATATCATCCCATAATCCCACTTCTGGATATGTATCCAAAGACAGTGAAATCAGTCTTTTTTTTTTTTTCACTTTCTGAATATGGTTTTATTACTGTGCCAAAGTGGAAAATATGCTGGTAGCCAATGGACAATTTCTGAGGCTCAAAGAATCTATCTTCTCAAATTATGACTGATTTATGAACAAATGTAATTTTTAAAATCAGATCCTTTTTAGGCTGAGTAATATTTCATTGTGTATATACCACATTTCCTTTATTAATCCATCAATGGACACTTAGGTTTTTTCCATATTTTAGCTATTGTAAATAATGCCACATGGCATTGAACATGGGAGTGGTTATATCTTTTCAAATTACTATTTTCATTTTCTTCAGATAAATAACCAAAGGTAGAATTGCTGGATCATACAGTAATTCTGTTTATAATTTTCTGAGGAACTTCAATATTGTGTTCCATTGTAGCTGCACCAATTTACTTTCTCGCCACAGTACACATAGGTTCCCTTTTTTTCCCACATCCTCATTAACACTTTTCATTTCTAGTCTTTTTTGATGACCGTCATTCTAACAGGTGTGAAGTGATACCTCATATTTTTGCATTGCATTTCCCTGATGAAATGTTGAGCATCCCTGAGTCATGTTGAGCATGCATCTTCTGATGTACCTACTGGCCATCTGTGTGTCTTTGGAAAAATGTTTATTTAGATCCTCTGCCCATTTTTTAATCAGATTTTTTGGGGGGCTATTGAGTTGTATGATTTCTTTATATATTTTGGATATACAGGAGGTTGCCTTTTTATTTTGTTGATTTCCTTTGCTGTGCAGAAGCTTTTTTTTTATTGTTGTTAATCACCATATATTACATCATTAGTTTTTGATGTGGTGTTCCATGATTCATTGTTTGTTCTTAACACCCAGTGCTCCATGCAGAATGTGCCCTCTTTAATACCCATCACCAGGCTAACCCATCCCCCTACCTCCTCTCCTCTAGAACCCTCAGTTTGTTTTTCAGAGTCCATCATCTCTCATGGTTCGTCTCCCCCTCTGACTTACTCCCCGTCATTCTTCCTCTCCTGCTATTTTCTTCTTTTTCTTTTTTCTTAAAATATGTTGCATTATTTGTTTCAGAAGTACAGATCTGTGATTCAACAGTCTTGCACAATTCACAGCGCTCACCGTAGCACATACCCTCCCCAATGTCTATCACCCAGCCACCCCATCCCTCCCACCCCCAACCACTCCAGTAACACTCAGTTTGTCTCCTGAGATTAAGAATTCCTCATATCAGTGAGGTCATATGATACATGTCTTTCTCTGATTGACTTATTTCACTCAGCATAACACCCTCCAGTTCCATCCACGTCGTTGCAAATGGCAATATCTCATTCCTTTTGATGGCTGCAGAATATTCCATTGTGTATATATACCACATCTTCTTTATCCATTCATCTGTCAATGGACATCTTGGCTCTTTCCACAGTTTGGCTATTGTGGACATTGCTGCTATAAACATTGGGGTGCACGTACCCCTTCGGGTCCCTACATTTGTATCTTTGTGGTAAATACCCAGTAGTTGTGCAGAAGCTTTTTTAGTTTCATGTAGTCTCACTTTATTTTTGCTTTTGTTACCTTTGTTTTTGGTGTCAGATCCAAAAAAAATCATTCCCAAGATGGTATCAAGAAGCTTACTGCCAGTATTTTCTTCTAGCAGCTTTATAGTTTTATTACATTCAAGTTTTTTAAAGATTTTTTATTCATTTTTTATTTGAGAGAGAGAGAGAACATGAACAGGGGGAGGAACAAAAGGGAGAGGGAGAAGCAGACTCCCCGCTGAGCAGGGAGCCTGACACAGGGCTCAATCTCAGGACCCTGGGATCACGACTTGAGCCAAAGGCAGGCACTTAACCAAGTGAACCACCCAGGTCCCCCATATTCAAGTTTTTAACACATTTTGAGTTGATTTTTGTGTATTGTATAAGACAGTGGTCCAGTTTCATTCTTTTGCATATGGGCTGTCAGTTTTTCCAATACCATTTATTGAAGAGACTATCCTTTCTCCATTTTATGTCCTTGGCTCCTTTGTCCTACGTCAGTTAACCATATATGCATGGGTTTATTTCTGGGCTCTCTATTCTGTTTCATTGATCTGTGTGTCTGTTATTATGCCAATACCACACTGTTTTGATTACTGTAGTTTTGTAGTATATTTTGAAATCAAGTAGTGTAATGTCTCCTGCTTTTTTCTCATTGCTCAATATTGTTTTGGCTATTTGTGGTCTTTTGTCATTCCATACAAATTTTAGGAGTATTTGTTCTCTTTCTGTAAAAAATGCTATTGGAATTTTTATAGGGATTGCACTGAATCTGTAGATTGCTTTGAGTAATATTAACAATGTTAATTCTTCCAATCCATGAACATGAACTGTCTTTGCATTTATGTGTGTCTTCTTCCCAGATATTATATTCTTTTGGATGTAGCTGTAAATGGGGTTGTTAATTTACCTTTCTGCTACTTCCTATTGATTTTTGTATCCTGCAACTATACAGAGTTTATTAATCCTAACAGGTTTTTGGTGGAGTCTTTAGGGTTTTCTGTATATGTCATTTCAGAGTTAACAGTTTTACTTCTTCCCCTTCCAGTTTGGATCCTTTTATTTCTTTTTCTTGCTTAATTGCTCTGGCTAGGGCTTCCAGTACTATCTTGAATAAAAATGGTGAGAGTGGGTATTTTTGTCTTGTTTCAGATCTTATAAGTTTTTGGGCTTGTCATATATGGCCTTTATTATATAATAAATCCCTCTGTACCCACTTTATTTTTTTAAAAGATTTCATTTATTTATTTGACAGAGAGAGAGATAGCGAGAGCAGGAACACAAGCAGGGGGAGTGGGAGAGGGAGAAGCAGGCTTCCTGCCGAGCAGGGAGCCCAGTGTGGGACTCGATCCCAGGACCCTGGGCTCATGACCTGAGCCAAAGGCAGACACTTAATGACTGAGCCACCCAGGTGCCCCCCTCTGTACCCACTTTATTGAGAGTTTTTATCATACATGAATGTTGAATTTTATCCAGTGCTTTTTCTACATCTATTGATAGGACCATGTGATTTTTATCCTTCATTTCATTAATGTGGTGCATTGCATTGACTGATTTGCAGTACGTTGAGCCTTCTTTGCATCCCTGGAATAATTCCCACTTTATCATGGTGTATGATCCTTTTAATGTATTGTTGAATTTGAGTTGCTAATATTTTGTTGAGGATTTTTGAATATATGTTCATCAGAAATATTGGCCTGTAATTTTCTTGTGATGTCCTTGTTTTATTATCAGGGTAATACTGGCCTCGTAAAATGGGTTTGGAAGTATTCCCTAATCTTCTATTTTTTTTTGGAAGAGTTTGAAAAGGATTAGTATTCTTTTTTTTTTTAAGATTTTATTTATTATTTATTTATTTATTTGAGAGAGAGCAAGCGAGTACAAGCCGGGGGAGCAGGCAGGGGAGATGGAGGCTTCCCACTGAGCAGGGAACTCAATGTGGGGCTCAATCCCAGGACCCCAAGACTATGACCTGAGCCAAAGGTAGATGCTTAACCAACTGAGCCACCCAGGTGCCCCAGCATTAATTCTTTTTCAATGTTTGGTATTATTCACTAGTGAACCCATTTGGTCCTGGACTTTCATTTGGTCGGAGGTTTTGAATACTGATTCAGTCTCCTTACAAGTATTCAGTCTCTTCACATTTTCTATTTCTTCATGGTTCAATCTTCGGATATTCTATGTTTCTAGGAATTTATCCCCTCTGGTTGCCAAATTTGTTGATGTATAATTGTTCATAGTAGCCTTTTATGATCGTTTGTATTTCTTTTTTTTTAAACAATCTTTTTTTTTTAAGATTTTATTTATTAATTTGACAGAGAGAGAGAGTGAGAGCAGGAACACAAGCAGGGGGAGTGGGAGAGGGAGAAGCAGGCCTCCCACTGAGCAGGGAGCCTGATGTGGGACTCAGTCCCAGGACCCTGGGATCATGACCTGAGCTGAAGGCAGACGCTTAACAACTGAGCCACCCAGGCGCCCTGATCGTTTGTATTTCTGTGGTATTGGTTGTAACTATTATCACTTTCAGTCTGTGCATATCATTACATCTAATGTGTCTCACTTTAGGCAGCATATAGATGGGTCTTGTTTTCTTTTCCTTTCTGCCATTCTGTCTTTTAATTACAGAATGTATTTCATTTACATTTAAAGTAATTATTTTGAGTCCTGTCTTCTTCCTTACCTTGTGAGTCTAGCTAAAGGTTTGTCAATTTTGTTTTTGCAAAGAACCAGCTCTTAGTTTCATTTATGTTTTCTAATTTTTTAGTCTCAGTTTCATTTTTTTCCACTCTAATCTTTGGTATTTCCTTCATTCTACTAACTTTGGGCTCCATTTGTTCTTTTTCTAATTCCTTGAGGTGTTGTTAGTTTATTTGAATTTTTTTTTTCTTTATGTAGGCATTTTATCACTATGAATTTCCCTCTTAAAACTGCTTTTGCTGTATCCCATAAGTTTTTGGTGTGTTGTTTTTCATTTTTATATTTGTCTCAAAGCATTTTTTGCTTTCTTTTGATTTCTTCTTTGACCCATTGATTGTTCAATAGCATATTATTAATCTCCACGCATTTGTGAATTTCTTGGTTTTTCTAATAGTTGGTCTAGTTTCATACAATTATGGTCAGGAAAGATGCTTGAGGAGTGCCTGGGTAGCTCAGTCAGCTGAGCATCCGATTCTTAGTTTTGGCTCAGGTCATGATCTCAGCAGGGAGTCTGCTTAAAGATTCTGTTCCTCTGCCCCTCCCCCCTACTTGCTTACTTGCTCACTCACACTCTCTAAAATAATTCTTTTTTAAAACAAGAAAAGATGCTTGATGATATTATTTCAATCTTAAGTTTATTGAGACTTGTTTTGTGACCTAACATGATGGAAGATGTTCCCTGTACACCTGAGAAGAATGTTTATTCTTTTACTTTTGGATGAAATAATAGGTATATATCTGTTAAGTCTTTCTTATTTAACATGTCATTTAAAGTCAATGTTTCCATATTGATTTTCTTTCTGGATGATCTATCCACTGATGAAAGTGGGATACTAAAGTCCCCTATTCTTATTTTATTGCTGTTTCTCCATTTTAGGTCTGGTAATACTTGCTTTGTGCATTTAGGTGTTGCTGTATTTTGAGTGCATAAATACTTAGGAATATGTCCTCTTGTTGTATTGACCCTTTTATATCATTATGCAATGCTCTTTGTCTTTTATTACAGTCTTTGTTTTAAGGTCTTTTGTCTAAAGTAAGTATAGCTACTCCAGCTTTCTTTTGGTATCCATTTGCATGGAATATCTTTTTCCATCCCTTTACTTTTATTCTGTGCATGTCCTTACATCTAAAGTGTCTCTCAGGGGCGCCTGGGTGGCTCAGTTGGTTAAGCAACTGCCTTCAGCTCAGGTCATGATCTCAGGGTCCTGGGATCGAGCCCCACATCGGGCTCCCTGCTCGGCGGGAAGCCTGCTTCTCCCTTTCCCACTCTCCCTGCTTGTGTTCCCTCTCTCACTGTCTCTCTCTGTGTCAAATAAATAAAATCTTTAAAAAAAAAAAATAAAGTGTCTCTCAGGGGGGACTGGGTGGCTCAGTCGGTTGAATGTCTGCCTTCGGCCCAGGTCATAATCCCAGGTCCTGGGATTGAGCCCTGACTGGGCTCCTTGCTCAGCAGGAGCCTGCTTCTCCCTCTGCCTCTGCCTGCTGCTTCCCTTGCTTGCTCTCTCTGTCAAATAAATAAAGTCTTTAAAAAATAACAAAAATAATAATAAAGTGTCTCTCTTTAGGCAGCATATGGATAGGTCTTGTTTTCTTATCCATTCAGCCATTCATCTTTTCATTAGGGAATGTATCCCATTTATATTTAAATTATCGACAAGTATACTGCCATCTTAATTGTTTTCTTGCTGTTTTGTAGTTTCTCTTTCCTTTTTTCTTTTCATGCTCTCTTCCTGTGTGATTTGATGAATTTCTTTAGTGATATGCTTAGATTCCTCTCTATCTTTTATGTATCTACCAAGGTTATTGCTCTGTAATCACCATGTGGCTTCCATATAACAGCTGATACTAAAAACAGTCTATTTTAAATTATAATAAGTTTGAACAGATTCTAAAGCTCTACATTTTTACTCTGCCCCCTACATTTTATGTTTTTGATATCACATTTTATTTCTTTTTATCTTGTGTTTCTCATGACTAATAATTTATAGTTCTTTTTACTACGTTTGTCTTTTAATCCATCACTTTTACTGTATATTTACCTTTACCAGAGAGACTTCTATTTTGTTTTCTTGTTACTAATTAGCATCTTTTCTTTTCAGCTTAAGAGTAGTCTCTTTAACATTTCTTGTAAGGCTGGTTTAGCTGTGATGAACTCTTTAGTTTTGCTTGTTTGGAAAACTCCATCTCTCCTTCAATTCTGAATGACAACTTTGTCAAGTAGAGTAATACTGATGGAAATTTCTATCAGCACCTAAATATATTATGCCACTCTCTTCTGGCCTGCAAAGTTTCTCCTGAAAAGTCTGCTGGTAGTCTAATGGGGGCTCCTCTGTACATAACAAGTCATTTTCCTCTTGCTGCTTTTAAGATTCTCTCCTTGTCTTTAACTTTTGACACTTTAATTATAATGTTCTTGGTGTGGGCTTTGTTGGATTCCTAGTATTCAGAATTCTTTCGGTTTCCTGGATCTGGGTTTCTGTTTCCTTCCCCATGTTTTGGAAATTTTTAGCCATTGTTTCTTCAAATAAGTTGTCTTCCCCTTTCTCTCTTTCTTCTCCTTTTGGAAGCCCCATAATATGAATACTGATTCACTTAATATTGTCCCATAAGTCCCTTAAGCTATCTTCACATTTTTACATTCTTTTTTCCCTTGGCTATTCTGATTGAGTTCCACTGCCCTGTATTCAAGTTTACTGATCCTTTCTTCTGCTTTATCTAGTCTTGTTATCAAATCCTCTCATGTGTTTTTCACTTCAGTTATTGTATTCTTCTGCTCTTTGACTTCTGTTTGGTACATTCTTATATTTTCCATCTCTTTGAGTTCTCACTGGGTTCATTCATTCATCTCCCAAGTTCGGTGGGCATCTTTGTGACCATTATTTTGAACTCTTTATTAGGTAAATCACTCTTATTAAGGATTTTTTTCTGAGGTTTTTATCTTGCTTTTAGTTCAGAACATATTTTTCTGTTTCTTCATTTTGCTTGACTCTGTGTTGGTTTCTGTGCATTAGATAAAATGGTCACTTTTCCAAGTCTTGAATAGCAGCCTCATGTAGTAGTGAATCTTATTGTTCAACCCTGCCCTAGCTGTTGTCTCTTAAACCTTTCAGTTGTCCAAGCATCCTGTTTTATTTTAAACAGCTCCCAGTAGTTGAGGTTGTGCCAAGAGCTATCAGTGTCCCAAAGGGGAGGCTCTCAGGACCTAAATGTAGGCTTGTCATCTTTTTAAAGTATGCACATATATACATACAATCCTATGGAACCACAAACATAAGCCCCACTGACATCAGTGCTAAGGAATTTGGAAGTGTCTCCTGGGCAGCAGTCCCCAAAATTGGGGCACCATGCAAGTGCATACAGTCCTTTCTAAAAGATACCAGCAAGCTGGAGCAAGACAAAGGGAGAGCACAAAGATGGCATCCACTGGCCTCCATTCCATGAAAATAACTCCATAAGCTTCTAGATATGTGCCAAACCTGAAACCTGCCTTTTGGGCTAAAATTCCAACACAAGCATATAGGTCTCTTTCACAGAAAGCCTGGGGACTTTCATGTCTGTGTGGTACCCTGGGTATAGTAGCCTGTCAAAAACTGTGTCTCCTACTGTTACAGTCCCATGGGGCCCAGGAACACAAGCCCTCCTGGCCACGAGAGCCAGCTCATCAGTGAGTGTCCCCTGGGTGGCAACTGCACATACCAGGAAGGGCTCCAGACATAAAAACAGGGGCAACAGATGTGTGTAAAATCTCCCTCCAGGAGATACTGGCACTCTGTAGTGCAGCAAAGAGGGGAAAGTGAAGATGGTATCCACTAGCCTTTGTCCCCATAGAGTACCCCAGCAGGCCCCTAGATGTGTGTTAAATTAGATGCCTGCCCCTAGACCAAGGCTTTAAGATAAGGAAATGAGTCTCTTTCACAGAAAGTCTGGGTGCCCATTGGCTGCTTCTGCACTGGTTCCTGGGGTGGGTGAGTCCAAGCACACAAGTCCTTTAAGAGCCATTTCTCACTTCACTATAGCCTTGTGGGTCTCATGGACACAAGCTCTGTTGGTTTCCAAAGCTAGATGTTTTAGGGAGTCATCTTTTAGTTGCAGGTCTTAAAAGTTATGTGGCTCAGCGTGAGATTCAAACCCTTCACTCCTTGGAAGAAGTTCAGGTTTTAAGTTCCCTTCCTGATTGCGTGTCACCGTGACAGAGGTGGGAGTTATAGTGAGATTGTGTCTCAGCCTGTCCTACCCACATAGATGTGGGGTTTTTCTTGTTTGCCCAGTGTATAGGAGTCAGCTAGTTTTAAGGGTTCTTTTCAGAGGAAATTGCTCCATATATAGCTGTCAGTTTGGTGTATCTGTGGGAAGATGTCAGCTCAGGATCTTCTTACATCATCATCTTGAATCAGAGCTCTGAAATTAATATCATGAAGAGGTACCTACACTCCCATGTTCATTGCAGCATTATTCACAGTAGCCAAGATATGGAATCACCCTAAATGTCCCTCAGTGAATAAATGGATAAAGTATGTTCTGTGTGTACACACACAATGGAATATTATTCACCCTTTAAAAAGAAAGAAATCCTGTCATTTGCAGTGATGTGCATGAACCTGGAGTACATCATGCTAAGTGAAATAAGGCAAGCACAGAGAGACAAATATTGCATGATCTCACTTATATGTAGAATCTAAAAATAGTCAAACACAAACAGGCATAGAGTAGAATTTTGGTTAGCAGGGGCTGAGGGGAGAAGGAAATGGGGAAGTGCTAGTCAAAGGGTACAAAGTTGCAGTTAGGATGAAACATACAACATGGTGACTATAGTTAATAATACTGTCCTGAATACTGGAAATTTTCTAAGGGAGTAGATTTCAGGTCTTCTCATCCCCTTTCCCCCCAGAAATGCTAAGTGAGAAGATGGTATGTTAAGTGGTTTTACTGTCATAATTGTTTCACTATATATTATCTCATTGTACATCTTAAATACAATTTTTACTTAAAATGTTAAAAAAATTATAAAAAAATTTTAGCCACAGTAAAAATGTAGAGAAACATTAACTGCAATTATGTATCTTATTTAACCCAATATATGTGAAATGTTATTTGAACATGTAATCAATATAAAAATATTGTTTTACTTTTTTCATATTAAGTCTTCAAAATCTATTATGTATTTGCAGTTAAAGATACCTCAAATTGGACTAGTCAGGGTGCCTGGGTGGCTCAGTCGGTTAAGCCTCTGCCTTTGGAAGCTCAGGTCATGATCCCAGAATCCTGGGATTGAGTCCCACACAGGGCTCCCTGCTCAGTGGGGAATCTGCTTCTCCCTCCTCCTTTGCCCATCCCCCCTGCTCATGCTCTCTTTCTCACTGTCTCTCAAATAAATAAAATCTTTAAAAACAAAATTGGACTAGCCATATGTGGATAGTGGCTACCATATTTGACCATGCAGATGTGAATAACAGGAGTTCCAGAAAAAGAATGGATAAGGGTAAAAAGAGGCAGGGAAGAAATGATAAATTTAAGATTTCCAAGAACTAAGGGAGAGTAGTTTCCAAATTGAGCAGGCTCTCAGAAAGCCCAATAAAATAGATAAATTAGACCCAGACCAGGATACTTCATCATGATATTTTGAAACACCAGAGACCCAGAGAAACATTTATAGGCTTTAAAGAAAAAAAAAAAAAAAACAGGTTATTACAGTCAAAGAATCAGATATCAGCATGGCTTTAGACTTTTCAAAAACAATGGATAGATAGGAGACAGCGAATCATTGCCTTTAAAGTTCTGAAGGAAAAGCATCACTAAGGTATCATTCTATAACTATGAACCAAGTTAGGAGGTAGATATGAACCAAGTTAGGAACCAAGATAGAAGGTAGATAAAAGATATTTTCAACTATCCAAGATCTCAGAAAAGTTACCTGCCATGCTCCCTTTTTCAGGAAGCTACTGAAAGGTGTGTTACACCAAACAAAGTCAACCAAGAATGAGGAAAGTGTGAAATACAAGAAATGGGAGAAAGCTGAAAGGAATCCCTGGGATGAAACTGTGAACCCAACCTAGAGGGCAAGAAGTCCAGGCTAGAGTAGGTCAGAAGGAAGCAAAAAAGAATTCATCAAGAAAATCCAGTTGATAGAACCCTGATGAGACTAATTGTGATGTAGAAAATTGGCAGATATGGGCGTTAAATAGTAACATGTACACAGAAATCTAAGCAAATAAGAGATAAAGAAAAATAAAAAGTTATAAACTCTGAATGTTAAGTAATTTATATTAAGAGGTCCAGAAGGGCATGTAGGTAAAGTGGAATGAGAGGTAAAAGAGCTAAAACCTCATCTTTCATAGTATGAAAATAATATACAGTTCTTAAAACTGAAATGTAAGGAAGAAGTAATATAGGCATCTTATCTGAAAATATGAAGATAAAAAAATAATCAGGTGTTAAAAGTAGCTGATTTTGGGGAAGGGAAGAAGGGATCTGCCAGTTTTTCTAACAAATTTTGTAAAACTGTGTTTCTCTAAGTCTCAAGTATATATACACATACCTAACTTATTTTAAAAGAAACATGGGCGGTAATAAATCTGGGTGAATAAAGGACCTTTACCAGGCCATTGCTAATGAGTATCCTTATCTCCTAGCATTGAGTATTGGTTCCGCTGCATGGATGTGGATGGGGATGGTGTACTCTCCATGTATGAGCTAGAATACTTCTATGAAGAGCAGTGTGAACGGATGGAAGCCATGGGCATTGAGCCCTTGCCATTCCATGATTTGCTCTGCCAGATGCTTGACCTGGTGAAGCCAGCCACTGATGGTAAGATTGAGTAAAAGGCCATTTGCACTTTTCACCTACGTAACAGAGTGGGGCATTTAATCCTGGATTGTCCTAAATTATTTAACTTCCAGAGTCTTCCATACTGGCTTCCCAAATACAGAAATATCTAAATTTCTCCTTTACTATTAGTGTGGAACCAACAATCGATGGCAAATCCTATTTAAGAAGTTTTTCCATAGAGGGGCGCCTGGGTGGCTCAATTTTTCCATAGAGGGGAGCCTGGGTGGCTCAGTTGGTTAAGCATCCAGCTCTTGATTTCAGCTCAGGTCATGATCTCAAGGTCGTGAGAGCAAGCCCTACATGGGGCTCCATGTTCAGCGGAGTCTGCTTGAGATTCTCTCTCCTTCCTGTGCCCCGGCCCACTGCACTCTCAAATAAATAAGTAAATCTTTAATTAAAAAAAAAAAAATTGTCCCTAGGAACAGAAAGCAGATTAGTGATTGCCCAGGGCTTGGGGTAAGGGGAGTTGGGGAAGGTCTGCTTGATGGGTACGGAGTTTCCTTTTGAGGTGAAGAAATGTTATGGAATGCAATAGTAGTGGTGGTTACACAACATTGTGAATGTACTAAAAGCCATGAATTATACACTAAAATGGTTAAAATGGTGAATTTTATGTCAGCTTTACCTCAAAAAAATGGGATCTTGTATAATAAAATTAGCATATACATATACTTTTAAACTTCAGTAAAAGATTTTTTTCTTTTGCCAAAGCACTTCTTGAAATTTACTAGATTTTTTTTTTTTTACGTAGGCAAAATAACGCTACGAGATCTGAAGAGATGCAGAATGGCACATATCTTTTATGACACTTTCTTTAATCTGGAGAAATACTTAGACCATGAACAGAGAGATCCCTTTGCGGTCCAGAAGGTACTGGTTTTAACTTCTGCTTGAGGGCTGCAGTATCAGGGGTTGTGTGCTACAGATAAAAATGATCTCTGCCTATAGGAATCTTGTGTTTAAAGAGGTAACATTTAAAACATTTCATCACATACTGAGAAGAGAAGAATGGACCTAGAGCACATCTCTCTCCACAACTAATCTTCACGTTTAGGTAACCTCCATCTGCCTATCATTGAGTGAACTGTATGGCCTGTGTACTTACATATATATTAGAAACTAGTTACAAAAGTTTGAAAAAAAAGTCCTTCCATATTTTAAAATAATATATCAACAGGCATATCTGTACTAGAAAGCATATTGGGGTTAACTAACTGTAAAACTTTTTTTAACAGGGATAACCATATCAGGAATATTAAAACCACCCATTTCCAGGATGACATGGTAAACAGCTTTCCCCATCATAATGAAAACTAGACATTCTCCATGATAGACAACCCTCAGATAATATACACATTTTTTCAAGTGTTAATGATTGTTGTGCATGACTATCACCGTGAAGTCATTCTATACCTGAGTAGAGATGAGCACCCTTCCCCATACACAAAAATCTGTGGACCCTCAAAAATCCCTGAACATCATATGGTCTATGTCCAAAAAGGGGGGGGGGTGCAAAATATCAACACTTCCCTTCTATTCCCTTGTTTAAAAAGTAAAAATTATGTTGATAGAAAAGGACTGTTTCCATTGGTCCTACAGGAGTATAACTGCAGGAAACTTGCACAGTCTTTTCTTTTTCTTCCACATGTTGCCCTAAATAGTAGTAACAATACAAAGATCACCTTCTAAAAACAAATATTCTGCACCTGATCTTGGGGCATATCATGGCACATTATCACTAGCTTAAAGTCAGAATTATGTTTTATTGACTCAAAGGTGCCCATTATTTTATATACTTTTAAACAAGCAAACAAAAATTGCCATTATAAATCTAAGATGTGTGTCAGTTTCAAAGATGTTATAAGGATGTGGTAGGAGTTCTTAAAATGGATTAAATATCATAACACATTGTATGGTCAATATTTAGGTATTTGCATTCTTCTAGGTATAATTAACCTTACATCTGAGGGCAGTGCTAACTCATTTTAATCATGGAAAAACTATTTTACCTGGAATATATAATCCAAGATCCTGTCCATATTGTAGAAGGAAAAGAAAATGTATAGCCTTTCCCCCCTTCATTTCTTCTGTTTGTGTTATAAATTTTACTTTATAAGAGGTGACAGTATATCAAGATTTGTTCTGATCTGCAAAGAACATTTTTAGTCAGAAAGTGCTCAAGAAATTCCAGACACTGTGTTGAAGAGACATATGGTCAAATAAAGAAAAAAAGAACAAAAAGTAGCAATGAAGCAATTTGGGGAAGAAGGGCTGTTTCCAGATAGCACAGATGACATGGTATCTGAGCTGGCTTTTAAAGAAGCAGTAAAAATGTGTCAGAGGAAGGGATGGTATATTATTTCAGGTGGGCATTTGCAAAAACCACAAGTCACTCCAGATAGCTGCTACGCAAAGTGCCAGAGAGAAGGGCCCGGGGAAAGTTCTCTGATTATAAGGCAAAAGAATCTAGGCCTCAAGAATTAGCTGCCCAAGGGTTCACTATAATTTTGTGATTGGAGGCACAGAAATCACTTTAGGAGTGTTACTTTAGCACCTCTTTTTACACGTTAAGATGAACCATTTTTGGGTAGGTCATCACAAATGTTGTCTATAAAGAAGACCTATCTCCAATTCTTTGTCTTTGATTATTTTTGTTTCCTGTCCTCTTTGCAATCAGGATGTTGAGAATGAGGGGCCTGAGCCTTCTGACTGGGACAGGTTTGCAGCTGAGGAATATGAGACTCTTGTTGCAGAGGAATCTGCCCAAGCACAGTTCCAGGAAGGGTGAGTGAGTCTCCCTGGTTCTTGTAAAACTTTTTTTTTAACAGGGGTAACCATATCAGGAATATTAAAACCACCCTAAAAAATCAAACTAGTAATCCTTATTTTTGAATATCATAAAAATGAGTGATTATAACCAACTTTAGTTGAAAGAATATTTTTCCCAGCAGTCTTCTCTTCCCTTCTTCACTAATTTCCTGAAAACTCTTCTCATGTCCCATTTCCTTTCATGGAGTTGTACTTTTCAGTGGAAGCTAAGATCATTGTGGAGTCATACTACAAGCCCTGTAAATACAGGATGAGGCTAAAAGAACTGAAGCTTTTTCAAATAATAAAGATGATCATGTTTAAAACAGATCTTTACCATATATGGTTTTGTGCATTCAACCCTGAACAAGAAGTTACTTCTACATGGAATTTATAATAGGGCATAATTCCATAAAGGGACCATGGTAAGAAATTATCTAAGACTTTCACTGCTTAGAACATTTCAGCAACTTTATAATTTGTTGGCTTTTTCCATCATCTTCTCAGGATTCCTTTAGCAGTTCCTCTAAGGCTCTTAATTAATCCTTATTATTAATGTAATACATTTTTGAGTAGGTAATACATTCGTATGTTTTAATATTCAAAGAAACAAAAGGATAAATAGTATAGTTTCTTGCTGCCCAGTTTTCCTTCCCAGAAGCAATCACTGTGGTCATTTTCTTATGTACCCTTCCAAAGACACTCTCTATCCCACTCTATCTCATATATATGTATATATACACACATACACACATATATATGCATACACACACACACACACACACACACACACACACACATACATACATGCAAATACAGAGGCGCCTGGATGGCTCAGTCAGTTAAGCATTCAACTCTTGATCTCAGTTCAGGTGTCAATCTCAGGGTCATGAGTTCAAGCCCCACGTTGGGCTCCATGCTGGGCATGGAGCCTACATTTAAAAAAAAAAAAATACACATATACATTCTTACATTTCTTTTTTCCCTTACACATATGTAACATATTACATTCATTCATTGTTTGGTACCTAGCTTTTTCCACACTTGTATAAAGTTTCTTTTACACAAGATGAATAAGTTCTAGCGATCTGCTGTACAACATTGTACCTATAGTTAAAAATGTGGTATTATGCATTTTAAAATGTTAAGAGGATAAAGCTCATGTTAAGTCTTCCTACAAAATACACACAGGAATACAAGGAAATTTTTGGAGGTGATGGGTATGTTTAGTACCTTGGTTGTGGTATCAAAGATGTATGCATATGTCCAAACTGATCAAGATGTATTCATTAAATGCATACATTTTTTTGTGTAACAATTAAACCTAAATAAAAACAACAAAGATTGGGAAAACAGCATCATAAACCAAAAACACTTGTATTTTATGATTACTAAGGTATAAATGAGGCTTCACAAATATTTTGGGGGCCTTGAGTGCATGAAAAAAAGTTTAAAAACCAATAAACTGGAGATTACTCCATACATGTATCTAATGAATGTTCTACATTTTTACAGCTGCACAATATTCTACTGTATAGTTACACCATTATTAGAATAGTTATGCCACTATTAGAAATATAACATTCTAGTGAATAATCTTATATACATGTCATTTTATACATATATAGGACAAATTTCCAGAAGTATAGCAAACAGCATACTTGCAAAAACATAGGATTTTAGAGAAACCCACAAGAAATAATGCAGACACCCAGAACTAGAAACAGTTGGGAGCCATTTCTACCCCTGGGCCTGAAAGGACAAGGAGATAAAACCATCATCAGAACCCAAAGAGAATAAGTACAATGGAGAGAGTCAGCTGACAGGACTTGTAACCTTCAGTAACAGAATTTAGTCAAACTATGGCAAATCAGCTAAGAGCTATTAGAATAAATACCCAATTTCATTTTCCTCATATCCCTTAGTATCCTGCCGGCACCTCCCATTGACTTGCAATAAGAAACCAGAAGGTAAGACAATGAATTATGTGGTCCATTTGGATCAGCCTCCTGGGGCACAGAGCTAGGCAGAGAGTAGATCTAGAAGGATAAACATCAAATAAAATATCCAGCTCCGTACATAATGTCAAATAGCCCTCTACAGAGATTGTACATTTCACACCCATACCATTAATTCTTCAATATCTTTTTGGAGAGTACTGAAGAAGCCATCGCCAAACCACTTTCTTTAAAGATTTCCTTAATATGCTTAGCCACAAAACTGGGGTTGAATTTTTATGTCATTGACCCTGAAACCCATAAAAATCATTCATCATTCACTGATTATTTTAAGTCTCACTGAATCAGAAGAGAAGACAGGCAAGTGGATTCACAAGAATGATCTAAAATTTTTTTGGCATTGAGCTTCCATAGTAGGACTTAGACTAAATTTACTTACGAAGCAGCATCACTACTGTTAAGAGCATGTGTGGATGTTTAGAATAAATAGATTGCCTCCAATTTTTCACTAATAGGAAGATTGATAAAATTATCCTACATATACATAGTGCAATTCCATGTAAATATTAAAAATCATTTTGTGTATATATATTTCTTGACTATCATAAAGAAAAAGATGTGGAGAAAGGCCTTAAAAGATGAAGAAAGATGGAATAACAAAGAACAAAATAAAGTAATAAGAAAGAAAATTTAGGTATATGTAAGGAAAACAACAGGGATCTAACTTAAATGTATTAGAGGAATGTAGAGAAGAGGAAGAAATATATGTAAAACATCCTAGAAGTAAAAACTGAAAATGGGAGGTAAAGAGGAGAAAGAAAATTTGTGTGTAAATTTCATTGGCAAAGCCTCCGTAGATATCCTTTAAAGCTGTAAGTCAAGTTGAGGGTTTAGGAATACTAATTAAACACTTGAAAAACCAAAGCCAGACTCTAAGTGTTCTAATTCAATCACAAAACATATACACACAAAAGAAAAACACAGACCACAAAGCATAAAGATGACAGAACTAAGGCAAGTATTTTTAGATCAGTGAATGTAAAAGGAATGATCTCTCTTATTAAAAGAAAAGGATTCCATTTTGGAATGACAACAAAGGGTGAATTAAAAAAGAATGAACACTCAAAAAAAGCTATGCATCTGATAGATTTTTGAAAGAAAAACTCCAAAAAGAATATAAAAGAAATTAGAGCCTATTATTTGCAGCCATAGTAAAATATTTCCTGAAAACAGATAAAATACCTTTGTGGGTTTTGTCCATAGACCATGTACAAAATATGTATTAGGCTAGAAACAAAACTACAGTGGACTTCTAAATAGTAACTACAATTCAGACCAGCTTCTCATTTAAGGAGGTAGTCTGAAAGCATACTATAGTTTCAATCTCTCATGCCATTTAAAAATAAGAAATACAGAGTACCACTTAGGAAGAGAAATTTTCAGTGGACCAAAAGAAGGAAAACAGATGGGGTCAGTTTGAAGAGGGAACCAGAGCTTAGGTTCTATGCAGGAGGATGGAGAAGATAATTGCTACAAATAAAGGAAGCAGCACTGAAGGGGGAATCCATACCTGAATTTGACTGAAACCAAGAGCAAGAGGGAGACCAGAAGCAGCAGCCAGGTAGGTCAAACTCTTATATATCTCATCCTACCCCTAAAGGAAAGACAAAAAGCAAGAGTGTGGGATCTTGGAGCAGAGAGAAAGCAAGACCACCGAAATAACCACACCAGCAGCATGGCCCATCCATCTCTTCATTCTCACATTGAAAATAGTAGTAACCTCACATTGCCCCCTCCTAAGCAGCCAATGCAAAGAGAGGCAGAAGTCTGTTTCCAACTACACAGAAAAGTGGACAAATATCAAGCAGTTGCAAATATCAATAAAATACTCAATGGAAGAACTTCTAACCCTTGGAAGGAGACTACAGCAATCACAACAAGACCTCAAGTTGAGTGTATTTACCATTTTTAGAGAGGTAAGAGAATATTGCACTCCTGAAACGAGACTGACCAGTTTCTTGGAAATTAAAAGAAAAAAATTTAAATGAAAACACAATCACTGGGCTGAATAATAAAAGGCACAGCTAAAAAGGTTTTGATGTGGGATATTGATTATGATACTGGGGTAAGAAATCCTTGCAGAAACCAGTAGAAATAATAGCCAGATAACTCACAGAATTCTGTTTAAAAATATAAATATACACAGGAATCGGCAAAGTTTTCTGGCCAGGTAGTGAATATTTTAGGTTTTACAGTTCTGTCACAACTGTTTAGCTCTGGCATTGTGGTATGACAGTAGCCATAGAGAATATGTAAGCAAATGAATGTGGCTGTTTTCCAATAAAATTTTACTAATGCACCCTGATATGAACTTGCTATCATTTGCACGTCATGAAATATTCTTTTGATTTTTTTTTCAAATTTAAAAAAGCAAAACCATTCTTAGTTCACTGGGCTGTACCAAAAAAAGGTGGAAAGAGAGATTTGTCCCATAGACTGTAGTTTGCCAATCCTGTACTAGAATGAAATTTCAGAACATAAAAGGTATAAGGAAGAACTGAAAATCTACCAGAGACAAAAACAGATTATCCACAAAGTGAATGGAAAAAGAAATGGACCAATATCATTCAAATACTGCAAAAAAATAACTTTGAATCTAGAACTCTATCCCTATTTATATGTGAGGGCCCAATAAATTCATTTTCAGACATCCAAAGATGCAAAAAGTTTACCATCCACAGACTATCTATCTCTAAAAGAAATATTAAGGGATATTCTTCAGCAAGAAGGTAAATGGATTCTAGAGGAAACAGGGATGCAAGAAGTAATCATGAGCAACAATAGTAAAATTTATTCTTAGAACTAAATAAGTATTGATCACATTTATACTGTTAAGAGTAAAAGGAGGTCAGGGTAATATACTATGAATCTTTATTAGAGCGGAGAATATTGATACTGATAAATTTATATTTCTCTAACAATGACTAGAGTTAAAGTGTGTGTGTTAAAAATATAAGGTCAATCACTAAGAGAATAAAAGTGAAATGGAAAATTTTCTAATCAATTTTTAGAAAAAGACAATAGATTAAGTGGGAAAAAAATTAGTAAAGAAAACTCAATCTACTAAAAGACATATGTGTTAATCAGCATTCTTTTGGTGGCAAGTGACCTAACCTCGACTCAAATTGCCATAAACAAACAAACAAACAAAAAATAATTGGCTTACAGAACTGTAAAGTCCAGGGGTAGTACTGACTTTAGAGACTCAGGCTTTATCTTTTTCATAATGCTTTCATTTCATCTTTTCACTCTTAGCAAGTTTTTCATATGTGGCAGCAAGATGATCACCTGATAGCTTCAAGTTCAAATAAAAGAGAAAATCCCTGTCCCCTGTGTCCTAACGGAAGCTTAGGATTTGTGTCTCTTTGACTCTAATTGGCTTAGTTTGGGTCCAATCCCTGAACCAATTCTGAAGAAGTGAGGCCTAGAACTAGGCTTGTACATGATTCAGGTTCATCCAAACCATATGTTTTCCCAAGAGAAATTAGAAAATATGGCCTTAAAAAAGGGAAATGCTGTGCCAGTAAAGGAACAACAGATGTCCACTACAGTAAGAAAGAAGAGACACAAAGATAAAGACAGTACAAAATAAATGGCCAGAATAAGTCCAAATATAGTATCAATCACAAAATTCACATTGGATTAAAAACTGAACTGTATACTATTATTTAGATTCATCCCTAACACAGAGGTAAAAGTCAAATGAATAGTAACGGGTAAATCAGATATGGTAACATTAATGAGACAAGTAGAATTCAAAGCTTTAAAAGAGACTTTTCAGTATTTCAACAGTTGGCCATGAAAATAAGTTATGAACTTTATGCAGTATATAAATCTGATAGAAATACAAGGGAAAATTAGCATCCGCAGCCATGTAAAAACCAACAAATCAAATAGGCCAAAAAAATAACATAGAATTAGTAGGCTTTCATAGAGGTACTCAAAAGTGTACCTGGTACCCAACAAATACACATGGAACCATCACAGAAGTGCCTATTAATCAGGGCATGAAGGGAATTGCAACAACTTAAAAATGTAAACTGAAATTAACTAAAAACTAAAATGCATATACCTAGAAAGTTAAAAATAAAGCTAAAAAATATTCTTAATATATTTCAAAATAAGTGTTAAAGCAGAAGTCAAAATACAAATTATAATCTTTCTAGAACTATGCATTATATTTATTAAAACCTATGGGATCTGGACAAGGGGAAATTTATAACCTATAGACTAAAATAAATTGATTAGGCTATCCTCTCAAAATGCATGAAAAAGGATGACAAAATAGACCCAAGTACATAGAAGAATTAAACCATTTTATTTAAAAGTAAATCTATTAATTTATAAACACACACACACACACACACAAACACACACACACACACAAACATTCTATGTGCCAAGCACTGTTCTAAGTATTTTAATGCACTGGGTGCTCACAAAAACGCTTTTTCGTAGATGCTGTTATCCCCATTTTATAGATAGGAAAACTGAACCACAGAAGGTTAACTTGTCAAAACTACCAATATATTAAAGAATACATCATAAGTAAGTGGGTTTTATCCCAAGATTGCTTCAGTGGTTTAACTGTAAAATCTGTCATCAACAGACTGAATATGAAAACAACAACAACAACAAAATACAAACTGATTCTTTGAAGGCATATGATAAAATTTAGTACATTTTTTGGTTTGGAAAAAAATCTTAAAACTAAGCAAACTTAAGAGTAACTTGTTAATGATAAAGGTTATTAATCCCACACCCCAGAAATAACTAGCTAAAAATACAATAGGGAAAAAATCCCATTCATTAATATCAAGAAAAAAGGTGAATTGGGAAATATATATGAACACAAAATTTAACCAAAAGATAAAATGATCATTTGCCATGTTAAGATTAATTTATTAAATTGATATAATCCCCCAGAATATGTCACTGAACTTGATAAGCTAATTCTAAAATTCACATATATACAAGAATAGCAGTGAGTTTGGGAAAGAAAGGTATGGTGAGATATAGGGTATGTATATAATAAAGATAGTATCTTAAATGTGTCAAGAAAAGACTAGTCAGTAAAATGTCTCTGTGGTGAGTGAAAAAAGTACATATTACACTAATGTCTGCATGTAAATAGACTTTAAAAGCTTAAAGGAAATGGGAGAAATTTATGAGGAAATCACTTACAGATTTGAGTACATTTAAAAAGTGACAAATTATGTATCACAACCAAAAGGCAAACAAATTGGATTGCATCATATGACCAGTAGTGTTCTTTTATAAATCAGATTCTTTAAAATCAATTATAAGAACGTAAATAATGACTACTTCCAAAACAGTCAAAAGACAGAAATCTCACCCAGGAAATAAACATGAAAATTCCCACTTCACCAATAGTGAAAATGCAAATAGTTATAGTTTGCATACATATTTGCAAATAGTTAATAGCCAATTTTAACAATTTTAAATGTATTTAAACATTTAACAGAGCCCCCAAAATATATGAAACAAAAATTGCCAGTTCAACAATGACAGTTGGAGATTTCAACACTCCTCTTTGAGTAACTGATAGAACTAGAGACAATAAGGACAGAGAAGACTTGAACAACACAATGTACTTTACTCAATAGAGAACCCTCCACAAAACAACAGTAAAATATGCATTTTTTTCAAGTGCACATGACCATATGATAAATGAATAAGATCCCATAAACTCAAATGGATTACAGTAAATAAAGTGTCTGACCATAATAGAATTAAAGTAGGAATCAGGAATCTAGGAATCCCACAATATTTGGAAATTAAATAATACTTCTAAAGACACATGGGTCAAAAAGAAACCACAGGGAACTTTATAATTATCTTGAAATAAATGAAAATAAAAGAATATACGAAAACGTATGAGGTGCAGTTAAAGCAGTGTTTAGAGGAAGCCTCAGAAAGGTCTAACATCATAATATAAGCTTCTACTTTAAGAAGCTAGAAAAAGAGCAAACCAGACCCAAAATAAGTAGAAATAAGGAAATAATAAAGATCAGAGTAGAAATCCGTGAAATAGAAAATAGGAAAACAATATGAAAGAATTCATGAAACCTAAAGTTGGCTCTTTGTAAAGATTTTTTTAAAGATAAATCTTTATCTGGATCAAGGAAAAAAAGGCATATATTAAAATCAGGAATGGAGGAGGCATCACTATAGACACTACAGAACTTAAAATAATTATAAAGAAATATGAACAACTTTATCCCAATAAATTTCACACCTTAGATGAAATGGGACAAAATCCTAGAAATACTCAAAGTACCAAAACTGATTCAAGAAGAAACGGAAAATCAGAATAGACTATATCAAGTAAGGATAATGAATTGGTTATTAAAGGTCTCCACCAAAAGAAAAGTCTAGGTCCAGATGGTTTCACTGATAAATTCTGTCAAATAGTTAAGGGGAAAAAAATAATACCAATCTTTCACAAATACTTTCAGACAATAACAGGAGGGAGTACTTCCAAACTTGTTTTATAAAGCCAATACTACCCTGATACCAAAGCCAGACAAAGATATACAAGAAATGAAAACTACAAACCAATATCCCTCAAGAGCATCAATATAAAAATTATTACAAAATATTAGCACATCAAATCCAGCAACATATAAAAAAGAGTATATACTGTAAGTAGGTTTATCCTAGGAATAGAATGCTGGCTCACTGATATCCAAAAATCTATTAATACACCATATTAATAAATGACAAAAAACAGTCATCTCCATGGACACACAAAAAAACATTTGACAAATTCCAACATCGATTCACAATAACGTTTACCCACGTAAGGATAGAAGGGAACTTCCTTAACCAGATAAAAGGCATCTAGAGTTAACATCATACTTACGGTGAAAAACTGAATGCCTTCCCCCTGAGATCAAGAACAAAGTAGGGATGTTTCTATTCATCATTTCTACTCAACATTGTAACTGAGGGTCCTATGTTTTGCAGTAAGACAAGGAAAAGACTTTGGAAGTATTCAGATTGTAAAGGAAGCAGTGAAACTTATCTATTCATAAATTATGTAACCTTGAAGCAGAAAATACTTCAGATAGAAGACCTGAAGCAGAATCTACCTGAAAGCTACCAGAACTAATGAGTTAGTAGTTAGCAAGATCTCAGAATACAAGTTCAATATACAAAAATTAGTTGTATTTCCATATACTAGCAGTGAACACCAGTAGGGAAATTCAAATAAAAAGAATAATTGTTCACATTAGCATCAAAAGGAACAAAATATTTAGGAATAAATATAACCAAAGAACTATAATACTTGCCCACTGAAAACTGCAAAAATAATGCTGACCTAAATTGGATTAGAAAGTTAAGAACTGTTGAAATGTCAGTTCCCACAAATCTACAGATTTAACGAATTCCATATTAAAATCCCTGCAGGCTTTTGTTGTAGTAATTAGCAAACTGATCCTAAAATTTATGTAGAAATGCAAAATACCTAGAATAGCCACACTTTTTTTTTTTAAAGATTTTTTGAGAGAGAGAGAGCACATGAGAGGGGGGAGGGTTAGAGGGAGAAGCAGACTCCCTGCTGAGCAGGGAGCCCGATGCGGGACTCGATCCAGGGACTCCAGGATCATGACCTGAGCCGAAGGCAGTCGCTTAACCAACTGAGCCACCCAGGCGCCCCACACTTTTTTTTAAAGGAACAAAATTTTTCGAAAGACTTAGGCTGCCTGATTTCAAAATTTACTATAAAGCAAGACATTGTAGCACGGGCAGATTAAACACTCTAGAAATAGACCCTAATATGGATGGCCAATTAGTTTTCAACCAGTGGAGAATAGTCTTCAAAAATGATGTTGAAATCATTGGATATCCACATGCCAAAAAAAAGACCCCCAATCCATACCTTATACCATATACAAAAATAACTCAAAATGGATAAAAGACCTAAATGTGAGAGCAGAAACTCTAAAGCTTCTAGAATAAAACAGGAGAAAGTCATAGTGACCTTGAGTTAAGCAAGAGGAATAAAAATAAATTGGGCTTCCTTCAGAATTAAAAACTATTGTTCTTCAAAAGGCACCATTAAGAAAATGAAAAGACTGAGAGGAAATATTCCCTAAACATCCTGATAAAGGACTTATGTCCAAAATATGTAAAGAATTCTTACATCTCAATAATAAAAAGACTAATAACCTAACTTTTACACAGACAAAAGATCTAAATACAACTAAATTAGAGATTCGAACAGCAAATAGTTATATGAAAAGATGTTCTGTATTGTTAGACATTAGGAAAATGCAAATTAAAACCACAGTGAGATATACCACACAGCCACTAGACCAACTAAAATCACTAGTTGACCATGATGTGGAGAAGCTGGAACCTCATACATTGGACTGATGGGTATGTGAAATTATATAGCCTCTTTAGAAGAGTTTGGCAATTTGTTAACAAGTAAACATGCACTCATCATATGCATCAGCCGTTCCACTCCTAGGAATCTGCCCAAGAAAAATGTTCACCCAAAGACTTGTACATGAATGTTTACAGCAGCATTATTCATAGTTGCCCAAAACTGAAAATAATCCAAATATCCATCAAACTGGTGAATTGATAAAATATAGTATATCCATAAGATGGAATGATACTCAGCAATAAAAGGAATGAACTATTGATAAACACAGTATGGATGGATCTCAAAATAAACTGAGTGAAAGAAGCTAGACAAAAAAGAATAACCCATTTGATTCCATTTATTTAAAATTCTAGAAAATGCTGGGCGCCTGGGTGGCTCAGTCGTTAAGCATCTGCCTTCGGCTCAGGTCATGATCCTGGGGTCCTGGGATTGAGTCCCACATCGGGCTCCCTGCTCAGCAGGAAGCCTGCTTCTCCCTCTCCTGCTCCCCCTGCTTGTGTTCCTGCTTTCGCTGTCTCTCTGTCAAATAAATAAATAAAATCTTTAAAAAAAATAAAATAAAATTCTAGAAAATGCAAATTAATCTATCATGACAGCAAATAGTGGTTACCTGGGGAGGGGAACAGTGATTATATAAGGGGCATGAGTAGACTTTGGTTGGGAGGCAGGGGAATGGATATTTTCATGATCTTGAATGTTGTAATGCTTTTACAGGTACATACAAAAAGTCAAATTTTACAAGTATGAGCAATTCATTGTATGTCAGTTATACCTCAGTAAAAGAACTAATAATGCATGCAACAACATGGATGAGTCTCTCAAAAATACCACTCTATGTGAAAGAAGACGAACACTAAGGACTAACATATTATATGATTCCATTTGTAAGAAATTTCTAGAAAAGGCAAAACTGTAGAGCCTTAAAGCAGATCAGTGGTTGCCTAGTTCCAGGAATGAGAGTGAATACAAACAGGCACAAAGGAGAGGAGGGGCATATGGAGGGATGAAAATGTTATAAAATTAGATTGTGGTGTTGGTTGCACAATTGTAAAAATTTACTAAAACACATTGAACACGTAAGATCAGTGAATTACATGTAAATTATATTTCAGTAAAACTTGTAAAAAGAAGAGTCAAAAAGTTTTTAGCTTATGAAATTGGCAACAATTTTTTAAAAGATAATTTGTTAAAAGATAGTATGAATTCAGTAAATGTTTGTATTACTACTATATACTAAGCATTATTGGATATTGGTGAACACAGGATCCCTAAGCGGGGAAAACAGACAGATGCAATTAAAATAAAGTATCTTACCTTTTTTTTTTTCAGCGTTCAAAGGGTTATTGATAACTTAAAATCAATGTTTTAAATTTAAGGACATGAATAATCACTGCCCTATGACATTGATATGGCAAATTGGAACCATTCATGCAGCCTCTTTAATAGGTATGCAGATCTGGCCTCCTGGAATCCACTAGAAAAATCCTTGGAAATACTTGATTTGCTTCTTTCTGTTTTAAGAGAAACAACCCCCCTCACACACACATACACAAATTTTTTTTGGCTTTATTTTTTTAATTTATTTTTATTTAAATTCAATTAACATATAAAGTATTATTGGTTTCAGAGGTAGAGGTCAGTAATTCATCAGTCTTATATAATACCCAGTGCTCATTACATCACATGCCCTCCTTAATGTCCAGCCCCCAGTTACCCCATCCCTCACCCCTCTCCCCTCCAGCAACCCTGTTTGTTTCCTATGCTTAAGAGTCTCTTATGGTTTGTCTCCCTCTCTGATTTCATCTTGTTTTATTTTTCCCTCTCTTCCTCTATGATCCTGTTTTGGTTCTTAAATTCCACATATCAGTGAGATCATATGATAATTCTTTCTCTGATTATTTCACTTAGCATAACACCCTCTAGTTACATCCACGTTGTTGCAAATGGCAAAAAAAATTTTTTTTTTGATGGCTAAGTAGTATTCTATCTTAACTGCTCTCATAGAGGAAGCACACTGCAGTAACAACTCACTCTAGGCTCACTACGCAGTAAGACAAACACTTTCAGATACTGCCGGTAGAAACAAATTGGCCCAGCCTCCCTGGAATGTAACTTGACAGTATGTAGCAACAGCGTGAATTTATACCCTTTGACTCTCAATTCCGGTTTGTAAATAATAATCAGAAATTTAGATAGAATTGTTCTATCCAAACAATTGGCATTGGTCACTGGTCATTCTAAAATTAAAAAATTCAAAGTAACAAAAATGTACAGTAATAGAATGGTTCAATAAGTCATGGTATCTATGTGTCATATTTTGCAGACATTGAAATTTTGTGTTTACACAAAAACATGACAGGGTTAGAAAATTGTAATATTTCATTATGACATGTGTACATCTGTGATATACAAGCTAAAAGATAAGGCTACAGACCATTAACTCTGGGCTGTGGGATTGCAAGTAATTTGCTTTTTTATACTGGTCTATAATTTATAAGGTTCATAAAACAAGCATGTATTACTTTGATAAATAGGAAGATGTTTTCTCCCTTATCTGTTTACATAGGTAATATGTTCAAATAGGTAATACATAGGTGGTATGTATTCACAGCAGAAGAGGGAGAAAACACAGATAAACAAAAGACTTCATCTAAAATCCACCATCCAGAGACAGCCTGTCTTCCCTTCTAGACATTTCATGTTTTACAAAAATGGAATTTATACTATGTATTGTTTTGTAACCTGCTATAAAAGGAAGGAGAAAATAGAGATAGCAGGTGTAAACACTTAGAAGTTAGTCTAAAAAGAAGAAAAACTGATGGCAGCTAAAGAGAATAAATAACTGGCTCAAGCAGAAGTTCTTTCCTGTTGTGGCCCTCAGAGAAGGCAGCGGTGTGCCCGGAGAGAGAGAGGAGAGGCAAAGGGGTGCAGACAGCAGAAAAGGGGAGGGATCATGAGAGGAGACACAGAGACCAGCTGTAATGAAATTCGACCAGTGTATATAAGAAGCTTCTGCTGGACACTCCTCTGCTCACGTTGTAGGAGGTAAGATAAGGCCTCCATAGCGCACGTGTGAGTGATGAGGTCCTTAGGGGAGAGGAGGCTTACAACAGCCAGAGCCTATAGAGTACTAGAATGTCAAAGGAAAAGGAAGACCTGTTTACCTGTAGTTAATAGCTGACTGATATATTCAAAAGCAAGGCCAGACCCAGAATCCCAAGGTTCTACGACCTAGGGCTTCATCTCAGGAATAATTACAGATACATCAGGGTGAGTCTGTCAAACAAAAATTACAAGACTCAAATATTAGAAATGGAGGAAGAACGGTGGTACAACGGAAAGAGCAGAGGCTTAAGAAGGAGCCAGACAGATCCGGTTCTACCTCCTACTCACCAGCTGGGCAGGTTATCTGACTCCTGAGGCTCAGTTTCAGAAGACTCCAGCAACTACATTCCAAGGTGGTTTTGACAATCTAAGATAATATATCTAAACACCTGGCACATAGTGGATACGTGATAAATAGTAGCTATTACTGTTATTACTACTCCCTATATGGGAAGAGATACAACATAGCATCATGGTTAAGAGCATGGAATTTGGAGTTGACAAACCTAATAATTTCAGATCCTTGCTTTATCACTTAACTAGCTGTGTAGTCCCAGGCATCCAAGCCTCAGCATTACCTATACAGTGAGGGTACCACCTGCCACACTGAGCTGTTTAAAGAATTAAGACGATGTGTATAGTATCTTTATCCTTTGCCCTTAGGGATAGTACCTATGTAATTAATAAACACTGGCTATTGTTACTACCACTTCTGTGATCTTGGCCACATTAGATAACCTCTCTGAGCTGGAATTTAATCGGCTGCAACATTACCGTCCCACTGCCTACCTTGTTCCCTTCATTCCCAGGGCACAGTACATGGCACGCATCTGGCACACAGTGAATATGATGCACAAACAGCGCTATACCGAGAATTTATATATAATGTATCCAACGGTGTCTGGCATATAAATGCTGGGAAAAATGGAGCTGTTTGTGTTTCCACAAGAACCTGGGCTTCTTCCAGGGCAAAAACACTGGCTTTTTGTTTGGTTGGTTTTTTGGTTTTTGTTTTTGTTTTTTAAGTAGGCTCCAGTGCCCAGCGCAGAGCCCAACATGGGGCTTGAACTCATGTCCCTGAGATCAAGACCTGAACTGAGATCAAGAGTCGCACGCTTAACCAACTGAGCCACCCAGGCGCCCCCAAAGAACACTGCTTTATTCATCATTTAATCCTAGCACCTGGCAAAATGTTAGGAGATGTAGGAGATCCTTAGCAAATGTTTACTGAGTGGCACAGAAGGCAACAGTCCCAGCCGCCACCCTCACTACTAGGATAACTGCAGGAATCCAGACAACTTGACCCTCCAAAAACAACTTGAAATTCTCTATCTACTTTACCATCTAACAAACATCATAGGTAGCCTTTGTGTCAGGTACCTGTACCACCTAATTCAAGGCCGGTACTTCAGTAAAGCCTTCAATAGTAGCCTAGCAATGACTCCAGACAAAGACTGCAAACATTGAGGCTGCAAACACTGTGAATTATCACATCTAGCATACAACATGATCACAGCATACAATAGCATTTGCATAAATTCAAGGTAATGAATGCTCTTGGGGGAAACAGGGTGCCAGTTAAATTATTAATTCAGCTGCCACCTATATGAAGATAACAGGTTAGGATGCCAAATTTATTTATAATTAACATTCTTACAATTCCTGCAATAAGAAAATTATGTAAAGCAGGCTAAAGAGTCCTCCATGTTGCTACCTTAGGAAACTGAAACCTACAATAATCAAAAACAAACCTTTCTGCCAATTTGCCATCTGTTTACTTCACATATTTAGTCAAGAATATTTTACATTATCAGCGTGCCTGGGTGGCTCAGTTGGTTAAGTGGCTGCCTTTGGCTCAGGTCATGATCCCGGAGTCCCAGGACTGAGCCCCACATGGGGCTCCTGCTCAGTGGGAGTCTGCTTCTCCCTCTGACCCTACCTCCTCTCGTGCTCTCTCTTTCTCTCAAATTAAATGAATAAAATCTTTTTTTAAAAAAAGAATACATTATTTTAAAATATTTCTTACAGGATTTTCTGGTGTTTTACCAACAGCTTTACATTTGTTAACCTAGATTAAAAACAATTTTTTTATTCTGAGAGCCTTTATCTGATTAGTAGAGAAATAGAGGCTTGCTGCAGAAAAATTGGAAAATATAAAGAGACTAAAATCACCCTTGGTTCAGTCATCCAGAAATAACCATTATTTACACTTCAGTGTATTTCTTTTTGATGCTTAATGTTACTAGCATGTTCAAAAACAAGACTTTTCAATGCTTCAGAAGTGTTCTCTCAAGCAATAACTCCCATCCATTTCTCTATTATTGGACATTTAGAAAATTTAAAACTGTTTACTCCTGAATGTTTTTAAAAGTAGTTTTTTCCTTTACATTAAATATAAACTTACGTGAATTACTCTTTGTAAGAGTTGTACACTTCTATCAGCACTGGAAAATAAGGTGCTATAGGCAAAGAAGACCAACCCAAAACCCACCAGATGATCTTCCAGGAATGCAGCTAGTAAGAGTCAAGTGTGGAATAAGGGGTGGAGTCTGACTGTGCTCAACAAGGTGGGAGACTTTAACAGAGGAGCAGGTATAATGGAGAGAAGGAGGTACTGTGGATGGATACTGGGGCATGAGAAGGGAAAAAGAAGGAATGACAGCAATTAATATTCCAAAGCGTGTTATAATCTTACAAGTAAAATAGTTCTGAATCATGTTTTATAGTGCTCAGTAAACAGCACCTTTCTGTGGACCTGAATTTAATATGTTTTTAATTTTTCCTGCATTCAACGTTACAAGTCAAAGCCCAATTTTAATTTATTTCAGTAGAGATTCACTGGTACTTACTCAGTGCCAGGCACTGTGGTTAGTAATAAAAATGAATGAAACCCTATCCCTCCCTTCAAGTTCATAATTAGAATATATTTAACCCAAATTTTTATACTATCTACATTCAAACTAAATAAGAATAAACAACTGATAGCTCATGACCCTAGGGAACTGCAAGAGATCAAAAATGAAATGAGATCAACTTTCTGAGGCAAGAAAGTGGATGGTACATTACTAAGAAACTTTAACAAGAGTTGAAACAGAAGATTTTCTAGTTACTGAATGGAGTCAACAAGGAAATGCACTGAACCAAATATCCAACTTCTAAAGTATTTCAGTTAATCTATTTTATATAAGCAAGTTAGAATTTAAAAGTATAAAGGTAAGACTCATCCTCTCCTATTTCTAAAGCATTATAGACTCCAAATTAAAGAACTGTTTAACATTTTATTCTATGCTTATGGCCACCAGGTGTCCTAGATTTCCTCAGACACAAACCCCGAATCAAATACTCTATCCCTTTACCCCTGCAAATAGAATCCCAAAAATGGAATCAAACCACAATTCCCAGAAACACCCTGAAACCACATAATTCCTTTTTTAGACCATATATGTGCCAGTCATTATTTCTGTTCATTCAAGGAATATGCAGAACCAGCCTTAATACTTTTGCCCAGAAATTGCTCATCAATAGAGGGAAAAACTACTTAAGAGAAACAGGTTTCCAAAGGCAACATATTGCTAGCAAAAATACCCATTATTTTCCCTTATGCTAGGTTAAATAATTTGTTCTCAATTTGATACCTAGGCTTTCTAGTGAACTATTTGTGAATCCTAGGAGTTCTGCTTCAATCCTCTGACCCTGCTATTCATTCAAAAATAGCCAGTTTAATTAATAGAATACTTCATAAAATAATCTTCATTTGTGCCCTCAGGAATTCCTAGAGAACAGGATAAAGTTTAGACTCTTACAGTTCTGACTTCAGCGACTTCAAGAGGACTTCTGCACCCTCACTGTACTCCAGCCTTCCCTGACAACTTGACACATCGCTTCACAAAGAGCATTAGGACATCAGTTTTTATTCATCATTTTAAGCACCTAGTGCCTAGCACTATACTATATATAGCCCAAGGAAATTAGTGAGTTGGAAAATGGACACTTTAGAGTCAAGTGGGGAAGACAATTATATAATTGTGAAGGAAACAGAGTGAACCAATAATGGAGAGAGGACTTGAAATTTAGGGTGCTGAGGAAATTTCCTGAGGTGTTGAGAACCTAAAGGTTGAGAAGGAAATAGTTATGAAAAAACCAGGGAGCAAAAATGTTCTAGGTAGAGGGAGAAATATATGCAGTGGCTCTGAGGCAGGAGACAATGTGTTGAGGACATTTTAAAAGACTACTATGGCTGGAATATAATGAGAAACAGAGGAAAATGTGGCTGGAAAGATTCATAGGGGCCAGATCATACAGGGCCTCAGGAAGCTATTGAAAAAGAGCTAAACAAGCAGGTAATATAATCCCACTTACATCTTTTGAAGATAGTAATCTTCAGATCAGTAGGGGTATACAAGAATAGAAGCAGGGAGACAAAATAAGGAAATCCTTGCAGACATCTAAATAAGAGATGGTGGTGGGGATTAAGGAGTGCATGTGTCGTGATGAGCACCAGGTGTTGTATAAAAGTGATGAATCTCACTATATTATACACCTGAAGCTAATATTACATTGTATGCTACCTGGAATTTAAATTTAAAAAAATTTTAATGGGGCACCTGGGTGGCTCAATTAAGCGTCTCACTCTTGATCTCAGCTCAGGTCTTGATCTCGGGGTCATGAGTTCAAACACTGCTTTGGGCTCCGTGCTGGGCATGGAGCCTACTTAAAAATTTAGATAGACAGACAGATGATAGATTAGATAGATAGATAGATGTGGGACCTGGCTGGCTCAGTCGGAAAAGCATGTGACTTTGGATCTCAGGGTCATGAGTTTTAGCCCCACAGCAGATGTAGAGATTATGTAAATGAATTTTTAAAAAAAAGATGGTTACTCAGGCACTGGGAATCAAGAACCTTTTAATGCCATCTCAGGGGGTGCCTGGGTGGCTCAGTTGTTAAACATCTTGCCTTCGGCTCAGGTCATGATCCCAGGGTCTTGGGACCAAGCCCCAGTTAGGCTCCCTGCTCAGCGGGGAGCCTGCTTCTCCCTCTCCCACTCCCCCTGCTTGTGTTCCGTCTCTGTCAAATAAATAAAATCTTAAAAAAATAAAATAAATGCCATCTCAGATTAAAAGATGAACACAAGTTAACCAAAGGGTAAAGGCACTGCAAGCCACCAAAGAACATGTACAGTGGCATTCAGTCCCAAGACCATAACCCATTTTGACAAGATAAATAGCCTGGTATGGCAACAGCAAAGAGTATGTGACAAGAGTGAAGGCAGGAAGACCAGCTGTTAGAAAACCATTGCAATAATCCAAGCAATGAAAATATAGTGCCCTGAACTAAACCAGTGGCAATAGGGAGGGAGAGGCAAGATTGTGTCCATGTATTGTTGTAAATGGTAGAAGAGACTGGCTAGATTTGAAGGTAGGGCAAACGAGGAGGGAAGAGAAACTTGGGATCACTGGATTTCTGGCTTTAAGTGGGTAGATTATGGTAGAGCCAGGTGTGTGGGAAGGATGAGTTCAGCTTTGTATATACTGCCATAATGGAAGAGCCATAGAGTAGGCAGTTGGATACATGGCAGTCTCCAGGTTAGAAAGAGGCTGAGGCTGGACATGAACATTTAGAAACCACAGGTAAACAAGCAATGAATAAAGCCCTAAGAAAGACTGACTGTCCAGGAAAGTACAAAACAAGAACACCTTAATCCAGAATCCTGGGATGCACTGACATTGAAGGGGCAAGAGTTAGAGCAGGGTTTCTCAACAGCACTGATGCTTTAAGTTAGATAATTCTGTTGTGAGGTGTTATCTAGCACATTGTAGGATGTAGGTAGGATCCCTGAACTCTACCCACTAGATGCCAGGAGGACCTACTCAGTTCTGACAATCAAATATGCATCCAGGCATTGCCAAATGCCCCCAGGAGGGAAAAATCACCCCTATTTGAGAAACACTGAGATAGAGTAGGAGAAGTCTCCAGGACACTGATAAAAGGTTCTGAATGAATTCCCTCAATCCAGAAGATTCCTCCAAAGTCTCTGTGCATAGTACTGCTCTTGGTGCCCTTAAAGTATAGAAGATATAACGGTCATATTCCACTATAACCAACACACAGGGTGTTGGAATATCTTTTCTATACTAGACTGGATCAAATCCATTACTAGAAACCCCATTTCTGGTATGAGGCTACAGTGGGAAAAAATAGTCTCTTGTAAAAATCTTATTCACAAATGACACACAAAATATGTGAACCTACCCCCCAGTGCAGAATTAGATGTCACCATCTTGTTCCAGTAAGCCTCAGCATTTCTCTATCATGAGAATAATACCTAACATTTTCCAAGAGTTTATGATTTAATCTCCACTTGACCCTTATGAGGGGTAGGAACTGCTATTAACTCATTAGTTGAAGAAACTGATGCAGAGGGGTTAAGTAACATGCCCCAAATCACATTAAGTGATCAAACTGAGATTGGAACCTGACTTTTCCAAAGCCCATGCTCTAAGGCTAAACACTTTACCATTATTCCAGATGGCCTCCATTAGGGTACAAGTTCTGTGAGGAAGGGGCTAGTTCTTTTTCACCGTTGTATTCCTAGCATTTGGCTCATGCTTGGAACAGAAGCTCACATATTTATTGAGTCTCAGTTCAGGCCTAACTTACTCGCAGATCTGCACTGAGAAGATCCTGAGAGCTCAGTAAGTTTGGGCACCAAGAGGAAGAAAATGTCTTCCACTCTTGACAGGAAATAAGCAGTCACAGTAACTGATACTGCATTGCTAGAACTAACTTTTGAGAATTTTGTTCCAGAAATGGGAGGCTCAGCCATCAACCCTGCCTCACTTACATTAAAGCAGTACCCTCCCTAGTGCCTCCTTACCCAGCAGATGCCAGTTACAGAGGCCTCAAGGAGGTGGGGGAAGAGTGGAAACAGAAATTAAGTATAGAATGGACTATTTCTGCAAAATGAAGTTGTAAATAATTTTTGATAGGATCAAAAATTGGTACTCAAGGATAAGTTTTCCAAACATCAGATAGGCTTTTTTTTTTTTTTTTTTTAACATTCTCTACACTCTATTCAATACCAAGTTGAATAGGTATTACCTCTACTACTAGACATACCTGCCTCAGCATATTTTTCCTCATTAGACAGCCTTGGTATCTTTTTTGATGAAGGGACTATATGTCTAGAAATTTCTGCACAGATACTGTGTAAAGTCCTCGCAAAGGATGAAAAGATTAAGCTGATGATACCAGATACTGTAAGACATTGGTAATTATCATGTATATTTTTCTGGGCCCAGATGTAGCCTCAGCGTATTTATCAATTTAATATTTCAAGCAGCCATCATTCCCACTAGATAAAATACTTTTTTGTCCCTGCCTAAGGCCACCCTCAGGCATAGCCTAGAAGATAATGGAACTCAGGGGATATCAATAACTTCTAAGGGGAATAAGCAAAGGAAATATGCTGTGAAGTTCTGTAAAGAATGTAAGGAAATCCATGAATGGGCTTTAATCTGCTCTATGTATATACTTGCACATTTAAATGTACTTCTTGGGGCGCCTGGGTGGCTCAGTCGTTGAGCATCTGCCTTCGGCTCAGGTTGTGATCCCAGGGTTCTGGGATCGAGCCCCTCATCAGGCTCCCTGCTCTGCGGGAAGCCTGCTTCTCCCACTCCCCCTGCTTGTGTTCCCTCTCTCACTGTCTCTGTCAAATCAATCTTTTTAAAAAAGTAAAATAAATGTACTTCTTGGAAACCATGGAAGCTATAAAGCCACTTGTGGGGTGAGAATGTTCCCCACTCTGCATGGAAGCCACTTCAATCAAGGCATTCATATAAAGCTTGTACTTTATGGACCTCGCACCCTCCCCAATCTAGCCCCATCGATAATATGTTCTCATTCCCACCAGTGTTCCTAGGGAAAGCTAGATACAGCACATTTTCAACAAATTCTACCATGAACTTGAGCTTTAAGGAACAGGGAGAATATGTTTTCTGTTCTAGATGGAAGCATTTTCTCCAGCACTGCTTAGTTGTTTATAGCTGTCATTTAGCAACTGAGGGTACTTTTTGCAAGCTGGCGGTCTTCAGTCCCTAGTTTGCCATATTGACTCCTACCCAAACATTGACATTTAAAAAAAAAAATCAGTAACTCACTTTTGTTTGTTCTTTCAGCTCCTTTGAAGATTATGAAACAGAGGAACCTGTCTCTCCCTCTGAAATTGGAAACAAAGGCAATAAAAGTAAAATAGTAACCTCAAGCCTTTCAGAGAAATGTGGAAAGCTTCAGTCAGTGGATGAAGAGTAGCTGCCAATGTCTTGAAAGAGAGATACGTATTTTAAATGTCTTTTTCTTGTGGAGATGCTCCAGTTTGCATACTGCTTTTTAAAGGCTTTGATTTCTACAAGTGTGTATCTGCACTAGGATCTTTAAAACATTTTTAAGCAATAGGTCTGGATACACATACTCAATTTGGGGGACTCCTCCAATTTGCCTCAAACCTCTTGCAGAGTTTTTCCTCCAAATAAATCAGTGATATACACCTTCCAAAGTCTGTGAATCAGCACTCTTCACCCCTGAATGTACCAAGGATATCTCGGGGACAGTGCCAAGCACAGTTCTCTGCACAAAAGCAGGAGTTGCCTCTGTTGTCCAGCATCCCTGAGGCCCCTCAGGGCTCCTATGGAGCCCAGAAGAAAACTTGGTGAAAAACATTCTGGAACTTAAAAAAGCAGTTAAGGGCCTCCAGAAGTGACTTACCCCTGGTAATAAAAGCACTGCCAAAACATCTCAGAGACTTTTTAAATATGTGTACTGGAGTTCAAAGATCTTGAACTTACTTAATAACAATTTCACAATGACCTGCCAAACTACTAGTCACTTTACATCCTCAGGTATTTTAACCACTGGGCCTTCCAACCTTGCTGGCAAGTTCTGAATAATCTCTCCCCATCCTGTGGATCTTATATAAAACATGATGAAAAAACTTCTAAGTACAGAATTTGACTCATACTTGAAAAAGTTTCCTTTTATCTAACATTTGTGGAGAATTACTGAATGACTTATTATCTCCCAATTAGTTGATACCCTATCTGTACTTCCTATTAAAAGGCCTACTTGAAGACAGTGATATACAAAAATTCTTACCAGATGTATTCCTTTCATCACTGAATATTAGACTAAGCCACAGTAAAGGCCTCAATCTATTATCCCTTCATATTGAAAAGGAACTATTTCAAATATCCCACCACCTCAATATTTATCACAAAAATGGAAGAAAATAGTGATGCCATCCATAAAGGAAACCTGTTTCATCTGTACTATAGTGGTAGATGTGTTCATTACAGAATTTTACATTTTTTCAGCAAGCCACAGTGCAGCCAAATTCTACAATATCCTTAAAGATAAAACTGAAAATAAACTATGAAAATGGATGGACATTTCTAATAGTGTAAATGAAAGAAACCTGCAAGAAACTATAACATCCGTGCCAGTCATCACCCTTTCCCCTGGGTTTTTTGCTTTAACCACAAGTCCTAAATGTCAGAATAGTGTCCCCTGCCAATCTGCTTTGGTTCCCCCTTACGGATGTGAAAGTCAAAAAATGAAATAAACCTTGGGCTATGGTAGGCAAAAAGTAGAGATAAGTGCAATTTAGGAAATGTACCATTAAGTGGTACAGTAATAGTTTTTTTTTCAGTATCTGTTGCCTGTTATTTTACTTTTCATATCAGAATTAATCTTCCACTTAATGGTTACATTAAGTGATAAATATTAAAATTTGGCATCCAATACTTCACAAACTAAAGGCTTAAAAATGACTAAATTTTTAGGAAACACTACATGTAATAACCCAAACACACTAGTAAATTAGGATTAAAAGTATTTGTGATATGTGAAGTTTACCATCTATTCCATCCACCCTTTACCAAGGAGAGAGAGCAATTAAATTTCAGATTAAAATATTAAAAAGGTAGAATTTTTCTTAGAAGCCAGATATGGTTTAAAGGTTTTTTTTATCCATAATGATCTAAACTATTAAGACTCATCAGCAAAAAGCAAAAAAAATTTAATTTTCCAATATACATTGGATTTTTTTTTTTAACTACTACTTGGCTTTTACCTTTTTACCTTGTATCTCCTTACTGAAATCCTCTTGCTTTTACTTTGGTCTGTATTTGGTTTCAAAAGTCTGTAATTACTATAAAAAGTAACAGCTACCAATATCATTCCATTTAAGATAAAGCTATTTTAGGTCACCCAAAGTTTATTTTCAGACACAAGTGTTTCACTGTAGTCCTTTCTTAAGAGTTGAATGCAAGAAATGTGAATTCCAAGGAACTAGGACAGTATATATTTGACTTTCTGGTAAAGATCTCAATGAATAAAATCATTACTGCCCAACTGGAAATTTCAAGTTTTTACAATATCCCAGGCTGCTTAATAAAAATTAAATTGAGGGTTATCATAGTGTTAATGCTATTCAATGAAAAATGAGTTTCACAGCAAAACATTAATTGCCAACGTACTCAAACTAATGAAATTATGTGTATTTTCCCTGCATTTTGTCTGTCATTGTGTATGATTCAAAGTGTTTATAAAATTCTAGATTGATCAAATGAGGTAAGTCATTGCTCAACTTTTGGAAATGTTATGAAAGTGTGTTTGGGTGGAGAAACCTGCATGATTTAACTTGTTTTTGTTTTTCCCTTTTTGCAAAACTAAATAAAGAGACAAGTTGTCAAATATGAACCACATTCACTAAGGTAATCACTACACACTTTTGGTTTTATTCACACGTGCACCTCATTTTTATATTTGAAAGAGTAACATTGTAAACAAACTTGAGTTTCAAAGAATAACTCTTTGAACCACTGGGAAAATCATAAAGGAATTTCTAGAAGGATAACACAAACCTCATAACTGAGAAGTTATTTTCTTCAGAGGAATAAGGAAGAGGACTAGATACAGGGAACGGTAAGTTCACAGGGATCAAAAGGGACTTTAGCCTTATGTACTTTTAGCCTTATATATAATGTATTCCTTTAAAAGAATGTGTAATTGATTGTTATTTGGGTACCTAAAACCTAATTTTTTAGAAAGGAGGGAGAAAAGTTAAACTATCATTCAAGTATTAGATTCTGACTCTATACTTTCAACTTAGTATTTTCTAAAACATTTTATATTTGTTACCTATGATATGAGAAAGGAAATTTTATTTTTCATCTGTTGTAAAACTTTTACTTTTCTTCAGCAAGGTCACCATATAGTTGTTTCAAGAATACTAAGATCACAGTAAAATAAAAGGAATTCTTTATCCCAGGACCATATTATAGCTCTGCACAGAAATGTAGACTTACTGAAGCTAACCAAAAAGATAAATCACCAAGTTCTAACACTTCTATCATTTGATGTATGTTAATAACAAAGACTCAAAAGAACAAATGAAAATGTGTCATATTAAAAGTTGTTATTGTTTTGATGGTTTCAAATCCTGATAAAGTCAATCCAGTTACTGCAGTAATAACTTCTCAATCATCCCTAGTTAGCCACTGGTCAGCATTCCTAAATAACTCATGGTATAAAGAAAAACAATGCAAAAATCAAGGCACTGTATTATTCTTCCCCAAATGTATATAATATAGGCCATTCAGAGCATACTATCCCAAACTCCTCAGTATTCTACAACATAGAATTAGAAAACTAATATTTATTGATAGATTTAAGGTGTAATACAGGTTTCCAAAAATGTGGCAGTGAGAATACCAGCATAAAAAAGAGAAACTTGTGCTAAAAACAACCTGAATTAATCACTGGCAATATTAATTACATAACAATCAAGGCCCTCACATACTAATGATTTCCAATTTGTCTATATTGCCAACCTCCCATGCATCAAAAAAACACAAAACTAAAATTATCAAACTTGGGAAGAAATAAAGTACTCTGAATTTTAAGATCATAATATTAGGAAAGTTTGGGAGATTTGCAAAATATATCCTAATCATCCATGTGTACAATCTCATTTCTAGTCATTTTTGCAGTGATCATTAGTGAATAAAGAACAGATTTACAAGTTTATATAGCAGGGCATCTGGGTTCAACACAAAACTGTTACAAACTTTAGGCAAATACATGTTTCATAAGACACTGCTAACACTTAGAGGAATTAAATAAAAGTCCAAAACTTGGAAAGCAAATAAAGAGACAAGACAACTAAGAAGCATTTTCCACCATTTACTCTTGTTATCAAAAATAGTTCAACTCTTCTTGCAAAACAAAAACAAAATAGTACATACTGGACACATACATCACATTTTTCTTCCTATGGCTTTAGCCCACCCCCACCCCACCGAAAGAGACAAAAAAAAAAAAAAAAGAAAAAAAAAAAAGAAAGAAAGCCCAACAACAACAAAAACAATTCTACCTGACCACATTCACAGAAAATGACACCAGGATACACTACAAAACAGAAGGAGGTGTCATCTGCTCTGTGTCCAAAGGTTTCTTCTCCATGTCTTGTACTGAGTAACCATCATTGAACATGCTGTGTGCCAAATCAAAACATAAACTTCAACATATGTCAGATCTCATGAGAGATGGTGAACGTAGTAGAAATTAGAAATTTTCCAGCAGTATTTTTCTTTAAGCACTGTCAAAGCAGCAATTCTTCTTTTAAATCATAAGGTCATTTCTTTACAACCTAGTCAGTCCTTGTTTTATTTGGGCTGTGCTCTTTCAAGCAACTGACTAGATTTCCCTTCAACAGAATGTTTGTGACTCACTTGTCTTCCCCATAAAAATTAAAGGGAAGACATGCATTTAAACTGAAATACAAGTTTGTGCTTTACATGCAAAAGAGCATTCTAAAGAAAATCCTCCTAGCTTCAAACCTACCTAAATGCACAGACTTCATAAAAATGCATTTTTTATTTGGCCTCTATAAAGAAGCCTTCATAATGAATAGCACCCCAAAAAAGAGAAAAGGAGCCTATTCAAAATAAAGTCTGAAACTATTAGAGGTAACAAAAAAAAAAAATCAAATTAAGTAGCCAATAGCAATAAATATAATGCATAAACCTGGGTAAGTTTGGGGGCATTATTTCAAAATTATTTTAAATAAATCCCAATTTCTAAATAAAAATTTTTATAATTTTTAAAATTCTGTCACATCCTATAGTCTAAATTCAATTACCTTCAGAATAAAACTGCTCTTCTCCACTTCATTTATCTAATTAGAACACTGCTAAAAGTGAAGGATTTTGAAATTTTTTCCCTAGAAATGAGTCAGACTAACTATTAAAAGTTATTCAAACTCAGAAGGGTCATAAACAGCTAAACATCTGCATCTTGACGGAATTTCAGTTCACTTTTTAAAAGACAGATTTCAACATTCTAATGAGGGGCAAATTTTCTTTCATAATACTGCTGATTTAAGAACTGCTACATACACCAGTAGCCAATTTTCATGATCAGAAATGGTATTATGTCAGCACAAAGGTTGAGCCAGACACATCAGCTTTTCAACAGAGAAGCATCAATGGCATCTGAAGGTGGCACTGAGTCCCCTGAACTAATGGCTACTTTTTCACAAAAAATTAGCACAATCTTTATGGACTGACTAGATACCACTTCCTTACATTTAATCATAAACTTTGATTATGCACAAAGCATGACCATAAACAATGAGGTTAATGTTATTTTCCTTGCCAAAGTTCATTTTGTATAAATCAGTTGCATCAGCATTTGTTCTCAAACTATGAGGTTCTGTAAGAACTAAGGACATATAGTTGTAGGGTTACTCCTCCATTATCTGCAAACTATTTCCCCGACACTAACACATATAACTTAGCAATGAAAACACTTGATACAAGTGATCTATATGCAGGAGCTCCGGCAAGTTAAACCAACAAAACCATAGCTGCCGTAAAACTGTAGCTATTTCCCTACCAGAGGTAGGGTTAAAGACCCACTGATTTAACAGTCGAATCTCATGTCTATAGCTTCATCCAAACTTTTATCATCATGTGTACTGGCAGCTAAAAACGTTGTTACTGGGGACCCTGTGACATTAATTACACTGGTGCTGGTACTAGCATTGCGCACAGCAATGCTAGTCACATTAATGCCCAAAGTGAGCCTGGTCTGCTCCAAGGCCTTTTCTGGCACAGCAAATGCCTCCAGCTTCTTCTCCCCATTGGCCATATAGGAGTTTTGGCAGCCACGACATATACAATCTAAGCAGGCTTTGCGGTTAGAGTAGCAAGGGCAACGTTGGCCGCGGCATGTAAGAACACTTGGATTTTGAGTAGCACGCCCACATTTACAACCTTTCTTTTCCTGGGGTTTTTTATACACAGTCTTGGTAGGACTTCCTGGCATAAAATGGTGACTAGGAATCTTTTCCTTTACGGTTTTGTCTTTTTTAAGAATACCTGGCTTGGTTTTAGAGTGAGATTTCTTGGATCCATGTTCATGACTCTTTTTCATGCTTTTAGTAGATAAAAGTACAGTTTTGCTGATTTTGGGTGTTGTGCCTCCATTGGGAACAGTTGCTATAGGTTGAAGAGAAATTTTGCTCTCCCGTTTCACTGTCACAGGGGCAGATGCCCCCAACGTTGGGCCTCGGATAATGGTAGAAATTGGAAGTGGCTGAACTTTCTCACTGTCACTTTCTGATCTGGATCGTTTTCTATTCAATTTTGCTACTTTCGGAGTTGCTGCTGTACATGATAACCCATGAAGTGCAGGACTGGTGGACATAAAAACATTATGGCTAAGAGACTGGGAAGAAAGCTGCAGAAAAGGTCCATTGGATACAGTGGCTTCCAAGTTGGGCTGCAAATTAGGGCAACAAACCTCTGTATTTGAAACAGTTTCTAAGCTGCGGAGCACTTCCTCAACACTCAGTAACAGAGAGTCACCAGGTTTTATATCTTCACTGAAACTGCAGATATCAATGCCTGTGGAGCATAAGTCAGTGGCTACTGTGTCACAGACAGGTGGCAAGCTGTCAGACAGATCCTCAGTTTTTATGTCAACAGTGTTACATACATCAATTGTGTTTGAATGTTCAGGTGAAGGAATATTTATACCAAATCTATCTATTGAAAGCCCATTATAAGTAGGCAAACCATTGATAACAGAACTGCCAATAGCAATGCTGAGGGTGCTTTCAGATATTGGAGATAAACTAGCTTGAGGATCAGTTGTGGGTTCTGAGGTTGAAGGTAAAGGGGAATGTGTTAAACACAAAGTAAAGGATGAATCTGAGGGTTTTTCCGTCTCCTCACAAAACAATGATCCATCATTAAGCAAAGCCAAAATATCAGAAGAACAGTCGACTGCTTCTATTATATCCCGTGCCAATGTAGTCTGTGTTATATATTCGCATAGTTTTTTGTAGCAGTTCACTAGGATGCTTAACTGCTTGTTTTCCTCAAATTGCTCATAGTCTTTGCACCAGCTACATGAAGGTTTCATCATCATTTTCTTGCCTTTACAAGGTTTGCAGACATAATGTTGGCAGGTGGAGTTGGTGGGTGCAATAGGATCTTGTAGCAAATGTCCTAAGAGGGAAAAAGGAGGAAAGCAAAGATTTTAGTAAAAATACAATTTCATATACTGAAGTTGAGATTATAAGTAATCTTTTAAAACTAAGATGGGTTAAACTCACCAGACCAGATAACAAAAAATGTATCTTAAAGGAAATGGAAAAATACTCAATAGTGTACTTCACTTCCATGCCATATTCCCCTTTCATCTCAAACCAGAATCTTCCCTGATTCTGTATCTCTCTCCCAAACCATATGTTCTGGTCCACATTTTTATCCTCTTCTCCAAATGCTATAAAGAGGTGAAGATCAGTCACCAAAAGCACAAACTTGGCTTAAAACCCTTGGAACCTCAACCTAACACAATACAACACGGTAATGCTACAATATACTGAACAAAATCATGCTGTTTATTTTGTATTAAACACTGGGAAAAAGATACGAGCAAGAGACACTTAGTCCCTACCCTCATTAAACATAGTTTAGGGGCATTAATCAGTACAAAGGCATCTTCACCAAAAAAAGTATAATTTCAAACCATTTTATTATATATACTAATCTAAAACTGAAAAGACTGAAATGTTATGATGAAAAAGAACTATGTTCATTTATTGAAAGAGAAAAGGGAGTAATACATTAAACTCAAACTCTCCTACAAAAAATCAAAATGCAATGACAAAAAAGAATTATATATAAATATATCAAAAGGAAAAAAGGGCACACTATCAGACTCAAATTCTTCTGACAAAATACAAAATGACCCTAGTCATAAACCACAAGTATCCTAAGTACAGCAATATCATATAAAAGTGAAAGTGGTCTCCCAAATTATAAATGACCTGTGTAGATTATGTACCAAAAAGAGAGAGCAACTAGATGCAACTGCTATTTCCACCCTACTCCACAAAGAAGCAACTGTTCTTGGTTCCCAAATTAGGACAAAGTTAGTAATAAACCCAAAGTAGCACCTGTTTCTCAAACAAAATTATGTAATTAAGACTCAGGCATGGGGGGCGCCTGGGTGGCTCGATCGTTAAGCGTCTGCCTTCGGCTCAGGTCATGGTCCCGGGGTGCTGGGATTGAGCCCCGCATCGGGCTCCCTGCTTGGCAGGAAGGAAGCCTGCTTCTCCCTCTCCCACTCCCCCACTTGTGTTCCTGCCCTTGCTCTCTCTCTCTCTAAAAGAAAAACAAAAAGACTCAGGCATGGGAAAGAAGACACTTCGGGCTACAGCCAAGTGAAATCAGCAAACCCTCTCCCTTAAAAGCAACTATAAACCTGAAAATTTTTGACAAAGCAAGTCATTTTCACAACCAAAGACAAAACCATTTGAGAAGCATTTATATGTTTGAAAAACTGCTCATTTTCACGTAACAACAGTGAGAATCTGTGGTGTTCTAGTCTGGGGCTGCCCAGTTCTCCCCTTCCATCTGTTCCATCAGTATTACCCTGAAGACCAGAAGCTGCTGTGATGGAAGGGGGCTCACTCCATTTAGTAGTGCAGAGGGATGATGCAGAGCTCCAGAAACATGATCACTGAAAAGTGACTTCTCAGAGGCTAACCAGCTGAAGAAGGCAAACAGCTCAGTTCTGAAACTGCAGATATCAACAATTTACCCCAAGTTGATCTATAAATTCAATGTAATCTCTGAGAATCCCAGATGTCTTTTTAAAGAAACTGACTGATTCTAAAATTCTTATGGAATCAGAGGACCTAGTATAGCCAGAACAATTTTTTAAAAGAGCAAATTTGGAGGAATTTCACTACCAAATTTCAAAATCTTCTTTAAAGTTACAGTAATCAAAACAATGTGGCAATGGCAAAAGGATAAGCATATAAATCAATGGAACAGAACAGAGAGTCCAGAAAGAAATTCTTACATTTATGGTCTACTGATGTGTGTGACGAGTGCCCAGATAATTCAACAGGGAGAGTATTTTCCGCACATCATGTCGAACAATTTGATATCCAAATGCCAAAAAACAAAAAACCAACAACTACTTAGATTCTTACCTAACAACATGCACAAACATTAACTCAAAACGGATCACCGACATCTAAATGTAAGACCTAAAATTCTAGAAGAAAAACACAGGAGAAAAATCATGACTCTGGGCCGGGCAAAGTGTTTTATGTGACATCAATGCACAATCTGTGAAAGGGAAAAAATTATAAAATGGATTCCACAAAATTAAAAATGTGTGCTTCAAAAGACACCATTAAGAAAACAAAAAGATAAAGGTGCCTGGGTGGTTCAGTCGGTTGAGCATCTGCCTTTGACTCAAGTCATGGTCCTGAGATCAAGCCCCACATCAGGCTCTCTGCTCCGTGAGGAGTCTGCTTCTCCCTCTGCCTACCCCTCTGCCTGCTTGTGCACGCTATCAAATAAATAAATAAAATCTTTTTTAAAAAAAGGAAAATGAAAAGATAATCCACAGTATGGGAAAAAATATTTGCAAATCATTTATCTGATAAAGGGCTTATAACATGACATATTAAAAACACTTCCTACAAATCAATAAAAAGACAACTCAATTTTAAAAGTGGGCAAAAGAACTACTGAGTATTTAACCCAAAGATACAAACATAGTGATCGAAGGGGCACATGCACCCCAATGTTTATTATAGCAGCAATGTCCACAATAGCCAAACTATGGAAAGAGCCTAGATGTCCATCAACAGATGAACGGATAAAGAAAATGGGATGTGTTGGGGTGCCTGGGTGGCTCAGTTGGTTAAGCAACTGCCTTCGGCTCAGGTCATGATCCTGGAGTCCTGGGATCGAGTCTCGCGTCAGGCTCCCTGCTCAGCAGTGAGTCAGCTTCTCCCTCGGACCCTCCCCCATCTCATGCTCTATCTCATTCTCTCTCTCAAATAAAATAAAATCTTTAAAAAAAAAAAGAAAATGGGGTGTGTCTGTGTGTACACACACACACACACACACACACACACACACACACACATATACACACGGAATATTATGCAGCCATCAAAAAATGAGATCTTGCCATTTGCAACAATGTGGATGGAACTAGAGGGTATTATGCTAAGCAAAGTAAGTCAATCAGAGAAAGCAAGTATCATATGATCTCACTGATATGAGGAATTTGAGAAACAAGACAGAGGATCATAGGGGAACGGAGGGAAAAATGAAACAAGATGAAACCAGAGAGGGAGACAAACATAAGAGACTCATAATCTCAGGAAACAAACTGAGGATTGCTGGCGTGGAGGGGGGTGGGAGGGATGGGGTGGCTGGGTGATGGATACTGGGGAGGGTATGTGCTATGGTGAGTGCTGTGAATTGTGTAAAACTGATGATATAGACCGGTACCCCTGAAACAAATAATACATTATATGTTAATTGAAAAAAAAAACTAAATAAAAGGATTCGGGAAAAAATAAATAAAAGTGGGCAGAAGATTTGAATAAACACTGCATCAAAAAGAGTGTCTAATAAGCATTTAAAAATATGCTCAATATCATTAAGTAAAGTAAAACCTTACCACACTACTTACACACCTATTAGAATGGATAAATTCAAAATGGACAGACAGTATACCAAGAGTTGGCAAAAATGGGGAGAAACTGGAACCCTTCTGTATTACTGGTGAGAATGTAAAAGCGTGTATCACACTGGAAAACAGTTTGAAAGTTAAACATACATTTACTATACAAACCAGCAATTCTCCTAGGGAAAGGAGCTTTCATCTCAAAGAAAAATGAAAATATGTGTCCATATAAATATATGTGAAATATGCATAGCTGCATTATTCACAACAAAAACTGGAAACAATCCAAATGTCCATCAACTGGTGAGAAGATAAAATGTAGTATATTCATATTTGGAATACTGTTCAGCAATTAAAATAACTATTGGTACATGCTACAATATGATTAACTTCAAAAGCATGCTAACTGAAAGAAGCTAGATGCAAAAGAGTACATTATTGGATTATTTCATTTATATAAAATGTCTAGAAATGACAGAAAAGCAGAACTAGTTGTTGCCTAGGGCTGGGACCAGGAGCAGAACTCTAAGTGGGCACAATGGAACTTTCAGCAGTGATGAAAATGTTCTAATATCATATCAGGGTGATGGTTGCAAAACTCTAAAATCTTAAAAAAAAAAAAACTTAAGCACCAATAGTTATGTAATCCAACCTTCTACCTAATACAGGAATTCTTAGAGTACCCTTGACTTTATTTAAGGCAGGATGTAGGGGATATGAAAAAACAGATACATATGTATGCACTTTGTTTTGTTTTTAAGATTTTATTTATTTGACAAAGAGGGACACAGCGAGAGAGGGAACACAAGCAGGGGGAGAGGGAGAAGCAGGGTCTCCGCTGAGCAGGGAGCCCGATGCAGGGCTTGATCCCAGGACCCTGGGATCCTGACCTGAGCCTAAGGCAGACGCTTAATGACTGAGCCACCCAGGAGCCCCCATATGTATGCACTTAAATGAATAAAACGTTAAGTTTAAAAAAATACTTTATGTACTGGGAAGGAGAGACTGAACAAAGTAAAAAAGGAAAGGACTAGGTTGACTATTCTGAGTTTAACTTGTTTTGCAGCTTTTAATTCTCAAACCATATAAATATTTTACATAATTATGTAACAAACTAAAATTCTAAAAGAAACCCCCTAGGGGCACCTGGGTGGCTCAGGTGGTCTGCCTTCGGCTCCAGTCCTGGCCTCAGGGTCCTAGGATCCAGCCCCATGTCGGACTCCCTAAGCCTGCTTCTCCCTCTCCCTCTGCCTCTCTCCCCTGCTTGTGCTCTCTCTCAAATAAAATCTTTAAAAAATAAATAAACCCATAAAAATGAAAAGCAAAGTAACTTTAATTTTATATAAAATTGATGGTATAACCAGAGATTAACTATTTTTTTAAAAAAGATTTTATTTATTTGTCAGAGAGAGAGAACACAAGAAAGGGGAGCAGCAGGCAGAGGGAGAAGCAGGCTCCCCACTCAGTGGACTCCAACCCAGGACCCTGGGGATCATGACCTGAGCGGAAGGCAGACAATTAACCGACTGAGCCACCCAAGCTTCCCGAGATTAACTATTTTAAATGACTTTGTAACACAGAAAACTGATCCTAGCTAGCATCCTAGTTTTGTTTTTCAGTAATGACACTGGTGATGGTAATGTCAGTTACTATGAAGGTGTTGATGTCTACTGTCAGATAAAGTAAATGCCGATGTCCTCGAAAATCTGGATTTTTTTTTTTTTGGTAGGAAGAAAGAAGTTGTAAGATAGAAAACGTTAAGCAAAAAATCCTGTAGTTCGGAATTTCAATTGGATTTGTCAGTATGAATTCATGTTTTCATCTTAAATATGCGTATTTCCTAGCACAACACACTGAAAAAGCCTGGAAGCAAGGGACTAACCCCAGTAGTAATGAACTCAGATAATGTACCAAAAAACAATTTCCTGTTCAAAGGAATCACAGATTCTTGGACAAATAACTGATTCCAGATCTGTGACATAAATTAGATGAGTTTTGATTACCTTGTTATACCAGAAAGCAAGGGAACTATCAAAGATCAGGACTGTGTTAAAGGGACTTAGGAGCAAACCAGAAGAGGCTCCTGCTGGCCAAACATAAGAAAATCTGAGCGTGCATAAATGCAATGGAATGAAGCATATCTAAAAAGTTCAAATCTCTGAGTTCATGGATGGATGTAAAGGAGGAAGGGAAGAAGAAAAAAAGGAAGGAAAATCCATTTCAAGATGCCAGTGAATCAGCTCACTGGTTTGAAAAGTGGTAAATAAAGAGCTAGCATCAAGTGTTTATTCTGATTTAAGTATATATGAATTATACCACCAAGTAACCCAATCATGGATGAAAAGTTTCTCTTTACAGAAAAAATGCAGCTAATAAATGAAACAATGTAATTTGAATGTCATCATTTTATAACCCCTAATGATTTGCAAATTGTACAAACTAAGTGGTAAGTAAGGATTGCCTTCATTCTATCACTGATTTTTCACCAGTCACTTCAACCAAAACTTCCCCTAAACTACCAAGCATCTTAAAGGATTTACACCGTACACATCTTTGTATTTCTGAGGTATTAGTAGAGTATGCCTAATACTGAGAAATGAAGAGGCTACAAAACACATCAAAAACTCTCATTTATCATTTATAACTCCACCCACTACTGAGTTCTTAAGAATTTCAATCACCCAGTCTCATTACCTGTTGGACTGCCCAACCATTCCCCAACACAAATATTTGAAACTTTAACCCACCATTAAAGATGCCTATACCAAACTTGTTTTATGCACTCAGCTAACCATCTTAACCCTCAAAGGCTTTCCAAAGGGTTCTCTTTACACTTCATAACAAAGGCAGCTCCAGTGATAGGAGGGAGAAAGTAAAAGATTCATAGATTTTTTTTTTAACAGTATTGCTGCTTTTTTTTAAAAAGATTTTATTTATGTATTTGAGAGAGAGAGAATGAGAGAGAGAGAGCATGAGAGGGAAGAGGGTCAGAGGGAGAAGCAGACTCCCTGCTGAGCAGGGAGCCTGATGTGGGACTCGATCCTAGGACCCTGGGATCATGACCTGAGCCGAAGGAAGTCGCTTAACCAACTGAGCCACCCAGGCACCCCAATATTGCTGCTTTTATTGTAGCCCTTTGTTTTTTTTATAATTTTTATTGTTATGTTAATCACCATACATCATTAGTTTTTGATGTAGTGTTCCATGATTCATTGTTTGTGCATAACACCCAGTGCTCCACGCAGAATGTGCCCTCTTTAATACCCATCACCAGGCTAACCCATCCCCCCACCCCCCTCCCCTCTAGAAGATTCATAGATTTAACAGCTGGGTGTCAGCCTATATCTATTATATGTCCGTCCCTAAGGAAACTCCTCCCTGCAAAATTAAGAAATTTTACATAACACTTCTAGAATTGTAAAAATACATCTTATCCTAGAAAATAAAATGGGTGGGCAATCTGAGTCAAGGGGAAGTGTGTCACTCACTGGCAGACTGTACTGTAAAAACTGGGGAGTATTTGAGGAGAAGTTTAGTTTTACCTTATATCATATTCCATATACTTTCACATCCAAGTACAAAAAAATATACCTGTTCAAAAAAACACATCTTGGGGCACCTGTGTGGCTGAGTCAGTTGGGCAAACAGCTCTTGATTTCTGCTGGGGTCATGACCTCAGGGTTCTGGAATCAGCCCTGCGAGGGGCTCCCCACTGGGTGTGGAACCTATTAGGGATTCTCTCTCCCTCTGCCCAACAACACCCCTCCACCACCCCCCCCCCCAGCGCACGGACTCTTTTTTAATGCAATTTTATTTATTTATTTATTTATTTGACAGAGAGATATAGCGAGAGGGAACACAAGCAGAGGGAGTGGGAGAGGGAGAAGCAGGCCTCCCACCGAGCAGGGAGCCCGATGCGGGGCTCGATCCCAGGACTCCGGGATCATGACCCGAGCCAAAGGCAGACGCTTAACAACTGAGCCACCCAAGGGCCCCGCGCACGGACTCTCTTAAAAAAAAAAAAAAAAACCCCAAACATCTCAGACTTTACAAATGTATAGTGTGAGGGGTGCCTGAGTGGCTTAGTCAATTCAGTGTTTGCGTTTGGCTCAAGTCATGATCTCAGGGTTCTGGAATCGAGCCCTGTGTCAGGCTCTCTACTTTAATCTTTAAAAAATAAATTAATAATAAAATGTAATATTTATAACAAAATAATTTCTCACTGCATTGCCTTGAATCCTTAGCCTGCAATGTATCACAGGAATTTCTTCCTTTACATAACACAAGTTGTCTTGTAACTAAATGAATTTGAAACTATGTGCCTTAAACAATATTAAATGCTATATTGACCCAAAAAGACTAAAGACTAAATATTTTTACTCCTCACCTAAAAAAAGTTACTAATTCCTTATCTGTTCTCTCTCTCATTAACTTTTTCCATCCCCAATCAGTCACTTATAATTTGAGACCAAGTCTTAGTTTTAGTTTACCACAATGGCAATTCTGGGAATACGCAGCTGCTGGTAATTAATTTACTAAGATACTTAATATCAGATTTTTTTAATGTTAATTTTGTAAAACTTTTTTTTTTAAGATTTTATTTATTTGACAGAGAGAGACACAGCGAGAGAGGGAATACAAGCAGGGGGAGTGGGAGAGGGAGAAGCAGGCTTCCCGCCAAGCAGGGAGCCCGATGCAGGGCTCGTGACCTGAGCCAAAGGCAGACGCTTAACAACTGAGCCACCCAGGCGCCCCAGTAAAACTTTTTACTATAATAAAATTTCAAACAGACAAAATGAGAAAATAGTATAATTACCCTCCATATATATCACCCAGATTCAGTAATTATCAAGATTATGCTACATTTGCTTCATCTACCCTTTCATTTAAGTATTTCAAACAAGTCCCAGACATCAATTCACCTCTATATATACATCAGTATAAATCATTACAAAGTACATTTTATTCTGCAACCCACAATGCCATTATCACACCTAAATCAACAATTTTTAAATAATTTTTAAACCATATTTAGCTTTAACTTTTAAAGCACTAGAAAAGGGCTTTAATTCAGCTATCAAAAACACATTTTATAAATTATATTTTCTGAATAAACATGCTTTTTAGCCACAGAACTTCCCCATTATTAAATGGATTTAACACAGATCGTTCAAATCATTACAGTATTAGTATACCAAAGCTAGTACTTGGATTGGCTACCATGCATTTTATCCCTACCACGGACAAGAACCACTGACTGCATCAGAGCAGTTTAAGTTTGAGAGAAAGACCCACAGCGCCAAAATAAATAAGCAAACCAACTGTAACGAGGTCTCAAATCAGGTCGCCTCTTCTACATTCAAGGAAAATGCACTTCTCCCTAGCATAAGCAAACAAGAATATCATTACTCTCTCGGCAAACTCTGAAATACATAACTGATCCCAATTTTTTAAAAAGCAACTGGCAAACCATTCACTTCAAAATACCAATGGTGAAAGTAGTCATACTATAAATCTTATGTTGACATGACAGACTACCAAGTAAATCAGATCTTACTCATGTCCAAAGGAAGATCTTTCTGCTTCTCCATTTTAACTGTGACAGCATTTAACTCCACTAATATTTTCACCAGATTACTGGAGGAAATTAAGTGTAGGGGGTGTAGAGAGAGAGGGTACACAAGAAAAAGTAAAACTGATAATGACTCAAATGTTTAGCAAAATTTGTTAATGACTAAAAAATCATCCTGTAAATACTGGAACTGGCAGTAATAATGATCATAAAATAAAATCTACAATGGCAAAAGCTACAAAAGGTTAAAATGTAACATAGACAAATTAGACGAATAACAACAAAGGAACTGAAGAATCATTAATCCTCATTTTAGAGTTTATATGGAAAAGAAATGATCCCAATGAAAGTAATTTCAGTAAAATGAAAACAATTAAAAATGGAAAACAGTTTATTAAACTATCTCAATGGCTTAATTTTGGCATTTGACAAAAATGTATAATTCTAAGTAAAATGCCATATGCACATAAAGAGCATTTATCAGAACCAACACATTCTGTATTTACCACCATCTCCTCTCCAGAATTCCCACTCCTGGAAAGGCTTTTTTTTTTTTTTTAAGATTTTATTTATTTGGGTGCCTGGGTGGCTCAGATAGGTAAGCATCTGCCTTCGGCTCAGGTCATGATCCCAGGGTTCTGGGATCGAGTCCCACATTGGGCTCCCTGCTCCTTGGGAGCCTGCTTCTCCCTCTGCCTCTCTCTCTCTCTCTCTCATGAATAAATAAAATCTTTAAAAAAATTTTATTTATTTGACAGAGAGAGACACAGTGAGAGAGGGAACACAAGCAGGGGGAGTGGGAGAGGAAGAAGCAGGCTTCCCCCTAAGCAGGGAGCCCGATGAAGGGGCTTGATCCCAGTACCCTGGGATCATGACCTGAGCCGAAGGCAGACACTTAACCCACTGAGCCACCCAAGCGCCCCTGAAATGCTCCTATTATAGCAACAAAGACTGCCTAATCAATAACCTCAAATAATGCAAGTAATTTTACATAAATCTTACTTGTATCTGAGATGACACTTGAGGATCAGGAAAAATTAGCCAAGACTCACATGAACAACATCCTGAAATACCACTATCAGAAGGTAAAAAAAGCACATAGGCAGGCCATGGGTAATGATTAAAACCATCATAACGGGGGCGCTGTTGGTTACGCGACTGCCTTCAGCTCATGATCCTGGAGTCCCAGGATCGAGTCCCACATCGGGCTCCCTGCTCAGCAGGGAGTCTGCTTCTCCCTCTGACCCTCCTCCCTCTCATGCTCTCTGTCTCTTATTCTCTCTCTCAAATAAATAAAATCTTTAAAAAATAAAAAAATAAAATAAAACCATCATAACAGTTCTCCAAGAAGCATTCTTGGAAATGAGAGTATTAAACACTCAAGGAATCCACAAGGACACATAAATTTTACAATACTTAAATAGTTACAATATATACAGATATATGGGAAAATATCTGGGGTGGGGGGAGAGATCAACCTTTGTAATAATCTCTCAACCAGTTTTACCAAAATAATGAAAGAGAAAAATAAAAAGAGTACAGAACCCATCAGATGTAAAATATGTGGCATCCTACAAAAGACAGGAAGCAGTTTTCTGCTTTTGCTGATAATGCAAGCAACATAAAATAGAAAGGATATCATAAAAGATACATTCCTATATACAAAGGATATCATAAAAGATACATTCCTATATACTAATTAAATGTTTCCACAACAACCTAAATTTGCTTCCCAACAAGTGGACCCATATTGAAACCAATTAGACAATAAAAAGCTACCAGAAAATCATATTAAAGTTCTAAGGAAAGGGAGGAAAAGAATAAATGACAAAACTTTGCTTGATAAAATGGAATCATTATATTCCATGAGAATTTCTTAAAATCATTACTAAAGAAACTTAATAGTACTTAAAGTACTGGTTAAAGTACTCAAAAAAAAAGTTCTTAAGTAGGAATTTTCTAGGTTCACTTATGTTAGTTACTGACTCTAAAGCCTTCCCTCAATCACTTTTGACTACAGAAGCTTTGTTAAAAGCAGTAAGAGGGATGCCTGGGTGGCTCAGTCGGTTAAGCATCTGCCTTCGGCTTGGGTCATGATCCCAGGGTCTTGGGATAGAGTCCCATATCAGGCTCCCTGCTGAGTGGGGAGCCTGCTTCTCCCTCTGCCTGCCCCTCCCCCCAGTTGTGCTCTTTCACTCTCTCTCCAACAAAAAAATATATATTTTATTTATTTATCTGTCGGAGAGAGAGGGAGGGAGAAAGAGAACACAAGCAGGGAGAGCAACAGAGGGAGAGGGAGAAGCAGGCTCCCCACGGAGCTGAGAGCCTGATGTGGGGCTTGATCCCAGGACCGTGGGGTCATGACCTGAGCCGAAGGCAGATGCTTAACCCACTGAGCCACCCAGGCAACCCAATAAATAAAATCTTTAAAAAAAAATAAAATAAAATAAAAGCAGTAAGAATTTTGTTGCCAGCCAAATCACATTGCTCTGAAGCTCTTGGATCCAAAACAGGATGGTAACTTATAGCAATGACAAAACATGTGACTGATGACAGGTGGCACATTTGATCTTGAAAAGGCACTCTCAAATGCTGCAGACAGAAAATCAAATATTCTGTTTAGGAATGCAGTCTTGGATTCTGCTAGGCACATTTTTCCTGAACCATGAGGGCAAGTCTTTTGTATGAAGACTCAATCTAATCATATTTATTTCAAATATACTTTATAGGTTTCCATTCTCTACAGCATGACCAAAAAAGGAAAAAAAAATGTGGCCGTATTTTAAATATTCTCAAGAAAAAAATCAATGAAAACATGAGTGTGACCTTGAATGGGGGGGGTCAACTTTTAATTTACAAAAGGCAAAAAGCAGAAACACAATGAATGATAGAGGGCAAGGGGAAAGAAGCTAATTAAATGACAAGATTGTTCAACATGTTTAAGAAAGTATTCATTCCTTTTTGTTATCTCCTAAAACATGTCCTAATGATCAATTTTTTTTCTGTATGTTTGGCACTATAAAATTTCTTTTATCATATTATTACATGATTCTATCAACATTTGCCTGGGTATGTCTCAGAAACATGAAAAACTGGTAGATGTTAATCCTTTAAAGTTTAGCAGATCCATTACAAATCAAAAGAAATTTTATTATTTTTTTAAACATTTTATTTTTGAAAGAGAGAGAAAGAAAGAGTGAGCATGAGCCCAAGAGCAGGGGGGAGGGGCAGAGGGAGAAGCAGATGCCCCTGCTCAGCAGGGAGCCTAATGCGGGACTCCATCCCAGGACCCTGGGATCATGTGGCGCCCTCAAAAGAAATGTTAAAGTTCAGTATTCCAAGTCAGGTTCCACAGCACTCAAACTCTCCGGAGAGAGCTTAGTGTCCTGGGAGTTTACCTGGGGCACACTCAGGACTATTGCAAGCAGAGAAAGGAAGGAGCAGAGGAAGAACAAATTAGACTGGAATATAATGACAACAAAGGCCTCAGATGACCCCACTGGAAGGTGTGAATGAAGCTAGGAACTATGATGGCACTTCAGAGATGTCCCATGATGGGGCAAGGGAGCCAGGTCTTTAATGGACTAGTCTTTAGACGGAGGCTACTCCCAAGGGGATGTGAGCTTGGCTTGGCTCTCTTCAAGCCAAGGGCAATTCCCAGGGAGGTTTGACAGCCCCAGCAACATTCCCAGTAATTAACAGAATGAAGTCCTTCAATCCTGAAGTGGGGATTTGAGTAATGCATACATGGCATCCACTATAATTAGTTAATTCTGTAACTGTCCAAATCTCATCAATTTTGAGTAAAAAAAAAAAATGTAATAATAATGCTGTGCCTTTAAAAGTGACTTGGCCCTCTATTTCTTAAAGCTATAAAGAGACTAAGTATCTAGGTTCTTTCCAGCTCTAAAATTTGATGATTCTAAGATTTTATAGCAAGACCTATAAAGAATGCATCAAAAGTCTTAAGGTTGGATATAATTGTTGAGGTGATAGGTATATTAGAGCTCTATTTTGTATGTTGACATTTTCTATGTTAAGTTACAAAATAAAATCCAATACTTGCATGTTTCCACTTCCCCTCATATTTTCACATTTCCAAATTACCAAAGGCTTTACATATTTAAATATTCTCCCTCTTTCCCCACCTCCCATTCTCCCCACACCCACTCCCCTCCAACACACACACACACACACACAAACACACACTTACACACCCATTTATACCCTTTTCCTCTTTCCTCCAAGATAATCCTTCCCTCCTCTACTGCTTCTGGCTCCAATCCTCCCTTCAGTTACCCACCTAACTGTATTCATACCCTCTACTTTCACCTTCAACCTTCCTTCCCGATAGCAATGTACCCTCCAGGTATTCGTAAAGTATTTCCCTAGATTCAGTCTTCTAATAGACGGTAAAAATTGCTAATCCCAAACCAATGTGCATTTCTGGTTGCTCATTCTTCCTTAAAATGCTCTCCTTCCTTCTCCCCTAACACTTGTCTCCTCCACCTCTTTTATATCCTCTTCCTCTACTTTCTCCTTAGTTTCAGTATTCCCCATGTTTCTGTATTAAGATCTATCCTTCTTACTCTATTCCAGTATTCCACAGTAATCTTGGGTCACAGACCCCTTCGAGAATCTGATTACACACATATGCAAAGACACAAACTGTTGCACAGAATCTCATGGGGATCATGAACCTTTTTGGAAAGATAAGACACCCCAAGTTAAAAATCACTCCACACATTCCTTCCAGAGTGATCTGCACATAAATTGGTTCAATTACCATTTATAAACTGGTGACTTCTGAATCTTTACCTCCAGCTCAAATCTCTGCTGACCCCAGACCCACTTATCTAACTGCCTACTAGAAATTTTATGTCTCCTTTGATCACCCACAGACAACTCAATGAGCAAAAATAAACATACCTCCCCTAAACCCCTACCTAAAAACCTGCTCCTCCTCCTGTATCCCTTATTCTCTTGGATGCTGACATTATTCACCCAGAAATCAAACTAGATAAGCTTGGTACCAACTATCTAGACTCTTCACCAGAATTCCACATCCAGCATATAGCCTCTAAGTCACCCTTCAAGTTTTATTCCCATGACTACTACCTTAGTTGAACCCTCATCATTTCTCACCCCAAATATTGCAAGTTTTCTAACATCTTCCTGCCTCGACATCACCTGCTCCAATCAGTCCACCCTCCACACTATCACAAATAACGTTTCTAAAACACAAGTTTGCTTATGTCTTTCTTTTCAAAACCCCTCATAAAGGCGTAAAAACTGCCAAACACACACAGACACACACACACCACCTTCAAGCAGCCTTTAAAATCCAAAGTCTTTGGAAGACATATAAGGCCTTTCAGAATCTGGCCTCCACCCAACCTCCCCACCCAAAACTTCATACCATTAAGCTTTCTCCATACTCCATTCCATTCCATACAAACTTCATACTCATTCTCACCTACCACTGACCATTCCAAAACATGCAATGCTTACTCATTCCTCTGTGAACTGCTCTTCCTAGAATGTCCTTCTTCCTTCCTTGATTCTTACCCTGCAGTTTGTTCAAAAAAGCACTTAGCACATTCTCCAACATATTACAACACTTATCACATTATATTGCCACCATTCACTGGGTCTCACTTATTCAAGGAGAGAAACTTGTTTATCTCTTTATCTTTAAACCAGTGTTGGCACATAAGCAAGGACCTAATAAATGTACAATGAATCATAAAAAGCACATTAGAATTGGGAGTGACCTTGGAAATTAACTTGTTGCATTTTAACCAAGATAAGACTTTCACAAGATTAACAGCTCGTTACTGGCAATAAGGAATAGAAGCAGAATCTATTGATTCCCAACCTAGAGTTCTTTATACCAGCACCATCCCTACTTCTGCTATTAAGTCCATGGCATGCACAGAGACAATTTTAGTTTCCTTCCACTTATCAAAAAGAATGATCACTAAAATTGGGCCATAGGAGAATCAATAATTAACCATAAGATGTAAAACCTTTTGGGGAAAAGAAGAAACAGGAATGGATACTGGCAATAATGGATAGTGAGGGAACGGGAGCCAGGGAAAGTCAAAGGGGAGAATGTTCAACTATAGTTTTGTGAGGGTCAGGAAATCCTTACTGCACAGAAACTGGAGCTGCAAGAGTCCTGCCTGGATTCTCCATTTACCAACTTCAATTTCTAAAGTTAACCTTAAATGTTCCAAGCAAACACATAAGCTATATAAAATTGTACCATCTTCTCTGTAAAGAGATTCCAATGAAAAAGCTCAGGCTATTACATACCGGTCTAAGAATTTGCAGCATTAGAAACCTTAACTGGCAATTCTGTGTATATTTTAAATGTGTGAATACATGTAACATATATGTATAAGTAAATATGTAATAAATTCCTATAATAAGGATGAGATGGTTTAGCCTGGATTCAGTCTCCAAAAGCAGTATCAAGGCACACATAGAGCGGGAGAATATACTTCTACCAGCGTCAAAAGTCTGACATAGGGCCTCAAAAATAATCCTTCCATAATTCAACCCACTGATTTAAATATCTTAAGTACCTCCATTTTCCACCTTTTAAATGAAGAGTTAATGTTTTTGGCTATCTTCACTTAAGAAAGCATTTCCTTTTCCTCATTTAAGCAAATAATTTCTGAGGCTCAGCTATATGCCAAGCACTGTGCTTGAGCCTACCACTCCCATTTAAAAAAGGATTCTCAGACCTTTTTTACATCTCTGAATTACAGCACCAAAATTAAAGATGTAAAATATGTTTTCAAACAATAACTAAGAAGATATCTCCTAGATATATACAAGAAAATAATCTCTGAGGTCAATTATCATATGGTTTCACTTAGCTGTGGAACATAAGGAATAGCATGGAGGACATTAGGAGAAGGAAGGGAAAAATGAGGGGGGGTGGAACTGGAGGGAGAGATGAACCATGAGAGACTATGGGCTCTGAGAGACAAACAGGGTTTTAGGGGGGGAGGGGGGATTCGTTAGCCCAGTAATGGGTATTAAGGAGGGCATGTACTGCATGGAGCACTGGGTGTTATATGAAAACAATGGATCATGGATCACCACATCAAAAACTAATGATGTAGTGTATGGTGTCCAACACAATAAAATTTTTTAAAAAATCTCTGAATTCAGTTAAGAACAAAAATGACAATACCACAAAAAGATCATATGTATCACTTAGCAATAAGCACAGGGAATTGACTGTTCTGGACAATTACAACTTTTTTTTTTTGAGGTTTTTTTTTTTAAGATTTTATTTATCAATACAGACAGAGCACAAGCAGTGGGAGTGGCAGGCAGAGAGAAGCAGGCTCCCTGCTGAGAGCAAGGAGCCCAATGTGGGACTCGATTCCAGGATCCTGGGATCATGACCTGAGAGGAAGGCAGATGCTCAACTGACTGAGCCACCCAGGCGTCCCTACAACTGTTCTTCTTAAAAAGCCTGTTTTTAGTCTTGCAAAAACCCTGTGCCATATGTTGAAGGCTAAACCTCTTAAAAATCTTTTCATTAGGCAAAATTCATGAGCATGAGTGCTACTATAAATAATAATGGGCTCAAGTCAAAGAGAAATGAATCTGAGACCAGAGAACAACTCTCCTAAGACAGCACCATTTTCCTCTTAGTACAGATTCCTAATCCAGGTCTTTAAATTTTTGATTGAGCATCACTTAAATATGTTCCCTTAAACTTCCACACATTTATTTTAGTAGTAAACCAAAAAGCAAATACATGCCTCAAAATAGTAACAGGTTCAAAGGACAAAGAAGGTTTCAAAGAAATTTTTAGTTCTCTCAGTATTTAAGCTGCTACGCCCTAGACCACCAGCCCACCATTAGCCCCCTAGTATGACAGAAAAATACACATTTTTATTTAAAATAAGGAAGGAAATAGTATGACAGATATGCGTAAGTCACTAAAAATGGTGATACAGGGCGCCTGGGTGGCTCAGTTGGTTAAGCGACTGCCTTCGGCTCAGGTCATGATCCTGGAGTCCCGGGATCGAGTCCCACATCGGGCTCCCTGCTCAGCAGGGAGTCTGCTTCTCCCTCTGACCCTCTTCCCTCTCATGCTCTCTATCTCTCATTCTCTCTCTCTCAAATAAATAAAATCTTTAAAAAAATTAAAAAAATAAAAATGGTGATACAGAACGAAGTATCTTGGCCACCTGACCAAGTAATTATTAAAAAATTCATTATATCAATTACATCATTTTAAGTAACAAAGTACTACTACAATGATACCAGTGACAGCTAAATATATGTATGCCAGGGAAATGGTGGGATGAAAAAAACACAAATTCTGTGTTTCCAGTTTGGGAAAAGAAATACAACTAGTTTGCTGTGAAATGAAAATTAACAGTTAAACACTGCATTTTTAAAAGTATGAATGTTACTCAAGCCAAGCTGTTTACCAAACATCTGAGTGGTTAAACTTCAGTTTAACTTTGTCTTTGGTTAACCTAAAACTATGAAAAATACTTCCTGATGCTCTTGGAGATGTCATAGTTTATAAAGGTAATAAGCCTCACCAGTCAACTACTATTATAAACTAAAAAAACCAAACACACCATAGATTATTAAATGGATGACGTATAATCACTCAGAACCACAACACAGTCATAAGCTCAAGTCATACCTCGTTTCATATTCTAATAAGAATTAAAAGAGAAAGTCAGATGTCATTTATCTTAATAATCACTTAAGGGAGACTTTTATAGTGTTTTGTGGTTACAGAGCACTTTTGTAATATTCCATTATTTTCATATTTTAGCAAAGCAATACTGGTCTCATATTAAATTATTACCAATAAGATAATACAGGCTGGTCAGTTAGTCACAATTAAGTTGAACAACCAAACATTAATCAAATTAATCAATATAAATTCAGTTCCAAATTTCCCAACTAGTGTTCCACTGAACCAGAAGGCATAAACAGGTTTGTCCTCATATTCTCTTGGACAGTGATCCCAAAACACGTCAGTGTCTTAAAACTGAATACTGTCATGAAACTTGCTTAACACAGCATTGCTTATATTTATTGGCACGTGTTCTTTTTTTAAGTACACCTGTTAACCTGGCACGAGGAGAATTCCAAGACAGCACTACTGTCATCCCAGGGTTAATACTGAATCACCTATGTGGCCTCCTCCAGAATTTCTGGAGAAACTGCCCAGGAATATACATTTTTAAAAACCTCCTCATGTAATTCTTATGCACAAACAGAATTAGAATTAGGAACCACTGAAGATACTTTTCACCTTTTCTGCCTTGATGCCGTCTTTTACAGTAACAAGAACTCCTGGGTATTTTTTCTAATCATTTAAGTGGGAAATGTGATGAAATAATTTTAAGGAAAAAAATTTAATCAGCATTTTATTAAAGATTATACTATAAAGTTCATTTTAATAAAACCTACAAATTCTGACTTCTAACTAACAAGGGCTACATCTTATTTAAATTATGTTAAAAAAATGCATTTTGGTGACTACTCTAAAATGATGTATCTTGGGCGCCTGGGTGGCTCAGTTGGTTAAGCGACTGCCTTCGGCTCAGGTCATGATCCTGGAGTCCTGGGATCGAGTCCCGCATCGGGCTTCCTGCTCAGCAGGGAGTCTGCTTCTCCCTCTGACCCTCTTCCCTCTCGTGCTTTCTATCTCTCATTCTCTCTCTCAAATAAATAAATAAAATCTTTAAAAAAAATAAAACAAAAAAAATGATGTATCTTGTTTGGAAACTCATTAATGCTAACATAGATTAAGAAATTGAGAATGCGGGGCGCCCCGGTGGCTCAGTCGTTAAATGTCTGCCTTCGGCTCTGGTCCTGATCCCAGGATGCTGGGATTGAGCCCCGCAACCTGCTCCCTGCTCAGCAGGAAGCCTGCTTCTCCTCCCACTCCCTCTGCTTGTGTTCCCTCTCTCGCATTGTCTCTGTCAAATAAATAAAATCTTTAAAAAAATAAAAATAAAAACAAAATAAAAAAATAAAAAAAATAAAAAATTGAGAATGTAATTTAGGGTTTGGAGTTCTTGTATTTTTGAGTTGACAAGACAAAGCTGGGAGGCCAAGACAGCTTGACTTCTCCAGAGTACTAGAGATAAGATAGCTGCACAGGGAAAGAGAGCTAGAAATAATATAGGTCTTTTTTTTTTTAATTCCAGTTGGTTAACATACAGTGTAATACTAGTTTCAGGTGTATAATATAGTGATTCAACACTTCCATACATTACCCTGTGCTCATCACAAGTGCACTCCTTACTCCCCATCACCTATTTAACCCATCCCCCCACCCACCTCCATGCTGGTAACCATCAGTTTGTTCTCTATAGTTAAGAGTTATACCCGGTCTCTTTCAAGTCCTTTGAGTAGTAATTAGCACATGTATATGAGGAAATTACCTCAAGCTGGAGAAAGAACCCCCAGAAAGGAGCAAAGAGAACAATCCCTAATAACTCAGAGGCAGCACCTATTACCATCATTAAGAGTAAGAAAATTCCTAATTCACAAGGGATGAATCAAATAGAGTAATCAATCAGAAGGTTCTTGCCTTAGTAGTATGAAAAAAATAGTCCCTAAAGGCAGGTCTGGTCCCACCTAACAAAAGCTCAAAAACAAGCAAACTCTTTCCAAGTAATTTAACCTCATCCCAAGAACAAGGAATACTTACATTACAAAAATATCCATCAACAAGGTAAAATATTAACAAGGTAAAATTTACAGTATCTGGCTTTGAGTCAAAATTAACTAGGCATGCAAAAAAGCAGAAAAATATGACCCATAATGAGCAGAAAAATCAGTGAACAGCAAACACCGAAGTAACAGATGACAGAATTAGTAGAGCAGAACATTAAAAATTGAACTTATTTTAACCATATTCCATATTCAAAATTGTTGTATGCACCTAATAAAAGAGCTTCAAAACACATGAAGCAAAAACAGATAAAACTCCAGAGATAAACCGACAAATCCATAATTATAATTAAGATATTTCAACACCTCTCAAAAATTGACAAAATGGATAATCATAAGAATAGATTTGGACAACACTATCAACCAACTTGTGAAAATGTTTTAACTGACCAGAAATACTGTGAGCCAACAAATGTTCTCTGACTGCATAACAAAATAAAGCAATCTTGATTCTGATCCAGGTAAGGTTTTACAAACTAATTCAAGATCCCAACAACATTATAGAATTCTATGGCTCAAGACAGTGTCTCGGACACAAGAGACTTCACAAAATCTTCCATTCCTGAGGATTACAAATCCAAATGCCTATAGGAGCAAGCATCCAAAGTTTAAAAAATAAGTAAATGTGACAAAAGTTAGGTAGGACCAAGGGTAATCTGGAGAGGACATACCTCCACCCCTAAGACAAACCTCCTCTCAACTACAGCCAGAGATGCCATGCCACAAGGGAACATAGATCCACTGTTGCCAGACCTTATGATTTTCCAGGAGATACCTAAAATTTGGATTTTTACATGAACTCTAGGCTTTAAAATGCTGACCACCAACACAGTAAATTTTTAACCAAGCAAAAAAAATGTCTGGGAGCCAAATTCACAAACAAATATCTGCTCTAGTCCAACACATTCATCTCACAAACGAAACAAAAAGAAATCAAGTAATTTATCCCAATTTTGAAGGCAGATAATCCCATCCACCCATACTGGGCATGTACACAAAAGTTCACACTTTTAGAAGAAACTGAAACCAGGATGCTTCCAGGACAGGTAACTTAGTGATGCTTATCTTCTCAGGAAAGACATGAAAACTGTCTTCCAATAGTAGAAGGTTAAAATTTTATCAAAGGCTTCCTGAATTGTTCCAGAGAACAAAAAAAAAAAAAAATCAGTGGCAGACAATTACAAAAGAGACTTAGGCAAAGCGGAAGCAAGAACTTTCTAGAAAGTTTTTAAAAACTTGTCAATGATACGGTTATTTTGTAGAGTAGAATTTAATTTAGAACCCTACCCTAGAGATATTCCAGAAAGGCTTGGATTAACTTTCAAGAATGATACAGAAAAGATTATATGATGTGAAGAGATGGCTGTTTGATTTATGGTCCTTTCTGCCTAAAGCTTTAGGCAGAAATTCTCATCATAAAGAGTAATTTAGTAACATCTTCCTTGTAAGACCTATGTAAAAATTGAGCTGGTAAGCTCAATGACACCATAAAGGGATACCTGAGACAGCCCCAGCTTCTGATGAATATGATATCCTATGTCATACCCTGAATATGTTCAGTGACAGGCCGGATAGCCAACTGATTAACTGTAGAGGGTATTCAGAAATCACAAGGATGCCTGAATTAGAATGCTCCCTTCTGATCCTGGATTTCTATATTAAATCTGACCAGAGTCCCAAATTTCAGAACATCAGATAGACATAAGCTTCAAAGAAATGACATTTAGCAGGAATGACATTTAGCAGGATTGACAGAAGTTCAAAAGCCCTTAGGTTATACACTGACCACCCACCCCCACTTTAGGTATGCCTTTGTTACATAAAGAATTTCAAAACTACTCAACTTTGCCAGAAAATGTATTTCCAAATTTGAGACCAGACAGCATTTTAAGTGCACATTTTCTATGCGTTATAACGATAAAGAAAATGGACAAATGCTGACAACTAAAGTCAGCAAACAAAATACACTAGCTAGAAAACCAGATTAAAACAACTTGAGAAAACGAGATATTCTAACTCTGCAGATTTGAAGTTTCTGGAGTACAAAGGCAGTGAATGAAAATAATTATGCTAAAATATTATGGACTGAGTCAGAGCAAGAAAAAAATAAGAAAAATGGCCAGATATACAGTAATTAAATTTATCTAAGTTAATTTCCTGATAAGGGAACAAAAATATTAATCTTTAAAAAGAGAAAAGTCAGGGACACCTGGGTGGCTCAGGTGGTTAAGCAACTGCCTTAGGTTCAGGTCATGATCCCAGAGTCCCGAGATCGAGTGCCGCATTGGGCTCCCTGCTCAGCGAGGAGCCTGCTTCTCCCTTTAACCCTCCCCCCTCTCATGTACTCTCTCAAATTACTACTGTTCTTCCTTACCAGCCTACCAAATAAATGCTCCCTGGAGAATTCTTCCCAGAGAGAACAGGTGAACTTAAGTCCCAAGAAAAAAACCCGGTAAACCAAACTGCTTAACACCAATCAGGTTCACGTAAACTTTGATCCAAAGAGCTATTCAAAAGCAAGTTATATGGAGAGGAAAACTCATTTATGGTTAATTTCTGCAACTTTTACACATGCAATAAACTTACAAGCGTTCTATTATGATGCTTGAGATTTTGGTATAATATAAATGCCTCTAACACAGCACTTCCCCCAATAATTGCTGATCTACTTCTCGGTCTTCTTTGTAACGCTGAACAACGTATGGGTAGTGACCATGTGTCTTGTTCATCTTTCTAGTCCAGCATTTAAAACAGATTAAGAACGTAACGAGTAAGTTCTCAAGATAAAAAATGATAGTGATTCTCCAAAAATAATACAATGGCCAGCAAGCATATGAAGATAATCAACATCGTTAGAGAAATGCAAATCAAAACCACAATGACATCACCTCATGCCTATAAGAATGGTCTACCATTAAAAAAAAAAAAGTGCTAGCAAGGATGTGGAGAAACTGGAACCCTTGTACTACTGGTGGGATTGTAAAATGGTGTAACCACTATGGAAAACAGTAAGGAAGTTCCTCAAAAAATTAAAAATGGAAATACCGTACACAATTCCAGCAATCCCATTTCTGAATATACACCCAAAAGAACTGAAAGCAGGGTCTTTAGTTATGTGCACACCCACTTCACTACAGCATATTCACAAGAGCCAAAAGGTGGAAACAACCCAAAAGTCCATTAACTGATGAATGGACATTTGTGGCAGACACACACAATGGAATATTATTCAGCCTTAAAAAGGAAGGAAACCCTTACACATGCTACAACATGGATGAACCTTCAGGACGTTAGGCTAAATTAAATAAACCAATCACAGAAAGACCTATACTGTATGATTCCACTTATATGAAGTATCTAGAATAATCAAATTCAGACAGAAAGTAGAATGGTGGTTACCAGGGCTGCAGAGGGTAGTTGGATATAGTTTCAGATTTGCAAGATGAAAAAGTTGTGAAAATTGGTTTTACAACAATGTAAATATACTTAACATTACAGAACTATACACTTTAGAGCAGTTAAATTTTATGTTCACTGCAATGAAAAATTTTAATTACAGTGATAAGTACAAAAAAATAAATTCTTAAGTATCAATAAACACTTGAAAAAATGTAGGTATAAAACATTAACATAACATTTATGTACAATTATTCAAATAGCCTTTTAAGGGAGCCTGGGTGGCTCAGTCAGTTAAGCATCTACCTTCAGCTCAAGTCATGATCTTGGGGTCCTGGGATCCAGCCCCACTTCAGGATCCCTGCTCAGCAGGAGTCTGCTTCTTCCTCTCCCTACCTCCTCCACCACTCCTGCTCGCTCTCTTACGTACTAATAAGTAAAATCTTTAAAAAGTTCAAATGGCCTTCTACTTTAGCTTCCATCTAAAAGATTAGTTTAAAATAAGTCACTCCAGGGGCGCCTGGGTGGCTCAGTTGGTTGAGCGACTGCCTTCGGCTCAGGTCATGATCCCAGGGTCCTGGGATCGAGCCCCGCATCGGGCTCCCTGCTCGGCGGGAAGCCTGCTTCTCCCTCTCCCACTCCCCCTGCTTGTGTTCCCTCTCTCTCTGTCTCTCTCTCTGTCAATTAAATAAATAAAATCTTTAAAAAAAATAAAAAATAAAAAATAATAAAAAATAAAATAAGTCACTCCAAACTATGTGTTCACATTTCATTCATGTTAATTATAAATCGTTTGCTCAGTCAAAAAGTACTTCTGCTAAAAGAGGAGAATCAGAATTCTAGGACTAGAAAAGATTCTTGAGATCATACACCCCACTAATTCCAATGTGGGTCCATAAACAATGGCAAATGAAAAAAAAGGAAAATGAAAAGTAATTTTTCATAGAGCTAATCTATTTAAAGTTAAGGCATATGCTTTATTCTGAGAATACATCTGCACCTTGGGACTTTCTCTTGTCAACAAATACCTGTTGAGCCAGTAACTCTCAGGTACAAGACTAAAAAGAGTGAACAAGAGAAGAAGCAAGGCTCTCACCCTCAAAAAACTACCTCCTTTCTAGTGAAAATAAGAATACAAATAGTAAGAAAAGATGATAGGGTTTTGTTAAGTCCTTAACATTTAAAACAAAAACCTGATCAGTCTACGTTAACCCCAGGTCAGTGGGAAACATTAATCTACAGCCCCTTTCCATTTTTTTTTTTTAAATTTTATTTAAGAGAGAGAGTGCACAAGCAGGGGAAACAGCAGGCAGAGGGAGAAGCAGGCTCCCCCACGACCCAGGGCTCAATCCCAGGACTATGGGATCATGACCTGAGCCTAACGCAGATGCTTAAGTGACTGAGCCACCCAGGTACCCCAACTTCCCATGTTATGAGAAACTGGATGTCCAAAAGGTTTCACAACAATTCAATAAATCCCAAGTCAGAACCACCTTGTTTCTAACTAAAACACCAAAAAAAATATCCATATGCCTTAGTAGAGATTCAAACATGATAAACTTACAGGACTCCAAATATCTCAAAGACTAATATTTTTCCACTTCATATGTCCTTCCAGTTCTAACAGGATTTGATTCTATATACCAAACTTGTTCTATCGTTTGAGGACTTAAAAATTTAATGAAAAACTTAAAATCCCTAGGGCAGAATTTATCAAATCTCATGCCAGCAAAAGAAATTCTACTTTCTGATAAATGATAAAGTCCAACATTTAGAACAAGGGGAAAGGAAGGACACAAAAATAGTACCCACAGGAATACTGTCTTGGTCACTGTTTCTGTGACCTAGAAAGTACAGTAATTCTCTGGAGCACTGCTATCTCATGCACGAGAAGTTTCAGACAGTTTAAATATACAAAAGAACTGATAAACAGTGATAATCAGCTAATTAACATTTCAAAGAACCATGATCCAAAACCCATAGTTCCAGTGAATAATCTAGGTTTGACAATAATTGTTCTGACAATAGTACAGTCTCTTCCCTCACCTACCTTTCTCTACATCTGTACAAGGGTGGGATATTAAGCACATAGTATGTGCCAGATACATCCTAATATGTGCCAGACAACAAGTCCATAGACTTGATCTCATGGGTTAAACAGGCTTTTCCCCACTTAAAAAATAAGCCCACATATAATACAAATGTGGAGAAACAAACTTGAAGGTATAATTATCCCCTTTTGTAGGTAAAGGAAACTGAGCCAAAAAGTTAAAGTAGAAGAAACAAGATTTGAACTTAACTGCAAAGTTTGTAGAGTCTCATTTTCCTTCTCTGAGTCTGTCACAAACACCAACAGGCAAGTGACTGGCAGGAGGAACACAAAAATGTACAAAAAAATAGAAAATTTTCCCTAAGATATCAGAAGAATTAGATATGAAAGCAGCACCCAAAGAGCTCTAAGTGCCTATGACTGGGACAAACGGTTAGAGGTTCAAAGGACAAATGTAACTTTTTGCTGCAGTGAGCAAGGAAGAATTCACTGAGGAGGGAGGAAATCGATGAGTTACACCATTGAGAAAAGAAGTATTTTTAGGCAGAAGAGACTTCAGAGAATAAAGGCGGGGAAAAGAGAAGGTAGACACAGGGCATGTATGTTTGAAAAGGCAAAAACATCAGCCTGGCTGAAGCACAGAAATTATATGAGAGCAGTTAAATGTAAGACTGAAAAGGTAGGATTGGATCAGACTTCAGAGGACCTGATGAAACAAACTCCCTATTTACAGCACGAAGACAGAATTAAACTTTTACGTATTTATCTTCATGAAATATGATTGCACATGCCCTATTAATTTGAATGTATTTATGCTTTTCAGCTAGGAAAAAAAGTGAGTCTAGGACAACACCTGATACAAAGATGATTAAATGCTGGCTCTGAATTCAAATAACTGAATTCAAATATCTCCTGATAACCACAGACTTATGTACAAAGAGATGGGGGGGCGGTCGGTCAGAGAGGGTAGGCCTGAACCTACATCCAGACTGCTGAAATTTATGCCATCTACTCAATTATAATTAGGGTAAAAGTAGAAACCACAAATCTTTTCCATAAGATGCAGTAGCAGCTTGAACAAAAAGGAATAATAATGGCAAAGTCCCACTGTCAGAAAAATTCCCCTTGTGTTGCCAAAATTGGCTTTTTAAAAAAAAGCTACAACTGGGTTTTTTTAAATGTAGCTTTATCTTTAATCTCATTTTTTTAAAACCCACGTTAGAATTTGGAAAAATGTTCAATTAGATCACAACTATCCTGAAGCTATTGATAAGAACTTAAAATCCCAAGCATCTACATGATTCAAAACTACCATTTCACCCTTAAATTAGGCAGTTAATTCCCATGCCCCTAGTAAAAAGGAGACTTACCAGATCTTTGAGTGTTACCTGGATAATGACATCACTCGCTATTGCTGTTCTAGCAGGCTAGGATGGGCTGCCCTTTGCCCTCTTTCCCATACATCACAAGAGTAGCAATCCCCCCCAAAAGAAAGGTTTGTTGAAAAGGAAGTTATAGGAGCTCTATCTCCTCAGTTCAAAAAATATCAAAAGCTGTTAAGACATAAAAAGAAGCACTCCGTAAAAAGTGGAAGTGGGGTAAGGGAGTACTAAAATTTAAGCTGAAAGGAAATCTGGAATCTAACCCAAAGCTTTCATTTTACACATTAAGAAACTGAGGCCCAGGGCAGTGGTGATTTGCCCAGGGCAAATGCTTCCCTTTAAAGGTGTTAAGTGTCTGTTACCAGTCACAGCAGCACTTAATCACATTCTAACAGTTACTTAAATGTTTATAAGATTAAGTACCTGGTATGCAAAAAACACAATCTCCACCTCCTTTGCACCCCCTTCAGTGCCTTGCCCCAATGCTATTCAAAAAATGATGCAAGATTCTCAAATGAATACCGTATCCTCCTTCAGCCACTACAGCCACAAAATTTCTTTTAATTAAGATTAAAGTGAAAACCTGCCTGAATTTCTCAAGTTCTGACTAAACAAGTGCATCAGCAAAACCTCAAAACTTGGGGCAAAATAAGAATACGAAATGGAGTACAGCACTGTTGTGTTGGTTTTTTTTTTGACAGTTGCCATTTCCCTCATATTAATGTTTTCAGTCCAGGTTTTCTGAAAAAAGGTGCAAAGTTAAAAAGTAATAATGAGTACAAAATTAATCCAAATTATTAGCACCTTTGAGACACTTCCATTAGACAATTTAGCATACCTTCACCTCTCAAAACTAACTTGAAAGTAGCCTACCCTGCACAAAATATTTTGGGGGAAAAAAACCAACCATCTAAAATAACCGTCTACTAGGCCACAACATATTAAAACCACAAAACAAGGAACAATCCTGTAAAAATCCCACCAGCTAAAAAACAAGAGTACCATCAGTCTTCCCGGGCTCACTGTTCACAATCAAACTGTCAAAGCATTTGTTGAAGAACACGGAGGAAAGTTCTGCACCGAGTTCACAGGCTGTGGATGTATCAGATTATACACTACCCACACATAACACCAGTCTGGGGAAATGCAAACACGCCACATGTACATTTTTTAACCAGGCCTAACCACGTTTCACCAAGGTAAGTGTTGTCAGCTCTTGTAGCAAAGGCTGAAAAAAAAAAAAAAGCACCAATATGCAAGCATACTTCACTCATTTATAAAACCATCAACAGAAATGGCAAGGAATTGACCCGAGGCGATTTAACAGTTCTGAACGTTAAAGCCGCCGTACAAAACGGTTTAGAAGAGCTGTCTTTCTGAAATGCCGGGCAAAAGTCCTCTGACGAAACTAATGACCGTATACTAATACACAAATAACAAAAGCTTAATAAAAACTACCACCACACCGCCAAACCGCTCCTGTTACCAATGCCGATTTTTTTTAAACAAGCACTGAAAGGGAACAATAAAAAGCGTCTCACCGCAAACACAGCAAGAGAGGGACTGTCGGAAGTAAGGCAAGAGCCTGTTAATCTCTGTAAACGCCTTGGGGTCTCCGGGGTCGTAGTTGAGCACTAGGCGGCTCGCGGAAATGTAGAGAGCAGTAGCATTCACGGGGTTCATTGCAGACACTTCGACACCGTTGGCTCCCGGTTGAAAAGAAATTCCGGATCCAACTTTGTAAGCAGCCAGGGAACAATGGCGAATTTGCAACAAATCGGAGGAAATCAGAGAACCACTGGCCAAAGTAGTAACCAAAATCCGTGCAAGTTTGTGGAGCTGAAGCAATCCTCCCACACATGGGGCCTTGGCGCCCCTCCTCCGTCCCTGAGACTTGCAGACACAAAAAAAAAAAGAGAGAGAGAAAGAGAAAGATAGAAACCAGCGTTCGAGTTTGTCCCAGGCAGCCTCGGAGCGAAGAACGCGGGGGCTTCGGCGCTCGGGCCGGGACTCGGCGCTCAGTCTAGCCCCGCGGCTCGGCGGGCGGCCTTCGCTGCATCTCCGGACGCGGAGGCACCTCCTCAGGGCGAGCTGGGCGGGCGCGGGAGCAGGCCCCGGCCCGGTCCGAGGGGCGGGCACGCTTCGCACGGGCTGCAGGGCCCTTACTCCATCACAGCGCCCGGCGCAGAGGTAGCGGCGACGGCAAGGAGGACGGCTCGGGCGTCGACTTCCTCAATCTAGTGCACCAAGACGCGGCGGCGGCGAATGTTGCAGTTGCGGCTGGCGGAGGCCGCCGCCGCTCTCTCCATATCGGACGCGGGGCCCGGACTGCGCCTGGCTCTCCGCCCCGGTGGTTACAACCCCGCTGTTCCCTGAGGTGGCAAAGCGGGCAGGAGAGTCCCCCACCCGATAGGGGAGGGCCGGGGAGGAAGTGCGCGGGCCGGCGGCGGCGGCGGCGGGAGGGGGCGGGGAGCAGGCCCGGTCGGGCCGCGGCGGCGCCCCTCGCTCCTCAGTCGCTCACTGCGAGGTCACCAGGCGCAAGCACCGCCCCCTCACTACCCGGCCATCTTCTCCGCGCCGCACACACGGAGACCTCCTCGGCCAAGCACGACGGCCGCCGCCGCCCACGGCTCCCGCCCGGCCGCAGCTGAGGCGAGCGCTCACACCGCCAGGCCCCGCCGCCGCCCAGAGCACACAGCAAGGCCCCGCCGCAGGCCCCTCCCCCCGTGCCTCGCCGCCCTCACCCTGACTCCACGCGCCACTCTTAACTCGGTAGGGCCCGGGCTCCTGCGACCTTAATAAATCCCGCGGACTGTGCGGCGCCTCAGGCCCTGCCGGCGACGACGACCGTTACCCCAACGGGCAAAGCCACTGTCATCCCCGAGACTCCCCCGCCGCCGTCGTCGCTAGCGCCCGCACGCATGCGCAGAGCACACTCTCACCCCTCCCCCCGCCCTTTCCTTTCCCTTCGCTTCCCTTTTCCCCTGCTTCTCCTCTAAGAGCCCCCTCTACACCCTCCCAGAGCTACCGGCTCGCTCCGCGCATGCGCACTCCAATATCAAACTCCACCGCCTTTCGCCCTTACGCGTGCGCCTTGACCGCCCACCCAGAAAACCGGATAAACACAGCACCCCGCTCACGCCAGCCCCTCCCTGCTGCCAACCCACCCCGGCTTCACAGCGCATGCCTGGCTCTCCACTTACGGCTCTTAGAGCATGCTCTGTGCAAGCCGCCTGTTCTCTCCGCCCCTCCCCCATACGTTCTCAAATTCCCTCTTAGGCGTGTGGGCTGTGGCGAAACGTTCGCTAGCTGACCCATCCTTCCACAGTTTGGGCTTTAAGCTTCTCGCGCTACACTGCGTCCTCCGTGCCCGCCAACGCTGAAGCCCGGCGGGGTCGCGCCATGTGGCTAGCGCTCCGCCTTGGTGGCCTTTCCTCGCCCTAACTGACCACTGTATGAGGAAATAGTCCCGCACGGCTCCAAGCCCCGCCCTCGCGGCCTTTCTCCTGGAACGGCGCTTTCCAAGTACCGAAAGGGCGCTGCCGCGGCCTGCTTGCACAGCCCGAGCCGGGAAGATCGACAGCAATCAGCGTGGCCACGCGCCCAGCCGGCGTGCGGGCGACGGTTCCTAGATTAGGGTCGCGGCCAGCGTCGATGGCAGCCTGAGGTCACTAAGACCCTGGCAGGCCGTCTGTAACCGTTGGGGCTCGGACCCACCTCCCCTTTCCCGCCCATCAGAACTGGGCTCTTTCGCGGCCTCTTGTCCTTGGAGTCGGATCTACGCGAGCCGCCCAGCCTTCTGGGGCGCCGACCAGGACCTCACCGAGCTCGTACGGGAAAACTGTCCGATTTAAAAGCAAAACACCCCTTTTTGGCTCCTTTGACAGACTTAACCCTTCTTTGTGAACAGAGCTCTTGAAGAATCCACGGTCCTGCTTTAGAACGGACCCAAGTCCTTGAAAGTATTCATCTGCTTTTTATAAAGAAGCTTTCACCTTATGTTTTTGCAGGAGACCAGGGACACTGCGATATAAATAAACAAAAACCTAACTTAACGTATGATTCCCCTCGTCTCTAAAAGTACAAAACTTTTTTTGAGTAGCACAAATAGAAACAGCATAGGAACCGTTTTTACCTCTGGACACACCAAAGCTCTTCAGCATAGTTCTTTGCACAAAATAAATGATCTACATGTGTTTGCAAAGTGAAATTTATGACATATATATCTTTTGGCACAAATACAGTTAGTTTTAGGGACTTTCTATTTAGAGTAGAAACTAAGATAAGGGAACCCAATAACTTCTGATATATAATTTCTAGTGCCATATGATGACGGGTTTATTTTCTTTACAAGGGCTAGCATATTATCAGCACTTACGTATTAAGCAATGGGAATCTAACTTCCTAATTTTGTTAGGCAGCAAAGCAGAAATTAAAGTTGTGCAAAGTATATTTGGTCGTCTTGTATCGGGAAAATAACAAATATTCTCAAATTCATTCTCTTGTTTAAAAGCCCCATCTTCCTTGGGTCGTTTGTTTGATAAGTGATCTTTTCTAAGCTCACCTTCAAATAAAACTGTTATATTATACAGTTCTATTTTTGTTCCAGACTCAATTCTTGTTCCACAAACCACAGGTTGTTTTCTTCCAGAGGAGTAACACGGAGAGTAAAATAATCAGTACTGTTTTCCATTCAGGCAACATAAATTAGCAGTCACCCCAGGCAACTGATTACTTTTAGGGCCTTAACCTTGCTGATTTTCTCATAACTGGATTTTTTTTTAAACACTTGAGATGTTTGCAACCTAAATTGAGATTAATTTTATTGATGGTCTGTGTGTGAGAGAGAGAGAAAGAAACTTAAACCAGTTTTGTTTTTTTAGCCTCTGAAATTGCTTGCAATTGATAAGTTTATGGCATTTAGAAGCAAAGCATCTCCACATTGAAGTATATTGTCTGTAATAACTATTTGGTTGCTGGAGCCTTGCCTAAAAAGAAAACAATGAACTGTTTATAGAAAATGAAGTATTTGGATCAAATATTTAGGAGAAATCATATGTAACTCAAATCTCAAACTATCAATGTAATTTTTTTCATATTTTATATTTAATTATTATTTAAAAGTAAAAGTGTTAGGGTTGCCAGATCTAACAAAAATACAAGATGCCAGTTAAAAATTTTTAAACTTTTTTTTAAAAGATTTTATTCATTTATTTGACAGAAAGAGGGGGACAGTGAGAGAGGGAACACAAGCAGGGGGAGTGGGAGAGGGAGAAGCAGGCTTCCCGCTGAGCAGGGAGCCTGATGTGGGGCTGGATCCCAGGACCCTGGGATCATGACCTGAGCCGAAGGCAGATGCTTAACGACTGAGCCACCCAGGCACCCCAATAAGCTTTTTATTTGAGAACAGTTTTGAATTTTCAGAATTATTGCACAGAGTAAGACAGTTGTCATATATTCCATTTCCCCTATTATTAACATCTTACATTAGCATGGTACATTTGTTGCAATTAACAATAGTAATACATTATTATTAAGTAAAATCCATATTTTATTCATATTTCTTCAGGGTTTTTTTCTTAATGTCCTTTTTCTGATCCAGCATCCCATCCAGGATATCATTACATTTAGTCATGTCTCCTCAGGCTCCTCTTGGCACCCAGTTAAATTTTCATTTCAGACAAACAACAAATACTTGTTTTCTTTTTATTGTCTGTATTTCCTACCCATTTTGAGTTAAAGCTCCCCTTTTCTGTCTTCCAAAATTGGCAACTGCTTGCCTCTTTCATTGCACTTCTCAAACTACGTGGCAACTGTTGGTTTAGCAACTGCTAGAAGGTCAGAGTTTCTCCCTCTTTGACTTTTATCATCATTGTCTAGCATAAGGCTTGACTTATAATGGGTATTCAGTAATTGTTAAAACAATGATGAATTATTAGAAATGCAATTATATAAGTAAATTCCCCAGTACAGTGTATGGTTCAAAATAGGCATGGACAAGTGTTTGCTTTTCCTTAGGGAGAAACACAAAATATCTTATAAATTTAAAGACAGTTCTTATCTCAGCTTGATCAATGTCAATTCTAAGATCCTTAATAAAAACCAGATGTGTGGATTGATTTGAAACACTCAGAATAATCAATCAACAAGTATTTATTGATTATACTCAAGCACTTTGGGGACAATAAAGAAAATACGGAAGTAGTTGTAGTTACACTTTCAAAGAACAAAGATCAGGCTGGCATTAAGTGAGAGGGAGTTTCTGAGTGGTTGGGCCTTTTATAGAATTATGAAATCGTTGTTTGCCTCCCTTTGCCCATCTCTTTCACCCTCCTTTCTCTGCCACCCCTCCGCTTTTTCTTTCTCCACCAAAAACTATCCAGAGATGTTTCCTCTCCCGCCTTCCCAGGTTGCGTATCTCCCTGACCGCCTAGGATCTCCCCACTCCACTGCCTTCAGCATTATACTCATCTGTTATGGAATGTTTTTGCGCCCTCACTGGCTCCCCAAATTCATGTACTGAAATCCCAACCCCTACATGATGGTATCAGGAGGTGGAGGCCTTTGGGAGATAATTAGGTCATGAGAATAGAGCCCTCATTAATGGGATTACTGCCCTTACAAAAGAGACTCCAGAGACCTCCCTCACTCTCTCTGCTATGTGAGGATACAATGAGAAATCAACCTCATCTTCAACCCAGAAGAGAACCTTCACCAAGTGACCATGCCAGCACCCTGATCTCACATTTCAAGCATCCACAACTGTAAGAAATAATTGTTTGCTGATTAAGCCCCCCAGTTTATAGTATTGTGTTACAGCAGCCCAAACTAAGACACCATCCCTACCAAATTTTAACAAGCGCGGACTGTCACTGTGGAAAGAAATCAGTCTGATTAACCTCAATCTTTGGGAGAGTGATAATAATTCAATTTAAACTAACAACAAATCAGAGACTGGCCAGAGCAATTACCTCTTTACAGGGAGCAATAAACCAGGTGAAATTAAAACAGGGCCTAATCCAAACCAATCCTTCCATTCTTCTCTGACCACTGCTTTCTGTTATCAAAACTTATCTTCCATCTTCTGCTCCTTAGCTGTGGTCCTACCTCTCCCCTTCTCACTCAGTCTTAGAGCCCCCCCCCCCAAAACGAAATGCTTCCCTTTGGATATCAACTCCTGGTGATATCTTTTCTGTGACTTTTTTCAAATCAGTACATCTATCCATTTGTATTATCCAAAACATTTATTTAGCAAGTCTAGCACCCATTTATTTTATATCTCAAATACTAAATTGCCTTCAGCTTTTTTATCCCTACCTCTAGCCCAAACAAAGCAGTTTCCTTTATTGGTCATCTGCCTAGTACAGTGCCAGACACATATGAAGGTAGCCACTAAATGTTACTATTTTTATTCCCTAACACATTTTCAAATCTATTCAAATGCCTATTAAATTTGTTCATTAATTTATGCAACCAACATTTATTGTCAGTTATATGCCAGGCATTCAGAATACAAAAATGAATAATTCAACAGTTTCCAGCCCTCAAAGAGTTCACAGTTTAGTTGAAGTGGCAGCTATGCATGTAGCTAATTTATAATTCAGAGTGGTAAGGATTTAAGGGATGCACTCGATGTAAATCCAAAATGTCTTAGCAGATATTTCTGCAACATTATGGGTTAAACAAGCTTGTGTGGACTTTCCTGGGAAAATAACTGCAATTATTCATAGCATTGTGTCTAAGGGAAAATGTGTTCTGCATTCCAAACAGTCAATTTAAAATTGAATTTTTGGAACACGGCCCATTTGTCCCTGGGGGCTGTCTATTTCTCCTTTATCTAAAATCCCTATCTGTCTTAGGACAATGTATATCTTTTTACAACTCCCACCTGTTCCATATGGTCTATGGTGCTAGCTGAGGGTTGCTAGTCACCAACTTACTTTACAGGGCTCAGCGCTACAACCTGGTCAAGCAGGTTGAGTCAAGCAGGTAGGACTAAAGGAGCCTCAATTCTTAATTTGCTCAACATTTTCCTATTAGGGAAGGTAGTAGGAAAAGTTCATCAAGTAAGTGATGAGAGTTTGGAATTGCTGCTATATAAAATGAGAAAGGGAGCTGCTTAGGGACAGGGAAAAGGATTGCAGGAACAATGTCAAAAAGGGTACATCACTTGGGTAGAATAGGATCCTTAAAAATATCTAAATATACACTCCTGGACAATAAGATTTTCAAAATGGTCTTTACAACTCACAGACAGACTAGGGACTAGGCATGAAGATTTCTAATCTGATGTTGAGAAAACTAGACTTTATGAGGCAATTATCTTCCTTGTTATTCCTGAACTTTGGGAGGTAACATGGGGTAGTGGAATAAGCATGAACAAATCTTTATTCCAATACATACTGTGTAGACTTGGGAAAAAATATTCATGTTCTCTGAGCTTTAGTTTTCTCATCTATAAAATAGGGACAATAATACTTTCCTTGAAGGATTACCACGGGGAGTCATATCTTCATCAAATGTCTTTCTAACACAGGCAGTATGGATATACAAGTGAAAAAGACAGTCTCGGTTCCAGTCTACAGGTTAAGACCAAAATGAATATGCGATTGTAATGCAATGAGACAGTATTTCAATATGGTCCTATATAAGCATGAGAAGGGACACAACCAGACATGGAAGCTCAGGAAAATATGATGGAAGTGATTTATAAAATGGGACCTGAGGGACCAATGGGAGAAACAAAAGAAGGTTAGGAAGAGTCTCTAAACAGAAGGGAGAGCATATAAAAAGGCCAGAGGAAGAAGTTTGCATATTTGGGAAACTTCATGTAGTTGAGTAGCAAATACAGTAAATACAGAGGAAAAGTGTTGAGAAATGAGTTGGAATAATAAACAGAGACCAGATTACAAAGAACCTCAGGGTCATCCTGAGGTTAATGGAGCATCATAAAAAATTGACTTGGTGTGCAGGGGCAAGATTAGAAGCAGAGAGACCATTTAAGAAGCTACTGCAGTATTTTACCAAAAGATGATCTTATCTTGCCCAGAGTTTGGCAAATTTTAGTCCAAAGGCCAAATCTGGCACCTTACCTGTTTTTGCATGGTGCACAAGATAAGAATGCTTTTTTTACATTTTAAAATGGCTTTTAAAAATGAAAATAATAACATTTTGTGACACATGAAAATTATATGAAATTCAATTTTCAGTGTCCATAAATATTTATTGGAACACAGCCATGCTCAACCATTTTTGAATTGTCTAGGGTATCTTTTGCACAACTACAAGAGATTTGAGTAGTTTTGACATGCAAAGCCTAAAATATTTACTTTCTGCCCTTTTACATAAAAAAAAATGCTGACCCTTGATCTTGGGCATCAAACTAAGGTGGTGGCAGTGAGGGATGAGAGATAACGAGACTGAATCAATAGGACTTGGGGCATGTTGGGATGTGAGAATGAGGGACAAAGATGATATGATATCCAAGTTCTCTAACTGTGGCAATGATAATGAACACTTCCATGGCCTTACCATGTGCCAGGCACTGATCTAAGTATTTTAACATATTAACTCATTACTCTGCTCTACAGTCCTATGAAGTAAATGCTATTCTTACCATTCCCATTTCACATGTGAGGAAACTGAATCACAGAGGTCTATTGGTTGGTTCAAAGTCATAGATCTAATAGAGATGAGAATTGAATCCAGGCTGTCTGGTTCTAGAATCCCTACTCTTAAAACTATTCCAAAAATTCACAGAAGCAGGGAACTCAGCAGGAAAAATAGGTTTGGAGGGAAATGATGAGAGCAAGTTGTGGACATCTATAATTAAAAGTCATCTGGGACGTCCAGGTGAATGTCCAGTAGGCAGTTCTGGACATTGAGTCTGGTGCTGTGTGTTTAGGGGAAAGGAGTCTAGCTTTGAGTTATAGACTTGAGAGTCAGCAGCATACACACGGCAATAGAAATCATGGGACAGATACAGGTTACCCAGTGTGAATAAGAAGAGAAGACTAAGAATGAAACCCTGATGACCACCAATATTTAACAAACAGCACAAAAGAGACTGAGAAGGAGAAGTCATAGAGGTAGGTAGCAAACTGAGAAGATTTTTCATTTTTAGTGATGTAATGTGCATAAAGTATCTAGCATAATAAGCAGTACTGGCATCATAAACAGTAGCTCCTTTTACTATTAAAATCTTATTTGAAAGGTCTAACCCTTTCTTAGCTGTGGTATGGGGCTATTCCAAATCTTGTCTACATTCCCATGTCCTTAAACACCCATCTCACCTTGCCTTCCAATTCTTTGCAGAGGACCTTATCTCTATTTTTAGGAGAAAGTCAAGATCTTCTCTACATCAAAATATTCCATAATTCCCCATCTCTTATTCTTCCCTTCTATTTCTGGCTTCCTCCAGGACTTTCCTCAATGGTTTTCCCAAATTTTACTTCTTCAGCCTGCCACCCCTCTTGCTATATTCCCTCGTTCTGTCTAGCTATGCCATATGCTTCAAAAACCACATTTCACATCTTTTCTCTTTTCCTCTAACCTGTCAAACTTTTGGTAGAATTCAACCTTCTTTCTTTTTTTTTTTTCTTTTTATAGTTAACCATTAATACTTGACCTCTTGAAATAAGATTTCCTTCTCCACCACTCTGCTGAAACTATATTCTTCAAAACCACAGAGGGCCCTGCTGTTTGACTTATTGTCCAATCATTACTTTCAATAATGTTATATTAAAATGTCCCTTCCTTTCTTTGTATTACATTTTGGGTAGATTCCTTCACTTTCTGGTTAATCAAGTCTGGTCTAGTTTAAAACTGAATCAGGCATAAGTCTGGCTAAAATCATAGAAAACCTGAAGTAACACTGCTGAAACAAAACAGAAATTTACTTCTGTCGTGTTTAAAAAAAAAAAAAGTCTGGAGGTAGGCCAGGCACAGCTGGCATGACAGTTTCACCGTCATCAAGGACCCAGTTTCTGTCTTTGTGACTCACCATCCAAATACATCTACCTTCAAGTTCATTACAGTTCAAGACAGCTACTGAAGCTTCAACACTTCAGACAATAGGAAAGAAGAAAGGAGAACAAAAGGGCCCACCTCCCAGCTGCATCAATGCCTTTTAAGCAGCCTCCAATTTTTAAGATCCCACGTAACGCATTTCTTTGGCCCGTAACTTAGGCACTTTGCCATGCCCAGATGGAAGGGAGTCTGGAAATATAGTCCTTTCATAGGTGCATGGACATGCCAGGTAAAATAGAAGAAGTTCTATTATTAAGGAAGAAGGAGAGAATAGAATCTTGATGCCACTTGCAATTTCGGCCACAAACTACAATTTCAAAATGCTTTAAAATTTCAGCCTTTCCTCTCTCTTTTCTCTTCAAGATATAACTCCTCTGACCTGTTGGTATAAGGAGGAGAGGAAAAGGGACAAGTGCAGTGGCACTCTTAGGCCCAGACTAGAAGGCCAACTCTGGTAATGCCTCTCCTCCTGTCAGGTTGGGGGGTCCACAGAGCAAAGGAGATTTGCCCAAGAGCTGAGAAGTGGTCAAGAGACAGCAATTGATAATAGAGGTTGGATGTTTGGTTTGAGCTAAGCCCGTCAGGATCCTGGAAAAATGAGAAAGTCAGAGTAGGAAGAGAAGGGAGGTGAGCCAGGATTCATGGTTGGAAGACAAATTCTGCCACAATCTGGTGTAAAATTCTGAGGATTTCAAAAATTCTAAATTCAAACCTGATTTTTCATGTTGTTTTGCAAATTTATTTGTTAGAGTAAGAGGCTGAAACATATTTTATTTAAAAGTTTGTTAGTTTGATTTATAACTTGTAGATTTGGAGACATATGGTATGTGGGTCTGAGGGCTGCCATTTGTACTCTTGCCCTGGGCCCTACAAATGATCTGGTGGACCTGTATAACTGTCTGCTCAAATGAGAAGGACTGCAGCTCTCACCGCCTCTCTGGTTAACATTAACTAGCAACTGAAGTTCTTAGCGGCAGGCATCCAAGTGCAGGGTGTCTCTTTGGGTATGCATTTGCATTTTCCTAGGACTACTTCTGAGTGTTCACTCACATGTGCCCTCACATGGGGGAATAGCTCTGGCTTGGCCACTTCCAGGGCCTCTTCTGTTCCCATTCTCAGCTCTCCATCCCGTGGTCTTTTGATGCTAGGCCCCTCTTGGTGGTGATAGCTCCCTTGAGTGGGGTATTGCCAAATGGTTCAATCTCAGTTACTTTCTTCAGGGCCCATCTAACAGGAAATACTCATCTCTGCTATGAAAAAATAGTGGGACTTTAGGCTATTCCATAGCCTAGCCCCAATCCCCGCTTGATATCTCTCTCCAGTTTCTTTCCCTTTGCTCAGATTGAGGCCCCTGCCCAAGAATACATTCAACCAGGAAATCAGCTTCCCTTCCCAACCCCCCCCATCCTCGGACTTTCTTGATGTTGAGGATGGAGAAAAAGCATGGCTTCCCTGTGAGAGGAACACACAGCCACAAGGCTAGAGTCTGGCTCTCCATCCCCTCCCTCTTTTTCTGTGAACTAGGAAGAGAGAGAGGGTTGGGGTGGTGGCTAGTGGCGACAGGGCTAGTATTGTTGTCTCTTGGTCCTGAGGAAGATGGTTGCAAAAATTGAGGTCCTCAGCTTCATTGTCCCTAGCTGTGGGCTGTGATCTCCAATTCTGGAGCAAAGGAAAGGTAGGTAGCATTCAACAGTATCAACCTAATTTACCAAACCTTGATCCTTCACTGCTCTGTCTGAAAAAATTTTATCATTGTTACATCTCTCTTCTGAAAACATTCTCCTTTGTTCTGCGATTTGTACTGAGTTTTCCTATTTCTGTGTATTCTTTCTCTTTCTCATTTGCAGATTATTTCTTCCTATTTCAGTGTGATATTTAAGATACCCCTAAATTGAAATCAGCTATTTACATCTCTGTCTCACTTATTAGACTGTAAGTTTTTTTGAGAGCCTAAAGTATTAGTTCATTTATTTTTGAGTGAATGAATGAGTAGTTAAGTGAATGAATTCAGGACACAGGCATTAACCCTTCTTATTTCATACTCTCATTCTGGAAACTCATTCACTCAAATGGTTCAAGCTATCCCTTTTTCTTAAATAACTATTATATCAATATCTCTGCTTTGATATCTCTTCTGAGCTTCAGATTTGCATCTCTAGCTTCTTGCTTCCATTTTCACCTAGATGTCCTGCAGTCCCCTTAAAATTTATGTATCCAAAACCAAACTCATGATCATTTTTCCAATATCCAGATCTCACTTTACTCTTGTCCATGCCTTTGTCACTCTCTTTCTCTAAAGCGTATAACCTTGGAGTTACCACTTTGACCCCTCAAGTCTTACCAATTTTTTTTTCTGAAAACAATAACATATCACCCGGAGCTCCTGGATGGCTCAGTTGGTTAAGCATTTAACTCTTGATTTCGGCTCAGGTCATGATCTCAGGGTTATGAGATCAAGCCCCATGTTGGGCTCCTCGCTGGGCATGGAACCTGCTTAAGATTCTTTCTCTCCTAGGGCACCTGGGTGGCTCAGTTGTTAAGCGTCTGCCTTTGGCTCAGGTCATGATCCCAGGGTCCTGGGATTGAGCCCCGCGTTGGGCTCCCTGCTCAATGGAGAGCCTGCTTCTCCCTCTCCCACTCCCCCTGCTTGTGTTCCCTCTCTCACTGTGTCTCTCTCTGTCAAATAAATAAATAAAATCTTAAAAAAAATTCTTTCTCTCCCTCTCCCTCCGCCCCTCTCCCGCCTTCCTCTCTAAAAAACAAAACAAAAACTTTAAAAAAAGTTACCTTATCACAATTATTGTGATTCCACTTATATGAAGTACTTAGAAGAGTCAAACTCATAAAGACTGAAAGTATGATAGTGGTTGAAGAGATGTCAGAGAGTTATTGTCTAATGGGTATAGAGTTTCAGTTTTACAAGATAAAAAAGAGTTATAGGGATGGGTGGTGGTGGTGGTTGCACAACAGTATGAATATACTTAATACCACTGAACTGTACACTTAAAAATGGTTAAGATGGTAACTATTATGTGTATTTTACCACAATAAAAAAAGTGAAACCAACAAGCTACTTTATTATAAATGTTAACTGTAAACAACTTACAAACACAAAAAAGACCATCTAAAACCTGTTAACAATTTGTCTTAAGAGACTTCTCTTGATGTGTACATAAATACATATATTTTTCCACCAAAATGAGATCACAAATATAATTCTATTTGGAGTCTGCTTTTTTCAGTTGACAGTATGCCATAAGCATTTTTCCACGTTGTTAAATTTCTTCCTACAACAGTGATTCTCAAATTGTGGTCCCTGGCAGAATCAGCATCCCCTAAGCACTTGTAAATGCAAATTCTTGCTCACTGTTCCAGACCTACTGAATCAGAAACTCTGGGATAAGCTCAGTAGGTTGTTTTAACAGGCCCTTCAGGTAATTCTGACATACTCATAAGTGTGAGAGACCCCGTTTTACAATTGCAACTTTTAATGGGTGATGCTGTTCCATTGAATAGCAATGCCACAATCTTCTTAAGTACACTGCTACTGTTGGATATTGAGGTTATTCATTTATCACTATTTAAATAATACTCTAGTGCATATTCTTGCAGGTAAATTTTGAAGACATCCATGAGAGGGAAATAAACCTTTACTTAATTTAAGCCATTGTATTTAGGAGTTCTTTTATACAGCAACTTAGCTTATACCCTAATATACCATCTTTACCTCTAACTTACAGTTGACTTCTAGTCAGACTCTGTAGTCTAAGTCTCGCAGACCTATGATTCATCTTAACCAGTATTTTCTTATTAAGCTATCTGAAACTGTATTTTGCACAAACATCACCACCCTCCCCTGCTCAGGAACTACTGTTTATTCATTCATGCATTCATTATTTAAGGTACTATGCTAAGTATGTTTTAGTTGTTGTCTGAAATGATATAAAAAGAATCAGAGTATAGACACAGCCCTTACCTTCATGTGCCTTTGCAGCATAGTTGGAGAGATTGGTAAGACTGACATTAATCAAATATTCACACAAATAAACATAAAATGACAACTGTGATAATTACAAATAAAAGGAGCATGGTGCTAGGAGACATATAAAAGAAGGATTTAATTTAGATAAAGAAATCAGGGAAGGCTTATCCAACAAGTGTCAAATTGAAATATGAGGATGAATAGAGATTAACTACTATAAAGGGGAGAGATGAAGGCACCAGTGAAGGCAAAGACCCATCAGAAGGAGAAACATGGTCATTTTGAAGAGCTGACAGGAGACCAATGTGGCTGGAGCAGAGATTGGGGGATGGTACTAGATGAGTCAGAGAGATCAGTAGGGTCTAGGTTGTGCAGGGTCTTATAGGCCATGTTAAGAATGTTTGTCTTTATTTTATGAACATTGAGAAGCCATTAAAGAGTTGAGGTTTGAGAGTGGCATAATCACGAAATATGTGCCGGGATGGATTAATTAACTAAATAACTAATTAATTCTACCTGTAGATTTTTGCTCTACTCCATTCATATTGCTTGGACAAATCACCCACTTTCAAGTCATGAAGGACTGCACAAAGGATACTGACAATGAGTGGCTAAAGATATAGGAGGAAAACTAGGAGTGTGTTATATCAAAGAAACCGGTAAAATTTTTTTGGAAGGGGGAAGTAAAACAGGGCAGAATGATCATTAGTATTCAATGCTACGGAGAGATTAGGTAAAATGTAGATTGAATATCCATGGCTTCCCAATGCTTATAGGATAGAATCTAAATTTCTTACCCTGGTATTCAAGGTATTCTGGTATTCAAGGTATTCTATCAGTACCTACTTTTCCAATACTTTGTCCCATGACACTGCTAAAATGAGCCTTTTAGATAAGGTGCCCTGTAGATAATATGCCCTATTTATTTTATCTAGAACACAATAGTACACTCTGCTGACCTATCATCTTTGGATGTATCTTCTGCGCAACACCACTTAGCTAAATCCTACCTATTTTCTAGGCCCTAATCCTATTTTGCCTCCTCCATGAAGATTAATGTGGTGGCTATGAGAATACACCTCTCAGATCTCTGATTGCAGTGAGCATTATTGACTGGAGGCCCTAGCTACTACCTTCTGAAATTCATCACTGTGTTTGCACTCTGCTTCCCATGGGCTGCTCCTAGCCAATGACTGAGTGTGGCAGAGATACTAAGGCAGGCCCATTCCTGGGAGATACCAGAGTCCTCTGACAAGTGACTGAGAAACCGCAAACAGCCTTGTCAAACTTGCCTTAGAATTGCATGGGGCATAAGATGCTTCCATCCAAACTTCCTTCCTTCCCTCCTCCTTTCCTTCCTGCTTTCCTCTTTTCACTCAGGGTCAGACTTGCATTGCAGTCTCTTGGCTCTCCCAGCCTCCTTTATTTGCCTCCCCCTTTCCTCTTATAGGCATTTCCTCTAATATATTTCTTGCATAGTTAATCTTGTCTGGCATCCATTTCTTAGGGACCCAGACAAACACAAGTGGTACTGGGAGTGGCCCAAGAAGAAAGTTGGTAAGATAGGAATTTGGACTGCCTCATCTACTGCCCATCAGGAGAAGAGGATGTCACCCTGGTTAGTAGATGAGACATAGATAGTTTCTGGCACAAGGTGGTAACTCAACTGCTAAAGATTTCACTAGTGTTAACCTGGGGAAATGTCCCAGTGGAGAGGAATGCTGTGGCAGATGTGATGATGTAGGCATTTGAAAAACATGGAGTTGGGGGGAGGGACAATTCGTACAAAGATAGTAAAACTGGGTGATCACTACTAAGTTGTATTGATGTCCTGCAGAGAAATCATGAGGGACTGAGGGCCATTAATAAGTAGTTTTTGGTTAAGTGAGCGAGCCACAGGGCCTTTGGGATAGCTTACAAAGAGACCTTTATCTCTGTCAGGGGAAGGGAATGCACAGCTGAGTGGCAGGATGAAGACCTAATTGTTAGAGCAGCAGAGCCCCAGAGACATTAAAATGCTCAGTCAAGGCAGGTCTAAAATGACCTAACAGCACTGAAGTACAGCACAGAGGCAGCAGTCTGGAGGGAGGAGCAGGCCCCTACAGGACACGGTGTATGTTTTAAATCACAGACCTCTATATATTGCTATGTCCTCAATAGTAAGAATATACGAGCCTGGGAACCAAGAGATAGAAACAGGAGTGACCCTACTTATATCACACCAGATGCCCCACTGAGGGATTTTGTGCTTCCTGTCCCCACAACTCTTGACTCTGCAGGATTAGAGGTCGTAGTCCTCAAAGAGAACATCCTTTTCCAGGGGATATAGCAAAGATCCCATTGAATTACAAGCCACAGCCGCTGCCAGAACACTTTGAACACCATGTGCCCAGGAACCAACAGGCGAGAAGAATTACCATCTAGCAAGGGTAAAATTGACCCTGGTCAGCAGGAGGGCTGCTTTTGCACAATGAGGACAAGGAGGAACACATATAGAAGCCAGATAGTCCACTTTGGTGCCTCCTGGTATTCTCTTGCTTTGTTGTAACCATGAATGGACATAGGAAGCAACTCTGGCCTAAGATAGGTATGATTACCAATGGCTCAGACCCTTCCAGAGTGAAAGTTTGGGTCACATCACCAGGTAAGTCACCAAGACCTGCCAAGGTGAGGGGATTTGAGAACGGATAGTGAGGGAAGGAGAGAATGAGCACGAGTTATGGCCCTGAAATCAACTGCCGCAAGAGAAGCTATAGTTCATTCCACTAAACGCTCTTTTCTGAATTTCCCCTTGGGAAGAAAGGCCCACAGGAAGCATGGAGGAACTGCTTCCCAAACCTGTGGGAAGAGGTAGATCTGCGTGGGGCAAAGGGTAGGCTATGGTGGCTGTGAGAATGTACCTCTCAGATCTCCACCTGCAGGGAGTGTAATTGACCAAGGGCCCCAGCTGCTGTCCTCTGAAATTGATGGCTGGTTCGCTCTGAGGCTACACATCTTGCAGGCTGCACCGAGCCAATGCCTGAGTGTGGCAGGGAAACTGCAGTGGGTCCTTCTTGAGAGATGTGGGACTCATCTGACGAGTGACTTTGCTCAAGGAGTCCTTGATGGTCTTGCTCCACTTTCCTTAACCTGCTCTACAGTGTAAGATGCTTTCCCTCAGCCTGCCTTCCATTTTTTCCTCTCTCCTTCACTCAGGGTCAGATTTACCTTATGTTTGCAGTCTAAAGTCTCTCTGTTTCTCCCCTGGCTCCCTCCCCATTTTCTTTCACAGGCATTTACCCTAATAAATTTCTTACACATTCAATCCTATCTTGACATCAGCTTCTTGGAGAACCTGGACTAAACACATGCCCTAAGCTCCCAGGTGTCAGTGATAAGTTCTCACTTTGAACTCATAGTACTTCCCACCTACCTGACATTTCCCAAATGCTACCAAGAAAACAAAACTTATGTTTCTATGTATATATCTTCCCGATTAGTTTAGAAGTGTCCTGGAGATAGTTACCATTATGTCACCTTTGCTAACCTCTGCACTTCACCAAGTGCCCTGTACATAGAAGGAGCTCAGCTCAACCATCATAGGAAAGGAGCTGTCAAGGGTGCTGAGTTGTTTAGACAATCCTGCACTCCAGAATTAATGTTCCCCACCTATTTCAGCTTCTCAGTGTACTATCTCATTTCCCACTCCCCAGGCACCTACTCAAAATGGTTCCTCATCTTCTCAGGGTCCTTTAATCCCCAGGTCCCTGCCCCACTCCCCATATATTTTACCACACACATTGACCCAGCAGAGGCTGTGGCATAGACAGCTATCCCTCCACCCAAAGTTTGTGGATTCCACCCACTCCCCCCGCCACACACATACCTTCTATAGCGTGAAGTCGTTGCTAGAAGGTGGCTGGTCAGCCAGGGACTACATTCCCAAGCTTGACCCCATATCCAGGGGGTAGCTGGGGTCTTTAAGAAATAGAACTCTTCCTCTACCACTCTCCTTCATACTCTCCAGTTGAATACAGAGGACTCTAGGGATGATGAGGCCACAAGATGGGAAAAGCCTCTGACCCTGAACCATTACATGGAGGAAAGCTGCCCACCATTCAAAGAAGCACCCACACTGGAATGTTTCATGAGTGAATAGTAAGCTTCTATTATGTTAAGTCATAGAAATGCAGGGGTTCGTTTGTTACAGTTGCTAGCATTATCCTAAATAATACAGAAATCATTGTCCCTTTTTTTTGGCTACTCCTGTCTTAACTCCCTTTCATTTAGAGGAAGTCTCCTATTATGGGACTCGTGATACCAAATGGGTTAGATCCTTCTCAGGTGACACTGTGGGGTCTGTTACTTTGTCTCTAAGAATCTGATGTATTCCCACTCAAGACTATGAATGTGGAAGCAATGCAAAGATACATGACAATATAGAAACCATTCACAGTGGTGGTATGGCCTTGAGAATCTAGGGGTAGTAACAGCAAGGCCTAGCAACTGTTGTTTTAGATCGATGTCCTAACCAGACTGTTCTTGTGGTATGACCTTGGCTGTGTTTCCCTCCCTCTAGATTTACTTGCTTTTCAACATTTTTCTTCCAGCTTTCTTGACAATTTCTTCCTTCCAATAGTTAATTTTCTTCTTTAGATATCTAGAATCAATTTCCATCTACACTATCCTTCCCATCTGCACTGGACTCTCCTCCCAAACTGAAGTCAGTAGGATTACTATTTATTAAGCACCTGATGCACACCTGGTACTGTGATAGGCACTTTACATCTGCTATCATACTTAATTTAATTCTTCCAAGTATTCTATAGGGTTGGTATTACTATTGCCATTTATAAATACGGCAATTGTAGCTCAGAGATGAACTGATTTTCCCAGTTATGCTCTTGTGTCACTTGGAATTCAGTTTTGATGGCATCAAAGCATGTTTTTACATTGCATGAGAAATGCTTCACCAACTTGTAATTACTGCAGTGCTTCCTTCTAGGGTTTTTTCTAGCCTATGACCATTTGATTCTGTAAGTGAAGACTATATCAACACATACTTAGTCCTTTCCCTTTCCTCCTTCCTTGCTTTTTTTCTCTCTCTTTTCTTCCCTCCTTCTCTCTGTCCTTCCTTCTTTCCTAAGTTCTTGACAAAATAACAAACCATGTGTGATAGCCGAGTACACGGTGGCAATCAGTTCTCTTGCTGACCTTCCTTAGACTACACTGCAATCTAAGATGCTTCTTCCCAACCTTCTTTCCTTCTTTCTCTCATTTACTCAGGGTCACACTTGCATTGATTATAAGGTTGGAATTTGGGGGGAGGGGGGTGGTATGAACTATACTTTGATGATCTTCATTACTTTTGATGTTCCCCAGTAAGTATGCCTCAAATGTCCACAATACCTTCAGGAAACTAGGTTTCCTAAGCTCCATGAGAAAGAAGCTGCCTCTAGTGATGGAGGTGAGGGTCAGATAATTTCATTTTTCCAGAGAAACTGGAGTAGGGAGAAACAAAATTCATTCAGTGATTGAATATCTTTCATGTATCAGAACCCATTGGGCAGTAGAAACATAGAAATATATATTATAAAATCCTTATTCTACACAAGCTTATAATCCAGTAGAGTGTCATATATAGTTAATTTTTCCAGTTTCTAGATGTTAATCTTAATTGCTTTAGAATAGCATAGTTCATACCAAATGATTAAAATCATCCACTGTTGGGGCCTGGGTGGCTCAGATGGTTAAGCGTCTGCCTTTGGCTCAGGTCATGATCCCAGGCTCCTGGGATTGAGTCCCGCATCGGGCTCCCTGCTCCTTGGGAGCCTGCTTCTCCCTCTGCTTCTCTCTCTCTCTCTCTCTCATGAATAAATAAATAAAATCTTAAAAAAAAATAAAATCATCCACTGTAATAGAAATAATTGTGAAATTAGTATAATCCATAGAGCCTTTTAGAATTGTAACAGGAATTATAAAAGAAAAAGAAGTTAGGAGGAGAAGTCACTAATTAAAAGAAGCATTATTATTTTAGAGAGAGTGAAAGAGCCCATGTGCACATGAGCAGTGGGGGAGGGGCAAAGGGAGTGGGAGAGAGAGAATCCTAAGCAGGCTCCACACCCAGCGCTGAGCCCAATAAGGGGCTCAATCTCAGGACGTTGAGATTGTGACCTGAGCCAAAATCAAGAGTCAGGCGCTCAACTGACTGAGCCACACACACACACCCTAAAAGAAACATTTCTTGATCTAGTACCATGACTCTTAGAATTTCTAAGCAGTTGAAAGACGACTAGGAAGGAGGAGAGTGAGAGAAAAAGAAAGAGTACTTGCAGTATCATGGCTGCATTTTAGCTTAAATGCAATATACGGTATCCAGAATGCAAAATCCAGTATCCAGAAATGGAGAAAATCACTAAGACTCTTTTGGTTGAGGTAGGAAAGGGAGAGGGCATCCTCAAGGGTGGCAGAATCACTATATTCAAAAGGCAATATTGGAACTGTTCTCGTGAGCTCAGAGACTGTTTCTTTGAATCTCCATCCCTTTTCATATCTTCTACCATGCCAGCTAGGTGTACCCAGTGTATCACAGTTCTGAACACATACATCCAAATCCCATTACCGGCTATAACTACAAACTGAATTTGAGTGCAATGTGAGTGGGAAGGGTGAGGTCAGCAAAACCTGAATAAGTAATTGTAATGCAACATATCCAGCAGGTACTCATAGAAGTAGGGACAAACTAGGGAAAAAAGAGAAGAATGCAGCACTTTGGGGGGATTGAAAGCTGTTGGGTATAAGAAGGAAGTGAACTAATACCTCAGGAAAAGCAAAGAAGGTGAAGGGTGTTCTTGGAGAAAGTGAAAGATTTCTAGTTGGCCAGGTACAGAAGGTTGGAGAAAGCCTCCGAGGAAGTACTGAACTGGTGGAGAAGAGAGTAAGGAGGCACCTGGTGACCTGAGGGGCAGAATTGTGCTTCACAGATCTGAACAAGGTAGGAGACTGAGAGGTGGAGGTAGAGAAGGGGCAGCTTGCTGAGCAGAAGATAGGGTAAAAGGAGAAGCTAAGAGGCAGGAACGTAGGGAACTGATTGGAAGAAGAATCACTAGAGCTCTGTTGGTTAAGAAAGACAGGGACCTTTAGGTAGAGGGGCAGGGTGGCAGCATGTTCAGTGATGGCAGGAGCAACATAAATGATTCTAGCCTGACCAAAGATTCCAAAGTGAAGTTTGCTGGTAAGACACGAGGGCAGCACTTTCTGTAATCCAGGTAACCAGAGAAAGCGTAAACCTCTCTTACATAGCACCCACAAAAGATGCTTTTAAGCATGTTCTAAGTTAGAATTTGATAAAAGTTATAAATGGGGGGGCAGATGGGAGTTTAGAGACAAGAGAAGTTGCTTCTAAGGGGAAATCGTGGAAATGCTTCATGGAAGAGGTGATGTTCAGAATTGGATAACAGATTTGGACACACAGAGATGGGGTCGAGGAGAACAGCAAGGAATGGCAAGAATCAGCAGTGATCTAGTATAGTGTAGAGAATTGTGTCCCTCCCCCAAAAAAGATAGGTTTTAGTCCCTAACTCCTGGTACCTGTGAATGTGACCTTAATAGGATAGTCCTGCAGATGTAATCAAGTTAATGATCTCAAAATAAAGCCATCCCGGATTTAGGGCAGGCCCTAAATCCAATGAATGGTGAAAAAGGAGAGGGAGATCACCAACATGGAGACACAGGGAAGAAGGCCGTGTAAAGATGGAAGAGAGATTGGAGTTCTGCAGCCCCACGCTAAGGAACACCAGGAACCACTAGAAGCTGGAAGAGGCAAGAAAGTATTCTCTCTAGGGCACCTGGGTGGTTCTGTTGGTTAAGCGTAGGCCTTTAGCTCAGGTCATGATCCCAGGGTCCTGGGATCGAGCCCTGCGGTGGGCTCCTTGCTCAGCGGGGAGCCTGCTTCTCCCTCTGCCTGACACTCCCCCTGCTTGTGCTCGCTCGCTCTCTCCGTCAAATAAAGAAATTTAAGAAAGGAAGGAAGGAAGGAAGAAAGGAAGAAAGGAAGGAAGGAAGAAAGGAAGAAAAAGAAAGAAAGGAAGAAAAAGAAAGAAAGAAAGAAAGAAAGAAAGAAAGAAAGAAAGAAAGAAAGAAAAAGAAAGAAAGAAAGAAAGAAAGAATTGTCTATAGCTTTTAAAAAGGGAGAGTGGCCTTGCCAACCTTTGATGTTGGACTTCTGATCTCTAGAACTGTGAGAATAATTGCTGTTGTTTTAAGGCACCAATTTTGTGGTCATTTGTTGCAGCAGCTCTAGGAAACTGATATAACCGGTATGACTTTTGTGACTTGTGCCAGCAACTGTGGGTGTCTCTGAATAAAATCAGAGCAATCCAAAACAAAGGCTGGGCCTTGGCATGGTGATCTTGATGGAAATTCAAGGGGTTGAGAGAGGCTTAGAGGAGTGCTAGAGGGGGCAGAGTTTAAATACTTAAACTGAGGGAATTAAAGGGTTATGTTGAAGGGATGAACTAGGTGCAGTGAGAAGAAAAGGTGTGGGGACAGTAGGAGGAACACTAGTAGAGAAGACCGCCAGGTTCCAGCTCCTAGAAGTGTAGTAACTCTTAGTGATTACAAGGCCCAGTGTGTTGGTGGCTGAAGTGGAAGAGAGTTGAAGGCCCTTCATGTTGAGAAAGCTGAGGAATTCTGAGGCCAGGGAGTCAGAACATGTCAGCATGATGGCTTTAGGAATGGTGGTGGTCATCCATCTTTTCCTGCCCTAGGACATCCATGCTCCTAGTTCTAATTCTTTTGGACTCAGATGCAGACTTACACCATTAACACTCCAGCCGTCCTTTCTCCAACCTTTGGACTCTGACTAAATTGCACCAGAGGCTTTCATGGTCCTCTATCTTTTTTAAAAAATAAAACCACATAACCTTTAATATTCATTGATATATATGAAGAACATGCAATAAACTATAAATATTATAGAGCACTTTTTTATTGAGGTATAATTGACATTAGTTTCAGGTGTACAACATACTAATTTGATATTTGTATATATTGCAAAATGATCAGTGTAACAAGTCTAGTCACCACACATAGTCACAAAATTTTTTTCTTGTGTTGAGAATTTTTAGGATTTACTCTCCTGGCAAGTTTCAGTAATGCAATACAGTTTTATTAGCCATAGTCATCATGCTGTACATTACATCCCCATGAATTACTTATTTTATAACTGAAAATTTTTACCTTTTGACCCCCTTTGCCAGTTCCACCCACTCCCCAGCTCCCCACTCCCCACTGCTGAAAACCACCAATCTATTCTCTGTACCTATGAGCTTGGTTTCTTTCCTTTCTTTTCATTTTTCTTTCTTTCTTTTTTTAGATTCCACATATAAGTCAGATCATACTTTCTCTATTTAACTTATTTCACTTAGTATAATGCCCTCAAGATCCATCCATGTTGTCACAAATGGCAAGATTTCATTCTTTCTCATGGCTGAATAATATTTCTACACAACTTCTTTATCGATTCATCTGTCAATGGATACTTAGGTTGTTTCCATGTCTTGGCTATTATAAGTAATGCTGCAATGAACATGGGATGCATATACCTTCCTGAGTTGGTATTTTCATTTTCTTTGGATAAATACCCACAGATGGAATTGCTGTATCATATGGTGGTTCCATTTTTAATTTTTTTTGAGGAATCTCCATACTGGCTTCACCAGTTTACACTCCCACCAACAGTGTACTTTTCTCCACATCCTCACCAGCACTTGTTATCTCTTAACTATTTGATATTAGCCATTCTAACAAGTGGGAGATGATACCTCATTGTGGTTTTGATTTGCATTTTCCTGATGATGAGTGATGTTGAGCATCTTTTCTTGTACTTGTTGGTCATCTGTATGTCTTTAGAAAAATGTCTATTCAAATCTCATTTTAAAATAAGATTAGGGTGTTTTTTTGGCTATTGAGTTGTATGAGTTCTTCATATATTCTGAATATTAGCTCTTTATTAGATATATGATTTGCAAATATTTTCTCCCATGTAGTAGGTTGTCTTCATTTTGTTGATCATGTCCTTTGCGGCACAGAAGCCTTTTAATTTGATGTAGTTCTACTTATTTACTTTTGCTTTTGTTGCCTTTGCATTTGGCATCAAATTAAAAAAATTGCCAAGACCTCTGTCAAAAAGCTTACTGCTTATGTTTTTTTCTAGGAGTTTTATGGTTTTATTTTATTTTTTTTATTATGTTATGTTATTCACCATACATTACATCATTAGTTTTTGATGTAGTGTTCCATGATTCATTGTTTGCATATAACATCCATTCAGTACGTGCCCTCTTTAATACCCATCACCAGGCTAACCCATCCCCCCACTCCCCCTCCCCTCTAGAACCTTCAGTTTGTTTCTCAGAGTCCATAGTCTCTCATGGTTCGTCTCCCCCTCCGATTTTAGATCTTACATTCAACTATTTAATCAATTTTTAGTTAATTTTTGTGTATGGTATTTGATAGTGGTCCAGTTTCATTCTTTTGCACGTGGCTGTCTAATTTCCCCAACACCATTTGTTGAAGACGTTGTCCTTTTACCATTGTATATTCTTGGCTCCTTTGTTATAAATTAATTGATCATATGTGTGGGGGCTTACTTCTGGGCACTTTATTCTGTTTTATTGAGCTATTTGTCTGTGTTTATTCCAATACCATACTGTTTTGAGAACTATAACTTTGTAATATAGTTTGAAATCAAGGCATATGATGTCTCTAGCTTTATTCTTTTTTGCCAAGATTGCTTTGGCTAGGTTTTTTTTTTTTTGTGGTTCTATACCAATTTAGGATTGTTTGTTGTATTTCTATGAAAAATGCCATTGGAATTTTGATAGGGATTGCACTGAATCTGTATATTGCTTTGAGTAGTATGGAAATTTTAATAATATTGCTTGTTCCGCTCTCTCTTTCAAATGAATAAATTTAAACAAATTTTAAAAAATCTTTAAAAAATATTAATTCTTCCAACCTCTGAGCTTGGAATATCTGTCCACTTATTACGTCTTCTTCAATTTTACATTCATGTCTTATAGTTTGAAGTGTACAGGTCTTTTTTCTTGGTTAAATTTATTTTCAGGGGTGCCTGGCTGACTCCATTGGTACAGCACACAACTCTCAATCCCCTTGGCTGAGAACTCAAGCCCCACGCTGGGTGTGGAGCACTTGAAAAAAATTTATTTTCAGATATTTTATTTTATTTAAATATTTTATTTATTTATTTGAGAGAGAGAGAGAGAGAGCACACAAATGTGGGGGAGGAGAAGAGGGAGAGGGAGAAGGAGACTCCCACTGAGCAGAGAACCCCATGAGGGGCTCGATCCCAGGACCTTGAGCCAAAGGCAGATGCTTAACCGACTGAGTCACCCAGGTGCCCCTCAGATAATTTATTCTTTTTGATGCAATTGTAAATGGGTTTGTTTTATTAATTTTTGATAGTCCATTATAAGTGTATAGAAACATAGCAGATTTTTGTATATTGATTTTATCCTGCAACTTTGCTGAGTTTATTAGTTCTAATGTTTTTCAGTGTAGTCTTTAGGGTTTTCTCTATATACTTTCATGTCATCTGCAAATAGTGACAGTTTTATTTCTTTCTTCCCAATTTGGATGCCTCTTATATATTTATTTTTTTCTTGGCTACTTGTTCTGGTCCATCTTGCAGATAGCAGATTGTGGGACTTCTTAGCCTTCATAACCACATAAGCCAATTCTTGTAATAAATCTCCTTATATAGCTACATATATCCTCATGGTTGTTTTTCTCTGGAGAACCCTGAATAATACAGCAGGGAAGAGTAGGAAAGTGAGCCTGATGTGGAAATCACAGGAGAAGGGAGAGGAGGGTGTGTTGTGGAGGTCAGAGAATGCTGAAAGGTGTACCAACACATGGCCAAAACTTCAAAAGAAGAGCAGCTCAGCAAGGGTGGAAGAATGGTCTGGAAGTGCCTCTGGAAAAAGGTACAGAAGAGCTCTGCTCATTTACCACAGAGCCCAAGGAGTCATAAAAGATGAGGATTTTCCAAGATGGCTTGGAAAATGTGTGTGGTGTGGGGATAACCAGGTTCCAGTTCTTAATAACAGTTTTAACTGAAATTGGGTTCTTATGACCCAATGTTAGCAGTCAAAGAGACAAGGTACAGAGAAAAGAAAAGTAAATTTAAAGTACTTCACTTTTTTTTCATAAAAAAAAAACATTAAGGAAAGAAGAACATCCATAATGCATAAGGAGCATCTTAAAAATCCTCTCTTCCCATGTGGATGGCAGCAAAATTTCCTCTCTCACACCCCTTACTTCCAACCGCCCCAAACTTGCTAAGGTGACAAGACAGCTGGATTGCATTAAGGGTAATTGACTGAGGGCCCCAGCTGTTCTGAAATTAATTGCTGAATTTGTACTGAGGCCACACCTTTCATGGGCTGCCCCCCGCCAAACAGGGGCAGGAATATTTTGACTGTAGGACTCCTTGATAGCCTCGCTGAACTTGCCTTAAAAGTGCACGGTAGTCTAAGGAGCTCCCAGTCACCTTTCTTCCTTCCCTCTCTCCTTGAATGGGGTTCAGACTTGCATTACAATCTGATAGTTCTCCCAGCCTCTCCCAGCTGCTGCCCCATTTTCTCTCACAGGTTGTTCCCCTAATTGATTCCTTGCACATTTAATTCCTCTCTTGGCAGCTGCTTCTCAGAAGATTCAGATCACACACTCTCCTAAATATGTGTGACCTCTTCCAAATTTACTCCTTCCTTCCATTTCACCCAGCTTTGCTGATGGTGATCGCTGACTGGGATAGAATGGCCAGATGGGGGTGACTCCTGTCTCAAAATGGAGAGATAACTCAAGTATAGCAATCCAGCAAGGAGGAGTAGGGGCAGGAAAACAGCCTGGAGCATGCTAGGATTCCAGAGGGCAGTTACTGGGTAGTTCAACCCTCCTCCTACCCCACCGCCACCCATCCTAGGCTGGGACTTGCACCCAAGGTAAAGAGTAACAGTATAGATCTATAGGACCATATATAGGATACCTGTGGTAGGGCACTAGAACAGTGAGGAGGAAGAATGAGAGGAAGGGAAAGAAAGAGCAAGTAGAGAAAGAGAACTAGTCAGAGGGAGCACTTAGGTTCAGTCTAACAGTTGTTTATGGATCCCTCCTGGGCATTCTGCTAAGCACTGTTTATTGAAAGTTAAATAAGAAAAACTTCCTTGCTTCCCTGAGGGACAGATACTTTCCCTAACCTAGGCAGAAGGAGGATCAGAGTAGACTGCGTTGAGGAGATGATACCTGAGCAGAGCCTGGAAGGATGCACAGGTGTAGGAGAAAAACCTCCTGAACCACATGTAATTGTTTATCTGCTAGCTCAATTCAATTCCACAAATACATTCTGAAGGCTTCTATGTATTGGGCCCTGTTCCATGTGCAGGGACTACAGTGGTGAGCAAGCTGGCTACAGTCTCTGCCCTCTCTGGCTTGGGAATCTAGCTGAGAACAGAGCGAAACAATCTTACCACAGTATGAGATGTGCCACAGGAGAGGGATCTGCAAAGCACTTTAGGACAAAGAAATCTCAAGGCCCTGAGCCCATATGAAGCCCCAATTTCTGAACGTGGTAAAATTCTTCACATTCTAACTCCGTTACTGCTTTGCAGTCTCATTTACCACCATTCCCCAAAAGTTGGGGATACAACTGTGTGTGAATCTGACTATGCCACTACTCCTGGCATGCAGTTAGTTACTTTTTCAGAGATACTCTCCTTGACGCATCCAGCTTGCCCAAATTCTCCCGTGCTACCAGGCCAGTCTTTTGTCCATCTCTCTAGGTTGATGAGGCGTTTTTTTGTTTGTTTTTAAGATTTTATTTATTTGATAGAGAGAGAGAGCACAAGTAGGCAGAGCAGCAGGCAGAGGGAGAGGGAGAAGCAGGCTCTCCGCTGAGCAGGGAGCTCGATGTGGGGCCTGATCCCAGGACCCTCGGATCATGTCCTGAGCTGAAGGCAGCCGCTTAAGGGACTGAGCCACCCAGGTGCCCCGGTTGATGAGGTTCATAAAGCAGGGACCCAAATGCAGGGCCAACAATATCTACCATGGAGTCAGGTGGGCTTTGTTCACCCACATGACTTCAGGCTTTGGACCCTCAACTTCCCTACATATCCAGCTGAACAACTACTCAAGGAAATGTAATAAACACTGGTGATTAGTTCTTGGCACATAGTAGGTGCTCAAAAATATTTGCTGAATTTAATTGCATTAACATTAATGTCCCAGGCCAGAATTTGGACTTTATGAAGGCTCTGGCTGTGAGCTGGAGCATGGAGGGGTTAATGATCAATTTTAGCAGTTTTCTCTGTGGCTAAGAATGCAAAATATACACCTTGTTCTTTGCCTCGAAGACCTGCTTGTTAGCTGGGGAAACAGATGGACAACCTCCCAAGAGTTCAGTTCAAAATTCCTAGAGCAGTAGTGCTCAAACCCTAGCAAGTATCAAAATCACCTAGAGGTCATCTGGTGAAACAGACTGCTGGCTACACCCCCAGAATTTAATTCAGTAGGCCTTCGGTGCAGTATGAGAATTTGAAAGTCTGCATTTCCCACTTGCTCTCAGGTGATAGTGAAACTGCTGGGCCCACACTTTGAGAACTACCCACTAGAGGCTAGGAGCCCTGTGCTCAACACGCAGCGCATGGCGGATCTCCGAATCCTGGCTCCACCACATCTTTAGTCTTGGCTCTTGATCTAATCCTCTACCTCTCCGTACTTCATTTGCCACATCTGTGAAATCAGGATAAGGGATTGCAAGCGAGTGCTTAAAGCCACACCTGGCACAGTGTTTAACAAATGTTGGTTAGCTTCTGTTATCTATTCATTTTCTGGGGGTGGTGGGACGACCAAACCAAAGGTCTAGGTAGCCAGAGAAGAGCAAGAACTAGCAAGAGCAAGTCCCCCTTCCGTGCAGCAAGGAAGGCACAAGAGCTGAGGACCAACCAGTACTAGCCTTCTTAGAGTAACGCCCTACTGCGGTCTGGGGTCTTTGAAATCTCCGGCCCTTCTAAGAGCGCGCGGACGTCCAACCCACAAGTTCCCTACGTCCCACAGATGCTGCGCAGGCGCAGAACCCGATGTGCCCGCGCTTGACGCACATGCGTACTCAGGCGCACCGGTTGGGGGCTGGCCGGCAGAGCAAAAATGGCGGCGGCAATGCGCGTGGTGGCGGCTAGAGCAAGACTCAGCGTTGTGGAGACCGGTCTCCGCTCCGCGGTCCGCAACCTGTGTAGCCAGCCCGTCTCGGTTAACGAACGCATCGAGAACAAGCGCCGCGCCGCCTTGGTGGGAGGAGGCCAGCGCCGCGTGGATGCCCAGCATAAGCGAGTGAGTCTTGCGGCGGTCCGGCCATCCTCTCGGCGTTCGGGCCATCCCCTCGGCGTTCGCGACCTATCACAGCGTGCCTAGCTCGCGACGCCCCAGTCCTTTCAGCCAATCAGCGCCATGCCGGGGAGCGGCGGGGGCGGGGGCGAGAAGGTTCACCTTGAGTACCTGTTGCCTTGCACCAAGTGGCGGGGAAAACGACGATAAGCACCATTGTGCTTTACTACTCTCCATTTTGCTTCTGGATTTTTAGAGGGAGCTGGCCGGGTCCCAGATGACTCACCACTTGACATCTATAAACTTTTGGACTAGTTACTTAATCACTAGGAGTCAGTTTATTTTAAGAAGAAGATAGTAGTACTTCTCCCCTCACAATCTTATCCGTAGAGCTACGGAAGCGATGACAGGCACTTAATTAGGAAAAAAAAATCTGTTTATTCTTCTCCTGCCTGGTGAAACCGTGGTAAGTTCTTGCTCCATTATGGAAGCAGGAAAATCGAAGGATATGGCAGGGGAAGTAACGTGGGCAAATTCTCACGTTAATCTGGGGGCGGGGTGTGCACAGGGAACTTGTGGAACTTCTGCCCCCACAATGCTGGCTGAACGCCTTTAGTGTCTTAGCGTGCATCGACATGCTGGGTAGGAAAGGTATGTGTCAGAGGCAGGGAGGTTTTTGAGGCGAGACATCTGGCCTTCAGAGATAAGCTGGGTGGACCATTTAGCAGCAGGAAACACTGAGGCTCAGATCCGTGACCTGGGACTTGAAACTAGGCTCACGCAGTGCATCACTGACACGTGTGTGAATCTGGACTGATGTGCTGGATGAGTTAACCAATCTGGAAGATGCAGAAGTGAAATTCTTAGAGGTGAAGGGCATCGAGGCACAACTGTCAAGTGGGGTGGTGAGGGGTGGAACACTGGGATCTTCAGTGAGATTTGAACTAGCCCTTTATTGAAGTCTAAATTGAGTGTTGATTATTTTTGTTTTTTTAAAAGATTTTATTTATTTGACAGAAAAAGAGCACAAACAGGGGGAATGGCAGGCAGAGGGTGAAGCAGACTCCCCGCTGAGCAGAGAGCTCAGTGCTGGGCTCGATCCCAGGACTCCAGGATCATGACCTGAGCTGAAGGCAGCTGCTTAACCAACTGAGCCACCCAGGTGCCCCTTGAGTGTTGATTTAGATGTTATAAATTACGATTTGACAGGAACATGAAGGTGACCGTTCCTTTTTGATAAGTTACCATTCCTTTCTCACAAGTTACTTAATCCCTAGGAGTCAGTTTATTTTAAAGGGAAGATAGTAATTTTTGACCTTGGGAGTGAGATGTAAATTTGGTGGTTGAGTGTGGGGCCGCCTGGGTGGTGCAGTCCTTAAGCCTTGGACTCTTGGTTTTGGCTCAGGTCGTGATCTCCAGTGGTGGGATCAAGCCCCAAGTCAGGCTCCAGACTCAGCAGCGAGTCTGCTTGGGTCTCTCTCTCTCTCCCTCTCCCTCTCCCCCTCCCTGCAGCATGCTGTGTGTGCTCTCTCTCTCAAATAAACAAATAAATCTTAAAAAAAATTTTGGTTGAGTATGTGGTGCCAGGAGTGCTTTCCCTCCCTCCCCTGGGGTGGCTCTGTCTGGGTTGAAGGAACCTTTACATCATCCTTTGGAAAGGCCTCTCAGTGCTCCTGTGTACTCTTTCTGTTGGGGCCCATTGCAGAATTCCTCCCTGGAACATCACCCCACTTCTTCCTGGGTAGACCCTACTGGGTTTAGATGCAGGCTCAAGAAGCAATTTTTCTTTTGCCAGAGCTGACTTAGTCAGGAGGCTGACTCCACCCTCACTCCACCTCACTCCACCCCCTTTTAAACAATTTTTTGGACTCCTTCCATAGGACAGATTCCCAGAAATGGAATTACTGGGTCAAAAGATAGGAATCTTTTTAACACTCTAATATATGTTGCCAAATTGCTTTCTGGAAAACTTAATTCTACTTTACACAACAGTGTATACGATTGCCTGTTTGTTTTAAAAAGACCTCACTGGCTTTGGCTACTTTCTTATGGGGGGAAAAAGCCAATTTGAGGTGTTTTTTTTTCCCCAGGGCGGAGGGAGGTTGGAAGACAGTGGGCCTGGGTGTTTGATTTGCTCTAAGGGCTTGAGAGTCCAAGCAGCAGAGGCTCTTGATAAGTTGAAGGTTCCAACCTCACCCCTTCCAAGAAGCAATTTTTTTTTTTTTACTCCTCTCAAGTGAGCTCTTTACCGCTCTCTGTCCCACTCCTTCTCAGCCACTACCTGCTGTGGGGTTGTCTCGGTATCATAGTGTCACTGTCAGGTGTGGGGTACCTAAGCAGAGCCCCTAATGTAGGATAGTAGGAGAAGCCCATGGAGGAGGCAGGAGAAAGAACCAGGAAGTGGTCCTGGAAGTGTCCTTCTGGTTGGACACTAGTGAGGTGAGTTTGTGTGAGGTTCCCTAGAAGAAGCTTGTGAATCCGGGGATGTGGCCTCAGACTCTTCACTAAACCCGCTTTAGTTTTCCACCTCTTACTTTTACATTCTCCTTTTTATTGCTCGTTAAGTCTCCAGTAAATGTTTGTGGAACTAGTTATCTTGTTCCACAGTCAGGCTCTCCTTACCACCACTTTTCTTCCCCTTTTCCTCCTCCCATTTCCTTATTTGCCTTCCCTGGTTGGTGGCTCCTGGAGCACCCTGTCTGCCCTGATTTCCTTACTGGCTGAAATCTGATAATACCTGTGTTTTGGGCAGGTTGATGGAATAGAGGCTTTCATGAGGGGTGAAGGGGCAAACCCTGTCTTTCTGGCCTTCTTACGAACGCTCCTTGCTTACTTTGCCTATGATGACCTCACTGAATGTTTTTTATTGCATTTTAGGGAAAGCTAACTACCAGAGAGCGGATCAGTCTTTTGCTGGACCCTGGCAGTTTTGTTGAGAGTGACATGTTTGTGGAACACAGATGTGCAGATTTTGGAATGGCTGCTGAGAAGAATAAGGTATCTTTTCACATGGTAGTATGAGCCTCTAAGTTGCACTTTCCATCTGTGGCCCTACTGGCCTACCCACTAGACTAATGAAGGCCTTTTGGAATTCAAGTTACATTTAATAGTTTTCAGGTTTGGAGCCTGAAGTTGCAGGAGTGCCTTGGGAGAAGTATTATTGGGCCTCCAGCTTCTCCTACTTACCTTTGTCTGCAGATGAAGGAACGTGAGTGGGACTGCTCATATTTTTTGCATTGTGACTCTGGCCTGGTTTCCAGGGCTCTGGTTGTGGGTTCAGAGTTCTCACAAATACGCATTGACGAACTTGGAAGGGAAGATGAGAACGTCTTTTAATTGTGTTCTGGTTTGTCTAGGCACCAGAGGCCCCCTAAAGCAGGACCACCTGCCTGTTTTGACACTAAGTTTATGGAGTTTTTGAGATCAGAGTTACCAATACTTCTTTTTTATTTATTTATTTTTTTAAAGATTTTATGTATTTATTTGACAGACAGTGACACAGCGAGAGAGGGAACACAAGCAGGGGGAGTGGGAGAGGGAGAAGCAGGTTTCTCTCTGAGCAGAGAGCCCGATGTGGGGCTCGATCCCGGGACCCTGGGATCATGACCTGAGCCGAAGGCAGACCCATAATGACTGAGCCACCCAGGCGCCCCACCAATACTTCTTTTTTAATTGGGTGTTCTCCACGGGTATGCAGAATTCTTTGGACTTACTTTTGATCAGTTTTCCTCGGGTCTGCATATATGCTATTAGTGACCAAAGATTTGTGAACTTGGCACCAAATCAGCTGGCTCCATTTCAGTCCTTATGGGCCACACAGTATTCCAGGATTCCAAGCAAAATGATGGGTTTGCCTTAAGGTTTGGGGGTGGGGTGTGTGGCTTTGTAGAGTTGCCATGTGTCATTCTATGCCCTTCTCCTTTCTGTGGCATTTGGGGAGTGGCAGCTCTAGGGAGTCTTGATTATTTTGCTTTTAGGAGGGAAGATGAAATCTAACTGTAGTGCCCTTCACTTCTGTTGATGAAGCAGTAGCCTAGTGCTTGCTGTTGCAGAGCTGAGCAGGGGAAAGGGAGATTCCATCATGTTCCTGATTCATACTGAATTTTAAGAAATTTAGGGTGGGCAGTTGTTTTCGGGTTTTTTGGTCTTTCATTGCCAAATTCGTTAAAAGACGTATTTGGGTTTTTTAACTTTTATTTTTCTATTTTTCTGGTAGTTTCCTGGAGACAGTGTGGTCACTGGACGGGGCCGAATCAATGGAAGATTGGTTTATGTCTTCAGTCAGGTATTTAATAACTCCAATAGGCTGAGCTTTCCTGGAGGGAAGAGTCAGGAGCAAAAGACATGAGAAGAAAGCAGTTTTGGGGAATGAAAACTTGTTTGTAGTGGGGGCAGATGAGGGGCATATGTCCAGAGTTTTATACTATAGTATGTGTTTTTTCTTAGGGAGAAAGAATCCTTAGTTTTGAGGGGTGATCACAGGGTAGTAATCATGTAAAAAGTCCCAGGAACCAGGAGTTTATTCCAAGTGAGTGAGATTCTTCTTGGCAGATTGGGTGTGTGCCTGGAGGACAGCCATGTCCTGGGCAATGTGCGGACTGAGTGTTGTGAATGCAGCCTGGGTGGAAGCGACTAGACTCTAGGAACCATAGGTTTTGGGCTTTCATGAAAGTGTTAGAACAAGTTTTGTTAGGCTGCATAAAGACAGATACAGTTTCTTCACACTGAGACTATAGGAGAGTATAGTGTAGGAGGCAGAATAATGGCCCCCCAAAATGTCCAACTCCTAATTCCTGAAATTTATGAATATGTTAACTTACATGGCAAAGGGGAATTAAGCTGCAGATGGAATTAGTGTTTTTAATTAGCTAACCTTAAAATAAAGAAGGCTGGGTTACCCAGGTGGGCACAATATAATCACAAGGGTCCTTAAAAGGAGAGGCAGAAGTGGAGTTCCGAATGATGTGTTGTGAGAGCGGCCTGCCATTGCTGGCTAAGAAGATGGAGGAAGGTCATGAACGAAGGAATGCAGGTGGTCTCCAGAACCTGGAAAAGGCAGGAAAAAAGATTCTCCCTTGGATCCTCCAGAAAGGTGCCTAACCATGCTAACCTTGAGTGTAGCTCTGTGAGGCCCATGTAGGACTTCTAAATTAGAACTGTGAGAGAATAAATTGCGTTTGTGGTAATTGTTAGAGCAGCTAATAGTAAACTAACACTATACTATTTTGGGTTTGATCCCCCCCAGGTGGAAATATGCATATAATTCTAAATATTTAGTTCCTTTTACAGATCTAAAGTTATAAAGCTTGTTTAGTATTAAAATTATGGGTCTAATAATAAAATAACTGCCTAATTTAAAATGTACTTAAACAATACTCATTTACTTAATGAATTACCTTTGAAATGTTTTAAAACTGTTATAAGTGGGTCTACCAAATGCTTAACTGGAAGAAATGATCTCTCCTTTTTGTAATTTATGAGAGCTAGGCAAAAGCTTGTACTGAAGGAAGCATTAATAAGATAGAACAAAGAAAGTTACTGTGCTTTCTGGGCTCAACGTTCTAACTACTGAGCAGATACAGAAATTCACTGAATTGATACTTTTTATCATCTTTTATCCCCATGGGGGTAGGGTTGGATAGGGATGGGGGGAAGGGAAAGGGAAAAAACTGAGCCAGAGTTTCTGCCCCAAAGACGCTAATCATTTTGTAGACAGAATGGGGCAGGACAGGAGTGTCTTCAGTACAGATAGGGTGAGAGAGGTTCTAGCCAAATGCTGTGGACTCAGGACAAGGGATGATCACATTCAGGCTTGAAGAATGTTTTAGGGAAAATCGGGCATTTGAAATAGGCCCTGAAGGATACTGAGGGTGGGGAGTGATGAGCCAGCTTTTTTGTAGTGATCCCCAAAATGTTAATATCTGCAGTTGCTTTTTCTGGGGGAACTTCTTTTCCAGGGAAGCGGCCTCGGTCTCTTGCCTGATAATTGGCCATAGGTATGTTCCGGGGGAGAGGAGTAGGGGGAAAGGAGGGGCCAGTGCTGGCTCATTATTTAGTGTACAGATTCCTAATCTTGTCTGTTTTTAGCCTCAGTTTTGCTTTGTTTTGCTGCTGGTGATTGAATCCAGAGCCCCTGTGATGAAGTTGTTTTAGAGAATAAAACTTTCCCCTTCTCAAGGTGAAGGAGAGGTCCTGTGGGTCCAGCTGCTCCCAACAGAGACTTTGGATCAGTCTGTTTTTCACCCCTCCTCACCCCCTACTTTCCGTGATTCCTGGCTTGTCCCCTCCTTGTGGTTACTCCCCCTGCAGTATATAGGCTTCCATTTGTTCTCACTAAGTCAGATATTCTTCTTGTGCTTTCATTTCCCCTCCAGTTTGTTCAGTCTCTCCTCTGCCAATGTTTCCTCTTCCTTTTCTGTCCTCTTGGGCTGAATCTCTTTTTAATTCCCCGCTGTCTTTTTGAGATGGTTTTAGGAAGGAGGTCCTTCCTACAAGAAGCCCTTTACATCAGAAGGTAATGAAACTCCATAAGCCAGAGGAAGCAGTGAGAGCTCTGATTGACTTTTTTCACCTCCCTTGTCAAAATGACAGATACTTTCTAGTAATAGAAATGGCTGACTGATATCTGTAGAATCTGATTTTTTGGGTTAAGTCTGCATGAAAAGTCTTCCTTTCCTTAGAGCTATGACTCATTTTTGTAGAGCAAAGACTAAGTCTTTTGCTCTTGACAATACATAAATTCTCTTTAAGATACAAATTATTTCATGGAATAGTGAATAAAAGAAGACTATTCCTAATTTTTTGAACTTCTAAAAATCCTTCAAAAACTTTTGGCTAAGAGTTTTTCATTTCCTCCTCTTCCTCCTGGCTCTTTGTCCCTGGCTAATCACTGTATTTGTTGATTTAATCGTTTTCTTTTTAGGATTTTACAGTTTTTGGAGGTAGTCTGTCCGGGGCACATGCCCAAAAGATCTGCAAAGTAAGTATTTAATATTGAGAACACAGTATTTTTATCAGTCACATGGTACATGTTGAGTATTGGGGGGCAGGACTGCGGGGTGGGTTCTGACCCAAAGGTCCCTTCAGTCTAAGGCAGGCGTTTGTAACATTTTTTTGTATCATGGATCCCTTTGACAGGCTGGTAATGATTTATATGCATAAAATATGTAGGATTACAAAGAATTAAAAATATTTAAAAACACATTTGTAGTATATGTGCTTTCTAATTCATCAAATAACAAAATTTAGTTGTGGATCCAAACTGTTATAATTTCACAGTAGGTACGAGTAAAAATGCTCTTTCAAGTGATCTGCAACAACTTGAATGTGATATAAAAATATCCGTGGCTTCTATTAATGACAAAGTCACAGGTATCTCCAGTGTGTGTGTGGTTTTTTTTTGCCTGTGTTCATTATTAAAGGAAAGGCTAAAGATCAGCTAAGGTTAATAAAGATAAAGATGTAAGTTTTTTCCCATCCAAGGCATGGATGAAATCTATAGACTGCTTGGGGTTCTGAAGACTCCAGGTAAAGAGCCCATGGTCCAGGTGAAGAGTCCCAAGTACTAAAAGATAAAGAGCAGTGCGAGGATTGATTACATGATGGTATTTTAAAAACACTGCTAGTGATGAGATGCTCTGGAGATGAATTAAAGTATAGATCATATGTGGAGAACTTTGGAATTAAAGGTAGGGTTGACTATTAGTAGCTGGGGAGAACTTCCCTGTAAAATGGAAAACCTGTATTCCATGGTCTTATCATGTATTTCTGAAACCTTGGACCAATCCCTTAACTTTTAAACCTTCCTAATTTTTCTTTTTACTGCTTCTGTTATTATGGTTAAATGGATAATAGGGAAGTGAAAGTGCTTTGTGAACTGACAAGAGCCATTAGGAATGTTACTTATTAGTAACATTCAAGCCACTGACCCAGGAAGAAAATATGGCTCATTACAAATAAAAGCAGGCTTGGGCCTGGCCTCTGGTTAACAGATGGATCTACGTGTACTTTCACGAAAATACTACTTTGCTATTATGTACTGTCAGTTCTTTCAAAAGAGTAATGGGATCGGGGAGGGGGTGGTGGCGGCTGTGGCGGCGGTGCCTGGCTGGCTTAGTCAGTAGAGCATGTGATTTTTGATCTCAGGGTCATGAATTCAAGCCCTATGTTGGGCATGGAGCCTACTTTAAAAAAAAAATAACTGGGAACAATACTGGCTCCTGGAAAAATATTACAGCTAGGCCTGTGGCTCTAGAAATGGTTGTCATGAGCAGTCTTCCCACCTGCTACTGGGAAGTGCTTTGGCTCTTGGATGCCTGAGGGGCTTTAATCCACCCTTAAAATTTTGGTTCTCTATCTTCCATGAAGGTACCCAGTCATCCTGGGGAATGAAGCTGGTGTAAATGACTTCTATTTTGAAAAGTGCGCTTAGAACATTTTCCCAGAAAACACCATGGTGCTTTATAAATTCTGGTTTTGGTAACAGGATCAGTTGTTTCATAAAAGGTTTCTTTGCTGTCTCAGATCATGGACCAGGCCATGACAGTGGGCGCTCCAGTGATTGGACTGAATGACTCCGGGGGAGCACGGATCCAAGAGGGAGTAGAGTCTTTGGCTGGCTATGCAGACATCTTTCTGGTGAGAAACCTGTTAATAGAATACAGAGAGTAAAATAGTACGAGGCTTAGTCTTCTAAGCTATGTTCTGGTCAGAGCTTCCCTATCCCTACTGTTCTCTGCTGTATGTCTGTTCTGTGGCTTCTTCCTGTGTCACTGGGGAAGGCATGGAAGGTGGACGAAATGCAAGAAGAGTAGGTGGAGAGGGTTTTCTTTTTTTTTCTCACAGAGGGCCAGTCCTAGGGGAAAATTGAAGATCACTTATAAGGGAAATACACCTGATTATTTTTTTCATAAGCAAAGGACATGGAATATAAAAGGTTAAAATGAACTGATTTGCTAGAAATAGGAATTTTAAAAAAATGCAGTGCTGCTTATTTTGGTTAAAACACAAGGTCATTATATGAAGTTCAAGTTGTAGTACAAAGAAGAAAAATTAGCCAAATCCCACCATTCAGAAACATTCCATGAACTTCATTTCAGATATCTTTCTGCTTACTTACTAAAATTACAGAGAAAGAAATGAAAAACACAAAAATAAATTAAATGTGTCATTTGAAGTAGGAAGTATATTCTAAGAAAGTAAGGGAGATTGGGGTGAGGAAGAGAGATACTGCCAGATGGAAACTTGAGAAAAGAGATCTACATTTCTAGAGAGGGGAGGAAAAAAGGAGAAGGCAGGAAAGAAACAGGCAGACATTGTTTCTAATCAGGCCAGCTGTTGTTGTCATCCCCTGGGCTTCAGGCTTATGAGTCTTCTGTCCCTGTCTACTGCCCTTTAGGATCCATTAGAACAATGTGTATTTATTTTGTGTAAGGTGCTCAGCTAGTTGTGGGAGTACTTAGGTTCATTGAGAAGCCACTTTGTAGATCTTAAACCTACTTTTTAATCTTTAACCCCGAGCTCCAGGAATAACCTACTGGGGAGGATTAGCTCTTTGGGTGGCGTGGTCAGATGATTTAGGCCTGGAAGGTCTCCTTTAGCCCTTAGCTGGGAAGTCATGCCTGTACTGGAAATGAAGGAAAGGAAACATGGCCCTAAGAGAAGTGTCAGTAAATCACCACATTTTAGAACTTGTCAGAGTTTTAGAATATCTCCTACTCTAACCCGTCTTTAGGAGTACAGGCTGCAGGAGTTGGGTTTTATTTTGTTTTCAGGAGGTAGGCTTTAGTGACTTTAATGAATTATTTACTGGGGTGCTTGGGTGGCTTGGTCCATTAAGTGTCCGACTCTTGATCTCAGTTCAGGTCTTGATCTCTGGGTCGTGAGTTCAAGCCTTGTGTTGGGCTTGGAGCCCACTTAAAAAAAATAAAATTAATACTGCTTGTTATTTCTACACCTCCAGCCACTTCCTTCTGCCTGTATTGTTATTTAAAATTTTTTTTTGTAATTTTATTTTGATAGAATTTCAAACTTCATATAAAAATTGCAAAAAATAGTACAGGGAACTCCCATATGTCCTTTACCCAGAATTGTCACTTGTTTACATTTTGCCCATTTGCTCTATCATTTCTCTCCATATGTATATATTTGCAGGTTATATTTATCTGAAACACTTGAGAATAAATTTGATACTGTTCCTTCTATAGCTCTTAAATCCTTCATTGCGTGTTTCCTAAGAACAAGGACATTCTATAATAAAGTGAGAACAATAATAGAAATCAAGAAATTTAACATTGATTCATCGATATTATTCTTATCTATGGTACTTACTCAGATTTCATCAGACAATCCTAAATAAAGCCCTCTACAGCTATTCCCTTACTCCCCTATGCCCCATCCAATTCAGGATTGAGTACTGTCTGTAATTGTTTTATCCCCTTAATTTCCTTTAATTTGGAGCAGTTTCTCAGTTTTTCTTTGTCCTCCATGACCTTGACATTTTTGGGAACAGCTTTGTAAGAGGTATAATTTACAAACCGTAAAATCTATCCATTGTAAGCATGTAATTCAATGACTTTTTTAAAAATTCCAATAAAATTAACAACAGTGTTAGTTTCAGGTATACAATATAGTGATTTAATAATTCTATACATTATTCAGTGCTTCTCATGGTAAGTGAACTCTTAATCCTCTTCACCTGTTTCACCCATCTCCCCGCTCACCTTTCCTCTGATAACCATCAGTTTTGTATATTTAAGAGTCTGGTTTTTGTCTTTTTTTTCTTTGTTCGTTTTGTTTCTTAAGCTCCACATATGAGTGAAATCATATGGTATTTGTCTTTTACTTACTTCACTTAGCATTATACTTTAGCTCCATCCATATTGTTGCAGATGGCAAGATTTTACTCTTTTTTATGGCTGAGTAATATTCCAGTGTGTGTGTGTGTGTGTGTGTGTGTGTGTGTGTGTGTGTGTGTGTGTGATATATGTTTATGTATATACATACATATATATCACATCTTTATCCATTCATCTATTGGTGGACACTTGGACTGCTTCCATATCTTGGCTATTGTAAATAATGCTGTAATAAACATATGGCTGCATATATCCCTTGGATTTAGTGTTTTTGTATTCTTTGGGTAAATACCCATTAGTGTGATTATTGGATCATAGGGTAGTTCTATTTTTAATTTTTTTGAGGATCCTCCATACTGTCTGCAGTGGCTGCACAAGTTTGTCTTCCTACCAGTGATGTACAGGGGTTCTTTTTTTCTCCGCATCCTTGCCAACACTTGTGTTTTTGATTTTTTTTTAAAGATTTGAGAGAGAGAGAGAGAGAGCGAGAGATTGCATGCGCACATGCACAAGCAGGAGGGGCAGAGGGAAAGGGAGAGACAATCCCAAGCAGACTCCCTGCTGAGTGCAGAGCCCGATGTGGGGCTCAGCCTCATGACTGGAAATCATGACCTGAGCTGAAATCGAGTCGGATGCCCAACTGACTGCGCCACCCAGGTGCCCCTGTTGTGTATTTGATTTTCACTACTAGACAGGTGTAAGGTGATACCTCATTGTGGTTTTGATTTGTATTTCCCTGATGAATGATATTGAGCATCTTTTCATGTGTCTGTTGGCCATCTTGATGTCTTCTTTGGAGAAATGTCTGTTCATGTCTTCTGCCCAGTTTTTTTTTTTTTTAAAGATTTTTATTTATTTGACAGAGAGAGACCATGAGAGAGGGAACACAAGCAGGGGGAGTGGGAGAGGGAGAAGCAGGCTTCCCGCTGAGCAGAGAGCCTGACGCAGGGCTCGATCCCAGAACCCTGGGATCATGACCTGAGCCGAAGGCAGACGCTTAACAACTGAGCCACCCAGGTTCCCCCTTCTGTCCAGTTTTTAATTGGGTTATTTATTTTTAGGATGTTGAGTTCTATCAGTACTTTATATATTTTAGATACTAACTCCTTATCAGATATGTCATTTGCAAATATCTCCTCCCATTTTGTTGGTCATCTTTTGGTTTTGTCAACTGTTTCCTTTTCTGTGCAAAAGCTTTTTATCTTGATGAAGTCCCAGTAGTTCGTTTTTGCCTTTGTTGCCCTTGCTTTTGAAGATGTGTCTGGCAAGAAGTTGCTGTGGCTAAGGTCAAAGAGGTTGCTACCTGTGTTCTCCTTAAGGATTTTGATGGATTCCTATCTCACATTTAGGTCCTTCATCCGTTTTGAGTCTGTTTTTGTGTATGGTGTAAGGTGTGTAGTCCAGTTTCATTCTTCTGCACATGACTGTCCAATTTTCCCAACACCATTTGTTGAAGAGACTGTCTTTTTTCCATTGGATATTCCTTCCTGCTTTGTTGAAGATGAGTTGACCATAGAGTTGAGGGTCGTCGTCGTCTTCTTCTGAGAGTACTATAATGTGTATGTTGGTACATGTCTGCTTCCTTACAGGTCCCTCAGGGTGTTCATTTTTCTTTATTGTTTTCTTAGCTGCTCCTTAGGCTGAATAGTTTCAGTTGTCTTCATGTTTTCTGAATTTTTCTTTTGCTTGAAATCTGCTGTTGAACCCCTCTAGTAAGCTCATTTCAGTTACTGTCCTTTTCAACTCCAGAATTTCTGCTTCGTTTCTATTTCTATTTCTATTTATTGGCATACTCATTTTGTTCATTGTTTTTCTGATTTCCTTTTATCCCCCCCCTCATGATTTCCTTTAGCTCATTGCCTGTATTTAAGACTATTGCTGGGGTGCCTGGATGGCTCAGTCGGTTGAGTGTCTGACTCTTGGTTTCGGCTCAGGTCATGATCTCAGGGTCATGAGCGCAAGCCCTGTGTCAGGCTTCCTTCTCTCCCTCTGCCTCTCCTGCAACTTGCACACACATGTGGGTGTACTCTTTCTCTCTCTCTAAAATAAAATAAATGAATCTTAAAAAAAGACCGTTCCTATAATGTCTTTGACAATTCCAGTGTCTGAACTTCCTCAGTGATGGTTTCTGTCAAATTCTTTGTTTCCTGTAAATGGTCTGTAGTAGCCTGTTTATGTGTTTAGTAAATTCTTGTTTTTGTTGAGTACTGGGAATTATGTGTATTTCTGGTAATGTTGGAAATCTAATTCACTCACTTGTCAGAGACTGTGGAGTTTTGCTTGTTGGGGGCTGAATCTATCCATTTGTGACTTTCTGAGCTGTTTTGCAAAAATATGTTACATGTCAAGTGTGGTCACTGAAGTTTCTGGCAGTCAACCAGTGACCTGACAAAGATTTCGTTAAACGTCTGGCTCCTTGAAGAGAAACTATCTCTTTATTTTTATTTATTTTTAAAACGTGATGGGTCTAATTTTTATTTTTTATTTTTAAAGATTTTATCTATTTGTCAGAAAGCGAGAGAGAGCGCATAAGCAGGGAGAACTGCAGGCGGAGGGAGAAGCAGGCTTCCCGCCAAGCAGGGAGCCCGATGCAGGGCTCAATCCCAGGACCCTGGGATCACGACCTGAGCCGAAGGCAGACGCTTAACCATCTGAGCCACCCAGGTGTCCCAAGAAACTGTTTCTTTAAATCCCATCTCAGCTGTAGAGCTACTTGAACCTGTCAGGGTTGAAACAGTTACCAGCCTCTATACTGGTCCTTTATTGATCAAAAGCCATGATCAGTAATCAATACACATAACCCTGAATATTGGAGGACAGGGTCCTTATTGTCTACTCTGACATCAGCTAGCCACGCTAGAAACATGAGCTGCCAGTCCCCATGGCTGCCTGCTGCAAGGTTGCAGGGTGCCAGATGGTTCCACTAGACTCCAGAGTTCCAAAATAGTTGCTTTAGACCATTCCTGTGAACTTAATAGATGTTTAGTTTGAGGCATGGATTCTTAGAGCTTCTTGTTCCAGCATCTTCTCTGATATCACTCAACTCTTTTATGTTAAACACATATTTTTAGTATAGTTTCCTAATTCCTCTTTTTTTTTTTAAGATTTTATTTATTTGAGAGAGAATGAGAGAGAGCATGAGAGGGAGGAGGGTCAGAGGGAGAAGCAGACTCCTTGCTGAGCAGGGAGCTCGATGCAGGACTTATCCTGAGACTCCAGGATCATGACCTGAGCCAAAGGCAGTCACTTAACCAACTGAGCCACCCAGGGCGCCCCTCTTCTGACTTTTCTAAAAACTGTGTTTATTGAGTTATTTGGTAGTTGCTCTAAGGGTTACAATATGTATGTCAAATGATCACTGTCTACTCTAAATTGAAACTGACTTAATTCTGTTAAAATGTAGGATCTTTGATCCCATATAGCTCCATTTTATTCCCCTTCCTTTATTATGTTATTGTTATATACCTTATAAGTCTAACAACAAAGTATTAAAATAATTGCTTTATACAATCTTGTATTAAGAGAGAACTATATACACTACTGTATTTTTAATCACATAATTAACATTTTTAGTGATGTTACTTCCTGTGGATTTTAATTAGTGTCTGGTATTATTCTCTTTCACATCCTGAGGTGTGGGCAATAATAGCAGCCTTAGTTAGGAATGTCACTGTTCTTATCTCAAGTTTAGCAGTTTTGTTTTGTTTTTTTTTAATCGATAAGCACTTCTCAATTTGTTAATATTTGGTCTGATTCCTAAGCCTCCAAATGTTTGTTTTTGACAATTTTGTCCAGTTTTATAGTTGTTTCGTTGGGGGGAGAGTTTTCTGAACTCTTCACTCTGCCATACTTGGAAGTTCGCCCACACACCTTGATATTTTTTGCACATATAGATAACTTTTTCAGCTTTTTTTTTTTTTTTTTTACGGGGCTCAATCCCAGGACTCTGGGATCATGACCCGAGCCGAAGGTAGACGCTTAATGACTGAGCCACCCAGGCACCCCTCAGCATTTTTTATTGTTGTAAAATACACATGAAATTTACCAATTTAACCATTTTTAAAAAATTTTTTATTATGTTAATCACCATACATCATTAGTTTTTGATGTAGTGTTCCATGATTCATTGTTTGTGCGTAACACCCAGTGCTCCATGCAGAATGTGCCCTCTTTAATACCCATCACCAGGCTAACCCATCCCCCACCCCCCTCCCCTCTGGAACCCTCAGTTTGTTTTTCAGAGTCCATTGTCTCTCATGGTTCGTCTCCCCCTCCGACTTACTCCCCTTCATTCTTCCCCTTCTGCTATCTTCTTTTTTTTTTCTTAACATATATTGCATTACTTGTTCCAGAAGTACAGATCTGTGATTCAACAGTCTTGCACAATTCACAGCGCTCACCATAGCTCCCCAGTGTCTATCACCAAGCCACCCCATTCCTCCCACCCCACCACCACTCCAGCAACCCTCAGTTTATTTCCTGAGATTAAGAATTCCTCATATCAGCGAGGTCATATGATACATGTCTTTCTCTGATTGACTTCTTTCACTCAGCATAACACCCTCCAGTTCCATCCATGTCGTTGCAAATGGCAAGATCTCATTCCTTTTGATGGCTGCAGAATATTCCACTGTGTATATATACCACATCTTCTTTATCCATTCATCTGTCGATGGACATCTTGGCTCTTTCCACAGTTTGGCTATTGTGGACATTGCTGCTATAAACATTGGGCTGCACGTACCCCTTCGGATCCCTACATTTGTATCTTTGGGGTAAATACCCAGTAGTGCAATTGCTGGATCCTATGGTAGCTCTATTTTCAACTGTTTGAGGAACCTCCATACCGTTTTCCAGAGTGGTTGCACCAGCTTGCATTCCCACCAACAGTGTAGGAGGGTTCCCCTTTCTCCGCATCCCCGCCAACATCTGTTGTTTCCTGACTTGTTAATTTTAGCCATTCTGACGGGTGTGAGGTGGTATCTCATTGAGGTTTTGATTTGGATTTCCCTGATGCCAAGTGATGTTGAGCACTTTTTCATGTGCCTGTTGGCCATTTGGATGTCTTCTTTGGAAAAATTCATGTCTTCTTCCCATTTCTTGATTGGATCATTTGTTCTTTGGGTGTTGAGTTTGTTAAGTTCTTTATAGATTTTGGATACTAGCCCTTTATCTGATATGTCATTTGCAAATATTTTCTCCCATTCTGTCGGTTGTCTTTTGGTTTTGTGGACTGTTTCTTTTGCTGTGCAAAAGCTTTTTATCTTGATGAAATCCCAAGAGTTCATTTTTGCCCTTGCTTCCCTTGCCATTGGCGATGTTTCTAGGAAGAAGTTGCTGCGGCTGAGGTCGAAGACGTTGCTGCCTGTGTTCTCCTTTAGGATGTTGATGGACTCCTGTCTCACGTTTAGGTCTTTCAACCATTTGGAGTGTATTTTTGTGTGTGGTGTAAGGAAATGGTCCAGTTTCATTGTTCTGCATGTGGCTGTCCAATTTTCCCAACACCATTTGTTGAAGAGACTCTTTTTTCCACTGGACGTTCTTTCCTGCTTTGTCAAAGATTAGTTGACCACAGAGTTGAGGGTCCATTTCTGGGCTCTCTATTCTGTTCCGTTGATCTATGTGTCTGTTTTTGTGCCAGTACCATACTGTCTTGATGATGACAGCTTTGTAATAGAGCCGGAAGTCCGGAATCGTGATGCTGCCAGCTTTGCTTTTCTTTTTCAATATTCCTCTGGCTATTCGGGGTCTCTTCTGGTTCCATACAAATTTTAGGATTATTTGTTCCATTTCTTTGAAAAAAGTGGTTGGTATTTTGATGGGAATTGCATGGAATGTGTAGATTGCTCTAGGTAGCATTGACATCTTCACAATGTTTGTTCTTCCAATCCATGAGCATGGAACGTTTTTCCATTTCTTTGTGTCTTCTTCAGTTTCTTTCATGAGTATTTTATAGTTTTCTGAGTACAGATCCTTTGCCTCTTTGGTTAAATTTACTCCTAGGTATCTTACGGTTTTGGGTGCAATTGTAAATGGGATCGACTCCTTGATTTGTCTCTCTTCTGTCTTGTTGGTGTATAGGAATGCCACTGATTTCTGTGCATTGATTTTATATCCTGCTACTTTACTGAATTCCTGTATGAGTTCTAGCAGTTTTGGGGTGGAGTCTTTTGGGTTTTCCACATACAGTATCATATAATCTGCAAGGAGTGAGAGTTTGACTCCCTCTTTGCCGATTTGGATGCCTTTGATTTCTTTTCGTTGTCTGATTGCTGTGGCTAGGACTTCTAATACTATGTTGAATAGCAGTGGTGAGAGTGGACATCCCTGCTGCATTCCTGACCTTAGGGGAAAAGCTCTCAGCTTTTCCCCATTGAGAATGATACTCGCTGTAGGATTTTCATAGATGGCTTTTATGATATTGAGGTATGTACCCTCCATCCCTGTACTCTGAAGAGTTTTGATCAAGAAAGGATGCTGTACTTTGTGAAATACTTTTTCTGCATCTATTGAGAGGATCATATGATTCTTGTTCTTTCTTTTGTTAATATATTGTATCACCTTGATTGACTTGTGGATGTTGAACCAACCTTGCAGCCCAGGGATAAATCCCACTTGGTCGTGGTGAATAATCCTTTTAATGTACTGTTGGGTCCTATTGGCTATTATCTTAATGAGAATTTTTGCATCCATGTTCATCAAGGATATTGGTCTGTAATTCTCCTTTTTGATGGGGTCTTTGTCTGGTTTTAGGATCAAGGTAATGGTGGCCTCATAAAATGAGTTTGGAAGTTTTCCTTCCATTTCTATTTTTTCGAACAGTTTCAGGAGAATAGGTATTAATTCTTCTTTAAATGTTTGGTAGAGTTCCCTTGGGAAGCCATCTGGCCCTGGGCTGTTGTTGTTTGGGAGATTTTTGATGACTGCTTCAATTTCCTTAGTGGTTATAGGTCTGTTCAGGTTTTCTATTTCTTCCTGGTTCAATTTTGGTAGTTGATACATCCCTAGGAGTGCACCCATTTCTTCCAGGTTATCTAATTTGCTGGCATAGAGTTGCTCATAATATGTTCTTATAATTGTTTGTATTTCTTTGGTGTTGGTTGTGATCTCTCCTCTTTCATTCATGATTTTGTTGATTTGGGTCATTTCTGTTTTCTTTTTGATAAGTCTGGCCAGGGGTTTATCAGTCTTGTTAATTCTTTCAAAGAACCAGCTCCTAGTTTTGTTGATCTGTTCTACTGTTCTTTTGGTTTCTAGTTCATTGATTTCTGCCCTGATCTTTATTATTTCTCTTCTCCTGCTGGGTTTAGGCTTTATTTGCTGTTTTTTCTCTAACTCCTTTAGGTGTAGGGTTAGGTTGTGTATTTGAGACCTTTCTTGTTTCTTGAGAAAGGCTTGTATTGCTATATACTTTCCTGTTAGGACTGCCTTTGCTGTATCCCAAAGATTTTGAACAGTTGTGTTTTCATTTTCATTGGTTTCCATGAATTTTTTTACTTCTTAATTTCCTGGTTGACCCATTCATTCTTTATTTTTATTTATTTATTTATTTTTTAAAGATTTTATTTATTTATTTGAGAGAGAGAGAATGAGAGATAGAAAGCACGAGAGGGAAGAGGGTCAGAGGGAGAAGCAGACTCCCTGCTGAGCAGGAAGCCCGATGTGGGACTCGATCCCGGGACTCCAGGATCATGACCTGAGCTGAAGGCAGTCGCTTAACCAACTGAGCCACCCAGGCGCCCCCATTCATTCTTTAGTAGGATGCTCTTTAGCCTCCATGTAATTGAGTTCTTTCCGACTTTCCTCTTGTGATTGAGTTCTAGTTTCAAAGCATTGTGGTCTGAAAATATGCAGGGAATGATCCCAATCTTTTGGTACCACTTGAGACCTGATTTGTGACCTAGGATGTGATCAGTTCTGGAGAATGTTCCATGGGCACTAGAGAAGAATGTGTATTCCGTTGCTTTGGGATGGAATGTTCTGAATATGTCTGTGAAGTCCATTTGGTCCAGTGTTTCATTTAAAGGCTTTATTTCCTTGTTGATCTTTTGCTTAGATGATCTGTCCATTTCAGTCAGGGGGGTGTTAAAGTCCCCCACTATTATTGTATTGTTGTCAGTGTGTTTCTTTGCTTTTGTTATTAATTGGCTGCTCCCATATTAGGGGCATAGATATTTACAATTGTTAGATCTTCTTGTTGGATAGACCTTTTAAGTCGGATATAGTGTCCTTCCTCATCTCTTATTACAGTTTTTGTTTTAAAATCTAATTTGTCTGAAATAAGGGTTGCCACCCCAGCTTTCTTTTGGTGTCCATTAGCATGGCAATGGTTTTTCACCCCCTCACTTTCAATCTCGGGGTGGCTTTGGGTCTAAAATGAGTCTCTTGCAGACAGCATATTGATGGGTCTTGTTTTTTAATCCAATCTGATAGCCTGTGTCTTTTGATTGGGGCATTGAGCCCATTTACATTCAGGGTAACTATTGAAAGGTATGAATTTAGTGCCATTGTATTGCCTGTAAGGTGACTGTGACTGTATATTGTCTGTGTTCCTTTCTGGTCTATGCTGCTTTTAGGCTCTCTCTTTGCTTAGAGGACCCCTTTAAATGTTTCTTGTAGGGCTGGTTTCGTGTTTGCAAATTCCTTTAGTTTTTGTTTGTCCTGGAAGCTTTTTATCTCTCCTTCTATTTACAATGACAGCCTAGCTGGATATAGTATTCTTGGCTGCATATTTTTCTCATTTAGTGCTGTGAAGATATCATGCCAGTCCTTTCTGGCCTGCCAGGTCTCTGTGGATAGGTCTGTTGCCAATCTAATGTTTCTACCATTACAGGTTACAGATCTCTTCTCCCAAGCTGCTTTCAGGTTTTTCTCTTTGTCTCTGAGACTCGTAAGTTTTACTATTAGATGTTGGGGTGTTGACCTATTTTTATTGATTTTGAGAGGGGTTCTCTGTGCCTCCTGGATTTTGATGCCTGTCTCCTTCCCCATTAGGGAAGTTCTCTGCTATAATTTGCTCCAATATACCTTCTGCCCCTCTCTCTCTTTCTTACTCTTCTGGGATCCCAATTATTCTAATGTTGTTTCATTTTACCGTATCACTTATGTCTCGAATTCTGCCCTCGTGATCCAGTAGTTGTTTCTCTCTCTTTTTCTCAGCCTCTTTATTTTCCATCATTTGGTGTTCTATATCGCTGATTCTCTCTTCTGCCTCATTTATCCTAGCAGTTAGTGCCCCCATTTTTGATTGCACCTCATTAATAGCCTTTTTGATTTCGACTTGGTTAGATTTTAGTTCTTTTATTTCTCCAGAAAGGGTTTCTCTAATAACTTCCATGCTTTTTTCAAGCCCAGCTAGTATCTTTAAAGTCACGATTCTGAACTCTAGGTCTGACATCGTACTAATGTCCGTATTGAGTAGGTCCCTGGCAGACGGTACTACCTATTGTTCTTTTTGCTGAGGTGATTTTTTTCGTCTTGTCATTTTGTCCAGAGGAGGATAGATGAATGAGAGAACAAAATGCTAACAGGTTAGCAACGTCCCCAGCAAATATACTCTATAGAAATCAGAAAAGACCTGAAACCAGGGGAAAAGAAAGGGAAAGAAAGAAAAAGAGAAAAAAAAGAAAAAAAGAAAAAGATAAAAACAAACAAAAACAGAACAAAACAAAAAAGAATATGATCAAATATGATCAGGCTAGTGCATAGATCAGTGGCACACACTAGATTTTGTGCGTATTTTGGTCTGTTAGAAGAAAGTGCCTCCTGATATTTTAAAGGAAGAAAGACGTATATATGTACAAAATAAGGGTTGATACAATGAAGGGATGGAAGATGAGTCTAAAGATGAAAATTATAAAAGATTTTATAAAAGGAATTGATAAGTTTGACAAAAGAAAGAAGATTAAAAAATGAAGAAAGAAAGAAAAAAGGGAGAGAATGTGATCAGGCAGGAGACTAGAACAAAGCCACACACTAGTGATTTAGGGTATATTTTGATCTGTTGGAAGAAACTATCTCAAAATTTTAGAGAACAGCTTATATATATATGTATATATACATATATATATATGTGTGTGTGCCAAAAATAAGGGTAACTACTATGAAGTGATAAAATATGACTCTAAAAATGAAAAATAAAAATTTTTTTAAAAAAGGGTTTGATAAGATGTTGGTTGAAAAAGGGAAAAAGAAAAATTCAAAAAGAAAAACCAGTTAAAAAAATTAACTTTGAAAAACTAATGAATCATGGTAAAAAAGCCATGAATTCTATGTGCAGTATTCCGCTAGCGCTGGAGTTCTCCCGTTCTCCTTGATCGGTAAACTTGGTCTTGGCTTGCTGGCTGTTCATGCTGATCTTCTGGGGGAGGGGCCTGTTGCTGTGGTTCCCAAAGGTCTTTGCCGGAAGCAGAATTGCCCCGCCCTTGGCATTTCGGGCTAAAGTGTGCTGGGGTTTGCTCTCTGGAGCTTTTGTTCCCTGCAAGCTCTTGGTACAGCCTTGGAGGACCAGAGTGAAAATGGTGGCCTCCCAATCTCTGCCCCGGAGGAGCTGAGAACTCAGGGTCCCGCTCCTCAGTGCGCCCCCAGAGAAAAGTAGTCACTCCCGTGTCCGCGGTCTCCAGCCGCACTCCGTGCTCAACTGGCCTGTGACCGAGCGTTTCTATCTCTGGCACCCGACCCATGTGGAGTCTCCAAACGCAGCAGATGCCTGCGGTGCGCTTCCGCGCCACTCCTCCTGGGGGAGGAAGGGGAGTCTCCCCGGCTCTGCCACTCGTTGTGTCCCTGCTGGAGGAGCAGTGGCCCAGCTGTTTCGCTGATCACAGTTTATGGCAACCCCGAGCTGAGAGCCCGCGCCTCGGCTCTGTCTTTGCAGCCGGCTACCCCACTCCAATACCTGGGAGCTCTGCCGCACTCAGTCACCCCTGGTCTTTCTGTGACCCTGAGGGTCCTGAGACCACACTGTCCCGCGAGGGTTCCACCTCCTGCTTAGCCACTGGAGTGACGTCCCTCAGCGGAGCCGACTTCTGTAAGTTCTGATTTTGTGCTCCGTGGCTCTATCACTTGCCAGAAGCGGCCGACGGAGGCCCCCTCCCCCACCGTCTATCCTCCCGAATATCGCCTCGGGTTCACTTCTTCGCGTCCTACCTTCCAGTAAGTGGTCGCTTTTCTGTTCAGAGAGTTGTTGCTATTCTCTTCGATCTCCTTTTGAGTTCATAGGTGTTCAGAATGGTTTGATCCCTATTCAGCTGAACTCCTGAGACCAGACGAAACCCAGGTCTCGTACTCCTCCGCCGTCTTGCTCTGCCTCTCCCAATTTAACCATTTTTAAATGTACATCCAGTGGTATTAAATACATCCATAATGTGCAACCATAACCAGTATTCATCTATGTAACTATTCATCTTGCAAAACTGGAACTCTGGGGGCACCTTGCTGGCTCAGTTGGAAGAGCATGTGACTGTTGATATTGTGGTTGTGAGTTCAAGCTCCATATTGGGTGGAGATTACTAAAAAAATAAACTTAGAAAAATATTTAAAAGAAGAAAAAGAAACTGGAACTCTATACCCATTAAACAGTTTCTCCCTATTATTCCCTCCTGGCAATCACCATTCTACTTTGTTCTGTGTGATTTTGACTAAGTACCTTATATAAGTGGAATCATACTGTATTTTTAAATTCAATTAATTAACATACAGTGTATTGTTAGTTTCAGAGGTAGCATTCATTGATTCATCAGTTGCATATAACACCCAGTGCTCATTACATCATGTGCCCTTCTTAATGCCCATCACCCTGTTACCCTAGCCCCCCACCCACATCCCCTCCAGCAGCCCTCAGTTTGTTTCCTATAGTTAGGAGTCTCTTAAGGTTTGCCTTCTTCTCTGATTAAGTCTTGGTTTCCTGCCCCCCCTTCCTCTGTGCTCCTCTGTTGTTTCTTAAATTCCACGTATGAGTGAAATCATATGATAGTTGTCTTACTCTGATTGACTTATTTTCCCTTAGCATAATACCGTTCAGTTTCATCCATGTCGTTGCAGATGTCAAGATTTCATTCTTTTTGATGGCTGAGTAGTATTCCATTGTGTTTGTACACACACACACACACACACCACATCTTCTTTATCCATCTGTTGAGGGACATCTGGGCTCTTTTCATAGTTTGGTTACTGTGGACTTTTGCTGCTGTAAACATTGGGGTGCAGGTGCCCCTTCAGATCACTACGTTTGCGTCTTTTTTTTTTTTTTTAAAGATTTTATTTATTTGACAGAGAGAGACACAGCGAAAGAGGGAACACAAGCAGGGGGAGTCGGAGAGGGAGAAGCAGGCTCCCCGCGGAGCAGGGAGCCTAGTGCGGGGCTCAATCCCAGGACCCTGGGATCATGACCCGAGCCGAAGGCAGATGCTTAACAACTGAGCCACCCAGGTGCCCCACTACATTTGTATCTTTGAGGTATATACCTAGTATTGCGTTTGCTGGGTCATAGGGTAGTTATATTTTCAACTTTTTGAGGAACCTCCATACTGTTTTCCAGAGTGGCTGCACCAGCTTTCATGGAATCATTTTGTATTTTGTGTTTTTGTGAATGGCTTATTTCACTTCACTTAATGTTCTTTAGGTTTATCCATGTTGTAGCACGTGACAGGAAGTTTTTCCTTTTTAAGGCTAATATTCCACTGTATATACATACCACATTTTGCTTATTCATTCATCCATCGATGGGCACTTGGGTTGCTTCTGTGTTTCAGTTATTGTGAGTAATGTTGCTGTGAATGTGGGTGTACAGATATCTCTTTGAGATCCTGGTTTCCATTCTTTTTGGTATATTGCCAGAAGTGGAATTCTAGGATCACATGATAATTTTTAAATTTTTGAGGAACCTCTATGCTGTTTTCCACAGTGGCTGTACCAGTTTACATTCCCACCAGTAATGTTCAAAAGTTCCAATTTCTCCATATCCTCACCAATATTACTTGTTTCCTGTTTGGTAGTGGCCATCCCAGTTGTTTGTGTTGTGGTACCCCATTCTAGTTATGGTTTGTATTTACCTAATGGTTAGTGATACTGGGCTGCAGGGGCAGGGGCTTGCAGCGGTTGGTTAAGGAAGTACAACAATGGCCACCTACCTCTCTAACGACATCTCTGTAACCAGAATCACCAGTGGATGATCCCTCATATTTGGAGGATGGAGTGCTTTTCGCCTACGCTGGCTCCTGAAAGCCCTGTGTAGCTGCTCCAGGAATATATGTCCAGCTGCTTGCCTTGTGGCTAGGGGGCAGTGGATGAGGAGCTGCTATTGTGCTAAGAGCTAAAATGGACTGGAGTTAACCACAGTTTATTCTCCAGATTTTCTGCTGGGAGTTGGAAGCCGTCAATAGACAAGAGTTTCAAAAAGTTTTATCAGACAGATTATGTCAGTGCAGTTGTTGTCTAGGTGAGGACAGATTCCTGGTGCTTCCCTCTCTGCCATCTTCCCAGAATCCTCTATAGATGGCTTTGGCTTTTTGTACTGTCCTCAGCTATCTCCTATGATTTATAGAAATTGGACTCAGAACCAAGAAATGGCTAAAAGTGGACATGCTTCTCTTATGCTGATGGAACCCAGAGGAAGGAAAAAAGTTGGGGGTTGGGCAAGGAGTCATTGGACTTTATCATCTTGCCTGGGTCTTCCAGACCCCATTTTTTTTTTCTTTCCTAGGAGGTGGCCTGTGGCTTGGCCCTTCACATACCTCTGTCCCCATTGAGCCTTCCTGGCTCCTGCTACCTCCCTTTCCCCATATGCCCTGCCTAGAGGTGGGCAGACATTGAAGACTCAGAGTAAAGTAGCACCCACCTCTTCGCCTTGCCTTGTAACTGCTGGGTACCCTCTGGTGGGTGTGAAGGGCTCTAAACAGAGGTCCTGGCTCCAGGATAAGTGTTGGCCCTGTATATTCCGCCTAAGATTTTCATTCATTTTTTCAGCCAGCTTTGTGCAGATAGGGGTGCTAAGCCTGAGGTGTGTTTGGAGCTGGGGTAAGAGTGAATGGAGTCTCTCTGAGCTTATGTCCTGTTGGAGCTTTTGGGAAACTACTGCCAAGGAGTGGAGAGAGGGTATTTGCCACAGAAAGTAATAAGCCAACCATCCCACCTGTTATGGGGAGAAACTATATAATTTTGGGAGAACCTGTACTGATTAGGTCTCTTGCCTCCAGCACAGAATTTCTGTGACTAAAAGCCAAATGTAATTTTATTACTGCCTTTATCTTTCTGCAAGTAGTGCCTTGAATACCTCTGTAACCACATGCCTTGCCTTTCTCTTTTGGCAGAGGAACGTCCTGGCATCTGGAGTCATCCCTCAGATTTCTCTGATCATGGGCCCGTGTGCTGGTGGGGCTGTGTATTCTCCTGCTTTAACTGATTTCACGTTCATGGTAAAGGTAAGAAAGAAGGGCCTGTTTCTCCTGCCCTTTGAGAATTGTGTAGTAACTCACCTGCAATAAAAATAGTTCCTGACCTAGATCTGGGATATCTGCATTATCACTGCTCTCAGCATAGTAATGATAAAAGTCTTAATGGAGAGAAGGTTTTGGCATGAAATCTGTAGCTCGTGGGACTTCTGTGGCAGAATGTGCTTGTGTACTTCATTGGTGGGTGATTTTACTTGTTGACTTGAATTGCAAATGATTCTTTTCTGTAATCTACTTTATTGGGAAGTTGTTTCTTATGTCCTACCTTTATTTCTTCGGCTGTTTGCCATTTCATTACATATTGTCTATAATGGTAAATCTGATCTCTAACTTCATTTTGAGAGGTGCTTTATCTTTAGTACATAATTTGGCTGGAATGAGATTTCTAATTTTAAATGAGGCCTACTTGCATTTATACATGGGTAATTACTTTAACTTGATACCTTTTTAAAAAATTAGTCTTTCCTCATAAAATATATTTAATAATAATGAGCAATAAATGCCAAGACAGATTTGGGGGGGGAGGTAAAGATAGTCCTCCAATATGAGGAGAACGCTGTAAATAGAGGGAATGTAAATAGGGAACACCTTTTTCTTGAGCGTAGTTTGGCAGTAGGAATTGAGAAAGTTTGAAAAGTGCTTACTCTTTGATCCAGATATTTTGTTCTTAGTGACAGACTGAAAGCAACCTATATGTTCAATAGGGGTGGGCTTTAAAAATTCAGATGATCGGGTCACCTGGGAGGCTCAGATGGTTAAGCGTCTGCCTTCAGCTCAGGTCATGATCCTAGAGTCCTGGTATCGAGCCCCACGTCCAGCTCCTGGCTCAGCGGGGAGCCTGCTTCTCCCTCTCCCTCTGCCTCTCCCCCTGTTCATGCTTTCTCTCTCTCAGTATCTCTGTGTCTCAAATGAATAATAAAAAAAAAACTTTAAAAATTCAGATGACCACATCTCTTCCTGAACAAAGCAGAACTCCCTCTACCTTGCCTACGAAATTGATATATACAGTACCTTCCTGAGCTCACCCAGTCCTCCTCTTCCTGCCGGGAACAGAGGTGGCAGTTCCTTTGGCTAAGTCCCTTCTCTCCCCCTCTTCCTACATTTGTGCCTATCATGGACTGCGACTTTTCATACCTTGTCAGTAGCCAGCCTTCTGTCCATTCTCTTCTATCTACCATCTTCAGCCTCTCCCTTGGTACTGGGTCCTCCCATCAGAACTATCCCCTGTTCAGGTATTTCCTATCTTCAAAACAACCACAAAAGCCCTCCCCTAGTCTGCATCTCCCTGTGGCTATTGCCCTATTCCTATCTTCCCATTCTTTCCTTAACACATTCCAATTTGGCTCTACCCCCTCACTCCACTAAAAGCTTTTTTTTTTTTTTTTTAAGGTCATCAATGATTTCTGTGTCACTGTCAATGATCTTTAACATGCATTTTCCTCAGAGTATTAGCAACATTCGTTTTCCTTTGCTTCCACTCTGTCTTCTCTGGCATTTCTTCTCACCTCTCCAGCCTTCTTGGTGTCCCTTGCTAACCCTACTGTTAGTTAGCCAGCACCTCTGTCATCTCAGATGATTACCATTTCTTTTTTGTGGTGAGAACATATTAAGATCTCCTCTCCTAGCAATTGTCAAGTGTATAATACAGCATTAACAGTAGGAATCACTATGCTGTACATGAGATCCCCAGAACTTATTCATCTTATAACTGTAAGTTTACACCTTTCACCAGCACCTCCCCATTTCCTCCAGTCCCCAGCCCCTGGTAACCACCATTCTACTGTTTTTATGAGTTCGGCTTTTTACATTCCACACATAAGTGAGATCATACATTACCTGTCGTTCTCTTTGTGATTTTATTTCACTTAGCACATGCATTTATACACGGGTAATAATTAGCCATGAGTGAAATGCTTTCAAGGTCCACCCATGTTGTCGTGAACGGCAGGATTTCCTTCTTTGTCATGACTGAATAATGTCTGTATTGCATTTTCTTTATCCATTCATCCGTTGCTGGACACTTAGGTCGTTTTCGTATCTTGGCTTTTGTAAATAAGGTGCAGTGAACATGGGAGTACAAATATCTGAGATCTTGATTTCATTTTCTTTTAAAAAATTTTTAATTCTAATGTAGTTAACACACAGTGTTATTTAGTTTCAGGTGTACAATATAGCGATTCAACAATTCCATATATTACTCAGTGCTCTTCAAAATAAGTGCACTCTTAATCCCCTTCACCTATTTCACCCATCCCCCACCCATCTCCCCTCTAGGAACCATCTGTTCTTTATAGTTAAGAGTCTGTTTTTTGGCTTGTCTTTTTTTCCCTTTGTTCATTTGTTTTGTTTCTTAAATTCCACATATGAGTGAAATCATATGGTATTTGTTTTTCTCTGACTGACTTATTTCACTTAGCCTTATACTCTAACTCTACCCACGTTGTCACAAATGGCAAGATTTCATTCTTTTTTATGGCTGAATAATATTCCTCGTGTGTGTGTGTGTGTGTGTGTGTGTGTGTGTGTGTGTGTGTGTGTATCACTATCCATTCATCAATCATGGACATTTGGGGGCTGTTTCCATAATTTGGCTATTGTAAATAATGCTGCAATAAACCTAGGGGTACATATATCCCTTTGAATTAGTGTTTTTGTATTCTTTGGTGGTATGATTACTGGATCATAGGGTAGTTTTTAAAAAATTTTTTGAGGAACCTCCATACTGTTTTCCACAGTGACTGCACCAGTTTGCATTCCCACTGACAGTGCACAAGAGTTCCTTTTTCTCCACATCCTCGCCAACACTTGTTTCTTGTGTTTTTGATTTTAGCCATTCTGATAGGTGTGAGGTGATACCTCATTGTGGTTTTGATTTGCATTTCCCTGAAGATGAGTGATGTTGAACATCTTTTCATGTGTCTGTTAGCCATCTGTATGTCTTTGGAGAAATGTCTGTTCATTACTTCTGCCCATTTTTTTGTTTGGGTTATTTGTTTTGGGGGTGTTGAGTTCTGTCAGTTCTTCATGTATTTTAGATACTAACCCTTTATCAGATATGTCATTTTCAAATATCTTTTCCCATTTAGTAGATTGTCTTTTAGTTTTGTTGATGGTTTCCTTTGTGTATATATATCCAAAAGTAGAATTATTGGATCATATGATAATTTTTTAATTTTTTGAGGAACTTCCCTACTGTTTTCCATAGTGGCTGTATTCATTTACATTCCCAGTGGTGCACAAGGGTTCCCTTTCCTCCACATTCTTGCCAACACTTATTTCTTGTCTTTTTGATAATAGCCATTCTAACAGGTTGAGGTGCTACCTCCTTTTGGTTTTGATTTACGTTTCCCTGATGATTAGTGATGTTGTATTTTTTCATATACTTGTTGACCATTTGTAGGTCTTCCTTGGAGAAATGTCTATTGAGATCTTCTGTTCATTAAAAGTTTTTTTCTAGCTTTATTGATATAGTTGTCATATAACACTGTGTAAGTTTAAAGTATACAATGTGATAGCTTTATACAGACATATATTGTAAAATGTTTATCACAATAAGGTTAGTTAACACATTTTTCACTTCACATAATTACCATTTTGGATTTTTACTGTAGTTGTTATTGAGTTGTAGGTGTTCTTTAAATATTTTTGATATTAACCCCTTTTCAGATATATGATTTGCAAATATTTTCTCTCATTCAGTAGGTTGCCTTTTCATTTTGTTGATTTTCTTTTGCTCTGTAGAAGCTTTTTATTTAGTTTGATGTCCTACTTGTTAATTTTTGCTTTTGTTGCTTATGCTTTTGGTGTCATCCATAAAATTATTCCCTATGTTTTCTTTTTTTTAAAGATTTTATTTGAGAGAGTGAGCGAGGGAGAGTGCACAAGCAGAGGAGGGGCAGAGGGAGAGGGAGAAGCAGGCTCCTGCTGAACAGGGAGCCCTATGCGGGGCTCGATCCCAGGACCCTCTGGGGTCAAGACCTAAACTGAAGGCACTTGACTGAGCCACCCAGGCACCCCTCCCTGTGTTTTCTTCTAAGAGTTTTATGGTTTCAGGTCTTTAAATCTTTAATCCATTTTGAGTTAATTTTTGTGACCAGCTGAATATATGGTCTTTTTGCCTGTAGTGATTCTTTTGCATTCTTTTGCCTGTAGTGATCCAGTTTTCCCAAAATACTTATTTTTTTATTTTTTTAAGATTTTATTTATTTGAGAGAGAGAGAGTAAGAGTCAGAGAGAGAGAGATCACAAGCATGGGGGAGGGGTAGAGGGAGAAGTAGACTCCCTGCTGAGCAGGGAGCCCGACGAGGGACTTGATCCCACGACTCCGGGATCATGACCTGAGCCACCCAGGTGCCCCTAAGATCATTTATTGAAGAGCCATAGCTCTCTTCTCGTTGAATATTCTTGGCTCCCTTGTCAAATATTAGTTGACAGTGTATATGAGGGTTTACTTTTGGGCTCTTGATTCTGCTCTATTGGTTTGTGTGTCTGTACCCTGCCACATTACTGAATTGCTGTATAAGTTCTAGTAATTTGGCGGTGGAGTCTTTTGTGTTTTCCACATAAAGTATCATGTCATCTGCAAAGAGAGAGAGTTTGACTTCTTCTTTGCCAGTTTGAATACCTTTTATTTCTTTTTGTTGTCAGATTGCTGATGTTAGGACTTCTAGTACTATGTTGAACAATAGTAGTGAGAGTGGGCATTCTTGTCGTGTTCCTGATCTTAAGGGAGAGCTTTTCCCCATTGAGAATGATATTCGCTGTGGGCTTTTTATAGATGGTTTTTATGAAATTGAGGAATGTTCCCTCTATTCCTACACTCTGAAGAGTTTTAATCAGGAAAGGATGCTGTATTTTGTGAAAGGCTTTTTCTGCATCAATTGAGAGGATCAGATGGTTCTTGTCTCTTATCCTATTAATGTGTTCTGTCACATTGATTGATTTGCGAATGTCATACCACCCTTGCATCCCAGGAATAAATCCCACCTGGTCGTGATGGATAATCCTTTTAATGTACTGTTGGAGCCTATTAGCAAGGATCTTGTTGGGAATTTTGGCATCCGTATTTATCAGGGATATTGGTCTGTAATTCTCCTTTTTGATGGGATCTTTGCCTGGTTTTGAGATCAAGGTAATGCTGGCCTCATAGCATGAGTTTGGAAGTTTTCTTTCTGTTTCTATTTTTTGAAACAGCTTCAGGAGACTAGGTATTATTTCTCCTTTGAATGTTTGATAGAATTCCCCTGGGAATCCATCAGGCCCTGGACTCTTGTTTTTTGGGAGGTTTTTTGATCACTGCTTCAATTTTGTTACTGGTTATTGGTCTATTCCGATTGTCAATTTCTTCCTGTTTCACTCTTGGTAGTTTATAGGTTTCCAGGAAGGCATGCATTTCTTCCAGGTTTTTTTTTTTTCTATTTCTTTCTATTTCCTTGGTGTTAGTCATGCTCTCTCCCCTTTCATTCATAATTTTATTAGCCATTCTGACATGTGTGAGGTGACATCTCATTGTGGTTTTGGTTTGCATTTCCCTGATGAAGAGTGATGTTGAGCATCTTTTCATGTGTCTGTTGGCCATCTGGATGTCTTCTTTGGAGAAATGTCTGTTCATATCTTCTGCCCATTTTCAGTGGGATTATTTTGGTGTTGAGTTTTGTTTGTTTTGGATATTAACCCCTTATCAGACACATCATTTGTAAATATTTTCTCCCATTCAGTATGTTGCCTTTTTGTTTTGATCATTTCCTTTGCTTTGCAAAAGTTTTTTTTTTAAATAACTTTTTTTTTTTTTTTTTAGATTTTGTTAGAGAGAGCGAGAACATATGGGAGGGGGGAGGGTCAGAGGGAGAAGCAGACTCCCTGCTGAGCAGGGAGCCTGATGCGGGACTTGATCCTGGGACTGCAGGACCGTGACCTGAGCCAAAGGCAGTTGCTTAACCAACTGAGCCACCCACGTGCCTGCTTTTTTTGTTTTGATGTAGTCCCAGTAGTTTATTTTTGCTTTTGTTTCTTTTGCCTGAGGAGATATATCTAGAAAAATGTTGCTTAGGCCCCTGTCAATTTTTGAATTACTTTTTGTTGTTGAGTTATAGGAGGTTTTTTTTTTTTTTTAAAGATTTTATTTATTTGACAGAGAGAGACACAGCGAGAGAGGGAACACAAGCAGGGAGAGTGGGAGAGAGAGAAGCAGGCTTCCCGCCGAACAGGGAGCCTGATGCGGGGCTTGATCCCAGGACCCTGGGATCGTGACCTGAGCCGAAGGCAGACACTTAACAGATGAGCCACCCAGGCACCCTGAATTATAGGAGTTTTTAAAAGTTTTTAAAAGTTTTATTTAAAAATAAATATTCTGTATATTAGTCACTTAACAGATACATGATTTGCAAATATTTTCTCCCAATCTGTGGGCTGCCTTTTCATTCTGTTGGTAGTGTCCTTTGTATAAGATTGTGATTTTGAGGGGCACCTGGGTGGCTCAGTCGTTAAGTGTCTGCCTTTGGCTCAGGTCATGATCCCAGGGTCCTGGGATCAAGCCCCACATCAGGCTCCCTGCTCATTGGGAAGTCTGCTTCTCCCTCTCCCATTCCCCCTGCTTTGTATTCCCTCTCTCGCTCTTTGTCTCTCTGTCAAATAAATAAAATCTTAAAAAAAAAATTGTAATTTTGATTAAGTCCAGTTTATTATCTTATGTTGCCTCTGCATTTTTGTCTATATCTAAGAAGTCTTGCCAGATCCAGTGTCATGAGATTTTGCCCCTGTTTCCTAAGTGTTATGCTTTTAGCTCTTGTAGGCTTTTGATCCTATTTCAGTTAATTTTGTATATGGTATAACATAAAGTCCAACTTCATTCTTTTGCATGTGAATATGATGTTTTCCCATCACCATTCATTGAAAAGACTGTCCTTTCTCCATTGGATGGTATAAATATCATTGCCAAACCATTTGAGCATATATATGAGGGTTCATTTCTGGGCTCTTTATGTTGTTTGGCTGGTCTATATGTCTTCAAGCCTCTACCACACTGTTTTGATTTCTCTAGCTTTGTAGTAGGTTTTGAAGTCAAGGAAGTCAAGGAAGTGTGAGCCCTCCAACTTTGTTCTTTTTCAGGATTGTTTTGGTTATACAGAGTTCTCTGAGATTCCTCATCAATTTTAGGATGGGTTTTTCTATTTTTGCAAGAAAAGTCATTGTGGTTTTGATAGGGATGGCATTGAATCTGTAAATTGTTTTTGGTAGTGTTGACATCTTAACGGTATTGAGTCTTTAATCTCATGAATATGAGATGTTTTTCTATTTGTGAGTTTTTAAATTTCTTTCAGTGATGTTTTATAGTTTTCAGTGTACAAATCTTGTGCCTTTTTTGTTAAGTCATTCCTAAGTACTTTATTCTTTTAGAAGCTATTGTAAATGAAATTGTTTTTGTAATTTCCTTTCTGGATTGTTTGTTGTTGCTGTATAAAAATGCAGCTTTTTTTTTTTTTTAAGCAGGAGAAAATCAAATTTAATTTCAGACCTACAGGGAATCCATACAGACATGGAAATTCCAAAGACAGGCAGAATGAGGTATATATATAGTCCTGAGCTAAGGAGCCGGAAGATGAAAAAGAGTAAATGTTTGGTAAACAAATGTTTGCTGGGCCACTCAGAAACAATGGGGCATTGAAGCCTTTGATCAAACGGGCCTTGTTAAGTTCCTCCCTGTCTACCATACCTAGTTCATTGTAATGTAGTTATCCATGGTGATAGCTCCTTCTGGAGCAGATCCTCTCTCTAAATTCTTTTCAGGCAGTTGTAGGGGAGGTAAAGAGCTTTTCCCGAATCTGCTGGATTTTGATTGCTTTTTAACTTAAAATAATCTTTATGTCAAAGTCGCCCATTTTGGGGCGGCCTCCTTGGCACCTACCATATCATGATACAGCATGATGCTGTAAGCCCAGAGGAACTTTGTGTCACCTTTAGTGACCCGAATTAGACTTAAGGAAACTGCTAAGCTAACAATGACAGAATACTTAACTCACTGCAGTGCCAAAAAAAAAAAAGTAGTTTAAAAGTTTTTTTTTGATATTTTTTAAAATTTAAATTCAGTTAATTAACATGTAATATATTATTGCTTTCAGAGTACCGGTCTGTGATTCATCAGTCTTGTATAAAACCCAGTGCTCATTACATCACGTGCCCTCCTTAATGTCTGTCCCCCAGTTACCCCATCCCTCCACCCCCATCTCCTCCAGCAACCCTCAGTTTATTTCCTATGATTAAGAGTCTCTTATGGTCTCTCTCCCTATCTGGTTTCCTCTTGTTTTATTTTTTCCTCTCTTTCCCTATGATCTTCTGTTTTCTTAAATTTGCTCTATGTGACTTTTGTTCCTTGAAGGCTTTATGCACAGCTTTAGAGGACGAGAATGAAAATGGTGGCCTCCCAATCTCTGGCCCCAGAGCTGAATGCTTGGGGCCCCATTCCTCAGTGAGCCTTCAGTGAAAGCAGTCAATTAATCCTGTCTCCCTGGTCTCAGGCCACACTCAGTGCTCACCCAGCCTGTGACCGAGCGTTTCTATCTCAGGCATGCGACCCCGCTTTGAGTCTTCAAACCCTGCAGATCCTGTGCCACTCCTCCCGGGGGAGGAAGGGGGGGTCTCACCTGTTCTGCTGCTTGTTGGATCCCTGCTTGGAGACTAGTCGCCCAATTGTGCTGTGGATCACAGTTTATGGCAACCCTGAGCTGAGAGCCCACTTCTGGGCTCACTGTTTGCAGCCGGCTTCCCTGCTCTGATACCTGGGAGCTTGCCTCACTCAGGTTCCCCCAGTCTTCCTGTGACCCCAAGGATCCTGAGACCACACTGTCCTAGAGAGGGTTCTACCCCGCTTAGCCGCCTGAGCAATGTCTCAAATGGGAGCAGACTTCTAAAAGTTATGATTTTTGTGCTCCATTGCTCTCTTACTTGCCGGTAGCCGGCTGATGGAGGCTCCTGATCCCCCACAGTCGGTCTTCTCATATATTGCCTTAGATTCACTTCTCCATGCTCTTACCTTGCAGAAAGTGGTCACTTTTCTGTTCATAGAATTTCTGCTATTTTCTTTGATCTCTGATGGAGTTCGCAGGTGTTCAGAATGACTTGATAGCTATCTAGCTGAATTCCCAGGATCAGATGAAATTAAGGTCTCCTACTCCTCCACCATCTTGGACTCCTCTTTCTCCTAAAAAAAAGTGGTTGAATGTAATTTTCAGTTTGCTTTTGAATTTAGATGCAACCAAACCTCCACTCTCAGCTATGCATTAAATGACAGTGGTCATTGCCTCCTTTTTCATCTTAGTCTGAAATAAGGGTGCTGGACCCAGAGCTGATAGCCCTCCTTGAGTCCAAGCAATTCAGGCAACTGAGAGGGTGTCTACAATGTAGCTAATTTTGTATCCAGCAACTTTGATTAATTTGTTCATTTTGTCCCCCCCCCCCCCGGGGAATCTTTAGTTTTCTACATATAAAATGTCATCTGCAGACAGATCATTTTACTTCATCATTTCTGATTTGTATGTCTTTTCTTTTTTCTTGTCTAATTGCTCTGGCTAGGACTTCTAGTACTGTGTTGATTAGAAGTGGTGAAAGTAGGCTTTCTTGCCTTGTTACCTGAACTTAGAAGAAAAGCTTTCAGTCTTTCACCATGGAGTATGATACTAGCTGTGGGTTTTTCATAAATTGCCTTTATTATGCTTTCTATTTCTAGTTTTCTGAGTATTTTTATCATGCTAGGGTGTTGAATTTTGTCAGATGCTTTTTCTACATCGATTGTGATGAGCATGTAGTTTTTCCCCCTTTGTTTATTGAGGTATTTTACATTGCTGTCTGTGTATTGGACCATTCGTACATGTCAGGAAAAATTCCATTTGGTCTTGTTGTATAATTCTTTTATTTTATTTTATTTTTTTTAAGATTTTATTATTTGACAGAGAGAGACACAGTGAGAGAGGGAACACAAGCAGGAGGAGAGAGAGAAGCAGGCTTCCTGCCGAGCAGGGAGCCCGATGTGGGGCTCAATCCCAGGACCCTGGGATCATGACCTGAGCCGAAGGCAGATGCTTAATGACTGAGCCACCCAGGTGCCCCTGTATAATTCTTTTAAATGTTGAGTTAGGTTTGCCAGTATTTTGAGTATTTTTGTATCAGTATTTATATGGGATATTGATCTGTACCTTTCTTTTCTGTCTTTGGCTTTGGCATTAAGGTAATGGTGGACCTTCCAACACTTAGGAAGTGTTTCATCCTCTTTAATTTTTTTTGGAAGGGTTTGAGAGGGATTGCTGTTTAATCCTTCTTGAAATGTTTGGTAGAATTTACTGGTGAAGCCATCTGTTACTGATTAGTCTTATAGGTTGCTGTTTCTAGGAATTGTTCATTTCATCTAGGTTACCCAATTTGGTGTAGAATTGTTCATAGTACTCTTTTTATTTCTGTAGAATTGGTAGTAATATCATTTTCATTTCTTATTTTAGTAATTTGAGTCTCTTTTTCTTAGTCCATCTAACAAAAGATAGGTCGATTTTGCTAATCTTTTTGAAGAATGAACTTGTGGTTCCGTTGGGGGTGTGTGTATCTATTTATATCTTGCCTTTCTAGCTTTTATTTTTCATGCTCTGTTCTAATCTTTATTTTCTTCTTTCTGCTAACTTTAGGTTTAGTTGATTCTTTTTTTCTGAAGGTATAAAGTTAGGTTATTTGGGATCTTTCTTCTTCCTTAGTGTGTTTACAGCTATGACTTCCCCTCTTAGCACTGCTTTTATGGTATCAGATAAATTTTTATATGTTGTGTTTTCACTTCCATTTGTCTCAAGTTATTTTCCAATTTCACTTGATTTTTGTCTTTGACACAGTGGTTTTTTTTTAAAGAGTGTGATGTTTAATTTCCACATATTTGAATTTTCCAGTTCTCCTTCTATTTCTAGTTTCATCCCATTGTAATTGAAATCATACAAACTGTTTTTGTCATCTTTTTAAATTTATTGAGACTCGTTTCATGTGTGCCCAATGTATAATCTATCCTGTATGATACTCGAGTCTCTCTGCCATTCAGATTCTGTTTGGTCAGTTGTCCCAATAAGGTCCTTGATAGCACTTTTTTTCTTCCGTGAAGGACCCACTTGGGGACCACATACTGCATTCACTTGTCCTGTCCTAATGAGCTCCCTTTCATCTGCACCAGCTCTTCAGACTTTGTTATGACACTGACATTTTTGAAGGCTGCAAAACAGATTATTAGATCGTTCCTCAGCGGTGTTTATCTCATGTTTCCTCATGATTAGATTCAGATCAGGTATCCCGGTGTGTCTACTACGTAAGTGATGTATCCTGTTCAGATGACACATCTAGAGACAAGTGATGTCCATCCGCCCTTCACTGGTGATATTTGATCACTGTTCAAGGTGTTGTCTGGTTTCTCTGCTGTGTGGTTATTGTTTTTTCTTTTGTAACTGATTAATACTTTTTGGGAGATAGAGACCATGCCAGGGGGCTACTTGACATTATACGACAAATACCAATTTTTACAAAATTGGTATTTACCAGCTCTATCATTTGCTTCATATCAGTTGGCATCCTACCCTAAGGAAGAACCCTGCTTCCTTGGGCATTTGTTTATTTCGCGGATTTGTTATTAAGTGGGTTTCTGGATTTCCTGTTCTACTCAGGTGTTTCTAATCCATTACTAGCATTATTTGTTTTCACGCTCAAATTGTCCTCACTTAGCCAACGGGAGACCCTTCAAGCTGGCTTCTATGCTCTTTTGATAGGAGAACCACCGTGAAATGTGTACTTTATGGGTAGTGTATCTTAGTTCTTGAACTTTTTTCTACCCCAAAGTCATGAAGATCATTTCTCTTTTCTAAAAGCTTTATTATTTTACCTTTTACATTTATGTTTCAGTCTAGTTGGAATTGAAGTTTACACATAATATGAAATAGAGGTTAGTTTCATTTTTTTCCTACAGTTACTTAGTTGACTGAGAGGCTTCTATTGAAAAGCGCATCCTTTCCTACTGTGTAATGCCACCTGTATCATGAATCAAGCATCCATATATCAGTATTTCACTGAGCTCTTTTGGGATCTGTTGCCTTCTCTCTGCACCAGCACCACACTGTCTTCGTGACAGGGGCTGTATGACAAATACTGAGAGTTGGTACAGCAAGTGGTCCCTCCTTATTCTTCTTCAAGTGGTATGGGATATTCTTGGCTCTTTGCAGTTCCACTTTTGTTTTTTTTTTTTTTTTTTTTTACAACTTTGAGATATAATTCTATGATGAACTGCACATATTTAAGTTGTGTAGTTTGAGTTTGACACATGTATACAACTGCGAAGCCATAACCACAATTAAGATAAGGAACATAACCAACCCCCCTCCAAAGGTTTCCTCATATATCCTTGTAATCCATCCTTCCTTCCCTCTTGACCCTGTCTTCAGGTAACCATTCATCTGCTTCCTATCACAATAAACTAATTTGCATTTTTTAGAATGTTATATAAAGAGAATCATTCAAAATGACACTTTCTATGTATAAAACACATACAAAAAGTATATACTTTTCTTTTTTGGTGGGTGGTGGGATGGGTGGGTCCTTTCACTTGGGATAATTATTTTGAGATTTCACATGTTGATTGGACATTGGGTTATTTCCTGGTTTTTGACTGTTATAGATAATGCTATTGTGAACATTTGTTTATGGGTCTGTGTGGAGTGGGGAAGAAAGACCTTTCTAGCTAGACCTTTCTAGCAGGGTTCCAAGCCAAGGATCCATAAAATAGACTGATGAAACACACTTATTAGTTTAAGGACTAATTTCCTCAGTATATAAAAATAAGTATCCAATAGAAAAGTGAACAAAGAAAATGAACAGTGAGCTGCCAGAGATGACTGTAGTAAGATATTGACTGTGGAATTGCTTGTTATAGCAAAATACTGGAAATAACCTAAAGGACCATCAGTAGGTGACTATTAAATTATTATACATATCCTACTGTCCTGATTCAGAATGGTCGTCAAGAAGTTTTAGGACACTGTGCTGGAAAGAAAATAAGAGGACAGTATTAAATATTACTATTTAATGATAAATATTAATGCTCACATATGCATGGATGTCTTGCAAGGAGAGAAACTGACAGTGGTTGCCTTTGGGGAGGGAAATTGGAGGGTTGGAAATAAGGGCTTGGATATAGACCTACATTCTACTGTATCTCCTGTTCTTTTTTAGTGTTTTATGAAATGCTTTTATGTTTAAAAACTAAAAATTAAATGTCACCCTCTTAAAACCCCAAAGCATTGATTGTCATGGTCTCCAAATGGCTTAAGGTGGCTGGTTAATTTTAGGTAAACTATATATACTGTCACAGTGACTCAGTTTCCCCGTTTATAAATGGGGGTGATAATAGGGTGAAAATAGGCTTACTTACACAATCCCATGAAGTGCTTTAAAAAATGCTTGGTGCACAGCAAGCTCTGAATAAGGGCTCCCAGTTAAGGTGTTTACAGATGAGTGACCTGCAACGTTAGGCATGCTGCAAATCATTTTGCTGAGACAGAACCATACGGTAGAAATTTTCTTAGTAGACAGTGAGGCAGGGAAACCTTGGGTCTTTAGTTTGGATAGGTATCTTTGAGTAGCATCCTAACCTGGTTCTGTCACATCACTAACTTCTCTGCATTTGTCTTGGCAGTGTCAACTCTAAGGTGCCTGAGATTGATCCTTCTGTAATTCTAATTTCAGGACACCTCCTACCTGTTCATCACTGGCCCGGATGTTGTGAAGTCTGTCACCAATGAGGATGTTACTCAGGAGGAGCTTGGTGGTGCCAGGACCCATACCACCATGTCAGGTTAGAGGCCTTGAGGCTCACCTTACTGTTTTTAACCATTGAGAAGTAGACACTGCCAAAGAGAATAGTGACAATCTTTTATAAATATCATTTAATCGGTCGAATTCGAGAGGACTGTAGTATGGTATATTTACTACAGATATAATAATAAAGATAGATTTAATAGCTCAGATTTGTTAAATGAAACAAAAACAGGCTACTACTAAAGCTTTGATAGTCTTTAAAATTTTAAAACTAACTGAAATGGTGGTTACAAGAGATAGGATATATAAATATATGTATATATGAACACATGTAAGTACATATATACACATACATATACACATGTAAATACATACATATACATATATAAATATACACACTGTTGAACCTTCAAAAAAAATGCTGTATTGTGACTTTCTTTTAATCCAAAGTTGAGGTATGTCTTAGATGGTGGTATTACCAATTGCCCTTGGCCAGGTACAGTCGTAATGTGATGGTCATGGCCCAAATTTTTACAAACTTAGTCATAGCTTTTCATCTTTTTGAGGTTATGTGCCACACGTGCAGAGTTCAAAATGTGTAAAGATTATTCTGTTCTTTGGACTGAAACAAAGGTTACTCTTACACAGAGGCATAGAATTGGGAGTGGGGCATGAATCTGACATTAATGAAGACTTTGTTGTTGGAGTAGTGAGGGAATTCCATATATTTTTGGAAAAAGACATCAGGTTGTGAAAGGATTGTCTATGACGAAATAAACAGTGTAAGTGAAGGCAGGAGAAATTGCTTCTTTGAAAGATTTCAAAGCGATGAGAAGCTGCTATGACCAATTTACACACTTCTATGTACTGCGGTTAAGGCATTAGATCATCACTTAGATGTCAGCATTTCTTAGTAAGTTACATCTCTCTTACATGTGTGAAGTCTTCCATTTGATGAATTTTTTTTTTTTTTTTTAAAGAGATGGTGGGGAGGGGCAGAGGGAGTGGAAGAGAGGGAATCTTAAGCAGGCTCCATGCACAGTGCAGAGCCCGACCCAGGGCTTGATCTCAAGACCACGAGATCATGACCTGAGCTGAAATCAAGAGTTGGATGCTTAACTGAGTGAGCCACCCAGGTGCCCTGATTTTTTATTTTATTTTTTTTTAAGTCAGAGCTCTTGACTCCTCCCACCCACCAAAGTTGTTCCTTTTCCACCTCAGGTTGGCATCAGCTTTGACTTATTCCTTACCCTCAGCTCTGCTCTCAGCTCCGTCTCCAGCATACAGCTAGAAGGAGAACTTCTCCTTGCTACTGCCCCACAGTTGGTCCTCACACCCTTATCTCAGGGTTTAATTGGCCACAGTTTTTCTTTGTACTGGGATCTAAAATAAGGTTGAATATTGGTGACATCTGATGTATTTAGCTGTATCTCCAAAGCAAGGCCTAAATGGAGCTCTATACATCTTTTTCCTTGGTTTTAAAACAGCTTTATTGAGATATAATTTACATATTATACATGAGACATACTCATTTAAAGTATACAAGTCAATGATTTTTATGTATTCGGTGTTTTTTCAGTTATCACCATAATTTTAGAACTTTTCATCATCCTCAAAAAGCCTCGCATCCATTAGCGTTTGCTCCCCATTTCCCCCCAAACAGTCTACCTCTAGGCAGTCACTGATCTACCTTCTGTTTCTGTGGATTTGTCTATTCTGAATATATATGGAATGGAAATAAATGGAGTCCTCCGATATATGGTCTTTCGTGAGTGGTTTCTTGTCCTTAGCATACCATTTTTAAGGTTAATGCATGTTGCGGCATGGATAATATTTCCACATAGAACTCTACCACAGTTTATGTATTCAGTGATCAGTTGAACATTTGAATTGTTTCCACTTTTTGGCTGTCATGAATATGCTGCTGTAAACATTCTTGTGCAAGTTTTGTGTGACAGGTTTTTTGTTTTCTTTGAGTATATACCTAGGAGTGGAATTTGTGGGTCAAGTGGTAACTCTCACTTTTTGAGGAACTGCCATGCTGTCCTTCAAGGCGGCTGCACCAATTTTTAAGTATTTCTTGAATAAAAGAATTCTGTGTTGAGCACGAAACATTTTATTCAGCGGATGTTCATTGTGTCCCTGTGTGTCAAGCATTGTTCTATGTGCTGGGAAAACCTTTGTGAAAGAAAAAAGACCCCTGCCTCTGTGGAGCTTATGTTTTAGCACAGGAGATGGACCATAAACAACCTGATAAATAAGGACATTGTGCAATATGTTAGAAGGTAATCTGTGTTATTGAAAAAGTAGAACAGGGTAAAGGGGGCCTGGGATTGTTGTGCTTTGAAATAGGGTAAGAGCAGGCCTCACTGTGAGGGTGGCAGTCGAGCAGATCTGGTGTTAACGGCATGAACGTCTAGGGGAGAAACAATGTAGGCGGAGGGAGTAGCCGATGCAAAGGCCCTGAGGAGGGAGGGTGGCTGGCATGTTCAGTGAACAGCAAGGAGGGTGGTTGGAGACGTGACATAAATCTGGCTTAAAAAGCTCAGTTTGGCTGCTGAGTGGAAAAGAGGCGGTAGGGGAAACGGTGGAAGCAGGGAGTCTGGGAGAGAGTTTCTGGCCCTACTTTCTCTGTCATGTCTGGGGCATTTGGCAGTTCTGTGATTTCAGTGTTCTTGAATGATGTCTTCGTTCCTCACTAGGGCCAGGTGGTTCTCCTTGCCCTCCACCATTCCTGAATACCATGACATTATGTGCCGGCCATTAGTCTTTTCTTTTTTTATTTTTCAGCTTTATTGAAAGCTAAGTGACCTATAACTAGGTGTAATTCTTGATGTGGGACTGCAGTGGCTGAGACGGGCCTGGGCTCTCCCATGTTAGAACTGATACTCCAGGGGAGATGTCATGTGGGAAACAGGGAAATGGACAGGCAGGTGTTGCAGGGAAGGGTGTGAAGAAAACTCCCACACAGGATGGGGATGGCACATGAGGGCCGTGGGGAATAAAGAAAGACATGACCCTGCCGAGATGTGGGTGCAGAGCCAAGGGAACAGGCTGCACAAACTGCAGGTCAACCTGAAGGTGGGGGCGTCTGTGGTGTCTCATCCTCGCAGAGCTGTTGGCAGGGTCTCCTGCAGACATGCCCTCGGACGGACAGGTGGACGTGGAGCAGCGTCTTTGGGCTGACAGGTGGCCAGGCCCATTATAGCCTCTCTGTTTTCTCAGGTGTTGCCCACAGAGCTTTTGAAAATGATGTTGATGCCTTGTGTAATCTTCGGGAGTTCTTCAACTACCTGCCCCTCAGCAATCAGGACCCAGCTCCCATCTGCGAATGCCATGATCCCAGGTGAGTTGCAGGAGACAGCACTGACTCTCATTTTGCAGGTTGGCTTGCCCTTTTCTGGCTCCTCTGCCCTGGCGGGACCTCCAGGGTCCACCCTATGGGGCAGCTTGGAGTAGACTGTGGAGTGGAGCCAGCGAGGCACTCAGGTGTTGGCATGTGGTGGCATGTCTGAATACAGGAGCAAAGAAAAATTTTATTTCTATTCACTTTTTTCCTCTCTGTAATATCTGATCAATAGGGGCGTGTGGGTGGCTCAGTCGTTAAGCTCAGGTCATGATCCCAGGGTCCTGGGATCGAGCCCTGCATGGGGCTCCCTGCTCAGTGGGAAGCCTGCTTCTCCCTCTCCCACTCCCCCTGCTTGTGTTCCCTCTCTCGCTGTTGCTCTGTCAAAGAAATCTTTAAAAAAAAAACAAAAAACTGATCAATAGCTTGGGAGTAAACAGTGCCCACCATCCCCCCCCATTGACATCTATGAGTCTTGATTTGTCCAGAATTGGAAATGGAAGTATTTTTTGTTTTGACGTGAAACATGAAATGGTGCAGACAGCATGCCCTTTAGGAAATGTGCCTGTACACCCCTGCCTGTGGCAGTCCAGGGGAAGGGTGAATTGCTGGCCACCTAGTGAGGACTTTCTCTCCTTCTTGCTATTGGGGCCACTGCCTGATACGGGGCACCACTGAGAAAGCCAGAGGTTCACCTGGGGAACTATTGCTTCAGATCTCTGGCTGCTTTCTCTCCATTTTGTTTCCACTCTGAGGTGCAAACTTCAGACTCAAACTAGTTCAAACTCACTTGGCCTGGACTTTGTTTTGCAGAAGGAATTTAGAATTCTAGCTCACAGGAAGAAGCCATTTTTAAGACACTGCTCTGTGGGGTGGACCTGGGCTCTTAACCTGCCTCAGCCCCACTCCTCAGAGGACCTAACCAGTGGCATATTATGTGTAGTCACAAAATGGAGGTTGGTCACAGGCCCAGAGTGATGGGCACAGCTTCCTTTTCTGAGAATCTATCCTGTTTGGGGTTCTTGAAAAGTTTAGGACATCATTTGAAGGTATTAGGGCCCAGAGGCCTAGGAATGACTAAATATCTTACTTAGGCCCAGCCATATCTCTTTCCCATATGATCCCAAAGTAGCTGTATGTATAAGTAGCACATAAAAAGTAAGGGAGGTCTTAATCCAGTGGGGCTCTGCTCCGATACCCTAGGGGAGAGTTCTCTGGAAAGTTGGGCTTGATGGGGCATGTGGCTTTACCAAGGCCAAACTTCAGCCCAGGTGTACACCTCAAGGCCAGAACAACCCCTGCCTGCCCACATGGGCCAGGAGGGGATGAGAGCATGTGGGAGAGGGGCAGGTTGCTGCCGAGTCCTCCTGTGGTGTGGGAGTGGGCCCTGGCGGGCCCCCTGCTCAGCCACGTAGATGCATGAGGAAGCAGAGAGCCATGAGCCTAGGTGACTGGTTAGTCCTCAGTGATTCTCCCTACCAGAGGGCCTGCAGTTTTTCTTTTCTTTTTTCTTTCTTTCTTCTTTTTTTTTAAAGGAGCCCTGGCAGGTTTATTTTCCAATACGGAATGTGAACCCACAGTGTTCAATAGCAGAACTCTGACTTTGCATTTCCAAGTCCTTGTTTTTTTATTTTTAATATCTCAGGAAGTGAGAGCAGTACTTGCTAGAACAGTGTCATCTTCACTGCAATGTCCTGTAGTGCCCCACACTATAGGAGGTATTCAGAGAGGATAAATGATGGAACCACATTCAGGAGAATAAGCCCATTTTTCCCCCTGTAAGTCAAAACAAAGATCTTTTGGGTTACTATCAAACTCAGGTTCAGTTTGACATGGTGGTAAGAGAGGAATGCAACTTTCAGTATACTTTGCAAGCCCAGCAGGGACAGAATCCTCTCACTCCTGCCCACCCCCATGATATCTCTCCCATCCCCCAGCCACTGGCTCTTCCTTTGTTGATTGTATTTCCTTCTTTTTCTATCCAAAGCGACCGTATGGTTCCAGAGCTTGACACAATTGTCCCCTTGGAATCGACCAAAGCCTACAACATGGTGGACATCATACACTCTGTAAGTGCCACATCTGCCAGTCTTCTGTGTTGGCTCAGCCGTGTCCATGGTCCTTGTGCTTTGGCGTAGGGAGGAAGGTCCAAACCCACAGGCTTTAACATTGGGCAACACGGGCAGAGCGTGTGGTGGGTGCAGGACCGGGGCCACTCAGTAGCGTTCTAGGAAGAGCTAGTGGCGGTAGCCAGCATACGGCTCTCCTGTCCTTGAAGGCTGGAGGGAGGAGGAGCCAATTGGACCAGTAAATTTCAGGGGTCTTTAGAGAGCACGGAGAGGTGCATAGAGAAGGGTCCATGTCCCCAGAGTCTGGAGTTGAGGCCAGGGAGACTTTTTGTTAGGTACCACCTTTGTTTGGAACCTTACGCTCAGTGGGCATTTGTTTCTCTAGAGAGATGGAGAGCAAAAGTACATGTAGCATGGGTAGTTTTAGGTCCAAAAAAAGGTTTTTGGTCCAAAGAAGGTAAAAATAGGGTAGGGTCTCTGTCATCAGCTCCCCTAATTCTTTTTTTGCTCTTTGGAGCCCCAGCTGTGTGGGGGCCTGTGGTTACTGGAGGAAAGCCCTAGAGCTCTACTCAAGCTGGGCTGGGCCCTCAGTGTGCCTGTCTGACCTCCCCTCAGCACCTGTTCTTATTTTCTTTACTTCCTAAGGCTGGATATAACCCCTTCCATTTCTGCTCCCCACTCTGGTCAGATCACTTGGGCATTTCCTTCATGGAGAAAATTGATAGTATAAAGTTCCTTACTCCCTGTAGGTGACCATTTCTCCATCTCACCATCCTTCCATGTCTCCTCAGACTCAAAGAGGGAGATGCTTCTACCTCGGCTTCTGACCATCCTTCCCCATCTGGTGTCTTGCTTTCTTGACCAGTTTGTGTAAATCTCTTAATTTCTTCTCCCTTTAACTCCTCCCTCTAGCAACAACTATATATAAACATGCATAGATTTTTTTTTTGGTCTGCTTTTTAAGAAAAACAAAACCCCTCTTAACCCAAACCCCTCTTAACCCAGTTTAATTGCTGTCCGAATTCTTCTCTCCCTTTTCATTTAAAGCCCTCTTGTCTCTTCTTTCCTCCTCACTGGAATCTGGCCTCTGGTTTTCTCTCTCTTGAATGACAGACCTGCTAATGACTTCTCTAGTTGATAAGTCCAGGGGACTAAGGTATTAAATATAGTTACAGAGGTAACTGTTATGAAAAAACACTTTGCTTGAGTAACAAAAAAAAGTGTATTGAACGGATCAAATGCAATGCATCACATAGAGAAACAGAAGCCTGCCTCCCTGGTGATCTCACACCAGTCACTCTTTCCACGCAAGCCTCTGAGGGAAACCACCATCCTGACTTTTGACAGTGTAAATTAGTTTTTTTTTTTTTAATCCATTGTCTAAATGGAATCCTATGGTGTTCTGTGTCTTGCTTCTTTGACTCAGCATTGTGTTTGTGAGATTTGTCCATGTTGTTCTCATTGGTCTCTTTAGTCTCTTATGTGAACAGACCACAGTTGATCTACTGTTGGTGGGCATTTGGGTAGTTTCTAGTTTGGGACTGTTAAGAATATGTTGTGTAATTTGGTAAGTAAATTACACATTTCTCTTGGATCCATACCTTGGAGTGAAAGTACCACGTCATAGGGTGTGCATGTGTTTACTTTAGTAGATATTGCCAGAGGGGTTTCCAAGGGATTATGCCAGTTGGCACCCCCACCAGCAGCATCTAAGGGTTCCAGTTGCTTCACGTTCTCTTCAACACTCAGCCACTACCATGGTGCCTTCATTATTGAGAGTTTACAGGATGCTTTTACATCTGGTAGGAATAGTTCTTTTTTTTTTTTTCCCTTATAATGTTCAGTTAGCCAGCATATAGTACATCATAAGTTTTTGTTGTAGTGTTCAGTGATTCATTAGTTGTGTATAACACCTCGTGCTCATCACAACACGTGCCCTCCTTAATACCCATCACCCGGTTACTCCCAACCCCCTCCCTTCTGTAACCCTCAGTTTGTTTCCCTTGATGACTATTTTTTCAGAGTTTCCTTGCCTAGTCTTGCTTGTTTGCTTTTCCATATGAATTCTAGAATCTGTTCGTCTTGTTTTGTGGGCGGTGGTGGTGGAAATAGGGAATCCTGTTGTTTTTATTGAGGTCCTGTTAAAATCATGCACTAATTTGGGATAATTGACATCCTTCTGTATCTGGAACAATCTAAAAACATAGGTTGCATTTTTACTTGTTAAAGTGTACTTTTTTCCCCCTTGAGGATTCTTTTAAAGATTTCCTTGTATAGGTTGTTCATATTTTTTAAGTTTATTCCTAAGTATCTTTTTATCGTAAAGGGAGTGTTTTCTATCTTCTAAAGATTTTTTTAGGTGTATTTAAGTTACTGATTCTGCTATCAGTTTTCTATCCTATTGCCTATTAAGTTCTCATTATTTGTAAAAGTTTTTTACTGTTAATTTTTTGGAGGTTTTGAAGTGCAGTAGTATACTATCTACATGAATATAGTATTTTATTTTTTTATTTTAAGATTTATTTGACAGAGAGGGAGAGGAAGCAGCAGACTCCCCGGTGAGCAAGGAGCCTGATGCGGGGCTTGATCTCAGGACCCTGGGACCATGACCTGAGTCTAAGGCAGATGCTTAATCGACTGAGCCACCCAGGTGCCCCTGAATATAGCTTTTTAAATTAAGTTTTTAATTTTAATTCCAATAAAGTTAACATATGGTGTTATATTAGTTTCAGGTATACAGTATAGTCATTCAGTAGTTCCGTATGTCACCGGTACTCGTCACAAGTGCACTCCTTAATCCCCACCACCTATTTCACTCATTCCCCACCCACCTCTCCTCTAGTAAACCATCAGTTTCTTCTCTATAGTTAACAGTCCTTCTCTTGGCACTTCTCTCTCTCTCTCTCATTTTCCTTTTGCTCATTTGTTTTGTTCCTTAAATTCCACATGTGAGTGAAATTATATGGTATTTGTCTTTCTCTGACTTATTTTTCTTACCGTTATACTCTCTAGCCATCCATGTTGTTGCAAATGACAAGATTCCATTCATCAATCAACAGACACTTAGACTGCTTCCATATCTTGGCTTGTAAATAGTGCTGCTGTAAACATAGGGGTGCCTGTATCCCTTTGAATTAGTGTTTTTGTATTTTGGGAGTAAATACCCAGTAGTGTGATTACTGGATTGTAGGGTAGTTCTATTTTTAACTTTTTGAGGAACCTCTATACCATTTTCCACAGTGGCTGTACCAGTTTGCATTCCTATCAGTAGTGCAGGAGGATTCCTTTTTCTCCACATCCTCACCAACACTTGTTTCTTCTGTTGTTGTTTTTAATTATGTTCAGTTAGCCACTGTATAGTACATCATTAGTTTTTGATGTAGTGTTCAGTGATTCATTAGTTATGTATAACACCCAGTGCTCATCACAACATGTGCCCTCCTTAATACCCATCACCCTGTTACCCTTGCCCCCCCCCACCTGAGACCCCCAGTTCATTTCCCAGGATCCATAGTCTCTCATGGTTCATCTACCTCCCTGATTCCTCCCCCTACAGATTTCCCTCCCTTCCCTTATGGTCCTCCGTGCTATTGCTTATGTTCCACATATGAGTGAAACCATATGATAATTGTCTTTATCTGCTTGACTTATTTCACTTAACATAATCCCCTCCAGTTCCATCCATGTTGATGCAAATGGTGGGTATTCATCCTTTCTGATGGCTGAGTAATATTCCATTGTATACACGGACCACATCTTTATCCATTCATCTGTTGAAGGGCATCTTGGCTCCTTCCACAGTTTGGCTATTGTGGACATTGCTGCTATGAACATTGGGGTGCATGTGCCCCTTCTTTTCACTACATCTGTACCTAGTGTTGTTGATTTTAGCCATTCTGACAGGTGTGAGAGGATATTTCATTGTAGTTTTGATTTGTATTTCCCGATAATGACTGATGTTGGGCATCTTCATGTGTCTGTTTTCCATCTGGATATCTTCTTGGTGAAATGTCTGTTCATGTCTTCTGCCCATTTTTGATTGGATTATTTGTTTTGGGGGTATTGAGTTGTCTAAGTTCTTTATATCATTTGGGTACTTACCCTTTATCAGATTGGTCATTAGCAAATATCTTCTCCCATTCTGTAGGTTGCCTTTAGTTTTGTTGGTGGTTTCCCTTGCTATGCAGAAGCCTTTTATTTTTATGAAGTCCCAATAGTTTATTTTTGCTTTTGTTTCCTTTGCTCAGGAGACCTATCTAGAAAAATGTTGCTATGGCCAATGTCAGAGACATTATTGCCTGTGCTTTTCTAGGAATTTTTATGGTTTCCATTCTTACATTTAGGTCTTTTATCCATTTAAGTTTATTTTTGTGTATGGTGAAAGAAAGTCTTTTTTTTTTTTTTTTTTTTTTTTTTTTTAACATAGGCTCCACACCCAGCAGGGAGCCCAGTGCGGGGCTTGAAATCACGACCCTGAAATCAAGACCTGAGCTGAAATCAAGAGTCGGATGCTTAACCGACTGAGCCACCTAGGTGCCCCAAGAAAGTAGTCATTGCTTTGCATGTAGCTGTCCACTTTTCCCAATGCCATTTGTTGAAGAGACTTTTTCCCATTGCATATTCATTCCTCCTATATCAAAGATTAACTGACCATATTGTGGGTTTATTTCTGGGTTTTCTATTCTGCTCCATTGATCTATGTGTTTTATTTTTATGCCAGTACCATACTATCAGTGGCATTATGACAACTTTGTAATATAACTTGGTATGGAATTGTGGTATCTCCAGTTTGTTTTTTGAGATTGCTTTGGATATTTGGGGTCTTCTTTGGTTCCATACAAATTTTAGGATTGTTTATTCTAGCTCTGTGAAAATGCTATTGGTATTTTGATAGGGATTGCATTAAATCTGTAGATTGATTTGGGTAATATAGACATAATTTTTTTAAAATTTAAATTCAATTAATTAACATACAGTGTATTATTAGTTTCAGAGTTAGAGTTCAGTGATTCATCAGTCTTATATAATACCTAGTGCTCATTACATTGCGTGCCCTCCTTAATAGACATTTTAACAATATTTCTTCTTCCAATCCATGAGCATGGAAGGTCTTTCCATTTCTTTGTGTTTTCTTCAATGTCTTTCATCAGTGGTTTATAGTTTTCAGAGTATAGGTCTTTTACCTCTTTGGTTAAGTTTATTCCTAGGTATTTTATTGGTTTTGGTGTAGTGGTAAGTGGGATTGTTCTCTTATTAATTCATTTTCTGCTGCTTCATTATTAGTATATAGAAATGCATCAGATTTCTGTACACTGATTTTGAATCCTGGAACTTTACTGAAATTGTTTATCAATTCTAGTAGGTTTTTGGTGGAGCCCTTAGGGGTTTCTGTGTATAGTATCTTGCCATCTGCAAATAGTGAGAATTTACTTCTTCCTTACCTATTTGGGTGCCTTTTATTTCTTTTTGTTGTTTGATTGCTATGGCTAGCACTTCCAGTACTATGTTGAATAAAAGTGGTGAGGATGGACATCCCTGTTTGTTCCTGACCTTAGGGGAAAAGCTCTCAATATTTCCCCATTGAGTATGATGTTCACTGTGGGTTTTTCATATAGGGCCTTTATTATGTTGAGGTATGTTCCCTCTGAACCTACTTTGTTATTTTCTTGTTTTTGTTTTTCTTTTAGAGAGAGCATGTGTGCGAGTGGGGAGGGGCAGAGGGAGAGGGAGAGAGAGAATCTTAAGCAGGCTCCACGCAGACATGGGACTTGATCTCACGATCCTGAGATCATGATCTGAGCTGAAATCAAGAGTTGGATGCTTAACCGACTGAGCCACCCAGGCGCCCCTGAACCCACTTGCTTGAGGGCTTTTATCATGAATGGATGTTGTACTTTGTCACATGTTTTTTCTGCATCTATTGAAATGATCATATGGTTTTTATCCTTTCTCTTCTTGATGTGATGTATCACACTGATTGTTTTACTAATATTAAACCACCTTGGCATCTTGAGAATAAATCCCACTTGATCGTGGTGTTAGATTCTTTTTTAATGTATTGTTGGATTTGGATTGCTAATATTTTGTCGAGGATTTTTTTGCATCTATGTTCATCAGGGATATTGGCCTGTGGTTCTCTTTTTTGGTGGTGTCTTTATCTGGTTTTGGTATCAGGGTGATACTGGTCTCATAGAATTAATTTAGGTTTTCCTTCCTCTGTTTTTTGGAGTAGTTTGAGAACAGGTATTAACTCTTCTTTAAATGTTTGGTAGAATTCACCTGTGAAGCTCTCTGGTCCTGGACTTTTGTTTTTTGGGATTACTGAGTCAATTTCTTTGTTGATTATCAGTCTGTTCAAATTTATATTTCTTTCTGCATCACTTTTGGTAGGTTATAGGTTTCTAGGAATTTATCCATTTCTTCTAGGTTGTCCAGTTTGTTGGCATATAATTTTTCATAATACTATGTTACAATTGTTTGTATCTCTCTGGTGTTGGGTGTTATTTCTCTTTCATTTGTTAATGTGTTTGAGACCTCTCTCTCTTTTTGTTGTTGTTGTTTTTAAAGACTTATTTATTTGAGAGAGGGAAGGAGGGAGGGAGAGAATTTCAAGCTGACTCCCTGACATGGAGCTCAATCTCAGACTCACTGAGCGTGGAGCCTGACGTGGGGCTCAATCTCACAACCCTGAGATCATGACCTGAGCTGAAATCAAGAGTCAGACTCTTAACTGACTGAGTCACCCAGGCGTCCCTCTTCTTTTTTTGTTTTTATTGATTTCATTTATTTGAGAGAGAGTGGACACAAGCATGCATGAGTTGGGGGAGGAGTAGAGGAAGAGAGACAAGCAGACTCCACACTGAGTGTGGAGCCTGACATGGGGCCAATCCCCCACACTGAGATGATGACCTGAGCTAAAATCAAGACTTGGACACTCAACCAACTGAGCCACCCAGGCACCCTCTCCTTTTTTTAAATGAATTTGGCTAGCGTTGATCTTTTAAAAGAACTGGCTCCCGGTTTCATTGATCCGTTCTGTTGTTTTAGTTTCTATATCCTTTATTTCCAATCTTTATTGTTTCCTTCCTTGTGTTGGTTTGGGGTTTTGTTTTTTCTTTTTCTAGCTCCTTCATGTGTAACATTAGGTTGTTGATTTGAGATTTTTCTTGCTTCTTGAGGTATTGCTATCAACTTCCCTCTTAGAACTGCTTTTGCTGCATCCCAAAGATTTTGGACTGTTGTGTTTTCATTTTCATGTAATTTTTTATTTCTTCTTTGATTTCTTGGTTGACCCATTTATTGTTTAGTAGCATATTATTTAACCTTCATGTATTTGTGTTCTTTCCAGGTTTTTTCTTGTGGTTGATTTCTAGTTTAATAACGTTGTGGTAAAAGATGCATGGTATGACTTCAGTCTTTGAATTTGTGACTTCTTTTGTGGCCTAATATGAGATCTGTTCTGGAGAATGTTCCATGTGCACTTGAAAAGAATGTGTATTCTGTTTTAGGATGGAATGTTCTGAATATATCTGTTTAATCCATCTGGTCCAGTGTTTCATTCTAAGCCACTGTTTCCTTGTTGATTTTCTGTTTGGATGATGTGTCCATTGATGTAAGTGGGGTGTCAAAGTCTCCTACTATTATTGTAGTACTGTTGATTATTTCCTTTATGTTAGTAACTGTTTTATGTATCTGGGTGCTCCCATGTTGTGTGTGTAAATATTTACAATTGTTATATCCTTCTGTTGGATTGTCTTCTTTATTATTATAGAGTCCTTCTTTGTCTCTTGTTACAATCCTTTTTTTAAAGTCTGTTTTGTCTGCTTATAGATATTGCTACCCCAGCTTGCTTTTGACACCCATTTGCATGATAAATGTTTCTCCATCCCCTTACTTTGAATCTGCAGGTCTCTTTAGGTCTGAAATGAGTCTCTAGTAGGCAGCACATAGATAGGTCTTGCTTTTTTACCTATTCCATCACCCCTGATCTTTGATGAAAATATTTAGTCCATTTACAAAGTAATTATTGATAGGTATATATTTATTGTCATTTTGTTACTTGTTTTGTGGTTGTTTTTGTCGTTCTTCTCTGTTCCTTTCTTGCTCTCTTCTGTCACTGTTTGCTGGCTTTCTTTAATGATATACTTGGATTCCTTTCTCTTCATTCTTTGTGTATGATTGGTTTCTGATTTATGGTTACCATTAGGTTTGTATATAGCATCTTCATATAGCAGTCTATATATTAAGTTGATGGTCACTTAAGTTTGAACCCATTGTTTACTCCTCTGCCTCCCATGTTTTAGGTATATGGTGTCAAATTTTACATCCTTTTATTTGGTGAATCCCTTGACGGATTTTTACAGAACTACTCATTTTTATTGCTTTTGTCTTTTTTACTTTTCATACTCTCACTTATGGTCTCTTTTCCACTCAGAGAGTCCCCTTTAATATTTCTTGCAGTACTTGTTTAGTGGTCATGAACTCCTTTAGTTTTTGTTTATCTGAGAAACTCTTTATCTCTCCTCCTGTTCTGAGTAATAGCCTTGCTGGATAGAGTATTCTTGGCTGCAGATTTTTCCCATTCAGCACTTTGAATATATCATGCCACTTTCTTCTTGCCTGCAGAGTTTCTCCTTAAAAATCCACTGATAGCCTTATGGGGTTTCCCTTTGTATATAACTGTCTTCTTTTCTCTTGGTGCTTTTAAAATTTTTTCTTGTCACTGCCATTTTTGCCATTTTAATTATTGTGTGTCTTGGTGTAGACTGCCTTCTGTTGATTTGCGGGGTGGTGGTTCTCTGTACCTCCTGGATCTGGATATCTGTTTCCTTCCCCAGATTAGGGAAGTTTTTAGCTGTTATTTCTTCAAATAAATTTTCTGCCCCTTTTGTCTTTTCTTCTGGGTCTCTGTAATGTGAATGTTATTATGCTTTGATGGAATCACTGAGTTCTCAAAGACTGTTCTCAGTTTACATAATTTTTTCCCTCTCATTAGCTCAGCTTGGTTACTTTTCATTACTCTGTCTTCCAGGTCATTAGTTCATTTCTCTACTTCATCTAGCCTATTTATTCCATCATCTTTCTTTTTCTTTTTTTTAAGATTTTATTTATTCATTTGATAGAGACACAGCGAGAGAGGGAACAGAAGCAGTGGGAGTGGGAGAGGGAGAAGCAGGCTTCCCGCCAAGCAGGGAGCCCAGTGTGGGGCTTGATCCCAGGACCCTGGGATCATGACCTGAGCCGAAGGCAGATGCTTAACGACTGAGCCACCCAGGCGCCCTTTATTTTTATTTTCATGTATTGTGTTCATCATCTCTGATCGGGTCTTTTTTATCTCTTTGTTAAGGGTCTCACTGATGTCCTCCACTCTTAAGTCCAGTGAGTATCTTTACAATCTTTGAATTTTCTATCAGGCATATTTGTTATATCTGTTTCACTTAGGTCTCTTGCTATGGTTTTGTCCTGTTCTTTCATTTGGGACATACTCCTCTGTCTCCTCATTTTGTCTCTGTATCTGTTTCTGTGTGTTTGGAGTCTGCTCTTAATGGTCTTGAAGGTAATGGCCTTATGAAGAAGAGGTCCTGTAGTGCCCTGCAGTGTAGTGTCCCCTGTCCCCAGGGCCTGGTGCTTCAGGGAGTCTTCTATGTGTGCTGCGTGTGCTCTTCTGTTGAGCCCTGACATCTTTTTCTTTCAGTCCACTTGTCTGCAGAGGCTGTCTTTGCCTGTTGTGGGTGGTGTTTCATCCCCAGTGGGTGGGGTGTATTTTAACCAGGTGTGTGCTAGTCTGCTTGCAAATTGAGACTTGCCTTTGTTGCCAGAACTGAGGTCCTGGAAAATATGCTGGGTGGGGGAGATGAGTTGGTGGGGTTTGTGCCAGTCTTCTGGGGGATTGAAGCAAGTTTGACTAGGATGGGCGAGTCCACTGAAGCATGGTGGGGACAGGGCTTGGTATAAGCAAGTTAGCGTCCACACTGTGCTGGTCCCTGCAGGTGGCCTTGTGTTTATGCTAGGGGTTGGGGGAGGGAAATGGTGCATGATAGCTCCTTTGTCCCTGGAGGGGTCTCCCCTTAATCCCTACTTCTCTGGGCCATGCTCTGAGATGAGTAAATCACTCTCCCTCTTGTCTGTTCTCAGTATTTTTCAAACTGCTGCTTCCAAGCTGTATATCCATCAGCTATTTATCATGCTGTCTTGTTAAGGGTACTCTGGTTCCTAAGGCCCTCTGGGCTGTCATAGAACTCAGCCCTCCAATTTTTAAAATTCCAGGCTCTAAGTTCTGCTGGTTGTAAGAACTCAAAAAAATTCAGCCCCTTTCAATTTCAAAGCCAAATACTATGGGAATTCATCCTCCCTGTGAGTTCCTCAGTGTGAAAGTCTGTTTTTCTCCCTTCCCCAGCCACTGGTGTCTTCCCCACCGTAGATGGCCATGGTCTCTTTCTCTCCCAACTGTGTCTTTGTCCTTCCTACCTTTAGTTGTGGAGTTTGTTCTGCCAGTCTTCAGATTGTTTTCTGGGTTACATACACTGATGTGTTACTTGTTGTATCCATGGGACGAGGTGAGCCTAGGGTCCTTTGACTCTGCTGTCTTCTCCAAATAATAATTACATGAAAATAGTTCCTTTGCAGTTATTTTATGCCCTTTCTTTCTCTTGTCCAACTGTATTGTCTATAGCTCCATATTTTATCAAAGGCAGTGATGAGGAATGGTTATGATAGTGGGCGTATTTGTCTTGTTCCTAACTTCAGAGAGCCTGCAACTAGTGTTTTCTAATTTTATCTTTTTTTCATGTTAAAAAAGCTTCATCTGGTTCCTATTTTAATTTTTGTTTTTGTTTACTTGCTTTTTCTTAAATCACGGTTGCGTTTTGAATATCTTTAAATGCCCTTTCAGCATTTATGGAAATGATTTTGTCCCTGGATCTGTTTATAAATCTATTTTAATAGATTTACTAATATTAAACTGTACTTACATTCTTGAAGTAAACTCTGTTCTATTTTGTTTTGGATATTTGCATCAATATCATGTGATGTTAACTTTTTTTTTTTTTTAGATATTTTAAACTCAGTTTTTGGTGTCCATGGTGTGCTTGTTTCATGTATTAGTCCGTTGGGGCTGCCATAAGAAAGTACCAGAGACTGGATTGCATTAATAACAAATACTCATTTTCTTACATTTCTGGAGGCAAGAAATCCAAGACCAGGGTGTCAGCAGCCTTCCTTTCTGGTGAAGCTTTTCTTCCTGGTGTGCAGATGGCTGTTTTCTTGCTGTGTCCTGATGTGGCCTTTCTTCTCTGTGTACAAGGAAAGAACTCTCTAGTGTCTGATAGAACTGGTGGCATCATAAGAAGAGAAACAGATTAGGGCACCACCCTTATGACCTCATTTAAATAACTTTAAATAGCTCCTTAAGGGCACTATTATCAAATGTATTCACATTGGGGGTTAGGCTTCAACCTGTGAATTTGGGGTGATGGGTCACAAGTCAGTTGTCATAAAGAAAGTTTGCAGGTTTTCTTTTTCTATGCTCTGAAATAATTTGAATGGTGTTAGAATTATTTGATCTTAGAGATTTGGTAGAAATTCTCCTGTGAAATTGAATTGTCAGGACCTAGTGCTTTTTTTGTCAGGGAGGAGTGGCTTTTTATAGCTTCCTCTCTTCTTTAATGTTATTGGCTCTTTAAACTTTATCTTGGGGTCAGAGTTGGTAATTTTTTCTTTATTTTTTCCAGGTTTTCAATTTTATCTGCATAGGGTTATGCACAGTAATCTCACAAGATGAGTGAAATCTATTAGAGTGGTTTTCTCCTCTGACATTTCTTGGTTTAGGTATTTTTTCATTTTTTTCAGGTATAGTTGACACACAATGTTACATTTGTTTCAGGTGTGTAACAGTGATTGGACAACTCTGTACATTATGCTGTGCTCACCACATGTGTAGCTACCATCTGTCACTATAGAACGCTATTCCAGTACTTTTGACTATATTCCCTGTGCTGTACCTTTCATCCTCGTGGCTCATTCATTCTGTAACTGGAAGCCTGTACCTCCCACTCCTTTTCACCTATGTGGCCCATTTTGTACATGCCTCCCCTCTGGTAACTACCAGTTCTCTGTATTTGTAGTTCTATTTCTGCCTTTTTTTAATTTTTAGACTCCATGTATAAGTGAAATCCTACGGTATTTGACTTTCTCTGTCTGACTTAATTCACTTACCTCCTAGGTCCATCCATATTATCACAAATAGCAAGATCTCATTCTTTTGTATGGCTGAATAATATACCATTTTATATAATATACCACATCTTTATCCATTCTTTTTTGGGGGGGTTAAATTTGTTTTTTTCATTTATCGTTTTTATTTTAATTCAGTGAATTAACATAAAATGTATTATTGGTTTCAGAGGTACAAGTCTGTGATCCATCAGTCTTATATAATACCCACTGCTCATTACATCACGTGCCCTCCTTAATGTCTATTCCCCAGTTACCCCATCCCCTCGCCCCTCTCTCCTCCAGCAGCCCTCAGTTTGTTTACTGTGATTAAGAGTCTCTTATGGTCTGTCTCTCTCTCTCTGGTTTTGTCTTTTTTTTTTTTCTTTTGCTCTCTTTCCCTATGATCCTCTGTTTTGTTTCTTAAATTCCACATACAGTGAGATCATAGGATAATTGTCTTTCTCTGATTGACTTATTTCGCTTAGCATAATACCCTCTAGTTCCATCCGTGTTGTTGTAAACATCTTTATCCATTCTTCCTATCAGTGGACACTTGGGTTGCTTCCATATCTTGGCTATTATAAACAATGCTGCAATAAACATAGGATTGGATGTATCTTTTTGAATTAGTGTTTTTGTTTACCTTGGGTAAATATCCAGTGGTGGAGTTGCTGAATCATATGACATTTCTATTTTTAATTTTTTGAGGAATCTCTATACTGTTTTCTTTTTCTTTTTTAATTTAAATTCAATTAACATATAGTGTATTATTAGTTTCAGAGGCAGAGTTCAGTGATTCATCAGTCTTCTACAACACCCAGTACTCATTATATCACGTGCCCTCCTTAATGTCCATCACCCAGTTACCCCATCCCCCGACTTCCCCTCCAGCAGCCCTCAGTTTGTTTCCTATGATTCAGAATCTCTTATGGTCTGTCTCCCTCTCTGATTTCATCTTGTTTTATTTTTCCCTCCCTTCCCCTATGCTCCTGTTTTGTTCCTTAAATTCCATAAATGAGTGAAATCATATAATTGTCTTTCTCGATTGACTTATTTTGCTTAGCATAATATCCTCTAGTTCCATTCATGTCATTGCAAATGGCAAAATTTCATTTTTTTGATGGCTGAGTAATATTCCAGTGTGTGTGTGTGTGTGTGTGTGTGTGTGTGTGTGTGTGTGCGTGTGTGCGCGTGTGCGCGCACGCGCGCACACCATATAATCTTTATCCATTCATCTGTTGATGGACATCTTGGCTCTTTCCATAGTTTGGCTATTGTGGACATTGCTTCTATAAACATTTGGGTACACGTACCCGTTCGGATCCCTACATTTGTATCTTTGGAGTAAATACCTACTAGTGCAATTGCTGAGTCATAGGGTAGCTCTATTTTCAACTTTTTGAGGAACCTCCATTCTCTTTTCCAGACTGGCTGTACCACCTTGCATTCCTACCAACAGTGTAAGAGGGTTTCCCTTTCTCCGCATCCTTGCCAACATCTGTCGTTTCCTGACTTGTTAATTTTAGCCATTCTGACTGGTGTGAGGTGGTATCTCATTGTGGTTTTGATTTGTATTTCCCTGAGGCTGAGTGATGTTGAGCATTTTTTTCATGTGTCTGTTGGCTCTTTGGATGTCTCCTTTGGAGAAATTCTGTTCATACTTTTTGCTCATTTCCTGATTGGATTTTTTGTTTTTCAGGTGTTGAGTTTGATACGTTCTTTATAGGTTTTGGATACTAGCCCTTTATCTGACATGTCATTTGCAAATATCTTCTCCCATTCTGTCGGTTGTCGTTTGGTTTTGTTGACTGTTTCTTTTGCTCTGCAGAGCTTTTTATCTTGATGAAGTCCCAATAATTCGTTTTTGCCTTTGTTTCCCTCGCTTTTGGAGCTGTGTCTAGCAAGTTGCTGCGGCTGAGGTCAAAGAGGTTGCTGCCTGTGTTCTCCTCTAGGATTTTGATGGACTCCTGTCTCACGTTTAGGTCTTTCATCCATTTGGAGTCTATTTTTGTGTGTGGTGTAAGGAAATGGTCCAGTTTCATTCTTCTGCATGTGGCTGTCCAATTTTTCCCAACACCATTTGTTGAAGAGCCTGTCTTTTTTCCACTGGACATTCTTTCCTGCTTTGTCGAAGATGAGTTGACCATAGAGTTGAGGGTCCATTTCTGGGCTCTCTATTCTGTCCCACTGATCTGTGTGTCTGTTTTTGTGCCAGTACCATACCGTCTTGATGATGACAGCCTCGTAATAGAGCTTGAAGTCCAAATTGTGATGCCACCAGCTTTGATTTTCTTTTTCAACATTCCTTTGGCTATTCAGGGTGTTTTCTGGTTCCATACAAATTTTAGGATTATTTGTTCCATTTCTTTGAAAAAAGTGGATGGTATTTTGATAGGGATTGCATTAAATGTGTAGATTGCTCTAGGTAGCATAGACATTTTAACAATATTTGTTCTTCCAATCCATGAGCATGGAACGTTTTCCATTTCTTTGTGTCTTCCTCAATTTCTTTCGTGAGTGTTCTATAGTTTTCAGAGTACAGAAAATTTGCCTCTTTGGTTAGGTTTATTCCTAGGTATTTCATGGTTTTGGGTGCAGTTGTAAATGGGATCAACTCCTTAGTTTCTTTCTTGTGTTTCATCGTTAATGTATAAAAATGCAACTGATTTCTGTGCATTTATTTTACATCCTACCATTTTGCTGAATTCCTGTATATGTTCTAGCAATTTTGGGGTGGAGTCTTTTGGGTTTTCCACAGAGTATCATGTCATCTGCGATGAGTGAGAATTTGACTTCTTTGCTGATTTGGATGTTTTTTATCTCTTTTTTGTTGTCTGATTGCTGAGGCTAGGACTTCTAGTACTATGTTGAACAGCAGTGGTGATAGTATTCATCCCTGCTGTGTTCCTGACCTTACACGTTCCTGACATCAATTCCCCATTGAGAATGATATTCACTGTGGGCTTTTTGTATGTCTTTTATGATATTGAGGTATGTTCTATCCCTACACTGAAGAGTTTTAAGAAAGGATGCTGTACTTTGTCAAATGCTTCTTCTTCATCCTTTGAGAGGATCATATAGTTCTTGTCTTTTCTTTTATTAATGTACTGTATCACATTGATTTTGTGGGTGTTGTACCACCCTTGCAGCCCAGGAATAAATCCCACTTGGTCCTGGTAAATAAACCCTTTAATGTACTGTTGGAACCTATTGGCTATTATCTTAATGAGAATTTTTGCATCCATGTTCATTAGGGATATTGGTCTGTAATTCTCCTTTTTGATGGGGTCTTTGCCTGGTTTTGGGATCAAGGTAGTGCTGTCCTTGTAAAATGAGTTTGGAAATTTTCCTTCCATTTCAATTTTTTTTTTTCCATTTCTATTTTTTAAAACAGCCTCAGAGTAATAGGTATTCTTTAAATGTTTGGTAGAATTCCCCTGGGAAGCCATCTGGCCCTGGGCTCTTGTTTGTTGGGAGATTTTTGATTACTGCTACAATTTCCTTGCTGGTTATGGGTCTGTTCAGATTTTCTATTTCTTCCTGTGTCAGTTTTGGTAGTTTATATGTTTCTAGCAATGCATCCATTTCTTCCAGGTTGTCTAATTTGTTGGCATATAGTTGTCCATAATATGTTCTTATAATTTTTTGTATTTTTTTGGTGTTGGTTGTGGTCTTTCCTCTTTCATTCATGATTTTATTAATTTGGGTCATTTCTCTTTTCTTTTTGGTAAGTCTGGCCAGGGCTTTATTAATTTTATTAATTCTTTCAGAACTAGCTCCTAGTTTCGTTGATCTGTTCTACTGTTCTTTTCGTTTCTATTTCGTTGATTTCTGCTCTGATCTTTATTATTTCTCTTCTCCTGCTGGGTTTAGGCTTTATTTGCTGTTCTTTCTCCAGCTCCTTTAGGTGTGGGGTTAGGTTGTGTATTTGAGACCTTTCTTGATTCTTGAGAAAGGTTTGTAGTGCTATACACTCCTCTTAGGACGCCTTTGCTGCATCCCAAAGATTTTGAACAGTTTAATTTTTTTTTAATTTCCTGGTTGACTTATTCATTCATTAGAAGGATGCTCTTTAGCCTCCATGTATTTGAGTTGTTTCCAAATTTCCTCTTGTGAATCAGTTCCAGTTTCAAAGCATTGTGGTCTGAAAATATTCAGGGAATGATCCCAGTCTTTTGATACCCGTTGAGACCTGATTTTTGACAAAGTATGTGATGTCTTCAGGAGAATGTTCCATGTGCCCTTGAGAAGAATGTGTATCCTGTTGCTTTGGGATGGAATGCTCTGAATATATATGTGAAGTCCACCTGGTCCAGTGTGTCATTCAAATCCCTTGTTTCCTTGTTGATCTTCTGCTTAGATGATCTGTCCATTGCAGTGAGTGGGGTGTTAACGTCTTCTACTATTAATGTATTATTATCGATGTGTTTCTTTAATTTTGTCATTAATTGGTTTATGTAAGTGGCTACTCCAAAGTTAGGGGCATAAATATTTACAATTGTTAGATCTGCTTGTTGGATAGACCCTTTAATTATGATCTAGTGCCCTTCCTCATCTCTTATTACAGTCTTTGGTTTAAAATCTAATTTGTCTGTTATAAGGATGCACCCCAGTTTTCTTTTGATGTCCATTAGCATGATAAATGGTTTCCCACCCCCTCACGTTCAATCTGGATGTGTCTTTGGGTCTAAAATGAGTCTCTCACAGACAACATATCGATGGGTCTTGCTTTTTTATCCAGTCTGATACCCTGCGTCTTTTGATTGGGGCACTTAGCCCATTTTCCTTCAGAGTAACTATTGAAGGATATGAATTTAGTATCATTGTATTGTTTATTGTCTCTTTGCCTTTGTGGTCTATGCTACTTTTGGTCTCTCTGTTCGCTTAAAGATCCCTGTAATATTTGTTGCAGGGCTGGTTTAGTGATTACAGATTCTTTTAGTTTCTGTTTGTTCTGGAAGCTCTTTATCTCTCCTTCTATTTTGAATGACAGTCTTGCAGGATAAAGTATTCTTGCCTGCATATTTTTCTCATTTAGCACCCTGAATATATCATGACAGTTCTTTCTGGTCTGCCAGATCTCTGTGGACAGGTGTGCTGCCTGTGTAATGTTTCCACCCTTGTAGGTTAAGGACTTCTTGTCCCGAGCTGCTTTCAGGATTTTCTCTTTGTCTCTGAGATCACTATTATATGTCGAGGTGTTGACCTATTTTTCTTAATTTTGAGGGGGGTTCTCTGCGCCTCCTGGACTTGAATGCCTGTGTCCTTCCCCAGATTAGGGAAGTTCTCAGGTATAATTTGCTCCAGTATACCTTCTGCCCCCCTTCTATTTCCTCTTCTTCTGGGATCCCAATTATTCTAATATTGTTTCACTTCATGGTATCACTTATCTCTTGAATTCTCGTCTCTTGGTCCTGTAGTTGTTTATGTCCCTTTTTTCAGCTTCCTTATTCTCCACCATTTTGTCTTCTATATCACTAATTCTCTCTTCTGCCTCATTTTTCTTAGCATTTAGAGCCTCCATTTTTTATTGCATCTCATTAATAGCCTTGTTGATTTCAATTTGATTAGATTTTAGTAGTTTTCTTTCTCCAGAAAGGGATTCTCTGGTGTCTCCTATGCTTTTTTCAAGCCCAGGTTAGTATCTTTATAATCGTTATTTTGAACTCTAGTTCTGACATCTTACTTATATCCATACTGATTAGGTCCCTGGCAGTCAGTGCTGCCTCTTGTTTTCTTTTTTGAGTTGAGTTTTTCCTTCTTGTCATTTTCTCCAGAGAAGAATAGATGAACAAGAGAACAAAATACTAAAAAAGCAACAATGACCCCAGAGAAATACACACTAAACAAATCAAGATCCCCGAAACTGAAAAGAAAATTAAAAAAAAAAAAAAAAAGAGAGAGGCCGAATATTATCAGCAGTTGAACATAACAGCAATACACAAGATCCTTGGTGTATTTTAGTCTGTTTGTTAGAAAACTAGACCCCAGAATTGTAAGGAAATAAAAAGTTATGTATATACAAAAATAAAATTAAATACAATGAAATAGATTCTAACTGTAAAAATGACAATTAAAAAAGACTTTATAAAGTTGATAAAATAAGAAATTGGTTGAAAAGGAAAAAAGACTAAAGAATCATGAGAAAAAACCATGAATTCTATATACTGTTTTCCCCTAGTGCTGGAGTTTTGCAGTTTTGTGTGATCAGTAAACTTGGTCTTAGCGAGATGCTCTTGCTGATCATCTAGGGTAGGGGGCCTGTTGCGCTGATTCTCAGGTGTCTTTGCCCTAGGGGAGTCCCAGCGCCCTTGCCAGGGGGCCAGGTTAAGTCAATAGCTCCAAATTGCTCTATGCCGCTTTTGTTCCCTGAAGGTTTTCTGAGCCGCTTTAGAGGATGAGAATGAAAATGGCAGCCTCTCAATCTCCAGCCTGGAGCCGAAAGCTCCCACCCCCCACTCTTCAGTGCACCTTCAGGGAAAAGCAGTCAATCTCTCCTGTCTGCCTGTGACTGAGCATTTTTATCACTGGTATGGGATCCATTTCGAGTCTCCAAACTTAGCAGACTCCCGTGGTATGCTCTCATGCTGCTCCTCCTGGGGGAGGGAGTGGAGGGTCTTGCCGAGGTTCTGCCTCTTGCTGGGCCCCTGCTTGGAGGGTGGTCTATCAACTGAGCTGTGGTTCACAGTTGATGGCATCTCAGAGCTGATAGCCCTCTCCTGGCCTCCCTGACTGCAGCCAAATTTGCTGTTCAGATACCTGGGAACTGCTGGACTCAGGCATCCCGGGTCTTCCTGTGACCCCAGGAATCCTGAGACCAGGCTGTCCCACCTATGATTCTGCCCCCCTTTGCCTTTCAGGCAGGGTCGTCCATTACCTAAGGAGTTCTAAATGTTCTGATTTTGCACTTTGCTGCTATATCACTTTCTGGTAGCCGGCTTATGGAGGCTCCCTCGCCCCTCAGTTTATCTTCTGACATATCACTTCAGATTCACTTCTCTGCATCTCCTACCTTACAGAATGGTTGCTTTTGTATTTGTAGAATTGCAGCAATTCTTTTCTTAGATCTCCAGTTGAGTTCACAGATGTTTAGCATGATTTGATATCTAGCTGAATTCCTGGAACCAGACAAAACTAAGGTCCCCTACTCCACCTCCATCTTCCTCCCTCCTCCTCTATACTGTTTTCTACAGTGGCTGCACCAATTTACATCTTTATCAACAATGCACAAGGGCTTCTTTTTCCTTAGATTCTTGCCAACGCTGATTATTTCTTGTCTTTTTGATACTGTCCATTCTGAGAAATGTGAATTGATATCTCTTCTTGGCTTTGATTAGCATTTCCCTGATTAGTGATGTTGAGCATCTTTTCATGTGTCCATTGACTATCTGTATGTTCCTTCATAATATGTCTATTCAGGTCTCTGCCCTTTTTTAATTGGATTGTTTGGTTTCTTGGTGTTAAGTTGTGTAAGTTCTTTCATATTTTAGATATTAACCCCTTGTTGGATATATAATTTGCAAATGTTTTTTTTTTTTTAAAGATTTTATTTATTTGATAGAGACACAGCGAGAGAGGGAACACAAGCAGATGGGAGTGGGCCTCCCGTGGAGCAGGGAGCCTGATGCGGGGCTCGATCCCAGAACCCCGGGATCATGACCTGAGCCAAAGGCAGACTCCCAACGACTGAGCCACCCAGGCGCCCCTGCAAATGTCTTCTCCCATTGCCTTTTAGTTTTGTTGATCGTTTGCTGTTCAAAAGCTTTTTTATTTTGGTAGTCCCAATAGTTTATTTTTGCTTTGTTTCTCTTGCCTGAGGAGACACATCTAGACAAATAATGCTAAGCCTGATGTCAAAGAAATTACTGGCTCTGTCGTCTTCTAGTAGCTATATAGTTTCAGGTCTCACGTTTAGGTCTTTATTTACATTTATTTTTGTCTATGATGTAAAAAGTGGTCCAGTCTCATTCTTTTGGATGTAGCTGTTCAGTTTTCCCAGTACCATTTATTGAAGAAACTGTCTTTTCCCCATTTATCATAGATTAATTGACCATGTAAGTGAGAGTTTATTTCTGGGCTATTATTTTTGTTATTTTATTATTTATTTCTCTATTATTATTTCTCTTCCATTATTTTTGTGCCAGTATCATATTGTTAGATTATTATAGGTTTGTAGTATAGTTTGAAATCTGTTTTTGTGCTACCCCCAGCTTTGTTCTTCTTTCTCAAGATTGTTTTGGCTGTGGGTCTTTTGCCATTCCATATGAATTTTAGGATAATTTGTCCTAGTATTGTGAAAACTACTATTGGTATTTTGATAAGGATTGCCGTGAAATTTTAAGTTGCTTTGGGTAATATGGGCATTTTACCAATATTTATGCTTCCAATCCATGAGCATGGAATATCTTTCCATTGTTTGTGTCTTCTTTAATTTTATCAGTGTTTTAGTTTTCAGGGGTCCTTGTCTTTCACCCCCTGCTAAGTTTATTCCTGTGCATTTTATTCTTTTTGTTGCAGTTATAAATGGTATTTTCTTAATTTCTCACCTGCTTTGTTATTAGTATATAGAAATAGAAGAGATTTTTGAATATTAATTTTGCATTCTGCAACTTTACTGAATTCATTTATTCTAATAGTTTTTGGATGGAGTCTTTAGGAAATTCTCTGTAGTATCCTTTCATCCACAAATCATGACTGTTTCACTTCTTCCTTACCAATTTTGATGCCTTTTATTTCTTTTCTGATTGCTGTAGCTAGTACTTTCGGTATTATATCGAATAAAAGTGAGAGAGATCTTTGACTTGTTCCTGATCTTAGAGGAAAAGCTCTCAGTTCTTCACCATTGAGTATGATGTTAGCTGTAGCTTTTTCATATATAGCTTTTATTATGTTGAGGTATGTTCCCTCTAAACTAATTTTCTTGAGCGTTTGTATCATGAACAGATGTTGAATTTTGTCAAATGTCTGTTCTGCATCTGTTGAGATGGTCATATGATTTTTATCTTTCATTTTGTTAATATGGTGTATCACATTAATTGATTTTGTGCATATTGAACCATTCTTGTGTGCCCAGAACAAATCTCACTTGATTGTGGTGAAGATCCTGTTAATGTACTGTTGAACGAAGTTTCCTAATATTTTGTTGAGGATTTTTGCATCTATGTTGATCAGGGATATTGGCCTGTAGTTTTCTTTTTTTGGTGAAGTCTTTGGTTTTGATACGAGGATAATGCTGGCTGTGTAGAAGGTATTTAGAAGCTTTCCTCTTTTTTTTTTTTTTGTTTTTTGTTTTTTGAGTACTTTGTGGAGAGTATGTATTAATTCCTTAAATGTTTGGTAGAATTCTCTTGTCAATCCATTTGGTCCTGGACTTCTGTTTATTGGGAGTTAATTGATTACCAATTGTTTTGTTACTAATTGGTCTGTTCAGATTTTTAATTTCTTCCTGATTCAGTTTTGAAAGATCGTATGTTTTTATGGATTTACCCATGTTTTTCCTAGGTTGTCCAGTTTGTTGGCACATAATTTTTCCTAGTAGTCTCTTAAAATCCTTTGTATTTCTGTGGTGTGGGTTGTTACTTATTTCTGATTTTGTTTCTTTGGGTCCTCTTTTTCTTTTTCCTTGATGACTCTGCCTATGGTTTACCTATTTTGTTTATTCAAAGAACCAGCTCTTGGTTTCATTGATCTTTTATTTTTTTTATTTAAGTATTTTATTTATTTATTTGTCATAGAGAGAGTGAGCATGTGCGTGCATGCTGAGCAGGGGAAGCAGCAGCCAGAGGAGAAGCAGGCTCCCTGCTGAGCAAGGAGCCCAATGTGGGACTTGATCCCAGGGCCCTAGGATCTTGACCTGAGCCAAAGGCAGATGCTTAACCAACTGAGCCACCCAGGAGTCCCTTATTGATCTTTTCTATTTTTTTTTTTAAGTCTCCATTTATTTCTGTCTGATCTTTGTCATTTTTTTTCCTTCTATGAATGTTGTGCTTTGTTCCTCTTTTTTTTTTTTTTAACTCCTTTATGTGTAAGGTTAGAATGTTTATTTGACATTTTTCTTGTTTCTGAGCTAGGACTGTATCCCTATAAATTTCCCTGTTAGAATTGCTTTTGCTGTGTGTATCCCAAAGATTTTTGGACCATTGTATTTCCAGCTTTCTTAATGTATTTTTTATTTTCTCTCTGTGTGTGGGTTTCTTTTGTTGTTGTTGTTGTTATTGACCCATTGGTTGTTTAGTAGCATGTTGTTTAGCCTCCATGTGTTTGTGGGTTTTTTATTTTCTTTTCCTGGTAATTGATTGCTAGTTTCATACTGTGGTAGTTGGAAAAGATGAATGATATTTCAGTCTTGTTCATTCTCCTTGAGAATGTTCCCTGTGCTCTTGAAAAGAACGTGTATTCTGTTTTTGGGTGGAATGTTCTATATATGTCTGTTCATGTGTGTTTTTTACGGCTACTGTTTGCTCATTGATTTTCTGTCTGGATGATCTATCCAGTGGTATAAGTGAAGTATTAAAGTATTACTGTAATTGTCAATTTCTTGATGTCCATTAATATTTGCTGTATGTATTTAGGTGCTCTGCTCTTGGGTGCATAGATATTTAAAATGTTATATTTTCTTGTTGGATTGGTCCTCTTACCATTATGTAATGGCCTTTTTTGTCCCTTGTTAGTCTTTGTTTTAAAGTCTATTTTATCTAAGTATTGCTACCCTGCCCTTTTTTTTTTTCCCCTAACAGTTCCATGGAATGATCTTCATCCATCCTTTCATTTTCAGTGTGTCTGTGTCTTTAGGTATGAAATGAGTTTCTTGTAGATGGAATATAGATGGGCCTTGTGTTTTTTTTGTTTGTTTTGTTTTTTTTAAATCCTTTCCATCACCCTGTGTCTTTTGATTGGCTCATTTAAACCATTACATTTAAAGAAATTATTGGTAGGTATGTACTTGTTGCCTGTTGTCCATTGTTTTCTGGTTGTTTTTATAGTTCTCTGTTCCTTACTTCTCTCTCTCTCTCTTTTTATTTATTTATTTTTATTTTTTTAAAGATTTTATTTATTTATTTGAGAGAGAGAGAGAGAATGAGAGATAGAAAGCACGAGAGGGAAGAGGGTCAGAGGGAGAAGCAGATTCCCTGCTGAGCAGGAAGCCCGATGTGGGACTCGATCCTGGGACTCCAGGATCATGACCTGAGCCGAAGGCAGTTGCTTAACCAACTGAGCAACCCAGGCGCCCTCTCTCTCTCTTTTTATTGTGATTAATGACTTTCTTTAGTGTTATGGTTGGCTTTCTTTCTCTTTATTTTTTTTGTGTATCACAGGCTTTTTGGTTTGTGGTTACCATGAGGTTCATATTATAACATCCTAAGTATATAGTAGTCTGTATGAAGACATTCTAAAAGAGCTTCATTTTTACTGTCTCCCTCCATGTTTTATGTATATGATGTTTTATATATTTTTATTTTATGAATTCCCTGAACTAACTTTTTAGATAATAATTGACGTTACTACTTTTGTCTTTTAACCTTCATTATAAATGATTGCCCTACTTCTTTTACTGTGTGTTTGCTTTTACTCATGAAATTTTTTACTTTTGTAAATTTCTTCTAATTTTGGCCTTCTCTTTTCCACTTGAAGTCCCTTTAACATTTCTTGTCAGGCTGCTTTTGTTTGGGAAACTCTTTCTCTCTCCTTCAATTCTGGGTGATAATCTTGCCTGGTACAGTATTCTTAGTTGTAGGGTTTTTCCTTTTAGCACTTTGAATATATCATGACACTCCCTTCAGGCCTGCAAAGTTTCTACTGAAAAACCCACTGATAACCTTATGGAGTTTGCCTTTTATGTTACTAGTTGCTTCTCTCTTGCTGCTTTTAAGATTCTCTCTTTATTTTTAATCTTTGGCATTTTAATTATTATGTGTTGTCATGCACACCTCCTTGGGATTATCTTGTTTGAAACTCTCTGTGCTTCCTGAATCTGGATGTCTGTTTCCTTCCTCAGATTAGGGAAGTTTTCAGCTATTATTTCTTCAAATAAGTTTTCTGCCCCTCCCTTTCTTCTCCTTCTGGGATCCCTATAATCTGAATATTCGCTTGATGTTTTCCAAGAGATCCCTTTAACTGCCCTCATTTAAAAAAATACTTTTTGGTGTTCATCTTGAGTGCTTTCCAGTACCCTGTCTTCCACTTCACTGATCCATTCTTCTGCATCCTCTGATCTGCTATTGATTCCCTCTAGTGTGTTTTCATTTCAGTTTTTATATTCTTCAACTCTGCTTGATTCTTTTTAAAATCTTCTCTTTGTTGAAGTTCTCAAGTTCAACTACTCTTCTCTCCAGTCTGGTGAGCATCTTTATAACCATTATTTTGAATTCTTTATCAGGTTGACTGGTTATCTGCATTTCATTTACCTCTTTTTCTGAGGTTTGGTGGTGTTTTTTCATTTGGGACATTCCTCTCTCTCCTCATTATGCTTGACTTTTTGTGTTTGTTTCTGTGAATTCTGTGTAACAGCCCCTTCTACACTTGAAGGAATAGTCTTGTATATGGTCATTCCATGTATAGACTGTGTGTACCTGTTCCTTTGGCTGACTTTCTGGAGATGTGGCTGGCATTGGCTGGGGGTCCCGGGTCACTGTGCTGGGGCTGCCCTGGTGGGATGGCTGGAGCTGAAGTGGATGTGGGCCAGGGTGGTCCTGGTGTTCTCTACCCAGAGGGTTCCCTGGCAGGACAGCTGAAGTTGAAGTGGGTATGAGCTGGGATATCCTGGGGTGTTCAGTGCAGGAATGCATCCTGGTAGGGCACCTGCAGATGAGGTGAGGTATTGGCTGGAGTTCCTGGAGTACTCAGCATTGGAGGTGCCCAAGCAAGTAATCTGCAGCCAACATGTTGAGGGCTTGGGAGTGTTCTGCAGTACTTTATACCTTTGTCACCTTGGCGAGATGGCTGGAGCTGTAGTGATTGCTGACCTGGGGTGTTTTGGTGTGTGCTGTGCTGGGGCTGTCTTGATGGGACAAATCATGCTGCCACTAGGACTCGTGGATCCTGCTTTTGCCCATGCTGTCAAGGTGGAGGGGAAATATAAACTGTGGTGCTCGCCTACCCCTCTGTCCCAGAGAGAGTTCCAGCAGTTCCCCCACTTTTTGCTAGAGTTCTAGAGCTGGATCTTTTATATTCCAGTTTTCCTTTTAAACTGTGGCTGTTTTTCTGCCAGGACATCCAGGGCTCACTGAGCCAGTAGGCCAGCTATGGTGCCCAGACCTTGGTCTGATTTGTGCTATCAGAGTGGAAGGGAACTTCAGTTGTGGCACTTGCCAGCCCTTTTTGATCTGGAGAGTTCCAGGAGCTCCTATGCCATTTGGCAGGGTTCTGGGGCTGGTTTCTTCATATTCTAGTTGCCCTTTTAGACTATTAGCTTTTTTTCTGTGCCCCAGGGCAGACAGATCTGCTCAGGATCCCTCCACATTTCCCTCCCCACTGCAGTTCACATCATTTGGGGGGTGGAGGTTCCCTTTATTCCCGTCTCTGTCTTGCCTTATCTCTGTAATCTATCTTTTTCTTGTGCAGAAGGTGTTCAGTTAGCCCTCAGTTCTTCAAGAGGAATTGCTGTAGAAGGGGTGTAGATTTGTGTGTTTATGGGAGACTTGTGTTCAGGGTCTTCCTGCATTGCCATTTTGGACTGGAACTTGTTTTATGTTTTCCTGATAGGTTACCTAGTAGTTTATCTATTCTGTTAATCTATTTCAGAGAATAACTTTTTAATTTTAATTTTTCTGTTTCTTTTTTAAGGCTTTATTATCTGCTTTTATATTCTTTTTTCTTTCAGTTTATCTCCTACCCCCCCAAACTTTTGAGCTAGTAGTTTAATACATATATTTTGTTTTTTTTTCATTTGTGATATTGTAATTAAGTCCATTGTAGAGAACACAAATAGTCACATCTAATTGCAAGGGACGCTGGGAAAATGTGGCCATTTGCCCATCATTTCTGTTACAGTGGTAGAAATGGAAGTTGGATTTTAGATCAATACTTAGCAGACTCTGCTACACTCTTAATGCTTTAAAAATCAAGCAAGTAACATGTACATAGGAAAACCTTAATTACAGAGACATGTAAAATGAAATGCACATCTTTTCCTTCCTTAATTAATTTAATTAAATTAATTAAAATTAAATTAATCTTCATACCAGTCTTCTTTCCCAGAGGTAAGCACTATTAAGTTTTGTGTCTGTTTTTCCAAAAAAATTTATTACATGCCAAATGATATATCCATATATTTACTTCTAATTCAAAAAACATTGTATTATACACTTTCACACTTTGCTCTTTTTCACTTTCTTTCTCTATCATACAGATTTACCTCATTTATTGTAATGACTATATAGTATTCCATTTTATGGATGGAACATTGCCCTGCTGTTGGACATTTAGGTCCTCTAGGTTTTGCTCTTACAAGCAGTACTGCAATAAACATCTGTGTGTATATTAGTATATTTTTATGAGTATATTCATTAGATTGGAACCCAGCAATGGAATTTGGTCCGTATTAATATTTAAAATTTTAAAAAAGAGAGCTTTCTGGATAGTCAAGCTTAGTGGTGGTCTCCTAAGTCCAGAACTCTTACATATGCTTCAAGAACTGTATAGGTTAATAAGAACAACAATTAAAACTATCATATTCATGGCTTTAATATAGCCCAGAGACAGGAAACTACAAACTTCAATTAACAATAAGAACAACTCCAATTTCTAATTGGTCTGTTTCTTGAGTTCCCACTACAAGTCTCTGTGGAGAGTTGGAGTGTTGAGAAACTGCACAGAAGAAAGAGAAGGGAATTTAGGTAAAATTACTCTAAGGAAGAGGAAGTTCACTATAAGAGTGAAAATACTGTAAAAGAGTCCTGTTAGGTCAGCAATGACTTCAGGGGAGGAACTTAAACATGCACACAGGAATAAAGAAGGCAGTCATGGAAGGGCATTGCTTCTGGGGAAGACCTATTAGAAGGAAAGGAAAGGCATTTTTGGAAATTGTGAAGTGAAGGAAAAATGAAGCAAGGTAGATGTATGTCTACAAGATAAAAACCACAAATATTGAAGGAGCTATTACCCCTTTCATTACCCCTCCCTAAAATCAAGATGTGTATTAACTAAATGGCATTTTGCTGTACTGACAGACAAGGGGGCTCTTGAACTGGGAGTCATGTTTGCCATCCCACTGCCAACTCTGTGAACAAAATGCACAGATACAAGTAGTTTATATAAAGCTTTTTAAAATAAAAAATGAGAATAAAAAACTTTAATTGAGAAAACACCCTTTGCTATAAAGTCAATCATGAAGTACATGATTATACTGCAGTCTGAGTTCAGTAGCTTCAAGTAAATATTTGAGATTTTGAAAATCATAAACTTAGAAACTCATGAAAAAATTGACATGAAATAGAAGTAAGAGCTGATTGAATTAAAATGGGGGGGGGGACCCAAAATTGTTTATCAGACATGAAGACAGAATTAGAAAGTGTTTTAGGGAGAATTCACTTGAATGAAATTTAATAAGGAACACTGAAGAAGAGTGGAAAAACCAAGAAATTGAAGATAAAAAGGTAAAGTGATTTAAGTAGATGATAAGCAAAGAGTGAACATAGATGTAATTGGAATGTCTGAGGAAGAAAAATCAAGACCTGAATTAATGTTTAAAACTGTGTTCTAAGAAAACACATTTAAATAAGACCTAGAGCTACCTAATGAAAAAGCCCACTGAGCACCTGGAAAAATTAAGCTGGAGTGATCAAACTTGAGTAAATATCCAAGAGTGATTATTAGATTTTTAGAGTAAAAAATCTTCAGGACTTGGAGGCAAAAATTTCCTATACCTTAAAAAGATGAGAGACTGAGTAGCATTGGACTTCTTAAAAGCAAAACATAAAACAAGGCAACAATGGAAAAGCACTTTCAGGAGACTGGAGGAGAGATTATGAGACTAAAGATTTTATATCTGGCCAACCTGATGTTCATACATTAAGACTAGAGAAAACCAGTTTTAACTATTTAAGAACTCAGGGAATACTGTCTTCCCGAGCTTTTCTTGAGAAATCTTCTAGCAGATGAGTTTCATCCAAGTAAGAGGTTTTCAAGGAGAAATTTTGATGTAAGAATTGATGGTGCTTATTTAATTATAATTCTAAGACTAAAGCAGGGCTGGAAATGAGGATGGAGGACAATGTATAAATGATATGTTTTAGTTGCAGAAAAAACGCAACTGAAAAAATGGGAGAAGGAAGAAGAAAGAGTATAGCAGCATAAGTTCACTGATTGTTGAGTCAACAGATACTATTACAAATAGGCAACCCAGTTAATAAAACAGGAAATAATAAACAGATGAAGGCTTATTAAATAGGTATGATTGCAAAAGTACCCACTAGATCAAAAATATGAATCCGCAAATAACAGTATAAACACACAAACAGCAAATACAACATGATTCATAGAGAGTAATTATAAAGAGTAAAAACCAAATGTCTTTTATGTGAATAAATATGAATGGATTAGCTTATTAAACTCACTTACCTCCTTTATTAAAAGAAAAAGAGGTTTAATTTGTCTCATAAAGCAAGACCAATTATATGTGGTATATAGGAGACACTTAAAATGATTCAGAAAAGTTAAAAATAAGGGATGGGCAAGAGGTATACCAGAGACAAACAACATAGCTGTGTTTGTGATCCTAATATTGGGTGACATAAAATTGAAGTTTTAATTATGGCAAGGAAAGACATTTTCACATGGTAAAAGCCACAATTCATACTGGTGATTAAAAAAAAAATCTGTCACAAATGATAAAACCATGTATAAAGCAGAAACTATGGGAAATCCAAGGAGCCACAGGTAGAAACAAATATTTGACTTAAACACATAATTAATACAAGGCAGGTCAAATGGATGAAAAAATAAAGATATACGAGATCTCAGTCACACTAATAGGTGGATCTTCGGGATCTATTTCAGACTTTACAGCCTTGTAATAGGCATTAAATTACCACTTCCAGTATGCATGGAACATTCACAAAAGTTGATTACATATTAGGCCAGAAAGAGAGCATTGTTAAATTCCATAAAGTGAAAATATCACAAACACTGATCAAAACTATAAATTTATAGCAACAGAAACTAAAGCATGGTTTCACTTGAAAATCTATTCTTGATTGAAATGAGAAAATATGGTTATTGAAGTGGGCAAGATGGCAGACGAGTAGGAGACCTAAATTTCGTCTGGTCCCAGGAATTCAGCTAGATAGGTATCAAACCATTCTGAATACCTACAGACTCAACAGGAGATTGAAGAAAAGAATAGCAACTCTATGAACAGAAAAGTCACCACTTTCTGGAAGGTAGGATGTGCAGAGAAGTGAATCCGAGGTGATATTCGGGAAGATAGACCTTGGGGGAAGGGAGCCTCCGCAGCCAGCTACTGGTAAGTGATAGAGCAGTGGAGCACAAAATTGGAACTTTTAGAAGTCCTATTTAGAAGGCAAGATTTCTTTCTTTTTTTTTGATGGCTGCATAATATTCCATTACACACACACACACACACACACACACACACACACACACACACCATATCTTCTTTATCCATTCATCTGTCGATGGATATCTTGGCTCTTTCCATAGTTTGGCTATTGTGGACATTGCTTCTATAAACACTGGGGTGCATATGCCCCTTTGGATCCCTACATTTGTATTTTTGGGGTAAATACCCAGTAGTGCAATTGCTGGGTCATAGGATAGCTCTATTTTCAACTTTTTGAGGAACCTCCATACTGTTTTAGAGTGGCTGCACCAGCTTGCATTCCCACCCACAGTGTAGGAGGGTTCCCCTTTCTCCACATCCTCGTCAACATCTGTCATTTCCTGACTTGTTAATTTTAGCCATTCTGACTGGTGTAAGGTGGTATCACATTGAGGTTTTGATTTGGATTTCCCTGATGCCGAGCGATGTTGAGCACTCTTTCATGTGTCTGTTGGCCATTTGGATGTCTTTGGAAAAATGTCTGTTCATGTCTTCTGCCCATTTCTTGATTGGATTCTTTGTTCTTTGGGTGTTGAGTTTGATAAGTTCTTTATAGATTTTGGATACTGGCTCTATATCTGATATGTCATTTGCAAATATCTTCTCCCATTCTGTTGGTGGTCTTTTGGTTTTGTGAACTGTTTCCTTTGCTGTGCAAAAGCTTTTTATCTTGATGAAGTCCCAAGAGTTCATTTTTGCCCTTGCTTCCCTTGCCTTTGATGATGTTTCTAGGAAGAAGTTGCTGCGGCTGAGGTTGAAGAGGTTGCTACCTGTGTTCTCCTTTAGGATGTTGATGGACTCCTGTCTCACGTTTAGGTCTTTCAACCATCTGGAGTCTATTTTTGTGTGTGGTGTAAGGAAATGGTCCAGTTTCATTCTTCTGCATGTGGCTGTCCAATTTTCCCAACACCATTTGTTGAAGAGCCTGTCTTTTTTCCATTGGACGTTCTTTCCTGCTTTGTCAAAGATGAGTTGACCATAGAGTTGAGAATCCATTTCTGGGCTCTCTATTCTGTTCCACTGATCTGTGTGTCTGTTTTTGTGCCAGTACCATACTGTTTTGATGATTACAGCTTTGTAATAGACCTTGAAGTCTGGAATTGTGATGCCACTGGCTTTGCTCTTCTTTTTCAACATTCCTTTAGCTATTCAGGGTGTTTTCTGGTTCCATGCAAATTTTAGGATTATTTGTTCCATTTCTTTGAAAAAAGTTGATGGTATTTTGATAGGGATTGCATTAAATGTGTAGATTGCTCTAGGTAGTATTGACATCTTCACAATATTTGTTCTTTCAATCCATGAGCATGGAATGTTTTTCCATTTCTTTGTGTCTTCCTCAACTTTTTTCATGAGTATTCTATAGTTTTCTGAGTACAGATTCTTTGCCTCTTTGGTTAGGTTTATTCCTAGGTATCTTACAGTTTTTGGTGCAATTGTAAATGGGATCGACTCCTTAATTTCTCTTTGTGCTGTCTGGTTGTTGTATAGAAATGCATCTGATTTCTGTGGATTGATTTTATATCCTGCCACTTTACTGAATTCCTGTATGAGTTCTAGCAGTTTTGGGGTGGAGTCTTTTGGCTTTTGCACATAAAGTATCCTATCGTCTGCAAAGAGTGAGAGTTTGACTTCTTCTTTGCCAATTCGGATACCTTTTGTTTCTTTTTGTTGTCTGATTGCTGAGGCTAGGAATTCTAGTACTGTGTTGAATAGCAGTGGTGATAGTGGACATCCCTGCCACGTTCCTGACCTTAGGGGGAAAGCTCTCAGTTTTTCCCCATTGAGATGATATTTGCTGTGGGTTTTACATAGATGACTTTTATGATATTGAGGTATGTACCCTCCCTCCCTACACTCTGAAGAGTTTTTTTTTTTAAAGATTTTATTTATTTGAGAGAGAAAGAATGAGACAGAGCACGAGAAGGGAGAGGGTCAGAGGGAGAAGCAGACTCTCCGCCGAGTGGGGAGTCTGATGCGGGACTCAATCCCAGGACTCCAGGATCATGACCTGAGCTGAAGGCAGTTGCTTAACCGACAGCCACCCAGGCTCCCATGTACTCTGAAGAGTTTTAATCAAGAAAGGGTTCTGGGGCGCCTGGGTGGCTCAGTTGGTTAGGCGACTGCCTTCGGCTCAGGTCATGATCCTGGAGTCCCGGGATCGAGTCCCGCATCGGGCTCCCTGCTCAGCGGGGAGTCTGCTTCTCCCTCGGGCCCTCCCCCCTCTCATGCTCTCTCTCTCTCTATCTCATTCTCTCTCTCAAATAAATAAATAAAAATCTTAAAAAAAAAAAAAAGGGTTCTGTACTTTGTGAAATGCTTTTTCTGCATCTGTTGAGAGGATCATATGGTTCTTTTTCTTTCTTTTATTAATGTGTTGTATCACATTGATTGATTTGCAGATGTTGAACCAGCCTTGCAGCTCAGGAATAAGTCCCACTTGGTCGTGGTGAATAATCCTTTTAGTGTACTGTTGGATCCTATTGGCTAGTATTTTGGTGAGAATTTTTGCATCCGTGTTCATCAGGGATATTGGTCTGTAATTCTCCTTTTTGATGGGGTCTTTGTCTGGTTTTGGGATCAAGGTAATGCTGGCCTTGTAAAATGAGTTTGGAAGTTTCCCTTCCATTTCTATTTTTTGGAACAGTTTTAGAACGATAGGTATTAATTCTTCTTTAAATGTTTGGTAGAATTCCCTTGGGAAGCCATCTGGCCCTGGGCTTTTGTTTGTTGGGAGATTTTTGATGACTGCTTCAATTTCCTTCGTGGGCTTATAGGTCTGTTCAGGTTTTCTATTTCTTCCTGTTTCCGTTTTGGTAGTTTATACATCTCTAGGAATGTGTCCATTTCTTCCAGATTGATATGCTGACATATAGTTGCTTATAATATGTTCTTATAATTGTTTGTATTTCTTTGGTGTTGGTTGTGATCTCTCCTCTTTCATTCATATTTTGTTGATTTGGGTCATTTCTATTTTCTTTTTGATAAGTCTGGCCAGGGGTTTATCAATCTTGTTAATTCTTTCAAAGAACCAGCTCCTATTTTCGTTGATCTGTTCTACTGTTCTTTTGGTTTCTCTTTCATTGATTTCTGCTCTGATCTTTATTATTTCTCTTCTCTTGCTGGGTTTAGGCTTTATTTGCTGTTTTTTCTCTAACTCTTTTAGGTGTAGGGTTAGGTTGTGTATTTGAGACCTTTCTTGTTTCTTGAGAAAGGCTTGTATTGCTATATACTTTCCTGTTAGGATTGCCTTTGCTGCATCCCAAAGATTTTGAACAGCTGTGTTTTCATTTTCATTGGTTTCCATGAATTTTTTTACTTCTTAATTTCCTGGTTGAGCCATTCATTCTTTAGTAGCATGCTCTTTAGCCTCCATGTATTTGAGTTCTTTCCGACTTTCCTCTTGTGATTGAGTTGTAGTTTCAAAGCATTGTGGTCTGAAAATATGCAGGGAATGATCCCAATCTTTTGGTACCGGTTGAGACCTGATTTGTGACCTAGGATGTGATCTATTCTGGAGAATGTTCCATGGGCACTAGAGAAGAATGTGTATTCCGTTGCTTTGGGATGGAATGTTCTGAATATGTCTGTGAAGTCCATTTGGTCCAGTGTTTCATTTAAAGGCTTTATTTCCTTGTTGATCTTTTGCTTCGATGATCTGTCCATTTCAGTCGGGGGTGTTAAAGTCCCCCACTATTATTGTATCGTTGTCAATGTGTTTCTTTGCTTTTGTTATTAATTGGCTTATATAATTGGCCGCTCCCATGTTAGGGGCATAGATATTTACAATTGTTAGATCTTCTTGTTGGATAGACCTTTTAAGTAGGATATAGTGTCCTTCCTCATCTCTTATTACAGTCTTTGTTTTAAAATCTAATTTGTCTGATCTAAGGATTGCCTCCCCAGCTTTCTTTTATGTCCATTTGCATGATAAATGGTTTTCCACCCCCTCACTTTCAATCTGGAAGTGTCTTTGGGTCTAAAATGAGTCTCTTGCAGGCAGCATATCGAAGGGTCTTGTTTTTTTATCCAATCTGATAGCCTATGTCTTTTGCTTGGGGCATTTAGCGCATTTACATTCAGGGTAACTATTGAAAGATACGAATTTAGTGCCACTGTATTGCCTGTAAGGTGGCTGTTACTGTATATTGTCTCTGTTCCTTTCTGGTCTGTGTTGCTTTTAGGCTCTCTCTTTGCTTACAGGACCCCTTTCAATGTTTCTTGTAGGGCTGGTTTTGTGTTTGCAAATTCTTTTAGTTTTTGTTTGTCCTGGAAGCTTTTTATATCTCCTTCTATTTTCAATGACAGCCTAGCTGGATATAGTATTCTTGGCTGCATATTTTTCTCATTTAGTGCTCTGAATATATCATGCCAGTCCTTTCTGGCCTGCCAGGTCTCTGTGGATAGGTCTGCTGCCAATCTAATGTTTCTACCATTGTACATTACAGACCTCTTGTCCTGAGTTGCTTTCAGGATTTTCTCTTTGTCTCTGAGATTTGTTTTACTATTGGATGTCGGGGTTTTGACCTACTTTTATTGATTTTGAGGGGGGTTCTGTGTGCCTCCTGGAGTTTGATGCCTGTTTCCTTCCCCAAATTAGGGAAGTTCTCTGCTATAATTTGCTCCAATATACCTCCTGCCCCTCTTTCTTTCTTCTTCTTCTGGGATCCCAATTATTCTAATGTTTCATCTTATGGTATCACTTATTTCTCGAATTCTGCCCTCGTGATCCAGTAGTTGATTATCTCTCTTTTTCTCAGCTTTTTTGATCTCTGTTTGGTCTTCTATATCACTAATTGTCTCTTCTACTTCATTTATCCTAGCAGTTAGAGCCTCCATTTTTGATTGCACCTCATTAATAGCCTTTTTGATTTCGACTTGGTTAGATTTTAGTTCTTTTATTTCTCCAGAAAGTGATTTTCTGGTATCTTCCATGCTTTTTTCAAGCCCAGTTAGTATCTTTATAATCGTCATTCTGAACTCTAGTTCCGACATCTTACTAATGTATTGATTAGGTCCCTGGCAGTCAGTCCTGCCTCTTCTTCTTTTTTTTTGAGGTGAGTTTTTCCCTCTTGTCATTTTGTCCAGAGTAGAATAGATGAATGAGAGAACAAAATGCTAACCAGATAACAATGAACCTAGAAAAATATACACTAAACAAATCAGAAGAGATTCAAAATTGGGAGGAAAAGAAAGGGAAAGAAAGGGAAAAAGAAAAAAAAAGAATATGATCAAGTATGATCAGGCTGGTGAATAGATCAGTGCCACACACTAGATTTTGGGTGTATTTTGGTCTGTTAGAAGAAACTGCCTTCCTAATATTTTAAAGAATGAAAAACTTATATGTACAAAAATAAGGGTAAATGCAATGAAGGGATAGAATATGACTGTAAGCATGAATATTATAAAAGATTTTATAAAAGGAATTGATAAGATGGTGGTTGAAAATGAAGAGAAATTAAAAAGAAAAAAAAGGGGAGAGAATGTGATCAGGCAGGAGACTAGAACAAAGCCATACACTAGAGATTTAGGGTATATTTTGAACTGTTAGAAGAAACTGTATCCCAAAATTTTAAAGATTAGGGAACAACTTATAAATATATACCAAAAATAAGGGTAACTACTCTGAAGGGATAGAATATGACTCTAAAAATGAAAAATAAAAAAGATTAAAATAAAAGAGATTGATAAGATGTCGGTTGAAAAAGAGAAAAAGAAAAATTAAAAAAAAATTTTAAAAATTAGCTTTGGGAAAGGTTGAAGAATCATGGGGAAAAAGGCCATGAATTCTATGTGTTGTATTCGCCTAGCGCTGGCGTTGTGCCATTCTCATTGATCGGTAAACTTGGTCTTGGCTGGCTGTTCTTGCTGATCTTCTGGGGGAGAGGCCTGTTGCTGTGGTTCTTAAATGTCTTTGTCGGAGGCGGAATTGCCCGCTAAGTAATCTGCTCAGGTTTGCTCTCCGGTGCTTTTGTTCCCTGCAAGCTTTCCATTCAGCTTTGGAGGACGAGAGTGAAAGTAGTGGCCTCCCAGTCTCCGCCCCGGAGGAGCCAAGAACTTGGGGCCCCACTCCTCAGTGAGCCCCCAGAGAAAAGTGGTCAATCACTCCTGTCTCCCTGGTCTCCGGCCACACTCTGTGCTCACCTGGCCTGTGACCGAGCGTTTCTATCTCTGGCACCCGACCTCGTGTGGAGTCTCCAAACCCAGCAGATCCCTGCAGTGCGCTCCCGTGCTGCTTCTCCCAGGGGAGGAAGGGGATTCTCCCTGGATCTGCCGCTTGTTGGGTCCCTGCTGGGGGAGCAGTGGCCTGACTGTGCCATGCATCACGGGTTATGGCAACCCCGAGCTGAGAGCCCACTCTTCGGCTCCATCTTTGCAGCCGGCTGTCCCCCTCCGATATCTTGGAGCTCTGCACTCAGGCACCCCCTTTCTGTGACTCCATGCTCACCCGGCCTGTGACCCAGCATTTCTATCTCTGGCACACGATCCTGTGTGGAGTCTTAAAACCCAGCAGATCTCTGCGGTGTGCTCCTGTGGCGCCACTCCTAGGGGAGGAAGGGGAGTCTCCCCGGATCTGCCACTTGTTGGGTCCCTGCTTCTACAGTGTGATGACTTTTCTGTTCAGAGAGTTGCTACTATTCTTTTCTTCAATCTCCTGTTGAGTTCGTAGGTGTTCAGAATGGTTTGATACCTATCTAGCTGAATTCCTGGGACCAGATGAAATTTAGGTCTCCTACGCCTCCACCATCTTGCCTCTCAAATAAATCTGAAAAAAAAAAAAAAAAGACAAAAAAGACTAATATCCTTAATATGTTAAAAAAACTTAAAAATTGTAGAAGTAAAGACCAAAATTTATAGAAAAACAGGCAGAAACCATGGATAGCTCACAAAAATATATATAAAATGGACTTTAAACATATGGAAAGATTTTCCACTTGACTCATTATGTTAGAAATGCAAATTAAAATTACACTGAGTTATCATTTCTCATCTGGCAGATTGGCAAAAAATTAACAACTTGAAAACATTTTCCATTGGTAAGTCTGGCAAAGCAGACTGTCTCATAAATTGCTGGGAAGGGCATATGGTAATTTCTAAGACTAAGTGGGTATTATTTACATGTGAACCCAGCAGTGCACCTTTCAGGTATTTACACTGAAGATATACTTCTCATATTCCAAAATTATAGATGTACAAGATTACTACTGTTGTGTTAAAAAATAATGTAGGCAGCCTGAATTTAATGTAAACAACACATGGGAGATTAGTTGAGTAAACTTTGGTCCCTCCACACAGTAGAGTCCTAGGCAGGAAGAGTGAGTGTGATCTCTATGAACTGATAGGAAGCGATTCTCAGGATATATTGTTAAGTGAAGAAATCCGAAGTGCTAAAGAGTATTTGTAGTAAGTTACTTTCCTTCTTAGACAGAAGGGGGAATTAAAAAGGTATACATGTATCTACTCATTTCTGTAATATACACGAGAGATAAATCAGAAAATGAAATTAATGACAGGGTGAGTAGAATTAGGGTGGAAGGGAGTGACATTAATCTATGTTAATGTTTACATGTTAAAGAAAATCAAGACTGAGGGAAAACCTTTAAGATGAAATAAAATCAAATGAACCTGTGTTTCAAATGAATAACTTTTGAAGACAGTATTTTGACTATATACCTTTAGTCCAGCGACAAATAGTTGTAAAGCAGTACTGAATTTTAGTTTTTGTTTTGTTTGCAGTTATAGGGGGTTTTCTGAAACCAGTTACTCTGTATTTAAGGATTAAATAAGTTCACTTTGAGGATAACGGGAGTCCAATATCTACTGTAGAAGAAAGGAGTTCTGAATATGGTAAGGGGAAAATTAGAATGAATCCCGTGGTTGAATTGGATTAGAATTAGAGTTATTAATATGAACTCAGTGTTTTCATACTACTTTTAGAAATGGGTGTGTGTGTATCTGTGGATTTCCTAGCTCTGTCCTCTAGGACAGCTTTTTAGAAGCAAGCTTACGTGCGCCTACCCCCCACCTCCCCCAAGGAATCTGAACCCTTTGGAGAAATGGCTGATTCTGGGCTTGGGCCAAGAAAAAGTACAAGATGAACCTGAAAGTAAGGTCATTCCAGAATGTAACATAGTTGCTCAAAGAGGGATGGAAAAACATCAAATGGCACAGGACCCCCCCTTGAATGAGCTCTCACTGGCAAATATGGGGCAATTTAAACATAAAATAATGATGGCAAAGATTACAATCCACATAATAAAACAAGAATTCCTAAATTCATACTTGTGGATGATGTAAATAAATGGGAAAGACAAGAAAGCTCTCTTACAGTATAATGCTAGCTAATAAATGGGGTGAGGGAAATCCCTGTTCGGCAGCTATCATGGCAATAATTGGGTCAGGTAAGAATCATGAATGCTAAGGCTAGTGGGTGAAAGTTTGATGAAAAATAGGATTTTTACATAATTTCTAAGTATTTCCCCACAGTATACTTATTTTACAGGGGAGAAACCTGCATATATCACCACCATTAATGGCCAAATTGACATTATGTGCTCCCCCTCCCCTTTTTTTAAGTAGGCTTCATGCTCGGCGTGGAGCCCAACACCGGGCTTGAATCCATGATCCTGAGTTCAAGACCTGAGATGAGATCAAGAGTCAGACACTAAACTGAGCCACCCAGATGCCCCCATTATGTGCCTTTTGATGTGATTTACTGAGAGGGTCACTTCTGTGATACTCTGCCAAAAATGCTTACCCTGACATTAAATATGAAGAAACATTAAACCCAAATGGAAGGCAAATAACCAAATGACCAGTCTGTGGTCTTCAAAGATGTCTTGATCATGAAGAAAAGGACTGAAGCGGGGGGGAGTTAGAGCAGGTTAAGTGATGTGACTACTAGAAGCAACTGCTGCTCTTGGGTTAGATTCTAGAGCCAGATTTTTGTTGCTATAAAGAGTGTTATTGGAATAACTGGCAATATTTGAACAAGGTTTTATAGTAGCTAGTAGTATTAGTTTCCTGATTTTGACAATCTCACTGCAGTTATATGATAATGTTCTTGTTCTTAGAAGGTACATACTGAGGTACTTAGAAGTAAAGAGGTATCTTGTCTGTAACTTACTCTCAAATAGTTCAGGAGAAAAATTGTGCACATAGACGTACATATCTACATATGTAGTAGAGAGAGAAAAATATATATGTGTATATATAAATTTACTTATATGTATATAAATAAATAGAGGAGATGTAGGTGGGGATAGAGAAGGAACGGTAAAATGTATGTGGTAAAATGTTAAATGGAGATATACTTTTTTTACTGTTCTGGAAATTTTTATGTAAGTTTGAAATGATTTCAAAATAAGGTTAAAAGAGTAAAATGATGCCAAATTCAAATAGAACCTTTAAAAAGGGTGCACTGGTTTCTCCTCCCCAGGAGGGAGGAGGCACTGCTATGCCTGCATCCTTGCAGACCATGTGGTGGGTGGGGGCTCTCCAGCTCTGTCATTCTGTAATGTAGCTGTATCTGGTTCTTTATCATTTTGAGCTCAGGTGTAAATTTATCCCTGCAGGTTATTGATGAGCGAGAATTTTTTGAGATCATGCCCAATTATGCCAAGAACATCGTTGTTGGTTTTGCAAGAATGAATGGGAGGACCGTTGGAATTGTTGGCAACCAACCTAAGGTGGCCTCAGGTAGGCAGGAGAGGCTCTCACCAACCTCGGGTGGCGGCTGGGGGCCGGGGCTGCCTGGGCTCACAGTGTCAGCCTTCTGCCTTTTCCTCAGAGGAGCCCTCCATGGCCAGAGAAGAAACTCCAATAGATGTTGTTATAAAAGCTCTTTTCTCTTCTAATGTTCATATCTCAAAATGCTTCTTTTATACTTTAATTTTTTTAAGGTTTATAGATAACTTTCTTTTTTCGAGTTCAGAAGGTCTTTACTTTTTCAGAGGTCTGCTTTCTGTCTCCCGCTGGTTAGATTTATGTCTCACCCACTAAACTATAAGCTCCATGAGGGCAGGGTGTCCTAGCCATCATTTTATCTCCAGTGTCTTCAGGGGTGTCCGGGACACAGTTGGTGGGTGATGAGTTAACAGCATCTTCCCGTGTCTGTGCCCCACAGTCTTCTGGGGAGATGGCCAGAGCTGAGCTACGGCCAGCCAGGTCATGGGGACTCATCCATGGCTGTGCTCTGGGTACAGTTGGAAGTGTGGCATGGGGACTGTAGACACTGCTTTTCTCCTATTTTCCTTCTTAGGTTTGTTTTGAATCCCTGTGTAGGAGAAATACGCCCTCCCTTATTGGCCCAGCTTCATCTTTTGTTTCTGTCATGGCAGTTTTACCTTGTCTTTAGAAAAAAGTTTTTTTTTTTTTTTTTTGCAATATTTTTTATCACGGTAAAAACATATATATGTGTGTGTGTATAAATAACATGAAGTTTGCCTTTTTAACCATTTTTAAGGGTATAATGTAGTGGCATTAACTACATTCACACTGTTTGCAGCCATTACCACTATCTTCCAGAAATTTTTCAAGTAGAAAAAGACTCCCTTTCCACCTTACCCACACACCTTGATAATACCTTTTCCTCAGAGGAGCCCTCCATCGCCAGAGAAGAAGCTCCGATAGATGTTGTTGTAAATCTCCTCCCTGTGAATTTACCTATTCTAGGTATCCCGTGTAAGTGGGATCATGTAGTTGTCTTCTTGAGTCTAATTTATTTTACTTAGCATAATGTTTTCAAGGTTCATCAATGTGGTAGCATGTATCAGAACTTTAACTTTTCACAGCTAAGTAATATTCCATTGTACATGTATACCACATTGATCTGTGATGGACACATGGTTTGTTTCCAGCTTTTGGCTGTTGTGACTAATGCCGCAATAAACATCGGTATGCAAGTATCTATCTGAATCCCCGTTTTCAGTTCTTTTGGGTATACACCTAGGAGTGGAATTATTGAGTCATATGGTAATTTTATGTTTGCTTTGAGGAAACACCATACTGTTTTCCACAGTGGCTGCGCTGTTTTACATTTTCACTGCACGGGGTTCCAGTTACGTCTCACTGTCTCCAGCACTTGTTAATTTCTGCTATGTTTTGATAAACAGCTATCCTAATGGGTAATTTTCATTTAAATTTCCCTAATGATTAGTGATGTTGAGCATCTTTTCATGTGCTTATTGGCCATTTGTAGATCTTCTTTGGAGAAATATCTATTAGATTCCTTTGTGCATTTTTAATTTTTTTTATTTGACAGAGAGAGAATGAGAGAGAGCGAGCCCAAGCAGGGGGAGTGACCGAGGGAGAGGGAGAAGCAGGCTCCCTGCTGAGCAAGGAGCCTGACGGGCTTGATCCCAGGACCCTGGGATCATGACCTGAGCCGAAGGCAGCTGCCTAACCGACTGAGCCACCCAGGCGCCCCTCCTTTGTGCATTTTTAATTATTTGTTTCTTGTTGAATTGTTGGAGTGCTTTATATTTTGGATATTAAAGCCTTATCAGCTATATGATTTGCAAATATTTCCTCCCATTCTGTAGGTTGTCTTTTCACTTTCTTGATAATGTCATTTGGTGTACAAAAATTTTAAAATTTTATGAAGTCCAATATATCTTTGTTGTTGTTTGTGCTTGTCAGGGTACCTGTTGATAAGTCCAGTCTCATGAAGCTTTCTCCCTATGTTTTCTTTTAGGAATTTTATGCTTTTAGCTTTTACATTTTGGTTTGATCAATTTTGAGTAAATTTTTACATATGATGTGAGTTAAGGATCCAACTTTATTCTTTTGCATGTAGAAATCCAGTTATCCCAGCATCCATTTGTTGAACAGATTGTTCTTCCCTATTGAATACCTTGGTGTCCTTGTCAAAAATCAGTGGGCTGTACATGTGTGGGTTTTTTCCTGGACTCTTTAATACTATTTAATTGGTCTAGTTAGGTTTATCCACATGCTGGTTTTCATTACTGTAGTTTTTTGTAGTAGGTTTTAATATTGAGAACTGTGAGTCTTCTCAAGTTGTTTTTAAAGATTGGTTTGGCTTTTTGGGATCTTTGGAGTTCCATATGAATTTGAAGATTGGCTTTTAGATTTCTGCAAAACAAGGATGTTGGAATTTTGATAGAGATTGCATTGAATCTTCAGATCACTTAATGTAGTAAGATGTTTCGACCTGTGAGCATAGGGTATCTTTCCATTTATTTTGGTCTTTTATTTCTTTCAGTAATGTTTTGTAGTCTTTAGTGTACAAGTCTTTCACCTCTTGGTTAAATTTACTCTTACCTGTTTTATTCTCTTAGATACTATTATAAATGGAATTCCTTTCTCGATTTCCTTTTTGGATTGTTCGTTATTAGAAAGACAACTACACAACTGATTTTTGTTTGTTGATCATGCAACCTGCAACTTTGCAGAGCTTATTAGCTTTACTAGCCTTCTTGTGGATTCTTTGGGATATTATATAGGATCATATTTTTTGCAAAAGAGGTATTTTTACTTTCTCTCCAATTTGGATACCTTTGACTATTTTTTTCTTGTCTAGTTACTCTGACTAGAATATCCAGCACACTGTTGAATGGCATTGGTGAAAGCAGGCATCCTTATTTTGTTCCTGATCTTAGGGGGAGAACTTTGTCTCTCACCACTGAATGTGTTAACTATGGGTTTTTCATAAATGCCCTTACTCGTTGTGAGAAAATTTCCTTCTTTCCTAGTTTTCTGAGTGTTGTTTCTTTTTTTTAATCTTGAACGGTTGATAGATTTTGTCAAATTCCTTTTCTGCAACAGTTGAAATGATAGTGTAGTTTTTGTCCTTCATTCTATTAATGTGTGTTATATTGATATTTTGTATGTTGAACCGCTTCTGCATTCCTGGAGTATATCCGACTTGGTCATGGTATATAATACTTTTTATAAAATAAATTTTATTTTTTTGAGCTCTTTAGTTTCACAGAAAAATTTAAGTGAAAACTACAGAATTCCCATATATGCTCTGCTATCACACATGCTCAGCTTACGTCACTATCAATATGCAGAACCAGAAGGGTACATTTGTTACAACTGATGAATGTACATTGACCCACCAGGAGTTTCTGTACTTCTGTATTCTCACCAGGATTTGGTCTTGTCAGTCAGTGTTCTGGATTTTGGCCATTCTCATAGATGTGTATATATCTCATAGATGTATGTATGTATCTCATAGATGTATCTCATTTTAATTTGTATTTCCCTGATGACATGATGTGGAGCATCTTATCATGTGCTCATTTGCCATCTGTATGTTTTTGTTTCCTTTGGTGAGGTGTCTGTTCAGATCTTTAGCCCCCCCCCTTTTTTTTATCTTTAGCTCATTTTTTAAATCAGGTTTTCTTTTTCTTTTTTTTAAGATTTTATTTATTTATTTGATAGATACACAGCGAGAGAGGGAACACAAGCAGGGGGAGTGGGAGAGGGAGAAGCAGGCTTCCCGCTGAGCAGGGAGCCCAGGATCGTGACCCGAGCTGAAGGCAGACGATTAACTGAGCCACCCAGGCTCCCCTTAATCAGGTTTTCTTATTGTTGAGTTTTAAGAGCTTTCTGTATACATTAGATAGCAGTTCCTTTATCACATGTATATTTGGCAAATACTTTCTCCCAGACTGTGGTTATATTCTCATTTCTCTAGAAAGTGTCATTTGCAGAGCAGAAGTTTTTAATTATAATGAGGTCAACTTATCAGTTATTTTTTTCATAGATCATGCCTTTGGTAGAAAGATACCACCATACCCAAGGTTGTTTTTCTCCTATGTTATCTTCTAGGCGTTTTAGAGTTTTGTGTTTTATATTCAGGTCTCTGGATCCATTTTGAGTTAATTGTCATGAGAAGTGTAAGGTCTGTGTCTAGATTAATTTTTTTGCTTGTGGACGTTGAGTTGTTCCAGCACTATTCGTTGAAAAATGATCTTTCTTCCATTGTATTGCCTTTGTTTATTTTTATTTTTTGTCAAAGATCAGTTGATTATATTTATGTGGGTCTATTTCTGGTTTCTCTGTTCTGTTCCATTGATCTATTTGTTTGTTCCTTCACCAGTACCACACATCTTGATTACTGTAGCTTTATAGTAAGTCTTGCAGTTAGGTATTGTCAGTCCTTCAACTATATTTTGTCCTTCAATATTGTGTTGGCTGTTCTGAGGTTTTTGCCCCTCAATATACTCTTTAGAATCAGTCTGTCAACATCCACTAAATAACTTGTTGGGATTTTGATTGGAATAGTGTTAAATCTAGAGATCAAGTTGGAAATACCTGACCTCTTGACGATATTGAGTCTTCCTATCCATAAACATGGAATATGTCTCCATTTATTTAATTCTTCCATTTTATTCATCAGAGTTGTATAGTTTTCCTCATACAGATCTTATAATGTGTTTTATTTGATTTATGCCTCTATTTCTTTTTTGGTTAGTGGGTACTAATGTAAATGGTATTGTGTTCTTAGTTTCAAATTCACTACTGGTATATAGGAAAGTGATTAACTTTTATTAACTTTGTATCCTGCAACCTTGTTATAATTGCTTATTAGTTTCAGCAGTGTTTTTGCCAATTCTTTAGGATTTTCTACATAGATTATTATGTTATCTGTGAACAAAGTTTGATTTCTTCCTTCCCAGTCTGTGTACCTTTTGTATATTTTCTTGTTTTACTGGATTAGCTAGGACTTACAGTACAGTTTTGAAAAGTAGTGGAGAGGGCGTTTTTGCCTTGTACCTGATCATAGTGGGAAAGCTTCTAGTTTTTCACCATTATGCATGATGTTAGCTGTAGATTTTTGGTTAGATGATCTTTATCAAGTTGAGAAGTTGCCCTTATAGTCCTCGTATTGCTTTTTCTCTATCTACTGACAGGTTCTTGTGATTTTTCTTCTTCAGCCTGTTGATGCAGTGGATTACATGAATTGATTTTCAAACGTTGAATCTGCCTACCTGTGATAAATCCCACTTGGAAGTAGTATATAATTACTTTTATAACATTGCTGGATTTGATTTGCTAATATTTTGTTGAGGGTTCTTACGTCTGTGTTCACGAGAGACATTGGTTTGTAGTTTTCTTGTAATGTCTTTTTCTGGTTTTGGTAATAGCGTAATGCTGGCCTCATAGAATTATTTAGGAAGTATTCCCTCTGATTCTGTCTTCTGGGAGAGATTGTAGAGAATTGGTATAATTTCTTAAATGTTTTGTAGAGTTCACCAGTAAAACTTTCTGGGCTGCATTTGTTTTTTAAATCACATAAGAAATAAAAAATGGTATTACAAATCAAAAATACGGGGCACCTGACTGGCTCAGTTGGTTAAGTGTCTGCCTTCGGCTCGGGAATTGATCTCAGGGTCCTGGGATCGAGCCCTGTGTCGGGCTCCCTGCTTCCCGGGATCCTGCTTCTTCCTCTCCCTCTGCCTACATCTCCCCCTGCTTGTTTTTGCTCTCTCTCTCTCTGTGTCAAATAAATAAATAAAATCTTAAAAAAAATATATATATAATACTGGCTTTTACATTTCCCCATGTAATTACCTTTACTAGAGATCTTTATTTCTTCATACAGTTGTATGGTACTGTCTAGTATTTTTTTCATTTCAACCTGAAGGATTCCCTTTACCATTTCTTGTAGGGGAGGCCCAGTGGTAATGAACTCTTCAGCTTTGATCTTGGAATGTCTTACTTTGTCCCTCATTTTTCAAGGACAGTTTGCCAAACATGGAGTTCTTGGTTGACAGTTTTATTCTTTCAGTGCTCTAAGTCATCCCATTGTCTTTTGGCCTTCATGGTTTTTCTACTCAGAAATCAATTGATAATCTTACTGAGGATCTCTTGTATATGGTGAGTCACTTCTGTCTTGCTACTTTCAAGATTCTGTCTTTATCTTTTAGTAATTTGATGATAATGTGGCTCAGTTGGGGGGGGCTGTGTTTATTCTACTTAGTTTCTTGGATTTGTCACTTCATGTTTTACATCAAATTTGGGAAGTTTCTGGACATTATTTCTTCAAATAATCTCTGTCCCTTTTTTCTCTTTCTCCTCCCTCTGGTATTGCCTTGCTGCATATGTTGGTTCAAATGATGGTATTTCATAGGTCTCTTAGTTTCTATTAACTTCATTTTTTCTTTTCTTTTTGCTCAGACTGGATAATTTAAATTATCTTCAGGTTTCCTGATCCTTTCTTCTCTTTTCTCAAATCTGCTATTGAACCCCTTAATGTAACCCCCCCCCCCCAATTATGGTAGTTTTCAGCCCCAGAATTTGTTTGGTTCCTTTTTATGATTTCTTGCCTTTTGATATTCTCATTTTGTTCATACATTGTTTTCTGATTTTTAAATATCTTTGTTCATGTTTTTCTTTGCATCTTTGGCCATATTTAAGACAGTTATTTTAAAGTCTTTGTCTAGGGGCATCTGGGTGGCTTAGTTGGTTAAGTGTCTGCCTTTGGCTCAGGTCATGATCCCAGGGTCCTGGGGTTGAGTCCTATGCTGGGCTCCCTGCTCTGTGGGGAGCCTGCTTCTCCCTCTCTGCCCTCCCCTCCAACTTGTGCTTGTGCTGTCTCATGTTCTCTGTCTCTCTTTCTCTCATAAAATCTTAAAAAAAAAAAAAAGTCTTGGGGCGCCTGGGTGGCTCAGTCAGTTGTCTGCCTTTGGCTCAGGTCATGATCCCAGGGTCCTTGGATTGAGCCCCACATCAGGCTCCCTGCTCCCTGGGGGAGCCCGCTTCTTCCTCTCCCTCTGCCTGCCACTCCCTCTACTTGTGCGCACTCTCTCTCTCTCTCTGTCAAATAAATAAAAAAATTTTAAACAAACAAAAAAAGTCTTTGTCTAGTAAGTTCAGTGTCTGGGCTTCCTCAGGGACAGATTCTATTTTGTTTGTTTGAGTGGCTGTTTTCCTGTTTCTTTGTAAGCCTTATTATTTTTTGTTGAAAACTGGACATTTGAATATTGTGGTAACTCTGGAAATCATATTTTCTTTCCTAGGTTTTGTTGTGGTTGATCATTGAATGCTGTAATAGTCCATTTGTCTAGTCATTTTTCCTGATTATTTTTGCAGACTTTATTCCTCCAGTGGTCGCTGAAGTTTCTTTTCCTTAGCTTGTATCCAGCTGGCGTTTTGACAGAGATACCCTTGAACACCAGGTGCTAAAACAGACAAACAAAACATGTCTTTTAGTCTTTGAGAATTGGCTCTGTGCTGGGGCTCTCCTTCAACACTTAGGCAGACTTAAACTGAGCTTAGGGATCAGCCCAAGGTTAACTCTTAAGATCTTTGTAGGTTATTTGTTTTGTAATGTGTTTTCATTTTCATTCATCTTCAGATATTTCCTTTTCTCAGGTCTTTTCTGAGCATGCATCTGGTTCTAGGCATATCTGTGTCTTTCTGAAATCCCCTGTATACATAGGTGTTCTTGAGTGCCCTAATTTCCCAAAGAAACTCTGTTTTGTTTTGTTTTTCCTCCTAGGCCTTAGGTGATTGAAGCATAATCTTTTGCCTCAGATATCTACAGGTTGTTCCTTTGTTTTTGAACAATGGCTGCCACTTTTCTGGCCTGCGTGAATTCCAAGTTAGGTGAAACAGATGAAAGTCAGTCTTTCAGACAAGTTAAAACAGACCTATGTGATAATTTGTGACTGAGGTCTTCTTTGTTCCCTCTAGAACTAGGGAGAGTGTGGGGCAAGTGTAATTAAGAACACCAACAAGGCTTTCCTACTATTTTTAAGTTGCCTTTTTCTTTTGTTTGTTTCTTTCTTTTTTTAAGTAGGCTCCACACCCATCTTGGGGCCCAAACTCACGACCCTGAGATCAAGAGTCAGATGCTCTACTGCCTGAGCCCCCCAGGTGCCCCTTAAGTTGCCTTTTTTCTTGATTTGTCTTTCTTTTGATTGTTGTAAACCTTCACTTATTCCAGAGTTTCTGCTTGTTTTGTTATGTTTCTGTTGGAGGATAGGAGCTTGGAACTGCCCACTCCACCATTTTGTTGTTTAAAAAAAGTGTTTAAAGTCAGGAATTCACACCTATTGAAAATTGCATTTTGTTCCTCCAGTGAGTTCATAACTGTCCATACATTCCTTTAGTTTCTCCTTTTAGCTTTGTCAGTCCCTGGCACAGACTTCACATGGTTTCTTGTGTCTGCTTTAAGGTCTTTCTCAACCTGTGACTACCTCTGCAGGTTCAGGTTGACTTTCATAGGCTCACTTTTTAAGAAACTGCTTTGCTTGTCCTGGAAATTTTCTCTATAAATAGCCAGGTTGTCTACCCCAGGGGCCCTCCCCAGCTCTGGCTGGAGCCTGAACTCTTGATTCCATCTGGTTCCTTGAGTTCTCTTTTTCTTGGCTTAAAAATTCTTTGTGATGTTTATGGAGGGCAAGATGTGGAAGTTCAGTAGGTTACTGCTTTTTTGAAGAAAGCTTCGTTTTATTGACTTCTTCATTCCCTGTTACTAAAAGCCCACTTCAGAGGCTCAGATAGAGAGCTTCTGTTCTGGTTCTCATTTTTTCTTGTAGGAATTAGCCACGGCTCTTTGGACACTCTCTGATTGCCGGGCTCTCTGTATAGCCCTGGGACTAGGCCTAAGATGCTAAGGCCAGGCCTCTGGACATGGGGCCCATTCCATGGCAGCTCGGGGCTGCAGGTTTTCCAATTCTGTGTTCATTTCCCCAATGATTACATCTTGTTTTGCTTGTCAGTGTTCATCTTTCTTTTCAGTTTGATTTTGAGTGTAGCCTCTGGGTACTTTTTGCAGTTTCTTAATTTAGAATTGTTTTTTTTTTTCTGGGACTTATCACTGATTCTTTATTTCAGATCATTAACATAGATTTTGAATAGAAAGGAAGGAAAGATTTAAAAATCTTTTATTGAGTTATAATTTACACACAATAAAATATACAGCTTTCAAATGCTCATTCTGATAGGTTTTGACAATTTGACAATTGTATACAACCTTGTTATCACCGTCTAGAACTAGATATAGAACATTTCTGTCATCTTAGGAAATGCATTTAGCAAGAGGGAAGTTTTACCTGTTTTTCTTTTCTGAGTTTCTTTTTCATGATTTCTAGCATTCTTTATATATTTTGGTGTGAGTCCTTTGTCAGATATGTGTATTGCAAATATTTTTTCCTGATTAGTGACTTATTTATTCAATAAATTAATGGTGTCTTTACTCATTATTTTAAACATCTGATGAAGCCCCATTTATCAGTGTTTTTTATTTATGATTAGAGCTTTTGTGTCTTTTCTAAGAAATCTTTGCCTACTACAAGGGTGCAAAGATAATCCAATATTATTGCCTAGTTTCGTAGTTCTGGGTTTTATATTAAGGTCTGTGATCTATTTTGAATGGATTTTTGTATAGAGTTTATAGTGTGAAACAGTCTAATTTCGTGTGTGTGGTTTTTTTGTTTTTTTTAAGATACGGATAGTTAATTATTTCATCACCATTTGTTAAGAAGACTTCCTTTCCACATTGAATTGTTTTGGTGTCTGGTCTAAAATCAGTTGTGTGGTTCTGTTTCTTCACAATGTATCCTGTTTCATTGTCATTTTGTCTACCTTTATGCCTTTGCCATATTGCCTTGATTATTGCAGCTTTATAGTTCTCAGTGGTTCTGAACTTGGGGCACTATCAGGATCCTGGGGACATCTGACAATGTTGGAAACATTTTTGGTTGTCACAGGTGTGGATTCTGGTGGGGGAGTGGGTGCCACTGGCATCTCGTGGGTGGAGGTCAGAGATGCCGCTAAACATCCTGTACACACAAGACAAACCCCGACAACAAAGAATTATCCAGTCCAAAATGTTGTTAGTGCTGAGGTTGAGAAACTGCTTTGTAAGTCTTGGAAAGTCAACTAGTGTAAGTCTTCCAATTAAAAAAAAAAAACCGTCTTAACTATTGTTTCCTTTGTATTACCATTTGAATTTTAGAATCTGCTTATCAATTTCTATAAGAGAATGCCTATGATTTTGATAGTAATTGCTTGAAAATATAGGTCTGTTCAGTATGCTAGCTTGGTAAACTTTAAGGTAAATGGTATATATTTAATAGTATATAATTATAATTATATAACACAATATATGTTTTTATTCATTATATATCATTATATTTTATAATATATTAATATCCATTAATAATTAGTAATATTTAATAGTATGTAATTAAAATTGAATACAATTAGAAATTTGGTTTCTTGGTTGTAGTAGCTGTATTTCAAGTGCTTAATAGCTCTAGTGACTATCATGTTGAATAGTAGTACAGTCAGAGAACATTCCTAGAAAGTTCTTTTGACCAGCACTGGTATAAATCATTTTGGGAATTTACCCATTCTTCTGATCCATGGGTGTATAAGTGTTTTTTTTTTTTTTTTTTGTAGATAGTCAAGTTATGAAAATTCCACTGTACTCCTAGGCTACTGCTAGTTTTTTTTTTTTTTAAGATTTATTTTAGCGAGCGTGTGAGCAGGGGGAGGGGCAGTGGGAGAGAAAGAGAGAGACTCTCAAGCAGGTTTCGTGCTCAGTGTGGAGCCAACACCAGGGTCGATCTCATCACCTGGAGATCATGACCTCAGCTGAAACCAAGAGTTGGTTGCTTAATCGACTGAGCCACCCAGGTGCCCCACTGCTAGTTTTGAGTTACGACTGAATATTGAATGTTGTCAGATCTTTATTTATTTCTGTTGAGAAGACTATATGGTTTTTCTCCTTTATTTAGTATAATTTCATTGGTTTTCATGTTAGATTAACCTTGCCTTCTTGGGATAAACCCCATTTGGTTAGGATGTGTTTGTGTTTTTATATATTGCTGGATTTGATTTGGTAATATCTTAGGAATTTTTGCATTTGTGTTCATAAGAGAGTTTGGTCTCTGTTCCTCTCTTAAGATGTCCTTATTTTGTTTTGGCATCAGGATAATGTGGCTTCATACAATATGTTGGGAACTATTCTAGGAGAGGAGATACACTAGTAACTGAGCTCTTACTCTGTGCCACTTTACAGATACCATCTCCTTTAATCCTTACAACTATGATAGGAGGTAGTAACATCCCAACTTTGCAGGTGAGGAACCTCAGGCTCAGAAAGGTAAATTCCCAAGGGCACATAGGTATAACTGGTGAAGCCAGAATCTGATTCCAAGCTACAGGGAGTCTCTAAGAGCAGCCCTTGAATGATACCTCCCACTATTGGTTCCATGTGGGGAAGTCAGGCTGTACCCCAGGTGGCAGCAGTCCTTCAGCTTATGAGGCAGAGTCTCGCTGCCTGCAATAGGCTGTGCTCCCAGCAAGAGAGTCTGTGCCCTCAGAGCCGAGGCCACTCCTGGATGGGTTCTCCTGTCTTCCCTGTTTTTTTCCTGGAGTGTAAGGGTTCCCCTTTACATTCCCTGATGAGGAAACTTTGATGCCTCCATAAAAATCAGCTCTGGATGGTTGCTGAGGGTACATTCCCATGTGGGTGGAACTGGAAATTGCCCAGAAGCTCAGCATGGATAATCCCTCTCATTCTAGGATGTTTGGATATTAATTCATCTGTGAAAGGGGCTCGTTTTGTCCGATTCTGTGATGCATTCAATATTCCACTCATCACTTTTGTTGATGTCCCTGGCTTTCTGCCTGGTAAGTCATTGACAGAAGTGGGGGGGGGGCTGGGAGAGGTGGTTTTGCCCAGTAAGGCACCCACTTTATTTGGAGGTTTTCTTGGAAAAATCTCTAAGTATTTGTGACATCTCTGTATTCTAGGTGTCTGGAAGATGGGCTATGGGGTGGGGGTGGCTCTCCCTTGGCCCTTTGGGGAGCAGGGGAAGACCTCATAACTGAGAGTGGCAGTCAAACCTTGTGAGGAGTTTTGTATCTAGTAACTCTTCCTCATGATCTAGGCACAGCACAGGAATACGGAGGCATCATCCGGCATGGTGCCAAGCTTCTCTATGCATTTGCCGAGGCAACTGTACCCAAAGTCACAGTCATCACCAGGAAGGTGAGGAACTTGTATCAGAATCTAGGAGTCCATTTCTGGCAGCTTGGCCACGTTTGGAGGTCTGGCTAAGAGTTTCAGGAGGGCTGGGAAAAGGAGTATACCTTGCTCACCCTTAAAAAGATCTTTTGAGGGCAGCATTTTTACAGCCCTGTGGACACACCCTGCAGATATGTCGGTGGTCATGTCTGGGAACTGAAAGCATCAGTGGGACAAAGCCAGGAAAGACAGTGAACATTAACTGTGAAAGGCCTCTGGGTTGTGTCTAGGTATTCTCTGCTCTGGCTTCCTGGCCTCAGAGACATTGGGCCTTCAGTAGCCCAGGAGGGCTCTTCTCTTTTTGTCCTCATTTCACTTGGCTTCCTAGGATGTTTCAGGGCATGATCTGTTTGATTCAGGCTCTAACGTTCAGCATTTGGGTCTGTTCCAGGCATATGGTGGTGCCTATGATGTCATGAGCTCCAAGCACCTTTGTGGTGACATCAACTATGCCTGGCCTACAGCAGAGATTGCAGTCATGGGAGCAAAGGTGAGGGCTTCTAGCTTTCTCTTTGCCTGGGTCTGGGTACTGCACTCTCCCAGCAGGAGCTCATAGGTGGGAAATGTTGGAGAGAGGCTCAGACCCCTCAGATGGGCCAGGATTCCAGGGAGTTGGGGTCTGGACCTTGAAAAGTCTCCCACCTTGAGCCCCAGGGCCAGCTCTGGCTCCTGTCCTGCACTCGCACTTCAGGCACGTGCTGGTATCTTCACGCTCAGGGTGAGAGGGCCCCTGAGGGGGTTTTGAGATTATCAGTAAAGGGGAAAGGATTTAGTCAGCTGAACTAGCCTTTGGGAGGATTGGATATTGCCTGTAACTCCATCTCCTCTCTTGGGGTGGGGGGGGTGGGGTGGCTAGAGCCATTCCTTTTAGCCCATGGAAGCTGAACCGTAGTTCTGACCCCTGGTGACTCCTGGTGACTTGCCCTGGTGGGCAAGGTATAGCAGTGCCCCACCTTATCCATATAGGGCACGCTCCAACACCCCCAGTGGAGGCCTGAAACCAGGATAATACCGAGCCCTATATATGTTGTTTTTTCATATACATACTTATTTACTTATGATAATGTTTAATTTATAAACTAGGCACAGTAAGAGATTAACAATAATAAAACAGAATGATTAAAACAATATGCTGTAATAAAAGTTGTGGAATGTGGTCTCTCTCTCAAAGTATCTTGTCCTCACTCTTCTTGTGAGATAAGATGGAGTGAGGTGAAGACCATAGGCACTGGTGTCAGGAGGTTTATCTGTCGTCTCCTGGAGTGTGGTTGATCCTGGGTAACTGAAATTGCAGATGAGCAGGGACTACTGTACTACTGTTGCTTAGTAGCCTGGTCCCCACTCCTTTCCTGCTTTGAAACAGCTCTTGGGATTGTACCAGATAACTCCCTTGACTCTCCCCATAGCTGACTTTTAGGGGTTCTGAGGTCAGGGCTCATCTTTTAGTCCTCCGTACTTCTATATTTGCAGTCCAGTCTGTCTGCCTTTGGCCACTGAACTGTGTACTCAGGATAAGAAAAAAGGAAAACAGCGTTTGACTTCCCTTGATGCAGGGGACCATGGATCTAATGATGGAAAACAGGCCAAACATCTTGGCCTCAGAGAAGGATAGATGCAAGTGGACAGAGTGGGATGGAACTGGGGACACAAACGACTGGCTTTGCCCGGCTGCCTGTGGTTGGGGCCACAGCTGAACGTCCCATCATCTAGGCCCTGGAGTCATGATGGTTGACTCCAGCAGTGCTTACCTCTAGGCCCTTCTCTCCAGAGCACTTTGATTTACCGTGAAGTTCACAACCACACACTGTGATAGTGAGTTGAGGGAGGTCTACCCAGGTTGGGACTGCCAGCTACTGGCATAACTACTCTCATGACAGGGTGCTGTGGAGATCATCTTCAAAGGGCATGAGAATGTGGAAGCTGCTCAGGCGGAGTATATCGAGAAGTTTGCCAACCCCTTTCCTGCTGCAGTGAGAGGTAGGGACTGTGGTGGGGAGGGCAGCATTGGTCATTTGCTGGGTCACTTGCTCATTCTTTTACTCCCAGAGTCTCACATGACCGTCCTTTGCTCTTACAGTTGAATCTGGAGATGAGTGAGGGGTGGGCTTGTCGCTGGGCAGTCATCACTTAAGGACGGTATATATGCTGCTTTGGTAACTAGGATCATAACATTACTGAAATGGCTAAATTTCTTAGTGTTGTTCCAGTTACCTAAGTATTGTGTAAAAAACCAATCTAAAACAGAGTGGCTTAAACAAACAACTTTTTTTTTTTTTAAAGAATTTATTTATTTGAGAGAGAGAGAGATAATGAGAAAGAGCACGAGGTAGGGGGAGAGGGAGAAGCAGGCTCCTTGAGCAGGGAGGTCAACATGGGCCTCGATCCCAGGACCCTGAGCCAAAGGCAGATGCCCAACTGAGCCACCCAGGCGCCCCCTCCCCTTTTTTTTGCTCATGTTTCTGAGGGTCATCAGTTTGGTCTGGGCTCAATTAGGTGGTTCTGCTGGTCTTGCCTGGGATCAATCATGCAAAGATAGTGAATTGGTAGTTTGGGGCTGGATAGTCCAAGATGGCTTCACTTACATGGCTGCTGTTGGCTGTCCGCTAGACTCTGCACATGACTTCTTATTCTTAAGGTTACTTCACACTTGATGGTGTCCTGAGGGCAGCAAGAGGGTGGGAGAGGAAGCTGCAAGGCACCTTGAGACCTAGGTTTTGAAATTGCACAGTATCACTTCTGCCACATTTTGTTGGCCAAAGCAAGTCACAAGGTCAAGTGAGGAAATTAAATCCTTGATGGGAGGAGTTGTGAAATCACATTGCAGAGGGGCTTGTGTTAACAGGGATAGGAGGAAGTGTAGTGATTTTTGAAAATGCAAATGTATTTTCTTAACTTTTGACTTCATCTTGGCAGGGAGGGGATCAGATTTCATTTTCTTGCCAAGTGCTCCTAGGCCAGAAGCTGGGGCCCTGCCAGAGGAACAGGGATGCTCCTAGGATGCAGGGGAAGGTTCACAGGGTCCATGCCCTCTTATAGTAACTTGGGTCCTGCTCACACTGTCAGCCCCAGAGATGGTACCCAGGCTGAACACAGATTGGGGGGTGGCATTATCTGGGGATGCAGATGATCTACTTCCTTTTCTGTGCTTCACCAGGATTTGTGGATGACATCATCCAGCCTTCCTCTACACGAGCCCGCATCTGCTGTGACCTGGATGTCTTGGCCAGCAAGAAGGTACAGCGCCCTTGGAGGAAACATGCAAATATTCCACTGTAAACGAATCAAAGGATAATAAACCAAGAGCCAATTACTGCCTGGCCATTCGTACCCATCCCTGCCTTTTGCAATCATGATACCTGGAAATCTAAATACCAGTAATTACTTGCAATGGCTGTTTATTAAATTCTAGGAAGATTTCATTTATGCCTTACTGTAAAATTACTTGCTTTATTAAAAATTTGTTTTAACTGGTATTTTTTGAGCAAATCTCATTTTTTATGGTAGAAATCTGAAAAATCAAGAAAACAGTACACAGAGTATTGTCACTTAGAGCTGACCCTTATATGACACCTCTTTGTATTTTTTTCCTTTTTCCCCAGATTTTCTTTTTCTCTGTAGGTGAGATAAGCAGCTTTTAGGGCAGAGTACTTAACTGCTTAGGCTTCAGTTTCCTTACTTTTAAATAGTATTTAATAATGTGCCCTTAATTCCTCTGGGAATTGTTGAGGATTAAATGGGATGTTTGCAGTTATGTCTGGCAGAATGGATGCTAGGTAAGCTGTAGTGCTCTATATTAGGTGCTTTTTAGAAATGTGTTCTCACATTTTAAAAAACTTATTTTGGAAATTTTCAAACCTATAGAAATGTTGCAAGAGTGGTATTTGTATACCTTTCACCTAGATTATCTAGTTAATTGTCTACATTTGCTACATCTCTTTCATAAATATATAATTACTATTTTTATTGACCCATTTGAGAGTAATTTGCAGAATCATGACACTTTATCCCCCTGCACCACCAAACATCAGTGTTTATTTTCTAGGAACCAAGGCTCATTGTTTTACAGTCTTTCATTACATTGACATTTGTTGGAAGAGTGGTTGCCTGTTATTTTGTAGAATATCCCTCAATTTGGGTTTGATTTGATTGTTTCCAGGTGTTCAGATCTAGGTAAGAGTTATACACAATGTTCTTTCTCTGTATCACGTTAGGAAGCACATTATGCTAGTTTTTTCCATTATTGATGAAATTGACTCATCACTTACAGTGGTGGCTGCAAAGGTTACCATTTTTTCTTTGTAATTAATAATTGATCTGGGGAGGGGCCTCTGGGTGGCTCAGTCGGTTGAGCGTCTGCCTTCGGCTCAGGTCATGATCTCGGGGTCCTGGGATCGAGCCCCGCATCGGGCTCCCTGCTCAGCGGGAGTCTGCTTCTCCTTCTCTCTGCTCATGCTCTTCCTCTCTCTCTCAAATAAGTAAATAAAAAATATTAAAAAAAAATAATTGATCTGGGGACATTCTTTAAGCCTGTCAACAAACTTTCATCCAGTACTTTTAGTAATCCATTGATGATTCTTGTCTCAATCAGCTATCCTGTGTTGATTCTAATAATGTTTGCATTTCTAACCCTATCACTGTCTGCATTTGTTAGTTGTTAGTCTCCTGGAAGAGCTTTCTTTTCTGTTTAAATTTTTTCAGTATCTGTTTAGACTCATTCTTTTTTAAAAAACATTTTTTCCTAAAATAACTTTTTCTTACTATGCTGTCACCCTGTCAAATTTTCAAACACACATTAACTAGTTCGTTACATTTTTTTTCTCCCTGTCCATCCCTACTCCACCCCCAAGAGATGAGATTGGGAAGCATATATTATAGTTGAAATCTGTTTGGTATATAGTAGGGGTTTCATAAATGTTTCTTTTAGTGAATGAATGTATCAAACAAGAAAGAACAAACTCATGGATTCCTTTAAAATTTAACGTGTTACTCATTTTGACACTTAAAATTTCAAAGGAGCTTCTTTAAAGTTGGCTCTTTGACCCTTTTCATATGTCCCAATAATTTCTGGCACACTTCCTTATTTTTTTGACACAGAATAATGTACCAGGCTCATCTTCTATTTTCCTTGCCCAGCCCTGGATTCAGTGATTTCTCCCGAGTCCTGGTTTCTTTTAGTAGATGTGACTTAGAAGCTAAAATTGGCAGATGTTCACATTGATGCTGAGGTGTCATTGCTTCTAGGTATTTTCAGCAGACTAGGAAATATACAAATTTGTGAATATAAAGGTATATGAGGAACATGTATATATATTATGTACTTATTATATATATGTTTAAAAATCATGAGTTCATACTGGAACTTTTAATCCCAATCCAACATACAGGTTCTTCTTTGCTTTCCCCTATTCTATATGTATTTATCTCAGGGGTAAAACTGGGTCCCATTACCTTCAATATAATTTACTCACTTGCTCAATCTTACACTAAATACAAAAGTTTGAGAACTTCTAAAGTTCAAGACTCTCAGTTTAAAGACAAAAGAACTACAAGAAAGTACATGGTCAAGTTATTTGTATTTATGTTACCCATTTGAAAGAGTCAATTTTATGTTTGTGGACAATTTTAGTCCCCCCCCCCCCCATCTTTGTTGACTTTATTTGGCTGAGGATGTAAAGCATTAACGATTATATTAGAAATGGAGATTTTAAGTGGTTTCAGCATAAAGGTCAACTATGGAGTGCTTGTTTCAGAGGGCCCCATGGGGTGTGCTTTTTTCTGTGGTGAGAGCCCTGGGTCTTCCCACCACTGACGACTTTCCCTTGTCCCAGATCCTTAGCTCCAAAGGAGCTTGGATGTTCTATCATTTCAAGCTCAACTTGAGCTAAATCAGTATGTGATTGTCTTATATACTTTTCCCATTTCTACCAGCCACCCCATCATTCCAGGTAGCCAGGCTTACGGCTCTGGAGTTTCTTTTTCTTGAATGTCTCTCTTCCCTTTCCAGGTGATTGGGAATCTCCCATTCTAGTCAGGCTCTAAGTGGAGGTATCCCCACTGGTGTTTCTGTGTGCCCCATCCTTAAAGCCAGAAATCTTTTTCTGAGCTAATAGACTTATTCCAGGTCCAGATTTTGTTGCATTCATCTGCTCTTAGCATTTCCCGTGCATAGTGCCCTGCTCTCCAGTCTTTAGCCCACACAGAAGGTTCTGTGTCCCTCCCTTGCTTGCCAAGTGAGTTTAAGCCTGCAGCCCCGTCAGTTCCCCATTGGAACACCCTCTTGTTGAATAGCTCGTTTGCTCATGCTCAAGGAAGGACCTGACTTGGTTCATCTTCACCTGTAACCTTGAACTGATTTTGCTTATTGCAGGTGTTCTTTTTAAAGCATCTGATCATGCATTTTTTTTTCTGTATACATATTTTTGTCTTCATAAGTAGATGGTGAGTTTCTCGTGGGTAGAGACTGTTTGACCTGCGATTCTTTATATCCTGTTTGGTACCAGCAGAAAGATTATAAACCATGGGAAAGGAGTGACAGCTGACTCCTGGGCTTTTAGAGGCCTCTTAAGTCATGCAGGTTGGTTAGTGTGTGGCTCAACAGCTTAAAACTGCTTGGCTAGTCCCAATTTCTGGTGTCAGGTAACCTAGGATTTGGACTATTTGGAGGATGACTGCTATAGTCCATCTGAAAATAATACACATACAAGCTTCTGTGTTTGTTTTTGAGGAAGGGGGTCCAAGATGTGTTGGAAATCTGGACACCGAGAAGGGCTAGTTTTGGGCCTGCTCTAAGAGAGAGAAGCAGCAGCCCACTAAAGCATTTGGGCAAGAGCCTTCTGGGAAGCCTTGGAATGGAGATGGTGGTGAAAATCCCATCCAATAAACCAAGCCTAGTGGCTAAGGAAACATAAAGCTGCAAGACCTTGCAAGTAGAACAGCATCTATGGATGACAAAATGCCTTGAGAATGGTGGCAGAGTATTCTCCAGTGGCTACTGTTTAGGAATGCCTTTCCCAGCTGGTATTCTCTCAAGGGGAAAAAGAAGACTGTGGAGTCTTGCAGCCAGAGAATTTGGGTTTACTGAGCAGAGCAGTGGCAAGTGTCTGTCTTTAAGACTGAGAGCAGGTAATATGGTGAGAATTGAGGTGAAGTTTAAGAAGTACTGCGAGTGTCCTTCTGGACCTGCTCCTGTTCCTCTTGCCTTAAGTAAACCAGTTCTTCCTGAGCCACACAGCTAGAGTGGTGAACGGTGATTTGAACCCAGGCAGATTTGTCTGAACTATAAGCCTGTCTTCTAACTATTCAGAGCACTGCTTCTCAACTGATGAAATAGGTGGGATGAACTCCTAAGGGTAGAGTGAGAAAGGTGGTAGTGAGTAGGGACTGTCTCAACCCAGAGAGCTACTAAATTTGGAAAGGTTTCCTACCTCATGCGTGACGACCTGTCAATCCTCTTTTTGAATTGCTAGAATAATGGGGAGCACATTCACAATGCAGCCTTCCAGTTGCTTGTGTTCACGAAAAGTTCTTCCAGCTCCTCTTCTCACCATGTCTTGGTCTCCTCAGTGAGTTCTCTGCCTCTGGATGCACTGATGCTTTGGCTGCTGCTGGTGCTTTAGATATGGTCTGCCCAGTCAGAGAAGCCTGTGAAGGACACTCACCCATACACTGAGTTAACACTTTTAATGGAGTTGTTGAACCAGCCTAAAGTTTACCTGTTTGACAGATATATTTTATGTCCTTCTGATTCTAAAGGATTTCTAGAGAGCTGTGGCTTTATTTTTTTTAGGGAGAACCACTGGTTGGTCCTCATGCTGTTGCACCTCTGTGGGCATGGGACCTCCACCATTCCAAACAGGAGCTATGGCCACTTAATGGGCAAAGCCTCAGTTTGGGGCCGCTGTGGAGTCCAGCTGCACATCTGGGTAGATGTGGCAGCCTTAGTAGGGAGGTTCTGACCATGTACCTACTCTCCTGGATGGTGACTAATGCCTCCTTTATGTGTCCTCGAGAGCACAAAGCTGTCCTTCAAAAAGTGATACGTAAAAAGACCCCAACAGAGTAAGGCACTTAGGAGGGCATGGATGGAAACTTACCTGAGTTTGGTATCAAAAGTCTGAGGGGGGGCACTAAGCCTTTATTTTCCATGAAGACACTGTTTCTTATTTGATGGTTCCTTTTCTGGAAGTAGGGGCAAATACAGAGTCACAGTCAAGTCACACCTGGGAGGTTTCAATTTTGTCCCAGGATAGAGTCACACTGGGTAAAGCTCTGGTCTAGTCTCATAAGCTTTTAATTCCAAAGGTGAGCTGCCACAGAGACCCTTCCTTATTACCTTCCTTCTTGGCTGCCTAGAGAGTTCTCCTGCTGATTTAGCCCTTGCATCCCTGTCTTTTCTGCACAGACATCTTAGGCCATGTAATGAACACAGCCCAGAGAACAAGGCCAGGACCATAAAGTGTAGAGCATGAGTTTTTAAGAGTGATGTCTGGCACCAATATCAAGAGAAACTCTTCCACAGCCTTGTAGAATCCAAGTGATCTTTAAAGATATGCCTAGGGGCTGGATCTCAGGCAGGGGAAGGATCCAGGCTACAAACCCTGAATGCCTCCTCCTTGAAAACTCAGCCTGCAAGAGACCTCCTCTTGAACCACAGACAGACAATCTCCCCAGGAAAATTCAGGGAATGAAAGAAAATGAATGAACTAGTCCTTAATTTTTTCCTTAAAACTCACTGATACAGTTAACAAATTACCTGAATGAGCAAACTTTGAGCAAACTCTCAAGTGCAGAAAATCATCTTTAAAACTTTACCTAGTAAGAATAGGATGACTACCACAAGCCTGATTTTGAATAGTTTATTAAAGGAAAGGTGAAGCATCAATTTCAAATTGTACAAAAGGAAAAAAACCTCATATTGCAAATGTACAATTTACAGAATTACTAGCAAAACCAATCAAGGAGACACTGAAAATACAAAAATTCGATTGACTTCAAACTGAACTGCAAACCCATTGGAGTAGATATTAAGCCTTTTTTTTTTTGTTGCATGGTAGTCTACAATTCTAAGCATCTGTTTTCCACATGAAACTGTCAAGCAAAGGATCACTCTGTGCATGTGCCAGGGCACCTCCCAGCTTCCTCCTTGGCTAGAACCATAGGCAGGGCTGGCAGTGGTAGATAATCCAGTTATTCCTGCCCCTTCATGTCCAGTGAGGCCCATATTTCTGGAAGAAAGCGAGACCCCAGCCCCTCAAACTGGAGCCCAGGAATTGCTAAATTAGCAGATATAACATTTTTGGTGACCAGGTTTTTTCAGAACTGTACAAATATTGAGAAAAATCTGTTTTGTGTTTACTAAAAGAATGAATAATCCATTTGCTTTCCCAACAAAAAATAATCATTGGGTGCACAGATTAGTAAAAAAATGCTTTTCATTTTTTGGTAAGAAGGGAAAGCCTCATGATTCTGTTACAGCTACTTTAAAAACCAGCCCACAAACAGCTGTGGATGGATTGGTTTGGAATTGAGGCTTACTTTAAAAAAATCAGAAAGGTAGAAACTAAGTGGGCTTTTTAAAACAATAGCAGCAAGTCATAAAAGTCTAAGCAGAATGTAACTCTAAACCATTGAAGGCTGTCCTGAAGATTCATAATTTCTTTCCCCAAAATAATTAAAATGCACATTTAACACTGAAATGTAGCTGTATTTCAAGGTAAGCTTAGGAACTTCACCCTCTAAGCACAGACTTCTATGCAGCACATACTTCTATAATTGGTAAACTTAATTCACAAAATTAGCGCATAAGGTATTAAGTGCATGGGAAGTAGACACAGTTATGTTACACTTAAAATTACTTTTGAATGGCAAAGAAGTTCTTCATGATTATCTTTTTAAGAAAACGGAAGTCTATGTAACTTGAATTTGGCAGGGCATGAAATAAGTAGTAAAAACAGCAAACCGATAACTTGAGAACCATTTTTGTTTTTCTGAGAATACTTTATTTGCTGGTAGAAGTTGCTAAAAATGCACAGAACAAATACCAATAGAAAATGTACTGTATTTGAATCTCCCTATTCTATATAAAATGAATGGTGTACAGCATCTGTTGGAAAATGGCTGCATGGACATTTCTTATTTTATGCCCCCTTATAAATAAAAATAAACCTTTTTATTCAAGAGTATATAAAATCTGGGAATCCATATCCACAGAGGGTGTGTGGTTTTTGGCAGAGATGCACTGTCAGAATTTCATCTTAGCTTGTCAATATTCTGCTCCTCCGTATTTCTGTATTCCACAAGGTCAACCAAATCCAGTGAGCTCCAAAACACTCTTCGGCAATTAGGATGAGCTGCTTACTCATAGGTTTAATAAAAATGGTTAGCTTTTAAAACATAAAAAGGCAAAATGTTAAAACGGTTTTTAAATTGTACAACAGGAAAATAAAGTTAAAAATATTTTTTTTTTACTCAATGCTGAGTTTTCATAAAACAGGTGTATAACAGTGTTTATCTTGACAGCTGTTTTAAAAATTTAAAATTTTTTCCTCCCTCCAGAAAAACACACACATCTGTATTGGGATAAGTCCAATATTAGGACACAAATGATTTTTCAGGTCAGTCTTTCTGAGGTGACATTCACCAACATTCCCTTGGGTAATTTACATGCTCCTCTTCTGTCACTGCAAAAAGGGATTGACCTCAATCATTTGATTAAAAAACAAATCAGATCACATCAAAAGTGTTTTTTCCCCCATACAAGCTATCACAGTATATAGGCCTCTAGCTCTAAATAATAGAGTTCCATATTTGTAAATTTTCTTCAGACTTCAGAACATAGGCATTCCAAATCCCTAGAAAAATGAGAAACACAATTAACTTCATGCATAAACAAGACCCAGAAACCATAAGTAAAAAGCAGTAATAATTTAACATTTACTGAATCGTCTTCTATGATAGCTGCGGAATCAAAGAAATCTGGCCTCAGCTCAGCTCTCTCTCGCCGATTTCTTGATGGGGGCTGGAAAGAGAAGCCAAAATGTTTTCCTGAGATACATTAAGATGGTAAGCTGCTAATATTTCTGATGGCATCACAAAATAGAGCTGTTGGGGATCAGATTTTGAAAGGAAAAGAATGCGGATTTTACATGGAGCATACATTTTTTTTAAAAAAGAATTTCAAATTACAATGAATAAACTGAATATGAAAATGCATATAATTAATTTTGGGGCCTACAAACATAGAACATGCTTTTGAATCATGGAATGATTATAAAATTCATCCCTAAATTCCCCAAAGCTGGTAGATGGAAAGCTACTGAAGGGAAGGAAGAGACTGCAGTGACATGATCTCCTTTACATTTCTTAGAAGAGGTTTTCATTATGGAAAACTTAAAACCTACACAGCAGAATGTTATGGGCTAAATTACATCCCCCCAAATTCATATATTTAAGACCTGAACCCCAGTACCTCAGAAGGTGACTGTTATTTGGACAGAGGACCTACAAAGAGGTAATAATTGAGGTAAAGTGAGGTCATGTGGGTGGATTCTATTTTGATTCATATCCTTATAAAAAGAGACACACAGGAAAGATCATATGAAGACAAAAGGAGAAGATGACCATCTACAAGTCAAGGACAAAAGCCTCAGAATGAAATCAATCTCCCTGAGAACATGATCTCAGACTTGTAGCCTCCAGAAATGTGAGAAAGTTTCTATTGTTTAAGCCATTAGTCAGTGGTACTTGTATAGCAGCCCTAGCAAATACACAGTCTGATGAACTCCCATGTATCCATCACCTAGCTTCATCAACTGTCAAACCTTCAGCCAATCTTGTTTCACTGAGTCTTCTCACTTTTTTTCTATGTCATTATACCTACAACTGTTTCAAAATATATCTCTGATGGAAATTTAAAAAAACATAACCACCATGCATTACTATTCCTGACAAAGTCAATAATTTCTTAATATCACCTATACCTAGTCTGTATTCAGGTTTCCTTACTTCAAAGATTTTTTTTCACACTGAACAAATATGGTCCATATTCTATGTTTGGTTGCTATGCTGGAACACACTGTATGTATCATCAGATTCTTAGTTTAAGAGACCAAATGCACACACTATACTGAGAGAGAGCTAGTGTGAGCCCCTTCTCAAGAAGGTAATAAGGAACCAGTTCTTGTTACTGCCAGAATTTAAAATCTGACTGCTTGGAAAGCAGGCTTGAAAAACACAAGCTCATCCAAATGTGCTAAAGCATTACACTGGTCCTACCTGCTGCTATGTTTACAACCTCCACACCTCTCCTTCCCATGGGGTTCTGAAAACAAGAGCACCACCATCTTATACCAACACTTTCACTTACTTTAACAGAAGAAAAGGTACTGAAATTTCCTTACCAGATCAATAACCATGGTGTCTTCAAATTCTTCATTCATATCTTCTAACTGGCTCCGGGATGACATCATCACATCTTCAAAGATGGGCTCAGCATCTTCCTCCATTAGGCCCCGACTGATAAGGAAAAAGCACGATCAGATAGCTGTTCAGACTCGCTGAATTTGGAGTCCTGGCTCTTTCTTACAGTAGGTCTTTTAACCAATGAAAGCACATGTTCCAGTCACAACCCATAGGCTGCAAAAATTATGATCCTGAACGCCTAAGATAATTAAGGGTCTTTTGTTTCATTCAAGATTTCATCTCAATTCATCAAAAAGGAAGCGTATCTTAAATGCAATAACAACAGTAGACGTTAACATTTATTTAGCTATGTATCAATTCCCACAAAACTGTGATTGGTACTATTATCCCAAATTTACAAATGAAGAACCTGAGGCATTGAGGATTAGAGCTTGCCCAAGGCCATATAGCTGGCAAGTGGCAGCACCAGGATTTAAATGGTGAAAGCCTCAAAAGTCCACACCCTCTATTTCTATCCTACATTGCACAGCATATCCTGAATTATTATCTTAACTCCTGAGACCAAATGTCAGAGGAGAGCCGGCATTCCACAAAATGAACAGCATCACATAGTCTTTATGTTCTTGTGCTACTTGATGTTAACACTTACACGGCATGCCTTACTCCAGTTCTCACTTTCATGTAGTTCATTCCTGTTCTGTCCTTCCGATTTAAATCTTCTAATTTTGGTTGGCCTAACCAAGAGATCTGCATCTGAGGACTAAGAGAATACATTATTTATTTTGTGGCAAAAGATGAATTTAGCTAATCAGTACCATGCTAAGAAGGCCATAGTTGGCTGGCCTAATCCCCATGTATGGAGAATTAGCTGGATTTATTATAGAGTTAAGGGTGAGACAGATCATTATCAAAGGATCTACCTTTGCAGAAATGGCAGTAAGTTGCCCAAAGAGATACCTAAGTCTCCAGGGATTCTGGCTGTGGTTGGTTGGTAGGTGTAAAGGAAACCAAAGTTATGTCACCCCAAAATACTCCTCTGAGATAAAGGTTATTTTGAGCTGAAGGCAATTAAGAAGCAGGGAACAAAGAAAAAGCTCCTCCTTTTCTGTCTATAGGCAGAAAACAAATTCTCATTTTATGGGAGACAGACTCTTAACCCAGAGATAGCACCAGAGGAAACTATAAACACACCTTGTTAAACTAAACCTTATCTTCCTAATTAAGGAAGATATGGACTACATAGTCTCAGTTGGACTACTTCTAGTCCAAATTCCTTTGTCTTGTCAATTCTTCACAAATTTATTCTTTGTCTAAAAGGTATAAAAGCTCCCTGCTTTGGTAACTTCTTCAGGTCTTCATTCTATGGTAAAAGCTCCCATGTACATGTAAAGAATTCAGTAAAATGTGTATGCTTTTCTCCTCTTGGATCTGTCCATTTAAATTTTCAGACCCAGTCAGGGATCCTAAGAGGGTTGGGTAAAACCTTTCCCTCCCCTACAGGTACTTAATTTATCAGGTTTGTTCCCCAAATATCTGTCAAACAAGAGTGCTTTTGAGACCTCTGTACCCAGCTGCTGCCCTGCTCACAAGTGTTCCTACTTGGACAGCCAGTCCCATAAGGGGCAGAAATGATGCTGGTCTTGTGGCTCAGAGCTCTCCAGAGTTGAACAAGGAAAGGTATTAACACATTTTCTTCTCAGTCCTTCTGAAGAGATTTGGAGTCAGGTGCATGCTGGGCTAAATTTTCCCCTCCCCTGTACACTTACTGGCACATGACACTTGCATAAACATGCCTCTTGGGGATTTTACAGGAAGTAAACCTTAATGGTTTTTTAGTAGGGAACATCTGTCACGTGAAGTTCTCTCTAAGCAGCTATCTTTATATCATGTGGGGCTACCACCTTGATTAAACTGATAAACCTATAGCAGGGAAAAGTAGACCACAGAGGGGAGGAACTAACAAGTGGTAAAGTCAGGGAAGTAAGGCAGGCTGCTCAAATAAGGAAGAATTCACCCTCTAGGAAGCAGGATGGGAATGCTGGTCATAAGGCAAACTACCCTCTACGAATGCTGTTATGTAGTGGCTGACAACGATTATCCTTTTAGCTTTGAAGAAAGGCAGATCCTCTGGGCAAAGATGCTTTATGAAAACTCAGGATCTGAATAATCCTAACACTGCCTCTTTCCATTTTCAACCTGCTAAATCTGTTGAGTTCAACTGAGAATTCTCTCTCACCCCTCAGAGTAATTCACAGCATTACCCCAATATGAATAGAAACACAAGGAGCTAGGACAACTTCATAGTTGAATGGAAAATAACAAAGAAAAAGTTAAGTTTTTTTTATAGCAAAAGTCATACCATCATCCTGCCTTTTCCAAAATTTTGGGGGCCCTGGTACTAGAAAACATATTAATTACTAGTGTGGGAAAAGGTAACGCTTTGATTCTCTCTTAGAGAAAGGGCAACTGTTCTAAGAATTTATCAAATATCTTGACAAATATCTTAATCCATAACAGTTTAAGTTTAAAATATAAACTTGACAAGACAAAGTACTATTAATTAAATGGATGATAAAAGGAGTAGTCTATTTATTTGGTGTTCAGACTAGTAACAACCTTAGCAGAGACTCTTATAGTAACCTGCATGTCTTTTTTGCAAGTCCCTGAGAAGAAAGAGACCTGCCCAATGAATCCAACTGAGCTCAGCACTCAGTGAGGCACCATGCTTTAAAGGTCTTTGGACTTCGATTAACTGACATCCACAAGTGTTGGCAGACCTTATTATATATTTTCTAATATAAATTATCTCTGCTTGTGGTTTTTTTCTCATGAACTAACCAATAATATGTTTTAACAAATAAAGTTTTTCTTGGATAGCTTTTCTTTTAACAATTAAAGATTTTATACCAAGAAAATGAATTTTTACTACTTACTTGTGTAAAAAGTCAGGTTCAGAACCATGTTCAGACTCAGGTTCCTGAATCTGCTCTCCCATGGGCCGGCTATTTTCCCGCAGTACAGTGGAAGTGAGCTGTGGTGCTGGAAGGGGGCCAGGAGTCTGAATCATGGTATCAGTCCTATTTAGCCATGTATTATCCAGACTTTCATCTGTAAAATTCCAGTTAGAGTCACAAAATGTCATGAGTGGAGGGAACTCTGGTAGAAGTTACAGCACAGACTTGCAGAGCATGGTTCCTGGGTTAGACTGCCTAGCTTGAATCCTACTTATACCACTCACTTGTGTGACTTTCTGTAAGTTATTAAACTTCGAAAACTCAGGTTTCTCATATACAAAATAAGGATATCAATACCCAACCTCAAAGAGTTTTAAGGATTAAATGATGTAATGGATGTAACCATCAAATGTCAGCTATCCTTACCTTATCCCCTCTTCCAAGTCCCTCCTTCTCTAAGGATTAATTCACTGCAGAAGAGGAAGAATTAGGCCAGCCAGAGACCCCTCTAACCTTCCTTTGCTCAAGCAATAAAGGGCCTATTTGCTGGGCCTTACAGGGGCCCCAGGTAGCAGCACTTAAAGCCTGGTAGGCCTTTACGGAAAATCAGCAAATCCCACTGCACAACTGGGACACTGGTCACCAGAGAAATAACTTTTTGCCAGGCTGTATGTGCGGGGATGGGTTAAGAGGCTGTTTTCATGCTTCTAAGTTCTACCTCTTTAGGGAAGCCCTCCTTAATCACCCTACCCAGCCCCCACTTCCCATTCTCTTTTAACTTCTAGAGGAAACAGAATCATTCCTACTTACTTAGGATTTAATTATACACTGGCCTGCACTGGCAGGTGATTTGTCAAGTGTATATGTTATCTCTGTAATTAGAATTAAATTTTTTCAAGGGACCAGGAGCTGTTTCTTCCTTCTTCTGATCATTTACAAAGACGTGAGCAGATTAAAGCATTATTTATGTATCTAAACTACAAGCTGGTATAATGTTACATAAAGTTTCTACTATAAACATTCTAAGCTATTTTCTTAATATGGGAAGACTTAGAAGTATTATTGCTATGCTTTTCCTTCTGAAGAATTTAAATGAAAAAAAAATTTAAATCACAAAGTACACAGTATGAATCCTGTTGTTTTTCTTCCTCCATTAAGTCTCAGATTTGTGCAGCATGTTAGGTTCCTCACTTGCTATCAAACATTCCATCTCTCAGTGTTTCAAAAATTATCAGACACATGTGTATGTTCTAGATCAGCTTTTTAGTTCCTGGAAATATTTAGTCATTGCCTTGTTAAGGTCATTCCACTGATCATCCGCAGCTCACTATTCAACAATCTCTTTATTTAATCAGCAAAAAGAGGTTTTGTCTTCTTTTATTCATACCACTTTTCATTCAACATTTAATTCCTTTTATTTTTTGCTGCACTTATCTTATGCTGCACCACAACTTATGGTTATCATTTACATTCTTAACCTGGTAAATCCATCTTTCAGCTCTACTACATGTCATCTTTTCCGGAAAATCTTTCCTGATTCATTAAGAGTTTGATCACTCCCTTTATGTTCTCAGAAAACCTTTTTGGCCCATCAGAGCACTGCCCATGTGGAACTGAAATCGCCTGCTTCTCTTGCTTCTCTGTCTTTCCATCTGTACTATGAGCATTTTTATTAATACCTAATCGCCAGCATTTCACACAGTTCTTAGAAAGGTGCATGGTAAAGACTTAATGGATAACTTCAGGAAGAACTCACTCTTCTTGAAGAGATTCTCCTAACCCCTAAGGGTTCCTCAATGAAAACACTTCTTGCAAAGCTTTCTCATCTTTATTCCAAACAGATGAAACTGCTGCCTAAGGATTCTGGGCACATGACCTACCTTAGTCTCCTGGTAAATTTCAAACTGACACACAGCAAGTTTTCTTTTTTGCAATTTAACAACAAATTATCTGGTTTATATATGCTTTTCTTTGTCCCGAAGATAATACTGACTGCCCCATTAGTGAGGGAATTATATATGGTTATTTAAATTCTCTAAGCTTTAGTTTCTTCTGTGTGAAATACAGATAATAATGTTGAACTCAAGAGTTCACTTATAAAACATTTATACAGTATTCACTATGTGCCATGTACTGACCTAAATGCTTTACAAATGTTAGTCAAGTAAATGATTAAATGCTAATAATGCACATAAAGCACATAAAGCACATTTCTGGTACACAGCAAGAATTTAATGAGTGTTGGCTAATATGAATATTACATGTAAGAAAAGCTGTGAGTAAAAATATATATCTAGATCTATATCTAGACAGACAGACTGGATAGATGGATATGGCGGGGGCATCCTGATAAGAGGCTGCTCTAGAAGACATTTTAAAAAGGAAGTGACTGGAGTCTTTATTTAGAGAAAAGTTTAGGATCCTACACTACAAAGACAGGACTTAGTATGTTTATTTTCTGGACCAAAAAGATTTTAAGTCCCATAGATAAAAACTAAAAGAAAATCTTTAACATTAATTCTGTAAATATTTTCATATCTTTTATTCTCTTTGAAATATTGACATTCTGACAATAGCAGCTAACATTTACTGCAGTACCTATGTGCTAAGCACTGTGCTAAGTAACCTCTCTCTGTGTGTATACTAAATATTTTATTGGGAGTATCTCATTTAATATTTACAATAGCTGACAGACAGGATAGGTACTCTGATCATCCTTTATATGATCACTTATTGAGGCTGAGAGGTTAAATAACATACTCAAAAGTCATACAGTTTAAAACTAGAAAGCCAGGTGTGAATTCTAGAACTCTAGTTTTAAGAGTGTGTGCTCGTCATCAATAGTCAATACTGCCTCCCCAATGATGAAAGAAACAGGTTTAAATTCTAATTCTGCTACAGGTTGTAGCAAAATCTTTCATGAGTCACTAGTTTTTAGGCAGCAGAGGTGAGATGCTGAAAGGTAAATAAAAGGTTGTAAAAGGGAGCAGAGGAGGATTCAGATCATTGCCTTCCTCTCTCTTGGTTTGGAGAATATTTATTAGGAAGACCACAGAGATGGGGGAAGGTTATTTGAGGAAATAAGCATTTGCACTTTGAGTTGTCTTAGTTTAAGAGTAATGCTCTAGGGGCGCCTGGGTGGCTCAGTCGTTAAGCGTCTGCCTTTGGCTCAGGTCATGATCCCAGGGTCCTGGGATCAAGCCCTGCATCGGGCTCCCTGCTCTGCGGGAGGCCTGCTTCTCCCTCTCCCACTCCCCCTGCTTGTGTTCCCTCTCTCGCTGTCTCTATCAAATAAATAAATAAAATCTTTTAAAAAAAAAAAGTACTGCTCTAATAAAGAAATTTTTAGTCTTTTTGGATACATGAATTAACTACCAATGATCACATATTCATGACAATTCAACTCCCTGGTTCCTACAGTCCATGAGGGTTATAAAACCAGAGTTGGCTATCATTATTTTAACGCACAAAAATAAATTACTCATCCATGGGGTAGAAATGGAAAACTGTTTTGGTATATTCAATTTGCTGCAGAGGTCTACCTTCAACTTATCAGAATCTCTTCTACATTAGGATGAATTTTGGTAACTACCTTATTTTAAATTTTAATGTATTAGAGGGTCTATGATATGGGGATCAATTTTATAAACCTTTATAACTGTTTCCACTTTTCTCTGCACCATCTTCCTCTGTTTCATGGTCTTCCAACTTCTTTTTCCTTGACCCTTTTCTCTTCCACTTTGTCTATTCCAACCTTTTTGCCTTAACCTCTCAGTATGTGTCAAATCTACAAGGAAATAACATGCTTAACAGTATTTCCTTGCTTCAACAGATTGGCTACTTTACCTCTGCAATAGTAAGCAAACTACTTGTCTCACAGCGTAAAGGCAGACTTACCTTCTACTCGTTTTTTGTGAAGTGGGGGTCGTCCTTTCTTATTCCTTACTGAGGATGTTTTACTGCTGCTACTTCCACTGTTCACAGACATTCTATCATCTTCACCTCCAGTGACTAATGAATTTCTATAGGAAATGAGTGGAAGCCATACATCTTCTCTCCTTTCCATCATTTGCTCCGTAAGGAATTTTTCTAGGTATGAATGACTAGAAACACAATAGAAGAAACAGTGATTTTCATGGAAGCACTTCATGTATCACTTATTTAATTCTTTCATAAAGTGAGGCTCTCTCTCTGAAAGTTCTGAAGAATCTCCTAGGACACACATTATACTTTTAACAGTGGTTACCTTTGGAAAAAGAGGGAGGAGAATGTAAGGTTTTGCTTCACATATTTCTGGAATGCTTTTACTGTTCTGATTTTAGTATATGTGCTGCTGAAGTGAGCACTGGAATGCTTTTAAATAGGTGAATGTATTACTAAGGCTGTGTGTGGTCCTTCCTGTATCAATGTTAAAAAAAAAAAATCAGAAGTTTAGCTCAAAAGGTTATTGAACTTTCTTTTAAAGTGTTCAAACCAGGGTAGGATTTCTGTAATGGTGGAGGGAGGAGCTTGGCATAACAACTTTTTAATTGGTGAAACTGATAAAAGACAATCATTTAAAGTCTTCAGAAATTGTCCTAAGGGCATACAGCAAATGGAGAAACATTTATTCAAGAAAATCTACTAAATCTCAGTAAAACAGTGAGAGTTTGTAGCATTTGAACCACAACCTGTTCCCTTCCCCTGTCCCCTCTCCCTCACCACTGCTACTCCAGGAGCTCTATTCTGGGCAGACATGGATAAGAAGATGGGGGGTTCCCTCTTTCTCTAGCTCCTCATCTAGAGCTACCTTGGAAGAAGCAGCCCATTGGTAGGTTGCAGAAGCTCTGTTCTGGACAGTAGCTGGGAGGAAGAAGGCTCCCTTCTTTTCCATCCCCTACTTGTCAGGTAGTAACTCTCTCCTAGGCACAGCAAGCTAGGACCACCTGGAGGGACAAGCTAAAAACTAGGGGTTACCCCTGGCCCCCTGCTCACAGAAAAGGGGTGTTATTCTGGGAGAATAGGGATGCTGTCCCAACCCCAACTCCTGTGCAGTGGCATAAAAGTTCTGCCCAGCAACCAAAGAAAGAGTAGAGCAGCCAGAAATTTAATAGAGAACCAGAGAAAGACAGACAAGAAGAGCCCTCCTGGGATCATAGATGATCCTAGAAGTTGGCAAGGCTCTGCACATATGCTTAAGCTGCACCACCACTCGTGGGCAAAAAGAACAGGGGATGAGGGTATTTTGTTATCATTCACCATGCCCCACATCGATCTATCAACACAGGGAAGAAGCCTCACTGGCACAAGGGCTTAAGCACAACCTCTAACCAAACACTGGTTAAAAAATAAGCTGCTCTGACCCAAGAACGACTCCTAGAAAGCTTAAAGATAAAATCACAGTAGACTGGTTTCCAGTTCTGCATGTGGAGTCTGGAAGTTGTTACTGCATCCTGACAAGTAAAGACCTCAACAGACTAAAAAATCAACAACTTCCTGGAGCCATAGAGAGGAAAACAGCTGACCCCAAGATTGGGAGACAGAGGAGGTAACACTTATTGGAGCAGACTCAGAAACAAAAACCACCTTGAGAACCATTGCTGGGGTAGGAAAACCTGAGCCATAATTCACAAACTGTTGGAGATTCACTGTGACAAGTCTGAGAGTTCAAAACTCAGAGCGACCCAGTTATAAGCGGACCTCCCCCATAATACTGTGAGATTTACCTCCAGAAGCTCAACTGGGTTTCCACAGTAAGATATTAGAGCAAACTCCCCTGTGCTTTTGGCAGGGGGAGAAGAAAAGGAACCATTCTGAAATCTGCCAGAGTATGTTATTCTTAACAAAGCCTCTCCTCAGGAGAAACTGGTTAGGCAGAGCACAACTTGCTGGGATATTATCAGAACCTAACCAATCTGGGGGAAGAGAAATACCCAACTCCAGCCCACTCTACCCATTTTGTCCCAACCATGGATAAAGAAAAAAACTGAGAAACACTTGTGAAGTTTACAGTCCAGAGGCATAGGCTCACTAAAAGACTGAGACCTATAATCACAGGACTACAGAATGCTTCCCCTCCTCCCATACCTCATTACCATATTACTAAAGGTAATTTACAGCAGTTCCTTTTACCTAGTACATCATGTTTGGCTATCAAGAAAAAATTATAAGGCATACCAAAAGGCAAAAACACAATGTGAAGGACAGAGCAAACATCAGAATCAGGCATGACAGAAATATCAGAATTATCAGACTGGCAATTTAAAACAACTATGATCAGGATGCCTAGGTGGCTCAGTCAGTTAAGCATCTGCCTTCAGCTCAGGGTCTTATGCCTTCATGATCGTAGGGCCCTGGGATGGAGTCCCACATCAGGCTCCTCGCTCAGCAGGGAGCCTGCTTCTCCCACTGCCTGCTGCTCCCCTTGCTTGTGCATGTGCTCTCTCTCTCTCTGACAAATAAAATCTCAAAAAAATAAACAAATAAAACAACTATGATCAATATGCTAAGGGCTCTAATGGAAAAAGTAGACCGCATGCAAGAACAGATAAGCAATGAAAGCAGACAGATGGAAATCCCAAGAACCAAAAAGAAATGCTAGAGATGAAAACTGTAAAAGAAACAAAGAATGCCTCTGATAAGCTTCTTAGTAGACTGGACACAGTTGAGGAAAAAACCTCTGCTTTAGGGGACACAGCAAGAGAATTCTCGAAAACTTGAAAGCAAAGATAACGTAGATGGAGGAAAAACAGAACATTTGACTATAATACAACTACAATAGGTGTTAATATAATGGGAATATGAGAAGGAGAAGCAAGACAATAATAACAATAATTTAAAATAGAAATGATAGAGAATTTTCCCAAATTAACATCAGATACCAAACCATAGATCCAGGAAACTCAGAGAACACCAGCAGGATAAAATGACAAAAGAACTACATTTAAGCATATCATTTGCAAACTATAGAAAATCCAAGATGAAGAAAAAATCCTGAAAGAAACCAGAGGGGAAAAAAATACTTTATCTCCAGAGAAATAATGATAAGAATAATGTCTAACTTCTCCTGAGAAACCATGCAAGCAAGAGGAGAGTGGAGTAAAGTGTTAAGAGAAAAACCCCACCAGACTAGAATTGTGACCTGCAAAACTATCCTTCAAAAGTGAAGGAAAAATAAAGACTTTCTCAGACTAAAAATTGAGAGAATTTTTGCCAATAGACCTGCTTTGCAAGAAATGTTTGTTAGAAGAAGTGCTTTAGAGGGGTGCCTGGGGGGTTCAGTTCAGTTAAGTATCTGACTCTTGGTTTCGGCTCAGGTCATGATCTCAGGGTCGGGAGATCGGGCCCTGTGTTGGGCTCTATGCTCTGCATGGAGTCTGCTTGAGATGCTCTCCCTCTCCCTACCCCTCTGCCCCTTCCTCCCACCTGCACTCTTTCTCTCTCAAATAAATAAATAAATAAAATCTTTAAAAAAAGTGCTTTAGAGAGAAGGAAAATAATATAGGTCAGAGACATGAATCTACATAAAGTAAGGAAGAGCCCTGAAGAAGGAATAAGTGAAGGTAAAATAAAAACTTTAATTTTTCTTAACTGATCTAACAAGTTTTTGTTCAAAATAATACCAAAAATGTATTTGATTATGTATGCTTATGTATATATCACATATATGCATATATGTTTTGATTATATATGCTTATATGTAAGTGAAAGAATTACAGCAATGATACAAGAGATAGGAAGGATGAACTGTGATTATTTTGTTATTGTAAGGTACTCATACTACCCATGAAGTGATACAGTATTATTTAAATGTGGACTTGGATTAGCTGTAATTATATACTGCAAACTCTAAGGCAACCAGTTAAAAAACAAGTATCAATATGTTAAGAAAAGAGAGCAAATGGGATCATAAAATGCTCAATTAAAATTTTTTACAAAAGGCAGAAAAAAGAGTATAAAATAAATAAAAGCAAAGAACAAGGGCAACAAATAGAAACAGTAAGGAATATGGTAGGTATTAATCCAACTACATCAATAATCAATTTGAACGTCAACGGTACCAAGTAAAAGTTGTCAAAGTGCATCAAAAAACAAGACCCAATACACATTTAATGCAATCCTTATCAAAATACCATCAACTTTTTTCAAAGAAATGGAACAAATAATCCTAAAATTTGTATGGAACCAGAAAAGATCCCGAATAGCCAGAGAAATGTTGAAAAAGAAAAGCAAAGCCGGTGGCATCACAATTCCGGACTTCAAGCTCTATTACAAAGCTGTTATTATCAACACAGTATGGTACTGGCACAAAAACAGACACATAGATCAATGGAACAGAATCGAGAGCCCAGAAATGGACCCTCAACTCTATGGTCAATTCATCTTCAACCAAGCAGGAAAGAATGTCCAATGGAAAAAAGACAGTCTCTTCAACAAATGGTGTTGGGAAAACTGGACAGCCACATGCAGAAGAATGAAACTGGACCATTTCCTTACACCACACACAAAAATACACTCCAAATGGATGAAAGACCTAAATGTGAGACAGGAGTCCATCAAAATCCTAGAGGAGAACACAGGCAGCAACTTCTTCGATCTCAGCCACAGCAACTTCTTCCTAGAAACATCACCAAAGGCAAGGGAAGCAAGGGCAAAAATGAACTCTTGGGACTTCATCAAGATAAAAAGCTTTTGCACAGCAAAGGAAACAGTCCACAAAACCAAAAGACAACTGACAGAATGGGAGAAGATATTTGCAAATCACATATCAGATAAAGGGCTAGTATCCAAAATCTATACTCAACACCCAAAGAACAAATAATCCAATCAAAAAATGGGCAGAAGACATGAAAAGACATTTTTCCAAAGAAGACATCCAAATGGCCAACAGACACATGAAAAAGTGCTCAACATCACTCGGCATCAGGGAAGTCCAAATCAAAACCTCAATGAGATACCACCTCACACCAGTCAGAATGGCTAAAATTAACAAGGCAGGAAATGACAGATGTTGGCGAGGATGTGGAGAAAGGGGAACCCTCCTACACTGTTGGTGGGAATGCAAGCTGGTGCAACCACTCTGGAAAACAGTATGGAGGTTCCTCAAACAGTTGAAAATAGAGCTACCATACGACCCAGCAATTGCACTACTGGGTATTTACCCCAAAGATACAAATGTAGTGATCCGAAGGGGTATGTGCACCCCAATGTTTATAGCACAATGTTCACAATAGCCAAACTATGGAAAGAGCCAAGATGTCCATTGACAGATGAATGGATAAAGAAGAGGTGCTGTGTATATACATATATATATATATATATATATATGTATATACACACACAATGGAATATTATGCAGCCATCAAAAAACCCGAAATTTTCCCATTTGCAATGACGTGGATGGAACTAGAGGGTATTATGCTAAGCGAAATAAGTCAATCAGAGAAAGACATGTATCATATGGTCTCACTGATATAAGGAATTCTTAATCTCAGGAAACGGTTGCTGGAGTGGTGGGAGGTGGGAAGGATGGGGTGGCTGGGTAATAGACATTGGGGAGGGTATGTGCTATGGTGAGCACTGTGAATTGTGTTAAGACTGATGAATCACAGACCTGTACCTCTGAAACAAATAATACATTATATGTTAAAAAAAAAAAAAGAAGATAGTAGGAAGGGAAAAATGAAGGTGGGGGGGAATCGGAGGGGGAGACGAACTACGAGAGACTATAGACTCTGAGAAACAAACTGAGGGTTCCAGAGGGCAGAGGGGTGGGGGATGGGTTAGCCTGGTGATGGGTATTAAGGAGGGCACGTATTGGATGGAGCACTGGGTGTTATGCACAAACAATGAATCATGGAACACTACATCAAAAACTAATGATGTAATGTATGGTGATTAACATAACATAATAAAATAAAATTAAAAAAAAAACCAAGACCCAAGTATAGGCTGCCTATAAGAAATCTACTTTAAGTGTAAAGACACATATAAACTAAAAGTGAGTAAATGGATGGTAAAAGTTATCAAAAGAAAGCAGGAATAGTTACATCAATTTCAGACAGAGCAGACTTTAAAATAAGCAATCAGGAATAAACAAGGGCATTACACAATGATACAGGAGCCAATTCTCCAAGAGACATAATAATCCTTACCATGTATGTCCCTTACAACAGAGCATCAAACTGTGTGAAGCAAAAACTAACTGCAAGCAGACACTACCATTAGAAATAGATGAATCTACTATCATAGTTGGAGACATCAACATCCCTCTATCAGAAATGGACAGTTCAGGGGTACCTGGGTTGCTCAGTCAGTTAAGCATCTGCCTTCTGCTCAGGTCACGGGGAGTCTGCTTCTCCCTCTGCCTCCCTCCCACCCCACCTGGCTTGTGCTCTCTATCTCTCCCCAATAAATAAATAAAATCTTAAAAAAAATGGACAGATTCAGCAGCCAGAAAATCAGTAAGGACATAATTGAACTCAACTACACCATCAGTCAACTGGATAGAATTAATATCTACAGACTGACTTCATCCAAAAGCAGAATATACATTTTTCTCAAGCTCACCTGTAACATCAAAGTCAGAGGTCATAAAACACATCTTAACAAATTTAAAAGAAGAGCAATCATACAGTGTCTACTCTTAAAATTAGAAATTTAATTAAACTAGAAATCATTATCAGAAAGATACACAGAGATTAAATAATATGCTTTAAAATAACACATGAGACAAAGAAGCACTCCCAAGGGAAATTTAAAAGTATTTTGAACTAAATGAAAATAGCACATCAAAATTTGTGCAATGCGGTGAAAGCAGTGGTTAGAAGGTTACAGCATTGAATGCACATAGCAGAAAAGAAGATCCAAAATCGCCAATCTAAGTTTCCACCCTAGAAAACTAGAAAAAGATGACCAAATTAAATCCAAAGTGAAAGAAAAGAAATAATAAAAATTGGAGTAGAAATCAATGAAATTAAAAACAGAAAGCAATACAGAAAATCAGCAAAATTAAAAGCTTTGAAAAGAACAATAAAATTGATTAGTTTCTAGGCAGCCTAAGGGGGTCAGGACGGGGGGAAGAGAGGGTACAAATTACTAATACCAGAAATTAAAGAGAACACATCATTACAGATCCTATGGACATTAACAGGAAAATAAAGGAATACTATAAACAACTTTATACCCACATATTTGATAATCCAGATGAAAGAGATCCATTCCTTGAAACACAAATTGCCAAATCTCACACAAGAAGAAACAATCTGAATAGGCCTATATCTATTAAATAAATTGATTCAATAATTAATAACCTTCCAAAACAGGAAACACCAGGCTCAAATGAGTTAACTGGTGATTTAAGGAAGAAACCTACCAATTCTCTACAATCTCTCTCAGAGGACAGAAAGCAGAGGCAATACTTCTACCTCATTCCATGAGGCCAGTATTACCCTAATACCAAAACCAGACAAAGATATTACAAGAAAACTATAGGCAATCTCTTCAGTAAGTGGTGCTGGAACAACTGGATGTCCATAAGCAAATAAATTAGGCTAGACAAAGACCCTGTATCTTTCACAAAAATCAACTCAAAATGGATCATAAACCTAAATGTAAAATGTAAAACTATAAAACTCCTAGAAAATAATAAAGAAGAAAACCTAGGTAACTCAGGCTATGGCAATGACTTTATTTATTTTTTAAAGATTTTATTTATTTATCTGAGAGAGAGAGTGAGAGAAAGGGGGAACACATGAGGGGGGAGGGTCAGAGGGAGAAGCAGACTCCCTGCTGAGCAGGGAGCCTGATGCGGGACTCGATCCTGGGACTCCAGGATCATGACCTGGGCCGAAGGCAGTCACTTAACCAACTGAGCCACCTAGGCGCCCAGCAATGACTTTTTAGATACAACACCAAAGGCAAGGTCCCTGGAATAATAATTGTTGAGGTGGAGTTCATTAAAATTAAAACCTTCTGTTCTGTGAAAGACACTGTCTAGAGAATGAGAAGACAACCACACACTGGGAGAGAATATTTGCAAAATACACAACTCATAAAGGAACTGCTATCTAACATAATCAAAGAACTCTTAAAACTCAACAATAAGAAAACAAACAACCTGATTAAAATATGGGCTTCAGATCTGAATAGGCATCTCACCAAAGAAAATATACAGATGGCAAATAAGCATGAAAAGATGCTCCACATCATATGTCATCAGGGAAATGCAAATTAAAATGAGATACCACTATGCACCTATTAGAATGGCCAAAATCCAGAACACTGACAACACCAAATCCCGGTGAGGATGCAGAACAACAGAAACTCATACATTACTGGTAGGAACAGAAAATGGTATAGCAACTTGGGAAGACAGGCAGTTTCTTAAAAACTAAACATATGCTTACCATGTGATCCAGCATCACACACCTTAGTACTTACCCAAAACACCTGATAATTTAAGTCCTCACAATTACTTACACAGGGATGTTTATAGACTTTTATTCATAACTGCCAAAACTAGGAAGCAACCAAGGGGTCCTTCAGTAGGTGAATGGCTAAATCAATTGTGGTATTTCTACACAATGGAATATTACTCAACATGAAAAAGAAATGAGCTATTAAGCAATGAAAAGACACAGAGGAACTTTAAATGCGTATTACTAAGTAAAAGAAGATTATCTGAAAAGGCTACATACCCTATAATTCCAACTGTATAACATTCTGGAAAAGGCAAAACTATGGAAACATTGAAATGATCTGTGGTTGCTAGGGATTGCGGGGGGAGAGGAAGGATGAACAGGCAGAACACAGAAGATTTTTAGGGAAGTGAAAAAAATACTCTGTATGATACCATAATGATGGATGCATGTCATTATACATTTGTCTAAACCCACAAAATGTACAACATCAAGAGTGAATTACAATGTAACTTTGGTGAATATGACATGTCAAGGTAAGTTCATCAATTATAACAACTGTATTACTTTGGTGGTAGATGTTGATAATGGGGAGACTGTGTGTATAAGGGCAGGGGGATATATGGGAATTCTTTGTACCTTCCCCTCAATTTTGCTGTGAACCAAAACTTCTCTAAAAATTAAGCTAAATCAAATAAAATCAAACTGAATTAAATTAAACTAAATCACACACTTCTGTTGATCTGGAAAACTGCGCATAACTGAGGCTGCCCTTCTCAGGAGCAATCAGAGAGGGAACTTCCAAAAGTTGGAAGCTTCCAAAAGCTTCCAAAGCTGCTAGTCCTCTGGCTGACCGTGGGACAAAGTAAACCCCCAAACTGTGATAGCAGCCTTCAAGCCACACACATCAGATAGTAATAAGTAAAAATCTAAATGGCAAAGGAGGTATAATCACAATCTTTGATTAATGAGTCTAATGCTGATATAGGGGTGATTCCTAGGTTTTCAAACCAAATGATAAAAAAAACAAGGGGAAAAAAAAATCTGAGTAGGGACAGCAGAGGCTGCACACTGCAAGAGAAATAGACATCACAGAGTTTGTTCATCCAAGTCTTTAAACAAATGACCAAGCAACATCAATATCTAGGGGTGCAGTGAATCAGTATCAAGAGTAGCTATTTTACAATGTATCATATATGCAACATTATCTAAACTGTTCAGTTTCAACCAAAAATTATGAGACATGCAAAGAAACAGGGAAATGTGACCTACATAGAGCAGTAAAAAAGTGAGCAATAAAAACAGTGGCCCACAAATATTACAAAGCTATTAAAGATATTCAAAGAACTAAAAAAAAACCATATATAAAGAATGAAAAATATGATGTCACTACCTCATTAAGTAGAGAATATGAATAAAAAGAAATGATGGGGGTGCCTGGTTGGCTCAGTCAGTTGAGCATCTGACTCTTGAGCATTTGGTTCAGGTCGTGATCTCAGGTTCCTGAGATTGAGCCCTGTGTTAGGGGTGGGTGGGTCTGTGCTTAGCAGGGAGTCTCCTTGGGATTCTCTTTTCTCCATCTCCTTCTGTCCCTCCCCACCTCCTGTACTCTCTCTCTCAAATAAATAAATAATCTAAAAAAAAAAAGATGAGAAAAGAACCAATGGAAATTCTGCAGTTGGAAAAGTATAATAACAAAAATTAAAAATCCTCCATAGGAGCATAGATTTGAGCTGGCAGAATAAATAATCATTAATCTTGAAACTTTATCAGTAGAGATTATGCATTCTGAAGAGCAGAGAAAAAAAGAATGAACAAAAATAAACAGAGCCTGGCAGAAATGTGGGATATCACTAAGTACGCTAATAGGTGTAATGGAAGTATCAGGAGAAGTAGAAATAAACTTAAAAGAAATAATGGCTAATTACTTCCAAATTTGATGAAAAACATTAATCTACACATTCTCAAGGCTCAACAAACTCTAAGCAAATAAATGCAGAAAGACCCATACCCAGATGCATCACAGGCAAAATTTTAGCTAAAAGCCAAAGATAGAGAAAAAAATCTTGAAAGAAGAGAAAGTAACTCATTACATACAAGGGAGCTCCATTAAGTTTAAACTCCAATGACTTCTCATTAGACGCAATGGAGGCGCAGGCAGTGGGATAACACAATGTACAGAAAGTAACACAACATCAAACAAGAATAGTTATATCTAGCAAAACTATATTCCAAAGCTAAAGATAAAATAAAGATACACCCAGATGGAATAAAAACAAAATTTGCTGCTGGCTGACCTGCCTTACAAGAAAAAATAAAAGATGTTCTTCAGGCTGAAAGCAAATGATGCCAGAGTATGATCTACACATGAAGAAACAAAGAGAGCTGAAAGGTAATTACTAGGTAGTTAGAAAGGACAATATAATTGCATATTTACTTTATTCTTTTTACCGATTTAAACAGCAACTGTATAAAACAATATGTATTACTGTATTGTTGAGTCAATAACATAGAAATGCAATGTATTTGATAATAGACACAAAAGAAGTAGGTGGGAGTAAAGATATATTAGCACAAGGAAATGATGCCAGATGGTATTTCAAATCCACAGGAAGGAATGAAGAGAACCAGAAATGGTAAATAAGAAGGCTATTAAAACAAACTCTATAATAAATATATACTAGGCTCCATTTCCTCTCTAAGTGTATTGAAAAGACATACAATTATATCAAGTAATAATTATAATAATGTATTGTTGGGTTGTAACATATTTAGATGCAGTATGTGTAACAATAATAGCACCAAAGGTGGGGGGGGACTGAAATGGAGCTATATAGGAGTAAAGTTTTTATATTTCCTTAGAATACATTTGAAGAAATTTTGGTAAGATGAGTATTTTAAGGCCTACAAGAAAACACTAAAAAAAAACTAAAAAAATATAATTAAATATTTTTGAAGAAAGTAAAATGTTATACTAGAAAACATCCACTTCATATAAAATAAAGCTTTTTGCTTTATTGGAGGAAAAAACAAAGATCTATAGAAAACAAACCGTATAATGGCAGAAATTGGATTAAAAAAGAAAACAAAACAAAACATGATCCAACTACATACTGTTAAGAAACACATTTTGGATTCAAAGATAAAAAGGCAGAAAGTAAAAGGATAGAAAAAAGCTATACCATGCAAACAATAACAAAAATACAGCTGGAGTAGTTACATTAGTATCAGACAAAATAAATTTTAAGACAAAAGTTACTAGAGACAGAGAAGGACATTTTATAATGATATCTAAGAGTCAATCCATCAGGAAGATGTAACAATGATAAACATGTATACCTAACAGAGCTAGCTCCAAAATACATGAAGCAAAAAGTGACAGAAGTGAAAGGAAAAATAACAATTCAGTAATAATGGCTAGAGACTCACTTTCAATAATGGATAGAACAACTAGACAAAATATCAACAAAGAAATAGAAGACTTGAACAACACTATTAAAAAAAAAAAACCCTATAAGCCACGTCACCTAACAGCTATTTCAACACCACTCAACACCAGCAGAAGAATGCATATTCTCCATGGAACGTTCTCCAGAATACACCATATGTTGGTCTGTAAAACAACCCTCAATAAATTTGAAAGGACTGTAATTATACAAAAAGGAATGAAATGGAATGAATGGAATGAAATTAACCACAATGGAATGAAATTAAAAATCAATAATGGAAGTAACATTTGGAAATTCACAAGTATGTGGAAACTAAACAAAATACTCCTTAATAACCAAAAGATAAAAGAATACATCACAAGGGAAATGAAAAAAAAAAAAAAAACTTTGAGATGAATGAAAACAAAAATGCAAGCTACCAGAATCTTTGAGGTGCAGCTAGAGTAGCACTCAGAGGAAAATGTATACCTATAAATGCTTATAATAAAAAAGTTTTCAAACCACCCCACCCCCACAAATATCCAACACCACTCATTCTCTATCATATTATTCTATTTAAGTGCCTGAGACTCTTGTTCCTATGTTTATGTTGTGTCTCCCTGAATTAAAACAAAAACTTTCTGGGGGCAGAAACTCTGTATTGTTCACTGCCTGGCCATACTAGAAAAACAGCTATAGAACATTACCTAACCAGATTATGGGCTTAATAAATATTTTCTGACCAGGACGCCTGGGTGGCTCAGTCCATTAAGTGCCTGCCTTCGGCTCAGGTCATGATCCTAGAGTCCTGGGACCAAGTCCCACATCGGGCTCCTTGCTCATCGGGGAGCCTGCTTCTCCCTCTGCCTGCCTCTCCCCTTGCTTGTGCTCTCTCTCTCTCTGACAAGTAAATAAAATCTTTAAAAAAATAAAAAATATTTTCTAACTAACAGGAAGTCAACATCTTTCCTTAGAATTACCACTCATATTCATAAAATTTTTAACTATCTCTCCAAATTTCTATTTAGCCTATTACTAAAACTGACACATCTTCCTACCAATTTACAAAATTCAGGATCCCATCAATATTTTTTTATGAAAATTGCATCTATTATTTAAGAAATCACTCTTCTCATTGAAACAAGTCAAATAAAAAATGTAGTTCACCTTTGAACATGGGTTTGAATTGTGCAGGTCCACTTACATGTGGATTTCTTTTCCTTTTTTTTAAAGATTTATTTATCTGTCAGAGAAAGAGTGAGAGAGAGCGAGCACTCGCACAAGCAGGGGGAACGGCAGGCAGAGGGAGAAGCAGGCTCCCCACTGAGCAGGGAGCCCGATATGGGACTCGATCCCAGGACCCTGGGGATCATGACCTGAGCCGAAGGCAGACGCTTAACCGACTGAGCCACCCAGGCGTCCCTGGATTCCTTTCAATAAATACATCATAGTACTGTAAATATATTTTTTCTTCCTTATGACTTTCTTAACATTTTCTTTTCTCTAGCTTGCTTTATTTTAAGAATACAGCATATAATACATGTAACATGAAATACGTTGATTATTTTCAGTAAGGATTCCAGTCAACAGAAGGCTATTAACAGTTAAGTTTCTGGGGAGTCAAAACTTATATGTAGTACAGCATAGGGGATATAGTCAATAATACTGTAATAATATTGTATGTGACAGTTACTACACTTATCATGGTGAGCACTGAGTAATGTAGAGAGTTGTCGAGTCACTGTTGTACACCTGAAACTAATATAACACTATGTCAACTATACTTCAATAAAAATTTAAAAAATGAAATAAAGAAGTCTAAAATTTAAAGTCTAATGAATACTTTTCATTTATTTTGAAAAAAAAAAAGTTATACACAATTTTCGATTGTGAGGGGGTTGATGCCCCTAACCTGTTGTTCAAGGGTCACCTGTAAAACTAAAATATAATTAATATAAAAGGAAAAAAGAACGGCTTACACAACGGCTAAGCCAATGTCCCTACTTCTCTGAATTGTGGAATAAGAAATCATTTCCCACTTATTTAATTCCAGAGTACTAAAAGCAAGCAGGGAAAGAACATATAAATGCTTTTAAGAAAACTATAGTTCCTTAAAACAATCAGAGCTTATGTTATCAACAGTAATTATATCTAAATGATTAACATTTTTCTAAAAAATGAAACATTTAAAATTACAAGGGTATCATGATAAAAGCAACTTACACAGTCTTTTTGTCCTGTCGAAGAAGTTTAGAAGAAAATTCACTTAGTACTTCCAGGAAAGCCAGATTAGGAGGTGGATATTCTTGTCCTTTCTGATTTTGGTATTTAAAGGCAAATTCTATGCCATCCCTGAAGTAAAAGAAAGTATCATCTTATTTTTCCAGATAAGGAGTATAGTTCCCTCAATGGACTAAAATTTCAAAATAGTTGGGAAGGCAGGATAATCATCACTGAATATAGTAAAATCTGATAAATTTGAAGTGTAAAACAATGTTAATTTGTATGACATACATGCCTAATATTTACAGTATAAAACTGTAAGTTGTGAAACAAAGCTAAATTCCTATGTGTATCTTGCAGGGGTAGCACAATACCCTGGAAAGATAACTAGATTGTCAGAAAACTTAGTTCTCAGAGTTGATCATGGTATCAAGCAGATGTGTGAGGTATTTAACATTTTCTGTCATTCAGTTTTCAGTTATGAAATAAGGTTGACCAAATCAGCATTGCAGTGTTTATAAACCCACATCTCCTATATCATCATCTCACTGACAGGCCAGACCAGAGTATTTTGTTAAACTTTACTTTCTATACTATATAAATTGAAAAAACAGGCAGTTGAAGTATTTTTCAAATTAAAGAGGCCCTCCTAGTTGAGACTCACTAGACTACACAATCTCTAAAGTTCTTATAACTTGAAAATTCAGTAATTTGTCATTAAAAATGGGTCAAATAACAGTTATTTCAGTTAAATTCCAGTAAACCAGATTCTGTATAACAGAAAGTATTTTTTTAGCTCACTCACTTGTGAAGTGTGGCAACTGCTTCTCGTGTCTTGATCTGATCCAGTCCAAATGTAAGGGCAAAGCGACGTGCCAGTTCTTTAATGCCGCTGACGTGGGCAGATGTCCTATCTAGGTTGGGACCTTGCTCTTGAACAAGTTCATTAAACAACTGGTTGAAAGAAAAAAAGAGGAAAAAATCTACAGCTAAGAAAATTTGTTTATTTTACTTATTATTAGAATAGGTAATATAATTTAAAAACATTTAAAAGACATAGGGTAAAATATATATTTCCCTCCTTACATTGAACTCTAGCCACATTGTTCCCCTTCTCCAAGTCATCTAATAATAATTTCTTGAGCTCATTTTCATGCTAGTTGTGTGATTCAATGCAGACAGGAATTTACTTCTTTTTAACAAAAAATAATATATTTTGGGCTGGGGAAAGGAAACATGTTTATAGAAATATATTTGTATTCATAAACATCTATGTAGTCTTTTTGTTGTTTTAACAGGGATGGCAGTACATGAAATATGGGGTTCAGAACTTTGTTTTTTCACTTACTATATCTTAGACAAGAACATTATGTAAAAGAAGACATTTGGATATATGGAGTGATATTTCCTACCCAACAACAATACATACAAAAAAATTCTTAAGCTGTATGGAGAGGTTTTATAAATTACACATACATTACATATATTGCATCAAAATAACAACCACCAAATAAATCCTGAAGTACTAAAGAATATAAAAGCTATCATCATTCTACCACCAAGGTTAGAAACTTAAATTTATCGGTACACATCTGTCTTCCCTCCTATTATGAGAGATGAATAGTCCAGGACTTTCATCTAAAGCCACTCCCTCAGTATGTACTAGATCTCACTCCATTTTACCTATTCAGCATTTTTGCTTTTATGCTTACTGCTCTGTCCTGCATCTTTAACTATTCCCTCTACTACATGCATGCATCTTAAAACCCCAAAATACAAAAAACCATAACTTCTTAACTCAATCTCCTGTGCCGCTATCAATACCTTGTTTTGATTCTCTTTTGGCAAAGATACTGAAAAGTATTGTTTACATTTGTTTTCTCACTTCCTCAACCTGCACCTCTCAATTCACTCTTATCATACTGTCCCATTGAAACAGCACTTCTGAGGAGGAAGAGCAAGATGGCGGAGAGTAGGAGACCTAAATTTCAGCTGGTCCCAGGAAATCAGCTAGATAGGGATCAAACCATTCTGAACACCTACGAAGTCAACAGGAGATCGAAGAAAAGAAGAGCAGCAACTATCTGAACAGAAAAGCGACCACTTTCTGGAAGGTAGGACATACGGAGAAGTGAATCCGAGGCGATATTCAGGAAGACAGATGGTGGGGCAGGGGGTCCCTGACGGCGCTTCTGGCAAGTGATAGAGCAGCAGAGCACAAGATCAGAACTTTTAGAAGTCGGCTCCGCTGAGGGACGTCGCTCCAGTGGCTAAGCCGGGGGGGGGGGGGGGTGGAACCCTTGTGGAGACAGTGTGGTCGCAGGACCCTCAGGGTTACAGAAAGACAGGGCGTGCCTGAGTGTGGCAGAGTTCCCAGGTATCGGAGCGGGGAAGCCGGCTGCAGAGAGGGAGCCAGGAGTGGGCTCTCAGCTCGGGGCTGCCATAAACTGTGATCCGTGGCACAGTCGGGCCACTGCTCCTCCAGCAGGGACCCAACAAGCGGCAGAGCTGGGGAGACTCCCCTTCCTCCCCGGGGAGGAGCGGCACGAGAGTGCACGGCAGGAATCTGCTGGGTTTGGAGACCACACAGAGTCGTGCGCCAGAGATAGAAACACTCAGTCACAGGCTGGGTGAGCACGGAGTGTGGCCGGAGACCGGGGTTTTGGGAGTGATTGACTGCTTTCCTCTGGGGGCGCACTGAGGGGTGGGACCTCGAGTTCTCGCTCCTCCGGCTGGAGATTGGGAGGCCACCATTTTCACTCTTGTTCTCCAGTGCTGTAAGGAAAGCTTGCAGGGAACAAAAGCTCCCGAGAGCAAACCCGAGCAGATTACTTAGCTTGGACCGGCAAGGGCGGGGCAATTTCGCCTCCAGCAAAGACATTTGAGAACCATGGCAACAGGCCCCTCCCCCAGAAGATCAGCAAAAACAGGCAGCCAAGACCAAGTTTACCAATCAATGAGAACGGCAGAACTCCAGCGCTAGGGGAATACTGCACACAGAATTCATTGCTTTTTTACCATGATTTTTTAGTCTTTCAAAGTTAATTTTTTTAACTCTTTTTTTAATTTTTCTTTTTCCTTTTTTCAACCAACATCTTATCAATCCTTTTTTAAAAAATATTTTTTATTCTTAGAGTCATACTCTATCCCTTCATAGTAGTTAACCTTATTTTTGGTATCTATATATAAGTTGTTCTTTCTTAAAATTTTGAGATACAGTTTCTTCTAACAGACCAAAATATACCCTGAATCTCTAGTGTATGGCTTTGTTCTAGTCTACTGCCTGATCACATTCTCCCCCCCCCTTTTTTTAAGTCCTCTTCTTTCTTTTTTCAACCAACTTATCAATTCCTTTTATAAAATCTTTTATAATCTTCATCTTTACAGTCATATTCCATCCCTTCATCGTATTAACCCTTATTTTTGTACATATAAGTTTTTCTTTAAAATTTTGGGAGGCACTTTCTTCTGACAGACCAAAATACGCCCAAAATCTACTGTGTGGCACTGATCTATGCACCAGCCTGATCATATTTGATCATATTCTGTTTTTTTCTTTTGTTTTGTTTTTATCTTTTTCTTTTTTCTTTCTTTCCCTTTCTTTTCCCTTGGTTTCAGGTCTCTTTTGATTTGTTTAGTGTATATTTTTGGGAGGATGTTGTTACCCTGTTAGCATTTTGTTCTCTCATTCACCTATTCTCCTCTGGACAAAATGACAAGATGGAAAAAATCACCTCAAAAAAAAAAAAAAAAAAAAAGAACAAGAGGCAGTACTGACTGCCAGGGACCTAATCAATACGGATGTTAGTAAGATGTCGGAACTAGAGTTTAGAATGACGATTTTATTTTATTATTATTATTTTTAAGGATCTTTTTTAATTTTTATTTATTTGACAGCGCACAAGTAGGCAGAGAGGCAGGCAAAGGGAGAGGAAGAAGCAGGCTCTTGCTGAGCAGGGAGCCCAATGTGCGGCTCGATCCCAGGACCCTGGGATCATGACCTGAACTGAAGGCGGACGCTTAACTGACTGAGCCATCCAGATGCCCCTAGAATGGTGATTTTAAAGATACTAGCTGGGCTTGAAAAAAGCATGGAAGATATTAGAGAAACCTTTTCTGGAGAAATAAAAGAACTAAAATCTAAACAAGTCGAAATCAAAAAGGCTATTAATGAGGTGCAATAAAAAATGGAGGCTCTAACTGCTAGGATAAATGAGGCAGAAGAGAGAATTAGTGCTATAGAAGACCAAATGATGGAAAATAAAGAAGCTGAGAAAAAGATAAACAACTACTGGATCACGAGGGCAGAATTTGAGAGATAAGTGATACCATAAGATGAAACAACATTAGAATAATTGGGATCCCCGAAGAATAAGAAGGAGAGAGAGGGGCAGAAGGTACACTGGAGCAAATTATAGCAGAGAACTTCCCTAATTTGGGGAAGGAAACAGGAATCAAAATCCAGGAGGCACAGAAAACCCCCCTCAAAATCAATAAATATAGGTCAACACCCTGACATCTAATAGTAAAACTTACGACAAAGAGAAAAAAAGAGAAAAAAAACTCACAAAGAGAAAATCCTGAAAGCAGCTCGGGAGAAGAGATCTGTAACCTACAATGGTAGAAACATTAGACTGGCAACAGACCTATCTACAGAGACCTGGCAGGCCAGAAAGGACTGGCATGATATATTCAGAGCACTAAATGAAAAAAATATGCAGCCAAGAATACTATATCCAGCTAGGCTGTCACTCAAAATAGAAGGAGAGCTAAAAAGGTTCCAGGGCAAACAAAAACTAAAGGAATTTTCAAACACAAAGCCAGCCCTACAAGAAACATCAAAAGGGGTCCTCTAAGCAAAGAGAGAGCCAAAAAGTAATACAGACCAGAAAGGAACACAGACAATACACAGTAACAGTCACCTTACAGACAATACAATGGCACTAAATTCATATCTTTCAATAGTTACCCTGAATGTAAATGGGCTAAATGCCCCAAGCAAAAGACATAGGCTATCAGACTGGATAAAAAAACAAGACCCATCAATATGCTGTCTGCAAGAGACTCATTTTAGACCCAAAGCCACCCCCAGATTGAAAGTGAGGGGGTGGAAAACCAATTACCATGCTAACAGACTTTAACAAAAGAAAACTGGGGTGGCAATCCTTGTATCAGACAAATTAGATTTTAAACCAAAGACTATAATAAGAGATGAGGAAGGACACTATATCCTACTTAAAGGATCTATCCAACCAGAAGATCTAACAATTGTGAATATCTATGGCCCTAACATGGGAGCAGCCAATTAATAACAAAAGCAAAGAAACACATCGACAACAATACAATAATACTGGGGGACTTTAACACCCCCCTGACTGAAATGGACAGATCATCGAAGCAAAAGATCAAGGAAATAAAGACTTTAAATGACACACTGGACCAAATGGACTTCACAGATGTATTCAGAACATTCCATCCCAAAGGAACACAATACACATTCTTCTCTAGTGCCCATGGAACATTCTCTAGAATAGATCACATCCTAGGGTCACAAATCAGGTCTCAACCGGTACCAAAAGATTTGGATCATTCCCAGTATATTTTTGGACCACAATGCTTTGAAACTAGTACTCAATCACAAGAGGAAAGTCAGAAAGAACTCAAATACATGGAGGCTAAAGAGCATCCTACTTTAAAGAATGAATAGGTCAACCAGGAAATTAAAAGAATTTTAAAAAATCATGGAAACAAATGAAAATGAAAACACAACTCTTCAAAATCTTTGGGATGCAGCAAAGGTGGTCCTAAGAGAAAAATATATAGCAATACAAGCCTTTCTCAAGAAACAAGAAAGGTCTCAAATACACAACCTAACCCTACACCTAAAGGAGCTGGAGAAAGAACAGCAAATAAAGCCTAAAACCAGCAGGAGCAGAGAATTAATGAAGATCAAAGCAGAAATCAATGAAATAGAAGCCAAAAGAACAGTAGAACAGATCAACGAAAATAGGAGCTGGTTCTTTGAAAGAACAAGACTGCTAAACTCCTGGTGAGACTTATCAAAAAGAAAAGAGAAATGACTGAAATAAATAAAATCATGAATGAAAGAGGAGAAATCACAACCAACACCAAAGAAATACAAACAATTATAAGAACATATTATGAGCAACTATATGTCAGCAGATTAGATAATCTGGAAGAAACGGATGCATTCCTAGAGATGTATGAACTACCAAAACTGAACCAGGAAGAAATAGAAAACCTGAACAGACCTATAACCACTAAGGAAATTGAAGCAGTCATCAAAAATCTCCCAACAAACAAAAGCCCAGGGCCAGACGGCTTCCCAGGGGAATTCCACCAAACATTTAAAGAAGAATTAATACCTATCATTCTGAAACTGTTCCAAAAAATAGAAATCGAAGGAAAACTTCCAAACTCGTTTTATGAGGCCACCATTACCTTGATCCCAAAACCAGACAAAGACCCCATCAAAAAGGAGAATTACAGACCAATATCCTTGATGAACACGGATGCAAAAATTCTCACCAAAATACTAGCCAATAGGATCCAACAGTACATTAAAAGGATTATTCACCACGACCAAGTGGGATTTATCCCTGGGCTGCAAGGTTGGTTCAACATCTGCAAATCAATCAATGTGATACAATACATTAATAAAAGAAAGAACAAGAATCATATGATTCTCTCAATAGATGCAGAAAAAGCATTTGGCAAAGTACAGCATCCTTTCTTGATCAAAACTCTTCAGAGTATAGGGATAGAGGGTACATACCTCAAGATCATAAAAGCCATCTCTGAAAAACCCACAGAGAATATCATCTCAATGGAGAAAAACTGAGAGCTTTCCCCTTAAGGTCAGGAACATGGCAGGGATGTCCACTATCACCAATGCTATTCAACATACTATTAGAAGTCCTAGCCACAGCAATCAGACAACAAAAAGAAAAGGCATCCAAATCGGCAAAGAAGAAGTCAAACTCTCACTGTTTGCCGGTGATATGATGCTTTATGTGGAAAACCCAAAAGACTCCACCCCAAAACTGCTAGAACTCACACAGGAATTCAGTAAAGTCACAGGATATAAAATCAATGTACAGAAATCAGTGGCATTCCTATACACCAACAACAAGACAGAAGAAAGAGAAATTAAGGAGTCGATCCCATTTACAACTGCACCCAAAATCATAAGATACCTAGGAATAAATCTAACCAAAGAGGCAAAGGATCTGTACTCAGAAAACTATAAAATACTCATGAAAGAAACGGAGGAAGACACCAAGAAATGGAAAAAACGTTCCATGCTCATGGATTGGAAGAACAAATATTGTGAAGATGTCAATGCTACCTAAAGCAATCTACACATTCAATGCAATCCCTATCAAAATACCATCAACTTTTTTCAAAGAAATGGAGCAAATAATCCTAAAATTTGTATGGAACCAGAAGAGACCCCGAATAGCCAGAGAAATGTTGAAAAAGAAAAACAAAGCTGGTGGCATCACAATTACGGATTTCAAGCTCTATTACAAAGCTGTCATCATCAAGACAGTATGGTACTGGCACAGAAACAGACACACAGATCAATGGAACAGAATCGAGAGCCCAGAAATGGATCCTCAACTCTATGGTCAACTCATCTTCAACCAAGCAGGAAAGAAAGTCCAATGGAAAAAAAGTCGCTTCAACAAATGGTGTTGGGAAAATTGGACAGCTACATGCAGAAGAATGAAACTGGATCATTTCCTTACACCACACACAAAAATAGACTCAAAATGGATGAAAGACCTAAATGTGAGACAGGAGTCCATCAAAATCCTAAAGGAGAACACAGGCAGCAACCTTTTCGACCTCAGCTGCAGCAACTTCTTCCTAGAAACATCGCCAAAGGCAAGGGAAACAAGGGCAAGAATGAACTATTGGGACCTCATCAAGATAAAAAGCTTTTGCACAGCAAAAGAAACAGTCCACAAAACCAAAAGACAACGACAGACTGGGAGAAGATATTTGCAAATGACATATCAGATAAAGGGCTAGTATCCAAAATCTATAAAGAACTTATTAAACTCAACACCCAAAGAACAAATGATCCAATCAAAAAATGGGCAGAAGACATAAGACATTTTTCCAAAGACATCCAAATGGCCAACAGACACATTGAAAAAGTGCTCAACATCACTCTAGTAGTACTTTTTACTACTTACAGTATTATAACTAGAAACAGTAGTTCTTCCAAACATTTTCAAATGTATCCACAGGTAATTATTTACAAATTCTTAAACTTCAAAATATTTTCAGAGATGGTTGTACACAACTGCCTAACATTTTAAAATTTACACTTAAATGCAAAGAATATATCTCTGTTTTAAATTCAAGGAATATAAAAATAAACATTCTCCTTCCTCTTTCCCACTGAATATCATTCTTCTCTCCAAAGGTTATCAATGTTAAAGTTTCAAGGTTTTCTAGACCAGTTTAGACACATTAATGTATTACATATATGAAACTTTTAACATAAATGATACTAATCTATGTAGTTTGTCCTGAAACTTGCTATTTTTTTTCCTTTTTCAAGTTTTTATTTAAATTCCAGTTAGTTAATGTATGGTGTAATATTAGTATTAGGTGTAGAATTTAGTGAATCATCACTTGTACAGACAACACCCAGTGTTCATCACTAGTGCCCTCCTTAATTCCCATCACCTGTTTAGCCTATCCCCCTGCCATCTCCTCTCCAGTAACCCTCAGTTTGTTCTCTATTGTTAAGAGTCTGTTTTCTCGTTTGCCCCGCTTTTTTCCTTTTTTTCCCCTATGTTCATCTGTTTTGTTTCTTAAATTCCACATATAAGAGAAATCACATGGTATTTGTCTTTTTCTGACTTATTTTGCTTAGCATAATAATCTCCGGCTCCATCCACGTGGTTGCAAATGGTAAGATTTCATTCCTTCTTAAGCTGATAATATTCCATTGTGTGTGTGTGTGTGTGTGTGTGTGTGTGTGTATACACACACACACACACATCACATCTTCTTTATCCATTCATCAGTCGATGGACATTTGGGCTCTTTCCATAATTTGGTTGTTGATAATAATATATAACATATGGAGTATAAACATTGGGGTGTATGTATCCCTTCCAATCAGTATTTTTGTATCCTTTGAGTAAATAGAAGTGCAACTGCTGGATCGTAGGGTAGTTCTATTTTTAACTTTCTGAGGAACTTCCATACCGTTTTGCAGAGTGGCTGCACCAGTTTGCATTTCCACCAACAGTGTAAGAGGGTTCCCCTTTCTCTGAAACGTGCTATTTTTCACTTAATATTTTGTCTTAAAAATCTTTTAGCTACTTCAGAGTATCACACTTTAATCATTCCTCTGCTGATGGAACATTTAGACTATCTTCAATTTTTCAATATTATAGACTTGCTACAATAAACATCTTTTACATATATCTTTGTGTGTACCTGCATGTACCAATGTAGATACCTAGCAGCAGAAATAGTGACTTTGAAATGGAATATCTATCTTCAATTTTGAAATATCCTGCAAAATTATATTTCAAGAAGGCAATAGCAATTTCTTTTAAAGGGATCCTTTTCTCCACATCTTTATCAATCATTGGTATTAACTATCATTTAAATTCATGCTAATCTGCCCATCAGTGATAAATATCTTTGTTTCAATTTGTATTTCATTAATTATTAATGAAATTATGCCCCTTTTCATATGGTTATTGCTTTTTAAGACTTCCTCTTCTGAAAAGTGGCTTTTCATATCCCTTGTTTACTTTTTTATGGGATTTATCTTTGTTACTGATGTGTAGGATTTGTTATGTATGACTGAAAATATTTCCCTGAATCTGTCATTTGTTTAAACTTTGTTTAGAGTGCTGGTTGATGTATAAATGTATTTAAGTTTATATACACGTACCTACAGCTCCACCCACCCCGAAATCTCTGTATTAATTCAGTAGGCATTTATTAGGGACTCTTATTTATACAACATATGTGACGACTTTTTTTTTTTTTAATATTTTATTTATTTGAGAGAGAGAGCGAGAGAGAGAGAGCAGGAGCCGGGGGAGGGGAGAAGCATGAGCCGGGGGAAGGGAGAAGCAGACTCCCTGCTGAGCAGGGAGCCCAACTCAGGGGTTGATCCCAGGACCCTGGGATCATGACCTGAGCTGGAGGCAGCCCCTTAACTGGCTGAGCCACCCAGGTGCCCCCATATGTGACTTATTTTCTTATTTGAATACTATTTTGCCCTGTCTTCATTAAATATTTTTAAAATATATTTTTATATTTTTCTTTTTAAACGATTACTTTTTAAATGTCTGTTTGGCATTTCATCTGGTCCAAGAGTAGATCACGTTAGGATTTCACAATTTGAAATGTGAACTGTAAGATTATTTTCCAAAAGACATATAACATGTCTTTGGGCCAGAAAGTATCCATACTAATGTACTGATACAGTGACCTAGTTTAAATGAGGTAAGATATACCTAATACATACTAAGCACATAAAAGTGTTCAATAACATTAATTCTACTCTTTATCTCTTTCAGATTTCTTACCTGCTGTAAACTGAGAATGAGGGTCTTGGCACACTGAATTTTATCAATCTGCCTGGTCTTACTCAGTGTTTCCTTAATAATATCACCATAGTCATTGTAATACTGTGAGAAAAAGAAAGAAAACACAGCTTTAAAATTACTGAAATTTCATGAGACAAATTGTGGATTGGTAAAAGAAATGGAAAGGGGAGTTCAAGGGTGTTTAATTTCTTCATCTTAAACATAATGAGAGATAAAATATATTTTCTAAAGTTAAAGGAATACACATTTGATATTAATCACATAAGATTATGAAATAACTAACGTTAACTGAAAAACTGAGAATTCCAGGAAGAGAGGAAGTGACACAGGTAAACAAAATTCCTTATTCTTTGTAACATGGATTCAATAGACACCACTTAAAAGGTGACAAATCAAGAAACAACTTTGGTAGAAACTTCGCAAAGAACTAAAACCAAAACAGTTAAAATTGCTTACCTTTGGGGAATGGGCCTAAATAACGGGGAAGGGCAGATTAGGGTAACAGACTTTTCATTTAATACTTCTGTACTATGTCATTCTCTGCTCCCCCAACATGTTTATATTTTACTACTGTAATATAAAAAATAAAAACATTGACTTCTTCAATAGTGACTGAGAAAAATTTAATTTCTTTATAATTCAAGTTTTTTTGACACAGGATTTTAAGAATTTTCCTTGTGAGTAAATAATTAAGAAAAGCCTATTTAAAACCACTAAATCTGGATGTTATTTCTAAGCTAATGCCTAAAAACTTACGACCTATGTGAAGAAGTGAGTGTATTAGCTTGGCAATTGGACTTTCATAATTTTCAGAAAGAGGGGTATACTTCCATGATGTGAGATGAAAAAACGAGAAAGATATTAATATATTAAAGTGGTTCAACAGGCAGATCTCCAATAAATTCATATTTGTAATAGTCACATAGGGAACTGGGGCAAAAAGCCACATAACTGAGGATATGTAATAAAGAGTAGCAAATAACTATTAAATTCTCTCAAAAAAATTAAAGCTTACAATGAGCAGAGGTGCAAAAATTGCTAAAGATGATAATAAGTTTTGGTTAAGGCTCATTTCTTGAAACCAATACAGTATTGTTAAGGGATGAAAAGGAAAAACCATGGTAAGCTCATATTCAACCATTCAAACTGTGTTTAGACATTACTTCAGGAAGCTGTCTCAGGTTCCTTTCACTTAAGTTTCTCTATTCCATGTTTGCTTTGTAATTTGTACATTTATCACTACAATAATGATGCTGAGGCTTTATGATCTAATGGGAAGAGCTAAGCTTTGAACCTAGATAAACCTAGAATCATAAATTCCAGTTTTTGCTACTTATAGAATGTGACCTTTGAAAGTTACTTAACCTCTTTGAGCCTTAATTACCTTATCTGTAAATGATGTATTTCCTACCTCATAGGATTACTGTAATCAACAAACATATGTAAAAGCATTAGAACAGTGTCTCAAATATAAATGGCACAGAACACAGACAACCACTATTACCATGCTACATTATATTATGCTTGCATTTCAGTTTTTCTATTAATCTCTAAGTTCCTTGGTGCAGAAATCATGTTTTACTTAAATCTCTATCAGCACAGTGCTCACACTGCAGTTGTTCAGCAAAATATGATGAATTAGTTACTATGTCATAGCTAGAACTGGACCATAACTAAACATGGATAAAGACACAAATGGATCAATGGCACACACAATATTCTGAACATGGGCAACACTATCTGTGACAGAACAAGGCAAAAATACATAAACTGAGAAGTGTGCCTATCATAAAGACTTCTGAGCGTCAGAAACAAAATGGAGCTTAAGGAAAGCAGAGCAAACAGCCAGAAAGGTGAGTACCTATCAAAATCCTGCCATATAAAGAATGGTTTAAAACCCTTCAACATCTCCTTACCTCCCTCAGGAAAAAAATCCAGGCTTCTCACACAGCATTTGGTTACTAGTGATACTTTTCAAAATCCTAACTCTGGCTCCCTTCTCATAAGCAATCTATGTTGCTACATCAAATTACTTGCATTTCCCCCAAATAATTCACATTCTTTTGTGTCTTTGTACATGAAGTTCAATCTACCCCAAGTCCTCCTGCTACTTCTTTGCTTACTAATTTGTGTTTATCATCTTAGACTTAGTTCAGAAGTCACTACTAAGAGGTTTCCATTAACCCTCATATTTTTTTAGAATTGGGTGTCTGTTTCATATATTTCCAGAAACCCCTATACATACCTCTATTATACTATATAATGCAATTGTCTAAATGCTGACAGTCTTCAGCTTTAGACTACTTTAGAGCAAGAATTTTACTTTATTATTAAAGATTTATTTATTTGAGAGAGAGAGCTCACAAGTAGGGGGAGGGGCAGAGGGAGAGACTCTTCAAGCAGATTCCCTGCCAAGCATGGGGCTCGAGAGATCATGACCTGAGCTGAAACTAAGATTTGGACACTTAACCGACTGCACCACCCAGGTGCCCCTACAGCAGGATTTTAAAAAATATTTGTAACTTTAGTGCCTGGCAGGTGGCATGGTACATAGTAGGCATACTTACAAAAATGTCTTAAAGAGATGTCATAAGAGATATTAGGTTTCTTCCATGTTGATCAAGAGTCTATATACCTCATGAAAATAAGAAGGTGTTCTTTCAATAAATGTGAGGATCTCCTACTTTATGGGGTTGATATAATGGTATAGATTGACAAAAGTTTATACTTCTATAAAAGAGAGAAACCTTAAATATATCAGAAAATCATGAACAATATATGGTTACCTGGCAATTTAGCTTCTGTTATCTTTTCATTTTTAAAGTGCAAATTTCTCTGCCACTTAGATGGAAGGAAAAAAATAAGACTATGAAACTATACCTTCATGTAGTGTTTAAAGATGTCTGCAGCTGCATGCATGTCAACAATATCATAAATGATAAGTTTGCTGAAGGCAGCAAGTAGATTCCTTCTTTTATGTAAGGCCTCAATTTTATTAGCTTCATCTTCTTCATCACCCTCTACCACAGAAAATAAATTGGTTATGAACTTTGGCCCTTTATCCAAGTTAAAACAATGTAGACAATCTGTATAATCAAACACCAACTTATAACTTTACAAATAGTACAATTCAGTTTTAGGTAAAACTGTTAGTTACACTGATTATTTTAGGGTGCTATATTTAGTTATACACCTATTAAATGTTTAGTAGTTACCAAGGTTCCTATCTTCTTGGAAACTGTCATAGCAAAGACTGAGTTAGATAAGCAAACCATACATAAATTTTTCCTGATATTTTTATCATAATAATACTTTTGTCTGTTTACCTTAAAAATGCCATCTCTTCTCATTTCAATATTCTTTACATGCTATTAGCTATATTTCAACAGAGAAGAAATTTCTGGAAATTTTAAAGACATAGGGGAAAGTTTTCTTTTAGAAATAAATATGTGGGGAGTAATGGAAATAATATGGAGATGTTAGGTTTCAGTGCTTGTCTTAAATATGGTTACATTATCAGCATGAAATATATTTTGCAAACCATTTATGCTCATATACATTTTCTTCTTTTTTTCTTAAAAGATTTCACTTATTTATTTGACAGACAGACACAGCGAGAGAGGGAATATAAGCAGGGGGAGTGGGAGAGGGAGAAGCAGGCTTCCTGTGGAGCAGGGAGCCCAACGCGTGGCTCGATCCCAGGACCCTGGGATCATGACCTGAGCCAAAGGCAGGCGCTTAATGACTGAGCCACCCAGGCGCCCCTACATTTTCTTTTTTTAAATGTAGGCTCCACGCCCAGTGTGGAGCCCAACATGGGGCTTTAACTCATGATCTCGAGATCAAGACCTAACCTAAGCTGAAATCAAGAGTCGGACGCTTAACTGACTGAGTCACCCAGGAGCCTCTATACATATACAATTTTTTAAACAAAGCTTGCTACTAAATACTTTAAAAACGAGTAATATTTCTTCCTCAATTTTTTAATTCTCAGGCCCCACTGGCTTGTCTTTTTTTTTTTTTTTAAAGATTTTATTTATTTGACAGACACAGCGAGAGAGGGAACACAAGCAGGGGGAGTGGGAGAGGGAGAAGCAGGCCTCCTGCTGAACAGGGAGCCCAATGTGGGGCTCGATCCCAGGACTCTGGGACCATGACCTGAGCCGAAGGCAGATGCTTAACAACTGAGCCACCCAGGTGCCCTGGCTTATTTTTAATCCTAGAAAAAATTTCTTCACAAGGCTCCAGATGTTGACACATTTGTTTTAGGCTCTGTACTGACTCTCTCATATCTTGGCCTGCCTATGTGTGTATTATATATATATACAAAAAATGAAAGAACTTACTCAACTTCTTTCTTTCCTTTCTACTAATTGGTCTTGCTGTGAAGCACCAATGCTTTGAGAAGTTGGAAATCTTTTTCTTAAGACAAATAGTAAGTAAATTTTATCTCCTGGGATTAAAATGGACTCTAAATAGAGACTTTGTTTTACAATTTAGTATTTTCTTAACATGTTAAGTAAAAAACACTCTAATAGCACCAAATAGATCCACGGATCAGATATGCTACAGACCTTAAATCATCTATTTCATATATAACCTATCCAATACTTATAATTATTTATATTGGTCTAATTATGCTATACATTATCATTATGCAGGTTGACCACAATTTTGACTGGAGCGGTTTATTTTTTTAAGATTTTATTTATTTATTTGAGAGAGAGAGACAAAGATAAGAGTGACAGAGATAGCGAGAGAGAGCACAAGTGAGAAGGACAGGGAAAAGCTTATGCTTTTGTAAAAGCAGGGAGCCTGACACAGGGCTCAATCCCAGGACCCTTTAGGGGCTTTCCTTTAGAGAAATTGTGAACCTGGACACAGTTCAATTAGAAACACATCTATCCTACATATATATTTTACACATGTGGGAAATGACAAATGTACACAATTATCCATTATAGCATAATATACAATAGAAGATTGGAAACGAGCCAACATCAATTAATAGGAGATGGATAACATAAACTATGCTATAAACAATGAAATACTTCATATCTGTTGGAAAAGAATAAAGCTCTGTATGTAGTGATAGGGAAAGACCTCTAAGGTACTACTCTGAAGGAGGGAGATTTCACTGTGTACATTTTTATTCTTGTTGGTTTCTGAACTACATGAATGTATTAACTTTATATTTTGAGAGAGAGAGAAAGAGAGCATGTGAGAGTGAGGGGAGGGGCAGAGGGGGAGAGAGAGAATCTTAAGCAGGCTTCTTGCCTAGCATGGAGCCTGATGTGCTGCTCGATCTCATGACCCTGGGATCATGACCTGGGCCAAAATCAAGAGTCAGACACTTAACCAACTGAGCAATCCAGGCACCCCATGACTCTTTTTTAAAAATTCTACCACTTTTTAGGACTGAATTTGAATTATTTCATAATATCTTTTGGGGTTGGTAAAAAAAAAAAAGATCAACATTGGGGCACCTGGGTGGCTCAGTCAGTTAAGTGTCTGCCTTCAGCTCAGGTCATGATCCCAGGGTCCTGGGACTGAGCCCTGTGTTGGGCTCTCAGCTCATTGGGGAGCCTGCTTATCTATCTCTCCTTCTACACCCCCCACCGCCACTCATGCTCTCTGTCTCTCTCTCCCTCTCAAATAAATAAATAAAAATCTTTAAAAAAAAATAAAAAAGATCAACATTGACAAAATAGTAGCTACAAATACCCATGCTCTGGTTCTCTTCATCTTGGTCAATGAAAACATGATCCATCACAAAGCTGAGGAGTTCAGACTGGAGTCCAGTATCTGGATTAAACACCAAAGGCTGAAGGCCTTCCCTGCCACCTGTCATTAATTGGTGGCTAAATATCATCAGAAGATCACAGAGTAACATGAATGCCTGCAATGCAAAGGGAATTTATCAGTAATATATAACTACAAGTACAGGTCAATGTTAATGAAAACATACTAAATTAAATGCACTTTAATAACAATACCATAACACAAATTGAGTATTTAAACTTCAACTATTTAGTTTTAATTTCCAAACTTAATGAAATTACTTTTTCTTATTAAATACTAGTTCCTTGTATTCCTAATTCCCGCCTAATATAATCTATTTCTTTTACTTGTCTGTATTAATTCAGAACAATTGACTAAGAGATTTTGACTTGAACTTAAAAAAAATGACTTAAGGCCATTTGGAAAAACAAAATTAATATAATAAATTATGACAGAGGTTAGAAATCAATTATATACTGCTTAACTAAATAAGCATAAATCTTAAGGTAAACTGTACTATCCAACAAATTACAATGCAGTACTCTAAACCTTAAAGCTATTATTTAGGATTCTTCTTTAAAAAATCTAATGCAAAAAAAAAAATCTCTAACAATAGATTTAAAATTGAATTTAAGACCATTCACATAAAAATCAGTATCTGAAAGCTTGCCAACAAATTTAATCATGGGAACTTTCAATATATTTCCCTAAAGAGGAAGTATTACAGTTATTGTTGTCAAATTTGCCCTATTTAATGGATACTATGAAATAAACCCGTGTTATCAGTTTACTGTAACTGAATGATTTTGTTGTGGGATAACTGAGGGCTCTCATAACTCAAAACAATTCACTTACCCCCTTCTAAATATTGATTTCTATGGGAAAACATAATTTTGGTACGTATTTGGAGATGGCTGTATACTTGGCTGTCCACCTCCAGCAAGAATCATGGCAGTTCATTCTCTGACTACACAATCATGAACTACATAAATATATTTAGAAAGAGCCACTTGAAAAGGGGAGGATAAAGAGAATCCAGGGGGAAATATATCTATTTTTTATTTAGGCCATAGTTTTAGATATCACCAGTGATGATGTAGAAACAATGAATTTTTGGTTTAAATGTCCTGAGCCAGGTACTTTTAGATCGCACTGATAGGGTTCAGAAGGTTTAGAGAATAAGGTTTAGGGAAGACCACCTCTGTTCCCACTTTAAGTTGATGCTGATAACTTTATACAACTGTGATAACCTACTTGTAAGAAGGGATAGCAAAGGATAAGTACTACAGTACTCTTTAACTAGACTAGGTATTTTCTAGCCCAACATTATGATAAAAAAAAAAACAGTATGGAAAAAAGTATCCTGTTTTATATAATAGTACCTGATCTAAAAGTACTTCCCAATAGAATAATATAATTAAACAGTTTACAAAATCACCTCATGGAAATGGTATTGCCTTGGGCTACGCTGCCCCTACCCAAGGAGTGAGGAGATTGTTGAACCAATGTGATATACCCACCTGCACCCCTATTATTCAGGGACTATGCAGGGACTCAGGGATTCCTTGCCCTAAGAGACCTGATTCTGCTACCAAAGGCTGCACAGGTCTCTTCCCTAGGCTTACTGTATCACCTGTGTGCATACTCCTAGGTCCCAGGGCAGATGTTCAAGGCAATAATGTTGACAGAGTTTGGACATGTGGGCTGGAGTGTTTATGTGTGTGTGAGAAGTTCTTCCTGGTGTGATGAGAAGAGGGTGGACGGACCACAGGCCAGCTCCCCAACCCTCCCAGTTTTAGGACAGAATTCTTAGGAATCAGGAATTATGGAACCAGGTCATCATGACAGTGTATTTGTCTAGGTAAAAAGACCTATAACAAGTTAGTTAACTCGCTTTTTTAAGTTAAATATTCAGACATCCATACTCTTGTGTCCCAGGTTCCATAAACGTTAGGGATAGATCTGTATGCTAAGAACTGCCATAAAAAATGACCTCTTCTCATTGTTCTTCAGTGTATTTAGTAATTTTTTTATTGAGAGCTCTTAACTGATAATTTCTTACCTGTTCCTTCACTGGAGTATTAACATTAGATAGGCACTGTTGGCAAACAGCCAGAAAGGATTTCACTGTTTTCCTCAATACCAACAAATCCTCCTGTAAGACACATTTAAATTTGTGAACATGAATTACAATATCCTAGAAAACTAATCCAAAAGAAAAAAATAAATGGAAAATAGCCAATTGGTTTATTGTTCAGGAAATTCATAAAACCAAACTTATTTTTGGGAACCAAATTATACAGTTATTTCCTAGTTATCGTAATAGAAGGGGCAGCAAAACTGGTAATCCCAACATTCAATTCTATTTAGCTATGGAATGCTCAGTATCATTTCCTCCATAAATATGGTTTACTTGGGTTGATATTAAAATTATTAATCTTCCTAAATAAATGCTAGTTGGCAATAAGGTGAAGGAGCACAGCAGCACACTGAAAAAAATCAATTAAGCAACAAGTATGTCCTGAATTTCTCCCATATTCTCAGTACTCCGCAAAATGTCAAGGGAAGAAAAATCATTTTAAGACTGTGTCCATGCCCTCAAAGAGTTAACATCCTAGCAGGGAATTAGACCAATCAGAGTAATTAAGTGTTCAAGTTTTTTTGTATTAACTCTAACTGTAGCAGAGAAAGCTGAGATGGAGGGACCTTCAGAATAGGATGGTCTTTAATTTAAAATTGAATGAGTGAACAGGATTTAACTTGACGGTCATGTAACATTCAATTTGAAACATTTGAAAAGTATAAAAGAAAATTTAAATTTATCAAGCACCTAAATGTGTCAGGCACTGGTTTGAGGGTGTACTGCCACATAATTTAATATTTATATCGATTAGAAACAGTCATTGTTAGCAAGGGTTTGAAACCGGGACTGTCTGATATCAGATTCTCACTAATGAGAAAGACACATGAAGATAATTCAGTATTACATTGATATTTAAAATAGTAAGGAAGAGTTAATATTCTTAATAGTAATTAAGAATATTAAATTAGCAAAAGCTGATGATGTAGAAATCACTTTTAAAAAGTACTCTATTAAACTAAAGTTCTTGAAGCTACATTTTGGACATGTAACAGTACTTACTCCTTTTTGGGATCTTCACATCCCAAATAAAGATAAACTTAAAAAATTATACACATTTCCTTTTGCTAACATGAATGTAGTATCTGGAAGAAAGAATAAGCTCTTTGAACAGAACAGTAAAAAGAACAGTCTTGAAAACTTTTATTGTTCCTGCAGATGAACATCCAATAACCAAAACTCAACATTCTTTGACCTTCTCTAATTTCAAAGATTCATTATACATTAGGGGAAACAGATATGAGAACAGGCAGCTGCAATAGAATGTAAGGAGTACTATGTTGGAAAGCCTAATCCAGAGTCAAAAGTAGTCACAGACGGGTTTCCAAAGAAGGTAACATGTAAACTGAGTTTTGAACAACAACTAAAAATTATCTAGCTATAAGAAAAGGTATCCCAGAGGGCACAAAATGTTCAAAAGCCTGAATGTGCTTTTGAGAGGCTGTTAATTTATTGTAGCTGGGGCCCAAATAGGGAGGAGAGAGCAAGAGAGAAAGCTGAAGAGGAAAACAGGATCCATTTCCATTTAAATGGAAGATCATTTAAAATCCATGTTAAATCATCTGGATATTATCCTAATGGCAAAAAGGAACTACTGTAGAAGCATATTTATCAGGAGAGTGCTAAAATTTTGTTTTCAAGAATCATATTCTAAGCAGATGGAGAATGATGTGGAATAGGGAGGCTAGTTAATGGTAAATACAATCTTCTGCTGAATGCTTATTATATACCCAGTACCGTGTTCTATGGGCCATAAATTTAAATTTCACAATCACTGTATGAAGTGTTAATATTCCTTTTCTACAGATGAGGAAATTGAACTTCAGAACACCCATACATTCTAAGTGATAGAGTACGGATCCAAATACGGGGTTATCTGACTCTTCTGACTCTAAAGTCCATGCTCTTACTCATTATTCTGTTTCCTTACAGAAGGAAAACAAAGGCCATGGGAATAATTTAGAATGAGGGCCTGAAAATAAAATGTTGGCAATAAAGATGTGAATAGACTGAAGAGAAATTAAAGCAGCAGCACAAAATTTACGAACTAATCAGAATGGGAGCTGTTGATTAATCCTAAATTTTTAGGTAGTCACCTACTAGATGTATGACAGTGTAAGTCAATGAAATAGTTAACACACAAAAAAATGCTAACATAATAGTTCGATTTTGGAGATGATGATCTGAGATTCCTGAAAAATATCCTACTGGAGATGTTTAGTAGGCAGTTCAATATAGGAGTTCAAAGTCCATGGGAAAGAATTTGAGCAAGAATAAATACCTGGGAGCCCTCGGCATTTAGATGGCAATAGAAGAGATGGAAGTAAATGAGATTACTCAAGGAGGATATGCAGAGAAGGGGGACAAAGTATCTTGGGGAACACCAATATATAACGGATGGCTAAGAAAGAAGAGCATATCAAGAAATCTAAGAAATGGTCTGAGTAGGAAAACCAGAAGAATATGACATCTTCTGGAAAGAAAACATTAAAAAATGTGAAGGAAAAAAAATTAAAAAATGGTTGTAATAATTTAACAATTGACAAATGCCACAAGAGAAAAGACAAACTAAAAAAAAAAAGTAGAAAAAAAATAGAAAGTATCCCATATAAAGCAATGATAAGGTTGTGAGTGACCTTGGGGAGAACACTTTTAGTGGAATAAAAGGGCTGAGGTCAGACTGCAGTGGGTTCAAAGGAAGAAAAAGAAGGCAACTCTTTCAAAAAGTTTGTCAAGAGTCAAAAAAATAGAATGGCTGCTAGAGAGGTCTTATGGGATTGATAGAGGATTTTTTTGGGGGGGTCTTTGTTGATCCTTTTTTTTTTAAGATTTTATTTATGATCTGAGAGAGTGACACAGAGCTAGAGAGAGTGAACATGAGCTGGGAGGCAGGCAGAGGGAGAAGGAGAACCAGACTCCCCAGTGAGCAGAGAGCCAGATGCCACTTGATCACAGGACCCCAGGATCATGACCTGAGTGAAGGCAGACACTTAACCCACTGAGCCTATCCAGGTGCCTCTGTTGATATTTTTAATAGAAAAATTTTGAGAATGTTTTCTGAATGAATAACTGAAAGAAAAACAAAAAGCAAGCCAGGCTACTGACTAGCTATGTGACCTTAGAAAACTTATTTTATGTCTCAGGATTACAGAGTTTAAAAATCTATAACTGAATCTGAACTGTGAGGTTCTATGGCATTCTGTGATTCTGTTGAATTAAGTCCTAGGCACTCAGATGAGAACAGATAGGTGTTAACTGGTAAACCTCCTAGTATTCAAAGGATGAATGTTCACTGTTCCCTTGCTAGTACCTAGAATAGTGTTTGGCACATGGCAGGTGTTTAATAAATATTTACCGAGTGAAATGCAAGTATAAATAATACAGATGATACTACAATCCTAGGGTCAAATGTGTCATGTGTTCATTTTATCAAACTATGAACAGAGTTTTTAAAAAATGATGCTAGGAGGTATTAATGCTCCTTTATTTCCTTAAATTTCTTGGTTAGTGTGCAAAGAAGCAGTCTAGGGAATCAGGTTATCTTTGGAGTTGGAGGCAAAGTATTCCTTTAAAGGTCAATCATAAAGCAGATATGTTTATGTAAAATGACAACTTGCCAATTCATTTGAAGAGTTGTAAATTTAACATCACAACTAAGTAAGCAACCTACCGATGACTAATCAGAACTATTTTAAGAAGAAACTGGAAATGGGAAGCAACCAAGAAAATGGAAGCTAAAGGCCTTTAGCAGTGAAGTTTGGACTAGATTTGGATGCAACTTAAATATTATTTGAGTGCTCAAGAAAGTTAACTTTATTGTAGTCAATTAGATTTCATTAGAAGAAATATAAATACCAACAGGTTTAGGTAAAAGTACAGAGCTACTGTATATTTTAACTAATCTTATATGGCAAATCCCTTTAAACAGCTGGGAACAGAATTTAGGTTCTTGTGGATTTCAGAATATAGTACTTTTATTCACTCTACAATTTCCCACTTTATTATGTGGGCATCTTACTATATTTCATTTGATTTAAATAGCTGGAATAATTCCCAAGACTGTGATTGTGCTCAAGTTAAGGCAGGCAGCCACTATTGGGATACATGGTAGAAAATATCTTTAGAAATTTTCTGATGTTAAATCAAAATTTTAAAAGAGGTTCAGGGTTTGCCAGTTTAAAACTCCAGTATTAAGGTAAGTTTCATAGAGTGGGCTTTGTTCTTAATGTCCTTTGAAAAACAGTAATAGATGATATTCAAAAGGATAAGAAAAAGTAAGAAAAAGAAATATAAAAACATTTTAAATAGGGCCAATAATAAGAGCTTAGTTTAAACCACTAAAGTTAGCACATTTACTTGAACTCTTTTAAAATATAAACCACTGGCTGTTTTAAAATTTGAGAAAAGTTGTTACATTCCATATATTCTGGAATGAAAAACTTTCTCTCCTGCTGTAATAGCTGTAGTCATGAAAAAAATTAAATATGCTTAACTTACATTGAATAAACAGGAACATTTTTATATGTAGCATTTTTCTGGGCTAGAATTCAATAATAATAAAGTTAACATTTACTGGCACTTACTGTGTACCAGGCACTACCCTGAGCTTTTCGTGAATTAACTCAACTAATCCTCATAACTGTGATGGGTACTGATATTATTATCACTCTCCCATTTTACATACGAAGAAATAGGCATAGAGATGTTAAATGCAGCCCCAAAGACCAAAGCAGTTTGCCTCTAGTCTGTGCTCTTAACCATTTTGCTATAATGACTCTTTTCTATAAAGTGAGAAAATTAATATGTTGAGGAAATAGACATTATGGAGATAAGAAATTTGAAACTCAAATTACTCAAATATATTTATATATATATATATATATATGAACAAAAAAGCCAGTTAACCCAATGGACACTGAAACTGAAAAACAAGCCAAGAACAAGATATGCTGATTATCGAGACTGCAATTTTAAGAAACTAGAATGTTTAGGGAGTACATCTACAGCTCTGAACACTTATTTTACTTATAAATCCCCTTTCTAGCCAGAGTACCTGAATTACAGAGGTGGGAACTAAAGACACAGAGTGAAAAGAAGAGTAATCTACTACTCTCTCTTAGGCCAGTATAAGCTATATATGAACTAACTATATGGTACTTCTTTTCAAATGTTTTTTCCTAAATGAAACCAGTGTTTTCTCTTCTTTTCAGAAAGCAGCTTGGCGTCATGAACACTTTTCCCAAGTAGCTACGGAAAGGAATTCAAATGGGTCAGGCGATAAGATTTTCCTGAGATTTAAGTTATAATATCTTTGGGCTAGATTCTTTTGTATCCATTTTGGAAGTTGTTTCACTAGCCTGGCCAAAGTTTTTGCTTTTTCTGTTTTTGTTGTTCTTCCTGGTAGATCTACTGAAACCAAGAACTTCAAGGAATTAAGATGTTTTACACCTGGTTGGCAAAATCTCAACAATGAAAAACCCTGAATAAGGCTGGCATAATTGAGATGGTGAATTTATCATATAAGCCGTATCTGAAAGATGTTTTCTCAAAGGCACAAAGGCTCAAAGCTGACTTACTCTAACCTCGTGAGAAGAAAAACAGATCTTAAATGTAGACTGCCCCTTAAGAACTGCCCCTTAAGAACCAAGTATCTCAATTTGACTATAATCAGTGAAGAAAGGTCAGAGTTTAGTTCCTACACACACAAATATAGTAGCTAGTGTAGGTCTGAGATACAGCATGGCAGATTTTGTCCTCCCTCTGTATTTTGGAATAATGAGGGAAGTCAAGTTTCTTACTTTGGCCCTAACAGTCACTATTTCCCCCCGTACTTCTGACTTCTCCTTTAGCTTCCTTCATCTTTGTACATTTTTATTATGTATCACAATATTATGTATCTAGAGAAAGACCAAATTTAGCTGTCTTTTTATCTACAGTTATGAAATACCATTAAGATAATCATAGCCAGAGACTGAAGCCATGGAAAAACTAATAGTATATACATAAAACTAGCTTAACATTATCTGGCAAATATACATTTTAAGAATTGGCAGGAATAGAACAGAAATGTTGTAAAATAAGGACCAAGACCAGGTCAAAGATGTTAGAATATGAAAATAAAGCCTGTGAAGAATTAGTGATCAACTTTCATGATAAAGAAAGGGCACAAAACTAGTTATCCAGAATAAAATAGGATTATTGACAAAGTCTGGTAAACAAGAGCAAGGGGTTACACCTTGTGAGGCCAGGGACTGGCAAACTTTTTGTGGACTCTGAAAAACAAACTGAGGGTTCTAGAGGGGAGGGGGTAGGGGGATGGGTTAGCCTGGTGATGGGTATTGAGGAGGGCACGTTCTGCATGGAGCACTGGGTGTTATGAACAAACAATGAATCATGGAATACTGCACCAAAAACTAATGATGTAATATATGGTGATTAACATAACAATAAAAAAATAAAAAAAAAAAGAGTCAGACAGTAATACTTTAGGCTTCAGGGGTCATACAGACTCTGTCCCAACTACTTTGTCACTGTAGTATAAAAGCAGCCCTAGATAGTACATGAATGAATGAGCATGGCTGTGTTCCATTAAAACTTTATTATAAAAACAGGGGTCAGGCCAGATTTGGTCCATAAGCTATAGTGTGCCCAGTCTATACTGGGCTATAAAGCTCTTTGGAGCATAAACTGTGTTATGCTTACCTGTACTTAGCACCATTACTAACACATAATGAGGCTCATTATATTATTTTTCAGCCCAACTAAGTCACTGACCACATTAAATACGATAAAAACAAATGGAACTAAATTCATTCACTTGGGACACATCAGTGAGCAAAAGACACAGTAAAAAGCATCACCACTGTGATGGGGTAAACCCTATGTCATACCTTTAAAATTGCTTTCTTGTATGAATCACTGCTACTAGCCTCTCTTTTGGAGGGTGGGGAGAGGATGTGCCACTTTTGTGAATACACGTTAAAATAACTATTGAGGGGCACCTGGGTGGCTCAGTCGTTAAGCATCTGCCTTTGGCTCAGGTCATGATCCCAGGGTTCTGGGATCGAGCCCCGCATCGATGGGAAGCCTCCTTTTCCCTCTCCCACTACCCCTGCTTGAGTTCCCTCTATCGCTGTCTCTCTGTCAAATAAATAAATAAAATCTTAAAAAAATAAAATAACTATTGAATATTTAAACCCCAAATGTAATGCCTAGTTTTCAGTGTTGTTGCTGTTTTTGATAATTTGAATCCCCACCTGCTGACTCCTGCCTTTGCCTCAGACTAATCTATTTATGATCCAGGAACCCTTAAGCTGCCTACTATAATTCCAAAGCATCTGTCTTATTTCCTATAGTGTACAAAGATGAAGGAAGCTAAAGGAGGAGTCAGAGGGGGAGGGGAAAAGTGGTGGCTGTTAGGACTAAACTGAGAGACTTGAATTCCTGAATTATTCCAAGATACAGATGGAGAACAAAAATCTACCATGCTCTTTCTCAAACCTACACTAGCTATTGAGCATGTTCACATACTCTCCCACAGCCTTAGATAACAGTTCATTTAGTATCAATTCTTCGTTTGGAAAGGGGAGATTAGGAAAGCATAAACTAGGACTTCAATTTAATGACATCAAAACAACAGTTGTTGCCTGCTAAAACATTTCCTTCAATTCAATCTTCCTCAAAACCCTATCCAACAGTGAATATCACACATACATATTAGGAAACTGAAGTTCAAAGATGAAGTAACTTGCTTATCTTTGCCACAGGTGGTCAAAGATGGCACCAGAATTTGAACTTAGATTTAACTTCAAATATCATGCTCCAACACAAAAAATGCTGGAAATATACCCTATTTATAAACTAGGAGCTTCTTATATATATATAAGTTGGGTCTGTAACAAGAAGTCATTTAACAAATACCTAGTAATTTTAGAATGGCTGCTGGGAAAAAAAACATTTTTAAAACAAAAAACCTACTTTAGGAAGGAAAAGGCATTATGGTATCAGAGGATATTAAGTACAATATTAAACACACATTTCCTTTCTATTCAAATAAATGGACAGACAGGAAAGTAAACTTTTATCATTCATTTTGGTCAGGCATATCTCCAATCTTTGTACTAGAAAGTGGGAAGTGTTATGTTTTGTTTAAATATTCTTACTATTGATTTAGACCTCTGATAAGCTCAGTTTAAATACTCTCTTACATTATAATAATTATTACTTAGAATAGATCTTCTCAGACCTGGCTTATTTTTTATATCATAAAGTATAAAATATGTTAAGGAGTTTCAGTATTTATAAAATAGGTCCTTTAAAGACCACTGTCCCTGGGTAAGTAAGTAAAAACAGCATTTGACTGAATAGACTAGTAAAGCTGAGGAAGCCTTATACTGTCTTTCCCTACCAGACAGCAATTTTTAAAACTGTGATCCCAGGAATAGGGTTGCAAACAACACGTAATTCTTTTTTTCTTTTTTTTTTAAAGATTTTATTTATTTATTTGACAGAGAGAGACACAGCCAGAGACGGAACACAAGCAGGGGGAGTGGGAGAGGGAGAAGTCAGGCTTCCCGCGGAACAGGTAGCCCGATGTGGGGCTCGATTCCAGGACACTGGGATCGTGACCTGAGCCGAAGGCAGACGCTTAACGACTGAGCCACCCAGGTGCACCACAACACGTAATTCTTAATGGAATGTTAGACTCATGACTTGTAAGTTCTTTTCTAAATTGAATATATTTAACTTTTGGTTTTCAGAGGTTTTTAGAATATTAGAGTTAGATAAAATTTTGGAGAAGTTTAGAATTTGGTATAAACAGCCACCTTCTTCAGTATTCCAGATTTTTTTTTTTTTTTTAAAGAACATTCTGAGGGCTGAGCAAGAAATGGATTTAAACAAGACCTGGATCTTTCTCCCCTAACTTTCCTAGACCAGCCAACCAGGCACTAGAGATAGGGCATAATATTAACAGAAACATAACTACCAAAGAATGACTCTGAAGTCATGGAACAATCAAAAGGAAAGGCTTTAAATTAACTACACAGTTACTGAGGAATATAAGGTAGGGGGAAACATTCAATAAGAAAAGAATGAAGTAAAATGGTTATACAGTACTAAAAATTGGTTCCTAGAGGGACAGCTATTATTTCCCGCTCTTGGCCCCATTCCCTTCCCCCCACAAAGCAGTTAATTCTGCAGATGGAGAGGTGCGATCTGTATTTTGTTATTACAGGAATTTGGGGCAAGGTCCCAAGTGAGCTATCTCTCTTATTCATTGTTATTCTAAATGACTGGGAAGGGAAGAGAAAAGAAAGAGGTGTAGAAAGCAGCCTGTAGATTTTTACACATTTGAGCCTATTTCTAGTATAATTCTAAAAATGTACATTTTTATGAAGAATAGCAAGGTTATACATGTCTCTTCACTGGGCTTGGCCACCATCAGTCCCATCTTCATCCTAACTCTTCCCTTCCTCAGTCTTTTTGTAGGTAAACAAGCTGGAATTTTCAGAGGAGACACTTCAGTCAAGAGGGTAATGGAGGAATAAGTTTTGCAGCTAAATACCTCAATAACTTACAGCTACCCAAGGGATGTTGATTTTCTTTAACTTAGAAGACTAGGAATAGGGCCAGGGTCCAGAAGGCAGGGATGTTTGCCCCAGGCCCTCCCTACTGCTGTCTATAATAGGAACATGCAGGGTAAGGCAGAGAGCTACAAATTTAAGATTACAGAGAGTAGGACAGCTCCTCCCAGGAGGAAAAAAAAAATACTGAGGATAAATTCTAGATCCCCAGGCCAAAAACGGCAATAGGGGCATTATATTAGCCCTAACTCTTATTTACCTGGCTCTTTAAATGTCTTTGTATATGTCCAGAAGGAGCTGAAGGAAGAAGGATGTTTTCTGTTAGAGAAGAGAAACTGAAGGCTGCTTCTACAGGACCAGCACTAGGGGGCACCGGAGCAAAGTATACTGAGCATGACCTGTGTGACTGCCAAAGAGCTTCAACTCTGGAAATTAGGGGAACAGAGGAAATACCCATTGGTAAAACCCAATGCACTTCCAATTCAAATAAAGATCTAATCCTGTTCTTGATATAGTCTTTTCATATACTTTATCTTATGAAAGTGTTCACTGTTGTGTTAAATTATAACTTGAATTTAAACCAAATATAACTACCATTCATAATTTTCTGAATGACAGTGTTCATGACAATAGAGAAGAAAAATAAATTTTAGAAAGTACTCTCTAAAAGCAATTTGGCAATATATACCAAGGCTTAAAAGTATGTACCATCTTTGACCCAGCAGTTCCATTTCTAAGAATATAACACAAGATGAAACAATGTAACACAGAACAAGCTTTTGCACCAGAATGCCCATCATGGCATTAATTTTATTCATTAACATGCTTAAACAACCTAAATATCCAAGAGGTAAGAGTTGCAAAATAAATTATGGTATAGCTACACAATGGACTATCATGCATACATTAAAAATACTATCTACAAACACGTCTTAGAAACTGAAGGAAATGTTGATTGAAGAGACATAAAATTTTGTAAACTGTAAATACATTACGGTAAGACTGAAATAAGTTAGAAAAAGTACTGCAAGAAAATACACCAAAATATTAACAGTGATAGTTATCCACAGGTGGTAAGATTCAGAAATTTTATTTATATATTTTTTACAATGAACAAGTACTCAAGTAAGAGAGCCGGAATTTATGAAAACCAATCTATTTTATACCCAAAACTAATGAGTATAATTAATTAAAAACATAAGTGACCTCCTCAGAGATTTAAATGAATTTCTATAAATGTAATAGTGAGTAGAGAAAAACAGTAGTTAGCTGTCCAGTTCCTCACTAGCAAAATGGTTCATTTCACATTAACATAGTAATTGCTCAACAACAAAAACCAAAAACAATTCATGTAAGAACACTTTCAAGTTGTCTCTAAATGATCAACATTATACATATTAAATATAGACCCCAGGAGGCCAGTGTATTAAATTTAATTTTCAGGAAACAAATTAAAAGGAAAAAAAAGGATAGAATGCATTACCAAAGTCTTTTGTATACTTTAACTGTAACTCACTGGCATTAGAAACAGGTATTTAAAATCACAGTAACTTCTCATTAAACATATCCCATTGGGGATACCGAATGATGAAAAAAACCTGGCTATGTGACATAATACACCTAACTTTTCAGTACCCAACTGATTAACAGACATTGTTAGCTTGTGCTCAGCAAGGAGTCAACCAATGTGCCCTTAGAAAATTTGTTTAAAAACAACAAAACTCTAGAATTCGTTGTATTAAAAGCTTAATAATGGAAGAATTTTAAAAAGTGCTAACAGAAAAACTACTAGATTCAAAAGACTTGTGCTCTAAGTTTCAGATCTTAATCACGTTCCAATGTTTCAGGTTCCTTATCTGTACAATGGGATTATCATAACATCCACTTTATAGAATTATTAGGAAGACTTAATGAAGTTAAGGCATTTAATTCAAGTGATAAAATACCAACAAGGTAATAATAGCAACAATGTCCCCTTCTAGGCCTTATCTAAAACAAACAGGTCTCATCAAATCACTTTCAAATTTCCTTAGAGCTCACATTTATAAACAACAGAATAATATTGATACAGCAAATAAGATACAGGACACATTACGCATTTTTCTAGTTTTCATCCAAGCTCAACAACTCTGAGTTATATGTGATAAATCAAAACCTAAGATTAGGATGGGAGATTCAGGATAGTTTTGAAATTTTTGTGATAAAATTATCACTGTTAGATACCGTCTTCAACAAGACAACCCCTCAGACAGCATCAAAAGGTATAAAGCAAAAATGAATTTCTCTCCTTCTTATGCTTGCCCCCAAAGATTTTCTCTTTCCTAGAGTTAACCACTGTTAAAATTCTCGTATATGTATCCAGACATCTGCAATTATAGCAGTTATTAACCTTAGCAGATTGAAGAATTTTATTTATTTTCTTTAAAGATTTTATTTATTTATTTGACAGAGAGAGACACAGTGAGAGAGGGAACACAAGCAGGGGGAGTGGGAGAGGGAGAAGCAGGCTTCCCGCAGAGCAGGGAGCCCGATGCAGGGCTCGATCCCAGGACCCTGGGATCATGACCTGAGCTGAAGGCAGGCGCTTAACGACTGAGCCACCCAGGCACTTCATATTGAAGAATTTTAGAGCTAGAAATGATTGGCCCAATACAACTTTCAATTTTATAAATAAGTAACCTGACACAGATAAGTGGTTATTTTAGTTGTTATTAATATCTGGAAAGCATTTCACAATAAAATGCTTTGACATACCTTACCTGTTTTAAAATTATTCAAGTGACTTGCCTTAAGGTTATTTATACAACAAACTAATGATGTGGCTGGAACTACAGTTAGGAAGTCAATATCTTATCGGGGGAGTATTAATAATATAGATTAAATTCATACAAAGTTTATGTATATGGATCTTAAATTTTCAAAGATATCCTACATCACAAAAGGGATTAGAAAGTTTGGCAATACTGATCTAGTAATTATTATATAAAAGAGTCATTACAATAATTGTTTTAAAAGGTGAAATCTTAGCAATGAGAGATTAATTCTTAAAGTTTGTTTGTGTCTTGCAAATTCATGCTTTTCAAGATTATCACTTAGAGAACCACTTTTAAATGACAGCTATAAATGACACCTAATGATTATTGAATATACTTTGGTTAAAAAAATTACCAACAACTTCAAAATGAGAAGAAATAATTTGAGAGACACTTTGGTAAGGAGAATTTCACATATGATATAGATGCACACAAAGCTTTATACAGAAATCAACTGAATAATAAGGCACTTAAAAGATGCTGCAGAATTTTTTGGCATAAAGAAAATCAGTGTTGACCACAAGAGCTGCATTGCCACTGTGGCAAGGACAACTACGAAATCTGCATTATGAGAAATGATAAAAAATGAAGATATCTTTTATTAGAAGAATGAGTCAGACCAAAATTAAACAAAGCTAAGGAATTTCAAAATAATTCTACTGTAAGAGGGCTAAAAAAACAGAAAATATTCAAAGAAGTGGGTTCAAGAATAGAGATTCTCACTCCAATTATGGAACATAGTTGCAAAAGAACAAAATTAAAATTAAATTTAATAGAGGAATTAACCATTTAATTATGCTAATTTTGGGGGCACATATATAGTCTAAATTTAATAAATGCAAGAATCAATATTCAGCCAAATAACAAACAGCTCAGATAACCTAAATGATCTCAGAAAAAAATGGAATACCAAAATCAGCCAGATGAAAAAATCAAAATAAAAGTAATTGTGTTATATAAACTATAAAATTTTAACATATATATTCAGTCTCCTTTAATTTTACCATATTAAGGAACATTTCAAAAACACGAAACCATAATACACTTTAAAGTGACTTTAGTTACTAATAAAAGGTTAACTTTGATTTTTGCTTTTTAAGACTAAAATTGTCAATAAAATATATAAACCAGGAGGCTAATTAATACATTACTGTTGCTCTAACTGAAAATAAATAAAAACCCCAATTACTTTTTAAAGGCAGAGATATCCTCAAATTATTAGTCAGGAAAGAAAAGAATGCTTCATATCATGCTGGTGGTTCTATAATGTATTAACCTTCTTTACTAGTTGAACAGCCTCTGTTTTGTTAAGATGAGTTAAGATATGTAAACATTGTAATATATTTACTTGGTTCTTTATCAAGTGTTTGTTCTTTATAAACATATGTCCAAGCTTCTCTCATTTCATGAAACAAATGAAATATATTTATTTATAATTATGTTTGTATCAGATAATTCCAAGGTATAAATAGCACTTTTTGGGTCTGAGTCTCTTCATGGTTCTGTTCATGGTTTCTTGTTTACTTTTAAGTTGAGTAATTTTTACTGTAAGTTCATTTTTCTTAAAATTTCATTTGCCTCTTTTTTTGTTTTTTTAAAGATTTTGTTTATTTGACAGAGAGACACAGCAAGAGAGGGAATACAAGCAGGGGAAGTGGGAGAGGGAGAAACAGGCCTCTCGCGGAGCAGGGAGCCCCAATGCAGGGCTCGATCCCAGGACCCTGGGATCATGACCCGAGCCGAAGGCAGACACTTAATGACTGAGCCACCAAGGCGCCACTTTATTTGCCTCTTTGAGGCAAATTCCTTCAGAAAGGATTTACATTTGATTGTGTTAGGTGCTTGGAGATACCACCAACGAATATTTTAAATCAAAATCTTAACTTGCTTTTTAAATTTTTTAATGGACCACTGAAGTAGTATGGACTTAGGGTGGAAACCTACATGAAAGCTCGCTCACGGTTATAAACTTTCATGAAAGACCTATTTTCTCCCCTTTATTCAATGAAAAATTTCAAGACAGGCTATTTTCCTTATATTCCCCCATAAATGGAGCTGTTGAGGTTTATTTCTAATTTACCCTTGTACTGGAAGCAATTCTTTAGGGTCCCAACTTTAGAGATATGCTGTTAGATATTCCACCCCTGAAGGGCCTTGGGATTTGTCTACATTAGAAAATATCCTCAAGGATAGTAGGCTTTAGGCTCCGTTTGACTCTCTTGGATCCTAGTTTCATTTAATCTCTGATTTGTACTTTCCTTGTTTTGAATGGTCATGGCGAGATTAAAATTTAAAAAAATTATCTAACAATTTATTTTTAACAAGAGTGTTATTTAGTTTGGGCCCCAAGGTGCCATAATTCCATAACTAAGAGCTACATAGCATTACCTTCAATATTATTCTCTTTTTAATAGCATGTCACCTATCCGAGCTCTTGTGGTTTCTACTACAGTTATTTCTTGTAAGACTTTTAACTTCGTGTATCTATACAACTCTGCATCTATTGCTTGAAGAACTGGTTATCTTTCAAAGAGGTAAAATATACTTACTCATAGATAAAGCAAGAGTTGATAACAATAATTACTATATATTTCATTAAAATTATAATTTATTATAATAATTGGTAACAAATTATTAAATAATGATTTAAGCAAGGTTATTTTATTTTAGTAATAACTCTTCTGCCTTCAGAAACTCTTACTTACTTTGGAAGGAGAACCATCAGTAATTTTCACCAACTGCCAAAGTATCGAGTAATGGGAACACTGCAGTGCCTGTACGACTATCTGTATCAAATAAAAAAATTCAAACAAATGAGACATAATTTATGTTTGCATAGTATTAAGAGAACAATGTTTATCACAGTTTTTTCTTATAATATGGTTTCAAGTCCAAATTTTTGTAGCATTAAGAATGTGTAAAATAGTATTTGGTTAAAAAAAAGACAAACTAACGTATCAATCTAGAGAATAATGTATGTTGATAAATAAGGACCCAAATATCACTGTGCTTTAAATAAACATCTACTGTTATGAATATTTTGCTTATATTTTTAAAGGGAGATTGAAGAAATCATTTTTATCCAGATTTTATAATTAAATGATTATTTTAAAGCATTTTTACTATGAAATAGAACATTCATACAGAAATGTGCATAAAACATTTAATAAATTAATATAAAGAAAAATACCTTTGCAACCACCATCCAAATCAAGAAATAGAACATTGCTAGCACCTTCTTCCAATAAAATGTCTTTTCTCCCCCTCTAAGGGTAACAGTCATTTTGACTTATCAGTCAGTACATTTTAACTACCCAAGTCTGCACCTCTAAATACTGAGTTTATTACACACCTGGTTGTGAACATTACACAAATGGAATCATGCAATATGAATTACTTTGAATCTGACTTCTTTCATTTTAACATTTATAGTTAAGATTTATACGTAACTGTTTCATGTAGCTTAGTTCATTATTTTTTGGTCTTGAACTATATTTAGAATATCCTATTTATTAATTCTATTGTTGATTAGCTGGTTTTAGGCCATTATGAATAATGTTGCTACAAACTTTCTTATACATGTCTCCTGGTGTCCATGCATGCATTTGTCTAGCTCAGAGGTTCTTGAAGTTTTTAGTTCTCAGGACCTCTCTCTTAAAAATTACTAAAAAATTACTCTCAAAAAAACTACACTGCTTTTGTTTATGTGGGTTATTTAACAGATTCATATTAGAAATTAAAAATAATAAATGTTTCAAATATGTATTAATTCATTTAAAAATTAAAGTAACTATCATAAAGTATGTATTTCTGAAAAATAACTAAATTTCTAAAATGAAAAATTTAGTGGGAAGAATGATAGTTTTACATTTTTATAAATCTCTTTAATGTCTGGCTTAATAGAAAACAGGGTTTCAAATGTGCTTCTTCATTTTATTAAAATATGCTGTTTTCATTGAAATATATGAAGAAATCCAGTGTCACTGATTAGCTGGAAAAGGAAGGCATATTTTAATAGTCTTTGCAGGTAAATGTGGATATTCTTTGACACGACACCAATACTCCAATGTACATTTGTGAGAGAATGAGAATGAAAAAAGCAAGTAACATCTTCCTCTTCTTATGAAAATAGTCTGACCTCATAGATGTGCCCTGGAAATCACCAGGGCTCTCCAAACTACACTCTGGGGGCCACTGCTCTAGGAATAAAATTGCTGGATTATATAGTATGTGTATGTTTAACTTTATGGATTTATTTATTAAAGATTTTACGTATTCATTTGAAGAAAGACGGAAAGCATGAGCAGTGGGCGAGAGGCAGAGGGAGAAGCAGACTGCCTGCTGAGCCAGGAGCCCGATGTGGGGTTCGATCCCAGGACCCAGACATCACAACCTGAGCTTAACCATCTGAGCCACCCAGGTGCCCCCAAAAGCACTATTTTAATGTAGTATTAACTTACATTAACTTATATCTCTCTCTTACTAATGGAGATGGGCAGGTTTTCATTTTTTATTGGCACTGAATTCTTGTTTTGTGAAAACTTGTCTCTATTTTTCAGAGACAAATAACAGAATTCAGGAAAATAAAATTAAGAATTATAACTACAGGAGAATTTCATTGTGGATAGGGCTTTTACTACATTTTTGTTTAAAATACATGTTTTTATTGCAATAAAGTGTAACTAATAATATATTCCATTATTAAAATATCTCTATTATCTTCCCCACTTGATAAACTAAAAAATGTAAGAATAAATATATGTAGATAATAAATCAAAAGAGAAATCAGTAAATAGAATGCTGAAGGAAGTGGTTAGAATTTTAGCTGATTTTACTTCAAAAATTTTAGGTTTCAGATCACATAAGCAAAAGATATCTCCAATGCCCCTATTCAGCACTAAAAATAAGTACACGTACTAGTACTGAGATAAATTTTGATAACCTCTAATTTAGAATATAAGGTACATTGATAAAGTGATTTGTGTGGAAGGAAAAGAGAATATTAAAAAAAATTATCTTCAGTTTGAAACAACCTGAATTGTTAAAATTACTAGAAAATATACAAATTAACATTATCAATGGGAAATTAAGATATAGAAAAAATATTGAAGAATTGCTTAATTTTAGTTACTATTTCTCCTAATCATCACAAATATAATTTCTTTTCCTTATACATTTCTACTGACCTATGTACTAGGAAATTATTCAAACTGTTCCAAAGTTTTGCAGAAGTTTCTTGGAGGTGGTTATGAGGGAAGGAGACACTTAATCATTCCAATACTTATTTCAAATAGAACATCCCCATTTTAATCTGTTTCATATATGGGCATTCATCATGCATTTACTTTAAGGGATCCACTGCATTATTTTAAAATAAAAAGCTCACTTTCATTGACTAGGAAGCATTTTGCCTTCTCACAGGTATAATTATATAATATAGCTGATCACATTTCAAAAGAAAATTTAGAACACTTCCTTCTGGGCTTTACATATCAGTCATACTGATATTGTATATACTCCATACTAAGCGATGTTATCCCAACTTGTCCAGAAGTCATTTATTCAGCAACTTCATCTTTCTGTAGTATAGACAGATGAAACAAGGACAAACAAACTGAAAAAGCCAAAAGAGATTGTTTTAACCAATAAGGACCACAGTTCTTCTGCCTTTCCTTGATTAATACTCTGACCCTAGAGAGGATCTTTGGTAATTATAGCAAGTACTGGGCTGATGACAAAGAATTTCTTTCGACCCTACCCCTCTGTCCTCTTGTTTCCATTAGCTAACATTGTTCCTGGGAGGACATGGTAATGTGTACTGCACATTTCTGGGCAAAGTAGTTAAGAAGCAGGAGTGCCTTTTCCATCTTCTACTCTCCTACCTGCCTGCAGGGTATCAATGACCCAGGAGACCTTCGGTCCTTGAGTAAGTGGGTGGTGCAGTGACATCCCACTTCCCTTAATTGCACTTTATAGGTATGGGCGTGAGAAATAAATTTCTATTGTGTTAAGCCACTGAGATATTGAGATTAATCTATTATAGCAGTTAGCATTACCTTAATCAACATAAAAATGCTTAGTCCTTTCCCTTAATAATTACTTTTACCTATTTAAAGGAACCATAGCTCTCATCTCTGATTAACAGATTAAATTAATGAGAATCATTCAACCTCTGGCTAATGGTATCACACATCTTGAAGATGAACTGAAGATTACTTTACATGTAAATAAAGTCCAAACGATAAGCTCCTAGAACGTTTATGTTTAGAAAAACTGAATTTTGAGGGCGCCTGGGTGGCTCAGTCGTTAAGCGTCTGCCTTTGGCTCAGGTCATGATCCCAGGGTCCCGGGATTGAGCCCCGCATAGGGCTCCCTGCTCCGCGGGAAGCCTGCTTCTCCTTCTCCTACTGCCCCTGCTTGTGTTCCCTCTCTCGCTGTCTCTCTGTGAAATAAATAAATAAAAATCTTTAAAAAAAGGGGAGCCTGGGTGGCTCAGATGGTTAAGCATCTGCCTTCGGCTCAGGTCATGATCCAAGGGTCCTGGGATCAAGTCCTGCATCAGGCTCCCTGCTCAGTGGGGAGCCTGCTTCTCCCTCTGCCTCTGCCTCTCTGTCTCTCATGAATAAATAAAATATTAAAAAAAATAAAATAAAAATCTTAAAAAAAGAAAAACTGAATTTTTATGGAAAATAAGACTATATAAGGAAAAAATGATTATGTATATGTAATATATACATGTGTAGATAATGATCATCTACATATATAGGGTATGTTTAAAATACTGAGATCAGGGCGCCTGGGTGGTTCAGTCGGTTAAGTGTCTGCCTTCAGCTCAGGTTATGATCTCAGGGTCCTGGGATCGAGCCCCACATCAGGCTCCCTGCTTTGCAGGGAGTCTGCTTCCTCTGCTTGCCACACCGCCTGCTTGTGTGCTCCCCCCCATCAAATAAATAAAATAAAATACTGAGAATCTACATAATAGCTGTGGGATATATTGGGGTTCTTTCACTTTACTGTTTGCAAGCAACTTTAAGGGAATGGAGGATCAAATTTTTTTTTTTTTAAGATTTTATTTATTTATTTGACAGAGAGAGACACAGCGAGAGAGGAAACACAAGCAGGGCAAGTGGGAGAGGGAGAAGCAGGCTTCCTGCCAAGCAGGGAGCCCGATGTGGGGCTCGATCCCAGGACCCTGAGATCATGACCTGAGCCAAAGGCAGATGCTTAACAACTGAGCCACCCAGGTGCCCCGAGGATCAAATTTTTTAGTGGATAAGTACATGACAAAAGAGTGAACTAAACTAAACTAGTCTGCTTCTCATATCCAATACTGGTCTATCATATTTAGAGTAGGTTAGTATGAGTGACAATTAATATCCCCTTTTAAAAAAAGCCTTTAGATGCAAATTAATAATCAGCATGGCTTACCAAGAATGTAAGGCTGACAAATAAACACAAGAAAAGATGTTCAACATCATTAGCATTAAGGAAATGTACATTAAAAGCACAGTGAGATACAACTGTGTATCTACTAAGTTGGCTAAAGTAAAAACAATATCAAGTGTTGATGAGAATGTGGAACAACTGGGACTCTCACACTACTGGCAGAAAGGCAGAATGATATAGACACCCTGGAAAATGGTTTGGCAATTTCTAATAAAGTTAAACACACACTTATACCCTAATACCTGCAACTGCACTGCTGGGCATTTACTTTAGCAAAATGAAAACTTATGTTCAAACAAAAAGCTGTACACATAACGTTCACAGCAGCTTTAGTTGTGAGGGCCAAAAGATGGAAACAACCCAAATGCCTGTCAATAGGTGAATGGATAAAACAAACTGGTATATCCACACAATGGAGGAGAACTGATTAATTTAAAAAATGCACCAACTATTGATTCAAACAACTTGGATTAATTTCAAAGGCATTATGGTCACTGAAGGCATTATGCTTACCCAAAGACTTTATGCTCTAAAGAGTTACATACTTTATGATTCCAATTTATTTGCAAATCTCAAAAAGAGAAAACCACAGTGATGGAAAACAGAGCAGTGGTTTCCAGGAGATGTAGGTAGGGCAAGCATCTAACTATAAAGGGACAACACGAAGAAAAAGGTTTTCTTTTTTTATAGGGGATATTTTAAAGGGGGATGATTAAAGGGGTATTTTTAAAAAGGGATGATGAAAACTGTTCTGTATCTTGATTGTGGTGGTGATTACATAAATCTAAACACATGTTAAAATTCATAATTTTACATAAAAGAAAATGAGTCAATTTTACTGGATAATAATTAAAAAATAATAATATGACAAAGAGCTAAGTTTGTGGTTAAGCAAATGCTAAGAAAAGCACAAACATTAAGACAAATCATAGTGATAAAGAAGTAATAATTCTTTAATAAAGAGGAAATATTCCTAAATTCTACATGTGCTTTGGTATTGAAGGATCATCCAATGAGTTGTATTACCAGTGGGCATAGTACACTATAAATTAAAAAAAAAAATCACTAGAAGGGTAAAAAACGGAGGTAAAAAATTCAAATAGTTAAAAGTTAACTTCTGTAACTAAAAAATTAAGACTTCCCAAGGAATGGACTGCACAGCTGGCTAATGCACACTAATCCTTGGCAGTTTTGGACCCTGGAATTTTGCTGTTAAGCTTTCTTATAAATTCCAAGCAGTATTTAAAAAAGGAAGAGTGTAAAGAAAAATGTGGTATGTCAACAGTTAAGTCCGGTGTGAGATATTATAGTCTTTTTTTAGTGATATCTCTTCATACTGATCTCCAAAAGGGGGTTTCGTATATAGCACATTGGACTACACGTTCACATCATACCACCTTAGGGCTACTCTTTAACAGTTCATGTGTACTAGCCTTTTCTCCTCAAATAATGTAGGCTGTAACATCAAAAAGATCTTGCCACTTTCCATCTCAGTGATCTTCTTAAAAGACTCAATGAACAATTTTTGCTGATGACCTTGAAATGGTACAGTAATATAGGCAAAGAGTTGTCCAAACAACAGATACAGCATCACAACCATTCAGAAATCATTAAGAAACCATAACATAATTCTTAGTGGAGATAGCGTTATGGTCCTTATGAAAGGGTGAAAGTAGGGAACATGAAGAATAGTCACTTAAAGACATATTCAAAGTGAAATGAATGGTTTATGCAAATAGATTCCAAACATTTAAATATAAAAAAAGATTATTAAAATACAAGAAGAAAAAAGAAATATTTAAATTACTTGAAAATGTGGGGAAAGGCTTTCCAAGTAACACATCAAAGAGAGAAAACAACAGAAAATGACTAATAATCCTGATTATATAAAGAACATTTATAATCCAGGCATCAAGATATATACAATTAAAAAGACTCCCACTGATAAATTATTGCAACAAATGACATAAGGCTAAGAACATTAACATAGAAAAGAGCTTATAAATTAAAATGAACTAGAAATCTGCTGTACAACATTGTGCTTATAGCTAACAATACTGTATTGTACACTGAAAAATTTGTTAAGAGAGTAGATCTCACATTGTGTTTTTTACTACAAAAAAAAATATAACACAACAAAAAGGGAAACATAAAGGTAATTTTACAGAGGTATATAAATAATTAGATATAACTGTATGACAATTTAAAATAGTAATCTGAAAAAATAACACTGTTACCAAATGTTCACTATATGAACTCCGTTTTTCAAACAGACATTTACTCAGTATCCAAGTCTTCTGCTAGAGTAAGAGCTTAAAACAAATATATTCCCTGGATCTCAGAGAAGAATCTAATGGGAACATAAATAGGTATCAACTATAACAATTTAGTAATTGGTTTAACTAAGAATACACACACAGGGTCAGATGCTGAGGGGCAAGAAGGACTCTGTCTTAGCTAGGAAGAGTGATAATGGTTAAGAAAAACCTTCTAGAGAAGCAAAAGTGTGTACTAAATCTTTAAAGAAAGATGTACGATTTAATCTGGCAACAAAGGGAAAGTGGAGGTTGAAGGAATAGAAATTTCAAAAAAAGCTTCACCAATAACTCAAAAGGCTGGTACAGGATAAGTGTAAGAATATACTGAAGCTTGATCAGCAGAAACCAAATCACAGAGTGCCTTATACATCCTGCTTTATGCCTATGTCTTGGAATAATTAAGAGTAACCTACTCCCTCCCACCCCCCGCTTTCACTTTCAGAAGAACACTTGTTTGGACAATAACAAGGTCACCTCACTATGACAAAAAAAATCTGGATGTTATCCTAAGAATACTAGGTAATGCACAGATAGTAACATGTTCATATTTGAACAGAAGAGTAACATGATCAGGTGTTTCAAAAATATTCCATTCACAAAAGCAAAGTGCTTCTGTTTAAGATTTATTAAAGTAATATTCGATGCTTCAAAATAGATGTATAAAGCATAATAAGATTAACATATGAACAGACAACCAAATTGAAGACCTAGTATGATACCAATAACTTTGTATCCACCTATGATCTCTTCCCCTATTCCTTAGGGCTGACAAACTATTCCACTAAATTTCATGTATATTATGTCCTGGCTCTTAAAAAAATAGTTTTATCACATATACATATCATTGGACAAATACATTTTAATTTTTCTAGTTTTTGAGCTTTTCAAAAATGGTGTAACACTGTATGTTGTCTTTTGAGGGAACGGATGTACATCTGAGCCTTGCCTCTGAAGGATCTATAAAGATGAAAAAAAATGCAAATTTTCATGCTCTACCCCTTAAGATTTAGAATCAACAGAAACAATTCAACAACCTTTTTAAACAATTAATTTTAATTTAAATAATATTTACAATCATTCTGTGTACCTTTGCTAGAGAGCTGAAAAAGAATAAAGATTACATCAATCTATGGCTCTCAGTTCTGAAATTTCCACTATGTGATAAATGCTTTCTTTTGTTCTTGTGTTTTGGTCTGGGGCTTTCTAAACCTCAAAATATATATTGGTCAGGCTTTGAAATAGTCTTATAAGTATGAGAAATAATTAGTCTATTTTTACCCTTTTGCATCTGGATAAAATTAAGGTATAATTTATATATAAAGAAAAATCTACTGTTTTCAATATACAGTTCTGCAATTTTGACAAATGTATAGCCAGGTAACCAACAAAATAATCAAGAAATAGAAGAGTTCCACCAACCCTCAAATTCCCTAATGCCCTTCTGTAGTTAAGTCTCTTGCCCCATTCTGGATATGTTTTCTGACCCTAAAGTTTTGCGTTTTCCAGAATGTATAATAAAATTGTACAGCATGTAGTTTTGTGTATCTGATTTCTGTTACTCTGTATAATGTTACTGAGAAACATCCATGTTGTTGCATGTAGCAGTAGCACCTTCCATTTAATTGTTGAGAATTATTCTACTGTATGGATGATAATACAATTTGTTTTTATACCTTTATCAGTTGAACATTTGAGTTGTTTGCAGTTTGGGGCAATTTTGAATACAGTTGCTATACACATTCTGGTATAGGGTTTTTTTTTAATTTTATTTATTTTAGAGAGACATAGAGCACGAACAGGGTGAGGGGCAGAGGAAGAGGTAGGCAGAGAATCTTAAGCAGGCTCCCGGCTGAGCACAGAGCTAAGCGCAGGGCTTGATCTCAAGACCTGGAGATCATGACTGGAGTTGATCAAGAGTTGGAAGCTTAACCGACTGAGCCACCTAGACACCACTCTAGTATAGGTTTTTATGTGAACCAAAGTTTTCATTTCTCCTGGATATTACTCAGGAGAGGGACTGCTGGGTCAGAGAAGTATCTATGTAAGAAACTGCCAAACTGCTTTCTGAAATGAATGTGCCATTTTGCATTCCCACCAGCCATATGAGTTCCACTGCTCTTGAAATGATTTGTAATATTATCTCATTATGCTTTTAATATGCATTTCTCTAAAGACTAGTAATAAGTTGCTTTTCATGTGTTTGTCATCTATCTTCTTTGGTGAAGTATCAGTTGCTTTTCTTAGTACTGAATTTTGAAAGACCTTCATCTTTTTGAATACAAGTCTGTTATCAGGTATGTGATTTTTAATTATTTCCTAGTCTTGTATTTGTCTTTTCGATTCTCTTAATACTGTCTTTCAAGACCAGAAGTGCTTAATTTTGCTGAATGTGTATTTTTGAATTTTTTCAATTATGGATCATGCTTCTGATGTATTTAAGAAATCTTTGACTAACTTAAAGGTCACAAAGATTTTAACTCCCGTGTTCTTTTTTAAATGTTTCATACTTGCAGGTTTTGCACTTAGGTTTATAGTCTAAATGGCCTATGGTGTGAAGTGTTAATTGAGATTTTTTTTCCATATATATATTCCACTATTTCAGCACCATTTGTTAAAAAGATTATCTTTTCCCAAAGAACTGCCCTAGCACCTTTGTCAAAAACCAACTGACCACATATGTGAGTGTATTTCTTTCTGGATTCTCTATACTGCTCCTTTGATGTTTATGTCTATCCTTTCTTCAGTACCACACTATCAAAGTTACTGTTTAGTCCTGAAATGAGGTAGTGTAAACATTTTAACTTTGTTGTTCTTTTTCAAAATTCTTTTGGTTATTTTATTTCTTTTGCCCTTCCATATAATTTTTATGAATCAAGCTGTCAGTTTCTACAAGAAACCCTGAAGAGATTTTAAATGGAACTGTGTTAATCTAAGATCAGTTTGGGGAAAACTGGTATCTTAACAATATTGAGTCTTCTAATTCATGAACATGATATATCCTCATTTATTAAGATCTTCAATTTCTTTCATTAGAGTTTTGTAGTTTTCGGCATACAGATCTTGCACATATTTTGTTAGATTTACCCTAAGTATTTAATATTTTTTGGTGCTACTGTAAATGGTACATGTTCTTAAAATCTCAATTTCCAGTTACTAAACAAGTGATTTTTAAATTTAAAAAGCAAGAGATGTACATAGTAAAATATCCAATGGCATAATGGTGTTCTATTCAAACTAAGCTTCGTGACCACTATAGATCTCATTTTCTGCTGAGAAAAGTCATTGTTGAACAGTTCCTCATGTATCATCCCAGAAATTATCTGTCAACTAGTAAATGTCCATATATGGAGATTTTATCACCCCTTTGAATTTATATACCATTCTGCTCCTTGCCTTTTTCATTAAATTTCTTCTCACACAGAATATTTAACATCAATAATATTAACCTTATTTTTAATTTTATAGTTATATAGCATTGCATAGAATCAAAACTATCCTACCAAAGCTAACGGTCCTCTGATTGACACTTAGATTACTTTTAGTTTTAAGTTTTTATAAATAGTGCTACATTGAACATCTTTGTACCTACATCTTTTTACACATGTCCAAGTATATATCTGTAGTCTAAATTCCTAAATTATAAACGTCAGTTAAGGATATGTCTACTTTTAATTTTGATAGACTGACAAACTTCTGAAGTGATTACACCAATTTATTCTTACAATGGTATCTGAGAGTATGTCAGTATTTAAAAACAAAAACCAATAACTCCGTAAGATTTTCAGATACATACACACAGTTGAAAATTACTGGAACAGAACTTAGATTAGAAAGAGGCTGAAACTAAGGTTACTAAGACAAAAGAGGTAAATACTACTGTGATTCACAAGAGAAAATATGAAGATTAAATTAAGGAAATGATTAAGATTAAACTAAGGAAATGACAGTCGGGCTAAAAAGAATGATGGCAAAAGAGACACTGAGGAGGTAGAATTAAAAAAAAAGATAAAAATCTCTTGAGATGAAGTACTGCTTCTAATATACCCTTATGTTCTGAGGATCTGACACTCAAGACACATTTTTGGTCAATAATGAATAGAATAGGTAGGTGGTTGTGTGGATGTGTGTGTCTCGATTTTGATATGGCATGCCCAAGAAGAGTCAGAAGTGGGTAACTGAAATAATTTCTAAGCTCAGTCAAGGAAATAAGTATGTAGTCTTCTAAGGAAAGCATCAACATAGTTCTAAAGAAAGTATGACTGCATTATTTACACAAGAAGTCATAATCTATCCAAGAACAATAATGCGACTGAAGTTAAACTCAACTCCTGTATTATGTTCAGTTTAAAGAAATGTGTTGATTTCCAGTTCATGATGACAGATTAAGTACCAGTATTTAATCTCTCCCCACAACTGTCACTGAAAAAATACAAAAGATGTTTAGGAAAAATAATACAAAAAAAAAGAGTTTGACACGGGGCAAACATCAGAAGGGGCGGGATATCATAAAGAGTGGTAGCAAACCGGTACAAAAAATATGAAGAGACAATGAACAAAATTTAAAAACTTGGTTTGAGTGGGTATGCAATAGCTATGTGACATTAGGCAAGTTATTTAATATCTGTTTCAGTCTCATCACCAATAAAAAAAGAATAATGATATATATATTTCATAGGGTTGTCCTAAGGCTTAAACAAATAAACACACATAAAGACTTAAAATATTACCTGGAACATAGTAAGTACAAAACAGAAGTTTTTTATTACTGATGCCTCGAGAGGCCCAAAGTTAGTGACATATGGTTACAATTCCCTCCTTATGGGTTTATTCAGACTGTTTTGTTATATAGCAAATTTCACCAAAACAACTTACAAATGTTCTTTATTGATTTTCAATTTTTAGAATCAATTCAGACAATTCTGTAAACTATATAATAAAGCAGTTTAATATTTATTTTTCTTAGATGTTACATAAAACAAAGTATAAAACTTATAAATATACAAACAGGAAATAGGCACAAAATCACAAAACAAAAAAAGGAGAATTTAAATATTTGTTGTCTTTATTTTACAGAAAATTGTATGAAGAAATACTATTAATAAATTCTGAAATGTGCGTTGTTTACCAGTTAATAATCACTGTGTTATGGAACTGTAGTAACTTTTAATACTTATCAGGTTAAAAATTCATTAGCATATGGGAGGGCACAAACAGACACCAGATGCCATATTCTTATTCCAGAAAGAATGGAAATGCTCAAAAAATATCAAAAAGCACACAGGAGGAGGTTTGAAAGAATTTCCCTCTGGCTAATTCTGCAACAATGTGAGCACCAAAATAAATAACAAAAGGACTAAATTTTAACCAGCTGGACAGAATAGGAATAAAGTAGCAATCCATGAGTTCATATGAATCTTAAAAAATGAATGAATGAATGGAGATGGGCATTATACAGGAGAGGGCCAACAAATAAATGACATAAATAAATGACAGTTAAAAAAATCATCATTTAATTTACCATTTTGTGACCATGACAGAAAAAAATGACTCAGGCAAGAATCAAACAGATGCTAACATTATATCAAAGTTTGATAAGAAACAGGAATATTTACACAGTCTTAAGGAATCTTTCCACATTAAAAATGAAAACGGAAACTACACAGGACAGACTTGGCAGACTCCACCTTCCTAAAGTGATCAAAGTTAGTATCACCAATAGCAAACAAACTGATATCATGTGTTTCCTGATGTGATGCACTGAAGACAAATGTCATTTATTGTAGCATTCCTACCAAGAATTCATATGGATGAATCTAAACATGCAGATTAGACAAAACTAAGTTGAGTACATTCTATAAAATAACTGGCCTGTACTCTTCAAAATGTCAACGTCATCAAAGAAAAGGACAAGAAAGAATTCCAGATTAAAAGAGATCAAAAAAAAAAAAGACATAACAACTAAATGCAATGTATTATTCCTTGACTCCTGGGCTGGGAAAAAACTGCTATGAAGAATATTATTAATATGTTTTATATATGCATATTTATATAAAAATAAAAACATATATATAGAGAGAAAGCATACAAGTATGCAGCTGTGGAAAATTACCGTGACAGTAGGTGAATCAGGTAAAGGGGTAAGAGTTATTTTTTCTACTCTAACTTTTCTATAATATGACTTTAAAAAATTATTATAAAAATAGGTATATTCTTATAAACTTCAGTCATATTCTAAAGCTGTAATAGTTAAAACAGTACTGGCATGAGAAAAGATAGATCAGTGGAAGAGGAAAGAAAAAAAAAGAAGTCAGTTAACTCTGAAGGGTGGGACAAAGAAACTTCCAGTTAATGGTTACCATGGAAAACAAAGAGTCAAGCATATGGACAATAAAATTAGATAGCCAGACAATACATTTTAATATACCTACTCTAAAAGGGTATTTTCTTTGAATTCTAATTTAAAGTATAGAATGGGGAATCTAAAAGGTAAGCTTGCATGGTCCTATGAAGAATTGGTCAAATCCTGTATACTGTATTCTCAGTGTTAAGAATGTGTCTAATGACACAAACAAATAGTAAGATATTCATGGATTAGAAGAACAAATATTGTTAAGTAACATTCTCAGTGTTAAGAATGTGTCTAATGACACAAACAAATAGTAAGATATTCATGGATTAGAAGAACAAATATTGTTAAAATGTCCATACTACCCAAAGCAAGCTACAGAATTAATGCAATCCCTATCAAAATACCAAGGGCATTTTTCACAGAACTGGAACGAACAATCCTAAAATCTGTGTGAAACCACAAAAGACTTCGAAAAGCCAAAGCGGTCTTGAAAAAAAAGAACAAAACTGGAGGTGTCACAATCCCAGATTTCAAGATATACTACAAAGCTGCAGTAATCAAAACAGTATGATACTGGCACAAAAACAGATATGTAGATCAATGGAACAGAATAGAAAACCCAAAAATAAAGCCAAAATTGTATGGTCAATTAATCTTCAAAAAAGAAGCAAAGAATATACAATGGCAAAAAGACAGTCTTTTCAACTAATGCTGTTGGGAAAACTGGACAGCAACATGCAAAGAATGAAACTGGACCACTTTCTTACACCACACACAAAAATAAACTCAAATGGATTAAAGACCTAAATGTGAGACTGGAAACCATAAAATCTGTAGAAAAGAGCACAGGCAATAATTTCTCTGACACCAGCCATAGCAACATTTTTCTAGATAGGTCTCCTGAGGTAAGGGAAACAAAAGCAAAAATTAACACTTGGGACTACATCAAAATAAAAACCTTCTGCACAGCGAAGGAAATAATCAACAAAACTAAAAGGCAATCCACTGAATGGGAGAATATATTTGCAAATGACATATCTGATAAAGGTTAGTATTCAAAATATATAAAGAACTGATACAACTCAACACCTAAAAAACAAGTAATATAATTAAAAACTGGGCAGAAGATAGGAACAGACATTTCTCCAAAGAAAACATAGATGGCCAAAAAGACACATGAAAAGATGCTCATTATTACTTATCATCAGGGAAATGCAAATCAATACTACATTAAGATATCACCTCACACTTGTCAGATTAGCTAAATCCATCCAAAAACGCAAGAAACAACAAGCATTGGTAAGGATGTGGAGAAAAAGAACCCCTTGTACACTGTTGGTGGGAATACAAAGTAGTGTAGACACTGTGGAACACACTTTGGAGGTTCCTCAAAAATTACAAATGATTCAGTAATTCTCCTACTGGGTATTCACCCAAAGAATAAAAAAATACTAATTCAAAAGGATATTTGCACCCCTATGTTTAATGCAGCATTATTTACAATGACCAAATTATGGAAGCAGCCTGTGTCCATTGATAAGATGAATGGATAAAGAAGAGGTGATATATATGTATGTATATATACACAATGAAATATTACTTCACCATAAAGAATGAAATCTTGCTATTTGCAACAACATGGATGGAACTACCGAATAGAATGCTAAGAGAAATAAGTCAGAAAAAGACAAATACCGTATGATGTGGAATTTAAGAAACAAAACAAATGAACAAAGAAAAAAAGAGACAAACCAAAAAACAGACTCTAACTATAGAGAACAAACTGATGGTGAGTGCGGAAATGGGTGAAATAGGTGAAGGAGATTAAGAGTATACTTATGATGAGCACTGAGTAATGTATAGAACTGTTGAATCACTATATTGTAAACCTGAAACTAATACTGTATGTTAGCAATAGTAGTGTTAAAAAAAAAGAGTATGTGTCTAAGATTAACAAAGTTTAAGCAAATGTCACATGTATCTGTTCTCTTACTCAAAGAAACTAAAATAAAATGGGGGAAATAATACATATGCAGTGAAAATAAGTAACAGAAAACCAACATAACCAAAGAGTCACAAGTTCTATGACAATAAATGATGGTGTAGTGAATTAAAAATGAAATTTTGACATAGTTATAATCCCCAGATGAAACAGAGATGTGTAATCCTCATTCTTTTCTTTTCTTTTTTTTTTTAAAGATTTTATTTATTTGACAGAGAGAGACACAGCGAGAGAGGGAACACAAGCAGGAGGAGCGGGAGAGGGAGAAGCAGGCTTCCCGCCGAGCAGGGAGCCTAATGTGGGGCTTGATCCCAGGACCCTGGGATCATGACCTGAGCGAAGGCAGACGCTTAATGACTGAGCCACCCAGGTGCCCCAAATCCTCATTATTTTCTTGAGGAAAATGAGGAAACCAAAACAAGAAATATCTTTATCATTCCCTTTCAACTTTGAAGAACAGCTTGGAACTATTAGTGAATAGTGTTTAGGCTACTGAAAAGTTTGAGATGAACAGAGGATGGAAGTTGAAGAGTCAGCAAAAAATGAAGTAAAACAACAAAGTTAAATATTTAGCTTCTTTCCACAAAATATAATAAACACCTATAGTCATAATCAAGGACATTTGTTATTAAGAGTGGCTGTTACATTAAGTGGGGATCAAAACCATGAATTAAAACAACTTAAAAGAATTAATCATAGCAATGATAAAGCACTGCTTCTGTGATTAACTTTTAATATATCATAATTGTTATATCTGTTGAAATTCTTACTGCTTTAGTATAGTAACATATCATTTAGTATAATAAAGTGTCCATATTACCAAATGGGATTAGATGAGACCGCCTCTAAACACCACCTGTATCTAACTATGGGTTGGTATCTTGGTCTAATGAATGAGTATATGCAGTATATAAAATAACTTTAATTCTTACAAAAGATTGTTATTGCTAAGTAACATAATTGTATGTGTCAATTAAAATTAACTGTAATAAATGTAACCATTAATAACTGTAATAATTATAATTAGGTAACAACTGATTAACAACTTAATTCTTACATAGAATTAAATCAACTATTTTAAATTTCTTCCAGACTAGAGAAATTTGGTGAAATCCTGCTCTTTCCATTCCAACTTATATATGAATGCAAAAAGGTCTGAAGTCTGCTAAAGGTCTCAAGTTTACTTAATTATGGTTCCACTACAGAAAGTAAGCCATACCTAAGGCTTATTATTATCAATATCTAGAACAGTGCCTGGAATACAGCCATAATTAGGAATTTACATCAAACTGAATTCATCAAGTTCTGAAATTGCTACTATAGTAATTAATGGTATTTTTCCTAAAAGAGTAACAATGTTTACTTTAGTATTAAATGTTTGAAATACAACATAGCAAAGATTCTCTACTTTTTTTCTGCTCAAACCTGAAGATATTATACACCTACTGGTAACATTCAATCACTAACAACTATTAGTAATATTTAATCACTAGGGCAATTAATTATCAAAGGAAGCAGCTGCATTTAAGAATTATCAACTACTTTCTACATAAGGTTTTTGATAATCTTGTGTGATTTCAGAGAAGCTTAGCTTTCTAAAATGGCAAAGAAGGAATATCAATAAACTCCTACCTGTTCTGGCATCGCTCCATGTTCAATTCCAGTCTTCAATAATCTGTAGCAATTACCAAATAGATCCCATTTGGTGAGATCATGAGCACTAAAATAAACAAAAATGCATTAACTTTATTCTAGAGTAGAAGAAAATTTAAATTTGAGCTCAGTTTCAGTGGGTAGAAGTATAAAATAACTTCAATTTCTTAGAAAATCGAAAAAGATTGGTAAATGTTCAAGTACTCAAACTTAGAAAGAAAAACAAGGAAAGAGGATGGAAGGAAGGAAAGAAGGAAAGAAAAAGTAAGAAAGAAAAAGGGGAAAAGGGAAAGAGACAAGGAAAGTGAGACAGGGAGCAGAGACAGAGAATACATAAGTTGATATTAGAAATTAATAAAAAGAAACCAATTAACAATAAAAATTCATTCTTTTAAATGAAGATTACTACTACACAGTCAACCTAAGCCTGTATTCCATTTCATTCTTCCTAGTATATTTTAAAATACATTTTAAAAATGTAAAAAATGTAAAAATTCACAATTTCAAAATATAAATACATGTGTATTTTTGAAAGAGATCTGCATTCACAAGAAAGACAAAAGCAGGGGAAAAGAAATATGTCAAAGCTCAAAAACTTTAGTGTAGCTACAGGCTTCTTAATTGAAATAATGCAGACATTTTATTTTCTCATGAATTCTACTACTAAAATAGTAGATCAATGCCCATTAACTTTTATTTTGAAACATCAAAGTATTTTTTAAAATAAGGAGTTTTGACACCAGTTGTCAACTTTTATTTCCAAATGTCAAACTATTTTCAAAACTAAGAGTTTATTTCTCCGCAGAATTCCAAACGGTGTCCTTGTGTATAAAGAAATGTCTTAGATTTTAGACACTGTTTTTGAATTCTGAAGTATTCATTAATGTAAGGGCTACACTTAAACATTCTTTTAACAACAAAGATCTCCATTTTCCTTTCTTTATGGAGAAGATAAACATACCCATTAACAAGGGACATATCAATTACAATTTAAAAGTAACACTTATTTCATTAATCTGAGCCTTTTTTCCTTATTCAAGTCCAGCTATTCTGTCTACACAGTAAGAGCACAATAATAGACAAACAAGAACAATTCAGGAAAAAAAGCTCACAGAAATAACTTTCATGGCATCCCCCCAAATCTTTATTTAGTAAGATTTCTAAAAGCTATCAGATGAAAATTATACCTCTAAAACTCTAGCTTACAGAGTAAGCCCAGCAATGATACTGATTAACAAACTTGTACAGTGTGCAGTATATTTGTTACACTGAATGATAAATCTAACTCCTTAAGTAATCAAATGATAATAAAAACCCATAATTTATCTGAAGAAAATCTGATTAATAAAGAAAAAAATCACATCTTGATATTTGTTTAAAATTTTCCATTGTTACAAGGATGTTAAATATTACAAAAACAGCCTATTTTATGTTGGCTAATATAATGTTATTAACCAAATCTAAATAAAATGACATACTTATGAAAAGAGGTTAACCGCTTTAATGTGGAAAGAACATTGTAAATATCATCATCATCAGCTTCTTCTCCCTATAAATAAAAGACATTATTTCATTACCATAACTTTACTTATCCTGAAATTCACACGAAAGTCTATTAATACTTACTGCCTAAAAGCATTCGTTTTTATTATATAAAGAGTATATATTCACTGCTGGTAAATAAGAAAGTACAAATAAGCAAAAAACCAAAAAATAAAAAATACCCGTAATTGTTACATTCAGAGAGAACCATTTTTGCATTTTAAACAATGCTGTAAACATTAACAGGGTATACTTTTCTGATTAATACTTTAGGATAAGTTCACTGAAACTGAAAAGGTATGTACTTTAAAGATTTTAATGGTTATTTCAAAGATTTTATTGATTGTCAGTTACTTCTGTAGCTCAAAATCACAATGAAAAATCAAAAATGGTTGAAAAAAATTAAAAGTTAAAATTAAAAGTTAGAAGTAGGAAAAAATTGGTTATATGGACTAAAAAGAAAATCCTATCAGCCTGGCCATCAGAGCACAGAAAACCGTGGGGGTTCCAAATTGGTAACACTGATTGGAGGGAGAAGGCAAGAGGCAGGAATCATAAAAATAACTACAAAAATAACCAGTTGGAGATGTTTGCCATTATCCTGGGCATACCATTGGCAAGTGGCTGTCCCTTACAAGCACACTTAATTTTTATGTTCTATTTATTAGCACATCATAATAGTTCAGTAATATTAAAATATTTTGTAAATTAGGCTCCAGGAAAAGAAAGTGAAAAAATGAATTAAGAAAAGCCAGACCTTAAAAGGTTTTTCTTAAACCAAAAAAAAAAAAATTAGCTTTTATGAAACAAGTTGTTTTTTTTTTTTTTTTAAGGGGGGGGATAGGGAAGAGTGAGGGAGAGAATCTTAACCAGGCTCCATGCCCAGTATGGAGCCAGATGTGGGGCTGGATCTCACAATCCTGAGATCATGACCTCAGCTGAAATCAAGAGGCAGATGCCTAACTGACTGAGTCACCCAGGCACTCCAAAATAGGTTTTTAAAATAAAGTATAACCAAGGTTAATTACAGGACGAACACTTGCAATAATGCTACTAAGATCTGAAAAAGAGAATTCCACTAAGTTTTATTTTAAAATGGAAACGATTTGTACATTCAACTTTGAATATTAGCCAAAATTATCACATACACGTGTTTACTTTAAAACAGACCTCTTGCAGTAGATCTTCCACAGAATGATTGAATCGATCTACAAACTCATCAATCAGCTGACTTCGAGCTATGTCAACTCTGTTTTGGATGGTATACTCTTCACTGCATAAGATGCTATAGGTTTTACTGCAGGCTTCTAGAACATCTGATTCTACATGTTTCTCCACAACAAACTTAATCTGTTTTAATAAAGCATCCAGATGCTGAGGAGGAAAAAAAGAGAAACTATTAGATTAATAAAAATAAGCATCTGTCAAATAGTAAGCCTATAGATTACATGAAAATGAAATAATCCAGTTATTTAAGCTGACTATAACAGAATTTTGATTTCATAGTGTCTTACCTTTTCCATTCTACCTGTGCTATAAATTTCTAGATCAAAATACTGTGGGATTTGTAGCAAGTTTGCTACCTTCTCTGCATCTGCAGAATACTAGAAAGAAGGAGAAGCAAAGAAAAAAGAAGTAACTACTTTAATAGTTCAATGTAATAAGCAAACTCAGTGGCACATTACCACAGAAATGTAAATGAAATTATACCTTTGATAGCAACATAGGAAGTGTGATAATAAAATGCTCAGTCAATTTGTTTCTATCATCAATTTGAGTTTTTCTTTCTTTGGCCGTTAGCACCTAGAAATAAATTGAAATGGGCAAATAATATAATGTCACATAATAATTTATAAATCTAGAATGTTACACAGAACGATGAAGCACTGGAAATAATGTACTCGAGAATTTTCAGAGGAGGTTAACAAACTAATTACTAAAACAAGTATTTCTAGTTTTATGCTTATTTCTAGTTAACAGGCAATATTACTTTATTAAATAGCTACTTACGAATCACTAAAGTTTAGATAAATTACTACTTGTTTAGTAAACAAAAACATTTCTATAAAACCAGTTATGAATATACAAATATGGCAAGTGAAGTAATTTTTCCAGTTTTAACCTCAATATGTTAACAGTAATCTCCCCTATGGTAAACACCCTTTTCTAAAAATACTTTAGAAAGTAATGTTTTTTTTTACTGTCAGCAGCTAAATAAATTTTCACTGATTTTTTAAAAAGATTTTATTTATTTATTTGACAGAGAGAGAGAGAGCACACAAGAAGGGGGAGCAGTAGAAGGAGAGGGAGAAGCAGGCTCCCCGCTGAGCAGGGAGCCCAACACGCAGGGCTCGATCCCAGGACCCTGGGATTACTACCTGAGCCAGAGGCAGATGTTTAACCATCTAAGCCACTCAGGCACCCCAAATTTTCACTTATTTTTTAAAGCATATACTAACAATGTCTCTGGACTCATTTATATTTAGTTGTCCTTCTAAGTTCCTAAGTCTGTTAGGCAATAATCCAGACATAGAGGTATAGCCCGTCATCACTGAACCAACTGAAGCTGATAATGCCCATCACCTTGTCCCATATTCAACTAGTTAAACCATAAGTGGTTCCAAAAATAAAATGTTAAAATGCAAGTTAAGATAATCATTTCCCCAAGATATTTTGTATTTTGTTATTATCTTGAAGGAACTTAGCACCATAATGTTGAATGGCTGAATGTTTCATTCCAATATAAATTACCACTTTAGAAATGTAAACCCTATTTTTTTTTAAATCAATACAGCTTTTATTGCATCTTTAAAATATCACTAATAACTCTGAAAAATCATCTGGCATCTTGCTGTTTCTGTAGCTGGACAACTTAGATCTTATTCATCAGCTCACTGAACTGTTTCTTTTTCAGAAACATACCACCCCAAATTTTCTGATAGTCGTTTTTAAGTGTCGTGGTTTGCTGAATCAAAAAGTAGCGGAATTCAATACAAGTTCATTGTCATTTCCTTCAAGAATTAGCTCATCTTTCTGGGCTTGAGATACTGAACACGCAACACCTGGCCTCATCCAATCCCCGTGGATGTATTTTTCACCTAAGAAATCTTGGATTTCAATAAGAAAACCACTGTCCTGAATAACAACGCTGATGAGGAAGGGAGCATACACAGACCTCATCTTGTAATGGAAGCCCAGTCTAATGTCCTTGATCATGTTCTGTATGTGACTACAGACAGTGCAAACAATAGTCATTTCTTTCCTATTTCTCTCAAGTTGGCGCCTCTTCTTTTTCTTTCCAAGGAGACTGAGTTCTACACTGCTGTAACTGAAGTCTCTTCCCAGGGTTCCTCTGGGGCCCTTCACAATAACAGCGCATCCCTTCAGAGTGATGTCGACATTTTCTGGAATGTCAATAGTCTGAGTGCTGAGAATGGTCTTCATTCTCACAGTAGATGTTTCAGAGTATGTGAAAGAAGTAGTAAGGTCTCCCATCTAATTCCTCTTCCCGAACTTTATTGCTTTTCAACCTCTTAAAATACAAAATAATCATTTGGAATGATTTACTGTACTGCGTTTAGTTCTTCACAAAGTAATGTAAGGGACTACATATTATGTGGAATGTAAGTCCAGGAATGTATTCAGGGTATTGAGAAGTCTTGAAATTCATTTGGCAATGTATGAGAGGTCTAAAGATACTGATTTTAGATAAACAGTTGTCTTTGACTAAGTGATCATTGTATTAGGCAGTCTATATGCATGGACTCAATCCTCAAAACCTCTGATGGGATGGCAAAAATGGCATACTACCTATGAAGGAGGAATTTGCCAGTATCTAACAAAATTGTATACACATTTTCCCTCTGACATAATAATCCTACTTTTAAGCAATCTACCCCACCAACACATGTAGTACAAGTATGAAATGATACAAAATTATTCACTGTGTAGTGAATTATTTCTAATAGTACATTATTTCTAATAGTAAAAGACTGGCAACAACCCAAAAGACTCTCAATTGTGTATCCACATAATGGATACTATGCAGCCATAAGAAAATGAAGATCTTCAAATAAAGGTATAGTAGAGTGATATCTAGGATACACTGTTAAATAAAAATATAAGGTACAGAACACTACAAAATATGCTATCTTTTAAGGGAGAGGGAGGAGGATGGAGTGCATGCATTTATCTATATTTGTAAAATGAAACACTGGAAGGATATTCTGACTATATAGTAGGAATGGGGTGTAAAGGGAGATATAAATATATGAAAGACTTCTCTGAATGTATATTTTTACATGGTTTTGACCTTTTACCTATGTAAATGTTTTACATATTTCAAAAAAATAAAAATGAGAAAAAAAGGGATGCCTGGGAGGCTCAGTTGGTTAAGCGGCTGCCTTCGGTTCAGGTCATGATCCCAGGGTCCTAGCATCGAGTCCCCCATCAGGCTCCTTGCTCAGCGGGGAGCCTGCTTCTCCCTCTGCCTGCTGCTCCCCCTGCTTGTGCTCTCTCACTCTCTGTTGACAAATAAATAAAATCTAAAAAAAAAAAAAAAAAGAAGAGGAAAAAAATACAAAACCAAAAAGGCAAAAACCTTGTTATGCTAAATTTAAGTCATCAATATCAATACAAATATGTAATTTAAATATATATGGATACATACAGAGAAATATATACATATATTTCTTAGCTCTGTATACTCAAAGTGTCTATCAGAAAAAAAGAACCAAATGACAATACTCTTAGTGACAAGATTTTAACTTTAAATACTACTCTATTAAAAGGCACCATGGCTTGTTGGAGATTCCTGTGCTAGAGTAATATAAGAATCAGCCTTCAAAATGCCTTCTAGTAACTTCTGCCTCTTGATATCATGCTCTTATAGTCTCTTCCCACAATAACTAAGGTTGACATGTGTTAACCAATAGGAGACTGTGGAGGAAATGATGTTATGTGACCTTTGAGAACTAGCTCATAAAAGACACAGAAGTCCACCTTACTCTCCTTTGGATCATTCATTCTGCTTTATTCTCTCTTGGATACTTCACTCTGGGGGCAGGGGGGAAGGGGCAGCAACCATGTCATGAAAACATTCAAACAATCCTACTGAAAGGTCCATAAGGTGAGGATCGAAAGCCTCCCATTAATAATCAACACTAACTTGCCAGTCATGTAAGTAAGCCATTATGGAAGTAGTAAATTAACAACCAAATCTTCAGAGGCTAAAGCCCTTGTTAACATCTTAAATGCAACCCTATGAGAACCTTAAGCCAAAAAACCAGTTAAGACACTCCCAAGTTTCTGACCCACAAAAACTGTGAGATAATGAAGGCTTACTGTTTTAAGCTTCTAAGTTTTAAAGTAATTTTTTACGTAGCAATAGTTAATATAAACAGTAAAAGTAGAAAGTGAACTTGATGGGAAAGCAAGAAAGTGCACAAAAAATGACTGAGCTACGTCAAAAGGATAAGAAATGCTTAGCCTGGCTTTCTGCCCGTGGACGCCGCAGAGTAAGCATCGTTAAAGTCTCCCCTCCCACCACCTTCATGTCTAAGTCAGAGTCTCCCAAAGAGCCTGAACAGCTGTGGAAGCTCTTCATCGGAGGTTTGAGCTTTGAAACAACCGATGAGAGTCTGAGGAGCCATTCTGAGCAATGGGGAATGCTTACGGACTGTGTGATAATGAGAGATCCAAACACCAAGCACTCCAGAGGCTTTGGGTTTGTCACGTTATGCCACTGTGGAGGAGGTGGATGCAGCCATGAACGCAAGGCCACACAAGGTGGTTGGAAGAGTTGTGGAACCAAAGAGGGCTGTCTCAAGAGAAGATTCTCAAAGACCTGGTGCCCACTTAACTGTGAAAAAGATTTTTGTTGGTGGCATTAAAGAAGACACTGAAGAACATCACCTAAGAGATTATTTTGAACAGTATGGGAAAATTGAAGTGATTGAGATTGACTGACCGAGGCAGTGGCAAAAAGAGAGGTTTTGCTTTTGTAACATTTGATGACCATGACTCTGTGGACAAGATTGTCATTCAAAAATACCATACTGTGAATGGCCATGACTGTGAAGTAAGGAAAGCCCTATCTAAGCAAGAGATGGCTAGTGCTTCATCCAGCCAGAGGTCGAAGTGGTTCTGGAAACTTTGGTGGTGGTCGTGGAGGTGGTTTTGGTGGGAATGACAACTTTGGTCGTGGAGGGAACTTCAGTGGGCGAGGGGGCTTTGGTGGCAGTCGAGGTGGTGGTGGATATGGTGGCCGTGGGGATGGCTATAACGGATTTGGTCATGATGGAAGCAACTTTGGAGGTGATGGAAGCTGTAATGATTTTGGCAATTACAACAATCAATCCTCAAATTTTGGACCCATGAAAGGAGGACATTTTGGAGGCAGAAGCTCTGGCCCCTATGGTGGTGGAGGCCGATACTTTGCCAAACCACGAAACCAAGGTGGCTATGGTGGTTCCAGCAGCAGCAGTAGCTATGGCAGTGGCAGAAGGTTTTAATTACTGCCAGGAAACAAAGCTTAGCAGGAGAGGAGAGCCAGAGAAGTGACAGGGAAGCTACAGGTTACAACAGATTTGTGAACTCAGCCAAGCACGGTGGTGGCAGGGCCTAGCTGCTGCAAAGAAGACATGTTTTAGACAATGCTCATGTGTATGGGCAAAAAACTGGAGAACTGTATTTGTGACTAATTGTATAACAGGTTATTTTCATTTCCGTTCTGTGGAAAGTGTAAAGCATTCCAACAAAGGGTTTTAATGTAGATTTTTTTTTTTTGCACCCATGCTGTTGATTGCTAAATGTAATAGTCTGATCATGACGCTGAATAAATGTGTCTTTAAAAAAAAAAAATGCTTAGCCTGAATAGGCTCTCATCTCAAAGTTCGGACAACACATATTTTTAAAACTTTTATTTTGGAAACTCTAAAAGCTATTCATTTGTCATTACTGCTTCATTAATTCCTACAGTTTTTTTTTTTAACCTTAACATTTTAAGGTAAATTCTTGGTATATCGTTTCACTTCACCCATAAATATTTGTGTATTTTTAACAGTGAAGACTTAAGAACAATAAAACTTGCCATCTCCAACAAAATGAAACAATAAATTCTTAGTATCTTTTCATGCCCAGTCCATAGTTTTCCCAATTTCTATGTTTTGGATTTCTATATATATACAAATATATATTTTAGAGAGAAAGAAAGAGAGCGCACAAGTGGGAAGAGGGGCAGAAGCGGGGGAGAGAGAATCCTGAAGCAGATTCCCTGCTGAGCATGGAGCTTGATACCAGTATCCTGAGATCATGACCTGAGCCAAAATCAAGAGGTGGACGCTTAACGGACTTGAGCCATCCCGGCACCCCTCTGTATATTCATATTTAATTAAGTTTTGATATGACTGAATTTATGTCAGCCATTCTGCTATCTATAAATCTCATATCTTTTTGTTTGTTTCTTTGTTCCTTCTTTACTACGTTCTTTGGGGATTCTAATAAACTCTTTAATTTGCAATAATCAACTTTAGGGTGATATTTAATTACAGGAAAATATAGCAATTTTGCTCCAATATAATTCCATTTCCTTTACCCTTCTTTATGTTATTGCTGTCATATATATCTATGTATCTTCTAATCTTAGTACTTTAGTGCTATAATTACTGCTTTAAATAATCTCATGTCCCTTGAAAGAAATTAAAAGAAAAAAAATATATAATATACACGGCCTTTTATATCCACCCACATATTTACCATTTCTGGTACTGTTCATTCCTTTCTATGGATTAGAATTACCATTTGGTATTATTCATTACAGCTCGAAGAACTTCTTTTAGTATTTCTTCTAAGGTCTTCCAGCAACATGTCTGTCAATCTTTGTTTTTCTGGGAATGTTTTTAATGTACCTTCATATTTGAAAGATGGTTTTACTGGATTTAGAATTCTTGGTTGGCAACTTTGCTTTCTTTCAGCGTATGTCATTCTGTCAGTCTTCTGGCCTCCACTGTCTCTGATAAAAAATTAATTGCTAATCTTATTACAATTGCCCTCTATATGACTTGTTTTTCTCTTGTTGCTTTCAAGATTTTTTTGTTTTTGGCTTTGAACAGTGACTATCCTATCTGGAGATAAATCTTTTATGTTTACACTACTTGAGTTTTGTTAAGCTTCTTATTCTTTGGATTAATGTTTTTCATCAAATTTGGCAAGTTTTTGGCAAGTATTTCTTCGAATGTTTTTCTTTCCTGTCTCTTTCTCTTACTCCTTTCTTTCTGGAACTCTCATTATAAAAATTTGATGCATTTAATGTTGTTTCACACATTCCTTGGGCTCTGTTCATTTTTCTTCAATCTTCTTTCCTCTCTGTTCTTCAGAATAATTTTTATTAATCTACCTTCTATTCAATGTTTCTTTCTTGTCATCTCAAATTTGCTACTTTTCAACTCTAGAATTTCCATTAAGTTTTCCTTATTTCTGTTATCATATTGTCCTGTAATTCTTTGAACATATTTTCCTTTGATTCTTTCAACATATTTATAAAAAGGGCTCTGAAGTATTTGCTAAATCCAACAATTAGGCCTACTGAGAAGCCATTTCTATTGTCTGCTCCCCCCCACCTCCCCAAGTATGGTCATGTTTTATTGTTTCTTTGCTTGGCTGTAATTTTTCTAGAAGAGTTAACATTTTTAGGTAACAGTAATTATGGATTTTTAACTTATTTTTCTAATTTTTATATTTAAAAAAGTAATCTTTAACTTAAACTTCAAATCTTATTATAAGGGTTCGCCCCTCTGAGACCTGGGTTAGAAAGCATATTCAAAGTTCAGCCACTTCTTCAAGAAACAAGAAGTGCTGGTGAGGATGTGAAGAAAAAGGAACCCTTATGTGTTGGTGGGAATGCAAACTGGTGGAGCCACTGTGGAAAACAGTACAATGTTTCCTCAAAAAGTTAAAAACAGAACTATACTACAATCCAGTAATTATACTACTGGGTAAAATACAAAAAAATACAAAAACACTAATTCAAAGGGATACATGCACCTCTATGCTTATTGCAGCATTATTAAAATAGTCAAATTATGGAAGCAGCCCAGTATCCTATCAATAGATGAATGGATAATGAAGATGTGATATATATACAGATATATATATCTATATATATATATATAGAAAGGAATGAATCTTGCCATTTGTAATGATGTGGATGGAGCTAAAGGGTATAATGCTAAGTGAAATAAGTCAGAGAAAGACAAATAGCATATGATCTTAATCATATTTGGAATTTAAGAAACAGACGGGCAAAGGGAAAGAAAAAAGAGAGAGACACACACACAAACCAAGAGACAGACTCTTAACTACAGAGAACAAACTGACGGTTGCCAGAGGGGAGGTGGGTGGGGGATGGATAAAGTAGGTGAAGGGATTAAGAGTACACTTATCATGATGAGCACTGAGTAATGTACAGAACTGTTGAATCACTATACTGTACATACGAAACTAATATAACACTCTATGTTAACTATACTAGAATTAAAATAAAAACTAAAAACATAAAAAAGGAAAAGAAAAAACAAAGTCCAGCCAGTTCTTAAGTTTGCTTTTTGACTTTTATTTTCCATCGGGTTATCTCAGGTTTCTCAGTCAGCCAGTGATGTATGGAGAGCTCATCTAATCCTTTTTATGGCTTTCTCATTTCCAGGATTTTTTAGTTAGATTCTTGGTCAGTCAACTGTTCTTCCTATCTGGGACCACAACCTCTGAATATCACAGCTGTGGGTTTTTCCTTGTTTCTACCATGTTTGCCATTTCTGGCTCACAGAGCTCTGGACTTTTGCCATTTGTACCATGAGTCTGCCCCTCTGAGAGCACAGCTGCTGGTTTTTACAGACGTACCACTCTGGTAAAACTACATCAAGTTTGTGGGTGGGTGTGTGTAAATTATAATGCCAGGCAAAAAGGCAGCAGACTTCTGTTGCTTTTACCTGAAGCTTTGGTGGTTTTTCAAAAATATATGCTTCTCAATTTGTCTTTTATCTTTGGTGAATTCCCAGAACCCTTTGATAAGGTTTTTGGACAAATTCTGCAGTTTTATATTTTTTCTTTTCTTTTTTGGTGTAGAGAAGAATTACCTACCTCTGCATACCACCAGAGCTGGTCTATCAATGATTATCTCAATTCATCTTTAATACCACTAAAACCAGTATTAGCCCCATCTTACAAATAAGGGAATTAACACATAAAGAAAACAATCAACTATCCAAAGATTAAACAGTTGCCAAATGGAGGAGTAAAAATAGGCATTTGCTTTCAGACCTTTCTGCATTTTTAACAGATATGAATGTGAAAATGATTAAAGTGCTAGAACCAGAAGTAGGTACAGGTGCTTTGGGAACATGGAAGAATCTATTTTTGAAACCTAAGTGTAATTAGTAGATAGGATATAAAGACAAAGCACCACAGCATATATCATTTACAAAAATACCATGTTTTTATGGATAAATATATATCACTAAAATTTTCAAATATTTAAGACACTTAAACACATTAAAAGTCTTTTTGTAGATTTCTCACTAATATAACTTACTCTCTTGCCAGTACCCCTTCCCACTGGAGGATGTGCCTCAGCAGCTTGACGAATTGTACAAACCATTAGCTCTATAAGAGCACTCTCTTGACGGTCAGACATTGCTAAAGTGAAATAAAACGCATTAGTATGAGTAGATAGTTTTACATTAACCATGTATTAAAGAGAATACAATTATAAAAAACTGCAAACATACTCTATTACTGGTTATTTTAAAGACTGAAGTTAAGCTCTGCATTTTCTCTCTTTTTTTATGAAGCAGTATGTGCTTACCGTAAGTCAAACAAGAGATAAAGTAAAGAAAAAGAGAATACACTCTGGTTTCTTTAATACCTAGTCTTTTCTAGGACCATATTTCTGAATTAGGCAATGCCAAAATTTTACTATATTTCCTTCCAGATCATTTTAAAGCTCATAAAATACAGTATCTTTTTTAAAATAAAAAAAGTTCTACACATATTTTTAAAAAGTAACAATAGATTTTGATTATCTTTCAAGTCACTATATATACGTATGAATAACTTTCTTTTTTATTGTTATGTTAATCACCACACATTACATCATTAGTTTTTGATGTAGTGTTCCATGATTCATTGTTTGCATATAACACCCAGTGCTCCATGCAGTACGTGCCCTCTTTAACTATAATTTTCTTAAATAATTACAAGTTATTACGTAACGAGTGTTCCACAATTTAGTCAAACCTCTATTGTTTACTCAAATCGTTCCCTAATTTTTGTTACTATAAATAATGCAGTAATAAATATCATTAACACATATATATTTATGTAACTGATACTTTTATTTCTACAGAATAAATTCCCAAGAGGGTAATGGGTCAAAGGTTAAAATCTTGATACTGATAAATATAAGCCTATTTATTGCAATCCAAACCTCAAACTACAACAATGATGTTTGGTTCCTCATACCCCTGGCTAGCACTAAATGTCATAAATCCTTTCAGTATTTGCCAATTCATTGACTGAAAAATGGTATTTCACTGTCATTTTGCTTCTTCCTTCCTACTAATTAGTGAAATGTATTTTCTTATTGGCTTAGAATTTTTTTCTGAGATTTGTCTGCTTATTCTTTGCCTGTTTTTTCTACTGTTACCTTTCTTGAACTCTTGTATATAAGAAGTATTAACTCTGTCTTTTGAATGAGGCAGATATTTTCTTCCAGTTTGTCCTTTTGATGTCAGACTCCTCATGGTATTTTTTTGTCAGACAGAAATTCTTTTTAATAGTAATTGTTAATTTTTACAAAGTCACATCTGTACTGATTTGTTTTATGGCTTCTGGCTTTTTTTTTGCTTTCTAGTTTTAATGACATATATTTGACATAACACTGTACAAGTTTAAGTTGTACAGTATAATGATCTGACATATATATTGTGAAATGATTATCACAAAGTTAACTAATATCCATCATCTCTTATAGATAAAAAAGGCTTCTGGGTTTCTTGTATTGCTCTCAAAGATCTCCTTATCCTAGAGATTACAGAAATATATTTTCTAATTCCTTTTTTTCTCTCTCTCTCTCTAGGTTTTACATCTTTAATCTGTCTGGAATTTATTTCTGCTGATAGCATGAAGTATGGGCCTATTTGTTTCTGCCAAATGAACAGCCAGTTAGGCCTCCACCACTGCTAAGTAAACCAGCTTTCCCTGCTGAATTTAAATATCACATTTAAACATTTTAAAAATGTTTTAGGCTCTCATATACAGAATTCTTTATTTAGTTTCACTAATCTATATGTCTATTCCTATTATAATGCCATACTGTTTTGATGATAGCTGCTTTAAAATATATAATGTACTTTAATATATAACTTAATTAAACTAATTGAACATTTAGTTGAACAAGATTCCTTTACCTAGTCCTTTTTCTAAATATTTTCTAATTTCTATAATGCTAACGGCAAACAATTAAGCATTTTTTATGTGTAAGGTATTGTTATAAGTGATTTATATGTATTAACTTGTTTTATCCTCAAAACAATTCCAAGAGATAGGAGCTAATATCTTCACACTTTATAGATAGGGAAAATGAGCCACAGAGAGGTTGAATAACTTTTTTTTTTAATATTTTATTTATTTATTCATGAGAGACAGAGGGAGAGAAAGAGGGATAGAGGGAGAGAGAGAGAAGCAGAGGGAGAAGCAGGCTCCCAAGGAGCAGGGAGCCCAATGCAGGACTCGATCCCAGGACCCTGGGATCATGACCTGAGCCGAAGGCAGACGCTTAACCATCTGAGCCACCCAGGCACCCTTGAATAACTTCCAAAGTACTCAGCTAGTGGTAAAGTCAAGACATGAACCCAGGTAGTCTGATCCAGAGTCTATTCTCTTAAGCACTATGCTATACTGCCTTTTAAACAGAAGGAAAAAAATTCTATATAAACTTTGAAATCATTTTGCTTTAGTTCTTCCTCTCATCTCACCTCCCAGAACTCTCTCAAACCCACTGGATTTGAACTGGTATTTTATTTATTTTTATTTTATTTTGCTTAATTAATTGATTTTTTGGGAGAGAGAGAGCGTGCACACACAAGGGGGGTTGAAAGGGCAGAGAGAGAGAGAGAATCTTAAGCAGGCTCCAGGCCCAGCACGGAGCCTGACGTGGGGCTGATCTCACAACCCTGAGATCATGACCTGAGTCAAAATCAAGAATCAGATGCTTAACTGACTGAGCCACCGAGACGCTCCTCAAAATGGTATTTTTGAAAAAAGTTATTCTTTACATGGGAAGAACCGACATTTTAGTAACATTTTCAGCCAGGAACATAAGATAGCCCTTTATTTTTGAGATCTTATCCAATGTCATTTAAGAAAATGTATGGTTTTCTTCACACTGTTTTGTGCTTTCCTTGTTGAATTCATCCCTATATATTTTTAAAGTTAGATTTTTAGTGCTAATTTGACTAGCTTAATTCTCTCTCCCTCTCCCCCTTTTTCTGTATACTTATTTATGTTAAAGGCCAATAGATGTGGGGATTATAGAGACAAACTTAGGTATAAATTAAAGAGATTAAGCTGCAGAAGTTTATATTATTTTTTTAAAAAATTGGGCAACAGCAATAAAAGGCAAGGACATAATAAAATCTTGTCCTTTTTATTCTCAAATCATCCTGCACAAGAATATGTGTGTTCAACTAAATTTAATCATTTCTTTGGTTTTAACATTTTGATTGTCTTAAGAAAAACACATGAACGTCAGCCTGTCTTAGGAAAGCCACATGAAATAGTTTCAGCTTTTCCATTTATACTCCTCGATCTAAAGCCTAATAGTAGGAAAAAGCATCCCACTCAATAAAACAACTAAATTTCTATTTTTATGATTCTAGAATTTCATAATTTTTCACATTTGGCTGCAGATAAAGGAATGACAAGTTTGTCTATGAACTAAATGCATTTTCTTTTATTTATGAAGAAAATCTCGCTCTATGGAAAGTGAGGAGAGAGAACAACTTATCAAGTATGGAAACTTTCCCCTACTCTAAAATCCTTCTTAGTGTTGAAGAATAACCAAACCTTATACAGTGTCCAATGCCATTCATTTTGTTATTTTATAATTTTGAAACATCTATTTAGACATGGTAAATACTAAATTTCAACTGTTTTGAAATCCCCTTTAAGATATGACAGCAAAACCAAGTAATAAAATTGAAAGCAAAACAAGCCATAAGCCACAAACAAGAGCCGAATAGCCAGTGACAGAAAGAAATGGGTAACTGTTCACACTATGAATTATCAGATAACTACACAACTTTCCAAACCTTCAGAAACCTCTTTGCACATCACCTCCATTTCCTCATTATTGATTTTATTCACATCACCTTGAACTGTGGCTTTTCTCTTTGCCTACCAACGAAAAGAAATGCTTAAAAGTCACCAACAACTTAAATCATCACTAAAGCTAATAATCTTTGCATAGTTCTTCTTCTCCTCTGCAGGATATGATATTATTAGCCATAGATCTCTTGAACATCCTCTTTACTAAGCTTCTATAGGGTATAATTATCTCATCATCTTTTTTATACAGCTTGCTAGAGACTCTCTCTTGCTCTTCCTGCTTTTGTCTCCTAACCATAATCTTTAAGTGGCTATGGGCTCTTTCTTTATAATCCATCTTCCTCTTCCATATTTTTATTGTCATTTCCCATAGAGACCATTGCCACAGTTACCTAACTGGTCTTCTGCCTATCCCAAGTCATGTTTACAAATAGCACTTTTCTTAAAATATGAATTGGATATCACTCCCGTTTAAAATCCTTCCACGTTCCCCTACTATTTAGAATGAACTAAATAAATCTGCTTACAAACTAAAATGTTCTACATTATCTGGCTTCTGCCTCTATCTCATCTTGTGCCACTGGTTCACTGCACTCTGGCTATTGCAGCTCCTAGAACATAACAGTATCATTCATGCTTCAGATCTTTGCAGTTGCTATCTACTCTACCTAGATGGCTCTCTTTTGACACTTCCCATGGCTACCTCCCTCATCCTTCAGATTCTTGGCTCATAGGTGGCCTCCTCAGAGAAATCTTCCTTTAAGGATTCAATCTAAAGACAGACTCCTCTCCTTATTATTATCCATCACACTTATTAACCCTTGAAATTATTCTGTTTACTTTTTATCTGCCTTCCCCATAAGAATGTAAACTTCATATGGGCTGTGAGCTGACCTTGTTTAAGACTATACCCTGAGTACTTAGTGTGAACAGTTAGCATATAGAAAGTGATCAATAAATATTTTAAAATTATAAATAAATTTATGATTCCTTGCTTTGAGGAATTCCATTTATCAACATTTACTTTATTTAGTACGTCGATCAAAGAATTCTACCAGTAGAAATGACCACAGAAGATTATCTACACTAAATTTTGGGGATTTCCTTTTTTACAGATAAAGAAGCAGAGACCCACATAAATTAAATGACTTACTTATGGTCTTGTTACCTGGTTACCTATTACCGAGGCCCTCATATTATACTAAAAATTTACCCAATAATTTGATTTTGCTACAGAACACACACACAACCACCACCACCACCACGACCACCGACAACAAAACCCTGTCCCTTAAAAACACTGTGAGGCAGTCTTTAGGCTACTGTGATTTAAGTTGCTATTGATAAGTCTTTGACAATGTATTTCCCCAAATTTTGGTCCTATTTTCAACTGCTAACTAAACTTTCATCCCCTGGAATATCTTTTCTACTCCACCTAAATAAAATGTAACTTAACTTCTAATCAGTCTCAAAAATAAATAAGTTACTGCTGGCATTTTGTTACCATAAAATACAGCAAAATAATAGCACAGAAAATTGCTCTGGATGCCATTCCATGCCAGAGCTAATACATGACATAGCACGCATATGAACAAATGTGTGAAAAAAGTTGAGTCATGATGTAGATATAGTTCTGTACTTGTTATTCATAATTTCCTCAGCCTTACTGTCCCAGATTCAATCATATCCTAAAACTGTGGTTCACTTAAGAACTTTTTCCCATTTTATAACTCACTTTTCTAACTAAAATCAAACCAACCAAACCAAGTCAAACCAAACCAAACTAACTTCTTAACTGAAGTTAAACCCAGTGTCAACTAAATTTAAATCATAACAAAACACCTAATAGTACACAGTTATTTCAACAAGGTAAATTCATGCACAACACATTGACAACTGACAGACTTAGTAATTATTATCTATTGACTGGCACATATTATTCAAATGAGTAAAAAGTTAGCAATACCAAAGCATAGCACTTTGGCTCTTTTCCCCTTAATTTATTTCCCTTGCCTCCCTTCTTCTTATTGGAAATAACCTTCTAGAGCATGGGATGACAAAAAAAAAAATGGCATGGAATCATGACAACAAGCTCTAATAATATGTGGATTCTATGGTGACAGTCAAGGGTAAAAAAAAAATGAATGGAATGTACTACTAAATACTATGCCAGACACTTTGCTCAAGTGTTGATTGGGCTGTAGTGATTAGAAGGGGAATTGATTTTACTGAAACTGAAAATATTAAGATTCAATGGAAAAAGAATGCATAAAAGTCAGTGAACTTAGCTGTGAACATGTATAAGTAAAATAAGGAGAAAATGTAGAATGTATGTTCATATTCCTGTGATCACAAAAGTGAAGAGATTTGGAGTAATGTTGAGAGTTTAACCTAGTGAGCAGAAGGCCCCATCAACTTAGTAATAGAGCTGTCTTCTTACCAAGGATATCCACGGAGAAAAGAACACATGCAAATAAAGTAAATGATAAAGTAGGGTTAAATATACTATAAAAACCTCTACCTTAAGAGAAGGTCTATAAAAACTTGGGGAAGGATTTGTGTTACAGATTAAGAATGAGGTTATGAGGCAAATATTTTGAGTTTAAAAGAGGCAATTGGTCAAACTCTCACTCTTCGCAGATGACATGATACTTTATGTGGAAAACCCAAAAGACTCCACCCCAAAATTGCTAGAACTCATACAGGAATTCAGTAAAGTGGCAGGATATAAAATCAATGCACAGAAATCAGGGGCATTTCTATACACCGAGACAGAAGAGAGAGAAATTAAGGAGTTGATCCCATTTACAACTGCACCCAAAACCCTAAGACCCCTAGGAATAAATCTAACCAAAGAGCCAAAGATCTGTACTCAGCAAACTATAGAATACTCATGAAAGAAATTGAGGAAGACACAAAGAAATTGAAAGTTCTTTTTTGGAAGAACAAATATTGTTAAAATGTTTATGCTACCTAGTGCAATCTAGACATTCCCTATCAAAATACCATCCACTTTTTTCACAGAACTGGAACAAATAATCCTAAAATTTGTACGGAACCAGAAAGATCCTGAATAGCCAAAGGAATGTTGAAAAAGAAAACCAAAGTTGTTGGCATCACAATTCCAGACTTCAAGCTCTATTACAAAGCTGTTATTATCAAGACAGTATGGTACTGGCACAAAAACAGACACATAGATCAATGGAACAAAATAGAAAACCCAGAAATGGACTCTCCAACTTCTATGGTCAACTAATCTTCCACAAAGCAGGAAAGAATATCCAATGGAAAAAAGACAGTCTCTTCAACAAATGGTATCGGGAAAACTGGACAGCCACATGCAGAATGAAAATGGACCATTTCCTTACACCATACATAAAAATAGACTCAAAATGGATGAAAGACCTAAATGTGAGACAGGAATCCATCAAAATCCTTAAGGAGAACACAGGCAGCAACCTCTTTGACCTTGGCCACAGCAGCTTCTTGCTAGACACGTCTCCAAAGGAAAGGGAAACAAAGGCAAAAATGATCTATTGGGACTTCAAGATAAAAAGCTTTTGCAGAGCAAAGGAAACAGTCAACAAAACCAAAAGACAACTGACAAAATGGGAGAAGATATTTGCAAATGACATATCAGATAAAGGGCTAGTTATCTAAAATCTATAAAGAACTTATCAAACTCAACACCCAAAGAACAAATGATCCAATCAAAAAATGGGCAGAAGACATGAGAAGACATTTTTCCAAAGAGGACATCCAAATGGCCAACAGACACATGAAAAAGTGCTCAACATCACTCAGCATCTGGGAAATCCAAATCAAAACCTCAATGAGATACCACCTCACACCAGTCAGAATGGCTAAAATTAACAAGTCAGGAAATGACAGATGTCGGCGAGAATGTGGAGAAAGGGGAACCCTCCTACACTGCTGGTGGGAATGCAAACTGGTGCAGCCATTCTGGAAAACAGTATGGAGGTTCCTCAAAAAGTTGAAAATAGAGCTACCCTACGACCCAGCAATTGCACGACTAGGTATTTACCCCAAACACAGAAATGTACTGATCCAAAGGGGCACCTGCACCCCGATGTTTATAGCAGTTATGTCCACAATAGCCAAACTATGGAAAGAGCCTAGATGTCCATTAACAGATGAATGGATAAAGAAGATGTGGTATATATATATATATATATATATATATATATACAATGGAATACTACTCAGCTATCAAAAAACCCCCACAAATCTTGCCATTTGCAGTGATGTGAATGGAACAGAGGGTATTATGCTAAGCGAAATAAGTCAATCAGAGGAAGATAAGATCATATGATCTCACTGATATGAGGATTTTGAGAAACAAGACAGAGGATCATAGGGCAAGGAAGGGAAAAATGAAACAAGATGAAACCAGACAGGGAGACAAACCATAAGAGACTCTTAATCTCAGGAAACAAACTGAGGGTTGCTGGAGGGGAGGGGGGTGAGAGGGATGGGGTGGCTGGGTGATGGGCACTGGGGAGGGTATGTGTTGTGGAGAGCACTGGGTGTTGTGTAAGACTGATGAATCACAGACCTGTACCTCTGAAACAAATAATACATTATATGTTAATTTAAAAAATAATAATTAAAAAAATAAAATGAATTAATGAGTAAAAAAATAAATAAAAAATAAAATAAAAGAGGCAATTTGGGCCACTTAACTGGAATATATTTGTGTATGATGCATACCTGTTGTTTCTCTCACTGAATTTGTCAAAGCCAGAGTAGATAATACCAATTAGCATCACTGCTTGGAAAGAACACTGGGAGATGATCTCTCTCCTATAGTGACCTGTTTGGGAAGTCTACTGCAGGAGACAGCTCATTCTGTTCAACCCCAGAGGGTTGAATCACACGGAAAAGTAGGGTAAACAGAAGAGGGAATCAACAGTATACTATCTTATTTAATCCTCACAAAAACTATGTAAGATATGTAAGGAAAATAACCTCTATAGTATAAAGAAAAGGAAGCTAAGGATCAGAAAAATCAGGATACTAGTCACAAAGGATAGAGAGTTAAAAATCTGAATGTATTTCTTTTGATTCTGAAGTCCAGGTTTAGTTCACAATTGTCGCTTACATCAAACTATCTATATTCCAGGTCTGTTGTATGGAGTTAAGTGAAATAGCAGTTCTTTAAAGAACTACTATGGGTTTGTTTGAAAAACTAACCATTTAGGAAAAAGCATTCCTAGTTTTAAGGAACTCATTTTCATATAAACATTTAGAATTAGAATATAAGCATTTTATTAAATATACATATCCATCTTGCTTCTCATGTTATTATTTAAAATGTGGGAAGATACATACTTCAGAAATTATCATGTAACAATTATTTCTCCCTATTTCTTGGTCAGTAAATGAATTTATGTTTCCTGGTTTTAATAATTAAGAAACATAACAAAAGGGGATGGTTATGGTCTAATTAAATCCTTGAGTGTCAAAGGCTTTTCCAAGCTCACACATAAATATAATAAAATTCTGAGTGCATGGACTCTGAGAAACAAACAGAGGGTTCTAGAGGGGAAGGGGGTGGGGGGATGGGTTAGCCCGGTGATGGGTATTAAAGAGGGCACGTTCTGCATGGAGCACTGGGTGTTATGCACAAACAATGAATCATGGAACACTACATCAAAAACTAATGATGTAATGTATGGTGATTAACATAATAAAAAATTAAAAAAAATTCTGAGGGCACATTATTTTTTACATTAGGTACAGCAGTATTTTGTGTCTCAAATCAGCATAAAGAAAACTTTTTTGAGTATTATACAACACATATAAATTTTTAAAAATTTATGCAGCAGGGTAGCAGTCTTAATCTAGAAAGATGTTATAAACTATAGAGACATCCTTACTTGTTACCACAAAAAAATTGTTCTCTTTGCAAAAAGACACACAGCATATTTACATATATTTAATTTTAAGAGGTGACCTATACAGGATGGTATGATTATTTATGGAAATCCAAAATAATATGTAAATCAACTTGTCAAAATACTATACCTTCTTCTCCTTGAACAGGTTCTTCTAAAAGCAACTCTGTCATACATTCCCAGTCTTTCAACAGTTCTTGAGAACTCTCCCACAAACTGTCCACCAAGTAGGCTGCGTGTTCATGTAACTAAAAATAACAAATCAATTATGACTGAAGAATATTTAATGAAGAAACCACTAATATTTCATTTTAATAAGTCATTTTCTTTATAACTGAAATGGCTTGGTCACAATATTTACAGGAGCCACTTCAAAAACAATAAATATATTTGTATGCCACTGTAAATAATGGGGATGCAATATGTAGACTTAATAAAAAATTTATTTTTATTTTTTTAACTGTAGTAAGGTTAAGGATCTCCCAGTCCAATGACATCATTTATAGACAAGGAAATGGAGAGTATAACTAGTTAACAGAATTCCTGAAATTACAAATTGGATCATGGTCATTTTTCATTATTCTTGGTTTGTTTCTATAACTAGCTTTTTTTTTTTTTTTTTAAAGGAAATCAATTCCTTTCTTCCAGAATTCCTTCAAAAATTTGGTACTAGTATTACTTACTTTACATCTCTGTCATCTTGGTCAAGGTCAAATGTTAAGTTACTCTCATTTCCATTTAATTCATTGCATTCCCTATCTCACCCCCACCCTACCCCTCACCTTTTTGCTGCTCAGTTACTCTTGACAATTTTCTTTGGAACCCGTGTTCCCACAGTAACAAACACTCTCATGTTCCTCATCAAACACTTTACACCAAACTCTCTCTCTACCACTTGTTAGTCATTATACCACGAAGACTATTATTCAAAAAGCTCTTCAGAGAAGGTAAGTACAGATGTTGGCATTGTTCTAGTTTCTGCTACTACAACTAACTTCTCCACCCTTATATAAAAGTTCTTCCACCTTTGAGGCTCATGACATCCAGATAAACCAGTTTCTAGATCAGTATTTTTCAAAGTAAACATTTCAACTCATTCATTAGATGTAAAACTAATTTAATGGATTGAAACCAAAGTTAAAAAAAAAAACAAAACAGAAAAGAATATATAGCACATAGAAAATTAAGTACTACTTCATACAACTCTGATTTCAGTTATATGTGCTGTACTTGTGAGAGAAAATACTTTTCACATCATGAATAGTGGCCCCAAAATGTATGCAAGTCTCTTTTCTAGACCTACTAGTTATTTATTGATATACTGGCATATTTGATAAGTGAGTTGGTTTTCTGCATCGCTCCTAATTCTATCATTAATTCTTCTATGTGCACTTTGATGATCTATTTAAAGCTCTGCTTCATTTGCACTCCTTAATTCTATCTTCATGTCCACTGCATTTCAAATCTTACATTCTAGCTCCTCATATGCCTCAGGAAAACCACACACACATGCATATGCACACAGAGAGTTTTCCAATGATTTTCTCCAGAGTAGATAATATTGACAAGCACCTCTACTTAGAAAGAACACAGGCAAAGGTTTATAGCAAGGTACATTCAAACTTTCCAAATTTACGTATCCTAGGAAACTATTGCCAGGTCTTCACATTCCAACAATGACAGCTATAAGTGGTGTACAACCTGCTTTCAAAAATGAAAATTAGCAGCAGAAAACAGAAAAACAAATAGTTTCAAAGTTGGAGCTATTAAAACCTATGCTAGAATGGAATTATTATTTAATGGGTATAGAGTTTCAGTTTGGGAAGGTTTTTTAAAAGTTTAGAGATGGATGGCATGGATAGTTGCCCAGCCATGTGACTGTATTTAAAACCAATGAACTATATACTTCAAAATAGTTAAAATGACAGATTTTGTCATGTTTATTTCATCACAATTAAATAAACCCCTATGTTAAATGTTAAATAAACTTGCTTTTATGCCTGACTCTGTGTACATGTTAAGTATGTCTGTAAAATAGGTATAAAAAGGTTCACAATTATATTTTTGGTGGATTAGACCTTCTATACATATAAAATATCCTGTTTCTCTTAATATTTTTGGTCCTCAATTCTGTCTTATCTTATATGATACCACCTCCTCAACTCTGTAAGCATTTGTTAATTATATCTAGCCTTTATCCAGGTGGTTTGTTTTCTGTGTATAAATTTCCTGTGTTTTGATTGATGTGTTTTATAAACATTTTCATCTGTTTATTTCACCCTAAATGACAATCTGCCTTTTATAAAGCATGTTAATCCATTTATACATTTATTGGGATAACTGATATTGGAAATATTCCTGGATTCTGATTCTGTGCTCTATTGACATTTTCTTGTCTTATCTGTGCTTTCTTCAGTTTATTTTCTAACTCATTTTTTCTATCACTAAGGTCCCTAACACATATATTTACTTCATTTAATTTTACATTGCCACTCTTATATTTTAAGAATAATTTTTAGGTATTTGCCTTAAGCTTCACAGCCACAATGTGTAGGCTTAGTTTTAGTTTTTTCAGATTTATTTGCTAACCAATGTTACTTATATTCCGTTTTCCTTTTATTGTATCCATTTTTTATTTTGCTAGGAAACATCCTCAAGTAATATTTTCTATATAGGATACATGGGTGGCAAACATTTTAACTGCATGTCCTTTGACTAGTTCCTTCTCTCTATTCTCTGTTCTCTTTATAGAACTCCTACTAGATAATAAAACTTAACCTGTACTTCCTGTCTTTTACTTTCCTTCTCACACTACTTATGTACTACCTTCTGGAAAAATCCCTTGGGTTAATCTACAGCCAATCCTTGGTTATGTCCACTCAGGCCATTTAATGATCTGCTTCACTCCTAAATTTTGCAAATCATGTTTCTAATTTCTATGAACACCCCTCTTCTTTCATAATAGCTTCTTCTTACATCGGGGGGAATTAATCAAAATTTTTCATCAATGTTGGGTTTTGTGCTTCAAGTTTCAGTGATTCTTGCTTGCTAGTTCATATAATGTTAATATTCTAGACTCAAGAATATTGGTAGCGAGAATGCCTTTCTTAGTCTGAATGCAAGGTCCTGGGTTCCTTGGTTGTGCATGGAAGTGGAAAGAGGGAATCTTAATCAGGCAGGATTTTCCTCTAACATGTAGGTATGCAATGTCTTTTGAATGCCAAAGTTCCCTGTCCCTTCCCTCCTGGGGGCCATAAATTATCTGAGGCGCTCATCCACTCCTTTGTTTCTTAGAACAATGTCCACATCCCATATACATTTCTAAAGGGAAGAATAAGCTCAGCTAAGGCAGCCACTTAATTACTACCTATAACTTAATCCTGTTGCTCAGATCTCTGTTTATTTCAGATTTCTACCAGAAAAATCTCAAAAATTTTCCTATTTTTTTTGCCTTGTATAAGGCTATGGGTTATTTAACTCTAATGGAATTAATCATTTACTTTATAGCTTCCACAAATTCCTCACAGTTCTCTTTCATCTTGACTTATTCAGCATGAGGTTTTCAGGTGAATGAGTTGTTGGCACAATTCTAGGCTTTAAATAGTATAATTCCATGATCATTGGCATTTTAAAAGATGACTTCTCTATGCCTTAAACCAAGGCATATTAAAATTTAGCTCAGGCATGTTGTCATAGTTCCAGAAATTTTTTTGTGTGTGATAGCCAATATTGTCAATGTAGATGCTAACTTCTTTGGCAATTTCCTCATCTTTTTGATTAGTTAAGGTGGTGGCTTAGTAGAATCCATTCTGTTAACACCAGTACCCAGTTTTTTCAAACTCAATGTGTATACCAGAAGGACATGATGTGTTGGCTCATTTTCTGATTATGAGTTTCAAATTCACCAGTATGAACAACAGTAATCATTATAACACAGTCAGTCAGAAATAAGCTTGACATAATATTTACGATATATAGTCTTTCTGTCTTGGGGCACATGTGATGATCACATAACTTGCTAGTCTCAAATCTCTCTAAGAATACCATGTAAATCCATATTTGAGAAAAAAAAATTCTAAAATGGCCAGTAAGGGTAAAAGGTTATAATCGTCTTTCAGACACTTTATACTAACGACCTTCTATTGGTAGTGAAAGATAAAGCTATAGGAACGCAGGCCCTGAAGCATTCTCAATGGCTATAGAAAATCCTGGGTTTAAAAAGGACCTGCAACCCTAAAAATGAAACAAAAATAAATTTTCTAAGAACAGTTTTTGTATCATAATTTTATAAAAACAGCATGAAAATCAGGTATCTGCGAGCATTCTTCAGGAATTAGATAAAAAAAAGTAACTCAACAGATAAAGAGTCACTGTATAGCAAAATAGATAATTAAAATTACATTTAAATTTATTTAAAAACATATAGATTAAAATTATATATAAAATCATAGTTATATCTAGGTGGATTTTACTCTGCTATATCTAAGTGTAAAATATTTCATAGGGTCTCCCCTAAACTTGTATATAAGGCAAATTAAATTAATTAAGCTCATTTTCCTGGTGACTTTAATTACAATTTTCTGGGTACATTCTGATTCATCTTTAGTTGGCTTTAAAGTTACTCATAATATTTTACCAGTTCTCTCTGCCTGCTGACTTCTCCTTCGAGCAATTAAATACACTAAGAGTTGACTGTATAATGAAACCTTACTTTGATTCTTTTTATGAAAAATCATTTACAATGCAAAAAAATCACCTCAAGTTACCAAGCTTAAAATTCTAAATACTCCTGTATTGGGTTTTATTCTCTGCTGAAACAGAGTCGGTCATTGGTGAATCTTGAAGAACATATAAAAACAAACAAGAAAAAAGTTATCATTCATGTACTATCACTCATGAGCATTATGGGGAGATTTCTTGGATATGTCAATAATATCTATTAATCTTCCATCTTACATGACTGTCATATAATTAACTTCTTCATTTCATATGCCTAGAAGGAGGGGGCCCATATTTTTACATCATTAGCAATGTTTTGAGTTATGCTTATTGCTTTGGAATAATTATTAATAGTATCTTTGTCACTCTGAAAAGCATCCGTTTGTACGGTAAGTTCTATGGTCACATCAGCTATAGGGAAATCTGAACTCGTCACATTCAAGTACCATTTATCCTGCCAACTGTCATACATCTAAAATACACAAAGTATTTTATCACTGAAATCAATGACTGCTATAAAGGTTGTTATGGCTTTAGAATGTCACTTTTTGGTACAAAAAGAAAATTAACCAGTTTAGATATATCTCAATCTCCATTATTTCACATGTAATTCATATATAAAAGAGGGAAACTCTTTTCTATTAACTATATACCTCTTTTTCTTTAGTATTGTAGAATTCTATTACTAAAATGCTACTCTTAAAACCCAGTAAAACAAAGAAAGAAAGATGATAATCACTTCAGTTAATCCTACTGATTGGCAATTCATCTGTAAACTGGATTTGTTCTATATATTATGACCTCTAAGGTCTCCTGCAATTCAACTTTTTATGAGGCTATTACTAAAATATTGTAATTAACATGTGTTGTAGTAAAATAAAGAGGAATTCAGAGTAAAACACAATCAGAATCCCACCATTAAGACTATGGCTTTCATAAGCATTCAGCTCCAGGTGTACACTAGTTTTAGAGGCTAAGAAAAGAGATTTTAAACAAAGAATGTTTCTTGTGAAACACAGAAGACTATAAAGAGCATTATTATCACGAATCAACTAAAACCTTTTAAATATGATTTGCAGTTGCTTCTACAGCTGACAAGAATGCCATAGAGGAGAACTGGGAAATACATTTTAATGTTCTTATAACACTTTAGTACACAGCAGCAAACACAAGAATATAGTAATAATACACATTACAAATTACTGCTTTAATTAAAAGATGAAACTGTGTAAAACTAAGTACTTATGGTCTTTTATTATATCAAAAAGAAAAGTCCTTGGGCTTTCAGAGATCCAAAAAATTTTCCTTCAATGACCAATCAAGTTCAATTAGTCTAGATCATCATATTCCTTAAACTTTTCAACAAATAGTTTAAATAGTATTTGCATGTCTCATCTCTATCAATTTTTGAAACTACTGTTGTTATTAAAGTTACATTTTCATACAGGACTTGACTTTGCATAATACTTTTAATTCTGTTCCTTTAAAACCTTAAGGTGTAACTTGAAATGGTCTATCACAAGTGTGAGATTTACTGAGTATTTAGTGTTTTATCTTAAACCTCACAAGCATTTTGTATTTTACTCCATAATATATCCACACTTGCTTTTTAAGAAAGTAACGTTTTAAACCCTCAAAATGTAAAGTGTGGTTGGTCCCTGGACCGGAGGCAGAAACATCATAAAATGCATCTAGGAGCATTTAGAAATGCAGCACATCTGACCACACCCCAGACCTACTGAATTAGAACTGGCACGTTATTTAACAAGATCCCCATGTAATCTGTATACGTATTTAAAACACTGTTTCCTAAACACATCCTTTACTCAAACGCAACTCTCCAGACAGTTTTGTTTCTGACTTTATTCTCTGTTCTTTCCAATTTGCTTAAAAAATATCAGTAACTCTTCTGCCCTGCTTTGTCCTAACTCCACTCATTCTACTGACACAGTTCCTAATTCTCTGATTTCAATTTTCCTATAGGCTGCCTGTTTGTCCGTTTCTCATTCCTACAGAGTTTCTCCAGGACTTTCAAATTTGGGCAATCAGAATCTTTGAAGTTTTTCGCCTTCCCGGACATTCCAACACAAACCAAAAATCTTTTTCTGAGTAAAATTCAGGGTCCGAGATCTCTAGATTTTTTTCTGGGTAAACCAAAGTTCACTTGTGCAAGCAGATTCTGAAAGATACTACATTATGAATGTTAATTACAAAATTATTTAAGTGATAACTGACATCAAAATGTCACATGGAAATGCTAATGGAGATTGTACATCTACTAATTAAAACATTTAAATTCATATTTTATTTCTCCTTAAAAAATGTAATTTTCAAGCAAGTTAGAACTAATGGTTTTAACACCTTGAAAACTTTTACAAGCTCTTTATATAATTGAAAAGCTACAGACAAAAATTCAAGAAAAAAAGCAACAACAATTATGTAGTACTATGATACTATACAAGTTTAAAAATTCCTAGCCTATATTCAGTGTTGACCCATACCTGCATATATACTCCCACAAAAGGCAGAATACAGGTTCAATAATCAGACAATCCATGCAGGCAATTTTGTAAGAAACAGGATTATTTTCATAGGATTGAAAAATATCAATTAATTACAATGAATTAAATGACAATTTTATTTAAAAGGTAATCTAATACAAAAAAATAAGGAGTTATGTTAAAATTTACCTCACTTTCAAGAAAGAAAAGAACCAGCATTCTAATGAGGTTCCCATTTGGACTGTTCCTTCCTCTCCTCTTTGCTAATGCTTCTTCTGCTTGTGGGTCATGTCTGCTAAACAGCCTAGAAATAAGTAACAAAACCAGAGCATTATGAATTTGCATGGATATGAATTTTAGTCTTTTCCTTCATTGTACAAATTATTTTAGTGTTTAAAAAAACAGTATCAGATATCAGAGATTACTAATTTATTTCAAACCATGTAACTGATGTTTTTATGGGTTAAAAAATGGTTAGATCTAAACAATTTTGTACAATTCAATCATAAACACAATGTAAAAGGAAGCCTTTTGACTAATCAGTGTTTAAATATTTATGAAAAATATAAAGTTTTTATCCTATATGAGATACTAGAATATATGTAATTTTAAATACAGTTCTATTTTCTTAATATTAATTTCAGAGTCAAGTAATTAAAGAATTTAACCATATGGTCTATCAACAATTAAAGAAACTGGGGTGCCTGGGTGGCTCAGTCGGTTAAGCGTCTGCCTTTGGCTCAGGTCATGATCCCAAAGTCCTGGGATCAAGCCCCATGTTGGGCACCCTGCTTAGCAGGGAGTCTGCTTCTCCCTCTGCCCCTCCTCCTTCTTCTCTCTCTCTCAAGTAAATAAAGAAAATTTTTAAAAAAATTCTAAAAATTCATACTTTTAACGATCACTTCTAGCATTTTCAGCTTATTACCTAAAAACAGTACTCACTAACCAGTATAGAATAAAATGACAAAAACATTAAGTTTTTAAAAATATCACTTAGTGACAAAACTTCTAAAATATGACAAAGACATGACTTGGGAATTTTAATTTGCTAAGAAGATTTATTCTAAAAAGATTTTAAGGACTGCTATAGGTGCCTTATTCCCAGGTATTGCTCTAGGTAAATGGGATATAACAGTGAACAAAGACAAAAATCCCTATTCTCATTGAGCTCTCTCTCTAAGGGACAGAAATAAATAGTAGATAAATATATACTATCTCAGGTATTGTAAGGAAAAACAAAGAAGTAGGAATAGGGATATAGTGTGTGCTGGTTTAGATATGGAAATTACAGTGGACCCTTCAGACTGGAGGCTAAATAACTGAATAAAGTAAGAATAATTTCATGTGACATAAAAATAAGCCAATCTCAAGCAGAAAATGAATACAGAGAAGTTGAGTATTTTGGGGGCAGGGGAAACTATATGGCAAGGGGAGAAGATTAGAGCATTACTTTGAAGCTACATCAGCATAGCTATCAGACTGGTTTAAGAGAAAATTTTGTTTACTTGGATGGCTTTCAGAGGAAGGAACAAATGGGAGAAAATGAGGGTCCTTTATAATTAAAATGTACAAAATTCAATAATCGCATTTACGGTATATAAATGTAAGACACTGAAAAATCAACCTAATTTTTGTAAAACTAAATTGTAGACTTTTGATGACTATTAAAATACTCATTTCAGATACGTTTACTACTTTATGGACATGCGGTTAAGCTTGTGTACAGAATATAAAACAGACTTAGTGTGTATGTGCACACTTGCATGTTTTTCTTTTAAACTCAATCATAGAACTCCTGAGGCTATTCTAAAGCTTACTTGTTAAGATTTGAAAAGATCACAATATTAAATGACGGAAGAATTCTCAAAGACATCATTAGGAATCAAAAGTTCTCAAACTGTGAGTATCTCTATGGCAAGGGCATAAAACAAGCTTATGGAGTGAAACTTCCATTTGAATAGGAATTGGCTTCATTTTCACAAAGAAATAACAAAGGCTTATATTTGTGGATTCTTATATAAAACATTCCAATTTTAAACTTTTTAATTTTATTTTTTTTTAAGATTTTATTTATTTATTTGAGAGAGAGAGAATGAGAGAGAGCACGAGCGAGAAGAGGGTCAGAGGGAGAAGCAGACTCCTTGCTGAGCAGGGAGCCCGATGCGGGACTCGATCCCGGGACTCCAGGATCATGACCTGAGCCGAAGGCAGTCGCTTAACCAACTGAGCCACCCAGGCGCCCCCAATTTTAAACTTTTTAACAAGTATTTCAAACTTAGAAAAATACAACGCAGATAAGATACAACGCAGATAAGATATATCCAAGGGTCTTTCTGATGCAAGTGCTGCCAGTTTATGGCCTCTATTCTGTAGAGAACCACCCTCTGTAATCTATTTTCTTCATTGAAACTATAAAAGCAATAAATTCTAAAAACACAAAGCTTTTTGAAAAGTTAAGTAGAGAATAGAGACTAACTAGAATAGAACAGTCCTGAAAAAGGAAGAGAAGTTAAGACTACAGCACACCTTGATATTTGAGACAGTCAACAACTCAAGATAAATATGGAAATAGCACTATTCTATTAGGCACAGATGTCAGAATCAGTGGCAAATTCAAAAGTCATGCCTGAAAATCTTGACTTTCTTCCTTACTTTCATTACCAGCACTCACAAGTAGCCAGCTTCCTTCTTAAAGAAAGATTTTTCACATAGAAACAACTTTTCCCACTTTGGGAGGTACCACCAAGTAAAGCCAGTTTGTTGCTGCAGCACTGAGATGCAGATGCTGAATGGAGGGCCAGGTCATTATCAAAGTTAATCACCCATGCACAACAGTTGCCCAATGCATGATTTATATCTGTGCTCAGCATAATCACAAATGACTACATATAGTAGACTTTTGGGTTCACCTGCCAACAATCAAAGTCACTAGGTTAAATCTATAAACAACAAAAAAACCAAAGTAAAACACAGCCCCCAGGTATGTTTAAACTTAAAGAATGAATTAATTTACTAATAAATTACAGACCATACAGAAGACCAACATCAAAACATATTTCATAAGAACACTTAATTATATTCATAAACTCTCATTAGCTCTATGCTTTGTCAAAAAAAAAGATAAGGTTTTACTTTTTAATTAAACTGTGACTGTATATATAGCTTTCAGAATCACTACAGATTACTGATTAAAATAATCCTCATCCCCATAGAAAGTTAAAAAAAAAAAATGAAAGGTTGGGAGGCATTTTGAAAGTGATTTTAGATTACAAATGTTGAGAAGGTAAAATGAGAACTAAGACTTTTAAAAGGGAAAAAAAACTGATGAAATGAAATACAAGTTATTTGCAGAAGCTTTTATAAACTTCATGTACTTCCCCAATCTCCACTCACACCCTAGCTGACAACCATCCTTTTAGATTTCAGGAAAAAGGAATATGTCACAAGGGACACTGTTCTCAGGGATTTGATTCATGATGTGCACCTAGGCTTAAAGGATATTACAGCCCCTAGAATTTGAAGTGGCCACGTCCGACACTGTTTTTACTCACTATTACTCCCTTCTATTAACTATAAAACAACAACAAAACAAAAATACAAAAGCAGAATCTGGTTTCAAAGATAATTAACTCACTTTTTGTGAAGGAATTCTCCAGCTGCCACAGCAACAGGCCGATGTGCTGAGTACACCAAGTGGTAAACATTTTCACAGTCTTCATTGGAAAGAGCTTCTTCACTTCCACTGAAAAATTCACAAAGCAACATCTGAGCCAAAATAAATGTTTACTTTCAGTTCTATCTTCATTTAAATTTTGTAAAGTTCATTATAAAAGCTCAAGGCATACTGATTTTATTTTCATCTTTTAATCTTACTTTGAAAGTAACATTTCTCTAATTATAAAAGGTACCTAATCATTATATAACACTCATAAAATACAGATAAAATAAGAAAATAAAATGTCCACATTTCTTCCCACACAAAGGATGCCCATGGTACCCTGGGATTATATAAATAGCCCAAATTAGCTCAATTTCTTTAAAGGCGCATAACATTTTTGTTGGTAGGTCCTGGGAATATATCTGTTTCACAGTTAAATTATTATTATAGTATGTAATTCTTCTTTACAGAATTGTCTATTTTAATTAATTAATTAATTTATTTATTTTTAAGTAAGTTCTATGCCCAATGTGGGGTTTAAACTCACGACCTGAGATCAAGAGTCACATGTTCCACCAACTGAGTCAGCCACGAGCCCTGGAGAAATGTCTATTTTAAACTATATTTTATCACCACACTTACAATATCATTTAGTCTTCTTTCTATATAAAATGGATTCAGAGGTCACAGCCATTCCTTTCCTAACACAAATTTCCCATCTTTCCACTCATGTATTCTTAGTTTGAGTCATTTCTTACTTTGCCAGAATGTGTTAAGTTTTTTCGCCCCAAAAGGAACATCTATTTCCTATTAACATGCTTAAAAATGTCTGATATGATTAGAGATTAACAATGACTAGATAAAGTATAGAATTTTTGGGCTGTACAGGGCCTGACAAGATGTAGAGGTGGATATAAAGTTCATTCCTCAGAATTCAATCCTAGAGATGTCTCAGAAGAGGAGGTTGAGGGATCTCTCCAAGAAACATAAAATCAGAGTGACCTATGCAGCAAAAAAAGGTAGTTGCATCACAGTTTAAGGGACTATAGTTCTGAGTGAAAAAGACCTGGTTATCAAGGATGGGACACAGGTTAGAGCACTTTTTTAAAGTATACTTCTTCCCCCCCCCCAACAATGCATGTTCTATTTCTACTGTAAAGCAAAAACAGTATCCAAAAATATAGCGTGTGACAATAGGGTTGTGCTGGAATGAAGAAGCACTGAGAAATTAACAAGAGGTGTAGGTAGATTGGCTAGCCCATGACTTACACCCGTCCCTGTATTTCCCTTCCATATCCTGAGGGTCATGAAATTACCACTGAAGGAGACAGGTTTCGTTTTGTTTTTAAAGATTTTATTTATTTATTTGAGAGAGAGAGCAAGCGAGAGCGAGCAAGAGCATAGGGAGGGGCGGAGGAGGAGAGAGAAGCACACTCCCTGCCAAGCAGGGAGCCCAATTGCAGGGCTTGATACCAGGATCCTGGGATCATGACCTGAGGCGAAGGCAGACACTTAATTGACTGAGCCACCCAGGGGCCCCTGAAGGAGACAGTTTTAAGACTGCTGAGGAGGAGTTACACTTTCTGTCCTGAAGCATAAGTGTTTTTGTCCATGCCCAACTCATACCCATAAATTATGAGGAGGGGCACAAAGCTAAGGCCTAAGTTTTATTCCTTCACCCAATTATACATCATCAGCTAAATTAGCTAATATCCTCAGGAGAAAGTTAAACTCATAGGAAACAAAATTTAACAAGATGTCTCAGGAATCCAAACTTATAAGTGAAAAGAAAATAATCTATGCCAAAAGAAGGAAAATTAACAGATAGAACAAGAATTTTAAGGAGATATAACAGGATGTTACATGTGACTTTACCTGTTGTTTTGATAGAGATCCCATAAGCCAAGAGAAATAAGTCCAGATCATTTCATGCAAATGCTGTAAAAGACTAGAAAGCTGGTTTTGTGATTCTTAGCTCATTACTCACCAAAATAATGTATAAATTAGGGGATTGAGCAATACAATGGATAGAGAATTGGTTTCAAGAGAAAATGTCAGAGTACTGTGTAACTCTGAAACCTCCCCAAGTGAAATTGGAGCGCAAAGTTTCAGAAAACCGCTATAAAAACTTTATAAACATCCCTTACAACTGTGAGGAGGTTTAGGAAATGGTACCTGGTGCAAAGCTTAAAAAACTATAAATGTGAAAAGCTGACTGGAGCAACCCATGGTAGCAAATTAAGAAGAAGAAAAGGGGTATTGTGGATATTGCTGCTATGGCTTCAACAGATGAATGGATAAAGAAGATGTGGTTCATATGTACAGTGGAATAGTACTCAGCCATCAGAAAGGATAAATACCCACCATTTGCATCAACATGGATAGAACTGGAGGGGATTATGCTAAGTGAAATAAGTCAAGCAGAGAAAGACAATTATCATATGGTTTCACTCATACGTGGAACATAAGGAATAGTGCAGAGGACCACAGGGGAAGGGAGGGAAAACTGAATGGGAAGAAATCAGAGAGGGAGACAAACCATGAGAGACTCTGGACTCTGGGAAACAAACTGAGGGTTACAGAAGGGAGGGGGGTGGAGGAATGGGGTAACCAAGCGATGGGTATTAAGGAGGGCACGTGTGGTGATGAGCACTGGGTGTTATGGCAATTAATGAATTGTTGAACACTACATCAAAAACTAATGATGTACTATATGCTGGCTAACTGAACATAATAAAAAAAAAAAAGAAGGGGTAGAAGGGCACTATTCCATGAATGTGTTTCCTGTAGACAAGATACGGAATACTTAAAGTGAGCCAGTCTGAATATAGTTTTAAAAGACTGCCCAACAAGACTACCTATAGGGAAAGCAACTCCAACAGAGGAAACCTGAACATTGGGGGCTGAGACTCAAAGTAAATAGCCAGAGGATGCACTGTCTACTCTGGGGAACTAAAGTCACAAGTACCTAGAGTGGGGAGAGATCTCTGAGGAATCCACTTAATGAATCAGGATATCTGACACAACTGGAGGGCCATAACTGTACCTCCTAAATAAGACATGTTCTGCCTGTATTTCCTTCAATGAAAAGGTAGAAAGGAACCTTAAAAGTTTTGAAACTAGCCAAACGATTTTCCAAACTGTTATGAAAGTAGGATTTTTTAGCCAACAAGGTCTGAGATGATTTGAAAACGCTCTTTAAGGAAATAAATTAGCAGTAGAAATAATCTTAGAGAAGTCTGTGAGATAATTACTCTTCCCTAGAAATAAAAGAAGAAGTATCAAAGGAAAGTTTATTCCTCTCTAAATAAATATTAAAATGAAGTAAACAAGGACACAAGTGTATCATTAACAATACAGATCTTAAACTCCAGACTGTTCCAACGAAACAGGTGGGTAAGTGGAGTGTCAAGTATTTTTTGTTTGTTTGTTTGAAGGAAAGATCCTGGTAAGTTTGTGAAATTTACAAGGAAAGAGTAACTAGGGGGTCAAATATTTTAAAACAGACTTGAAAAGGAAAACACTTCACAGGTATAGGTAATTTAAATAAATTCAAAATAACAAATGTAAATACAGAACTATATATGCAATTAGCGAGTTTTTTTTTAAGATTTATTTATTTGAGACAGAGAAAGAGAGCACGAGCACATGAACGGGAGGGGCAGAGGGAGAGGGAGAGAGAATCTCAAGCAGGCTCTGTGCTGAGTGCAGAGTCCAATGCAGGGCTCAATCTCGCACCACCATGAGATCACGACTTGAGCCAAAACCAAGAGGTGGAGGCTTAACCAACTGTGTCAACCAGGTGTCCCTAGATAGTTATTTTTAAACATATTTAGAAAACTTAGAAATTAGCCAAACCACTCAGAACACATTCTCAGACAATACAATAAAAAACCACAGCTTTAAAAAAATCTGATTTGCAAAGAACAAAAACATACTACTGAATAATGAATAATTAAACCAGTAATCATAAATGTAATAAAAATATCTATCATTGAATGTCTATGAAAATACTTTATGTTCAAATATTTTGGAAAGTAGTAGTGTTTAAAAGTATATTTATTACTTTAAGTATAATTATTAGAAAACAAGAAACAAATGAGCCAAAAGAAGCTAGTTCTTTAAAAAGAAGAGTAAGACAGACAAACCTCTGACATCATGATCAAGAAAAAAAGGATACAAATAAAATAAAGGACAAAAGAGGGAAATTAATAAGTAATAGCACAATTTTATGAAGTAATAAAAATATCAACAACAAAATTTAAAAACTGTGATGAAACTGATATATTAAAAAAGTTTATAAAAAGCCAAAAACAGTACAGTAAGAAATTAAAGTTAATTTAGATAGATAACCACTAAAGAAGTAAAAATGGTAATCAAAGACCTTTTCCTTAAGAGAAATTCAAAACTAACATGGCTTCAATAAGAGAATTCTCTCAAAATTTCAAGGAAGACTTAATCTCTGCCACAGAAAAATTGTTTCAGACAGAAGGGCAAGAAACTACTGGAGATAAATGTTTCAAAGAAAATATAACCTTGATTTTGAAGTTGGATAAAGGACAAAAAATATTCTGTCAAATTTACACATAAACACAGAAGGGAAAATCCTAAATAAGATCTTAAATACAACATTGTATTTAAGCAAAACACAATAAAATCAAATGCATTATGTTCAAATAGGATTTATTCTAGAAATACAAGGGTGGTATACCATTAGACAAATTATCAATTTCATTCAGGCTCATCAAGAAATGAAAAGAAATTCCCAGAAAACTCAGAATACAAAGGAACTTCTATCTTATATCAAAAACCTATCTCAGAAATCACAGCAACAAAGAACTTTAAATACCTTCTTAGAACAAGAACAAAAAGATCCACTCTCAGTGGTAAAAAGTCCTGCCTAATGCAATGAGACAAGAGAATGAAGCAAAAATTTTAAGGTTAAAAAATGAGACAAAACTGAAATTGTTTGCTGGTGATATAAAATAATCTACATAGTAAATCCACAAACCATCAGAATACCTGAGACTTCTAATAGGTTGCACATATAAGATTAACATAAAAATTAAACATTTCTGTGTCCCAGCAATAATTAAGTAGAAAATATCTTTAACACTAAATACTAATCATATAACACAACCATAAAGTATTTAAGAATTAACCTATGAAAAAAATTAAACCTTGTGTAGAATATCTAAGGATATGAATAGAGAAATGCATCATTTATATGCATAAATGACATATAATTATGAAGAACTGAATTCTCTAAATCTATCATAAAATTCAATGTGTTAGAGAGCCCTATTCCTCATCCACATACCCCAACAGTTAAAACCAGAAACAAACAAGACAGCCTAACTCTAACCAAACATGCAATAACCAAAACCCACTGTGCTGATTTATCACACTTTCTTGAGGCACTGATGAAGGTGTTTTGCAATGACGGTAACATCCCTTACAGCCAGACCAAAAAAGCCCTGGTAGCAACAGAATGCCTGGAAGATCACATCCCACACATCCCCTTCCCTGCCCAAGATGGTAGGCTAAACACATACTGACCCTCACCTGTGACTGCATGCTCTCTGCCTGCTCTCTTGAACGTACCCCTCTGAACCTCTCTATAGAATTCTAGGTTTCCATTTGCTGGTGAGGTTGGTTATTAAGACTTGAGCCTGCCATGTCCCCTAGCTCCTTTTCTCTTTTCCAAACCCTCATCTCTTGAGTTAATGGCCTCTCTTGTAATGAGTTTATCTGAGTTTGTTTGGCAATACTTGGCAAGCCTAGCCAGGAGCGATGCTTTCGATTTGTCCGGCCCCTTCATTATTCCCTGGGAAGGAGCAGTTTGGCTATAGCAGCACGCCAAGGTTTGCCTGTTTATTTCCTGAGTTAGTGGTTATGACAGATCGTTCAGTAACAAATGCAGTCCCAATATTTAAAATCCCAGCAAAAGTTTTTGAGGAATTAGACAGACATACTTAAAAGCCTTATTTCCTTTCTCATAGTTCTACACCATTCTAAAGGAGCCTATTTGAAAAACCTATCCCTTCTGAGGCCTTCTCTTTCTCTCTCTCTTTTTTTAAATAGAAAGGTATGTTACTTTGCTGATATTTTCTCTGGACTGCATAAGAGAACTTTCACATAAAACAAACAAAGAACAGTCAAAATAAAAAACAAAAGAGAGAAAAACAGGCACAGGAGCAAGATGGTGGAGGAGTAGGAGACCTAAATTTCGTCTGGTCCCAGGAATTCAACTAGATAGGGATCATACCATTCTGAACACCTACAAACTCAACAGAAGATGGAAGAAAAGAATAGCAAAAACTCTCTGAACAGAAAAGCGACCACTTTCTGGAGGGTAGGACATGCGGAGAAGTGAATCTGAGGCAATATTCGGGAAGACAGATGGTGGGGGGAGGGGGCCTCCAGCAGCCGCTACTGGCAAGTGAAAGAGTTGCGGAGCCCAAAATCAGAACTTAGAAGTCTGCTCCGCTGAGGGACATCGCTCCAGAGGCTAAGCAAGGGGTGGAACCCTCGCTCAGTGTGGTCTCAGGACCCTCGGGTCACAGAAAGACAGGGGTGCTTGAGTGCGGCAGAGCTCCCAGGTATCAGAGCAGGGAAGCCAGCTGCAGAGACGGAGCCGAGGAGCGGGCTCTCAATTCGGGGTTGCCATAAACCGTGATCTGAGGCACATTCAGGCCATTGCTCTTCCAGCAGGGACCCAACAAGTGGCAGATACAGGGAGACTCCCCTTCTTCCCCCGGGGAAGAGCGGTATGGGAGCACACCACAGGGATCTGCTGGGTCTGGACACTGCACACGGGGTGGTATGCCAGAGACAGAAAAACTCGGTCACAGGCCAGGTGAGCAGAGTGTGGCCCGAGACCGGGGAGATGGGAGTGACTGACTGCTTTTCTCTGGGGGCTCACTGAGGAGTGGAGCCCCGAGTTCTCGGCTCCTCCGGGGCAGGTGATTGGGAGGCCGCCATTTCACTCACCTCCTCCAAAGCTGTAGGGAGAGCTTGCAGGGAACAAAAGCTACGGAGAGCAAAACCGAGCAGATTACTTAGCCCGGTTCCAGCAAGGGTGGAGCAATTCCGCCTCCGGCAAAGACATTTGGGAACCACACTAACAGGCCCCGCCCCCAGAAGATCAGCCAGAACAGCCAGCCAAGACCAAGTTTACTGATCAATGAGAATGGCAGAACTCCAGTGCTAGGGGAATACTGAACATAGAATTCATGGCTTTTTTCCCATGATTCTTTAGTCTTTCAAAGTTAATTTTTTTTTTACTTTCTTTTTCTTTTTTTTTAATTTTTCTTTTTCCCTTTTTCAACCAACATCTTATCAATCCTTTTAAAAAGTCTTTTTTTTTTTTTCATTTTTAGAGTCATATTCTATCCCTTCACAGTAGTTAACCTTATTTTTGGTATATATAAGCTGTTCTCTCTTTAAAATTCTGGGATACAATTTCTTCTAACAGACCAAAATATACCCTAAATCACCAGTGTATGGCTTTGTTCTAGTCTCCTGCCTGATCACATTGTCTCCCCCATTTTTCTTAAATCCACTTTTTTCAAACAACTTCTTATCTTATCAATTCCTTTATAAAATCTTTTATACTTTTCATCTTTACAGTCATAGTCCATCCTTTCATCGTATTTACCCTTATTTTTGTACATATATAAGTTTTTCTTTCCTTAAAATTTTGGGAGGCACTTTCTTCTAACAGACCAAAATACACCCAAAATCTAGTGTGTGGCACTGATCTATGCACCAGCCTGATCATATGTGATCATATTGTTTTGTTTTGGTTTGTTTTTATCTTTTTTTTTTTCTTTTTTCTTTCTTTCCCTTTCTTTTCCCCTGGTTCCAGGTCTTTTCTGATTTGTTTAGTGTATATTTTCTGGGGACATTGTTACCTGGTTAGCATTTTGTTCTCTCATTCATCTATTCTCCTGTGGACAAAATGACAAGACGGAAAACATCGCCTCAACAAAAAGAATAAGAGGCAGTACCGACTGCCAGGGACCTAACCAGTATGGACACTAGTAAGATGTCAGAAGTAGACCTCAGAAAGATGATTTTAAAGATACTAGCTGGGCTTGAAAAAAGCATGGAAGTTATTAGAGAAACCCTTTCTGGAGAAATAAAAGAACTAAAATCTAACCAAATCAAAATCAAAAAGGCTATTAATGAGGTGCAATAAAAAATGGAGGCTCTAACTGCTAGGATAAATGAGGCAGAAGAGAGAATTAGTGCTATAGAAGACCAAATGATGGAAAATAAAGAAGAGAAAAAGAGAGATAAACAACTACCGGATCAGGAGGGCAGAATTCGAGAGATAAGTGATACCGTAAGACATTCTAACAACATTAGAATAATTGGGATCCCAGAAGAAGAAGAAAGACAGAGAGGGGCAGAAGGTATATTGGAGCAAAGTATAGCAGAGAACTTCCCTAATGTGGGGAAGGAAACAGGCATCAAAATCCAGGAGGCATAGAGAACCCCCCTCAAAATCAATAAAAATAGGTCAACACCCCGACATCTAACAGTAAAACTTACGAGTCTCAGAGACAAAGAGAAAATCGTGAAAGCAGCTCGGGAGAAGAGATCTGTAACCTACGATGGCAGAAACATTAGATTGGCAAAAGATTTATCCACAGAGACTTGGCAGGACAGAAAGGACTGGCATGATATCTTCAGAGCACTAAATGAGAAAAATATGCAGCCAAGAATACTATATCCAGCGAGGCTCTCATTGAAAATAGAAGGAGAGATAAAAAGCTTCCAGGACAAACAAAAACTAAAGGAATTTGCAAACACAAAACCAGCCCTACAAGAAACATTGAAAGGGGTCCTCTAAGCAAAGAGAGAGCCTAAAAGTAACATAGACCAGAAAGGAACAGAGACAATATACAGTAACAGTCACCTTACAGGCAATACAATGGCACTAAATTCATATCTTTCAATACTTACCCTGAATGTAAATGGGCTAAATGCCCCAATCAAAAGACACAGGCTATCAGATTGGATTAAAAAAAAAAGACCCATCGATATGCTGTCTGCAAGAGACTCATTTTAGACCCAAAGCCTCCCCCAGATTGAAAGTGAGGGGGTGGAAAACCATTTACCATGCTAACAGACTTTATCAAAAGAAAGCTGGGGTGGCAATCCTTATATCAGACAAATCAGATTTTAAACCAAAGACTATAAGAGATGAGGAAGGACACTATATCCTACTTAAAGGGTCTATCCAACAAGAAAATCTAACAATTGTAAATATCTATAACCCTAACATGGAAGCAGCCAATTATATAAGCCAATTATTAACAAAAGCAAAGAAACACATCGACAACAATACAGTAATAGTGGGGGACTTTAACTCCTTCCCTCACTGAAATGGACAGATCATCGAAGCAAAAGATCAACAAGGAAATAAAGACTTTATGTGACACACTGGACCAAATGGACTTCACAGATATATTCAGAACATTCCATCCCAAAGGATTCTTCTCTAGTGCCCATGGAACATTCTCCAGAATAGATCACATCCTAGGTCACGAATCAGGTCTCAACTGGTACCAAAAGACTGGGATCATTCCCTGCATATTTTCGGACCACAATGCTTTGAAACTAGAACTCAATCACAAGAGGAAAGTCGGAAAGAACTCAAATACATGGAGGCTAAAGAGCATCCTACTTTAAAGAATGAATGGGTCAACAAGGAAATTAAAGAAGAAGTAAAAAAATCATTGAAACAAATTAAAATGAAAACACAACTTTTCAAAATCTTTGGGATGCAGCAAAGGTGGTCCTAAGAGGAAAATATATAGCAATACAAGGCTTTCTGAAGAAACAAGAAAGGTCTCAAATACACAACCTAACCCTACACCCTAAAGGAGCTAGAGAAAGAATAGCAAATAAAGCCTAAACCCAGCAGGAGCAGAGAATTAATGAAGATCAGAGCAGAAATCAATGAAAGAGAAACCAAAAGAACAGTAGAACAGGTCAACGAAACTAGGAGCTGGTTCTTTGAAAGAATTAACAAGATTGATAAACTTCTGGCAAGACCTATCAAAAAGAAAAGAGAAATGACTGAAATAAATAAAATCATGAATGAAAGAGGAGAGATCACAATGAACACCAAAGAAATACAAACAATTATAAGAACATATTATGAGCAACTATATGTCAGCAGATTAGATAATCTGGAAGAAATGGATGCATTCCTAGAGATGTATGAACTACCAAAACTGAACCAGGAAGAAATAGAAAACTTGAACAGACCAATAACCACTAAGGAAATTGAAGCAGTCATCAAAATCTCCCAACAAACAAAAGCCCAGGGCCAGATGGCTTCCCAGGGGAATTCCACCAAACATTTAAAGAAGAATTAATACCTATCCTTCTGAAAATGTTCCAAAAAATAGAAATGGAAGGAAAACTTCCAAACTCATTTTATAAGGCCACCATTACTTTGATCCCCAAACCAGACAAAGACCCCATTAAAAAGGATTACAGACCAATATCCTTGATGAACATGGATGAAAAAATTCTCACCAAAATACTAGCCAATAGGATCCAACAGTACATTAAAAGGATTATTCACCACGACCAAGTGGGATTTATCCCTGGGCTGCAAGGTTGGTTCAACATCCGCAAATCAATCAATGTGATACAATACATTAATAAAAGAAATAACAAGAACCATATGATCCTCTCAATAGATGCAGAAAAAGCATTTGACAAAGTACAGCATCCTTTCTTGATCAAAACTCTTCAGAGTATAGGGAGAGAGGGTACATACCTCAATATCATAAAAGCCATCTCTGAAAAACCCACAGCGAATATCATTCTCAATGGGGAAAACTGAGAGCTTTCCCCCTAAGGTCAGGAACACAGCAGGGATGTCCACTATCACCACTGCTATTCAACATAGTACTAGAAGTCCTAGCCTCAGCAATCAGACAACAAAGAGAAATAAAAGGCATCCAAATTGGCAAAGAAGAAGTCAAACGCTCACTCTTTGCAAATGATATGACACTTTATGTGGAAAACCCAAAAGACTCCACCCCAAAACTGCTAGAACTCATATAGGAATTCAGTAAAGTGGCAGGATATAAAATCAATGCACAGAAATCAGTGGCATTCCTATACACCAACAACAAGAGAGAAGAGAGACAAATCAAGGAGTTGATCCCATTTACAATTGCACCCAAAACCACTAAGATACCTAGGAATAAATCTAACCAAAGAAGCAAAGAATCTGTACTCAGAAAACTATAAAATACTCATGAAAGAAATTGAAGAAGACACAAAGAAATGGAAAAACGTTCCATGCTCATGGATTGGAAGAACAAATATTGTGAAGATGTCAATGCTACCTAGAGCAATCTACACATTCAATGCAATCCCTATCAAAATACCATCAACTTTTCTCAAATAAATGGAATAAATAATCCTAAATTTGTATGGAACTGGAAAAGACCTCGAATAGCCAGAGGAATGTTGAAAAGGAAAAGCAAAGCCGGCAGTATCACAGTTCCGGACTTGAAGCTCTATTACAAAGCTGTCATCATCAAGACAGTGTGGTACTGGTACAAAAACAGACACATAGATCAATGGAACAGAATAGAGAACCCAGAAATGGATCCTCAACTCTATGGTCAACTCATCTTCAACCAAGCAGGAAAGAATGTCCAATGGAAAAAAGACAGTCTCTTCAACAAATGGTGTTGGGAAAATTAGACAGCCACATGCAGAAGAATGAAACTGGACCATTTCCTTACACCACATAAAAAATACACTCAAAATGGATGAAAGTCCTAAATGTGAGACAGGAGTCCATCAAAATCCTAAAGGAGAACACAGGCAGCAACCTCTTTGACCTCAGCCACAGCAACTTCTTCCTAGAAACATCACCAAAGGCAAGGGAAACAAGGGTAAAAATGAACTACTGGGACTTCATCAAGATAAAAAGCTTTTGCACAGCAAAAGAAACAGTCAACAAAACCAAAGACAACCGACAGAATGGGAGAAGATATTTGCAAATGACATATCAGATAAAGGGCTAGTATCCAAAATCTATAAAGAACTTATTAAACTCAATATCCAAAGAACAAATAATCCAATCAAGAAATGAGCAGAAGACATGAACAGACATTTTTCCAAAGAAGACATCCAAATGGCCAACAGACACATGAAAAAGTGCTCAACATGGCTCGGTATCAGGGAAATCCAAATCAAAACCTCAATGAGATACCACCTCACACCAGTCAGAATGGCTAAAATTAACAAGTCAGGAAATGACAGATGTTGGTTGGGATGCGGAGAAAGGGGAACCCTCCTACACTGTTGGTGGCAATGCAAGCTGGTGAAGCCACTCTAGAAAACACTATGGAGATTCCTCAAAAAGTTGAAAATAGAGCTACCATATGATCCAGCATTTGCACTACTGGGTATTTACCCCAAAGATACAAATGTAGAGGGCACCTGGGTGGCTCAGTTGGTTAAGCAACTGCCTTCGACTCAGGTCATGATCCTGGAGTCCCGGGATCGAGTCCCGCATCGGGCTCCCTGCTCAGCGAGGAGTCTGCTTCTCCCTTTGACCCTCCCTGCTCTTATGTACTCTCTCTCTCATTCTCACTCTCTCAAAAAAATAAATCTTAAAAAAAAAAAAAAAGATACAAATGTAGGGACCAGAAGGGGTACGTGCACCCCTATGTTTATAGCAGCAATGTCCACAATAGCCAAACTATGGAAAGAGCCAAGATGTCCATCGACAGACAAATGGATAAAGAAGATGTGGTGTATATATACAATGGAATATTATGCAGCCATGAGAAGGAATGAAATCTTGCCATTTACAGTGATGTGGATGGAACTGGTGGGTATTATGCTGAGCGAAATTAGTCAATCAGAGAAAGACATGTATCCTATGACCTTACTGATATGAGGCATTCTTAATCTCAGGAAACAAACTGAGGGTTGCTAGAGTGGTGGGGGGTGGGAGGGATGGGGTGGCTGGGTGATAGACACTGGGGAGGGTATGTGCTATGGTAAGCGCTATGAATTGTGTAAGACTGTTGAATCACAGACCTGTACCTCTGAAACAAAAAATACATTATATGTTAAAAAAAAAAGAAGAAGAAGAAGATAGCAGGAGGGGAAGAATGAAGGGGGAGAAATCGGAGGGGGAGTCAAAGCATGAGAGACTATGGACTCTGAGAAACAAACTGAGGGTTCTAGAGGGGAGGGGCGTGGAGGGTGGGTTAGCCTGGTGATGGGTATTAAAGAGGGCATGTACTGCATGGAGCCCTGGGCGTTATATGCAAACAATGAATCATGGAACACTACATCAAAAACTAATGATGTAATGTATGGTGAATAACATAACATAATAGGAAAAAAAAAAGAGAAAAACAGAACATTTTGTTTCAAACCTAACTTTAAAGTGTAAAAGTAGAACCTAAAGTGATAAGATATACAGTAGTGTTATATATGTGAAGTACATCAATAATGCCAGGAAAAAGATATTAAAATACCAAGATTAAATTTTTGGAAAAAAAAAATTTTTTTTAATTTTTTCTTTTTTTTAAAAGATTTTATTTATTTATTTGCCAGAGAGAGAGAGAGAGAGAGAGGGAGAGTATAAGCAGGGGGAGTGGCAGGCAGAGAGAGAAGTGATGTGGGACTCAATCCCAGAATCCTGAGATCATGACCTGAGCCAAAGGCAGATGCTTAACCATCTGAGCCACCCAGGTGCCCCCCAAAAAAAGAAAAAAAATTTTTTTAAGTAGGCTCACACCCAGCATGGAACCCAGTGCAGGTCTTGAATTCATGACACTGAGATCAAGACCTGAACTGACATCAAGAGCTGGACACCTAACTGACTGACCACCCAGGTGCTCCCAATATTAAATTACTAACAAATATTATACTTACTGAAGTATCAGAGTAACCAGTCGAATAGCTTCAACAGCAACATCATATTCCTTATCAAGTGTCATTGATACAATGCGATCCTGAAAAAAAAAAATTAAAGATCAAAGCGAACATGAGGAGAAAACCAGATGGGACAGACTAAGGCAGTATCTTTGGGGAGTACATGCAAGACTAATGGTCGATTAAATGGAAAGCTTTACTCTTAAACCCGTATTATCATAGTCCTACTAATACAAAGGAGGTATTAGTGTAAATGTTCATAATATAAAATCTTTCTCATCCACTAGCATTCCCTAACACTGAGACAAATAGACCTTAATGTGCAAAATTAATATAAGTACAAAAAGCTATTTATAAAGAAAATGTTCTTTTAAGCAGGAGAGCCTTCTGTTGAAGGCAATAAATAAGAACTCATGTTGGTAATATCTTTTGTAAGACATTAAAATACCAAGATTAAATTTTTGAAAAAAAATTCATTCATCTATTTAAAACAGGTTTATTTAAAGAATATGTAATAAAGAATATGAACTAAACAGTTGTTATGGTAATGTTATTTGCTAAAGTAGCTTTAACTCACAATTTAAAAAGTAAAAAACAAACTAAGCATTCTTGATGCTTACCTTGAATCGGTTAGTGAATAACTCCAATTTGGGGAATAATTCTCTATTGGTATACAGACTCTGTAGAGCTTTCAAACATTTCAATCTGACCTCTCCTTGCTTCAGATATACAAATAAAAACACAACAGAAGTAGTCAGTTCCATGCCACAAAAGTTGAAAAGATTTAAGGCTATGTGAAGACTAAAGTAATTTTCAGCTTATCCACCCAATTTACATCATATTGTAATTCAACACAGGGTGGAAGTGAGCAATTGTACAGTCTGTGTTGTACTTCTATTTAATTAAAAATGCAGTGAAAACCCCTTAGTTACTTGAGAGTAAGCTACACCTTTTTCAAATATTTATCAACTCTGATTCAACACGGAGTATTTCCCATGTTGTACTGTGGCATTCTGGGAAAATTTTTAACCTATGATTTTAATTAGAGGAGGATATGCTGGTTTGCCCTTTATATAACTACTAAATAATCCTGTAGAAAAAAACTAATTTCATATTATAGGGTCATCATTTATTCATTTAACAAATATTTTCTGGGTGCCTTTTACATTCCAGAAAAAGGAGTTAGGAAAACAGGTAAAGGGTAGAATATTTAGAACAGAGGCAAATTGATAGAGTGAAATGTCCTGAGGCTATTTATTAGTGGAGTATCTTTTTTTTTTTTTTAAAGATTTTATTTATTTATTTGAAAGAGAGAGACACAGCGAGAGAGGGAACACAAGCAGAGGAAGTGGGAAAGGGAGAAGCAGGCTTCCTGCGGAGCAGGGAGCCCGATGCTGGGCCCGATCCCGGGACCCTGGGATCATGACCTGGGCCAAAGGCAGATGCTTAACGACTCAGCCACCCAGGCACCCCTGGTGGAGTATCTTTAATAAAGTCATTAACCTGGAGTAGAAAATGTTGGTGGTCAAAGTACATTCAGAATCATTGGAAATTTAGCCAATTCTCTCAACGTATTCAAAGGACACTGAAATTTCTATGTTCAAGAAAAAAAAAGGCAGTGTGCTATAAGAGAAGTCCAAGTTCTAGAATCAAACAAAACTAGATTTTATTTCCAATTCCATAGTTTTTTAGCAACAAGAAAGATGGCAATTATATTGATCACTCTGATACTCAGTTTCTCTTTTATAAAATGGTGATAACCAACTTCATAAGGTTGTAGCAAGGATTAAATGCAGATGTATGCTGGTCATGATTTATTATTATTTTTACAGATTTTATTATTTATTTGTCTGAGAGAGAGAGAGTGTGTGAGCACACAAGCAGGGGGAGCAGCAGGCAGAGGGAGAAGCAGACTCCCCACTGAGCAAGGAGCCCCATGTGGGACTTGGTCCAGGACCCTGGGATAATGACCTGAGCCAAAGGCAGACACTTAACCAACTGAGTCACCCAGGTGCCCTTATTACTATTATTATTATTTCTAGAGAGGGAGGAGGGGACAGAGGGGATGGAGAGAATCTTAAGCAGGCTCCATGCTGGGTGTTGGGGGGGAAAGGGCTCAATCTCACAACCCTGATATCATGACCTGAGCTGAAATCAAGAGTCAAACACTTAAGTGACTGGGCCACACAGATGCCCTGCTGGTGAAAGTTTTAACAACCAGTTCTGAGGGTTGGGGCCCTGAATTGTTGCATTTGCATATTTCTGTGATATAAATACTCCATCCACAATTTTGAGCTACCAATGAGATGTTACTGAACTCAAATTTGCAAAGGGATGTGCAAAATAACTCTCTTGCAACCTGATCCAAGTTATCTCCAGTACACCACTGAATGAGATGATGTTTCTTGGTAAAGTCACTAGCATATAGGAGGTAACCTGGGATACCTGTAGTAGATGCTCCTGATGCCCAACCTGGATCCCCATATTCTACTATACAAGACTAATCTTCCTGCTTGCTCCTGTGTTGACTGCTAATGGTTCAGATCTGTACCTTTCTCTGGAGAACTGACCATGGTTGAAAAGAATTACCTGGCAAAGAGATTCCTGGGAGGTTATGCTCCACACTACCCTCCTGTCTACACCCTTTCCCTCCCTCCAGGGTGAGATCCATAGCCAGTGGAGAATGATACAGGATAAAACAGCCTAACCTCTTTGTTTCAGGGCAGGACAACCTCTAAGATAACCCTTTAATCTGAAATTAGTAATTGAATGTATGCTACAGAGTGCTGCAGGAATGGGCCAATTTCAACCAGCAAGAATCAGGAAAATATGCTGGTGGTTGCTGAGGGTGTGGGACGAGAAAACAGGATATGGGAGAGTTCTTGGATATAGGGCACTATCCTTTGAAACAGAATGTAATGCTTTGTGAGGGCCTCTGGAAATGGCCTAATATCTTGCTGGATAGCTCTAGGAAAAAGCAATGGTGCATATTAAATGAAATAGAGATGCCAAAATCACTGTGGCAGACTGTGAAGGGAGGAATTTAAAGACACAGGAAAGCATGCCAAAAAGGATCTATTATAAAGCTCAGAAGACCTACCAGTTGAATATGTTCCTCACGAGGGCTCAGAGAATACTCTGTTTACCAAGGCAATAAGGAAAATATTGGTGATGGGGGCACAGACATTACTGAGAAGATCCACAGTAACTGTGTTCTGTAGTCTAGGACTGACAGAAGACACTCAAACAAAATTTAGCTTCTGATAGCAATGGAGATAAGAGCACAGAATAGCAGAGACAAGGTAGAATCTCGTAACTAGTAGATGCTGAGGGGGGCAGGCATAGTAATTTTAATGGGCAGAAAAGTCAAAGGGCAGTCCACAGAGATCTATGGAAATGGCTCACAGGACATGGTCTTCCAGGAAGCAAGATGGGGGAAAGCCAATAAAAGTATTACGTGATAAATATACTCACAAGAAATCAACAACGGATGAGCAAAAGACTAAGGACAGCTGTCCCAACATAAAATCACAACCCCAGATCTAAGATAGCATGTAAATAGTTTCCTCACTTCTCTCCAATTACAGATTTGAAAATAAGGCCGTCAGGGCGCCTGGGTGGCTCAGTTGGTTAAGCGACTGCCTTCGGCTCAGGTCATGATCCTGGAGTCCCAGGATCGAGTCCCGCATCGGGCTCCCTGCTCAGCAAGGAGCCAGCTTCTCCCTCTAACCCTCCCCCTTCTCATGTACACACTCTCTCTCTCTCTCTCATTCTCACTCTCTCAAAAAATAAATAAATAAATCTTAAAAAAAAAAAAGAAAATAAGGCCGTCAAAGATGAAATAACTCCATCTATCCAAGTTCACACAGCCAATTATAGGTAGAGGAAAAACATTAATTGAATTTTATCTTTATTTTGTCCAGTGATGCCTCCCAATCAACTACCTCCCCTCCAAAATCTTGGTTCTTTATCTATAACATGCCCTGCCTACATTACAGGAACTTAACAATTAAGTAAGATGGTACCCATGACAGTACTTCAGAAAACTGTAAAATAACTTAGATGAAAATTCCAGTTGGTAACTGCTCTATTCTGGGGCTCAACTATATTCTGCAAGTTATTTCTATTATACTATCTAAAAGCTTTGTTGTTTTTCCATTACACAAAATCTGACTGAAATGTGAATACTGCTTAACAGAGTGCTCAACACATACCTGCTCCTCAATAAATAATTTTTTAAAAGATTTTTACTTATTTATTTGGGGGCCTTGAGTATTAGTGCCCCAATGACAATAATTTTAGGTCCCCATCGGGTACAATGAAAACAGCAGCTTTGGGTAGTTTTGAAGAGAGTGTAGTTACTCATGATAGATAAGTCCACACGTGCTTGTGGATGGGGTCCTTTGGACCATTTTGCATCCTGATGATTGTGGTTCCCACCACTGAGTACATAAATAGGTATTAACTTTTTGTCTCTGTGCAGTACTGAACACCATCACTACCTCAAGGGGTAGGCACCACAACAAGGACAGACTCAAGCATAATGGATGAGGTACATTCCTTGCCAACTCTATGCCCAAACCATGGCACACTGTTCAACAAAAATACTGAAAAGGATATTATTCTGTTAATTCAAGACTTAAGATAAGCAGCGATGCTAATAACCACCCTATCATAATTTAATAGCCCAGTCTGGCCAGTCAGAAAGGCCTCTGGAGCTTGGAAGCTGACAGATTATCACAGGTTAAACACAGAAGTTCCTGCTTGAGCCCCTGACATTTTCAACATTACTGCAATGGTGGCAATCCCTATGAGAAACTTGTACACTGTTACCGATCTAGCTAATGACTTTTACTTGGTCCCTTTGCAGAATGAGGATCAGGACCAATTTGCATTCACACAAAACAGCCTGCAATATGCCATTATTGAATGGGCTTGATCTTCAATAAACCTAAGTCCCCATTGACATTTTAGTCATCCATTACATTAATAACATCCTGACAGTAGGGCTGACTGAAAAACATGTGGCTATAGTGCTGTACTTAGTCACTGATAGAATGATTAGTGCCAATTTGACTATACAACCAGATAAAGTCCTGGGCCTGGCACAGGAGGTGCAATTCCTAGGGGCCACTTGGGTAGGAAACCAATGAAGTATCCCAGAGACAATCAAACAAAAAATATAGGCCCTGGCAGCACCCACTAATAAAAAGGAAGCCGAACAGCTAGAGGGCCTCTTTTGGTAGTTAAAATAGCATGTGTCCCACAAGGGGACTTTCTTGGCTCCTTTCATTGAGACGACCTACAAAGCAGCCAATTTTAAATGAAGCCTTTTGCAACAGCAGGCCTTAGAAGCTGTTCAGCAAGCCATGGGCCAGGCACAGCTTTTGGGACCTTTGAAACTTGCTAGTCTGATGGAACTGCAGGTTTCCACAACCCCCCTAACACACTGACTGGTCTGTGGCAGCAGGAAATTGTCACTGGGGAGGCAATGGTCTCTTGGACTCTGGATCTAAAAACCTCCGGAAGCTACCACCCAATACAGGCCCCCCCCCAAAGATTCATTTGTTTGAGGGGGGCAGAGGCAGAGGGAGAGAGTCTTCAAGCAGACTCCCCACTGAGCACAGAGCCCAAAGTGGGGCTCGATCCCACAACCCATGAGATCGTGACCTGAGCTGAAACCGAGTCAGATGCTTAATCAACTGAGTCACCCCTTTTGAATGACATTTCCTTGCAATACACCCCTTTTGAATGACATTTCCTTGCTTGGTACTGGGCACTAACAGAGACGGGGCATCTTAAACCCAGAATGCCACATATGACACTGTAACCTGAACTGCCCATTCTCACTTGGCTGATTACAAAGCTTACCAATAAAATTAAAAAGGCTCAACGAAGTTCAATCATAAAATGGAAATGGTACATCCAAGATCAGGCCTGGCCAAAATCCCAAGGGACTAGCCGGTTCCAGAAGCAAATAGTCAGCTTATCAGAAAGACGCAAACAACCCACAGGGAATCCTTTGGCCCCTCCTAGAGCTACTTGGGGCACAAGATTAAAAAATGTGCCTGCTGACAGTAAACCATGGTTTACTGACCACTCTGTGAAACTAAAAACAGATACAGTCTGCAGGGTTGCAGCTGCCATCTGGCCAACAACGGATGGCCATCTTTTGACTGAGACAAGATGTGGACACTCTACCCAATGGGCCAAGATCTGTGCTATGGTGATGGCCATGCAGGTCACCCCTACCACCATGCCTTGATCCATTTTCACCAACTCATGGGCTATTACCAATGGCCAGGAGAATGGCAACTAAACGACTGGACTACTAAGGGATGTCCCATATGTGGAAAAGAACTAAGGCAGCAGCTTGCTGTCTGGGATGAAAACATATGTCACTCATGTGGATACTCATGGTAAAAGACCTTTTAAAATAAAAACATAAATAGCACTCCTGTGCCAATCCAGTTTGTGCCTAGCAGGCTGCAACAATCTCCCACTGGGTACGTCTATGAACTGGACATGGGAGTCAATTACTGATGCAAAAAATGTGATAAAGTCCCCGTCCACGCCCAAAAAATGCGATAAAGCCCAGGAGATGACCCTGGAAGACACCAAGAAAAATGATGCAGGGCAATCTTGTGATTCTTCTCAATATACTCGTATCATCCACAAGGAGAACTGGGACATATTAACCAAGGACTGGGACCCACCTGGGTCTGAGAGATTGATCACACTGTACCCTCAAACCAAAGCCATGGGCACAAATGATGCCTCATGGCCATTAACACATACTCAGGCTACAGTACTGCTATTCCAGTCTGACATTTGGATGCTGGCTGAAACTGTCACAGCTGTCCTTGAACAAAACTTGTCATATTTTTGGATACCCTATAAGATTTTCACTCTAACCAAGGAATATCCTTCATTACCAAAGTAAGACAACAAATGGGCATATTCTCATGGAAATGTACTTTCCATGCACACTATCACCAGCATGCAAATGGAGCCACTGACTGGTTGATTTACACAGCAACTAAAGAAAGACTACCAAGACAGCCCACTAGTGGATTGGTACCCTGATCTGACTAGGGCTGTATGGCTACTAAACAACGCACTGCAATGCAAGGGAAACATGGCCCTTCGATGCATACTATGAAATACTGAGCTTGGATGGGGTAGGGGTGGAGTAGGCAGATATGTGTTTAGGCTGTGCCTTCAAAATCCCAATCTCAGTATACCAATCATTCTTTTTTTCACTTGGAGTGTATGTCTCTGGGGTGGTTGCAGTTCTGCTGTCACAGCACACCAGACATGGCCTCCTGACTCTAATCTGGATGTGATGCTTCCCTTGGGCACCTCCCTTCTATGGGAAACCACAAGGGTGGGAGACAAAACCAAGAAGTACCATGGTGCTAGGGTCCTTCTAGTAGGGTTGGGAACATCTGACCCTTCAAATCAGGTGGGTGACGTTACTGGACATGTCAAGTTTGTGCAGCACATGACCTCCCTTTTGGGGACTGGCCAACTGAGAAGAGTAAGTCTGGGTCAAGCAACAATGCACTGGTGCTCAAAAAGGCAGTAGCATCAGGATTGGGACAGACAGCCTGGGTTGCAATACCCAGGAAGCTAGCACCCCAAGTAGTAGACCAGGACATCTCTGGCCTCAGGAAGTTCATGGAGTGAAAGACGGGTAGGAATATTACTCTTTCTTCTCATTTCTGCAGAATCCACTGCTACAGAATGCCTGGTACAACAACACTTTGATAAAAATCAGTACAGCCATAGTGAATGAAGGCAAACTTAACCAATGTTGGATTTGTCATTCCAGAATAAAGTTCCTCTTATCCTGCACTCCCACTGTAATGGGCCTGGTCAGTACACAACTACTCAGACCTTCCTTAAGCTATCAGTGGGTCAAATCACCAGGTGAGTCCTTCAAGACAGGTCCAGATGTAGGCATAATCCAGAGTCCCCTGCTTTAATATTATCTATGATGTGACAGAAAAAGACCCCTGTACCAGAATGGTTATTACTGATCTATATTGACATTTTGGAATTGGAAGTCCAATATGTAACTTTTCTCTGCAACCACAAGGCAAAAGTAACTGAGACTGTATATAACTGAACTAGTCAGTATTAGGAAAACAAATCCCTGGCGGATATCACCTGCATCCCTCTGGGTTACATATTTCTCTGTGGACTCCGATGGACAACAGACTGTATGCCTCCAAGGGAAAGATTTTATTGCCTCATTATCCATGTCAGGAACTACACAGAGGGCTGGAAATGACCCACTTTGCTAACACGTCACAGAGTGGTATACAGTTCCCTCCAGGGAAGACAAATTAACCACTGGTTTCATTCAATTACCCAAATTCTAATACTGGGTATAGGTATACAGGCTCTAGAAAAATACTGTATACAACCTGTCCTTAACCATGCAGAAGTAGTTAATGCTACTATCTAAGCCATACAAGATCAACAAGACTCAGTGAACTTACTAGCCTACATGGTGATAGACAGCCCTCAATCATTTGGTGGCAGAAGAGGGTGGTGTTTGTGTAACTGCCAGCATTTCTTGCTGTGCATACGTCAATAATTCAGGTTAAGTTAAAAAATGAGCTGGTGAATATCCACACACAGGTGGGATGGTTATTAGTAGTACATTCACAATCCCCTCAGACTCACTTTTTAAACTTTTCAGTTGGCTTAATCCAGATACCTGGGGTTCCTACTTGAAGATAATTCTCCAGAGAAGCCTAATCATCCTCCTGGGTCTGGCTCTCTTAATCACCCTAGTAAAGTGCCCATCTCCAAATAACAGGGAAGCTCCATGAGAAATCCACATCCATATTGGTTGTTCAAGGACCCTACTGGACCCAACTCTGACTCCAACTTTGGGGTGGGCAATGGTCCTACAGGATTTGATATGCTTTATCTGCCACTTCAGTGGCCAAGCAGGGGTGAGGTGTGGACTGTTGGGAAAGGCAGTCCTCTGTATATAGTCTTTTGCTAAGAACGGTCCATGGGCCTGGAACATTTCCTTATCAAGAGATGAGCCTTTGCAATCATGGTGGGGGTAATTGCCTTGTGTGGGACTATCTTTCTTATTTCAGACTCAGTGTGGGTCTTCTTGTCCTGCTTATACACATTGAGTCATATGGCATCTGGCCAAATTCACTATTAAATCTATCTCCTCAGGGGAGGGGACAGGATCCTTAGTTCTGTAGCATAAGAGAGGTGCATGCAGAGAAAGTGCCCTGTGTTGATTGCTGGTTGGAATCTGCTGGCCCTGGGGAACCAATGCCCACTACTGAAACCAATCTTGCTCTGTGCCCTCTTATGTGAGTAAAGCATTGTGTCATCCAGTGCTTGACTGTTTTGTGTTTTCCTTGGTGAACCTGATATCAAGACTGAGTGGGCACAAGTGTTAGAACTTCTACCTCTGGTGATAGGCATCAGGTATCATTTGGCAAATACAGAGCTAAAAGGGTTTTGGGGGAACCTGAAAGAAGTAAGATATGGGATGAATCAACACAGAAAGAGGAAAGGGGGTGGACTAACAGAAAATAGACCCCACCCAAGCTCTAAGAGATTTTGATATGAGGAATCAAGCATATACAAGAAAGTAGAACGAGGTGCCTGGGTGGCTCAGTCCGTTAAGTGTCCAACTTGTGATTTCGGCTCAGGTCATGATCTCAGGGTTGTGATACCGAGCCCTGTGTCGGGCTCCATGCTGGGTGTGGAGCCTGCTTTAAGACTCTCTCTCTCCCTCTACCCCCCCCAAAATAAATAAAAATTTACAAAGTAGAACTGTACACATAAGCTAAAAGTGAAAGCAATACAGAGCAATACTGACAAACTGTAAAGGAAAGAGAAAGGTAATCTAGTGTCATGAGCATAAATATAAAAGGATTAAGATATTTAGTCTAAAACACAGAGATTACTATAGTTGTGTTTAAATTAGACCTATTCTACTCTGAGAAACAAATTGAGGGTTTTAGAGGGGAGGGGGTTGAGGGGATGGGTTAGCCCGGGGTATTAAGGAGGGCACGTACTGCATGGAGCACTGGGTGTTATACAAAAACAACAAATCGTGGATCACTACGTCAAAAACTAATGATGTATTGTATGGTGACGAACATAACATAATAAAATAAAATTTAAAAAAATTAGACCTATTCTGTGTCACCAACAATGAAAGAACTAAAAAACCAATGGGTAGAAAATTTAGAAAGAAGTTTTGGTCAACAGAAAAACAAACTGAATTTCTAATAAATAATTCCTTTAGTTGTTAGAAATTGCTGTCTTTCTATTACTTTTTATTACTAAAACTTACACTATAAAATTTATATAAATTGGCAGTATCAAAAAAAAGTCTGCCTTAGTGAGGACGGCAGACTTGATACTCTGAATTCAAGACACAGGAGTATCAAATCTTTATGTTGTACACCAAACTAATATAATGTTATGTCAATTATATCTCAGTAAAACTGAAAACCTACAATTTACAATTACAATGTAATCTTTTTTTTTAAAGGTTTAGCTTTTTTTTTTTTAAGATTTTATTTATTTATTTGAGAGAGAGAGAGAATGAGAGATAGCACGAGAGGGAAGAGGGTCAGAGAGAGAAGCAGACTCCCTGCTGAGCAAGGATCCCAACGTGGGACTTGATCCTGGGACTCCAGGATCATGACCTGAGCCGAAGGCAGTCACTTAACCAACTGAGCAAGAAAAAAAAAAGACAAGAATTTTATCAGCTCATTTGAAAAGACACAGGACAGTCTGAAGGCATAGGCCATAGCCTACAGAATAAGAAGTTTCAAATGGATGATTAAAAGGAGAGAAAGCAAATGACTACACCCCTCAGAGGAAAATAAAAGTACAAGACTGCAGTGACATTAGAATGACAAAAAGGAAAGCTGAGAAGGGATTAATACTAAGAGCTTTTCTAAATGAAGTAATGGGAGATTGTAAAAGAGGTTTATAAAAACATTCTACTGTAAACAGTATCCATATACCATTTTATCAACAATAAACAAAACCTACTTACCTCCCTCTTCCTTTATCTGGACAGAATGCTTCTACAGACTTTAATGATTTATTTTAAAATAATGGTGGTTTGTTTTTTGGTAAGCCACAAAAAATACGTGTTTTTCCAAGGAGGAAAACTGGTAGGGTAGTGGTGGGGAACAAAATGCAGAACTTTAAATGTATTACTACTAAAAAGTTTGTCTTGTTGGATTTAGCCATGTGTGTACACCTGTGAGGACATGCTGTATAATTCTACTTTCTCTCACAATGTATAATTTAATTGGATAAACCCGAGATAAGGCTTAACCATGCAAGTCTTGAATTCCACATGAGGATTAGAAAAAGAAAACCTAGGATCACGCTTGGGGTTTATTAGTGTAGAGAAAAGAATTTTGAATGCTAGGGAAGATAAATATTCAGGAAAAAATTCACTAGGTACTAAGTTACTATTCCTCCAAATAAAGTAGGGGATAAGAGCCCTTCTAACCATTAATTAAAAATAAGTAATTGTGAAGTTAAACAGCTAACTTGTGATGATCTCCCTATACTCTGAACAATTACAGCAAAAATGGCCTGCAGAATTCCCAAGGGCTGTTTTATTATAATATATGTAATTTTGTCATTTTCAAAATATTTTTGATAATACTTAGCATGCGGCTATTTATTTATTTCAAAAAGAAAGAGGGTGTGCTCGTGAGGGGGGTAGGAGGAGTGACAGAGATCAAGGGAGAGAGAATCTCAAGCAGACTCTGCCTAGCGCTGAGCCTGACACAGGATTCCTTCTCACAACCTAAGATCATGACCCCAGCCAAAATGAAGAGTCAGACACTCAACCGACTGAGCCACTCAGGCACCCATAGCATGGTGCTATTTAAAAAGTAAATGCTCTACAGGCTGTTAATGGTAATACACAGAAAATAAGTCTTCGAATATTACCAAAATTGACTTAAAAGTCTAAGGATATAACTGCATTAAAAAAATGTCTTCTAATAGCTATGATACTTTTAACAATTCAAATAATGGGATACACAGCTTAAAATAAATTGTAAGATTTCTATATTTGTGAGTATCTGGCAATTCAAGTTATAGAATGTCAGGTTATTCAATATAAAAATTTCAATAATTTGTCACTCCTACCCTTGGGTATTTTGAGGATTACTTATTCAGGATTCGATAACGTGGGATTCCTTTTAAAATCAGAACCTTTTCTAAAAGCATATAAATAAAAATAGATTTCTAGATCAAATATTCTAGAATCCAATAAATCTATTCAACTCTGATAAAAAACTGTGGTATGACCTTAAGAAATTCAAAAGAAAAAAGTTTTTTTCTTGTTATATATTAAGAGAAACAAAGAAGTTCTTTTGACTCCAAACTAGAAAACGATTGTAATTAGTTTCTTAGGATGTTATATTCCCTTAAAACTTTAGATGTACCAGGTTGTCAACTTGGTTTAAGACAGTTTTACAACTAAGTAAGTCGAGTTTCTACATGGGCCAATGTCTCAAGTTTTGTCATGGCCATCAAGTGAACAGTTATTCAGGTGTATCATCTTAAATTTCCATATTATTAGAACTCTTCAAAAACCAACCACTGCCATCTTAATTCCTAGCATTCTAGTACCTTGTACAAGCGTATCTTTCATGAAAGTCTAGAACAGAGTAACTTACCCTATCATGAAGAGTCCAGCCAACATATTTTAGGTAACTGTCATTTAGGAAGGCGTCACTATACATTTTCATCCATACTCCAATTTCTTCAATACAAATGGCTCTAATCTCAGCAATAGCATCACTAAAGGAGAAAAATAATAGACAAACCTCAGATTAACATCCAAAACTAGAATGTACTTCTAGTTTTTCAGCAAGTAGTATTTTTTCAGCAAGTAATAAATATTAATATTATTCCTAGTGCTGTATTTTTATCTACACTCTCAAAAGTCCTCCAATTTCAATATCTTCTGTTTTTTAGATGTTTTCTTTTTTCTATTTTTTTTAAAGATTTTATTTACTTATTTGAGAGAGAGAGCACAAGCAGGGAGAGCGGCAGAGGAAGAGGGAGAAGCAGACTCCCCACTGAGCAGGGAGCCTGATGCGGGGCTTGATCCCAGGACCCTGGGATCATGACCTGAATCAAAGGTAGACGCTTAACTGACTGAGCGCCCCTAGATTTTTTTTATAAAATAAAAATTATCAGTATCAAACTGAAAAACAATTCTGGAAATCATCTAGCTTTCACTCTATTTTCATTGGACTAGAAAATGGCACTTGGAGCTCTCTGAAAGCCTTACAACCACTATGGAGTCAACAAACATGTTAAATCTGAGGAAACCAGCATACCACCATTCAAATATAGAATAATGTAGAACTCAAAAATTGTTTCTCTGTGAATTTGTTTTTTAAAGATTTTATTTATTCTAACACAGAGAGACAGTGAGAGAGGGAACACAAGCAGGGGAAATGGAAGTGGGAGAGGGAGAAGCAGGCTTCCCGCTGAGCAGAGAGCCCGACATGGGGCTCGATCCCAGGACCCTGGGATCCCAACCCGAGCCGAAGGCAGACGCCTAACGACTGAGCCACCCAGGTGTCCCTCTAATTGTGAATTTAAGCTAGCACACATCTTTTGAATTAAGAGAAAATAAATATGACCAAAACACAAATCAGCATCTACAAGGGAAAATGACAGAAGCCTGTATTATTTGAAAATATACAATGGTTCACAAAACCAAAACCTCAAAGTAATTGTACTAATAATTCACATTTAGTCACAATGGGAACAATCTTGGTGACTACACTGTGAAGTGTACCAAAAGTCAGGTTCTTGGCACCATGCCCAGATGGCTTTTCATCTCACTATAAGAATCCAATATAACTCTCCCGGGATGATTTTTCTACTCTAAAATCTGTGAACCATGAACAAATACAATTTTAATATTTTTACCTGATCTTTCAATAGGTTATTACCTATAGCTTTAAAAAAATCATATTAAATATAAGGTAAATCTTAACTCTCTTTTGCAGATCGATCTTCAAAGTTTCTGATTTACCATACATAAATAAGTTAAAATTTTAGGTAATTTTTAATTCTCCAATTTATATAAGGCAATCGTCTGTCAATTAATTGTTAATCTGGCAATAATTTAGCTAGAATTGTAATGTTAATTAAGGAGCTTTTCTTAGTTTCTCTTTTGTGACAAAACAGGTAAGGTGCTAGCATTCTGGTATTTAATTCGCTAATAAATCTCAGTTCCTTCTAAGTCCCTGTCACTGCTCAAGAATAAAAATGTGAGAAATTTTCTCTTCTAAGCCATACTACTAAATCACAATCTTTAGATTTCCTACATTTTTAATACCTTTTTTTTTTAAAGGAAGAGCGTGGAGCCTGATGAGGGGCTCAATCTCATGACCCTGAGATCATGACCTAAACTGAAATCAAGAGTCAGAAGATTTTCTTTTTTTTTTTTTTTAAAGGTTTATTTATTTGACAGAGAAAGGGAGAGAGCACAAGCAGGGGGAGTGGCAGAGGCAGACGGAGAAGCAGGTTCCCCAATGAATAGGGAGCCCGATGCAGGACTTGATCCGAGGACGCTGGGATCACGACCTGAGCTGAAGGCAGATGCTTAACCCGGAGAGTCAGAGGCTTAACTGACTGAACCACACAAGCACCCCAATACCGTCTTCTTATGGAGAGATTCTATAGCATAGAGGCTAATGGCTCTGGAGCAAAACATACTAAGTTCAAATCCTAGTTCCATTATTTACTAGCTGTGTAGCTTCAGGCAAGTTACTTCCCTCTTTCTTAGATTTTGTTATTTATAAAATAGGAATAATAACCATACCTAGCCTAGATTTCACAGAGATGAAATCATTTAATAAAATACTTAGAACTATGCCTGGCACCTACTAAACCTTCCATAAATGTTTACTATTATAATCTTCTAATTAAATGCCATCAATCTAAACATTTACAGATAATACAGCAGAAAAAAACTGCTTTACTACAACTGTGAAAGAATGTTCGTAGACGATAATATTGAATATACAAAAGACAATATAATGAATATATGTGTATCCACTATTCAGTTAAGAAATAAAATATTATAGTTGAAACTTCCTGTATACCTCTTACTGATGCATCTCCCTCCCAAAGAGTATATGACTATTCTTGGTTCAATGACTACCATTCTCTTCTCTCTTTATGCTTAAACTTATGTATAGTTTTACATATTTTAGAACTTTACATAAATAGTGTCTTGTAGATATCCTCTCCAACTTGTTTTCACAAACCATGTTTTGCAATTCATACAAACTGATTTATATAGCTCCAAAGCCAATAATTAATTTTAACTGTTCAGTTTTCCTATCTGCATATAGAGAAATTATAAACCATTTATATATTCTCTCACTGGCGGACATTTAGGTTATTTCCATGTTTTTCCTTTTATTAACTGACTGGGTGGCTCAGTCAGTTAAGCGTCTGCCTTTGGCTCAGGTCATGATCCCAGGGTCAGGGGACTGAGTCCAGCATTGGGCTCCTTGCTTAGCAGGAAGCCTGCTTCTCCCTCTGCCTGCTGCTCTCCCTGCTTGTGCTCGCGCTTGCTCTCTCTCTCTTTGGCAAATAAACAAAATCTAAAAAAAAAAAAAACAACCTACAGAGACTACTGAGTATGGTAACTACATTTAAACACAGTTCAATCATTCTTCTCATTACCACTGGTATTACCATTACAAATACCATTAATATTGAAATTGAGATTATGAGTGTCTAATTCCTAAGGCTAGAGAATGTAAAGGCTTAGCTTTCAGTAGAGAAATCTTGTTCAAAATCTTTATAACCACCTCTATGTTTAAGCCTAACTTCTAATGACTTTTAGTCTTGTTTATTAGATTCTTAAAAGTTATGCTCTTAGAACAAAGATCCTCTCTGTTTGCACTGCCAACATTCTGATACAACTTGTCTTTTTCGAATCACACTCCTTGTCTATTTCAGATGCCAATCTGACCCCTTCCACCTTAACTTTAAAATTTTTTTTTAAAGACAATTTTTTTTAAAGATTTATTTATTTATTTGACAGAGAGAATGAGATAGAGAGAGAGAGCATGAGAGGGGGGAGGGTCAGAGGGAGAAGCAGACTCCCCGCAGAGCGGGGAGCCCTATGCAGGACTCGATCCTAGGACCCCAGGATCATGACCTGAGCCTAAGGCAGACACTTAACCGACTGAGCCACCCAGGCATCCCAGTAACTGGGGTCTTCTACCAACAGCCATATGAGTAAGCCATCTTATAAGAAAGTACTCCAACCCGAGTCAAACTTTCAAAGGCCTGTAGTCTGGACCAAAGTCTTGACTGCAATCCAATGAGATGACTTATGCTAAAACCACCTAGGGAGGCTGCTCCTAAATTCCCGACCCACAGAAATTATGAGATAATAACTGTTCGTTGTTTTGTTTTGCCAAGTTTTGTAATAATTTATTATATGGCAAAAGATATTATTTTCTACTATTATTGAAGGCCCATACCAATAACTAATCTTTTTCTAGTGTGGTCCATGAATGAGTTCTTCCTTAGTCCAAAGAGCTCAAGTGCATCAGTACTACATATCTGTGATCATCTCTATGCTTACAATGACTTCATTTTGCTCCAAATACAAACAACGATCATTCTTTCAAGCTCCTGTGGTATTAGTTCTGTCATATCCTTTTATTACCAGATATAGCTATCCTGCCCTCTATGAACTAATATTCTATTTCAGTAGATGAAGTGTAAAATAAAAATGCAATATGTTTTGAAATATTCCTCTAATCCTTGATTTTCATATTCAATTTCTTTTTAACACCTTAATCTCTATTTCCAACAGCCTCAGTCCATTTAGAAAAATAATGTTTAACCTGAGATGTTTGGGAGTTTCCAAAGCAAAGATTAAAGTAGGGGGCAAAAAAGTTGGTACAACAGGGGGAAGGTATAAAGGCAATCATAAGATGAACTAATTTTCCTAATTCTGGTATAGGGGCCTTGAAATGAATAACTAAAACTGAAGTCAAGATACACTTTACTTTTGAACTCAAAAAGAAAAAAAAAACATAGAAAATAATAATTCTGTGGTAATTAATCCTTTGTTGTAACTCTATTTTATAGCATAAAAAATGATTATGTTCATTCTGAGAAACTTATCTAATTTACTGATCCTCAGAGTTAGTGTGCCTTTTTGGGAGATGTGACCCTTTAATTTAATATCTGGACTTTAAATTTTCATTTTGGATTACTTTCCTGGCAGATGGAATTCAAATTATTTTCTGCTTCCAACAAAATGAAATTTAACTCTAGTGAATTTTAATGAAATGTTTCTTGTACTATTCTTACAGATGCCTTCTTAGTAAGGAAGTAGACTAAACTGCAATATAAATTTTGGAGAGTACCTCTTGGCTAATATGGGCGCTTGACACTTAAAATTATCTCTCACATACAAGGAATCTCACGAGAGCTCTAGAGTGAGAAATAATTACAAGTGCCAAGAAGGCTGCTTTCTAAATTGTAGCACAAAATGAATTCATGTCTCAACCAATTCTGTCACTAATATTTGGCTAAAAAAATTACATTTTTCCAAAACAGAACTACAGAGAATTTTTTTAAAAATAGCCCACGGGAGAAAAGAACAGCCGAAGAATTAGTGAAAAGATATACTATATCCTTTATTAGACCGAGAACAAGAACTTAAGAATAAAGACCTTAACTTACAGAAAGATGATTAAAATAAGTATCTTTAGCAAACGTTAAATATTAAAAAAGGGCAGTACAGGGAACATAGAAGCACACAAATTGATGGAGGGAAGAAGATGGGGTCAAGGAAGGCTTCTATGAGGCAGCCCATGTTTAAAAGCAGACCTGAAGAGCTGAAACGCTCCTGTTTGCTAGTTAAATCCAGATCTTTCACTTAATTATTTCAGAATAATCAGAGTTACTTAAAATGCTTTAGAAATGTAATAGCTTTATAATAAACAACTGGAATGTTTTCCATCTCATTTTTGTTGCACTATCTATTAGTGAAAATAGTGACAAAATACACAGAAAGGCATTGCTTCAATGAGTCTCATACAGAGCAGGTGACATGGCTCTCTGCCATACCCTGCATTACTCCTTAATATTTTACTATTAACAGAAGTTGAGGCATAAGATTAAAAGTTGAATGTCAAGAATACATTAACAAGAACAATATCTTTAATTTATATTCACATTTAACTATCAACCTGACACACAGGTTAGGTCAAAAAAGAAATATAAGGAAGATGACTAAAATTTAAAAATGGCCATTTGCTCAGAATAATTCATACCACAGTATTGTGTAAGAATTGCTCTGAAGACATTAATTCTAAAATGTTACACTATAGTATGAAAAGGTCAAAGACAACTAGAAAACAACATTTTTCATTTTTCAAAATTGTTAAAATCTTTCCTAAGTTACCTCTTTTCCCATCATTCATTCTTATGGCCTAATAACTTTTTAACTCTTTACCATCACTGAAATAACAGACACTCTTTCCTTTTTGGTAGCTTTTAAGACTTCCTCATAATCTTTGGTGTTATGTACTTTGATTATAGTATGTCTAGACATGAAATATTTTTCTTACCCTCAACACTTGTTAAGTCTTTCCAATCTGACAATTCTATTTTTTAACCAATTTTATAAAATTTCAGTTATCTCATTAATACTACTTCTTTCCAATACTTCTCTTTTCTTTTGAAATCCTATGTAAAGGACTTGAAGCCTCTCAAACAATGCCCCATGTATTAGAAATGTTATTACATATCTCCTTTACCTGGATTAATTCCTCAGTATTATATTCTAATTCACTAAATGTCCCTTCAACAGTCTAAGAGTATATCTTGTTCACAGTTTTCTGGCAATCAACCAAAAATAACTGAGAAGCATTTACTCATAAAAAGTTATTAATCTTTGTGTTAAAATGGCAGAAATCTATGGCATTCTGACACGGAATTTTTTTTTTCAATAATTCAATTGGTTGGGGGGAAACCAAGTCCCATTAAATGTAAAATGATTGAAATCCCTTAAGGTTTGTTTAGTAACCACAACAAAATTAAATTAGAAATTAATGACAGAAATTAAGGGAAAGCTCCAAATACTTGAAAATTAAAAGACTTAATATTAATAACCCATGCATAAAAGAAGAAATCACAAAAAAGAAATAAGGAAATAATTTGTATGGAATAAGAATTAAAATACAGCATATCAACAGCCCTGGATGTCCCGAAAGCAGTGCTTTGTGGGAAATTCACAGCTTAAAATGCTAGATAAGGAAGAAGGATATAAGATCAGTAATCTGAGTTTCTATCTTAAGAAACTAGAAAGAGATGAATAAATTAAAACTATAGCAATCAGACGGAAGGAAATAATAAAGATTAAGCAAAAGAATCAATGAAATAAAAAATACATAATGTTAATGAAACAAATGTTCAATCTTTAAAAAAGAGCAATAAAACCGATAAACCTTTAGCTAGACTAACTAAGACAAGAAAGAAAGACGACATAAATTACAAACAAGAAATAAAAACATCACTGCCAATCCTACAGAAGAAATGAAGAGGATAGTGGGGTGCCTGGGTGGCTTAGTCGGTTAAGTGTCCAACTCGTGGTTTCAGCTCAGGTTATGATCTTGTGGTCCTGAGACTGAGCTCCGTGGTGCGGAGTTGGCTTCAGAATCTTTCTCCCTCTGCCCCTTCCCCCTGCTCCTGTGTGCTCTCTCTCTCTAAAATAAATAAATGAAAAAAAAATCCTAAAAAACCTGAAAAGGATTATAAGGAAATACCATGAGCAACACTATGCCATCAGATCTGCAATACATATGAAATGGATATATAGTCTGAAAGACACAAATTACCATAATGAATCAACAAATAGAAAAACTGGGATGGGGGCACCTGGGTGACTCAGTCGTTAAGCTTCTGCCTTCTGCTCAGGTCATGATCCCAGGGTCCTGGGACTGAGCCCCGCATCGGGCTCCCTGCTCCAAGGGAAGCCTGCTTCTCCCTCTCCCACTCCCCCTGCTTGTGTTCCCTCTCTTGCTGTGTCTCTCTCTGTCAAATAAATAAATAAAATTTTTAAAAAGAGAGAGAGAAAGAAAAACTGGGATAGATCTGTTACAAGATGTTTAATCAATAATTGAAAATTGTCACCCAAAAAAACTCTTAGGCTTAAAGGGCTTCACTGGTGAATTCTATCAAATTATAAAAAAGAAATAATACCAATCTTTCATAAATTCTTTCAGAAAATAGAGCAGGGGGAACACTTCCCAGAGTATTTTATAAGGCCAGTAGCTAGATTAATACCCCCCCTTACGACTGTAGACACAAAAATCCTTAACATAATATTAGCAAACTGAATCCAGCAGCATTAAAAAAAAGATTATGTTATCATGATATTATGAATTTCTCCCAGAATGCAAAACTGATCTAATATCTGAAGGTCAATTAATAGAACAAAGGAAAAAGTCTGTATTTTCATCTTAACTGAAACAAAAAAATAAAATCAATCAATCATGATAAAAACAACAAACAAAATTAGACTAGAGGGGAATTTCCTCATCCTGCTAAAGGATATCAATACAAAACTTAAAAGCTAATGACATTAAAGACTGTTTTCCCTTCAGGATCAGAAAAAAATGGAAAGCGTCCTCTCTTACTACTTTTATTCAGTTTTGTACTGGAGATTCTATAGCCAGTGCAATAAGGTTAAAAAAAGAAAGAAAGTAAAGACATAGAAAAAGTCTTTAGACTTAGAAAGTAATAATAAAAACGGTCTGTATTCACATATGATCGGTATGTGCAAAATATTAAATAACATATAAAAATAAAATCTCAAAACGATACAACAAATGAAAGTATCTTGTAATTCTGGAGGAATATAAAAAAAGAACTGCATTTTTATATATTAATAAGGAATAATCTAGAACCAAAATTAAGAAAATAACTTCATTTACAATAGAATAAAAAGTGAAAACACTTAGAAATAAATTTAATGAAAGTAGTGAGACTTTGCATAAAACATAAAAACAGCTAAGAGAAATTAAAGAATATCTAAAAAACTGAGATAACAATCTCTATTCACAGGTTGGAAGACACAATACTGTGAAGAATTCAATTCTCTCCGAATTGGTCTACCGAGTCATTATATTCTCCATCAGAATTCCAACAAACTTTTATGTAAAAATTGACAAGCTGACCCTAAAATTTACACAGAAATGCAAAATATCTGTAATTGTCACAATTTTGAAAAAAAAAAAAAAAACAAAGTAGGAGGATTTAACACAACCTAATTTTAAAAGCATACTCTAAAAGACAAATAGTGTATGTTCTACTTATATGTGGAATCTAAAAAAGCCAAACTCATAGAAACAGAGTAGAATGGTGGTTGCCAGGGGCTGGAGGGTGAGAGAAATGGGGAGATGTTAGTTCAAGAGTACAAACTTCCACTTATAAGATGAATAAATTCTGGAGAGCTGATGTATGCATTGTGACTACAGTTAATAAAATTATATTTAGTACATACTTGGAAGTTGCTAAGAGAGTAAAACTTAAAAGTAATCACCAAAACAAAAGGTATTTATGCGTGATGACTGAGGTGTTAAGTAACCTTATAGTGGTAATCACTTCACAATATATATGTGAATCAAATCATCATACTGTACAACTTACATATTCTACATCAATTATATCTCAAAGCCTAAAAAAAATTACTCTACAGCTACTATAATCAATATAGATGGTCTGGACAGATCAGAAATTCCAAAATTAATCTTTGCATTTGGGTTCATTTGGTTTTAAAGAAAAGCTCCAAGGAGGGGCACCTTGTTGGCTCGGTCAGTAGAGCATGGGACTCTTAATCTACGGTTTGTGAGTTTGAACCCCATGTTGGACACAGAGATTATTTAAGAAAAAGGGGCAGGGCTTGGGTGCCTCAGTTAAACGTCCGACTCTTGATCTTAGCTCAGGTCTTGATCTCAGGCTTAGGAGTTAAGCCCCTTGTTGGGCTCCATGCCAGGCCTGAAGCCTACTTAAAAAAACAAAATCCAAAAACTCCAAGGATATTCAACTGGAGGAAGGGAGCATTTCACCAAATGGTGCTTGGACAAATGAATACCTATATGTAAAAAACAGAGGTATACCTTATATCACAACATACACAAAAATTAACTTAAACAATGGTCCATACACTTTTACTTAAAATATTAAGCTATTAAACTTCTAGAATAAAACACAGAAGAAAATCTGGGGTTAGGCAAAATGTTCACAGAGATAATATCAAAAGCAGGTACAAAGAAGAAAAATGGGTAAAAGACTTCATTCAAATTGAAATCTTTTGCTCTTCAAAAGGTATCATTAAGAAAATGAAAACAAAGCCAAAGGCATGAAAAAAATTGCAAATCATTTATGTAATAATGGACTTGTATCAAGCATACAAAAGTACTCTTACAAAATCCCTCTCAATAATGGTAAGAACAGACAAAATCAGTAAAGGATAGAAAAGACTTGAACACTACCAAATGATTTTGACCTAAAATCAAAAGCACAGTATGTACTTTTTTCCTGAGTAAACAGAACATTTATCAAGATAGACCACAATGTGGGTCTTAAAACAAATCTTAACAAATTTAAAAGCATTCAAATTATACAAAGTATATTCTCTGACTACAATGGAATTATTAGAAATCAGTAACAGAAAGATCTCAGATACTTGTAAACTAAATACACTTCTATATAAACCATAGGTCAAAGAAACAAGTCAAAAAGGAAATTAGAAAGCATTTTGAGATGAACAAAAATGGAAACACAACATACCAAAATTTAGGGGATACAGCTAACGCAGTACTAACAGAGATTTATAGGAGTAAATTCTAATATTAGAAAATAGGCCTTAAATCAATTGCCTCACTTTTTACCTTGAGAAAAAGAGCAAATGAAACCCAAATTAAGCAGAAAAAAGGAATAAATAGAAGATCAGAAATCAATGTAACAGAAAACAGAGTAGAGAAGTTCATTGTAACCAAAATCCCTTTTTTTCTTTCTTTTCAAATTTTTATGTAAATTCTAGTTACCATACAGCACAATATTGGTTTCAGGAGTAGAATGCAGTGATGCATCAATTAATATATAACAAATAGTGTTCATCATAACAAGTACCTTCCTGATACCCATCACTATTCTAACCCATCCTCCACCCACCTCCATCCATAACTCTGTTCTCTTAGACTCTCTTATGGTTTCTCTTTTTTTTCTATTTTCCCCCACCCATATATTCATCCGTTTTGTTTCTTAAATTCCACATATAAGTGAGATCATATGGTATTGTCTCTCAGACTTATTTTACTTAGTACGATACACTCTAGCTCCACCCATATCCTTGCAAATGACAAGATTTCATTCTTTTTATGGCTGTGTAATATTCCATTGTATATATACATACCACTTTTCTTTATCCCTTCATCAGTCAATAGGCATTTGGGCTCTTTCCATAGTTTGGCTACACTGATAATGCTGCTATAAACATCAGGGTGAATGTACCCCTTCAAATCTGTATTTTTGTATCCTTTGGTTAAATACCTGGTAGTAGAATTGCTGGACTGTAGGGAGTTCTATTTTTAACTTTTTGAGGAACCTCCATACTGTTCTCCAGAGTGGCTGCACCAGTTTCCATTCCCACCAACAGTGTAAGAGGGTTCCCTTTGCATCCTAAACAACACCTGTTGTTTCTTGTGCTGTTAATTTTAGCCATTCTGACAGGTGTAAGGTCGTATGTCATCATGGTTTTCATTTGTATTTCCCTGATGATCAGTGATGTTGAGCATCTTTTCATGTGTCTGTTAGCCATCTGGATGTCTTTTTTGAAAAAGTGTCTATTCATGTCTTCTGCTCATTTCTTAACTGGGTTACCTGGATTTGGGTGTTGAGCTTGGTAAGTTCTTTGCAGATTTTGGATACTAACCCTTTATCAGTTATGTTTTTTGCAAATATCTTCTCCCATTTCATAGGCTGCCTTTTAGTTTTGATTGTTTCTGTCGCTATGCAGATTTTTATCTTGATGAAGTCCAATGGTTCATTTATGCTTTTGTTTCTCTTGCCTCCTGAAACGTATCTAGTACAAAGTTGCTACAACCGAGACCAAAGAGGTTGCTGCCTGTTATTTTCCTCTAGGATTTTGATGGTGTCCTATCTCACGTTTAGGGCTTCCATCCATTTTGAGTTTATGTTTGAGTATGGTATAAGAAAGTGGTCCAGTTTCATTTTTTTGCATGTTGCTGTCTAGTTTTCCCAACAAAATTTGTTGAAGAGACTTTTATCCACTGGAAATATTCTTTTTGGCTTTGTCAAATATTAATTGACCATATAGTTGTGGGTCCATTTCTGGGTTTTCTATTCTGTTCCATTGATCTATGTGTCTATTTTTGTGCCAGTACCATACTATCTTGATGACTACAACTTTGTAATATAGCTTGAAGTCTGGAATCATGATGCCTCTGGTTTTGCTTTTCTTTTTCAAGACTGCTTTGGCTATATGGGGTCTTTTGTGGTTCCATACACATTTTAAGATTGTTTTAGCTCTGGGAAAAATGCTGTTGGTATATTGATAGGGATTGCATTAAATGTGTAGATTGCTTTCGGTAGTACAGACATTTTAACAATGTTTGTTCTTCCAATCCATAAGCATGGAATATTTTCCATTTCTTTGTGTCCTCTTCAATCTCCTTCATAAGTGTTCTATAGTTTTCAAGTGTACAATTTTTACCTCTTTGATTAGGTTTATTCCTAGGTATCTTACTGTTTTTGGTGCAACTGCAAATGGGGTCAACTCCTTGATTTCTTTTTCTGTGTGTTATTAGTGTATAGAAATGCAACAGATTTCTGTACATTGATTTTATATCCTGTGACTTTGCTGAATTTGTGTATGAGTTCTAGCAACTTTTTGGTGGAGTCCTTTGGGCTTTCAAAACAGAGTATTACATCATCTACAAAGAGAGTTTGACTTCTTCCTTGCCATTTCTATGCCTTTTATTTCTTTTTGTTGTCTGACTGCTGAGGCTAAGACTTTCAGTACTGTGTTAAATAGTAATGGTAAGAGAGGATATCCCTGTCTTATTCCTAACTGTAGAAGAAAAGCTCTGTTTTTCCCCATTGAGGATATTAGCTATGGGTCGTTTGTATATGGCCTTTATAACACTGAGGTTTGTTCTATCTATCTCTACTTTATTGAGTTTTTTTTTTTAAGATTTTCAGAGAGAGCAAGAGAGCGCATGAGCAGGGGGGAGGGGCGGAGGGCGAAGGAGAAGTAGACTCCCTGTGAGCCGGGCAATGTGGGGCTTGATCCGAGGACTCTGGGATCGTGACCTGAACTGAAGGTAGACACATAACCCACTGAGCCACCCAGGTGCCCTTGTTGAGGTTTTTTTTTTTTTTTTTTTTATCAAGAATGGATGCTGTTGGGGTGCCTGGGTAGCTCCATCAGTTAAGTGACTGCCTTAGGCTCAGGTCATGATCCCAGGGGCCTGGGATCAAACCATGTATCAGGCTCCTTGCTCAGCAAGGGCCTGCTTTTCCCTCTCCCTCTGCCCTGCCCCTTCTCATGCTCATGTGCTCTCTAAATAAATAAAAATCTTAAAAAAAAAAAAAAGAATGGATGCTGTATTTTGTCAAATACTTTCTGTGCATCTATTGAGAGAATCATATGGGTTTTTTTTTTTAAGATTTTATTTATTTGACAGAGAGAGCAAGAGCAGGAATACAAGCAGGGGGAGTGGAGAGGGAGAAGCAGGCTTCCCGCCAAGCAGGGAGCCTGATGTGGGGCTTAATCTCAGGACTCTGGGATCATGACCTGAGCTGAAGGCAAACGCTTAATGACTGAGCCACTCAGGTGCCTGAAAGGATCATATGGTTCTTATGCTTTCTTTTATTAATGTGGTATATCATGTTGATTGATTTATGAATACTGAATCTCTCCCACAGCCCAAGTATAAATCCTATTTGATCATGGTGAATAATTCTTTTGAGGTAGTTGGATATGATTTGCTAGTATACCGCTGAGAATTTTTGCATTCATGTTAATCAGGTATACTGGCTGGTAATTTGCCTTTTTAATGGGGTCTTTGTCTGGTTTTTGAATGAGGGTAATGCTGGCCTTGTAGAAGGAGTTTAGAATGGAGTTTCCATTTTTTTTTTAAGATTTATTTTTTTATTTTAGAGAAAGAGAGAGAGTGAGCACATGAGTGGGGGGAAGGACAGAGAAAGGGAGAGAGAAGCAGACTCCCTGCTGAGTGTGGAGGCTGATGCCAGGCTCAAGATCCCAGAAACCTGAGATCATGACCCGAACCAAAACTAAGTCAGATGCTTAAACCAACTGAACCACCCGGGCGCCCCCTCCATTTCTATTTTTTGGAATACTTTGAGAAGAATAGGTATTAAACTCTTCTTTAAATTTCTGGTAGAATTCCCCTGTGAAGCTATCTGATGCCACACTTTCATTTGTTGGGAGATTTTTGATTACCTGATTCAATTTCTTTGCTGGTTATGTTCAGATTTTCTATTTCTTCCTTTTTCAGTTTTGGTAATTTGTGTGTTTCTAGGAATTCGTCCATTTCTTCCAGATACCCCAGTTTGTTAGCATATAATTTTTCATAACATTCTCTTATGATTATTTGTATTTCTGTGGTGTTGGTTGTGATCTTTCACTTGTGATTTTATTTGGGTCTGTTGTCTTTTCTGTTTTAAAAGTGTGGCTAGGAGTTTATCAATTTTATTAATTCTTTGAAAAAACCAGCTCTTAGTTTCATTGTTCTACTGTATTTTTTGTTTCTGTATCATTTATTTCTGCTCTAATCTTTACTATTTCCCTACTTCTGCTGGCTTTAGGATTAATTTGCTGTTCCTCTTCTAGCACCTTTAGGTGTAAGGTTAGGTTGTATAACTGAGACTTTTCTTGCTTTTTCATGTAGGCCTGTATTACAGTATACTTCCCTCTTAGGACTGACTTTGCTGAATCCCAAAGATTTTGGACTGTTATGTTTTCATTTTCATTTGTTTCCATGTACTTTTTAAAATTTTTTAAATTTCCTGGTTAACCCGTTCATTCTTTAGTAGGCTATTCTTTAACCTCCATGTATTTGTGGTCTTTCCAAATTTTTTCTTGTGGTCGACTTTCATAGCATTTTGGTCTGAAAATATGCATAGAATGATCGTGATCCGGGGCGCCTCGGTGGCTCAGTCATTAAGCGTCTGCCTTCAGCTCAGGTCATGATCCCGGGGTCCTGGGATCGAGCCTCACATCGGGCTCCCTGCTCCGCAGGAAGCCTGCTTCTACCTCTCCCGCTTTCTCTGCTTCTGTTCCCTCTCTCGCTGTCTCTCTCTCTGTCAGATAAATAAAATCGTAAAAAAAAAAAAAAAAGAATGATTGTGATCCTTTTGTACTTGTTGAGGGCTGATCTGTGAGCCAGTATGTGATCTATTCTAAAAAATGTTCTGTGTGCACTCGAAAACAATGTGTTCTGCTGCTCTAGGAATAAATGTTAAGTCCATTTGGTCCAGTGTGTCTTTCAAAGCCCCTGTTTTCTTGTTGATTTTCTGCTTAGATGATCTGTCCATTGCTGTAAGTGGGGTGTTGTAGTCCCCTACTATTAGTGTATTATTATCAATGAGTATCTTTATGTTTATTATTAATTCATTTATATATTTGGGTACTCCCAAGTTGGGGGCAAAGGACAAATCTCTCACACTGTTGGTGGGAATGCAAGCTGGTGCAGCCACTCTGGAAAACAGTATGGAGGTTCTTCAAAGAGCTGAAAATGGAGCTACCCTACTCTGGCAGAGCAATTGCACTACTAGGTATTTACCCCAAACATAGAAATGTAGTGATCTGAAGGTGCACCTGCAAATCAGTGTTTATAGCACCAATGTCCACAGTAGCCAAACTATGGAAACAGCCCAAGTGTCTGTCAACTGATGAATGGATAAATAAGATGTGTGTGTGGGGTGTGTGTGTTTGTGTGTATGAATGGAATACAACTCAGCCATCAAAAAAATGAAATCTTGCCATTTGCAACAATGTGGATGGAACTAGAGAATATTATCCCTAAGTGAAATAAGTCAATCAGAGAAAGGCAATTATCATATGATCTTGATCATATACAGAATTTAAGAAACAAAACAGAGGATCTTAAGGGAAGAGAGGAAAAAAATGTAACAAGATGAAATTGGAGAAGGGGACAAACCATAAGACACTCTTTATCAAAGGAAACAGTAAGAGGGTTGATGGAGGGAAAGGGGGTTGGGGGATTGAGTGATAGACATTAAGGAGGGCACGTGATATAATGAGCACTGGGTGTTATGTAAGACTAAAGAATCACTGAATTCTACCTCTGAAACTAATAATACACTATATGTTAACTAACTGAATTTAAACAAAAAAATTTTACAAAAGAGAAAAACAAAAAACAAAACAATTAAAAAAAGAAAAAAGAAGCTAATACTTTATGTGGAAAACCCAAACTCCACCCCAAAACTGCTAGAACTCATACAGGAATTCAGTAAAATGGCAGGATATAAAATCAATGCACAGAAATCAGTGGCATTCCTAATACACCAACAACAAGACAGAAGAAAGAGAAATTCAGGAGTCGATCCCATTTACAATAGCACCCAAAACCATAAGATACCTAGGAATAAATCTAACCAAAGAGGCAAAGAATCTGTACTCAGAAAACTATAAAATACTCATTAAAGAAATTGAAGAAGACACAAAGAATTGGAAAAACGTTCCATGCTCATGGACTGGAAGAACAAATATTGTGAAGATGTCAATGCTACCTAGAACAATCTACACATTCAATGCAATTCCTATCAAAATACCATCAACTTTTTTCAAAGAAATGGAGCAAATAATCTTAAAATTTGTATGGAGCCAGAGAAGACCCCGAATAGCCAGAGGAATGTTGAAAAAGAAAAGCAAAGCTGGTGGCATCACAATTTCGGACTTCAAGCTCTATTACAAAGCTGTCATCATCAAGACAGCATGGTACTGGCACAAAAACAAACACATAGATCAATGGAACAGAATGGAGAGCCCAGAAATGGACCCTCAACTCTATGATCAACTCATCTTCGACCAAGCAGGAAAGAATGTCCAATGGAAAAAAGACAGTCTCTTCAACAAATGGTGATGAGAAAATTGGACAGCCACATGCAGAAGAATGAAACTGGACCATTTCCTTACACCACACACAAAAATAGACTCCAAATGGTTGAAAGACCTAAATGTGAGACAGAAGTCCATCAAAATCGTAAAGGAGAACACAGGCAGCAACCTTTTCGACCTCAGCCGCGCAACTTCTTCCTAGAAACATAGCCAAAGGCAAGGGAAGCAAAGGCAAAAATGAACTATTGGGACCTCATCAAGATAAAAAGCTTTTGCACAGCAAAAGAAACAGTCCACAAAACCAAAAGACAACTGACAGATTGGGAGAAGATATTTCCAAATGACGTATCAGATAAAGGGCTAGTTATCCAAAATCTACAAAGAACTTATCAAACTCAACACCCAAAGAACAAATGATCCAATCAAGAAATGGGCAGAAGACATGAACAGACATTTTTCCAAAGAAGACATCCAAATGGCCAACAGACACATGAAAAAGTGCTCAACATTGCTCGGCATCAGGGAAATCCAAATCAAAACCTCAATGAGATACCACCTCACACCAGTCAGAATGGCTAAAAGTAGCAAGGCAGGAAATGACAGATGTTGGCGGGGATGTGGAGAAAGGGGAACCCTCCTACACTCTTGGTGGGAATGCAAGCTGGTGTAGCCACTCTGGAAAACAGTATGGAGGTTCCTCAAAAAGTTGAAAATAGAGCTACCCTATCACCCAGCAATTACACTACTGGGTATTTACCCCAAAGATACAAATGTAGGGATCCAAAGTGGTATGTGTACCCCTATGTTTATAGCAGCAACGTCCACAATAGCCAAACTATGGAAAGAGCCAAGATGTCCATCGACAGATGAATGGATAAAGAAGAAGTGGAATATTATGCAGCCATGAAAAGGAATGAAATCTTGTCATTTGCAACGATGTGGATGGAACTGGAGGGTATTATGCTCAGCAAAATAAGTTGATCAGATAAAGACATGTATCCTATGACCTCACTGATATGAGGAATTCTTAATCTCAGGAAACAAACTGAGGGTTGCTCAGTAGGGGGTGGGAGGGATGGGGTGGCTGGGTGATAGACATTGGGGAGGGTATGTGCTATGGTGAGTGCTGTGAATTATGTTAAGACTGTTGAATCACAGACCTGTACCTCTGAAACAAATAATACATATGTTAAAAAAAAAAAAAGATAGCAGGAGGGGGAGAATGAAGGGGAGGAAATTGGAGGGGGAGACAAACCATGAGAGACTATGGACTCTGAGAAACAAACTGAGGATTCTAGAGGGGAGGGGGGTGGGGGGATGGGTTAGCCTGGTGATGGGTATTAAAGAGGGCACGTACTGCACGGAGTGTTATATGCAAACAGTGAATCATGGAACACTACATCAAAAACTAATGATGTAATGTATGGTGACTAACCTAACATAATAATTTAAAAAAAGAAAGGAAGCTAGATCCTATTTCTCCCAGAGCTGAAGCTTTCCAGCACTCTATGATCAGTAGACTTGGTGCAGGAAGGGGTTTGTGCTGTTCTTCTTGGGGAGAGGCCCGGTACTCTGATTCTCAGGGGGGACTTGACCTAGTGGAGACGTACTTGTAAATGCAGGGGGCCAGGGCTTGGTTTACATGGCTCAGGCCTCCCCTTGGTGGCACTGTTTTTCTCACTGAGGTTGGTCAGTGCTTGTGGGTGTGGGGTGGAAATGGCTTTACCCTGCTCTCTAGTTTCAGGAGAGGGGAGCTCATGCCAGCCACTCCCGAGGAAGCCCTTATAGGCGAGCAAACAATCACCCTCCTGTGTGTCCCCAGCTTCCATCAGATACCATCAGCCTGTCTGTGACTGAGCTCTCCACATCCCAGGTGGCACCACACTCCTGTGTTTTACCTCAGGTGAGGTTGTGTTTTAAAACTCCAAACTTCAGAGACCACCCTCCCTCCCCCACAGAGACCTGTGCTGATCCTCTGTGGGAGGTCTTGTGCTCTGGCCAGTGCTGGCTTGTCCCAGAAAATAGTCGGCTGACCCATGCAGCAGTTAGGAATTTATGGTAAATGGGAGCACAAATCTGGAGCCAAGGTTTGCTGCTCTGACTGGTGTCTTTGTTCCTATGCTGGGGAAGGGGGCAGCTCAATGGCACCTCTACCAAATGCACTCCACGTAGGGAAACTTTCTCCCTGTGTGACCCAGGGTATCTTCAGATCATGCTGCCTGCTCATGGGTCTCCACTGTCCTTTCCCACAGGAGCACCACTAAGGCAGGCATTACTCTTCTGGTGACAAGCTTCGAAAATATCAGATTTTACGCTCTGCTGCGTATAATACCTTGCAGTAGTTTCCATAAGCAGGGACCCCTCCCCCCTGCAGCACCCATAGTTCTTATATCCCCCAAATCAACTCTTCACAGCTCCTACCTTCCATGATTCTACTTTTAAGACTTGCAGTTCTGTTCTCTCAGTCCTCAGATTAATTTCTTGGGTGTTCATAATGATTTGATATTTATCTAGCTGTGTTCAAGGGAGGAGGTAAACTTAAGGTCCCCCTATTCCTTCACCATCTTAACTTCTCCTCCCCAAATCTCAATTTTTAAGAAAAATAAATACAATTGATAAAGGGATGTGAAACCACCAATATTTTACCTTTTTAAAAATTTTATTTATTTATTTGGCAGAGAGAGAGAGAGCACAAGCGGCGGCGGCGGGAGGCAGGCAGAGGGAGAAGCATGCTTCCCGCTGAGCAGGGAGCCCGATGCAGAGCTCGATCCCAGGACCCTGGGATCATGACCTGAGCTGAAGGCAGATGCTTAACCGACTGAGCCACCCAGGGGCCCCTGAAACCACCAATATTATGAACAACTTTATGCTGATAGTTGTGGAATATAATTTAATAACTAAGATCAATGTATTATTTTCTTGTAAGATATAAAATGAACAGCCTTGCATCTATTAAATTTGCACTTAAAAAATCCCTACAAGGAAAATTCTAGGCCCCAATGGTATAATACCTATCTGAAGAAAAATAGTAACAATACTATTAAACTCTTCCAGAAAAATTAAAAAGGAGAGAATATACTGCAACTCATTCAACAAAGCCAGCATTACATTGGTTCAAAAGCAGTCAGAGACATTTGATAAAAACAAAAAGTTAAGAGATATATCTCTCTTGAACAAAGAAGCAAAATTCTTAGGAAAATTCAGGAAATCATATGCAATATATAGAAAGAATATTATTATCAGGACGATGAGGGTTTTATCTCAAGAATTCAACCAATTTAATTCATATTAACAGTCTTAAAGCAGAAAAACTGCATATACTGATCTCAACAGGTGTAGAAAAGCATTTGACAAAATCCAAGATCCATTTCTAATTAAAAGTCTCAGAAAATGAGGAATAGAAGCGAAATTTCCTCAACCTGATAAAGGGCATCTACGAAAAACTTACATTTAACAGTCTTAATGATGAAAGACTAATTTTGCTTAGTGAAAAAAGTCAGATAAAGACAAAAATAACAAAAATCACGAGCAAATACTATATAATTCCATTTCTACGAAATCCTTAAAAATGTAAACAAATCCGTTAGCAAATTAATAATGCTTGAGGATGGAGGTGGGAGAGAGACTGGCAGAAAGCAAGGTTGGGAGGAATTACAAAATGGCAAGAGAAAACTTTTGAGGATGATGGATATATTCATTATCTTGCCTGTCATAGTTCTACAGTTGTATATATTTCAAAACTCATCAACTTATGCACTTAACTGTGTCTGATACCAACTCTGCATTCCTGGGCCCAATTTGAATGTGGGGCATGGGTTTCCCCTGCACACACACACACACACCAACAATATCTGTTAGTTTCTGAGAATTCAGCTCAATTCTGATACTATCTACCTGGGCACAGGTTAAGGGCTCAGTCCTACAAGACTGCCCCCCACATTAGATGGCAGTCTCAAGCCCCAGGCTTTTTGTTGCCTGTGGTTCTAACCCATGGGCTACAGATTGGAGGTTCCAATCACCTGCTCCTTAGGTTCTTTTTTGTTTTTTAAGATTTATTTATTTGAGAGGGAGAGACAGAGAGAGAGAGAGAGAGAATCACCAGCAGACTCTGTGCTGACCATGGAGCCCAACTCAATCTCACCACCCTGAGCTGAAACCAAGAATCAGATGCTTAACTAACTATGCCACCCAGGCACCCCCTCTGTTGGTTATTTTTATATGCTAGAGTGGCTCATAGAACTCAGGGAAACAATTACATTTACCAATTCATTAAAGAATGTGATAAAAAATTTGAATCAACAGCCAGATGAAGAGATATGCAAGGCAATGCATGGGAAAGGGGAGCACAGCTTTCAAACCCTCTTCAGGTGTGCTACTCTCCTCACATCTTCATGTGTTCAACAACCCAGAAGTTCTCTGAACCCCATCCTTGGGGTTTTTATGGAGGGTTCACTGCATATTCATGATTAACTAAGTCAGTGCTGTCAGCTGATTCAACCTCCAGCCCCTCTCCACTCCCCAGAGGCTGGGGGATAGGACTAAAGTTCCAAATGACCAAATATATATTTCTTATAAATCACTGTAACACCGTGTAATTGTTTTATGAAAATTATACCTCTATAAAGTTGTAATTAAAAAAAAAAAAGACTGCATGACAGGTATGTGGAAGTTCTTGCTTTTTTAAAAAATTTTTCAGGGGGCACCTGGGTGGCTCAGGCTGTTAAGCATCTGCCTTCAGCTCAGGTCATGATCTCAGGGTCCCGGGATTGAGCCCCACATCGGGTTCCCTGCTCACTGGGCAGTCTGCTTCTCCCTCTCCCCTCTACTTACGTGCACTCACACTCTCTCAAATAAATAAAATCTTTTAAAAAAAATTTAAAAATTGTGAATTTTTCAATACTTCACTGAATGTGTAGTTCATGCAAAAAAGAGTATATGAAACTCCGAACACTCCATACACGAAGTACAGGTCTTGGGCCTATTTTTTTTTAAGGCGAAATAAAGTGTTTTTCAGATAAATAAAAATTAAAAAATAGGCTGAAGTAAAATGGTAACAGATAGAAACTCAGGTATGAGGAGATCTGGATATGGTAAATTTATAAATATAAAAAATTCTGTTTTCTTATTTTTAAGTTTCCTAGAAAGACAGGTGGCTTTTATTTTTCTAATTGGTTGAACTAGTTCCCCAAATCCCAAATATCTCCAACTTTAGGGTGTGTGTGTGTATGTGTGTGTGTGTGTGTGGTGTGTAGTATGTGTCCCTATGAGGCTGTACAGTCTCTCTATCTTTTTTTAATCAGCTATTAGATTTTCCCAGTCTATTTTTATCTTCCAGTTTTTCCTAAAAGTTCCATTACCATTAAGGAAGTTAAGTGCAAGTTTATTAAACTTGCCTAAATTTCCTAATAATAAAGAAGATAACCACAAATTACTAGATAACAATAAGCTATTCTCTGGGTTGTTCAGTAGTGCACTGTATTTTTTTTTCTTCTTGCTGTTTGACCCCCTTCACCCATTTCTCCCACCCATCCTGCCTCTGGCAACCACCAATCTGTTCTCTGTATCTATGAGCTTGTTTTTTTGTTTTAAGATTCCACATATATCACCACAATATTTGTCTTTCTCTGCCTGACTGATTTTACTTAGCATAATGCTCTTGAGGTCCATCTATATTGTTGCAAATGGCAAGATCTCATTTTTTTTAATGGTTGAATAATATTCCGTTGTATATATACAATTTCTTTATCCATTCATTCATCTATAGGTTGTTTTTATATCTTGGCTACAGTAAATAATGCTCAATGAACATGGGGGTGCATATATCTTTTTGAGTTAGTTTTCTCTTCTTCTTTAAATAAATACCAAGAAGATCAAAAGATCCTTTTATGTTTTGAATTAAAACAAAATGTTTAAGTTAAAATATCAAAGCTATATTTCTTCCTTTTTAAAAAACGGACTTCCCTGTTTTAACTAACTTTAAATTAACTGGCCAATTAAAATCTCAAATGTGTCTAAAAACAGTTCTTCTATTATTGGTGTCTATCTACCTAAACATATCATATCATGCCTAATTAACAGAAGATAACAAGTATATGTATATGATTCATTAATTCTCTGTGAAATATGCTGTTTAAAAGTTCAGAGAAAGACAAACTAAGCTTGTTTGTCATGGAATATGACAAAAATACTTTGCAAATGCTTTGCTTCTATTTTCATCTATATAGCTGAAGGTAAAAAAGAGCTGTTGATTATTTACAGAGGTGCCCTTTTCTGTCAACTTTTATCTTCACAGGGGTATTTTTAAAAGACTGTTGATTAATCTGACCATAGAACAAGGTTGAGTATCACAGGACAGGAAGTAGAACATTAAATTTTTTTTTCAAATATCAAGACAATCACATTTTATTAAGGCCATATTAATTTAATAATATCATATTAATTAGTATTCCATAAGTACCAATGTAAGTACACTGAATTCCTCTAACAGTATATGTTCTGAATTTGCAAGAGTGTGGCAGTGGTACAATCTCCTCCACAACAACAGTATGATATTTATTTAGCCTTTATAGCCAAAGCTATTTTCCAGAAAACAAAACAAATAGTTTCATATTTTTATAATTACCTAGGACTACAAAGAAGCAATAAATTATTTAAGTTAAAAATCTAAGGTAATTTATAAAATCCCTTACCGGTATCTATGAACAAATATACCCTTAAAAATAGAGTTCATCATATTTTCAATTTCATCCTGGTTTTCCTGTAGCTGAAATGAAAGGAAAAAAAATTAAATCCTGATTTCATTTGAAATGTACAGTTTCAGTTATTTTTAATTCCTGGTTCTTCTCATTCTTGGTAATTATCAATCCTTTTTCTCACTTATTATTCAACAGATGTCGGAAATTACGGTTACTCTTGCATTACTTCAACAGCTTTACTATACTGACTTTAGAACCTCTTTGTCTCTCTTTACATAAACACACAATTACTAGCAAGGAGTGGTGTGGCTAACTGTGGCAAGATTCCAATCCCTAAAATTTTACCTGGTTTGGGAAGAAGCCTCAATTTCTATACCTCTTCCAACAATGTCAGGTCCCTGGCTTGTTTTGCCTCCCTTGGTAACAGGTCAGCCTTGATTATATTTGCCACTGTAAAAGAAACTTACTATTCTACCTAAAGTATCCAAATATTACTCTGCATCTGTTTAGTCCATAACTGAGAGTAAGCCAAGTTCCCAGCATAGAAGGCATAGAAGATAGGAAGGATCCTCGCCATTAGTGGTGGAATGCAGCAACAAAATAAAACAGTACAGAAATGATAAAAAATTCAGGCATTACTACTGATTAGAGTTAAAGTTTGAGCTTATTCACTGCTCAACAGGAATAAAAGCACTGATACAAAATTATATTCCAAGTGATATTTCTTATTACACTTTGTTCTGTGGTAATACTCTGTGAAATATTTGCTTTTATTACATGCAAGAATGTGAGAATAAAATTCCTTCTGACTTAACTCTTTTGCTGTATGCTTTATTTCAGGTTTATGGAAATAAGATTGGGAATACTTACACAGTAAATCATTCAAATTACTGCAACTTACTGTAAGTTTTAAAAATTACCTTTGCTGCATTTATTATATAAAAAAATTACTTTATAAGAGGCATACACTTTGGTAAGTAGTACTTACTGATGCACAGTTCCAAAATTTATTTTCACAATATTTCAAGTACGGTATATATTATGATTTTAACTGTGTTCCTTGGAAATTCATATGATGAAGTCCTGATGCCCCAGTACACCTCAAACCTTATTTGAAAATAGGACTGTGGCAGATGTAATTAGTTAAGATGGGGTCATTCTGGAGTAGGGTGGGCCCCAAATCCAATATGATTGGTGTCTTTATAGAAAGGAAAATTTTAGAGACAGACACATGGAATTCATGGAGAAACTGGAGTTATCTTCAACTTCTAGCTTACAGAAATGTGAGCTATTAATTTCTGTTCTTTAAGCCACTCAGTTTGTACTGTTATAGCAGCCCTAACACCCTAATACAGTATGGGTAATAATTTAGGCATAAGTTTGCTGCTTCCTGTTGCCTATTATAACCCATTATTTATTGATAATTTATTTGCAGCAATTTATTATTCTTTTTTCAAGTTAAAATACAGACTAATACTGTAGATTTAAAAATTTCCTAATGGGCAAATAAATATGTTACCTACTCAAAACCAGTTTAAAACACTTTCAGTATATATGTGAACATTTCAGTGTAAACCTGGAACCAACCTTATTCACAGGAATGCCTTATTTATTAGCTAATAAGTAGTCTTTGGCTTCCTTCTGGAAATGCAGCTTCGCTGACTCCTAGTTCTGACCTTAGTATTTATTATGCTTTCTGAACGCATAGCCTGATAATCCTTCTGAGTTACCTAACCCCCAGACTGTTTTCTTTCAAAAGGAGGATTGTTTTAGGATTCTCTTCTGCAGATGTAATTAGTTAAGATAGGGTCATTCTGGAATAGGGTGGGCTCCAAATCCAGTATGATTGGTGTCTTTATAGAAAGGAGAAATTTAGAGACACACACATGGAATTCATGGAGAAAGCACTCAGAGAGCACTCAGATAATCACTGGCTGACTGTTCCAGGTTAATTTGAAAAGTTTGAGATCATATAATCTAACTTAAATAAATTTAAAAATACACATACATCTTTTTACAGAGAATACGAAACATGAAACTTACCTCTTTGCGTTTCTGAAGAAGTAATTCCAATCTTTCATTGGCTCTCTTTCCAATCATTTTATTTCTCTCAGCTTCATATTGTCTTTGTGTATTATCCTGATGAATACTGAGGTTTAAGGCAACATTCACCAATGCAGTCATGAGCTTCATGGCTATGAAATAAAGGAAGATTACGGTATTCACCCATTAATCAGGTCTTCATCCATAAGATTACAAATTTATAATGGAAACGGATGACGGAAAGAAACTAGTCAGTTTCTATGTTTACAACTCAGTCATATATTAGAAAAGAAACTTATTTTATAGAAATAAAGTCATCATCTTAGACTGCAACATAATTTTCTGTGCCTCAGTGTCCCTATAGCTTGGTTCATTGACATTTCCCACTTAAAAACTGCCTCATCCTAACTATCAGAAGAAAGATTAACAACCCCTCTTCCCCACCCTCAAATATGCATACTTTAGTGAGGGCATACTAATCAAGCCTATTAGAACTCTATTCTGACCATTATACACAATTGCTTCTTTAATATCTTTAACTCAGACACTTCAAAGATGCCTTCGATGTTTACAATCAATTCATGATCTTTACCCAGATAGATGGTTCTCTGCCTGCTGTTCCGCACCTCAGTGAATGGCATAACCTCCAAACCCTGAAATACAGATCCTACCAAACTCATTAATTAAAAGTGTATCCTGTGAACTTCTGATTGACCTATTTTCCCCACAGTGTCAATGTACTTTTAAATGTTCACTTATATTTGCAAATCTTCAAATATTTTCAAACTTCTATTTCAAGTCATCTGAAAAACAGGTATGACACAAAGCTTAAACTTTTCTCTATTCATATTTATTTTCATTATTGAAATGGGTGATAGTGTAGAAAATATCGGTAAAAGAATAAGAGAGTTTGTGCAGGTAAATAACTTCCTTTTTTTTCTTCTAGGTTATTTATTTATCTGCAAATATGAATGAATGTACATTAATAAAAAATGGACCGATCAGTGTTTTGGAATACTGATCTACTTATCTGCAAACATATCCATAACCATATATGAGCATGCATTTCTCTTAAAACTTCACTATTTCCCTTTAATTACACACACAAATATACATAATACTACCTGTTATCTATTATCTACACACACACACACACAATTTGTCAACCTGAAACTATCTGCATTTGCCAACTCCATATTAATAGTGATTAATGCCCTTAAGCTAAAATATAAGACAAGATGTAAACAAATTTAAGTTAGTGAACACTTAGAAAAATATTTAATGAAAATATTTCTTTCCTAATATAGTGTCTCAATATAGTAAACTGAGAAATATTCCTGTTTCAAAATACAGGCTAGTGATTTTACAGTATTTTACACATTGTCAATAGGATATCTGACGATACTATGAAAGCTAAAAGTACTTTTTAAATTAACCTATATTAAAAAAAGGAGAAGAGCTCAAAGATAGGAGGGATATGGGGCATTCACACTGCCCAAGTCAGGGATAATGGTGTAACAGAGTTTGCCCTGAGTATACAAAATCATACCCAATGGAGCTTAATTTAGTATATACTTCTAGATCCCCAAAACAAAACAACTTGTAGATCAAGGAGTCAGAAAGCATTAAAATTAATACCAAGCCTGGCTAGAATTCACTAGAGGAAGCTAAAACACAGATTTTCTTCAATTTAAAGACCTTTGCTTTTGGGGCACCTGGGTGGCTCAGTCGGTTAAGTGCCTGCCTTTGGCTCAGATCATGATCTTGGGGTCCTGGGATCCAGTCCAAACATATCTTCATTTTATTGCATTTCACAAAAGTATTAGGTTGTGACAGATTGGTAATTTAAAAACTAATCTTTCATCAGAGAGAATTCAATAAACACTTATTTAGTGCTTCCTCAGTTATTTATCAATCCAACATGGACTTACCACTGTTCTAAAATACTAGAAGTACAAAATGGAATGAGACAGAGTATCTACCCTCATGATTACTACATTCTAGTGTGGAGCAGACAATAAACAAATACAGAATATACAAATGAAAAAAAGTATGTCAGTTAATGAAAAATCTATAAAGAAAAATATAGTATGATTTTTAAAAAGTATGGTAAAAACGTCAGAGAGTAAAAAGGATAGCCAGGCAGCTTGAAGGCCTCTCTGCAGAGCTCATATATGAACATGAAGTGAGGGAATGAACATGTGATCATATGACAGAACAGTGTCCCAGGGAGAGGGAGTAAAAAGTACAAAGGTTATGAGATAAATTGTTATGAGGAGGGAACTCAGAAAAGAGCAAGGGATTCAGTGTGGCTGAAGCACAGAAACAGGTAGAGGCAGGAAATAAGGGTTAAGGAAGAAACCAAGAGGCCAGGTTACAAGAGTTCTACTAGGATCTAGTTAGAACTCAGGAATTAAATCTAAATGAGGCAAGACCCACTAGAAAATATGGTGTGAATGGGAAACAGTCTGATTTAGATTTAAAACTGCAAACAGATTATAGTAAAACTGGAAGAAAGGAGACCAAATAGAAGAACAATGAGAGCTGAAAATATTTTGCCAAAAGTTTGCAATGATTCTCAAGATGTTGGCTTTGAGCAGCTCAGTAAAGCAATGTTGGTTTAGATTAAAGTGGTCTCAATAGGTAGAGAGATATTGAAGGCAGAGCTAAAAAAAAAAAAAAATGACAGGTTATAATGTAGGAAATAAGATAAAAAGAAAAGGCAAGGGTAATTAGAAAGCTTTGTGCTTATTAGGTATCTAAGTGGAAATATCCAGTAGCTATACATTTGGAAGCCATCATCAAAGACATTGTTATTTTGAGCCTTAAAACTAGACAGTACAACCCACCAATGAGTAACTATTCAGCCATTAGAAAAAATGAGGCATGATTTATGTGCTGAAAAGCCCACCAAGATATTTGTTGATAAAAAAAAGCAAGATGCCTGTCAGTATGTATATTATGCTATCATTTATACAAAAAAGAATGTGCTATTTATTTTTATGTGCCAGTCACTCTTCTAAGCTCTTTACACATACCTACTCATCATATACCTCACAATTTGTCAAGTAATTTTATTTTAATTGTTCCTTTTGTACAGAGAAGAAAACTGAGTCCCAGATCAGCTAAGAGACTTGGCAGAGACAGAATTTGATTACAGGCAGTCGTGCTCCACTGTCCAAGTTCTTAAGCACTACATCATACTGCCTCTCACTGAATATGTATATGCTATTATACTCATAATCTTTGAAAAAAATATATTAGACTAGCAACTTTGGTTGCCTTCAAGGAAGAGAATTTGATGACTGAGAGCCATGGACGGAAGAATGACATTTTACCATACAGTTTTTTATTTTGAATTTTAAATCATGTGAGTATATTACCTCTTCCACTATCATTATCTTTTGACAGAAATAATAAAACTATGGAATTGGTTTTCACTTTATTCACTAAGGAGTGAATAAAGACAGAAAAGATTAAAAAGTCTAAAAATTGAGTTCTGAGATAATTCAATATTTACAGTGTAGCTTTCTAAGATACACTATGACAGTGTATATTCCACAAAACAAGTGAAGATAGTAATTCAAGAAGGAAGAAGTAGCTATGTCTATCGAGAGAGAAAAGATGACATCTGGGAGCTTCCCAGTGATTTGGACAGTAAGAAGGTAATTGCTGACTACAACAATAGCAGAGACAGTAATATGGCAAAAATAGAAAACCGATTAGAGTGGGTTTAAAAAAGGAGAGGAGGACAGTAAGTAAAGACAGTGAATAGAAACAGTTGCAATTTACTGTAAAGAAAATGTAGGGAATGTAGCTAGAAGGGCATGAGGAAACAAGGGAGGATGTAATGGTCAGTCTTATTTGTCAACCTGGCTAGGCTACAGTATCCAGTTATTTAATCAAACACTAATCCAGGTGTTACTGTGAAGGTATTTTGTAGATATGGTTAACATCTACAATCGGTTGGTTTTAAGCAGAGGAAATTGCCCTCAATAATGTGGTGGGTTTCATCTAGTCACCTGAATACCTTAAGAACAAAATACTGAGGTTCCCTGGAGAAGCAATTTCTGCCTCAGGACTGTACAACTCCAGCCTGTTTCTAGCCTGCCGTTCTACCCTAGATTTCAAATTTGCCAGCTCCCACAATTGTGTGAGCCAACTCCTCGAAATAACTCCCTCTCCCCAAATATATCTTGGTATATACATATATATAAGATAGACATATCTTGGTATGTATTTGTGTGTGTATCAGTAAGTAAGTGTATCTCCTATTGGTTCTGTGTCTCTGGAGAGCCTTAACTAACAGAGAATGTTTCTAAAAGATAAAGGCTATCACAGCATATTAGTATAATGATAAGAATTATCTTATAAAAGTGGGGAAACTGAAGTCAGTAAAGAGAAAACAATTTGAAGAGCAAAGTTCTTGAGGCAGAGACCAGGGGTCAGATCTACTGCACAAGGGCAAGGACCAACCTTAGAGGTAACTGTAATAAGAGAAAAAGTAGAGTATAGGGGTATAGCTGCACCTAGATAAGTAGGTTTAGTCCTTGAAGAATTCTCTGTTGTCTCTATTAAGCAAGCAAAAATAATCAGCTAAGTGTGAAAAAAAAGAATAGGCATTACAGGTTTGAGAAGAAGGTATGAAATAATCTTGTAAGAAAGTAGGACTATCTATGTAGTAGAATACTTTAATTGGATTGCTAGGCAAAAGGTCCACTTGTGAGAAAAAGCTAAAGCCCAGACATTATGATGAGCCGGCCAGGTACCCAAAAATGATAAGAGATTTAACCAATCCCTCTATCTCTTAAAAACCCAACCAAAATAACAAAGTGAAAACAAATTTCATCTTCAATAAATTGAGAAAATACTTGCTAACCCAAAACACAATATATTAATATATGTACATGGAAAGCAGAAGGATGAGCAGAGCGTACGGATAAACCAAATGGTCAAAAAAGGAATTACAACTATGTGTACCTAAAAGAAAAATAAAAACTATTTTGCTCTGCAGAACCCAGAAGCGTTCAGGAATTACAAGTACTAGGTTCCACAGAAGATGGAGGGAGGTAAGTTGTGAAGAGTATTATTTCAGTTTGTATAATAAAGAATTAAAACTCTAAGCCTCTACTCCAACTTAGGCAGTCAAGCAATTTCTCCAACACACACCCACCTTGGAAGTCCAGAAAGTTTAATTCCCTCAATAAAATGAGCCAGAGATCTGGAATCATCAAACACAGAAGAGGGATATATGTGAAGTGCAGACTGCCCTAGATGCTGTTTCACCCTGTCCAACTCCCAAATGGTAGAGGGCAACTAAACTTAAGTAGATTGAAAGATCCTTCCGCAAAGAAGTTGAACTTCCCCAGGAAAAAAAATTATCAATACCAATAGTTTAGGATCTACAATGAAAACACTAGCTGACCACAGGACTGTCCTACAATGATGCTCATCAAAGAAGACAGAGCCACTGCCTCATCCTGTCAAACATATTCTCTTCTTTCTCTTTCCCCCCTCTCTCCCTCTCACATACACACACACCCTCCCTCTCTGGTAACTGCCTTTTTAGGGTCTCACTCTTAACAAGAGTAGAGAACCAAGAAACAGATATTTGAGGAAAGTTCCAACATGAAAGAGAGTGGTAAGAGCAGAGAATCAGAAGAATAGAGTAGGAAGCTGAAAAAAATTTCAGAGTAATAATTAACATTATCAAAGAGATTAAGAGAAGACATTAAATCCATGAAAGAGTGTTTTAAAAAAATAAAGACTTGGAAAATGAGAAACCTCAAGAGATTAACATCCAAGCAACAGATATTCAACAAAGAGTGCCAAGCATAATGAATGGGAAAAAATATATATACACATAAGGGTATATCACCATGATATTTCAGAACACCAAGAATAAAGAGAAAAATTTTAAAGCTTCCAAAGATAAGAAACAGGATCAGAATCAGAAGTTGAAACAGCACTGGACTTCTCAACAGAAACACTGGAAGCTAGATGAAAAACTTTGAAGAAAATTAAGCATGAGGATGTAATATACTTTTCAGGCAATGTAAAGTCTCAAATACATACTTCCCCAAAACCCCTTATCAAAGAACAAGCTAACCAAAAAGGAGAGAATAAATTAGGAAGGAAAGCAAAAGATGATAGGGACTCCAAAAAAAGACAAAGGATCCAAACAATGGTAAAAAAGCTAAATAGTTTAAAGGGCATCTAGATTGTAGAAAACGAACCTGCCATATCAGACATGATTATAAATAGTTAAAAGCACAGAAAATGCATGCTACAAAACTGATCCTATTATTTGTTTTAAAATAAAACAAAAAATCCTCATAAATATGCATACGAGAAAAAACTTAAAGGAAATACCAATATGTTCTGGGCACAATGATGAGGTGGTATAATTATGGCTAATTTTATTTTTGTACTTTTCTCCTTTTCTTAATACTCTATAATCAGTACAGTAATTTTATATGCACAGAAAATGTTTTAATGTACAACATGGAAATGTTAATGAAAAATACACAAAAAAAAATGTTCTCAATTTCTCTGCCCTCTTTAGAACTAAGCCAAGTAAGCTTTGTCATTCTATTGTAGTTAGAATATCAATTACTGAATGACTTGTATATGTTAACATTTAATATGAATTCATTTAAGCCTTACATTCCTGAGATAGGACTATTAGTATTAATAGTATACAGATGAGAAAAGTGAGGCACAGAAGTTGTCTAAGGTCACCAAGGTAACGAGTAAAAGATATGCAATGTTTGTAAAGTGATTTTAAAATCATGACTTCTTCACAAAAACTGGCCCCCAAAAGAAAGCTAATTTTCATACTTGATAAAGAAAGAGATAAATCTAAGAAAACGAAGGTTCAAAATAAAAAAGAAAATGAAGGTTCTTTAAAGTAGAAAACTTAACACATTACTTCTAATACTTACATTTACATATTGGAAATAAATTATTTACAGATTACATAATTGCATTTTTTAAAAGATTTTATTTTATTTATTTGACAGAGAGAAAGAGACTGTGAGAGAGGGAACACAAGCAGGGGGACTGGGAGAGAAGAAGCAGGCTTCCTGCAGAGGAGGGAGCCTGATGTGTGGCTTGATCCCAGGACCTTGGGATCATGACCTGAGCTGAAGGCAGATGCTTAACGACTGAGCCACCCAGGCGCCCCCCATAATTCCATTTTTAAGTTTACTGTATTTTACGGGTAATGTTATAGATATAATGGCACTCATGAATTCGGTAATTATTGGGCATTAATCCCATGAGAACCCTAAAGTCTACTCTATACAAATCCTGGAAAACTGGAAAGTGTTATCTCTAGAGGAGAGGTAAGAAAAACAAAAATGATAAAAAGAAAAAAAAGCAATAGTAATAGTATAAAGCAATGAGAAAGTAAGACTTTAGAAGAATTAAAAAAACAAAAAATATGAAGAAGAGATTATTTACACTTTATAGTCTACGTTTTGATGATGCCAGACTGACCTAAATTTTTCAAGTCCTAACCACAGAAACCAAAAGTACTCTGTGTAGCCCAGAGTTATAAAATACTTAATTGAATTTAATAAATAGAATTTGGGACCGATGAGCTAAAAAAATAAGTGAAATGAAAACGCATGCTATTAGTTTTCTTAATAGCAGTTTTTGAAAGATGTAATTTGTTTGTTTCTTATTTCCCCACTTGCAATACCTTTTACTACTAAAATAAGAGTAGATGTTCAATATATTCTGAGTAAAAACAGGATGAAGTCAAACATTGCCAACACTATTAGCTCTTTTTGTCATTACAGAGTAATAGGAGCAGCTTACTAAATGTCAGGCACTAGTCCATGCTCTCCTAATCTCTTTTTAATTAGATAACTATCATGATCTTCCTCACTTTGCATGAAAAGAAAATGAGGCCAGGTAAATTAAGGATTTGTCCAAGTTACGCAACTAGTAAAAGGCAGTGAGGGATATGGATCCGGACAGTCTGGCACAGAACCCATTTTTTGAACCACTATCTTTTATGGTTTCAGCAACTGAGAGCCAAAGAAAAGATGTCAATTTACTAAAGCAAAATGATTTTCAGTCCGTGACTGGAGAACAAAGCAATTTCATATACAGTATCTTTCCTTAGACTAAAAAAGTCCAGAGATTCTGACTTGGTTAGAAATGTTAGTCAACAATGAATCATATGTTAATATAAAATCAACCATATGTAAACATGAAAATGTTAAACAATGAGGTATAAAGAAATGTTTACTCCCTCAAGGATCTGAGAGTGACCTATTATTAACTACTGATGAAGACTGGCCTCCCAGCATACTGAGGCCACTTTACTGTCATATGATGATCTTAACCACATTTTCTGATTTTCCCAGAATTCACTTTAGCAAAAATTAGAATCAATCACTACACTATTAACACAAATTTTGTATTCTTAATCCCCCTTTGTTCAAATTAGCATTTTCACCTTAGTAGTGAGTGGTAGTCAATAGTAATCTATTTGTAACATCAGAGAAAATTATATAGGTGTGAAAACAGCAAAAAATAAAAAAGTTAAATCAATATTACCTATCCTGCAAATTACCATCTAACAAAAATTCAAAATCAACACTCTGTAAAGTATTGGCATACATTTTTAAAGCAAACGTCTAAAAATAATTTAACTATAGATCTAAAAAATAGACTCTCTGAGAGTAGAATTATCTTCATAATACCAAACAACAAAATGGCAAAACAAAGGGAATCCTATCTAATTTTGACCTTGGGGAAAAAAAGAGACTATTTCCTCATGAAAATTTCATCAAACTAGGGAATAAATAAATATGCTCAGTCTCAAATTCTAAATACACCAAAATAATGACAAAATGTTACTTATATAAATTATATTCGCAGTATGTTCAACTGAGGTAGCTATTTAGAATAGAAATAAGGGCATTTAATTCTAAAGATTAATAGTTAATGAAAATTATACTACAATGTAAAACACTAGGTCAAACAAATGGGTATGTTTTAAAATTCCAATTAAGTGAAGAGAAAAAAAAATAAGGAAAATATAAGATATAAGAGCTAACAGTCTGTTTCAATTTAATGACAAAAAGAATTCCAAAAAAAGGGGAAATACAGTTTACCTCCAATGGAAAAATGAGACTACTGTTAACTGTAGAATAAATAGACCTAAAGAACTACTGAATGATGAAAATTTTTAATAAAAATATGGTAAAAGTACACAATTAAATGCAATGCATAAATACTGACAATAGGGATACATTATATAACTGTATAAGAAAATGCGTTATTTGGAAAACCAATTAAAAGTACTACTGATAAGACCGCTCTGATGACTTATGAAGCTCTGGAACTCATCACATCTGTACCCTACAGAACAACTAACCTGATTGTCTCTCTTCTCAGCTAAGATATAAGCAATGTGAAGGAGCATTTTATTCCAAAGCCGATAATCATATCTGGCCATAACTGCCTTGTAACTGTCCATGCACATAGTCTTTGAAGCAGAGGATTAAATGTTCCTGCCCATTTTATCTAGTCCCCAAGACTCGTCCTGCAAAGTGAATAAAAATGATTATCTTTTAATCTACCCCTTGCATACATACCATTAAAAAAAAAAAAACAGAGAGGAGGGCAAAGATGAGGAAAAAAAATCCTTGAAAATACGGATAATTATTATCCAATCTGGACTTAAGTGCTCAGCAAGATCTGTGCTTTGTTGAAGGGTAGGTGATTGATAAGTCCCACATTTTATGAAACTCAGCCTTGGAAGATATGATCATGAATACAGACATATAGCAATTATAATAATATTTTGAAGTAAATTTTAAAATGACTTGAAAAATAAGTTTCCACTTTTAAAAAATCAGAATAAAAAATGTTGATTTCCTTCCATTTTTCTTGATATCTGATTTTTGAAAATAATTTCAAATTCAAATAGGCTAGATGATGATATACAAACAGCATAGACGAAAACAAAATGGCATTTATCAAGTAGTTTAAAAAGCTATCATGATCACAAATTGTAGGAAAAGAAAGGCAGAAAGGCACTGGAAGGAGGAGGAAGCGACTCAACTCAAAAGGAATAGAAGGAAAGCTATAATTAAAATATATTTAAGTATATGTAAAATTAGCATATATAGGTTGCCAGAAGGATAAATACAGGGAAAACAATACAATAATAAAAGTCACTGAAAATGGGCCAATGGAAAAGAGAGGGGAAATGAAGTCAGTAAAATATACTATGAGGTCAGTAAAATACAGTAATACTTCATTTACTAGTGGAGGACAAACGCAAATGAATTAAAGTGCATTTTTCAGGAAGCTGAGGCATTTTAAAAGTAAAACTGTTCTGCTTATTTCTACACTATTCTTTCTCTTGTGTTCTTAGGAGTATGTGGCACATGTTTAATCTTTTATACAGAATGCACACAGATTTCTGGATTAAAGAGAAGTACCCTGAAAAATAAAGTACCCTGCCCCAACAGAGAAGCCTCTAGGCTTCTCTCTTGTTCTCTCTCTCTCTCTCTCTCGACATTGTAAGCAAAATTTTTTGTCTTCTTTTTGAAATTTTATGAAATTTCATAATTCTATCAGCAGGAGAGCATTTCACATTTGCCCTCCATTCACTTGTTTCTCTTTCTCTCCTAGTCTTATGAAACAAAAATTAACTTTTTATGAGAGCAAGTTTGGCTATTCAGAAGCAATTTCTATCTTATGTTTAAGTTCTGTTATTTCAAACTGCTGCATTTACTATGCATCTGACAACCAGCTAAATGGGCATTACTGTCCGTAGAGGAAAATAAGTTCAAAACTAAATGGAATATATAAAGTAAAAAAGAAAAAAGCAAACTAAAATTAAGATGCTAAAAGTCATGAAATTAGAAAGAAAAAATGCGTAATAATCAGATAATTTAAAAATAATAGTGTATTTGCAGTACCTTTTAAAAGATCTCTTCTCCTTCCCAATAATGAGGAAGAAGATACTCTAAAAACACAGAATTTAAACTGTTTGGTGTTTGTTCTGTACAGAAATTTTTTCAGCAATAAACTGTATTTTTATTTTACCTTTTTATAAAAAGATAAAATTGGGTAGATCTTCCTCTTTTCCTAATAATAAGGAAAATGTTACTCTTGAAAATAAACTGTGTTTCATACAGACATGTAACTAAGAGAATAGTGGACACTAATATAGATCAACTACATTAAGTAGGGGGGAAAATAAGGAAAAGAAAAAAGAGGAGTGGAAAAAAACATGGATGACCCTAGGTAATACTATCATTTTGGCTTTAAGCAATAGATTAAGCCAGAAAATGACAAGATTTTAAACCACGTGTTCGCAATGCGTATTCCCCAAAGCATCAGCATCAGCATAATCTAAAATCTGTTAAACTCTGGGGGTAAGGCCATGCAATCTGTTTCAATAAGCCCTATAGATGATTCTGGTGCATGCAAAAGTTTGAGAACCAATGATTTAAATATATTTAATAAATGAGAAATTTAATTTAAATGCAAGATGAAATGCAATTAATGAAATTAAATCTGGTGTTTGTCATTGTAACGTGTAAGATGAATACAAAGTTACTGCTACTAAAAAGGATGTAATCTGGGAGTATTTACACACATGTGCATGTACACACACGTGCACACTCTACATCACAGATGAAAAAGAACAGTCATTTTAGGTAAGCATAGTTAAAGTAGTTGAGGGAAAACAGAACAATTGCTAAATTAATGAAATTGCCTTGTTATGGAGAAACAAGAAAAAAATAAATGCACTTGGCTGAGAAGTTCTCTAGATAATTATAAAATGAAAGAGTGAAAACTAATCCATCAATTCTTCAGATCAGCTAGCCTCCCTAAATGAACTGATTTCAAAGATACTATATCTAGATATACTCAGGTTATTACAGCAGTAGGAAGAGGAAGAATGCTGGCTACATAGCAATTGCAATTAGGTAGAATTGTTTCAAATATATAAACATTTACATACTTATGTGTAATAATAATGAGCAATAAAAGCAATGTAATTAAGTGAAAAAAATACTATGAATTTGGAATTTCAACTACTAATTTTGGGGTTTACCAAAGAATATGGCCTAGTGGACTCCTAAAATTTCTTGGATTATAATATAATGATGTATTAAAATAATTAAACGTTGAGAGAGAGAGATTTGCTGAAATTTGCCAGAAATTTTCAATTTTCATTCTCAAGGCAATCAAATGCCAGTAATCAAAATAGGCATACATCTTACCTAAACAGATAACACAAGCCATTCAGATGAATCTGGGGGAGGGAAGGGATGGTATTTTTTCAGGAGCACAGTAATTAAATTAATACTTAATCTAAATACATTTAAACAGCAATAGTACATATTTAACAAAACTAAATGAGAAAGAAATAAAATGTTGGTTACTTACCAGCAAGGGTACTTGTATGCCTAAAAGCTCTGACCTGGGAGTCTGACAAACCAGTCAAAAGGGAGATTACTGTGTCCATCATATACTCATCATAAATTATGCTATACTGACACTGTCGAATCAGGACTCCAATAAATTCACAAAAGTTCGAACGAAATTTTTTCCATTGAGGCCCAGGCATGGTAAGGGGATAATCACCACTGTCCTAAAAGGAATAAAAAGAACATATTAAATTTGACATATGATATCAATTTGATCAAAGTTTTCTTTCCTACCTATAAAGGAACATTTTCTTCTCAAAAGTAGATGTGGACAGATATTGAAGGTGACTTACACAGGTACGCTGATAGCTTTCTATTTATTGTTTGTTTTGATCTTCCACAACTAAATAATTCATGAAGTGCTCAAATCTGTTAATCAGAACAAGTATTTAATTCATTATTCTAAGCCAACATTCAAAAAAAATAGTTCCCATGTTGTTATATTTGGGTCCTAGTTGAGATAATTTGAAGTAAAAACAAAAAAAAAATTAAAGAAGTGTAGACTAGAAAGGATATTTGTGATTGAATTCAGATCGAAGTAATCAGGATTTCAGTACCACATAGCATCTTTCAATTCTTTAAAATAGAATTTTTAAAAATTGAGAATTTCAGGGGCGCCTGGGTGGCTCAGTCATTAAGCGTCTGCCTTCAGCTCGGGTCATGATCCCGGGGTCCTGGGATCGAGCCCCGCATCGGGCTCCCTGCTCAGCAGGGAGCCTGCTTCTCCCTCTCCCACTCCCCCTGCTTGTGTTCCCTCTCTCGCTGTGTCTCTCTCTGTCAAATAAATAAACAAAATCTTAAAAAAAAAAGATTAAAAAAAAAGAATTGAGAATTTCAAAAGTATTTCATTATGAAGTCCAAAACTAATTTTTTTTGCATCTGAAACTGCAACCTTATTTCTTCCAATTTTACTATAAATGTTCTATTAACTGTATTTTATAGAGCAGACTTATTAACTTTTCAAAGAAAAGAAATCTAGTATGGGCTCTTGGTATTACCAGATTGTGTCATCTTGTTTAAAACATGAAACTGAATGGGGTAATGGGATGATGGGCAATAAAGAGGGTACTTGATATAATGAACACTGGGTGTTATATGCAACAGATGAAACACTAAATAAACAAACAAAAAACAACATGAAAATGACACTGAACACAGTTAGAGGTTTCCCACTCTAGCCTAAAACATTTTGGTGGAGAAATATAAATTCACAAGGTAGAGAGTGAGAAATTCTGTGAACACAGTATCTGAATATTCTGAATTTCTGGCTGTTTGCTTTTGCTAAACCAAACTGCTGCTAGAAAATTAGTTATGAGGGAAGGCTTGGGCTGTGTTGGTATCTCAGGAAAGAAAACTAGTGTAATACTTAGAATAACAGAAAACTCCAAGAGCAAGGAACAGCTGGCTGAATCTTCCTAGTCCTTGAGATTGGGAGTGTCAGAGGTAGACGGGAGAGGATAAAAGAGTGGAAAGGTGAGATGCTTCTTCTCAAAGGTATCTCAACAGGCTGCTGCTGCTTCTGTATCACAAAAGCTCATTAGTGTAGAGCTTCTCCTGCTTTATACCAACTGTGAGATTCAGCCATTTAGTGCTCCTCCACAACAACAAAGAATAAAATTTATCTCAATAACCCATCTAAACAAGCCAACAGCAAGCAAGAGGAAAGGCAGAAAAATAAGCACTCAGAAGTAAATAATAAAAAACTAAAATACTTCAGAAGATTCAAATGTAGCACAAATCAAAATAAAAAAACTTTAAGGCTAAAATATTTTATTTACTGATTTATTTTTTGAGGTATAATTCACATATAACATTGTATTAGTTTCAGGTATACAATATAATGATTCAGTATTTGTAGATATTGTGAAATGATTACCACAATGAATCTAATTAACATCTGTCACCATACAGTTACAGAAATTCTTTTTCTTGTAATGAAAACTTTTAAGAGCTACTCTCTCAGCAACTTTCAAATATGTAAAATAGCATTAACTATAGTCATCATGCTGCTCATTATATCCCTATGACTTACATATTTTATAACTGAAGTTTATACCTTTTGACCCATTTGCCTGTCCCCAAACCTCCTACCACTGGCAATCACTAATCCGTTCTATCTATGAGCTCAGTGGGGTTTTTTGTTGATTTTTGGGTTTTTTGATTCCCCATGTAAGTGAGAGCATATGGTATTTGTCCTTTTCTGTCTTATTTCATTTAGCATAATGCCATCAAGGTCCATCCATGTTGTCATAATGGCAAGATTTCCTTTCTTTTTTAATGGCTGAATAATACTCTGTTGTGTGTATCATTCATATATATATATATATATATATATGCCACATTTTCTTTATCCACTCATCCACTGAATAGACACTTAGGCTGTTTCCACATCTTGGGTAATGTGCAATGAACATGGAGCTGAATACATCTAATATTCTCTTTCAAAATTAAAAAATTCAGTTGATGAATTGAAGGAAAGAACAGTCCTACTAATGATAGGAGATACCTTAGTAGCCTGGAAAATATTGTGTAAGAAATATCTGAGGAAAAAACATGTAACTTGCTAGATGGGCCTTCTGGAAAAGCCTTTTAAAATGGCCACACTAGGCAAGTATGACCTCTTTAGTCCCTTCCTCTCTCAATGATCTAGAACTCATGTGGATGTTCAACAGTGATTTTGCAACTACAAAGGGACAAGTATGCAGATAAAAATGATAGAAGGATGAAAAAAAGTCTAGGTCTTCACTCTGCTGAGATGCAGTAACAACCATGTTTTGTCTACTCCCAAATTTATTTTGCATAAGACAAATTTACTCCTGTGAATTCAAGCCACTGTTGGTCAGATTTTCTGCTACTCACAGACAATTTCAGTCCTACTATTAAGTAGAATTATAAGCAGTGGGAAAATGAATTATTCAGCGAATGATTTTGGGATAATTGGCGGTTCATTAGAAAGAAAATTAGATTGTACCTTACCCCAAAGTTAATTCCTAATGAATCAAAACACTTAAAAACATTCAGGAAAAAAGAAATAAAAACATGGGAGGATATTCTCAGGGTGAGGAAGTCTTTTACTAAATACAATACAAAAACCAGAAGTCATAGAAGACCAACAGATTCACCCACATAAAAGCAACTCTTGTATAAAAAAAAAAAAAACAACATTAAAAGCAAGTTGAAAGCATAACAATAGGGTTTGGCTTCCATTTAGAATGTAGAAGGCTACCAACAATGAGAAAAAGCTGAATCCATAGAAAAAAAGATAAACTTTTCTTGAGCCCATCTTGAGCTGAATTAGCTATCATTCCAAAGAATAAGCCCCTCCAAGAAGACATGAAACAAATAAGCTATATCATCTGTGGTAGAGCCTAAGAGGAAAAGGTCTCCAAAAAAGTGGGTAAGAAATGAACTTGAAATTTTAATGAACTATCAAAGATGAAGTGTGGGCTAGTTCGGTAGAACGAGGACTTTGCACTCACTCAAAAAAAGCTCTTTTTCACAGACCTCAATTGGGTATTTTAAGCAAATTATGAGATAGAGCAGAACAGAGAGCACCTCTCTTGATGGTGCAGACCCGCAGGGGATGATCTTCAATTGCTGGGGGAATGGTAAGAAGCCCAGCTCGCTTCTCCAGACTTTTGTCCCCTGCAAATTAAAACACTTAATCTGATGGAGGTAGGTCAGCAAACTGAGTCACCACCACAGCACAGGCAAAGACCCACTGTAGCCAGGAGAAGGAAAAAATCCTCCATCTGGGAGAGAGATTAAGACAAAACACTGTCCTGGACCCTGAATCCTAATACCAATATCAAACAGAGATCTGCTAGTATTGGGAGACAGAGAACTCCACCTGAGGCCAGCCACAGACATAATGGTCAGGAAAGCAAAGGTCCCTCAGTAGCTCCAGGCACAAAAGTCATGCTTAAGACTTAGCACTAGGACAATAAAGAATCCCCATACCTTCATTATATTACCAGGCAATAAGCAACACCAGTCTACCACCAGAAGGAGGGGCAGGAGTATGGCGTAGGAGTACCCTGTGTCACAGGAGAACAGAGAGAGCTGAAAGCTGAGGGTACAGCATGAACACTGAGAAAACCCCTCTGGGTATCCTACACATAATGCAACAGCAGCCCACCACTAGAGAAATCTGAAGACTGTGGTTCACTAAAGACAATGACATCAACAACAGAACATAAAACTAATTCAATTCCTAACTAAACTGACAACGTATACCATTTTATCCTTTTCAATTTTTGTACCATGTGCAAATATTATGATTAAAAGGAAAAACCCTTTTGGGGGTGCCTGGCTGGTTCAGTCAGTTGAGCATCCAACTCTTGATTTTGGCTCATGTCATGATCTCAAGGGTCTTGAGAGCTAGCCCACCCTTGGCCTCCACAATCAGCAGGGAGTTGCCTGAGATTCTCTCATTCTCCCTCTGCCCCTCCCCCCTGCTCATATTCGTGTGCACACGTTCTCTCTCTAAAATAAATAAATAATTTTTTTTTCAAAAGGGAAAAAACCCTTTTAAAAAAGAAAAATCTCCTGTATCTACCTCAAAAGGCAGTTTCTTGCTTTACTGTAATACCAGTTATAAATCTGTCCTTGTTAGGCACATTTATACATGTCATGTGAAAAGAACTGTCTAGTGGGGCACCTGGGTGCCACAGTCAGTTAAGCAGCCAACTCTTCTCTCTCCCTCCGCCCCTCCTGCTTGTGCATGCTCTCTCTCTAATAAATAAATCTTAAAAAAAAAAGAGAGGGAGAAAAGAACTGTCTAGTTAATGAAGGGTAATGGGATATTGAAAACTAACTTCCTTCACAAAGCAGTAATTTTTTTTAGGAGAGCTAAGAAAATAATAACAAAATAAAGTTAATAATCAAGTAGCCTAAAGAGCTTATCCACAACTAATATTTAAATTCTGTGAGTGCAGTCTTACTATGATACTTTGCGCAAGGAATTTATTGAATAAACAAATGCAAAGGTAAACCATATCCAACAAACAGGTATAGAAAGGCAGACAGAAGCTCAGGGTGGGAAGAATATCAGGCAGAAATCCGCTAGGATAATACAGAGCAAACCAAAAAGATCCAGTAAGAAAGTAATTTCTACAAATACCTTCAGATGAATACAAGGGGAGAAATTTTCATGTAAAGATAATATAACCAGCATTTTTTTGGCATGCACTTTTCAAATCCATAATTTTGTATTATCTATATACTGTGGTGACTACTAGTGTGTATAAAGATGAAAGAAATAAGATCTTAAGAACTTGTCCTAGATCACAGAGCTACAGGGTTCTGATTCTGGGACTGTAAAGTCCATGAATTCTTAACTCTATAATGGAGCTTCACCTGGTTTACCACAGGAACCTTGGGGGACAGAAGGAATGTCTAGTGATTGTTCTTCCAAGGAAGAACTTTGGGGTTCTATTCCCAAATGGATGACAAGCAACTAACGGAAAAGTTTATTTTAGAGGTTTTGGGGACATTGATGGAGGAATAAAAGGAAAAGGGTACCACAGTTCAGAGATAAGAGCCAGCAAAAAAAACTACAAAATTTAGAGCCTCTGAAATGAGAACAACAATCTATGAGATGTCCACTGCAAGGTAGAGCTCATGTAGGTGACAGAAGTGGAAGGCTAACTGCATAATCCCTAAGCATTTGATATTTGGGAACCCAATTTGGTCACAAACTATACATATCAAAAGAGATAAAATACTCTTTAAGAGTAAATCCAAGAGAATTGTTTAACTCAACTGATGGACAATGTCACAAAAAAAATGTCACCTATTTTTGGTGAAACATTGGCTTTTGGTTACCTAATTTCAACAGACTTACCCAAGGATATATACTACTGTTGCTTAAAACAGATCTGTAAACACTTATTTGGAGAAAGTATCCATCCACCCAACCATTCATCTACTCATGTATTTACTGAGCAATAAATATGATCCAGGCACTAATTCTTGGCATACAAAGATGAGCACACCAAGAATCTTCTTCTAAGAACTTCTATTTTATTTTTTTCTAGACTTATTGGGATTTAATTGATACATAATACTATGTAAGTTTAAGGTATAAAAGAAGTTGATATAATACATTTATATACTGCAAAATGATTAACACCAGAGCATTAGCTTAACACATCCTGTTACATTATATTACCCATTTCTTATTTTTTGGTGAGAGCACTGAAGATCTACTCTCTTAACAACTTTTATATATATAACACAGTACTATTAACTATAATCACCATTCTGTACATTAGATCCTCAGAACTTATTCATCTTATAGTTGGAAGTTTATACTCTTTGGCCGACTTCTTCCTGTTTCCCCCATCCTCCACAGAACTGCTAGTTGAAAAGAAGGACACATAAAAAATAAACAAGTAAATTAAGTACAATGACAGGAATGTTATGAGGGTACACAGTACTACTTAGGAAGGAATCTCCATTTTCTGCAGAGGCAACTGGGCAGGAGAAATAGGGTCAACAGCATTCTAAGCAGTAAGATTAGCAAATTCATATAAAACAAAGATACAACGAGAATATGGAACTGCTTTAAGTTTGGCAACCTAAACCAGATTTTGTGGTGGTAACCAAGATAAAAGATGGGGCCAGATCATAGGGAACCTTCTTTTTATATAAAGCCTTCATTATAATAAAGCCAAGCTTTATTCTGGAGGCAATGGGTGGCCACTGAAAAATTTTGAGCAAGTAAGGATCATGAACAGATGTAGGCTTTAAAAAATATTTCTGGGCAAGATGGCGGAGGAGTAGGAGACCTGGATTTCGTCTGGTCTCAGGAATTCAGCTGAATAGGGATCAAACCATTCTGAACACCTACGAACTCAACAGGAGGTCGAAGAGGAGAGTAGCAACAACTCTCTGAACAGAGAAGCGACCACTTACTGGAAGGTAGGGCGTGCGGAGAAGTGAATCCGAGGGGATAGTCGGGAGGAGAGACGGCGGGGGAGGGGCCCTCCGTCGGCCGCTTCTGGCAAGTGCTAGAGCCGCGGAGCACAAAATCGGAACTTTTAGAAGTCGGCTCCGCGGAGGGACGTCGCTGCAGTGGCTAAGCGGGGGGTGGAGCCCTCGCGGGACAGTGGGGTCTCAGGACCCTCGGGGTCACAGAGAGACCGGGGGTGCCTGAGTGCGCCAGAGCTCCCAGGTATCGGAGCAGGGAAGCCGGCTGCAGATACGGAGCAGAGTCGTGGGCTCTCAGCTCGGGGTGGCCATAAACTGTGATCTGCGGCCCAGTCGGGGCACGGCTCCCCCAGCAGGGACCCAACAAGTGGCAGATCCGGGGAGACTCCCCTTCCTTCCCGGGGAGGAGCGGTGCAGGAATGCACTGCAGGGATCTGCTGGGTTTGGAGACTCAGCGCGGGGTCAGGTGCCAGAGATAGAAACGCTCGGTCACAGGCCAGGTGAGCACGGAGTGCGGCCGGAGTCCGGGGACACGGAAGTGACTGCTTTTCTCTGGGGGCACACTGAGGAGCGGGGCCCCGAGGTCTCGGCTCCTCCGGGCGGAGATTGGGAGGCCACCATTTCTGCCCTGGTCCTCCAAAGCGGTACCGAGAGCTTGCAGGGAACAAAAGCTCCTGAGAGCAAACCGGAGCAGCTTCCTTAGCCGGGACCCACAAGGGCGGGGCAATTCCACCTCCGGCAAAGACATTTGGAAACCACAGCAACAGGCCCCTCCCCCAGAAGATCAGCACAAACAGCCAGCAAGCCAAGACCAAGTTGATCGATCAAGGAGAATAGGAGAACTCCAGCGCTAGGGGAATACTGCACATAGATTCATGGCTTTTTTTTTTTTTTCCTTTTTTTTTTTTTTTACCATGATTCATTATTTCATCAAAGTTAATTTTTGTTGACTGTTTTTTTTTATTTTTCTTTTTCCCTTTTTCAACCAACATCTTATAAATCCCTTTTAAAAAAAAAAAACATTTTTTATTTTTCATTTTTAGAGTCATATTTTATCCCTTCATAGTAATTACCCTTATTTTTGGCATATATATATAAGTTGTTCTCTCTTTAAAATTTTGAGGTACAGTTTCTTCTAACAGATCAAAATATACCCTAAATCACTAGTGTATGGCTTTGTTCTAGTCTCCTGCCTGATCACATTCTCTCCCTTTTTCCTTTTTTTTTTTTTCTTAAATCTTCTTTCTCTTTTCAAACAACTTATCTTACCAAGTCCTTTTATAAAATCTTTTATAATTTTCATCTTTACAGTCATCTTCCATCCCTTCGTTGTATCAACCCTTATTTTGTACATATATGTCTTTCTTCCTTTAAAATTTTAGGAGGCACTTTTTTCTAACAGACCAAAATACGCCCAAAATCTAGTGTGTGGCACTGATCTATGCACTAGCCTGATCATATTTGATCATATTCTGCCTTTTTTGTATTGTTTTGTTTTTGTTCTTATCTTTTTTTTCTTTTTCTCTTTCTTTTTTCTTTCTTTCCCTTTCTTTTCCCCTGGTTTCAGGTCTTTTCTGATTTGTACACAGTATATTTGCTGGGGATGTTGTAAACCTCTTAGCATTTTGTTCTCTCATTCATCTATTCTCCTCTGGACAAAATGACAAGACGAAAGAAATCACCTCAGCAAAAAGAACAAGAGGTAGTACTGTCAGCCAGGGACCTACTCAATACAGACATTAGTACAATGTCGGACCTAGAGTTCAGAATCATGACTTTAAAGATACTAGCTGGGCTTGAAAAAAGCGTGGAAGTTATTAGAGAAACCCTTTCTGGAGAAATAAAACAACTAAAATCTAACCAAATCGAAATCAAAAAGGCTATTGATGAGGTGCAATCAAAAATGAGGGCACTAAATGCTAGGATAAATGAGGCAGAAGAGAGAATCAGCGATATAGAAGACCAAATGATGGAAAATAAAGAGGCTGAGAAAAAGAGAGAGAAACAACTACAGGATCACGAGGGCAGAATTCGAGAGATAAGTGATATGATAAGACGAAACAACATTAGAATAATTGGGATCCCAGAAGAAGAAGAGAGAGAGAGAGGGGCAGAAGGTATATTGGAGCAAATTATAGCAGAGAACTTCCCTAATGTGAGGAAGGAAACAGGCATTAAAATCCAGGAGGCACAGAGAACCCCTCTCAAAATCAATAATAATAGGTCAACACCCCGACATCTAATAGTAAAACTTACGAGTCTCAGAGACAAAGAGAAAATCCTGAAAGCAGCTCGGGAGAAGAGATATGTAACCTACAATGGTAGAAACATTAGATTGGCAACAGACCTATCCACAGAGACCTGGCAGGCCAGAAAGGACTGGCAAGATATCTTCAGAGCACTAAACGAGAAAAATATGCAGCCAAGAATACTATATCCACCTAGGCTATCATTGAAAATAGAAGGAGAGATAAAAAGCTTCCAGAACAAACAAAAACTAAAGGAATTTGCAAACACGAAACCAGCCCTCCAAGAAATATTGAGAGGGGTCCTGTAAGCAAAGAGAGAACCTAAAAGCAGCAAAGAGCAGAAACGAACACAGACAACAGACAGTTAACAGTCACCTTACAGGTAATACAATGGTACTAAATTCATATCTTTCAATAGTTACCCTGAATGTAAATGGGCTAAATGCCCCAATCAAAAGACACAGGCTATCAGATTGGATTAAAAAACAAGACCCATCAATATGCTGTCTGCAAGAGACTCATTTTAGACCCAAAGACACCCCCAGATTGAAAGTGAGGGGGTGGAAAACCATTTACCATGCTAATAGACATCAAAAGAAAGCTGGGGTGGCAATCCTTATATCAGACAAACTAGATTTTAAACCAAAGACTGTAATAAGAGATGAGGAAGGACACTATATCCTACTTAAAGGGTCTATCCAACAAGAAGATCTAACAATTGTAAATATCTATGCCCCGAACATGGGAGCAGCCAATTATATAAGACAATTAATAACAACAGCAAAGAAACACATTGACAACAATACAATAATAGTGGGGGACTTTAACACCCCTCTGACTGAAATGGACAGATCATCTAAGCAAAAGATCAACAAGGATATAAAGACTTTAAATGACACACTGGACCAAATGGACTTCACAGACATATTCAGAACATTCCATCCCAAAGCAAAGGAATACACATTCTTCTCTAGTGCCCATGGAACATTCTCCAGAATTGATCACATCCTAGGTCACAAATCAGGTCTCAATCGGTACCAAAAGATTGGGATCATTCCCTGCATATTTTCAGACCACAATGCTTTGAAACTAGAACTCAACCACAAGAGGAAAGTCGGAAAGAACTCAAATACATGGAGGCTAAAGAGCATCCTACTAAAGAATGAATGGGTCAACCAAGAAATTAAAGAAGAATTAAAAAAATTCATGGAAACCAATGAAAATGAAAACACAACTGTTCAAAATCTTTGGGATACAGCAAAGGCAGTCCTGAGAGGAAAGTATATAGCAATACAAGCCTTTCTCAAGAAACAAGAAAGGTCTCAAATACACAACCTAACCCTACACCTAAAGGAGCTGGAGAAAGAACAGCAAAGAAAGCCTAAACCCAGCAGGAGAAGAGAAATCATAAAGATCAGAGCAGAAATCAATGAACTAGAAACCAAAAGAACAGTAGAACAGATCAACGAAACTAGGAGCTGGTTCTTTGAAAGAATTAACAAGATTGATAAACCCCTGGCCAGACTGATCAAAAAGAAAAGAGAAATGACCCAAATCAACAAAATCATGAATGAAAGAGGAGAGATCACAACCAACACCAAAGAAATACAAACAATTATAAGAACATATTATGAGCAACTCTATGCCAGCAAATTAGATAACCTGGAAGAAATGGGTGCATTCCTAGAGATGTATCAACTACCAAAATTGAACCAGGAAGAAATAGAAAACCTGAACAGACCTATAACCACTAAGGAAATTGAAACAGTCATCAAAAATCTCCCAAGAAACAAAAGCCCAGGGCCAGATGGCTTCCCAGGGGAATTCTATCAGACATTTCAAGAAGAATTAATACCTATTCTCCTGAAACTGTTCCAAAAAATAGAAATGGAAGGGAAACTTCCAAACTCATTTTATGAGGCCAGCATTACCTTGATCCCAAAACCATACAAAGACCCCATCAAAAAAGAGAATTACAGACCAATATCCTTGATGAACATGGATGCAAAAATTCTCACCAAAATACTAGCCAATAGGATCCAACAGTACATTAAAAGGATTATTCACCATGACCAAGTGGGATTTATCCCTGGGCTGCAAGGCTGGTTCAACATCCGCAAATCAATCAACGTGATACAATACATGAACAAAAGAAAGAACAAGAATCATATGATCCTCTCAATCGATGCAGAAAAAGCATTTGACAAAGTACAGCATCCTTTCTTGATCAAAACTCTTCAGAGTATAGGGATAGAGGGTACATACCTCAATATCATAAAAGCCATCTATGAAAAACCTACAGCGAATATCATCCTCAATGGGGAAAGGCTGAGAGCTTTTCCCCTAAGGTCAGGAACGCGGCAGGGATGTCCACTCTCACCACTGCTATTCAACATAGTATTAGAAGTCCTAGCCACAGCAATTAGACAACAAAAAGAAATCAAAGGCATCCAAATCGGCAAAGAGGAAGTCAAACTCTCACTCTTTGCAGATGATATGATACTGTACGTGGAAAACCCAAAAGACTCCACCCCAAAACTGCTAGAACTCATACAGGAATTCAGTAAAGTAGCAGGATATAAAATCAATGCACAGAAATCAGTGGCATTCGTATACACCAACAACAAGACAGAGGATAGACAAATCAAGGAGTCGATCCCATTTACAATTGCACCCAAAACCATTAGATACCTAGGAATAAATCTAACCAAAGAGGCAAAGGATCTGTACTCAGAAAACTATAAAATACTCAGGAAAGAAATTGAAGAAGACACAAAGAAATGGAAAAACGTTCCATGCTCATGGATTGGGAGAATCAACATTGTGAAGATGTCAATGCTACCTAGAGCAATCTACACATTCAATGAAATCCCCATCAAAATACCATCCACTTTTTTCAAAGAAATGGAACAAATAATCCTAAAATTTGTATGGAACCAGAAGAGACCCAGAATAGCCAGAGGAATACTGAAAAAGAAAAGCAAAGCTGGCAGCATCACAATTCCGGACTTCCAGCTCTATTACAAAGCTGTCATCATCAAGACAGTATGGTACTGGCACAAAAACAGACACATAGATCAATGGAACAGAATCGAGAGCCCAGAAATGGACCCTCAACTCTATGGTCAACTAATCTTTGACAAAGCAGGAAAGAATGTCCAATGGAAAAGAGACAGTCTCTTCAACAAATGGTGTTGGGAAAATTGGACAGCCACATGCAGAAGAATGAAACTGGACCATTTCCTTACACCACACACAAAAATAGACTCCAAATGGTTGAAAGACCTAAACGTGAGACAGGAGTCCATCCAAATCCTAAAGGAGAACACAGGTAGCAACCTTTTCGACCTTAGCCGCAGCAACTTCTTCCTAGAAACATCGCCAAAGGCACGGGAAGCCAGGGCAAAAATGAACTATTGGGATTTCATCAAGATAAAAAGCTTCTGCACAGCAAAAGAAACAGTCCACAAAACCAAAAGACAACCGACAGAATGGGAGAAAATATTTGCAAATGACATATCAGATAAAGGGCTAGTATCCAAAATCTATAAAGAACTTATCAAACTCAACACCCAAAGAACAAATAATCCAATCAAGAAATGGGCAGAAGACATGAACAGACATTTCTCCAAAGAAGACATCCAAATGGCCAACAGGCACATGAAAAAGTGCTCAACATCGCTTGGCATCAGGGAAATCCAAATCAAAACCTCAATGAGATACCACCTCACACCCGTCAGAATGGCTAAAATTAACAAGTCAGGGAACGACAGATGTTGGCGGGGATGTGGAGAAAGGGGAACCCTCCTACACTGTTGGTGGGAATGCAAGCTGGTGCAACCCCTCTGGGAAACAGTATGGAGGTTCCTCAAACAGTTGAAATTAGAGCTACCGTTCGATCCAGCAATTGCACTACTGGGTATTTACCACAAAGATACAAATGTAGGGACCCGAAGGGGTACGTGTACCCCAATGTTTATAGCAGCAATGTCCACAATAGCCAAACTGTGGAAAGAGCCAAGATGCCCATCGACAGATGAATGGATAAAGAAGCTGTGGTATATATACACAATGGAATATTATGCAGCCATCAAAAGGAATGAGATCTTGCCATTTGCAACGACGTGGATGGAACTGGAGGGTGTTATGCTGAGTGAAATAAGTCAATCAGAGAAAGACATGTATCACATGACCTCACTGATATGAGGAATTCTTAATCTCAGGAAACAAACTGAGTGTTACTGGAGTGGTTGGGGGTGGGAGGGAGGGGGTGGCTGGGTGATAGACATTGGGGAGGGTATGTGCTACGGTGAGCGCTGTGAATTGTGCAAGACTGTTGAATCACAGTTCTGTACTTCTGAAACAAATAACGCAACATATTTTAAGAAAAAAGAAAAAGAAGAAGATAACAGGAGAGAAAGAAAAGGGGAGTATGTCAGAGGGGGAGACGAACCATGAGAGATGATGGACTCTGAAAAACAAACTGAGGGTTCTAGAGGGGAGGGGGGTAGGGGGATGGGTTAGCCTGGTGATGGGTATTGAGGAGGGCACGTTCTGCATGGAGCACTGGGTGTTATGAACAAACAATGAATCATGGAACACTGCACCAAAAACTAATGATGTAATATATGGTGATTAACATAACAATAAAAAAATAAAAATAAAATAAAAATAAAAAAAATCAATTAATGATTTTGTGAGAAAAAAAAAAAATTATTTCTGGTTCCACCATGGAGAATAATCAGAAGTAAAGGTGAAGGAAATGGAGCAAGGAGACTTATCACTGCAACAGATCCAAAAATGAAGGGGGAATGTAGAGAGCGCCTAACTAAGATAGTTATGATGATGATGGACAAAATAGAGATGTGATGTATACTCAAATACTGAAAATATGACTACTGGACAAAAATGACTTGTTTCCGGTGTGATTTACTGGTGGGTTTATTCACAATAGGAAACAAAAAAAGAATTGTTTGCCCCTCACTCTCTTGAGGCGTAACTCTTTTGTTTAGGGATGCTTAATTACTATGTCCCATAAGAGACCAACATCCTTTAACTCATAAATGATTGATATAGAATATCCTACTTCCAGACTTCAGGCCACACTAGCTTCTATATTCAAAATAAATCCAAAATTTCAGAAAGAGATCATCAATGGATATTAAAACTGTTGAATGGTAAGTTGAGTGGCATAAGCAGAATGTTAACAAAGTACTAAAATACTTGATATGTGCAAAGGGAAAAGTACTTTTACAAAAAGGTTCAATGGTCATCACCTCATAAGTGATCAATTGCAGCATCACTAATAAACGGACAACCTGCCATTACGTACTATCTACTGTGACACAATATGAAGTACACAGCATCACCTACAAAATCTCCTTGCAAAAAATGTGTAAATGTAATCTAATGAAGTCATTAGACCTAACTTTCAGTTACAAAATACAGGAGATTTAGGAACAAGCTAAATGATAACCATGAAGAAAAAAGTCGGAGAAACAAAAATGTGGGATACTTGATGGCTAGGTTGTCAACTAAAAGTTAATGTCATGCAAAGAAAAAAATGTGGAGGAAGTGTTTTATATTTTGAAAAGGTACTGACAACAAAACAATCAAATGTAATATATAAATCAGGGTGCTTTAGCCACACTGGCTTCTTTATTGTCTAATACCCTAGGTTATGTTTCTATCTCAGGGTCATTTGCACAGTTTAAATTTTCTCTTCCTCTAAAAACACACATGGCTGCTCCATCCCCTCTTTCAAGTGTTTACTCAAGGTCACATTCTCAGAGAGGTTTTCCTGACCATCCTATTTAAAATCATCCTTCCATTCCCAATCTCTTCCCCCTTCTCTGCTTTATTTTTCTACATAGCATTTATTGTCATTTATCATACTACAATATTTTGCCTATGTATTTTACTCACTGGCTTTCTCTCCCAGCTAAAATGTAAATTCCATGAGGGAAGGGATTTTTGGTTGGTTTATTCAGTGCTTTGTCCTCAATTCTTGAAATGTTTAACAGACACTCAACTGTTTCTTCATCAAATGAATAAATCACCACAAAAATGATACTGTCAATATGGGTCAGAAATAATGGGAAGGATATCTAAATGATCCCTAAAGTTTTCTCTTGAATCGATCATAAATTTTGACAATTTGTGTTTCCTTAGCCACAAACAGAAATAAGAATATGTAAAGTCAAAGCAGCAATGGGACTTCCAATCAGCCCTTTTAAATATGTTTTCCCCTAAATCGGTATAAGTTATGGAGTACCACCAAATGTCTGGTCCCTACTCATCCATGAATCTTCACAAACATTTCATTAAGAGTGGTAAATGATTTGTCAATAAGAAAAAGAAAAGTTTACAAAATTCAAGGTACTGATTACCTCTCAGGAGAAGGCTTAGAATGGGGGAGTGGAGGAACACACAGGTATTTTAGTAATATTTCAGTTCTTAAGTTGGGGATGGCAGATTTACATACTTTATATATATATTACATATATTTTTTGTTCTATCAAATGACACAGAATTTTTTAAAAATGAGTACATTAAAAAGTATTTGAAACTACCAAATTTACATCCTTGAGGATACCAAGTTCCTGAAATCACTAGGAGAAATTCCAATTTCTGGAATACCATTATCTAAATTATCACAATGTTATAGTCAGCCTTTAAGATGTAAAATCACATCTATGCATTTCTATATCACAGTGACTGGAAGAGTTACTTTTATTTTCCCCTCAAAAAATCAGAATGCATAAGAACCATGTGTCAAGGGAACAAAGAAAATGATATGCCTTCTCCTTGGAAAGATCCAGTGAGTCATTTTTACAAAACAAAATTCTGAGTGGGCTAAATAAAATTTATTATTAAATATGTTGTTTGAACTTTTGTTTTTAAGTTAAAAATAGCCATAAAGATTAATTAGATAGATTATTTTGGCTGACTGCCATAAGGCAATTAAAGAGGAAATGCTCTTTACTATCAGACCTCTGCTAATTAAGTCTAAGGTAACTTTCAATTTGACAAACCTCAGCCTTAAAGTATCAGGAAATTCAACTGGCATATACACACCAATTAAATAATATAAAAATACATTTGGGGAAGAAAAATTCTACAAGTCAATGCTATAAAAACTCTGTTGTATTTTTTCAAACCCCTATCTTATCTCTGTATCTCCAGCATTTATCTAGGACACTGTCTAATATGCTTAGGAAGACAACAATGGTTTGGGGATCGCTTATTTATAAGTATTAAATGCAATTAGTCTAATTTCTCCAGCTTCGTACCTCAATGTTTTCTCCTATAATCCTAAACACCATCTTCCCTATAAACTCTTTCCTGGTTTTTCCGGTGAACTTCTATTCATCTTTAAAAACCTAGTTTTAGGGCTAAGTAATTTGTGACGCTCTCGCATCTCAGATAATTAACTCACCCTTTGGGTTCTCACAGCGTCTTGTATTTCTCAACTATTGAACTTGTCAAGGTATTACTGCAATTAGTTCACAAAGTTTTCTCCATTTACAACATGAAATCATTTTCTAGAGCTATAACCTTGTTAATCTCTAAGTATATAGTTCCTAACTAAAAGTTAGACAAACATTAAGTGTCCAATAAATGTTTACTGAATAAACACAAAAGTAAATCCTGTATAAATAATTTTGAAAGACTAAACAGTTCAGGGCACCTGGGTGGCTCAGTAGGTTAAAACGCTGCCTTCAGCCCAGGTCATGATCCCGGCGTCCTGGGATGGAGCCCTGCAGCAGGCTCCCTGAGCAGGGAGCCTGCTTCTCCCTCTCCCTTTGCCCCTCCCCCTGCCTGTGCTCTCTTGCTCTCTCTCTCTCTCTCAAATAAATAAAATCTTAAAAAAAAAAAAAGACTTAATAGTTCATTTGACAGTTGTTAAAATAAAAAGTTATACCTAAAAATCCATAATAGATACTGAATACCTAACTTTAGCTAATTTAAAAGCCCTTCATAATGATTAGCAAATATAAATGTGATTTCATATCCCTATAAAATGTTTTATAAATATATTTTAAAACTAAAAAATAAAAATCTTGAAACGATCAGGGTGTAATTACAACTTAAATATGTAGTTCATCATATCTAATCAAGATGGGGATTTAAGCCAGTACCCAATGATACAAATGTTATTGTTGGCTTATGAGTATCTCATTTAAGCATCTCTCATAATGAGAGTAGATGTCTTATAACAATATAATGGAATGGATTAACTCCAAAAAGATTCAAAATATATCAATAGAATATAACTGGTCCTTTCAAAAAGATACTAATTTAATTCCATAATTTGTTTGGTCAGCCCTAAGACATTTGGTAATAAAAGTAGCCAGAAATTTATTCTATGACTGAAGGTGTCCAAGTGGAGAGAGTACAACTGTTACCTGAGTGACCCTTTCCAAGCTACTTCAGATATACTTCAGTTGTATACTAGGCAAACAGGGGAGTGGTTATGACTATGAACTCAGGAGCTAGATGTTCTGGGCTTCATTCCTGACTTTATCATTTACTAGTTGTGTGACCTGAGGCAAGTTTCTTAAACCCTTTTGCCTCCATTTTCTCATCTGTAAAATGGAGATGATAATAATAATATAGAAGACCTACCTCATAAAAATGTCATGAGTATTAAATATATGTAAAGAATGTGCAACAGTGCACAAAGACAAATATTTGCTATTATTATCATTCAACATGTTTCCTCGTGTCTCTAGTATTTTGTACTGCAAAGTTCACAGTTGTAATATTATTTCCTATTTTGTACCTTTTCACATTATAAATGATTACAATTTCTTGAGTCTTCATCAGTTTTTCTACGTGATTGTTTCTTTGCCCTTTGGCACTTCTCATTTCCAACTTTGCTTCCTTTAATAGTCTGTCTACCTTCCTCAATGTGAAAGTTTCCAAAGTGATATGTACAACACCAACTGAGTGGTGTACTGAAAAAAATATTAAAACATCTCTTTATTTTTAAATAAATTATTAGTAATATTTAAAATATAGAATAAGCTTTGTATGCCCTCACTAGGTCCATATTTCAGATTGTATTGTATCACAAAGGGTATCTGAGGTATCCCAAGAGAAAAATTAGAAGAGCTCAATGCTCAAGGGGGTTGATATTAGAAATGGCATTCTTCAATGGTTTACTCATTTTGTAAGTTGCATATGACCAATGCAATAGATTTAAATATATTTTAAAATATTTATTTTTAACTCTTCATAAAACGTTAACACAAAGATTTTGGGGAAAAACAGAAACAGAAAGAAAAATCTGAGTATGTAATCACAAGTGAATAATAAATATGGAGGCACTAACACTTCTTGCACAAGCTCATCTTAGACCATTATAAAAATTAAAGCCATGACGATCCAAGCGGAGAAAGTCGATTATCATATGGTTTCACTTATTTGTGGAACATAAGGGATAGCATGGAGGACATCAGGAGAAGGAAGGGAAAAATGAAGGGGGAATTCGGAGGGGGAGAAGAACCATGAAAGACTATAGACTCTGAGAAACAAACTGAAGGTTTTAGAGGGGAGCGGGGTGGAGGGATGGGTTAGCCCAGTGATGGGTATTAAGGAGGGCAAGTATTGCATACAGTACTGGGTGTTATATGAAAACAATGAATCATGGAATACTACATCAAAAAACTAATGAGGTACTGTACGGTTACTAACATAATAAAATAAAATAAAATAAAAAAAAAAAGCCATGATAATCTAATGACATCTGAGAAGAAACTGATCTAGTATTGTATGCATTTAACCTATAAATAAATACATGCTGCAAACTACACTATAAGATAATAAATAGAATTAAAGAAATATTATAAATATAAATAAATATATAAAGAAAAATAAATATAATTACACTGTAACAGAATATTTATAATAAATGTAATATAATAAATGATTATTTATTTATCTGATTTATTTATTATTTGGTCTGATTACCAAAAGTAGGAGGAAAAAAACCTTTTGTCTATTTTTATTTATCACATATTTAGAAAATAAGATTTAGTTTAGAACTAAGAAAGTCTGAAATAATCACCAGGCAGTTACTTCTTAAGCACTCTCCCCACAAGATAAGAACTCCAGCCTTCTGAGAAGGAGCATGGGGGAGAGGAAGAGAAGAGAATAATTTTTTAGCTTTATCATAGATATTCACTATTAAGACAATAGGCTGAAAAATGTTTTATCAATGGAATATAAAATCAAAAATATTTAGACTTTAATTTGGGACTGGAGATAATTTGAGTTTTCTTCTACCATATCTTTTGCATTTTCTTCTTATTTTCTCAGTTTGTATAATATTTAACCATTTTTACAATGGTTATAAAACTTAAAAGTTTTATACATTGTGCTCTTCTGTAATGATTAGATCTTACCCAGTGGCTTTTTTCTCTTCTTGTTTCTAATCGCATGTGCTTCTATGAATTTTTTTATTTAAACTTAAGTATAGAACTTCTCATCGTTTATCCATTTGAGCATTTATTAATCACAGGGTTGAAAAAGAATGAAGCAGGGGGGAATTGGAGGGGGAGACAAACCATGAGAGACTATGGACTCTGAGAAACAAACTGAGGGTTCTAGAGGGGAGGGGGGTGGGGGGATGGGTTAGCCTGGTGATGGGTGTTAAAGAGGGCACGTTCTGCGTGGAGCACTGGGTGTTATATGCAAACAATGAATCATGGAACACTACATCAAAAACTAATGATGTACTGTATGGTGATTAACATAACAAAAAAAAGAATTAAAGGCACTAAGTGAATACATTAAATGTACTGTGTTGCAAAGCTTCCCTTCATAGATATCACATTTCAATATATGAAAACTATGCAAACTGACCTTTGGAAAACATACTTAAAGAGTTTATATTTGGAGATGTGACTCTAATAATCTGGGGGAAGAAATACTATTAAATTTTGCTTTATATATCAGGGGCTGGCTCCAACAGGAACTAAATATATCTACTGGCTATTCCCTATGAACCAGACATTGCTCTAAACTGTTTGGATGCAATGGATCCTGTCATCAAATCTTTCTGAATTTTACCACAAAATACAATTTACCAAAACTAACCTTCCTCCACTCCTGGGGACTAAAAGACCTGTACAGTATTCTGAAGAAACAGAAACAATAAGATACTGTATATTTAACAATACGTAAGCATTTAAATGCTGTTTTTTGCTAAAGTGCTTAAAGATAAAATAGCCTTAGAAAATAATTAATGTAATTCTGCTTTAAATGAATATATTCTAATAAAAAACTGTGTTAGTTGTTCTGTCAAACAGGGAAAAAAGAATGTTTTCCTTTAGAATTTCTTCTTTCTTTAAGTACAGTTGACACACAATGTTACACTAGTTTCAGATGTACAATACAGTGTTTCAGTAAGTTCAGACATTATGCTATGCTCACCACAAGTGTAGCTACCGTCACCATACAACATTATTACAATACAACTGACTATATTCCCTATGATATCTGTATCTTTTATCCTCAGGACTTATTCAAAAACATTCTTTTTTGATTGTCAGTATTCTCAAGTATGAGGAAAAGAATATTTAAGATTATGAAATAAACACCTTTTGAATAATTTTCATTTGCTACATTTAACTCATTATCACTTTTGGTAACGGTTTACTATTCTTCTAATACACCTGAATATTTGACAATATTCACAGGAATATTTTCTTAGACACATCATGATCTTCATTTTGCTGAATTCCTCATCTTCCCCTACTTATCTCAAAATCTTACTACAAAGCAATGATATCCTGTTTTGAAATTTCACTGTGTATTCACATTGTATTTCCTCTCATTCTTTTCTCCCATATAAAGTGTTTTTATAGCTTAAATCTCGGTTTTCTCCCAAAATTTCTCCCAAACTTGTCTGTACACAGTCACCTGGTGAACTTTCAAAAATCCCAAGCCCAGGTTACATGCCTTACAAATTAAATCAGAAGGTCTGGGGATAAGGGAGAGAGCCAGGCATCAGTTTTTAAATATCCCTAGGTGATATTAATATGCAGCAAAGTTTGGGAACTACTGTCTTAAACTCTTAGTAGTTCCTGAAGGTCCAAGATGCATACTACTTTTTACTCTGCGATCTTATTCACCTATGTTGCAAGCCTGGCATGGTATATGTAGTTGGTGAGTAAACCTACCACTTTCACCTTAATTTGACTTCGTTATCTTCTATTTGCCACATATAAACTTATGAAGTTGTAATAAAAAACCTTTTTTTAATTAAAAGTAATTTCACAGAAATGTTTCAGAACACAGAAATTTTTGAATTTTAGAAGTTAATATAGTACATATTCTTTATATCCCATCACAGTCCAAGAGAATCTAGGGCAGCCCCCTGTCATTAAGTACATTATTATTTCCCCAGCAAGACATAAATATTCACAATGACTGAGGTAAATAAAAATTTTAATAGCTTAGGTTAGCTGGGGCCAGTTTTGCCACCATTAAATTGGGAAAAAAAAGTCCTTTGGAATTTCAGAATGTTTTGGATTACAGAAATGAAAACAAGTAATTATGAACATTATATACATGGGTCACAATGTAAGGTCTCCCCTACCTCCCATGGAATGTGACTAAATAGTTTGAGAGCCACTGACAGAATGTTTCTGTAAAGACGCTCATGAGGGGCGCCTGGGTGGCTCAGTCAGTTAAGCATCTGCCTTCAGCTCAGGTTATGATCCCAGAGTCCCGGGATCGAGCCCCACATCACGCTCCCTGCTCAGCGGGGAGCCTGCTTTTTCCCTCTGCCCCTCACCCTGCTCATGCTCTCTCTCTCTCTCTCAAATAAATAAAAAAAATCTTAAAAAAAAAGATCCTCATGAAAATGTTTTGGTGTGTGCCACTGGGATAAAGGTGAACACCTGATGAAAAAGATATTTGGTGTGCATGTGTTTGTTTTACCATGTATTTGTAGTACTTTTTTCAATTAAACATAAATATTCCTACTACTAGTAATAAAAATAGTCCTGAGCCCACCCCACTAAAAGAGTGGAAAAAAAACAATCTTTGTTGTTAGTGTTGAAAATCAAGAAAAGAGAACATCTATAGAAAATAGAAATCTTATTTAAATCAAAAGGCAGAATATTAAAACTAAAATTAATGGTGGTCTAAAGCATGACATAAAATGAGTTTACCATAAACAGAATACACAAATAAAATTGTGAAAGTGTTTCAACAGTTAGAATCAGTGTAAAGCTGATTAATTTGTGAAGACTAGCAAAGAAAACATGTATTCTAAGTAGAAATCAGAATATTTTCGACTGTCCCAAATAGAAGTTTAAGTTTACACAAACACACAAAATGGGGGTGAGGTTGGGGAGGCGGCAGTAGGCAGGGATAAACATAATTTAAGGAATTGTGGATTAAATGAAGCTAAGCAGGTTATTTTTCCATCAGGATTTCTAAGAACCTTAAATAAGATAATGAGCTTTGGCAATCTCTAAAACAGGTATAATATGCAGCCTTACTCACACTTACTTGACCTCCAAACGCTTTTTTCTTTAAATCATTTAACATGACTAATTCCACAGAACATAAAACTACTGGACATGCATTTATAAATTTGGGAATTTTAGGTGGTCTTCAAGAATGAATGTCAAGAATCAACTTCTACTTCATACCACTAATTTTATTATCCTTATCAGTTACCAGTCATTTTTAAGTGATACCTCCATACAATGAAACAAAATTGCCAAAATCGTTAACTTTAGAATTAGTAACATGATTATATAAATGAAGAAATAGTTTATCTTCTCTTAAACTAACCCAAATCAAAATAAAACTTAAAATAATCACCATATTCACCATTTTAAAAGTATAAGTAGGCAATTTGCATAAATATTGAAATGCTATACCTCATCAAATTCTTCAGTCATTTTTCTGATGATTTCTGCATTCTGCATATTTCGAAACATCTCTATTCTCACAGTACCTGTGGAACAACAGATTTTACAGTTAATATTTTTCTATCCCATGCTAAACATTAAATTTAACCTGGCCACTATTTGAAAAATTTTGTATCAAAGTTTTTGGGGTTTTTTTTCTTCCCCCAAACTCCTACCTAAAGGAATCCCTTGTTTAAGAACTTCAAAGTTCTTTAGACATTTTTTAAAAACCTGAATATTCTGTGAATTAGATAAGTATGAGGGAAAAAACTGAGAGGAGTGTTGGGGAAGGAAAAGATGAAGACATAAAATAATAAATTTATATTGTAGGGAGGGCCCTAAGGATTTACTGGTGCTATCCAGACATACAGCTGACTGACTTAGTATGAAAAACACCCAAGTATAGAGAATATTATCTCTCTTCATGCTTTTTTCTAATATTCTTTATGAACAGAATATTCTTCTATAAATTAAAACTAAATGTTCCTTAACCTATTAACACCTGTCAATTAAATCTGTTTTATCTGAACATGAAAAATAGCTTGGTAACTTCAACATAAGTATCAAACAAAGAAAAAGTTAACACCCTTTCTCATCTCTTTCTTTAGTACTATTATATTAGCTACCTAATTTTTATCTCAAATATGATTATATAAATATTATCACTCTAAAAATATTGAGTGGTTTATATCAAAAACTTGTGTTAAAAATTAACATAATTTAAATAAAATAAGGTTCAAAATCAATCTGGAGTTACAGAAAATACTGGCATAATAATTACATGAGGTTCAGTTTCAACTGTATACATGTAAAATATTCAAGTTAAAAATCACAAGAATAAGACTCAATGAATCAATAAGAAAATACTTGAGAACCTCTAACAGGTTCCTTGCCAGTGATTACCAGCTCCAATTCAAACCACACTTAGGTATATAAAAGGGAAAAGTCTCTAAAGTGTACTGTACTCTTACAGGAAAAAGCATGAAGCAGTAGAGAGCCACTAAAAGTCATCAAAGTGTACTCTCAATTCAGAGGCCCAATAAAAAACTGCAATGGCACATTTGGCATATCAAACTTAATTTGACTTAGTTTTTATTAATCTATAAAATGAGAAAAATGGCATCTCCCTTATATTTTTAATAACCATTTCTAAGCATGTTTTAATTACTTGATGTACAGCTCTCCTGTTTATTTTCAGGATGCTGAATTCATTAAGTACCACCAACAGGTATCCCTCACACCCAGCTGTAGAGAAGAGAGTCTAGATTGGAAGGTGAGTGAAAAGGGAAAATATTTTTAGAGTTCCTCCCCAAAAGGCAATTTCCTAAACACATGGGGAAACTTTTACATTGTGATTTTATTTTTTATGGGAAAAACAGTATCATAGACAGTACTTAAAAGCATTGAAGACAGGTTGTTTATGTACTACAATACCGCCTTTATTAAAAAAAAATAAAAAATGCATTGAATTGCTAAATTATAAATTATCTCAAGTAAAAGTAACTTTTTGTCAAACATTCTTTAAAAATCACTCAAATTAGAAGCACCTGGGTGGCTCAGTTGGTTGAGTGTTCAACTCTAGATTTCAGCTTGGGTCACGATCTCGTGGTCGTGGGATCGAGCCCCGCATCAGGCTCCACACCAGGTATGGAGCCTGCTTGGGATTCTCTCTCTCCCTCTGCCCTCCCCCACCAAAAAAATAAATAAAAATCACTCAAATCACACAAAACTGTTTTAACTGTATTTTTTTTTAAAGATTTTATTTACTTATTTGATAGAGAGAGAGAGATAGAGAGCACGAGAGGGAAGAGGGTCAGAGGGAGAAGCAGACCCCCCTGCTGAGCAGGGAGCCCGATGTGGGACTCGATCCCGGGACTCCGGGATCATGACCTGAGCCGAAGGCAGTCGCTTAACCAACTGAGCCATCCAGGCGCCCTGTTTTAACTGTATTTAACCTTGTTTGGGTCATGAACTATTTTGTCAACCTGAAACAGAGTCCCATATATAAAAAGCATGTAATTTCAAGAGTTGTTTCATGGTACTCTTGATAAGCAAAATTATCTTCATTAAGTACTAACCAAGAAAAAGAAGTAAAATTAGATTTTTAAGTTATTAAACATGAGAAGAATTAGTTGTTCTTGGAGAGATGGAAATATTTGATATTTTGCATGGAGTAGCATTATTAAATGGCTATATGCATTTCTCAAAAGTCATTTATCTGTACACTTAAAATGTGTGCATTTGGAAACTATATCTTGGTAAAACTGATTTTTAAAAACTCAAGAAAAAGGACAACGTTAATCAGAGTAGTTCAGTAAAAAGTTATACATGTCAAGAGTGCCTGGCTGGACCAGTAAGTACAGCATGTGACTCTTGATCTCAGGACTGCAGGTTTGAGCCCCACAGTAGGTTTAGAGATTACTTAAAAAGTTACATGTATCATTGTTAAATATGAGTATAAATAATGTTCAATTCTATTTCCATGATTAATATGGCAGTTTTCATATACAGTGGAGTCTTAACTATAATTTCAATGAACTAGCAAGTTAACTCATAAACAGAAGACTATTTTGCTGTATTAACTTAGTATCATAAAATCAAAGGCAACAAAACAGAAACTAGTACTAAAAGCAAAATAAAAACCAGCTGTAAGCTTAGCATCTTTAAAAAATGACTACCATATATAACAATTATTAATAAAATAAAGTCAGATGTTTAAAGCTATAATTTTGAAAATGAACAGAAGCTTGTCGTTGAGGTTTTTTTAAGAGGAAAATCTTTCTGCTGCCACAATGACTATTCGAAACATTAGCCTATTTACTTACTACTTTCTAATTGTTCATTCTTCTTCAGTCCAGTCCCACAACTCTACTGCAACTGCTCCTTAACACCTATTATTTGCTAATTGTCACATCAAAGTCTTTCTTTAGTAATACCCTATCTATTCTATTTAAAACATTTGAATCATGGAACACCACATCAAAAACTAATGATGTACTGTATGGTGACTAACATAATATAAAACAACAAAACAAAACAAAACAAATTTGCTCATTATACTGGTTTCTGTAACACTATATCCTTGTACCCTAATGACTTAAACTTTCTTTCACTTACTTTTTGTCATTTACCTGAATAAATACAGGTAATTTCCTGTGTTCTGTCCAACACATTTTTCTTTGTCCCATTCTTCATTTTCTAACCTGGACATGGCCCCCATCTATCCTCTCCCAGTAGGAAAAAGTATGGCAGAGACTACTACTTATTAATCTTTGTATTTAGCCCAGTTCCTCGAAAAATGCCTGACATCTTAAGTCTTCTCTCTCCTATTTTAAGGTTTCTTTGACAATGGATTATGAAGATAAATTAAAGATCCAAAATAATTCAGATTCACAGAAACAAATATCTGAAAATAAAGAATGAAAAAAAAAGATTATCTTCCACTCTCTGAAACAATTATCTGTGAGAATTCTCAAATAACCTACCAACGTACATATTTTATATTAAAAAAATAAAAGGTTGTTTAAGCAGGCCCTCTGACAGGATTAGACTTCTAATGAAGATAAAGAAAGAACTTTGAAAACTGTCATCTTTAACCATGAATAATTCCAGGAACAGTAACATCAGAAAGTGACCATCAAGTTCTCAATCATTTATATTATGTCAAACTACTGGAGAGAACATAACTTAAAACAATCCCTATGGTATGCAATTTGGCAAATGTTTACTGAAATTACAAATTAACACACTCCTTGGCCTTGATATTGTACTTGTTGCAAAGTATCCATAAACTTACACACGTGAAATAAAGGTACAACATGATTCCCTGAAGCACTGTTTCTGAAAGCAAAAGTAAAAATACATATACCCATAAATAAGATTCTGATTAATAACTAAAAGTGTTGATGATGATAATAATAATGGTGGTGGCAGCTAACACTTGGGTGCTCATTATTCACCAGGCATTGTTCTAAGAAATAAGCCCTTGAAGTTAACCCATTTAATCTTCACAATACCTATGAAGAATGTACTATTTTTCTCTCATTTTACAGAAGAGAAAATTGAGGCACCTAGAGATTTAGCAACTTGTAAAAGGGGTTTCCCAGTAGCAGATTCATAGTATGCATGTATGCATGCAGTTTGGCTATAGGGTCCATGACTAACCATTACTCTTAACTGACTAAAATTAATGGGATCCATGGAGCTGTCTAAAACAATAAACAGACCTGTGTTGGATATGGAAAGATCTGCAGGATATATTCATACATGAAAAAAAGGAAAAAAGGAAACGTATATGTATTTGATTATATATGCTTTAAAATATTTCTGGAAAGATACACAAATATCTGGCAAAATGGTTGCCTCGGGGAAACAGAAATATCTCCAAATAAAAATGGAGATATTATATTGCATACCCTTTGCATTCCTTATATTACTCAAAATAAGGAATACATTTCAAATAAAAATAAAATGTTAAAAACCAAACTGAAAGACAGATTGCTATTAAATTATGCCTATCAAACATTTATGTAGTCACTACCAATATGCACTCATAGGAGGGTAGGCTAAGAATGCTTGACATAAGTTTGCCAGAAATGCAAAATTTTATGTTTTTCTTACCAGCTATTATAGAATACAAAAAAATGGAGTTGAAAATAGGGCTGGAGAACATACCCTTGGCATAATTAGTGGCATGGACAACAATGAAAAGAAACTGTAATTGTGGTTACAGTAACCACAACATTTAACAAAACCCTCAAGAAATCATTCTAGGTGGTTTAAAATCTTTGGCATCAGACATAGTAGGATTTAAATCTCAGTTCCATGAGTTACTAAGCTATAGGACACTGAAAAATATCAATTGTTCTCTATGAAACTCAGATTTCTAATCTTTAAAATGGTGAGAATACCACTTCAGTGTAGAAATTTTTCTTGTTCAATGCTGTAATTCCTAGTGCTTGGAATAGTGCTTAGTACATAGGAGGACCTGAAAAAAATGTTTGTTAAACAAATGACTAAGGATGATATGAGAACTAAATAAGGTAACAAATGTAAAGAATTTAGTACTGTATTTGTCACATGTAAGATGCTTACCTACTTTGAGCATTCATTTTTTTAGGAGATTATCCTACCCATTTTAGAGGGAAGCTAAAAGCTCTAGTTTCTTAGCTGAACTCTACTGAAAGCCAGATTCCTAAACTGTACATGTTGCCAGGTTAATGCCATCCGAAGAAGACCAGTAATCTCTTTTATTCCAGAACCAGGCAAAGTCATTCCAGTTTTCCTATCACCCAGACCAAATCCTCCACTTCCAGAGTGGAAACAGTCACATACATTACACTAAACATCTCTGTCCAAAATGACTAGAACCCACCACAGAGAGGAGTTAAGGTGATAAAATCACTGTCAAAGAAGCAGGAGCCCACAAACTCTTAACCCCATTTTACATGAATCACATGGTTTAGAGAACTGTCTCACCTCATTCTCCTCATTTTCAGTTCTACCCTTCCTCTATTCTATGATGACAGCCAAAGCAGGAACTCTAGCCTTCTCTGTATCCTTCCAACTAGGTACAGAAGCAGACAGAAGAGAAAACTGAATGCATACAGAACTTTATATAGTAACAAATCAATTTATCCAAATATAATAAAAGGCCCTTTTGGGTTTATACCTTCTATGACACTGTAACATTCTGGCTCCTTCAAAATTAGTGGACTTGGTTGTGGGTGAAATATATTAACATAGCCTAAGAGCACTTAGCAGAGAACCTTCCTCAGAGCTTTCCTACTAAGCTGTTCCATAGAGCAAACAGCTTTCTATTTTAAGGATTTTCTTTTAAAGACTGGATTATAAAGTCTTAATAAATAAAATCTAATCTGGTGATGAACAAGAGAAAAATCCAAGCATATAACAGGACAATTTTTGGTAGCCTCATTTTCTGTACCATTTTTATTTTAAGTACTAGACAGCAGGTTGTATATCAAAATAAAGTAGAGAAAGACTGAAAATAAATATGGATAAATTACTAGAGAAAATCTAAGTCAGAAAAGGAGAAGAAATGCTGGGGCTACTCAAATTGAGAAGTATTTACTAAAGTATTTACTGCATACCAGAATACAGAACTTAACAGTTACCTAAGATTCAGTGACTGCATACATGTAGGAGTCTTTCTCAAGATTTGAGGAGAGGGAATGAGGGAAAGGTAGAAAAAGAGACAGATACTTTGGTTGCTTTTTAATGAGCATTTCAAACTTAATTATAAATATCTTGTGATATATGCAGTCTGTCTAGGTAGTATGTACACAAATGGAAAAAATTACCTCATAGGTTATTATAAATATACACTTCGGGAAACCTAGATCTTTTAGAATATATTAAAATAGAAATTGTTGGCAGTACCTGGGTGGCTCAGTCAGTTAAGTGTCTGACTCTTGATCTCAGCTCAGGTCTTTTTTCTTTTATTAGAAGTTTATTAAATACTACTTCAATTATTAATGGTTACTAGAGAATTCAAGTTCTCTGTATTTTTTAATTGGGTAAATTTAAGTCCCTCCCCCCCGAATTTCATTTTTTTTATTATGCTATGTTAATCACCATACATTACATCATTAGTTTTTGATGTAGTGTTCCATGATTCATCGTTTGCATATAACACCCAATGAATCAGCTCAGGTCTTGATCTCAGGGTTATGAGTTCAAGCCCCATGTTGGGTTCCACACAGGGTGTGGAGCCTACTTAAAAAAATATATATTGAAATGTATAGGCCTCCACAGGTACCCTGCATGAATAAGAAAAAGAAATTGTTGTGATTTTATCTCCAGTGATTGAGTCTGTGTCTAAATGTCAAACTGCACTTGGTAACATTCCTTATAAAAAGCTTATATACTTCATCCTCTGTAAAAACAAAAGATAAGTGAAACATCAAACTAAATGTTCAAAAAGAAAACTCACATTTTGGCACATGACATGGGAGTACCAACTGACTTGTCTTTCGAGACCACATAGGGTACATTTCATCCATTTCAAGAACAGATAAATTTACTAAATATTAGAATTTCAAATTTAGAGCTTGGTTGGGCCATGCTAGTATATCCCAGGGCCAAAAGCAAGCATTGTCCTAGGGCTTTAACCTTTCAAACCACTTTCACCAAATCTTGAACAACTATTAAAATAACCTCATCTTAAGTCCACATAAGACAAGAATTAAAGGAAAGAACAAAGAGAAAAATAAATTTACTTTTTGAAACATCCATCTGCTACCTCAGACACTACTACTACTATGATTCAAGAAGAGCAGGGTTTCTTAATCTGTGGCATATAGATTCTTAAATATCTATGGACCTTTTGAAACTGTATGAAAATTTAGGTCTCTGCACTTTGTGGAGAAAGACCCAAATTTTCAGGCTATTACTAAAGGAATTGAGAACTCCAAAAGGTAAAAACTACACATTAGAGGAAAAATATCAAAGATTTTTAGTCTTAGAGAATTGAAGAGAAAAATTAAATGGTGACAGTAAAGAATAGTTCCTTACTAGAGAATGGAATTAGAAACCAAGATCTATGTGCTAAGTGTGTTCATTGCTAATGGAATGTCATTTCTTTTAGGCCCTCTCACCTTAAAGAACAGGAAATATATATGTGTGTACACAAACATAGCTATTTCTATATGTATCAAGACATATATCACTTAATAACATATATTAAGTGATATATGTTATAATATCTTTAACTCCATTACCACATGAAATATTCTAGAGTCCTCCCCTTGCTTTTATCCATAATTTCCTACAGTGAAATCTCCAACAGTGAAAACTCTGGTTCCCACCATAAACCATCTATTTACTAATTTTTTCAATTCCAGTACACACACGTATGAAGTAACTTCAGAACTGGTAGCCCATTGCCCAGTGGAAAGTAACTGCAACTAGAGTACCATACTTTTATACAGTTCCTTTTGCCTTTAGTCTTATACTTTCCAGTTCAGTTATTTAGGACAGTACTTTTCCCCTAAACCCCCTTCAGCAAGGTTATTTCATGTATTTGTAATATAGATTGATACTTTTGTCACAGTCTGAAATTCAACCCGGAATGACCTCATAAGGGTTTTTTTTTTTTAATTTGCAAACATCAATGTTTATTCTTTGTGCTGTAAGTTCTATGGGTTTTAAGAAATGCATAGTATCATATATCCATCATTACAGCATCATACAGAATAGTTTCAGCACCCTAATCCCCTGTGATTCAACCCTCCTTCCTCCCTAAAACCCTGGCAAACATTCATCTGTTTACCATCTCTACAATTTACCCTTTTCCAGAATGTGACATAAACTGGAATCATGGTATGTAGCCTTTTCAGACTGGCTTCTTTCACTCCGCAATACCTACTGATATTCATCTATGCTTCTTTTTTTTGAACAATTTTTTTTAACGTATAATGTATTATTTGTTTCAGGGGTACAGGTCTGTGATTCATTAGTCTTACACAATTCACAGTGCTCACCACAGCACATACCCTCCCCAATGTCCATCACCCAGCCAAACCATCCCTCTCACCCCCCTGCACTCTAGCAACCCTCAGTTTGTTTCCTGAGATTAAGAGTCTTTTATGGTTTGTCTCCCTCTCTGGTTTCGTCTTGTTTCATTTTTCCCTCCCTTCCCCTATGATCCTCTGTCTTGTTTCTCAAAATCCTCATATCAGTGAGATCATATACTTGTCTTTCTCTGATCTACTTATTTCGTTTAACATAATACCCTCTAGTTCCATTCACATCATTGCAAATGGCAAGATTTTGGTTTATTGAAGGCTGCATAATATTCCATTGTGTGTGGGTGTGTGTGTGTGTGTGTGTGTGTGTGTGTGTGTGTGTGTATGTCACATCTTCTTTATCCATTCATCTGTCGATGGACATCTTGGCTCTTTCCATAGTTTGGCTCTTGTGGACACTGCTGCTATAAACCTTGGGGTGCACAAACCCCTTCGGATCACATTTGTATCTTTGGGGTAAATACCCAGTAGTGCAATTGCTGGGTCGTAGGGTAGCTCTATTTTCAACTTTTTGAGGAACCTCCATACTGTTTTCCAGAGTGGCTGCACCAGCTTGCATTCCCACCAGCAGTGTAAGAGGGTTCCCCTTTCTCCACATTCTCGTCGACCTTCAGAAAGGAGGAAAAGGAAGATAAAATATACCAAGTCATTCCCTGACTTGTTAATTTTAGCCATTCTGACTGGTGTGAGGTGGTATCTCATTAGGGTTTTGATTTGGATTTCCCTGATGATGAGTGATGTTGAGCACTTCCTCATGTGTCTGTTGGCCATTTGGATGTCTTCTTTGCAGAAATGTCTGTTCATGTCTTCTGCCCATTTCTTGACTGGATTAGTTGTTCTTTGGGTGTTGAGTTTGATAAGTTCTTTAACTAAAGATTTATAAAATCTTTATAGATTTTGGATAACTAGCCCTTTATCTGATATGTCATTTGCAAATATCTTCTCCCATTCTGTCGGTTGTCTTTGGGTTTTGTTGACTGTTTCCTTTGCTGTGAAAAAGCTTTTTATCTTGAAGTCCCCATAGTTCATTTTTGCCCTTGCTTCCCTTGCCATTGGCGATGTTTCTAGGAAGAAGTTGCTGCGGCTGAGGTCAAAGAGGTTGCTGCCGGTGCTCTCCTCAAGGATTTTGATGGATTCCTGTCTCACATTTAGGTTTTTCATCCATTTTGAGTCTATTTCTATTTTTGTGTGTGGTGTAAGGAAATGGTCCACTTTCATTCTTCTGCAGTGGCTATCCAATTTTCTGAACACCGTTTGTTGAAGAAACTGTCTTCTTTCCATTGGACATTCTTTCCTTTGTTGAAGATTAGTTGACCATAGAGCTGAGGGTCCATTTCTGAGCTCTCTATTCTGTTCCATTGATCTATGTGTCTGTTTTTATGCCAGTACCAAACTGTCTTGATGACAGCTTTGTAATAGAGCTTGAAGTCCAGAATTGTGATGCCACTGGCTTTGCTTTTCTTTTTCAACATTCCTCTGGCTATTTGGGGTCTTCTCTGGTTCCAAAGAAATTTTAGGATTATTTGTTCCATTTCTGTGAAAAAAGTTGAGGGTATTTTGATATGGATTGCATTGAATGTGTAGATTGCTCTAGGTAGCATTGACATTTTCACAATATTTGTTCTTCCGGTCCATTAGCACAGAATGTTTTTGTGTCTATGCTTTTTGCATGGAATGAGTGTTCATTCCTTATCACCAAACAGCATTCCACTGTACGGATGTAGCACAGTTTATCCATTTCATCTACTGAAGGTCATCTAGATTGCTTCCAGTTTTTGGTAAGTAATGAATATAACTGCTATAAATACATGCAGGTTTTTGTGTGGACATGTTTCAAATCAGTTAGTAAATACCTATTTATCTTTGCTGTATTATACAGTAAGGCTATGTTTAATTTTGTAAGAAACAGTTAGGACTGTCTTCCAAAGTGGCTATACCATTTTGCATTCCCACCAACCATGATTTCTTATACCTTCACATACTTGACAGTGATTGGTATTGCCAGTTTTTTGTATTTTAGCCACTCTAATAGGTGTGTAGTAATATCTTTTTATTGTTTTAATTTGCACTGCTCTTATGACAAATGATGTTGAGCATCTTTTCACATGTCTATATGCCATCTGTATATCTTCTTGGTGAAATGTCTGTTCAGGTCTTTGCCCACTTTTTTACTGGCCTATTTATTTTCTTGTCAGTTTATAGAGCTCTTTGTATATTTTGAATACAAATCCTTTATCATACATGTGTCTTGCAAATATATTCTCCCAGTCTGTGACTTTTCTTCTAATTTTCTAAACAATGTCTTCTGCAGAGCAGAAAAAATTTTAATTTCAGTAAGGTCCAACTTGCCAATTGCTTCTTTCATGGATCGTGCTCTTGGTTGTTACAGCTTTAAAAACCTCAAAACCTCATCACTAAACCTAAGATCATATAGACTTTCTCTTATGCCTTATTTTAGAAATTTAGAGTTTACATTTTACATGAGTTAAGTTTTATGCAAAGCGTTAAGATCTGTGTTTAAGTTCATTTTTTCCACATGGACATCCAATTGTTCATGTATGATTTGTTGAAAAGATGATTATTTCTCCATTTAATTGCCTTTGTATCTTCATAGAAAAAAATCAGTTGACTATATTTATGTGATTCTTATATTTTTAAAGAATAATTTAGGGTACACAAATTTGATGTATATATATATGTGTGTGTGTATACACACACACACACACACACACACACACACACATACACACAACTCTTCAGATACCTACTGGACCTAGAAAAAGGAAGATAAAATATAACAAAATATTTCATGTTCCATTCTCCTCTTATTTTAATAATTTTTATCCTATACTCTGCACATCCAAAAGTTTTTCCTAAATGATAAACCCATCAGGATTATCTGTGGTTTTTCACTGCACTTTTTCTAAAATAGTAGCTATATATGTCTCTACATTTGAAAGCTCTTCCAAAAACATAAAAATAATGAGAAATTGACTTTAATTAGTCCCAAGAGACTAGAAGTCCATGAAAGTAGAAGTTACCTTACAGCAATATAAAACATAAATATGCAAAATATGTCCAAAGTGTGGAAATTTCAAAATTATGACTTACATTTACACACACACACAACTATCCAAGGGAAGAAATCACTTCAAATTGATATATAAAAGTTTTGATTAGGGTAGTATTATAAACAATATTTTTATATAAACCCTCTTCCTGAAATGCTAATGAAAATATGAAAAACATTTTTAAAAGCATCTGAAACCTTATGAAGTAGTGGGAATTAGTAGAATAAGAACAAACTAAAAGCAGAAACCAAAATACAAAAAGAGCACTAAAATCACTTCCTCTCTGATAATATTTACTGAGACTACAATACAATGCACAAGTTGGGACTTCCTATGTAAAGGGTCTAAAAGAACAACCCTTTTATGAAGTGGGGGCTCAAAGGATTTCATTTGCAAGTTAAGGTTAAACCAGCAGTATATCTAACACCTCATATTCTGTGGTCTATAAAGAAAGCTTTTTTTAATATTGTGTAGAAGGAGACAGATATGTGAGAGGTAGTAATCAAACACTGGTGCTCTCACAAATATCCTAAATTCACTTAATCTGATACAGAAAACTTCAGATGGTACTTAGTTGCAAATAGCCCTCAACTGGAAGTACTGTTGGGCACCTGTCAAGCAAATCTTAAATCTTCTCTAGAGGAAAAGTACCTTTATCCTAGGCTTCAAATAAACTTGAGAGAAAATGTGGAGCTTGGAATAAAAAGTAAACATATCAACAAGAAAGGTGATATGCAAAAGAAAAAGCAAAAGGAAGACCACAGAAACAGACTCACTAAGACTTAAAGTATTAGAATTATCAGATATAGATTGTAAAAAAAATTCCCCATATTAAAAAAGGAAAATACAAGACTTAATGAATATCCATAGGGAACAATCGGATGGACTTCTGTTTCTGTAAAAGAGAGCAACACGGGGTGCCTGGGTGGCTCAGTGGGTTAAGTGTCTGCCTTCAGCTCAGTTTCTCATCTCTGGGTCTAGGGATTGAACCCTGCATCGGGCTCCCTGCTCAGCGGGGAGTCTGCTTCTCCCTCTGCTCCTTTGTGCTCTCTCTCTCTCTCTCTCTCAAATAAGTAAATAAATAAATGATCCTTAAAAAGAGAGAGAGAGACCCATGTTAACTATAATTTCTAGAAAAGACCCATATAGTAACTGAAATAGACTGTCACAGATTAAAAAAAAGTAAGTAAACAAAGATAGGGGATATATTGTACAGAAAGCAGCACAGAAGTTAAAAAATGGAAACAGGTACATAGAAGACAATATGCAAGGTTTAAACAAAGTTACTGAAAGAGAAGAGAAATAAAATGAGAAGCAGCAATATTTAAAAAGGTAACTGATGAAAGACACCAATCCAAAGAAATATGTTCTATAGAACATAATATAGTCAGACTACAGAATACCAGAAACAAACAGAAACCTTAAACGTTGGGAAAAACAAGTACTGAAAGAGAAGAAAATTATTATTCTGAGTTCTCAACAACAATACAAGCCAAAAGACAGTGAAATGCCTTCAAGGTGCTAAAAGAAAATAACGGCCAATATTATACAATATACCCATCAAAATATATTTTAAGACATAAAGACAAGTTAAACAAATCTTCAAAGTCCAACAGAGTCTACAGAATCTCCAACAGAACCTCACTGAAATTTCTAAACGCTGCACTTTAGGCAGAAGTGACCTCAGATATATATGACATGTTAAAAAAAAGAACAAATAAAATGGCATGTAAAGCTAAAACAGTAATAACTTTATTTTTTTAAACAGTAATGACTATGGGAAAATGAAATAGATTTAAATTACAACACAAGGAAGGAAGTAAATGGAATTATAGCTCTAGGTCCTTGTCCTGTCTGGGAAAAGGATAGAGGTGGTAATTACCTTTGGATTGTGCTACATTAAGTATGACTTTTATAATCTTTAGGGTAACCATTAAATGCATGTGAAGAGTACTAAAATGTCCAAATAAGTAGATGGGGGAAAATGAATTCTGTTGAATTCAAAGAATCTAAAGGCTAAGAAAGGAAAACAAGAAAACATACAGAACAGTCAGGACAAACAACAAATACTAGTTCAAAATAAATCCAAACATCCAATGTTTACATTAAATGTAAAAAGATTAAGTGATACAGTTAAAATAGTTTTCAGACTGAATAAAAAATACAATCTGTCTGTATGTTGTTTATAAAAGGTATCTAAGAGGTGAGGATACAAAAACAATGACAAGAGAAAAGAAAAAGTTGGGCCACAAAAACCATAAAAGGAGCTTCATTAATATTCAAATAAATAAAATTTTAGAAAAAAGCACTGCCAGAGATAAAGAGGATCATTAAATAAATGTAACATATTTGAGTTATAAGAAATATGTGAATATTTATATGCACCTAATAAAGCACGTGATGGGGAGGGAGAAGACATGAAAAAGAGGATGAGGGAAGGGGAAGGCCTTCCAGGAGAAATCAAGAAGAAATACATAAATATACAATCTTGATGTGGACTTAAAAACACTTCTCTCAGTAACTGCTAGAAAAGTAAAGATTAAAAGAATATAAAATATTTTGACACAATTATAGAAAAACCTTAACCTGATGGCCACAACTGCATTTATAAGATATACACAGATTTCAAACACACATAAAATGTTGGTGAAAACTAACCACATGACCTACACAAAAAGCACTAAAACTATACAGACCATTTTCTCTGGCCTCAAGTTCAATTCAGCTAAGAAGAAATCAGTAACAAAAGTTAACCAGAAAATCATATGTTTGGAAGTTAAGAAATAGGCTTTTAAATAAACCATGAATCAAAGAAAAAAAAATTAGAAAACATTTTGATTCCTGTCTTACTGCCAATGTTCATAGCAGCAATGTCCGCAATAGCCAAACTGTGGAAGGAGTCGAGATGTCCTTCAACAGATGAATGGATAAAGATGTGGCTCATATGTACAATGGAATAGTACTCAGCCACCAGAGAGGATGAATACCTACCATTTGCATCGAATTGGACGGAACTGCAGGGGATTAAGCTAAGTGAAACAAGTCACTCATACGTGAACCATAAGGAATAGTGCAGAGGACCACAGGGGAAGGGAGGGAAAACTGAATGGGAAGAAATCAGAGAGGGAGACAAACCATGAAAGACTCTGGACTCTGGGAAATAAACTGAGGGTTACAGAAGGGAGGGGGTGGGGGGGATGAGGTAACCGGGTGATGCGTATTAAGAAGGGCACGTATTGTGAAGAGCACTGGGTGTTATATGCAACTAATGAAGTGCTGAACACTACATCAAAAACTAATGATGTACTATATGTTAGCTAACTAAACATAATAAGAAAGAAAGAAAGAAAGAAAGAAAGAAAGAAAGAAAGAAAGAAAGAAAGAATCAAAAAAATTAAAACATTTTGAATTGAACTAATGAAAAGGAATATCACAAGAAGTTTTACAATTAAAAAATATAAGGTGCTATTAAAAATATCCATATTAAATAAATTTGAAAATTCAAATGTTTTCCTATAAAATACAGCTTGTCAAAAACAAACAAACTGGAATAGTGCTAAATCAGCTAAAGAGACTGAATCAGTAGTTTAAAATCTTCCAACAAAAACAACAACAACAAATTTAGGCCCATATGGTTTCAATAGCAAATTCTACCAAATGTTCTGGAAACAATTCCAATCTCATACACTCTTCCAGGAAACCTCCCCCCCAAAGAAAAGGATATTCTCTACCATCCATTTTATAAGGTTAGCAGAGCCTTGATAATAAAACCTGAGATGGAAAGAATGGAAAGGGAAAATTGCAGGCCAATCTCATCAATGAATACAAATACAAAAAATCCTAACAAGATATCAGCTAACCAAAGCAACCAATAATTTAAAAAATAAAATACATCATGATCAAGGTGAATTCATTTCAGGAAGGCATGTGAGATTTAACATTAAAAAAATCAGGGGTACCCAGGAATGAGGGGTGGAGACTTGGGGGTGGGTAGAGATATTCAGAAGGAGCACAGTGGGGATTTTTAGGGCAATGAAACTATTCAGTTTGATACTATAATGGCGGATACATAACATTATACATTTGTAAAAACCCTAGAACTTTGAAGCACAAAGAGACAACCCTAATGTAAACTATGAACTTTAGTTAATAATGTATCAGTATTGGTTTATCAATTTTAACTAACGTACCAAGCTAATGCAAGATGTTAACAATAGGGGAAACTGGCATAGAGAAGAGGGAACACTGCATAATTTTGGCTTAATTTTTTTTGTAAACCTAAACCTCCTCTAAAAAAAAAATAAAGCCTACTTAAAAAACACTATAATAATTTTTAAAAATGTTTAAGTCCAAAAATACAGATTTTTAACAGATGTATAAAACCTTTTCACTCATGCATAAAAATACCTTCTGAAATACTGAAAAAAAAATAAAGATCTAAATAAATGAAGAAATATATGCAATGATCATGAATTTGAAGACTTGATTTTATAAAGAAGTAAATTCACCCCTCCTTCTATACAGCAGTAGTTCTTAACTTTTGCTTCCCACTCCCCACAGATATGAATAATTGAAGGTTAGGGCGGGATGCTACTGACATTTAGGGAGAGAGGTCAGAGATGCTGCTAAATATTCTACAGTGTGGGGCACCTGGGTGGCTCAGTGGTTAAGCGTCTGCCTTCGGCTCAGGTCATGATCCCGGGGTCCTGGGATCGAGCCCCACATCAGGCTCCCTGCTCGGCAGGAAGCCTGCTTCTCCCTCTCCCACTCCCCCTGCTTGTGTTCCCTCTCTCGCTGTGTCTCTCTCTGTCAAATAAATCTTTAAAAAAATAAAAATAAAAATAAAAAATAAATAAATAAATATTCTATAGTGCAAGAAAGCACTACAAATAATTATTCAGCCCCAACGTCAACATCATGGAGGTTGCGAAATTTGTTATACAAATTAAATTGTATTCAAAACTTCAACAAGTTTTTTTTTTTAGTGGAACTTGACAACCTAATTCTAAAATATACATGAAAATACAAAAGGACAAGAAATTTCTACAACCACTTCAGAAAACAGTCTGGCATTACCTAGAAAAGTTGCATCTCTTATACTCCAGCAATTTCACTTCTCAGTACACAAAGTACAGCATCTTGTGTACATGGACACTAAATTAACATCTGCCAAAGACAGCTTAGAGTAGCATTGTTCATCCTATCCAAAAGCTGGAAACAACCCAATTTCCTTCAAGTGTGGGAAATTTAAATAAACTAGTATTTTCACATAGTAAATATTTTAGGACAGTTCTCACAGTACAGAAATTTTGCACCCAAGGGGACATGTAGCATTGTCTGCATTTTTGGTTGTAAAAACAAGAGAAGCAGGTGTGGGAGAAGAGACAGGAATGTGCAACTGGCATCTAATGGGTGGAGACCAGAGATGCTGTTAAACACGCCACGATGCGTGGGAAAGCCCACCACACCAAAGAATTATAGTACTCAGCTATCTATCTATATATATATACACTGTGCATATAAGGAGACAATTCATTAAAGTAGACTTTGAAACAGCATACTGATTAATATATAACAAACATAAAACAAACACTGGTTCCTATCTTCTAAAGAGACTGAGACTGTTAGCATACCAGTAAAAGTAATTTATCTGGGGGAGAGATCCCCTATAATACTGGTAATGGAGTGGGAAAATGAAACAAATTAAGAAAGGCAGACAATAAGAAGTGTGTTATGTAGCCAATCACTACCATGGATAAGTGAAGCCTAATTAAACCTTGGGAAACTCTCAAAGTCTCAGTAGGCCATGTACTTTAAAGTTATCTCACCTGAAGGGCAAAGGAGTTGGGGTATCTATATACTAGCTCTCAAGCAGTCAATGGTTAAAGTTATAGTGCCCAAACTGTGTACTGAGATGCCCTTGGTCACTGAAGCAAACTCATATGGGAACTGTGGGGTATTTTAATTTTTCAAAGGGAAATACAGCAATGTCTAATATTTGTCAAGCATGACAGAAACTATTAGCATGAGGTAATTCACAGTTTCAACATTAGATCATACTTTATTTGTTATGACTATATTCTATCTTTGATTTCTCACAAATACTGCTGGAAAACCAATATAGAACAGGAAAGGAGAGTGATTCTAAAATTTAAGAAATTGTACAGTGCCCAATGGGTACATATATCCTTTAGCAAGTAATTATGGTTATTTAAGAATACCATATAATTTTTATTATTATTTCCATTATATTTATTTTTCCAACTAGCTTCTAAGTTGTTAGGACATAAATAAATTGGTTGGAACTAACTACCTCAAAAAGGAATTGTTAGGTATTTCTTTTGGGTACAGATACCATGAAAATATTACTGAGACACTAAATGGCCCAGAAAACGGGACAGTTCAAGGAACTCCAGGATCACTGAACCTTAGGAGATGATCCCTGGTAATTCTCTAGCAATCCTGCACTCCTAGAAGACCCTCATGCATTTGGAAGCCCACTGTTAGGTACAAAATGGAGCCATTACTTTTTATAAGCAGCTATGAGAGAAGGTACTTTTAACCTACAAATCACAATTTCATAAATGTACCCTTTATTAAGTAAAAACAAGCATATATGTCTAAAAAAACTATCAATATCCCTGATATATATTTCTGAAATATGTTTTATATTGGCATTAGCATATACCCAAATACATATGCCTGTACCAAAGGTACATTAAAAAATAATAGTTTAAATATAGGGATAACATATCTTTACTTTGTCATGCATAATATCATAAGTATATCCCATCAATCTATGTTGTCTTAGCTTTCTCAGAATTTATTCCTATGAAGTTTATAAAGTTATACAGCATGAAAATGCAATCCTAAGTCAATATTACTTATTTATTTATTCATGCACTTATTATTTGCGAGAGAGAGTGTGCACACGAGTGTGTGTGGCGGGGGTAGAAACCGACTGAGCCACCCAGGTGCCCCTAAGTTAATATTATTTAAATCAACTTTTCCATCCTCATCATTCTTACTCCACTGATACTGAATACATCCTATTATTACACACTGAATTAGTCACTATATTCTAACTGAGGATTCCCAGCAATAAATACAATTCACTCCAGATGGTTCGAATAAAGAGATTTTAACAAGGAGACCACAAATGTGTGGGCAGAGTTAAGGAAACAAATAGGGGTGCTGATGTGCAACTTAAGATAGCTAAAGTAGGAAGCCAATAACATCCACTAGACTCCAGGGTAAAGATGAGAAAATAATGATACTAGAGCCACAAGAAAGAGGGGTTGCCCAGACTCTTTACTCGTGACATGACATTAAAATTTGTCATGTCATTGGAGGGGGTGTCCCTTCTAGCCAGGAACTAGAAAAAAAGGTTTGTGTTTTTTTCTTCCCTTCTCTGCTTCTCTTCCCTCTTCAGTGGATTGTTTAACATCATTTTGCTCTTGATTATTACACAGCTTTAGAAAAAAATGAACTGATAAAACAATACCAATCTAGATTTGAGAAACGCTTTTCAACACAAGGAGTCCAACGCAAGGATTTCAACATAAGTCTTACTTCAAATATATAACAGTGATTGGCTTTTGTAATAAAAAACAATTTTTCCCCATTTGTTCTAACTTTTGACCTTCCTTATACTGTGCCCTCCATGTAAAGTTTGCAGTATATTTTTTAGTGTTCTTTTAATTTTTAATTTATATATTTATATATTTTTTAAATTTTCTTTTACAGATTGAATCAAAATTAATTTTGAGTCACAATAATTAAATATTTTCCCACTTAATAAAGGAATTCTTCCATGTTTACTTCTGGTGCTTTTCTTCTTTCTTATTGGTTTTATTGTTTCTGCTATTTGTTGATTTTATATTTTAAATTGTTGATTTTATATTTAATTGTTTTATTGTTGATACACTGGAAATTCATCTTCATATATACAATCAAGTGATGAGTACAACTGAATAATTTCCAACACTTACCCCATTTTTATCTTAAAAAGGGAGTTTAGGGGCACCTGGGTGGCAAAGTCAGTTAAGGGTCTAACTTTGGCTCAGGTTGTGATCTTGGGGTCATCAGATAGAGCCCTACGTCAGGCTCCCTGCTTAGCAGGGAGTCTGCTTGTCCCTCTCCCTTTGCCCGCCCCCCGCCCCCGCCGCTCGTGCATGCACTCTTTCTCAAACAAATAAAATCTTAAAAAAGTGTGGGGTGGTCTATTGCCTGTACTCTGAAAATTACAAAACACTGATGAAAGAAACTGAAGATGACACAAACAAATGGAAAGATATTCCATGCTCATGGATTGGAGGAACAAATATTAAAATGTCTATGCTACCCAAAGAAATCTACACATTTAACACAATCCCTATCAAAATACAAACAGCACTTTTTCACAGAGTAGAACAAACAATACTAAAGTTTTCTCTAGAAAGAGAAAGGAAAACCAAAAAGACCCTGAATAGCCAAAGCAATCTTGAAAATGAAAAGCAGGGCGCCTGGGTGGCTCAGTTGGTTAAGCGACTGCCTTCGGCTCAGGTCATGATCCTGGAGTCCCGGGATTGAGTCCCACGTCGGCTCCCTGCTCAGCGGGGAGTCTGCTTCTCCCTCTGACCCTCCCACCTCTCATGCTCTCTATCTCATTCTCTCTCTCAAATAAATAAAATCTTTAAAAAAAAAAATGAAAAGCAAAGCTTGAAGCATCACAATTTTGTGCTTTAAGCTATATTACAAAGCTTTGGTGATCATAACAGTATGATTCAGGCACAAAAACAGACACACAGATCAGCGGAACAGAACGGAAAACCCAGAAATGAACCCACAACTATATGGTCAATCTTCAACAAAACAGGAAAGAATATTCAATGGGGAAAAAAAATCTCTTCCAAAAATGGTGTTAGGAAAACTGGACAGCAACATGCAAAAGAATGAAACTCGACCACTTTCTCCCACTATACACAAAAATAAATTCAAAATGGATGAAAGACCTAAATGTGTGACAGGAAACCATCAAAATCCTAGAGAATACAAACAATAACCTCTTTGACATCAGCCGTACCAACTTCTTTCTAGATATGTCTCCTGAGGCAAGGGAAACAAAAGCAAAAATAAACTATTGGGACTTCATCAAAATAAAAAGCTTCTGCACAGAAAAGGAAACAATCAGACTAAAAGGCAACTATGGAATGGGAAAAGATATTTGCAAATGACATATCAGATATAAAGGGTTAGTATCCAAAATACATAAAGAACTTATAAAACTCAACACCCAAAAAACAAATAATCCAATTAAAAAATGGGCAGAAGACATGAATAGACATGTTCCAAAAGAAGACATGCAAATGGCCAATAGATACATGAAAAGATTCTTAACATCATTCATCATCCGGGAAATACAAATCAAAACTACAATGGGATACCACCTCACACATGTCAGAATGGCTAGCAAAAAAAGAAACGACAGGTATTGGCGAGGATGTGGAGAAAGGGGAACCCTCTTGCACTGTTGGTAGGAATATAAATTGGTGTAGCCACTGTGGAAAACAGTATGGAGGTTCCTCAAAAAGTTAAAAATAAAACTACCCTACGATTCAGGAATTGCGCTATTAGGTATTTACCCAAAGAATACAAAAATACAAATTCAAAGGGATACATGCATCCCTATGTTTATAGCACCACTTTCTACAATAGTCAAATTATGGAAACAGCCCAAGTGTCTATCGATTTATGGAATGGATAAAGAAGATGTGGTACATATATACAATGGAATATTACTCAACTATAAAAAGGAATGAAATCTTGCCATTTGCAACACCATGTATTGGAGCCAGACAGTATTATACTAAGCAAAACAAGTTAGTCAAAGAAAGAAAAATATCATATAATTTCACTCATACATGGAATTTAAGAAACAAAACAAGCAAAGGGTAAAAGAGAGAGAGAAAGGAAAACCAAAAAAACAGACTTTTAACTATAGAGAACTGATGGTTATGAGAGGGGAGGTGGGGGTGTGTGCATGAAATAAGTGATGAGGATTAAGGAGTGCACTTACTGTGATGAGCACTGGGTGCTGTATGGGAGTGTTGAATCACTATACTGTACATCAGAAACTCATATTACGCTAAATATTAACTAACTGGAATTTAAATAAAAACTTAAAAAATGGGGGGGTCTTTTATTCCATTACCTAATTGGCTATTCTTATATAAACAAAACATATTAATTTACCTATATTGACTCTATAAGCCAACAATTTACTGAATTAGTTTACTGTTGGCATTAGTATTGCAAATTCTCTTGAACTTTCTAAACATTCAATAGTATTTTGAATTAGGTATCATACTTCATTTCATTGTCTAAATGTGTTGACTTGTATCACCAATATAATATTAAAGAGGAGTTGCGAGAGGGGGCTACTTTGCCTTGTCTGACTTTGAGAAAATGACTGCACCAGTTTCCCTTGAGCATAGCGTTGGTTTTGTGATTAAAAACTTTTTTCCCTTTCAGTTTTTTACTTTGACTTTCAGACTTTACACAAAAGTTTTAAGAAAGGTACAAAGAATTTCTAAATTCCCATATGTAAATATTCTATATTTGTTTCATCCTTCTTTTACTCTTCAAGTATCCCTTTATTCTTGAATACTTCAGTGTATATTTCCCCCCAAAAAAACAATTTCTTACACAACCATAGCATAATCATCAGAATCATGAAATTAACAATGACACAATACATATGTTCTAATCCACAGAACTAATTCAGATGTCAGTATTTGTCTTAATAATGTCCATTATGTCAAAAGAAAAATCTAATATGGCACACTGCATTGAGCTGTCATGTTTCTTTAGTTTTGAATCTGGAAAAATTTCTGAGTCATTAAGTTGTACTTCACAACTGATTTTTTAAGGAGTACACAACAGTTATTTTGAAGAATATACCTCAACTTGAGCTTGCCTGATATTTACCCACAAGTAGATTTAGGTTTCTGCAGTTTGGGCAAGAAAACTATAGAAGTGAAGTGAGTTCTTCTAAGTGCACTCTAGGAAGCACATGATATCAACTGGGTCAATAATTGGAAATATTTGCTTTCATCATTTGGTTATGGTAGAATCTATGTTTATACACTGTATGGTTATTATTTTACCCATTATAAATAATAGACATCTTGCAAGAAGACATTTTGAGACTAGGCGAATACTATGTTCTTCCTCAAACATTCTCCTACTAGTTTTAAAGCCCAAAAACTGAATTCAAAAGTTAACTTTACTTAGTACTGTTTAGACTCTTCAGTGTAAGTATGTTATTTATGGTATGGCATGGTATATCCATTTCATTTGCATACAATTTGGGATTTTCCTTACAACTTTGTTTTTGCTTTTTTGAGTATGTGAAACATTAAGGTAACTCCAAAAGTCAGGACTATTCCAAAGTATTTTCCGGGAGGTTGGGAAGATGCCAAAGTATGAGGTCCTGAGCTAACCACCTCCTACAGACATACCAAGGCTACAACTACATATACTATAACTCACTCTGAAAACGACTGAAAGCCTGAACAGCTATTCCAGAGCTAGAGAAATAAAGAAAGACACCTCAAGAAGGGGAGGAGGGGCAGAGATCCAATCAGAAACAAACAACAAAAAACAGTGAAACAGCTCAACAAGCAAGAAGGATATCACAGTCACAGAAGTATTACCTGAGGAGTGAGGGGATCAAGCTCCATATCAGGCACCATCCCCACCCTGGCCCTCTACACAATGAAGATGAGGCCCCATTAGTGCCTGGCTTTGAAAATCAACAGGGCTTAACTCTAGAAGAGCAAGAGTGCTACAGGAAATTGAGACAATGCTCTAATGGGATAGTACACAGTATCACTAATTTTGAGATCCAGCACTGAGAAAGCAGTTTGCAAAGCACCTGCAATGCAAAGAACGACTTACTAATTTTAGGGCATGTGCCAAAACAGCAGGAATCTGTAGGAACTTTCATCAGAACTGGAAAGGCTGACAGGCACCATTTTTCCTACTCTCCGTCAGCCTAGGTAGACCAATGAGATGACAGGAGTCAGTTCTGACACTATCCATCTGTTTTGTTGGCACCCCTTGTCATCCCCTGATGATCCTTCAGGGACTGGCATCAGCTGGCATCAACCAAAGCAGCTCTTGCTCAGTCACACCCAGCAGGTAACCTCAGTTGAAACCAGTATCCCCACAAAGTGACTAATGCCCTGTCACACCTGACAGGCAGCCCTGGCCAGGACTGGCACCCTTCCAAAGAAACTCCTGCCCTGGGAAAGGGGAAACAGCGCCCCCCACCCCCGACTACTACTAACACAAAAGCTGCAGCTAGGTTGCACAGCCAGCTGTGGCTGGAGGCTAACCACACCCAAAAAAACAACTGCAGAAGCTGCAGCCAGAACACTAAGCCAGCTAAGTCAAGGGACATCCCTGTCCACCAGTGTGCCCACATTAGCTAAAAATGCTAATTAGAGCCACCTGGGCTAGACGCCAGACACAGCACAGTCACAACAGGAAGGCACACACAGTCCACATAGGAGAAACCCCTAAAGTGCCTACTTTTGGTGACCTAGGGAAATTGAGCTAATAAACCCCACAGAATGCCTTCTACGTAAGGTCACTACTTTCAAGACCAGGAGATGTACCTGACCTACCTAATACATAGAAACAAACACACAGAGTAAGACAAAATGAAGAGACAGAAAAATGAAAACACAAGACAAAATCTCAGAAAAACAACTCAATGAAATGGTGATAAATGATCTACCTGGTAAAGAATTCAAAATAATGGTCATAAAGATTCTCACCAGACTTGAGATAAGAGTGGATGAACTCAGTGAGAACTTCAACAAAGAAATACAAAATTAAAAAAAAAAAAAAGCAATCAAAGCTGAAGAATACAGTAACTGAAATGAAAAATATGCCAGAGGGAATCAACAGCAGATTAGATATATTAGCCATCAGGGAAATTCAAATCAAAACCACACTGAGATACCACCTTATACTTAGAATGGCAAAAAAAATTTTTTTAAAGATTTTATTTATTTATTTGAGAGAGAGAATGAGAGAGAGAGAGAGAGCGAGCACGAGAGGGGGGAGGGTCAGAGGGAGACGCAGACTCCCCGCTGAGTAGGGAGCCTGATGTGGGCTAACACCTAACACTGAAAGTCAAAAGAAAAAGATATTCTATGCAAATAGAAGCCCCCCCCACCAAAAGTTGTGGTAGCAATATTTAGATCAAACAAAACAAACTTCAAACCAAAGACTAAAACAACAAAGGCAATACCTGATGAAGGGATAAATCCAGCAAGAAAACATAACAATTTTAAATATCTATGTACCGAACATAGGAGCACCTAGATACATTAAGCACATATTTAGAGATACAAAATTAGAAACTGACATTGATACAATAAATACCAGAGGACTTTAACGCCTCACTTATATCACTGGATAAGTCACACAACAAGAAACTCAAAAAGAAACACTGTTTCTGAACAGCACAATAGATGAGATAGACTTAATAGATATATACAGAACATTCCATCAAAATTTAGCAGAATGCACAGTTTTCAAGTGCATATAGAAGATTCTCCAGGATAGATCACATGAAGGGCCACAAGTCTCAATAAATTTAAGACTGAAATCATATCAAGCATCTTTTCCAATCATAACACTATGAAACTAACAGTCAATTACAAGAAAAAGACTTGAAAAAAACACAAACACCTGAAGGCTAAACAACATTCTACTAAACAACCAATGGGTCAACAAAGAAATCAAAAAATACATCAGGAACTGGAGGGTGTTATGCTGAGTGAAATAAGTCAATCAGAGAAAGACATGTATCACATGACCTCACTGATATGAGGAATTCTTAATATCAGGAAACAAACTGAGTGTTACTGGAGTGGTTGGGGGTGGGAGGGATGGGGTGGCTGGGTGATAGACATTGGGGAGGGTATGTGCTACGGTGAGCGCTGTGAATTGTGCAAGACTGTTGAATCACAGATCTGTACTTCTGAAACAAATAACGCAACATATTTTAAGAAAAAAGAAAAAGAAGAAGATAACAGGAGAGGAAGAAAAGGGGAGTATGTCAGAGGAGGAGACGAATCATGAGAGATGATGGACTCTGAAAAACAAACTGAGGGTTCTAGAGGGGAGGGGGTAGGGGGATGGGTTAGCCTGGTGATGGGTATTGAGGAGGGCACGTTCTGCATGGAGCACTGGGTGTTATGAACAAACAATGAATCATGGAATACTGCACCAAAAACTAATGATGTAATATATGGTGATTAACATAACAATAAAAAATTTAAAAAAAAAAGTACATCAGAAAATACCTGAGACAAATGAAGTTGGAAACACACCAGTTCAAAGTATTGGGAAAAGAAAAATCAGTTTTAAGAGAGTTTATGCTAATACAAACCTACCTCAAGAAACAACAAAAAAAGCTCAAATAAACAATCTAAACTTACACCAGGAGGAAACAGAAAAAGAATAAAGCACAAAGTTAGTAAAAAGAAAAAAATAAGAACAACAAGAGTGGTAAAACTTAATTACAGACAAAATGAACAATAGAAAAGATCAATAAAACTAAGATCTGGTTCTTTGAAAAGATCAAGAAAATTGATAAACTTTTAGCCACATTCATAAAAGAAAGGACTTTAAAAAATCAGAAATGAAAGACAAATTAAAACTAACACCATAGAAATACAAAGAATAAGAGACTGCTACAAAACATAATACACCAACAAAAAGGGACTACCTAAAAGCAATGGATAAACTCCTGGAAACACAATCTTCTAAGAATGCCTTGGGAACAAAAAAGAAAATCTGGACAAATTACTAGTAATGAAATTGAATCAGTAATCAAAAACTCCAAAAAACCAAAGACCAGAATCAGATGGCTTCACAAATGAATTCCACAAAACATTTTTTATTATTTTTTTAATATATTATGTTAGTTAACATACACTACTGCATTAGTTTTGGATGTAGTGTTCCATGATTCACTGTTTGCGTGTAACACCCAGTGCGCGTTGCAATACGTGCCCTCCTTCATACCCATCACCAGGCTAACCCATCCTCCCACCCCCCTCCCCTCTAAAACCCTCAGTTTGTTTCTCAGAGTCCATAGTCTCTCATGGTTCATCTCCCCCTCCAATTTCCCCCCCTTCATTTTTCCCTTCCTTCTCCTAATGTCCTCCATTCTATTCTTTATGTTCCAAAAATAAGTTAAACCATGATAATTGACCTTCTTTGACTGACTTATTTCACTTAGCATAATCCCCTCCAGTTCCATCCTGTTGATGCAAAAGTTGGATATTCATCCTTTCTGATGGCTGAGTAATATTCCATTGTATATAGGGACCATATCTTCTTTATCCACTGTCTGTTGAAGGGAATCTCAGCTCTTTCCACAGTTTGGCTATTGTGGACATTGCTGCTATGAACATTGGAATGCACATGGCCCTTCTTTTCACTACATCTGTGTCTTTGGGGTAGAAACCCATTATTGCAACTGCTGGGTCATAGGGTAGCTCTAGTTTTAATTTTGTTGTTTTTTAAATTTTATTTTGTTATGTTAGTCACAATTCATTACATCATTAGTTTTTGATATAGTGCTCCATGATTCATTGTTTGCGTATAACACCCAGTGCCCTATTCAATACGTGCCCTCCTTAATATCCATAACTGGGCTCACCCATCCCCCCACACCCCTCCCCTCTAAAACCCTCACTTTGTTTCTCAGAGACCATAGTCTCTCATGGTTCGTCTCCCACTCCGATTTGCCCCCCTTCACTTTTCCTTTCCTACTTCATTTTTTTTAACATATAATGTATTATTTGTTTCAGAGGTAAAGGTCTGTGATTCATCAGTCTTACACAATTCACAGCATTCACCATAGCACATACCCCCCAATGTCTATCATCCAGCAACCCCATCACTCCCACCCCCCACCACTCCAGAAACCCTCAGTTTGTTTCCTGAGATTAAGAATTCCTCATATCAATGAGACCATATGACACATGTCTTTCTCTGATTGTTTTGCTTAGCATAATAACCTCTAGTTCCATCCACATCGTTGCAAATGGCAAGATTTCCGTTTTTATACGGCTGCATAGTATTCCATTGTATATATATACCATATCTTCTTTATCCATTCATCTGTTGAGGGACATCTTGGCTCTTTCCATAGTTTGGCTATTGTGGACATTGCTGCTATAAACCTTGGGGTGCACAAACCACTTTGGATCACTCCATTTGTATCTTTGAGGTAAACACCCAGTAGTGCAATTGCTGGGTCATAGGGTAGCTCTATTTTCAACTTTTTGAGGAACCTCCATACCGCTTTTCTGAGTGGCTACACCAGCTTGCATTCCCACCAATAGTGTAGGAAGGGTCCCCTTTCTCTGCATCCTTACCAACATCTGTCATTTCTTGACTTGATAATTTTATCCATTCTGACTGGAGTGAGGTGGTATCTCATTGAGGTTTTAATTTGGATTTCCCTGAAGCTGAGTGATGTTGAGCACTTTTTCATGTGTCTGTTGGCCATTTGGATGTCTTCTTTGCAGAAATGTCTGTTCATATCTTCTGCCCATTTCTTGATTGGATTATTTGTTCTTTGGGTGTTGAGTTTGAGACGTTCCTTGTAGATTTTGAATATTAGCCCTTTACCTGATATGTCATTTGCAAATATCTTCTCCCATTCTGTCTGTTGTCTTTGGGTTTTGTTGACTGTTTCCTTTGTTGTGCAAAAGCTTTTTATCTTGATGAAGTCCCAGTAGTTCATTTTTGCCCTTGCTCCCCTTGCCTTTGGCGATATTTCTAGGAAGAAGTTGCTGCGGCTGAGGTCGAAGAGGTTGCTGCCTGTGCTCTCCTCAAGGATTTTGATAGATTCCTGTCTCACATTTAGGTTAAGGTTTTTCATCCATTTTTTTCCATTGGACGTTCTTTCCTGCTTTGTTGAAGATTACTTGACCATAGAATTGAGGGACCATTTCTGGGTTCTCTATTCTGTTCCATTGATGTATGTGTCCTTTTTTGTTCCAATACCATATTGTCTTGATGATTACAGCTTTCAATATACCTTAAAGTCCAGAATAGTGATACCACCACTTTGGTTTTCTTTTTCAACATTCCTCTGGCTATTCAGGGTCTCTTCTGATTCCATACAAATTTTAGGATTATTTGTTCCATATTATTGAAAAAAGTTGATGGTATTTTGATAGGGATTGTACTAAATGTGTAGATTGCTCGAGATAGCATTGACATCTTCATAATATTTGTTCTTCCAGTCCATGACAAAGAATGTTTTTCCATTTCTTTGTGTCTTCCTCAATTTCTTTCATGAGTATTGTATAGTTTTCTGAGTACAGATTCTTTGCCTCTTTGGTTAGATTTATTCCTAGGTATCTTATGGTTTTGGGTGTAATTGTAAATGGGATCGACTCCTGAATTTCTCTTTCTTCTGTCTTGTTGTTGGTGTATAGAAATAACACTGATTTCTGTGCATTGATTTTATATCCTGCCACTTTACTGCTAGAAGTTTTGGGGTGGAGTCTTTTGGGTTTTCCACATAAAGTATCATATCATCTGCAAAGAGTGAGAGCTTGACTTCTTCTTTGCCGATTTGGATGCCTTTTATTATTTTTGTTGTCTGATTGATGTGGCTAGGACTTCTAATACTATGTTGAATAGCTCTGGTGATAGTGGACATCCCTGCCGTGTTCCTGACCTTAGGGGGAAAGCTCTCAGTTTTTCCCCATTGAGAATGATATTCGCTGTGGGTTTTTCAGAGATGGCTTTTATGATATTGATGTACCCTCTTTCCCTATACTCTGAAGAGTTTTAATCAAGAAACGATGCTGTACTTTGTCAAATGCTTTTTCTGCATCAACTGAGAGGATCATATGGTTCTTGTTCTTTCTTTTATTAATGTACTGTTACCACATTGATTGATTTGCAGATGCTGAAACCAAGCTTGCAGCCCAGGAATAAATCCTACCTGGTCGTAGTGAATAATCCTTTTAATGTACTATTGGATCCTCTTGGCTAGTATATCGGTGAGAATTTTTGCATCCTTGTTCATCAGGGATATTGGTCTGTAATTCTCCTTTTTGATGGGGTCTTTGTCTGATTTGGGGATCAAGGTAATGCTGGCTTCATAAAATGAGACTGGAAGTTTTCCATTTATATTTTTTGGAACAGTTTCAGAAGAACAGGTATTAATTCTTCTTTAAATGTTTGGTAGAATTCCCCGGGGAAGCCATCTGGCCCTGGGCTTTTGTTGGAAGATTTTTTTTTTTAAGATTTTTATTTATTTATTTGACAGAGAGAGACACAGCAAGAGAGGGAACACAAGCAGGGGGAGTGGGAGAGGGAGAAGCAGGCTTCCCGCTGAGTGGGGAGCCCGATGTGGGACTCGATCCCAGGACCCTGGGATCATGACCTGAGCTGAAGGCAGACGCTTAACGACTGAGCCACCCAGGCACCCTGTTGGTAGATTTTTGATTACTGCTTCAATTTCCTTAATGGTTATAGGTCTGCTCAGGTTTTCTATTTTTTTCCTGGTTCAGTTTTGGTAGTTTATACATCTCTAGGAATGAATCCATTTCTTACAGATTATCTAATTTGTTGGCAAATAGTTGCTCCTAATATATTCTTATAATTATTTGTATTTCTTTGGTGTTGGTTGTGATCCCTCCTCTTTCATTCATGCTTTTATTTATTTGGGTCCTTTCTCTGGCCAGGGGTGTATCAATCTTATTAATTCTTTCAAAGATCCAGCTCCTAGTTTCTTTGACCTGTTCTACTGTTCTTTTGGTTTCTATTTCATTGATTTCTGCTCTGATCTTTATTATTTCTCTGCTTCTGCTGGGTTTAGGCTTTATTTACTGTTCATTCTCCAGCTCCTTTAGGTGTAGGGTTAGGTTGTGTATTTGAGACCTTTCTCGTTTCTTGAGAAAGGCTTGGATTGCTATATACTTTCCTCTTAGCACTGCCTTTGTGCATCCCAAAGAGTTTGAACAGTTGTGTTTTCATTTTCATTGGTTTCCATGAATTTTTTTAATTCTTCTTTAATTTCCTGGTTGACCCATTCATTCTCTCGTAGGATGCTCTTTAGTCTCCATGTATTTGAGTTCTTTCCAACTTTCCTCTTGTGATTGAGTTCTAGTTTCAAAGCACTGTGGTCCGAATATATGCAAGGAATGACTCCAGTCTTTTGGTACCAGTTGTGACCTAGGACATGAATGTTCCATGGGCACTAGAGAAGAATGTGTATTCTGCTGCTTTGGGATGGAATGTTCTGAATATATCTGTGAAGTCCATGTGGTCCAGTGTGTCATTTAAAGCCTGTATTTCCTTGTTCTTTTGCTTAGATGATCTGTCCATTTCAATGAGGGGAGTGTTAAAGTCCCTTACTATTATTGCATGTTGTTGATGTGTTTCTTTGATTTTGTTATTAATTGGCTGCTCCCATGTTAGGAGCATACATATTTAGAACTCAGATCTTCTTGTTGGATAGACCCTTTAAGTATGATATACTGTCCTTCCTCAACTCTTATTATAGACTTTGGTTTAAAATCTAATTTGTCTGATATAAGGATTGCCACCCCAGCTTTCTTTTGATGTCCATTAGCATGGTAAATGGTTTTCCACCCCCTCACTTTCAATCTGGGGGTGTCTTTGGGTCTAAAATGAGTCTCTTGGGGTGCCTTTCCCTCTTCCCCTGCTTGTGTTCCTCTCTCACTGTGTCAAAAAAAAAAATCTTAAAAAAAAAAATTCCACTGTAAAAAAGAACGAGGAAGATCTCTGTGGACTGATACAGGGAGATTTTCAGGATACATTTTTAAGGGTGAAATGCAAAGCACAAAACAGTATCTACAGTATGCAACTTTCTTGGGAAGAAAGGGGAAAATGGAACATACATACGTACCTTCTCTAGAGCAAATGGAAACAGAGGAAAGACCAAACAGAATATTGACTGGCTACCTACAGGGTGTGTGTGTGTGTATGTAAAGAAGGTGGAAAATCTAGAGGGAATAGGGGTGAAAGGATGATACTTAATTTGAGTATACCTTCTTTTAAATTGAAGTATAGTTGACATACAATATCAGTTTCTGGTGTACAACACAATGGTTTCACGTTTATATACATTATGAAATGTTCCCCATGATAGGTGTAGTTATATCTCTCACCCACACAGAGTTATTACAGTATTATTGACTACATTTTCTATGCTGTATTTTTCATTCTTGTGACTTACTTACTTTCTAAGTAGAAGTTTATACCTCTTAATCCCCTTCACCTATTTCATCTAATTCCTCCCTCCACCCCTTTGGCAACCATCAGTTCTCCATATTTATGACTCTGTTTCTTTGTTCATTTGTTTTGTTTCTTAGGTTCCATCTATATGTGAAAACATAGGTATTTCCTTTGTCTGACTTGTTTCACATAGCATTATACCATTTAGGTCCAACCATGTCATGTGGATGTCCATTAATTTGCCATGCCGATGGCAAGATTTCATTCTTTTTTATAGCTGAGTAATATTCTACTGAGCATGTGCACACATTCTTTATCCATTCATCTATTGATGGACATTTAGTTTGCTCCTATATCTTGGCTATTGTAAATAATGCTGCAGTAAACATAGGTGTGCATATCTTTTCAAATTAGTGTTTTCATTTACTTCAGGTAAATACCCAGAAGTGGAATTACAGAATCATAAGGTATTTCTGTTATTAATCTTTTGAGAAACCTCCACACTTTTATCCTTAGTGACTTACCAATTTATATTCTCAGAGTACATAAGGCTACCCTTTTCTCCACACTCTTGCCAATACTTCTTATTGCTTGTCTTTTTGATACTGGCCATTCTGGCTGGTGTGAAATGATAACTCATTGTGGTTCTGATTTGCATTACCCTGACGATTAGGGATGTTGAGCATCTTTTCATGTGTCTGTTGACCATCTTTATGTATTTGTAGGGAAAATGTCTATTCACATTCTCTGCTCATTTTTAAATCAAATAATCTGTTGTTTGGGGATTGAATTTTATGAGTTCTTTATATATTTTGGACATTAATCCTTCATCAGATATATGATTACAAATATCTTCTCTTATCTGTTACATTGCCTTTCTGTTTTATTGATGGTTTGCTTCACTGTGCAAAAGCTTTTTAGTTTGAGGTAGTCCCAATTGTTTATTTTGCTTTTGTTGCCCTTACCCAAGGAGACAGAACCCGGAAAATACTGGTAAGACTGGTGTTCAGAGGTTTACTGCCTATGTTTTCTTTTAGGAGTTTTATGTTTTCAGGTCTCACCTTTAGGTCTTTAATCCATTTTGAGTTTATTTTTGTATATGGTATAAGAAAATGGTCCAGCTTTGTCTCTCTCTCTCTCTCTCAAATAAATCTTTAAAAAAATTTTAAAAAGAGAACGTGGTCCAGTTTTATTCTTTTGCATGTAGCTACCCAGTTTTGTCAACATCGTTTATTGAAGACGATCTTTTCACCATTGTATATCACTTCCTTTGTCATAGATTAATTGACCATATATGTATGCATCAGTTTATTTCTGTACTGTGTCCTGTTCTGTCATTCTATGTGTCTATTTTTGTGCCAGTACCATACGGTTTTGATTGCTGTGGCTTTGTAGAGTATAGTTCGAAATCAGGAAGCTTGATACATCCAGCTTTGTTCTTAATCCAGCTTTGTTTCTCTTTCTCAAGTTTGCTTTGGCTATTTGGGGTCATTTGTAGTTCCATATGAATTTTAGGGTTATTCTAATTCTGTAAAAAAAAAGGCTATTTGTATTTTGATAGGGACTGTATTGAATCTGTGGATTGCACTGGATTGTATGGACATTTTAACAATATTAAATCTTTCAATCAGTGAGCATGGTATATCTTTTCATTTGTTTGTGTTGTCTTCAGTTTCTTTCCTCAATGCCTTAATAGTTTTCAGAGTATAGGTCTTTCACCCCCCTTGCTTAGATTTCTTCCTAAATATTTTATCCTTTTTGCTGCAGTTATAAATTTCTCTTTCTGCTAGTTACTTATTAGTGTATACAAACAGTATCCTGCAACATTACTGATTTTTGTGTATTCTAATAGTTTCTTGATGGAGTTTTTAGGTTTTCTATATATAGTGTCATGTCATCTGCAAATAGTGACAGCTTAACTCCATACTTAACAATTTGAATGCCTTTTCTTTCTTTTTGTTGTCTGATTGCTGTGGCTAGGACTTCAAGTCTATGTTGAATAAAGGTGGTGAGAGTGGACATCCTTGTCTTGTTCCTGATCTTGAAGGAAAACCTTTCAGCTCTTTACCATTGTGATGTTAACTGATTGTCATAAATGACCTTTATTATGTTGAGGTGTGTTTCTTCTATATTCTGTTCAGAGTTTTTATCATGAATGGAGGTTGAATTTTCCCAAATGCAATTTCTGCATTTCTTGAAATGATAGGGTTTTTATCCTTTTGTTAATGTGGCCTATCACATTGATTGATTTGCAGATATTGAATGATGCTTGGAATAAATTCCACTTGATTATAGTGAATGATCCTTTTAATATATTGTTGAATTCAGTTTGCTAATATTTTGATCAGGATTTTTACATATATATCCATCAGGGATACTGGCCTGTAATTTTCTTTAGTGTCTTTGTCTGGTTTTGGTATATATGTAATGCTGGTCTTGGAGAATGAATTTAGAAACCTTGTTTTTTCCTTCTGAATTTTTTGGAATAATTTGGGAAGGATAGGTATTAACTCTTTTTAAAATGTTTGGTGAACAGACACTTCTCCAAAGAAGACACAGAAATGGCTAACAGACACATGAAAAAATGTTCATCATTAGCCATCAGGGAAATTCAAATCAAAACCTCACTGAGATACCACCTTATACCAGTTAGAATGGCAAAAGTTCACAAGGCAAGAAACAACAAATGTTGGAGAGGTTGTGGAGAAAGGGGAACCCTCTTACACTGTTGGTGGGAATGCAAGTTGGTACAGACACTTAAGAAAACGGTGTGGAGGTTCCTCAAAAAATTAAAAATAGAGGGGGGAGGAGCAAGATGGCGGAGGAATAGGAGACCTAAATTTCGTCTGGTCCCAGGAATTCACCTAGATAGGTATCAAACCATTCTGAACAGCTACAAACTCAACAGGAGATGAAGAAAAAAATAGCAACTCTTTAAACAGAAAAGCGACCACTTTCTAGAAGGTAGGACGTGCAGAGAAGTGAATCCAAGGTGATATTTGGGAATAGAGACCGCGGGGGGAGGGAGCCAGCTACTGGCAAGTGATAAAGCAACAGAGCACAAAATGGGAAGTTTTATAAGTCAGCTCCACTGAGGGATGTCGCTCCAGTGGTTAAGCAGGGGGTGGAACCCTCGTGAGACAGTGTGGTCTCAGGACCCTCGGGGTCACAGAAAGACCGGGGGTGCCGGAGTGCAGCAGAGCTCCCAGGTATTGGAGCGGGGAAGCCGGCTGCAAAGACGGAGCCAGGGAGTGGACTCTCAGCTCGGAGTTGCCATAAACCGAGAACGGTGGCACAGCCAGGCCACTACTCTCACAGCAGGGACCCAAGAAGCAGCAGATCTGGGGAAACTCCCCTTCCTCCCCCGGGAGGAGCGGTGCGGGAGCGCACCACAGGAATTTACTGGGTTTGGAGAGTCCAAAGGGGTCCTGTGTCAGAGATATAAACTCTCAGTCACAGGCTGGGAGATCATGGAGTGCAGCCGGAGACTGGGGAGACAGGAGAGATTGACTGCTTTTCTCTGGGGGCTCACTGAGGAGTGGGGCCCCGAGTTCTCTGCTCCTCCAGGGTGGAGATTTGGAGGCCGCCATTTTCTTTCTCATCTTCCAAAGCTGTATGCAAAGCTTTCAGGGAACAAAAGCTACAGAGACCAAACCCTAGCAGATTACTTAGCACGGCCCCTGTCAAGGGCGGTGCAATTCTGCCTCAGGCAAAGACATTTGAGATTCTAGGCAATAGGCCCCTCCCCCAGAAGATCAGCAAGAACAGCCAGCCAAGACCTAGTTTACTGATCAATGAGAACGGCAGAAGTCCAGTGCTGGGGAATACAACACATAGAATTCATGGCTTTTCCCCCCCATGATTCTTTAGTCTTTCAAAGTTAATTTTTTTTCTTTTTTTTCTTATTCTAATTTAAAAAATTTTTCTTTTTCCCTTTTTCAACCAACATCTTATCCTTTTTAAAATCTTTATTTTTCGTTTTTAGAGTCATTCTATCCCTTCATTGTAGTTTATTTTATATATATATATGTGTATATATATATATGTGTATGTATGTATATATATATATATATATATATATATATATATGTCTTCTCTCTTTAAAATTTTGGGATACAGTTTCTTCTAATAGACCAAAATATACCCTAAATCTTTAGTGTATAGCTTTGTTCTCATCTCTTGCCTGATCACATTCTCTCCCCCCCTTTTTTTAATTTCTCTTCTTTTTTCAACCAACTTCTTATCAATTCCATTTATAAAATCTTTTAATTTTCAACTTTACAGTAATATTCCATCCCTTCATTGTATTTACCCTTATTTTTGTACATATACAAGTTTCTCTTTCTTTAAAATTTTGGGAGACCGTGTCTTCTAACAGACAAGAATATGCCCATAATCTAGTGTGTGGCACTGATCTATTCACCAGCCTGATCGTATTTGATCATATTCTTCTTCTTTTTTTCTTTCTTTCCCTTTCTTTTCCCTGCGGTTTTGGGTCTCTTCTGATTTGTTTAGTGTATATTTTTCTGGGGTCATTGTTACCCTGTTAGCATTTTGTTCTCTCATTCATCTATTCTCCTCTGGACAAAATGACAAGACGGAAAACATCACTTCAAAAAAAAGAACAAGAAGCAGTACCGACTGCCAGGGACCTAATCAATATAGACATTAGTAAGATGTCAGAACCAGATTTCAGAATGACGATTATAAAGATATTAGCTGGGCTTGAAAAAAGCATGGAAGATACCAGAGAATCCCTTTCTGGAGAAATAAAAGAACTAAAATCTAACCAAGTCGAAATCAAAAAGGCTATTAATGAGATGCAATAATAAATGGAGGCTCTAACTGCTAGGATAAATGAGGCAGAAGAGACAATTAGTGATATAGAAGACAAAATGGTGGAGAATAAAGAAGCTGAGAAAAAGATATAAACAACTACTGGATCACGAGGGCAGAATTCGAGAGATAAGTGATGCCAAAAGATGTTAACAGTATTAGAATAATTGGGATCCCTGAAGAAGAAGAAAGAGAGAGGGGGGCAGAAGGTATATTGGAGGAAATTATAGCAGAGAACTTCTCTAATTTGGAGAAGGAAACAGGAATCAAAATCCAGGAGGCACAGAGAACCCCCCTCAAAATCAATAAAAATAGTTCAACACCCCGACATCTAATAGTAAAACTTACAAGTCTCACGGAAAAAGAGAAAATCCTGAAAGCAGCTCGGGACAAGAGTTCTGTAACCTACAATGGTAGAAATATTAGATTGGCAGCACACCTATCCACAGAGACCTGGCAGGCCAGAAAGGACTGGCATGATATATTCAGAGCACTAAATGAGAAAAATATGCAGCCAAGAATACTATATCCAGCTAGGCTGTCATTGAAAATAGAAGGAGAAATAAAAAGCTTCCAGGACAAACAAAAACTAAAGGAATTTGCAAACACTAAACCAGCCCTACAAGAAATACTGAAAGGGGTCCTCTAAGCAAAGAGAGAGCCAAAAATAACATAGACCAGAAAGGAACAGAGATAATATACAGTAACAATCACCTTACAGGCAATACAATGGCACTAAATTCATATCTTTCAATAGTTACCCTGAATGCAAATGGGCTAAATGCCCAATTCAAAAGACACAGGCTATCAGATTGGATAAAAAAACAAGACCCATCGATATGCTGCCTACAAGAGACCTCATTTTATTTTTATTTTATTTTTTTTAAAGATTTTATTTATTTATTTGACAGAGAGAGAGATAGTGAGAGCAGGAACACAAGCCGGGGTAGTGGGAGAGGGAGAAGCAGGCTTCCCACTGAGCAGAGAGTGCGATGAGGGGCTCGATCCCAGCACACTGGGATCATGACCCGAGCCAAAGGCAGACGCTCAACGACTGAGCCATCCAGTTGCCCCTGGAATTTTTTTTTTAAGATTTTATTTTATTTGACAGAGAGAGATAGAGAGAGAGAGAGAGCACAAGTAGGGGGAGCAGCAGGCAGAGGGAGGGGGAGAACGGGAGCCTTGAGGGGAGCCTGATGTGGGCTCGATCCCAGGACCCTGGCATCATGACCTGAGCCGAAGGCAGACGCTTAACTGAGCCAGAGGTTCCCCTTTGCAATGGAAATTTTTACAAAATTCCATTGTGTACCTCTATGACAATTTATTTAATCACTCTCCTATATATATTTAGGTTGTTTCCAACATATTACAATAGCAAATAATACTGTATTAAGTAACCCTGTGCCTTTATTTTCTTAATTCTGGAGGTATATCTTCATGGCAAATTTACACAAGTAGGATGGCTGGATAAAAACAAATGTAGTTTTGGTAGATACTGCCCAATCTCTTTCCATCAGAGATGTATCAATTTTTATTCCAGGAAACAATGTAACAATATCTACTTTCTGATAGCTTAACCAACAGAGTATTGTTGTAATTTTTAAATTTATCAATCTGATAGGTGAAAAATGATATCTCAGTGTAGATGCAATTTGCCTTTCTCTTCTTTCATATGTTTTAAGATACACTTAATAAATTTTCATTAGTGCTTGGGTATATTTCTGGATTTCTATTATATTCCACTGATGTGAAAGGACAGTGTGCCTTCTTCGTTAATCATATTAAGAAAAGATCATTCTATGACTTTTATCAAAATGTTCTAAAATCCATTTTTTCAAATGCCTGTTCAGAAACTAAGATACTAGAAAGGAAAATTGGCAAGGGATAGGAACAAAGAATTGAGAGAAAAAAATAATAGAAATAGCTCTCAAGCCTCACTTATAAGAGAAATATAAATTAAAATCATCCATATACAAAAATTAACCACAATCAACAACCTAATTATAAAGTTAAAACTGTAAAACTACAGATTTTCCTTCACTTATGATGGGGTTACAACCTGATAAGCCCATTGTACATAAGTTAAAAATATTAAGTCAAAAATGCACTTAATACATCCAACCCACAGAATATCATAGCTTAGTCTAGCCTCCCTTAAGTGTGCTCAGAATACTTCATTGCCTACAGTTGGGTAAAAATCATCTAATACAAAGCCTATTTTATAATACAGCATTGAACACTTCATGTAATTTACTGAATGCTGTACTGAAAGTGAAAAGCAGAATGACTGTAGAGGTAAAGAATGGTTGTGAGTGTACTGGCTGTTTACCACCAGTATGTGTGCCTGACTGGTAGGTGTGGCTCACTGCTTTTGCCCACTATCAGGAGACAGCATCCTATCACATATCTCTAAGCCCAAGAAAAGGTCAAAATTCAAAAATCGAAGTACAGTTTCTATTGAATGCATATTATTTTTGCACCATTGTAGAGTTAAAAAAATCACAAGTTGAGGGGCGCCTGGGCAGCTAGTAGGGTAAGCATGGAACTCTTGGGTTTCAGTTCAGGTCGTGATCTCAGGGTCATGAGATCAAGCTCCACGTTATGCTCCATGCTCAGCGCGGAGTCTGTATAAGACTGTCTATTCCTCTCTTTGCCCCCTCCCTCTAAAATAAATAAGTAAATCTTTAAAAATAGATTTAAGAAAATATCACAAGTTGAACCATAATAAGTTGGGGACTGTCTCTATTTGAAAAATAATATAGGGATAAATCTTCATGCCCTTTTATTTAGCAATGGATTCTTAGATTTGACACTAAAAGCAGGAGCAAAAAATAAAAAACAGATGGAAAAGACTAAATTAAAATTTAAAACTTTTGAGCACGAAAGGACATCTTTAAGCAAGTGAAAAGACAAGCTACAAAATGGGAAGAAAGTATTTCTAAGTTATATTATATATCTGATGAGGGCTTAGTATTCAAAATATATACAGAACTCTAAACAATGCACAATAAAAGGAAAACTAATTTAGAAATGAACAGAGGACTTGAATATACATTTCTTCAAAGAAGATATACAAATGGCCGACACATGAAAATATGTTCAAGATCACTGATAATTAAGGAAACACAAATCAAAACCACTACAAGATACCACTCCATACATACTAGGATACTTAAAATTAAAAAAAATTGGAAAATAGCAAGTGTTGGCAAGGATGTGGAGAAAACGGAACCATAGTGCACAATTGGTGGGAATATAAACTAGTGCAGCCACTGTGGGAAACAATATGGAGAGGAGGTGAAGAAATAAGAATCCTTATAACATTTTTTTGGAAGAATATAAAATGCTACAGCTGCTGTGGATAACAATTTGATGGTTCCCTAAAAAGGAAAACAGACTTACCATAGGATCCAGCAATTCCACTCCTACATATTTACCCCCCAAAATCAAGAAACAAGTACTCAAGGGCACCTGGGTGGCTCAGAAGGTTAAGCGACTGCCTTCGGCTCAGGTCATGATCCTGGAGTTCTGGGATCGAGTCCCGCATCGGGCTCCCTGCTCAGCAGGGAGTCTGCTTCTCCCTCTGACCCTCCCCCCTCTCATGTGCTCTCTCTCTCTCATTCTCTCTCTCAAATAAAAATAAATAAAATCTTAAAAAAAAAAGAAAGAAACAAGTACTCAAACAGAATTTGTTCATAAATGTTTTGAGTAGCAATATTCATAATAACCAAAAGGTGGAAATAATCCAAATATCCATCAACAGAGGAATAAATTTAAAAATTGTGATCTATGCCATAATGTTATTCAGCCATTAAAAGGAATAAATTATAGATATATGGTACTACCTTGATAAACCTTGAAGACATTATGGTTAAGTAAAAGAAATCAGACACAAAAGGTCAGATGTTGTAGAACTACTTTTATATAAGATGACCAAAACAGGCAAATCTATAGGAACAGAAAGCAGATTAGAATTTGCCAAGGACTGAAGGAGGACAAGAAAATGGGAATGATTAACTTAATAAATACGAGGTACTCTCCTGGAGTAATGAAAATTTTTGATACTAGAGAGAAGTGGTTGCACAACATTCAACATTGTGAACATGCTAAAAGTTGCTGAACTGTACAATTTAAAATGGTTAATTGTAATAAATAAATAGGCTAATTGTGTGTTAAATGAATTTCACCTCAATTTAAAAAAAACAATCACATTGGCACATCATTTTTACATCATTCATAAGGCTGACCCCAAAATTTGATAAAAACATTTTGTTGAAAAGACCAAGAAGGAACATCCTCATGTATTACTAATGGGAGCAAAAATGAGTACAATTCCTATAGAAGTTAGGCAATATCTGATATAATTTTACAAATACATTTTCCCACAGACATTCTTCCACAAAGAGCAAATAAGGTATACACAAAATTACTCATTACAGTACTGTTTGTAAGGGCAAAAGACTACAAATAATGCAATGGTCTTTTAATAGAAGACTAGTTTAACCAAATTACTATACACACACACACAAAGGAATGCTATGATGCTGTGTTAACAAAGCTCCCTATACATGAGTATCTTTTGTGTAAGAGTGGTGGGGAAGGAAAGACTATATACTCCTACTTATACATACAGAAATTAGATAAATGATGACAACAGACAGACAGATGAATATACAACAAAGTAGTTAAACGCAGTTAACTCTGTGGAGACAGATGGGAAGGCAGGAAGTGGTAAAGACTTTTTGCTTTAGATATTCTAAAGCTTTCTGGTCTTTTGAAAACTGGGAATGAATTAAAAAAGGAAAAAAAAATTAAAGACTACCAGTTGTTTTAAAATCAAAACCGAATCCAAAAGAACACTTAACATAGATTAGATAATACATTTAAAGTACATCATTCAGTGCTTGCCTTATACCCATTTTAAGGCTACAAAATTAACAAAGTCATCTTCTTCCAAATAGCACAATGTCCTGCCACTCTCCCCCAATCTCGATGCTCTCAGATTCATGTTTAACCTCTATTTATGTCCAAGAGTGTACCCTGCTTTCTTGTCTTGAAGCATTTACACATAATCTGTTAACTTTGGCCTTTCTCATCCCCTTTAACTTTCTCTTCCTCAGCTTCAGTCTCACCACAGAGTTTCTTCCTCTGAGATGCACTTTCTTACAAATACTCCGACATTTACACATACATAGAGATACAAAGCCTGGGCTAAATTAGAAGCCCCTCTTTGTTATTACCATAGTATCTTGTCCTTAGGGACACAGACTCCAGATTGAGACAAGCCTGGCTTTGAATCTTGAGTTTGGCACTTCAACTAACTGTATGATGTCCAAAAATTACCTCAGCCGTTTATTCTCAGTTTCCTGATCTATAAAAATCACAACTGCCTGATCTGACTATTAACCAATATATTAAATGAGCAAATGCATGTAAAACACAAGGCATAATGCTCATTAAATTGTTGTTAAATTATAACCAGTGCTGTTATTCTTAAGATGGCACTGGTGAGCACTTTACTGAACTATTGGTATATTTCCCTCTCTGATCCTTGTAATTAAGCCTCCTTTGAAAATTACAAATACTCTAATACTACAGAGATTGTCCTGATAACGTGTATACTCGAAGAGTGCTTAGTACAAGATAGGTGTTCTGTAAATATTTGATAAACTACTTTTGTCAATACTGTGAGTGACAAACAGAAATAAGAAAGCCTTCAAGAAATCAACTGTATTACTGATCTTAATAAAAGATCACTGTACTTTCTGCACTGAAAGGCAAAGAATGCTGATTTACGAACTGATTTCCCCCATGAAACACATTATAATCTGTTCAGATTTATCTATTCCTGAGAAGAAAAATATCTTATCAATTATCAATTAATGTGATTAAAAAATTATATTTTATTTTAAAATACTGTCTACAGACTTCCAATGGATGATAATCTTAAGAAACCTCATTCTGGTACTTATGTTACCTAAAGCAAATTATTGAAGCTTCAAGTACTTCATCTATATAATGAGGACCAAAACATTGACAAGGATACAAAATAATGAATGTTAGCAGCTAGTAAAATTCCTAATATGGAGCATAGGTACAAATAATATCAGTAAATATTACTTATAAAAGCTTATGATCTAAAATCAATTCACAAATTCATAAGCAAATTTTAGATTTCCTTCAAATTTCATAAATTTTTAGAAAGCTGTTATTTCATTGCAAAACTGAACAAAACAAGATGAAATATACTTAAATAGCAATAATTTTCCTTATCAGAAAAAGATTAGGTCATACTTCTAGGATGGATTATATGTAACTAAAGAAAGGTGAAGTAAATTTTTTTTTAAAGACTTTTTAAATTTATTTGACAGAGAGAGCACAAGCAGAGGGAGAGAGAGGGAGAAGCAGGTTCCCTGCTGAGCAAGGAGCCCGATGTGGGACTCGATCCCAGGACCCTGGGATCATGACCTGGGCCGAAGGCAGCCACTGAACTGACTGAGCCACCCAGGCGTCCCAAAAGGTGAAGTAAATTTGACACTGTTGGACTGACAGACTCAATGTAATTATTTATCCCAACATTATGTACCTCGACATCCTGAACACTGGATAAAAAAGTTGATTAAATCCAGAAGTGCGATGTCCCTGTCTTGTTTATATGATTCAATCCAGTCATCCACCACGGACTGTAGAAAAAAAAATATATGAAAATGAAAAATTCAAAATAATTGGTATAACAGCAAATAAATTTTTTTAAAGTTTGTGATTTTATCTATGTGTGTCTACTTAAAGAAATCATTTCTCTGCAGCCAAATAAAACTAAAGATTCCTTTATTTTCAAAGGTACTTAAAAGATGAGTTACTAGGTTTCAAAAATTTGTTTAGACCACAATACAAATCTGACAAGTCCAATAATTATTAAACAACTATAGATACCAATATTCAAACCACACTGTGAGAATAACACAAAAGCTAAGCTCATTACACTTACACATAAAGTTTCCAAATATCAAAAAAACCTATTCCATTAGTACTGCATAAAAAGAATACACACATATATAACCAAATGCATTTTTGTCAGGAATGCAAAACTGAGGCAAAATTAGGAAATCAAGTAATTCAATTTATGAATGAAGTAAAGGAGAGAAATTAAATGATCATATTACTAGATCTCAAAATGGTATCTGATAAAATTGTGCAGCCAAGCTTAATAAACAACTCCTAGAAAAACTAGTTAGATGAAATATATATACACAAGGTGAAGATAAAGATTAAGATATTTGTTGAAATGCTCAAGACATTTCAACTCAAAAAGGAACAAGGCAAGGATGTTTTAAGTTTTTAGTTAAAGCAAAAATGAGTAAAATATTAATAAAGAAAATTCTCCCTTTCCAACAGTTGAAAAAAGTACCTAACAATCTCTACTAAAGTGACTCAAAAGATTCATAATGGAAAAAATTTGACAAGACAGGTGACAAAAGATAAATGTACAAAATACTTTTAGATATTGGCAATATATAAGAAACATAAATGGATAAGCAGCATGTTCACAACTACAATTATCTAAGAATAAATTCAAGAAAGGTATAAATATTATTGCGGAAAATTATAAAAACGCAAAGGATATAGAAAACCACGTAAATAAGTTTCATATATGGAGTTTAAAAAAAATCTTAAAGCTCTATTAATAAAGTCTTTCTAAACTGTTAGGCAAATTTAATGTGATTCCATATAGTATACTTGTAGGCAATATAGTCTGAGGTTTCCTTGGGTGGGGGTAGGGTATCAGAGAAAATGTTATGACAATAATTTTTAAACACTTTTAAAACAAATTTTTACTTTTATATGAAAATACAATTATATTCAGTAAGATGTATGAAACTTAAGTTACACCTTGATGAAATTTTACAAATACATACACCTGTGTAATCCTAACCAAGATGAATGTATAAGACACTTCCAAAACTGAAATGACTCCCTGATGCTCTCTTCCAGTCAAAAACCATCCCCAGCTCAAAGGGTTTAACTATTATTCCTTAACAATGGACATGTTTTTGAAATTCATATAAATAGTATCATCTTTTATGTCTGGCTTCTTTTAATCAAAGTTGTATCAGTTATTATATGTATTAGTACTTTAATTTTTTGCACTGCTGGGTAGCATCTGATTGTATTAACGTACCATAATTTATTATCCATTTTACTATTTAAGGACAGGACTACTGTTTCCATTTTAATGCTATCATGAATAAAATTGCCATAAACATGACTGTACACATATTTTGATGGACATAAACTTTTTTCTGTTGCATATATTCCCAGCAGCAAACTTATTAACACATAGAACACATGTGTGTAGATGGTTAGTAGACAATGCCCTACAATTTTCCAAAACAAGTGTACTAAATTATACTTCCATCAGCAATTTATGAAATCTACCAATGTATGAGATTGGGTGTTCCACATCCTCACCAATACTATGTATCATCAATACTATTAATTTAACCATTCTGGTTGAGCATATGCCTTCTTCAATGACCTCTTCTACTGAAGAGCAACCACATTCCCTTCTTCCATGGGAAAGAGAGGACTTTTTTTAAATTGCTAACGTATATATAACACTCTTTTTCTCTGTCTCGTCACATTAGTGTCTGGAAGATTTTACTTTAAAGGTAAACAGAAAATTAGAAAAAAGATTACAGTTGTAGAAGAGGGTAAAAAGAAAAAGAAAGAATACCATGGTATCTGTTCAAGGTTCAGTTCTGCTGAATAATGTGTCAAGGACATGCTGGCTAAGAATGGTGGTGAGGACAAGGAATGGATAAAGCAGGTCAAGTGATTTTAAGACTCACAGCTCAAGCAAAAATGCTTTCTGACCAAGGTAAGGAAGTATGGCACAAAGCTAAAGAGGAAGCCATTTCTCCACTTCTACATGGGGCCCATAATTGTGAAAACACTCTAAAGATGGTGAACAAATTTTAATTCCCGAAGTGACAGTACGAATGTATAATCCCACCAGCTGTATGTGAGGAGTCCAAAAACATTCTGAATAAAAGTAGTTAACAGGGGCTTAAGCATTATAAATATTAAAATTTAACACAAAAGTATTGAAAATAATATAGATCAAATATAATGTAGGGCTATAATGTAGAAAATATAAGAAAATAGAGCACAGAAATAAATCCAGGTATATACAGAACTTAAGCTATGACAAAGGAGATACTTCAGTTTTTGAAGAAAAGGAGTGGTTAATTTAATAAATAATTCTGGTATAATTGGTTATTCTTCTGAAAGGAAACATTTTAAAGGAGGGGGGTAAAAGCCAAAGAATCTAAAGAACTAAACTCCAGAGAGATAAATCCTTCTTGAATTGGCAGACACTGGTGGTTGTTAGAGGCACTGCCAAATATGCGCATAGGTTGCTGGATTATACAGTATTTCATAATACATAAGGCCTTGGCTTAGCCTAGGGGACAGGATAAAACAGAAAACCACATAAGACACATTGTGGGGAATCTTCACTAGAGAAAATATTTTTAAGTAGCCATACGGTACACATACAGGGGACCAAAGGATAAGAAATATGGCACATGTCTCATCAAAAAGAATGAAAGCCAAGGGATAATGAAAAGACATATTTAAAGCACTGAAAGAAAAAAGTGCCCATCAGTTGGTGAAAAAACCCAGCTTCCCTGTGATCCAACAAAGATCAACAAATAGACAGCAATCCACGAACAACTCCAGGAGACCTCTAAAGTCCACTTAGGACATTTTAACAAGAAAAGTGAGAATCATCACAAGAGAAGGAAGGCAACTTCATTTTGCATGCATAATCCCATCCCCCAAACTAACACCAGTTCACAGTGCTCCAAAGGCACTTGCCAGTTAAAAAGAGTTCCTCTTGCTAGGAAAGGAAGAATATGGTGAGCAACCAGCTCCCCAGCCTTGCAGGGCATTGTGCATAAGTCCAGCTTTGGTTTCACCCCTAGATCAGCAGCCCATAGATGTACTGAGCTAGCTAGGAACAAGGAATAAAAGCAGAAGCTATTAATAGCAGACAAGCACCAGCAGCAATCATGGTTCAGACCTACTCTGCAGACAAACTCGGCATATTTTACCACTGACAAAGCCAAAGATTAGCACAGCCACTGTGGACTCCTGCAGATCTTGCCAGATTTCTCCCTACAGGTATTTCTGTTGGCTGAAACCAGCTGCCTGAGTCTCTCCCTGAAACCTTTCCCTGCCACCACCAGATCTGCCCCACAGCCACGCAGGATCTCTATGGCTGCCGAAGAGTAAAACGCCAGTCACCTGAGCGCCTCTGTAGCCCCACAGGAGCCAATGAGCCACATAAGCAGCCAACTTGAGCTTCTACTCACTTGAGCTAGGTGAGTATAAGACACCAGCCTAGTGCCACTTCCCCATCACTGAACACTGTTCCCACACTCAGAGGTAACCCCTCTAGCTGTGCACCACTGACCTAACACTCATCACTGGCCTCCCACTACAGCATGCATGCACAAGGCTAGGGAAAAATAGGCAGCCACTGGTGAGTGTACCAAAAGCCAAGAAACCCTGCAGCTGCTGGTAGGCTCAGATCAGGCCCTGCCTTCTGCCACTGTCTGGGACCAACTTGCCCACCTGTACCTAGCTCCTCTAGGCTGTGTACCCACAACTGCACCCCCCCCCAAACCCCACCTATGGCCTCTACCGCAGTGTGCTTGCCTGGAGGGAGTATGCAACCACAGGAGAGCACATTGCCAGCCAGGGCCTCGAGAGGTACCAGTGAGCCCATATTTGGCTCTAGCCCTTGCTACCAGCACTGATACTTATTACTATAACTGTGTCTAAGGCAGGTCTCCTCCACTGCATAGACAACTGCAGTTACCCACCACAGCTGAGTGTGTGCACACCACTGACTCTGGCCACGATCACTGTCTGCCTTGGTCCCTAGCTACCAAACCTGGAGGTGTTGCTTAGGACCCAAACAGCCCTTGCAGTCAGTACAGATTTTCCTCAGTGCTCACTAAAAACCACCTGGTTGTTAATGCAGTGGAACATGGTGGCCTGAACAGAAAAGACATCATGCCATGCCTTCCTGTACCTAGTGCCACCACATGCCACATTGCTCACCCTACACCAGTAGACCAAGGGTCAGTGCATGATTAAGTGTGCCCTCACACACAGGTAAAAGGCTCCCCTTATGGAAGAGGTAACTGCTTCTTCATGCATAGACATGAAAACACAGCTTCAGGATTATGAAGAATCAAGGAACTTTGTCTCCACAAAAGGAATGAGGTATACCTCCAGTAACTGGCCCGAAGAAATCCAGATCCAGAAACTGTTGGACAAAGAATTCAACATAGTTTTTTGTGATTGCTTCTGCAGCACATATACTAAATTGAAATGATACAGAGATTAGCATGGCCCCAATGCAAGAATGACATGCCAAACTCATTAAGTGTTCCAAAATTTAAAAAAAAAAATTATACACCTAATCAGAGAGGTCCAAAAGAACACAGATAAACAAAGATATCAGAAAAAATATATAATAACAAAATAAAAAGTTTGTACAAAGAAAGAAAATGTAAGAAAGAACAACAGAAATTCTGAAGCTAAAGAATACAGTGAGTATAATGAAGAACTGAGTAAGAGTTTCAACAATGAACTTGAATAAGCTGAAGGGAGAATCAGTAAGCTAGAACACAGATCAAATGAAATTTTCTAAATATAGCAGCAAAAAGAAGAGTGACAAGGAATGAAGAAAGCTTATGGGAATTATGGCATACTGACAAAAGAAATAACATATACATCACTGGAGTCCCAAAAGGAAATGAGAAGAAAATACAGAAAGCTTATTTTAAAAAATAACGGATCAAGTTATTTTTTTATTTCTCTTTTGATTTCTTTTGACACACTGTTCAATAGCAAGTTTAATCTCCACATATTTATGGATCTTCCAGTTTTTTTCATGTAATTAGTTTCTAGTTTCATACTATTGTGGATGTAAAATAAATATGCTTGATATGATTTTGATCATCATTAAGACTTGTTTTCTGGGGGCCCCTGGGTGGCTCAGATGGTTAACCATCTGCCTTCAGCTCAGGTCATGATCCTGGGGTCCTGGGATCGAGCCCCACATCGGATTCCTGGCTCAGCGGGGAGCCTGCTTCTCCCTCTCCCTCTGCCTCTCCCCCTGCTCATGCTCCTTCTCTCTCTGTATCTCTGTGTCTCAAATGAATAAATAAAATCTTAAAAAAAAAAGACTTGTTTTCTGGCCTAACACATGATCTATCTTGGAAAATAGATCCATGTGAACTTCAGAAGAATGTGTATTCTGTTCTTTTGGATGAAATGTCTTGCAAATATATGTTAGGACTATTTAGTCTAACCTGTCATTTAAGGTTTCCTTACTGACTCTGTATAAATGATCTATGAATTGATGTAAGTGGGGTATTAAAGTCCCCCACTATTATTGGATTGCTGTACATTTCTCCCTTTAGGTCTCTTTAATATTTTCTTTACATATTTAGGTGCTCCTATGTTGGGTGCATAAATATTTACAAATGCTGTATCATCTTATTGGATTGACCCCTTTATCATTACATAACAGGATTTGTTGTCTTGTATTACAATCCTTGTTTTTAAAATCTATTTTGGCTGGTATAAATATAGCTAATCCAGCTTTCTTACAGTTTCCATTTGCATGGGATACCTTTTTCCATCTCTTTGATTTAAGGCCACGTGAGTCCTTATATCTAAGGTGAGTCTCTCACCATGTAGATGGATCTTCTTATTGTTATCCATTCAGCTGCTCCATGTCTTCTGATTTGCAAATTTAGTCCATTTACGTTTAAAGTAATTAATGATAAGTATGTACTTAATGCCATTTTGTTTATTTCCTGGCTATCTTTGTAGTTCTTCTCTATTCTTTTCTTCTTCCCTTGAAACACAGGAAAATGTAAATTTAACATACCAAAATTTCTGGGATGGAGCAAAAGCAGTTCTAACTGGGAAGCTCACAGTGATAAATGCTTATATCAAGAAACAATAAAAACCTCAAATATATAACCTAACTGTATACCTAAAGGAACTAGAAAAAAAAAAGAACAAATAAAGCCCAAAGTTAGAAGGAAATAATAAAGATGAGAGTAGAAATAAGTGAAATAAAAACTAAAAGGATAATAGAAAAGAACAGTGAAACTAAGAGCTGCTTCTTTGAAAAGATGAACAAAACTGACAAACCTTTGGACTCGTCTAGAAGAAAGATGACTCAAAATCAAACATAAGACATGTTATGACTGATACCACTGAAATAGAAAGGATCATAAGATATTACTATAATAATCATATGCTAAGAAATTAGACAACTTAGAAAAAATGGATAAATTCTTAGAAAATAAAAACTCCCGAGACCAAACCATTATCTAATAGAAAACCTGCACTTACTAGTAAGGAGACTAAATAAGTTATGAAAAGCCTCCTAACAAACAACAGTACAGGACGAGTCAGCTTCTCTGGTGAATTCTACCAAACATTCAAATTAGAATTAATACAAATCCTTTCTAATAGAAGAGGAGGAAACTTTACCAAACTCACTTTAAGAGGCAAGCATTACCCTGATCCCAAAACAAGATACAGATACCTTGCAGGCCAGGAGAAAATGGAAAGACAAATTCAAAGTGCTAAAAGAAAGAAACTATCAACCAAGAATACTTTACCTAGTAATGCTGTCCTTCAAAACTGAAAGTGAAATAAAGACCTTCCCTAAACAAAAGTTGAGGGAACTCATCACCACTAAACCTGCATTACAAGAAATGCTGAAAAGAGATTTGAGCTGAAACAAAAGGACTCTATTATTAACATGAAAACATGACAAAATATAGAACTCCTGGGTGGCTCAGTTGCTTAAGCATCTGCCTTCAGCTCAGGTCATGATCCTGGAGTCTCAGGACTGAGCCCCATGTCAGGCTCCCTGCTCAGTGGGGAGTCTGTCTTTCCCTCTCCCCCCACTTGTTCTTTCTCTCTCTCTCTCTCTCTCTCAAATAAATAAAATCTTTAAAAAAGACCATGATAATATATGACACACAAAGCACATAGACAGATTCAGAACCCCTAATATTATAATATGGTAGTGTGTTAACTACTTTAGCATAAAGGTTAAAGGACAAAAATATTAAAAATAGCTATCACTTTAATGAACACACAATATAAAAAAATGTAAATGTGACATCAAAAACATAAACAAAGAAGTGGGGGTACCTTGTAGAGATAGATGCACTCTCATGTTCACTGCATCATTTTTCACAAAGGCCAAAATATGGAAACAACCTAAGTGCCCATCAATGGATGAATGAATAGGAAAATGTGGTATATGTACATTGGAATACTTTTCAGCCAAGAGAAAGAAGGAAATCCTGTCACTTGTAATAACCTGGATAAACCTTCAAGTCATAATGCTAAGTGAAATAAGTCAGACTGAGAAAAATATACTGCCTGATTTCACTTATATAGGGAATCTAAAAAAAAAGCCAAACTCAGAGAAACAGACATAGAGTGGTGGTTACCAGGGACTGGAAGATAGGGGAAATGGGAAAGAATCAGTCAAAGGATATAAACTTCCAATTATAAGATTAACAAGTTCTGGGGATAATGTACAGAATGATGATTATAGCTAATAATACTGTATTCTATAATTTTAAATGTTATCACCACAAAAAACAAATGGAAATAATACAAAGGGATGGTGTGTTATTAGCTAATGCTATAGTGGTAATCATTTTGCAATATACAAATAAATCAAAGTTACACACTTTAAACTTACACAATGTTATATGTCAACCGCATCTCAATAAAAATGAGGGAAAAAAGAAAAAACGCAACATTTTTTATCCAGCAAAAAGTATTTCAAATAAAAGGAAAATAAAAACTTTCCAGACTAAGAAAACTAAAACAAAACGAAGCAAATAGACTAAACATTCCTCTTGAAAGACAAAGACCATCCAGACTATATAAAAAGACCCAATCACATGGTATCTACAAGAGACACACTTTACATATAGAAGCACAGATTGTACTGAAAGAATGAAAAAAATACGCATCATACAAACTTTATAATAAAGCTGTTATGATTATATTTCTATCAGACAAAAGTAGAAATCAAGACAAGGAGTATAACAAATATTAAAAGAAGCATTTTATAATAATAAAGTGGCAAATTTATCAGGAAGATACACATTATGAAGAAAACACATTATCAAAATCTGTAGAATGCAGATTTTTAGAACTTAGTCTAAAACAGTGTTTAGAGAGAAATATATAGCTTTAAATATTTACCAAAAAAAAGGTCTAATTCAACGATTTAAGCTTCCACCTTAAGAAACTCCTATTACATTTCTTTTTTTTTTTGAAGATTTTGTTTATTTGACACAGAGAGAGAGCGAGCACAAACAGGAGGAGCAGCAGAGGGAGAGGGAGAAGCAGACTCCCTGCTGAGCAGGGAGCCCTATATGTGGGACTCAATCCCAGCACCCTGGGATCATGACCTGAACCAAAGGCAGACGCTTAACTGACTGAGCCACCCAGGTGCCCTCCTATTATATTTCAACACGAGTTGTCCCCATTTAAGGAGTAAGGAAAGATAAGCAGTACAGTTTCAAGATCACCAGTAAGAACACTTTTTTTTTTTAAGTGATCTCTACACCCAACGTGGGCTCGAACTTACAACCCCAAGATCAAGATTCACATACTCTACTGACTGAGGCAGCCAGTAACCCCACAAAGAACACTTCTGGTAACATACCTACAGTCTCTCAAAGAGAAGGTCACAGCTTTTGAATATCTGAATTATAAGTTAAAGTCACACAATCATTCTGGGACCTAAGCTGACAGAAACTCTATGATCCCCTATAAGAGGCTTCCAAGGTTGACCCTGAGAAACCAATATCCAACTGATAAAGAGGAAAACAAAGAAAAGCATGGCAGATTTTTATAATTCAGGCTTGGTAGTTATACATTACCACTTTGGGTAAAATGAGAAAAATCATTACATTTGCTATAACAATTTTATCATATTAAAACAGAGGAGAGTATGATAAAGAATTCGAGGTATTTAGAAAAATAACATTTTAAAAATTGGGAAAGAAAAACTAAAGCAAAAACAACAAAAAAAGTCAAGGTTCAAAGAGGAGATACAAATATGTGGCACAAAACAGTCAATGTTGTAGTTAAAAGTGAGTTTTAAATCTTCTTCTAGGCTTTTTGTAAGCTAAACCTAAAAGAAAACTCAATCAATTCAATCTGGATCTCTACACAGTACACTGAGTGCATATTCTTCAAACTCTAGTAGATAAATATACTTCTTTCTGCAGGCCATTTGATAAGACCTTGGTTAAGCAGACAAGGACATAGAGAATTAGTATTCTATAGTGTTGCTTAAGAGTAGATTCATCTGCTTCAGAGGAAGACAAGCAGATGGCAAAGATAACATACTACATTGTAAACTAAAGACCCTAACTAGAAATCTTAAATGAAGGGCCCTCCCTCTTCCAAAGTGAGAATGACTATATAATAATTAATATTTAGATGATTTTTTCCATATAGCTTTTAGCAATATCATATACATGTTTTCCGTGAATGTAAATGTAAATACTACACAGGTAGACTGAGAGTTCTTTATTACACCATGAGACTAGACTGTTATTTTACCCTCAGGTATAAGCTAAAATGTTCTTGGGTTTTCAGAGCTCTCCAAAGACTTTTTTTTTTTTTAAAGTAAACACTTCAAGGGAAAAAACCAGACTGATCCTACACATGTAATGCTATTTCTTTCACTGCTACTCCTATTCCTACTGTATTAACTAACTGCGGTTTCTGGCCAATGTGATCCCATCGCTGCCCTTTTACACAATTATATTATTGCACACATTCAGAGAAATTTGTTTTTAAGCTCAGATAAATGGTGTGACCCTTCAATGACAGGCCAGATTTTATTTCACAGTTAGGAATGGAATCACAGATTATAATGCCATTTTTCAGACAAATAAACACTATGTCCCATACACAGCCATTTTTCAGACAAATAAACACTATGTCCCATACACAGCATATTTCATAATTTCACTTGACACTAATCTTAGTTTTCTCTTTTGTTTCGTATTATCTGCTTTGAAACGGAAAGACACTACCAACAAGTACATAAGCCTGAATACTGTAATAAGCATGTCTAAATAAAATGGTAAAGAAAAATTAAAATGATACTTTAACTATCATTCCTCTTAATGTCAAGCTTTTGTAATATTTTTCTCCGGTTCATAACATGTCTTTGCATTTGTGATATTTATCTTGCAGAAGTTCTCATCTGAGAAATTTTGCAGATGACAACTTGAATATGAATTCTTGATATAATGGTCATCACACTTCCATTTAGGACAAAACAACTGCTAGGGCAAGCAAGGTAGCAAAGCCTGCAGGATGCAAGCAAGGCTATGGATTCTTGCAGGGGTTGTTAGAGAAAAGAAACAGTGCAAAATTAAGTACTTTCTGAGAGCTAAGCATGAGATGGGTAGATACCAGCCAAAAGGAAACCAAAAAACAAAGCCTGCAAAGACTGCTGCTACTTCTTCCTTCAAAAACTGGAGCCTTCAGAGATTACTTAATCTTCTTTAGGATAGTAGAAGCCCTGAGGTATGTGGTCCTAGGAAGGCCTGCTATAAATTCTTGGCCGCAGAGGAACTCCAGGGGACCACTAGGATTAAGCTGAGTTGCCTCCTATTCCTAAGGCTGGAAAAGTACTATCCAACTAAAAGAACTGTTGGTTATGTGATACTCACAGGAATGGAGACCATGACAACACCTATTATATACATGAATTTGTGCCAAAGGAGGGATCCTAATAATTTGACTTGACCATCCACATTGAAAAAAGCCTTAAGAAGTCAAAGCAAAATAAGACTCACTCATCAGCCAAGATGGGTATATTTGAAACAGATGGAAAATTTAAAGAATGGAAAGGATATTCTCGAAGTTTAAAAAATAAAAAACTTTCAAATTTAAATTCTCATTGGTTCAATGAAAGAATAATCACTATGGAAAATGAATGTAATGTCCTGGAAGTTCAGTGGGGGGGGAATCTCAAGATAAAAGAAAAATATACAAATAGAATTCATATGGAAAGGGGTAAAATACTTGGCAGATGTATACAGGAGATATAAAATATACAGGTGTTTAACAAGGAATGAAAAGAAACACAATTAAGCTGATCATTTTAAGAGGAAAATCTACCTGATCAATAAAAGTTTTAAATCTGAACAAAAACATGGCTTATCTAATTCTGACAGAATGGGAAAATGACACATATAAGCATAGCCAGGTAAAATTCATGAATTCCAAGGAAAAAGAGAAAATCTTATAAATCCCAGGACCAATAATTAAACACAACATATACAAACTCTACTCCCAGACAAAGCATCCATCTGCATTCAATGCCTCTCTCTCAAGCAAATAGCTGCAAACACCAAACACCTGAGGAAAACCTCTGCACAATTACCAATTTACTGTGCCTCAGCACCAAAGTTACCCCACCAGTATCTGCTCTATAATAATGGACTAGACTTTACAAGCACTTCTCCTTCAAAGTAAATACTATGTTAAGCTAATTATTAGCACAGGGCTCTGAAAGGACACTCAAGGAAGAAGGGGGACTTCTCTTCCTGGTTTTGCTATGTCAAGAGTTTTGTGTTTTTTATTCTTGCTGCATAATCCATCAGTGGTGGTCTATCTCATCCTCATGCTAAGAGTGTGCATTTCTTCGGTATTCTTGTGCCCCAGCCTGGGATTGGTGATTACCCTCTTGATGCAGCCCTCCCAACACAGACACTGGCATGCTCCAAGTCTTATCTGGCAGCAGTGCCTCATCTTCCTCTGTAATACTGTCTACCATAGTCAACACGACTATATCTCAGAATGTTGCTTCCTGCTACCTAGCAAATGTGAACCAGCTCTGGCTAAGGCAATCCAGTGAACCCCTCTGTCATTCAACAGGCTGCAAACCCACATTCTCCAACAATGTCCAAACCCAAGTATGAGGAAAAGGACCAGCACATCCAAGTCTTTCTTCCCTTGAGAAATGTCTTTGAACTCTAGAGTCTCATTTAGTGTTATCTTTACATCTTTATAGTTATTCCTTTATCATAATTTATTAATTACATATAATTTTACCAATTCAAATAACTGTGTGGTTTCTGACTCTGGGTTAAATCCAGATTGGTTCAGAATGGGTCCCAGGAGTGGTTCCAGAAGATAAACCAGTAAAGATTAGATTTGGGGATTGGTTTGGTCACACTCTTGGGATTAAGCACAGGGCTGAGCTCCTCGCCAAGGAAAAGGAATACTAGTAATCTATGACATGCAGTAGTTTCAGAAAACCAATCAAGCTATCACCTGTGGTACACTGTGATGAAGCATCAACTCAAGCATATCTCTGAAAGCTTAAGTGGCTGTTGTATTTGCCATTATGGCACTAATGATAACTATAAGGACAGTAATATAAAACAGATCCTTTTGTGTATACTTGAGCACTTAGAAAATGTCAAGCTCAGTCCATTAACTCTCAGTCACAATGAGAGAACCAGAGAGCTTCCCGGATTCCCCTAGAAGAATTATCTTCTTTCTTATAGGTGTGGGGCTGATACTGCTGAAAATCAAGGCAAAAATTTATTATTTATTTATTTGACACAGAGAGAGAGAGAGAGAGAGAGAGAGAGAGAATATAAGCAGGGGAGCAGCAGAGGGAGAGAGACAAGCAGGCTCCTCGCTGAGCAGAGAGCCCAATGTGGGGCTTGATCCCAGGACTCCAGGATCATGACCTGAGCCGAAGGCAGACGCCCAACCAACTGACCCACCCAGGAGCCCCAAACAAGGCAAAAATTTAATTGTGTAGGTTGCTGAATTACAACAACAGTTGAATTCGGTCTCATCAAGTTTCTCATTTGAAAATTAGGACCTGGATGAGGAAAAGAATGGGATCCTGAAACTGGGAAGAGAGATACCTGGTTTGTCCTACGTGAAACTTAACAATTTTGAACCTGTCCCCATTCCTCCCTCCCCAAACCCTACTCATAATTGGGAGCCTCCAATACCAGTGAAAGTAGCTTGCTTTCCAGTGTCTGAGAACACTAGCCTTCTCTGGCTTGAAAAATCTCTGATAATCTCACGTGGGCAGATAACCTTGAAGGGGAATGCTCATTAAGACCCACAACCATCTCTATTACCTCTAGATCCATAATTAGGGTCAAATCTCAATATGCTCCAGAAAGATAAGTACACACAATGACCCAGCAGGAAAGAGCTTAAATACCCAACAGAAACTCAAGAGCTACATATGATAGTGGATTCTAAAAGCAACTGACCAAGGGGGATGAAATATAATGCTACATCAGGCCAAATTAATGGATAGGAGTGCACTTACTGGAGACTCCAGATTTAACGTGTTAGTTCATGTAGCTAGAAATGACTGTAATACCTTACCTGGTTGGTGAGATAAAAGCTGCCTTTAAAGGGTGAGATGACCAAGCTTCCTTGGCATATGGAGGGAGTAAAAAATCCAATGATTTAGGAATATGGGGCTGGATTTATCTTTTAAGAATTTCATACCCCTACTCCTCCTCAACTATGTTCTACAAGAAGGCCCAGAAAGCAATGAGAACCACACTGGTAAAGGGAGGATCTACATCCTTATAAAGGTCTGTGACTAGTCTCTTATGTAAGTCAGGTATGAGTATAGGGTATGTGGCCATTAAGAAAACCTTCCAGGTTTCAAGGGAGATGATGGCATCCAAGGTAACACAGCCCAAGTAGCCACATCTAATCATGAAAGGTAAGATGGGAACATTATTTGTTAAGGGCAGCAGGGATGTACTGGTAATCAGAATGTCTTGCCCTACAGAGATCTTTGGCAATAGATAATGATTAGAGTACCTCTGGGAACAAAAAAGCTTGAAGCCTACCATAATACTGTTTGATTTATGCAACAGAAAAAATTCTAGGTCTGGTAGCCAGAAGTTTAACTTATATCAACCAACATGGTGGAAAGTTACAGCCTTCACTAGTTGACAACCCTGAGTTAGTTCAAAGACCCAGAGAACATTAAAAGACATGGAGACCAGGTAGGTTCCTTGAAGAAAAACCTTGCATAACTATTACAAGTACACACCATACATCCTCTAATCTTTCCTCAGAGATTTGCAGCTATTAATTAGAGGTACGATGCACTTTGAAAAGGAATTATCTAGACATTTTGTGTATAAATAAACACCATCTCTGAACTGATCTTAATTTCTGGGGATCCAAAATGCTACTGTGGTCCACCAGTTAAATTAGGGGCTTATGATGGTCAGGTGATACATGGGGTTGTAAATCAAGTCTAACTGATAGTGAACATAAATAGTCCAGGGACCCACTCTGTGGTTATTTCCTTGGTTCCTAAACAAACACTTGGAAAAGACATATTTGGCAACTGGAAGAACCCCATTTGGACTTTCTGACCCATGACGTAAGGGATATAATGGTAGGAATGTCTAAAGTTCATCGAATTTCCTCTCCTTATCAAAACAATAAACTAGAAGCAATGTTATATCCCTGGAGTAGGTGCCGAGTTTAATTAAGACTTCAAAAAACAGAGGTGGTGAACACTATTACATCCCCACTAAACTCACCAGTTCAGCCTACATAAAAGACAGATCCTAGAGAACTATAGATTATCAAAAACTTAATCAAGTAGTGACTTTCACTTTAATTGCAATTCCTAGCTCCTGATATGCAGCTACTGACCAAGCTAATGTCTTTTTCTCCAAATAAAAAAGACCTCTCAAAGTAAGTCGTTATTGTGTATAAAGTACAGGGATTGCGAATAAGGATACTTTCCCACTGTTGCTTCTGCACTATGTTAATGTGCCTGCTCTCTGCCACAATGTAAGTTGTCTTGGCCATCTATTATCTCACAATTTCTGTGAGTCAGGAGTCTAGACACAGCTCACCTAAATCTGCTTAGGGTCTCACTTGACTGCAATCAAGGTGTTTACTGCTCTATATTCTTATTTGGAGGCTCAAATGGAAAAGAATCCACTTCCAAGCTCACTTACATTGTTGGAAGAATTTACTTCCTTGTGATTGGTTGTAGAACTGAGGTCCCTGACCTCCTGCTAGCAAGTGGTTGGAGACAACTCTCTAGTCCAAGAAGATATGAACAGTTCCTTGACATATAGGCATCCCCAACATCAACTTACTTTGTCAAACCAACAAGAAAAAACCCTAGAGCAAGTGTGCTAGCAAGACAGCATCATACGTAACGTAATGTAATCCCAGAATTGCCCTATATCATTGTGGCTGTAACTGATGATTAGAAGCAAGTCACAAGTCTCACTCGAAGGAAGGGGTCAAGAGCATGAATACCAGGAAGTGGCAGTCATTAGGGGCCACATTTGAGTCTGCTCACCGTAACAATCCACAGACACCTCCATCATCTTTACATTCCAGAAAACACCACCCTCCTCCACTCTTTTGATGACATGCCCAGGACCACTGAATGGCCAGATATTTTAGTGAGATAGCCACTGGCCCCCAGACTTTTAGGGGGTTTTCTTCCAACCTCTATTTCATATATATCTTAGTAAGGCTTAAAATGTGTCTGCTACTTCCTGATCCTATTCAATTAGCACAATGCTGTCAAAAATAAAATTATGTAAATACCAGAAGAAAAAAAAAGAAAAGAAATGAAAAATTTAAGAAGCAGGTCTGGGGGTGGGCAGGAAAAGGGAGGGGGCTGCTATTTTGGTCACTGTATCATTTTATTATCATGTGCATGTATTGTTTAGATAAAAATAAATAAAATGTGGTTTATAAAAAGAAGAAAATAAAGATGTAGAACAAAAGATAAACAAAAATAGAAATACTGAAGTGGCAATATTAACATCAAATTGACATTAAAGATAAGAAGCACTAAACAGGAAATATTATATATAATGGTAAAAGGCTAAGTATTCATAGGATTTAAACAAGTAAAATATTTACTTTGTTTGCTTTTATACTTTTAGAATTCTCAAATCCAACAGTATTTCATCTACATTTTTTCTAATTATTTTATTACATTATTGTTCATTACATCTAGATTTGGGGGGATGGTATGATGTAACAGATATGTTCTCTACAAGTTGTTAATTAGTGGTCAATTATGGAGAAAGAGGCAGAACATCATTTTTAACATTAATTATTATATATACTTAGGTCTGCTTTTGTTCAACTGATCCATCTGCCAGTTGCTGAACCAATGACATACATTAATATTTTCTGCAGCTTTATGATACAGTCTACCAATTAGTAGAGTGAGCCTCTCATTACTCATTTTCAGAATTTTCTTAGCTAATTAATTTGTACTTTTCAATCACTTCAGCAATACCAAAAACAATCCTTAAATTTTTATTGTTTCTGCCTTATATACATAAATGAATTTTAAAAGACGTTTAAAGGAAATGTAAATGGACAATAAATATTTCAGAAAAATGTAACCTGAGTTACTAATACTCAAAGAAAAAAATTCCTGAGAATTCAAAATGCCACCATTTTTGTCTTTCAAAATGATAAATACTATTATAAAATTGTAAGTCTCAGTGTTACCAGGGTTTTGGAAAATACATATTTTTTCTTTTTTTAAAGATTTTATTTATTTATTTGACAGAGAGATACAGCGAGAGAGGGAACACAAGCAGGGGGAGCAGGAGAGGGAGAAGCAGGCTTCCTGCAGAGCAGGGAGCCCAATGCAGGGCTCGATCCCAGGACCCTGGGATCATGATCTGAGCCGAAGGCACGACTGAGCCACCCAGGTGCCCCTACTTTTTAATTCAAGTAAAATTAACATAGAGTGTTATTAGTTTCAGGTGTAAAATACAATGATTCAAAATTTTATACATTTCTCAGTGCTCATCAAGATAAGTGTAGACTTACTCCCCTATATCTATTTCACACCCCTGATGCAACCCAACTGCTCTTTGGCAACCATCGGTTTGTTCTCTGTTTTTGAGACCTTTTTTATTGTATTTCTTTACCATTCTTTGTTCACTTGTTTTGTTTCATAACTACTACGTGAATAAATAATACAGTATTTGTTTTTCTCTGTATTTCACATAGCATTACACCCTAGGTCCAACCATGTTGTTGCAAATGGCAAGATCTCACTCTTCTTTATGGCTGGGAAATATAGTGTGTGTGCCTGTCTGTGTGTACCACATCTTCATCCATTCATCTATCAATGGACACTAAGAATACTTCCATATCTTGGCTATTGTAAATGATGCTGCAATAAACATAGGGATGTACATATCTTTTCAAATTAGTGTTTTCATTTTCTTTGGGCAAATACACAGAAGTGGAATTACTGGATCATATGGTAGTTCCATTTTTAATTTTTTGAAGAAACTCCATACCGTTTTCCATAATGGCTACACCAATTGTATTCCCACCAATAGTGCATGGGGGTTCCTTTTTTTCCACATCCTTGCCAACACTTGTTAGTTCTTGTACTTTTTTGTTTTAGCCATTTTGACAGGTATAAAATAATATCTCATTGTGGTTTTTATTTGCAGTGCCCTGATAATCAGTGATGTTGAACATCTTTTCATGTGTCTTTTGCCTATGTTTTTAGAAAAATGCCTATTCAGGTCCTCTGCCCATTTTTAATTGGATTATTTGTTCTTTTGGAGTACAGGTGTATAAATTTTTTATATATTTTGGATATTGACCCCTAGTTAAGACATATCATTTGCATCGCCCATTCAGTAGGTTCTGTTTTTATTCTTTTTATTCTGTTGATGGTTTCCTTTGCTATGCAAGTCCTTGTTATTTCGGTGTAGTGCCAATAGTTTAGTTTTGCTTTTGTTTCCCTTGCCAGAGTAGACATATCTAGTAAGTGTTTCTATAGCCAAGGTCAAAGAATTTACTGCCTATGTTTTCTTCTAGGAATTTTATAGCTTCAGGTCTCACATTTAGGTCTTTAATCCATTTTGAGTTTATTTATGTGTATGGTGTAAGAAAGTGGCCCAGTTTCATTCTTTTGCATGTAGCTGTCCACTTTTCCCAACACCATCTGTTAAAAAGAATTTTTTGCCCCATTGTACATTCTTACCTCCTTTGTCATAGATTAACTGACCATATAAGCATGCGTTTATTTCTAGACTCTATTTTGTTCCACTGATCTATACATCTATTTTTGTGCCAGAACCATACTGTTTCAATTACTACAGCTTTATAAAATACCTTGAAATCTGGGATTCTGATACTTCTGGCTTTGTTCTTCCTTTTCAAGATTACTTTGGCTATGCTGGGTCTTCTATAGTTCCATACAAATTTCAGGATTATTTGTTCCAGTTCTGTGAAAAATGTTGCTGGTATTTTGATAGGAACTGCATTAAATCTGCAAATTGCTTTGGGTAGTATGGACATTTTAACAATATTAGTTAATCCAATTCACGATCTTTCCATGTGTTTGTTACCTTCAATTTATTTCATCAATATTAAATAGTTTTCTGAGTATAGGTCTCTCACCTCCTGGTTAAGTTTGTTCTGTGATATTTCATTCTTTGTGGTTCAACTGTAAATGGGACAGTTTCCTTAATTTCTGCTACTTTATTACTAGTGTAAAGATATGCAATAGGTTTCTGTATACTAATTTTTTATTTTAGGACTTATATTGAGTTCACTTATCAGTTCCGGTGGTTTTGGGTGGTCTTTAGGGTTTTCTACATATAGAATAATGTCATCTGCAAATACTGAAAGCTTTGCTTCTTCACCAACATGGATGTCTTTTATTTCTTTTTCTTGACTGATTCCTCTGGCTAGGACGTCCAGTACAATGAAAGTGGTGAGAGTGGACATTCTTGTCCTGTTTATCTTAAAGGCAAGGGCCTCAGTTTTCACCACTGGAGTATGATGTTAGCTGTGGGTTATTCATATATGGGCTTTTTTTGTTGTTGAAATATGTTCCCTCTAAACCTATTTTTCTTAGGGTTTTTATCATGACTGGATGTTGTACTTTGTCAAATGCTTTTTCTGCATTTGTGGAGATGAGACGGTTTTTATCTTTTTTGTTATTAATGTAATGTATCACATTCATTGGTTTGTGAATACTGAGCAACTCTGCATCACGGGAATAAATCCCACTTGATCATGGTGAATAAGTTTTTAAATGTATTATCAGATTCGGCTTGTTAATATTTTGTTGAGGATTTTTGCATCTATGTTCATCAGAGATACTGGGATGTAGTGTTCCCGCCCTCCTTTTTTTTTGGTACTATCTTTACCTGGTTTGGGAATCAGAGTAATGCTAGCCTTATAGAATGAATTTGGAAGCTTTTCTTCCTCATCAATTTTTTGGAATAGTTTGAGAAGTACAGTTATTAACTCTTCTTTAAATGTTTAGTAGAATTTGCCTGAGAAACCATCTGGTCCTGGACTTGGTGGTGGTGGGAGTTTTTGGGATTTTTTTTTCCCCCGCTCCTGACTCAATTTTGTCGCTAACCATCAGTCTGTTCACATTTTCTTATTTCTTCCAGATTCAATTTCAAGGTTTTATGTTTCTAGGAATTCCTCCATTTCTTCTAGGTTGTCCAATTTGTTGGCATTGCAAAATAGATATTTCCAGGGGAAGAGTTCAGGTGGTGGAAGAGTAGGCGACCCTAATTTCATCTGGTCCCTAGAATAGTTATCAAATCATTCTGAACACCTCCAAAGTTAACCAGAGATCTGAGAAAACAATGAATTGCTGCAGTTCTACAAACAGAAAAGCAACCACATTCTGCAGGGTATGAGGTACAGAGATGTGAATCTGAGGCCACATTATAGAAGATAAACTGTGGAGGGAGGAAGCCTCCATAAGCAGACTCCTGGAAAGTGTTATAAGCAGCAAAACACAAAATCAAAACATTTAGAAGTTGGCCTCAAAAGTGCTCAGGGGGCAAGTGGGGCGGAATCCCAGATAGGACCGCATGGGCTCAGGATCCCTGAGGTCACAAACAGGGGTGCCCAAGTATGGGAAAGTTCCCAAGCATCAAAAGAGGGAAGGTGGCTGCAAATAGTGAGTCTAAGCACCAGCTTTCTGCTTCATGCTGCCATAAACCACAAACCACTGTATGTCGGGCGACTTCTCCCAAAAGGGGCTGAGCAAAAGACAGAGAAATGCTACAAGACCCCCTTCCAACCCTGGAAAGGAACAGCACAGGTCCACTTTGCAGGAGTGCATAACGTTTGGATATTCAAAAACAGGTGGCATGCCTAAAAACGCTGGGTAACAAACTGGGTGAACACACAGTTCAGAGGGATACCAGGGAGACAAGAGTGATGTACTACTTTTCTCTGAGGGCTCACTTAAGAGAGGGGAGCATGAAATTTCAGATCCTGGACTAGAGATAGTGGGCACTGCCATTTTCATCCCCTGCCCCCCATCAGCGCTGAAAGCCCTCAGGGAGCAAAGCAGGACCACATAATGAGATCCAGAGCCACTTAACACTGAGCCCAGACCCCTGGGCAATCAGACAACAAAAAGAAATAAAAGGCATACGAACTGGCAAAGAAGAAGTCAAACTTTCACCCTTCGCAGATGACAGATACTCTATGTGGAAAACCCAAAAGACTCCACCCAAAAATTGCTAGAAATCATACAGGAATTCAGCAAAGTCGCAGGATGTAAAAATTAACGCACAGAAGTCAGCTGCATTTCTATACATTAACAATGAGGCAGGGGTGCCTGGGTGGCTCAGTCATTAAGCGTCTGCCTTCGGCTCAGGTCATGATCCCAGGGTCCTGGGATTGAGCCCCGCATCAGGCTCCCTACTCCACGGAAAGCCCGCTTCTCCCTCTCCCACTCCCCCTGCTTGTGCTCCCTCTCTCACTGTGTCTCTCTCTGTCAAAAAAATAAATAAAATCTCAAGACCCATCAATATGCTGTCTGCAAGAGACTCATTTTACACCCAAAGACACCCCCAGATTGAAAGTGAGGGGGTGGAAAACCATTTACCATGCTAATGGACACCAAAAGAAAGCTGGGGTGGCAATCCTTATATCAGACAAACTAGATTTTAAAACAAAGACTGTAATAAGAGATGAGGAAGGACACTATATCCTACTTAAAGGGTCTATCCAACAAGAAGATCTAACAATTGTAAATATCTATGCCCCGAACATGGGAGCAGCCAATTATATAAGGCAATTAATAACAAAAGCAAAGAAACACATTGACAACAATACAATAATAGTGGGGGACTTTAACACCCCCCTGACTGAAATGGACAGATCATCTAAGCAAAAGATCAACAAGGAAATAAAGACTTTAAATGACACACTGGACCAAATGGACTTCACAGACATATTCAGAACATTCCATCCCAAAGCAACGGAATACACATTCTTCTCTAGTGCCCATGGAACATTCTCCAGAATTGATCACATCCTAGGTCACAAATCAGGTCTCAATCGGTACCAAAAGATTGGGATCATTCCCTGCATATTTTCAGACCACAATGCTTTGAAACTAGAACTCAACCACAAGAGGAAAGTCGGAAAGAACTCAAATACATGGAGGCTAAAGAGCATCCTACTAAAGAATGAATGGGTCAACCAAGAAATTAAAGAAGAATTAAAAAAATTCATGGAAACCAATGAAAATGAAAACACAACTGTTCAAAATCTTTGGGATACAGCAAAGGCAGTCCTGAGAGGAAAGTATATAGCAATACAAGCCTTTCTCAAGAAACAAGAAAGGTCTCAAATACACAACCTAACCCTACACCTAAAGGAGCTGGAGAAAGAACAGCAAAGAAAGCCTAAACCCAGCAGGAGAAGAGAAATCATAAAGATCAGAGCAGAAATCAATGAACTAGAAACCAAAAGAACAGTAGAACAGATCAACGAAACTAGGAGCTGGTTCTTTGAAAGAATTAACAAGATTGATAAACCCCTGGCCAGACTGATCAAAAAGAAAAGAGAAATGACCCAAATCAACAAAATCATGAATGAAAGAGGAGAGATCACAAGCAACACCAAAGAAATACAAACAATTATAAGAACATATTATGAGCAACTCTATGCCAGCAAATTAGATAACCTGGAAGAAATGGGTGCATTCCTAGAGATGTATCAACTACCAAAATTGAACCAGGAAGAAATAGAAAACCTGAACAGACCTATAACCACTAAGGAAATTGAAACAGTCATCAAAAATCTCCCAAGAAACAAAAGCCCAGGGCCAGATGGCTTCCCAGGGGAATTCTATCAGACATTTCAAGAAGAATTAATACCTATTCTCCTGAAACTGTTCCAAAAAATAGAAATGGAAGGGAAACTTCCAAACTCATTTTATGAGGCCAGCATTACCTTGATCCCAAAACCATACAAAGACCCCATCAAAAAAGAGAATTACAGACCAATATCCTTGATGAACATGGATGCAAAAATTCTCACCAAAATACTAGCCAATAGGATCCAACAGTACATTAAAAGGATTATTCACCACGACCAAGTGGGATTTATCCCTGGGCTGCAAGGCTGGTTCAACATCCGCAAATCAATCAACGTGATACAATACATTAACAAAAGAAAGAACAAGAATCATATGATCCTCTCAATAGATGCAGAAAAAGCATTTGACAAAGTACAACATCCTTTCTTGATCAAAACTCTTCAGAGTATAGGGATAGAGGGTACATACCTCAATATCATAAAAGCCATCTACGAAAAACCTACAGCGAATATCATTCTCAATGGGGAAAGGCTGAGAGCTTTTCCCCTAAGGTCAGGAACGCGGCAGGGATGTCCACTCTCACCACTGCTATTCAACATAGTATTAGAAGTCCTAGCCACAGCAATCAGACAACAAAAAGAAATCAAAGGCATCCAAATCGGCAAAGAGGAAGTCAAACTCTCACTCTTTGCAGATGATATGATACTGTATGTGGAAAACCCAAAAGACTCCACCCCAAAACTGCTAGAACTCATACAGGAATTCAGTAAAGTAGCAGGATATAAAATCAATGCACAGAAATCAGTGGCATTCCTATACACCAACAACAAGACAGAAGAGAGACAAATGAAGGAGTCTATCCCATTTACAATTGCACCCAAAACCATTAGATACCTAGGAATAAATCTAACCAAAGAGGCAAAGGATCTGTACTCAGAAAACTATAAAATACTCAGGAAAGAAATTGAAGAAGACACAAAGAAATGGAAAAACGTTCCATGCTCATGGATTGGGAGAATCAACATTGTGAAGATGTCAATGCTACCTAGAGCAATCTACACATTCAATGCAATCCCCATCAAAATACCATCCACTTTTTTCAAAGAAATGGAACAAATAATCCTAAAATTTGTATGGAACCAGAAGAGACCCAGAATAGCCAGAGGAATACTGAAAAAGAAAAGCAAAGCCGGCGGCATCACAATTCCGGACTTCCAGCTCTATTACAAAGCTGTCATCATCAAGACAGTATGGTACTGGCACAAAAACAGACACATAGATCAATGGAACAGAATCGAGAGCCCAGAAATGTACCCTCAACTCTATGGTCAACTTATTTTTGACAAAGCAGGAAAGAATGTCCAATGGCAAAAAGACAGTCTCTTCAACAAATGGTGTTGGGAAAATTGGACAGCCACATGCAGAAGAATGAAACTGGACCATTTCCTTACACCACACACAAAAATACACTCCAAATGGTTGAAAGACTTAAACGTGAGACAGGAGTCCATCAAAATCCTAAAGGAGAACACAGGTAGCAACCTTTTCGACCTTAGCCGCTGCAACTTCTTCCTAGAAACATCGCCAAAGGCACGGGAAGCCAGGGCAAAAATGAACTATTGGGATTTCATCAAGATAAAAAGCTTCTGCACAGCAAAAGAAACAGTCCACAAAACCAAAAGACAACCGACAGAATGGGAGAAAATATTTGGAAATGACATATCAGATAAAGGGCTAGTATCCAAAATCTATAAAGAACTTCTCAAACTCAACACCCAAAGAACAAATAATCCAATCAAGAAATGGGCAGAAGACATGAACAGACATTTCTCCAAAGAAGACATCCAAATGGCCAACAGGCACATGAAAAAGTGCTCAACATCGCTTGGCATCAGGGAAATCCAAATCAAAACCTCAATGAGATACCACCTCACACCCGTCAGAATGGCTAAAATTAACAAGTCAGGGAACGACAGATGTTGGCGGGGATGTGGAGAAAGGGGAACCCTCCTACACTGTTGGTGGGAATGCAAGCTGGTGCAACCCCTCTGGAAAACAGTATGGAGGTTCCTCAAACAGTTGAAATTAGAGCTACCGTTCGATCCAGCAATTGCACTACTGGGTATTTACCACAAAGATACAAATGTAGGGACCCGAAGGGGTACGTGTACCCCAATGTTTTTACCAGCAATGTCCACCATAGCCAAACTGTGGAAAGAGCCAAGATGCCCATCGACAGATGAATGGATAAAGAAGCTGTGGTATATATACACAATGGAATATTATGCAGCCATCAAAAGGAATGAGATCTTGCCATTTGCAACGACGTGGATGGAACTGGAGGGTGTTATGCTGAGTGAAATAAGTCAATCAGAGAAAGACATGTATCACATGACCTCACTGATATGAGGAATTCTTAATCTCAGGAAAGAAACTGAGTGTTACTGGAGTGGTTGGGGGTGGGAGGGATGGGGTGGCTGGGTGATAGATATTGGGGAGGGTATGTGCTACAGTGAGCGCTGTGAATTGTGCAAGACTGTTGAATCACAGATCTGTACTTCTGAAACAAATAATGCAACATATTTTAAGAAAAAAGAAAAAGAAGAAGATAACAGGAGAGGAAGAAAAGGGGAGTATGTCAGAGGGGGAGACGAACCATGAGAGATGATGGACTCTGAAAAACAAACTGAGGGTTCTAGAGGGGAGGGGGGTAGGGGGATGGGTTAGCCTGGTGATGGGTATTGATGAGGGCACGTTCTGCATGGAGCACTGGGTGTTATGAACAAACAATGAATCATGGAACACTGCACCAAAAACTAATGATGTAATATATGGTGATTAACATAACAATAAAAATTAAAATAAATAAATAAATAAATAAAATCTCAAAAAGAAAAAATAAAAAATAATGAGGCAGAAGAAAGAGAAATTAAGGAATCAATCCCATTTACAATTGCACCAAAAACCGTAAGATACAGAGGAATAAACCTAACTAAAGACGTAAATGATCTGTACTCTGAAAACTAGAGAAAACTTACGAAGGAAATTGAGGAAGACACAAAGAAATGGAAAAACATTCCACACTCATGGGTTGGAAGTTTAAATATAGTTAAAATGTCTATGCTATCCAAATCAATCTACACATTCAATGCAATCCCTATCAAAATACCATCAACTTTTTCCACAGAGCTGGAACAAATAATCCTAAAATTCCTATGGCACCAGAAAAGACCCCGAATAGCCAAAGGAATGTTGAAAAAGAAAACCAAAGCTGGTGGCATCACAATTCTGGACTTCAAGCTATACTGAAAGCTGTAATCATCAAGACAATATGGTATTGGGACAAAAAAGGACACACAGATCAATGGAACAGAATAGAGAACCCAGAAATGGACCCTCAACTCTATGGTCAACTACTCTTCCACAAAGCAGGAAAGAATATCCAACGGAAAAAAGACAGTCTCTTCAACAAATGGTGTTAGGAAAATTGGGACAGCCACATGCAGAAGAATGAAACTGGACCATTTTCTTAAACCATACACAAAAATACACTCAAATGGATGAAAGACCTAAATGTGAAATGAATCCATACAAATCCTAGAGAACAAAGGCAGCAACCTGTTGGACCTCCACCAAAGCATCTTCAAAGCATCTTCCCACTAGACAAGTCATCAAAGGCAAGGGAAACAAAAGCAAAAATGAACTATTGGGACTTCACAAAGATAAAAAACTTTTGCATGGGAAAGGAAACAGTCGACAAAATCAAAAGGCAACTGACAAAATGGGAGAAGATATGTGCAATGTCTTATCAGATAAAGGTCTAGTATCTAAAATTTATAAAGAACTTATCAAACTCAACACCAAAAAATTAATTAAAAAACCTGGTCAAGAAATGGACAGAAAACATGGACATTTCTCCAGAGAAGCCATCCAAAGGGCCAACAGACACATGAAAAAATGCTCAACATCACTTGGCATCAGAGAAATACAAATCAAAAGCACAATGAGATAACCACCTCACACCGGTCAGAAGGGCTAAAATTAACAACTCAGGAAACAACAGATATTGGTGAGAACGTGGAGAAAGGGAAACCCTCTTACGCTGTTGGTGGGAATGCAAGCTGGTGCAGCCACTCTGGAAAACAGCAAGGAAGTTCCTCAAAAAGTGAAAAATAGAGCCACTCAACAACCCAGCAATTGCACTACTAAGTATTTATCCAAAGGATACAAACATAATGATTCGAAGGGGCACATTCACCCCAGGGTTTACAGCAGCAATGGCCAAAATATGGAAAGAGTCCAGATGTCCACTGACAGATGAATGGATAAAGATGTGGTATATATATACAATGGAGTATTCCTCAGCCATCAAAAAGAATGAAATCTTGCCATTTCCAACAAGGTGGATGAAACTAGAGGGTATTATGCTAAGTGAAATAAGTTAGTCAGAGAAAGATAAATACCGTATGACTGCATTCATAGGTGGAATTAAGAAACAAAACAGATGAACATAGGGGAAGGGTAGGAAAAATAAAATAAGAGGAAAACAGAGAGGGAGGTAAACCATTAGAGATTCTTAACTATAAGGAACAAACACTTGCTGGAGGGCACCTGGGTAGGAGGATGGGGTAAAGTGGGTGATGAGCTAAGGAGGGCACATGAAGTAATGAGCACTGGCCATTGTATACAACTGATAAATCACTGAATCCTACCTCTGGAACTAATAATACAGTATGTTAAGTAAATTAAATTTAAATAAAAAAATTTTTTAAAAAGGAAATATGGGTGGATATGATGGCATGGATTATTATGACAACTGTAGTGTAAATGTGTTTATCTTGCTGTTAGTGCATGAGCTGTTGTCATAAAGTTGGCAAACCTGTTTCAAAGCATTGAATATTTCTCCTTAGTATGTTGTTGTCTGAGATCAAGATACCTAAATTATAAAATACTGGTATACTCATGAAAAACAAAACTAGGCTATGAGTATAGTAGGTAAATGAGTTCCTATCACACACAATAACCCATTCAAATCCTGTTAACCATACTCTTCCTTGTTGAAATGTGGAATAAAATAGAGGCAGCTAGGTGGCTCAGTCACTTAAGCTTCTGACTCTTGGTTCTGGCTCAGGTCATGATCTCAGGGTCGTGGGATCAAGCCCCAAGTCAGGCTCTGCACTTGACGCAAGGTCTGCTTGGGATTCTCTCTCTCCCTCTCCCTCTGCCCCTCCTCCTGCTTGTGCTCTCTTTCTCTAAATAAGTAAATAAAATCAATCTTTATCTATATATTTATTTCTTAGTGAAAATATAGGTTAATATTTGTCAGATTTGGGACTCCTGGGTGGCTCAGTCAGTTACACATCTGCCTTTGGCTCAGGTCATGATCCCAGAATCCTGGGATCGAGTCCGGCATCAGGCTCCTTGCTCAATGGGGAACCTACTTCTCCCCCTGCCTGACGTTCCCCATTTGTGCACACTCTCTCTCTCTATGGCAAATAAACAAAAATTAAAAAAAAAATCCTTAAAAAATATTGTCAGATCTATTTAAAATGGATGGAAAGAAAAGACTTAAGCACAATCAAGTTTAATGTCATGAGATGACAGAGTTTATAAGGAGAAGCTAGCAAAGAATGTAACAAGGTAAGTATCTGAGTGATGGGTAAAGGTTGGAGTTCTAAGAGGGGATATGGGGTTTTTATCTTTCTTAAAGTATGTTCAGCAAGTTAAGAGACATTCATATCCTACCCTAATTATGCTGAAAACAGCACATCTACATATATTTTCTAAGATTGTCTATGCCAGATCAGTCTTTGTCTTGTTTCAACTAACTCGGAACCCTCAAAGGACTATAACTACTGAAAAGGAGTTCCTTGCACCAATCACAACTTATGTTTTTGTTCTTTTTACTGAACAGTAAATTTATATTTCTAATATTTGGTTACAGAGCTCCAGGAGGAAAATCAACAGTTACATGAAGTGATATTGCTACAAATTTAGTCTTCAATGTCATTAACAATCCTTTTAAATATCTTAGACTGTCTTCCTCTTATTTCTTTAAAATCAATTCCAAATCTTTTACCATTCTCATTTATGTTCATGCCTGCCAAAAATTCTAGCACTGACTCCAGGTTAAGAAATCCTGTACTAGATCAAAGGTCCTCACCAAAAGGAAACAAATCTCCTCTGTCTTCCTATCTCAAAGGCTTAGGACCAAAGCCTATCAAATAATAAGGAATTATATCAACATGTATATAATTTTCTTCAGCAGTCTGAAAAGAAATTGTAAAATTTTTTGGTGGTGGGGGAAGATTCTGTTCTACATATGATTAAAGTTAGGATATAGAGTAAGAAACTGTACAAGCACACTCATTCCAAATTCACTGCAGTAAATAAAGGAAGAAATCGCACTGATACCTCAATACCTTTATTCAAGCATGTTTTCTCTATTTCAGTTATTGCTGAAAGTATAAGTAAGGTATTTTAGCCAGAAGCATTAAAATAAGTTAGGTCCCCTCTTTGATAATAAAACTAGTAGAAAACACCATATTTCATGTAAGCAATTATAAACAGTAACACAAATACATACAAGTATGGACATAAAGGCCATTTTTCCTAAAAATGACTTCATAAAACTATTATATTGATATATATAATCAAATTTATACATACAGATAGTAGCAGTCATTATCTTTACCTAGTTGATCAGCCCTTGAACATCTGTATAAAAGATGATATAACATGGATGATGCCTTTGGAAGATTAGGGGATATCAATGAAGAAAATATCTGAAACACCCAAGTTAAAGCCACTGCTTGACATCAACAAGTACTGCAACAATACAGCAGTGTATTTTTCCTAAAGCTAAACATGTGAAAAACAGTAGTTACCTTTGGATATAACTGAATAGAGCCTGTGAAAATTCCTAATTAAGAGTTCTTAGCTTCCTTTGGACTTTAGTTCTAAATATTTTATAGGTAGTTAATGCTCTTATCCTAGCATTAAGCAGCAGCTTTTATAATGTAGTGTCTTCTGAAAAAATTAAAACATGTACTGCATCTTTGCTCTAAGTATCTAAAAGTAATTGTGGCATGTAAATTTGTGTTCTCCTTTCCAGTGTACTAAAATGGGAAAGCAAGTACCCAGCCATGGACTACATTACCCAGATCACCTTAGTATGCAGTAAATTCCCATCAATGGAATGTAAACAAAGTGGCCAAAAGCTTCTAAGAAGTAGATACTGCTCCATTCTCTCTCCCCTTCCACCCACTGAATGCAAACACTGAGGCTCTTGAGAAAAAAGGACCAGAAAATGGAAGGAACAGGATTCCTGAATCATATGAAGGGAAGATGGGTACCACTCATTCTGGTATAGAATGGTTAGAGAATGAGAAATTAATGTCTATCATGATAAGCCACCAGTATTTGAAATTTAATTTTTATAGCTACTCTATGTAGCTGCTAGAATTTTTGAGAACAGTTTAAAACATCCACAAAGTTAATTTCAGAGAGACACTAATTATGTAAAAACCTCAAACAAAACCCAAAACCCACTTTTAAGTAAATATTAACCTATCATTTGAAGATTTTCAAATAACTTTGAAATGAAATAAGCAGTTTATATCTTCTGTCCTAAAACATTCTGTATATTCTATATATTACTTTTCATTCTAAGAAAGTGGAAGAAATCAGGACTAAAGTGCTTAAAAAAACAACTTAATAATTCAAATACTATATAATCAAACACAAAAAAACTGGGAGAGATAAAGTTTATGTTCAGAACTTCCTTACTCTTCTTCTCAAATAATCAAAGAGTTTTAAGGCACTAAGCTGACTGTGAAATATCCTGGACCAGTTCCAAATCTGTTTAAAATATGCATATGATGAGACATGACCATGGTACTTAAACAATGAAGGAGTTTAAAGGAGTTTAAAGGTAATTCAGCTAAATCACTAAAAGGGATCAACAATGATTATTGTATAAAAATATAATCATTTCTACTGAAAATCATGGGCTATAAAATCTGAATATTTCTAAAGATCAAATTAAAATGTGATTCTAAGGTATGTGTGCCTTGGTTTGATAATACTCCATTTAACTATTTCATTCATCCAATTAATATTTGTAAAGTTCTATTTATTTTATTTGCCTCTTATGTACATCCTCCTCCAGGATCAAAAAAAAAAAAAAAAAAGCTGTTTGAGTTGGGGGGGCAGGAAGAGGCATAGTCTGACACAAATTCAAATTTTTTTTGCCTTATGTCTTCTTCATACTTTATTAAATTCCATTAAATCTGTTATATTAAGTTCCCCAAATTACCAAAGACCATTTGTACAAACACAGTAAGACAGTACTAATATCAGCTGTAGTAAGGGGGAGCTAAAGAATAAACACCAACAGTTTCTGGATAGTCTGCTCTCAAAAAAAAAAAAAAAAAAAAAAAAATGTGTTTAGGCCACTAAAATAAGACCCCCTTTAAGTGAGAAACAGATTTGGTGGTGGTGTAACAGAGAGTAATATGGCTATTATGCAAGTCCAAATAAAGCCAAATTTTCTGCTCATCAAGAAGACCACAACAAACTAGTAGATAATTCAGGATTAAGTTGCTAATCTTTCCTCTGTAATGAGATATAGCCGATAAAAGTAACTTAAACTCAAAAAAGAAAAGCACTGTTCCTCATCTAATTTCATTTAAGCTTTCAAAAGGTATTCTATCATTTTTAAATAATCCTGGATTGTCATCTTATTTTAAACATAATCAAAGATACCATTCAATGAAAACCTCTTGTGTCTGCCTTTACTTTACAGTCAGATTACTTTTCTCTGGACCAAGAGGAAAGAGGAATATTAGAATAATTCTTCAAAAGAGGATGGGACATAAACCAGGAAGACAGATGGCCCTGGGACCACAACTGTTCAGATAGAGGGGGCAGGGAGAGAAGGAAGAATGGTGACAGAGGAAGTACCTGCCTTGGGCCAAGAATCAAGTTTTACCCTGAAGTGCTCCTGAATCCTATCCTCTTACCTACCCCCACAGGAAACCTATGCTGGACTATATATTTAACTCCCCCAGCCCTTGATTCCTACCTTCCCCTTCTTCCTACTGATCGTGATCACCAGGATTTCAATGTTACCAACAATGACCACTAGGACACCACAATGACAACACTGGGGCTAGTTGTCAAAAGTCCATGGTGGGTGGGAGTGGATTTCTTATCCATGTAAAAACAACCAGCAGGGGATGACCTCCACAGAAGTGCATTTTGGAAAGGCTATCATCCTGGGAGAGTAATTCACCCCTAGCCCCCTCTCAAAATAGTCAGAGCTAGCAATGTCCATCTCATCAAGGATCTTCCAAGAGGTGTTCTACTGCTGCTTAATATAGAGTGAGCTGCCTGTAGTGTACCACCAGCATGTACGTGAAATATATCAAGTAACAGTCACAAAAGAGCCACTGCAGCTCAGCTTCCCAGTCTGAGTTTAAAACACAAAGGCATTTTGGCAGCGATGCTTTTGCAACAAGGGTGTTGTGTTGTACGATCACATCTTCCTTTTACAAATCATGGATGCCCATCAGGTTCATGGACAGGTTGGAGTAGTGGGACTTCAAACATCATTTCTGTCACATCTGGGGTTGTACAGGCAATCAATGTCCACAAAGGTACACTTGGCTAGGCATTAGCAGGCTCTAGACACTCCTGTGGCCACTCATGCATGCCTTTATCTGTAGGAACTAAGAGGTCTAGAATGGAGAGTTCACCTCAAGAGCCCAGTGCCTGGCACTGGAAGCACTCCTGCCCTTACACCAGCCCTAAATGATCAACTCATTCATGGGACATGTGAAATGTGATGTGGCTGACCGTCACCATTAGTCCAGACTCCCCACCAGGGTCAAGACAGAGGAATGAGAACTGGACAGGATAGAAAGATACTCATAGGGCTTTGGACCCAACGTTTGCTGCATGGGTGAGTATCTACAACTGTGTTGCCTGCAGATTCTTCCTTTTCATGTACAAAATTCATTTCTGAGTGACATGGAAATATATAGCTGAAGTTGAGTATGTACATTTTGACTGTTAAAAAATTAACAATTTCAATTATTTGACAATTGCCTACAGCCGTGGAAAAGATCACATATCTATGCTATTTTATATAGGAGAGAAATAAACTTCTATCTTGTTTAAACACCTACTAGTTTTCTACTTCAGCTAAACTTAATCTAGACGTCTGTTAACTTTAAATTTTTCATGATGATGTTAAAAATCAGAGTAAGTGTTTTAGTATTTTATTGTATGATTTTAAATCCCATACCCAGTATCTTACACTGTAGTGGTTGCAGCTTTATAAACACATATTTCTTGTATGACACTCCTATGTTAATTCTATTCAAGTATTTATATCTGCTTAATTCTTTAAGGTTTTACTCCTCATCTTCATTGTAATATTTCCTTCTTTTCTGGCCATCTTTGTCTTATTCATTTCAATGATATACTTGTTCTCTCCCCTAATATCTCATTAGAATTTCTTTTACAATTACTCATACTTCTTAGACATTCTTCAGCCATTTTAGTACTTATTAAACCTTTTAAGCTTTGCAATGAACATTTAGAAATTCAAATGTTATTATGAAACACTTTTACCCATTTTATTAATGACTCAGTAATGTATGCAATTTCTGCGATGTCATTATATAACTTGTTCAAACACAAGTTAACAGGTAAGATTTAAATAAACTCACAGGTGCTTTTTCACTTTCTTTGGTGTAGTAATAGAGTAAAATGCACCCAGCTAAACCTTGAGAAAGAATTCCTCTGTATTTTATATGTTGAGATTTGGCAACAACCCCATTTGTAAGATGGGGCCTAGAAGAAATCAATGTCCTTTAAAAGTTCAAGTTTCCTTCACATCTGAACAAAGCTTTCTCTCTAAGAGAGAGAGAATGACTCATCACAAACCATCCCCTAAGATATCTGTATCTTTTTCCAATCATATTGAAAAGGACAAAACCAGTTTTCCCTTCAGAGTTACCTAACAAAATCAAACAGAAGACTAAATTGTGTCATTAGGTATATCTCATTTATAGTCTAACTCCAATTCCTATTCACAGAAGTTAGTAGTAGTAGTACACTAAGATAATTAGTATTAATCAATGATTTGTGATGGCATATTAACAGATCACTCGATGAGTAGGAGGCTTTCCCTTCTATCCCATGATTAGAAAGTCTATGAATGCAAGGGATCACGCAAATTTAGTTCATCTATATCTCTTGCACCTAACTCAGTGCCTGAAACAACAGGCTTTTAATGAATTTTTGAATGAATAAACTATAATCCAACTTTTTTTTTAAAGAATTTCTTCTTTTTTAAGATTTTCTTTCTTTATTCGAGAGAGAGAATGAGAGAATGAGTAGGGGGCACGGCAGAGGGAGAAGCTTACTCCTTACAAGGAGCCCAACATGGGACTCGATCCCAGGACCCTGGGATCATGACCTGAGCTGAAGGCAGATGCTTAACCAACTGAGCCACCCAGGCGCCCTATAATCCAACTTTTTTAGTTGATATCTGAGGGTACAAAATTCAAATGTCAATGGATTACAGTTCATTTAAATGCTTACTAAGCTCATAACTACAACAACAAATACCAGTTAGATTAAGTAAATAACATGCTCCAAACTTCAACATGTATTCAGTGTCATGTATCTAAAAGTCAAAATGTCCACACCAAATTATTCCCATATCCATCCAACACCTATGTTCATGCAAATTTTCTTTTGGTGAACACCGCCAAGTGAAACTAGAAATCACCTTAGATTCCTTCCTCCTTCTCATCTTTCAAAATCACTCCATAGCCTTAATATTTGTAGACTCTGTCACTTCCTCTTCATCCTCACTGACACTATAAATTTAAGCATGTGTTTCTTTCCTAATTGGATCAGTAAAAAACTGAATCAGTAAAATAAGTCTGATTCCAGCCCTACAATCTCCAAATCATTATCTAAACTGCATCCAGAAAAGTATTTCTAAAAATACTAATTAATTTTCACCGATGAAGTCCTTTTCTTTCTAAAATGCCATCAATTTCACAAAAAGGTCTTCTGTATTCAATATATTTGTAAAGTTACTACATCCCTTCCTCGATGAAGAGGTACAAAATGTGAAACTTTTGATGAGATTTGTATTAAAGAACCTGATTTCTTTTGTTTACTCAGCATCCCACAAACCCTTGATTTCTAAAACTACTTATGGCTTTTCTGTTTTCTTGTCTTTTTTCCCTATCAGAACACTCAATGTTCAAAATTTAACCTTTCTTTTAGCTCTATTTTTACTACAGTATCGTATGTCCTCTATAGTAAGAGGTATAGATCTCATCTTTACCTGTCTTGTTTCCACAGTAAGAAACACTTTGCCGCTGCCTAGCTAATTCCCACTCATCTTTCAAGTCTCAGTTCAAGTTTTATCTATTTAGCCAAGCCTTCCATGACCCTGTTCTCGAGACAGGCCTAAGTGAATTTTTCATGTTTTCAACCCACCCTGTATATCTTCTTACTAAAGTATTCTATAATATCTGTTTCCCATGAGACTATATACTGTGAGGACAGAACTATGGTTTTAGTTCTGAATATACAGCCTCTGATTATGGAAGGTGCATAAGTACCTATTTTAGCTAGTGAAACTGATTCTTTGCAATTCTGATAGGGAAGTAAAAAATATCATAAACTTGATTTTAAGTTATCTTATGTATGTGTTTATACTTTATGTAAGTGGTACAATGTATTATGTATCATTCTGTACCTTGCTTTGTCCTTTAAAATGCGTTTCTGAAATATAACAGTACCTAGAGTTCTAGCTCACTCAATTTCAATCACTATAGAAAATTTAAGTGTTTCAATATACCACATTTATCAATTATCCTATTGATATACATTTAGGTTCTTCTTTATTTTGTTGCTATTATAACCAAAACAGCAATAAAAATTCTTGTATTTGCCTCTTTATATACACAAAAATTTCTCTAGAGGTTACACCTAGGAATTGAATTGCTTTTCTTCAAAGTATTCTCAGTAAAAAAAAGAAAGAAAGAAAAAAGAAAAAGAAACAAAGAAGAAAAAGGTCACTTTCACAGTGTAGGCACTCATTAAATATTTACCAAATAAATGAAAATTGGACAGGTCATTCAACTTTTCTTGATACTGCCAGATTTTTCTTCCAAAGGCATTAGACAGACTTGTACTCCCAATAGTTGGCACTCTACAGTCTTACTGATCTTTGTATCTTCCACCATTTTAATGTTATTCACTCTGATGAGTGAGACACAGTATTTTATAGTGTTACAGCCAAAATTTTATTATTTCATCTTTAGCACTTTATTTGTATGGGTCGTCTCCTATTACATGCTCTAATAGATTATTACTGCTATAAAGAAGGCTGATTTTTTTTAAGGCTGATTATTTTTTTAATGTCAATTTTCTCTCTAGGAATTCTGCAGAACACTTTCATTATTTTTAAGTTTATCCTGAAAATTTTACAGACAATTATATATTCTGTAAATATGGATAATTTTGTATATTCCTTATCAAGCTAAGAAACTTCCCTCTTGTTCGTAATTCACCAAGAGTATTGTTCATCACAAATATCACCTAAACTTTATCAAATGATTTTTCTAAATATTTCACATTTCAGATAAGGACAGTTTCCCCCTACGATAACATGACTACCTGGTATATCATATTTCCTAGTAGTAAACTATCCTTGGATAGTAAACCTCTTTATCTATCCAGATAAAACCTCTAGGTCTTAAAATGTATTGACTTCCAATTGCTAATATTTTTATTTAGTTGACCTTTTCTACAATTTCTTTCTCTATGTAATTTCCATTTCTACTTTATCTCCTTCTTCCTAACTTCTTCCTAATTACTTTAGGTGCTGTTTTTCTAGTTTCTACTGCTTTTGCTGATATTAATACATTTAAGACTATATTATTTATCCAAGTAGTGTTTTAGCTAGCCCCAGTATTTTTACTAACAGTACTTTCACTAACATTCACCTATTAACGCTGTATATTTCCTTTTTATCACATTTTAAAAGGAACTTTTGACACTTTTAAGTATAATTCAGAAGGGGAATTTATTCTGTGTATTTCAACATCATTAGCACTGTAGTTAGACAATAGGATCAAGTATTTCTTGATGAAATATTTTAAGCTTTTCTTTTAATCCTCCATGTTCTGCAGTTATATTCTACTATTAAAAACTAGGTAATAGGGGCGCCTGGTTGGCTCAGTCATTAAGCGTCTGCCTTCAGCTCAGGTCATGATCCCAGGGTCCTGGGATCGAGCCCCATATCAGGCTCCCTGCTCGGCGGGAGCCCTGCTTTTCCCTCTCCCACTCCCCCTGCTTGTGTTCTCTCTCTCGCTGTGTCTCCCTGTCAAATAAATAAAATCTTAAAAGCAAAACAAAACAAAAAAAACCTAGGTAATTATTTTTACTTACCTGCTCACTCCTGAGAATAAACTCTGGACCTGAGGAAATATGCCTGAGAAATTTTTCCAAAATTATCTCTTCAAAAAATGTCTCTTCTAGTCCCTTTGATTTCTTCTTCTGGCATATTTTGGAACCCTTCAATCCACACCAAAGTCATGCAACTGCTCTTTCATACTTACTTCTTTTCTCTGGAGTACATTCTAAATGAATGCCTAATGAACGTCAATTCTTAAATTCTCCCTTTGATGGCATCTACTAGAGTTTCTTTTCCTCAGTAAAACTAATTTATTAAATTTATCCCCTTTTTAGTAAGTCGGAGGGGGAGACGAACCATGAGAGACGATGGACTCTGAAAAACAAACTGAGGGTTCTAGAGGGGAGGGGGGTGGGGGGATGGGTTAGCCTGGTGATGGGTATTAAAGAAGGCAAGTTCTGCGTGGAGCACTGGGTGTTATGCACAATGAATCATGGAACACAACATCAAAAACTAATGATGTAATGTATGGTGATTAACATAACAATAAAAAATAAAAAAAACACTCTATTTTATATGGAAAGTTGCTAAGAGAGTGGATTTTAAGTTTTCACCACACGGGAAAATATAACTAGGTGCAGTGAAAGATATATTAACTAATCTTACTGTGCTAATCATTTCACATTATATACGGTATATTAAATTATTACATTGTATACCTTAAACTTACACAATTTTGTCAATTATAGCTCAATAAAGCTGGGGGGAAAATTAAAAAATAATTTATCCCCTTTTTTTGTGCCAGATACAATTTCTTCTTTCATCTCTCCAGCACCTTAAATATGCTATTTATTTCTTTTACTAGTCATACCTCCCCATCTAAAGTTTTGTGATTATCTCTGCTCATCCTGGTCACTCCACTGCAGAACTAGATCATATAATGAGGGTTTAGAACTTCCTGCTCTAAGATAATATTGTGGATTTTTATAAACGCAGTCACCAACTTAGTTAAACAGACATTTCAGTTCGGGTCCTGGTTTTAAGAACTATGTCTGTCTTCTCCCTTTCCTCCCTTTCCACCTATCCCTCCTTTTCCTTGATTTCCCATAAATGAGGTTTTAGATTAAGTTATTGTCCAAACGAGGACCCTCTTGAGTATTACAGAGCCTCCACTAATAACTACATAAATAATAAGCATAAACTGGGAGTCTAAAAGGTAACCTGAGATATATGATCACCCTAAACATAAGCTTTAGCCTATGCACCAGTTATCAGTGTCTTTCTTCAGTCTCCTTTACAAGTATGGAGACTAATGTTAGGCCCTGGCTTCATGTAGTAATAAGCCTGACTCTAATCCTCTATGTTTCATGAAGTAGTTTTAGTCCTTTTAACATACAAGAACCAAATTCTTGGCTACAAGTACCTGCTTCTCTATGCTAAACCCAATCCTCTTCATCACTGTAGATTATTTTAGACTTTAAGCACAGAAAGATTCAGTTTCTAAACTCATTGTCTGTATTCTCTTTTTACTATTTTATCTATCATTACTTTACGTTTGAAATGAGGAGGTAATAAACAGTGAGATTAGTGTGCTACATTCATTAGAAGAAACTTCAGTTTTTTATACATGCATTCCCCTTTACTCAGCAACTACTTTCAGGAATTTATGTTACAAAAACACTCCCATATATACATTTTAGATGTGTATCTGAGTATTCAAAGAAGTACTATTTTTAATAGAATAAAACTATTTTAGTTTATATGAACAGTAAACTAGTTTTAGTAGTTTACTTTATATCTTACTTCATTTAAGAATAAAGCAGCCCAAATAAAAACTGTTTAAGTAAGTTATGGCCCAGCCATGTTAGGAAACACTATAAAAACATTAAAAACTTTTTAAAGTCACAGAGAAAATGCCCATAACAGAATGCTCAATGAAAAAATATATATATAAGTTTATACGTTTGAATATAGCTAGGAAACAAAAATATAATATGAATAATAAAAAATTATAGCCAAGTAGAAAATGTTTGGGGCACAGTTCCACAGAATAGAGAGTAAAAGCTGAAAAGGTGGGTTAAAACCAAATAATGGAAAGCACGAGGGTCTGAACTACTTATCTTTACATTTCACAAAATGTGGATCCAAAAGAATTTAAGCAATGAGTGATAGTATGAAATAGCATTAGGGAAGACTAATCTGAATGAAGAACAGAGAATACAGTGGACGAAAAAGAAAAAACTTGTATTAGTAATTGTTTTGTTTCAAATACTAGACCAGATTTTGTTCACATTAAATATTAAAGGTATTTTTCATATTTTTAAAAAGCTGGTATTGAGCTTTAATACAGTATACATTAAAATTATTTTTATATAAATACGTTACAAAATAAAATTTTGCATGAAAAAATGAAAGCAAAGTACTGAAATGCAATGTTTAAATTTATACATAAAAATAAACTTCCTTGGGGTGCCTGAGTGGCTCAATCGGTTAAGCGTTGGAGTCTTGGTTTCGGCCCAAGTCATGATCTCAGGGTCCTGGGATCAAGCCCCTTGTCTGGCTCTGCACTCAGCAGAAGTCTGTTTGAGGATTCTCGCCCTCTGCCCCTCCCCCTGCTAACACTAGCATGCGCTCTCTCTCTCTCTAAAATAAATAAATAAATCTTAAAAATAAAATAAAATAAAAATAAAAAAATAAACTTCCTTTATTTTTCTGTTTGTGTATCCACTTAAAGGTGGAAAGCCATAAAGTAGACTTTAAAAATACGATACCTATAGCTTGGTAACAATTTTTCTACTAAAGTATAATAAAGAACCTGTCAAGCTTTGTGACTAAGGGTCATTATTTTAAAATTATACTTATGTAACTTACAGTCTGTCCATTGCTTCAAATAACTGGAAATTTCGTATTTATTTTACCATTAGCATCATCATACTGCCCCACCTCCCTCCCTTCCCACACGAATTCTAAGACCCCTGAATATATCAATCTGGTAACATAAACAAAAAGCAGTGAACACTGAACTCCCTTAAGGAATGCAAAAGGAAATACAGGTTAAAAATAAAAAGTATACTAATGAAAACTTCTAAAAGTAAACCTGTTTCATAAATTACCTAAATTTTTTTTTATTAAAGATTTTTTTTTATTTATTTATTCATGAAAGACGCGAGAGATAGAGAGAGAGGCAGAGGGAGAAGCAGGCTCCCAAGGAACAGGGAGCCCGATGCGGGACTCGATCCCAGGACCCTGGGATCATGACCTGAGCCGAAGGCAGATGCTTAACCATCTGAGCCACCCAGGCGCCCCCATAAATTACCTAAATTTTAAAGAAACTGAAAAGGAACTATCAAAAATGAGCAAATAGAGGATACAAATATTTAACTTTTATCAATCATTGGTGATCAAAGAAATGCAGATTAAAATAATAAATTACAGGGGCACCCGGGTGGTGCAGTCCCTTGAGTCTCCAATTCTTGGTTTTAGCTCGGGTGGTGATCTCAGAGCTGTGACATCAAGTGCCCGAGTCGGGCTATGTGATAAGTGTGGAGTCTACTTGGATTTCTCTCTCACTCTCCCTCTGCCTGTCCCCCACCAAACAAACAAACAAACAAACAAATAAATAAATAAATCACAAATAAATAATGAATTCCAATTTTTCACCTATGTTACCAATTAATTCCTAAATATAAAGTATCCAGTTGCTAGGCACACTTCTGGTGAAAGATATACTAGTAAAATTTTTTGGAGAGTAATATATTTATGTATCATACTCTTAAGAAATACTCTTTCACCAAATAATTTTACCTCTAGTGTTTTGGGGTTTTTTTTAAAGATTTTATTTTATTTATTTGACAGAAAGAGCAAGAGAGGAAACACAGCAGGGGGAGCTGGTGAGGGAGAAACAGGCACCCCGCTGAGCAGGGAGCCCAACGCGAGACTCAATCCCAGGACACTGACTGGGATCATGACCAGAGCCAGAGGCAGACACTTACCAACTGAGCCACCAGGTGCACCTACCGCTAGTGTTTTAAAATGAAAAAAAGAGGTAGAGAAGCAAACACAAATAATGAATAAATTCTGTAACAGTAAAAAAATGAAAAGATACACTAAAAGAACAGTAAAATAATGGTGGTTTATCCTTATAATGAATTAGTAAGAAGCCAATAATTATGTGCTCTTGCAGAATATTTAATAATATTTGTTAAATGAGGAGAGAGAAGAGAGAATAAGGAAGGTTATAAAAGATCACATACACACAGAAAATAAACGTGGAGTATTTATTGTGGTTATTCCTAGTTCATTACTTAAGGATCCTTTTTTTATACCCTTTCTTTGAAATATTCTTCAGTACACATATGTTACTTACATTGAGTCAGATTCTAAAAAATATATTAACGCAATAAAAATTCTCTCAGGCAGCTATTATACACAAGTCATTTTACTCAGTACACTGTAATCTAAAGTGCATTTTACCATTAAACAAAATTCCTTTCCTGATACTGTAAATAAGTAAAACAAAGAAAAATTTTAAAGATAAACTTCTTGATTACACAATCAGCAAGATTATATAAATGTCACTTAACAGGTTCCACACAGATTACTGACAGTACTGCTTTGTAAATAAAACAAAACAAAAAGACTTAAAATTTACCTGCATTGCACTTTTCCCCAATTTCACCACTTCAAATAGTGTGACAGGTTCCCCTTCACCATTCTGTTGAGGGTGCCCATTAGCTCTTCCACGGCCTGTTCCTCTAACAGTAGCTTCAATTCTACTCTTCTCTCCTGGAGATTTTCGAGGTTTCTTATTTGTAGACTGAATAAAAAGATGAGGAAAAAATTAAATTAAATAAAGGTACACTTTGCTTTATGCAGAATATCTCAATTATGTTTCATCCTGTGAAAAGTACTTAGCACTACTACAGGTTAAGAGATGTAATTCCTGACCAAAGGAAGCTTTACAGTTTGTTTTCAGTAATTAAAAACAAACTGCAAACAACGAAGTGTAATTTATATATAAGACATGAAAATTTTTTAAAAAGTTAGTGTTTTGCACAACAATGCCAATGCTTAAGATTTTAACCATGTCCTCTTTGACATCTTCTTTATACCTTCTTTAATACTATTCCCTCAGAAACCTTATTCAATAAAACATTACTTGGAAATGTTGCATATTCAACTTCTCTCTCTACAGAAGTACTCAAGTATTTTTTTATCCAGTCATGCAACAAAAATAGGTTGAACATATGTAAAACTGTTCTAGGTACTAGAAATATAACAAACTGAACAAACATTCCTGCCTTTGATGGAATTTACACTCTTCAATTAACATCCCATCCCATGTCCTCAATTTTTTTAAAAAAAGTCAACACTAGCTACCACCTTATCTATGTCTAACCTTTCAGCCAAGGGTAATTTGATAGAATTGCTTGCAGTCACTATTATTATTCCCATAAATTTCATTCATATATAAACTCATCACAATTGCTGCTTTACTAAATTTACCAATGAAAATAGTGATGCTAAATGTAACAAACATGTCTTGAAACTCTATCAATAGGCCACAGGATGAAATCCTTTCCTTTCAGATATTTTTTCCCCTCCCTATATTTCTTACCAGTTAGGATTACCTTCGGTCTCTACTCAACATCTTTTCTTCTCAATCTTTATACTCTCTTTTGAGGGATTTAATTTAGTCTCAAAACAGCCTGTTTCAGAATAAATAAATATCAATTTATTCCTCATCTCCACATCTACCCTTGTTTGTCCCACATTGTGATACTGGAGCTGGACCTGTAAACATTTTGTTTTCTGCTGCAGTGTTCAGCTTTGTAACTAGAGGGCACCGAAGGAATACTACAAAGTATGGTATGTAGGGTCTTCCCTCCCTACTTATTATACCTGTTACCTTCACTTTCTATTCTTTCAACTCCTCTTGGTTAACAATCTTATAATCATTTCTGCGTGTGGATTAATATGTAATAAATTTACTATTTATTTTTAAGCAAATTATTTTTAGAACAGTTTTAGATTTACCAAAAAACTGTAAAGACAGTACAGAAAATTCCCACATACATCACATCCACTTACCCTATTATTAACTCATCATTTGTATGGTACATTTGTTACAGTTAGTGAACCAATATTGAGAGATTAACGAAAAGTCCCTACTTTATTCAGATTTTCTTAGCTTTGCCTAATGGCCTTTTTCTGTTCCAGGACCCCATCCAGGATACCATATTACATTTATGTCATGCCGGGCGCCTGGGTGGCTCAGTTGGTTAAACGACTGCCTTCGGCTCAGGGTCATGATCCTGGAGTCCCTGGATCGAGTCCCGCATTGAGCTCCCTGCTCAGCAGGGAGTCTGCTTCTGCCTCTGACCCTCCCCCCCTCATGTGCTTTCTCTCTCATTCTGTCTCTCTCAAATAAAAAAAAAAAATCTTTACATTTATGTCATGTCTCTCTAAGCTCCTCTTGGCTTTGACAGGCTTTCCCTGGTTTTCTGGTGACTCTGACAGTTGTGAGGATTTCTGGTCTTATAGAACGTTCTTCAACTGGGTTTTGTCTGAAGGGATTTTCTTATCACTACACCGGAATTAAGGGTTTGGAGAAGAAGATGAAAGAGATAAAGTGTTATTTTTTTTTCACCTCATATCAAAGGTATATACTATCAACATGATTTATCACTGTGAATGTTGACCTTAATCAGTTGACTGAGGTGGTGTTTGTCAGGTTTCTCCACTGTAAAGTTATTTTTCCACCCCTTTCCATACTGTACCTTTGGAAGAAAGACACTATATACATCCCACATTTAAGGGGTGGGGAATTATTCTCCACCTCTTTCACAGGGGAGTATTTACACAGATTTAGAACATTTTAGTAAGGGAGACTTGTCTGTTCTCATTCAATCATTTAAACAAATGTGGACTCATCAAAATTTCTTTTATACTCTGAGTTATAATTCAACACAGTGCTGTTGTTCAACCTGTTTCAACTCTGGCCATTGGGAGATCTTTTAGTTGGCTCCTGCATCCATTTCACATATACCCATCTGTGTGTGTGTGTGTGTGTATGTGTATGTCTTACTGGTTACCTTCTGGCAGCACAATATTCTGCAGGCTCATCTTGTATATACCCTTCCTCAATTTTTGGAACCATCCAATACTCCAAGGAGCCCTGGTTCCTTTTATTGGAGAATGATATTAGGGATGAAGATCTGGGCACTAGGTTTTGCTCCTTGATATGGAGTGTCCTTGCTTCTAGACTCTTAAGCAGACAAAGAAATACATGTCCCATATACATACAAATAACTATAAATACTGCTGTATGTAACAATCTATTATCTGTATTAAGATAAATATAAATTCATACTAGTATCTCCAACTTTAATCCATTACCATATGAATGCATCTTCCCCTTATTAATCGATATGGTCCCACCCCAACAGTGACAAATCTGGCACCCACTAGTATACAAGTATAGCAATATTATAACTGTTCAATCATACCCCAGCAGAAACAATTTTATTAACTAGATTACAATGCTTACATATACAATGTAGTTTCTTTGATTTTAGTCTTATAGATTCATTTCCAAAGTTACTTAAGTCAGCAACTTCCTGCCCAATTCCCTTCAGTGACATTGTTTCAAACACTTCAGAGGTAGACTGCTTTGTTAAATTCTACATTCCATCCTGCTATCCACCTAACTTCCTAAATGACTTTATAAAATCTGTACTTATAAAATTCACTTTTTCCATGAAGTTCAATGGGTTTTAACAAATGCACAGTGTCATGTATGTAAATATGTTATCTCGTAGAAGAGTTTTCACAACCTTAAAAAATCCCTGTGCTTCTCCCATTCAACCCTCCCACTTATCTTTGGCAAACAATGAATTCTTTCAGCATAACTATAGTTTTGGCTTTTACAAAGAGTCATACAATTAAATCACATGGTATGCAGCCTCTGCAGACTGTATCTTTCACCTTAACAATATACATTTAAGATTCATCAATGTCTTTTAGTGACTGAATAGCTAATTTCTTTTTATTTCTAAATAATGTTCCATTGTATGAATGTATCACACTTTGTCATCCACTTACCTAATGATGGACATCTTGGTCACCATTTCTTGGCAGTTAGGAATAAAGCTGCTATACACATTCACATGCAGCATTTTGTGCAGACATAATTTCCAAATGAGTTATGTAAACATCTAGGAGGATGATTATTGAATCATATGATAAAACTATGTTTAGCTTTGTAAAAAAAACTGCCGAACTGTCTTCCAAAGTAGATATAACATTTTGCATTCCCACCAGTGATGAATAAGAGCTCCTGATGCTTTGTAACCTTGACAGCTTTGTAACCTTGTCAGGTTTTTGTATTTCAGCCATTCTAATAGGTATACAGTTGTTATCTTATTGTTGTCTTAATTTGCGATTCCTGAATGACAAATGATTAAGGACTTTTTAATAATTAATAATTCTTCACATTAAATTTTTCCGTTCCAATTACTAGAATACAAATTATCTCCTGACTATACACTGACTGATTCTCTACACTTGCACTATCTAACATGGCAGCACTACTCTCATGTAGCTAACCGAGCATATAAAATATGGCTAGTCAAACACGAAATGTGCAGTAAGCATAAAATATCCACAAGATTGTGAAGATGTGAAGATTTACAATGAAAAATAGCATATTAAATATCTCACTTATAATGTTATAGTGATTACATGATGAAATAATATTAGATATATAAAAATTAATTTTATTACCCATTTTTTGTAACTTAGTAGAAAATATTAAGCTGCAGATGTAGCTCACATCCTATTTCTACTGAACGATCCCACACTATTCCAATACTATAACCACAGTAATTCTTATAATATAAGCATAATCCCATTACTTCCTTGTTTAATCTCTGATCTTTAGTGACCCTCATTAACCATCAATTTAAAATCTAAATTCCTAAGCATGGAAAGTAAGGCTATCATTTACTACCTGTTCAGTCATCTACCACACCAGATCCCTCTTTACAGACTGATAAATTTAAAGTCACTTAAAAACATCATCATTTCATGCATTCATTCTTTACAGCTGGACTCTTGATTTTGGCTCCTCCTAATAAGTCTTGTTTCTTTGCTCACTCTTTGGAGGAACAGGTATTTTCTAGGTATTGTGCGTGCACACAAGTGTGCGTGTGTGTGTATGCATGCACATTTATCTGAAGAAAGGTGCCAAAATGTTATTTTTCTTTATTAAATAAGTAATACACTCACATGGCCTAAAATTCAAAAGGTGATTAAAGTTATACAATGAAAACTTGCACACCCCTGCTCTCAATCCACAATCTACTTTCCTAAGAGACAAACACTATTACTCATTCCTTATATGTCATATAAACAAAGAAATGTGTATGAAATTAAAGAATAAATAAATAAATGGAAACCCATTCTATGTTCATGGATTGGAAGAGTTAATACTGTTAAGATGTCAATACTCCCCAAAGCAACCTACAGATTCAATGCAATCTCTGTCAAAATCCCAATGACCTGTTTTGCAGAAATAGAAAAACCCATTCTATAATTCATAGGGAATCTCAAAAGCATCTCAAATGACCAGAACAATCTTGGAAAAAAACAAAAAACAACACTGAAGACTCACTTCCTGACTTCAAAACTTATTACAAAGCTACACTATGAAAACAGCATGGTGCTGGCATGAAAGCAAACATACAGACCAGTGGAATATAATAAAGAGCCCAGAAACAAACCCTCACATATATGGCTTACTGATTTTGGCAAGGGTGTCCAAACCACTCAATGGGTAAAGAGCAAAAGTTGGAAGAGCAGGAGAAAATATTTACAAATCATATATATGATAAGGGATTAATATCCAAAATATATAAAAAACTACTAAAACTCAATAAAACAAAGAACCTGATTTGAAAATTGGCAAATAATTTGAATACACATTTCTCCAAAGAAGATATGCAAATGGCCATTAAGCACAGGAAGAGATGCTCAATGTTACTAATCATTAGGGAAATGCACATCAAAACTACAATGAGATGGAACCCCGCATCTATTAAGATGGCTACTATCTAAAAAGAGAAAACAATTCTTGGAGAGGATGTGGAGAAATTAGAACTCTTATGCACTGCTGATGGGAATGTAAAATGGTATAGCCATTATGGGAAACAGTAAGTCAGTTCCTCAAAAAATTAAAGAATTACCATATGATCAACGATTATATATACATATATACCTGAAAGAACTGAAAGCAGGGTCTCAAAAAGTTATTTGTACATCCATCATAACAGCAACATTATCCATGATAGCTCAAACTTGGAAGCAACCCAAGTATCGATTGATGAATGAATGGATAAGCAAATGTGGTATATACACACAATGGAATATTATTGAGCCTTAAAAAGGAAGGAAATTCTGACATAATTTACAATATGGATGAACCTTGAAGACATTATGCTAAGTGAAAGAAGCCAGTCACAAAAGATAAATACTATATGACTCCACTTAAATAAGATACATAGTCAAAATCAGAGACAGAAAGTGGTTGCCAGAGGCTAGAGAAAACAGAAATAGGGAGTTTTTGTTTTTATTGAAGTACAGCAATTTTATAATAGTTTCAGGTGTACAACATAATGAGTCAATATTTATATATTTTACAAAGTGATTACCACAATAAATCCAGCTATCATCTATCACTGTACAAAGTTCTTACAATATAACTAACTATATTTTCTATGCCTAACATTGCATACCCATGTCTTATTTATTTTATTAGAATTACACTTTTAAAAGATGAATAAAGTTCAAGAGATGGTGGTGATGACCGCACAATATTATGAATGTATTTAATACAACTGAAGTGTACACATAAAAATGGTTAAGCTGGCAAATCTTAGGTTTATTTCACCAGAATAAAAAAAAATTGGAAAAAACCTAAATGCATATGTATATTTCCACACTAATGCACAATTCTGCACCATTCTATTTGCACATATTTTAGTCAATCTATAGTATGTCCTAGAGAATACCTTCATTCTTTTCTGAAAGCTGCAGTGTTGCATTGCACAGATGTACATTAATTTTTTTTAGATATTAACCCACTGATTGACATTTATTTTATTCTGGATCTTTTACAATTACAAATAACACTATGACAAATAAGCCTGTGCATGCATAGAAAAGTTTGTGTGTGTCACACACACATACATTATTATAAATACATAGTATATAGAGAGTATGAACTAAACTCCATGAATAATAAAGGGGAAATAAACCAGAAATCTCACACCTGGGAACCTTTAGCATGGGTCAGAAAGGGTGGAAAAGGTAAAAACATAAAATTCCATTTGATCTTATCTAATCTTATCCCTATTATTCCAAGAGTGATTTTCCCATGTCCCAAATCCAGACAGTAATAAACAGTAAAGATGTTCAGAAAGATTGACCCTAATAAAAAGAGTAAGAAGGGAGAATATAATAATGCACCAGGATACATATGATCTTTAGGTTATACCCAAAGGATACAATTTTGCAGTCGTGAGAATAATCCCCATCTCAGACATATAACTACACTTATCCCACTCAAATCATATGTATGTTTGGAGTTTGGCAAGGGGGGCAAAGGTGTAGGGGGAATTTAAAAATTAAGAATTCTGACAGTTATTTTTATTTTTTTAAAGATTTTATTCATTTATTTGACAGAGAGAGACAGAGAGAGAGAGAGAGCACACGTAGGGGGAGTGTGAGAGGGAGAAGCAGGCTCCCCACTGAGCAGGGAGCCCAATGCAGGGCTCGATCCCAGGACCCCGGGATCATGACCTGAGCCAAAGGCAGACGCTTAACAACTGAGCCACCCAGGTGTCCCCTGACAGTTATTTTAAAGGGTAATAATATATACATAAGCCTTTAATTACTTGTGACTTGACAGGCTCCCTTCCCTACACATTTCTGCCACATAGGTGAGGCCACCTGTAAGTGTATTTCCATTCCTAAACAAGGATCCAAGGTGCTCTCAAATGAAAGAAATGGATGATGTTCCACATCAAACTTGCTTAGTTGTTTCAGTTCTGACACTGTGCCATCTTAAGAACTGAGTCCTTGCCTTAATTCAGAGACCATTACTAATACTCTAGTAACCTAGCCAATAAGCCAGCACTTCTAGAGCTATAGTCCTGTCCTACCATTATCAGTCTACCCCAGGGACTGACGTCCTATCCTTGAATTCCAGGCCATTAGGTGGGTCTCCCACAAGAGGGTACCAGACCACATATATGGCACAGATCTAGTTCAGAAGACATCTCTAAATGCTTACTGATCCAGGTCACACACAGTCTCCCTGATGGAACACGATCCACTTACTCCATCTACCCCAACTACTTCTTCAATAGGATATCTTTCTTCTATTAATATCAAGTGGATCTCTTCCCAAATACCTGCTTCAACGTAGTGAGCATGCCCAGTTTCTATGTCGTCTTACAGAGTCTCACCTCACCTAGTCTACCTTCCAGAATTCCTGCTTAAGAACTCAAGTGAGATTTATGTAGTATTATTGCCAAATATGCAGAACTTGAATCTAACCATTAGCAAAGACAAACTCAAACTGATTCAATCTACAGAACACAAGGGATGAAAAAAGAAATTTTTTTCTACAATTCAACACAACTCTTATTTCTTTATTCATCATGCAGTTACTATGTACCAGATACATAAAAAAGTTGATCTTTCCATACACTACCACACATGGTTTTCAAAGAACTTACAGTATTTAAGATATATTTTCCAACATCCCAATACAATGTCGTTAATTGGTGGTGGAGGAAGACTCATGCTTCAAATCCCATTAAAAATAGTGTAAGTGAGATGTCCATGGTCCACAGGGTTACTAATAAAGAAAACTAGAGTCATGTGTTCACTGCTAGACATTCCAGGGACAGAGTGGGGGGAAAAGATGCTAATGATTACACGTAGGAAAACAAAACTACCAAAACAAAGCCTGACTAAAATTATTAAGTAATGACTTTTATAGAAAACATGCTCATGAATTAATAAACCTATACACCCTTCACTGCATTTTTTTGTAGTTTAAATTTTTAATTTTATTTTATTATGTTATGTTAATCACCATACATCATTAGTTTTTGATGTAGTGTTCCATGATTCATTGTTTGCATGTAACACCCAGTGCTCCATTCAACACGTGCCCTCTTTAATACCCATCACCAGGCTAACCCATCCCCCCCCCAGAATCCTCAATTTGTTTCTCAGAGTCCACAGTCTCTCATGGTTCGTCTCCCCCTCTCATTCTCCCCCCCTTCATTTTCCCATTCCTACTATCTTTTTTTTTTTTTAAACATATAATGTATTATTTGTTTCAGAGGTACAGGTCTGTGATTCATGAGTCTTACACAATTCACTACATCTTTGTGAAAATTATGTAATCAAATATCAGAGTCTAGAACAAATGCTTTATTTAAAGTATCTATTACTTAAATGTGTACCTACACTTCTGGTAAACTGGGTTTTTTTTTTAAGATTTTATTTATTTATTTGAGAGAGAGAGAATAAGAGAGAGCCTGAGAGGGAGGAGGGTCAGAGGGAGAAGCAGACTCCCCACTGAGCAGGGAGCCCTATGTGGGACTCGATCCCGGGACTACAGGATCATGACCTGAGCCGAAGGCAGTTGCTTAACCAATTGAGCCACCCAGGCACCCTTTGGTAAACTGTTTTAAGTTAGCACTGCTGTGTAGGAAAATTAACCATCCTAAACTAGTCTATCCCCATGCTCTATAGAAAATGAATTGCACTCTGAATGTGCAATGACTTTCCTAGAAACTTGAGACACAGATATACCAACATTGCTTTTTAGCTTTGTGCCTTACTTGAATTTGTTCATAAGCTCTAAATGTGCAGTTAACACCTACCCTTTCACAATAGTGTATATAAACATATTTGGAATAACAATACAAAATCATTACATATAAATAATTAAAAGAAAACCAGAAACACAAATAACTGTAATATAATATAGTAAACTACAGTATATAAAAAATGTTCCAGGGCACCTGGGTGGCTCAGTTGGTTAAGCGACTGCCTTCGGCTCAGGTCATGATCCTGGAGTCCAGAGATCTGAGTCCCGCATCGGGCTCCCTGCTCAGCAGGGAGTCTGCTTCTCCTTCTGACCCTCCCCCCTCTCATGCTCTCTTTCTCTCTCATTCTCTCTCTCTCAAATAAATAAAATCTTTTTAAAAAATGAATAAATTTAAAAAATGTTTCATGGAAATTTGGTTTAAGGCAAGTGCTGGAAGGGTTTTATGAAAGGACAGATGATTTCCAGTAACAGGTAACCAGAGAAAGTTTCACAGAAGAGATGAGCTGCCAGTTGGGACTTAATGGATTAGTAAAACTGGTACAATTAGCATAAACAGAATTTAGGAAGCAAGGATTCCAGAAAGAAAAAAACACCAGGTACAGAAGTGGGAAAGCACAAGACACCTACACAGAGAAGAACAAAGAAATGTATCTGACTGAATGAAAGGTTAAGAATAAGGAAACACAGTAAAATATTAGGTTGTAAGTTAGAAGAACGTAACTCACAACAAAAAGGCACTTCTTGTTATCTGACCAAGTTAAAAAAAGGTCAACTTGACAATATTTTTTAAAATGGAACTGAAAAGGAAAAAGACTTCCTACTAAAGGTAGGAAGGTAACAGTTCAAACTCCCTATAAAGTGAAACCTAAAAAAAGGAAATTGAGAAAAGGAAAAGAAGAGACAGATGTAGAAGACACTGGGAAATAAAAATTTATCAGATTGGAGTCTAATTAGATAGGAGAAAGGGAAAGGAAGGGGGGGATAAGGCAACTCAGTGGTGAGTCACGTTTTAATTGTGAGTTCCTGGGAGAACTGTGCTATGTTTTAACAAACTTAAGGAAGTCCGAACTAAAAACTGGTCAATAGGAGAAATATTAAATGAAAAATTAGTAACAGGCAACAAAGCTGGTTTGAGAAAGGAGATACAAGTCCAAATGATGAATACATTTCAAAAATGATCATAAAAGTGTGTAGGCTTAAGCTACAAAAATCATTTTATAAAGAGATTACTGTTTCTTAGAAACATAAAAAGACAAGTGCTATAGAAAATGACAAATAGGCAATTCAGAAAAGAAACACAAATGATCAATATTTCAAAACATATTGTTAAAATTTTACACCACTCAGAAACAAGCAAATTTTTAATAATCACTATAATCAACAGTAAGATGGGTAATGCTGTGTATTTTGCTGTGTGAAAGGCCAACCAATAATATACATCCAAAGCTTTCAAAACATGGCATACTTTTTTGACTGACCAACTCCAATTTTAAAAATTTAGAATTTAAAAAAAGATCAAAGGATCTAGAAAAATTTATTTGGGAAAGTTTATATCCACATGGAAAATGTATTTGTGAGATAGTTTATGTCAGTATGGTTTAGATTAATGAAGAATTTTTAACATAAATGTTCGATGATGGGGGATTAATTAAATAATTTGGTACAAAATACCATAAAGCCATTAAAAATTATGTAAAATATTTAAATGTCATGAAATTCATAATATTCTACATAAAAGTACCAAGTAATTTAGGAGATCCAACTCTTACAAATTTACCTGTTACCCTATTCTTCTGATGCTTGTTAGTATTTTTTTGTATACTCTCCATCTATGTGTATGAATATATAGAAATTAAAGTAAAAATTGTATCTCTTTTTATTTACCTTTCCTTTTCAGCCAAGACAAATGTAAAAGTTAAATAATTCTGAGAATACAAGTCCAAGTTGTTATTTGAATAGAACAAAGAAAACAAAATCCTTAATAAAACATTAAACCAGAGACTAAGGTTAGGTTATAGATGTGTTGATTTACATGACAACTAACAGCAAAATGAAATCCTGGACTGAATTCTGACCCAGGGAGAAACAATTTTTTTTCTGTCCTTAGGGCATTACTAGGACAACCAGTAAAAACTGAATGAAATGTACAGATAGTAGTGTTATATCAATATTATTTTCCTCCTTTTCATACTTGTTCTCTGGCTGTGTAGGAGAATGTCCTTGATTTTAAGTAAATTCATAACTAAAGAATTGGAAGTAAAGTGGCACCATGTCTGTTCCTCTCAAACACTTAAAAAGTAATAATAGATAAATAATATAACAGACCCCCTTATCCATAGTTTCACATTCCTCAGTTCGAGTTACTTGCAGTCAACCACAGTCCAGAAGCAGGTGATCCTCCTTCTGACTTATCAGAAGATCAAGAGTAGGCTAACACTATGACACAATGACCTCATTCACCTTACTTCATCTCATAATGTAGGTATTTTCTCATCTCACATCATCACAAGAAAGGTGAGTACATTACAATAAGATATTCTGAGAGAGACACAACATTCAAATAACTTTTATTACAGTATATTATTTTAATTGTTTTTAGTTGTTGGTAATCTCTTAATATGCCTAACTTATAAATTAAACTTACTGGGGTGCCTGGGTGGCTCAGTCAGTTAAGCATCCACCTTGTGATTTCAGCTCAGGTCATGATCTCAGGGTCATGAGACTGAGCACCATGTAGGGCTCTGCACTGAGTGTGGAGCCTGCTTAAGATTCCCTCTCCCTCTCCCTCTGCTCCTCACCCCCACTTGTGTGCACACGTGCTCTCTCTCAATAACTAAATAAAATTAAACTTTATCATAGGTATAGTATATATACAGTTTGTTCCCATCAGCAGTTTCAGGCATCCACTGGGGGTCCCCTGTAGATAAGGGGGAAGGATACTGTACAGGTTTACATATAAAAATATATATTTACATCTAATGTGTGTATATAGAGAAGAAAATATGATAAAACAATCATAGCAAAATGCTAATATGTGGACAATCTGTATGAAGAATCTGCACAGAAATTTTTTGTAGAATTCTTGCAAATTTTCTCTATCTGAAATTATTTCAAAATAAAAGAATTTTAAACACTAGAGGAAAAAGAGTGACAATTTAACAAAATTAAACACCATTCATATATTCAAAGAATACTTACTGAAAGTCTGATACTACTACACAGCAATAAACAAACCAGATAAAAATCCCTACCTTCATGCAGCTTATCTTCTAGTACGTGAAGACAGACAATAAATACCTAAGTAAAATGTTTACTATGTTAGATAGAAATCAAGTGTTGTGGAGAGAGGGGAACACACACACACACACACACACACACACAATCATGTGTGTGTAAGTCTCCTTGGGTAGGAGTGAGGATTTGCAATTTAAAATATCACCTTCAGGGAAGGTGACAATAAGAAGATGAGACAGGGCCCTGATACAAGGAGCAAGCCTGACAGAGTTGAGCAAAAGTATATGATAGTGGCTTAAACCAGTTTTGTACTAAAAAATTATTGACCCAATTTGAAAATCGATTGGACAGATTTGCTGATATACTGAATACCGGTGAGAAAGAAAATGTCAAAGATGACTACAGGTTTAAAGCCTGAGCAACTAAAGGGTGGAAGCGACCGTTATTGAAAAGAGGTGGGCAGCGGATAGGCAGCTTGGGAGTTTGGTTTTTAAACATCGTGGTCCCGTTAAATATCTAAAGGAAGAAACTAAACAGACATTTGAATGACTCTGGAGTCCAGAGTAAAGTCCAGCCAGGAGACACAAATCTGGGAGACATAAACTTATACATGGTATTTAAAGTCATGAGATTGGATGTGATCACCAAGGGAGTAGTGTGTGTTGACAAAGGAAATGATGTCTATTATTTGTTAATATAATCAAAGGGTTAGTATTAACATGAAAGTGTGTGTGTTTAGAGATCGTTAATCATTTGAGAGCTACAATTACGAATCTGAATTAGGAAACTATAAGAGTGGTTTAATAACAAACAAGTCTCTGAAATAATAGTATACCAAAAAGAAATACCAATAATGAGATGCCCCATAAGAATTTAAAAATGAAAAGAATACTACCCATAACAGAAAGTCCTTATACTATTTATATTCATATGGCTCAGTAAACAAATAAAATCAGAGATCATTAAGTCTCTTAAAAAATATAAACAGTATTAAAACAGCTAAACAAAGCACGTATCAATCAAAACTTAGAATTGTCCAAAATGGAGCCAGCTGACTAAAACTGTCTAAGCAATCTTCAGAACAGATACTGGAGAACATGCAAATCTGATCATTCTGACAACTATACCTCTCAATACAAATTAATAGCTTGGCATTTTGGAATTCTTGATAGAAAGACTTTGGGAGTTTAAGATACGAGTTCAAACCCTAGCTGGGCCACTTGTATGCTGTGTGTGACTGTAGTCAAATTACCACTTCATACTTTTGTTTTCTATTTTGTAAACTACATATAAGACTATTTCATAGTACTGAAGTTACAATTAAATGACATAAATAGCATCAGCTTAGTGCAAAGCCAGGGTAGAAATTCAGGAAGTTGTGTTGTTTTCAAGATCAAGAAATGGGCTTGAGTCAGGTGGAAGTAAGTATAGATACCCATGAACTGGGTAGGTACATATGAAAATATGGACTAAAGTCTAACACAAGTCTCTAGAATGCACTATCCTATCCTGGCAAACTCTTCTTCAATTCTATAAACATGGGATGGAAATGTACTATTTACCTATTAGATTATGGAGTAGCAATTTTAGTAAAAACTAAATCATATTTCTGCCCACAGAAGAGCTAAATTTGGATATGCATACTCCTTTTCAATAAGAAAAGCAAAAATATTATAGGAATGCAGCTAGAGACACATCAAAATTAGACACGTTCTAAAGAATAACATAATAGCTCGTTGAAGGGGTGATAAATTCTCTTTAGAAAAAAAAAGGCGTTCTTGAAGAGGGAAGCACTTAATCTAAATCTTATGAAGTTAAGAATTTCAGTTGGAGGAAAACAAATTCAAGTAAGTAATCATATAAGCAGTTCATTCTCCAACCTTCAAGCAAGTTTAGTCTTACTTCCAATTTGCACCTATAACTCCTGAATCCTAGTGAAAACAATGTAACTTGCCTATAGCCTCAGAAAAATCATACAGTGATAGTAAGGAGAACTAGAATAGTCTCCAGCATCCAAGTGTAAAACTCTTTCACTTTTCGCAGAATGCTTTCATAAGGAATATTCTACCACCAAATATTCTTTTTTTTTTTTTTTTAAGATTTTATTTATTTATTTGACAGAGAGAGACACAGTGAGAGCAGGAACACAAGCAGAGGGAGTGGGAAATGGAGAAGCAGGCTTCCCGCCGAGCAGGGAGCCCGATGCGGGTCTCGATCCCAGGACCCTGGAATCATGACCTGAGCCGAAGGCAGACGCTCAACGACTGAGCCACCCAGCCGCCCCTACCACCAAATATTCTAACAAAATTGAGAAGTATTATAAAGAGTGATTTTAATGTATGTTTTTCCTCCACAGTTTTTTCCTTTTAAATAAAGGTGGAATATATGAGTGTAGAGAAAATGGTAGAAGTCATCCCTCTAACTTTTTTTAAATTTAAGATTGTGCTAGAAAATTAATGGTTATGAAGATTCACTGAGGTTAATTAAAAACTGAGGCAAATAAACATGAATAGAATAGCAATAATATAAAAAAAATTCGCAAGGACATATTTATAATAACTGGTTAATATTACCATTAACATTACCATCAATTGCAACAAGTGGATTTTATATGCATCATGATTCAAACCAACAAACTATACCTTAAAAATGATAATATTTATGAAATGATTATAAACTTTAAAGTTGTTATTTGGTGATAGTTATACAATATTTGTATCTTGAGATATGATAATGATATTTATTGTTAAATAAAGATAAATCAAGTCCTGGGCAGAGGACCTAAATAGACATTTTTCCTAAGAAGACATACAGATGACCAACAGACACATGAAAAGATGATGAACATTAATAATCATCAAAGAAATGCAAATCAAAACCACAATAAGGTATCACATCACACGAGTTAGAATGTCCAGTATCAAAAAAAAAAAAACCAAAACAAGTAACAAGTGCTAGCAAGGATGTGGAGAAAGGCAACTTTCATGTACTGTTAGTGGGAATGTAACTGGTACAGCTACTATGAAAACCAGTATGAAGGTTCCTCAAAAAATTAAAAATAGAAATGCCATATGACCTAGTAATTCCACTACTGGGTATTTACCCAAAGCAAATGAAGAGACTAATTCAAAAAGATCTATGCAGCCCTATGTTCACTGCAGCATTATTTAAAATAGCTAAGATACAGAAAAAACCTAAATTGTCCATTGATAGATAAATGGATAAAGGATAGACACACACACACACACACACACGTGCACGTGCACACGCACACACACACACACGTTGGAATATTATTCAGCCATAAAGAAAACTGAAATCTTTCTATCTGTATGGCAAATGGATGGACATCCATACAACATGGATTGATTTATAGTGTATTATGCTAAGTAAAATAAGTTAGATGGAGAAAGACAAATACCATATGATTTCATTTATATGTGAAACCTAAAAAACAAAGAAGACAGAAAGAGATTCATAAATACAGGGAACAAAGTGGTGGTTGCCAAAGGGGCAGGGGGAGGCGTTGGGGGGGTGGGTGAGCAAAATAAGTAAAGGGGATTAAGGGGTACAAACTTCCAGTTACAAACTAAATTAGTCACAAGGATAAAAACTACAGCTTAGGAAATACAGTCAATAATACTGTACTAACACTGTATGGTGAAAGGTAGTAATTACACTTATCATGGTGACCACTGCATCATATACAGAATGGTCAAATCACTATGTTGTACACCTGAAACTACTAAACATTATATATCAACTATACTTCAATGATAAGAATTTTAAAGAAGAAAAAGCAAGCCTGTATCTTTTAGAAATGCATTTTGAAATATTTACAGATGGAATGATGTCTACATAACTTAAAAATAAAATGGGAAGGAAATACGGGGTGGAGAAATGAAAGATTAGCCATGACTTGATAGCTGCTGTAGCTGGGTAATGGTTATATGGAGAGTTCATTATAGTATTATGCTTCTCACAAAAGGAGACTGAAATTTTTCATAATAAGAACTTTCATAAAATAGAAAAAAATTGCCAATACCAAAGCGTATCATAAAAACAAGTGCAGAACAGTACAAACCTTAACCCTTGACATGGTGAGTGATACTGTCTGAGAGCTTATGCTACCTTAAACTGAATGATGACTGGTGTACTCAAAAATATATAAAGATATCCTCTCAAAGTATGGATAGCCAGAGTTCTTCTAAACTTCTCAATCATGTATCAATGAGAATATATTGACACTGGGCCAAAATCCCAAACTAAATACTACCAAAATGCACACTTAAGAGCTCACAAGAAATCAGAGTTGCATCTAAAACTCAGGGAAGTCATAACTAACTACATCTCATTTCATATTAATCATCTTCTCCATGTCTTTATATGGATCATAATTTATTTACAAGTGAAGCATGGAGAGCAAAAAAGATACTAAAATTAAATTTGTTTTCTGATCACTGTCAATCCAATTCATGAAGCAAAGTTTCCAAGAATCTCTAATATGCCACCAAAATTTTTAAAAAGTATTAACAGAACTAGAATTAACGAACAGCTTATATCAAGCCCCTTTACTCAGTGACCATTACAAGAACAAAGAAGTATAATACATACTGGAGGCCGACCAGGACGACCCCTTTTTCTTTTTCCTTTGATCTCTGTCTCTTCAAGTTCGCTGCCAGCATCAGAATGGGCAGTAGTTTCATTAGTTGAGTCCCTAGAAAATGTGATATATTATTTTAGCGAACAAATTAATTCATACATACAATGCAGTTCTGTTCCACTACTTTCCTTACCTCCTGGAATATGGCTGATAAGAAGTGTTTTTTCTTCCACTTCCAGAAAAAATTTTTAGGAAACTGAGTTATCCTTCCTGCCTGTATCACATAACATTAAGTGACATGAATCCCCAAATTGATAGATAAACAAAGAGAAGGAAATGACTTTGGAAATGGCAGTTGCTATACAAAATATAAATGAAAATTCAGTTGTAAAAAATGAATTCATCAATACAAAAAATTTAAGTCTTAGGAATTTTATTCATTTTTTAAAAATCATGAAAGTCAACAGTGTGCTAGTAAAAGTTTAACAACTGGCTCTTCAAAAAAATATGATTAAAAATGTTACTGATATAAAAGATATATAACAATTTACTGACAATAAAAAGATACACAATATTCTTATTGTAAATTCCATACAACTAATCAATTCACATAAAATGATAATTTTGCTATTCTTGTATCTATACCTAACCTTTGGTTGCAAATGATGAACAAACACAGTTTTGAAATGAAAGATCATTGATAATTTTGTTCACTTAATGAATAGGATACAAGTGAAATGACAAAGACATTTGTTAGAACTTCACTCATCAGTCAGTGGTGTGGGCAACTTCTTATTGAATCAGTAACAGTTCTCAAATACTAGAAGGATTAATATACTTCCTCATTATGAGAAGAAGTATATTATATATTATAATAGCTATAAACCTGATATACCTTTAAATTTAATCTGCATTATTAACAATAACTTCATCACTTTAGGTCTACAGACAAATGACAAAACAATAAATTGAGCCCTGATCTGTAGTGTTTACTGCTTTTCATAATGTAAATATTCCTACCACAATTTCAAACTGCCAAAGTGATATCAACAGACTTGAGAAGTAATGAACAGTAGTAGTGCACCACTAAAAAGTATTTCTACCATATAAATAGAATAGGTGTAAATAAAAAATTCAAAAACATAGAAAACAGTAACACATAAACTAATTAGAAAGTGGTGAGTTTTGGGCGCCTGGGTGGCTCAGTTGGTTAAGCGACTGCCTTCACCTCAGGTCATGATCCTGGAGTCCAGGGATGGAGTCCCGCGTCGGGCTCCCTGCTCAGCAGGGAGTCTACTTCTCCCTCTGACCCTCCCCCCTCTCATGCTCTCTCTCTATCTCATTCTCTCTCTCAAATAAAATCTTAAAAAACAAAAAAAGAAAGTGGTGAGTTTTGAGGATCTGTTACTTTTATTTTTAATATGATTTATTTAAGTACATAAAATTAATATTTTATATTTTTATAATGACAATGTTAATTTAACTGGGTAACGAAATTCCTGGAAATTTAATATTCAGCTCTCCAGGACAGTACAGGCTGACTCTAGCACACCACTGAAAAGATATAGATAGTATGAACAACAACTTCTTCACTAAATGTTATGTTACTAACAGTATAAAGGATATGCATAAAACTGCAAATACAACAAAGGGAATACAGCAAAGGGGAGTCCAACACACAATCTATTATTTCTCCATCTCCTTCAATGAATGCTCTCACTATCATTTCCTCTTTGTGTCAATTGCATAAAGCTCAATTCTTCAGTGTCAGCTACTCTTCCCTTTATACCACACTCTCTGGGAGATCTCATCCAGTTGATGTATAACTTCTATCACTTCAACACATTATCAACAGACCTGATCACCCATTTCTCCAAAGAAGACATACAAATGGATAACAGACACACGAAAATACGTTCATCATCATTAGCCATCAGGGAAATTCAAATCAAAACCACACTGAGATACCACCCAACACCAATCAGAATGGCTAAAATTAACAACTTAGGAAATAACAGGTGTTGGAGACGAAGCAGAGAAATGGGAACCCTCTTACACTGTTGATGTGAATGTAAACTGGTACAGCCACTTTGGAAAACAGTATGAAGGTTCTCAAAAAATTTAAAAATAGAACTACCCTATGACCCAGCAATTGCACTACTAGGTATTTACCAGAAGGATACAAAAATAGTGATTTGAAGGGGCACACACAATCCAATGTTTACAGCAGCAATCAATGTCCACAATAGCCAAAGTTTGGAAAGAGCCCCGATGTCCACTGACAGATGAATGTATAAAGAAGATATGGTACGTATATACATACAATGAAATCTTGCCATTTGCAACGACATGGATGGAACTAGAGGGTATTATGCTAAGCAAAATAATTAGTCAGGGAAAGACAACTACTATATGATTTCACTCATATGTGAAATTTAAGAAACAAAACAGAGGATCATAGGAGAAGGGAAGGAAAAATAAGATAAAAACAGAGAGGAAGGCAAACCATAAGAGACTCTTAACTCCAGGAAACAAACTGGGGTTGCTGGAGGGGAGGTGGGAGGTGGGATGGGGTAAGTGGGTGATGGGCATTAAGGAGAGCACATGATGTAATGAGCACTGGGTATTATATGCAACTGATGAATCACAAATTCTACCCCTGAAACTAATAATACACTATGTTAATTAAATTGAATTTAAATTTTAAAAAATTTTAAAAATAGACCTGGATCATCTATAATTCAAGATTTTTAAGTCACATGTAACATGCTTCTTTGAATGCCACATCAAATTCACCAAATACCACATATAAAAATTAAGTCCAACACTGACTTATTTCTAGCTCTCTGCTCATGGCAATATAATTAATTGATTTATTTAGTTAATGCATGAGTGTACTTTAAGTTGTTATGCAAATTTATCATGGTCACAGTTATCCTGTCTTACTCATATTCCTAGAATCGTATCAATCTTCCTCTTGTGCCATTAGCTAGCAAGTGCTCCCAAGTTATCCTCCATATAATTCTCCAATTCTTTCCATGATGAGTACAATAATCACCACTCCCTGAATTAATCTCAACTTATCTATTTCTATTTCCCTCATGCAAGGCATTCTATATGACATATTGCCAGTAACATTCTTAACATCACATATTTCCTTACTTGCAAATCTTCAAAGGTGATCTGGTATTTAAAACTGTAAACAGAAAAAAGATTTCTGAGGAAGATGGCACAGGAGGATCCTAGGCTCACATCAACCCACAGATACACTAGATAACACCAACATCAAGATTATATAACCCAGAAAACAACCAAAAGACTGTCACCAACAGACTCCCCACAGGTAAGTGTAGAGAAAAGGCCACATCAAAGAGGGGAGGAAGGACAAAGACTTGTTGGGAGCCATACAGACCCACAGGACTGTCCTTGAGAGGGCAGGAAAAGCCAAAGGCACAGACAGGAGAGTAGAACAGACACCACACCAGGCACACCAGGCACCCCATGCATGGAGGACCCCCACTAGGAAGATTAATCACATAACATTTGGCTTTAAAAACCAGAGGAGCTTAACTTTGCAAGTTAAGCTGGGGCTTAACACCAGGAACTTTAAAAAAATCAGCAGGCTGCCTCTGGGAGAGCTAGAGGGCAATAGGAAACAGAGTCCCTGTCCTTTAAAAAAAAAAAAAAAAAAGGCATGAAATAGCATAACAAATAGCATAACATATAGCCCCAGGGAGATACAGAACAGAAGCAGCAGTCTGAAAAACGACTTGGGTTATGGGAGGGAGATTTGTTTACTAATCTCAGAACATATGCTGGAGGGGTAGGGATCTTTGGGAGACTTCTCCAAGAACAAAAGAGCTGGCAAGTGTCATTTCCCTCCCCATCACTCAGCCTAGATACATGGACACATACAGAACCAGTACAAACACACTCTCCATCTAGCTTGCTAAAACAGCTCTCTCACCTTCATGCTTTCCTGTGGACCCACCCCCTCCAGCCCTGCCTCCACAGGAGTCTATTCAAAGCTGTGCCACAGGCAGGGAAATGTGCAAGCAGTCCCAACAGGGACTAACATGACTCCTGCCCTGGGTAAAGGGGAAGAAAACCAACATACCAGTTTGACTGCAGTCCAGGCAATGGGCTGGAGGTAGACAGCTGGTCTGATGCAGGCACTCCCCACCAATGAAAGCTTCTCATGGGTCAACACAGGGAGAGTACCCTGCAGTTTGGTGCTACCGCAGCTCTGGCAAATGCCTGTCCTGACCTAACTAAATCCCAAGGCCACCCAGACAGGCACACTAATAACAAAGAACCAAACCCTGCCCACAACAGGCAGAAAGAGCCATTACAGAGGACCAGACTGAAGGCAAATGCAACTCAGCCACAAAAGCAAGCTGCATAAAACACTCACAGGAGACACCCCTGAAACCAAAGGTTTGGGTGAATAGGGGACACTGCACTGTAGGGAACTCAATAGAAGGAGATGTAGCTGACTTTCCTAAAACATAGAGACAAAACATAAGACACAGAGAGTTAGAAAAAATGAGGAAACAGAGGAGTATGACCCAAATAAAAGAACAGGACAAAAATCACAGCTAGAGATCTAAAATGAAATGGAGGTAATATGCCTGAGAGAAGATTTAAAGTAATAGTCATAAAGATACTCACTGGATTTGAAAAAAGAGTAGAGGACCTCAAAGAGAGCCTTAACAAAGAGATAGAAAATATAAAAGATATAAAAAAAGAACCAATCAGAGATGAAGAACTCAATAATTGAAATTAAAAATACACTAGAGGGAATAAACAGTAGACTAGAGGAAGCAAATGTATCAGCAAACCAGAGGACAGACTAACGAAAAGCAATGAAGCTGAATAGGAGAGAGAGAATAATAATAATGATAATAAATGGAAACAGACTCAAGTAGGATTCCTGGATGGCTCAGTTGGTTAAGCATCTGCCTTCAGCTCAGGTCATGATCCTGAGGTCCTGGGATAGAGTCCAGCATCACGCTCCTTGCTCAGCAGGGAGCCTGCTTCTCCCTCTGCCTGCCGCTCCCCCTGCTTGTGTGCTCTCACTCTCTCTCTAACAAATAAATAAATAAAATCTTAAAAAAAAAAAAAGACATAAGGAACTCAGTGATACCAATAAGCATAACATTTGCATTATAGGGATCCCAGAAAAAGAAAGGAGAGAAAAGGGGGAATAAAATTCATCTGAAAAAATAATAGCGAAAGCTTCCTGAATCTGGGGAAGGAAACAAAAATCCACATCCAGGAGGTACAGAGGGCTCCACAAAAAATCAACCCAAGGAGGTGCCCACCAAGACACATAGTAATTAAAATGGTAAAAAGTAGTGAAAAAGAGAGCATTTTAAAAGCAGCAAGAGAAAAGGAAATAATTACATACAAGGAAAACCCCATCAGGCAATCGGCTGATTTTTCAGCAGAAACTTTGCAGACCAAAAGAGAGTAGCACAATATAGTGTGCCACTGAAAGGAAGTGCTGAAGGGAAAAGACCTGCAATCAAGAATACTCGATCCAGCAAGGCTATCATTGAGAATAAAAGATATAAAGAGTTTCCTAGACACACAAAAGTTAAAGTAGTTCATGACGACTACACCAGCCTTACAAGAAATGTTAAAGGGGACTTTCTGAATGGAAAGGAAATACCATAAAGCAAGAGTAATAAAAGTAGGAAGCAGTAAAATAAGTATGTCTATAAAAATCAGTCAAGGGATTCACAAAGCATTGAATCACTATATTTTACCCTGAAACTACTATAACAATGTATATTCATTATACTGGAATGAAAGTTTTTACAAAACTTTTTAAAAAATAAAATTAAAATTATAAATAATATTGATCTAGTCCAGGGCTACACAGTAAATATATTAGGCTTGGGGGACTTAAAGTCTGTCTACTATTCAACTCTACTATCATAGCCTGAATGCAGCCATATATAATATGTAAGTGAATGGACATGCCTATAGTCCAATAATATTCAGAAAAGCAGGAATCTGAGCCACTAGTAGTAGTCAATTCCTGATCTAGTTCGTCTTATTCATCTCCACTAAAGAATAATAAATCATACTGCATTTTTCCTCAATTTAGACCAAATAGAGTATGTTTACATATACTGTGTGCTATTTATATACATTATCTGCAATAAACATGAACAAAAACCTCATAAGAAAACATATTATATCAATACAAACAAATGAAAGATCTGAAAATGTGATAATCTTGTCCATAGTCACATACCTATTAAGTGGCACAGTCCACTTAGATCTCAAGGTAAACCTGAATTCTCTATCTCAAATACTATGTTTTATTTTTCTCTTGTGTGGACAGAATCTACTAGTGCTTTTGATGCTTTAAATCAGAAAGCAACTATAGGAACATGTTTGTTTTAGCATATAATATGTAACCCATTCATGAAAATAATTTATCCTTGAGCACTAGACTTTACTGATAAAAGAGAAAGGTCCAATTTATTTTCTAATTCTGCCAACTGCAGCCAGTTTAAAAGGTGATGGCTATTACCAAATTACTAATACATTCCAATTAGTATATGTATGTGTGTTTATTAGAATATACAAGAATACATATATAATCTTTTTTACTTCAAGCAATCGAGAGGATATAAGAATACAAGGAAGAGTTTCATATTACCACACCCTCCCTAACTCTGAATCCCAATCTGAAGAATAACAGTTTGACCACTACCCTCCCATAATTATTTATATTTATACATACCAAAATATGATTTATTTACTTATTTTATTGTTTTACTTTCTTCTTCTATTTCAGTTTTAAATTTTTTAATTAATAGGAATCTTCCACACAAGTACATAGAATTCCAGAATAGTAATCTTCATAATACATATGAAATTTATTTAATTACTTCCCTATCAGTGAGCACTTAAGATTGTCTCTAGCTTTAAACTATTAAAGAGCTAAAACAATTGTCCTTGTACATTAACTCTTATTACATAGTAACAAATTTTTCTCTAGAACAGACACAGAATGCTTGATCAAAAATTCAAACTTTGACCAACTGCTACAAAAAAAAACTACAAAAACCCTGCCAATGGCTAATGTTCACATTTATAATACTACTAGACAGAAGTTAAGAGAATGGAAGAACCAAATCAAATCTTATAAGAATGAATTTTTATTCCCTAAACTCTCTAAATTCTGTCTATCTCTCTCCATTTGCACTGTAATCACTCCAGTATGCAATATTCTCCTCCTAATAGGTCTCCTTGCTTCTACTGTTGCCCCTCCCAAATAATCACTATACGACTCTGAGAGTGATTTTCTAAATCTCTCCCATGCATCTCTTCCATTCTTAAAATCCTAAAGTGACTTCTTACTGTCCCTATGAAGAAAAACTCAAAATTCCTAATATCATTTAAGCAGGTCCCTGTATGATATAGCCCCACTCTACTCACAAGCCTTAATCTCATGTCACTCTCCATCCCCAACCCTGAAAAAAGAAAAAAGAGGTAGAACAGTTTTATTTCAGTCTCTCAAATATACCATGATTCCTCCTAACTCAGGGTCTCTGTATATGCCATTCCTTCAACCTGAAATTAATACCCTATAGCTTCTTCTTTCCAAACCTTTCCTCTGCTTCAGAATTAAGCTCAACTGTCTTTTCCATAGAAAAGTAGACTAAATCAAGGCATGTGGTAAAATTCTCACAAAATTCTCTAATGTACCTTCCTAGCACCCATAATGGCAGATCTATGTATTTGTGATTATTTCATTAATACCTATTTATATAAGCTTCACGACAACATGGACTGAATCTCTACTACATGCTCTTTCGCCCCAGAACCTATCTTCAGATACTGTACTATGTAGCAGAATATAAAAATATGTGGTAACTGACAATATTTTACAATGCCTAACAGTTAACACCACTAAGGTGACAAATTCATCAGTGATAATAATATCTAAGTAAGCTAAGAAATAACAAGGTCACAAAAAAATTAAAAAGAAAGGTCACTCACTAGAATTACCTTTCTTGTGTCTACTTATAATAATCATTACTGAACTAAACATTAAGAACTGATGGGTCAAAATATTTTTGTTTTTGAGGAGACTGTAGAGAATCAATTTCTTTTCTCCCTCTTTTTTTGAAGTAGGCTCCACGCCCAGCATGGAGCCCAACATGGGGCTAGGCTCTTAACCCTGAGATCAAGAACTGAGATGAAGAGTCAGACACTCAACCAACTGAGCCACCCAGGTACACTGAGATCAATTTCTAATATACTGTCTTCACTTTATAAATGACAGAAACTGAAGTTTACAAATAGTGAGAAATGTATTTCCTTTCATTACAATGCAGACATGGTATTGCTGGCTGGCTGGATTAAAGAAGGTAACATACGCTGCTAAAATATATGTCAAAATCCTCAGAGAACTGTATGCCCCCAATAAATGTTCCTTAGATCTCAACTGACCAAGAGTACAATCTCCCACTGACACATGGAGAGCAAAATTCATTTACCTACCTAACAGATCACCACTATCTACTACCCATAATCATAATACAGGTTTACATTTTAATGAAAAAAATTCAGTTACCAAAAAATGATGTTAAATACTATTGTGTCGATGTAACTTCTCTTTAAATACAACATGTATTTAAATACAACCTCTGTTCCGTATTTAATCAAAGACATACTTCTAATGGGCCTATCAAATACCTAATAATATAAGATAAAAAAGTGCAGTTTAAGCAGAAACAAGGGTTATAAAACATTATGTTAAGTATGGTGCTAGAAGAAAAGCAAAGAACATTACAGGACCACAGGAGGAAACCTACCCCAACTTTGAGGGAAAAGAAAAGTTTTGCTGGAGGCATGACACATCAGCTAACACCTATAGGATTAGTGAGCATGCCAGGTAAGAGCAGGACTGCTGGCAGGACAAAGATTAAAAAAAAAAAGAAAGAAAGAAAATATTATGCGGAGACCCCCAAAATTCTTTAAGTTAAGAAGTATTAAGATACATGAGTTAAGTAATTAGAAAGGGCTTACATCTTATCTTCTATATTTGGGGGAAAAAAGGAAGATAGGTATTGATAGTTTTTCAAGCAGGTCAAGAAATTCAGACAGTTTTTTTGTTTTAGATACCTGAAGGAAAAACACAAGGCCAGGAAACCAATTAAAAGGTGCCTGCAATCTCTTGGGAAAGAGGTATATAAATGAACCGGGGCAATAAAAATATAAATAATTCCATAAACTGTTGATCACTTTCATTATATCTAAACCACTGTTCTCATGCAGGATCACAGTATGCAGAGTCCTAATTTGCATCTTGATGAAACCTACAAAAGGGAAAGTATCTGCTACTACACTGATTGTATTTCCCAAAGAATACAAAATAAGACCCAATTCTAGATCCATCCTACAACTCCAACAAATCTAATGAGATGCTACCAGAAATGCCAATGCAACCAGAATGGCCCAAAAATCACAATCTCAGGAAAAGAAGGTGGGGGAAGTGGGAGAGTGTTATGTTGGAGAAACAGTATGACATAGGATAGGAGTTTATAAACTTCTGTAAATGGCCCAACAAAATATTTACACTTTGCAGGCAATTCATTCTCTATAACAACTTGTAGCACAAAAGCAGTCAATTTGTGAAAGAATAAAAATGGCTCTGTACCAATAACACTTTATTTATAAAAAACAAGCAGCATGCCAGATTTGGTCTATTTGGTCTATGGGTCTATGGGTCTATGGGTCACAGTGTGCTGACCCCTGATAAGGAGAGTAACATCTTCGCTCAATACCACAAAAATATTGATATTACGATAGCAAGGGCCATGCACAGATATAGTAATTATACAATCTAACAGTTGTTTGATTTCAGACATTCTGCTCAACTATCAGAAAACCTATGCATTTCATACACAAAAAGGTCATTTAAAAAAAATAAGAAAACTGTAATACTTACTGTAACACCGGTAGCTCTGAAGTAATCATTGCTGAAGAGGTTTTTCCACAATGCAGCAAAAGAATCAAGTGCTGTACAACTCAAAACCTTTTAAATAACCTCAAAGTCAATCCTGTTAATTAAAAAAAAAGACAATTATTTTATTTCCAGCTTTACTGAGGTATAATTGACAAAGCTGTACGATATTTAAAGCATACGTGATGATTTGATACATGTATACATTGTGAAAGACTTCTCCCCATCAAATTAATTAACATATTCATCACTTCACAAATGAAGGTGGGAATATTGCCATCCACCTTACAGAAATAAAACGATTATTAGAATGGACAGTTGTATGCCAATAAATTACATAACCCACTGTTAAATGAACAAATTCCTAGAAACACACAAATTGCCAAAGCTGGCTCAAGAAAAATAGAAAATCTGAACAGATGATACTGAAGTAAAAATCCTAAAAACAAAAACAGAAACAAAAACGTAGCAAACAGAATCCAACTACATATTGAATGTAATATATGCCATGGTCAAGTGGGATTTATTCCTGGAATGCAAGAATGGTTCAACTTAAAAACACTGGTCAAAAAAAAAAAAAAAAAAACCACTGGTCAATTTAATACATTAATAGAAAGAAAGAAAAATGAACTACATGATCATCTCAAATTACGACAGAAAGCATCTGGCAAAATCTCAAGGGAAACCAAAAAGCCAAATACTCTTTCATAATAAAAACATTTTAAAAACTAAAAAGGAAACTTTCTTAATATGATAAAGGGCCCTTATGAAGACTACATAGGTAGTTTCATCCATCGTGAAAGACTAAAATAAAAGCTCCCCCCCCCAAAATCAGGAAGAAAACAATAATGTCCATTTTCACCACGCCTTTAAAATGACCACTATATGTTCTAGCAAGAGACAAGAGACAATTAGGCAAGAAAGAGTTACAAATTACATCCAAACAGAAAAGAATTAAGTTATCTCCATTCACAGATGACGTAATAGTTTATATACAGAAAATCTCAGAGAATCAACAGCAACAAACTACTAGTAAAGAAAAGTTGCAGGGTGCAAATAACATACAAAAATCAATTGTTTATTAGAATTAATAAACATATCAGTGGTGCAGGATACAAAAAGTAATACAAAAAGTTTGGTTGTGTTTTTGTACACTATGAATGAACAAATCAAGAAGGATATAAAGGAAAAATTTCCATTTGTAATACTATCAGAAAGAATAAAATAATTAAGAATAAACAACCAGGGCACCTGGGTGGTTCAGTCAGTTAAGCGTCTGCCTTTGGCTCAGGTCATGATCTCAAGGTCCTGGGATCAAGTCCCACATCGGGCTCCCTGCTCAGCAAGGAGTCTGCTTTTCCCTCTCCTTCTGTCCCTTCCCCTACTCTGTCTCTCATTCTCTCAACTAAATAAATAATCTTTAAAAAAAAAGTTTAAAAACATAGTAATAAAAAATAAACAACCAGGGTGAAAGACCTGTACACTGAAAACTACAAAACACTGCTGAAAGAAATGAAAGAAGACACCAATAAATGGAAAGACACCCACTGTTCATGAATAGGAAACCTTATTGTTAAGAGGTCAACACTATCTAAAACAATATACAGATTCAATGCAATTGCTATCAATATCCCAATTACATTTCTGCAGAAATAGAAAATTCCACCCAAAATTTGTACGGAATCTCAAGAAAGAGACTCTTAAAAGCCAAAACAATACTGAAAATGAAGACCAAATACTTCCTGATTTCAAAACTTACCACAAAGTGACAATAATCAAGACTATGTTTCTGGCATAAAGTCAAACAAAGAACAATGGAAAAGATCCCAGAAATAAACCCTCACATATACTGTCAAATGAATCTTCAAAAGGATGCCAAGACCATGCAACATGGAAAGGACAGTCTTTTCAACAAATGATACTAGGAAGAGTAGACATTCACATACAAAAGAATGGAGCTGTACCCTGACCATACACCATATATAAAAATTAACTCAAAACAGATCAAATATCTAAATGTAAGAGCAAAACTATTAAACTCTTTTCTATGTGGAATCAATTTCTTACATATGACACCAAAAGCATAGGCAGCAAGAGAAAAAATAGATAAGATGGACTTTATCAAAATCAGAAACTTGTGGGGGCACCTGGGTGGCTCGGTCAGTTGAGCGTCCAGCTCTTGGTTTCGGTCCAGGTCCTGATCTCATGGGTCATGGGATCAAGCCCCCAGTAGGCTCTGCACTCAGTGAGGAGTCTACCTGGGATTCTCTCTCCTTTCTCTCTGCCCCTCCCCCGCTCACAAGTGCACTCGTGCTCTCTCTAATAAATGTTAAAAAAAAATCAGAAACTTCTGTGCATCCGAGGACACTATCAAGAGAGTAAAAAAGAAAGCAAAGGAGGGGTGCCCAGTGGCACAGTCGATTAAAGCCTCTGACTCTTCCTTTCAGCTCAGGTTGTGATCTCGGGGTTGTGTGTGAGTTTAGAATGACTAAAATTAAAAAGACTATTTCAAGTGTTGGTGTGGAGACAGAACAACAGGAAATTTCACATATGGCTAAAGGGAATGAAAAATAGCATATACTCTTTCGAAAAAAGGTTGGCAGTTCCTTAAAAAATTATATGTACATTAACCATGACTGAGCAATGTCTCTCCCAGGTATTTGTCCAAGTGAAAAGAAAGCTTACATTCATACAAAAACATATATTGAAATGTTTATAAGCAGCTTTATTCATAATTCCCAAAACTGGAAACATCCCCCAAAATGGCCTAAAGCAAATGACTGGTACATCCATACAATGAAATACTATCAAACATTAAAAGGAAGACTGCTACTGATTGATACATGCCACAATACTGATGAATCTCAAGTGCATAGACTATATACATACTATATAATTCCATTTATGAGATATTATGAAAAAGTACAAAGACAAAGAACAGATCAGTGGTTGTTAGAGGTTGGGGGGAGAAGAGGACTGCCTAAAAAGAAATAGCATAATAGAAACTGGGGGTAAATCCTGCAGGCAAATTAACACTTTTCTTTGAAATCCAACCAGAATTTTTTGTAGAAATTACTGAAATAATTCTCAAATAGGAAAAGAAAAATGAACGATAAGAACCAAAACAATCTGGAAAAAGAACAAAGTCAGAAGATTCATATTACCTAATTCTTATAAACATACAAGCTTACAAAACTTTATATAAGAAACACAAAAATGGAATGTTTTACATATTACCATGCAACTTGTATTTTTCACTCAGGAAAGCATTGTGGACATTCTACCTCATTTGTTTTATTGTTTCTTAATACGTATATGCTTTAAAGTGATCATTTAAAAGTATTTAAAAAAAGTATTTAAACCATTCTTTAGTGAAAATTTAGCATGTCTCTTATTTTTTACTACTGTATACAATGCTCTCATCTATCCTTCCTCAACTACACAAACATATTTGTAGGACAGATTCCTTGTGATGAACATTTATAAAACATTCATACAATTTTTTACTGCCAAATTTCTCCCTAAAAATACTGTGCCAATATACACTCCTCTTACCAGTATATGTTGAATTAGTTAAATATAAAAATATACTCACTATATCTTTACACTATTTAAAGTATTACAGTTTTAGCTTTATACCAATACATCTTTAAAGGTAAAACACATCAGTACACCCTTCCTGCTCTAGCCTGTAACCACCTTGCTTTGAAAAGAAAGTCCACAGCAGGCTTTTAGATCATATACCAAGATGTCTAATGATGATTTGGGGACATTTGCAAGATTTTGAAATTTTCAATTCATGGATACTTTACTTAAGAAAAATAATCTGGTGCATTCTTATTCTCTACTCACTCTTTTCATTGAGTGTCTTATTTTACTGAGCACATCCAACTTTGTCTTAAAAATCTGTACATTTTGCCTATGTATTCTGTACAGCTTTAGAAGTATTCCCCAGTGGAGAAGATATAAATAAATGATGAGTTCCAGTCTTTCCCTTAACATTATGCCAACCCTTAATCTAATTATTTTGTTCTAACCATAGCTTTAAAAACTTTATTTATACTTAGCATTTTTCAGAAGCCATCCTAACATTATTCCTATGTTCTATCAATTTTATAAATCCTCCTTGGCCACATATGAATCTATTCTGTTTTTATAGGTCATCTTCCTTAAACTGCTATTGCTCTGTAACCACTTGGATATCCTTTTTTTCTTAATATTGAGAACACCAACATTAATTAAATAAGTATCTACTGAATACTGCCTACATGCTAGGCATTGTGTTAATTTTTATTTTCAAGAATGAAAATTCCCCATTTTTTCAGAGTTAGCCTGGTTTTGAAGATACTCTGCATAAAAGAACATCCCTTCCTCCTTCCCCCACCCCCACCTCTCTCTGGAAGTTTTTCTAATATCAAGTACATTTCCCATGATGAGGAATTTCTACGCTGACCTGATTACTTCTTCTTCCATTTCTCCAATCAGTTCTCACTCTCAAAATAAAGTGCAAAAGAGTTGTTTCCCTCATTTTGTAAAAATTCTAAGAGATTTTTTTAATTAAATTTTTAAATTAAATTTAAAAATTTTTTTTAAATGGCAAAACTAGGAAATATCAGGCAGAAGATCAGTTAAGGACATAGGTAAACTCAGTAACTTCACCAATCAACTGGGTATAATTGACATTATCTTCAGACTATTTCATCTATTAACAGGAGAATTCACATTCTTCTCAACTTCACTTAGAGCACTGATCAGATAGACCGTATTATGAGCCATTAACAAATTTGAAAGAATAAAAATCATAGTGTATGCTTCACACTACAATGAGATTAGAGATCATCACCAGAAAGAAAGCTGAACAATCCCAAAACATTTGGAGATCAAACACAAGTCAAAGAAATTTCAACAGAAATTTTGAAATATTTTGAGCTAAATGAATATTAAAATACAACTTAATGAAATTTACAGGTGCAGCAAAAGCAGTGCTTAGAGAAAAATTTATAGCATTGAATGCATACAATAGAAAAGAAAAAATCTAAAGTCAATCATTGAATAAGCTTTCGTCCTAGGAAACTAGAAAAAGCAAAAGCAAGCAGAAGAAAAATAACAATTAGGGCAGAAATCAAAGAAGGTGAAAACAGTAAATCAACAATGAAAATAACTGAAACCAGAAGTTTTTTCAAAAAGATAAAAAAAATCAATAACCTCTAGGCAGGCTAATTAAGAAAAAAAGGAGACAAGACACAAATTACTAAAATGAGAAATCAAAGAAGAAATACCATTACAGAATCTCATGACATTAAAAAAAAAAAAGGTATACTGTGAACTATTCCCACAAATTTTATTAACTTAGATGAAACAGATGAATTCCCTGAAAGACACTACCTGCAAAAAATCTGAATAGTCCTATTTTATTTAAGAAGCCGAATTAATAATAGCCTTCAAAGACAAAGAAACACCAGACCCAGATGGGTTCACTAATGAATTCTACCAAACATCTAGGGAAGAAGTTACACAAATTCTGTACAATATCTTCCAGAAGATATAAGTGGGAAGAGGAAATACTTCCTAATTCATCCTATAAGGACATTATCCTAATACCAAAACCAGACAAAGACATTACAAGAAAACTGCAGAGCAGTATCTCTCACAAAGAAGTAAAAATCCTCAGCAAAATATCAATCAAGAATTTTAAATGTATTAAAAGAATTGTACACCACAACTAAGTGGGATTTACCCCAGGTATGCACAATTACTAACATAAGAAAATCAAACAATGTAACCTATCACACATCAAGAGGCAAAGAAGAAAAATCACATGGTGGTATCAATAAATGAACAGAAAGCATTTTCACAAAATCCAACACACATCTGTGATTTTAATAAAAACTCTCAGCAAGTAAAATAGAGAGCTTCTTCAACTTGATAAAGAACATCTATAAAAATCCTACAGCTAACAACCTACATAACTGTGAGAAACTAGAAATTTTCCCACTAAGAACAGGAACAAAACAAGAACTCCCTCTTACCATTCCTTTTCAGCACTATCCTGAAGTCCAAGCAAATGCATTAAGACAAGAAAAGGAAATAAAAGGTATACAGACTGGGAAAGAAAAAATCAAGCTTTCCCTGTACACAGATTACACAACTGTCTATGCAGAAAATCTGAAAGAACAGGCCCCCCACCCCCCCAAAAAAACCCACCCTCCTGGAACTAATAAGCAATTACGGTAGGGATGAGGGATATAAGGTTAATGCATAAAATACCTTTTATATAAGCAAACAATGAATAATTGGAATTTGAAATTAACACAATGACATTTACCTTGGCACTAAAAAAAAAGAGAAAACAGGTACAAATCCAACAAAATATGCACAAGACCTATATAAGGAAAACTGTAAAACTCTGACAAACAACATCCAAGAACTAAATAAATGGATACCTATTTCACATTCCCAGATAAGAAGACTCGATATTGTCAAGACATCAACCCTTCCCAAATTGGTCTATAGATGCAACACAATCCCAATCAAAATCCCAGCAAATTATTTTGTGTATATCACAAACTGATGTTAAAGTTTACAGGGAAGGCAAAAAGACCCAGAATAATCAACACAGTATTGAGAGAGAAGAACAAAGTTGGAAGAATGACACTACCCAACTTACTATAAAACTATAGTAATCAAGACTGTGCCAAAAAACTAAACAGATCAATAGAACAGAATAGAGACTGGAAATAAACCTTCACAAATACAGTCAACTGACCTTTGACAAAGGAGCAAAGACAATACCATGGATAAAAGATAGTCTTTTCAACATATGGAACGAGACACCAATATGCAAAAAACAAAAAATGAAAACCAAAAACAAAACAAAAACCCTTAAACACAGATCTTACATTCATCACAAAGTTAACTCAAAATGGATAAAAGACCTAAATGTAAACTCAAAAGTATAAAACCCTTAGAAAATAACATAGGAGAAAATCTAGATGACCTTGGGTATGATGAGGACTCTTTAGATACAACACCAAAAGCAAAGCTATGAAAAAATTTTTTGACAAACTGGACTTCATCAGAATTTTAAAATGCTCCTCTGCAAAAGACACTATCATGAGAATGAGAAGACAACTCACGAACTGGGAAATAATATTTGCAAAAACATTTTTGTCTTTCTAACTTCTGAAGTGTCATTCAAAATATACAAAGAATTCTTAAACCCCAACAATAAGAAAACAACCAACCTATTAAAATATGGGCATAATTTCTGAACCAATACCTCAATGAAGAAGATACACACATGGCAATAAACATATGAAAAAATACTCAAACGTCTTACGTCACTAGGGAACTGCAAATTAAAACAAAACAGTGAGATACCGCTACACACCAACTAGAATGGCAAAAATCCAGAACACTGGCATAATCAAATGCTGGTGAGGATGTGAAGCAACAAAAATGTAAAATGATACAACAACTTTGGAAGACAATTTGGCAGTTTCTTACAAAACTAAACATATTCTTAAAACATGATCCAGCAGTCCATGCTCCTAAGGTATTTATCCAAAGCAGATGAAAACATCTCCATACAAAAACCTGCATATAGGTATTTTTAGCAGCTTCATTCATAACTGTCAAAACATGGAAGCAACCAAGCTGTCTTACAGAAGGTGAATAAACAAACTGCGGTATATGTAGATGATGAAATATTACTCAGTCCTAAAAAGAAATTAGCTATCAAGCCATGAAAAAGATATGGAGAAATATTAAATGCATGGTACTAACTGAAAGAAGCCAATCTGAAACTGCCACATATTATATGATTTCAACTACACAGTGTTCCGAAAAAGGCAGGACTATGAAAACAGTAAAAAAGATCAGTATTTGCCAGAAGTTAGGGGGCAGGAGGGATGAAAAGACAGAGCACAGAGGAATTTCACGTCAGTGAAAGTTTTCTATATGATATTATAAAGATGGACATGTCATTATACATTTATCAAAACCCATGGAATATACAACACCAAGAGTGAACCCTAATGTAAACTATGGACTTTGGAGGATAATGATATGTCAGTGTAGGTACCCTGACTAAACAGATGTACTATTCTGGTGCAAGATATTGATACTGGGGGAGACTGTATGTATGTGGGGACAAAAGGGCTAGGAAGTTCCTGTGTCTTTTGCTCAATTTTGCTGTGATCCTAAAACTGCTCTTAAAAATAAAGTATCCTTAAAAAAAATTAAACAGCTTATCAGCAGTTTAATGTTTTCAGCATATGCTAATTTATGTCCATATATTGTAATATCTTTTTCTCTGGACAATCTTATAATTTTATGTGGATTTAAGAACATGTATGCAAGAGTGCATGTGTACTCACAGATACAGAGGAACAATGCCCTTTCTACTTAAACATTTGGTATCTCCATCTGTTTGTCCTGCACTCACTGCCACAAATGATGAGAGGAAGAAAAATGCAGAATATAACTGCTACTCTGTTCATTTCCTAGCATAAAACTGTTTTATAAATTCTTATTACCTGAATGAAGAACAAAGGTTAAAGAGAAGTATCTGTAGTTTCTTTCCAACTACATGCATTTTCACCTGCATAGTACAAAATCCTATTCTTTAATCAGAAAAATCATTCTGTAAAGACATAATACAGTCTAATTCAGACCCTTCTTTTATCATTCCTAATTATTTATCTGAGTTGTCTTAAAGACTCTCTTAGCAGTGGGGGCACCTGGGTGGTTCAGTTGGTTAAGCAGCTGACTCTTGATTTTGGATCAGGTTATGATCTTGGGGCCATGGGATCAAGCCCTGCTCTGGGTTCCCACGCTAAGTGCAGAGTCTGCTTTCTGCTTGTCCCTCTCCCTGCCTCTCTCTCTCGTGCGCATGCAAATAAGTAAAATTAAAAAAAAAAAAGAGAGAGAGAGAGAATCTCTTAGCAGTGAATGTGTGTGTATATATATCTGCATGCATACACACACACACACACAGACACACACACGATTTATAAAGCAATGACTAAAATGACAATTATATTATTTCTAAAACTGCTTTTCACCAATTGGTAAGTACTACCCTGTACCAAAATAGAAGGAATATATTCATTTACTACTTTTACTAGAATTATGATTGTTCCTTTGTTTATAATTGCAAATTAAAGATATTAAGAGAAAAAATTTTGTCCAGTATTAACACAAATGAATATATACTTCATACTATACAGAATTTAAGTAGCATTTAATCAAGAAAACAAAGTTCTAATCTCTCTTCCCAGTAAAATTTAGCCTATACAGTTGACCCTTGAACAACACAGGTATGAACTGCACAAGTCCATTTACACATGGATTTTTTTCGATACAGAACAGTAGTATAAATGTATCTTCTCTTATGATTTTCCTAATAACACTTTATGTCTCTAGCTTACTTTACTGTAAGAATACAGTACAGAAAACATATACAAAATCTGTGTTAGACTATCTTACTGGTAAGGATTCTGGTCAGCAATAGGCTAATAGTTAAGTATTGGGGTAGTCAAAAATTATATGCAGATTTTCAACTATGAGAGGAGTTGCACCCGAACTCCCATGTTGTTCAAAGGTCAACTATAAATGAGAAAGATTTTTTACCTACTTTATTGAATAAAAAGAATGCCAAAATAGAATCCTCCAAGATACATATCAATTCACACTACAAGATGGCCCAAATAGGCAATAGGCAGCATTAAGACAAAAGAAATGAGGAAGTGGTAAACTTTTGGAAATATTAATCCTAAAAAATTTCAAATACTAAAAAGAAGGATAATTTACACCAAAAATGAATTATGTGCTCAATGGGACAGAGATAAAAGGTTCATCAGTAAGAGCAAGTCGGTTCATTAGTCTGCTTTCTCTTCTAATAATGAATTACAAAAAGCTATCCTTCTTAGCATTTCTGAGTAATATTAACTTTAAAAATCAAAAGGAATATAGCAGAGTGGCTTAAGAGTTTGGGCTCCTAACAGATATGCTTTCTAACTGTAACGTACTTTGCCTCAGTATTCCTATTTCTCAAAGAGGAATAATAAAAGAAGAAAACGTCAAATGATTTTTGAGAGGAGTAATTACAAGAATGCCCATAACTCTTAAATAAATATTAACTCCTAGCCACAGGAGAAAGGAGCAAATAAAAATATAAAGGAATGTCAGTGAGCATAACTATTTTTTTTCCTTTTTCCTTTTCCTTCCTTCACTGTCATATTCTTAATGCTTAAAGCTTAGTAATTATTTGTTGAATTAACCAGAAGTGTGTATGCATATACATGTGTGTATATATATATGTGTGTGTATATATATATATATATTTTTTTTTTAAATGCAGAGAATGCAAAACTGGACATGAGGAGAACTCCCAAAGTTAACAAACTAACCAAAGATAGGAGCTTTTTCTTTAAAAGAAAAAGGAAACCAAAAAGAAGAGGTCAGGGTTGAATTCTCAGTTAACTCATTTAGCACCTAAAGCTGGTAGAGTGGGAAAGTGGGAGACCAAGCAGGGGCTAGAGGATGAGACCAAAGAGTAAGGTATATCAAAATGAAGAGGGTTAAGTTTGAAAAAGCCCTTACAAATGATCTTATACACAGATAAAATCCCACAACTCAGATGAAATGTCTCTGGATTAAAGGAAAATAACAAGTTTTTAATTTTTTCTGTATTAACCAATCTCTCCCAAAGCTTTACACATTAAGCTTTGAAAATCTAATTCCACGATAAATATATTCAACGTCTTTCCCAAAAATGCTGCCTCCACATCTTCTCCTTATCTACTCACATTTTTCCTTTACTTTAGGTATTCCCCTAATTTAACCTTCTTACACTCCAATGCCATCAAATCACACCAAGAACCTTAACACTCTAATATCTCAACTTTAGTGCTCCTCCTCCACTGCTCTAGTCTTAATTCCAAAGTGCTTGTTATTTCTCTTACAAGATCACTCTCTTCTGTTTCTATGTATGTGTACATACTACCTCATTCCACGTAACCCATTCTTCCTGAAGTAAACCAGGAAGCTCTAACCTTGAAACCTAGGCAGTTAGGACTCATAAGGTGTCACACCACTCCGTAGGTAAAACTGAGAGTACTTTTTGCCACATATTTTTTGTGTGTACATGTATTATTTTGTAATCAGGAGTGTTACAAATTTCATTCAGTTCTCTATTTTTTAAAAGATTTTATTTATTTGAGACAGAGAGCAAGAGAGTAGGCAGGCACACAGGAGCAGGGGGAGGGGCAGAAAGAGGGAGAAGCAGACACCCCACTGGGCAGGGAGCCTTTTGTGGGGTTCATTCCCACGACCCTGGGATCATAACCTGAGCCAAAGGCAGCCGCTTAACCAACTGAGCCACCCAGGTGCCCCCAGTTCCCTACTTTTATCAGGCTCTGTTAGTCTTTTTTTAAATTAACAAACTATCGTTCATAGCAATTTGCCATGTATTTTCAGTGATTCATTGGCATTTCTAGCTCTTCAGGAGATTTCTAATCTTTTAGAATTATCCTCTCTTTCTGTTCCTAAAGAATTGTGTAGTACCTGGCACCCAGAAAAGGGGCTAGATAATTAACAACTGTAAAACATAAAGATATACCAATTCATTAGTTTGTTCTTAATGCTACTGTGCACGGGATTTTTTTTTTCATTATGATTTCTAACTGGTTACATAGCTATTATATCATTTACCTTTTAATCTAACTGAAATTTCTGACTTCCAGAAATCTGTAAAACACTGGAACCACAAAAGGAAGTCAGGTTCTGGCAAGATCCATACCTCGTTTCTCTCTACGGATACTGCATCCTGGCCAAGGTAATGAGTCAGGTTTCAGGAATACAACTAGGGCAGGTATACTATGTGAAAAAGGCAGAAAAATCTAAGAGCATCAACTGGATAGGTCCAAACTAGAGTTTTGATGAGGAATTAGAAGTGAGATACAAAATAACGAATCTAACAAATAGGAATAAAATGTGGGGCGCCTGGGAGGCTCAGTCAGTTAAGCATCTGCCTTTCGGTCAGGTCATGATCCCAGGATCCTGGGATTGAGCCCTGCATCAGGTTCCCTGCTCGGCGAGGAGCCTGCTTCTCCCCCTCCTTGTGCTCTCTCAAATAAATAAAATCTTAAAAAAAAAAAAGGAGTAAAATTATAAACACAAAGTGGAAGCAAGAGAAAATAATCAAATATAAAACTCTGTATCAAACACCACAGCAGGCTGGAAAGAATGAAAGTTCAAAGGGCAGATCTGTGGCAGAGTCAACATTCACTCATATCTCTATTATTAATCCACCTCTTAAATCAAAATTTAAGAAACCATTACAAATATATATTCATTAGCATTTTTTAAAAGAAAATTTTAACTTAAATCAATGTATTTAAATATAAAGCCTTTCAAAGTTATCTTATACTATGTTAAAGCATACAAATATTGATCACAAATAAATAAATCATTGATTGGCATACTCTAAATTTAAAGAGCATTAAAAATGCCACCAGACTTTTTCTCTGAACAGAGGGTAAGATGGTTGTGGAGTAGGAGGACCCTCGGGTTGCCTACTCCCACTAATACAACTAGATAACTATCAAATAATCCTAAACGCCCCAAAAATCAATCTGAAAACGGGCAGAACAAAAGGTAGAGAAGAAGCCACATCAAAGAAGGTGGGAAGTGTGGAGACATGCCTTGGGAGAGAAATGGATTGTGGCTGCTGCAGTGGACAGGAAGGAAGAGAGACAAGCTAGCACAAAGAGGAGCACATGGAAAAAATGAATTCCCAAAACAACTGGCTTGGAAAGTGAGAGGGCCCAAATTTCAAGAATTCTTACAGCCAAAGGGCTTAAAGACTAAAGTTTTAAAGGTCACTGAGCTTGGCTCTGAGAAAGTTCTAAGGGCATGGTGCTGCTCTTGGAGAAAAGGCAGGGATAAACAGCCCAGGGACTTACAGCATGGAAACAGCGGGGAGGTTAGCTGCTCATCTCCAAGTGTGTTCCAGAGAGGCAGCATTCACAGGAAGAACCCTGGGGGGGGGGGGGGGTTGTTGGGTTGGCAGGTGCCATTTCCTGCCTTCCATCCTGCAGCAAAAACACAGAGCCACCAGTGGGAACCAGCACAGCATGGACACTTGCTACCTAACTTTACACCATGCCCCACCCCCAGCACTCTGGAAGAACTACCATTCCCAGTCACACTTGCCTTAGTCCCAGCACAGGGGACCCACTCCCCCAGAAGATTGGCCCAAACCCCTACCAACACCACATCTCCCAGTCTAGGAGTTCTGTGAAGCCTCCATTCCATTGGTAGCAGCAACAGGTCTCATTTCAAACAAGCAGATCAGTTAGATAGTTAGATAGTTAGATAGTTAAAACAAGTCACTTTTAAGCCAGGAACCAAACACTGACCACAACAGGCTGAGAGAACCTCTGCAGATGACAGGCCTGAAGGATAAAGCGGCCAGGACACACTGGAGTGCCCTGGAGAACAGGGGACACTACACTGCAGGGCACTACAGGTCATTACACTCAAGAACAGGAAACATAGCTGACTTTCCTAACAGAGAGAAACAGGCACAGAGACTTAGATGAAATGAAAAGACAGGAATTTCTCCCAAACGAAAGAACAGGACAAGGCCACAGCCAGATATCTAAGCAAAACAAACTTAAGTAATATGCCTGATGGAAAATTTAAAGCAATAATCATAAGGATACTCACTAAACTTGAGAACAGAGTGGAGAACATCAGTGAGACCATTAACACAAAGATAAGGAATAACACAGAGATAAAGAGTCCAATAAACAAAATGAGAAACACACTTGATGTAATGAACAACAGGCTGGAAGAAGCAGAGGAATGAATAAATAATGTAGAAGACAGAATAACGGAAAGTACTCAAGCTGAACAAAAAGAGAAAAAAGAATTAGCCAATATGAGAATAGACTTAGGAAACTCAGTGACTTCATCAAACACAGTAACATTCATATTACAAAAGTCCCAGGAGAAGAAGAAAGAGGAAAGGGGGCAGAGAATTTATTTGAAAAAATAATAGCTGAAAATTTCCTCATTTGGGGAAAGAAAACAGATATCCAGATCCAGGAGGCACAGAGAACCACCAACAAAATCAACAAACAGATCTATACACCAAGACATATTGTAAATTAAAAAGGAAAATATACTGATAAAGAAAAAATATTAAAAGCAGCAAGAAAAAAAAAAAAGTTAACATGCAAAGGAAACCCCATAAGGATACCAGCAGATTTTTCAGCAGAAATTTTCCAAGTCAGAAAGGAGTAGCATGATATACTCAAAGTGCTGAAAGGGAAAAAAAGAACAAAGAATACTCTATCCAGCAATGCTGTCATTCAGAATAGAAAAAGTGATAGAGAGTTTCCCCGACAAACAAACACTAAAGGAATTCATGATCACTAAACAAGTCCTGCAAGAAATATTAAAGGGAACTCTTTCAGTAGAAACGGAAGACCAAAAATGATAGTGTGGGGGTAGGAAACAGAAAAGCAACAAAAATGAATGTTTCTGTGAAAAAAAATCAATCAAGGAACTCAAAAAAATAAAAGGCTATAAAATGACACAATATACCTTGCACATGGGGAAGAGAAAAATATAGAAGGGTTTCACATTTAACCATCAACTTAATATAAATATAGACTACTCTATGCAGAAGATGTTATATACAAACCTAATGAATAAAAAAACACGAATAAATATGCAAATAAAGAGAAATAAATCCAAATATACCACTAAAAACAAAACAAAACAAACCAGCAAGCCATGCGAGAAAGACAAGAAAGGATCAGAGAAAATCTCCAGAAGTAATAACAAGTAATAAAATGGCAATAAATACATATCTATCAATAACTACTTTGAATGTAAATGGACTAAACGTGCCAATCAAAAGACATAGTGTGACAGAATGGATAAAAAAAAAAAAAGACACGTCTATATGCTGCCTGCAAGAGACTCATTTCAGACCTAAAGACACCTGCAGATTGAAAGTGAGGGGATGGAGAAACACTGATCATGCAAATGGATGTCGAAAGCAAGAGTAGAAATACTTCTATCAAACAAAATAGACTTTAAAACAGACTGTAACAAAAGACACAAAACACTATATAATAATAAAAGGGACAATCCAACAGAAAAATGTTAACAATTGTAAATATATTTATGCACCCAAATGGGAGCACCCAAATACATGAAACAGTTAATAAGAAACATAAAGGAATTAATCAATAGTAATACAATAACAGTTGGGGACTTTTCACTCCACTTGCATCAACGGACAAATCATCTAAACAGAAAATCAACAAGGAAACAATAGCTTTTAATGACACATTGGACTAGATGGATTTAAGAGATATATTCAAAACATTCCATCTTAAAACAGCAGAAAAGGGGTGTGCCAGGGTGGCTCAGTTGGTTAAGCGTCTGCATTTGGCTCAGATCATGATCTCAGGGTCCTAGGATCAAGCCCGCATCAGGCTCCCTGCTCAGGAGGGAGTGTGCTTCTCCCTCTCCCTCTGCCCTCCCCTCCACTCATGCTCTATCTCAAATAAATAAAATCTTTAAAAACAAAAACCAAAAAAAAAAAAAAAAAAAAAACCCAGCAGAATACACCTTCAAGTGTACATGGATTATTCTCCAGAACAGATCACATATTAGGCCACAAAACAAGGCTCAACAAATTATAAAGATCAGAGTCATATCGTGCATCTTTTCTGACCACAATGCTATGAAACTAGAAATCAACCCAAGAAAAAATGTGGAAAGACCACAAATACATGGAGGTTAAATAACATGCTATTAAACAATGACTAGGTCAACCAGTAAATCAAGGAAGAACATAGAAACAGTACATAGAAACAAATGAAAATGAACATAATGGTTTCAAACCTTCTGGACTTAACAAAAGCAGTTCTAGAACAGAAGTTTACAGCAATACAGGCCTACCTCAAAGAGCAAGAAAGATTTCAAATAAACAATCTAACCTTACACCTAAAGGAGCTAGAAAAATTACAAAACCTAAAATCAACAGAGGGAAATAATAAAGATTAGAGCAAAAATACATGATATAGAAACTAAAAACACATTAGAACATATCAATAAAACAAGAAGCCGGTTCTTTGAAAAAAGATCAGTAAAACTGATAAAACTTCTAGCCAGACTTATCAAGAAAAAAAGAGAAAGGAACCAAATAAATAAAATTGCAAACAAGAGAGGAGACAAAACAACCAATACCACAGAATACAATTATAAGAGAATACTATGAAAAACCATATGACAACAAATTAAACAACCTAGAAGAAATGGAGAAATTCTTAGAAACATATAACCTACCAAAACTGAAACAGGAAGAAACAGAAATTTTAAAAAGACCAACTCTACCGGCAATGAAACTGAATCAGTAATCAAAAACTCCTAACAAACAAAAATCCAGGACCAGATAGCTTCATAAATGAATTCTACCAAATATTTAAAGAAGAGTTAATAACCACACTTCTCAAACTATTCCACAAAATAAACAAGGAAGGAAAACTTCCAAATTCATTCTATGAGGCCGGCATTACCCTGATACCAAAACCAGATAAAGGCACCACAAAAAAAGAGAACTACAGGGCAGTATCTCTAATGAACACAAATGCAAAATTTCCCAACAAAATACGAGCAAACCAAAACCAACAATACATTAAAAAAATCATTCACCATTATCAAGTGGGTTTTATTCCTAGGTTGCAAGGGTAGTTCATTATTCACAAATCAAACAACATGATACATCACATCAACAAGAGAAAGGATAAGAACCATATAATCATTTCATAAGATCCAGAAAAAGCATTTGACAGAGTACAACACCCATTCATAATAAAAACCCTCAACAAAGTAGGTTTAGAAAGAACACACTTCAACATAATAAAGGCCGTATATGAAAAACCCACAGCTAACATTATCCTTAATGGGGAAAATTGAGAGCCTTTTCCCTAAGGTCAGGAAAAAGACAAAAATGTCTACTATCACCACTTTTATTTAACATAAAGTTCTAGTCTCAGCAATCAGACAACAAAAGAAATAAAAAGAATAAAAGGCATCTAAATCAGTAAGAAATAAAACTTTCACTATTTGCAAATGACACAATACCATATGTAGAAAATCTGAAAGACTTCACCAAAAAACTGCCAGAGTTGATAAACAAATTCAGTAAAGTTGCAGGATGCAAAATCAGTGTACAGAAATCTGTTGCATTTCTATACACCACTAATGAAGCAGTAGAAAGAGAAATTAAGAAAATAATCTCATTTACAATTGCCCCCCAAATAGTAAGATACCTAGGAATAAACCTAACCAAGGAAAGACCTGTACTCTGAAAACTATAAAACACTAATGAAAGAAACTAAAAACCACACGAACAAATGGGAAAACATTCCATGCTTGTGGATCGGAAGAACAAATACTGTTAAAATGTCTATACTACGCAAAGCAACCTACACATTTAATGCAATTCCTATTCAAAATACCAAGAGCATTTTTCACAGAAAAAAAAAGTCCTAAAATTCGTATGGAACCACGAAAGACCCCAAATAGCCAAAGCAATCTTGAAAAAGAAAAGCAAAGCTGGAAGCTTCACAATTCTGGACTTCAAGTTATATTACAAAGCTGTAGTAATCAAAACAGTATGGTACTGGCACAAAAACACACATATAGATCAATAGAACAATAGAAAATCCAGAGATAAACCCACAATTGTATTGTCAATTAATCTTCAGCAAAGCAAGAATTAATATCCAATGGGAGGGAAAAAAAACAGTCTCTTCACCATACACAAAAATAAACTCAAAATGGATTAAAGGCTTAAATGTGAGATCTGAAAACATAAAGCTCCTAGAAGAGAAAACACACATAGTAATTTTTCTGACAGTGGCCACAGGAATTTCTTCCTAGATAGGTCCCCTCAGGCAAGGGACACAAAAACAAAAATAAACTATTGGGACTTCATCAAAATAAAAAGGTTCTGCATGCCAAAGAGAAACAATCAACAAAACTAAAAGGCAACCTAAAAAATGGGAGGAGATATTTACAAATGACATAACCAATAAAGGTTAGTATCTAAAATATATAAAATAACTTATAAAGCTCAACACCCAAAAAATGAATAATCCAATTAAAAGGAGTCAGAAAACATGAACAGACATTTCTCCAAAGAAGACATAGAGATGGCCAACAGACATATGAAAACATGCTCAACATCACTCATCATCAGGTAAATGCAAATCAAAACTACAACAGATATCACCTCACACCTGTCTGAATGGCTAAAGTAAAAAAAAAAAAAAACCACAAGGAACAAGAGGTGTTGGCAAGAATGTGGAGAAAGAACCCTCATGCACTGCTGGTGGGAATGCAAACTGGTGCAGCCATTATGGAAAACAGTATGGAAGTTCCTCAAAAAGTTAAAAATAGAACTACCCGATGATCCAGTGATCACATTACTAGGTATTTACCAAAAAAACACAAAGAACACTAATTCAAAGCGATATATACACCTCTATGTTTATAGCAGCATTATTTACAACAGCCAAGATAGGAAGGAGCCCAAATGTCCAGGAGCCCAAATGTCCATGATAAGGGGATAAAGAAGACATGTTATATAAACACAATGGAATATAATACAGCCATAAAAAAGCATGAAATCTTGCCATTTGCAACATGGATCAATTGGAGAGTATAATGCTAAGTGAAGTCAGTCAGTCAGATCAAGACAAATACCATATTATTTCATTCACGTGAAATTTAAGAAACAAAAAAAAAGAGAAAGAGACAAACCAAGAAACAGACTCTTAACTACAGACAAGAAACTAACGGTTATCAGAGAAGAGGTAGGCAAGGGGAGAGGTGAAACAGGTGATGGAAGTTAAGGAATGACCTGATGGAGATGAGCACCAGATGATTAAAATAAAAACTTAAAAAAAAAGTACCATCAGCCTTTCAAAAAGCCAGCAAGTAAAAAGGAACTCCAAGAAAATAAAGCTGCCTCACACTAAACCACACTGCACCACATGTAAAAGAAAGAATATGTGCAAATAGAAAACTGACAGCCTGTTTGTCAAAATTACTGAAACTTGTATTTCCATGTGCTTTATATGAAAACTGCATTGTGATCCTTTAAAGTTTTTCTAAAATTCAACCACCACCATTTAACTTCTCCCCAGCTAAAAATTACATACATTTAAATATTTTCCTAATGGATATACTGACTCATACAAATAAGAATTGTCTGACAACTAACAACTTCATTATGAAAAACAGTATATAAACCAGTTTAGTGACTCCAGATGGGGAACAATAAAAATATTCCAAACATGTCCTCTGGCTAAAACAAATAAACATCCACTGTTAAAGAAATGTGTGCAAAAACAAAAATACTTACAGGAAAAGGACTTCTTAAAAAAAAAACTTATCAAAATATTTAACTTGTAGAGCCCCATGATTTTCATATAAAAATTATTTCAAGTTGGGGCACCTGGGTGGCTTAGTCGGTTAAGTGTCTGACTCTTGATTTAGGCTCAGGTCATCATCTCAGGGATGGGACCAAGCCCTGAGTCAGACTCTGCTCTCAGCGGGGAGTCACCTTGAGGCTCTCTCCCTTTGGTCCCACCCTGCTCCTGCTCTCACATGCATGCTCTCTCTAAAATAAATAAATAAATCTTTAAAAGACTTATTTCAAGTGTTGTAACTACCACTGTCTTACTACAGTCCTAAGAAAAAATTATAAAATTTGGGCGCCTGGGTGGCTCAGTTGGTTAAGCGACTGCCTTCAGCTCAGGTCATGATCCTGGAATCCTGGGATCGAGTCCCGCATCGGGCTCCCTGCTCAGCAGGGAGTCTGTTTCTCCCTCTGACCCTCCCCCCTCTCATGTGCTCGCTCGCTCTCTCTCATTCTCTCTCTCAAGTAAATAAAATCTTTTAAAAAAAAGAAAAAATTATAAAATTTAACAGAAGCACAAATGGTAATTATTTTTAATCTGGTGAAGAAAACATCACTAAAAGCCAACCTTTTTTTTTTCAGCTCCCCTCAAAATATGTGACTATATTAATCCAGTAAATAAAACTTTAAATAAACAAAAGTTAAAAATTAAAATCTAAACCATAATTTATAGCTCAAGTCTAATGCCTTATCTAATCCACTCTCCATATAATCACTGTCTCCATCTTTTATTAACTCTGTACATTAATTTGCAAAACAGGCTCTATAATACTAATTCTAATTTTGAAACAAGAACAACATAATAAACCTTTCTCACTGCAGCATGCACATTTCTTTTTTCTGGGCTAAAGATGAATCTGTAGTCTTCAGGAGACATTCCAAAATAGTTTTCTATATGCTTAGTTTCATGGGGAAAAAACACCCACAAACTTAAAAAGCCAACACCATCTTGTTTTGGAGCCCTCCATTCCATACCCTCCCTGGTACTTAAAATCTACTAAATGTAAGTCAGTGTTAGACAATGTTAGTATCCAAAAATGTTCAAATATGGTGCCCACTCTTAAGGAACTTAAAATTCAGAAAGACAGAAAAAATACAAAGAGACCATAATAGGTAGATTCTAAATTTCTTGGAGAAAGAATATATGCCTATTAAGTTTGATGAAGCAGTGTAAAAACAAATTCTATGGGACCATGATTAGGAAGAAATGTGTTCTTAATTAATCCCTATGGCTAAATGAACTTTAAGGACTGAGGTCCAAACCAGATGAAAGACAGGAAATTGTAGTGGTTTATTACTTTGTGGATTGGTTTAGAAAGTTCATTTACAATTGGAAAGTCTGATCAAATATTGGTTAGTGAATAATAAAATACATAATTTTGTATTGTTACCCGAAATCCAGGGAGAACTATGTGTTAAGTTTTCTTCAAATCTACTAATCCACCACGAAGTACCATTTTAAAGATTTATTTTAAAGATTTCCACTTGATAAACATAATTTTTTCAGGCAGAAATCATTAAATAGATACTAAAATTGATAGGCAAAAGTATAGTAAGAAACTTATACAGCCTGAAAGTATATCCTCACAAGATACTAATTAATTAAAAAGAAGAGAATAGTAATATTACAGTGGAGAAATCTGACAAACCCCTCCTTAACCAAGGGATCAGAGTTAACACCACTAATAATGAGATATATCAGCAGGGGCTCCCGCTAATATAAAGAACAAACAAGGGCACAACTTCAGCTCTGTGGTATTCTTGCCAAAAAAAGAAAAACCTGAATTTAATCACAGGATACTCAGATAAACCCAAACTGAGGGGCATGCTACAAAATTACAGGCCAGTATTCTCCTAAAGTGTCAAGGTCAATAAAGACTTAGAAATGATGAGGAACTGTGCTATGTTAGAGAAGAGATACGACAACTAAATGCAGTTTGTGATCCTAGTCTGGATCCTGGATCAGAAAACGGACATCAATAAGATATGAATAAGGCCTGCATATTAGTTAACAGTGTAGTATTAGTTAATTCTGTTTTTCATGATTATGCTGTGGTTATCAAAGATACTGGCATTTGGGGAAGCTGGTGAAGGGTAAAGAGGAGAAACGTGTATTATTTTTGTAACTTAAAGACTAAAGTTATTTCTGGAGGGAAGAATAAGAATACAAACTGCCAAACTGTACACTAAAATGAAACATATTAAAACATCCAAGAACATAAAGGAAAAACCAGGTAACATATTTTATCAAATAATCTTCCCACTTTCTCTCCAGGTTCAAAACATGTGTTTACCCTTACTAATTCACTTAACAAAAACTGGGCATTGGTGCTATGTAGGTTACTCCTCCCCTCCCCTACTCAATTTGGTCTCTATCTCTTGAAGATCAAGATTATGATAACTATTTTTCCTAATTATAATCAAATTATAATATTTAAACAAAACTATTTTCATATCCCATAGAGTTCCATGAGACTGTTATGTGAAACAAATGGAATTTCGATAAATCCTTTCAGGGAAAAAAAGAAACCATCTGATAAAACCAATATTTTTACATGCCTCAAACTCCTAAAAATATTCAAAGCCATTAAAAATATTACTAACCAAAGAAGGCTAAAAGCCAGAGGCTTCAACAATAGGAGTATGTTATTATCCTTTATGCTTTCATTTGCATTTCTAAGGCCCTTCCCTTATATTGGTTCCTTGGGGCGGCCACAACAAAGTACTATAAACTGGGTGGTTTTAAACAACAGAAACTTATTATTTCACATTCTGGAGACTAGAAGTCCAAAATCAAGATGCTGGCAGGGCCACGTTCCCTTTGGAAGCCTCTAGGGGAGAATCCTTCCTTGCCTCTTCAAGCTTCTGACAGCCTCCAGTATTTTTTGGCCTGCTGCAAGTATAACTCCAATCTCTGCCTCCATCTTTTTTTTCCTATTTTTTATTGTTATATTAATCAACATACATCATTAGTTTTTGATGTAGTGTTCCATGATTCATTGTTTGTGCATAACACCCAGTGCTCCACGCAGAACATACCCTCTTTAATACCCATCACCAGCCTAACCCATCCCCCCAAACCCCTCCCCTCTAGAAACCTGTTTGTTTTTCAGAGTTCATCGTCTCTCATGGTTCGTCTCCCCCTCCAACTTACTCCCCTTCATTCTTCCCCTCCTGCTATCTTCTTCTCTTTTTTTCCTTAACATATGTTGCATTATGTTTCAGAAGTACCGATCTGTGATTCAACAGTCTTGCACAATTCACAGCTCTCACCATAGCACATACCCTCCCCAATGTCTGTCACCCAGCCACCCCATCCCTCCCACCCCCCACCACTCCAGCAACCCTCAGTTTGCCCTCCCCAATGTCTGTCACCCAGCCACCCCATCCCTCCCACCCCCCACCACTCCAGCAACCCTCAGTTTGTTTCCTGAGGTTAACAATTCCTCATATCAGCGAGGTCATATGATACATGTCTTTCTCTGATTGACTTCCTTCACTCAGCATAACACCCTCCAGTTCCATCCATGTCGTTGCAAATGGCAAGATCTCATTCCTTTTTATGGCTGCATAATATTCCATTGTGTATATATACCACCTCTTCTTTATCCATTCATCTGTCGATGGACACCTTGGCTCTTTCCACAGTTTGCCTATTGTGGACACTGCTGCTATAAACATTGGGGTGCACGTACCCCTTCGGATCCCTACATTTGTATCTTTGGGGTAAATACCCAGAAGTGCAATTGCTGGATCATATGGTAGCTCTATTTTCAACTGTTTGAGGAACCTCCATACTGTTTTCCTGAGTAGCTGCACCAGCTTGCATTCCCACCAACAGTATAAGAGGGTTCCCCTTTCTCCACATCCCTGCCAACATCTGTCATTTCCTGACTTGTTAATTCTAGCCATTCTGACTGGTGTGAGGTGGTATCTCATTGAGGTTTTGATTTGGATTTCCCTGATGCCGAGCGATGTTGAGCACATTTTCATGTGTCTGTTAGCCATTTGGATGTCTTCTTTGGAAAAATGTCTGTTCATGTCTTTTGCCCATTTCTTGACTGGATTCTTTGTTCTTTGGGTGTTGAGTTTGATAAGTTCTTTATAGATTGTGGATACTAGCCCTTTATCTGATGTGTCATTTGCAAATATTTTCTCCCATTCTGTCGGTTGTCTTTTGGTTTTGTGGACTGTTTCTTTGGCTGTGCAAAAGCTTTTTATCTTGATGAAATCCCAATAGTTCATTTTTGCCCTTGCTTCCCTTGCCTTTGGCGATGTTTCTAGGAAGAAGTTGCTGCGGCTGAGGTCGAACAGGTTGCTGCCTGTGTTCTCCTTTAGGATTTTGATGGACTCCTGTCTCACGTTTAGGTCTTTCAACCATTTGGAGTGTATTTTTGTGTGTGGTGTAAGGAAATGGTCCAGTTTCATTCTTCTGCATGTGGCTGTCCAATTTTCCCAACACCATTTGTTGAAGAGACTGTCTTTTTGCCATTGGACATTCTTTCCTGCTTTGTCAAAGATGAGTTGACCATAGAGTTGAGGGTCCATTTCTGGGCTCTCCATTCTGTTCCATTGATTGATGTGTCTGTTTTTGTGCCAGTACCATACTGTCTTGATGATGACAGCTTTGTAATAGAGCTGGAAGTCTGGAATTGTGATGCCGCCAGCTTTGCTTTTCTTTTTCAATATTCCTCTGGCTATTCCGGGTCTCTTCTGGTTCCATACAAATTTTAGGATTATTTGTTCCATTTCGTTGAAAAAAGTGGATGGTATTTTGATGGGCATTGCATTGAATCTGTAGATTGCTCTAGGTAGCATTGACATCTTCACAATGTTGGTTCTTCCAATCCATGAGCATGGAACGTTTTTCCATTTCTTTGTGTCTTCTTCAATTTCTTTCATGAGTATTTTATAGTTTTCTGAGTACAGATCCTTTGCCTCTTTGGTTAGATTTATTCCTAGGTATCTTATGGTTTTGGGTGCAATTGTAAATGGGATCGACTCCTTGATTTGTCTCTCTTCTGTCTTGTTGTTGGTGTATAGGAATGCAACTGATTTCTGTGCATTTATTTTATATCCTGCTACTTTACTGAATTCCTATGTGAATTCTAGCAGTTTTGGGGTGGAGTCTTTTGGGTTTTCCACATACTGTATCCTATCATCTGCAAAGAGTGAGAGTTGACTTCTTTGCCGATTTGGATGCCTTTGATTTCTTTTTGTTGTCTGATTGCTGTGGCTAGGACTTCTAATACTATGTTGAATAGCAGTGGTGAGAGTGGACATCCCTGCCGCGTTCCTGACCTTAGGGGAAAAGCTCTCAGCCTTTCCCCATTGAGAATGATATTCGCTGTAGGTTTTTCATAGATGGCTTTTATGATCTTGAGGTATGTACCCTCTATCCCTACACTCTGAAGAGTTTTGATCAAGAAAGGATGCTGTACTTTGTCAAATGCTTTTTCTGCATCTATTGAGAGGATCATATGACTCTTGTTCTTTCTTTTGTTAATGTATTGTATCACCTTGATTGATTTGCGGATGTTGAACCAACCTTGCAGCCCAGGGATAAATCCCACTTGGTCATGGTGAATAATCCTTTTAATGTACTGTTGGATCCTATTGGCTAGTATTTTGGTGAGAATTTTTGCATCCATGTTCATCAAGGATATTGATCTGTAATTCTCCTTTTTGACGGGGTCTTTGTCTGGTTTTGGGATCAAGGTAATGGTGGCCTCATAAAATGAGTTTGGAAGTTTTCCTTCCATTTCTATTTTTTGGAACAGTTTCAGGAGAATAGGTATTAATTCTTCTTGAAATGTCTGATAGAATTCCCCTGGGAAGCCATCTCCCCTGGGCTTTTGTTTGTTGGGAGATTTTTGATGACTGCTTCAATTTCCTTAGTGGTTATAGGTCTGTTCAGGTTTGCTATTTCTTCCTGGTTCAGTTTTGGTAGTTGATACATCTCTAGGAATGCACCCATTTCTTCCAGGTTATCTAATTTGCTGGCATAGAGTTGCTCATAATATGTTCTTATAATTGTTTGTATTTCTTTGGTGTTGGTTGTGATCTCTCCTCTTTCATTCATGATTTTATTTATTTGGGTCATTTCTCTTTTCTTTTGGTAAGTCTGGCCAGGGGTTTATCAATCTTGTTAATTCTTTCAAAGAACCAGCTCCTAGTTTCGTTGATCTGTTCTACTGTTCTTTTGGTTTCTCTTTCATTGATTTCTGCTCTGATCTTTATTATTTCTCTTCTGCTGCTGGGTTTAGGCTTTATTTGCTGTTCTTTCTCCAGCTCCTTTAGGTGTAGGGTTAGGTTGTGTATTTGAGACCTTTCTTGTTTCTTGAGAAAGGCTTGTATTGCTATATACTTTCTTCTCAGGACTGCCTTTGCTGTATCCCAAAGATTTTGAACAGTTGTGTTTTTATTTTCATTGGTTTCCATGAATTTTTTTAATTCTTCTTTAATTTGCTAATTGACCCATTCATTCTTTAGTAGGATGCTCTTTAGCCTCCATGTATTTGAGTTCTTTCCGAGTTTCCTCTTGTGATTGAGTTCTAGTTTCAAAGCACTGTGGTCTGAAAATATGCAGGAAATGATCCCAATCTTTTGGTATCGGTTGAGACCTGATATGTGACCTAGGATGTGAGCTATTCTGGAGAATGTTCCACGGGCACTAGAGAAGAATGTGTATTCCGTTGCTTTGGGATGGAATGTTCTGAATATGTCTGTGAAGTCCATTTGGTCCAGTGTTTCATTTAAAGTCTTTATTTCCTTGTTGATCTTTTGCTTAGATGATCTGTCCATTTCAGTCAGGGGGGTGTTAAAGTCCCCCACTATTATTGTATTGTTGTCAATGTGTTTCTTCACTTTGTTATTAATTGCCTTATAAAAGTGGCTGCTCCCATGTTAGGGGCATAGATATTTACAATTCTTAGATCTTCTTTTTGGATAGACCATTTAAGTAAGATATAGTGTCCTTCTTCATCTCTTATTACAGTCTTTGTTTTAAAATCTAATTTGTCTGATATAAGAATTGCCACCCCAGCTTTCTTTTGGTGTCCATTAGCATGGTAAATGGTTTTCCACCTCCTCACTTTCAATCTGGGGGTGTCTTTGGGTCTAAAATGAGTCTCTTGCAGACAGCATATGGATGGGTCTTGTTTTTTAATCCAATCTGATAGCCTGTGTCTTTTGATTGGGGCATTGAGCCCCTTTACATTCAGGGTAACTATGGAAACATAGGAATTTAGTGCCATTGTATTGCCTGTAAGGTGACTGTTACTGTATATTGTCTGTGTTCCTTTCTGATCTATGCTGCTTTTAGGCTCTCTCTTTGCTTAGAGGACCCCTTTCAATATTTCTTTTAGGGCTCATTTCGTGTTTGCAAATTCCTTTAGTTTTTGTTTGTCCTGGAAGCTTTTTACCTCTCCTTCTATTTTCAATGACAGACTAGCTGGATATAGTATTCTTGGCTGCATATTTTTCTCGTTTAGTGCTCTATAGATATCATGCCAGTCCTTTCTGGCCTGCCAGGTCTCTGTGGATAGGTCTGTTGCCAATCTAATATTTCTACCATTGTAGGTTACATATCTCTTCTCCTGAGCTGCTTTCAGGATTTTCTCTTTGTCTCTGAGACTCGTAAGTTTTACTATTAGATGTCGGGTGTTGACCTATTTTTATTGATTTTGAGAGGGGTTCTCTGTGCCTCCTGGATTTTGATGCCTGTCTCGTTCCCCACATTAGGGAAGTTCTCTGCTATAATTTGCTCCTATATACCTTCTGCCCCTCTCTTTCTTCTTCTTCTGGGATCCCAATTATTCTAATGTTGTTTCGTCTTATCGTATCGCTTATCTCTCGAATTCTGCCCTCGTGATCCTGTAGTTGTTTCTGTCTCTTTTTCTCACCCTCTTTATTTTCCATCATTTGGTCTTCTATATCGCTGATTCTCTCTTCTGCCTCATTTATCCTAGCAGTTAGTGCCCCCATTTTTTATTGCGCCTCATTAATAGCCTTTCTGATTTCGACTTGGTTAGATTTTAGTTCTTTTATTTCTCCAGAAAGGGTTTCTCTAATAACTTCCACGCTTTTTTCAAGCCCAGCTAGTATCTTTAAAGTCACGATTCTGAACTCTAGGTCCAACATCGTACTAATGTCAGTATTGAGTAGGTCCCTGGCAGACGGTACTACCTCTTGTTCTTTTTGCTGAGGTGATTTTTTTCATCTTGTCATTTTGTTCAGAGGAGAACAGATGAATGAGAGAACAAAATGGTAACAGGTTAACAACGTCCCCAGCAAATATACTCTATACAAATCAGAAAAGACCTGAAACCAGGGGAAAAGAAAGGGAAAGAAAGAATAAAGAAAGAGGAAAAATAAGAAAAAGAAAAAGATAAAACAAACAAAAACAGAAGAAAACAAAAAAAAACAATATTATCAAATATGATCAGGCTAGTGCATAGATCAGTGCCACACACTAGATTTTGGGTGTATTTTGGTCTGTTAGAAGAAAGTGCCTCCTAAAATTTTAAAGGAAGACATATATATGTACAAAATAAGGGTTGATACAATGAAGGGATGGAAGATGACTGTAAAGATGAAACCTATAAAAGGTTTTATAAACGGAATTGATAAGAAGTTGTTTGAAAGAAGAAAGAAGATTTAAAAAAAAGAAAAAAGAAAAAAAAAATGGGAGAGACTGTGATCAGGCAGGAGACTAGAACAAAGCCATACACTAGTGATTTAGGGTATATTTTGATCTGTTAGAAGAAACTGTGTATCAAAATTTTAATGAGAGAACTTATATATATATATATATATATATATACCAAAAATAAGTGTAACTACTATGAAGGGATAAAATATGACTCTAAAAATGAAAAATAAAAAAATTTTTTTAAAAAAGGGATTGATAAGATGATGTTGGTTGAAAAACAGAAAAAGAAAAATTCAAAAAAAAAAGTTAAAAAAATTAACTTTGAAAAACTAATGAATCATGGTAAAAAAGCCATGAATTCTAGGTGCAGTATTCCCCTAAGGCTGGAGTTCTCCCGTTCTCCTTGATCGGTAAACTTGGTCTTAGCTTGCTGGCTGTTAGTGCTGATCTTCTTGGGGAGGGGCCTGTTGCCATGGTTCCCAAATGTCTTTGCCGGAGGGAGAATTGCCCCGCCCTTGTGGGTCTGGGCTAAGCAAGGGGCTCCGCTTTGCTTTCAGGAGCTTTTGTTCCCTGCAAGCTCTAGGTACAGCTTTGGAGGACCAGGGTGAAAATGGTGGCCTCCCACTCTCTGCCCGGAGGAGCTGAGAACTCGGGGCCCCGCTCCTCAGTGCACCCGCAGAGAAAAGCAGTCAATTACTCCCGTCTCTCCGGTCTCCAGCCGCACTCCGTGCTCACCCAGCCTGTGACCAAGCATTTCTATCTCTGGCACCCGACCCCGTGTGGAGTCTCCAAACCCAGCAGATCCCTGCGGTGAGTTCTGGCGCTGCTCCTCCTAGGGGAGGAAGGCGAGTCTCCCCAGCTCTGCCGCTTGTTGGGTCCCTGCTGGAGAAGCAGTGGCCCGACTGGGCCGCGGATCACAGTTTATGGCCACCCCAAGCTGCGAGCCCGCACCTCGGCTCCATCTCTGCAGCTGGCTTCCCTGCTCTGATACCTGGGAGCTCTGCCGCACTCAGGCACCCCCGGTCTATCTGTGACCCCGAGGGTCCTGAGTCCACACTGTCCCGCGAGATTTCCACCTCCCGCTTAGCCACTTGGGTGACGTCCCTCAGCACAACTGACTTATAAAAGTTCCAATCTTGTGCTCCGCGGCTCTATCACTTGCCAGAAGCGGCCGACGGAGGCCCCCTCCCCCGCCATCTATCCTCCCGAATATCGCCTCGGATTCACTTCTCCGCACGTCCTACCTTCTAGTAAGTGGTCGCTTCTCTGTTCAGAGTTGTTGCTACTCTCTTCCTTGATCTCCTGTTGAGTTCATAGGTGTTCAGAATGGTTTGATCCCTATTCAGCTGAATTCCTGAGACCAGACGAAATCCAGGTCTCCTACTCCTCGCCATCTTGCTCCTCCCCCTCTGCCTCCATCTTTAAATGGCTGTCTTCCCCCATGTCTGTTTCTATGTCTTCACATAGTTCTCCTCCCTGTGTCTCCGTTTTCTCTTTGTATAGGGATACCAGTCTACTGGATTAGGGCCCACCCTGAGTATGACTTCATGTTAACTTAATTACATCTGTAAAGACCCTATTTCCAAATATGGGCACATTCACAGGACTTCAACATACCTTTTGGTGTGTTGAACTCCTCTATTAGAGGAGTTCTAATTAGAACTCTTATGGAATAGAACTCCTCTATTCCATAAGAGTTCTTTTTTTTTTTTTAAGATTTTATTTATTTATCTGACAGAGTGAGAGAGCACAAGCAAGGGGAACAGTAGAGGTAGAGGGAGAAGCAGGCTCCCCGCTAAACAGGGAGCCTGATGCGTGGCTCGATCCCAGGACCCTGAGATCATGACCTGAGCTGAAGGCAGACGCTTAACCGAGCCACCCAGGCACCCCCATAAGAGTTTTGTTCAGAAATTACTTACTCAAAACCACTTTAAAATGTTTACTGAGCAACTCCTATATGCTATGCAACATCCTAAGTGCTGAACAGAATAGTAAATAAATTAGATGAAATCCGTCTTTAAGATGGTATTTCTAGTTCATAAAATCAGACAATAAATGAAAGGATAAACACAACAATTTCAGATTGTAAGAAGTGATATGAGGTTATAAATACTTTAAAAGGAGGTCTTAGAAAGACTCTCTAAGGGGGTAATACTGGAGTGACTTGAAGGATATACAAGTGTAATGGCCAAAGTAGAAGGTTGGGGTAGTGATTATTCTTGACAATGAAGGTATTTGTTTACCACTTACGTATGTGGCAATGGTACAGAGAGCTGACAATTTATTAGACATAACAACTTTGAAATTACATGATTCTTCTATCAAATTTTGCACATCTGGGGCACCTGGGTGGCTCAGTCAATCATCTGCCTTCGGCTCAGGTCATGATCCCAGGGTCCTGGGAGCGAGTCCTGCATGAGCCTGCTTCTCTTGCCACCTCTGCCTCTCTGTCTCTCATGAATAAATAAAATCTTTTTAAAAAATTGTTTTTGCACATCAAAATGTTAGATACTTAATGTTTATATTATGCTATTTCATTGTGGATAACTTAAATTTGTATAGCCCATAACCGTATCATGAGAGTTTGCTGATCACAAACCACGAATTACAAAAAACACAAACTTAATAACTGTAAGCTAAGTCAAAGTAATGTACTGTTATGATATGAAACTATAGATTACACAGTTGTATATTTACTGTGAAGTAAATACTATGCTCACAATTAGGAGAAAATTAACCTGAGGGAGAAAAAAAACTTACAAGGAGATTGAAGCATTCCAATAGAAAGCTTCTCAGAATCCCACTGACTGTAAAATTGAGGGTACAGCAGAAAGTTAGGTAATGTGTATGTATAAAAGTCTCAGAACAATCATAGCCATACACTTTCATCACTACTCACTGGAGCACCATGCATGCCAGCTGCCCCAGGCAATCATCTTGATTAAATATATTCCAGGGATGACTCTGGTCAGGTTTCTTCTCTTTATTTCTCTAGCGTTCCCCACTGCCAAGCTTACCACCATCCATGATAGTGATTCAAGGAGTTAGTGAAGGTACAAAAACTATTGTACTAAGTACAAAATTCTAGAATATTGTCATTGTTGTAGCTTAATATAGTTTAACACAATGATCAGGTTTAATCAGTCTATTTCATTGCCAGTTTACTAGACTCATTTCTTATGTCTCAGTTCTTACAAACATGAAATATATCAGTCACATGCTCTTATTAAACATTAGGCATTCCAGAGACTACAGAAAAACCTCTACTAACTAGAATCTGCAGAGTATGAATGATTCCATGTATAAGTGTCTAGGAAAATTGATGTTTTACATTAAATACCAAAATACTTAAGCATACTGAATGGCAAACCTAAATTATACTAAAGTCTCCCCTGATTTCACTGTTCAGGGGAACACTGCTGTGATCTCCCCACCCCCAAAAGGGCTATAAGGGATATTCTTTTATGGGAAAGCAAGGTGTTACTTAGGACAATCTAGTGAAATGCTAAACATATGACGGTAGCAGGCTTTTTTGGTGCTAAAACCTACTATCTTTCTTCTCCAACTACCCCTACCCACGTGCTCTATTACAGGTAAAATGGGACGTTCTGTTGTCTTCAGCCCCAATTTCCTGTGCTCATACCACGCCTGACCCTGCTTCACCTATATCACCACATTTCCCTCTTCTTCCGTATTTCTGTATCTCTTTAACATTTCAAATGTTACATTCACAGAATTAAGTGATAAATCTTCAAATGTTTCCTAGAATTTTACTGACCTGGCATTCATGGCACCTATTTACAAAATTGCCCCATTTTATATTTATACATGACTATTTTGAGCTTTATAGTAAGGCAAAGGTCTCAGACATCTTCATATAGAAAAATCTTAGCCATCTTGAACTCAGCTGAAAACTAGGACAAATATTATCTCATACTCTGAATTCTCTTAGTTACCCACCATCTTTCCTAAACCATTATTGCTCCCACCCTCTATCTGTATACCACCTTCTAATCTTTCTCACCAGTGTCATCTACTCACTTCCTGATCACCTAGCACTGCTCTTCACATTCACTGAAGATGTCTGCATCTCGGTCAGATTTATGTCCTACCATATGTCTTACCACCATGGGAAACAGTTATCTAAAACAAGTCTCAAGATTCCTGAATCTTATCAATTCTGAGGACTTCACACAGCCTTTGGACTTCATCTATAAACTTTCACAGCCAAACACTTAACCAGTCTGACCCCATCTTCCAATATTCACAACTTTCTTGTGCCCACATAATCCTTGTATCTGCACCTCAATTTCATACATTCCTTATGCTGTCTACTTATCCCTTTGTCATGTCCTTTCCTTAGTAAGCATATACATGAATGATCTCCTAAACCACTTCCTCACCAACATGTTTTACCCCTGGGTTCTTCTGTAGGGCTTTTCTTGTAAGAGTCTAAGCCTAAAATAACCCACAAACTATCTTCTCTTAACAACCAAGAGACTGAGTGGTGTTGGAAACAGGACCACAGAGACATGAAAATTTATACTACTCTAAATTTTGATCTCCAGGGGCACCTGGGTGGCTCAGATGGTTAAGCATCTGCCTTCAGCTCAGGTCATGTTCCCAGGGTCCTGGGATCGAGCCCTACATCGGGCTCCTGGCTCAGCGGTGAGCCTGCTTCTCCCTCTGCCTCCCTCCCTGCTCATGCTATCTCTGTCTCTCAAATGAATAAAAATCTTTAAAAATAAATTAATTAATTTTGATCTCCAATTTCAGGTGGAATCTTAATCCTTTCTAAAGCAATCTTTGTATTTGTCTATGACGGACTCCCTCTCCCATTCTCTTCAACAACTATTACAAATTTTCACCAATCTTAAGACCCTCTCCTATGGCCAACCTCCACCCTCCCTGAAGTTCATTAAAAAAAAACAAAAAATAAGGTCATTATAGTTATGAACTATCTGCTCAACTTTTTGCCTTTCCCTCACTTATTCTTTGTCCTTCAATGTTATCACAATAAATAAGATATCCCTTCCTCTTGTTCTTGCTCCATCCCCCCAAATGTCAATATTTCATTTTCCACTATCTCTTTCCCCAAGCCTACAAACCATTCAAGTGTCCCCTATCACTTAAAACATAAAGAATGTAGCCCCCTATCCTTGTCAGTACCACACTCCCTGTTTTCCTTCCTAGAGAGGCATATTTTCTCATTCCCTCCCCTAGTTTAAAATAGTCTTGGGGCAACTGGGTGGCTCAGTCGGTTAAACGTCCAACTCTCGATTTCGGCTCAGGTTGTGAGACTGAGTCCCTTATCAGGCTCTGCGCTGGGAGGCTGCTGAGGAATCTCTCCCTCTCCCTCTGCCCAAACCCTGACCCCAGCTTGCATGCTCTCTCTCTCGAAAAACAAAAACAAAGAAACAAACAAACAAAAAAAACGCTGTAAAATAAAAAAAAAAAAAACAACCTTATTTTACCTCTAATTCTCTGCTGAAACTACCATTACAAGAAAATCACTAGGAAATATTTTATATTATAAAACTATTATTGACGCTTTTAATGTTTCTTGAAGTTACTATCTTATAGATACCAACTAAATTATTTACTGATGAAATGATATGATGTCACAGATTTGGTTCAAATGAATAAAGAACTGGAAGTGTACACACGAAAAAAATACTGAGTTTATAAATATTGAAGCGGGGTAATAGTTACACAGTGGTTCTCTATACAATTCCATCTACTTTTGCAAATGCTTGAAATTTTCCTTAATAAAAAGTGCATAATAATAATAAAAAACACAGATCTCTACCTTTATCATAGATCCCTGTAAACTAGACCATGGTTTGTTTTTACATTGTAAGACACATTTATTAAATTATAACTGATATACAGTGTTATATTAGTTTCAAGTGTATAGCATATTGACTCATCAATTCTATACATTCCTCAATGCTCACCAGGATAAGTGTAGTCAACATAAAACGTTATTACAATGTTACGGACTATATTTCCTATGCTGTACTTTTCATCTCTGTAACTCATTTTTTAAACGATTTATTTATTTATTTATTTATTTATTTGACAGAAAGAGAAAGAGAGAGAGGGAGCAGACTCCCCACTGCTTCTGAAGGGATGCTTCTGATGGAGCCTGACAGGGCCCCATCCCAGGACCCAAGGATCATGACCTGAACCAAAGGCAGACGCTTAACCATCTGAGCCACCCAGGCACCCATAACTCATTTATTTTATAACTGGAATTTTGTACCTCTTAATCCCTTTACCTATTTCACCCATTTCCCCACCTACCCCCCTTCTGGCAACCACAGTTCTCTATATTTAAGAATCTGCTTGTTTGTAGACCATAGTTTTTTCACTAAGCAGACCCCCCCGCCAACCTCCCAAACATTCCCCAACACTTGCCCTGGCAACATTAAATGGGATGTGGAAGTGATGAATCCTTTAGGTACGTCAGGCAGTTTAAAAGGCTGTTAATGTAGGGCACCTGGCTGGCTCAGTTGTTGGAGCATGCCACTCTTGATCTTGGGTTACAGGGTTCAAGCCCCACATTGGGTGTAGAAATTACTTTTTTTTAAAAAAGGGTTGTTAATGCTAACTTTTAAAGTATCTAAACTGCAAAATCTTTTTTTCAGGTATTTTACTATTGCTTCATACGTACATTTTCTTAGCTGCAAATTAAAGACTTTTGTCATGACATGTCATCAAATGAGCTTTTCTTCTGAATAGTACCTCACACCTCCCTTCAAAAAAACAGTAATTTCATAAAATTAAATTTTAAAATTATGTTTTTCCTTAAAATTATTCATCTCACCATCTTGTCACACAAGCTGGAAAATCAGAAACCCTGAGATCAGCCTGACTCCCTTGAATCTTGCCCACTTTACCAATAAAATGCACCTTAAATCTATCCCTTCCTCTCTAATCCTACTCACACTGCACTAATAAAGGCTCCCAGTATCCCATAGTCTCCTAGTCTTCTTGTTTCCTTCAATTCAATCCTATAACCTGACTGGATTATCTGAAATATTAATTTAATCAACAAGACCTCTGTTTAAAATATTTCAAATAACGTCCCATCACTTCTAGGATAAAATTCAAGTTCCTAAGCAAAGGAAGCAAAAATCTTAACAATCTGGCTCTTCCTAGCCTTACTTCCAAACTACTTGTAGTTCACCCTAAGCACCTTTCTGTGTCATACCTTCATGCCTTTAATCAAACTATTTCCTCCCTGAAACATTCTATTCACCATTTTGTATGTTAAATTTAAAGAGTCCAATTAGAGTTAGTAAGAACTTCAGTAAGACAGCCAATAAAATGTAGAAAAATGAGTAAGTTTTTATACAAAGAAAACAATAAAAAATAAAGATTCCAGAGTTCATAATAACACAAAAATTAAAAGTTATGTACAAACTTAACAAAACATATATAGGATAAATATGAAAATAAGGTCGACCCTTCTGCAGTTTATTTTAAATAAGACCTGACTAATGATTATCTCTGAATAGTAAAATTATAGACAACTTTTATTCCTTGCTTTTGCTTCTCTATACTTACTGTAAAAAAATATTACATATGTGATAAAAATGAAATATAAGATATTTTTTGAAGATCTATACAGACCTGAATATAACTTGTTAGGAATACATTACTATGACGTTACATATACATATACCTACATATACACACCTCCTAGAGCCTAGCCAAACTGTGAAAGGCCTTCAATGTCAGTTCAGGAAACTTAAGACTTTATATTGTCCAATGAAGCTGTATTTTATAAATATTAATTTCAGGCAGGGCATGGGAAAGACTAGAGGGATTAAAGCCTAAATATAAGAAAACCAATTATAAAGCAATTATGATAGTACTGGCAGGAGATGTGAAGAAACTCAACCATGGTGCTAGCAGCAAGCAAACAGAGGTAAGTTTAAGAAATAATATAAAGACCAAACTGGTAACTCTTAGCAGTGAACTGGATGAGGTGGATCAAAAAGTGCCATTGAAAGCAATATATTTCAAATTCTACACATGAGAGAATGGTGGAAGAAACAGAAGAAGGGGGGGAAAAAGGAAGCAGAATAAAGAACTGGGGAAGGAAACACGCCTGCAGGAGAAAGGGTGACAATAATAGGCTCAGTCTTAGAAAAGGAACTGGATCATTCTAAGAGTGGATCATTCAGTCAGAAATGTCCATCACAAAAATAATCTGGGTAGGAAGTCTGGAGTCCTGTCCGTTTATCAAGCCGAAACTTCAGGGCCGTATCTCCAATGGCGCCTGAGGTACCTCCAAAAAAATCCTGAGCTTTATGTAAACCAATGGGCATGGAACAAGGGAATCTAGCATTTCGGGAGAAAAAGTAACGATGGAAGTCAGATGAGTGAGTGATTTAGAACAAAGGAAAAAGGACTGATAAGCATACCCTTGGTTTAACCAGAAAAATGTCACAGACAGAAGAAAGTTTCAGGAAATTAAGGATCTTCTTGTGCCTAAAATCAATAAAAGATCTTATCAAGGATTAAGATAAGATTAGACTTCATTAAAAATTAAATTTCTGCACATCAAAACAAACAAGCAAGCTAAAACTACCCCCAAAAAAGCCAGTGTTTACACCTGAATAAGTCATAACTTATAAAAACACCAAAACAAAAAAACTGGTAAAAGATAAAGATACAGAGGAAAAATGACTAAAGCACTTGTAGAAAAATTCTTGATTATCACTAATGAAACACAAAACATCATTTCATTATTGCTTTACTGCATGTCTTTGTTCAATAGTGAAGTTAAGCATTCTTCCCTCAAGAACACATCTTAAGTGGTAATAATAATGGCAAGGTAAAATGAGATTGATACCCTCATATTTCTGGTATTACTGAATGTTAAGAAACTTTAAACTCATTCCACAAAGTTGGGAACAATACAAATATGCCCACTCTCACTGCTACCATTTAACCTAACAGTAAAGGTCTTTGTCAATACTATGAGAAGAAAGATGGAGAAGAGGGAAAGGAAGGAAGAGAATTGGAAAGAGACCATATCATCTACACGGAAAAATTATCAGAATCTACAGACAATGAGAAAAAGTTCAGCTAGACTGCCAGACACAAGGTAACAGAAAAACCCGTAACATTTACCTCAAATAGCAATAACCAATTAGAAAATAAAATGAACACCATTCACAACAGCAACAAAACCATATATCTAAACAGGATTTCTAACCTCAGCATTATTAACACTGAGCTGGATAACTGGGGGCTAGCCAATGTACTACAGGATGTTTAGCAACATCCCTGGCTTCTACCCACTAGATGCAACAGCATCTCCCAAGCTCTGAATATATCTTCAGACAATATCAAATCCAAAACATCAAATTTTGCCCCCACCGAGACAAAATTAAGAACTAGTGATTAAGAACTAGTGATCAAGAATGATTACCATGAAGAAACAAAAGACGATCTAATTTCATTAAAATACATAGAAAGTTTTGATCAACAGAGAGCTATTCCATGCTGTTGGATGGGACAATTTATGATGTAATTTCTCCCTCAAATGTATCATTTTAAATCAATTCCATTCTAAATTTCAGCTGGATTTTTAACTTAGTAACAGTAACCTACTTATAAAGCATTTACTGCAGGCCCCACCACTATTCTAACATTATACATATATTTACAAAGGCAGGAAACTTCTCTTAACTTCATTTTACAAATTACAAAACTGAAACAACCCTATGCAAGGCCCAGGGTCACACAATTACTAAACAACAGAGCCAGGATTCAACTCCAAGCTGACTGGATCCAGAGTACATGCTCTTAACCACTTCACTATTCTACTTGACAAAACACTGAAATGATACAAGCCTGGAAAGATTGAAAGAAGTTACTGGAAAACAATTACACTTCTGGAACCTGGAGGTAAGCAGTGAGATGAAAAAAAATTCTGCCTACCTTTCCTACTAATTTTGACAGGACACACCATACTGGTATTGGCATTTATCTGTAGTAGAAATAAAGGAATCCTCATATACCCCTACTGGGACTAAAGATTGGTACAACTACTCAGAGGAGTAATATGGCAGTATTTAGTGAAACTGGGTGTGTGTGTGTGTGTGTGTGTGTGTGTGTGTGTGTGTATACATATATATATACACACACACACATATATACATACATACCTAACTCAGTTGGAGAATACATATCCATAGCAGATGATATGAGGATGCTCTTTTTTAGAACTGTCTGTAATATAGGAAGCTGGACATTGGGGAAGATATGTGCTACGGTGAGCGCTGTGAATTGTGTAAGACTGTTGAATCACAGATCTGTACTTCTGAAACAAATAACGCAACATATTTTAAGAAAAAAGAAAAAGAAGAAGATAGCAGGAGAGGAAGAATGAAGGGGAGTAAGTCAGAGGGGGAGACGAACCAGGAAAGATGATGGACTCTGAAAAACAAACTGAGGTTTCTAGAGGGGAGGAGGGTAGGGGGATGGGTTAGCCTGGTGATGGGTATTAAAGAGGGCACATTCTGCATGGAGCACTGGGTGTTATGAACAAACAATGAATCATGGAACACTACACCAAAACATGTAATATATGGTGATTAACATAACAATAAAAAATAAAAAAAAATATAGGAAGCTGGAGGAATCAAGGTGTTTATCACTGCACTGGGGTAATGGTTAAATGAAACATGGCAGATGCACACTATGGAATACTAATGCACGCTATGGAAGACATTAGATTCAATGAACAAGAACTTGAAAAAAATCCACAAAATCCACTATCTTGCATTTTTATGCAAGAATGCATAAAAATAAATGTATATATATATATCAAACATATTAAATTAATGCCTATGGGAGAAGACGAAAAAGAGTGGATAATGCAGGTAAAAAATAAAATGAAAGCAACACCTTGAACGAGTCAAGCATTGCCATGTTTCATGAGCTGAGGACAAGATTAATTCAGTCCTCTGCACCTGAAGTCCAACAAGTAAATTTTTTAAAACTTCAAAGTCAAAAATATTAAAAGTTCTACAAAACAAATAATACATATTGAAACCCTTAAAATTCTATAATCTTTGATTCAATGACTCCTATCCTATCATTCCATCCTAAAAATAAATGTAAACACATTTACACGCAGCAAAGGTGTTTATCTGTCCTGAACTAGCAAAAAAAAAAAAACCAGAAACTATTTAAAAAACCTTGAAAGAACCTACGCCCTACAAATGGAGAGCATTTACTTATGAAACATTTTTATATATCATTAAAAATGATATTTGTAAAAATTAAACAAAATATTTATGATCTAGAAGGAAAACATGTAAAGGATGGCCTCTACTATATGTTTTATATATGCTCATGTGCACAAAAAGACTGAAAAGGAGGGGCACCTGGGTGGCTCAGTCGTTAAGTGTCTGCCTTCAGCTCAGGTCATGATCTCAGGGTCCTGGGATCGAGCCCCGTATGGGGCTCCCTGGTTGGCAGGGAGCCTGCTTCTCCCTCTCCCACTTCCCCTGCTTGTGTTCCCTCTCTAGCTGTCTCTGTGTCAAATAAATAAAATTTTTTTAGTATATGTGCTGCCGAAGTGAGCACAATAAATAAAATCTTAAAAAAAAAAGATTGAAAAGGAAATGCACTATAATGTTGACAGTGGCTGTCTACGAATTACAGATTTATGTGTAACTTCCTCTACTTTATATTTCCTGATAGTAAATACAAAATGCAAGCACTATTGATAATTACATTAGGTAACAGAATAATCCAGTACTACCAGAACTGCCCAAAGCATTTAAAAATAAAATTTTATTTAAATATATTTCCAAAGGTCACAATGATGATGAACTTACAGATTTTAGTGTCTAGGAGGTGTTTATTGAACTTCTAAAGTGTTCTATCAAAATAGAATTGAGGGTACTCTATACTTATATATGTAGGCTATTATGAAAAGTTTTTCTTTAATATTCCAAAGTATTTCCTTAAGAAAATAATAAATCAAAGGTAATTTAGGGTGTTAGCGCTGGGTTTTTTTTTGAAGATTTTATTTATTTATTTGAAAGACAAAGACACAGCGAGAGAGGGAACACAAGCAGGGGGAGAGGGAGAGGGAGAAGCAGGCCTCCCACAGAGCAGGGAGCCTGATGCGGGGCCCGATCCCAGAACCCTGGGATCATGACCTGAGCCAAAGGCAGATGCTTAATGACTGAGCCACCCAGGTGACCCACGCTGATTAATTTTTTACCAATTATTTTTGCTAACAAAATCAGAAAATCTAATAGAACTATACATACCAATAGCTATAACTTATTTAGTGTAACAATTTCAATACTACCACCATAATCAATAATTCTTTTAAAACCCTAATATAAAGTAGAAACAGCAGATACTTAAAATAAGCTACATGTCATAGCCCTATTTCCTACGCTTGCTGAGCTAGCCAGCTGACATGGGTTTTACAAAGTAAAATCACTCTAAAATGATGTTAATTTACTATTTTAATGCATTTAATCTAAACTTTAAATTCCATAATATAGTTTAATTACATTTGATACTATTTAACCGCCAAAATTAGTAAAACTGTCCTCATTTTAGTACCACAGTTACAAAGGAGGTGGAGATGCTGATGAAAATGCCATCATTTAACAAGATAAATATTACTATGTCATTTTGCATGGCTCTATTAATTTTTACTATGGTGGTTCTCAATTAGACTTCATTTTAGTTACTTTATAGGCCTCAAAATCCAAAGTACATACCACCACCCCCCCCTCCGTTTCATACCATTCACCATACCAAAGAGAGGCAGATTCATGGGACTACCTTAAGAATTCAAGTCAGAGCAGACTCTAACTCACATAACCAGAGTGAATTTACACATGATTCCTGGTTTTACCATTCTTTCTGACCCTACACAATTAACAACCTTCTCATGCCTCAATCTAATTAACTCCTCTGAGGTAGGTGCTACAGAGGGTAGAATACAAAATGTAACTGATAGCTGTGAAAACATTTCTTTAAACAATAGTAAAATGAAAAAAAGTGACAGCACAAGCTTCCAACATTCTTCAAAGGGTTCAGAAAATTATTTTTTCCAAAAATTTGTCCTGTCTCACCTTCATTATTCATAAAACTACTTCCAGTACAATTGTATAAAACAGTAATATAAGTGTTAAATTTTCATGTGCTTTTCAGTTAAACTTCAAGAGGTTTAAGGGGATTCCTTCAAAACCCTCTTTCATTTGCTCAATTCTCTTCTCAAGCATATTAGACTCCATTAACAGCCAATCATGTAAGCTGAGCTGCAAGTGACCCGAGAGTTGCCATAGCAACAGCTGCTTTCCGAAATACGTGTTATGCATTTTAAAAGCTCTCACAGAGAGGATACCACATCTATCAATTAACAGCCAAAGCTCAGCATACCATATTACCCAAATGAAACAAAAAACTACCTAAACAAGGGCAACTACTTCATAACAAAAGGGGTATTTGATATTCTTGAACCAAATGCTATTGTGGTTGTAAATTTCAAAATCAAGCCTTAATTAATAACCCAGAATGACTGAATACCATTGCTTAGTAATACTCAAAATTGATATAGTAAAGAATGATCAGAACTACATTCGGCAGTAGACCATCAAGAGTAATGAATGAACGACCATATGCTGTAATAAACTGCCAAATTTTCATACAATTTTACCAATGAAAAAGTTGGCCCTAAATATGGTAGACCAAAATGTTTTCAACATACATGTAGCATGTGTATGTATGTGTGTGTGTGTCAAACACACACGTCACAGGTAATGAAAAGATGTACAGGCAAATATTAAACATAAAAATCTACTGTTTTCAAGAAAAATCATTATTTTAGCAATTTATCAGAGATAGACATCTCTCTTCTTCCAAGATTATCCTGGGGGAATTCCTTCTCATAAAGAGATGGCACAGTTAGCCACGGTTAACCAGTGAAGTCATTTGAACAGTGTGCAATTCTGCAATAAAAAACTTTCAAAAAAAACCTTATCTCTGTAAACCTCAAAACTGATACTAAACGAATGTCCATAATTAAAGGGAAAAATAAACAAAACTGAGAAGTCTTAAGAAATCTATTTCTTAAACCATACTCAAACATTTAACTCATGTAAATAAACAATGCATAAAAAGTATTACTCAAAGTGTTACGTAATTAGGAAAAAATTGCTACAAATAAGATTACTGGATAAAACATACTGAAAAGCTGGAAAGGAAAATATTTTGACTAATAAACTTCTTTTGAAAGAAACTATAAATTGCATGACGTAAGATACTGTTTCTTACTACATATTTTAACTTTAAATTTTGTACAACTTCAAAGGAAGGATTAAAAAACTGAGTACTAACTACTCTTAACTAAAGCAGAAATGCAGAAAATAAGGTATAACAAGGATGAAAGACAGAAATTGATTGAAAGGCTGTTAAGTGAGAGAACTAGCAACAAGTCACCATAGCACTAACCAGGTGTGGCTCCTAAGACCTCCAAACAACCCTAAAAGGCCCAATGACTTAAGTATTATTGTATTAACGAAGTATTTTCTAACCTCGATAATTCCTTTGTCCTAAATTCTAGTACATCTCTGCAGTGGAAGTACATAGTAAATTTCTCTTTTCCATATAAAAATCTCACCCTTTATTCAACCCTGCATTCCTAATACTTAACACAAACTCTGAATGCGACCAAACATTGAATTCAAAATCCTCACAAAATGTTAATACTACTAACAGCTAAGTACAATTAAGCAATCTGCATATGTTAATTCATGGGATAGTCAACATATCCCTCATTTTCTCCACTTTAAAGATGGTGAAACTGAGGCACAGAAAACTTACCCAAGGTCATATGGCCAGTAAGTTGTAGGATCAATGTTCTAACTCACTCTGACTCTATATTCCTTACCTTTAACTATTATTATCCATGAAGCACATGTAAGTGAATATGGTTTGTAATCTCTAATGCTTCATCCCAACAAACTCGTTTCTCTAGTCACATCTCACCCTTTCTCTTAGTTTAGCTAACTCTGTGATTTTCTTTTCAAGCAAAAGGATATATATGTGTGTGGATGAGTATGGCTCTGATGATGATATAGACAAATCACAATTATTAAATGCTTACTACATGATAAGCACTGTCCTAAGAGCTTTCTTCACATGCCCTAACATTTAATTCTCACATCCCTATGAAGTCCATACTGTTATCCTTGCTTTAGAATAAGCAAACAGGTACAGAGAAATGAGATAATTTGCCTAAAGGCAAAGAGCTAATAAGTGGCAGAAATGGGATTCAAAAAACCTCTGACAGCTTCACCAGAAACAGCCTCACTTAACCATGACCCAATCAATTAGTAACAGTGAAAAGGGGAATTAAAGATTTTACATGTAGCTAGATATACGTCACACAGGTAGTCAAGATATTATAATAATGGCTATGCATGCAGTTTAATAATAAGCTTTTAGAAAAATTGGGAAACACCAAAATGTAACAGTTGAGAACTGTTAAATAAACTATAGGACTTCCAATTCAAGATAGCAGACTTGAGTACACAAATGTGTCTTTTCTCCCACTCCTGGTCTTCCAGTAACAACAGGAAGTTCTTTATTCTATTTTTGTTCTATTTTTAACAAACTCAGAAAGAAAATAAATCAAATTATAAATGTATGGGAGAAAAAGCATTCTATCAACAGATCAGAAATTTTGGGTAACACCTTGAAAATATAATGAATGAGATCAGATTAAGAAAAAGTGAACAAAGGAAACTGAAACCAAGATAGCAGTTTGGGTCTTCCCAACAAAGCCAAGGAGAGGCTCTAAGCTTAAAATATAATGAGCAAGAGGTGGAGGTGGGATTTCATCAGGGATATAACTAAGTAAATCAGTAATTAAAGAACTGCATTCCAAATGACTTAACTAGGCCTCTCCTCTCCCTGCTTAAAGAGAAAGAGCTGAGAGCAATGGCTGTCAGCCTCAGGATTAAGCGCAAGTACTAATCTAAAGTGTTCTTCAAACTATAGGTTTGAAATAATTTCGGTGAGTACAACTAGCAATTTAATGATCTACAATAGATAGAACAGAAAATACAAAGTGAGAATATATACTGTTTCATGAAAATTTGCTCAGTTATGTATTTATAAATTCATATATATGTGTGTACTAAGTTAACAATGTAAAACATTTTATACTATGGATCACAGTTTTTAAAGTTAGAAAGCGAAAGCTCTAAATACAGTGTACCGTTCAGTGGAGGGCTCCTAGGGTGGATGTTAAGGACTGAAAGAAAAGCAGAACAGCACTTGAGACATTAAAGCACTCCCGTTCTCCCAAATAAGCCATGATTAGTTTGACAATTGTGGGTACCTAACAGCCTGCCTCCTCCCTCAATCATACAAGCACTATTTCCCCACCTTTCTTTCCATTATTGACCTCCACGGAGTTTTTTTAGGCATTTACCCCTCAAACATAACCTCCATGAAATTTTAGTACCACAGGTACACTGTGTATCTGTCTGCATACTGTATGTATATCTGTGGCTTATCCATAAAAAAAATTTACTCCCCCAACCAATTTTTACCCCTTTGAGAATGCATGTCTTACAGTAAATAAAGAAACGTACCACATGCCACGGTCCAGAAAGAGACCTATGAATGAAACAAACCTGCAGCAGACAAACTCAGGCCAGTCAGTTAAACTAACCAACTTAATCTTTCATGAATATGCATAGACAACCAAGAATTACCAAATCTGAGGAAAACAAAAGATGAAAAACCTACAAAAATAACCAGAGAGGGTAAGCCCAGAAGGTAAAGCTGCAAACTATAGAGGATTATTCCCAGGCCTTGAAATCTAGTGTTGTTTCCTAGCTGGTCTTTGAAATTACTAGAAACTTGTGACTCCTTTTTTCTATTATCTCCCTTTTTAAACCAAATTGTCTATAACTGTCATCTTAAAATTGTCCCACCATTGTATTTTTGGAGGAAATAGTTTCTTTAGTTTCAGAGGTAAATCCACAGATAGAAAGTTTCCCCCATAGCTGATTTAGATACAAGACTTGGGACTTAGGAGCTGATGAGATTTAGATGAAATTTTTAAACTTTGAATTGATACTGTAATAGGTTGAGACTTTTGGAGACCATGGGATGAGGTGAATGTATTTTTTATGAGCTAGATATGGATCACAGAGGCCTGAGGGAGGAATGTGGTAGGCAAGATGTCGGCCCCACCACAATCTTCACTCTCTGCTGTTACTCCTGTGTATGTCTCGTTATATGGCAAAAGAGTTGGGAATTTAAAAATAGGGAGACTAGGGACACCTGGGTGGCTCAGTCCGTTAAGCTGCTGCCTTTGGCTCAGGTCATGATCCCAGGGTCCTGGGATTGAGCCCCACATCGGACTCCTTGCTCAGTGGGGATCCTGCTTCTCCCCTGCCTGCCACTCGCCCTGGTCTCTAGAAGCTGAGAATCACTCCCCTCCCCACATTAACAGTGAACAAAGAAATGGGAGCTCAGTCCTACAACTTCTTAGAAATCAATTATGCCAACCATCTGAATGATCAAGGAAAGATTCTCTCCTAAAGCTTCCAAAAAGAAACCAGCCCTACCAACAGATTGGGGCCTTGTAAGACTTTACAGAGACTCAACCTAACGGACTGAATTTCTGGCATATAAACACTGAAAGATGCTAAGGTGCAGTAATTTGTTACAATGGCAATACAAAACTAGTAATAAGAACTGTTACACCAATTTTGCAATTCAAAAATCTTAATGCAGAGAGCTTAATTAAGTTATTCAAGATCACATTACCAGTAACTGTTGAGGCTGGGATTCAACCCCAAGTAGTATGGCTTGTGTTCTTAACCCACTGAAGAAGACAACATGAACAAAAGGAACAGAAAAAGTTGAGCATCTAGAATGAAATTTGAATTTTCCTTGGCAGAGCTAAGATACATAGAATTACATTCCTCCTTTAAAGTTTCACCAAAATCACTTGGTTCAGGACACTAAATTACATTTAAGTAATTATAATATGGCTAATACTATTGTTGCTCTTCAATTTTTAAAGTCAATTTATAGTCAAAGTCCAAAATATAGATATTAAATATAAATAAAGCCTTGACAAGGTAAAAATAACATCACTAGTTAAAAGATGGGGGAGGAAAGATAAAAGAAATGCTAGATACACTAATCCCCTTATATTTCAGAAGAGTAAGAAAATGATGATAAATCAGGAAATAATGATATAACTGAGAATATGACTTAGGTATAAAAATGAGGGTTGGGAGAAAGGAGGGTACTGCAGTTTTCATTCTGTGCCTTTGTCTGCTTTTTTAAAACCATGAACATTATTATCTATAACTCTTAAAAATATGTACTAAAAAAACACCACATACACATGGATGTGTGTCAGGTCAGGTTGTCTGGGAGGGAGAAGCAAGATGGAGTTAGAAGTGTAAGAACTTCTTTGTGAGAAATGCCTAGGGAGAATAAGTTGAATAAGCAGAGAGAGCCGTCTGGCTGCAATGCATGTTTGATGACTGTGTTAAGCCTCAGGTCACTGCAGCTCTGTCTGCCAGCCCAATAAGGAATCTGGGTGCAAAGAGTGCCCACAGAGAAGTCCCAAGTTCAGAAAAAATGGCAAGGAGCTGCCCAGGGAGAATGGTGGCATGGCTCAGTGCAGCACCAAATCCCAAAGACTCTCTAGCTGGAGTGTGTCAGCTAACGACATTCCTCAAGGCAGGTTTCCTTCAAGAAACACAGGTGCCATAGAAGGGAATACTCTGCAGCCATTAAAAATATTTAGCAGAAATTTTCAACTATGCATCCTATAGGAAGCACAGAGTTCTTCAGAAGAGGTACCTCCAAGGCAGACTCTTTCGGCTAGTGAAGAAAGCCAAACACAGGCTTTGTATTTCCATGCTGCCTTCAACCAAAGCAGATCCAAATTTATCTATTTCATTTACTGCATTTCTCCCTAATATCTGTTTGAACTGAGGACCATAATGCTAAAAAGAATCCAAAAATCATGTGTCACAAAAAGTAACTTTTATTCTTTTTAAAGATTTTATTTATTTATTTGACAGAGAGTGAGCACAAGAAGGGAGAGCAGCAGGCAGAGAGAGAGGGAGAAGCAGGCTTCTCGCTGGGTGGGGAGCCTGATGTGGGGCTCCATCCCAGGACCCAGGGATCATAACCTGAGCCAAAGGCAGACACTTAACAACTGAGCCACCCAGGCGCCCCACAAAAAGTAACTTTTAAATGAAAAAAGTGACAAACATGTTTAGAATTAACTTTTGTGTTTGCATATAAGCCTGAGCCTGCAACACACACCAAGAAGTTTAAAAGGATAAACATCAAAATGTTTTAATAATGGCTACCTACTGATGGTAAGAGCTTAACTTTTTTTCTTTTTGCTTACTTGTATTTACTATTTACAACTCACATTATGAGATTCTGGTAAGTAGGAAAATTAAACTCTCTTAATAATTTATACTTTTTTAAAAAAAAAGGCCCTGAGGCACCTGGGTTGCACAGTTGGTTAAGCCACTGACTCTTGGTTTCGGCTGGGATCGTGATCTCAGTATCCTGAGATCGAGACCCTCATTGGGCTCCATGCTCAGTGTGGAGTCTGCTTGAGATTCTCTCTCCCTCTTCTTCTGCCCCTCCCACTCATGCACTCTAAAATAAAATAAATAAAATAAATCATTATATTAGTTAATTAAAAACTTTAAAAGGCCCTGCACTGACAAACTGATTGTTCTCAAAACTTCAGGCTATATTACTACACAAAATTATTTAGTTTCTATTAACTAGTAACAAAAAAAAATTTACTTCAAAGAGCACTCTCTTTGTTAAGACACAATATATACCTTTATTCCCTATAACATCTTTACATTTGACTAATGAAATCATGGAACTTAGCACAAAAATAACTAAAACATATCACATAATTTTCAGGAAATTTTCCATGATTTCTATATATAAATGTCAGCAATAATTTAGTCAAGTTATTCACTAATCATTTCAATTTTATAGAATCATTCAAAATTACCAGCAACGTCTGTGGTTAAAAGCAATAAAAGCAAACAAAATAATTACATATTATCTCTTAATTTTCCCAACCCTGTAGCCAAGAAAGCTTCTAGTATTACCATTTCATAAATGCAGAATTTGATGTATGAGGTCAAGGTCACCAAGAGAATAAGTGGCTAAGCCAGGGAAAAACACTGATTCATAATTAAGTGGTTAAATTTTAGACGATACTGCAAGATTCACACATTCTACTAAGACCCTAATTTACCAGAACAAAAGTACATTCACTTTGAAGAGCTAAAAAAAATTTCTCAGTTTTTTTAATCAACCTGTATTTTCAAGAAAAATCATGCATCCCAATACATGTTGGCATGTTAACTGATCCACAGTTAGGGGTTTCAATAATGGATGCATATTCCAGCTCTTGGTGGATTTTTTTATGTTTTTGTTTCACATCTATAAAGACTATGCCAGTAAAAACACAAAAACAAAGAAACTCTTTATATTTAATGAGTTTTTTCCTCTTTAAAATAAATTACAAAAAAAAAAAAAAAGATAGCTAGTATCTTTTCTCTTCCAGATGCTTTACATACCTATGACAGGCAGTATATCTCATATTCTATTTGGTTCTCAATACAGCCTATCTTCACAAATGTAGACAATTAGGAAATAAAGGCTAAAAGTTAATGTCTGAACCTAACATATCTCTAGATACTCCTTTGATAGCATTAAGAAAAATGTAAAGATAAAATGAGAAAGACTGGAAAAATAAAAGGACTCTTAAGAAGGACTTTAATGAGAAAGAAATATACTGAAATGATGAGCAGATATAAATTAACGTATATAAATGAACTCACTGATTTAAGAACAGAACCAAAGAAATAAAGGAATAAATTAATTTTCTCACCTGAGTGACTTACTTACAAGATGATGAAACATGAGCTGACTCACATAACCCATTCACCAAAAAAACACTTTTCTATAATTTCACTCAAATAAATATTCAGAAATACTTCTCTGTTTGTTGTTGTGGTGGTTGCTTACCAAAGCAAGGATTCCCTTGAGCTGTAGCTGGTACTGTAAACAACACACATGTGCCCAACTAGAATAACAGAAATGTCATGAGAATTTAGACTATCCCACAAAAATAAAACCTACAAAGTGAAAATTACTGCTTCTGCTATGATGCATTAGTTAAGGTGGAAAGAGCATTTTAAATGGATGTGTGTGCACACACAGATATGTGTGTTTTGACATGACAGAAGATCTTAAATTTGGGGAATGGGGGTTATATAGTGAGGATATATAGTGAGGATATATAATGAGGATATATAGTGAAAAGTAAGACTTTTACAATCCCTGACCCCAGAGGCAAGTAGACCCACTGTGACCAATTTTGTCTGTATCTTTCCAGATGTATTATATGCCTAAACAGGTGTATATGTATATATTGGATGTACATTTTTAAAACAGTGCAATTCAGAGAAAGAAAAAGACTGTAACAAAATCTTGCTATTTTGTATTTTTGCAATCCACACATATCCACTGGAAGTTTACAATGAAACACAGAAATTAACAAAGCGTTGGGGCATGATGTAAAAAAAAAACTAGAGAACTTGGAACAAGGTAAGCATTTAGCAAAAAGTACCAACCACTCCATCCCAACCTCAACACACACACACACACACACACACACACACACACACACCCACAAGTTAGTCACAAGATACAAAGAGAATTAGTATAGCAGGTAAACTTCAGATCTTGAAATACAAGTATATTGTTAGGAGAATTAGTACAGCAGGTAAACTTCAGATCTTGAGATACAAGTATATTGTTAGACAAAGGTCATAGTAAAGAGGTGACCTAAACTGGTAGTTCAGATACTAAGAAAAACAATAGACTATACAGAGCATACCAACATGGAGTATTCAAGCTCATCAACCCAGAAGAAAGAAGATGGAAGAACACATGACTCCCAAAATCAAAACATGATGTTATCTATTCTTAATAGTGGCTTCACCACTGTCATTACACTTTGGGCATTATCCTAATAAATGGTACATCCCAATGAAGAGATAGCTATTTTCTACCAAATTGGAAAGCGGAATAAGAAAGATAAGATAGCGGGTGACCTTAAAGACAGAGGGTGAACCAGTTTACTCTTAAATTTCTAGAAACAGCAAAATTGTATTTAGACCAGGTAAAGCTGCACAATCGGGCTGTCAGAAATGGGAAAAAAGTCACAAGAGTTAGTAACATACCAAAAGGTTAGACAATAAACAGATAAATGTAATAGCTGCAATAAATACATTGCATTTACTTATTTAATCTATTTATTATAAATAACTGCAATAAATGCAAAAAGATAAGCTGCAATAAAACTAATACTAGCTTTCAAACAGACTAAATGACTGTGTTTACTGGAGATTCTTAGTCCTAGTTTTTACCTTAAAATCTCTTCACCCTGAAAGTTGAGTATGTATTGAGCCAAGGATGATTACGTATTTCCTTTCTTATCCTATATTTTATTTGGGGAGGAAAAAGGAGTATTAATTATAATACAAATAGGACACATAAGTGATAAGATCTAAAATAAGGTTGAAGGTTATACAAAGATGAATTTAGGTCATCAGAAATGACTGCCTGATAAAAAGTTTAGAAAACTGTAATGTAATTGGGCCCAACAGCCCTATAGTATGTTGTAGGTATATGCTATAATGTCACTACCTCTATTTCCCATCTTTTATTAGAACCAATATCTAGGAAGAGAGAAAAGTTTTCGTTTGTTCAAAGCCTACCCATTAGATGACACTGCTTCTTGGTCTCCATGCATAAAAGAAACCCACTGGTGAAATTTCAAATAATTTTTTTAAAGACTTATTTATTTATTTGACAGAGAGAGACACAGCAAGAGAGGGAACACAAGCAGGGGGAGTGGGAGAGGGAGAAGGAGGCTTCCCGCCAAGCAGGGAGCCCAATGCAGGGCTCGATCCCAGGACCCTGGGATCATGACTTGAGCCGAAGGCAGATACTTAACGACTGAGCCACCCAGACGCCCCATAAATTTCAAATAATTTTAACATCAAAAGTAATAACCATAATTGATTATAGAAAATGTAAATAAATCCATAAAGGTACTCAAAAAAGACAAAGAGAAACTGATTTGCTACAATGAGAATGTACAGAAGAAAAACTTATTCTGAAGAAATTATTAATTAAAGGTAAGGAATTAACCATTTTCCCTGCATGTTTAGGCAGAGCTATCATTCACCCCTGGTTGTAGAGGGAAAATTCTTTAATAAAAAAATGTGTTAATAAAAAAATGGCTGCTAATAAATGTAGACAAAATAAAAGAAGTAGAAAATTACCAGTTTTCATTCCTTAATGAAATAACTGATTCGGGTAAGGATCACCCATGGCTTCTAACACCATTAAATGAAAGCTATCGTCAATATCACTTTACAAATTGCAAAGGGAAAGATCTGGCAAATCTTACCACCTTACTAATAAGTGATCAGATTCATTATCACAATGGGAAATACTGACTTCATGTTCCCCTGAAGTGATGGAATATAAAGTATACAACATCATCCATAAACTATCCTTGCAAAAAGAAAAATGTTTGACCATTAACTTAAATCAAGGATTTAGCCTGAACTGAATTTGCAGTTCACAAGAAATAAAGAAATAAAGGAACAGGGGCACCTGGGTGGCTCAGCTGGTTAAGCATCTGCCTTCGGCTCAGGTCAGGGTCCTAGGATCAAGCCCTGCATTGGGCTCCCTGTTCAGTGGAGAGCCTGCTTCTCCCTCTCCCTCTGCCCTTCCCCCCAGCTCATGCTCTCTCTCTCTCAAATAAACAAAATCTTAAAAAAAAAAAAATCCTTATTCTTAAAAAAAAACAGGTTAGGACATTTTAAAAATAAGCAGCCTTATCTATTTTAAAAGTCAGTATCTTGGGGTAAGCAGGTGGCTCAGTCAGTTAAGCATCTGACTTGATTTTGACTTGGGTCATGATCTCAGGGTCATGAGATAGAGCCCCAAGACAGGCTCCACACGAAGTGGAGAGTCTGCTTGAGATTTCTCTTTCTCCCTCTCCCTCTGCCCCTCCCAACTTGAGCACGTTCTCACTCTCTTGCTCTCTCTCTCAAAAATAAAATATATCTTTAAAAAATTAAAATAAAAAGTATCATAGAGGGAAAAGAGAGGGAGTTCTTCTATATTAAAAGAACACAAAAACATAACAACTATGGGCCTTGATGTAGTCCACTACCCCACACACAAGTGGGGAGGGGCACGATGAAAGACTTCTGGGATCAACTGGGTAAATATGAATATGGAATGAATATTACAGTAAAATATAACTGTGATTTTCCTAATATAATAATAGTAATGTAGTCATACAGAGCCATTTTAGGTAATGTAGACAGATGTTATTTGTGGAAATAAAAACTTATATCCACACAAAGACTTGTACACAAGTGTTCAAGAAGAGATTTATTCAAAATAGCCCTAAATTGATAACAATTTAAATGTCCAACAACAGGTGAATGAATAAACAGACTGAGTATATCCATACAATGGAATGCTATACACCAATAAAGAAAGAATGAACTACTGATAAATTCAACAACATGTATGACTCTTAAAATAAGACACTGTCTCACCAAAAGAAGCCAAAACAGTACACACAATATGATTCTATCTAAAAGAAATTCTATTTAAAAATTTTATCCAATATAGTGAGAGAAAGCAGAACTGTGGTTAGCTAAGATAAAGGCAATAGTGGGGTAAAGGGCTGGGAAGGAGCATGACGAAACTTTCCAGAGTGCTGGACATGTTTTTCATCTGACCATGCTAGTGGTGGTTATAAAAATGCATACATTTGGGGGCGCCTGGGTGGCTCAGGTGTTAAGCGTCTGCCTTCGGCTCAGGTCATGATCCCAGGGTCCTGGGATCGAGCCCCACATCAGGCTCCCTGCTCGGCGGGAAGCCTGCTTCTCCCTCACCCACTCCCCCAGCTTATGTTCCTGCTCTCGCTGTCTCCCTCTCTGTCAAATAAATAAATAAAATCTTAAAAAATAAAAAATGCATACATTTGTCTAAACCAAAATTACAGATGTACATCTGAAACTAACATAACATTGCATGTCAAATGTACTCAAAAATAAAAACATACACTTAAAACCTACACATGGTATAATACTATTTCTCTGATAAAGTTCACTGTAAGAAGTATCAAGAGAAGAATCCCATTCATAACTACATTAGAAAAAGTAAAATACCTAGGAATAAATTTAACCAAGAAAGTGAAAGACCTGCATGCTGAAAACTACAAGACACCGATGAATGATACTTATGACACAATTAATGCAAAGATATCCCATGTTTGTGTACTGAATTAATATTATTAAAACGTCCATACTATCCAAATCAACCTACAGATTCAATGCAATCCCTATCAAAATTCCAATGGCATTTTTCACAGAAATAGAACAATCCTAAAATTTGTATGGAACCACAAAACATCCTAAATAGCCAAAAAGAAAAAAGGAGGGCCCACCCTTCCCAATTTTACACTATATACAGAAATACCCAATCATTACATAATATACCTGAAACTAACATTATGTTATATATTAATCATATTTCAATTTAAAAGAGGACACGAATTTTGGGGTGCCTGGGTGGCTCAGTTGTTAAGCATCTGCCTTCAGCTCAGGTCATGATCCTGGGGTCCTGGGATCGAACCCCACGTCCAGCTCCCTGCTCAGCGGAGAGCCTGCTTCTCCCTCTCCCTCTGCCTGCCACTCTGCCTACTTGTGCTCTCTATCTCTCTGTCAAATAAATAAATAAGATCTTTAAAATAAAGAAAAATAAATAAATAAATAAAAGAGGACACTAATTTTTTAAAAGTATCTTGATTGGGGTGATTGATGTTCTATAGGTGTACACTTATGTTAAAACTTAATAAATTATACCCTGTAAATATATACACTTTATGGTATGTCAATTAAAAAAAAAAAAAACAAAATGGAGTCTTGAATAATTCATTCCCTCTTCCCTTTTTCATAAATTGCTACAGACAACCCCTGAAAATGTAGAGAACTTTAAAAAAGAAGAAACTGAGTGAGCTGGGAACACCACTTAAATATAACTGAGACTAGAAACCAACAACAAATGTCCTTTTCAACTGTGGAACAATAAATAAAATTAGTCAAAAGGACTTAATGAGGAATTCTTAATCTCAGGAAACAAACTGAGGGTTGCTGGAGTGGTGGGGCATGGGAGGGATGGGGTGGCTGGGTGACAGACATTGGGGAGGGTATGTGCTATGGTGAGCGCTGTGAATTGTGCAAGACTGTTGAATCACAGATCTGTACCTCTGAAACAAATAATGCAATATATGTTAAGGAAAAAAAAAAAGAAGATAGCAGGAGGGGAAGAATGAAGGGGAGTAAATCGGAAGGGGAGACGAACCATGAGAGACGATGGACTCTGAAAAACAAACTGAGGGTTCTAGAGGGGAGGGAGGTGGGGGGATGGGTTAGCCTGGTGATGGGTATTAAAGAGGACACGTTCTGCGTGGAGCACTGGGTGTTATGCACAAACAATGAATCATGAAACACTACATCAAAAACTAATGATGTAATGTATGGTGATTAACATAACAATAAAAATTTAAAGAAAAAAAATAAGGATCTAGACAGGGAAGCTCACTGTGTCAGGAAGGTTCCGACCTAAATCTCATTCTCCACCATCTTTTCCGCAACCAACTTCCAGCCACAAGTGACCATCTAAAAAGTCTAGCCAATGGGACATGAAGACTGCTTTGGAGTCCCTGGTACAGTCACTGCTGCTTCCTTTCCTCTATAACCTAGTCCCTGGAGCCATAAAAGCCATGTGCAAACATGAAAGAGAGGCCAAGATTTAATCATGGAAATATCTGTCCTGATATCACTGTACTAGTGAATCAATAATAACAATTATGTAAGAAAAATAAAGTCCTATTTTATCAAGCCAGTGCCATCTGGTTTTCTGTTATCTAACACCAAATTCAACCCTAACATAAAATTACACAGTCACCACCTTTTTTTTATTTACTTTCACTACTTCTTTCTAAAAATTGAGATATAATTCATATACCATAAAATCCTTTTAAAGTATACAATTCAGTTTTTAGTGTATTCACGAGGTTGAATCATAACCACTAATTCCAGAATATTTTCATCATCCCAAATCACCAATCTATTAATCTTTCAATCACTAACTTACTTTCTGCCTCTTTCATATAAATGGAATTATACATTATATGAACTTCTGGGTTTGGCTTCTTTCACTTAGCATTAATGCCTTCAAGGTTCATCCATGCTATAGCATGAATCAGTATTCATTCCTTTTTATGACTAAATAATATTTCATCATATGAATATACCATATTTTGCTTATCCATTCACTAGTTGAATGGCTGGAGAAAAGAGCAACACACAAAATCAATAGCTTCTATTAAAGGAAAAAAAATCACTGAAATTGAAGTGAGATTAAAATGTCCTCACTACAAGACCTATATAATGCTTTTTGAATGATTAATTTGGCACTAATATATAGAAACTATACTTTTTTTTAGGATTTATTTATTTGAGAGAACGCACACATGGATGAATAAGAGAAACAGAGGAAGAGAGAGTCTCAAACAGACTCCATGCTGAGTGTGGAGCCTAACAAAGGGGCTCAGTTGAAGGATCCTGAGATGACAATCTGAGCTGAAACCCAGAGTCGGATGCTCAACCAACTGCACCACCCAGGTACCCCTATACACTCTAAAAGGCAAAAACACTATATATTTGGAAAGGACTACTGTAGAAATGTCAGTTGTCCCCTATATTAGTATATTTCATGTAATTCAAATTAGAATCCAAAGGGTTTTGTTATAATTTTAAGGAAGAAACTATCACATTTATATTTAAGAACTAACGGCAGACCAACCGAAGATGAAAAAGGGTAAGTTGAACCTACTTCAAGTAACAAAACAGGTCATCAAAGAAAACAAATACAGTATTAATATAAAAACAGAATACTATCAATAAAATAGTAGACAATTAAGAAAAAGAATACCACAAAAATGAAAATTTTGAATAAAGTAAGGGCAATCACTCAAATCAGTGGGAAATGAATGACCTACTTAATTTCTTACAAAGGGCTAGTAATCTTGTAGGAAAAATCTGGGTGCCCTAATGTTGTAAGACTTACAAAAATAAACTCAAGATGAACGTGATTTGTAAAGAAAAGGTAATAAAAATCTGTGGGAGAAGAGTATGGGCAACATCTTATTAACAACTCGAAATTAAAAAGTATAAAGGAATTCATATAAATTAAAAGTTTTTATACCTGGGGAAAAATAAAAACATCTGCAACACAGGTAAAGGGCATTAATGTTTTAACACACAGTGTGCTCCTACAAATTGAAAAAGGATTTGGGCAAAGGATATGAAAAGACTGATTCAGAAAAGAGTATACACAAATGTCCACAAACACAAGAAAAGAGGTTCAAAATCATTAATATTCAGGAAAATTCAGATTAAAAGTGCAACATTACACCTATTAGACTGGCAAATGTTTTAAAAACTATAGCCCAATTTGTGGCAGAGACATATGGAAAAAAGTCTTCTCACACACTGCTACTAGAAAATTTTTGTGAGAGCTATTTGGCAACACCTACCTTCAACCCAGCAATTCTACTACTGCAAATCTATCCCACAGAAATATAAGCATCTGGAAGTAAGAACATATTCAAAGATGCATCCTTGTTTAAAATACCAAAGAACTGGAAACAATATTCCCATAAATGTGGGAATGCTTAAATAAATTTTACACAACACACCACGAAGCATTTATTATGGAGTCATAAAAATAACATAATTAGAGTTATACATTAGATGGACAGCAGAATTATACCTTAGATGCGGGATTTCTCTGAGGTATTAATGAAAACAGAAAGTTGCAAACATGTATGTATAATGATTCCATTTTTTTTAAACTCATCATGACAAGCCTATGTACATATAATTGGGAATACAATTATTTGTATAAGATTATATGAACAGAGGACAGCAGCTCTTTCTGCCCATGGTTCCTGTCTCCATGCTTTAATAAAAGCTTTTTGCACCAAAAAAAAAAAAAAATTATATGAACAGAAAGATAAATATACAGAGCAATATAGAATACTATGCTATTTACCAGATTTAGTTTGAGGTGGGGGTAGATCTGATGCAGTGGGAAGCAAAAGTTGAGAACCAAGCCAAAAAGAACGGCACAGGGGATAAATTCTCATTTATGTCTTTATGTAAAATTATAAACCAGTATTTTTCCATCTTAAGCAGATACATCAAGATATAAATTTTGCCAAATATAAAAATGAAAGAAATACATATAATTTAAAAAAACACAAATATTGGTTGTTGTAGCAGATACACTAAAAATTTAGTGTTAATACACAAATACAAAAAATGAATATGAAGTATCAACTGAATTATATTGAGGAAAATAAAATCTTTTCAAATTATGATATCTCTTAGACTAAAATTATATTAATCTAAGAATTATAATTCAGAATGTTATGACAACTTACCTATGCCCTCGTTGCAGAATACACATCTTTTTTAAAAGATTGATTGATTATTTGAGAGAGAGTGAGCACAAGCAGGCAGAGCAGCAGGCAGAGGGAGAGGGAGAAGCAGACTCCCTGCGGAGCAGGGAGCCAACCTGGGGCTAGATCCCAGGACCCTGGGATCATGACATGAGGCGAAAGCAGACGCTTAACCAACCGAACCACCCAGGCACCCCAGAATACGCATCTTACATACTAGAACTGAAAACAGTATCAAACTCACCAATATTTAATTGTATGATTTAAACTAGCACATGTGAAATTAATCTCTATTGCTCAAATGTGAAATTAAGCCCTTCAGTTATATTATAGACCTCCCTGTAGCTTTAGGGTAACAATAAACTCACTTAACTCAGGCATAATCCAAATAAGGTAGGATATAGCATGAGGTCATAAATAAGAAATACCATGCAATACAAACTCTCCATTTGAAAACTGAACATAACCCCCGGCATTTACTAAGACTGGATTATATAAACAAAAATAACTTTATTTTTTAAAATGTTTCAAGACTTGGGACGCCTGGGTGGCTCAATAGGTTAAGTGTCTGCCTTCGGCTCAGGTCATGATCCCAGAGTCCTGGGATCAAGCCCCACATCGGACTCCTTGCTCAGCAGAGAGCCTGCTTCTCCCTTTGCCTGCCACTCCCCCTGCTTATATGCACGCGCATGCTCTCCCTCACTGACAAATAAATAAAATCTTTAAAAAAAAATTTAAATAAAAAAAAGTCTCAAGACTCAACTAAACACTAGCAACTTAAACTCAAGAGCATATTAAAAGAACTATACACCATAATGAAATAGGATTTATTCCTAGAAAGCAAAGATGGTTCAACATATGAAAATCAATGTAATGCACCACACTAAGAGAATGCAATCTCTATACCCAACATGGGGCTTGAACTCACAACCTGAGATCAAGAGTCATACGCTGTACTGACTAAGTCAGCCATGTGCCCCTCCTACACTAACAGGATGAAAGGAAAAAATTACATGACCATACCAGCTGAAGCAGTTAAAGAATTTTTAAAAATTCAACACCCTTTCATGATTAAAAACATTCAATAATAAGGAATAGAAGGAAATACATTAACATAAAAATACCATATATGAAAAAAACCCATAGCTAACATCACACTCAATAGTGAAAGACTGAAAGTTTTTTCTAAAATCTAGAAGGGGTTAAGGATGCCTACACTTTCACCACTTCTATTCAACACAGTACTAGAAGTCCTAAGTAGCAGAAGCCACAGCAATTAGGCAAGAAAAAGAAATAAATGGCATTCAAATTGGAAAAGAATTAAAACTGGGGCGCCTGGGTGGCTCAGTTGGTTAGGCAACTGCCTTCGGCTCAGGTCATGATCCCAGGGTCCTGGGATCGAGCCCCGCGTCGGGCTCCCTGCTCGGCGGGAAGCCTGCTTCTCCCTCTCCCACTCCCCCTGCTTGTGTTCCCTCTCTCTCTGTCTCTCTCTCTCTCTCTCTGTCAATTAAATAAATAAAATCTTTAAAAAAAAAAAAAGGAAAAGAATTAAAACTGTCTCTATTTGTAGATGACATATTATATGTAGAAAGTCCTAAAGATTCCACACAAAATTTAGCACTAATAAAAAAATTAGTAAAGTTGTATGATACAATATCACCACAGAAATATCAGTTGTATTTCCATACACTAAATGTGAATAATTTGAAATTAAACTGACAACAATTTCATTTATAATATCAACAAAAAGAATAAAATACTTAAGAATAAATGTAATAAAGGAGACAAAAGCCTTGTACACTAAAAACTACAAAATGCTGCTGAAAGAAATTAAAGATGACATAAAATATCCAGCAATTCCAGTTTTGAGTATATACCCAAAAGAACTAAAAGCAGGGTAACAAAGAGGTATTGTACACCCACATTCAGAGCAGCATTATTAACAATAGCAATATGTGGAAGCAACACAAATGGGTGGATGAATGGATAACAACGTGGTATATACATTCAGTGGAATATTATTCACCCTTAAAAAGGGATGAAATGCACATGCTACAACATGGACAAACCTTGAGGACATTATGCTAGATGAAATAAACCAACCTCAAAAATACAAATATATGATTCTACTCATATACGGTATGTAGAATAGTCAAATTCAAAGAGGCAGAAATGATGGTGGCTGCCAATGGCTGTGGGAAGGGGAAAATAGGGAGTTGTTTAACAGGTATAGTTTCAGTTTTACAATATGAAAAGAATTGAGATTGGTTGTACAAGAATGTACATTTCAGTAGTATTTAGTATTTTCACATTTAAAAATTTAAGATTAGATAAATTTTTTGTTACATGTATTTTAACATAATTTAAAAAAAAATCTACAGCTAAACTCATACTTAATGGTGAGAAACCGGAAGTTCTCCTGCTAAAATGAGGACAAGGCAGGGAGGGATGTCCCTTCTCATCACTCTTTCTCAACACTATACTACAAGTCCTGGTTAATGCAATAAGACCAAAAAAAAGGAAATTATAAGTATACAGAATGAGAAAAATAAAACAAATGTCTTATCTGCAGATTTCATGACTGTCTATGTAGAAAATCTGAAAGAATAAAAAAACCCCTAACCTCATAAGCAGTTACAGCAAGGTTGCAGGATACAAGGTTAATATTCAAAAGCCAATCATTTCCCCATATGCCAGCAATGAACAAGTGGAATCTGAAATTAAAACACAATATCATTTACACAATACTCTGGTTTCTCTTCAGATCGCATAAATCTTTTCACCTTTTACATTACCACCCAAAAAAAAAAGAAAGACTTAGGTATAAATCTTTAAAACTACAGGCAACATACTATATGAAGAAAACTAGAAAACTCTGATGAAAGAACTCCAAGGACCAAATAAATGAAGAATTATTCCATGTTCATGGATAGGAAAACTCAATATTGTTATGATGTCAGTCAGCTCTTCCCAATTTAATCTAGAGATTCAACACAACCCCAACGAAAATCCCAGCAAGTAATTTGGCAAGTATACCACAAACTGGTTCTAAATTTTCAATGCGGAGGCCAAAAGATCCTAAATAGCCAACAACATTAAAAAAAGAACAAACTCAAGAAAATGACAGTACCCACCTTTAAAACAATATATATCTACAGTAATCAAGATAGTATGATATTGGCAAAAGAACAGTCAACTAGATTAAAACAATAAAGAGGCCCCAGAAACAGACCAACAAATATAATCAAACAATCTTTAACAAAGGAGTAAAGGTGATTAAATAAAAAAAAAAAAAAAAAAAAACATGAATCTTTTCAACAAACAGTACTGGAATAAATTAATACACACACGTGCACACCCAGTTACACAAACACACACACAGAATCTAGACACATACAGCCTTCACAAAAATTAACTCAAAATAGATCACAGGCCTAAATGTAAAGTACCTAAGTGTAAAACTCTCAGAAGTTAACCTTGGAGAAAATCTAGATGACATTAGGTTTGGAGATGACATTTTAGATACAATACCAAAGGCACAATTCAGGGAAAAAAAAAACAATGATAAGTTGGACTTTGTTAATTTTAAAACTTCTGCTTTGCCTAAGACAGTGTCAAGAAAATAAGCAAAGCCAAGACTGATGCAAAATATCTGCAAACAAATATCTGATACAGGACTATATCTAAAATATACAAAAAATTCCTAAAACCCAACAGTAAGAAATATAAACAATCCAATTAAAAATTGTGCAAAAGATCTGCGCAGACACCTCATAGAAGATATAGAGGTGGCATATAAGCATATGAGAAGATACTGAATATCACATAAAACAAGATACTAACACATGTATTTAGAATAGCCAAAATCTAAAACAATGACAATATCAAATGCTGACGAGAATGTAGAGCAATAGGAACTCTCTGACACTGCTGGCAGGAATGCAAAATGGTATAGCCACCTGGAAGATAATTAGGCAGTTTCTTACAAAACTAAACATACTCTTACCATATAATCCAGTAACTGAAAGTTATCCAAATGAACTAAAAACTTATGTTCATATAAAAACCTACACTTGTATATGTTTATAGCAGCTTTATTCATAACTGCTACAACTTATAAGCAACCAAAATGTCCTTCAACAGATGAATAAACCAAGGTATTATTCAACAATAAAAAGAAATGAGTTATCAAGTCATGAAAAGATATGGAGGAAGCTTGAATGCATATTACTAAGAGAAAAAAAAAGCCAAACTGAAATTCAACTACATACTGTGATTCCAACTGTATGGCATTCTGGTAAAGGCAAAACTATGGAGAACATTAAAAAGATCAATGGTTGTCAGGGGTTAAAGGAGTAGAAGGGGATGAATAGGAAAATCACAGATTTTTAGGGCAGTGAAACTATTGTGTATGACACCATAAGTGGTGGATTCATACCATTATACTTTTGTCAAAACTCAGAGAATGTACAATAGCAAGAATGAACTAGGACTCATCCTAATGTAAACTGTGGACTTTTGGTGACAATGACATGTCAGCATAGGTTCACCGATTAGAAACAATGAACCACTGTTGCTAATGACAAGGCTGTGTATGTATGAGGGTAGGGACTGTATGTGAACTCTGCACTTTCAGCTTAATTTTTTTTTAAAGATTTTATTTATTTATTCGTGAAAGACAGAGAGAGAGAGAGAGAGAGGCAGAGGGAGAAGCAGGCTCCCAAGCAGCAGGGAGCCCGACGCGGGACTCGATCCCAGGACCCTGGGATCATGACCTGAGCCGAAGGCGGACGCTTAACCATCTGAGCCACCCAGGCGCCTAAACTGTGGAAGGTAGGGAGGGACAGACTGATAAACACAACAACATGAATGAATCTCAAATGCATTATGCTTAGTGAAAGAAGCCTAAATGAAAAGGTTATACATTAGATGATTCCATTTTTATGACATTCTGAAAGAGGCAGAACTATTAAAGTGAGAAAAGAAATCAGGGATTGTCAGGAACTGAGGTTAGAAAAGGAGCTGACCATACAGGGACATGACAGAATTGTTAGAACTCCTACATTTTGATTCTGCTAATGGTTGCACAATTGATCCATTTGTCAAAACTCATGAAAGAGTAAATTTTACTGTATGTTTACCTCAGTAAACCTGACAGAGATAACATTTGTTTTCTTTAACATCTCTGAGGATATTCTTTTTGCTAAGTTATTATTTATGATATTTAGGATTTTTCATTATAAATGAACTCTAAAGATTTTAGATTATGAATATAATGAATATAGTAATATTCTTGCTTTATAAATTAAAATTTAGAGTTTACCAAACTTAACAGTTTTTACTTTGAAATCTATTACATCTCCTATGTTCCTTGTGGACTTATTAGTTTCTTCCTTTTATGTTACATAGTCTCCAAATTAAACAGGTGGTTTACATCCTCAGAGTACAGTTCTCAAAGTGTGGTCCCAGGATTAGTAACAACATCACCTGGCAACTTACAAGAATTGCAAAATTCTAAGGCCCCACCCCTGACCAACTGAATCACAAACTCTCACTTTGGAGCCCAACAATCTCCATTTTAAGAAGCTCTCCAGGTAATTTTAATACAGTTTAAGAAACACTATCCACAACCCAGACCAATTAAATCAAATTCTCTTGGGGTGGGATTCAGCCATCAGTATTTTTTGACTGAGCCACCCAGGCACCCCCACCCATCAGTATTTTTAAAACTCTCCAGAAATTCCAATGTAGAACCAAGGTTGATTTTGATTCAGTAAGTCTTAGATAGGCATCAGAGATTTTTAACAAGCACTCCAGTTGTTTCTAATGTCAGTAACCTAAGGACCTCTGGTTTGAAAAATAAGCATTCTATTACAAATACTGACTACCACCTGCTACCACAATGCACTGTATTTTTTTATTACTGTGGTAAACTTCATCTACATGAACTCTTTGAAATTAGACACAACCCAGACATTTTAAAATGTGGAATTATGCAACTAAGAAGGAATAGAAAATGAAGGGACAAAAACTTCCTCAGGTTGACTGCATTCCCTGGATGTGTATCTTGTTTAATAGAAGAGTTACAGCATATATTTATAGAAATTACTACATAGAAAATATTTAAATAAACATGAGGTACATTTAGTGCAAGTCAGGTATCTGCAGTCATATATTCTTTTATGATAAACACATAACTATATAATCATTAGACATTTAGCACTAACACAGGTTGTTTTGTTTTGATTTTAAAACATTTGTTGAAGAAAAGTAAATGATCATTGAGCCAAATGCCAATTCTTGTTATAAACAGCTCATCTTGGCATTACTCTTTGTAAAACTTAAAAACTAAGATAAAATTTTATTTGAAATTTTAGTATAAGATTCCACTTTTAAACCTTTTTTTTTAAGAGGGGGAGGGGCAGAGAGGGAGAGAGAATCTTAAGTAGACTCCATGTGCAGTGCAGGACTTGGACTTGGGGCTCAATTTCATGACCCTGAGACCATGGCTTGAGCCAAAATCAAGACGCTTAATCAAATGAGCCACCCAGGTGCCCCTAAACATTTGTTTTCCTTTTTTCTACTTCCCCCTGGCTTTCCAATTAGAATCTTTAAAAGAAGACTATATGTGTATATGTAATAAAGCATCTTTACCTATGTATCACTTGATAGTTTACAAATCACTTTCAGATACATTCTCTTAGCCCTATTAACACTCATCACTAATCAATTTACAGAACAGGAAACTAATTAAAGGAGCAACATGATTTGCTCAAAAATCAAGTAAGAAGCAACAAATTCAAGCCTTAAGCCTATACCTTCCTATCTTCCAATGCTATTTTATTAGATTAATTCCTAAAGACCAGTGATTGACCTCCCACTTTAAGATCTACTCCTGGAACAATAGTTGCAAAGTAATTCTTTTTTTTCCTTTAATTTTTTATTGTTATGTTAATCACCATACATTACATCATTAGTTTTTGACGTAGTGTTCCATGATTCATTGTTTGGTTGCAAAGTAATTCTTAAGGTGATCCCTTACTTCCTGAAGATATAATTTTCTTGGAATACTTTTTCATACCATAAAATAGTAAATAAGTTTGTGGAGAACACACTTTGCTCTTATTTTAACATACATAAAGTATGGAAATCATTGCTTCAGGAAATATAGAGTCTCCTGTAAAATTGGGGTTCCTCTTTGTAAAAATCTGTTGTGAGGGATTTTAGGTTTGAGAATAATAAATGCTGACAAAGATATTGGTCCCATGGAGACTTAGGCAAAAAAATCCTCATTCCTGAACTACTGTATTTAACAATTCAATCACATGGGCTTTTTTGAAGAATCAAGAAGATGTTTCCTATTTTGTTCGCATAAACATCTGAACACAAGTGAACTACATGTTTTAGAAAATACTTTGTCTATTGGTGCTTATAGTTTTCACAGCCTCTAGATTTGCTAACCATTTATCTTACTGCAGAGAATAAACCTAACTGCTCCTTTTTAGAGAATTAGTCAATTGCATTTTCTCATCTTACTTTGACTATACTGGCCCGATGCTCTTCACTTCCTTCAATGTTTTTAAGTGTCCTTCATAACTATGTTCACATCTAACAAGACAAGAACTTTAAAAGCTTTCATTCACATTCATTCCTAAATGCTGTTGACTTGCCTCATCATGTACCATTTCCAAAATGCTATTTAGCCTTTCCTCACGTTATGACAATTTGCCATTTTTCACCCTATTTCCCCTGGCAGACCTAAGAAAAAGTAGAAAGAAATAAGGATATAAAAGTTTTTGTAAATTTGAACAAAGTTGTACAAAACTTACTAAGTATTCTAAATTAAATATATCAGAATAGTTTCAGACAGAAGACACTAAATCTGGGCCATCTTTCAGATTCTATGAATCAAAAGATATCAGTCTAGCACAACAACAGGACATTTATTAAAAGAAAAGCCATGGGATGAATCAAATCCTCAGTGTTGGAAGAAAATAGTTTATATGAGTTTCTTAAGTAACTCATTACTTAGTTTCAAAGTGGGTATCAAGTGGCAATTCCATTCAGTACCCATATTTTCTGTTAAATCTATTCTTATAGATAGGAACAGTAAGTTTTTCTTCTTCAGTTATCTTCATTTAAAATAATCTAAGATGCCCTGAATATATTTTGTTAATTAAGATCACTATGATGATTTCTTTTACTTTCACAAGATACAGGATTTTTATTATGAAAGGTCCCCGTCGGGCACCTGGGTGACTCAGTTGGTTAGGCAACTGCCTTCGGCTCAGGTCATGATCCTGGAGTCCCAGGATCGAGTCCCACATCGGGCTCCCTGCTCAGCGGGGAGTCTGCTTCTCCCTCTGACCCTCCCCCCCTCATGCTCTCTATTTCATTCTCTCTCAAATAAATAAAATCTTAAAAAAAAAAAAAAAAGAAAGAAAGGTCCCTGTCATGGTTTACATCCATACTTTCACTGATAAACTAAGCCATAATTTTCCTGAAGAAAAGATATAGGATAATTTCCCAACACTGTGAGAAAAAGATAAAAGGTTATCTTTCAGGCATTAAATCTACACACACATACAAGAGTGTAGTTTGAAATACAAAAAAAAAAAAAGAGGAAGAAGATGAAGGAGGAGGAGGAGGAGAAAGAAAATCAGAAATCTAGGCATAGGGTTCAAAGAAGAGTGGTGTGAGAAAGTTGTATCTAAAACTCATGACTTAAGTATTAAGAGCTGCAGTTCATGCCAAAAGTGGTTTTCTAATGGTCACAAAGTACCAGTCTTCTGTGAGGTAAACAATTTTATCGTTGCAAGACTACTTGATATTTTAAGTTCAACACGTCAAACTACATTCACACGTTCTAATTTTGTCTCATTAGGTTACAAAGCCCTTTTTTTCAGCATTTTATGTTAGAGTAGGATTATCCTTGAATTTGATTAAACTAATAAAGGAAGATAACTGCCAACTGCAAAGAAAAGAAAGTTATTCATGTCTCTTAAAAATACACTTAAAGTCTATTAAATAACTGGTATTTTCTTTTAAACAATGAACTTCATTTTTAGGAAGCTTTACAAATGGTCAAGTGTGACAAAATATTTAATTTAGATTAATTAGAGGTAATTAGAGATAAACTAAAGAAAATAGTAATATACTATTTTTTATCCATAAATTAAAGATTCATAATATTCAGTGTTGGCAACACTCAAACTAAAGGTGGGAATATAAATTGAAACAGTCTTTTATGATGGCATATTTTGCAGATCTAGGATTTTGACAAATATACTTGAGAGGGCACCTGGGTGGCTCAGTCGTTAAGTGTCTGTCTGCCTTCGGCTCAGGTCATGATCCCAGGGTCCTGGGATCGAGTCCCACATTGGGCTCCCTGCTCGGCGGGAAGCCTGCTTCTCCCTCTCCCACTCCCCCTGCTTGTGTTCCTGCTCTCACTCTCTCTGTCAAATAAATAAATAAAATCTTAAAAATATATATATATACTTGAGAAACACAAATCTACACCAAAATTGTATATTGAAGGATTAGAAATCAGAATATTTTTATTTTTTTTTAAGATTTTATTTATTTATTTGACAAAGAGAGACACAGCCAGGGAGGGAACACAAGCAGGGGAGAGGGAGAAGCAGGCTTCCCGCCAAGCAGGGAGCCCAATGTGGGGCTTGATCCCAGGATCCTGGGATCATGACCTGAGCCGAAGACAGACGCTTAACAACTGAGCCACCCAGGCGCCCAAGGATTAGAAATTAGAATAAACTAAATGTCCATGCTACAGAATGCATGGACATGCCATGTATAATACATCCATCCTATGGATATAGGAGGCAATTGCTATATAAGAACAAAATCTATCCATACACAGTAACATGAAAGATGCTCAAGATAGAAAGTTAAAAGATGTAGAAAAAAATGTATGAACCTTTATTGTTCCCTAGGGCTGCCATAACAAATGATCACAAATTTGGTGGCTTAAAACAAAAGAAATTTATTTTTCAGTTCTGGAGGCAAGAAGTCCAAAATCAAGATATAGGCAGGGCCCTGCTACCTCCAAAGGCTCTAGAGGAAAGTCCTTCCTTGCCTCTTCCAGCTTCTGCTGGCTCCAAGTGTTCCTTGGCTTGCGGCCTGCTTCATTCTAATCTCTGCTTTCATCTTCACATCATCTTCTCCCCACATCTATTGTCATCACATGGCCTGCTTCTCTGTGTCTTCTCTAAGGACACTCAGTCCCTACAGATAATCCCTAGTCTTAAAGTTTTCAATATCATCTAAAATGATCTCAATTTTATATCTCTAGCCTAGAAATCTTTCCTAAACTCTTGGTTTGTATATTGAACTTCCTACACTGACATCACTACCAGATATCTGCAAAGCTCTTTCCTCACCACCAGATATCTACATCAGACATTTACTCCTTCAGGTCTTTCGTTCTCAATAGGTTTATTCTTACCATTGTAATCAAACTTGCAACCTTCCACCACCCAACAACACTCTCCATCCCCTTTACCTTGCTTTACTTTTTTCTTTCACAAGAATACCTAACAATTCTCATTTTATTTATGCTTACCTATTGTTTATACTGTGCCCTCCTCCCCAAACTGAAATGTAACTCCATTAGGACAGAGATCTTTGCCTTCTTTGTTGACTGATTTACCTACAATAGAACCTGTCACCTGGTAAACACATATTTGAATCAATTTTTTAATTAAAAATTTTTTAAATAAAAAGGCCATTCTCCTCATTCTATCTTTTGTAGTTTGTTTGCTACCCAAATTTCACTTCTGTGTACCTATAAGATTCACTGACCACTTCTATTTTTTTTTCCCTAAAGATAACTGGACAACTGCTTCTCTGCAATACATCATTCCACATCACATCTCCTCTCCAAAACAATCCATTTCAGTTTTTTTTTAAAGATTTTTTATTTATTTAGTTGACAGAGGGAGACAGCGAGAGAGGGAACACAAGCAGGAGGAGTGGGAGAGAGAGAAGCAGGCTTCCCGCTGAGCAGGGAGCCCGATGCGGGGCTTGATTCCAGGACCCTGGGATCATGACCTGAGCCAAAGGTAGACGCTTAACGACTGAGCCACCCAGGAGCCCCTATTTCAGTTTTAAATAAACATATCTTAAAGCTCCCATCCTTCATCTTTATTCATCCTTATTTTAAAACTTTCTTGCTCAGACTCCAGCCAAATTACTTTCTTCTATAGAACATTTTTTATATTAAATACTTTAATAAGATTATATAGAATTTAATTTTTTAATTGAATTATAGTTGGCACACAATGTTACATTAATTTCAGAGTGATATGACAAGTCTATACATTTTGCTATGCTCACTACAAATGTAGCCACCACCTGTCACCATACAACACTATTACAATACTACTGACTACATTCCTTATGCTGTACCTTTTATCCCCATGACTTACTCATTCCGTAACTGGAAGCCTGTATCTCCCACTCCCCTTCACCCATTCTGCCCATCCCTCCACTCCCCTCCCATCTGGCAACTCTCAGTTTGTTCTCCATATTTATAGGTCTGTTTCTATTTTTTGTTTGTTCATTTTTTGACAGAAGACTTTAGTTTGATTTGTTTCTTTTTCTTTTTCTTTTTTAACCCCTTTTTTGGTAAGCAGGTAGGGAGATGATGCAGAGTAAGTCCCCTGGGTAGTTTTTTTCCAAAACATAAATAGTATCTTCCTTTCTACTCTGACCATACACATTTACATATTCTGATTTACCGGAGGGAGACATAAATGGATATATGCTTCTCAAAAAAACCTCCCTAGACATTTTTTTTAAAGATTTTTTTATTTATTTGACAGAGAGAGACACTGAGAGAGGGAACACAAGCAGGAGGAGTGGGAGAGGAAGAAGCAGGCTTCCCACGGAGCAGGGAGCCCAATGCGAGGCTCGATCCCAGGACCCTGGGATCATGACCTGAGCTGAAGGCAGACGCTTAATGACTGAGCCACCCAGGTGCCCGTCCCTAGACATTTTTGATGTAATACAACCCCAATCACTAGACTGACAACCACTGAATTAAAACATACAAAATAACAACTACAGCTTGTGATTCATAATCTTTAAATCTCTACATTCAGGTTTTTCTAAATGAAAAATATTTTCAGAGGAACCGATAAGAAGTTAATAGCAAATAGGTTTGATTACTCCTAAGAAATAATAAGGACCCTATCAAGCAGCCATACCATGTCTACATATGACCAACTTCAAAATTCTATGCTTGTTACCATGTTACATCCTCCTCCATTCTTCCTCTTACCTGCTAATGCCTATAAATCTACTTTGGAATATTCAAAATTGCACTGTTAAAAAGGAAGTTTATTCTTCCCTTTCTCAGATATGCTACTATGTTCTCCTACATGCCTATAATATGACAATGTCCTTGTTTTTGACTTACTTCCCAAACTTTTTTTTCCCCTCTGTCTAGAAAGCTTTGACTAGAATTATTATTTATAGAAAATGATTTCTGGCTGCACATGCTAACCTCCACTCCTAATCTTGAGCAATTTAGAGGACTTAAGAAAAAGGATCTGTGGGTTTCTAACCTCAATAAATTCAGTTTTCAACTGAGTTTCAAACTCAGTTTTCTCATCTGTAAAATGGGCATACAGAACTAAATTATTTCTAAAGTCCCTTCCAGCTACAGAATATATGAACCAATGTTTCTGTTATTTATAACAGGATTACGAGCAAGAAACTGAAACAAGTTCTCTCAAGTAAAAGTTAAAAAAAAAAATGTGCTATCTCAAATATTTTAAGTAGATATAACAGTCCCTATCTTGAGTGACTACATCTTCAAAACAGGTTTAAGTGTATTTTATTTTTAAAATATTCAATTTGGGGGCGCCTGGGTGGCTCAGTCGGTTAAGCGGCTGCCTTTGGCTCAGGTCATGATCCTGGGGTCCTGGGATAAAGCCCCATGTCCAGCTCCCTGTTCAGCGGAAAGCCTGCTTCTCCCTCTCCCTCTGCCTGCCACTCTGCCTACTTGTGCTCTCTATCTCTGTCAAATAAATAAATAAAATATTTTTAAAAATAATAATAAAATATTCAATTTGTCTGGAAAAAGTGTATTAAACTTTTTGTGAAAACTGATATTTATCCTTTAACTTTTTGGTTCCTGATTAAATCCTAACCTCTAGTTGACACACCACCAGCAATAGTCTATCCTCAAATGTCTATGTGTGTTTACATACAGTTGACCCTTGAACAATGCAGGCGTTAAGAGGCAGCAAACCTTTCACCCTCCTTATACAAATATTCACATATACCCTATTGAACTGTTGAACTGAAGCTTTACCAGTAATATAAAGAGCTGATTAACACATATTTTGTACATTATGTGTATTATATACTGTAGTCTTACAATAAAGTAAGCTAGAGAAAAGAAAATGTTAAGAAAATCATAAAAGAAAATACATTCATAATACTATGCTGTATTAATCGATATTTTAAGTTTGTGTCATCTGTTTACAAGATGAATCATCTGTCAATACCTAAATCAATATTGTCTTATGATACAAAACACTATAAATGTTTTACATATTAATACTAGACATCAAAAATGAAAAGATAATGTGAAAAAGAAATTCATATTTATTAGATATAACAATTCTTCACTGATAACAAAGAAGCAACAATATGATTTCTTTATGATAGCCTAGCATAATCAGTGCAATTGCTTCATGGTAGCCTAGCCTATACACTAACAAATATATACTAATATACTATACACTAATATATATACATTTTTTTACACTAACAAAATCATTATAAAACTGTTAAAACATACAATATTAGTCATGTTCATAACACAAGACTGGAAACATTGTTACTTTAAAAAAAACACTTATCTGTGATGATAGGCTGACATGCAATTTCTCCAATTACGAGAGAAGCATTATTTTACAGTAATTCTTCGAAAGCAAAGTTTTAAAACAGTGGGAAAACTAACACATCACTAAATTATTACTAAATATTACCCTATACCTATGTAAGGACAGGCTATCCATTTCTATACAAGTCTTGCACACAATGTTCTACACAATGAATCCTTAGGCAATGATAATGATGACACAAAAGTATCTCACACAGTTCTTGCCATCCATCTTCAATGGCGTAACCCTTCTAGACTTTCATGTTCTCTCTTTCAAGGTTCTCTTCCATAGTATTGATGATTCTTTCCACAAAGTGCTGTGTGTAATGAGCTTTAAAGGTCCTTATGATCCTCTGATCTAGAAGCTGAATTAGAGATGTGTTTGGGGACAAGCAGATCACTCCAATGCCACTGGTGTTCAAGTCATGGCATTCTAGGTGGCCACGAGCAAGGTCTAATATTAAAAGAACTTTCAAAGGCAGTCCCTTACTGGCAAAGGTACTTCCAGACTTCAGGGACAAAGCACTGATAAAACCAATCCAGAAAAAGGATTCTCACTATACAGGCCTTCTTGTTGTACAACCAAGACTGGCAGCTGGTAGCTATTTTCCCTTCAAGGCTTGGGTGTTAGTGGCTTTACAGAGAAGGACAGTCCTGATCAGTTAAGTTAGCCTATCCCTTCCTGCTTTAATTCCTGGTGTTCACTGCTTTCCTTACTAATAAATGTCCTTTGTGGCTCTCCCCCTGACCCCAGAATAAGGCATTTCTGTCTGCATTAAAAACCTGTTCAGGCAGATATCCTTTCTCCTCAAGTATTTTTTAATGCATCTGGGAACTCATCTGCTGTCTCTTGGTCAACAGAAGCTGCTTCTCCTATTCTCTTGACATTTTTTAAGGCAAACCACTTTCCAAAATTATCAAACCATCCTTTGCTGGCATTATATTCTCCAACTTCAGAGCCTTTTGCTTAAGAATGTCATATAATGACTTCGCTTTTTCTCAAGTCATATTAGAGTCTATATAGGTACACCATTCTTACAGCAATCATGCATCCTCATAAAAGCTTCATTTTCAATATGAAATAAGGTATTTTGCAAAAAGTACAAGGTTTTTATGCCTGCTGACTAACTACAACAACTTCATGAATTTCCTTTTTTCATTTTAAACAATGGTCCTTATGCTAGAATCATTTATATTGAAATGGTGGGCAACCCAGCTGCAGACCTCAATCTACAGTACATATCAAGCATTCAAATATTTTTTGTAATGTAATGACTCTTCTCTGCTTCTTGGGAGCACTTCCAACATTACTAGTGGCATTTCATATGGGTCCCATGGTGTTATTCAAAGTTTACGGCACTCCACTAAACACAATGAAAAACACATGAGAACCGCAAGAGATCACTTTTTACTGCGATATGCAATTTACTGGAAAGATGAACTGCTCACGCAGAGATGATTAATGTCACCTGGTGTTTTAAGTGGATACAAGACTTGAGCTCACCACAGTAGCAACATGAGGTCATTATGAAATTACTACAATAGTACTGTTATGTACCGCAGTTAATTTTATGCAGTTATGACTTAATACTGCATTTTTATGTTTATTTACATTTCTCTTGACTGCAAATGGCACCAAGTATGGTCTGTAAGTATTTGTATACATAAGTTTTGACAAATTTTAACTTTTTATAATAGATTTGTGCATATTTTATGGTAGCAAATGATAAATAGATGAATATCTACGTATATTTTATGCATTCATGACAGACCTTTCTTAAGGTATATCTTTTCTTAACTTTTTCGATAATTCTAGGCTCGTGGTTTTTGAGCAAGTTTTTTTATTTTTTTTTTAAAGATTTTAGTTATTTATTTGAGAGAGAGAGAATGAGAGATAGAGGGAAGAGGGTCAGAGGGAGAAGCAGACTCCCCGCTGAGCAGGGAGCCCGATGCGGGACTCGATCCCGGGACTCCAGGATCATGACCTGAGCCGAAGGCAGTCGCCCAACCAACTGAGCCACCCAGGCGCCCGAGCAAGTTTTTTTAAATTGTCCCAAATCTCTAAAAAGTTTTCCAATTTCTGTACTGGAAAAAAATCAGTATATAAGTGTACCTATGCAGTTCAAACCTGTGTTGTTCAAAGGTCAACTGTGTAAAAAAAAAAAAAAATTATCAAAAAAGAATCACTACTTCAATGAAAACATCAGTACCTAACATCTCATTATAGGAAAACTGTCCTGCCCACAATAAGTAGTTCTCATTCAACCTTTTCTGGTAAGTTCTAAAAGTCATTATATGCCATTTTCAAAAGCAGCTGAGTAAAGTACAAAAAACTAGAAAGACCTGAACTTGTTTCCTACCTCTATGACTTAACACCTGGTATGCTGCTCCTGCCCCACTCCCCCACCAAATAAATACACTTAACCTCCCTAAGCATCAACTTTCTCAACTGGAAAGATTAAATACCTAGCTTGTAGGGATGATATAAGGATAAAAACAGACCATCTAATGCATCTTTTGATGTTCTAAGAATACAGCAGTAGCTCAATAAAAAGTAGCTATCATCAATTTACAAATCCATTCTTTTTAGCCACTGAAACTTCAAATGAAGTCTACTAATTAACATCATAAAATATGAAGAACCACTTCCTTGCCCTCATAATTTTATTATACAAGTTAGATTTTAATTGTTGATTCAAACCTAATATGGCTATTCTTTTACATTTATTTAAAATAAAAATCACTAATACATTAAAATTATTTCCACCCAATATTGGCGAATATTAAGTTAAATGTTAAATCAGCAAGTACAACTTTATAAATACAGTTATATGTCCACTTACAATTAAACTTAAAATTCACTCCAATTATTCAGCTTCATTCACAGACTTTGGCCAGTAAATTCTTTAGATAAAATGTCAATACAGTTGACCCCTGAACAACATGGGGCTTGGGGCACTGACCTGTACGGTCAAGCAACCACATATAACTTTGATTCCTCCAAACTTAACTACTACTACTAGCAGCCTACTACTGATCAGAAGCCTTACCATACATAAACAGTCAACTAATAAATATTTTGTATGTTGTATTATTACATACTGTATTCTTACAATAAAAGTAAGCTAAAAAAAGAAAATATTAAGAATCATATTTAAAAAGTCATAGTTAATACATTTACAGTACTATATCGTATTTATCAAAAAAATCCACATATAAGTGTACTGCACAGTTCAAACTCCTATTGCTCAAGGGTCAACTGCATATAAAAGTAAAGGCCAAGGTCACAGAAAATGGCAGAGAAAGAAGCTCTAAAAATCAGTACCACTGAAATAATACTGAGCTGGCAAGAACTATTAGAATCAATTATTTCAGAACTCTGGAGTCTAGTCAAACAACTGCAATAACACAAGAGTGCTTAATGAAGAAAGAGGCTGGTAAACGTTGCTGAATTTCTGCATTTTGTGTAGCTGCCACCATTTCCCCATCTCACAGCACGGAGGCAAAAATCTGTAGGTATGGCAGCTTACATTCCTGGTGAAGCTTACCAGTGCCAAGGTGGACAATAAGGACCTAATCTCTCCCAAAAAATGGGGTTATGTGTTTTGATCTGCCTGGTAGATAACTGTGGGACTAGTACAGAGGCCAGCCACTATTTCAATTCCATTGGGCTACATGGCTTCCTGGGCAACATCTGTCAAAAAAATTTAAGACTTTAAAAAAAAAAAGAGATTGTATTTATTTATTTAATTGACAGAGAGAAAAAGACAGCGAGAGAGGGAACACAAGCAGGTGGAGGGTCAGAGGGAGAAGCAGGCTTCCTGCCAAGCAGGGAGCCCAATGCGGGGCTCGATCCCAGAACCCCGAGATCATGACCTGAGCTGAAGGCAGTCTCTTAACCAACTGAGCCACCCAGGCATCCCCCCCTTTTTTTTCTTTACAGGATCCAAGCACTCAAGGAAAGCTGGGTCACTGCCTGACCACAAAGATAATAAAACAGAAGCTTCAGTGACCACATACAAATAGCAAAGAGAAAGTAGTTCTTACCAGTAAACACTGTAAATGTAAAAAGCTTAAATTCACCAATTAAAAGACACAGATTGCCAAAATTGATTTTAAAATATGATCCCATAACATGTTCCTTATAAGGAACTTATTTTAGACCCAAAAACACAAATAACTTGAAAATAAAAATGAAAAAAGATCTTTCATGCAAATAGTAACCAAGAGAACTGGCATATCAATGCTAATAGCAAACAAAATACACTTTAAGCCAAAAAGTGTTAAAAAAGACAGACACTGGATATTGACAAAAGGATTACTATGACAAGAAAATAACAATTATGAGCAAGCAAAAAGCCCCAAAATACAAATACAAACAATGAGAACTGGAAGGAGAAACAGACAGTTGAATCATAATGTAAATTATGATACTTGGAGATTCAAAAGGCCCACTCTCAGCAATGGCTGGAGCATCTAGATAGAAGATCAATAAGAAAACCAAAGACCTGAACAATAATATAAATCAACTAGATATAACAGACACGTACACAACATCCCACCCAACAGGAGTAGAACACACACTCTTCTCAAGTATACATGGAACGTTCTCGAGGATAGACTAGGCAACAAAACAATCCTCAATAAACTTAAATTCACTGAAAGCTACAAGGTATTTTCTTCAACCACAGTGGAATGAAACTAGAAGTAAGAGAGGAAAAACTGGAAAATTAGCAATATGAATCCACTCTTAAATAAGAAATAACTCAAAGAATAAATCACAAGGAAATTAGAAAACAACTTGAGGCTAATGAAAATACAAACGTTACCAAAACATTAGGATACAACAAAAGCAGTACTTAGAAAATAATTTATAGCTATAAATGCCTACATTAAAAATGAAGAACTTGGGGCGCCTGGGTAGCTCAGTCGTTAAGCATCTGCCTTCAGCTCAGGTCATGATCCCAGGGTCCTGGGATTGAGCCCCACATCAGGCTTCCTGCTCAGTGGGAAGCCTGCTTCTCCATCTCCCTCTCCCTCTCCCACTCCCCTTGTGTTCCCTCTCTCGCTGTCTCTCTCTCTAATAAATAAATAAAATCTTAAAAAAAAACGAAGAACTATCTCAAACCAATAGTCTAACTTTATACCTTAAGGAACTAGAAAAAGGGCAAACTAAGCCCAAAGCCAGCATAAAGAAGGAGATAATAAAAACTAAAGCAAAGATTAATAGAGAGTAGAAAAACAAAAATCAATGAACTAAAAATTACTTTTTTTAAATTAACATATCCTTAACTAGACTATGGAAAAAATAGACAAAATGTAAATAAATAAGATCAGAAATGAAAGTAAGGACATTATAATAGTCCTCTAGCCCTCACACCCTTATTGCTTTCTGCTGTTTCAACTACCTGTGGTCAACCATGGTCCAAAAGCAGGTTATCCTCCTCCTGACTTATTGGAAGGTAAATAGTAGCCTAATGCTACATCACAAACCATGTCATTCACCTTACCTCGTCTCATCACATACGCATTTTATCATCTCATCATGTAGGCATTTTATCATCTCATGTCATCACAAGAAAAAGGATGAGAATATAATAATATATTCTGAAAGACGACATTCTCATACCTTTCACTAGAGTAAATTGCTATAATTGTCCTATTTTACATTTATTGTTGTTAATCTCATACTGTGCCTAATTTATAAACTAGGAATATCATAGCTGTGTATGTATGAGAAAAAACATACTATATGTAGGGTTGGGAATTATCTGTAATTTCAGGCAGCCACTGGGGGTCTAGGAATGTATCCCCATGGACAAGAAGAAATGAAGGACTACTGTACTTCCAATCCCACAGAATATAAAAGGACTGTAAGAGAACACTATGAACGATTATACGCTTACAAACTAATCTAAATAAAAAAGGACAAATGTGTAAAAACACAGACATTACCAAAACTATCTCAAGAAGAAAAAAACCTCAACATGCCTATAACAGGAAAATCAATAATCAAAAACTCCCAAAGAAAGAAAAGCTCAGGTCTAGATGGCTTCACTGGTGAATTCTACCAAATTGTAAAAAGAACACTGGAGGTGGTTCAAGATGGCAGTGTGGGAAGATCTGAACTCACCTCCTCCCACAGACACAAAAAATCTACAGCTACATATAAAATTACCCCTGAAAAAGATCCAAAAACTAGCTGAACTGCTCCTCCACAACAAAGGATAAAAGGGCTACATCAAGACTTGAAGGACAGGCAGAGGCTCCTCAAAAATCCCACCCTGAGCATGACAAAATACAATCAAGAAGGATCTCACAGAGTTGCTCTCTGAGAAACGAGGGGTTTGTGATCCACATCAGGCACCTCAACTCTTGAGACCTTCACCAGAGATAAGCCCTCAAAATGCCAAGCTCTGAAACCAATGAGGTATATCCGAGAGGACCATAGGGGCTGTAGGGAACAGAGATTTCACTATTAAAGGGCTCACACAAGGACTCACTTGCCCTGGGAGCCAGCACAAAAGAGGCAGTTTGAAAAACTCCTAGAGCATAACTGAAAATTCACTTGCTAATATTAAAACACCTGCCAGAGAAGCAGGAGCCTGTTAGAACTCCTTTCAGGAACAGAGGCACTGACAGGCACCATTTTTGCATGGTCCTCATACCTTACTAGTGCCAGTTCTGGCAGGAGCCATATTTGCACTCTCCTCCCTCTAACCTGCTAACATTTGTTAAGTGCACTCTGCTCCCATACGACCCTCACTACCCTGCCAAAGCCAGCAGCTGTGCACAGCCCACATGGTGTATGCCCTTTAGGGCCTTGTCCTAATGGCCAGGGAGGATTGTGCTTCTGGCCTCAATGGGTCTGAAACAATCAGAGACACAGTTCTTGGCATTTTATCACCCACAGGGCACTGCAGAGACAACAGAACAAAACATATCTCCAGTCTTCCTGTGCAGAGGTCTATTTACTTGTACTGAAGCTTCAGTCTAAAGAGAATTACTCAGAATTACCACTCACAAAGAGGCTACAAATGTGCTCTCAGGGAATGTAGGCCAGTGGATGCCACCTTTGCGTTCTTGCTTGGCCTTGCTACAGCTTCCTGGTATCTCCCACAAGAGCTCATACTCTCCAGGAGCCCTGATTTTTGCAACTGTCACCAAAGGGACACATCCAGATTGCCTAGTCTGGAGTCCAGCATGATTTGTGAATGCCATCCCACTGGACTGTATATATCTCTGATAAATTAAAAGCTGTTGCCTACAGGTCTAGGTTCTACATAGCCTGAAACTAGAGGCAGAATGAGATCCCTCCCTCTGGAAAACTCACAGATCTTGGCAATTCCTCGACAACTGGACCTATGAAGAATAAATCAAGCTGCTTAGACAATTACAAAGACTGAAGAGAAAGCCAAGAGCTACAGCAATTTTGTTTAAAGGATAAGGTTCACCTCCTACACAAGGCCACTCCTTGCCTGGGAGAGATAGCTGTTTTGCTTAATACCCAGACACAAACACGGAGAGTCAGACAACAGGAGGAGACAGAGGAATATGTTCCCAACAAAAGAACAAGATAAAACCCCAGAGAAAAACATTAGTGAAATGGAGATTAAGTAATTTGCCTGACTAAGAGTCCAAAATAATGGTCATAATGATGCTCACTGAACTCAGAAGAATTAATGAATACAGCAAAAACTTCAGCAAGAAACAGAAAATATAAGAAAGTACCAAAGTCCCAAATCTGAACAATACAATAAGCAAACTGAAAACTATAGCAGAAAGGTTCAACAGCAGACTAGATGAAGCAGAAGAAGCAATTCATGATCTGGAAGACAGGGCAGTGGAACTCACCAAAACAGAAAAAATTAATAATTTTAAAAATTGAAGCTAGCTTAAGGGACCTATAGGACAATATTAGGCAGAATAACATTCACATTATAAGGAGTCCAGAAAGAAAAAAGAGAAAGGAGCAGAACACTTAATTTTAAGAAATAGTCAAAAACTTCCCTAATCTGTAGGAGGAAACAAATACCCAGATCCAAGAAGCCCAGAGTTCCAAACAAGATAAACCCAGAGACCCACACCACAACATATTACAATTAAAATGTTCAGTTAAATATAGAGAGAATATTAAAAGCAGTAAAAACAACTTGTTATATACAAGGGAACCCCTGTAAGACTATTATCACATTTCTCAGCAGAATCTTTGCATACCAAAAGGGAGATGCACAACATATTCAAAGTGCATTTCTACAAGCTGAAAAAAAGACTGTAAGAAAAAGACATATGAGGGGCACTTGGATGGCTCAGCTGGTTAAGCGTCTGCCTTTGGTTCAGTTCATGATCTCAGGGTCCTGGAATTGAGCTCCCCACTGGGCTCCCTGCTCAGCAGGGAGTCTGCTTCTCCCTCTCCCGCTGCCCCTCCCCCACCACTCGTGCACTCTCTTTCTAAAATAAATAAAATCTTTATAAAAATTTTTTTAAAGATTTTTTATTTATTTATCTGACAGAGAGAGACACAGTGAGAGAGGGAACACAGCAGGGAGAGTATGAGAGGGAGAAGCAGGCTTCCTGCGGAGCAGGGAGCCCAATGCGGGGCTCAATCCCAGGACCTGGGATCATGACCTGAGCTGAAGGCAGACGATTAACGACTGACCTACCCAGGCGCCCCATCAAATAAATAAAATCTTTAAAAAAAACCATATGACAGCAAAAATCTCACTGATAAAGGTACATATAAGATAAGGTAGTGGATTAATCACTTCTTAATCTAGTATGCAGAAGTAGCAAAAATAACTATAATTGTAATAGTTAAGATACACACAAAATTAAAAAATATAACGTTACATTAAAAACAAAATGTGAGGAAAAGAAGTAAAAACACTGAGCTTTAGAATGCATTCAAACTTAACTATCATTAGGTTGAAAGTAGAAAATTAACTTGCTATCCCTTAAGTAGAGTCATCAAACCAAAAGGGAAGAAAACAAGACAAGAAGAAATAGAGAGGAACCCCAAAACAGAGAAACAACAAAATGGCAATAAGTACATACCTACTAATAACTAGTTTAAATGTAAAGGAACTAAATACTTTAAAAGACACAAAGTGCCTGAAGAGATTTAAAACAACAAGACCCGGGGTGCCCTGGGCGGGGGGGGTCCTCAGTCAGCTAAGCATCTGAGTCTTGGTTTCAGCTCAGGTTGTATCCCAGGGTCCTGGGATCAAGCCCTGCATCAGGCTCTGTGCTTGGGGGAGGGGGGCAATCTGCTAGGGATTCTCTCCCTCTCCCTCTGTGCCTCTCCCTGCTCCTTCTTTCTAAAATAAATAAATAAATCTTTAAAAACAACAACAAGACCTGCCTACCTGAGATTCACTTCAAATGTAAGGACACACACAAACTGAAAGTGAAGAAATGGAAAAGGATACAAACTGAAAGTAAAACAATAGAAGAGGATGCTTCATGCAAATGGAAACCAAAAGAAAGCTGGGATAATTATTATTTATATCAGACAAAGAAGACTTTAAAACAAAGACTGTAATAAAAGACAAATATAGGCATTACATAATGATAAAGGGGTCAATCCAGCAAGAAGAAATATTTACAGCATTTGTAAATATTCATGAACACAAAATAGGAACACCTAAATATAGAGAGCAAATATTAACATATCTAAATGGAAAAACTGAGGGGCACCTGGGTGGCTCAGTTGGTTAAGTGGCTGCCTCTGGCTCAGGTCATGATCCCAGGTCCCTAGGATAGAGCCCAGCATCGGGCTCCCTGCTCAGCTGGGAGTCTCCTTCTCCCTCTCTCTCTGCCCCTCTCCCTGACCCCATTCATGATCTCCTACCAGTCTCGCTTGCACGCTCTAATAAATAAAATCTACTTAATAAAAATTAAAATAAACAAATAAGTGGAAAAATTGATAGCAACGCATTAGTGGGAGACTTTAATGCCCCACTTACATCAATGGATAGATCATCCAGTCAAAAAATCAATAAGGAAACAATGGCCTTAACACATTAGTTCACAAAAACTTGTTAATAAACATATACAGAAAATTCCATCCAACAGCAGAATACAGTTTTTTCAAGTGCACATGGAACATTCTCCAAGATAAATCATATGTTAGACCACAAAATAACTGTCAATAAATTTAAGAAAACTGAAATTATATCAAGCATCTTCTCCTATCTCTATATGAAACTAGAAATCAACTGCAAGGAAAAAAAAACTAAAAAATCACAAATATGTGTAGACTAAACAACATGCTACTGAACAACCAATGAGTCAACAAAGAAATCAAGGGAGAAATAAAAAACACCTTGAGACAAATGAAAACCAAAGTACAACATACCAAAATCTATGGAATGCAGCAGATGCAGTCCTAAGAGGGAAGTTTATAGTAATACAGGCCCACCTCAAGAAACAAAAAACTCTCAAGTAAACAATCTAACCTTACATTTCAAGTAATCAGAAAAAGAAAATCAAGTGACGCCCAATGTTAGCAGAAAGAACGAATTAATAAAGATCAGAGCAGAAATAAATGAAATGGAGACTAAAAAGAAAAAAGATAAATGAAACTAAGAGCTGATTCTCCAAAAAGATAAAATTCACAAAACTTTAGCCAGACTTACCAACAAAAAAGAGGGCTCAAATAAAGTCAGAAATTAAAGAGAACTTACAACTGATACCAAGAATATAAAAAGGATCATTAGAGACCACTGTGAACAATTACACACCAACAAACTGGACATCCTAGAAGAAATGCATAAATTCCTAAAAACATACAATCTTCCAAGACTGAATCATGAAGAAACAGAAAAACTGAATGGACCAATTATGGATAAGGAGATTGAATTAGTAATCAAAAACTTCCTAACAAACCAAAGTCCAGAGCCAGACAACTTCACTGGTGAATTCTAGCAAACATTCAAAGATTTACTATCTATCCTTCTCACACATTTCCCAAAAATTGAAAAGGAGGGAACATTTCCAAACTCATTTTATGAGGTCAGTATACCTTAATACCAAAACTAGACAAAAACACCACACACAAAAAAAGAAAATTCCCAGCTGATATCCGATGAACATAGTTGTAAAAATCTTCAACAAAATATTAGCAAAACAAATTCAACAACACAGTAAAAGAATCATACACCATAATTAAGTGGGATTTTATTCCAGGCATGCAAAGATTTTTCAACATTCCCAAATCAATGAGAGACACCATATTAGCAAAATGAAGGATAAAAATCTTATGATCTTCCCAACAGATGCAGTTAAGTATTTGACAAATTCAACTTCCATTCCTAATAAGAACTTTTAACAAAGTGTGTACAGAGGGAACACACTTCAACATGATAAAGGCCGTATATGACAAACCCATAGTTAACATCATATTTCCTTTAACATAAGAAATACAGGGTGACTGGGTGGCTCAGTCGATTAAGCATTCAACTCTTGATTTCGGCTCAAGTTATGATCTTGGAGTCACGAAATGGAGCCCTGTTTGGCTCTGTGCTTAGCCGGGAGTCTGCTTGAGATTCTCTCCCTCTCCCTCTGCCTTTCCCCCCGCTCGTGCTCTCTCTCTCTCTCTCTAAAATAAATAAATGAATCGTTTAAGAAGGGGGGGGGCACCTGGGTGGCTCAGTGAGTTATTGTCTGCCTTCAGCTCAGGTCATGGTCTCCGGAACCTGGGACTGAGCCCCGTAACAGGCTCTCTACTCAATGGGGTGTCTGCTTCTCCCTCTCCCTGTCCCATTCCCTCTGTGCTCGTCTCCCTCTCTCACTTGCTCTCAAACAAAAATAAATAAAATTAAAAAAAAAATACATGAGGAACATAAGGATGCCCAATCACCACCAGTACTGGAAGTTCTGGCCAGAACAATTACACGTGAGAAAGAAATAAAGGTCAAACAAATTGGAAAAGAAGAAGTAAAACTGTAACTATTTGCAGACACTTCATATATAGAAAACCCTAAAGGGGCACCTGGGTGGCTTAGTCGGTTAAATTGCTACCTTTGGCTCAGGTCATAATCCCAGAATCCTGGGATTAGTCCTGCATTAGGTTCCCCATTGAGCAGGGGAGTCTGCTGCTCTCTCTCTCTCTCCCTCTGCCTCTCCCCCCACTTGTGCTCTCTCCCTCTCAATAAGATGTTTAAAAAAAAAAAAAGGAAGAAAGAAAGAAAGAAAACCCTAAAAATTCCACCAAAAAACCGTTAGAATTAATAAATGAATTCAATAACACTGCAGGGTACATACATGTTGCATTTTTATATACCAACAAACTACCAGCAAGAGAAATTAAGAAAAAAATCCCATTTACAATTATATCAAAAAGAACAAAATAGGTAGGAATAAATTTAACCCAAGAGAGGAAAAACACGTACACTGAAAACTTAAGAAATTGATAAAAGAAACTAAAGAAAACACAAATAAATGGAAAGATGGTCCATGCTCATGGACTGCAAGAATACTGTTAAAATGTCCACACTACCCAAAGGAATATACAGATTCAATATATCCCTATCAAACTTCCCATGACATTTTTCATGGAAACAGAATAAAAAATCCTACAATTTGTATGGAACCTCAAAGATCCTAAATAGCCAAAGCAATCTTGAGAAAGAAGAACAAAGCTGGAGGCATCACACTCCCTGAATTCAAACTATATTACAAAGCTATAGTAATCAAAATAGTGTAATTTTCACATAAAAATAGACACAAAGAGCAATGAACAGAAAAGAGAGCCCAGAAATCAATCCATACATATATGTTCAACTAATTTAAGACAAAGTAGAAAGAATATACACTGGAGAAAGTACAAATCTCTTCAATAAACATAGCTGGAAAAACTGGACAGCCACTTGCCAAGAGACTGCAACTGGACTACTACCTTATATTATAAGCAAAAATTAACTCACGTGGATTAAAGATCAGAAGACTAAAAACCATAAAACCATAAAAGAAAAGATAGGCGTTAAGCTCCCTGATATCAATCTTGCCTATTTTTTTGATCTGACTCCAAAGGCAATGGCAACAAAAGCAAAAATAAACAAGTGGGACTACATCAAACTAAAAGGCATCAGCACAGCAAAGAAAATCATCAGCAAAATAAAAAGGGTAACTACCGGTCTGGAGAAGATATTTGCAAATCATATATCTGATAAAGGGGTTAATATCCTAAAGAACTCATACAACTATTAAAAAATGGACATGGGGGCACCTGGATGGCTCAGTCAGTTAGGTGGCTGCCTTCAAGCTCAGGTCATATTCCTGGGATCAAGCCCTGCCATCAGGCTCCCTGTTCAGAGGGGAGCCTGTTTCTCCCCCTGCTCATGCACTTGCTTTCTCTCTCTCTCAAATAAATCAAAATCTTAAAAAAAAAAAAATGGGATGGGAAAAAATTTTTATTTAAAAATAAAAGTGGGTAGAGGAGCTGACGAGACATTTTTCCCAAGAAGACATACAGATGGCTAAAAGGCACATGAAAAGTTGCTCAAGACATCAGTCATCATTAGGGAAATACAAATCAAAACTACAAAGCATATTTGCACACCAATGTTGACTGCAACACAATTCACAAGAGCCAAAAGCAGGAATCAATCTAAATATCCAACAATAAATGAATAAAGTAAATCTGGTATTGAATGGCTGGCTGGCTGGCTGGCTGGCTGGCTGGCTCAGTCCATAGAGCATGTATGTGACTTTTGAGCTTGAGGTCATGAGTTTGAGCTCCACGTTGGGTGCAGAGATGACTAAAAAAAAATTAAATAAAATTTAAAAAAAAAGAAAATATGGTATATACACACAATGGAATGATATCCATTCTTAAAAATGAAGGAAATCCTGTTATATGCTACCACCTGGATAAACCTTGAGGATACTATGCTAAGTTAAAACAAAAGACAAACACTGTATGATTATACCTATATGAAGTACCTAGAGTTGTCAAAATCAGAGAGAGAAAACAGAACAGTGATTGTTACCAGGGGCTGGGAATAGGAGAAGGGGACATTGTTGTTCAATGTGTACAGTTTCAATTTTGTTAGATAAAAAAAGTTCTAAAGATCAGTTACAACACAAGGTGCATATTGTTTCAATACAACTGACCTGTTAAGATGGTAAAACAAAACAAAAATACTACAATGAGATACCACTTTACATCTGTCAGAATGGCTGTTATTAAGAGGACAAGAAATAACAAGGGTTGGTGAGAAGAAAAGGGAACCCTCGTCCACTGTTGAGGAAATGCAAACCAGTACAGTCATTATGGAAAACAAGTATAGAGGTTCCTTCAAAAGTTAAAAATAGAACGACCATACAATCCAGTAATTCTACCTCTGTGGAAGATAAAGATATTTATCCAAAAGATAATGAAAATTCTAACTGGAAAAAAAGATATATGCATCCCTGTGTTCACTGCAGCATTATTTACAACAGCCAAAATACAGAAGCAACCTAAAAGTCCAGAGATGGATGAATGGATAAAGAAAATGTGGTATATACCTGGGTGGCTCAGGCTATTAAGCATCCAACTCTTGATTTCGGCTCAGGTCATGATCTCAGGATTGTGAGATCAAGCCCTGCATCAGGCTCCACACTGGGCATAGAGCCTGCTTAAGATTCTCTCTCTCCCTCTCCCTCTGGCCCTAACCCCCCACTAAAAAAATACAGGATTAACATTAAATAAATAATAAATAATAAAATGTGGGTACACACAATGGAATACTACTCAGCCACAAAAAGAAAGGAATCTTGCTATTTGTGACAACATGGATGGACCTTATGGGTTATTATGCTAAGTGAAATAAGTCAAACAGAAAAACAAATACCATATGATTTCACTCACAGGTGGAATCTAAAAACAAAGCAAAACTCATACATATAGAAAACAGACTGGTGGATGCCAGAGGTGAGAAATGTTGGGGGTAAACAAAGTGGGTGTAGGAGATCAACAGGTACAAACTTCCAGTTATAAAATAAGACAGGAGGATATAATGCAGAGCATAATGACTATAGTCAATAATACTGTATTGCAAATTTAAATGATGTGAAGAAAGTAAATCTTAAAAGTTCCCCAAGAAAAAAAATTTTTTTAACTTTGTATGGTAACAGATGGTAGCCAGACTTATTGTAGTGATTACTTTACAATCTACACAAATATCTAATCATTTTGTACACCTGATGCTAATATAATGTACGTCAATAATACTGCAGTAGAAAATTAATAAATTTTAAAAATTAAAAAAGAGCTAATACCAATCCTATCCAAACTCTTCCATAAATTACAATAGGAAGTACTTTCTAACACATTCTATGAGAGCAACACTACCCTGATACCAAAGCTAGACAATACCCCCCTCACACACACGCACACTAGGCCAATGTTCTTTATAAATATACAGGCAAAAACATAATAAATATGTATAAAGTATATTATATAACATACATGCAACAAAATATTAGCAAACCAAATACAATAGCATATTAAAAGAATTATATACCATGACCAAGTGAGACATCCCAGGAATGCAAGAATAGTTCAACACAGTATCACCAATGTAATAAACCAAATTAACAGAAAAAGGAAAAAACAAAATAAAACAAAAAAACCCACATGATCATTTGCCCAAAAAAGCCCTGAGCAAAGTTCAACACTCTATCATGCTAAAAACAACTCAGAAACCTAGGAATAGAAGGAAGCTTCCTAGCAGTCTCTTCAACAAAAGATGTTGGAATAACTTAATATCCACATGGAACAGAATGAAGCTGGACTCTTACTTCACACCATATATAAAACTTAAAATAGTTCAAAGACCTAAACATGGGGGCTAAAACTATGAAACTCTTAGAAGAATACATAGGGTCAATCTATGACCTTGGAGTTAGCGATTATTTCTTAGATTATGACACCAAAAGCAGAAGTATTTAAAGGAAAAAAAAGATTAACTGTACCTCATGAAACTTAAAAACTATGGAAACTACAAAGCAGATTAAAAGGTAACTCACAGAAATGAAGAAAATATTTGCAAATCATGTATCTGAGAACGGTCTAGTACCCAGATAAAGAGTTCTTTTAACTCAACAACAAAAAGACAAAAAACTCAACTTTTAAAAATGAGCACTGGACTTGAAAAGACTTTTTTTCCCCAAAATGTACAACTGGCCAACAAGCACCAACTTCATTGGTCATTATGAAAATTCAAGTCAAAATTACAAGTATGTCACATCCACTAGGATAAGGAAATGCGGGAAAAAAAAAAATCAATCCTCAAATTCATATGGAATTGCAAAGGCCCCAAATAGTCAAAGCAATATTAAAAAAGAAAAAGTTGGGGCGCCCGAGTGGCTCAGTTGGTTAAGTGGCTGCCTTAGGCTCCAGTCCGGGATCGAGTCCCGCATCAGGTTCCCTGCTCAGCAGGGAGTCTGCTTCTCCCTCTGGCCCTCTCCCATCTCATGCTCTATCTCATTCTCTCTCTCAAATAAATAAATGTTTAAAAAAAAGAAAAAGCTGGAGGGCTCATATGTCTCAATTTCAAAACTTACTATATAACTACATAATCAAAACTGATTTTTTTTCTCATCAAAACAATAAAAATGACATGTGTTGGCAATGATGTGGAGCAACAGGACTCCTACATTGCTGGCAAAAATGTAAAATGGTGCACTGTCTAGAATAGTTTGGCAGTTCCTCAAAAACCTAAACACAGAATTAATAATATGATCCAGCAATTCCACTACTGCGTATATACCCAGGAGAAATGAAAAAATATGTTCACAGAAATTGGTGCAATACACCATTACTGATGACAGCCAAAATGTACATCAGATGAACAAATAAAATTGTGGTATATACATATAATAGAATATCATTCAACCAGGAAAAGGAATAAATACTGATAAAAACTACAACTTGGATGAATCTCAAAAACATTATACTAAGTGAAAGAAGCCAGATACCTATTAAATGATTCAATTTGTATAAAGTATCATGAATAAGCAAATCCACTGAGAAAGCAGGTAAGTGGTTGCCAGAGGACTGATTTTTGACAGGGGCTGGGGAAACATGGAATGGTTTCTTCATGAATATGGGGAAATTCTTCTGGTGTGATGGAAACATTTTGAAACTAGAAAAAGATAGTGATCTACAACAGTACCACCACACTAAATACCAGGGAATTGTATTTTTTAAGTAATTGTATGTTGTATGAATTTCACTATTTTTTTAATTGCTGGAAAACCAATACAAACTATCAAACACTAATATGAAATAAACATGTTCACTGTTTCCTATATTGGTATTTATATTATTGTTAATTCACCCCTACAACCCCCCAAAAAATGTGTAGTAAAGAGTCACAGCATCTTTGAAATGCGTGGTGAATCATCACAATTATTTTAATCATGTGTAAATTTACTACACCTTCTCTATAACCAACCTGATGGAGAATTTATGATCTAGGAAACTCAGATTACAGTATGATTTACACAGATAAAACGTGGTTATTTCTGTCAGTTTAAACAAACTTTCCCCTAATTAAAGAAGGGTTTGAGAACTCCAGATAAGTCTCACAGAATTTACTGATAAAACATAACACATTTTTTGGCATAATATATATAATCACAGAAATGTGTTTTTTTTCCTTTCTTCCTGAATATTGTTTTTAAGGCATATAAAAGTTCCCCCACACAAAACTCCAATATAGTTTTTATAAAAATATTTACTTCTAAGAAATCAATTTTCTTATACTATTGAAATACGAATTCATAATGGCTTTCCAAAAACAAGTAAGCTATTAAAATATTTTTACCATTCCCTTCTCCAAGATATTTCATTTTCTCTTCATTCTCTGATCCTTTTCTCTCTAATCCCTATTCTAGTGCTCCAATTCGTGTTCATGTCTAATTTTTTTCTCTCTCACACACACACTACTACGTAAAATTAAGCCTCTACTGTATTTTGTTTCCTTTCCACAGTCCTAGAATGTCAAAGTCTTTTTATATTTCATAACCACTGCAATAAGGCTGCCAATTTACATAATGTACTTCATCTTAATGTTTATTTAGATCACAGCGCTTACCCCACTGTAACCATGAACCAGAAGAAACTAATGCAAAGTTTGCCAAGATAAATCTAAAACTAAAAATTAGTAAATAAACCACACTATTTAAGCTTAAACTATTTTTATAATAGCTAAAGACATAAATGCAACTAAAAGCCAAATACAGAAAAATATAATCAACTCAACCAAGTTGAAATAAGTGAAATAGCCATGTGAAACACGTTTCTATTTCAATACACAATAATCACTGTCCAGCTTCCTTTAAAAACAAAAGGAAGATGACACTACCAAAAACAACTATTTTGTGTAGCATCTGGGATCTCTCAGGCTTTATAAATGGAGACGACTTGGACAGTTTGACTTGGAACTAGAATGAAATTTTGTTCACAAAAAATTTTGCTCACAGAAATTTTGCTATAGAACTCCTGATTAAAGTATCCCAGTTTCGGGATGCCTGGGTGGCTCCATCAGTTAAGCATCTGCCTTTGGCTCAGGTCATAATCCCAGGGTCCTGGGATGGAGTCCCACACTGGGCTCCCTACTCAGCAGGGAGCCTGCTTCTTCTCTCTCTGACCCTCCTCCCGCCCCCAGCTTGTACTCTCACTCTCCCTCTCTCTCAAATGACTTTTAAAAAAAAATCTTAAAAAAAAAAAAAATAAATAAATAAAGTTTGGTAAAACCACTTTGGAAAACTACCTGGCATTTTCTACTGATGACATACGTTAGGACCAGGAGATTTTACTCCTAGACACAGATCCAACAGAAATGGCTACACATGTGCATTAAAAACATACACAGCAGTGTTTTAAGAAGTATTTGTAATGGCCCCAAAATGAAAATTATCTAATAAACATCAACAGTAAAATGGATAAACTGTGGCATAATCACCCAATCTAATACTAAACTAATAAAAATGAACTACAGATCCACAAAACATGGATAAATCTTACAAATGTGCTATTGAATGAAACAATACACATAGAGAGTGGTTCTGTCTACATGAAACTCAAAAACAGACAAAGCCGAACTAGGCTTTGGAGGTAGAAATGTTTTTTCAAAACAAGAAAATTATAACCATAAAAGTCAGGCTAATGGTTCATTTAGGGGAAAGGGATGGAGCTTTAATGCAAATAGGCAAGCAGTGGAGGAGTTTCTTCAGTGCTGACAATGTTCTTGTCCTTGACCAAATTAGAATTTCAGTGTTTACAATTATTTAAATAGTACATTTATGTTTTATGCATTTTATGTGCTTTATTTCACAAAGTTCTTCTCAAAAGGCATATAAGTATGAAAAGTCTACTACACATTTGAGACAATTACTATAGCTAAAAAATATATGAAAGGTATATGTAAGTTGACATGAACCACTTATGATGGTTCCCATCACTTAAAGAGATCACTTTTGGTCTAGTCCCAAATGGTTTCTGCTCTGGTCTTCCTCTTGCTTAGTACTGATGAGGCATGGAAGTAGAGAAATGTTCACCTTTAGCCCTGAAGGCTGACCTATAACCCGCAAGTTTGAATAAAGATCAAATACATGCTGGCTGCTACATCCTTAAGGCATCTCATGACTTCCTGTATTATCTCACCAATAGTTAATACCAAACTGAATGATAAGCACCAGAGAAATCTTGCTAAAGTAGTTTTACCAGGAGAAAATCAAAGAAACATTTATGATTTCATACTCCCTGCACATCCCCTCCCCCTTGAGCAATAAGCATATAACCACCAGCTTCATACAGCAAAAAGTGCAGCCTTTTCTGCCCACAGGTCCTCTCCCCATGCTACTTAATAAATAAACTTACTAAGTTGCACCATACAATGTCTCAAGAATTCTTTCTTGGGCGCCTGGGTGGCTCAGTTGGTTAAGCAACTGCCTTCGGCTCAGGTCATGATCCTGGAGTCCCGGGATCGAGTCCCACATCGGGATTCCTGCTCCGCGAGGAGCCTGCTTCTCCCTCTAACCCTCCCCCATCTCATGTACTCTCTCTCATTCTCGCTCTCTCAAATAAATAAATAAATCTTTAAAAAAAAAAAGAATTCTTTCTTGACCACTGCTCAGATCTGCTACACTATGAATGCCTGCACTTTCCTTTGATCAATCTTTATCAGTTTGTTTTACCTTGGAAAATGATAAAATCCTTAAGGTTAAATCTTCCAAATCTGAGTTTTCCAGAGTGATAATGCAAACCACTGGTAGCTAAGTAAAATAGTTAAAGGTGCTACACTAACCAAGTTTTTGTTATGGTTGTTTATTGATTTTAAGAGTTACTTTTCTATTTATGGCAAGTGACACTAGTTTCCCACTCACTATAATACTCTAGTTTCCTTCTGAAATGAACTCAGGGGGAAAACTACAACTTAAGAAGACACTAAGTAAATAACAGCAATAATGGTAAATACATACTGCAGAACCAATGACATTTGTACCTGAATAACTGAAATTCTGGAAATAATGCTATTACCCGTAACTTTGACCATTTGCTTCTACGATGCTTATCCTACAAACCCAATTTAGCCATGTGGATAACAAAATATGACTCAAACAAGTTCTACTCTTCTGTAAAGCCTAAATAAATTACTGACCAAACCCACAAATATAGCTATATTAAAACTACCTTGTAATTAGCTAACTGGCCAAAGCAGCTTTTAACATTTCAACACTTGGGGGGGGGGGGAGTGTGAAAACATCTGTTCATTCCCTCCCTCCTATACAACCGGCCATAGTAGAAAAGCATACACTTTCAAATTAAAGCTGCTGTGGGCTCAAATTCTGACACTAACTAGTTGTAAGACTTTATCCAAATTGTTACACTTTTCCAAGCTTTAGTTTCCTCATATATAAAGTGAAGAAACAATATATACCTCCAGCAAATTATTTCATATTTCTGAGCCTTGGTTTGGAAAGAAGATATATCTCTTCCAGCATTGTCCTTCGGCTTAAGAGGGAATTTGTTTAAATGGCTTATCACAATTGTACATAACAGGCACTTAATAAATAGTTGCACTCTGTCTCCACTTCTCTCTGCTTTTTTGTAAATGCATGGAGCATAAAGCCACACAGTATTGTTAACCCTAACCTAACATCTATACCCAAAAAATAATCTACATGCACTTAGTTAACTTTTCATTTTATTCTTTGGACAATCATGAGTGAATAAAGAACAGATATTATAATACCTCCATGTCATAAGTCAACTGAGGCTCAAAAAAGCAGAGCAGCCCATTTGGGTCAGTAGTGAAACTAAAATCAAAGCCCACATTTACCACAAATAGGTACCACTGACTCTGATGTTATAGACACTTTAGTACTAATAAGAAATCAATTCTACATGTCAGGGAAAGAAAAACTGTAGCATTTTCAGAAAACAAACAAACAAAAAAAAAACAGACCATGGATCTGAGACTATCCAGCGAATCTATAATCTAAATCAGGAATGTTATAGAAAGTAATGCTTAAAAATTTAAATTTAGGGATGCCCGGGTGGTTCCGTCAGTTAAGTATCTGCCTTTGGCTCAGGTCATGATCCCAGGGTCCTGGGATGGAGTCCTGCATCAGGCTCATTGCTCAGCAGGGAGCGTGCTTCTCCCTTTGCCTGCCACTCTCTCTGCTTGTATTCTCTCTCTCTCTCTCTCTCTCTCTGACAAATAAAATCTTTAAAAAAAAAGAATTTTTAAAGCAATTCAGTTTTGAATGAAAATAAAAATAATTTCCCTAAAGCAGTAATAAAGTGAATTCCTATTAGAAATGGCAAATTTGGGACGCCTGGGTGGCTCAGTCGTTAAGCGTCTTCCTTCGGCTCAGGTCATGATCCCAGGGTCCTGAGATCGAGCCCTGCATTGGGCTCCCTGCTCGGCGGGAAGCCTGCTTCTCCCTCTCCTACTCCCCCTGCCTATGTTTCCTCTCTCGCTGTGTCTCTCTCTGTCAAATAAATAAATAAAATCTTTTAAAAAAAAAGAAAAAAGAAAAGAAAGAAATGGCAAATTTCAGGGCACCTGGCTGGCTCAGTCAGTAGAGCATATGACTCTTGACCTCAGGGTCCGTAGTGAGTTCAAGCCCCACGCCCAGTGTGGAGTCTACTAAATAATAAACAAATAATGGCAAACTCCTTCTAACCTCATCCCATGTTCCAAAGACAGTTATTCTCACGTAAATGGACCAAATGATAATATAACCCAGCCTCACTCAAAACTTTACAATTTTTTCCTCTGGAGGAGAGGAAGATTTACAACCTAAACATCCCCTAAAAAGGAAGAGATTTCTTACTGAATGGAGCACTGGGTGTTACACGCAAACAATGAATCATGAAACACTACATCAACATAATAAAAAAAAGGAAGAGATTTCTTAAAAAAAAAAAAAAAAACTCATATATTTATATAAAAGCATTCCAATTCCTGAGATTGGGAACCTATTTTTAAGTGTTTCTATTTTTAAAAAGACGTAAATTTTTTTCTCCATTTCACTTTTCAAAAGTAATAAATTCTTATTAATAAAGAATTACTAATAGCTTTAGATATGACAATGGCAATGTTTAAGATGTCTAGGATTTGCTTCAAAATAATATGGGGGAGAGGGTTGCTGATATGGGTATAGATGAAACAAGACTGGACATGAGAACAATCCTGAAGCTGGATGATGAGTATGTGACGATTCACCAAACTCTTCTATCTTCATCTGCATGTTTTAAGTTTTCTATAATTGAAAGTTTTTTTTTTAAGTTGTTTTTAATAAAGTGATAAATTCTGACCACTGTTCTATGGAGTCCTTTACTGAAATTTTTCTTCCTGTATTGAAATTTTTCTTTCTGTATTGAAATTTTTCAAGTAATCACATTCACCTAGTAGAAAATCTAGGTTTTTAAAATATTCAGCATTATATTGATATACGTGGAATTTTGGGGTTTTTTTCCCTAGCTGGAGTAGTAAAATCCTGTGATGCCATGTTTCTTATTCACTGACAGCAGTTACTGTCATGTGTGATACTGAAATCTAATCAAATAAGCATCCTAAATATTCTGATAAAAATAGGAAAGCTGAAACCGTCATACATTGGTAAGCAGAAATGTAAAGTTATCACTTTACATTTTAAAAAGTATATATATACCATTTTAAAAAGTTTGGTAACTTCTTAAACGCCAAACATAAATTTACTATATGACCCAGCAATTCCTTCCACTCCTAGGTATCAAGGGAAGAGAAATGAAATAGGTCTACACCAAGACTTGTATACAAATGGTCACAGCAGCATTACTTGCAAGAGCCAAAAAGTGGAAACTCAAATGTCTGTCCATTGGTGAATAAACAAATGGAATACTCTTCAGCAATAAAATGTAAAGTCCCAAAACATGCTATAACATGGATCATCCTTAAAAACACTGTCAAATGAAAGAAGCCAAACACAAGACAACATATTGTATGGTTCCATTTATATGAAATGTCCCAAGAAGGCAAATTTATAGATACAAAAAATAGCTTAGTTCAGAAAGTGACTGCAAATGGTGCAGTTTCTCTTCGGGGTGATGGAAATATTGTAAAAGTCAATTGTGGTGATGATTGCATAGTTTCACAAATTAACTAATAATCCCTAAAGTATATATTTAAAAATGAGAGTATTTCATGTTATATAAATTACATAACTGTGATGGAGAAGGGGAAAGAGACAATGAGGAGGAGGAGGACTATCGTGCCTCTAGGATGATAGATGGATAGAGGGATCTTAAAGAAGTAACTTGACCAAAGTCTCAGCTAAATAGATGACAGAGCCAATACTGAAATCCAGGTTTGACTACAAAATCCGTATTCTTCCTACATCCAGAAGGGTGCACTAGAAGCAACGTATATCTTACTCAACTTCGCAAGGATACATTCAATCCACTAGTGAAGCAGTATATGGACACATAGAAAAGTTTCCTTTAAACTGAAGTAAAGTTATGGTGAGAATTAAATTAGTAAGACTTAAACATAAGATAAATCATCTGCAGAAGGAAGAAAGTAAATACACAAAATCCAAAGAAGGTGGCATGGGAAGCAGGACCCAGACCTTGTCCATGACTATACGAAAGCTGAAACTGAATTAACTGAATAGTGAGGAGTGCTCAAACAAATTAAATTTGGCAGTTTGTCTCCAACACTTTCCCTGGATAGAGTGTACTGACCCAGATCTGCTACAGTGCAGACAGATTTGTCAGGCTATCACAGCTCAATAACACTGACAACTAAAATGATCCAACTCGCTTTGGGTTCACTCCAGGTTTACTGGTCAATCTTCGGATTATAATCTGCGTCTGATACAGGTCTTCCTACAAGAGAAGGCACTGAAAGGTGAGCACAGGTTGACTATTTCACTAGAAAGTTACATTTCTCAATGCATATCAGTAATATGATACCCTGGTTTACTCTTCGGACTTGAAATCACTTGAAACCTACATCACTCCTAAATGTAAATAATAAATTGAACTTCTGAACATACCAATTCTGAGAACCAGAATTTGGTACATAGTTCATCAGTACCTGCCACACTTAGAACTTACTCATCGGGCAGTAAGCCTTCCCGAGAGACACTCTATACTGTCCTGCTCCATGCCTCTGAAACTTGTATTTTGTTTTACAAACTAAATGAATGCTGCTTAGAAATCTACGAATGTACAAAATGTCCCCCCAAAAAAGACAAGTGCTTATATTCATATTTCATAGTCTGCAGAGCACTGTTACATTAGCTCATTTACTAGCCAACATCCTCTGAAATGACCAGGACATACATGTTTATTCCCAATACAAATGAGGAAGTGAGGTAAAAGTAATTTACAAAAGGACATGCTAATAAACACTGACCTGGATTAAAATCCAGGTCTTTAGTCTCTGAATCCAATAGTTCTACTTCATTCACTGCAAGTCTCTAAAAGGCCAACCCAATAAAACCAAGAAGGCCTATGTTTCGGCCAGGAAAACCAATGATTATTTTCTGGTCTTATAAGTGGTCAGAGAAATCCTCTAATAAGTAAGAAAGATAATCTTACAGGGATCAGAATAGACCATGACAGAGAAAAATGTTCAAATTTTAATATAGGAATAAAAGATTTATAAGCAATATGGAAGGAAGTACTAACAGAAATAAGTAGTTTAATTTAGAACCAAATGAAGAATTTTAATTTCGTAAGTAAATGAAAACAAAGAAGTGCCTTCTTTCAGAATCTTGCTACAAAATCTATTTAATGCTCTTTTTGTATTCTTTATCAAAAGGAATGACACTGCTTATAGAAAGGTAGGGTGAAGCTAATGTTTGGTTCCACTATAAAAGTGGTATCAAGAAGTATATTTCTCTAAACATATGCAAATTTTCCAAACATTCCATTCTAGGTATAATTATCCAAAAGAAATGAGGGTTTAGGTTCACCAAGAAAACTGAACAAGAATGTTCACAACAGCTTTGTCACAATAGCCAAAAAAGGAAAATAGCCCAAATGTCCACGTACAAGAGAATAAATTAATTCATTTTGGTATATTCACACAGAATACTACATAGGAATAAAAAAAGAACTGCTGATACATGCCACAATATGGACGAATCTCACAAAAATCATGTTAAAGCAAAAGAAGCTAGACAAAGTACAAACTTAACTGGTGGCTACAAAAGTTGGAACAGGTGTGGGGAGTTGGAGGGGGAGATAACTGAGAAGAGATACAGAAAACTTCCCGGAGTGCTGGAAATGTTTTATATGTTGATCTAAGAGATTACATGGGTAAAAATTCACCAAGCTTATAAGCAGTGTACTTTATGTATTATTATGTTGTACTGCAATTTTAAAAAGTTAGCATAAGATATTTAGAACCTCTTACACAACAAAGAACTTCCTTTAATCTTAAATTTCAAACACAAAACTATTCTAAGAATGTAACCGTAATTGAAAAAGTGATTTTATACTAAAATTAGCCCACAGTAGAGTCAACCAAAATTACCCCAAAGATACATATTTCAAATTTTGTTCTAAAATTTATATCTTGGTTTGCTGTATGCCTCCATAGGATGGGCAGAGCAAACGTCAGGGTAATCTCTATCTAACCTCATTTCAATCATCTCAACATCTTCCAGAACTAAAATAATAATTAGGGACGCCTGGGTGGCTCAGTCCGTTAAGCGTCTGCCTTCGGCTCAGGTCATGGTCCTGGGGTCCTGGGATTGAGTCCCGCATCCGGCTCCTTGCTTAGCAGGGAGACTGCTTCTCCCTCTGCCGGCCGCTCCCCCTGCTGTGCGCTGTCTCTTTCTGGCAAATAAATAAATAAATAAATAAATAAAATGGTTGATCTTTAAAAAAATAAAAAGTAATAAAATAATAATTAAATCCAAGTTTCTCTTGGGGCGCCTGGGTGGCTCAGTTGTTCAGCATCTACCTTCAGCTCAGGTCATGATCCCAGGGTTCTGGGATCGAGCCCCACGTCGGGCTCCCTGCTCCGCGGGAAGCCTGCTTCTCCCTCTCCCACTCCCCCTGCTTATGTTCCCTCTCTCGCTGTGTCTCTCTCTGTCAAAGTAATAAATAAAAAATCTTAAAAAAAAAAAACAAGTTTCTCAATGAATAGATATGGTCATCTACTGAGAAAGAGAAATGAAGTACTCTGTTATAGTAAAAATTTTTTAATAACTGCTATGAGAAATGAGAAACAACTAGGAATAAAAAAGGATTACTGGGTAATACTGAGGGTCCAATTAAGATTGGAGAGCATGAGTATTTAGTGGCTCCAGTCTGCAAAATTGTAATTTTCTCCAGATGTGCTTAGTAGCTCAGAACCAGGTACATAGAAATAAGAAAGATGAACTGATCTGTGGCTATTAGACAAATGTAATAAAGAGACAAAAGTGCAAAGCAGCTCAACATATTTCAAAAGCTACGTAAGGTTCCAGGCTAGATAAGAAAATTAAAGCAGAAGGGGGACAAAAGCTATCAAAGGACTAAAAGACTCCAGGAGACTGAAAAGAAACTATCAGTGTCCACGTTAAAAAAAAAATTTTTTTTCAAGAGGCACCTGGGTGGCTCAGTTGGTTAAGCATCTGACTCTTGATTTCGGCTCAGTTCATGATCTCAGGGTCATGAGATTGAGCCCCCTCCCCGCACCTTGGGATCCACGGTCAGCAGGGAGTCTGCTTGAGATTCTCTCCCTCTGACTATCCCCCCAACCCCCACTCGCACACATGCACTCTAAAATAAATATATAATTTTTTAAAAATTTTTCAAAAAGTTCAAAATATGCAAAAATTCATGAGGAGGTCTTTCATAGCCAAGTACTATTTGTTATTATTATTTTAGAAAATGAATTGCTCCTAACAATTCAAATTTCCTTTTCTGAGAGAACTAGAAAGGTTTCCAAATGGAAAAAAGTTCAAATGTTTGAAGTATTATAATTACAAATCTATATGTTCTTCAACATTTCTAAGTAAATCCCATGATATTTTGAATCAACAAAGGAAGCGTCCACATTTTTTTAAAGATTTTTTTTTTTATTTATTCATTTTGAGAGAGACAACAAGAGCATGAGCAGGGGAGAGGGGCAGAGGGAGAGTCAGGTTTCCCGCTGAGCAGGGAGCCTGACACCAGGCTCAATCCCAGGGCCCTGAGATCATTACCTGAGCCGAAGGCAGATGCTTAACCGACTGAGCCACCCAGGCGCTCCAAAAGCTTCCAAATTTTTTAGTGAACCAGTGAACCTTTACCAAAAACCTTACTATAATCAAATCAGTCACCCCACACATCAATATAACATCCTTTAATAGACAAGAATTTGTGCATGTGTATCTGCTTAAAGTAAAGTCATATGACAAAATTATTCCCTATTTCCAAGTTCTAGCTTGAACTTAGAATGAAACTGGTTAGTAACAGCACATAATAAATGAATGAAGTAGACAGAGAAAAGGTGACTGAAAAGATTTAGAAACAAACAGCACAATAAAAGAATCTCAGGAAAGAAAGATATCAGCATATCTGAGGCTATAATGTAATAATCTCTAATTAAAAGGAGTAGGGGTGCCTGAGTGTTTCAGTCGGCTAAGCATTTGACTTCAGCTCAGGTCATCATATCAGGGTCCTGGGATCGAGCTCCCCCCAACCCCAGGCAGGCTCCCCATTCAGCAAGGGTCTACTTGCCCCTCTTCCTCTGCACCACCCCCACTCATGCGTGTGCGCGCGCGCTCTCTTAAATAAAATCTTTAAAAAATATTTTTTTCTTTTTTAATTAACATATAATGTATTATTTGTTTCAAAAGTACAGGTCTGTGATTCATCAGTCTTATACAATTCACAGCACTCACCATAGCATATACCCTCCCCAATGTCCATCACCCAGCCACCCCATCCCTCCCTACCCCCCTCCACTCCAGCAAACCACAGTTTGTTTCCTGAGATTAAGAGTCTCTTATGGTTTGTCTCCCTCTCTGGCTTCGTCTTGTTTCATTTTTCCCCTCCCTTCCCCTATGATCCTCTGCTTTCTTTCTCAAATTCCACATATCAGTGAGATCATATGATAACTATCTTTCTCTGACTGACTTATTTCGCTTAGGATAATACCCTCTAGTTTCATCCATGTCATTGCAAATGGCAAGATTTCATTTTTGATGGCTCTATAATATTCCATGGTGTGCGTGTGTGTGTGTGTGTGCGTGTGTGTGTGTGTGTGTGTGTGTGTGTGTGTGTGTGTGTGTGTGTGTACACCACATCTTCTTTATCCATTCATCTGTTGATGGACATTTAGGCTCTTTCCATAGTTTGGTTATTGTGGACATTGCTGCTATAAACATTGGAGTGCACATGCCCCTTAGGATCACTACATTTGTATCTTTGGGGTAAATACCCAGTAGTGCAACTGCCAGGTCGTAGGGTAGCTATTTTCAACTTTTTGAAGAACCTCCATACTGTTTTCCAGAGTGGCTACACCAGCCTGCATTCCCAACAGTGTAGGAGGGTTCCCCTTTCTCCGCATCCTTGCCAACATCTGTCGTCAAGCATAGTCTTTGGTAGAAATCTAAATTGCTCAATTTGGATGAACCGAAGTACTATTTATTGAATGTCTCTTACTTTGCCCAGCACTGTGCTCTGCTGCTATGGACCACACAAAAGCCATGTCCTTTCCTTGAAGACATGGAGTAGTAAAGAAAGCCACTACTGAATTATAATTTATCACAGTACTAGTAGTACTTAATTAAGTGCCAAACAAGTAACAAAGTCATAATAGGGTATATGCAACTTAACAAATCGATTATTTGTCTCTGAACAGGTAATCTCAAAAAACAAACAAAAAATCATGATCATTTGGGGAAATTAATTAGAAAAAAAAATTACTATCAGACATGACAGGAGTACCTGATGTTTCTGTGGTGTCTGGCTATGGCTTGGACTAAAGTGCCACAGCTGTGTTCCTGTTGAAGGGTAGTAGTGGTAAAAGATTTGGGTTTTGTACATCAAAGAAATTATACTCACACATGCATGCATGCACCATTTTATGTACAGGAACTTTGCTTTGGTTAATAAAATTTCAGTATGTTTGCTTTAGGTGATGGTTACCATCCTTTTAACATAATGCAGCAAAACTATAACAATTGTTTTTTTAAAGCTATGTAAATTAAACTAGAACTTACTGTGTAGTGTGAAAAAATGGAGGTTAGGTTCTCTGGCCAAAATTAAGATACATTTGCCACCTACAATTTTACTCTGTACTAATTGTTCTGCTAGTACTGGCATACCCCCTCAAAACATACATGTACACAGTTTCATTGCTTTAATTTTATCACTTAGCTTATACAATATTGCCTAAGAACTATTTACTTGTTGACCTCTTTACCCATTCAACAAATTCTAACACTGTCTGAATAGTTCATTGCAAATGCAAATCTTCACCTCCCAGTGATTTCCTTAAAAGGTAAGTTTTCATAACACAAAAACCATTCATACTATTAACATTACTACCATCAGTGGTACTATTCATCCATTTCTACCCATATCATATGTAAAATGGACTGGTAGAGGAAGTTTCACACCATCTTGTATACTTCACCCATTCTACATATATATTTTTCCCCTTATTTTAACATTTTTGAGGTAAAGATACATCTCACAATCAATGGCATTTTATAAGTGTGCTAGACAGACAGTAATTAAACAGAGCTGTCATTGTTCAAACATGAACTGTCATAGATGTTCACCATGTCATCATCTGAGTTATGTGCATTGTTAGTTTCATGCATGTTGACTTTAAATACCTTTAAAATGTCTTTTAAAATATTCTATAATTTGGCATTGAAATGAACAGTTAATATGTACAAAAGTACAAAAACAGAGATTAGCAAATCAAACATTCATTATTGCTAGCAGTAATCCCAATTCCATGTTTTCTTGTAAAACAACAAGGAAGTGAATTATGGGATATGAGAATAGCCACACACAGATGTACCTGATTGAATTTTGTTGCAAAATACATACAAAAGGACAAGCTATCACATGCCAAGCAGGGCAAATGAAGGCAAAAGAAACTGTCCAATCTCTGAAAATAGATAAAAAATTTCAACAAATGAGTGGCTACTGTGACCAATTACAGGCTGTACAGGCATTATGGCTTATGCTTCTTTCTCACTGTATGTAAAATAGTGTCGTGTCTTCTATTAATGGTAAAGATTCTGTGAAAAATCAGAACTCTTCATTCTTGGTCTTCCCTTCAGTCTTCTGCATCTTAGGATGGCACCACCATTCATTCAATTATTGAAGTCAGAAACTTGGAAATCATTGACTCATTCCTTTCCCTCATCACCTACTCTACCTCCACAACACATATGGAATCAGAACACATCTCATTATTACCCCTATTTATAACCATTATATTCTCTGAAGGATTATGTAGAGATTAAATGTCATACGTAATAAACCTAAAGCACTAGAAAGGTGTGATAAATAGCCTGTATTCAATAAATGACAGCTATGTAGGTAGAGCACCAAGCACAATGCCTATAGCAGATAAACAAAAATGCCACTTCATTTTGTTGTTGTTTTAAGTAGGCTCCATGCCCATTGGAGGGGCATGAACTTACAACCCTGAGATCAAGAGTTGCATGCTCAACTGATTGAACAGTCAGGCACCACAAAAAAAGCCACTTCTCTTGCCCCTTTTAATCTCACTCTAACACAAGCTTGCCCTGAATATGGTTAAGAATAGAACTCTGTCCCCAAAAGATACCTTCCCCCTTCTGGACCTCCACAGACATAACATACTGGGTGTAACATAGCTTAAGTTATTCACATACATTGATTAGGGAAAGCCAAATATCCATTAAACAAAACCAATTCATCACAAAATGACCTCAGAAGTACATTGCAATTAGTGTCAGTAAACAGAATAACCATATTAACATTCATTTTTGAACCTAGCTTTAAATCAACCCGGGGGGAGATCTAAATTGCTGTTTAATAATATCAGTGTTGGTTACTAAAAATACCTACTACATCTAACACAAATCTACTTATAGGAAATAAAACAGTAAACTGAGTTCATGATTAGATTCAAATAACAAAGGGCAAAGTACTACAAAGTATTACACAATATTTAGTTAATAATTAGAACAAAATGATTTACCTTAAACCCTCTAAAATACTGTTTGACAGTATTCTGTATTTGCATCTATGGATTTGAAGAAAGTGATAAAGGAGTGTATTACAAAAGGAACATAAAGGAAGCCAAACTGCCAAGGTGTGAATCCTCTTTCTGCTAATTACTAGCTATGTGACCTTTGAAAAATCACTGAACTTCTCTGTGCTTCAGTTTCCTCATCTATAAGCTGAGACTTAACAATAGTACCCACTTCACAGGGTTATTGAAAGAATTAAGTAACATATTAAAATGCTTAGAACAGTGTCTGTTATGTAAGAAAACCTATTAGCTATGATTTAATATTACATTGCTCTTAACTACCGTTATACTATTTTGCTTCTTTGCATCACTTTCATTAACAACTACCATACCAGACAGCACACATACAAAACATACACATCATTGCAGAAAGTTCTACTGAACAACACTGTATCAGACCACAGGATAGTTAGAATGCCTGGTGAAGGTGCCTGGGTGGCTCAGTCGGTTGAGCGTCTGACTTTGGCTCAGGTCAGGATCCCAGGGTCCTAGGATCCCCGCAACAGGCTCCTTGCTCAGCAGAGAGTCTGCTTCTCCCTCTGCCCCGCCCCCCCGCCCGACTTGTGCTTGTGCGTATGCACGCGCTCTCTCTTGCAAAAATAAATAAAACCTTTAAAAAGAGAAAATGCCTGGTGAGATAATGCATATCATTTTCTTCTCTAATTTTTTAAGAAGTGTTAGAAAAAGCACACTCTAGGCCCAAAGCATTTTTTAATCTACTAACTTTGATGTGTAATGAAGAACTTGGGGTTCAGTCCTATTTAACAAGTCAAAGAGTGGGGAAGAAGAGAGCATCTCTAAGGATCTCTTTCTGAGAGATAACCAAATGGGACTTTTTCATTCCCTGTCCACCCTACACATCAAGCTATCCACTAAACTCTCTCTCAGCAAATGGTACCATGCTTAGAAAAAGAATTATCATATTATATTAATTATTAACAAATTAAAAAAGCATATTTGTGACAAACTAATATAAACTTCTTTAACACAGTAAATAAAAGATCTAAAGTATCTAACAGCCTGATTTTAAAATACAGATTATGATAAATGGTATTTTGGGACATCTGTGACATCTGTAAATATGAAAATATTTCTCATTTCTATTAGTAACAAAATCACAGGTATTGCTAGCACAACTGTGATTTGCTGCTCACATAAAAAAATCAAACAAAATGCCAAATCTCACAGGTTAGTGAAGATAAAGACGTGATTATTTTCCAATCTAATGCATGAAGCCTGGTTTAAAAAAAGATCTGCTTTGGGGGCACCAAGGTGGCACAATCGGTTGGGCCTCTGACTCTTGGTTTCAGCTCAGATCATGATCTCGGGGTCAGAGTCATGGGATCAAGCCCTGCAGCCAGCTCCACACTTAGCACAGAGTCTTCTTGGGATTCTTTGCCCCTCCTGCTTATTCTCTCTCTCTCTCTCTGAAATAAATAAATCTTTAAAAAAAAATAAAATAGAAAAATAAAAAAAGATTTGTTTTAGGAGATTAGACTTTAGTCACAAAACCCTGGACTCAAACCCACCACTTCCTAGCTAAGTAACACTAGGAAAAGGTACTTAACCTCTCTACCTCACCTGTGAAATGGGAATAATACCAAAATAAGACTGCTGTGCTCTTTAATTACCTTATGCTACGAAATATTTGACACATCCTCAATAAACACATAAACTATTATAATCAGTAACCAAATCTGACAATTACATAGTTTGCAACCCTTGCTATGCATCAAACTCTTCAGTTTGGCACACTAGGAACTCTCATCACTACTTTCAGCTCTGTATTTTAATCACTCCTACATGAACCAATGTTCTGAACACACACTGAACTAATGCTTCATCAACAAGTGGGGTATAGTAGTGCCTCTCAAACCTCAAGCTTTATCAGAGACACCAGAAGGACCTGTTAAAAATTGTTGGCTCTGCAAAATTTCTAATTCAGTTGGACTGGGGAGAGGTCCAAGAACATGCATTCCTTTTTTTTTTTTAAATATTTTATTTATTCATTTGACAGAGAGACACAGCAAGAGAGGGATCACAAGCAGGGGGAGGGGGAGAGGGAGAGGGAGAGGGAGAAGCAGACCCCCCGCCAAGCAGGAAGCCCGATGGTGGGGCTTGATCCCAGAACCCTGGGATCATGACCTGAGCCGAAGGCAGACATTTAACGACTGAGCCACCCAGGCGCCCCAGAATATGCATTCCTTAACAAGCTCCCAGATAATAGTGACACTGCTGGTGCATGGACCACACTTTGAGAACCCACTGGTGACTAGATCACAACCTGGTCCCTTTATATTCACCTAAAATGGCATTCCTGTCTCCACCATACCATTTTTGACTGGCTAACTTTCACTGTTCTTTCAAAACTGATATAAGAATTCACCTTCAGGAAGTACTTGCTCACTTCAACAAATCACCTCGAGGCATGTATTACCTACTATAAAACTTGACTAGAAAAAAAATCACTATGGAATGTTCTCAACAGTACACTAATGCTAGCACACATAGACTCTAAGATTTAGGGGAAAAGGCCTCTTTTGGACAGGTGAATTAAAAAAAGTGAAAAAAGCAAATGCACAGTCTATCAAGCAGAATAAAATCTGGATCTCAGCCACCACCCACCGTCTTAGCCAGGTACCTTTATATAGAGCACCAATTCCACAGTCATGATAGCCCTGGCACAGCATTACTACTAAAACACAAATGAAGAGCACTTAGACCAACCCTGGATATCAGGAAAGGAGGGAGAGGAAAGGAGGAGGAATCAGGTTATCAGGAAAGGACTTTTGGAGAAGGTATCACCTAAGTTCTGAATCATAAATTGCTTTCTCTGTACACAGAACAACAATGTCTTTATACATACAGTGTATGGCTCACTGTAGATTTCAATAAATGTATGAATGACTTACAATGAATAAAATTATATGAAAACACTTACTAATCTATCTCTTTCTCAACAAATAAAAAAGTAAACACACACCCATAGCTGGCACCAAAAGCTATCAATACTATCTAAATATCAACGTTTTTGGTCTATATACTTATCAGCTAGAAGAAAGCACAAATTTTTCTAATAACCAATGGGAGATCAAAGGCAAAAGGAGCCTGCTGAAGGCAAAAGGAGCCTGCTGAAAATGCACTTGAGTTTTTCAAAATTAAAGACTTTCAAATAAAAACCTCTGCATTATCTGATTCAGAGCTGATTTTCTGATTATTTCCGTAGGCACTAAAAAATTTACAGGCATTTTGGAAACTGGGTCCAAGACACTAAGCTTACAACGAAGAAACTGAGGTCCAGAGAAGTAATGATTCAAAGACACATGGTTAGTAAGTGGTAGAGCTGTAATTAAAACTCAGGTCTCTCTAGCCCTTCACTAGTTTTCTCTCCCCTACACCATGCCTCTTTACATTTATAAAATAAAATACAAAACAGGGCACCTGGGTAGCTCAGTCAGTTAAGCGTCTGACTCTTGTTGATCTCAGCTCAGGTCTTGATCTCAGGGTCGTAAGTTCAAGCCCCAAATAAAAATACTAAATAAAATACTAAATATCCATAACTTAAAAACAGATTAACCAGGGTTTTGTACCTGTACCTCACTTTTATGAGAGGAAAAAGCAGTCATCTATCATTTTATCTAGCAACTTACTCAAAGTGGTAACTTTAAACATAATCTGCTCGATAAAATTCATTCCTAGTCTGTTTGCAAAATTATACATGCAAAACTAATATTTTTAAATAATAATACTGATACAGCCATCAAAATTTCTCCATTACCAAGAAGGCATTATAATACCTTTCCAGGATGCGGTTCTTTCTTAAGAAAGAAAAAAAGAGCTCAACTTTTGAAATATGTTTAACAATAAGCAGAAAACTCTGGCTATAATCCTCATCTCAATTAACTGGAATATCTCATCCTCTGACCAGTCTCATTAATAAAGTTTTAATCTACTGCTAGTTCTATGTGCTGATAAGAACCAATTAATTAAAATGCTTTGCAAAGTAACCTCATTTATCTATATTATAATTTTATTCAACTTTTAAAGATTAATGTCTTTAGAATTTATGTGCAATGCAATACAACCTAATAGTTAAAACCTAACTCGTTAACTTCTACAACAACCCATGACAGAAGTATGCTTTTATTCCCACTTCAGAGAGGAGAGGCTCTGTAGTACCTCTCTGTACCCTCTATAAATGAGGGTTAAGAGAGGTTATTAAAGAACTCACCCACGTTTACATACCTAGGAAGGGGCTGCATCAGAATTTAACACAAGCAGTGTGACTCAGGTGCCAGGAACTCTCTTGGACAATGGCTTTCTTAGCCATTTATCATGTGACAGTGCTTCCTTCATGTGTAAACGTATGAACTTTTTCACTGTCCCTAGCAACGCAAGATACACGCTAAGGCATTTTCTTCCCAAAATGTAATTTAAGCTTGAACAATAAAGTACAACACAACTTAAGACAATTTCAGCTTTTATATCCTTTGTTATGTCATAAAAATTTCTGCACATTTGCTACTTTATACTATCACTACTAGAGAACAGAAGAAGCCTACCTCTCAGTCCTGTAACTGAGACAGGAAAAAATAATAACCTAATACAATCAGGGTCAACAAAGCTTTAGAATAAAAGAGGGAATGAAGTACCTCAAAAGAGACAACCAGGTCATGTTTATGCTTGACTATGTATAAAGCATATTTTGTCTGCCTAAGATTGAGAAGATAGGCAATGGTGTCTCCAAACACCTACCTGGACTGTGAAACAATCCAACAACTATGAAGAGAAATTTTGCCAGAGAGCCTAAAAACAGTACAGGTAATATTTAATTATTAATGTTACTTTGATCAGAAAATAAAGGGACTCTGCTGAAAAACTCTTCTGACTCTTATCATTTCCAAAACATAATGTATTTATTATTTGGGGGGAACTGACAGGGAGAAGGCCATCTCCCCTTAATTTTGCAGGTTCTGCTTCCAAAGTATCTTGAATCTAACCCCCTCCACAGCATTTCATGTGTTATTCCTATTAGTTTGCTTTGTTACTTTGTTATTGTAAAATGCTTTTGGAACATAGTAAATACTCAATGAATATTTTCTTATACACATGTAACACCAGAACAAAGACATGTGGAGACGGGCTAGGATACAAGAATGTTATCCAATTTGCTGAAAGCATAAAACTCAAAGAGAAGCACAGTATAGATATAGAGCTGAAAAGCTACATTGCAGCCATGTGAGAAATATAAGGAAAACTTAATCACAAACAACATAGGGAAAACTAAGAAAATTCATTGGGCAGTTCTGGGAGGCAATTCTCCATGGGTCTTTTACTTTTCTGCATGTCTTGAAAACAGAGGCACTGAATGCCTGTGTCCCAAACTTTTCAAGATTATCTACATAATGAACAGTGCTGGAAAGAGAAATAGCATCTCCTCCAGAGAAAAGGGGAAGCATGCTTACTATCCATTATAAGGATTCAAGTTTCCCTAAGCCTCAGATTCCTCTCCTGTAACCAACCTACTACATGTACAGATGTCATATCTTCACACTAGTGTGTGCAAACTGGGGCTCAGAGATCTGATGCAAATGCTGATTCTGTCATGTGTTAGCTGTATGGTCTTGGGACAATTAGTCTACAACACTAGAGGATACTGTACAGTATGAACACCACCACTTACCACTACCGCTATTGCTGTAGTGCGCTGTTCTCTTCCCTAATCAGGGAGCCTCATGGCTCCCACCAGCATCCATTAAACTGTGGCAGGTTAACTTGTTAGCCTTCAAATACAATAAAATCGCAGGCCTTTAACCATTCATGACAGGCATTAGCACATAATCAATGCTTACTATAAATGAGAGATTCTACTTCCATATTATCAGAAAAAAGCAAAACAAGAGACGCCTGGCTGGCTCAGTTGGTTAAGCATCTGCCTTCAGCTCAGGTCACGATCCAGGGTCCTGGGATCAAGTCCTGCATCTGCATGGGGCTCCTTGCTCAGCGGGGATCCTGCTTCTCCCTCTGCCTACTGTTCCCTCTGCCTGTGCTTTCTCTCTCTCTAATAAATAAATCTTTAAAAAAAAAAAAGAAAAAACAACCATATGCTGCCTTTAAGAGGTACAAGTGAAACACAAAGAAAATGAGTTTTTAAGTAAATCAGTGAAAAAAGATATATAATGGGAACATTAAGTTCAAGAAAACTGAAGTGGTTCTATTAACATCACATAAAATAGACCTAAAAAAAAAAGTATTACCAGAAAGAGAAATATTTCAAATGATAAAAAGATCAATTCATCAGGAAGACATATTATGTATTGTATGTGCTTAATAACACAGCTTCAAAACACATGAGACAAAAATTGACAGAATTAAAGGAGAAAAAGACAATTGCAAGAAACAGGCAACTATGACTGAGGTCATAGTTGGATATTCTAACCTCTCAGCAACTGATAAAACTACATTCCCCCTCCAAACAAAACAAAACAAAACAAACAAAACACCAGCAAATACACAAATGATTTGAAAATGCTACCAACACACCTTAATCTAATTGATATTTACAGAATACCATACCCAACAACTGCACAATACATTTTTTTCAACTGTGAAAGGTACATTTACCAAGACAGACCATGAAACAAGTTTCAATAAATTTAAAGGAATTAAAATCACACAGAATATATTCTGACCTCAAAAAGAAATTAAGTTAGAAATCAATAACAAGATATCTAAAATCATCCCAAATATTTGAAAATTAAACACAAAAAAGATTTTATTTGACAGAGAAAGAGACTTGAGAGGGAACACAAGCAGGGGGAGTGGGAGAGGGAGAAGCAGGTTCTCCGCCAAGCAGGGAGCCCAATGTGGGGCTCGATCCCAGGACCCTGGGATCATGACCTGAGATGAAGGCAGACACTTAACAACTGAGCCACCCAAGTGCTCCATAAACACTTTTTTATAAAGATTTTCTTCATTTGAGAGAGAATGAGAGAGACAGCACGCGACAGTCAGAGGGAGAAGCAGACTCCCCACTGAGCAAGGAGCCTGACGCATGACTCGATCCTGGGATTCCAGGACCATGACCTGAGCCGAAAAGGCAGTTGCTCAATGAATTGAGCCACCCAGGTGCCCCGAAAATTAAACACACTTTTAAGTAATCCACATGTCAAAGAAGAAATTACAAAGCAGCCTAGAAATTATTTCAAACTGAGTAACAAAAATACAACATATCAAAATTTGTGTAATACAGCAGTGCTTCCAGGAAAAGTGACAGTTTTGAATGCTTAAATTAAAAAACAAGAAATGTCTAAAATATATGACTTAAGATTCCACTTTAAGAAGCTAGAAAAAAAGAGCAAACATGTGGAAGACAGCAAATTATAAGGAAAAGAACAAATGAGATAGAGAAAATAAATGGTGAAGACTAGCAATGTTATTACTTGAAAATAATATTGGTAAACCAAGAATGATACCAGTCAAGAAAAAAAGAAAGAACATACTAACAACACAAGAAATTAAAGAGGCGATATCACTACAGATCCTACAGACATTAGAAGGATAACAATGGAACCATGTAAACAATTATATCAATAAATGAAATGAGATGAACAAATGTCTTTAAAAATACAACTTACCAAAACTGACAAGATGAAACAAAATCTGAATAGCCACAGGTCTACTAACAAAATTGAATTTGACTATTACCAAAAACCTTCCCACAAAGAAAATTCCAAGTCTAGATGGTATCACTGGTGAATTGTAGTAAACATTCCATTAAGAATTAATATCAATGTTAAACAAATTCTTTCAGTAAATAAAGGAACACATCCCAACCTATTTTCTGAGACCATCATAATTGTTATAATGAAACCTGACAAAGACATTACAACCAAAGAAAACTACAAAGCAATATCCTTCATGAATATCCCCAAATCCCTAACATTAAATATAAAAAGTATACTACTCTGTGACCATGTGAAATTAACCTAGGAATCAAGGTTCTTTTAACTTTTGAAAACCACCATTTATCCATTCTACCACTGACGGACACTTTGTTTCTAAATTTTGGCTACTGGGATGCCTGGGTGGCTCAGTCCGTTAAGCGTCTGCCTTCCGCTCAGGTCATGATCCCAGGGTCCTGGGATGGAGTCCCACATTGGGCTCCTTGCTCGGCGGGGAGCCTGCTTCTCCCTCTACCTGCCACTCCCCCTGCTTGTGTGTGTGCACACTTCGCTCTGACAAATAAATAAATAAAATGTTTAAACATAAATAAATAAAAAAACTTTGGCTACTGGAAACAAGGTTATTGTGAACATTTTTATTCACGTTATCTTCAACTTACTAGATAAAACAAACTTTTGTGCAAAATGATTGTGTCAGTCTAGACTCCTGCCAAAAACGGGAGTATTCTCCACATTCTGACCAACACTTGATATTATCCGAATGCTTAATGTTTGCCAATTTGATAGAAGTGAAATGGTTTCTTCTTATGGTTTTACTTTGTACTACTCTGATTACCAATATTCACTGCTTTTCCAACTTTGAGTCATGGTATCACTTAGATGAGTTGCAACCAACATTCTTAATTTAAAAAACAAAATCAGAAAATATCAGAGAGCGCTACATAAAGGTTAAATGTTATTTCTTGAAACTTTTATTTCTATTGTGTATGTGTTTGTACTGGGTCACAATATAAAATGTTTTTGTTAACTGTGGGCTTTTAGCAAGTTAAAAGCCATTTTTATAGCTGTTTCACTACAGCAAAACTCTATAGAGACATTTGGGCAACTTATTTGGGCACCATTTAGGCCCATAGCACAAAGCAATGTATTTTATGAAAGTAGGACCTGAGATGTCCTTCAAGCACAACCTGGCAAAAACAGAATTAGAAGAGGGGAAGGAAAAAAACCTGAAGGAAGCAATAAGGGGTGAATTATATGAGGAAAAGATTCTATAAAACCAACTGATCTATGACCTACTTAAAGCTCACTTTAAAAGAATCATATTTCTCAATAAAACACGTTTCTCTCAGCACTAAGATAGGAAGCTGGGGTCCTATCCTCTTAACTATTGAAATGACAGAAAACTGACCCCTCCTTCTCTAGAGACATTACCCTAATTCCCATCTCAAGATTCATCTCATTCTAGGGTTTATGCAAGAGCATTCTTTTAGATCTCTGCTTCTACCTTTCCCTAAGAAGTGTCACAGTAGCTAGAGACATCTTAATTCTAAAGATTTATATTTATTCAGCTAACAAAGATTTACCAAGCCCCTACTATATCCCCTCTCTATAAAGAAATTAAGTTGTATATCCCTCACAATTTTAACTCCTTGGTTATATTCTTTAAAGCTTAATATCCTTAACTAAAACTAATTGCCTCCTCTTGAAAATATTTTTCTTCTTAGACTCAAAACATCCCACATACCATGACCCAACTTCTGCTACGTTCTTTGCTCACCAATAATATCCCTACTCTAACCCTTTCAAATAATTCTTTTTCATAAGAATTTCTTTCTTACAAACTGTGAACTAATCACACCACAACTGTCTGGTGCAATGAGTGTGAATCTACCTGTCACTTAATAGGAGTGTGATTTTAAGCATTAAAATCTCTTACAAGACTCAATCTCATCTCTAAAATGGGTAAAACAAGGAATAATGACAATTACATAATCTCCCATTGCCTTTTTTATTACCTAAGAATAGGTATTATTGCCTTATTACCTAAAGTTTAATTTTAGTTTTTAATTTCCTCTAAATACAACAAATTGTTTTCATAGAGGCACTTAAAGTGAGATACCAGGAAATATGGGAAAGAAAAGGTTTAAAGACATATGAGTAAACTTGTCAAATGGGTTATTGCTCTCCCTCTGTTCTCTCCTATGTATTTCCAGATTCTAAGAAGGCAAAAGTAAAAATACTTCTTTCCCAATGGCAGACAAAATTCTAAGAACCCTCAATGACCCAATCGCTATAAATTCCCCTCCCTTTGACTGTGGGGAGGCCTGTAAATATAATGGGATAGCATCACTCCAGTGGCTGTTATATGGCAAATAGATTCTGCATATGTATTTAAGGTCCCTAATCAGTCGAGTGGCCCAAAAGGAAATTATCCTGGGTGGGTCTGACCGAACCAGATGAGCTTTAAAAAGGGGTCTTAAAGGAGAGTCTAGAGGTCACAGACAGAGGAAGTCAAGGAGACTGGCTCCTGCTTGTCTGAATAAAAGCAACAGTAGTCATACATGAACTGCTTATGTGCACTAGTGGTAACCTAACCAAAAGCTATTAAGAAGAGGGACTTATAGCCTCAGGAAATTAACTGTGCCAACAATTACTGAACTTGGAAGAACACCCTGAACCTCAGATAAAAACTGTCAGCCACAGCTGACATCTTGATGAGATTATCTGGTGAGATGCTGTACAAAGTCCTGTTACAAAGCACCCAGATTTCTCACCTACAGAAACTGTGAGACAATAACTGGGTGTTGTTTAAGCTGCTAAATTTGTTGTACTTTGCTATACATCAAAAGAAAATGAATACACTCCCTCACTACAGGACTAAGCAAAAAGAAAAAAGGGGGAAGATGAAACAGGGCTTTAGCTACCTCCATTCTGACCTCAAGTCTGTACTTTATTAATTAAGCTCCTCTTTCTGGCTATCTCTTAACTCAGACAAAACACCCTACTGGCAAAGCATCCCTGATAAGAACCAAAACTACACCCACAAGCAATAAGGACTGCCCTGAGCCACCAAGCCGCATGTGACAGACCCTAAGACAATGATTGACCTGACCTTCACTGCCCACCTGCATGTGTACCCAACCATCTTTGATCCACATTTTCCTTATATAAACTTAGAAGTTTGAACATTTGGGAGAGACAGTTCTTCCAGTGTTGGCCTCACCGAAATAAACTGTTTCACCACCTTTCGTCTCTCTGCCTTTGGATTTTGTCAGCAGGAAGTGGCTGGACCCAGTCTGTTTGGGACCCCTAGAGCCAGGTGCTCTTGTACCCCTGCACCCAGGCTACAAAGAAATGTACCTTTTTCCTCAAGGTGCATTAGATCGCCTCACAGCATTGATTATGAAGATACACTGATCCAGAATCAAGGGGGAAAGGCTAAAACTGCATAAAATGTTTAAAGTTTTAACTACAAAGAAGGGCTTTTTCCATACACATCTTGTTAAACAACTACCATATAATTTAATACCTTCATTTTAGTGATAAGAAAAGTAAACCTCAAAGAGTGACACCCCAAAGATAACAAACCTTGGGCATGTTTAAAGTAACTTCAGTCCAGGGCTCTTTCCCCTACACCACACCCCCGCTTAAGGCTTTAAAAGAGCCATTCAAATCAGCAGTAATTATATTACTGTCTTCAACGGAAGAAATCCAAGTAATATAATTTCCCACATTTCACATCCATTTCAGTATCTCCTAGCTCTGTAAGAACATCAAAACCAAAGTGGATACTGAGAAATTTCCACTCAAAAGTAGTTTGGTTGTAAAAATGACCATTGGTAAACCACTTGATTAAATTTAAAATAATTTTGAAAAATATAAAGAAAAAAATTTAGAACACCTGTAGGTTTTCCAGAACTTTATTTAGAAAGCAAGCAATTTGTGTTACAAGTGTTCACAAAAATCAAAAGCAAGTAGACAACCTTTCCGGATCTTTCAGTATTTCCCCCCTTCTGCAATTTTTTAAAATGAAATCACTATAAGTATGAAAATACAGTACAATATATCATACAATAAACGTTATTATTTTCACTGTTGGGTATACTTCCTTAGGTATAGTTCACCATCAAAATTTGCAATTTTCTTAAAAACACACACGGAAAACTAAAGGAGTCATATTCAAATTCCACATAAATCACAAATCAGAGAACTTTCTCTACACCAATTCAAATACTTTCACAAACACTGTATTTCCCTAAGAAGATGGAAAATATAGTCCTTTTTAGTCACGACCACGATTAGGAATAAACTATATTCACCATCTTAACAAGAACTTTAACAGCAAATAATTCGCTATCGTCACAAACTGCATTGTTTTGGGTCCATAAGCGTCCAAACCATTCCATGATTTACACGCCCCGGGCACGATTCTCTGCAATGTGAAGAGAATCGATAACATTTCAAATGTGGGTAGAAAAGGTGACGTGCAATCCAAGACCTGAAAAAATTTTTAAGTCCCTAGAGCACACAAGAAGCACCCAGTTCATACCCTCCAATCGAGGCCCAGGTCTAACTCCAGGCACTCCAGTTTCCCAGCTCTTCACCCCGCCCCCACCCCGAGAAAGGAGGGAAAACAACTTTTATTGGCCTCTTATCCCGGGGAATTGGCAAACTAGCGGGGCAGTGCTCTGGCCTGAACACGTCTCACAGGGAGGCCTCCGTCGGGGGCGGGGAGGACAGATAGCGGGAAAGCCCGGCTTCGACGCCCCTTCTCCCCCAGTCGCCAGCCCCCTGCCCCACCCCACCGAGAAGATGTCTCGGCCGGCCGCCACGCCGAGCGACCCCCAGGCCCCTCCGCTGAGGCGAGCTCGTTGTCATGTGACGACGCCGCCGCTAAAACACCGCAGAAACGCAGGGCGGCGGGCGGCGGACAGCATTCGCACCAGCCCGCCTCGACCCGGCCCCGCCGGGCGCGGGCGAGTCCCGAGAGTCCGGGCGGGGGGGCGGAGGGCGGGCTTGGCGGCGGGCCCGAGCGCGCCACAAAGGCTTCCGCGCCCGTCGCTGTAGTGCCCGAGCGGGCGGGGGCAGAATTTTCGGGCCCGCGGGAGGGGTGGGGAGGAACTAGGGCTCCGGGGAGCCCGCCGCGCCCACAGGCGCCCCCCCCGGGCGCCCGGACAGCCAGCGACTGCCGCGCCCCGCACAGGCCCGCGCGGCCTCCCTCCCCCGCGCGGGGCCCGCGCCCGGCCCGCCCGCCCGCTCGCTCCTCGCTCGCGCTCCCTCGCTCCCTCGCTTCCTCGCTCTCGCCCGGCCTCCATCTTGGATCCGCGCTTCCAGCCCCCGCGCCGCTGCCGCCGCATTCCCCCTTTCCCGCCCCCCGCCGCCGTCGCCGCCGCCCGCACTCACCTCAGCTGCCCATCCGGGCGCCGCCGGCCGTCGACCTAGTTTCCCCCCAAAAGTCTCCGGTGTGTTATTCCCGATGTGGGGGGGTTGTTACGGGGTGGTCGCCGGGGGTTCGGGAGCGGGGGCCGCGCCTTCAACGGAGCTGCAATCCTAACCCGCCATCTGGTGGCATTTTCCACACGCCAATGGCGCCGCTGCAGACTTGGGTCCGGACCGCCCTCTGCTGGCCGCGACGCTTACTGCCTAGCTGACGGGACGGGCCTGCCCGGAAAAGGGAGGGAGCTGAGGCGCGAGCAGGGGGCCGCGGCGGGGACGCGCGCAAACGCTTTCCTGTGGGGATTGCACGCACGCGCACCAGCGGGGCGGGAAACGTGGCCGCTGCGTGGAGACTCCGCCCCCGCACGGAGCGGTAGCCTCGCTCAGCCAATCGCAATCGGCGGATACCTCTCGGTGAGGACGTTGTGGACGGTTCTTGGGCCGCCCGAGGCTGGCGGAAGGACGGCCACGGTGGCGCCTGCGCGCCCGGCTAGCCGAGTTGCCGCCCGCCATTTTCGGAGCTTCTCCGAGACCTGGGAGGGAGACCCGCCCCCGGCCCTTTCACTGAGGCCCCTCCTCAGGTCTCGAGACTGATGTTTCCTTGCAGGTCCGCCTGACTCGTGCTGTTCCCACCCCACGTCCGGGACACGCTTTGCGGAAACGGGAAGGGAGTAAAAGAGCCAAACCCTTCTCCCGCCTCTCCTGCTTTTTAAAGAGGGTCTCTGAGCTTAGCATTGTGTTAGCTACTTATTGTTGACTGTTGGCAAGGCGCTTTCGCGAGTGAGGGTGAAAAGGTTTCGAGAACTGTTTCGGCCCTCCCATGCCGATTTAGACGCTACAGTGCCTGCCCCAGGCCGATTGGCGTCGTCCCTGCCTCTGTAAAGCAGATTCACTCCTTAGTGCCGGCTTTGCATAAGGCGGCAGCATTGGCTAGTTAGTGAAAAAGGAATGTAGCTAGACTGGGAAAATACAGCCTCAGCTTTGGAATGCGATTTCTCTTCCCACAGCAGAGGACTACTTTCAGTGGCTCTGAAATGGACGTGAGAATTGACTAACGTGAGATCGTGACCAAAATATGCCCTTGAACGTCGCCTCTTCCTACCCGCCTTTCCGTGGCTGTGGCTCCTACCTTTAACCTGTTCACAACTTTTTAATACGCAAGTGAATTCTTAATCTCCCAAGTCATCAGCCCCACTTGTGACTAAATTCTCTGTTGCTAGAGCCAGCGCTTTTAATATTGCCTTAGAATCGCTCGATTCCTTTACAGTCCTTAGCCCATCTCCAGTAAATTACCCGTTTCTGTTTTCTTTCCCAAAAGGTCACAAAGTGTGTGGCTGTTTCACTGGAGGAAGTTGCAACCCGTCTAAACACACGCACACACATCTCTGGTTGGTTTCTTTTATATTCTTTGCAAAGGCTATTTCCAGCTTTCCTTATTATTGCCGGTCGCAATCCATACTAATAGATAACTTCATTTAGTTTCCAGGGATCAAATCTATGGGACTACAAATTCTCCAATTTGATAGTCTCTCCATCTTGAAGTATCTTTAGTCACATTCTGTTCATGATCTGAAGAATTTTCACCAAATCAACCTGTTCTTCCCTTTCCAAAGCCAGTCCTCTTTGGACTATGTATGCTATCCCTTCCCACTTCCTTACACCACTACTTTTGTAAGGTCTTGTATCTTCAATGCCTTATGCACCAGCTTCTTCCTTTCTGCTTTTCAGCACACAGTTTCCATGGTCTTTTTTAAAATTTCAGCGCTACTATTCTCTCCAGTTACTGTATCATCAACCTTCCTTTCACAGTCACATTTCTGAAAAGCAGCCACCGCCTTCATTTACCCTTTATTCCTTACCTTGTATTAATCAGACTTCATAACAGCAAAATGAAATTACACTTTAAGATCAACAGGGTTCTACTTTTCTCTTTTTCGCCGCCATCCCTGCGTGGCTGGTTGCTTCTCGCCATGTCTTCTCACAAGACTTTCAGAATCAAGCGATTCCTGGCCAAGAAACAAGCAGAATCGTCCCATTCCCCAGTGGATTCGGATGAAAACTGGTAATAAGATCAGGTACAACTCCAAGAGGAGGCACTGGAGAAGAACCAAGCTGTGTCTATAAGGCGTCACACATCATGAGATGACACACTTAATTGGCACACATATTTAATTAAGCTTAGAATCACTCGATTCCTTTACAGTCCTCAGCCCATCTCCAGTAAATTACCCGTTTCTGTTTTCTTTCCCAAAAGGTCACAAAGTGTGTGGCTGTTTCACTGGAGGAAGTCACAACCCATCTAAACACACACACACACACACACACATCTCTGGTTGGTTTCTTTTATATTCTTTGCAAAGACTATTTCCAGCTTTCCTTGTTATTATTGCCGGTCTCAATCCATACTAATAGATAACTTCATTTAGTTTCCAGGGATCAAATCTATGGGACTACAAATTCTCCCATTTGATAGTCTCTCCATCTTGAAGTATCTGTAGTCACATTCTGTTCATGATCTGAAAAATTCTCACCAAATCAACCTGTTCTCCCCTTTCTATCATGTGTTCTATCATTCTGTAAACATCCTTCCTACCTGGCCATAGACTTGTCTTATCATGGAAATGATTTTTCTCTGTGACTATGCCTCTGCACCAGTAGGTTGGTTCAGTAATAAATGTGAGACCTTTCGGCTCTACTGCTGTTGTGTTTCTGATTGTGAAGTATTGAATTCCCCCACCTGTCAGATCATGCATAGCACGGTCAGAACTTTCTGCAGTGATAGAAATGGCCCTTGACAACCAAGTATGTAAAGTGTGGCTAGGGGGCGCCTGGGTGGCTCAGTGCCTTAGGCCCAGGTCATGATCTCAGGGTCCTGGGATTGGGCTCCCCGCTGTGCAGGGTATCTGCTTGCTCCTCCTCTGGCTTGTGCTCTCTCTTTCTCAAATAAATAAAATCTAAAAAAAAAAAAAAAAAAATCAACAGAGTTCTAATTTCCAACCATTTTCTCATTCCTTATTTTCTTGACATACCCAATCCCTAGCCCCTCCTTAAAATCCTATTTCCCTTTATTTTAAGACAATTCCTGGTATCTACAACCTACCTGGTTTACTGGTCTTATTCCTTTGCTAGCTCCTCCTCCTTTCTTCCATCCCATGGTTCAACTCCTAACTCTCTGTCCTCTACTACATTCTTTCACTTCAAAAGTCTCCCAAAATTAGTTTCTGATTTTTCCTCAACTAAGATTCCTCATGTTCAGCTTACTTGCCAGAAAGCTCCAGCTTAAAATGTAAACATTTAAAATAATGCTTTTTTTTAATTCAAATTTCCTAATTTCTCTTAACATTGTAATCTCAGTGTAATAATTAAGAACAAGGACTTTGGAACTGTACTGCTCTAGAAAGCTGTGTGACCTTGGACAAATCTTTTTGTGCTTCAGTTTCCTCAGTTGTTGGAAAAAACAATAGTACCTATCTCATAGAGTTGCTATGAGTACTAAACAAATTAACAATTATATAGAAATGTCATTGGTATTATTGTCATGTTGTTTTTATCTTGCTAAGAACTTTTTAGCAATTTTTAAAAATATCCAAGGGCATCAGTAGTCAACTTTCTGAGTTTAGAGAAATCTAAAATTTTCTTTATTTTGCCCTCTCACTCAATAGTTGAGCTGGTGTTTATAAATAATTACCTAGTCTCCTAGGTTCTAAATTGTAGGGCTAGACTTGACCCTTTTCCTTCAAAATAGCCCAACTCCCATGATATCCTCATTCAGATTTCTTGCTTTTTCTCCCAGTGCTTTAATCTCATTCAAGTCTGTTCCTACCCCCCCAACTCCCATTATCTTATACCACAACAAGTAAAATAGCCTTCTAAAAAGTCTTTGTCTTTCATTCACCACCCTTTTAAAAATGCACAAAAGCTTTCTGTGATTCCTATGGTTTACAAAATATAATCAGAAATACTTAATGGTATGCAAGAAATGACTTGATCTTTTTCCGATTTCTGTCTCTTTCTTCACAAATTCTTCATATTAGTTGATTTAGTCTGAAAAATCATAAATGCAAGCAAACAATAGGTACATTTAAAGTTTAGCTATTTGGTAAAATAAAGTAATGGTTATCATAATGTGTTGACTTTGTTACGGAATCACACATCTCCCAGGAGCCTCTGCTTTTGTGAAATTCTTAATCAAGATTCCAAAATTCTTGGCAAAGATTTTCAAATACCACAATTTTCATGAACAGCTTCAAGCTATATGTATGAACAAAATATCAAAAGGGATATCTGAAACTAGTGTGAATAGCAGCTAAAGATTTTTAAATATTATTTAGGGTAGGAGTGCCTGGGTGGCTCAGTCAGTTAAGCTTCTGACTCTTGATCTCAGCTCAGGTCTTGTGAATTCAAGCCCCATGTTGGCTCCACACTGGGCATGGAGCCTACTTTAAAAAAAACTTTTTAAAAATTATTTAGGGTTGGGAATAAAGTATTGGTAGAGCGACCATTTGCTTAGTCCATATTTCTTGGTGACCTTGGAATTCTACCTCATTGCTCATTTCAAATGATCTGAAATGAGCCTTGGCCCACTTTGAAGTTTCATCCTTGGTAGGTTAGATGTCTTAAAAGGAAGACACATACCCATTAGTTTTATTTCAACTCAATTCTTAGCCAACCTGGTACAAAAGTAGATACTTAATATTATATATTTAAAAATTGCATTTATAAAATTACACATCAATGTATTGTAAGTGTAATATAAATGCATTGCAGAATAAATGGTTAACATTTATTAACGAGTATCATGAAGAATTTTGCCTTTTAATACAAAGAGCTAGTTGGTGACTATTTATTTATTTATTAAAGATTTATATATTTATTTAAGTAATCTCTACACCAAATGTGGGCTCAAACTCATGACCCCAAGATCAAGAGTCGCATGCTCTACTGACAGACAGCCAGGCACCCCCAGTTTGTGACTATTTAGATGGCAGAGTAACTTTAAAATTTGTCTTTTTCCACTTTGGATAATTTTAGCATGAAGATTTCAAAATTATTCTATTGACCTGAGTTCTGCTTAAAGTGAAAGATGTTCAGCCAACTTGTTTTCATGATGATAATGATGGTATTGCTTTCATGAAAGTCTTTTTTTATTTTAATGACTTTATGGTTTTAGAGCAGTTTTAGGCACAATAAAGGAAGGTATGGAAGGAGGAAAGAATGGAGATTTCCCCTATACCCCCTGCCCACACATGCATGGCCTCCTTCCCTATTATCAACATTACTCACCAGAATGATACATTTGTTACCAAAGATGAACCTATATTGACACATCATAATCACCCAATGTATGTAGTTTACCTTAGGGTTCACTCTTGGTGGTGTATATTCTGTGGGTTTGGACAAATGTATAATGATATACATCCATCATTATAATAACATCCTAGTATTTTCATTGCCCAAAAAATCTGTGCTCTGTATATTCATCCTTCCTTCTCCCTAACCTCTGGCAACCACTGATCTTATTGTCTCCATAGTTTTGTCTTTTCCAGAATGTCATGTAATTGTAATCATGCAGTATGTAGCCTTTCAGATTGGCTTCTTTCACTCAATAATATGCTTTAAGCTTCCTCCATGTCTTTTCATGGCTTGATTGTTCATGGTTTTTTTTTTAGTGCTGAGTAATAATCCATTGTCCAGATGTATCACAATTTATTTATCCATTCAACTACTGAGAGATATCTTGGTTGCTTCCAAGTTTTGCAAATTATGCATAAAGTTGCTGTCAGCATTCCTATGTAGGTTTTTTTGTGAACATAAGTTTTCAACTAACTTGGATAAATACCAAGGAGCATGGTTGCTGGATCATATGGTAAGAGTATATTTAGTTTTGTAAGAAACTGCCAAATTGTCTTCCAAAGTGGCTGAACCATTTTGCATTCTAACAAGCAATGTATGAGGGTTCCTGTTGCTCCACATCCTTATCAACATTTGGTATTGTCAGTGTTCCAGATTTTGGCCATTCTACTAGGTATGTAGTGGTATTGTTGTTTCAGTTTGAATTTCCCTGGTGACATAGGATGTAGAGCATCTTTTCATATGCTTGTTTGCCACTATATATTTTCTTTGGTGAGATATCTGTTGAGGTCTTTGGCCCATTTTTTTTATTTGGGTTGTTCGTTTATTTACTGTTGCATTTTAAGAATTCTTTGTATATTTTGGATAATAGTCCTTTATCAGATGTGTCTTTTGCAAGTATTTTCTCCCAGTCTGTGGATGGCTTCTAATTCTTTTGACATTGTCATTTGCAAAGCAGAAGTTTTTAATCTTAATGAAGTCCAGCTTATCAATGATTTCTTTCTTGGATTATATCTTTGGTGTTGTATCTAAAAAGACATCGCTATACCCAAGATCACCTAGGTTTTCTCCTCTGTTAACATCTAGGAGTTTTGCATTTCACATTTAGGTCTGTGATTCCGTGATGTGTGTTGGGTTAATTATTTGTGAAAGATGTAAGATCTATGTCTAGATTTTTTTTTTTTTTTGCCTGTGGATGTCCAGCTGTTCCAGAACCACTTATTGAAAAGACTATTTCTTCTTCTATTTTACTACCTTTGCTCCTTTGTCAAAGACCAGTTGACTATATTTATGGGAGTTTATTTCTGGACTCCCTATTCCATTGACCTGTCTATTCTTTTGCCAATATCATACTGTCTTGATTACTGTAGCTTAATGGTAAGTCTTGAAGTCAGGTAGCATCAGTCTTCCAACTTTGTTTTTCTCCTTTAATATTGTGCTGGCTATTCAGGGTCTTTTGTTTCTCCATATAAACTTTAGAATCAGTTTGCTGATATCCATAAAATAACTTGCTCGGATTTTTATTTGAATTGCATTGAATCTATAGATCGAGTTGGGAAGAACTGACATCTTGATGATATTGTATTTTCCTATCCATGAACATGGACTATCTCTCCATTTATGTGGTTCTTCTCTGATTGCTTTCATCAGAGTTTTATAGTTTTCCTCATATAGATTTTTTTAAAGATTTTATTTATTTATTTGAGAGAGAGTGAGAGAGAGAACACAAGCAGGGTGAGGGGCAGAGGGAGAAGTAGGCTCCCCACTGATAAGGGAGCCCAATGTGGGGCTCGATCCCAGGAATCCAGGATCATAACCTAAGCTGAAGGCAGACACTTAACTGACTGAGCCACCCAGGCGCCCCCCTTATATAGATCTTATAAGAAAGACTTTTCAAAGTAACGTTTTATTCATTATTCTTCCCGTCTCCAACCCTTTTACAGAGTTCTAGGTGCAGCTATTAGATATTTAGATCAAAGAGAGGTCTCCTGATTATGGTTTCTCACTCTTCACTTTCACTACTTTTACAAACCACATGAATATTTGTAACGTAGTATTTTAGGGATCATGATCACTGCCTCATTTTACTCTCCCAAAATTAAGTATTCTTCCTTCATATTTTCACTTGGCTACAGGACATTTGCTATTACTTGTATTGCTAGACCTTTGCAAAAATCAGAAATGGTTTTCCTTTCTTTCCTACTCTTGCAATTAAGGTGTGCTACCAACTGGTGGTAATAATATGTCAGGCCTAACTATCAGATTAACCTGTGGTTTTCCCATGCCTTTTTTTTTTTTTTAAGTAGGCCCCACACACAGCATTGAGACCAACACAGGGCTTAAACTCACAACCCTGAGATCAAGACCTGAGCTGAGATCAAGTGTCGGACACTAAACCAACTGAGCCACCCAGGCACCCCTTCCGTTACTTTTTTAGTACTAAAAACACAATTCCTTCTAAACATGAGCACTCAATTACCAACGCTGGTAATAAGAGGGACCAGAATAGGGGCTCCTGGGTGGCTCATTAAGCATCTGCCTTTGGCTCAGGTCATGGTCCCGGTGTCCTGGGACCAAGCCCTGCATCAGGCTCCCTGCTCAGCAGGAGGCCTGCTTCTCCCTCTCCCACTCCCCCTACTTGTGTTCCCTCTCTTGCTGTGTATTTCTCTTTGTCAAATAAATGAATAAAATCTTTAAAATAAATAATTAAATAAAATTTAAAAAAGAGGGACCAGAATACCTCCCCTTTCATAATCAATAACCTGGTTGCAGGCAAAACCCTATCCCCCCAAAATGGAGGATAAGAACTACTCAGACACTTAAAAAAGAAATCTCATAAGCAGAGGGCTAAAGCTAATGTGGATAGGAGCTAAGGATTCTTATATAATCCTTAAGGTAGAGAATAAAATATCAGTAGAACAACCAATTTCTTACTCCAAGTTTCTTGGTGTACTTGGAATTTCCAAATCATTGCTTATATTAAAAGATCTGGAATGAAGCCTGACCCACTTTAGGGAGTCATTCCTCAATAAGATAGCTACAAAAAAACTATTGTTTCTATATAAACAGAAAAAAACAACATCTATTTTTTTCCCAAAGAAATGCACACATGGCCATAAATAAAAGGCAACAAATTAAATTGTAACAGAACATTAGCACAAAAGAATTTATGATGAAAAGCAACAAATATTATAACCCTTTCTACTTCTAGGATCAATCCCCAGAGCCAACCTCTTTTACATGTTTTTGTTTGTTTGTGATTACTTAAGTATTTCTAAATATGCTCATATCAACTTTATACAATATCTAGTGACTCCTAGCTATAAAAGGTAAGGATTATGCTAACATCCACTTAAAAGTGTAACAGTTACATTCATTTTAGCTTTTTTGTTGGTTATCTTTGAAACTTTTAATAATATACTGTGAAACTCTAGATAATATTTCAACCATAGATAGAAAGTATTTCAACTCTCTAATTTTACTACTGCCGTTCTTCCTTCTCACCTTCCACTCACCTCCCTTAAACACAGTCAATAAGTCTTTTCTAGTCTGTCCTCTGGGTAAGTCAAAGTCAACAGCCAACTTCCAGGCTAAGAAGAGTGCCAAGATTACATTTTCTTTTCCACAAACTTCTGTCAGAACCACTAGAAGTCACTCAAAGGAAAATGTGAAGAACATGAAGATCAAATGGATTCTCTTCCCTTACTATCAATTGCCCAAATATTTATGCTTCATATTTGGGCCATAAACTACTTATATGGCTTTGTTTTTCCTAGAGTTTCAAAATGTCTCCCCCCCCCACTGTGTATTTTACCTAATTTATCATATCAAGTTTTTTCATCTTCTCTACTCTTTTACAGAGATTCTCTTTCTTTTGCCAGCTGGTAACTGGGGGGCATTATATATATAGTGAAAACATATTCAAATCACTTCCTATAATCTTTCAGTGCATGTTTTTTATAACCAAGTTATTTCTAAAAAAGGACTTTTTAATAGAAATATTATAGGCATGCAACAAATTAAAAAAGTAAAAGTTATTTGCCTTTCCTTTTCCCTTGACATCTTATTTCTCCTTTCCAGAAGCAGCCACAGTTATCCATTTCCAGAAGCTTTTGGATGTTCTCTTTAATCTGAGTAATATGGCATTTCTAGGGATAAAAATTTAATAGCAAGCTATCAGGGTCAGAATTGCATATTTTTCTTTCTGAATCAATGTAAGTAATCAATGACTACAAATATCTTGTCAATGACACTTACGGAGACATTTATTGAGCTCACCCAGTCACAGGCCGGGTGAGCACGGAGTGCAGCCAGAGACCGTGGATAAGGGAGTGATTGACTGCTTTTCTCTGGGGGCTCATTGAGGAGTGGGGCCCCAAGTTCTTGGCTCCTCTGGGGCGGAGATTGGGAGGCCACCATTTTCACACTCGTCCTCCAAAGCTGTATGGAAAGCTTGCAGGGAACAAAAGCTCCCAAGAGCAAACCCGAGCAGATTACTTATCCCAGCCCCTGGAAAGGGCGGGGCAATTCCACCTGGAGCAAAGACATTTGAGAACCATGGCAACAGGCCCCTCCCTCACAAGACCAGCAAGAACAGGCAGCCAAGACGAAGTTTACCGATCAATGAGAATGACAGAACTCCAGCACTAGGGGAATACAGCACATAGAATTCATGGCTTTTTTCCCCATGATTCTTTAGTCTTTCAAAGTTAATTTTTTTAATATTCTTTTTTTAAATTATTTTAATTATTTAATTATTCTTTATCCCTTTTTCAACCAACATCTTATCAATCCCTTTTTTAAAAAGCTTTTTTATTTTTCATTTTTAGGGTCATATTCTATCCCTTCATTTTAGTTAACCTCATTTTAGGTATATATATACACACGTTGTTCTCCCTTTAAAAGTTTGGGATACAGTTTTTTCTAACGGACTAAAATATACCCTAAATCTCTAGTGTATGGCTTTGTTCTAGTCTCCTGCCTGATCACATTCTCTCACTTTTTTTTTTAAATTTCTCTTCTTTCTTTTTTTCAACCAACTTCTTATCAATTCCTTTTATAAAATCTTTTATAATTTTCTACTTTACAGTCACATTCCATCCCTTCATCATTTTTACCCTTATTATTGTACATATACAAGTTTCTCTTTCTTTAAAATTTTGAGAGGCCGTGTCTTCTAACAGACAAAAATACGCCCATAATCTAGTGTGTGGCAATGATTTATTCACCAGTCTGATCATATTTGATCATATTCTTCTTTTTTTTCTTTCTTTGCCTTTCTTTTCCCCACGGTTTCAGGTCTCCTCAGATTTGTTTAGTGTATATTTTTCTGGAGTCGTTGTTACCCTGTTAGCATTTTGTTCTCTCATTCATCTATTCTCCTCTGGACAAAATGATGAGATGGAAAAACTCACCTCAAAAAAAAGAATAAGAGGCAGTACCAACTGCCAGGGACCTAATCAATACGATCATTAGTAAGATGTTGGAACTAGATTTCAGAATGACGATTATAAAGATACTAGCTGGGCTTGAAAAAAGCATGGGAGATACCAGAGAATCCTTTTCTGGAGAATTAAAAGAACTAAAATCTAACCAAGTCGAAATCAAAAAGGCTATTAATGAGATGCGATAATAAATGGAAGCTCTAACTGCTAGGATAAATGAGACAGAAGAGAGAATTAGTGATATAGAAGACAAAATGATGGAAAATAAGCCGAGAAAAAGAGATAAACAACTACTGTATCATGAGGGCAGAATTCAAGAGATAAGTGATACCATAAGATGAAACAATATTAGAATAATTGGGATCCCAGAAGAAGAAGAAAGAGAGAGGGGGCAGAAGGTATACTGGAGCAAATTATAGCAGAGAACTTCCCTAATCTGGGGAAGGAAACAGGCATCAAAATCCAGGAGACACAGAGAACCCCCCCTCAAAATCAATAAAAATAGGTCAAGTCCCCGACACCTAATAGTAAAACTTACAAGTCTCAGAGAAAAAGAGAAAATCCTGAAAGCAGCTCGGGACAAGAGTTCTGTAACCTACAATGATAGAAATATTAGACTGGCAGCAGACCTATCCACAGAGACCTGGCAGGCCAGAAAGGACAGGCATGATATATTCAGAGCACTAAATGAGAAAAATATGCAGCCAAGAATACTATATCCAGCTAGGCTGTCATTGAAAATAGAAGGAGAAATAAAAACCTCCCAGAACAAACAAAAACTAAAAGAATTTGCAAACACAAAACCAGCCCTACAAGAAATATTGAAAAGGGTCCTCTAGGGGCGCCTGTTTGGCTCAGTTGTTAAGCGACTGCCTTTGGCTCAGGTCATGATCCTGGAGTCCTGGGATCGAGTCCTGCATCGGACTCCCTGTTCAGCAGGGAGTCTGACTTCTCCCTCTGACTCTCCCCCCTCTCATGCTCTCTCTATCTCATTCTCTGTCTCAAATAAATAAATAAAATCTTTAAAAAAAAAAGAAAAAAAGAAAAGAAAAGGGTCCTCTAAGCAAAGAGAGAGCCTAAAAGTAACATACACCAGAAAGGAACAGAGACAATATACAGTAACAATCCCTTACAGGCAATACAATGGCACTAAATTCATATCTTTCAATAGTTAGCCCAAATGTAAATGGGCTAAGTGCCCCAATCAAAAGACACAGGCTATCAGATTGGATAAAAACCAAGACCCATCGATATGCTGTCTGTAAGAGACCCATTTTAGACACAAAGACACCTCCAGATTGAAAGTGGGGGGGTGGAAAATGATTTACCACACCAATAAACATCAAAAAAAAGCTGGGGTGGCAATCCTTGTATCAGACAAATTAGATTTTAAACCAAAGACTATAATAAGAGATGAGGAAGGACACTACATCATACTTAAAGGGTCTATCCAACAAGAAGATCTAACAATTGTAAATATCTATGCCCCTAACATGGGAGCAGCCGATTATATAAGCCAATTAATAACAAAAGCAAAGAAACACATCGACAACAATACAATAATAGTAGGGGACTTTAACACCCCACTCACTGCAATGGACAGATCATCCAGGCAAAAGATCAACAAGGAAATAAAGACTTTAAATGACACACTGGACCAAATGGACTTCACAGGCATATTCAGAACATTCCAACCCAAAGTAACGGAATACACATTCTTCTCTAGTGCCCATGGAACATTCTCCAGAATAAATCACATCCTAGGTCACAAATCAGGTCTCAACCAGTACCAAAAGATTGGGATCATTCCCTGCATATTTTTGGACCACAATGCTTTGAAACTAGAACTCAATCACAAGAGGAAAGTCAGAAAGAACTCAAATACATGGAGACTAAAGAGCATCCTACTAAAGAATGAATGGGTCAACTAGGAAATTAAAGAAGAATTAAAAAAATTCATGGAAACCAATGAAAATGAAAACACAACTGTTCAAAATCTTTGGGATGCAGCAAAGGCAGTCCTAAGAGGAAAGTATATAGCAATCCAAGCCTTTCTCAAGAAACAAGAAAGGTCTCAAATACACAACCTAACCCTACACCTAAAGGAGCTGGAGAAAGAACAGCAAATAAAGCCTAAACCCAGCAGGAGAAGAGAAATAATAAAGATCAGATCTGTTTCATTAAACAGAAACCAAAAGAACAGTAGAACAGATCAATGAAACTAGGAGCTGGTTCTTTGAAAGAATTAACAAGATTGATAAACCCCTGGCCAGACTTATCAAAAAGAAAAGAGAAATGACCCAAATAAATAAAATCATGAATGAAAGAGGAGAGATCACAACCAACACCAAAGAAATACAAACAATTATAAGAACATATTGTGAGCAACTATAAGTCAGCAAATTAGATAATCTGGAAGAAATGGATGCATTCCTAGAGATGTATGAACTACCAAAACTAAACCAGGAGGAAATAGAAAACCAGAACAGTCCCATAACCACAAAGGAAATTGAAGCAGTCATCAAAAATCTCCCAAAAAACAAAAGCCCAGGGCCAGATGGCTTCCCAGGGGAATTCTATCAGACATTTAAAGAATTAATACCTAATCTTCTGAAACTGTTCCAAAAAAATAGAAATGGAGGGAAAACTTCCAAACTCATTTTCTGAGGCCAGCAACACCTTGATCCCAAAATCAGACAAAGACCCCATCAAGAAGGAGAATTACAGACCAATATCCCTGATGAACGTGGATGCAAAAATTCTCACCAAAATGCTAGCTAATAGGATTCAACAGTACATTAAAAGGATTATTCACCACGACCAAGTGGGATTTATTCCTGGGCTGCAAGTTTGGTTCAACATCTGCAAATCAATCAGTGTGATACAATACATTAATAAAAGAAAGAACAAGAACCATATGATCCTCCCAATAGATGCAGAAAAAGCATTTGACAAAGTACAGTATACTTTCTTGATTAAAACTCTTCAGAATGTAGGGATGGAGGGTACATACCTCAATATCATAAAAGCCATCTATGAAAAACCCACAGCGAATACCATTTTCAATGGAGAAAAATGGAAAGCTTTCCCCTTAAGGTCAGGAACACGGCAGGGATGTCCACTCTTACCACTACTATTCAACATAGTACTAGACGTCCTAGCCACAGCAATCAGACAACAAAAAGAAATAAAAGACATCCAAACCAGCAAAGAAGTCAAACTCTCACTCTTTGCAGATGATATGATACTTTATGTGGAAAACCCAAAGACTCCACCCCAAAACTGCTAGAACTCACACAGGAATTCAGTAAAGTGGCAGGATATAAAATCAATGCACAGAAATCAGTGGCATTTCTATACACCAACAACAAGACAGAAGAAAGAGAAATTCAGGAGTCGATCCCATTTACAATTGCACCTAAAACCATAAGATACCTAGGAATAAATCTAACCAAAGAGGCAAAGAATCTGTGCTCAGAAAACTATAAAATACTCATGAAAGAAATTGAGGAAGACACAAAGAAAAGGAAAAACGTTCCACGCTCATGGATTGGAAGAGGAAATACTATAAAGATGTCAAGGCTATCTAGAGCGATCTACACATTTAATGCAATCCCTGTCAAAATACCATCCACTTTTTTCAAAGAAATGGAACAAATAATCCTAAAATTTGTATGGAACCAGAAAAGACCCCGAATAGCCAGAGGAATGTTGAAAAAGAAAAGCAAAGCTGGCGGCATCACAATTCTGGACTTCAAGCTCTATTATAAAGCTGTCATCATCAAGACAGTATGGTACTGGCAAAAAACAGACACATAGATCAATGGAACAGAAGCAAGAGCCCAGAAATTGACCCTCAACTCTATGGTCAACTCATCTTTGACAAAGCAGGAAAGAATGTCCAATGGCAAAAAGACAGTCTCTTCAACAAATGGTGTTGGGAAAATTGGACAGCCACATGCAGAAGAATGAAACTGGACCATTTCCTTACACCACACACAAAAATAGACTCAAAATGGATGAAAGACCTCAATGTGAGACAGGAGTCCATCAAAATCGTAAAGGAGAACACAGGTAGCAACCTCTTCGACCTCAGCCGCAACAACTTCTTCCTAGAAACATCACTAAAGGCAAGGGAAGGAAAGGCAAAAATGAACAATTGGGAATTCATCAAGATAAAAAGCTTTTGCACAGCAACTTTTGCACAGCAAAAGTTGACTGAAACAGTCAACAAAACCGAAAGACAACCGACAGAATGGGAGAAGATATTTGCAAATGACATATCAGATAAAGGGCTAGTATCCAAAATCTATAAAGAACTTCTCAAACTCAACACCCAAAAGAACAAATAATCCAATCAAGAAATGGGCAGAAGACGTGAACAGACATTTTTCCAAAGAAGACATCCAAATGGCCAACAGACACATGAAAAAGTGCTCAACATCGCTCGGCATCAGGGAAATCCAAATCAAAACCTCAATGAGATACCACCCCACACCAATCAGAATGGCTAAAATTAACAAGTCAGGAAACGACAGATGTTGGCGGGGATGTGGAGAAAGGGGAACCCTCCTACACTGTTGGTGGGAATGCAAGCTGGTGCAGCCACTCTGGAAAACAGTAGGGAGGTTCCTCAAACAGTTGAAAATAGAGCTACCATATGATCCAGCAATTGCACTACTGGGTATTTACCCCAAAGATACAAATGTAGGGATCCGAAGGGGTACGTGCACCCCGATGTTTATAGCAGCAATGTCCACAATAGCCAAACTGTGGAAAGAACCAAGATGTCCATCGACAGATGAATGGATAAAGAAGATGTATTCCATTCCCCACACAATGGAATATAATGCAGCCATCAAAAGGAATGAAATCTTGCCGATGTGGATGGAACTGGAGGGTATTATGCTAAGCGAAGTAAGTCAATCAGAGAAATACATGTATCATATGATCTCACTGATATGAGGAATTCTTAATCTCAGGAAACAAACTGAGGGTTGCTGGAGTGGTGGGGGGGTGGGAGGGATTGGGTGGCTGGGTGATAGACATTGGGGAGGGTATGTGCTATGGTGAGCGCTGTGAATTGTATAAGACTGATGAATCACAGACCTGTACCTCTGAAACAAACAATACATTATATATTAAAAATAAAAAAGATGATAGTAGGAAGGGAAAAATGAAGGGGGGGAATGAGAGGGGGAGACGAACCATGAGAGACTATGGACTCTGAGAAATAAACTGAGGGTTCTAGAGGGAAGGGGCATGGGGGGATGTGTTAGCCTGGTGATGGGTATTAAAGAGGGCACATGTTGAATGGAATACTGGGTATTATACGCAAACAATGAATCATGGAACACGACATCCAAAAAAAAACAAATAGATATATAAATAAAATAAACTCCTTTTAACTGACCACAAAGAAATAGAGATACATGAATTGCCTGACAAATGATTAAAAATAATTGTTCTAAAGATGCTCAGAGAGCTACAAGAGAACACAGAAACAATTTAATGAAATCAGGAAAAAATACAAAATAAGAAGTTTCAACAAAGTGATAAAAAACATTAAAAATTCTCACAAATTTTGGATTTGAGGAAAACATTGACTGAACTGAAAAATTCAATAGAAATCTTCAACAGAAGCCTGGACTAAACAGAAGAAAAAAAATCAATGTTCTCAAAGACAGATCATCTGAAATTATCCTGTTAGAAGAACAACAACAATAAAAAAGAGAATGTAGAAAGCCTATGGGACCCATGGGACATCATTAAAATAAACAATCTATGCATTATTGGAATCCCAGGAGGAGAAGAGAAAGAAAAAGGGGTAAAAACCTTATTCAAAGAAATCATGGCTGAGAACTTCCCACACCTGGGGAGAAATTTGGACATCCAACCTAATAGGTCATCCCAAAATTTCAATCCAAAACAGCCTTCTCAAAGACACATTATAATAAAACTGCTTAAAATCAAAGACAACGAAAAGATTTTTAAAGCAGCAAAAGAAAAAAATAATTATCTCATATAAGAGAAATCCCATAAAGCTATAAATGGATTTCTCAGCAGAAACCTTGCAGGCCAAGAGAGCAGGATGATATATTCAAGGTGTGGGGGGAAAAAACTTGCTACCAGGAATACTTTACTTGGCAAAGTTGTCTTTCAGAAATGAAAACAAGATAAAGGCTTTCCCAAAACAAAAACTGAATAGGTTCATCACCACTAGACCTGCAAGAAGTGATTAAAGGAGTTCTTCAAACTGATACAAAAGGATTCTAATTATTAGCATGAAAATATATAACACACCGGCAGAGGTAGGTAAGTATATAGTCAGATTCAGAATACTTTAATACTGTACTATGGTGGTTTGTTAACCACTTAACTCTAGAATAAAGGCTAGAAAACAAAAGTATTGGAAGTAGCTATGGCCACAATAATTTATTAATGGATACACAATATAAAAAGATGTAAATTGTGACATCAAAAACATAAAATGGAGGGGGATGGTAAAAAGGTAGAGATTTTGTATATGGTTGAAGTTGTCACCAACTTAAAAGAGATTATTACAGATATAAGATATTTCAAGTAAGCCTCAGAGCAACCACAAAACAAAAACCTATAGCAGATACACATGAGATAAAGACAAGGGAATCAAAGTATACCACTATGGAAAATCATCAATTCACAAAAAAAGGCAGCAAAAAGTGAAGAAAGAACAAAGGAACTACAAAAAACAGCTAATAAGATGGGAATGGTGAGTCCTTACCTATCAGTAGTTACTTTAAATGGAAACAAATAAAATTCTCTAATCAAAAAGCATGGAATGGCTGAATATATTTTTAAAGATTTTATTTATTTTTTTGAGAAAGAGAGAGCGAGAGTACGAGTGGGGCAGGGAGGAGCAGAGGGAGAGGGCGAAGCAGACTGTGAGCCTGACGTGGGGCTTGAGCCAGGGATCATGACCTGAGCTGAAGGCAGACGCTGAACTGACTGAGCCACCCAAGTGCCCCTGAATAGATTTTTAAAAACCAATTATATGCAGCCTACAAAAGACTCACTTCAGCTTCAAGGTCACATGTAAGCTCAAAGTGAAGGGAGTGAAGGGATGGAAAGAGATGTTCCATGCAAATGGAAACCGAAAGAGAGCAGGGATAGCTGTACTGATAAATCCAAAACTGTAACAAGAATAGCACCTGGACGGCTCAGTTGGTTAACTGCCCGACTTGCTTTTGGCTCAGGTCATGATCTCAGGGTCATGAGGTCAAGCCCCTCTTAGGACTCCATACTGCACATGGAGCCTGCTTCAGATTCTCTCTCTCCCTCTGTCCCTCCCACTCATTCACTCTATATCCAATATTGGAGCACCTAAATATACTAAGGAATTGCTAACAGACATGAAGAGAGAAATAGATAATGATACAATAGTAATAGGAAACTCCAGTACCCCATTTTCAACAATAGAAAGATCATCCAAAAAGAAAAATAATAAGGAAACATTGGACTTTAACTCTAATTTAGACCAAATGGATCTAAAAGGCAAATACAAAACATTCCACCTAATAGCAATAGAATACACATTCTTCTCAAGAGCACATAGAACATTTTCCAGGAGAAATCATGTTAGGTCATAAAACATGTCTTAGTGAGGCACTGGGATGGCTCAGTCAGTTAAAATTCTGCCTTCAGCTCAGGACAAGATCCCAGGGTCCTGGGGATCGAGCCCTGCATCAGGCTCCCTACTCAGCAGGGAGCCTCTTTCTGCCACTACCCTTGCTTGTGCTCTCTCTCTCGCTCTCAAATAAATAAATAAAAATCCTAAAAAAAAAAAATTTCTTAAAAAAATACAAAATAAAAATAAAACAAGTCTTAGCAAATTTAAAGACTGAAATCATACCAAGTATCTTTTCTGACCACAACTGTATAAAGCTAGAAATCAATAACGAGGAAAACTGGAAAATTCACAAATATGTGAAAATTAAACAACACACTCCTGAACAACTAATGGGTCAAAGATGAAATCAAAAGGGAAGTAAAAAGTTACCTTGAGACAAATGAAAATGGAAACACAATATACCAAAATTTATGGCATATAGCAAAAGCTGTGACAAGAAGGAAGTTTACAGTAATAAATGCCTACATTAAGAAAAAAGAAAGATTGCCAATAAAGAACATAATTTTACATCTAAAGGAACTAGAAAAAGAAGCAAAAACTAAGCCCAAAGTCAGCAGAATGGAGGAGATAACAATAATCAGGGCAATACAAATGAAATAGCAGAAAAATAATAGAAGAGATCAATAAAACTAAGAGTTGTTTTTTTTTAAAGATTTTATTTATTTATTTGACGGAGACAGAGATAGCGAGAGCAGGAACACAAGCAAGGGGAGTGGGAGAGGGAGAGCAGGCTTCCCGCCGAGGAGGGAGCCCGATGTGGGACTCGATCCCAGGACCCTGGGGTCACGACCTGAGCCGAAGGCAGACGCCTAACGACTGAGCCACCCAGGTGCCCTAAGAGTTGGTTTTTGAAAAAATAACCAAAATCAACAAACCTTAGCTAGATTTACCAAGAGAAAAAGAGAGAACTCAAATAAAATTATAAATGAAAGAGGAGACATTAAAACTGATATCAAAGAAATACAAAGAATCAAGAGACTACTATGAAAAATTATGTCAACAAATCGGACAACCAAGAAAAAATGGACACATTCCTAAAAACATTTAACCTACCAATATTGAATCATGAAAAAGTAGAAAATCTGAGCAGACTAAAAAGAGATTGAATCCATAATCAAATCCTCCCAACAAAGAAAAGCCCAGGATCAGACAGCTTCATGAGTGAATATGACCAAATATTTAAAGAAGAGTTAATACCAATGCTTCTCAAATTCTTCCAAGAAAATTGAAGAGGAAGGAATACTCTCAAATTCATTTTACAAGGCCAGCATTGCTCTGATACCACAGTCAGATAAAAACACTACAAGAAAAGAAAACTACAGGTCAATATCCCTGATGTATATAGATGTAAAAATTCTCAGCAAAACACCAGCAAACTAAATTCAGCAGCACATTAAAAAGATCATACATCATGATCAAGTGGGATTTATCCCTAGATGCAAGGAATGTTCAACATACACAAGTCAAAAATATGATACTCCACATTAATAGAATGAAAGACAATAGTTTTACAATGATCTCAAGAGATGCAGAAAAAGCATTTGGCAAAATTCAGCATACTTTTATGATAAAAACTCCCAGAAAATTGGGTATAGCAGAAACATCTCAACAATGTAAAATTTGTAAATGACAAACCCACAGCTAACAACAAACTCAATGGTAAAAGGTTGAAGCTTTCCCTCTAAGATCAGGAATAAGACAAGGGTGTCCACTCTTACCATTTTTATTCAACACTGTCCTGGAAGTACTAGCCAGAGCAATCAGGCAAGAAAAAGAAATATAGGAATCCAGATTGGAAGGGAAGGATTAAACCTGTCATTATTTGCTGATGATATAATCTTATATATAGAAAACCCTAAGGATTTCACCAAAACCTGTTAGAACTAGTAAACTAAAATCTCAAAAGCCAACATAAAAAAAAATCAGTTGCATTTCTATACACTAACAATGAACTATCTGAAAAAGAAATAAAGAAAACAATCCCATTTACAATAGCATCAAAAACAATAAACTACTTAAGAATAAATTTAGCCAAGGAAGTAAGAGTTCTATACACTAAAAACTATAAGATATCGATGAAAGAAATTGAAGAAGATACAAACAAATGGAAAGATCTCTTATATTCATGGATTGAAAGAGTTATTAAGATGTCCATACTATCCAAAGCCATCTATAGATTCAAAGCAATCCTTATCAAAATTCCAATGATATTTTCACAGAAATGAAAAAACAACCCTAAAATTAACTTGAAAGCATTAAAGACTCCATAATAGCCAAGGCTATTCTCCTTCAGGAATCACAATTAATCTTTAATTGTGATTGAGGAATCACAATTCCTGATTTCAAACTATAATACAAAGCTATGGTAATCAAAACAATATGGTTGGCATAGAAACAGACACATGAGCCAGTGGAACAGAATTCAAAGTCCAGAAATAAACCCACACATATACTGTCAACTACTATTTGACAAGGGAGCCAAGAATATGCAATGGCAAAAGGATAATCTCTTCAATAAAAGATGCAAGGAAAACTGGATATTCATATAAAAAAAGAATGAAATTGGATCCCTATCTTACATCACTCACAAAAACTGTTTTACAATGGATTAAAGATTTACACATAAGCCTTGAAACCGTAAAAATCCTAGAAGAACTCCTAGAACATAGAGAAAATCTTCTTGGTATCCGGTCTTGGCATCGATTTTTTGGCTATGACACCAAAAGCAAAGGGAACAAAATCAAAAATAAACAAGTGGGACTACATCAAATGAAAAAAACGTCTGCAGGAGCACCTGGCTGGCTTAGTTGGTTGAGTGTGTGACTCTTGATCTCTGGGTTGTGAGTTTGAGCCCCACGGTTTGGTGTAGATTCCTTAAAAATAAAATCTTAAAAAGAAAAGAAAGAAAGAAAAAGCTGTGTACAGCAAAAGAATCAATCAATAAAATGAAAAGGTACTCTAAAAAATGGGAGGCAGAGGGAGAAGCAGGCTCCCTGCTGAGCAAGGAGCCCGATGTGGAACTTGATTCCAGGACCTGTGGATCATGACCTGAGCCAAAGGCAGATGCCTAACCGACTGAGCCACACAGGCATCCTGCAAAGGGTACAAATTTATAATTATAAGATGAATTAGTTCCAGGGATCTAATGTACAGTCTGGTGACCATAGTTAACAATACTGCATTTTATACTTGAAAGGTGCAGTGAGAATAAATCTTAAATGTTCTCCTCAAAAGAACAACAACACAAAACCATAGATAAAATGAAAAGGCAAACTCCTGAATGGGAGAAGATAGTTGCAAATGATATATTCAATAACGGGTTAATATTCAAAACAGGTAAAGAACTTATACAACTTATCACCAAAATAACAAATAATCCAATTAAAAAATGGGCAGAGGACCTGAATAGACATTTTTCCAAAGGGGACATACAAATGGCCAACAGACACATGAAAAGATGCTTAACATCACTAATTATCAGGGAAATGCAAATCAAATCCACAATGAAATATCACCTTATGCCTGTCAGAATGGCTAGAATAAAAAAGACAAGAAATAACAAGTGTTGGTGAGGATGTGGAGAAAAGGGAACCCTCATGCACTGTTGGTGGGAATGTAAATTGGTACAGCCACTGTGGAAAACATTGTAGAGATTCCTCAAAAAATTAAAAATAGAAATACCATATAATCCAGTAATTCTACTACTGGGTATTTACCCAAAGAAAACAAAAACACTAATTCAAAAAGATATATGCACCTGTATGTTTATTGCAGCATTATTTACAAGAGCCAAGATATGGAAGCAACCCAAGCATCCATGGATAGAGGAATGGATAAAGAAGATATATATAGGGTGCCTGGGTGGCTCAGTTGGTTAAGCAACTGCCTTTGGCTCAGGTCATGATCCTGGAGTCCTGGGATCGAGTCCCGTATCGGGTTCCCTGCTGAGCAGGGAGTCTGCTTCTCCCTCTGACCCTCCCCCGTCTCATGTACTCTCTCTATCTCATTCTCTCTCTCAAATAAGTAAATAAAATATTAAAAAAAAGAAGATACACACAGACACACACACACACACACTGGAATATTACTCAGCCATAAAAAGGATGAGATCTTGCCATGTGTGACAACATGGATGGATCTAGACAGTATTATGCTAAGTAAAATAGGTCAGACAGAGAAAAACAAATACCATATGATTTCACTTATATGTGAATCTAAAAAACAAAACAAAAGCAGAAACAGACCTTTAAATACACAGAACAAAATAAACAAACTAATGGTTGCCAGAGGGGAGGGAGTTGGGGATGGGCAAAATGGGTGAAAGAGATTGGGAGATACGGGCTTTCAGTTATGGAATGAGTAAGTCATGGGAATAAAACATACAGCATAGAGAATACAGTCAATGATATTGTAATAGCACTGTATAGTGACAGATGGTAGCTACACTTGTGGTGAGCATAGCATAATGTATAAACTTGTCACATCACTATGTTGTACACCTGAAATTAATGTGATATTGTGTGCCAACTATATTTCAACAAACAACAACAAAACAGTAAATATGTGAGGCAAAGTGTTTGTTATTGTGACACACAATATGCAATATACATGTATATCAAATCATCAAATTGTACACCTTAAATTTAAACAATATTTTATGTCAATTATATGTCAATAAAGGTGGAAAAAATACAATTAAGAATTTAAAACCATAAACAAAGTTTATGTGGAAAGGCAAAACCCGAGTAGCCAATATAATATTGAAGGAGTAGAACAAAGAGGACTGACATTACCCAACCTCAAGACCTCAAAGTAAAGCTACAGTAATGAAGACAATGTGGTATTGGCAAAAGAAAGACAAATAGGTCAAGGTAGAGAGGCCAGAAATACACTCTCATATTGTCAAATGGTCTTTGACGTGAAGCAAAGGTGGTATAATAAACAAAAGATAGACTTTTCAGTAAATCATTCTGGAACAACTGGACATAGATCTTACATCTTTCACAAATAATGAACTCAACATGGATCACAGACCTAAATGTGAAATGCAAAACTCTAAAACCCCTAGATGTTAACAGAGGAGAAAACCCAGATGACCTTAGGTATAGTGATGTCTTTTTAGATTCAACACCAAAGATATAATCCAAGAAAGAAATCATTGATAAGCTGGACTTCATTAAGATTAAAAACTTCTGCTTTGCAAACGACAATGTCAAAAGAATTAGAAGCCATCCACAGACTGGGAGAAAATACTTGCAAAAGACACATCTGATAAAGGACTATTATCCAAAATATACAAAGAATTCTTAAAATGCAACAGTAAATAAACGAACAACCCAAATAAAAAAAATGGGCCAAAGACCTCAACAGATATCTCACCAAAGAAAATATATAGTGGCAAACAAGCATATGAAAAGATGCTCTACATCCTATGTCACCAGGGAAATTCAAACTGAAACAACAATGAGATACCACTACATATCTGGTAGAATGGCCAAAATCTGGAACACTGACAATACCAAATGCTGACAAGGATGTAGAGCAACAGGAACCCTCACATTGCTGGTTAGAATGCAAAATGGTTCAGCCACTTTGGAAGACAATTTGGCAGTTTCTTACAAAACTAAATATACTCTTACCATATGATCCAGCAATCACACTCCTTGGTATTTATCCAAATGAGTTGAAAACTTATCTTCACAAAAAAACCTGCATAGGAATGCTGACAGCAGCTTTATTCATAATTTCCAAAACTTGGAAGCAACCAAGATATCTCTCAGTAGATGAATGGATAAATAAATTGTGGTACATTTGGACAATGGATTATTACTCAGCACTAAAAAAAAAACCATGAACAATCAAGCCATGAAAAGACATGGAGGAAGCTTAAAGCATATTATTGAGTGAAAGAAGCCAATCTGAAAGGCTATATACTGCATGATTCAATCATATGACATTATGGAAAAAGGCAAAACTATGGAGGCAGTAAAAGACCAGTGGTTGCCAGGGATAAAGGATGGAGGGAGGGATGAATAGGCAAGCACAAACGATTTTTAAGGGAATGAAACTGTTTTGTATGACAATGTAATTGTGGACATTGTCATTAAACATTTGTCAAAACCTATAGAACCCTGATATAAACTATGGACTTTGAGTGATAATGATGTCAGTGTAGGCTTATCATTTGCAGCAAATGAACCATGCTTCTGTGCGATTTTGATAGTGGGAGAGGCAATGTGTGTGGTAGGCTGAGAGTGTAGAGGAAACCCTTATTCCTCCTGCTCAATTTTGCTGTGAACCTATACCTGCTCTAAAAAATTGTCTATTTAAAAGTTGAAAAAATATGGAAACAGTTTACTATCTCAAATTATATTTTCTAGGAAGCAGATCTGAGGGGGAGTTTAGTGTGCTGGGTGTTTACCAGGAAATGCCCTTGAGATCAATTCCTGCTGAAGAAAGGGAAGGAAGCTGACAGAGGGAGAAATCAACTTGGGATGCAAGCCCAACGGTTGCTTTGGCTCCCTCGAAGGGAGTTGCAGAGTGAGAATGGCCCTTCAAAGTTTGCCAAAGCTAGGTTCAAGGGGCCAGAATTTTATTCTCTGCATCTTTATTCACTGGGTATGGCCAGCCCTGAAAAACTGACCTTGGTTGAGGCTAATCTCTACAGATAAGACCATCCCTGAAGGGACTGATGGCTAAAGACTGTTTAAGACTGTCTGCCAACAGCACTTCTGGCAGTTGGGGCAGCAACCCTGCATTGAAGGGGATCCGAGTAGTGCTCACCATGGCATATCCATGACGTTAACAAAGGGGAAACTCACCGGAGCTGAATGGCCCAGCTGTCCAGATGAAAGGAGGTAGCCTTTGACATTGTATTTAAGAAGAGCAAACCATAAGAGATGCTCAACTCTAAGGAACAAACTGAGGGCTGCTGGAGGGGAGAGGGGTGGAAGGATTAGGGTGACTGGGTGATGGACATTGAGGAGGGCACTTGATTAAATGAGCACTAGGTATTATATGCAACTGATGAGTCGCTAAATTCTACCTCTGAAACTAATAAAAAAAAAAAGAAGAGTAAAAATACAGTTGGGGAATCTTAACTTCAATTTTTTAAAGTTCTATTGGAATTTCTCATGCATCACTAACTACTCTTGCAAAAATATTGCTAATGTTTGGAGGATATGTCTCAAAAATAACATTTCCAAACTTTGGAGTATGAAGAAGGGAGAGAAAAGTCATTGTAAGGTAGCCAGTTGGCCAACAGCTTGAAACTTTACAATCTCTTCAAGTTTGGATTTTGTAAGTTTTTTTAATTGGTGTTTTCTCTTGCGCTCTTGATTCTGGTACCATCTTTGTTCACTTCTAGAAACTCACTTATGGTTAATTCTTCGGTCTTCTTAACAGCAACAAAGAAGCCGTGAAGCATATGTTTTGTATTCCTTAATGGGATCTTCTTCTGGCCCTCAGCCTGCTGGCAGCTCCTTGAAATGCAAGGCACTCAGAACCCACAGAGGCTGAGTGCAGCCCAGCCGGCAAGCAGAATGCGGCTGCAGCCTCTGAGAAGAGCCTCTCTCGGCTTGCATGTAGCCAAGAGGCAAAAGTGACAGGTCAACTCAGAAGCTGGCCCTCATCCTGTCTCAATTCTGTTTTGAATGGGACACTCAGTCACTCTGAGAGTCCAGGGAGAATTGGCAGAGGGCAGAGGAATTGGTGGCCTCCAGGGCTGGTGCGAGTCTTGAAGGGTATCTTAGATGTGAAAATGCTCCATAAACTGGGATGCACTGGACAATCACCAGGCAGGTTTTGTGTTTCTCTTACAGTGTGGCTGACCTTGTTAAATAAATACTCTTTCCTTGGCCAAAGAATTTTAATCCTTTCCAAGAGCTGGGGCAGCCCGGTGCCCTGAACATGTCCTCAATTTCAGTCATGAAGTTTGGATTCTAATCCCCAATCTTCTGCCACCTTAATCTCACTTAATCTTTCCTCTGAAGTAAGAAAATCTTAGCTAGGTTAAGTTGATATGTCCTGAAGGGCACTGGACACATTGGGATTTAGAAGCCATACAGAGGAAAGGACACCAACTGAGTCCTGATTCATTCTTCCATTAACCAGCTGGATGACCGTGGCCACACCACTCAAGTTCTCTCAACCTCTAATGGAAAATGGAGAGAATATAACATTTTTTAAAGATTATTTATTTATTTGAGAGACAGAATGAGATAGGGAAAGAGAGAGCATGAGAAGGGGGAGGGTCAGAGGGAGAAGCAGACTCCCTGCTGAGCAGTGAGCCCAATGCAGGACTCGATCCCAGGACTCCAGGATCATGACCTGAGCCAAAGGCAGTCGCTTAACCAACTGAGCCACCCAAGCACCCCAAGAATGATGTTTTTAGAGTGAGCCCTGTGGAGAACCAAAGTTCATGTGTCCAGGGGAGCTTCATGACAGCTGGGATATTATGAGGCCTGATGCACAAACCTGAGCCCACCACACAGGTCCCCCAGTGAACTGAGGGGAAAGGCCAGGGAAATTTCAGTATGCCTAGGAAAGGTATAATAGCATTGCTGGACTGGGATATTCCAGGAATTGTCAGTGTACATATCAGTGGGCTATAGTCACAGTAATTCTGTGTAGCAAATCATCCCAAACTCGTTTATTCTTGCTTATGTGTCTCGGAGTTGACTGATCAAGACTGGATTTAGTTGGCTGGCTCTGCTTCAAGCTGTGGGTTCACCTGTGCTTGGCTGCTCATTGAGAGTCAGGTTCAGATATGCTGCATATGTCTTCACTCTGTGGCTCAGGCTGATGGGCCAATAGCTACCGGGGGACGGTTTTCCTCATGGTGATGGCGAGGTAATAAGAGGGCAGGCACAATAGCATAAGCATATTTGAAGCTTCTGCTTGCATAATGTCTGCTAATATCCTTTTGACCAAAGAAAGTCATACGGTAAGGAGAAATACACTCTGCTTCTAATGAGAGGGACATCAAAGTCACATGGCAAAGGGTGTGGATGCAGGCGAAGGTGAAGAATTGTTGCCAATAAATCAATCTATTATACTGTCTAAACGTAATACACATCCATTTAGCAGGCCACATAGATGCCATAAGCATTCTGTCTTGTATTTCAGACAGGACTTGTAATAGAACAGAAGGCCACTTGAGGTAGCTTCTGAGAAGGATGAATTATTCTAAGAGGCCAATGGACAATGTCTTACGTATCTGGGGGCAGGAAATGAGGCTGTGCCAGTGACACAGGATTGAAAATGGAAAGTCAGGACACAAAGCTACCCTTCTAGTTCACATGAAGTTGCATGAGTCTTGGTTTCTGCTTCTTTTGCATTTGCTTTATTAAACTGTTTCTCTGTGAGGACCGTTTCTTCTGTCTTTCCAAGGTGCCTCTTCTCCCATTATTTTACCTTTCTACTGGCTGTGGTGCTGGCTTTTCCCTGTGCTGATTTAGGCCCACACTCTCCGGCTTTTTTAGTTAAAATGTCCATCAGAGACAATCATTGGGCTTTTGAGCTTAAATTATCCAGAGAATTTAGTTGCCTTTAGGTTAGTTTTCATTGGTTCTTTTTTTTCTTTTTAAGATTATATTTATCCATTTGCAATAGAGAGTGTGAGACAGATCACGAGTGGGAAGGGGGGCAGAGGTAGAGGGAGAAGCAGGCACCCCACAGAGCAGGGCTCGATCCCAGGATCCTGGGATCATGACCTGAGCTGAAGGCAGATGCTTAACGACTGAGCCACCCAGGCGCCCCTAGTTTTCATTGGTTCTAAGAAAATGTGGCCAGAGAAGCTGGGATTACAGGATGAGCAGGAGCTATACAATCAGAATCTCCAAGTAGGGGGTATTAACATGGAGGCAAAAGTACACATGTGTCCATTTCACAGTCCTAAAGATCTAGAAAAAGGGGCAATGTGCCACCTGGAATTATTTCACAAAACTAATTCCGCAAAGGAATGTATGCAAGCCTTACTGACACAGGCTCAAAACCTCTTTTCATATTTGGCTCCTACTCCTCTGACCTCTCAGCATCCTCCATAAGAGCTTCTTCTTGGCTCTTCCTTCAAATATTTGTGCTCCTGGGACTCATCATCTTTCACACTCTGCCTAACTGGACATCACTTGCAGCCAAGGCCATGTGCCTGATTGTATAGCTGGTTGTGAGGTTCAAACAATGTTATCAGAATGCTGTCTCTATTTCTCTAAACTTGTTTCCTCTCAGTTGACTCTGTGGGCTTCAGCAGCTGCAGGCATGCATCCTACTCATTTCACAACAAGCAAAAGTAGAGATTATTTTCCCAATGGTTCCAACAGAAGTTCCAGAACAGACCCTCACTGTCTAAGATTAGCCTGGTTGGGACACGTGCAGTAGGAGAGGCTTTTGGTGCTCTACCCAGATCACTCCGTCAGCTGGTGTACCTCTTCCCTTCCTTACCCCTCTTCCCACCACCGACAGCTGTTTCAAAGCTGTGGCCTGGCAGCTTAAACCTGTGACCTTGACTTAATGAGAGTTGCCCTAGGCTGATAAGAACCTCTTAGCCCAGGGATGCCTGGAAGGTTACACAGCCTCTATCTCTAGACCAACTACTAACAGATAACAAGTTATAAAGGGGCAGCTCCCTTGCTCAAAGCAGAAACAACTCTAACACAATTTGTGTTCCAGAGGCAAGCTTCCCCTTCCATATACAAAGTCAGGCTAAATATGGGCTTTACCTGAAATCAGCTCTCTGCCTGGCTCCTTTCTCTTCTCTACCTTGCTTCCCTCAGACCCTTACATGTTTGTCCTGAGAGCACTCTCTGTCTTTCTTATGTCTGAATCCTTGCCTCAGGCTCTGCTTCTAGGGAACCCCATCTAAGACACATGCACATTTCTGAACCAGTTACCAAATGAATGCTGAAGGGGAGAGATTATGCTAAGGGATAATCCAGACCACATGCCCACCTATACCACATAAACCTGAATTCCTGAAGATGTTTCATCAAGGACTTTGATTTGGTCACTCCTATAAACCCCTATGTCCAGAATAGCACAGCCTATAAATAAATTGAGTGGACTGTGTGTGTATTTATTATTTCCCAAGAAAAATTGGGGGTGGAGGTGGTTGTTGGTAACTGTTACCAGAGGAAAGGAGATTGAGTGTAGGAATGTGAAATGATAACCGTGCACTACAGAGATGAACAAACAAGTAGAACTAGACATCAGAACCAAAACCTCTTTCACTCTGCCAAAGGCCAATTTCCTCTCAATGACCAAATCTGCCAAGTATTTGTAATCCTAAGCAGTGCTTTCATTTTGGGATTTAAAAAATATTCTAAGAAATGTGTTTTGTTGCTTATTTGCCGTCCGGTGAGTGGTGGAATTACTTCAAGTGGATAATGAGAATCTGCTTTTTTATTTAATGTAGGAATTGCAGAGAGCAGTAACTAAAATCCAGGAAAGAGGTTTCTTGCTGAGTCATTCACCCTTGCTCAAGACAAGCTTTCACTTTGCATTGAATTTTAATGTGATGTTTCTTCATTGTCCCCCACCCCTTCTCCTGCTCTCAGCCAGTCAGTAATTTCTCTGTGGCTGGAGTGACATTACCCTTCCAGAAGGATCAGACAAACTCTGCTGAGACACTTCCAGGGACCCCCCCCACCCACCCATGCCTTCCAGGTGCATATTCATGATTTCTCCCCCACGGGACTGTGTGAACGACCTCACTGCAACACAAACTATGCATCTGGAAGAAAAACCCACTTGTTTTCTCAAAATGTATTAATTGTACCAAGCATGTTGGTACAATTCCAGCCCAAACTAAAGCAGGTTTTAGTTAGTTTAGTTTACTTGCCCTGAGTAAAAGTGGGATTTCCATCAAGCCTTATGACATAGTGAAAATTTTGGGAGTCACTGAATAATCTTATTCCAGGGAGATATATATTTACAAATGTCACACTGGGCTGGATAGGAGCAAAGTCAAGTCAGGAATAGCCACCAAAGACTGTTTTGCTGGTCCAAGAGAGAGACTGTTAATTTTTAAAAAGTGTCAAAAATGCCCTTTGGAGTAAAATTGATCGCCTCCAACTGTCTGTCTTGGCTGTGCTAAGATGTGGGAGAACTATACTTTGGAGACTGGAACTAATTGGGCTCTCAGAGCCACAGTATTCAGCATTTCACCTGAACAAGCTCTGCAGCTGTCACCAGGGAGCAGATGTTGGGAACCTGGGTCATGGTGTGTAACCTTCATGATTAGGCCCTCGAAAACCATGAGCCAGTGAAAGTTCAGTCCACGTGATTTGGTCCTTAAATACTAAATTTATCATTGATGTGAATTAGTTGACTACTCACTACTAGCAGGACTGACTTATGACTGTCCTGGGCCCTGGGCACTTCTGAATTTTGGGACCCCTTCCTTCCTTAAAAACTATCAAAAATTATATTTTAAGACTGTGTTGTCAAATTACAGACACATAAATACAGAGAACAAACTTGTGGTTACCAGAGGAAAGGGGGAGGTACAGGCTTTCAGTCATGGAATTAATAAGCCACAGGGATGCAAGGTACAGCATAGGGAATATAGTCAATGGTATTGTAATAGTGTTGTGTGGTGACAGATGGTGGCTGCACTTGTGAGTGAAGCATAGCATATAGAGGTGTCCGATCACTATGTTGTACACCTGAAACTTAACATCGTGTGTCAACTATACTTCAAAAAAAGACTGTGTTGGTGAAAGGGTTAATATAATCCAGGCTGGATTCACCTTTTTTTTTTATTGTAGTAAAATATACATAACATGAAATTTACCATTTTAGTTGTTTTTAAGTATACAGTTCAATGGCACTATGTATGTTTGTATAAATCATTATTATTATATTTATTTTTATTCTGGTTTTAAAAGAAAATTAAAATTAAAACTTTCATGGACCCTAAAAAGTATCATGGACCCTATGGTCTCTACCTGCTGGGCCTAATGGTAAGGCCAGGGTTGGCCCTGACTATGAGATGGCAAAAAAAGAGCAAAATCGAAATGCTCGCAAATTCACTCTGTAGTTCACAGATACAAAATGACATTCAAATTCACCTTTTCTTTCCACAGGGAAATACTAATCCTGGGAAGTAGTGTAATCTGAGTGGAAGGAGCACGGGACTCAGGCAGATTGACATCAAGCCCTATTTGTGGCCCTTCCTCGCTGTGTGTCACAGCCAGCACAGGTGGGACTTGAGACAGGCCCAGTGGGAAGCCTTGGGACGACAGTGCCAGCAGGCTCAGAAATAGCACCAGCTCCTGGCCAAGAAGTCAGTGTAGAGACTCCAGATGAAGCCCAGAACAGTCCCCAGGGATCCAATGGGGAGAATCCAGAGTTCAGTAGAGGACATACCAATCAGTCACAGTGGCAAACTAGAGGACAGAAACATAGAAGCAGAAGGGAGACCTAGGGGAGAGGAGTGAGTGCCTGCTCAACGGTTAAAGTTTCACTTAAATGCCAGCACCCCCAAATCAAACATGCTTCGTAGAACTCCAAACTTCTGCCTTCTCTTGAAAAGTTGGCAGTGCTCCCTTGCCACCACCAAGCCTGATTCTCCCGTCTTTCTGTCATGTTATCAGGTGAGGTTGGTGTGCCATGTTTACTTAATAGAGAAGGGGAGACAGAGAGGAAGAGAAGGCAATTTGATTTGCATCCTGCTGATAGAATCCTGTATCTTTTTCTGTATTCAAATAATTCAGAACCAAGAGAGAAGCTTGCAAAAAGCTTCCTAGAGAGTTCCACTCCACTCAGGCAGCTTCCCTCCTCCCCCCCACTGCTTGGCCCCTTCTGTCCTTTGTATGAGCTTCAGTCATAGCACATGGCACACTAGTATACCACATTTTTTCAGTTCCAAAAAGTTACAGATTGTAAGATGTCTTTGGATCTATTAAGTTAATAATAGATATCTAGGTCAGGGGACCCCATAACATTAAATGAACTCATCCAACAACACATGATTTCAGAAGCTTTAAAATGTGAAGGGGAAAAAAGAATCTTTAAATCAAGGAAAACAAGGTAATGATTATTTTACACTTTTTCTCTCCCACAGACTTATGAACTTGGTTGGGTCAGGGACAGTACATTTTTGTCTTCCCACCCCTCCCCGCTTCCCCCCGCCCCCCGCCCCGGGGCCATGCCTGTTGATGCCCTGAATGAATGTTTCATTTGGAAAATTTTCTAGACGCTCCCTTAGTTACCATGGTAATCCAAAATTGGTTTCACAGTCCTGTGTACCCAGGGGAGCCCCACTGGGGAAGGCTGCTGCTGACCTGGACCCTGAACCTTGTGCCCTGTGCTGGCTTTCCTTCCTGGGCAAGCAGAACATTGACGGAAATAAAAACACTTGCAGTGAAAACTTCAGGAATAGCCTTGTAAATATAAAACAATTTACTTAAAATAATTCCGCTGTCAATTGTCAGATTTTTTTACTGATGCAAAAAAACAAAATTGAAAACAAAACACAACTGGTCCTCTCAAAGTCTTTTCTCAGTGAGCCCTAAATAATTTGAACAACGGACTCTCAGTGGAGAGTTAGAAAATCTATATTCTCACGGTTCAATAATCTGTTGAACTTCTGTTGAATCCAGTTAGTCTAAGAAAGAATGCCTATAAATACAATAATAGCTTCCATTTCCTCAGTGCCTATTAATGTTCCAGGCACTTACCATGCACTGATTTGACAAACACTTATGGATCACCTACTATGTGCCAGGCACTGTTCTAAGCGCTTCACACATATTCATTCATTTAATCCTCATAACAAGCCTAGGAAGCAGCTTCTATTGTTATTCCCATTTTACAGATAAATAAATTGAGGTACAGAGATGTTGAGTGACTTGTTCAAGGTCACACAGCCAGTAAACCATAAAGACAAAATTCAAACCCAGGCTGCCTAACTCCCGAATCTGGGCTTCTAACCACGTTGTTGCACTGCCTCTCTTAATCCGTTCACTAATTCAATAAAATAGGTGTTATTATGGTTACTGTATAGATTGGATACTGAGGCTCAGTTAGGTAACATGTCTCTGTGGCTTCTCCTCTCCTGACCACATTCTGATCTGGGGGAATTCTGGAAACTCTCCTAAGGGTTAGACTCAAACTTCTATCTTCCACATCCCCAAACACACATTCATATAGTCACAGAAAATTTACAATGCTTCTCTTGAACTTATTTTTAGGAGATTAGGAGCCCCAATCTTTGTAGATAAATTATTTTGAAGTGATGATCTAAGGCATGCACTGGTAGGAATTGAATATGCAAGTTTAAAGAGTTCAATTAATTAGAAGAGAGTGTTTCTTTTAGGATCACAAAATAACTGCTTTTTGAAGTGTGAGTTGGTAATTGGGAATCGAGTAACTTAAATGCTTACAGCATCTGAATTGTATTATCCTGAGAAAGTGCTCTTGGAATATGGAAGAGTGATTGTCTTCCCCAGGTGAGAAATCGGTCAGAAGGGAGAAGACATAAACTAACAACTTAAAGTTGGGGTCACTTTGCCCAGGCCCAACTGTGAGTCCCTTGCATATAAAATAGTAGTGTGGCCAACCAGAATGGGACTTTCCTGGTTTCAGCACTGAAAGTCCCTCGTTCCAAGGAAATCTCTCAGTCCTGGGCAAACTGGATGGTAGGTCATCCTAAATTAAGGGTCAGTTATGGACGATAGGTTGTGGGAGAAATTTACTGTTGGATGGAGATGAGGAAGTGAGGGGAGAGGTGAAGGGCATTCCAGGCAGAGGGAGCAGCTTGAACAAAGCCCTGAGGTATAAAATATGACAGAGGTTTTGGGGAGTTGCAAGGATCCTGTATAGCTCTGGTTTGGACATCATGGAGGAGGCAGAGTGAAAAGTAAGGGGGAAGAGAGGTGGCTGGCCAAATATGAAGCTGATGGCATGTGGAATGGGCAGATAGAGCTTTATGAGCCTGGCTCAATGCTAAGAAGTTTATCCTCAGCACTAATGAGCAGTTATCAGGACCAGGAGCCCTTTTACCATGGTGTCTTTGTGGTCTCGGTTAATTTAGGACAAAACAGAACAAAAATTGGCTTGACTTGCAGAATCCTAACTCAGTGGTCTTCAAATAATTTTGCTCATACGGTCCCCCAAAGAATTTGAAAACTGTGTATCCCCTTGCATATTTTTAAGTTGACCTTTAAAATGTTTATTGTAAGTTTAATCATTGTTTAATGTTTTCTGGTACTTTGTAAATATTGGCATTTTAAAATAAACTGTCACATAATTTTTAAAATGAATCCAGTGGAATCTAAATACCAAAGCAATACCTTCCTTCAACCAATATCCACTTAAAATATATATGATTCACCTCTTTTTTAGTAGGAAATTTTACATCATTCTTTTTCTCCTCCTTTAACTTATATTCCATTTTACTTCCTCCACAGAATTTTATCCTAATATATTTTATTCTTGAAAGGCTTTTATTGATCACAATTTTATACTTCCCTGTGATAAACGTCATGTATATAAGTTGAAGTGGAATTTAAAAACATTTGCTATAACAATGGATTGTGGATCACTACTAATGATGTATTGTATGGTGACTAACATAACATAATAAAATTAAAAAAAAACATTTGCTATGACCGTTAAACTTTAATTATTTAAACATTTCTTTTGGATTGAGTTATCACTACAATTAATATAAGTACATAATTGATCAAAACAATAAAAATATATCACAAACTTTGATAAGTAATATTAAACATAAAATTAAAATTTATCAGAATAAGTTTATTAATGAGGTGGAGGGCTATTTTAAAAATTGGTTCAGAAATGCATGGCAGCAAATTACTTATTGCTGGAATGAGACAACATTCAGCATCAATCATATTCTTTATATATAAGTAAGCATTGGGAAATCTTATTTATATAAATAAGATGATGGAAATGGAAGGCATTTGTTATAAACAAATATCACTCAATGCTTCAAAGTCCTCTTAAGTTATAGGCCCAAAACTAACAGTATAATATAAAAAATTATTTTTTGTTGAGATAATCAGCTGATAAGTTGAATTTTGTTGAAGAAATGACAGGAAACTCCTGGCTGACAGAAAGTTTTGTTATCCAGTGGTTCACTTTCTCAGCTCCAAAACCAAAACATCAAATCCTCCACAACACATGCACACTCTTTTTTGGTGCACCACTGTGAGATCCAAGATGGGTGAGGAGTGTGCCTTTCTTTTGGAAAGAGGGAGAAGGAAACTGTAAAACAGTAGGTAGGAAAAGAGAACCTGCAGGATACTAACCCACAGCAATCGTTTAGAACAAAAGAAATAATAAAGTTGAGGATCTGAAAATTGATTCTCTTAGAATTATCTTGACTTTGAACCCCTTGTAAAGTCTTCATGGGCTTCTAGGGCTGCACATGCCTCAAGTTGAAGACCACTGTCTTAGGAGATGCTATTGCTGACCTGTGGGGGAGCTGGGATGGGAATGTCTCCCTCCCCAGGCCAGAATAAACTTTCTATGTAAGAATTTTCTAAGAGAAAGAAATCCCCTTCTTGTGCCTTGCCATGTTGGCCTTTGCCTTAAACTTAAAGATGTTTGTCTTAGAAGGGCTCTTGTACCTTGAACTTTCTGTTTATATCATGACCCCCATTCAGCTCTACCTCTTAACCTTGAGTCCTCTGCTGGTAGCTATCACCAATAGATGAAAAATACCAGGGGATGTCTTTCCTTTCTCTATCCTGATTCACAGGGGCTGATCCCAGAGAAAGATTTCAATGGAGTCATTATCTTTAGTGATCGTGGGCAGATTCTTGTTTTGAACTTACTGCAAGGGAAATGCAAATGGACCCAGACCCAGAAGTCTGATATTTTTCAGACTGGGTCCTTAGCACAATTCTCCCCAAGTCTGACCATGAACATCTCTCACCCCTCTAAAGAGTCTCTCTCTCTCTCTCTCTCTCTCTCTCTCACACACACACACACACACCACGAAGGCCTGGAATGTTTTATGTGGAAGGAAATCTATTTGGCAGGAGTGTGAAGAATGTACTGAAGGAGTTAAGACTAAAAGCAGTGAGATCATTTAGGAGACATTTATGGTCCATGCAAGAGATGATAATGGCCTGAACTCAGGCAAGAACAGTGGAGATGGAAGGAATGGGTAGTCTTGGGAGATGTTAAAGAAAAGGAAAGGACTTATTAAACTTAATGATTGATTGGATTAAGGTGATGAGAGAGAGAGTCAGGTTCAGGATGAGTCCCACTTTGCATTTGATTGATATGCATAACTGGATAAATGGTAGTACCTCTACCAATCAAATGCAAAGAAAAAATGAAATTGAGAAGATGGCAAGTTCAATTTTTGCAAGATTAATCTGATATGCCTGCTGAATAGATAGGGATAATTATAAAGTAGGCTGTTGAGTACATGGGTCTGGAGCCCAGGAAAGGGGTCTGGGTTAAAGATACAAATTTAGGAAATCAGTACTGTATAGGTGGACATTCAAGTCATGGTAGAGGGTTAGATTCCAAAGAGACAGTGTAGAAAGAGATGAGGAGAGGGCCAAGTGCAGAATCCTTAGGAAAACAAACACTTTAAGTTTGGGCAAAGAAGAAAAGCTAGCCAAAAAGATGATAAAAATAGAAGAGAGGTGGAAAGTGAAACTAGAAAGGGAGGGAAGCTTCCAGGGAGACATAAATGGCCCTAGAGTTAAACGTCTAAAAAATATGCATTGGATCTCTCCTAGATAGATGCAAACACCAATTTTTTTCTGGCCCAATCCCATTGCCCCATTAATAATTTCTCCATTTCCTTCCCTCAGCTAAACGTTAAACTTCAGGAAGGAGTTATTTTCTATTTCTGTCTCCAATTCCTCATTTCCAACTGTCCCCTTAGAAGCCAGTAGTATAACTTCTGCCTGTTCTATTTTACTGATCTTGATCTCTCAAAGACCTGCATGCTATCTTATCAATGGCCTTTTCTCATTCCAGTCTTTTGGAGATGATGCTGGGAAGGACCAGTAGGAGTGTAGGGAAGTAAGAAAGAAAAAGGAAGGAAGTCAATAAATGGTGCCCTCTCAAGTCAGTTACCACTGTAACTTGAACTTAATCTTGCCTGGGCACTCTGAGACTCAGCATAGAGCATGGACTCAAGAGTTATCCTAAGGGATGTGGGATCTGGGGTGTTTACACATCAACTCTAGTCAGTCATTGGTTGGGGGTTGCTGCATTGGAGTGAGGACAGGGAAGCATTAGTTCCCCATGTTTCTGATTAGACACTGCTGGGGCAGCCAAAGGCCCTTAGACAATTGGAGTCAGGCGTCCTATCCTATAAGACCTGAGGCTATCTGGATAGAGCACTGACTGGGCCTGCCACATCTCTTTTTCTTGGCCTCCTCACCATATTTTACTTTGCCCTTCACCCTTTCTTCATGTAATCTCTTTAATTTCTGTCCCGGTATGCTAACCAAGTTCTTATTCCCATCTTTGCCCTCTCTCTTTCTGTGAATGATTCTTTCTTTCTTCTGTCTCTTAAATAAGAGCAAACTGGAAGGTGAAACTCTAGTCCTCAGTCTTCTGGTCTTTGTTTCTTTCACACTTGGTATTTCTTCTGACCTCATTACCTCAACTCTTGCTTCTATGCAGATTACTCCCAGTGTGTTGCATATAATTATGTTCATTGACTTAGCTGTTGAGATAAAAATTTATTTAAAGGTCTTCAGGCAAAAAAAAAGACTTTGGGTATTTTTTATAATTCAACAGACTGAAAAATCTATAAATGTCTGCTGGGAGTCATTCAGGGATTACACTTCCCGCTGACAGTGTGAGAAGCAGGCTCAATATATGACTCAGCCTGCAATCAATGGAGCATTATGTTTCAAGGAAATGGGAAAGTCTTATACCAATTTAGAACTTGTCATTAAATCCAGTCTGATTCTTTGTCCACAAAGAAGTGGAGTTCCCTACTGTCAAAGCCTGAGCTCTTGGGATCTTTGCCCATTTCCTAGACAGAGCCATAATTAATAATGTTTGCTATCAAGAAAAGCAGCATGATTGAACCCCTCAAATCAAGCTAGTGAGAGAGAGAGAGAAAGAAAGAGGGAGAGAGAGACAGAGACAGAGACAGAGAGGGAGGGAGGGAGGGGGAGAGAGAGAGAGAGAGAGAATGGGACAATGAACACAGAAGGGTGGTTATTGCAGGGACGGAGCCTAAGGGAAGAATAAAGGGAAGGCTCCCCAGGCAGGTCTTTGGCTCTGGATCCATCTAAGATCTCAGTGGCTGCTCAGGGAGTGGTGGAGAGGGGAGGGAGTTTTAGACTTTTATATTGGGATCAGTCTTCTGCTATCATCATTTACAATTTTTCTTTGGCTTCTGTTTTTAGCTCATATTTAAGAGTGGAACATTGAAAATTTGGTTGAAAGCTCTGAATACATCAGAGCTGCTTTGTTAAGAAGCTCAAAAACTCTGATTCCTGATTTTTTTATATGGCCTATTTAAATTTTTTTATTCATTTCTTTCTAGAAGCTAGAAGATGTTCTGTGTGTTCCCAGGGTTTTGAAATTTCACTAAGATATCCCCTGATGAGAGCCTATTTTAGAGTACTGTGCTGGGTACTCTATAAGCCCTTTAAATCTGTGAACTAGAATAGTGTCCTGAATTATTTCAAGAATTATTCCCTTCCCTCTGTGCTCTCTGTTCTCTCTTTCTGGACTCTTTATTTGGATATTGGACTTCCTGAGCAGGTCTTTTAATTTTCTTACCTTTTCAGATTGCCTTACCTTCTAATTTTCCTATCTTTTCTTACCAATATTCCATCTTTTGTCCTTTTGCTTCCATATCATGGGGGACTGGCTCTTTCAATCTTTTTATTAAGTTTTTTAAAAAAATTTCTACTATCACATTTAAAATTTTAAGCCTCCCTTTGTATAAGTACACCCTTTTCCTTTCGATAAATCCTCTTTTAAAAATATTTATTTATTTTAGAGAGAGAGGGAGAGAGAGTGAGAGAGAGCAAGAGAACATGTGAGTGAGGGGAGAGAGAGGGAGAAAATCCTCAAGCAGACTCCCCACTGAGTGTGGAGCAGGGTGCGGGGCTCAATCCCAGGACCCTGAGAACATGGCCTGAGCCGAAATCAACTAAAATCTGAAATTAAGGGGCTCCTGAGTGGCTCAGTCTGTTAAGTGTCTGCCTTCGGCTCAGGTCATGATCCTGGAGTCACAGGATCAAGCCCTGCATCGAGCTCCCTGCTTGGTGGGGAGTCTGTTTCTCCCTCTGCCCTCACCCTGCTTCTGTTCTCTCTCTCTCTCTCTGTTTCTCTCTCATATAAATAAATAGTTCTTAAAAAAAACAAAAACTAAGTGAGACACTTAACCAACTAAGCCAGCCAGGTGCCCCTAAATCCCTTTTGATAAATACATTCTTTTCTTCTTTCAATGATGTAATATCCATCTGAGGACTTTGATAATCAAAAAACTTTTTTCCTCCCCTGAATAGGCTCTGTTTCTTCAAAGTTATCTTTATCTGTTTGTTTTGGTCTCTCTGAGGTTTTCCTTAGATGTGTGGTGATCCTTGGCCTCTGCTCATATTTAAGATGGGGCATGAAAAGCTGACTGGAGCCCCTGAGAACATGGTTTGGGGCCCCTGAGAACATGGTTTGGGGCTTGTCAACTGTTCAACAGGCTAGTAGGGCCAATTGGTTAGCAAGTCCCTATGTCAGAATTTTGAAGTCTTTCTCTTGAGCTTTTCAAAATGATCAGAGGAAGATCTTCCAGTCTCCTGGACAGTGCAGGCCTGGCTGGCAGTATTCTGGTAGCCAAGAGGAAGAGGAGGCCTGGTGGTTTCAATATTCAGTATGTAAATGTTCACATCCTCCTGTTTTCCATATGGATCACCCTATCCTCAGTTGTGCCTGATTCTGCCAGGGTAGACCCTTAGATTTTCCTTCTCCCAGAGAACATTCCTCTTCACTCTCGGAGGAAAGGCCTCCAGCCTCCCTCTAGGGCTGGAGAGAGGTCGTTTTCCTGCTGTGTGGATTGGGAAGGGCATCTGAGGAGCTAACAGCTTCTTAAAAGAACTTTCAGTCAATCTCTTTTATCTCAACTCCTTACTTCAGCCCCACTTCCAGAGGTACCTGGAGCTGTCAATTCACAAGCCCCTTGGGTTTGTGTAAATCAGACTGCTTCTTATCTTTCATCATTGACTTAGGATTTAGTTTGCTAGAGGCTGTTAAGCCAGTTGCTGCTTGTTCAAGGATTTTCTAACTTCCAAAATGTAGTTGTTTTTGTCTCCTTTTCTCTTTGTCCTTGTGGATTTATGCCTTTTTAAAAAATGCCTTCCTACTTGTTTTAATGAGTTTTTGAGAGAGAGTGAAGGTTACTTCATGCTTTCTATTTGCCATCTTAATTTAGATGTCATAGGAGAAAACCTTGGAAGCTTCACCCTAGTTAGAGCTCTCCTCCAGAAAACAGAGGTTGTGGGAGCAAGGCCTAGATCCTTTGGAGGAACTTCGGAAGAAGGGAATCCCATGAACCTGGAAAATTCAACCTCTCCCCAGCCAAAGAGCATGCGGATTCTTGAAGTTCAGTCCACGTAGCCTCTTGAGGCTGTACATGGAAACTCCTTAGAGGAGAGTCAGGACACACCATAGGAACTTGTCCTTCATGATCCTGATCACTCTGCAGCCCCCTATCTGCACTACATCTCTTCCTTAATCCCATTCAGCCTGAATGAATATTTCTTTGTGACATTTCCTGCTCTAGAAAAGCAGGAGCTGATAACTTCTCATTCAGGAACTGTTAAAAACAAAATGGGTTTCTTAGAAAATTTTAGAATGCTGGAGGTGAAAAGAGTTTAGAGAACATCAAGTTTAACCCTGCTATTTTAGAGTTGAGGAACTGGTAGGTCCAGAGGGGTTAATTGATTTGTTCAAGCAAACAGCTGCTGAGGAGCAGAGCTAACAATAGAATTCAGGTCTACCATCCTCTAGTCAGGAGTCCTGCCCAGCGCCACCTGCTGTGTGGGCAGGTGGCCAGGCTGTGCGTCCACATCTCCTTAAAGATCATTAAAGTGGTTCATAAACCACCTTACAGCTGAAGCAGAGTTTGCTCTAATTTTTATCACATTGATTATTTCTACACATAATATGTAATATATGGGTCTCTTTGCTTAGATTTGACTGTGAAAACACTTACAAACAAAAGGAGGAGGGGGGTCTGCCGGAAGGTGAGGGTCACCAAGGCTAGGCCCAGGGGAAATACTAGGGGTAGAGGTGGCTTACCCTCGCTTCCTACCTTTGCCCCTCTGCCAGCTCACCCCTCTAGTCCCTCCCTAAACACAAAGAACAACAGCAAACTGCCACTACACTTCCTTTCCTCTCTTCTGAGAAATATATGCAAAATAACTTCTTTTCTCTCTTCATTAATCCTCAAAGAATTTTTCATTTTAAAACTTGAGATAGGATTGCTTACAACAGGTATTTAAAATATATGTGATAACGATCAATGGGAAGCCAGGCAACCCACCTATACCCTCAGTACTTCCATGGGGCCTAGCCTTGGTGACTCCCTCCTCCCAGCAGACTCACTCCTTTTGTTTGTGAGTGTTTGCACAGTCAAATCTAAGCAGAGACCCGTACATTTTTATATGTAATTATATATTTTTATTAATATGTTACATATATCAATAAATATATTATATATATTATTATACATTAATATATAAAATAAATAATAAATAATATATATTATAATACTATATTACATATATTTTTATATGTAATAATAATCAATGTGATAAAAATTAGAGTAAACTCTGTTTTGGCTGTAAGGTGGTTTATGAACCACTTTAATGATCATTAAAGAGATGTGGACACACAGACTGGCAGCCTGCGCACACGACAGGTGGTGCTGGGTGCTGGCTCCTGATTAGGAACCACCCAGGTTTCAGACCAAGTCCTAGGGCAAGAACAGAAACTGATGGGAGAAGTGGCCCAGGACTCCCAGGAGATAGGTGGGTTTGGGTGTATGAAGTGCAGACACTAGGATATTATTTAGAAAGAAATTTCCCAGAACAAGAATCAGGAGTCAGAAATGATCTGTACTGAGAGGAAGAGCTGCTAAGATTAAGATATTTCTGTTCTGCATTTAAAAAAAATCTTGTTCAATAAGTACTTTTGAGCAGCATGTTGAATCAGATCTGGAAGACATCAGTGGTAGCGGACATTGCTGTCTTTGGCCACTCAACACACATTCCCTCTTTTCTTGGTAATAGTATCTAATGTTTATTCCTATGGTCCACAGGCTTCAGGGGAACTTGACGCATTGCTTTTCTGCTTTAGGAATGGGATATAGGATATGGGATATGGTGTTTATCTTAAGGTAATAAACACAGGTGCAATCAGACTAAGATGAGGACTTTGGTTCAGCAAGTTGGACAAGGAAAGTGCTCTTCCTCCTTTCACATGAACAGGGAACCATATGGGTCCTGACATCTCTGCTGGTCATCTTGAAACTTCAAGGGGAGAAGCCTGTCAAATATAGAGCCAATGATGAAGTGGATTTGAGAAACAGTGAGAAACTGGGACCTGACTCCATCATTTCAGCATTTGGATTAAGTCTGGCCTGAAACTCCAGACTGTTCAGTTACATGAGCAATTATATTCCCTTTTGCCCAAATCATCTGTTTTACTTAATTTAAAAGAATATACCCAAATGCTTTTTTAATTTTTTTTTTTTTTTTGCATTTCTATGTTTATGACCTCTCTAGTCAGCCAAAGGTATCTACCAACTATGAGGGTGGGGAGGAATAGGACTCTTAAAAAAGGAATTCAATGAGGAAAATAAAAAGAGTCAAAGTTCGATTTTCTACTTGAGTGCACAAAAGAGAAGAAAGAGAGAGAGAGAGTGGGAGTAAGCAGGCAGACTCTTGTATTGTGACTTTAACCTTCCTGGCAGAAATTCCAGTATGGCTATTATTAAACAGACTGTGGAGAAAGCTGAAAGTAGAGGGGCTTGGGTTCTACACTCTATTTCAAAATGTGGGAGGAGAAGGCTTCACAGGGTGGCTCTGCACCAACATAGGATGATGAAAATACAGTGTGATATAGACAAGATAGAGAGAGAGCTAAGTTGACACTGTGACTCTATTGATACTCCTGTAAGGTATGGAAGGGATCCAGAGGTTCCGGCAAGCACTGTGAAGGATACAGAAAGTAGCCGATGGTGCTAGTTGGTCTGGCTAGAGGGTTGTCATGGTAGCAGCAAAGTAACCTTGGAGCCGAAAGCTTCAGGCAAATTACCTGGTTGGGTGTTCTCTGGGGGTCAGAGTGAGACATCATGGGGATCCATAGTGCCAGTGAGAACCAAGTGGGGCCAGAGATAATCTTCCCTGTTGCATCTGCTTGCTCTCCCTATTGGCGATTCCTCCTGTGATTTTTTATTTTTGGTTTGGCATTAAGTATACTCACATTGTTGTTCAACAATCAACACTCCATTTCCAGAACTTTTTATCTTCCCCAACTGAAATTTTGTACCCCTTAAATATTAAGTCCCCATTCTCCCACCCACCCTGCCCCTGATACTGCCACTCTATTTTCAGTCTCTATAAATTCGACTACCCTAGGTACCTCATGTAAGTAGATTCATGCTGCATTTGTCCTTTGTGACTGGTTTATTTTACTTAGCCTAATGTTCTTAGGGTTCTTCCATGCTGTAGCAAGGATCAGAATTTCCTTCCTTGTGCTACCACCACACTGTTTTGATTACTGTAGCTTTGAGGTAAGTTTTGAAATTAGGATACATGAGACCTCCAATTTTGTTCTTCATTTTCAAGATGGTTTTGGTTATTCAGGATTCCTTAAGTTTCCGTATGAATTTTAGGATGGATTTTTCTATTTCTGCAAAAACATCATTGAGATTTTGGTAGGGATTGCATTGAATTTGTAGATCACTTTGGGTTGTATTGACATCTTAGTAAATTTAAGTCTTATAGTCCATGGACATAGGATGTCTTTCTATTTATTTGTGTCTTTAATTTCTTTCAGCAATGTTTTATAATTTTTAGTGTATAAATCTTTTGTCTTAACTGTTGTTTAGTCTTAACTATTCTTTTTGAAGCTATTGTAAGTAGAGTTGTTTTCTTAACTTCCTTTTTTAGATTGTTCATTGTAAATATATAGAAATGCAACTGATTTTTAAATATTCATTTTGCATCCTTCATTTTGCCAAATTCATTTATTAGTTCTAACAGTTTTCTTTGGTAGAGTATTTAGGGTTTTATACATATAAACTCGTGTTGTCTGTGACCAGAAATCATTTTACTTCTTCCTCTCCAATTTGGATGCTGTTTCTTTTTCTTGCCTAATTGCTCTGGTTAAAACTTGTAGTATTGGGGCACCTGGGTGGCACAGTTGGTTGGGCGACTGCCTTCGGCTCAGGTCATGATCCTGGAGTCCCGGGATCGAGTCCCACATCGGGCTCCCTGCTCAGCAGAGAGTCTGCTTCACCTTCTCACCCTCCTCCCTCTCATGCTCTCTGTCTCTCATTCTCTCTCTCAAATAAATAAATAAAATCTTGAAAAAAAAAACTTGTAGTATTATGCTGAATAAAAGTGGTGACAGTGGGCATCCTTGTCTTGTTCCTGAGGGAAAGCTTTCAGTCTTTTACCATTGAGTATAATGTTAACTGTGGGTTTTCATATATGGCCCTTATTATGTTGAGATAGTTTCCTCCTATTCCTAGTTTGTTGGGTGTTTTTTCTTTTATCATGAATGTAATTTTGCATTTTTTAAAAGATTTTATTTATTTATTTGACAGACAGAGAGACAGTGAGAGAGTGAACACAAGCAGGGGGAGGGGCAGAGGGAGAAGCAGACTCCCTGCTGAGCAGGGAGCCCGATGTGGGGCAATTTTGCATTTTTAATAATCCGAAATTTTAACACAAAAAAAATCAAGATTTCTACCCCCATTTAAAAAATCTTAAAATCTTTTAACACTGAATTTACATTTCCTTATGTTCTCTGAAGCTGAATTAGCAGCTATTCTCCTATACAGTATGTTCCTCAGACATAATCACCATCTAGACTTTTCCACTCATTTTACATATCTAGAAGGATTTACTTTTTGACCTCTGTTATCATAATAGCAAACATTCATATAGTGCTTATTGGTGCCTGACACTGTCCTAAGCCTTTTGCATGTATTAATGAATTTAATCCATACAATAGCCCTGTGTAGTAATTATTATCGCCTTACCTGATAAAGAATCTAAAGCACAGAGCAAGTAAGTGGTGAAGTGAACAAATGTGGTACTAGAGTAGTAAATGGTAATGAACAAAGAACTGATTGGGGAAAAACAGACAGCTGTGCTTATGGTTGGTGCCTTTCATTTTATACATAATTTGAAGACTAAGGCAAGTGCTTATACTTTGTGATAGCAAGTTGCCTCACTTATTTCAGGATATGTGGTTATGTGCCAGGTACTTGAGGGTGATAAAACTCTGAAAGCTCCTAAAATGGGTGTTACTCTGTGCCTTCCTGTATGCGTATACAAACCAAATCTTAGTTGTTTAGGCCAAAGTGCTGCAAGTACTGAGCTTTATGTCTGATTACAAGAGTTAAGTTTTAGTGGTGCTGATGGGAGAAGCAAGTATTTCCACAATGGTAATCAGATACTCTAGTAACTTCTTTGGGCTTTGAGGGATCTGAATTGTTTTCTAGGATTAGAAAATGGACCTTTTTACTTACATAAAAGCTGTGTGTATATGGAAACTCAGAACAAAATACATTAAAAAATCTTTTCTGGGGCGCATGGGTGGCTCAGTCGGTTAAGCGGCTGCCTTTGGCTCAGGTCATGATCCCAGAGTTCTGGGATCAAGCCCCGCGTCAGGCTCCTTGCTCAGCAGAGAGCCTGCTTCTCCCTCTCCCTCTGCCTGCTGCTCCCCCTGCTTGTGCTCTCTCTCTCTGTCAAATAAATGAATAAAATCTCTAAAAAAAAATCTTTTCTGGTACTTCTTTCTATAGGAACAGCAAGACATTACACTTTATTTTTTAGGTTGAAAGAACATTTCAGCTACTTTGTTCTGTCAACATGTCATTTTCAAAAGAAGCGCTTGTCTAATATAAAAAAAATTGAAAAACAATATGAATCTTAACTGAGGTTTCTTTGAGAGGTACCTGTAGTATACATGTCCTTTTTTCACCTGCCCATCACTATATGGTTTCTTCTGATAACAGAACCTTGATTTTCCTTTGGAGAATGAGCTCTCCCACATTCTTTGTTCCCAGACTAAGGCATATGGTTGGTGTATGATCCAGAATTTGCTAATGAGACATAATCCCAAGATTTTATTGGAACTACATGGAAGTAAATGCTCTTTTTCTACCGGAATGGTCAGCTATAAGGATGGCATAAATTGAACACTGGAGAAAGGTGGGCAGGTGGGAAGAAATCACTAAATGAGAATAAACTCTTTGACGTCAAAGTGAATAGAGACCATATCCTGATGACATTATTTGTACTTTGGATCCAGCCATACTTGAAGCTATCTATGCAGATTTGGATTTTTCAATTATTAAGCTACAAATATTCCTTTTCTTAAGTCAGTTTGAGTTTGAGTTTTTGACACTTGCAAGAAAAAATCCCTCAATGAACAAAAGAATTCCATTTATTACCTGTAACAAACATCTAAAAATCCTTTCCCTTATTTCTCAGTATCTCTCAGTGTCATTCAGAACAGGAGCTATGCTAACTCCCTAGTCTTACTCAAATCTCTCCGAAATCTTCTCTCCTAAACTTGGCTCACTCTCCATCTTTGTTTTTCTCACTTCCAGACTCAAAACTTTTCTGGCTCTCTTCCCCCCACCCCTTCTTCTGAGAGAAACATAAAATCTGGCTGAGTTTTGTAGCCTTCTGAGGCTCCTCTGCTTCTGTACCTCTTTTCCTTATCTAGATCAGTGCAATTAATGCCCAGGCTGTTTTCTGAACAACAAAGGAGCCTTTCTCTTCAAAAGGGTGAAAGACTGAAAATACACGTTAAATTTTCTGTTCTGGTGTCATTTGTATTCAGTACAAATAGTGTGTTTGCTTGAATGTTAATTCTGTTTGCAAACAGCTACTCCTGGGGTTCCCTTTGGCTAAGTTTTGCTACAATAGTGCCTTGTTTTGCTTTGTCTGTGTGTTTTTTGAAGGCGAGTGGGGAAAGAAACTAGTTAAACCCATTTGATTGTTTTTACAAGCCAGAGAACGGGTCAGGTCCAAGCTGATACAGAGTGCTAGGGGCAAGGTAATGATGTTACTCTATTGCCATTTATACCCCCCGCTTTAGGAATATTCTTTGGGTTTTCTACAGAAACAGCCAGACTCTCATCGACAACTGCTTCACTCAGCAACTCCTTCATAAACACATTTTTCAGACACTGTGCCCAGGGCTCTTTTAAGTGTCCTAAGAATATTGACTCATTCAAAAGCAGCCCAGCTGCAGTTGGGAAAGCACCAGCACTTGCTCCATAAAGATCTAGATTGTCTGTTTACATCAAGAGGCATCCAAAAGTTCTATTATGCTGGACACTCAGATGATCTCTAGCTCCTTTGTGAACACACTGGTTACGAGGGGTCTGAATTCCTTTCTTGAATCTATTCAAACTGTCACTCACACTGGAGAACCCATCAGGGAAACCACCTTGTATGATAGCTGCCTAGAGCCCAGGGAACTGTCAAGATGACTTTGGGAGACAGTTCACCTTTTAAAAGCCCCATTTTTCTTTTACATTTTTTGTTTTGTTTTCTCATGAATTTTCCCAACCACAGTGAAGTAAAATCTATTATAGTGTCCTGGAATGGTAGGAAAAAGATGGTAGGGAAAAGATGTCATGGTACACCCAGGGGGTGGTTGAGGAGAATTTAAGGAAGGTACTTTTTTAAAAGATGTGGGAAGGGTTAAAGGAAACTTCTGTGAGCCATTACCAGCCCCATTCCTGAAGGGGCAAGGGCAGTGTGAGTGGTACAGAACCAGAGAGAACTATAGGAGAGGACCGCAGGATTGGAGTAATGGCTTCCAGATAAAGAATATAGCCATTGCTAACAGAGCTGGCCCTCGTGGGCATGGGGGGGGGGGGGTCCTGAATACTATCCTGCCTTGCGATCTCCTGCAGATGCCTCCCATTGGCCAAAACCAAGTGAAAGTCATAGAACAACTAATACAGTCCATAAGGGTCAGCCCTGAGTCCCAGAGCAAGGTGGAGAGTGGATCTGGAGAGACAGAAGAAAAACCAGCAGTCACATTCTATCTTTTCCCACAGCTAGCACCTTGGTTCAGGCCTCGCTTTCTTGCCTGGCCTAGGGAAGTAACAGCCTCCCTGCCTGTCCTCCTGACCCATTAGGACCATTGCTTTTATGACCAGGTCTGTTTCCAAGAGACTATATTCATTCAGTAGGGGATTGGGGTATATAAACCTGAGTTCAGGAAACAACTCTGCAATGTCAAGAACCCTCCATCAGAGACTTCCTCGGTAAAATGTCAGGTGGACTTGGGGATGCCCAAAGTCCTTCCCCAACCACGATTTACGGACGCTAGACATATTTAGACATATTTTTAAATATCGAGGCATCGACTTGCGACTTTTAAACACAAACAGACCGCTTGAAATGGACTGAAGCTGCCTCCCTGCCCCCTTCCAGAAGACCACGTCACCCTGGCTGACAATCGATTGCCTCAATCCTGTTGTCTCCAAGGGCGTAGGCTAAAGGGGTCCTAGGCAGGCAGTTTCCTGGAGCCTTAGACCCTCCCATCACGCGGGTAGGGGGAAGTCGCTCAGCTCAGGCACAAATCCTGGGCGTCCCTGGCGGTCTTCGACGCTGGCCGGGGCAGCGCTGGGGGGGCGGGCAGCAGAGAGCGCAGGCGCAGTGTCCGCACTCGCGGCTCCACCTCCACGCCCCGCCTGGCCGCCTCAGCAGCCCTGGCCGCGTTTTTCCTGGCGAAGCGCACGGCGGCCACAGTCGGCGTAGAGGCTGGACTAGGCGCGCGGTAGCGGGCGTTCCCGGCCGCGGAGCGCCGCGCGCACCTTCCTCGCCGTGACACACAGGTAACCGGGCCCCGGAGTCAGGCGGCAGCGGCAGACTGGCACCTTGACGCTGCCTGCCGGGCCGCCCCAGCCGAAAGGAGTGAGAGCCGACTCCGAACCCCACACAGCCACTTTTAGCCGTGGCACCTAAGGGGCAGAGCCCCTCTTTTGGGGTTGGGCGGGGCCCGGGACGAAGCACCCCGCCCCCTTCACAAACCTTCGTAGGGGGCTCTGTTGGACGTCAGAAGGGCCGCCGTCCCCGCAGTTCCCTACACTGCTTTCCTGGAGAACCGGGACACTGGGTCAGCGGGGTTAGCATCAACTAGGGCCCCTGCGCTCCCGTTTTCTGCCACCGTAGCACCTATAGGCCTTTCCCCAGCCTCCATAATAAAGGCTAGGGTTGTTGCTTTCCTCTGGCCCAGGAGCCCACCCAAACAAGGGTGAGTCCCTGCAGCGTTATGAGAACGGTTTCAAATCCAAACTTTAAAAATTGCTGGTTTTAGAAACAGCCAAGAATTAGTATTTTTCTTTCTTATGTCTATGACTCTTGTACGCCAGTCTATATGGGTTGAGATTTTCATGGAGAATAAATGCTTTGTAGAAATTTTTCCCCGACGAAAGCCGAGAGCAAGGAGTAGTGGTGGAAGGGCGGGTTGTTGCCGGGTGTGCTGGCTAGAGGCGCAGGACAAGTCCACTCAGCTTCCCCAGGCCTGGGGAGGGAAACAGGAACCCTCCCTGACCGGTCTCTGGGCGCTGAAGAGTTCTACACTGAGCCCCTTTGGCCTCTTATGGGAGGAGGAAGGGGATGGAAGGGTCGCGCGGGCCAGCTGGAGGGAGACTCGTGTTGGGGCTAGTGGGGCCCTGCATCTCCGTCCGTTCTTTCGCCGGGCTTGGCGAAGAGCGAGATGGAAAGATTGCGTCCGAGTAACGACTGAGGGTCCGGAGATAGCACTGGGTGGAGAGGGCTGGGGGCGGCTTGAGAGAGGCAGTTTCCGAGGGCAATTCCTCCTGAAATGATTTTGATTGGGGTTGCCCGTGTCCTTGGTGCTGAAGTAAGTGCCTAAAGCGCCTTCGTAGTTTCACTTCCCCGGCTGGGGCCTGCCTTGCCCTTCTACTCTGCACCTTTGGCCAAAAATGGCCCATCTCCAAAGCAGGTGCCAGAATGGAGCCTGCCAGACGCTGAAAACCGTTGTAGATGGGTTAGGTGCTAGTTTACTGAAGATAAGGTGAAGGAAAATGTAGCTCTCCTTGGGGGTGCAAATAAAGCATGTATATAACAGGTTTGATTACCTACATGCAAGTACTCACGGTGAGAAACATGAACTCTCACGTATGCATCTGTAGGATACATGTATGTGTATATGCACACAAATATAATCTACATGTAAATACACTCATCCGTTTTCAATACCATCATGTGCTACAAGTTACATTTTTTTCCAGAACTTTTTTGTAATTCATCTTTTTATTTTTTTGGACACCTCTGGTTTTTCTGAACTCTTCAGAACCATTCATTTTATCGCTTCTCGGCCTTTTGGCTAAGATCAACTGTAGAACCATTCATTTTCACAGTCATCTGTTCGAAAGCCACAGAACCTGTGGATTAAAGTGTTTGGAATTATGCTGAGCAATTAAGTGCTTATACATATTTTAACTCCAGACAAAGATAGTTTAGAAAGAGGCAAAATTTATCTTGATACAAAAAAATGTTCTTAAAGGAAGTTTAAATAGAAAGAATTAATGAAAAATTTAATAGAGAACAATATGTAGATAACAATCTTATAGAAAGTTATAATCTGAAGAAAATACGACTAAGATATATCATAATGCCAGTAGTTTCAAATGTACTGGTGGTATATGGTTTGTGGACTCCTTAAAGATTACATATGTATTTTTCAAAACATTAATATCTATGGCTTTTCTCTCATAAAGTGTATGCTCATCGTAAGAAATTTAGGTAATAGAGGAATGCATAAAACCAGAGAAAACCATTGTAAACAGATTTTCTTTTAGGGGAACATACATTCATTTTAAATGGATTGATCTTGCATTTGCATTATATAATTTATCATTAATGTCCTTATTAAGGGTTGCATAATATTGCACTACATGGATAGAACATAATTTATTTAAACAATACCATAATAATGAACATTTATGTATTTCCAGTTTTTTGCTATTACAGACAAATCTGCAAATAACATATTTGAACAAATATTTGTGCACTTGTTTCATTGTATTCTTAGAACAAATTCCTAGAAGTGAAACTGTCAGTTCAATGGGTAGGTACATTTTAAACATAAGTATTAATGAAATATTTATTGGAAGAACACCATTTCCAGATTGTGCTACAGAAAATGTGTACCAATATATACCACTATAAATACTGAATTAGAATGTCAGTGTCCTTATACTATCACGAAAATTAGGTTATTAGATTCTATCAGTCTTTTAAAAGTATTTTCCAATTGGATAGGCAAAAAATAACATATTTTCATATATATATTGGTCATACTTATCTCTTCTTTTGTGACTTTCCAGCCTTATTTTCTTTTGGTGTGCTTATATTGTTTCTTATTTGTAGGAGCTCTTTGTATAGTAAGGACTTCGTTACATATGTTGCAATTTTTTCTTGATTTTTTTTATTTTTAAACTTTATGGTATTTTATGCTGTGTAGAAAGAAAATTTCAATTTTTATGTAGTCAAATATATATATGTATTTTTTTCTTCAGTTTCTGGCATTTATTTCAGTATTTCACCCCTCTATATTGAAAGATAATCTACCATATTTTATGGTTTTATAAAAGATTATATTTTAAACTCTAGGTTATACTCCCATCTTCCCTTTTAGTAAATTCATTGCTAGATGTAACATTCCATTGAAGATCGCGTTGTAAGAAGCAGTTATTTATTTTTAACTCAGATTTACAGAGGCTTGTCCTCTATGAGAGGTAACACGTTACTCAGTTTGAACCCTTTAACATGATATATTTAATTTCTAAATAATGAATGTGTTTTTTCTTAAAATGCTGTATAGTCTGTAGTATTCTTAAACTAGTTAGTATGTAATCTTTTTAAAAAGGAGCTATTCTTTTTGTAGAGTATTTTTTTGTATAGAGAAAATATGACAAAAGTCCACTTTTTAGCCAAATTAGGAATTCATGTCATTGAAGTTCATTAAGAATGTGCACACATAAGGTTGGTCAAATACCTTAAAGAGAACAAAAAACCCCATACTATTTTTTTGTATCCATTAGGGATCAAAGTAACTTTTTCCACAAAAATAAAAGAATGGTTATTGGGGTATTAATGAGCTCTTCTATATTATTTTCTTCCTGTGGTTTAAAAACATTTTAGAACAGCCAAATGGGAATCATTTTATTGTTTTTATATAATAAATTCTAAAATATAACAGATTATACAAAAATGGGATCAATACCAGAGTAGAAAATAAAACCCTCTAGTAGGCCATTCTCCACAGCTAACCATGAATATTAGTTTGGAATAAACACTTTCAGATTATTGGGGCACCTGGGTGGCTCAGTTAGTAAAGCGTCTGCCTTTAGCTCAGGTCATGATCTCTAGGTTCTGGGATGAAGCCCTGCCTGGGGTTTTCTGCTCATCAGGGAGTCTGCTTCTCCCTCTTCCTCTGCCCCCTCACCGCTCATGCACACGTGTTCTCTCTCTCTCTCAAATAAATACAATCTTTTAAAAAAAAACCTTCCAGATTATTAAATTCATAAATAAAGACACATTTCATTGAATGTAAGATGTTGTCAATTGTAAGATACATTTTAAGTTTAGAAATGTGAAAAACTGTGCATCTTAAATTTGGTGTATCATAAATAGAATCATATTGTATCTATTTTTCTGTTATTTTTTCCCCAGAAGACATAACTATCTTCCCATCTGACACATGGAAGTATTGAATTAATCAACATCCCATTTAAGTACAGATTCTTTACAACTTTTTAATAATAAAAACAATGCCGTATTGAACATTCTTTTAATATATTTCTGTGTGATGGTATTATTTCCTTAGAATAAAGTCCTAAACGAAATTGGTAGATTAGGGAGAACGCACACTTTGCATTTTGGCGCATGTTGTGTGTTCTCCAAAATTCCTGTAAAAATTTTCCCTGCAGAAAAGAGCGCTTGATTCTTCATTCATGCTAGAGATAATCAACCTTTTCCATTTTCCTCACTTAAGGGGCAAAACAGATATCTCACTCTTTTTAAAATTCTTGTTTCTGTGACTTTTATAGAAATTGTGCATCTTTCCATATGTCTGTTGGTTATTTGTATTTCTTTTTTTGTGAATTACCTATTCATAGCCTTTGCCCATATTTTTTTTTGAGTTTTTAAGAGTTCCTTTTATATGAAAGATGTTGATCCTTTGTTGCTATTGTTTTTAGTCACAAAGTTTTTTACGGTTTCTTTTTTCTGCATAGAAGATTTAAATTTTCATGGAGACAAATCTGTCCATCTTTTCTTTGTGATTTTTCACCGTGATATTACATTTAGAACACTACCCTAGTTCCCCATCCCAAGATTATAAAAATATTCTCTAGTGAGAGGGCACAATTAAATTTACTAAGGAGTAGAGCTTAGAACCATATTGTATTTCGATAGTCACCAATTCTGCTTCTAATAGGATCTAATAGGTTTTGTCTATTTGTGTTGGTAGATCTATCAATCAGTTCCAGCAGGGGGTGGGTAGTTGTAAGTAGAGGGGCCAAAGGAACTGAAGAGGGCCAATGATCACACTGGTTTCATTTAATAAATACGTCTAACATTTTTGTTTTACCTATTAGAAATGGGAGTTAGCAAATTCATTCACAAGAGAAAATAGTATTTGGGAGATTGGAAGGAAGATTCACTGATTAATTGTACCTTTTTTTCATACTTTTACATAAATTAGAGTCTTTTCAAAGATAAAATTAATGAGAATATGTGAAGATGTAAATAATCCAATTATTAAATATAAGTTTAATTGGAGCTTGTAAAGTTAATTTTCACAATATTTTTAATTCAAATGGATAGCTGAATCCCCCAATTACCTTTTAACTTGGATAGCCTTGCTATCATATGCTTCAGACTTCCTAGCTGACCTCAGCAGTTTTTGACTTATCTAGCAATCTGACAGTCAGTGATTATCATGAGGATTAGACACCCCTCCCACCCCCAATTATTAGATTCTTGAAGAGTTTTTGCCTCCTGGTGACCTGAGTAGAAATATAATTTTCCAGTTTGGCATCAGAATTTGTTGGTGAAGAAAAAGATGCTGGCATTAACCAGGCCTTTTTTTTTTTTTCTGAGCACTTTTAAACATTTCATTGGTGAGGAGAGTTTTATTTCATTTTCCTTGCTAAGGCCACCTGCACTATGGATGATATTTCTTAAACACTCTGATAAATCACAGTTCCAGGATGTTATGGGCCACTACTATATCTTCCTTCTTATTTCATATTCCTCCTGAATAATTTTGATTATAAAATCAGGCAAAGTACCCTTGTTATCACCACACATATTTTTTTCTGCTGTTCTGCCCTTAGCAATGACTCTCCAAGTAACTAAAGTGTTACGCCAACAGTCAGTGTCTGCTGGTCACTGTTTTGGGTGTGGGTAGGAGAATGATAATCACTCCAGTATCTCTCCTTTCTCACTTTTCATCCATCTGCCTTCTAGTCTAGACACAGGAAATAGCCTTCTACTTGGTAGGAAATGTGAGAGATCAGCTGAGGTCACAGAGTTTTTTTTTTTTCTTCTGTGGCCTAAAACTTTATTTTGCCCTATAAATTTTAATATACATAGGTAATTTTAAAATTTTGGCTTATATAACATTACCACAGGTTAAATTGTTTATTCATTTTTTCTCTTATAGTCATTGCTGTAATAGAATTATATGTGACCAGTAGGCATATATAGTACTTTATGTGCACTTAACACTATTTGATAGTTATATAGGAACTCAATTCATATGCCTATCTTTACTAAAGTTCATTTAATCATTTTGACTACATCAAAATCATTTGGTTTGTATCTTTTTCCTTTTATTTAAGACCCAAAATAGCAGCAGCTTTACTGAACTCTGACTTTGACTTTAAAAACTTGATGAAGGAAAGTAGAAATATTAGATAATTTCCCATTTATTTTACCCTGGTCTCTCTGTAACTTTGGCTGAGCCATTGCTCTAAATAGGAGTGAGAATCCCAATGGTGAATAAGGCTTCTGAAGCTGGTGGTGAACCAAAGCCAGATGCTCAAATTATTTCTTGGATTCCCTTAAATTTAAGGTTAGGAGATAGAAGAGAGAGTCAAGTTGCAGAAGTGTGATAACCAGAGCTCAGTGCCACAACTAATTAGACCCAGAATTAGTGGTCTCTGGTTAAGAGGGTGACTTTCTCCAAAGCAGGCCAGCTATGCCAGAGGACTTGTAGCATTTGTTGAGTCCGGTATTGCCCCTAGGACCTGGGGACACCGAGAAAAAGATAAGGACATACCTCTCTTCTTGGAATGTAACACTTTTTCAGGGGTTAGTGTTACATATACAACTCAGAGTGATACCATATGTCAAGGACTATAACAGAATCCTGTAGAAAGTGTTCTTAAAGCCAAAGGAGGAACAGATTGTTCAGTGAGAGGCTTCTCCAAGTAAGTCACTAGGAACATTGTGAGGATGTGTTTGGAGATTTGCCAGAGATTTCTTTATGGGGTAGTTGATGGCCTCAAGTTGGGCTGGAAACTGAGGGTTTGGATTCGAAGCCTGACTGCCATGTTTAGCACCTTTGTAAGCTTGGGCAAGTCACTGTACCTGGCTGAGTTTCACTGAATTTTTTTTTTAAGATTTTATTTATTTATTTGTCAGAGAGAGAGAGAGCGAGTGAGCACAAGCAGGAGGAGCGGCAGGCAGAAGGAGAGGGAGAAGCAGGCTTCCCACTGAGCAAAGAGCCCAATGTGGGGCTCGATTCCAGGACCCTGGGATCATGACTTAAACCAAAGGCAGACGCTTAACCGACTGATCCACCCAGGCATCCCATGAATTTTTATTTTAAGAGCAAATAATATTAGTGCCTACCTTGTTAGGGTTGTTGTGGGATTAAGTGAAACATTACATGTAAAGCACTTGGTATAAGCCTAGTGTATAATAGTCTAGTTTGTTTATTTTGCCTTTCTAGAGTTGCATGTAAATCACTCTGGACAAATGAGTATTCATTCTATTGTCAGAGCTGTCAGTGGTAAATGGACTATATAAACTCTCTGTCTTCTGAATCTGTATGATAATTCTCCTAATTTGGAATTTTCTCTTTTAATATAGTTTAAATTGCAACCTTCTGCTTTTTACCAGTTCTCATACTATCCACAAACAAAATAGACCCAGTCTGGCATTGTCATGACTGTAGCTTTGTTCTTTAGGACTCTGATGTTAAAGCAAATACATATTTAATTGTATAATTTCCTTCCTTTTCTGTGTATAGAACTTGTTGTGTCTGTTTTGTGGCACTTGTAACCATATATTGTTTCTCCCAAATGAACATGTACATTATTTATTTTTTTATTTTTTAAAATTTATTTATTTATTTATCTATTTATTATTTGAGAGAGAGAGCATGTGTACATGCATGGGGGGGCAGAGTGGAGGGAGAGAGAGAGAGTCTTAAGCAGACTCTGGGCTGAGTGCAGAGCCCGACATGGGGCTCGATCTCACAACCCTGAGATCATGACCGGAGCCGAAACCAAGAGTCGGACACTTAACCAACTGTGCCACCCAGGTGCCCCGAACATGTACATTTTTTTAAGAGAAAGCTTATGTCTTCCTAATCTTATCTCTCATAATGTCTTAGATAGTGCCTTCCACATCATGGGCACTCAGTTAATATTGACTGAATGAAGGAATAAATGTGGATGTGTGAGGCTGCCAGAATAGATGCTGTGATCTAGGCTGCTCCCATAGAAACAGGATCTCTGGAATAGGAGAGATTATAAAACCTGGTGTATGTTCAGAGAAGAGTGGTTAAGATGGTGAGAAGATGGAAAACCACAATTACACATGGAATAATTGAAAAAAAAGAGAAGGTTTTCAGTTTGGAGAAGAAAAAAACTCATAATGGGGGACCTGCAATGTAGAAGGTAGGAAATAGTTCTGATATTGAAATGTTGTCATGTGGAAGAGGGAATTAATTAGTGACCCCAGAGGAAATACATAGGAATAGCCTCTGGAAATTATATGGAGAAAGATTCTGACACAATGTTAAAAAATAATTTTCTACCAATTAGAATGACTCTCAGGTGGCTGCCTTGAAAGAGAATGAGCTTCCTGTCATTGTAGGTGTTCAAACAGATTTGGTGCTATCCGTTGGGGATGCTGTAGAGGATATACAGATTTGACTTAGTATTTTTTCAACTGTATGATGGTGCAAAGCTATATGCATTCATTAGAAACCATACTTCCAATTCGAATTTTGATCTTTCCCGGGCTAGCAATATGTAGTATGGTTCTCTCTGGTGACGCTGGGCAGCAGCAATGAATGAGTCACAGCTCCCAGTCAGCTACACGATCGTGAAAGTGAACAACTGATACTTACAACTATTCTGTTTTTCACTTTCAATACAGTATTCAATAAATTATATGAGATATTCAATACTTGATTATAAAATAGATTTTGTGTTAGATGATTTTGCTCAACTGTAGGTTAATGCAGGGACATTTAAGGTAGGCTAGGCTAAGCTATGATGTTCTGTAGGTTAGGTGTATTAAGTGCATTTTTGACTTCCAATATTTTCAACTTATGATGGGTTTATCAGGATGTAACACATCATAAGTGGAGAAAGGTGTACCTGCAAATGAATTGGAGTAGATGACTCCCCAGATCTTTTTCAAGTCTTATGGTCTTTACTTCTATGTATATTATTATAGTATTGTATATGGTTACCCTATATTAAATATATATGTTAATGTATAAGTGACCCAGAGTCAACTTGTCCTGATTCAGATGAGTTGTGAGTTCAGGACTACATCACCACTATCACCACCACCATCATTACTAACATTTATTTAGCATTTTCTATGTACCTAGCTGTTTTAAGCATACCACATGTATTAACTCATGTACTTCTCCCAACAACTATTTATCTATGAGATAGATACTGTAATCCCCAATTTATTTTTTTACATTTTACTTCGAAATAATTTCAAACTTATAAGGAAGTTGCACATGTAGCCCAAGGAACTTCTGGGTGAAGGATAACTCCCATATATCCTTCACCCCATTTTCTCCACTTGTAAGTATTTTACAACATTTGTTTTTTCATTCATTCATACTTTCTTTCTCTTTTTTTCTGAACTGACTGAAAGTTGCAGATGTAACTTGTAAGATGTAATATAACCACAGTATTATAACGAAAATGAGGAATTTAAGTCACAATTCTACCATCAAATCCACAGACCTTATTGAGAATTTTCCATTTGTTCTAGTAATTTACCTTTTTAAAAAGATTTAATTAATTAATTAATTTATTTATTTATTTTAGAGAGGAGAGAGAGTGTGTGTGTGTTGCGGGGTGGGGGGGGCGGCAGGAACAGCAGGGCAGAGGGAAAGAGAGAAGTCTCAAGCTGACTCCCTGCTTAGCATTGAGTCTGCTGGAACTTCATCCCAAGACACTGAGATCATGACCTGAGCCGAAATCAAGAGTCTGACGCTTAACTAACTGAGCCACCCAGGCACCCCTCCAGTAATTTACTCTTTGGAAAAATATTTTTTATTTCTGGTCTAGAATCAAATCCAGGATTATGAGTTTCATTAATTGTCATGTATCTTTAATCTTTAATTTGTGACAGTTTCTGATTCCTTCCTTGTTTTTAATAACCTTGACATTTTTGAAAGTTCAGGCCATTTTGTTCAGCTCAGGTCATGATCCCAGGGTCCTGGGATGGAGCCCAGCGTCGGGCTCCCTGCTTGGCGGGCAGATTGCTTCTCACTCCCCACCCCACCCCCGGCTTGTGCTCAGTGTGCTCTCTCTCTCTCTTGCTCTCTCTCTCAAATAAATAAAATCTTTAAAACAAAACAAAACAAAGTTCAGGCCATTTTGTAGAATGCCCCTCACTTTAGGTTTGTCTATGTTTCTTCATGATTGGATGCAAGTTATGCAGTTTTGGCAGGAATATGATTGAGATTTTGTGTTCTCAGTGTATTTAATTAATAAAGATTTGCAGTTGATGTTAATTTTGATGACCTGGTTAAGGTGATAACTTCTTCACTGTAAAGTTATTAATTTTCCCTTGGTAATTAATAAGCATTTTGTGGGGAGATTCTTTGAGGTTATGTAAACATCCTGTTCTTCAACAAACTTTCAGTCACTTATTTTATGATTCTTGCTTGAAAAAATTATTACTATGATTATTGCCAAATGGCAATTTTTCCAGTTCCACATTTATTTTACATTTATTAGTTGGTATTTTATTATAAGGAAGAGTTTTCTCTTCTCTTTTTATTTATTTGTTAATTTATTTATTTACATAAGCATGGACTTATAGATTTCCTTTTTATTCATTGGATTTTAACCCACTGTCATTATTGATTTTGATGCTAAAATTGTCAGAGATTTGGCTGTTCAAATCCCATTCAAGCTTGTTCTTGTGTTCTTCTGACATCTCTATTTTATTCCTGGAGTACTTTCTGGTGTAAGATGTTTCAGGCTTATCTTGTTTCTCTTATTCTTACCCACCCATTTCAGTCATTTCAAAAGCAATTCTCCAGGGAGCCACGGTTCCTTTTAGTAGACAATGCAAGATCTGGGTGATAGGTGTGGTTCTTAATACTGGGGTGTCATTGCTTTTAGACCATTTTAGCAGACAGAGCCAGAAAACTCACAAACACATGTGCACATACATCTGTATCTATTTCTATACCTAGTCATCTATTCATATTAAAACCCATGAGTTTAATATCTTCACCTCCCCTCCAATACCACAAGACTCCTTCCGGTCTTCACTCTTTTTCTATTTGAAATTTCCTTTCTGATGATGAGAAATTTAGCCCCCATTATCCTCAAAATTTAATTATCAGTTCATTCTCCCTTTATATAACTAATACCCTGGCCTCATGGGCCACCTCCTTGGCCCCAACTTCTCCTCAGACCCAGTCCTGCTGGCCCTACCAGCCTCCTCCCAGCCTTAAGTCACACAGCTAGAAAGTGGTAAAGCAGGAAAACAAAACAAAACAAAACAAAAAAAACAACCCTGCCAGTTATTTGACAGAGAGCCTTTTATTGGGTCTTCAAGCTTAAGGGCATCTATTTGTGAAAATGCTGCTATGAAGAGGCACAAGGAAAAGGGGCCCTTGGGCTAATGAGATGAAGATTTAAGCAGGCTGAATAGCAGTCCTCAGGGATGTCCCTTCTGTGAGAAACTTGGAGAACGAAGGGTGGAGGGAGCCAGATGCTGCCACCTGCCAAGACCCATAGTGAAGGAATTCTCCGAAATTGGTGTGGTTCAGGGTTCAGTCACCTGCCTTCTCCAGCACCACTAATATCCCACTGTGTTTTGTTACTATGTCTAGAACACATTCCATTAAGACAGAACATTATCACTGTGCTGTATTTGTAAAGAGGGAAATACTGCTTTTATTAGCACCTTCTTAAATTGAGATTCTAGGAGATGGATGATAGTGTCTGTTGTTTTAGTGCTGACTTCATTTCCTGGTCCAGAAGATCAGAAATCTGTTTGTATTTTAGAAAACAGCATGAGGTCCATCTGTTCAGGTCACATTTTCCCACATTAACACAAAGATTTATGGAGTGGTAAACTTATGTAAGAAAAACCAATCATAGTTATATTATTTGCTGCCATTTGAATTGACATTTTTTTTGTTAGCCATGAAAATATAGTAATAAACACACATGTGCACAATGAATTAATTCAAACACCAAGTGTGGTAAAGGAATCCTCCTTAGTTTATGTAGTATTTCATCTCTCTTTTGGTTTGCATTCTAGACATCATCCATTCAAATTCTCTCCATGATACTGTTTATCCACAGTTTTTCTTCCAACAGAATGTACAGACAGACTTACAAGAGCTATATTTTGGCTTCCTGGGTGACTATTCTGGTTTGACTGAAATACAGTGTAATGGTTTTTTTTTTTCCCTCTGATGAAAATAGCTTGATTTCCCCCCGCCACACACCCCAGTATATGAAATAAACATATACTTAGGTAGAAAATGAAACAAAAAGTAATAAGAAGAAAGAACTGAAAAATGGAAATTCTGCCATCCACAGTATAAATTGTTTTATATTTAAAAAATTATACCATGAGGGCGCCTGGGTGCCTCAGTTGGTTAAGCAACTGCTTTCGGCTCAGGTCATGATCCTGGAGTCCTGGGATCGAGTCCCGCATCGGGCTCCCTGCTCAGCAGGGAGTCTCCTTCTCCCTCTGACCCTCTTCCCTCTTGTGCTCTCTATCTCTCATTCTCTCTCTCTCAAATAAATAAATAAAATCTTTAAAAAAATAAAAAAAATAAAAAATTATACCATGAATACTCTTTTATACCTTTCTTTTTACTTAACAATGTGACATGAAGTTTTTTTATGTCATCATGTATACATATATATTATCTTTTTGGATGACTGCATAATATTGCATTGATGTTTTCATTTTACCAGTCCCCTATTAGAGGGTAATGAAGCTATTTTCAATTTTTTTATTGTGTGAAGAAAGCCATGATGAATATCCTTGCATGCTATCTTTATGTACTTTACTAGTGATCTCCTTGGGATATATTCCTCCTGGAAATGGCATTGCTGGGTCAAAGAGTTCACACATTTAACATTTTGATACACGTTGCTGGTAAAAGTAACTCTTAATAAGATGGATTATATATACAATGCTTGTCCTCCATATACAATGTCCCTGCCAATGATGGGACTTTGCAAAGTCTCTTTTCAACTTTGTAGTAGCATTATATATATGTGTGTATATTCTCTAATTTTAAGGGAGTGATTTTAATAAACCTAGGTATGCACCTTAACCAACCAGGTGTTGTCACGTTTTACTCAAAATATGATTTATGGTTTGGTTTGAAGCAAGATGACATTTGGTCCATTTCTTGTTTTTTCTCATTTGAGTTTAATGAATTATAGTATATGGTATATGTGACTGAGTTGTAATTTCACTGAGTGATGTCTATAGTATGAAGACTCAGTTATGATTAAATGAAACCAAATTTGTAAAATTTTGATCTAATTCATTTGGCATTTCCATAAGTCTTAGCCTCAAGAGGGATTTCAGGCTTGGCTTTCTCATGGATAAACAGCAGCAAGAACAGGGTAAATGTGAGCAGGTGGTACATGTAGTGTTTCAAGGATTTGAGAGTAGACCCTATTGATCCTCGGTGTTCCTTTTTTTGTTCAGGGACTGGTGCAAGTCCTGGGGGTGGGGGTTGGTAGGCTTCTTTGAACTCACCCGGGCTGTTTGATCCTTTCTCATGAGAATTAGGTAAAGTATGATTGGTTGCTTATTCCTTAACAAGCATATCAGAACAGCCCTATTTTTACATTACAGCCCAGTTTTACATTACATTTAATTAGCATCTAACCTAATTGGTGGCTTAACCATTTATGTACCTATAAAAAAGATCATGGAAATAGAAAAGGATCATTTTATTCCTGCCCCTCCCCCTTCTAACAATGGCTCCCAGCCACTCTTAACAAATACACTCAGCACAACTGATTTTAAAGGTGCTGATTCACTGCTGACTGATTATGCCTTTTTTAAAAAGACAGTAAGAAAGTAAGTGGTAGATGATAAATATGTGTTCACTGAGAATGTCATAGTTTATGCAAATTGATAGGTCCACTGCTTCAGAGATTAGAAAAGCTCTTTCCTGGAAAGGGAAGTGTCGATTATAAATGGTGAAAGACTCTTACATTCCAGCAAGTTCTTAGCTGCCAGCCGACATATTCATCACAGTGTGCCAGAATGGATTTTAAAACGGTACAACATAAATTGCTCTGCTCCAAATCAGGCATCATTGCCTTCACACAAACCAAATCAACCTGCTTGTTTGAAAACGGCCAAATAAGGCTTTCTTTCAACCTCAGTTAACTTTTTCCTTTCCTGGTGTGCATGGTTCATTACAGTCCACTAAAGTCATCAACCACAATTGAGTACAGGGGAGCCAGGCTCCTCACCTTGATTTTGCCTACACAGCAACAGGCGCAGTTGCCCACAAGCTGATGGCAGGAGAGAATGTTCAGCCTAGCTCTAACCAGACTGATAACTCCCTTCCCAACTTGCCCTTTCCCACTGCTTTCCCTTTTCCACTTTTTGCTTTCATTTAGTTCTTTTTTTTTTTTCCTCAGTCTTTGTCCCTCCCACAGCTAGCTGTTGATTCCTAGCGGCTCTCAAACAGCTGATAACCATTGACTATCCCTTCACTGACTTTTCGCTGTATAACTGTCAGCTGAGTCTCTAGCTCACACTGGGGCTAAGCCTCCTGTTTGGTGCATCTCGCCCATCTCTCCTTCCTACCTCTCCCCTCACCCCACGTCCATCCCATCAAATCTGTCTCCTTACTTCACCTCATCTCCATGTCTCTTAGCTGCAATTTTCTCCTTCCTATAACCCAGTCTGGCATAGCCCAGCAAAATCCTCAGGTCTCTCTCCTACTGTCTTGTATCCCAGCTTAGCCCAACTCTTCCCAGCTCCCTTGCTCCTCACAGCCTGGCCTACTCAGCATCTGATATTCACTGCCTTTCTTAGATCAACTAAGCAGCCTTCATCCCCAGCCCAGCCTGCTGTGCCACAGGCTGCAGCCTGGCTCAGCCCTATCAAAGCAGCCTTGACCCACACCCTCTTGGGCAGCTTTTGCTTTTCAGCCCAGAATAAGGATTCTTTCTCACCTAAGTATCCCTCTTTTAAGCTTATGTTAGCTAACATGCTGAGGAGCATTCAGCCTATGTGCCCCAGATCTCTTCTAGCCTGGAATGGGTGAGCTGCTGTGCAGTTCTGGTGCTGTTGTGCATTTATTAGCACTGCAGGGAATGACCCTCACAGAGGATGTTACCTCATTGACCTGTCATCAGCAAAGTACAGTGATGATGGTGGATTTGGACTTATTCTTCCACATTCCTCCCTTGATTTTTTTTTAAGATTTTATTTATTTATTTGAGAGAGAGAGAATGAGAGATAGCACAAAAGGGAAGAGGGTCAGAGAGAGAAGCAGACTCCCCGCTGAGCAGGGAGCCCAATGTGGGACTTGATCCCGGGACTCCAGGATCATGACCTGAGCTGAAGGCAGTCGCTGAACCAACTGAGCCACCCAGGCGCCCCTCCCTTGATTTTTCTAAGCAAGAAAATGAATTTGTGAGATGGTTAGCAGGGTCAGGAGGTGCAGTCAATGGCTATAGAAATGAAAGCTAGCTATTGCTACAGTAATACAGAATTGAACCCTCTCCAAGGACTGGACTAGCAAGGGCAGAGCACCAATACCGGATTCTAGACTTGGAGTAAATTATTTTCCCTCAAGAACAAGATGTTTATGAGCAGGGTGGAAGACTTCATATCCTACTAATTTTTGAGCCGAGATGTTTCTTACTGGTCAGTAACGTGAACATAAAAGTCAGAATTCATCCCTAGCAACCCCCCAAATAACATTTTCAGGGTAAATACCCAAGAGTTTCCATCTACAATCATATCTACAAATCATGGGGGTAAAACTCAAGTTTATAGCCAATTTAAAGTCCATTCTAAAATTATAACAGGGTTCCTGGAGGGGATGTGGGCAGGGGATGGGCTAAATGGGTGATGGGTATTAAGGAGGGCACTTATTGTGATGGGCACTGGGTGTTATATGTAAGTGATGAATCACTAAATTCTACTCCCGAAACTAATATTACACTATATGTTAAGTAACTATTTTTAAATAAAAACTTAAAACATTATAAAAAATAAAATTGTATTGACTCCAAAAAATCAAAATCGTGGAAGATAATCTCTTTTGGCTAGTATAAATGAAAAGTACTAAGTAATTAAGCAATCATATTTAATACCATTTAATAAAATGTCATAATTCCCTGGTAAATATTCAGATGATGACTTTGAAGTGTTTTGAAATAAATGAAGATAGAACCCTTATTTCATAAAGCTATGTCTAATATATTAACATTTATTACTCTTAAGAGAATTCAAAGTATAGCTTATTCTAGCCACCAAAACATTTTGAGAATGGAAAAATGGTAACACCAATAATTTTTTGTCGTTTATATTCCAAATACTCAATGCCACCCTTCAGTAAGTACCCTCACTCCATTCATTCAGTCTGATTTTATTGCCATTTTCTTATTTCTTTCTTGCTGGAGAGTTCAGGATCAGCTTCAAATGACAAGGAGATATGAAAAATGAGGTTCAAGGGCTTTCCTATTTTTAGATCGAAAATTCTTTGATGATGTAACACAAGTGAAAGTTCTCTCAACCCAAGAAATTTGCAGAGATGCTGACCCCTGTCGCAGGTGAATCCTTGCTGGTTTATTCTGACAATTCTGGGCCACCATGGGGCCAACAGAGACTCCAGGGGCAGCCCACATCAGGACGGGTTCCTTAGGGATCTGGAACCAGTGTCCCCAGCTCAGAGAGTCAAAATTGCAGCTGAGTGACAAAGATAACAGTCTAAGGACCATCTCAAAGGTGAAATCAGGACAGAAATAGGAGAATGAACAGGATAACCTATGAGAACTGATAGCATGATGGGGAAAAATTTCAAGGAGCAGCTGTAGAATGCAGTTTAGGATTGAGTTTTGTTTTGTTCTATCGACATTTATTAAATGTGTTTTATGTGCCAGGAACATAAATATGAATGAGAACTCTCTTGCCTTCATGGAACTCACAGGCCACAAGGGAGATTCTGACTTTGGCATGCCCCTTTAGATGGTGTCTGGGTCTATTGAAGGAGTGGACATCACAGATTAAAGGAGCTACCTTAGGCTGTGCACAAACCAGAAAACTTGGGATGTGTTGACAAGTCCTGCCCAGCATGAATGTGTGAGGAGGTGGAGTCATACTGTGGCAGCTCCCCAATTTCACGTGGCTCTGAGTCTTCTCAGAAAAAGCACTTTAAAAATTAGAGGTCTCAGTGAATTTTAATACTTGCCCCTTGTCCTGGAATTTGCTGGCTGGGCCTAGATGAAGATTTGAGTAGAAGTGTTTGGGAGAGTAGACAGAGTGTGCAAGGGAGTTATAAGAAAACAAATTGCCTTGATAATTGCATTTCCAGAGAGCTATCTAAGTAATCACATAAAATAATAAAGGTCCCCAGTAGAAAATGGCTTGAAGGAATTATTCAGATTCTATTCTAATTAGCAGCCCTAAGTCCTTGTTTACCACAATTGACATGTATTTCTTCAGTATGAGCTCAAAGTGCTGTCTACCCATCTTTAAGAAATCTTATGTTATTATTACCCTAGACTGCCAACCAATTCTGGTTGATTCTTTCAAAAGTCTACTCTAGTTTTCTTGATAAATTGTAGGCTATTTTCCCCAAACAACAACTACACGAGGAGCAAAATGTAGGCAAATCGTCTGCTATGAATTACTGTTATATACCATCCTATCCCATCAATAAAAGAATTAAGAGCAACTTAAGGAATTATCTTCAGTTTTTGATTCATTAGACCAGCATTGTATGAATACTTCTCCATAAATTTCACAATATTAATGCTTTATTAGAATCTGTATTAAAATAATATTGTGACAAGCAGAGTAGGCAGGAAAGGTTCCTTGATTGATGGGATTCAATTTTAAATATTACATGGTACACTAATGTATCTGTGTATCAGACAAGGTTTAGTTACAGATAACAAAAATCACTCTACCTCTTTGACTCAGAAAGATATAATACAAGAAATCAGAAGTTTACAAAATCATAAGAGCTGGAGGAACAGATTTCAAGTTGCACCTCCAGGCATACTTCCTTGAATGCATGATTTTTTTATCCTTTAAAAATTCCTAATCTAGCAATTCATAAACTGTATATAATAACCTTCTTGCTATAAGCACAGCAGAGAGGAAAAGAAGTCTTTCCTCTATGCTAATGTCAAAATCTCCACAGTATTTGACGAATAGGAAGCAAGCAAGCTAGTATTTATTGACCACCTGCTATGTACTTTTGATCTATATTTTCATTAAATCCATATTAATAACCCTTTCAAGTTGGTAATATCAACCAATATTGCAGATGGAGAAACTAAGGTTTAGAAAGGCTAAGTGATGTATGCACAGGTAAAAAATGATGGAGGCAGAATTAAAATTCAGATCTGCTGCCTCCTGAATTGGTTAGATTTATTGTCCAGTATTGGTTATTAATCCAAAATCCTATTTGATGGCATCCAACCAAAGTTCTGATTCAATATTTAGTAACTATATCCACCAGGCCAGTTAGCTCAGCCATTAAGAGATGCTTTATAATTCACTTTTTTTCTAGATGATCCATGAGGATGTGGTTCTTAAAAGCAAACATTTCAAACAGTATTTCAGGGGCAGGCAAAGCAGCAAGTAGTTTCTATCTTAGGCAAAAATAATCTTGTCCATGTCACTTGAACTTTGTAGTCTTATCCAACATTTTTCTAGACCTTAAGAAGATCAAAAATTATTTTCTAGGAACACTCATGGTTTTACATGCAGGCAGTTCTTTTGTCCATATTTGTACTAAGCATGTGGGTCTTCTAAGAATACAAATCTGATCTTTAGACATTCACAGAATGATGGCATATGAGTTTTCTGTTCGCTGCTATAACAAATTACCAAAAACTTGATGGCTTAAAACAACAGGAATATTATGTTACAGTTCTGTAACTCAGAGGTCCAGTACAGATATCACATGGTGTTGGCAGGGTGTATTCTTTTCTGCAGACTCTAGGGAAGGATCCATTTCCTTGCCTTTCAGAGGTTGTCCACATTCCTGGGTTTATGATCCCTTTCTGTCTTCAATACTAGCAACAGCAGGTTGAGTTCTCCGATTGCATCACTCTGACCTTGCTTCTGTTGTCAAATCTCCTCTGACTTTTCTGTCTCTGTCTTCCACTTTTAATCACTTCTTGATTACATTAGGCCCAATCAGGTAATCCAAGAAAGTCTCCCTATTTTAAGGTCAGTTGATTTGAAGCTTAATTCCATTTGCAACGTTAATTCCCCTTAGTCATATAAGGTAATGTATTGACTGCTTCTGGGAATTAGGATGTGGATATTTTGGTTGGGGTGTGTGGGGGAAGCATTATTCTGCCTACCATGGATGATTACTTTGCATTGTAGTAAAGAAGAAAGGGCTTGGGTAGGCAGACCTGGGCCTGAATTTTGTCCATACCATCAGCTGGTTATGTCACTCACTAACTGGCAAGTCACCCAAACTCTCAGAACCTATTTCCTCATATGTAAAATGGAGATTATAATACCTACTGCACAGAGTTATTTTCTACCTTTAAATGAGGAAACAAAGTTCTTAGTCATGCCTGGCACAGAGATGGGACTAAATAAATATAGCTATCATTATAATTGGAGAATCTAGAGCCATATTCAGGGCCAAACAATCCAAAAGAGTATGTCGCAGGTGCATGGAAGCATCTGTGCTTGGTATTTCCTGTGGTTTCATTTTTCCTTTAACTCTAATTGATGGTTGCCTCAAATCCTTTCAAAACCAAACAGTATATTGATCCTAAATAAACACACAAAATATGAATGAAGAGGCACTTTATTTTACTTTTAGTCTCAGCTAGTTTCTCTCCATAGGTGATGTTCTGAATGGAGAACAAAGAGACAAACATGAATAGTCTTGATTTATCTCCTATTTTTTTACAATTTTCCCCTGGCCACCAAAACCCATTTCTTCATTTATATTCAGTGGGAAAACTTCAAAATTTTTATCTGTTCATTTTCACATATGTGGCTTTTCCCATGATGGTTATGGATCTATCCTTGCACAAAGGATCAGTGGCAGCTGGTCATTCCATTTGCCTTTTAGCTCTCAGAAAGCTAATGAGTGACCTATTGTGTTCAAAGCCCTTATTAACTAGCCATTAAAGATGATGTTATAGAATATTTAGTGACATGGAAAAATATTTACAATGTATTGATAAATAGAATGGGGAAGTTATAAACTGGGATATAGTGTTTGATGCCATTTTTTGGAAAACATATTCACAAATAGAAAAAGGCTTGGAAGGATCAGTAGTTATCTCTGGGTGGTAGAATTATGAATGGTTTTTATTTTATTTGTTTGCTTTCCCACATTTCTGAATTTTCTATAATAAAAATATATTGCTTTTGTACTAGGAATAAACAAAAAATAATTTTTTATGTAGAGATCTTATGGTGGTAAATAGCTCCTGAGTCAGAAGCTTATTCTAAGCAGGCCTAGGGAAGCTTGATAAGGAACTGCTGTGACTTTGTGGTGGTGGGGTTCGCCTGATGTGGCCAATTTGTGAGGCGTGCACTGGGAAGCAGGGACATAGCAGTTAAGTTCAGCCTGGAAATGCTGAGATATGTATCTCCAGCACCCTTCATCTTTGATTGACAATGGTTTAATTAAGAAAAGGAGATACACATTACTTAAGGAACACCTCCAGTTAAGCCTGAGAAATTTAGTATTAAAAGAAATATGGGAGACCTATTGGCAGAAATAGCGCCAGAGGTAGAGATGCTAAATAAACAAATTCTCTTAATAGCCAAACTGTACACTCTAATGTTTTATTATTATTGAAATATTATTAAGGACTTTAAAGTGTTTTAGTGGATAAGTTTCCTTACTTGAGTTATTTGGGCCATTTAAATTCATTTATATTATTACTTAATTTTGTTCTTAACAAAATTTGCTTCATTAAAAAAATAGTCCATTCATTCATTCAAGAAACACTTACTGAACACCTGTCTCATGCCAAACACTGTGCTAGGTGCTGAAGATATAAAAATTGATAATACCTAATTTTAATACCTGTGGGGTGAAAACTCTCACAGGTTTAGAGGGAAAGAAAGACAAAAACACAGTTAGAGTTCAAATCAATAAATTCTATGATCGAAGGTATAATGAAAGAATGAGGGTGGGCATCTAACTTAGATGGAGATAAGAGGTAGGCCTAGGGAAATTTTCCAGAGAAGGTGGTATTTAATCTGAGCCTTGAAGAATGAGCAGGAATTTACGAGGTGAAAAAGCAGGAAAAGAGTATTCCATAAAGAAGGAATAGCATATGTAAAAACCCAGAGGCATGCAATACCATGACATTTTGGAAGAGTTTCCTATAGTTTGAAATAGCCAGAACTTTTGTGCACGTGGAGGACAAGCAGAGGATGAGGCTGTGATAATTCATTTTATGTGTCAACTTGGCTGGTTGAAGACTATTCTACATGTTTCTGTGAAGGGGTCTTTGGATGAGATTTACACTTAAATCCCTGGAATTGAGTAAAGCAGATTGCTTTCCATAATGTGGGTGGGCCTCATCAAATCAGCTGAAGGCCTTAAAAGAAAAGACTAATATCTGCTGAGAAGAAGGGAATTCAGATATTTTGAGCTTGAACTGCAGCTCTTCCCTGGGCTTCCAGCCTGCTGGCCTACCCTGAAGATATTGGTTTTGTCAGGCACCACAGTCACATGAATCAATTCCTTAAAATATATCTCTGTTTATATATATAGGCATACTTCATTTATTGCACATTGCTTTAGTGTGCTTCACAGATAGTGCATTTTTTACTAAATGAGGGTTTGTGGCAAGCTTGTGTCTATTGGTGTCATTTTTTTTCCCACAACATTTGCTTATTTTATGTCTGTGTCACATTTTGGTAATTTTCACAATATTTCCGACTTTTTCATTATTGATATATTTGTTATGATGATCTGTGATCAGTGATTTTTGATGTTACTATTGTAACTGTTTTGGGGTTCCATGAACCATGTCCATAGAAGATGGCAAACTTAATCAATAAATATTGTATGGGTTCTGATTGCTCCATTGACTAGCCGTTCCCCTGTCTTTCTCTCCTCAGGCCTCCTTATTCCGAGATACAATATTAAAATTAGGCTAATTAATAACCCCACAATGGCCTGTAAGTGTTCATGTTAAAGGAAGAGTCATATGTCTCTTACTTTAAATTAAAGGCTATAAGTGATTAAGCTTAATGAGGAAGTCCTGTTGAAAGCCAAGATCGGTTGTAAGCTAGGCCCCTTGTGCCAAAAAGTTAGCCAAATGATGAATGCCGAGGAAAAGTTCTTGAAGGAAATTAAAAGAGATATTCCAGGGAACACACAAATGATAACAAAGCAAGACAGCCTTATTGCTGATATGGAGAATGTTTTAGTAGTCTTGATAGAAGATCAAACCAGTTATAACATTCCCTTAAGCCAAAGCCTATCCAGAGCAAAGCCCTGACTCTCCTCAATTCTGTGAAGGCTGAGAGAGGTGAGGAAGCTACTTTCAAAAGAAAATCTTGAAACTAGCAGAAGTGGGTTAATGAGGTTTAAGGAAAGAAGCCATCTCCATAACATAAAAGTGCAAGGTGAAGCAGCAAGTGCTGATGTAGAAGCTGCAGCAAATTATCCAGAAGATCGTAATGAGGTGGCTGCACTAAACAACAGATTTTCATTGTAGATAAAAACAGCCTTCTATTGGAAGAAGATTCCATCTAGGACTTTCATAGCTAGAGAGGAGAAGTCAATGCCTGGCTTCAGAGCTTCAAAGGACAGAGTGACCCTCTTGTTAGGGGCCAGTGCAGCTGGTGACTTTAAGTTGAAGCCAGTGCTCATTTACCGCTCCAAAAATCCTAGAGCCCTTAAGAATTATGCTAAATTTATTCTGCCTGTGTCCTCTAAGTGGAACAGCAAAGCCTGGACAAGAGTACATCCGTTTACAGCATGGTTCATGGAATATTTTATGTCCACTATTGAGAGCTACTGCTCAGAAAAAAAGATTCTTTTCAAAATATTACTGCTCATTGACAATGTACCTAGTCACCCAAGAGCTCTGATGAAGATGTATAAGATTAATGTTGTTTTCATGCCTGCTAACACAACATCCATTTTGAAGCCCATGGATCAAGGAGTAATTTCAACTTTCAAGTCTTACTATTTAAGAAATACATTTCAAGGAGCACCTGGGTGGCTCAGTTAGACATCTGCCTTCTGCTCAGGTTATGATCCCAGGGTCATGGGATTGAGCCCGCACTGGGCTCCCTGCTCAGCAGGGAGTGTGCTTCTCCCTCTCCCTCTGCTCCTCCCCCCCCCCCACTCGAGCTCTCTCTCTCTCAAATAAATTTAAAAAATCTTTAAAAAAAAGAAATACATTTCATAGGGCTATAGGTGACATACATAGTGATTTCTCTGGGCAAGTAAATTGAAATGCTTCAGAAGATTTGCCATTTTATTATTTATTTTTTTAAAAGATTTTATTATTTGAGAGAGAGAGACAGAGATAGCAAGAGAGAGCACGAGTGGGAAGGAGAGGGAGAAGCAGGCTCCCCACTAAGCAGGGAGCCTGATGCTAGGCTGGATCCCAGGACCCTGGGACCATGCATGACCTGAGCCGAAGGCAGATGCTTAACTGACTGAGCCACCCAGGCGCCCTGAGATTTGCCATTTTAGATGCCATTAAGAACATTTGTGATTCATGGGAAAAGGTTAAAATAACAACATCTACAGGAGTTTGGAAGAAGTTGATTCTAACCTCCATGGATGACTTTGAGGGCTTAAAGACTTCAGTGGAGGAAGTTAACTACAAATGTGTAGAAATAGCAAGAGAACTAGAATTAGAAGTGGAGCCTAAAGATGTGATGGAATTGCTGCAATCTCATGATAAAACTAATGGATGAGGAGTTGCTTCATAAGGATGAGCAAAGTAGTGGTTTCTTGAAATGGCATCTACTACTGGTGAAGATGTTGTGAAGATTGTTGAAATGGCAACAAAGGATTTAGAGTATTGTATAAACTTAGCTGATAAAACAGTGGCAGAGTTTGACGGGATTGACTCCAATTTTGTTTTTTAGGGTTTTAAGTTTTTTTTTTTAAGATTTCATTTATTTATTTGACAGAGAGAGACACAGCGAGAGAGGGAGCACAAGCAGGGGGAGCAGGAGAAGGAGAAGCAGTCTTCCTGCGGAGCAGGGAGCCCGATGCGGGGCTCGATCCCAGGACCCTGGGATCATGACCTGAGCCGAAGGCAGACATTTAATAACTGAGCCACCCAGGCGCCCCTTAAGTTTTTTTTTTTAAAGGTTTTATTTATTTATTTATTTGACAGAGAGAAAGAGTACAAGCAGGCAGAGCAGCAGAGGGAGGGAGAGAAGCATGCTCCCCACTGAGCAGGGAGCCTAATGTGGGGCTCGATCCCAGGACCCTGGGATCATTACCTGAGCCGAAGGTAGACGCTTAAACAACTGAGCCACCCAGGTGTGCCTTGACTCCAATTTTGAAAGAAGTTCTGTGGATAAAATGCTTATCAGACAGCATCACATGCTGCAGAGAAATCATTTGTGAAAGGAAGAGCCAACTGATGTGGCAAACTTCATTGCCTCAGCCAACCCAAACTTCAACAACCACCATCTGATCTATCAGCAGCCCTCAACTTCGAAACAAAACCCTCCACCAGTAAAAAGATTATGACTTGCTGAAAGCTCAGGTGATGATTAGAATCTTTTGACAAAATATTTTAAAATTAACGGTATGTACATTTTTAAAGACATAACACTATTGCATACTTAATAGACTACAGTGCAGCATAAACATAACTTTTATATGCACCAGGAAACCAAAAAATTCATTTGACTTGTTTTATAGCGGTATTTGCTTTATTGTGGTGGTCTGGAACTGAACCCTCAATTTCTCTGAGGTGTGCCTGTATATGCACATCCTATTGATTCTGTTTCTCTGGAGAAGTTTCACTAAAACGGAAGATAAAGGCAGAAAATAGGGAAAATTCTTCTGAACATTTCTGTAGTTTTAATTATCAAGGGAAACAAGGTTTTCAGTTACCTAAGACTACCAATGACTGAGCAGATACTAAGAGAGGTATATGTGGATATCTGGGCCTATAAGATCCTATAGAGATGTCAGTATTCTTTTTTCTTTTTCTTTTTTCTTGAAGTATAATTGACATACAATATCATATTAGTTTCAGGTATACACCATAGTGGTTTGATAGTTTAAACATTACAAATTGATCCTCACATCTGGTTACCATCTGTCACCATACTAAGTTATTACAATATTATTGACTATATTCCCTATGCTGTATTCTTCATCCTCATGACTTATTTTATAGCTGGAAGGGAGCATGACACCCCCAACTTTGTTCTTCTTTCTCAAGTTTGCTTTTGCTATTTGAGATATCAGTAGTTTTTTTTTAATTAATTTATTTGTCAGATAGAGCGAGTGAGTGCACAAGCAGAGAGAGAGGCAGGCAGAGGGAGAAGCAGGCTCTCTGCTGAGCAGGGAGCCCCATGCGGGACTCAATCCCAGGACTCTGGGATCATGACCTGAGCCGAAGGCAGATGCTTAACCGACTGAGCCACCTAGGCAGTCCCGGGATGTCAGTAGTCTTAACATCATTCCCTATTCTTTTCCATGTCTCCCTCTTGGTTTTGAAATATTCTGTCCACAAACATTTATTGAGTGCCAGTATGTTCCAGGTACTGTGTTAGGGGCTGAGGATAAAATGGTGAGAAAGTCTCCTATCAAGAAGTGTGCCATCTGGTGTGAAAGACAGGATATAAACAAATGAATTCAGGGACAGTGGGGGCACAAAGATGGGAGAGGCCAAGGAAGAGTGCAAAGGAGGAAGTAATGCTTGAGCACACCACTAAAGGACAAATGTGAGCTCAACATTTGTGTTGAGAGAGACAAGGACAGAAAGGGGGAGGACCAGGTCATTCCAGACAGATAGAATAATGTGAAAGAAAAACTAAAATATATTGAGTGCTTGCTAGATGCCAGATACTAAATGTTTTGTGTGTATTAACTGATTTATTTATTTATTTTAAAAGATGTTATTTATTTATTTGAGAGAGAGAGAGAGACAGCCAGCAGGGGGAGGGGCAGATGGAGAGGGAAAGGCAGAGAATCTCAAGCAGACCCGGTGCTGAGCACGGAGCCTGACGTGGGGCTCAATCCCACAACCCTGAGATCATGACCCGAGCTGAAACCAAGAGTCGGACACCCAACCAACTGAGCCACCCAGGCACCCCTGTTTTAACTGATTTAGTAGTCTCATTCTACCCTATGAGGTAATATTATCCTTATCGCAATTTTATAGAAGAGGAAATAGGCAAAGAAGTTACACAAATTTAAAAAGTTCTGTAGCTAAGATTCAAATCCAGGCAGTCTGGCTTCAGTATTCATTTTGTTTTGTTTTGTTTTGTTTTAAATTTCCAGCTCTGTGCTACTCTGTCTTCTTCAGTCATGCAGCAGTGCATGGAATTGTTAAATCTTAAAGCCAGACGGGCCCTTAGATAATCTATTAGGTGGTTCTTGCACAAGAAAATTATACATTAGGATTACTAGGGAGGTTTTTAAAAATACCAGTGCCTAGCATTGCCTCCCCCTCTGCCCCAAGCCACACAGGAGAAACCACAACTCTGCCCCGCACCCCTTTTTATTTTTATTTATTTGAGAGAGAGAATGAGATAGAGAGAGAGCATGAGAGGGGGGAGGGTTAGAGGGAGAAGCAGACTCCCTGACGAGCAGGGAGCCCGATGCGGGACTCGATCCTGGGACTCCAGGATCATGACCTGAGCTGAGGCAGTTGCTTAACCAACTGAGCCACCCAGGCGCCCCCCCACCCCTTTTTAAAACTTAAAACTTGTAAAATATGCATAACACAAAAATTACCATATTAGCCTTGTTTAAGTTATAATTCAACGCCATTAATTACATTCACAATGTTGTACAACCGTCGCTACTATTTCCAAACCATTTTCCTTACCCTAAACAGAAACTCTGTAACTATTAAGCATAATTCCCCATTTCCTCTCCTCCCAGTACCTGGTAAGTTCTAATCTATTTCCTCTTTTTATGAATTTGCCTATTCTAAATACCTCATTTAAGTGGAATTATACAATAGCTGTCCTTTTGTGTCTGGCTTATTTAATTAGCAAAATGCCTTCAAGGTTTGTCCATGTTGTAGTAGTATATATTGGAACTTCATTCGTTTTTATGGCTGAATAATATTTGATTGTATGAATATACCACATTTTCTTTATTCATTCATCTGTTGAGGCACATAGGTTGTCCTTCCCTACTCCCAACCCCTGCCCACCAAACACACACTGGAGGAACCACTACTTTTTCTTTAGAGAGGGGTGAGCTCATGTTTATGAGCTCTGTTGAGGCACATAGGTTGTCCTTCCCTACTCCCAACCCCTGCCCACCAAACACACACTGGAGGAACCACTACTTTTTCTTTAGAGAGGGGTAGAGAGAGCGAGAAAGAAAGGAGGAGGGGGCAGAGTGAGAGGGACAGAGAGAATCCCAAGCAGGTTTCATACCCAGCATGGAGCATGATGTAGGGCTCATCTCACAACCCTGAGCCTGGGCTGAAATCAAGATTTGGACGCTTAACCAACTGAGCCACCCAGGCACCCCAGGAACCACTACTTTCTAAAACTTAATGCTGGGGGCAGAGCAAGATGGCGCAGGAGTAGGAGACCTGGATTTCGTCTGGTCTCAGGAATTCAGCTGAATGGGGATCAAACCATTCTGAACACCTACGAACTTAACAGGAAATCGAAGAGGAGAGTAGCAACAACTCTCTGAACAGAGAAGCAACCACTTACTGGAAGGTAGGACGTGCGGAGAAGTGAATCCGAGGCGATATTCGGGAGGATAGACGGCGGGGGAGGGGGCCTCCGTCGGCCGCTTCTGGCAAGTGATGGAGCCGCGGAGCACAAAATCGGAACTTTTAGAAGTCAGTTCCCCTGAGGGATGTCACTCCAGTGGCTAAGCGGGAGGTGGAAACCTCGCGGGACAGTGTGGACTCAGGACCCTCGGCGTCACAGAAAGACTGGGGGTGCCTGAGTGCGGCAGAGCTTCCAGGTATTGTAGCGGGGAAGCCGGAGCTGAGGCGTGGGGTCTCAGCTTGGGGTGGCCATAAACTGTGATCTGCAGCCCAGTTAGGCCACTGTGCCTCCAGCAGGGACCCAACAAGCAGCAGAGCCGGGGAGACTCCCCTTCCTCCCCCAGGAGGAGCGGCGTGGGAGCGCACCGCAGGGATCTGCTGGGTTTGGAGACTCCACATGGGGTCGGGTGCCAGAGATAGAAACGCTCAGTCACAGGCCGGGTGAGCACGGAGTGTGGCTGGAGACCGGAGAGACGGGAGTGATTGACTGCTTTTCTCTGGGGGCGCACTGAGGAGCGGGGCCCCGAGTTCTCAGCTCCTCCAAGCAGAGAGTGGGAGGCCACCATTTTCACCCTGGTCCTCCAAAGCTGTACCGAGAGCTTGCAGGGAACAAAAGCTACTGAGAGCAAACCCGAGCAGCTTGCTTAGCCCGGACCGACAAGGGCGGGGCAATTCCACCTCGGCGAAGACATTTGGGAACCACGGCAACAGACCCCTCCCCCAGAAGATCAGCATGAACAGCCAGCAAGCCAAGACCAAGTTTACCGATCAAGGAGAACGGGAGAACTCCAGTGCTAGGGGAATACTGCACATAGAATTCATGGCTTTTTTACCATGATTCATTAGTTTTTCAAAGTTAATTTTTTTAACTGTTTTTTGCTTTTTTTTTTGAATTCTTCTTTTTCCCTTTTCCAACCAACAACTTATTAATCCCTTTTTAAAAAAATTTTTTTATTTTTCATTTTTAGAGTCATATTTTATCCCTTCATAGCAGTTACCCTTATTTTTGGCATATATATATATAAGTTCTTCTCTCTTTAAAATTTTGATATACAGTTTCTTCTAACAGATAAGAATATACCCTAAATCACTAGTGTATGGCTTTGTTCTAGTCTCCTGCCTGATCACAGTCTCTCCCATTTTTTTCTTTTCTTTTTTTTTAAATCTTCTTTCTTCTTTCAAACAGCTTCTTATCTTATCAATTCCGTTTATAAAACCTTTTATAATTTTCATCTTTACAGTCATCTTCCATCCCTTCATTGTATCAATCCTTATTTTGTACATATATAAGTCTTTCTTCCTTTAAAATTTTAGGAGGCACTTTCTTCTAACAGACCAAAATACACCCAAAATCTAGTGTGTGGCACTGATCTATGCACTAGCCTGATCATATTTGATCATATGCTGTTTTTTTTTGTTTTGTTCTGTTTTTGTTTGTTTTTATCTTTTTCTTTTTCTTTCTCTTTTTTTTCTCTTTCTTTTTTCTTTACCCCTGGTTTCAGGTCTTTTCTGATTTCTATAGAGTATATTTGCTGGGGACGTTGTTAACCTGGTAGCATTTTGTTCTCTCATTCATCTATTCTCCTCTGGACAAAATAACAAGATGAAAAAAATCACCTCAGCAAAAAGAACAAGAGGTAGTACCGTCAGCCAGGGACCTACTCAATACGGACATTAGTACGATGTCGGACCTAGAGTTCAGAATCATGACTTTAAAGATACTAGCTGGGCTTGAGAAAAGCGTGGAAGTTATCAGAGAAACCCTTTCTGGAGAAATAAAAGAACTAAAATCTAACCAAGTTGAAATCAGAAAGGCTATTAATGAGGTGCAATCAAAAATGGGGGCACTAACTGCTAGGATAAATGAGGCAGAAGAGAGAATCAGCGATATAGAAGACCAAATGATGGAAAATAAAGAGGCTGAGAAAAAGAGACAGAAACAACTACAGGATCACGAGGGCAGAATTCGAGAGATAAGCGATACGATAAGATGAAACAACATTAGAATAATTGGGATCCCAGAAGAAGAAGAAAGACAGAGAGGGGCAGAAGGTATATTGGAGCAAATTATAGCAGAGAACTTCCCTAATGTGGGGAAGGAGAAAGGCATCAAAATCCAGGAGGCACAGAGAACCCCTCTCAAAATCAATAAAAATAGGTCAACACCCAGACATCTAATAGTAAAACTTACGAGTCTCAGAGACAAAGAGAAAATCCTGAAAGCAGCTCGGGAGAAGAGATATGTAGCCTACAATGGTAGAAACATTAGATTGGCAACAGACCTATCCACAGAGACCTGGCAGGCCAGAAAGGACTGGCATGATATCTATAGAGCACTAAATGAGAAAAATATGCAGCCAAGAATACTATATCCAGCTAGTCTGTCATTGAAAATAGAAGGAGAGGTAAAAAGCTTCCAGGACAAACAAAAACTAAAGGAATTTGCAAACACGAAACCAGCCCTAAAAGAAATATTGAAAGGGGTCCTCTAAGCAAAGAGAGAGCCTAAAAGCAGCATAGATCAGAAAGGAACACAGACAATATACAGTAACAGTCACCTTACAGGCAATACAATGGCACTAAATTCCTATGTTTCAATAGTTACCCTGAATGTAAATGGGCTCAATGCCCCAATCAAAAGACACAGGCTATCAGATTGGATTAAAAAACAAGACCCATTAATATGCTGTCTGCAAGAGACTCATTTTAGACCCAAAGACACCCCCAGATTGAAAGTGAGGGGGTGGAAAACCATTTACCATGCTAATGGACACCAAAAGAAAGCTGGGGTGGCAATCCTTATATCATACAAATTAGATTTTAAAACAAAGACTGTAATAAGAGATGAAGAAGGACACTATATCTTACTTAAAGGGTCTATCCAACAAGAAGATCTAACAATTGTAAATATCTATGCCTCTAACATGGGAGCAGCCACTTTTATAAGGCAATTAATAACAAAAGCAAAGAAACACATTGACAACAATACAATAATAGTGGGGGACTTTAACACCCCCCTGACTGAAATGGACAGATCATCTAAGCAAAAGATCAACAAGGAAATAAAGACTTTAAATGAAACACTGGACCAAATGGACTTCACAGACATATTCAGAACATTCCATCCCAAAGCAACGGAATACACAGTCTTCTCCAGTGCCCATGGAACATTCTCCAGAATTGATCACATCCTAGGTGACAAATCAGGTCTCAACCGGTGCCAAAAGATTGGGATCATTCCCTGCATATTTTCAGACCACAGTGCTTTGAAACTAGAACTCAATCACAAGAGGAAAGTCGGAAAGAACTCAAATATGGAGACTAAAGAGCATCCTACTAACGAATGAATGGGTCAACCAGGAAATTAAAGAAGAATTTAAAAAATTCATGGAAACCAATGAAAATGAAAACACAACTGTTCAAAATCTTTCGGATACAGCAAAGGCAGTCCTGAGAGGAAAGTATATAGCAATACAAGCCTTTCTCAAGAAACAAGAAAGGTTTCAAATACACAACCTAACCCTACACCTAAAGGAGCTAGAGAAAGAACAGCAAATAAAGCCTAAACCTAGCAGGAGAAGAGAAATAATAAAGATCAGAGCAGAAATCAATGAAATAGAAACCAAAAGAATAGTAGAACAGATCAACGAAACTAGGAGCTGGTTCTTTGAAAGAATTAACAAGATTGATAAACCCCTGGCCAGACTTACCAAAAAGAAAAGAGAAATGACCCAAATCAACAAAATCATGAATGAAAGAGGAGAGATCACAACCAACACCAAAGAAATACAAACAATTATAAGAACACATTAGAGCAACTCTATGCCAGCAAATTAGATAACCTGGAAGAAATGGGTGCATTCCTAGAGATGTATCAACTACCAAAACTGAACCAGGAAGAAATAGAAAACCTGAACAGACCTATAACCACTAAGGAAATTGAAGCAGTCATCAAAAATCTCCCAACAAACAAAAGCCCAGGGGCAGATGGCTTCCCAGGGGAATTCTATCAGACATTTAAAGAAGAATTAATACCTATTCTCCTGAAACTGTTCCAAAAAATAGAAATGGAAGGAAAACTTCCAAACTCATTTTATGAGGCCAGCATTACCTTGATCCCAAAACCAGACAAAGACCCCATCAAAAAGGAGAATTACAGACCAATATCCTTGATGAACATGGATGCAAAAATTCTCACCAAAATACGAGCCAATAGGATCCAACAATACATTAAAAGGATTATTCACCACGATCAAGTGGGATTTATCCCTGGGCTGCAAGGTTGGTTCAACATCCACAAATCAATCAAGGAGATACAATACATTAACAAAAGAAAGAACAAGAATCATATGATCCTTTCAATAGATGCAGAAAAAGCATTTGACAAAGTACAGCATCCTTTCTTGATCAAAAGTCTTCAGAGTATAGGGATAGAGGGTACATACCTCAAGATCATAAAAGTCATCTATGAAAAACCTACAGCAAGTATCATTCTCAATGGGGAAAAGCGGAACGTGGCAGGGATGTCCGCTCTCACCACTGCTATTCAACATAGTATTAGAAGTCCTAGCCACAGCAATCAGAGAACAAAAAGAAATCAAAGGCATCCAAATCGGTAAAGAAGAAGTCAAACTCTCACTCTTTGCAGATGATAGGATACTGTATGTGGAAAACCCAAAAGACTCCACCCCAAAACTGCTAGAACTCATACAGGAATTCAGTAAAGTAGCAGGATATAAAATCAATGCACAGAAATCAGTGGCATTCCTATACACCAACAACAAGACAGAAGAGAGAGAAATCAAGGAGTCGATCCCATTTACAACTGCACCCAAAACCATAAGATACCTAGGAATAAATTTAACCAAAGAGGCAAAGGATCTGTACTCAGAAAACTATAAAATACTCATGAAAGAAATTGAAGAAGACACAAAGAAATGGAAAAACGTTCCATGCTCATGGATTGGAAGAACCAACATTGTGAAGATGTCAGTGCTACGTATAGCAATCTACACATTCAATGCAATCCCCATCAAAATACCATCCACTTTTTTCAAAGAAATGGAACAAATAATCCTAAAATTTGTATGGAACCAGAAGAGACCCGGAATAGCCAGAGGAATATTGAAAAAGAAACGCAAAGCTGGCGGCATCACAGTTCCAGACTTCCAGCTCTATTACAAAGCTGTCATCATCAAGACAGTATGGTACTGGCACAAAAACAGACACATAGATTGATGGAACAGAATAGAGAGCCCAGAAATGGACCCTCAACTCTATGGTCAACTCATCTTTGACCAAGCAGGAAAGAATGTCCAATGGAAAAAAGACAGTCTCTTCAACAAATGGTGTTGGGAAAATTGGACAGCCACATGCAGAAGAATGAAACTGGACCATTTCCTTACACCACACACAAAAATACACTCCAAATGGTTGAAAGACCTAAACGTGAGACAGGAGTCCACCAAAATCCTAAAGGAGAACACAGGTAGCAACCTCTTTGACCTCAGCCGCAGCAACTTCTTCCTAGAAACATCGCCAAAGGCAAGGGAAGCAAGGGCAAAAATGAACTATTGGGATTTCATCAAGATAAAAAGCTTTTGCACAGCACAAGAAACAGTCCACAAAACCAAAAGACAACCGACAGAATGGGAGAAAATATTTGCAAATGACATATCAGATAAAGGGCTAGTATCCAAAATCTATAAAGAACTTCTCAACACCCAAAGAACAAAGAATCCAATCCAGAAATGGGCAGAAGACATGAACAGACATTTTTCCAAAGAAGACATCCAAATGGCAAACAGACACATGAAAAAGTGCTCAACATCGCTTGGCATCAGGGAAATCCAAATCAAAACCTCAATGAGATACCACCTCACACCAGTCAGAATGGCTAGAATTAACAAGTCAGGAAACCACAGATGTTGGCAGGGATGCGGAGAAAGGGGAACCCTCCTACACTGTTGGTGGGAATGCAAGCTGTTGCAAGCCCTCTGGAAAACAGTATGGAGGTTCCTCAAACAGTTGAAAATAGAGCTACCATACGATCCAGCAATTACACTACTGGGTATTTACCCCAAAGATACAAATGTAGGGATCCGAAGGGGTACGTGCACCCCAATGTTTATAGCAGCAATGTCCACAATAGCCAAACTGTGGAAAGAGCCAAGATGTCCATCGACAGATGAATGGATAAAGAAGAGGTGGTATATATACACAATGGAATATTATGCAGCCATAAAAAGGAATGAGATCTTGCCATTTGCAATGACATGGATGGAACTGGAGGGTGTTATGCTGAGTGAAATAAGTGAATCAGAGAAAGACATGTATCATATGACCTCGCTGATATGAGGAATTCTTAATCTCAGGAAACAAACTGAGGGTTGCTGGAGTGGTGGGGGGTGGGAGGGATGGGGTGACTGGGTGATAGACATTGGGGAGGGTATGTGCTATTAGCGCTGTGAATTGTACAAGACTGTTGAATCACAGAGCTGTACTTCTGAAACAAATAATGGAATATATGTTAAGAAAAAAAACAGAAGATAGCAGGAGGGGAAGAATGAAGGGGAGTAAGTCAGAGGGGGAGATTAACCATGAGAGACGATGGACTCTGAAAAACAAACTGAGGTTTCTAGAAGGGAGGGGGGTGGGGGGATGGGTTAGCCTGGTGATGGGTATTAAAGAGGGTACGTTCTGTGTGGAGCACTGGGTGTTATGCATAAACAATGAATCATGGAACACTACATCAAAAACTAATGATGTAATGTATGGTGATTAACATAACAATAAAAAAACCTTAATGCTGTCATACACAAAGAGATGAAATGACAAGAGGAAGCAGAGTCTGAGTAACAAGTGGCACAGGGAAAAGTCCCAGATGAGTGAAAATGTGTACAATTAATTTGGATGGCAGGAAGTCAGGTTTTAGGGTGAGATTCTTAGTGGCAGGAGTGGTCATGTGATTGAGATTTTTCTCCTACTTCCTATACAGGTATTTTGTCAACATCACCCCCATTACCTGTCAGAGAACTTATGATTTCAGGAAAATGAAAGTAGTTTTGTCTATTCTGAAAGCAGAATGTGATTCTGACAGTGATAATGCTTCGTTTAAGGCAATGAAATAAATATTTTTTGTGAGATCATTTGCATGAGGAAGTGGTAGCTATTCCTGGGCTAGAATGTCAGAGCTCCTGTGGGGGATGGGAGTAAAGTTGAGAAGGTAAAGTAGGGAAAGAGGGAGGGGATTGGGAAGAGGTTAGGAAAGAAAAGTAGGGCGGAGAGACGAATTTAGGGTACTGTGTTACAAAGTTCTAGACAACCCCTGGAAGAAATTCTTTTCTTTCTTTTTTTTTTAACTTTTTATTTATTCATGAGAGAGAGAGAGAGAGAGGCAGAGGGAGAAGCAGGCTCCCAAGGAGCAGGGAGCCTGATGCGGGACTCGATCCCAGGACTCTGGGATCATGACCTGAGCCGAAGGCAGACGCTTAACCATCTGAGCCACCCAGGCGCTTGAACCTACTGATCTGCTCTACATTGCCTACCTGATGCCCTTCACATAGAGTGTGTTCAATAATGTCTATCAAATTAGTTTCCTAAAGTGAATACTTTCTTTTATCTCCTTTTAAGTTATTTCAGTTTAAAGTGAGGTAGGCAGGGGCGCCTGGGTGGCTCAGTCATTAAGCGTCTGCCTTTGGCTCAGATCATGATCCCAGGATCCTGGGATCGAACCCTGCATCCGGCCCCCTGCTCCGCAGGAAGCCTGCTTCTCCCTCTCCCACTAGCCCTGCTTGTGTTCCCTCTCTCGCTGTCTTTCTCTCTGTCAAATAAATTAAAAAATCTTAAAAAAAAAAATAAAGTGAGGTAGGCAGTTGGCTTTCTCCAAATTTTTAATGTTCCACCCCTCCCCAGTGCTCCCCTACTCCTAAGCCTCCTAAGGTTTCACTTCTCACAAAGCTGAGTTGGCCCATGTTTAGTGCTTAGCACATTATCTGTAAAATGTAAATATCAGGGGCGCCTGGGTGGCTCAGTCATTGGGCGTCTGCCTTTGGCTCAGGTCATGATCCCAGGGTCCCGGGGTGGAGCCCTGCATCGGGCTCCCTGCTCGGTGGGAAGCCTGCTTCTCCCTCCCCCACTACCCCTGCTTGTGTTCCCTCTCTCGCTGTGTCTCTGTCAAATGAATAAATAAAATCTTAAAAAAAAAAAAAAAAAACCTAAAAAAGGACTCTTGGAGTCCAGTTCTCTCTGAAAGAAAAAAAAAATGTAAATATCAGTATGTCTGGCTATTGATGGTATTGCTATTATTTTCTTCCATCTTCTGTTTTCACTGGAGTTTAGAGCTATTAGTTTTGCCTTTCTTTATTCTACTTGATTTCCTATTCTTGCTTTTTATCCTATTTCTAATTGTTTCTGTTGGAGTGCTGAAAATATTGTCATGATGTCTGGCTAAATCAAGGTCTTCTTGGTCTCCTTAGTCTCTTTCTGATAGCTTATTGCAAGAATGCTTTAATCTAAGTGTTACAAAAGGGGAAATGATTATTTGCCTTATATTTTTTTTCCTAAGAGAGATGTAAATGGACTGTTCTTTGTCAAGCAATAATCTGATGCAGGATGAGTGATGTTTTTATTGGAAGTTCTGCCATTACATGTGGTATATATGTCCTAAGTAATACATCTGACTTAGAATGATTCTGTCCATAATTTGCTCTGAAATTTCATTTTATATTTTTATAGAGGTCATATTCAGTTGGCTTACCATAGGAGACTACTAGACTGTATGTCTTCTCTTTTATTATTTATTTTTCTGTCAAATTTGCCTATGATGGGTTCCTATATATATATAATCTAAGTATTGGATTGAAGTACCCTTAGCTTTTCCTGTAGCCCCACTTTTATATCTTCGTCAACTGTTCAGTTTCATGATTTGATTATATACTTGGTTCATTTTGGTTATTTGCCACTTAGATGCAGCATGAATATTATCACACCTTCTAAGAGAGGCAAGCATTTAATTCCTCATGATAAATTCTTCACTTCCTAAGTGTGCCTGATACAAGATAGGACATGTCCTTTACCTCCTACTCTGTTATTTCTCACTTATTATCAACATTCCTGTCTTTCAAACTCTATTAGTTTACTTAAGAAGTGATTTTCTAGTTAGAGAGGTGAGAGTTTAGAGGTAAGTTCTTTTTCCTCTAAAGCAGGGTGCCTTTACACAAAGATACAGGCTCAAAGAGTATTAATAAAGTACAAGCAAACTTAAATGCTGCCTTTAGTCCTTCCTGATCTTTAGGAGTTGCAGTGGGGAAAAGAGGAAAAATCCCTATTCAAAGAGGAGTGTCAAGGGTTATGCCAGCCAGGGCTTAGCCTAAAGATGGGTAGAATCATGCTGATAGCCTTTGGTGCGTTAGAATGTGGGCCCCTTTTCATCAACTTGTAGGGAAGAATGACTTCTCTCAGCAGGTCTCAGGAGGTATATTTAACAGTACAGAACCTGTGCATGTCCTGATGTCTCATGATATCCTGGAAAGGTGGTTGTTGTGTCCTCCCTTTTAGGTGATCAATTAGGTGAAGTCTTTTCATTTTCACTCAGGGACAAGACTGTCCAAGCAAATTGGGGTAATAAGGTATCTTAGGGCTAGACTGCTCGGGTATAAGGTAGTAACCTATCAGTTCTTTATATTTATTTAAAAGCCAATTTTATTTATACATTTTAAGTATCACATTAGTATGTACATTTAAACCACTATATTATAATCAAATTGTAGTAGCCAGATTTATAGCAAAGACTTCTTTTTAAAAAAAAGATTTTATTTTTTTATTTGAGAGAGAGAGAGAGAGAGAGAGAGAGAGAGAGAGCACCAGTGGGGGGGAGGGGCAGAAGGAGAGGGACAAGCAGACTCCCCAATGAGTTGGGAGCCCGATGCAGGGCTCAATTCCAGGACCCCGAGATCATGACCTGAGCTGAAGTCAGATGCCTAACCAACTGAGCCACCCAGTCACTCCTATAGCTAAGACTTTTCACCACTCTAGGGATCATTCTGGTAACTAAAGGAAGAAATTCACTATCAAGTAGCATTTGCTTTAGGTATCATGAGGGGATTGTCCCACGGATTCCTACCGAGACAGTAGGCTAGTCAGTGTTAAGTTTCTCAGCCTTAGGAGAGAATTGATCGTGGGCCTCGTGTTGTAGAATGTAGCTTAGGAAACAGTGCCTCTTTTGGACAAAAATATCCTTCCTTTTCAGGCTTGCCACACTGAATTGTCTCCATTGTTCAAGGAGACACCAAATTATGTGTCCTTTTAATCCATTTGTGTTGAGCATTTCAGGTTGATACATTTGTAGCCAGGCAGGCTGGTCCTCTGGTCCTATTGTTTCATATTCCCTCTACTCAGCAGAGTTGTTCTACACACCTGAAATATACACTTCTGCCTTGGAGGGCACCTTCTCACTAAATCTTTGTTAGAGGAGCTTGGAGCCGTGAGATTAGTTCAGACCCTTTGTCTCTGTGAGGAAGAAGTAGAATTGGCACATTGGTCCGAACAACTCTGAACAGGGAGGAAGAAGTAGAATTGGCACATTGGTCCGAACAACTCTGAACAGGGGGTAGAAAGTTGTGGTCACAGAACTGCACAGTGGTCTTGCGTGGGATTTATCAAAATACTAAAAGTGTGAAATCATTAAAAAGACAAACTGATTTTGAAGAGAGCTGAATCAAAGGATCCCAATAATTACCATTTAAAACTCTCTTAAAATAGACACGATTATTACTCTCGTTGGTGGCAGAGCCAGAACTCAAAACCAACATTTCTGACTTTTAAATTTATTTTCTCTAGAAAAAAATTTTTTTCTCTTCTATGTTTGATAAATTGTTACATATGCATACAGTTACTTCAGGTATCCTTTTCACCTGGAAACTTGCTAAGACTCCCCCATGTTTGGGTTAGATGCCCTTTGTATGTGCTCCAGCAGCTCCTTGAATTTCATGTAGCTTGCATTATAAACTTATTAAGTTTAAAATTTTGACTTTGTCTCTTCCATAGTTTGTGAGCCCTAAGCGTGCAGGGACCATGCCTGTTTTATCTTCATATTTATAGAGCCTAGCATGGTGCCAATTAATATATATTGAAATGAACATACGTTGACTTACATGTGCAAAAATATAAGAACTAGTTAGGATTTCAGGTTCTGTTTAAGAACTGTATTCATGAAACCTTAAATTAAATGAAAACTAGAGAGACTGAAGAAGATTTTTATGTATCTCTTTAGTATAAGATTATTATTATTTTTAAAGATTTTATTTATTTATTTGACAGAGACACAGTGAGAGAGGGAACACAAGCAGGAGGAGTGGGAGAGGGAGAAGCAGGCTTCCCGCGGAGCAGGGAGCCCGATGCAGGGCCTGATCCCAGGACCCTGGGACCATGACCTGAGCCGAAGGCAGACGCCTAACGACTGAGCCACCCAGGCGCCCCAGTATAAGATTTATTTTTGAATTGGTGGGACACAATATAATATTAATAGTGTTTAGAAATACCTGGAATATATCTGTCATAGACTAATCCATTGACAGAAAAGAACAGAAATTGCACAGTGCAAATAGTAGTTTAAAGTATGCAGTTGGACTAGGATTAAATACACTAATGTATGCCTAACAGGATGTAGAATAAAACTTTTCTCTTACTTTGAAATGAGCATCCATGATCCTAAAATGAAGAGCAAAATGTTCTCCTTTCCTTTCCATTCTCCTTTCCCCTTCCTTTCCCTTCCCTTTCCTTTCCTTCCTGCCCTCCTTCCTTCCCCCCTTCCTCCTTCTTCCCTTCCCTTCCCTCCTTCCTTCCTTTCTTTTTTATCAGGTAGGCTCCATGCCCAGTGTGGAGCCCAACACAGGGCTTGAACTCATGACCCTGAGATGGAGACCCGAGTAGAGATCACTTAACTGACTGAGCTACCCTGGTGCCCCAAAATGTTCCACTTTCTAAAGCCCATCAATTAGGGCCAGAAATAAGAGGACTTTCACTTTAACTATCACTGAGATCACTATTCCTTCCCTTTCCTTAAAATACTGGGGAGCACAGTGGGGTATTCTAGTTATCTACTGTAGGTAACAAATCACTCTAAAGCTGAGTAGCTTAAAACAACAATCATTTTATTATCTATCATAGTTTCTGTAGATTAGGAATTTGGGAAGGACTTGGTGGGGAGATTCTGACTCAGGGTCTCTTATATACTTGAAGTCAGATGGGTGGCTACAGTTGGAGCAGCTGGAGGGGTTTGGCCAAGAATTTCTCTCTCTTTATGTAGTCTCAGGACTACATAAGGGCTACCATGTGGTTTCTCTACATGGGCTAGTATGAGCTGCTTCATACCTTGGTAGCCTCAGAGCAGTCAGACTGCTTATCTGTTGGCTTAGAGCTCCAAGCAAAAGTATTGCAGCTAGGAAGGCATAGCTGTATCACTTTTTATGACCTAGCCTCCCTCTCACATCAGGGATTTATGCACTAGGGGGGCCCTACAAAATTTACCCAAGATAGCCTGCATTCAGATACCTACAACCTAGAGAGTATCAGTGATCTATCAGAGTTAAGAGAAACAAAGACAACAATGAAGGAGTGATTTCCAACATGTTAATCAGAGTGAGGTCCAGAACCACTAAGAGATTTATTACAAGGAATTGGCTAATATAATTGTGGGGGCTAGATAAAAGAGTCTGAAGTCTTTAGGGCAGGCAGCCAGGAAGAGAAGATCAAGAGCATGTTGGAACCCCGTAAGCACAGGCTGAAGCTTGTTGCCCACAAGCAGTAAGGAGAAGATCATGAGCAGGCTGGAACTCCAAGGGCATCAACTGTTTGGAATCTCCAAGCTCAAGAAAGGCCTAAGCCCTCTTTTATTTTTATTTTTTTAAGATTTTTTAAATTAATTAATTAATTTATTTATTTCATTTAAAAAAAATTTATTTATTTGACAGAGAGAGACAGCAGTAGAGGGAACACAAATAGGGGGATTGGGAGAGGGAGAAGCAGGCTTCCCGCCGAGCAGGGAGCCCGATGTGGGGCTCGATCCCAGGACCCTGGGATCATGACCTGAGCTGAAGGCAGACGCTTAACGACTGAGCCACCCAGGTGCCCCAAGATTTTATTTATTTATTTGACAGAGAGAGACACAGCAAGCGAGGGAACACAAGCAGGGGGAGAGGGAGAGGGAGAAGGAGAGGGAGAGGGAGAAGCAGACTTCCCGCTGAGCAGGAAGCCCCATGCAGGGCTCTATCCCAGGACCCTGGGACCATGACCTGAGCTTAAAGACTGAGTCACCCTGGTGCCCCAGGCCTAAGCCCTCTTTCAAAGGGCTTACCCAATCAGATCAGGCCCATATAGAATAGACTTTCTTTTGATTAACTTGAAGCCAACTGATTAGGGACTTTTTTTTTTTTTGAGAGAGAGAGAGAGGGCATGTGTGAGTGGTGGGGGTTAGGGGGTGGGGCAGAGGGAGCAGGAGAGAGAATCTTAAGTAGGCTCCATGCCCAGTGTAGAGCTGGACGCGGGCTCAATCTCATGACTCTGAGGTCATGACTTGAGCTGAAATTAAGAGTTGGAGGCTTAACCAACTGAGCCACACAGATGCCTCTGATTAAGGACTTTTATCACATCTGCAAAATGCCTCCACAGCAACACCTATATTAATGTTTGATTAAATAACTGGGGAATGTAGTTTAGCCCAGCCAAGTTTCTACATCAAAAAGCCATCACGCAACAACAGCAAATATAAAACATGCATCCCTTTCCTTTTCCTTCTTCCCTGTGCCAATATACCAGGGGAGCTGGAGCCTAGAATAGAGAGATGGAGGAGGTGTCCCAGAGGCAGACCATATCACCCTCCCGCAGACTCCAAAGGGAGGGAATGAGAGGAATAAAAAGGCAGACCACATCCTCTCCCTATCCATGTCCCTGGAGCTACAAATCTGGCCTGCAATCGGAAACGGGAAAGCTTTGAATGGATATAAGACAAAATTTTAACAATGGATAGCACATGAGAAGTTATGAGTTCTAACAGAGATGTCCGCAAGACGCTGACTAGCAAGGAAAGGAGATTTAACATAGTAAATTTGGGTAGAATGACTAGAGATGAAACTCCACTGAGTTGAGGGACCTAAATAACAAAATGATTAGAGGCGCCTGGGTAGCTCACTAAGTTAAGTGTCTGCCTTTGGCTCAGGTCATGATGCCAGGGTCCTGGGATCAAGCCCTGTATTGGGCTCCCTGCTCAGCGGGGAGCCTGCTACTCCCTTTCCCTCCCGCTCCACCTGCTTGTGCTCTCTCTCTCTCTCCCTCTGTGAAGTGGATAAATAAAATCTTTAAACAATTTAAAAATGATTAGATTACAAAAATTAGAAGAACTGCAGATGTTAGACAAGGAAGAAAAAATAAATGGGGAAAGCTTAAGGAAAGTTTTTGTTTTGTTTTGAATCTTTTAAAGACAGATTAAAGTGATAGTGGTATAACATAGGTGGACTTTAAGGGAGAAGGATTGGGGCAGTTAGGATGCTATTGCAATATTCTAAATAGGAATTAACAATAACCTGATCCAGAATTACAAAGATAAAATGGAACTGGAGAAGGAAAAATCTGAGAAATATTTCAAAGATGAGAACAATAAGATTGATGACCAAATAGAAGTGTGACAGCAGAAAGAGTATTTCAGAGTATTCCTTGGTTTATAACTTGGGCAACTGGAGAAATGGTGGCATTGCAAACATAAATTCAGTGAGGTATTGAGAAGAAAATCACTCTAAGTTAGGGAAGGAAAATCTATTTGGGAGACCAAGACATTCAATTTGGGATTATTGAAGCTGAAGTCACAATTTGATACAAATTGGAATAAAAGAACATCAGACTAGCTTGATAGTAATATGTAGGAAGGACTGCAAGTGGGAGGTCCAGGTTAGGAAAATGAAGAATTTGGAGGCACAGGTGGTATTTTTTAAAAATGATTTCTTCCACCTGAAGATAGTGTCATTTAGAAGAAAAAACAGTAAAGAGGAATGAAACATTTGGCTACCCAGATGGTGTCAAAGAACAAAATAGGATTTAATTTCTAGACCATGGTTTAAGATCCTGGAACTGGTGAGTTTTTGGCAAGGACAGGGAGTATGTCATAAGGACAAAAAAAAAAAAAAAAGGTTTACTTTTTTTTTTTAAATTTTTTTTCAGAGGGGAGGGGAAGAATCAAAGAAGAAATTGTTCTTAGGAAAAAAGAACGAACAGGAAAGAGAACTGAGTGAACAAATGAAAGTCTTGGAGAAAGAATAACAACGTAGAAGATACCCAGTGTTTCGTGAAAGGTGAAAGAAAGGAAGCTGAATTCTTGTTAACATTTACTGAGAGTTCATAATATGCCAGTACTGTGGCAAATTCTTTATATGCATTATCTCATTTAATCCTTACAACAAGCTTTTTTCCCACTTAACAAAATGTCATGGACATTTGTGTCAATAAAGATCTGCATCATTTTTAATGGATGTATATAGCATAGTATTCCATTGTATGAAGTGTCATTGTGGTAAGCTACAGTGAACCCTCCTACTCAGACATTTTTTCTACACTTTTTTGTATGCTTTTTCTTAACAGATGAACATCTTGTTTTAGTTTTGTAATTTCATTTTTTGAACAATATTGTGATTCAAAAATAAAAATACAAAAATGTATATAGTATAAATGTTTTCTTCCACTCTTGTTCCCTGTTCCACCCTAACAATTATTAGTTTATTTTGTATCTTTCCATAATCCCTTTATGTTATATAAGCATATATAAAAAATATTATTTTTTCCTTTTTTTAAATACATAAGTGATCATATCTTTAGGATATCTTTAGGATAAAATCTTAGAAGTGATATTGCTAAATTAAAGGGTAGTTTCAGTTAAAATCTTTAAAATATATTGACCAATTGCTTATCAGAAAGGCAGTACACACCAACAATGCATGACTGTCACTAAATCCATTTCACTTATTTTCTTATCTTTATCTATATATCTGAATATGTATGAGGAGTCCAGAATAAATGTTAAAAAGACTGTGATTTGTACTATAAAGCTAATTGTGATATTATACAGAAGTGATTATACAAAAAACTTTGGACTTACCTGTTTAAAATTTATAATATAGATAGAGGAACACAATGAAAAGAAAAGGTTTTATCTAAGTTGTTATTTACTTTTCTGTGTTTTTTTTTTATTGGTTGAGTGGGGAAGCAGGTAGAAATGAAAAGATGAATGAAAAATTTCAGTTGTTTGTAGTGCAAAGATAAGTAACAGAGCTGAATGAGACAAAGAATAAGCAGAAGGAGAAGTAGGGGCAGGTGTCAGATGAGAGTGAAAAATGCAGGTATTTTACAACCTCTGCTTTCTATGATTAAATTGGTGTGTATGATTGTAATAGAAATCAAAACTAAATTTCAACTGAATATGTACATTTATCTTTTTTTTCTTAAATAGATTTGATTATCGAAGAAATGGATACTTATCCCTCCAAAAAATATCCAGTTAAAAAACGGGTGAAAATACACCCCAATACAGTGATGGTGAAATATACCTCCCATTATCCCCAGCCTGGGGATGATGGATATGAAGAAATCAATGAAGACTATGGAAATTTTATGGAAGAAAATCCGAAGAAAGGCCTGCTGAGTGAAATGAAAAGAAAAGGAAGAACTTTCTTTGGAACCATGGACACTCGACCTCTGCCAACAGAAGACCCAGTGACCAATGATATTGGACAATTCCAGAGCTTTGCAGAAAAAAATATTTTTCAATCCAGAAAAATGTGGATAGTGCTGTTTGGATCTGCTTTGGCTCATGGATGTGTAGCTCTTATCACTAGGCTTGTTTCTGATCGTTCTAAAGTTCCGTCTCTAGAGCTGATTTTTATCCGTTCTGTCTTGCAGGTCTTATCTGTGTTAGTTGTATGTTACTACCAGGAGGCCCCCTTTGGACCCAGTGGATACAGATTACGACTCTTCTTTTATGGCGTATGCAATGTCATTTCTATCACCTGTGCTTATACGTCATTTTCAATAGTTCCTCCCAGCAATGGGACCACTATGTGGAGAGCCACAACCACAGTCTTCAGTGCCATTCTGGCTTTTTTACTTGTAGATGAGAAAATGGCTTATATTGACATGGCTACAGTTGTTTGCAGCATCTTAGGTGTTTGTCTTGTCATGATCCCCAACATTGTTGATGAAGACAATTCTTTGTTAAATGCCTGGAAAGAAGCCTTTGGGTACACTATGACCGTGATGGCTGGACTGACCACTGCTCTTTCCATGATAGTATACAGATCTATTAAGGAGAAGATCAGCATGTGGACTGCACTGTTTACCTTTGGTTGGACTGGGACAATCTGGGGAATATCTACTATGTTTGTTCTTCAAGAACCCATCATCCCATTAGATGGAGAAACCTGGAGTTATCTCATTGCCATATGCGTCTGTTCCACTGCAGCATTCTTAGGAGTTTATTATGCTTTGGACAAATTCCATCCAGCTTTGGTCAGCACAGTACAACACCTGGAGATTGTAGTGGCTATGGTCTTGCAGCTTCTAGTGTTACACATATTTCCTAGTGTCTATGATGTTTTTGGAGGGGTAATCATTATGATTAGTGTTTTTGTCCTTGCTGGTTATAAACTTTATTGGAGGAATTTAAGAAGGCAGGATTATCAGGAAATTTTAGACTCTCCCATTAAATGAATACTTGATTATTATCTTAACATTTAGTTATTAATAGGTACACTGCCATTTTAATGTTTACCTATAAATGTCTTGCGTTGTATAACTGGCAGAGTGGTATATAAAATTAATATATGCAGATGTAGAAAATTTATTCTAGTCTAATATGTTAAAAAACAAATATTAAATATGTGAAACACCATGAACCCAGTGTCTCTACTGTTATCAACAAAAGGTAATTGTGGTAGGATAATGTTAACTTTCATCACTAAAAAACATAATACTTGAGGAAATGACCCCTTTCCAATGGAACTTCTGTGGCCTTAAAAAAATGTTCATGCACAATGTTCTACAAATGTTTAATAAAAATCTTTCAATATTCAAAAATCTTCATTGGTGAAAAGGTCACAATAGGGTGAAATGCTTAATACCAAGCCCTGATTTGTCATCTATTTACATTAGAAACTAGAGGTTACTAGGTTGGGTAAGGGAGCTTGAGTTGAGGCAAGAAAGAGGGAACAAAGGAAAACAGCTGGTTTTTCAATGACCATAGTGGTTGTCCTACTTTCAAACAGGAAATTGCTCTTCCCTTTGCTATGGCTACCTTAGGTAATGCATAGGAAATGGAAGTAGGGAGAAGACTGGATTCTTGACAGTCTATGCCATTTTGTGCCTGATGGTGGGAGACTTAATGTTGGGGCAGGGTCTACTTACCCTCAGTTTTACAGATCTTTTCCAAAACTGCCCTTGTTTATAATTTTGTAGCAAATATATGTGTGAGCTGCAGTAAAGATACTCCTTACCCCTGAAAAAAGACACTAACAGGAATCACGGTATAGCAGAAAATTGATACAACATGGTAACTTGAAATTCTTTTCAAAAGGGCATAAAAGTCGGTAAAAACATATAAGGTAGCATTAATTTGGGTCTAATTTGGGCAATTTTACTAATTTAGCACAACAAATGTTGATATGGTTATTAAACTATTGTTATTGTTACTGAGTTATTTTACCTCCAAATTCACTCTTCTGTACTTACCTCTGTGATGCTATGGCTCAGACCTTGCAAATTATATTTTTCCTATACTGACTGGTGTCTCACTAGGTTCCATCAATAAAGGGCATTAGAGGGAGACTAGAAGACAGGAGAAGGGGAGAAAGGATTTCCTCCTTTCCATTTGTTTGCAGTTTCTGTCTTTGTTACCCCAGCAATAAGCAATACCCCTTTGCTCCAGCAGCAGCAACTGATCTCAGCCTTGAGCTTCTTTTGGCACTCCTCCATCCCCCAGCAGCCTCATCATATCCCTCTTAGTAGGAGGAGGACCAGATAAACAGCATCCTTTCTGGGATCTGAGCCATAGCTCAGCTGGGTCATTCCTCTGAGCTTCGGACACCTTATAGTCCAACCTTGACCCCTCTTTTTCACTTGCACTAAGGGTGGTAGCTGCTTTGTACAGTTATCACCTCTGGGCTACTGCAGTGTTCCCTCTTTGCTTTTTCAGCCCCTCAATACCCAATACTAGATTCTTTCTGTTAAAATATCTTGTGATTTCTGTCTTCTTGACTAATATGTCTCTAAACCTTTCCCCAAATAGCCCACAATCATTAGTAGGGTATCTGTGCTTTTGGGAAGATGTTAATGTTCAGATTTTCCAGGAATTACCAGACACTGGCTCTCAACTATCCAAACTGAAGAAATTATCCAAATTGAAGTATAGAAAGAAAAAGTTTTGAAAAAAAATGAACAGAGCCTGGAATGACCTGTACTAAGGACTAAGAAGTCTAGCATAAGTGTAAATGTAGTCTCAGAAAAGGAGAGAGAGGGAAAGGGGCAGAAAAAAATATTTGAAGAAATACTGGCCAAAAGATTTCTAAATTTGATAAAAGGAAACAATATGAGCCAGTAATCCACAGATCCAGGGAAATAAGTGAACCCCAAGCAGCATAAATACGAAGAAAACCACACCTAGAAACATAGTGCAACTGCTGATAAATAAAGATAAAGAAACAAAACTTTAAAAGCAGAAGAAAAAGGACATATGACATACAGGAAAACAGTAAGACAGCTTCTCATCAGAAACACTGGAGGCCTCACTCTTGCCACTATTGTTCAACATAGTACTAGAAGTCCTAGCAACAGCAATCAGACAACAAAAAGAAATAAAAGGTATTCAAGTTGGTAAAGAAGAAGTCAAACTCTCTTTTTGCAGACGACATGATACTTTATGTGGAAAATCCAAAAGACTCCACCCCCAAATTACTAGAACTCATACAGCAATTCAGTAATGTGGCAGGATACAAAATGCACAGAAATCAGTTGCTTTCTTATACACTAACAATGCAACTGTAGAAAGAGAAATTAGAGAAACGATTCCATTTACAATAGCACCAAAACCCATAAGACACCTCAGAATAAACCTAACCAAAGAGCTAAAGGATCTATATTCTAGGAACTACAGAACACTCATGAAAGAAATTGAAGAAGACACAAAAAGATGGAAAAACATTCCATGCTCATGCATCAGAAGAATAAACATTGTTAAAATGTCTATGCTACCCAGAGCAATCTATACCTTCAATGCCATCCCAATCAAAATTCCAATGACATTTTTCAAAGTGCTGGAACAAACAATCCTAAAATTTGTATGCAATCAGAAAAGACCCTGAATCGCCAAGGAAATGTTGAAAAAGAAAAACAAAGCTGGGGGCATCATGTTGCCCAATTTCAAGCTATATTACACAGCAGTAATCACAAGACAGGATGGTACTGGCACAAAAACAGACATATAGACCAATGGAACAGAATAGAGAGCCCAGATATGGGCCCTCAACTCTATGACCAAATAATCTTCGACAAAACAGGAAAAAATATGCAATGGAAAAAAGACAGTCTCTTCAATAAACGGTGCTGGGAAAATTGGACAGCCACATGCAGAAGAATAGAACTCGACCATTCTCTAACACCATACACAAAGATAAACTCAAAATGGATGAAAGACCTCAATGTGAGACAGGAATCCATCAAAATCCTAGAGGAGAACATAGGCAGTAAACTCTTTGACATCGGCCACAGCAACTTCTTTCAAGATAACATCTCCAAAGGCTAGTGAAACAAAAGCAAAAATGAACTTTTGGGACTTCATCAAGATAAAAAGCTTCTGGGGCGCCTGGGTGGCTCAGTCGGTTAAGCGACTGCCTTCGGCTCAGGTCATGATCCTGGAGTCCTGGGATTGAGTCCCATGTCTGGCTCCCTGCTCAGCGGGGAGTCTCCTTCTCCCTCTGCCTCTTCCCCCCCACCTTGTGCTCTCTCTCTCTCATTCTCTCAAATAAATAAAATCTTTAAAAAAAAAAAAGATAAAAAGCTGCTGCCCAGCAAAGGAAACAGTCAACAAAACAAAGAGGCAACCCTCTTTGTTATTTGCAAATGACACTACAGATAAAGGGCTGGTATCCATGATCTATAAAGAACTTCTCAAAATCAACACCCAAAAAACAAATAATCAAGTCAAAAAATGGGCAGAAGACATGAACAGACATTTGTCCAAAGAAGACATACAAATGGCTAACAGACACATGAAAAAATGTTCGTCATCATTAGCCAACAGGGAAATTCAAATCAAAACCACACTGAGATACCACCTTATACCAGTTAGAATGGCAAAAATTGACAAGGCAAGAAACAACAAATGTTGGAGAGGTTGTGGAGAAAGGGGAACCCTCTTACACTCTTGATGGGAATGCAAGTTGTTACGGCCACTTTGGAAAACAGTGTGGAGGTGCCTCAGAAAATTAAAAATAGAGCTACCTTATGACCCAGCAATTGCACTACTGGGTATTTACCCCAAAGACACATAGTGTCTTTGTCTTTACCCCAAAGACATGTAGTGAAAAGAAGGGCCATGTGCACCCCAGTGTTCCTAGCAGTAATGTCTGCAATAGCCAAACTGTGGAAAGAGCCGAGATGCCCTTCAACAGATGAATGGATAAAGAAGATGTGGTCCGTATATACAATGGAATATTACTCAGCCATCAGGAAGGATGAATACCCAACTTGTACATCAATATGGATGGGACTGGAGGAGATTATGCTAAGTGAAATAAGTCAAGCAGAGAAAGTCAATTATCATAAGGTTTCACTTATTTGTGGAACGTAAGGAATAACATGGAGGACATTAGGAGGAGGGGAAAAATGAAAGGGGGGAAATCAGAGGGAGAGATGAACCATGAGAGACTATGGGCTCTGAGAAACAAACAGGGTTTTAGAAGGGAGGGGGTAGGGGGATGGGTTGGCCTGGTGATGGGTATTAAGGAGGGCACGTACTGCATGGAGCACTGGGTGTTATACGCAAACAATGAATCGTGGATCCGTACATCAAAAACTAATGATGTATGGCGACTAACATAACATAATAAAATAAAATTAAAAAAAAAAAGAAGAAGAAACACTGGAGGCCAGAAAAGAACAGAATGACATTTTAAAGTGCTGAAGAATACCGCTCTGCTGGCTTATCCCCTATAGGATAAAGGCTAAGGTCCTTATCTCCTATAACCTGCTATTGCTTACTTCTCTAGTCATCTTCTGCTCCAGCAATATTGTGTAATACCTTTTCAATTGTGTAATACCTTTTTAAATGCAGTCCCCTCTTTGTGGAAGACCCATCTCCTTTGCCTACTTATTTGCCTGATTAGCCTGACCATACAACTCCCCCTGTGGTTTAATGTCCCCCTGTACGTTTCTATAGCTGTATTAACTATATTAATAATAAATATATTTAAATCTCATTCTCTGACACTGGATTGAACTTCTTTCAGTTAAGACTGATCTTTAGATTTCCAGCACCTATTATAGTGCCTACCACAGAGTGGACTCAATAAATTTTTGTTGAATTAATTCCCATAAAAGCATAACAATACTCAGTTCAGAAATTAAATTTAGTTACCAGGGTCCACTAATTTCTATACTTCACAGTCAAGCTTGTGATTAGTTACTTCTTGTTGATTAGTAAGTAGGGCTTTTTTGTTGTTGTTGCCCTAAACAGTCCTACCTGGCAGTGATGTTAAACCAGATCATCCTCTAATCATGTCTAACTATAAGCTATCAAGTTTCCTGGGAAAGATCTTGAGACATGGAGGCTCATTTTCCCCTTCCTGTCTTCCCAGATCCTTTCCTTCAGGATTAATAAAGTGAGCTGCCTGCATGTTTTTATCCTAGACAGATTAGCTATCCCTATCCAAGCCCCGTTTCCAATCCATAGGTCATAAGTTTGGGTCTAAATATTATTGTCACATGATTCTGGCTAGTCCCTGGTCCACTCAGCACTAATTAGCAGGGGTGATTCCCATTTTTGGTTTGAGTTCTGCTAAAAGAGAGGAAGAAGAAGCCATGTGAATGTTTATATTTGGAAGCTGGGGAGCCAGGGTGTATGGAAGGAAGTCTCTGGGACAACTTCCACCCCATAAGAACATGTAACTCCATTCCTTCTAAGTCACTATACTGCAATTTCATATATGGCTTTTGCCTATCTACTTTCTACCCAATGCTTTGTTTCATTGCTATTTCTTTTTTTCTTCAATTCCTTCTCCTTTTCATATGTTTTTTTAGCTTTTCTTTCTCTCTTTCTTTCTGAAAGATTTTATTTATTTATTTGACAGAGAGAGACACAGCGAGAGAGGGAACACAAGCAGGGGGAGTGGGAGAGGGAGAAGCAGGCTCCCCACTGAGCAGGGAGCCTGACACAGGGCTCGATCCCAGGACCCTGGGATCATGACCTGAGCCAAAGGTAGATGCTTAAGGACCGAGCCACCCAGGCACCCCCCCTTTTTTTTTTTAATTTCTGGTAAGAATGGATGATGAGGAAACTTAAAGAAGGAAAACTAAAAGGAAAAAACATGTTTACAGGGAACTAAAAACCCTTTTAAAAGAAAGCTCTTTTCCTTATTTCTTCTATTGCTTAAATAGGTGGCACACAGTAGTCAAGAGCTCTAGATCAAAATCTTGTGAAGGGTCTGTTCAGACCACTGGTTCATTCAAAATACGTATTCCCTTACAAAATAAAATCTAAACTTACAACTTCAGCATATTTTTCTGGTTTTATTTTCCCCACTTACGGCAGTGGTATAAGCTACCTGATGGCAGGAACCACTTTACCTGTTGTATTTGTATAAACACCCCCAACCCATCACATGTTAAATATGTAAATAAAATTGAACTGAGCCAGGTTTTGCTAAGTTTGTTGTATGATTTTGGAGAAACAGTTTTCACCTCTGGACAATCATTTCTCCAGCTTAAAAAATGAATATAATAGCATCTCAATCCATAAACTTTATATGTATCAACAAATAAAACTATTGTATTAGCTTGAGCTGCCAATAACAAAATACCAACAACAGAAATTTAATTTCTCCTGGTTCTAGAAGCTGAAGTCCCACATCAATGTGCCATCATGGTCAAATACAGGTGAGAGCTCTCTTCCAGGCTTGCACATGGCCCCTTCTCACTCCTCTCATGGTGGAGATAGAGAGCAAGCTCTCTGCTGTCTCTTTTTACAGGAACACTAATCCTATAGTAGTAGGGCCCCACTCTTATATCAGTCAATCTTAAGTACCTCCTAAAGTCCCTGTCTTCAAATACAGTCACATTAGGGGTTAGGGCTTCAACATATGAATTTTGTGAGGGGACAAACTCAGTCCATAGTAGCCATTATAAATATGCAAAGGAATTTAGACCATTAGAATAAATTTGAAGTTCATCTACATTATTTACTTTGGATGCTAATAATGGGATATAGACATACAGTAGCTGTTGCCCAGAGTTTCATGGTTTACTTGCCAGAGCCAACTTAAAGTCAGGAAGGGGTGGACGGTGATTTGTGCTTGACCTTGTGGTCCTAAATAATGGCAACCAAAACACATACATCAGAACTCAAATGAATAATTTTGAAGTTAAATGCACAAAAGTGTGAACCCTTGGGACTTAGAGTTAGGCCAGGATGAAAGAAGGGAAAGGAAGATGTATTAACACCTTAAACAATATTTACTTACCATCTATAATGTAGTTGGCAGTAGGGAAAAATACTGACATGGTTCCTGACTTAATGAGTTTATCATCTACGTGGGGATACGGACAAACTCAACAGCTTGTTTGGGGAAAATACCTGTGCTCCATGAAGAGTATCTAACCCAGCCGGTTTCCCTGAGGAGGCGACGCCTAAGTGGAGCCAAGCCACATGATGGTTCAGAAGGCAGGAGGCAGGCTGAGGTGGGGGGGCTGCAGTACTGGAGTGGGGAGAACCAACTTACTGATGACCGGGCAGGTGGCTGGGACTGGGCCGTAAGAAAGGGCACACTTGGCACGGAAGGTCATTGTCCTCCTCACAGCATGGCTACCACAGCAGAGACTGGAAGCTATCCACGCACCAGGGCACCTGGAAAGCCCTTAGACTCAGCTTATTTCGGTTTGTGGCTCAAATTAACCATACATCTTAAATTTTTCTCTCAGGTTCCCATTCCAGGCCTTTTGGTTTGTTTTTCATTTTCTCTCCCTGCCCCTAAAAACCTTCTGTTGGGCAAGACCCTCTTTAAGTGCAGAAACCAGGAAGAAGCTCCCAGAACAGCTGGGGCTGAACTTGGGAAGCAGTAATTTCTGCTGCGGGGTCTCTAATGTGGCGCTGAGGAGAAAGGCCCAAAGTAATCGGCTACAGCAACCGGAGAGGCAAAAACGACAAAAGCCAGGGACAGGCCAGGCACTTTTCACCCTCTCGCTCACTCTCCGCTGGACAGCCTCAGCTTGATCCACGCCCAGCACAGCATTTGATTGACAGGCGGGCCGGCCCAATCCGAGCGCGGCGCAGACAGCTCCCGCTTCAGGGATAGGAGAGAAAGGAGCGACTGAACCTATCGGATTGTGCCGGGAGGGGGTTTCCTGCCCGCGCGGATCCGCCCACGGCCTCCCGGCCAGTCGGCGCCGCAGCCCCGCCCGCCCGCCGCGCGCGTCCCGCCCCTCTCCCGAGAGCTACGCGGCGGCTGAGCTTGAGGCCTCGTGCCGTAACGGCCATCGCGGCGGCCGCGGCGGTCTCCCGGTGCCCTCCTCAGGTGAGCTGGGGCCGCACGGACCCGGCAGAGGGAAGGTGAGACGGTCCTGCCGGTAGGCAGACGCACAGACAGCCTCTCCTTTCCCCGTGCGTCCACATAGCCTGTTACTCGCTGCGTTGCTTCCTCTTCGGCCAAGTTAGCCCCCCGGGCGCCGTCTGCCGGCCCTGAGCTGAGCCGGAGGGGGCGGGGAGGCCGCTTGGCCGGGCCTGGGCGTTTGCATCGCGGCTCCGCGCGACCCTCTGGCCAGTGTCCGGGACCGCGCAGCCCCAGGCCTCGCTCCGACCGGCCGCTCCTGCGGGGCTGGGAGGTCGAGTGTGCGGCGCTCGCGCTTCCCTGGTTCTTTTTCTCCCTAAAAAGCCCTGTTGTCTGTTGTGGCGTAATCCGAGGTGGGGGAAGGTAGGGACGTGTTAGAGGAGGGGACCGGCGCACTCACCTCCAGCCCTACAGGAGGGGAGGGGGCCGTAACCTGTGCCGAGGGTGGACATCCTTGGGATGCGCCCTGTGCCCCTCCCCCCAGCCCCAGCAGTTTTCCCCGTTCTCGGGAAATCGAGGTTATTTTAATCATATGGACCTGCTGTAGTTTCGTACGCTTGCTTGTTGCTTCGGCTGTGAGCTTTTGACTTAAGTATAATATATCCGGTAAAAAAAAAAAATCTCAGTAATTGGTTTTGTGACGTTCTGTGGTGTTTCCATAAAAGTTAAATTTGCCGTTAGAAGCTCGGGAAGCTGGTTTTTGTTTAGGGCTGAGAACTGTAACATAGGCGCTTAGTTATTGTCGAACGGATGAGTTGGTCACCTAAAAATAATTTCACCCGTTAGATTTGGTAAGAAAACATAGGAGTTACAAAAGAAAAGTTGAGAATTTCGAATCCCATCTTGGGTGGTGAGGAAAGAAGCTCAGTATCTGGTCAAAACGGGTAAATGTTGCAAGAGGTATTCATTTTTTTTTTTTTTTTGATGGTTTTCTTTAAGATTTTATTTATTTGACAGAGAGAGAGAGAGCGCGCGACAGCAGGAACACAAGCAGGGGGAGTGGGAGAGGGAGAAGCAGGCTTCTCGCTGAGCAGGGAGCCCGATGCGGGGCTCGATCCCAGGACCCTGGGATCATGACCCGAGCCGAAGGCAGACGCTTAACCAACTGAGCCACCCAGGCGCCCGAAGAGGTATTCATTTTTAAAAGTCTTTGGTAGATTGATGAAAAACCAACTATACAATTTACTAAGCATCTGGAAAGCACTGTTCCTAAAATCTTAATCTTCAGCGAGGTGGAATGGGGAAAATAATCCAAGAAGGTTTTGTTTGTTTGATAATTGTCAGTTATATTCAGTTCTTAAGTAGGCTCCCATTCACAGTTTGATAGTAACAAGGAATATGCATTGGTTGATTAATAGTAGTTTTCATTCCATCTTGATCATAGACTCTGGAATTTTCTTTTTTGGGAAAATTGTGATTTGGAGGAATTAGCTATAATATCTGTTAAACCCTGTTCGCAGAGTGCTGGAGACTCAGCTGTGCTTGTTCACATATTAAATTTTAAATTCTTCACTTTATTTTTCTCTGCGTTATCTTTTAGTCCATATTTTACCAGTGTTTTCAGGTCCATATAAATAAAATTTGAAGCATACACAGAATGTTTTGTTAGATACTGAATGGTACTTTATGCCTCTGGGTTTATTTTTCTTTCGGACCTTTGAGGACTTTCTTGCCAAAAGCTCAAGGTAGATTTAATGTGATTATTGTTATAAATCACTTGTTAGGAGGACTTCATTTAATAAATACAGAATGCAGTCCATTTTTATCATAGTATCATACTTTAAGTTTTTTTTTATTTTTATTTATTTGAGAGAGAGAGAATGAGAGAGAGCATGAGAGGGAAGAGGGTCAGAGGGAGAAGCAGACTCCCTGCTGAACAGGGAGCCTGATGTGGGACTCGATCCTGGGACTCCAGGATCATGACCTGAGCCGAAGGCAGTTGCTTAACCAACTGAGCCACCCAGGTGCCCTCATAGTATCATACTTTAATAACTTTTACAGTTTACTTACCTTTATAATATGGAAAAAGAGCAAATGTTCTCCACCTACATCAGAAGACTAAATGATTTGTTATTTAGTTAATAAGTAAAATTGGAGGAAACTCGTGAAATCACTAAGCATTTAAGAAATTCTTCATAAATACTTGGGTGTGCTGTTTTAGGAAGACAACTGATATTTATTTTAAAAATTTATTTAGAGAGTGCTGGCCTGCTCACTTGGGTGAGGGGGAGGGAGTGGCAGAGGGAGAGTGAAAGGGAGAGAATCTCAAGCAGAGTTCCTGCTGAGCACAGAGTGTGATTGGGTATTAGGGCTGGGTCTCATGACCCTGAGATCTTGACCTGAGCCAAAACCAAGAGTTGGTCACTCAATTGACTGAGCCACCCAGGCGCCTCAGGAAGACAACTAATATTTAAAGATTATTTAATTAAGGCATTAATTCTATCTGGATGATCCTCATTTTACTGATTCCATAGGCTGACTTTGTTTTGGTAACATTACACATGCAGCTACCAAGACACAAACCTTGGTTTCGTCTTTGACATCCTCTATCCACATAGCATTGGCTAATTTTTGTCAGCCATTTTTTGGAAATTTCTTTGAGATATATTCCTTTCCACTAGCTTGTAATTGGGTTTTCTGCCTACCTTTTGTCTCTACTCAATATGTCCTGCCTTCCACCTTAATCTTAAAATTATGTTTCCCCATGTCCCTCACTGTGAAACCAGCGATAACACTCTGTAATCTATAGAGTATAACTGAGAATTCCTGGCCTTCTAATAGTCTGCTCAAAACCTTTTTTTTTCTTATGACAGCACTGTTTCTCTATGAGAGCTGACCATCCTAAACCAGTCTATCATTCTCATTTAGAGTTTGTGTTTTTCTGCCTTTGTCTGTTGAGAATTTGATTGCCTGTGCATAGCCTGCCTGTTCTTTAAAAGAAATCCCTTCACCACCACCCCCCCCCCGCAAATTTCCAAAGTAGCAAATGAAGTCATAATTTGTTGAAGTTTCATTTTTGGTCCTGAATTCAGTGCAACCTTCTAGATCTTTCTGTTCTCTGTGTTGTTACTTTCCTTTGAACCTGTTGCCCTTACTGTTTTATCATTCCTTTGGTTTTTTTTTTTTTTTAAGCTTATGTGGACTTGTGTCATAATATCATGGAACAATACTGTGGGAACATTGGAATTACAACCTTTCATTTTATAGGTAAGGAAAATGAAAGCCATACAGAATAACTACACAAAAATTCACACATCTAATGATGGTGGCAGAGCTGAAACTCAGAGCTTGATTTCCTAACTCAGGTCTGTGTATTTTTTTTTTTAAAGATTTTATTTATTTGAGAGAGAGCGAGTACACAAGCAGGGTGAGGGGCAGAGGGAGAAGCACACTCCCCGCTGAGCAGGGAGCCCAATGCGGGCTCCATCCTGGGACTCCAGGATCATGACCTGAGCTGAAGGCAGACGCTTAACTGACTGAATCACCCAGGTGCCCCTTGGTCTGTGTATTCCTTAAAAAACTTTTTTTTCTATGTGTTTCCTAAGAAGCTATACTGTTTTTCATCTCTTGCAATGCAGTTTTTTTATTGTTTGCTTTACATTATTTTGCATTCTGTATCTTTATACCTTCCATAGATTCAAAACTTGTATGTGAGGGTGGTGGGATCTTCATAACTTGGATTGTTTAAATCATTAAAACTGATTTAAAGTCTTTTTCTTTGCTTGTTAGATGTATTAACAGCATTAACAAAAATAATATTCTCATCTCTATAGTTGAGTCCGTGATTCATTAAAAAGTGAATGGATCTCTTAGAATTTTTACTCCTGGAGTTTAGTTTGTTTGAATCTCTTAGTTCAAAGAGACTGAATATTTGGGTACTTTCATAGTAGATGTGAACATTGCCATGGTTTGGAGGAAACCTGCAGAGTTTATCACATAACTAAATTTAATGATCCAGCCAAATGTTCTTTTTCTCTTTTAGATTCTTAGAACCACAACACTTTTACATTTTGCTACTTTGTCCTCTTGTTCATCTGTCGGAAACCTTATTGAGCAATCTGTTTATTGAGCAAAATATTCTGAAAACATTTGTTCTTTTGGGAAGTGAGAGAGCTTTTATATATTTGCTCTTGACCTTTTTTCCCTCTTAACTCTAAAGTTTCTGTTATAGTGGCAGCATAGGGTTGCCTTGGTTTTTGTTGTTGTTGTTTTTTTACACTTATGTAGCAAGAGTTGAGTAGTGTAAGATAGTACAGAAAACTATCAGGTGAAATATTTCTGGAAGGAATGTTTTACCCTTTTGGTTTTAAACAGGTTAGAAGCTGTTTTTCTATTTTTTGGTTGTTTATAATAGCTTGTTTTTTGTTTAAGTAAATAGTCTGCTAAAATAAACTGTTGAAACACTGATTCTCTCATTCTTTATTCCTGAAATTGTACTTAAGGATTGCTGAATTGGACGTAAGTATGGTACGGATAATTCTGCTTTTCTTGAAACAGACCAATCGAATAAAGCAGCGAGATTATGCCTTTTAAAAAACGGATGCATCTGAAGAGCTTTTTTGTTGCTTTTTAACAGTCAGCCTTCCAAAAATTTCGGTACATAGTTCCAAATCATGTTGTATTTAGATCAACTCAAATAATTGATATAACAAAGAATTTAATATGCCCTGTATTTTTTGAGCATTCCAGCAAAACAAAAATTTATATTTACCACAAAAACATCCTATTAATTAAATGAGACTTTGGAAAATTTTCCTTAGAAATTCTTGATCGCTTCCAGGTACTAAATGTTCTTGCATGATAACATTTTTTATTTTTAGAAACATTTAGAATACTTTGTGTGCAGCCCCTTCCCCACAGAATTCTGCCCTGGGAAGTCAGTTACTTAATTTTTCTATGTTTCCCCCCCCCTTTTTTTTTTAAAGATTTTATTTATTTTTGAGAGAGAGAGAGAGAGAACAAGCACAAGTACAAGCTGGGGGGAGGGGAAGAGGGAGAAGCAGACTCCCAGCTAAGCAAGGAGCCCGATGTGGGATCATGACCTGAGCCGAAGGCAGACGCTTAATGACCGAGCCACCCAGGTGTCCTTTTTTTTCCATTTCTTTTCCGTATTTTTTTCTTCTAAAGATTTTATTTTTAAGTAATAGCTGTACCTAATTTGGGGCTCAGACTCATAACCCTGAGAACAGGAGTTGCGTGCTCCACCGACTGAGCCAGCCAGGCACCCCTCTGTATTCTTAAAAAGGCCTCTCAGACCTTCCATGATTTAGCATTTGCCTACTTCTAGCTGCATCTCTTGCCATTCTCCCTTTCCCCCCCTTTTCCCTTCAATAGTGAAGATTTTTTTGCCTTAGAACCTGTGAACATGCTCTTCCCGCTGGGCAGATGGCTCCCTTTTGGCTGCTGGTAATAAAAAAAGGCCAGATAATTTCTCACACCAGAAAAACCCAGGGTTTGCATGGCACTCATTTAAATAATATTTCCAGGTGTTTTTTTCTTTAGTAAGAATAATTCTGAAATAAAGATCTTTGTATATAAAGCCTTAGATTTTTTTTTCCCTTTGATTAATTCCTGTTGTGGGATGATGCAATTGAAAATGTCATTGAGGGGTGCCTGGGTGGCTCAGTTGGTTAAACGTCTGCCTTCGGCTCAGGTCATGATCTCAGGGCCCTGGGATCGAGCCCTGCATCGGGCTCCCTCCTCGGCAGGAAGCCTGCTTCTCCCTCTCCCACTCCCCCTGCTTTTGTTCCCTCTCTTGCTGTCGCTCTCTCTGTCAAATAAATAAATAAAATCTTTAAAAAAGAAAACGAAAATGTCATTAATTTCTTTAAAAACCTGTTAAAGTCTCATTTAAATTTTTTAAAATAGCAAAGTACACAAATTTCATTGTATTTGTAGACACCTACTCATCACCCAGATCAAGGTATAGAACATTTCCACTGCTCCAGAAAGCTCTCTCATGTGTCCTCTCATTCACTATTTCCTATCCCCAAAAGTTAATCATTGTTCTGACCTGTATCATTTTTATCTGTTCTTGAAATTAATGGAATCATAAGAGTATACACTCTTGTGGGTGACTACTTTTTTGTAGTGTTTGTGTGTTTGTGAGATTGACCTGTGATGTTGGGTATAGCAGTAGTTGGTCTTTTTTACTGATAGTAATTTTCTGCTGAATGAAATATACAATTAAAAAAATTCACCGTTAATAGATACTTGGTTCGTTTCTAGTTTTTAAGCTATTGTGAATAAAGCTGCTTGTATACATTTACTTACAAGTCTTCCAGTGGACATACACAGTCATTCTTTTGGGTATGTATGTATACCTGAGAGTATAGTTACTCTTTTCTTGTCTATCAGTTTTTGAACCTGCTGGGAGCAGCTTTCTGTCTCCATAGTAGTTTTCTGGAATTTCTCCCTTAACCATAACACTAGTAACTCCCCTTGCCTTTCTTCTGTGTTAAATCTCTTATTTCTTGTGAATCATGTAGTTCTTTTTTTGGTTTGACTCCTCCTTTGGTGGAATATATCCCGTAGTAGATTCCTGTGAAAGGCTGAGATCTTGTATTAATAAAATGCCCCTTGTTTTTGGTCTTCCCATGGGATTTTGCTGGGTAATGAATTCTAGGTTAGAAATAATTCACTTTCAGAAATAATTTACTTTCAGAATTCTCAAGGCATCTCCATTGTTTTCTGGCTTGTGATCCTTTTGAGAATTTTGAAAACATTCTGATTTCCGATCCTAATGTTTTTTTACTTTTTTGGAATTTTGTATCTCTTGTATTCTGAAATTTCATGATGGTGTGACTTGGCATACATCTATTTTTGTGCATTTTCTTGGACATTCATTGTGCCCCTCAAACCTGCAAAATTATGTTCGTCAGTTCTGGGAAATTTTCTTGAATTATTTCATTGATGATTATATTAGTCAGCTAGGGCTGCCATAACAAAATAATACAGACTGGGTGGTTGAAGCAACAGAAACTTATTTTCTGACAGTTCTAAATGCTAAGAAGTCCAAGATCAAGGTGCTATCTGGCTTCTAGACAGCTGCTTTTTCACTGTGTCCTTACAAAGCCTTTCTGTGTAGAGAGTTACCTCTCTCTTCCTCCTCCTCCCCTTTTGAGGGTACCAGTTCAGTTTGATTAGGGCCCCACCCTTATGACACCTCATTTAACCTTAGTTACCTCCTAAAGTCCCTGTCTCCAAATTCAGTCACTTTGGGGGTTGAGGCTTAAACATGAATGGGGGGGCAGGGAGACGACACAATTCAGTCTATAATAATAGTTTCCTCTCCTTCCTTTTGTTTCTCTCTCTGAAAATTTTGTTATTTCTGCTAGTTCTGTTTGTATCTCAGACTAATCCTTTGGTATTTGTTTTTCTTACTTATTTTTCATCTCCTGGTGTTTTTACTCTATATTATATGAGAGGTTTCATTAACTTTATTTCCTAAGCCTTCTGCTGAATTTTTCCTTTTTCCCAGCAAGATTTTGATTTCCCAAGAACTCTTTATTCTTTAAAAATTCTTTTTTTATAGAAAGTATCCTTTGCTAGTTTCATGGATACATTTTCTTCTCTAATTTCCGAGGGTATAAAAATGTCTTTTTTTTTGCCCTTGTTTCTTCTTGGGGGACTCTCTTCTAAATTGGTTTCTAACTTTTATGTTGCTTGAGGTGTCAGTAATCCTTGGATGTTATCTTGAGATTGAAAGCTTGAATTGATGGGGTCTTAAACTTCATTGCATGGTGGTCCAAGTGAGCCTTTTTTTGATGTCTGGGAGGTATTTCCTCTTGAGGGAAAACAATCTTCTTAAGGGCTGAAGGTTTGCCGTGTGTGTGTGTGACTGGATTTCTCATTCCCCACTTTTGGTAGGGTACACAGATTTTTAGTTCTATCTGGTGACCCCAGTTCCGTGTGTGTGTGTGAGAGAGAGAGAGAGAGAGAGAGACTGGATTTCTCATTCCCCTCTTTTGGTAGAGTACACAGATTTTTAGTTCTGTCTGGTGACCCCAGTTCCGTGTGTGTGTGTGTGTGTGTGTGAGAGAGAGAGAGAGAGAGAGACTGGATTTCTCATTCCCCACTTTTGGTAGAGTACACAGATTTTTAGTTCTATCTGGTGACCCCAGTTCCGTGTGTGTGTGTGAGAGAGAGAGAGAGAGAGAGACTGGATTTCTCATTCCCCTCTTTTGGTAGAGTACACAGATTTTTAGTTCTGTCTGGTGACCCCAGTTCCGTGTGTGTGTGTGTGTGTGTGTGTGTGTGTGTGTGTGAGAGAGAGAGAGAGAGAGAGAGAGAGAGAGAGACTGGATTTCTCATTCCCCACTTTTGGTAGGGTACACAGATTTTTAGTTCTATCTGGTGACCCCAGTTCCGTGTGTGTGTGTGTGTGTGAGAGAGAGAGAGAGAGAGAGAGAGAGACTGGATTTCTCATTCCCCACTTTTGGTAGGGTACACAGATTTTTAGTTCTATTTGGTGACCCCAGTTCAGAGTTGTGTAGCCAACCATCAGGTATATTTGGGGAGGAAACTTCTAAGGATTTAACCACTTCTTAGCTTTCACCCGGTCTTCCTTATTTAACCCCCCTCTTTTCTCAGTTTAAGCAGTAGCAGGTGTTGCCAATTCCAGACTCTTTTGAGGATTCCAGGGTATAGATTGGGTTTTTCAACTCCTGGGTTGGGCTTCACCTTTCTGGAATTCACTGAGGTAGTAACAAGTTGTCCATCTGTCTTTTTAGGTTACAAAAATTTGTTGCTATTGCTTGCTTTCCTGTATATTTTGCCTACTGTGTTAATTTCCTTAAAAAAAAAAAAAGAAAGAAAACCTTTGTGTTAAATCCACTATTTTGGAACTTCTCAAAAACCTTATTTGTACTGCCCAAAGCCAGGAATGATTTTACATTTTTTAAGGGTTGTAAGAAAAGAAGAATATGTGACAGACTGTGTGTGGCCCACAAAGCCTAAAATATTTACTGTCTGGCCCTTTAGAGAAAAAGTTGCTTACCCTGTCCTTGTTACAAAGTTTCTGATTTCCTTTAATAAGACTGTTTCTAGACTACTACTTTACTCCCACTCAGGCTTCAGTTTGTAATCTTGGAACTTCCTGAAGCTCTTTGGGTTTTTTTGTTTGTTTTTTTAAAGATTTTATTTATTTATTTGAGAGAGAGAGCACAAGCACGGTGAGGGCAGAGGGAGAAGCAGACTCCCTGCTGAGCGGGGAGCCCGATGCAGGGCTCAATCCCGGGACTCTAGGATCATGACCTGAGCCAAAGGCAGATGCTTAACTGACTGAGCCACCCAGGCGCCCCTGAAGCTCTTTGTTTTAATTTAGCCTAGTGCATATTGTGGAAGTTATGACTAAGAATTGGTAGGTTATACTCAATTATCAGAGATAGGAGATTTTTAAAGTAAAATATCAAAGAGTAGAGGGGCGTCTGCCTTTGGCTCAGGTCATGATCCCTGGGTCCTGGGATCGAGCCCCGCATTGGGATCCCTGCTATGTGGGAAGTCTGCTTCTCCCTCTCCCACTCCCCCTGCTTGTGTTCCCTTGCTGTGTGTCTCTCTCTGTCAAATAAATAAATAAAATCTTAAAAAATCTCAAAGAGTAGGATAAGCAAAATGTTGAAGAAATGAGTCATGGAACATAGAATATATATATATTTATGGATGCATTGTTCTTTGTCTTGTCATGTTAAGTGCAGAACTTAGGCATGTATATTGTGAAGAATGGGGAAAGGGGCAGTTGTTACATTGACAGCAGGCTCAAGTCATACTTTTAAATGAGTCATTTTCATCAGCCGTCCCTGTAGTTGGTAAATCATAATTGGCAGAATAATTTTGGTTCTAGGCAGGAAGCTGTTCTAGGCAGTAATACACATACACATATATGTATAAGTGTGTGTTTTTATACATATATACAGATGTATGTAAAATTGTATTTTTCTACCTGATGTCAGAAATGAGAGGGAGAATTAATGTAAGCCACATGTCACAGTGGGAGAAACAGGATTACATTGTTATAGGAAAAAAAATAAAATTTTTTAAGTTCTGGCTGCCAAAAAACTGTTATGTTTAGTCTTAATTGTATGAGCAGTCTCTTCACAGATTTCTTGTCTAATTGTCTTTCATTCCTCTAAATGGTATCTTGTCTTTAGTATTTATCACTGTTATTTTTTAATATGTGTATTCCAGAATTTTCAGGAAATATACAGACTCATGCTCACTTTAAAAAAATAGGATCATATGCTACATCTTGTTTTCTACTTTAGAGATTCTGGAGTCAGCTTAAATTCCAGTATAGGCTTCATCACTATTTTTTGGGCATAGGCCTTTATAAGCCTCATTTTTCTTCTCTGTAATATGGGGATGATACCTAATCAAAGGATTATTATAAGACTTAAATGAAGATTCATAAATCCATTTGGCTGCTAAGTAGTGTTTGGTGCACATTAAGGACTTCAGAATCAATTTTTAGATGTAAAATAACTGGTTTCAGAATATGTTTTTGATGTTGCCGTTGCCAGACTGCTGCTCTTCAGAAAAACATCAATTTACACATTTAACAACAAATAGTGTTTCTTAACGGCATTATTATTCTAATTTTTGCCAACCAGGTAGGCAAAAAACTGACAGAACTAAAAGAATTCAATAAATCCATAAGCAACATATGAGATATTTTAGCATACCCTGTCTGTGTAATTAGTAGAACACTAAGACAAAAAAAAAATCAGATTTGAACAACATCAGTAACAAATGAGTCTGATTGATATGTATATAACATTTCACCTAGCACTTGGAGAATACAGATTTTTTTTCCAGTGCCTGTGGAAATTTTCCCCAAACTGACATATGCTGGACCATAAAAAAACATGGAAATAATTAATTCTAGAGTATGTGCTCAGACATGCTGGAATTAAGCCAGAAATTAATTACAAAAAATAACTAGAAAATTGTCAGCTATTTGGAAACTAAACAATATACTTCTAAGTAAGTAACCGAGGAATTAAAGAAATAACATGCAACTGTTTTGAACTGAGTGATGAAAATATGATTTAACTTAAGGGATATATAGGTAAGTCATAGTTAAAGCAAAGTGCAGAGCCTTAAAATGTATGTGTAAGAATAAAGGATAAAAATAATTGAAAGGACTTTTGGGTAAAGATGGATGAGTGAAAGATGCATTTACTCCCCTCCAAAGCCCACCAAGGTGATAATAAAGGTTATTTTTTTTTTAAAGATTTTATTTATTTATTTGACAGAGAGAGACATCGAGAGAAGGAATACAAGCGGGGAGAGGGAGAGGGAGAAGCAGACTTCCTGCCGAGCAGGGAGCCTGATGTGGGGCTTGATCCCAGGACCCTGGGACCATGACCTGAGCCGAAGGCAGACGCTTAACGACTGAGCCACCCAGGCACCCCATAAAGCTTATTTTAAAAGATTTGAATTACACAGGTAAAGAGAATGGAAGAAACAATAAAATTTGGAAGCTGGAAAGCAAACAGACTGATAGAAACTTCCGAGTAGGCTTAAAAATGTTGTCGTAAACTGGAAATAGAAAAGATGTAAAAGAATACTCAGGCTCATGAATTGGCAGCATCAGGTACTTTTGTTGAAGAGGGGGTGAGAGTGTTGCTAAAAATAGAAAGATTGCTTGAAAGTCCATTTAAGTAGCAGCTCAGTCGTAATAACCGAAAGGTAGAAAGAAACCAAATGTCCATCAACTGATAAATGTGTAAATAAAATGCAAATCCACATAATGGAATACTATTTGGAATAAATAGAATGAAGTTTTGATACATATTTTAACATGAATGAACCTTGAAAACATGCTAAGTGAAAGAAGCCAGTCACAGAAGACCACAGATTTATGATTCCATTTGTATGAAATGTCCAGAAAAAGCAAATATCTAGAGACAGAGAGTAAATTAATGGTTGCCTGGGGCTTGGAGTAGGGGAGATTAGAAGGAAATGGGAAATGACTGCTCAAGGATATGGGCTTCTTTTTGGTGGGATAAAGATGTTCTAAAATCTATTGTGATTGTGGCACAACTCTGTGAATATACTAAAACCATTGAATTGTACACTTTAAATGAGTCAGTTGTATAGTGTGTGAGTTATATCTCAGCAAAAAAAAAAAAGGGAAAAAAAGGCGCTCAAATCTAGATCTCTTCATCAATTTGTATAGCTAAGTGCCTGCCTTCTTTACTGCCCCAGCAGAAGACTGAAAATTTATCCTCTGAGAGGACAAAACAGAGTGTTTCTGAGAGAGGGGTGGGCACTAGACATAATCGAAGACCAGGTGTCCTATAGAAAACATCTGAATTAAGTAAATGTACTCAGTGTTGGGCCTTTTACCAAGGCCTCATCTCCTATATTGCTCCCAGGATTCTGGCAATCAGGTAACAACTTAGAAGATGCTTCTCTTAACCAGCCCAAGGGGATAAGTTGTAAGTTATTCACAATCAGCTTTTAGGGCCCTACTTTTGTTTTACTTTATTTTTTTTAACCAGTAAGCATTTATTGAGCAACTACCAAATGTAAACCTTATACTAAGTGCTGTGGGGGATATCAAAGAAATAGAAGACTCTTGTTTTGCAGGAGTTCATAATCTAGCATTCATTAAAGAACAGTCCTAAGAAATATATTGACAAAAACAGATTTAAGAGACGTCTTACCAAAAGTGCTCAGTAAATAATTGGGGTTGTTGGAAGGCAAGTGAGGCCCAATAAGTCAGGTAAGTATAATCAATAAAGAAATGGTATTCTGTATATTAGTAAATTTTTTATAAATTCACTTGCTGAATAGGCTGATGATATCCATATGTACTATGAGGGCTTCCACATTTTCCATTAACTTTGTATCTTGGAAATTAACAGTCAAGTCTTTTGTTACCTGGGGGGTCATCCCCACCAATTTGTCACTTAAAATACATGGCTCAGGGCACTCCAGAAACACTCCTTTGGCCACTGAATTCTCAATTTGTCTTACGTCTAGCTAAATAAAAGATTCTTTTGCTGTAGTAGCAGGCAGTAATCAACTATGACAGGCACCCTGTCCTAAAAATGCTGCTTCATTGCTTAGATTTTTCCCTGGTCTGGACACTTTTTTTAGAGCTTGATTTGCATACTAGAATAGGATTTCTACTATCTGATCTGTAACCACAACTTTTGGTTACGGGCGTCCCCTGATAATCCCACTACTGCTTTTACTTTTCCTTCATGGAAAGACTATGCAAGAGCCAGGGCTTCTGAAGACAATCTTGTTTCAGGAGATGATCCACTCTCTCCACCTTCTCGGCATCATCACATAAACAGATTTTGTCCTTAAAGAAAAGATTTGACAATCGTAGCTACTAGTGGATTGATAAGCCTTCTTTCCAAGCAAAGTCAATGCCTAGCTAACATTTCTTCTGGTGGCTAGTGATTTGAAATGGCTGCTGTTATAGACCAACTGAACTTCTGAGATCTCCACTGTTTCCAGTTCCTTTTGAGTCTGCTGATCAATCACATGCAACTTCTCCACACTGTCCAAGAGCACAACTGTGAGTTTATTCAAGTAAAGTTGATGAGGTCATAGTATAGGTGAAGATATTTTTGTTTATAAGTAAGATATATTGCTCCAGATTCATCTTTTAACCAGTAGCAAATGAATAACATCTCTGCAAAAGTCAAGCATGGGATTCATGTAATTATGCACTGCCACGAAGTGGCAGGCCAGCAGTGGAACACTGGGAGAATCTGTCCATAGGGAAAAGTCACCTACACTTTCAAGGATTGTTTCAATCCAATGACCAGTATCTTTATTAAGGATGCCATGACCAAGGAAAACTGTGATGGGATGATCTTTCAACTTAGGCTTAGAGGGGAGAGGCTCAATACAGCAAACTTCACTCTTGGAACCACTGAACAGACCCTAGATTCACATGTTCTCACTCCCATCACTTTCTTAAATGTCAATTCAAAGGGTGCCTGGGTGGCTCAGTCTGTTAAGCGTATGCCTTTGGCTCAGGTCATGATCTCGGAGTCTCGGGATCAAGCCCTGAGTTGGGTTCCCTGCTCAGCGGGGAGTCTGCTTCTCCCTCTCCTTCTGCCCCTCCCTCCTCTCCTGCTCTCTCTCACTTGCTCATTCTCTCTCTCTCTCAAATAATAATAATATGTCTTTAAATGTCAATTCAAAAACAGAGCCTCTGCTGTCATTGCAAATTGTAAGAGTTGTATCATCTGTAAACTTCATATGCAATATTGCTGTTCCTGGAGGATGAACATCTCTTACTGATCTTAGAAGAAGTTTTCCATTGACCAAATCCCACATCATGATATGTCCTTTAGCAAAGCTACAGAGAAGTCTTGAGTAGTCATTGCTGATACTGAAGGCGGAGATGTGACCATACTGACCTCCAACACTAGTGTTACCCAGACAGTTGCAAAGCTTGATTCTGATCACATATTAAAGCCAATCCAGGAGATGTACCCACTGCTATCAGACTGGACACTGCAATTTCAGTAGGCAAGCCAGCATCCACTTTGTCAGCTGCAGACACTACCTGGTCAGAATTTCCCTTCAAAAATGAATGTCACGTAACTGACCGATGGGATGAAAAAGAATCTGGTAATTTTTTCTTCCTTTTTAAGTTGGTACTATCTCCACTATCTGAAGTTGCCACAGACGAAGTATCATAGGAGTGAGAATCAATAGTATCAATGTTTAACAGTGTAGGATCCTCAAGAACAAAAGACTCCTCTTCATCATCAGTCTGAGTACGCTTTCCAGTGTTGGAGGAGTACAACTTGAAGAATATCAAAGTCCATGTCATCAATCGGATCATTTTTGAACTCTAGTTCCTTGTCTAGATCTATGTAAGAATTTTGAAAGCAAAACTTCAAGATTGAAAGACTTATTCAGCTCTTCTTCAACAGTCTTGGCACAGAGACTCTGTTCCACATTTTTGTGATCTGGTTCATTTTCCTTAATTACTTTTAATAATTGTAATTCAATCCAAGCAAGTTTTTGTTTGTTTTGTTTTGATTTTTGGCCTTAGATCATGATCTGAATGATGATCTCTGTGCTTGTAGCCATTCTAGCCCAGGACCTTTTATTTTATTTGTTCTAAGTAATCTCTATGCCAAACGTGGGGCTTGAGCTCACCATCCTGAGATCAAAAGTCACATGCTCTACCAACAGCCAGCTAGGCTGCTCCTAGGGCCTTACTTTTAAATATTAGCAGACAATCAAGGATCATTAGGGTTCATGAAGAAAGCTTTTAATATAAGAGACCAAAAAAAATTTTTTTTCCAGAATAAAAAATTCTTGAAAATTAGAGCACAATAGTAAGAAAAAACACTCCGTAGAAGAAAGGAAGTTGAAGTAGAGGAAAATATGGAAAATAGGTTATAAAAAGATAAAAGGTCAGTCCAGGAGGTCAACTTCATCTAACAGAAGTGCCAGTGAGAACAGAGAAAAGAGAAGAAATATTAGCGAAACAAGAAAAATCCTCAGAGTTGAAGAACGTCATTTTGCTGATTGAGAGGCCTTTGGGTACTCAGGAAAATGGATGAAAATAAATGTATACTATCAATCTGGGACTAGTCAGGAAAATGGAGATCACACCACCTATTATAACAGAATTTAATAGAAAGAATTGTTTAGCCATCTTATGGGTTGAATTGTGTCACCCCAAAAAGATGTGTTGAAGTCCTAGCCCTCCAGCACCTCAGAATGTGACCTTATTTGGAAATAGAGTCGTTACAGAGGTAATCAAGTTAAAGTGAGGTCAGTAGAGTGTGCCCTAATCCACTGTGACTGGTATTCTTAAATAACAGTAGAGGAATTTAGACACAATTTTGGACACAAGCATAGAGAGAAGATGGCCATCTACAAGCCAAGGAATATCTGAGGCTATGAGAAGCTAGGAGAGAGGCCTGGAACAGATCCTCCCCTAGTGCCTTAGGGAGGGCATTGCCAGTGCTTTGATTTTGGACTTCTGGCTTCCATAACTGTGAGATGGATTTTTGTGCTAAGCCGACACAGTCTGTGTTTCTTTGTTATAGCAGCCCTCAGAAACCAATACACTGGATAATTGGAGAACTGAAAATGCAATAAGGGAGCACTCAGGTCTCATAGAGATAGTAACTATAGGAATTAATTACTAGCCCCTAGGGCTGGGAGAGCAAAGAAAAGATACTGGGATTAATTTAGAAACATGAAGAGTGGCCCCAAGGAGCTGAAACTCTGACTTCTGCCTGCTCAGAAAGTAAAGGTATTTTAAGAGACTCGATGAGGCTGCTTTGTGAATGGCGGGAAAAACACAAAAGCAAAAAATTGCTAACTGGGGCCAACTGCTGCTGCTGGAATCTTTGTTGTTGCCAGAGTGAAGGTTGGTGTTGATGGTTGATGCTGACCTGAAGGAGTATCTCTCCTGTTCCCTCTTTTAGTCTTCTACTGTCTGTCTTGTGACCCTTATGTGATTCTCCAAGTCTAATGGAGTCAGCTAGCAAAGGAGAAATGTGACTTAGAGGGTTCCAGCCCCCCAGCGTTACAAAGCAGAGTAGAGAAGTAGGTTTGAAGCCAGGGGCAATAACTAACAAGTACGTATAGACACTGAAGTATGTCTTCCTGAAAGTCTGAAATACATAAGACAGAGAAGATCCTGTAAACTTCCAGAGGTAGGGGAAATGGGTCATATTACAGAGATTGAGTATTTTCAGCTGCAGCCTCACAAGCCAGAAGATAGTGAGCAGTGCTCTCAAAATCTGAGGTAAAATGATTTCCAAGCTAGAATTCTGTTCCCAACCAAATATTTTAATTTTAATTTTAATTTTTTAAAGATTTTATTTATTTGAGAGTGAGAGAGAGGAACAGAGGGAGAGGGAGAAGCAGACTCCCTGCTGAGCAGGAATCCTGACATGGGGCTTGATCCCAGGTCTCCGGGATCATGACCTGAGTGGAAAGCAGATGCTTAACTGACTGAGCCACCCAGGTACCCCCCCCAGCCAAATTTTTAAGCATAAGTTTAGAGTGTCGACATTTTCAGAAATGCAAGGTCTCCAAAACTTTCTCTTCCTTACTTCTTCAGAAAACTATTGTGTGATTTGCTCCACCCACAAAAGGAAGGAGAAAACCTCCATAAAAGAGAAGGTGAAAGATACAGAAAACCGGAAATCACATTCTAGAGAGATAAAGAGCATCCCTAAGGTCATAGAAAAAGGACTCCCCAAATGCTGATTATCTGATAAAAGAGCAATGAGTCCAGATTTGAGCAGGTGAGGTGTTGCCAGTTTTAGGACAGTGAAATCAATAGAATACCTGGTGGCTGTATATCTAATTTAGGCAATTGGCAGAAAAATTGGAGTTGAATTAGTGGTATTCTTTGATTTGCTTAGTTTTTTATATTGGCATTTTAGAACTTTGTCCTGGAATTATTCTCTTGTACTCTCTTATAGGTGATCCCATTCAGTCCTGTGATTTTAAATAGTATTGATAGGTGGATGCTTCACAAATTCATGTCTCTAGGAAAGATCTCTCTACCATTTTACGTTCCTACCAGTAGTGCACAAAGTTTCCAATTTCTCCAAATCCTTACCAACCCTTATTTTTTTTCTCTCTCTTTCTGATAGTAGTCATCCTAATGGATGGATATAGGGTACTAACTCATTGTGGTTTTTATTTGCTTTTTTTTAAGGATTAGTGATGTTGAGCATCCTCTACTATGTTGGCCATTTGTATATCTTTGGAGAAATGTCTTATTTAAGTTCTTTGTTTTTTCATTGAGTGATTGTTGAGTCTTAACTGATTTTTAAATTTCTGTTGTTTTTCTCTTTCCTTTTGACTCCTTCTTGATAGAGCAGGCAGAGAAATTAAGATTTCTGTATTAGTGATGGTATGCTAACAGCCCTAATTAACAAATCTTAGTGGTTTACAGGATGGAAGTTTATAATACTTTCTCACATTACAGCCCAGTGTATGTGTGTGATGGAGTAGGAGTTGGGATACCTCTGTTCCATGCAGTCATTCAGGGACACAGGCTTTTTATCCTTTTTTTTCTTTTTTTTTTGGTAGGCTCCTTGTCAAGTGTGGAGGCCAATGTGGGGCTTGAACTTAAAACCCTAAGATCAAGACCTGAGCCGAGATCAAGAATTGGACACTTAACCAATTGAGCCACCCAGGCGCCCCTCCTCTGTCTTTTTTAAGTCATCACTGTTATCACCATGTGGCTTTTGGGGTTGTTTTGAAAACGTTATGGAAGAAGCTTTTAGCCCCAGGCTGGAAGTGGCATATATCACCTTCACCCATATTCCATTGATTAGAAGTGAGTCACATGATCCCACCTAACTACACAGGTGGCTGGAAGATGTAGTATAGCCGTGTGCTAATGAAGGAGAGGAGAACACAGACCTTAAGGAGTACTAGCAGTCTCTCACAGTGTTTACTGGATTAGAACTCCCCTGCTTAAAACTCTTTAATAACTTTTTTTTTTTAATACATGGAATAAAATTGGCCTCTGTCTGTTTCACCTTTTGTATTACTTTCTCCATTATTATTCTCAAGCTACATTAGACTAGGTCATTTCCCAAAACATGCCAAACTTTTTCCTTCCTAGAACCTATGTGTTTTGTGGTTTCCTTTGCTTGGACCACTCTAAATATTTACATGATTGCCTCGTTTTCATCTTAAAATGTCAGCTTAAAATCCATCTCTAACTCAGGTATCTAAAATAGCCCTCCTATTCTCTTTTTTGAAAGCACTATGTTTATCACAATCTATAATTTTTTTATTTGAACATTTTGTTTGCCTTTGCTGTGTCCTAGAAGATGTCTCTTTTTGTCACTTTTCTATCCTTGCTGCACCCAGTCAGTACTTAGCATATGCTAGTCATTTTGTAAATGTGTTGTATGACTGAAAGGCTATTTATTATACACAAACTGAAGTAAAGAGACTGGAGTGGATAATAACCAAGAGCTCTTATGGTAATGGTAATTTGGATTAATTGTTGAGGGTTTGGGTTTTAGTGGATGCAGTATCAGTGGAATAGAAAAGAATGAACGAGGGACATTTCAGAGGAAAATCCAACACAAATTGCTGTGTGACTTAAGCAGGGAGTCTGGGAGAATGGGATGATAGTGATTTGTAATTAACCGGGATTAGTGAGGTTAGAAGAGTTGGCTTTTTGGAGATAATGATGGGTTAGGGTTGATGCATGTTGAATTTGAGGTATTCAACGTAGAAATGTTGAGGAATAGTACTTTGAATTAGAGAACACACTTGGAATTATAGATTTGGAAGTCAGCTGGCCAACAGTGATAAGATGAAGCCATAAAGATGGATGATCTGTTGAGAGAAAGGGTGTACATTGAGAAGAACAGATGACTTAAGGGGAGAAAAAGGAGGAGCCACAAATGGAGACCAGGAGGAGTGGATGGAGAGGAAGGAAGAGAACCTGTTGATTATAGGTTAAGGAAACCAGAAAGAGTTTTAGGAAAGAGGGATGGTTAGCTTGGCTGCTTCTAGTATGGCTATTCCTTTTGATATGTATTTGAAGGTTCTGAACTGTTACCTTTCATGGAGGTTATAAAATGGTGATATTAATATCTGCTTTGTAAGATTGTTGTGAGGATTATTAACATATTAAAAGCACTTAACATACGTATTGTACTGTGTCCAATAAACACTTCTGAAGTGAAATGCAGTGAGACAATACAGTTAGGGATTAAGGAGATATTAAGTTAGGTATTAAGTTTATAGTGGGAGAAAAGGCTTCTGGGCTTCTGTAGCAACTTTCTTTAGAGGTATGTTCTTTTTAAATGTTACAGTAAGTTAGAATTGTACTAAAAGCTTATATAGCGATAACATTTATGAATTTTTATTGAAGTGTTTTTAGTAGGAATTTTCTGATCTGAAAGTATGCAGAATCATAGCAAAACAATGGCAGTTCATCTGTTTATGCTTCTTAACCATATCCTACTGAATCTTATCCCGGAAGCATTTATAATGCACGTGCCCTTTTGAAAGTCATTGTCCTTTAAAATAGTCTGAGTAAATTATTATTTAACATTGAAATGAGAATATATTTAAGTTGGAAACATAGTTTAATATGTCAAATTACATTAACACCAACTTAAAGCATCTTTTTTTGGTAGTGGAACTTGGTTTTGGGTAGTATGGAGAAATTCCAGTTGCCACAGGCTTCTATTTTCAGGTAAACAAGTATGAGAGTCATTAACACAAGGGAAAGTGGGAGGTTTCTTGTTGCATTCCTTTTTATTCTCATCTTTTAAAGTTTGCTCATCTTTTTGTTTAGGGAACTTTGGTGGGTTAGCTGAGTAGAGTTTAGTAGCGGTTCGTATCTTGTATGATAATTTTTTTTCTAAACATCTATTATAATGGAAAAAATAAGTTATTGTTGCCTTTCTCATGATCATTAGCAGTCTAAGTAAGAATATAACTTTGGAATAAAGGATAAGGTAAAAAGGCAGGTAGGTAGGAAAGAAGAAGCAAGGGGAGAGAAAAAGAAGTTGAGAGATATTGGTGAAAAGAGCTACTTAAGTTCTTTCCCTTGTATCAGGTTTCAGCTGGCAGTGAATTAACAGTTGAAAATTGCTTTGTCACCCAAATGTCCATTGATAGATAAATGGATAAAGAAGATGTGGTATATATATACAATGGAATATTATCCAGCCATAAAAAAGAAGGAAATCTTGCCATTTGCAGTAACATCGATGGAGCTAGAGTATAATGCTAAGTGAAAAAATGAGAAAGACAAATACCATATGATTTCACTTATGTGTGGAATTTAAGAAACAAACCAGCGAGGGAAAAAAAACAGAGAGACAAGCCAAGAAATAGACTCCTCACTCTTGAGAACAAATTGATGTTTACCAGGGAGACAGGTGAAATAGTTGACGGGGATTAAGGAGTACACTTGTAGTGATGAGCACTGGGTGATGTATGGAATTGTTGAATCACTATATTGTATAGCTGAAACTAATATTACACTGTATGTTAACTATACTGGAATTAAAATAAATTGCTTTGTTAATAGCATATAATTGGTGACTTTTAGGTTATTTGCTACCTGGGAGAAACATAAATTTCTGATTGTAAAATTCAGATATAATTATCACTGAATTTATATCCATACAACTGGTGGTAGAATTTTTAGCATTAGGTAGGAGGGTAAGGGTGGGAAGTGTTTTATGTATTATTTTGTTTAATTTTCTTAGACACCCTGTAGGTAGGTGTTACTAAAGCACAGAAAGGTTAAGTACCTTGCTCAGTGTTGCACAGATAATAAATGGCAGAGCAAGAATTTATATATTTATTTTTTTCAGAGCAAGAATTTAAAACTGGTGTTTCTGTCCTCTTGTAGTTATCTTTTATTCATCCCTTTGCTTTATTTTACAATTCCATTCAGTCACTTGTTGGCTTGTTGGCTTAAAGAAAAAAAAAAGTTCTATTGAGATACATTTCACATACTATACAATTCACCCATTTAAAGTATATGATTCAGTGCCTTTTAGTATTTTCAGAGTTTTGTAACCGTCATCACTATTTAGAACATTTACATCACCTCTTAAAGAAATCCCCTTCCTGTTAGTCATCACCCTCTAGCCTCTCCTATTCCCAACCCTAGGCAACCATTAATCTATTTTCTGTCTCTATGGGTTTGCTCATTCTGGACATTTTACATAAATGGAATCCCACAATATGTGGTCCTTTGTGACTGGCTTCTATCCCTTACCATATGTTTTTAAGGTTCATCTATGTTAAAGCATGCATCAATACTTCATTCCTTGTTATTGCTGAATAATATTCCATTGTATGGATATACCACATTTTATTTATTCATTCATCATTTGATGAACATTTGGGTTGGGTTCTCCCTTTTGACTCTTAAGACTAATACTGCTATGAACACTTATGTTTTTTTCCATTATTGTGGTAGAATATACATAACATAAAACTGACCATTTTAACCTTTTTAAAGTGTATAGTTCTGTGGCTTTAAGTACATTCACACTGTTGTGCAACCATCACCACCATACATTTCCAGAACTTTTTCATCTTCCTCAGTGAAACTCTATCCATTAAACACTAAATTCCTATTTCATTCCTCCAGTCCCCCCGGCAACCACCATTCTGTTTTCAGTCTCTATGTATTTGACTAGTCTAGGAACCTTACATAAATAGAGTCATACAATATTTGTCCTTTATTAATTGGCTTATTTAACTTAATGTGATGTCTTCACAGACATACTCATATTGTAACGTGTCAAAATTTCCTTCTTTTTAAAGGCTGGTAACATCCCACTGATTGTATATATCACATTTTATTTACCGAGACATCTGTTGGTGGACACTTGGTTGCTTCTGCTTTTTCGCTATTGTGAATAATGGTGTTCTGAATATGGGTGTGTAAATACCTATTCAAGACCCTGCTTTCATTTTTTTCTTTTTTTTGGCTGGATCATATAATTCTGCTTTTTATTTTGGGGGGAAAGGCTAAACTGTTTTCCACAGTGGCTGCACCATTTTCGTTCCTACCAGCAATACACGAGGGTTCTGATTTCCCCCTGTCTTCTAATACTTATTTTCTGTGTTTTGATAATTGTTGACAATAGTTGATAATAGCTGTCCTATTGTGTGTGAGGTGTTAATCTCATTGTAGTTTTGATTTGCATTTTAATGATTAGTGATGTTGAACATCTTTTTTGGTGCTTATTGGTCATTTGTGTATCTTCCTTGGATAAATGTCTATTCCGGTCCTTTGTCCATTTTTTAATTGGATTGTTTGGTTTTTTTGTTGTTGAGTTGTAAGAGTTCTTTATATATTCTGGATATCAATCCCCCGTCGGTTATATGACTTGCAAATATTATTTCCCATTCCATGGTAGTGTCTTTTGATGCACAAAAGAGTTTAATTTTGACGATGTCCAGTTTATTTGTTTTTTCTTCTGTTGCCTGTGCTTTTGTGGTCGGATCCAAGAAATTATTGCCAAATCCAATGTTGTGATGCTTTTGCCTTGTTTTCTTCTGTTTTATGATTGTAGCTTATTTGGGTCTTTGATGCATTTTAAGTTATTTTTGTATATAGTGTAAGGTAAGGGTCAACTTCATTTTATAAGTTTTATGTGAGTATATGCTTTCATTTATTTTGGTCGTATAACTAGGAGTGGAATTCCTGGGCTATAGGGTAACTTATGTTTCTCCTTTCAAGAACTGCTGAACTGTTTTCCAAAGTGGCTTTACCATTTTACATTCCACCAGGAGTGTATGAGGGTTCTGGTTTCTCTATTGCTTTTTGAATCTAGACCATATTACCTTCTGACTGACGTATTTCAAAAATTTCCTTGGCCGGCCTCTTTGGTGATAATCTCACACCTCTGTCTTTCTCCAGTCCTCTTTCACCAATTCTTAATACTGTTCATTGTGTCATAAGAGATTTGAGATGAAAGGAACTATAATCATGGAAGTTAAGCCATTCATTTTTCAGTTGATAAATAAAATTTGAGGAAGAGATTTGACCCAGTTATAGAGTGACATTGTCAACACTAGATACCCTACTATGAATGTAGCTTTCACTTTATTAAATCATTGTGTTCCTCATTTATGTGACTAAAACTCTTATCTGTGTTAACTACATCTCCCCATCATCTACCCTAAATTAGTCTAAAAGCAAGGAGTTGTGTGTAGGTAATTTATTTGGCAGATGATCCTAGGGAACAAGAATAAGGGAATGGGAAAAATGGGAAACAGGAAAAGAAGAAAAGCCAGTACAAGAATGTAATATTGAGTTACTCACTGCTATGCAACTAGGGCTCCATCCTAGTGGGAACTTCTGAGGATCTAGATGCTCCTCCAATTGTCTGCTTATGGATGGACAGGAGAAACTGTTGTCTGCTCTTGTTCTCCATCAGTTCACAGTTGCCCTACTGGCATGTAAATTCTTTCACCTTCACTTTAACACTTTAGGCCTCCACATAAGAGCCAGACAAGTGCGTTGGTTCCCTGTGGTGTCTTACTTCATGGCCTCAAAAAAGCACAGGGCAGAAAGCAAATGAATCACAGTGAATTCTGCCTGGGAAATAAGTCAAAACTTACCCGGAAGCATTAGCTTTAGTTTATGACAAGTGTGGTGGTCAGAATAATGGTCTCTCAAAGATCCTAATCCTCTAAACCTGTTAATATGTTACCTTGCATCACAAAAGGGATTTTGTAGATAGTGAGATTTTCCTGGGTTATCTGGGTGGGCCCAGTGTAATCACAAAGAGCTTTTTTTAAATAAGAGGTAGGCAGGAATGTCAGTCCAAGAAGGAGATGTGATAATGAAAGCAGAGGTCATGATGTGGCACGGGGCCAAAGAATACAGGCAGCCTCTAGAGGTTGGAATAGATAAGGAATGGATTTTCCCCTAGAGCTCCTGAAGGAATGCAGGCTTTGATTTTAGTTCTGTAAAGCCTGTTTTGAAATTCTTATCTCTAGAACTTTAAGATAACAGATTTGTGTTGTTCTAAGCCACTAAATATGTGGCAATTTGTTACCCAGCAGTAGGAAACTGCTGTTCCGGCTAGCATCAAAGGACACGTGGACAGCCTGAAGATGAAATGTAAGAGATTTCTGATAGAATCTACCTCTTGCTGTTGGCCTCTCCTTTGATTCTATCTGTATTAGCTTCCTACTGCTATTTAGCAAATTACCACAAATCTACTTCTTGCTCTGCTCAGATCTGCTTGGACCCTACATTAATTCTAATCCATCATTGAGTCACTGCAGGCTCTTAACAGGAATTTAAGAAGGGTTAGTGGTGCAAACTAGTGCTGCCTGCTGCTGCAACTGGTATTGAAGCAGGAATAAATATTCATCATTTCCTTCTTTCACCACCCATTCTAGATTTCCCTTATGCTAGGCCAGTAGTGCAGCTGCTTTAGGTTGCTTGTGACTTCTAGACTTTCATCCTTGAGGGATTTGAGCCCTTAGTTCCCTTGCCCTTTTTGGGCCATGGTTGTTGCAACTTCCTGTTTATTATAGTGCCAAGCATGGAAGCACCCTGAGTTCCAGACAGACTGCTCCCTACCCCAATTGTGTACCACTCCTAATGATAATCAGAGTCCGTTACCACTGGTAGTATAGTTTTTCCTTTCTTTGCTTGCTTGTCTATCAGCACGAGGATCCCAAAGTGACCAAGTAGTGGTCATACCTTTTAGGCTCAGTGGAACCATCAGTGTGTGTTCTGGTGGAAGCATTACCTTCAGGACCTCTAATACAGGAGAGATTTTAAATCGTTGGAATGAGTAACCCAAATTCCACAAGTGAGTTACTGGGATTGATGGTGAAGAGTCAGTCCAACTTCTATGCCTTGGTTTCTGGACTCATGCATTCTAGATTAGGGATATAACACCATAGCCATTGTTTCAGTGCATATACTGCATCCTAGGGGACCAACAAGGTAACTGTTTAGCTGAACTTTTAGTATAACATTCCATCATTCTTTAGTCAGTTTCCTGGTGATGTGATATGTATAGGACCAGTGGATGCCATGATCAAATACTTCAACCACTGAATAGATCTTTTGGTTTGGGGTGATGTCGTGATGGATTTTGGTAAGCATTTTGAAGCTATTGGATGATGGTGCTGGGCAGAGGTACTATGAATGTTGAGGGACACTTTGGACAGAGAATGCAGTCCCATTTAAGTGAGTGTAAATTCTGCTGCCTTTCAGAATGCAAGAGTCCCAATCCCATCATGCCACCTGTTCAGCTCTATGTCTGATAAGTTGCTATTGGTATTCTGTAATGATCCTAATCCTGCTAGAAATCAGTCAATTTTAGAAGACTTTTTAATTACATTTTTCAAAAGTAAGGTGATGTTTTTGATAATGGGGAATCTGATGAAAAGGGGTTTTAAATTTTAATATGGTCAACTAATATTTCATTTATAAGGAATTCAAGAAAAGGCAAACTATAGTGACAGAAAGCTCATCAGTAATTGCCAGTGGGGAGGGAATTGGCTGTAAAGGGGCATAAGGGAACTTTTTGGGGTGATAAAAAGTGTTTTAGAGCTTGATTGTAGTATAGGTTATACAATTTTATACATTTGCCAAGACTCATTAAACTCTACACTTAAAATCAGTAAGTATAGATTACATCTCATAACTTATTTCAAGGGAAGAAGAAGATTTAATGTACTCATTTGTTAACCTTTTCCATATTAGTTTTTTTCCTTTATAGTTAATTTTGATTTCTAGGTTTGAGAAACTCTTCTTCCCTTTTCTGGGTTTTTTTTTTTTTCTGATTTTCCCATTTTATTAATTTCTGTTCTTTATTTCCCTTCTTGTCTTGAAATACACCAGGGATTTGTTTTAATCAGAGAGAGTAAGACACACAGAATGGGAATGACTGTCAGAAGGAAAAAGGTTTTACTCACAGTTGCCTTGGGGAAGCACCAGGGTTGGTGAGGAAGCAGAAGGAGCAAGGGAAAAGCATGTCCAGAGCTTTGATTATGGTTAAGTGGGAAGGAATTGAGGAAGGATAGGCAAGCCTGAGCAAGTTGAGGTTTGGATAGTTTGAATAATTTATAGTTCTGGGTGATACGGGTGGTCTTTAGTTTTCTAGTACCTGGCCGCAGGATGAGTTAGTGGGCATACCGGTTTGGTATGTGAGAATTTTTTGAAAGGAGATGTTGGTTAGGGGGTATAGGCTTTGGATACGTTGATTGTGCATCAGAGATGTGTTCTCAGGCAAGTTGTTTTTCTCTCTCTAGGAATTAGGTAACCCTGGGAAAGACAGTTCCTCCTTGGGTTCAAAGGGCCCTGCCATGTCAGACCATCATAAATATGGAAAAATTTTAAAAACATGACTAATACACTTACGCTTTCTTTTGGTTAACTTGGTTGCTTTTTTCTAGTTTCTTGATTAAAAGTGTTAATTAAGGTGTGCTTGGGTGGCTCAGTCAGTTAAGGGTCCAACTCTTGATTTCAGCTCAGGTCATGATCTCGGGGCCGTGAGGTCAAGCCTTATGTTGGGCTTCGTGGGGAGTCTGCTTGAGATTCTCTGTCTCCTTCTTCCTCTGCTGCCCCCCTTGCTTGCATATGTGCGTGCTGTCTCCATCTTAAATAAATAAATCTTTAAAAAATGTGTTAAGCGTATTCATTCTTAATGTTTAGTTACAAATGCAACGAGGCTATAATTTGAGCTGAACTCCACATTTAGATAGTGTACTTTTATTGTCACTCCTTTCTTTATAATTTCTATTGTGATTTTCTTTTTGTTTGTGTAGGAGTCTGTTTTTAAGTTTCTAAACATTTAAAAATGTTTTATTGGGGATTTCAACATTGTATTATGGGCAGAGAGTGCAGTCTTAGGTATAAGTTGTTTGAAATTATTTTGTGTCTTTCTTTGTCATTATCAATTTTTGAAAATGTTCCAAGTGTACTTGAGAATAATTATCCTTATTTTTTTGTTTGTTGGGAGGTTCTCTGTGTAACTGTCAGATTAAACTTACTAATTTTGCTGGTCAAGTATTCTCTATTCTTACTGATGTTTTGACTTCTATTACTGAATAGAGAATAGTATTCTCTATTCTTACTGATGTTTTGACTTACTAATATAACTAAATTAGAGACTCATGTGGTTGAAGATTAATTTTTTTCTTGTAAATTTAGGGATTGTATTGAATCTGTAGATTGCTTTGGATAGTATTGACGTCTTAACATCCTAACAATTTTAAGTTTTCCAGTCTATGAACATGGGATATTTTTCCATTTAGTTATGTCTTTTCTTTCCTTTTTTCTTTTAAATTGAGGTTTGTTTGTTTTTAGATCAGTTTTAGTTTCACAGCAACATTGAGGGGAAGATAGAGATTTCCCAGATACTCCCTACCTCATACATGCATAGCTTCTTCCACTATCAACATTCCCCACCAGAGTGGTGGGTTTGTTACAATTGATGAACCTATGTTAACACATCATAATACCCAAAGTCCATAGTTTACATTATGGTTCACTCTTGGTATTGTATACTTATGTCTTCTTTAATTTGTTTCAGCAGTGCTTTGTAGTTTTCATTGTACAGATCTTTCCTTTCCTTAATTAAGGTTATTTCTAAGTATTTTATCCTTTCTGATGCTCTTGTAAATGGTCAAGTAGTCTAATTAATTTCCTTTTCAGATTATTCATTGACAGTGTTTACCAACATTGTTAGTGTTAGAAATGCAACTAATTTTTGTGTGATTTTATATCTTGCTACTTTTGCTGAATTTACACTAGCTTAATTTAGATAACAGAAAAACTTTGTTCCTATACAGCTCCATTTTCACCCTCTTTCAGTATGTCACAGAAATACATCTTTAAACATTTATGTGTCCAAACACATAGACTAATAATTGTGTGGTTTTTTAAAAGATTTTATTTATTTAATTATTTATTTGAGAGAGAGAGTGTGCATGTGCAAGCAGGGGTGGGGGGTGAGCAGAGGGAGAGGGACAAGTAGACTCTGTGCCGAGTGCGAAGCCTGATGCGGGGCTTGATCTCAGCCCTGAGGTAATGACCTGAGCCAAAATCGAGTCAGATGCTCAACTGACTGAGCCACCCAGGCCACCCAATAATTGTTTTTTTTAATGCATTGTGTAGAAAGCAAAATGTAGAGTTATAAACCAAAGTTACAATAATAGTAACTTTAGACTAATAAGTGTTTTTAAAAGTTGTTTATTAGTGTCTTAAGTCATATAGAAAACAAAAAATAGAGTTACAAACTGAATTTTCAGTAATTTCATCTTCTATAATTGCTCATATATTTACCTTTATTGAGATCTGTATTTCTTAATATGACTTCGAATTATTGTCTAGTATCGTTTCATTTCAACTCAGAAGTACTTCCTTTACATTTTTTGTAGGGTGGATCTAGTAGTAACAGACTTCCTTTGCTTTTGTTTATCTGGGAATATCCTAATTTCTTCCCTCACTTTTGAAGGACAGTTTTGTTGAACATTGGATTTTAGTTGACAGTTTTTCTTTCAGTATTTTGAATATGTCAACCTACAGTTGACTCTCGAACAGCATGGTTTTGAACCATGTGGGTCAACTTATATGCAGATATTTTATAGTACAGTACTGTAAGTATATTTTCTCTTAACGAATTTTTTTTTTTTTTAAAGAAAGAAAGTGGGGGAAGAGCAGAGGGAGAGAGAGAATCATAAGCTGGCCATGGAGCCTGACACAGAGTTCAACCTCACAACCCTGAGATCATGACCTAAGACAAAATCAAGAGTCGGACGTTTAACAGACTGAGGTACCCAGGCGCTCCCCCCTTATGATTTTTTTAATAACATTTTCTTTCATCGCTTTAGTTCGCTTTATTTTAAGAATACATATAATATACAAAATATGTGTTAACTGTTTATGTTATCAGTAAGGCAACTGGTCAGCAATAGATTATTAGTTGTTAAATTTTGGGGGAATCAGAAGTTTTTGACTGTGCAGGGGTCAGGGCCCCAATCCCTGAGTTGTTCAAGGGTCACCCGGACTGTCTTCTATCCTCCAAAGTTTCTGATGAGAAATTTCTTGGTGATCTTATTGAGGATCCCTTTTGTGTAATGATTTACTTCACTCTTGTTGCTTTCAAGATTCTCTTTTGTCGGGCGCCTGGGTGGCTCATTTAGTTAAGTGACTGCCTTCGGCTCAGGTCATGATCCTAGAGTCCCGGGATCGAGTCCTGCATCGGGCTCCCTGCTGAGCAGGGAGTCTGCTTCTCCCTCTGACCCTCCCCCCCTCATCCTCTATCTCATTCTCTCTCTCAAATAAATAAAATCTTTAAAAAAAAAGATTCTCTGTCTTTCAGTATTTTCATTCATAGTGTATCTCAGTATAGATCTCTGAGTTTATCCTACTTTGAGTTTGTTGAGCTTCTGGGATGTTTTATTTGTTTTTTTAAAAATTTTATTTTTTTCAGTAATCTCCACACTGAAGGTGGGGCTCAAGCTCACAGCCCAGAGATCTAGAGTCTCATGCTCCACTAACCTTGCCAGCCAGGCGCCCCTAGCTTCTTGGATGTTTAAATGCATGTACTTCATCAAATTTGGGGCATTTTCAGCCATTGTTTCTTCAGATAATCTTTTTGGCCCTTTAGTCGCCCTCTTTTTTGTCTCATACTCCCACAACAATCTGTTGGTTCTTTTCCTGGTATCCCACAGATCCTTTATTCTCTGTTTACTTTTCTTAAGTCATTTTCTCCCTGTCTCCATGCTCTGATTCCTTCTTTCACCTATTCAAATCTGCCTTTAAATCCCTCTGGTGAATTCTTCATTTTTGTTTTTTATTTTTTTAATTTTTTTTTATTTTAAAGATTTTTATTTATTTATTGAGAGAGAGAGAGAATGGTAGAGAGAGAGCATGAGAGGGAAGAAGGTCAGAGGGAGAAGCAGACTCCCCGCTGAGCAGGGAGCCCGATGCGGGACTCGATCCTGGGACTCCAGGATCGTGACCTGAGCCAAAGGCAGTCGCTTAACCAACTGAGCCACCCAGGCGCCCGAATTCTTCATTTTTGTAATTGTACCTTTCAGGTGGAGAATTTCTTAAGTTTTCTATTTCTGTAGATCATTTTCTTTATTTTCTCCACATCTTTCTTTAACCAAAGAGTATCTTTAAGATGTTTGTTTAAAGTCTTTGTTTAGTGGGTTTGTTAGCTGGTCTTTCTCCAGGATAGTTACTGTTGGTTTTTCCCTTTGAATGGGGCATATGTTCCTGTTTCTTTGAATCCCGTGTGTGTGTGTGTGTGTGTGTGTGTGTGTGTGTGTGTGTGTTGAAAACTCGATGCTTGAATCTAATATTATGTGGTAAATCTGAAAATCAGATTGTCTCTCTTTCCCAGGTTTTGCTGGGGTTTTGTTTTTATTGTCGTAGGCGTCCTCTGTGCCAGGAATCGATCTTCACTGAACTTGCGCCTTTTTCTGGATATGTGTGGTGATTTTCTTAATTCCCCTATTACTAGTTCTTTATTGTCTAGCTCCTGAGAGGAGAAAGTTAAAAAAGGCACCAGCCCTTTAGATTTCCCTCAGCCTGAGGGAGAGGGGCTTACATAATTGGGGTGTGTGTATGTGTGTATGTGTGTGCTCACAGACACATCAGTGACTGCCTCTTTGTCAGCACCTCAGTGATCAGATGCATCATGCAGCTGTCAGAACATAGATCCCTGATATTTGGATGACAGAATCCTTACTGCTCACCTTAGCTCCTACAAACCTGCTCTTCGAACTAATGCACAGCTACCTGATATGTACCTGGGGAGTGGAAGATGTGTAGCCATTGCTGAGCTAAGAGCTGAAATTAACCAAAATTTACAGCCCAAAACTTCCTCTGGAAGTTTCAAGCCTTGGAGTAGGCTCCAGAGTTCTAAAATCATTAAATCAGACAGATTCTGCTAGTACATTGTTGTCTAGGTGGAGACAGATTCTTGGTGCTTCCTACTCCACCATCTTCCCAGAATCTTCTTGTAACTTTAGAAAAGAAAGTTTCATTATAGTTTCAAAGAGTTCTTAATCTTTTTCCCCTTGTTTTCCAGATTATACCTCAAAGCAAATACATTTGAGACCTTCACGTTTAGATACAGACACTTAAAGGAGGAATTCTTGTTTCTGATCTTTTTTTTTCCCCTAAGAAGAAAACTAAATGCTTCCAACTGGAAGAGTGTGAGAATGGAAATGGAGAGACCCCTTAAGGAGGCAATTGCTTTCATTACTACTAAGGTAGTGGTAGTGAGTGTGGAGATACATGGATTCATTTGAGTCCTATGAAGGAGGTAAAAAGACATGACTTGAAATGTGGGGATTGACTGAGTTGGGGTTCATTAGTCCAGATAGCTGGATTATAATGGTGGTACTATTTACCAAATTATAAAACACAGAAGCAGAAGCTCCAAAGGGAAATGTAGTTAAGTGTGAACTGCCTATAGGGTAGATAAGTACAGTACTTTAGAAAGCATTTTAACACCCAGGATTTATAAGTAATAGTGTACTGGTTCCCTATAACTCATAGGTCCTATTGCATGCATAAGCCAAAAGGCAACAGGAAGTACAATAACATGGAGGGCATGAGGAGGAAATAGACTTAAGCACAGCAGTTAATGTGAAAAATACTCAAATATTATGATTAATTGCATATTGAATATGTCTGAGAGTTCAGGTTACCACAAGTTTAGTGTATGTATGTTAGGAGAATATGGTTGCTAAATATGATGATATAATCTGAACCCTATTTATACTGTACGGCACGGGGAAATGATAGTTCCACTGTCCCCTGTGCTGTGTATTTTCTTTTGGAGATATGTACAACTTGGAGCAACACTTTTAAGAAATACAGTAAATATAGTCTATTAAAGAGTAAGGACTGGAATACCAAAGGATTAAGATGATGAAAAAATTAGAAAACACAGTACAAAGTCCAGATAATTTAAGGAGATAGTTTTGATATTGATTGTAGTTTTGATATAACTCAAGAGACTTTTTTGATATAATCTGATTCAGTTCTCTTATTTTACAAATAAGAAAATGGAGTTTCAATTAATAATGACATTCCCTGACTCATAGTTAATGGCAAGGCAGTTTAATGGCAACCCCAGTTTGTTAAGCATATTTTATTTATAGGAGCAGTGAAGCAGGGCTGGGACTAGAGTGAGGCAAGCAAGTTGCCTAGGGTACAAAATTGAAGGAGGCAGTCACTCTTAGATGCAGATCCTGCACTTGCAAGATCCTTATTTATCAGAGTAATATTTGAACATGGTTTAAAATGTCAAATAGTCCTAGGAGACACCTCCCAGCCCTGCAGATTAAGGATAGCCTGAGGAAGCTAGATGGAGTGATGTAGAAGAGAATTATTCCTTAAGACCTAGCCCTCGGTATGTGGTAATCTAACAGTTTGCAAGTACCTGTGGAGCATTACCTCACGTTTTGTGAGAACAGTGTGGGGTGTTTTGTCTTCAGGCCTGGATTGGTTCCTGTACTCCTTTTTTTCCTTCAATCAGATCTCAGAGGCTGTAGGTTCCTCTGTGCTTTTAAAGCTGTTTTCATCCACAACCCCTTGGGGGTTCTTTCAACTTGGCTGGCTAGTTAGAGAATCTAGACATACCTCTCATTCCTTCTCTTTTACAGCTCACACAGCCAAATATGGAAACAGTTTAGAGGTAATAGTAACAAAGACCTAAGAGATTAACCCAAATCTTCTGCTTTTACTGTCATGGCCTTTTTCTCTAGTTTCTGACTTCCATTTTGTTTTTGAGGGTGCAGTCACTTAGTTGAGCTCCATTCCCCTTAAGTAAAGGACATGTTTGTTTATGAGGGTTAGGGGTAAGATTTAGCTTTGTAAGTTGGATAACTCATACTGTGCCTCGCACACAGTAGGGCCCAAAGATAAATAATAAACAAGTTGAATGCTTGGTAAAATCAGTTACTTGGTTGTTTATAAGCTCCACATAGTGTTCAGTGTCAGCTTGCATTAAACTTGTTCCAGAGTGTTTACACACACACACACACACACACACACACACACACACACACACAGTTGTTAAATTTGGGAATATCTGTACTTGCTAGTATTTGGGTTTCCTTAATCTCCATCATTTTTTTATCCTTGTTTTTGCATTTTTCTTAGGTCTGAAGTCTTTTTTTTTCTTTTGAGATTTTATTTATTTGAGAGAGAGAGAACGTGCACAAGCAGGGGGAACAGCAGAGGGAGAGGGAGAAGCAGGCTTCCCGCTGAGCAGGGAGCCCGATGCAGGGCTTGATCCCAGGACCCTGGGATCATGACCTGAGCCGATGGCAGATGCTTAACCGACTGAGCCACCCAGGTGCCCCTGTCTGAAATCTTCCTTATAGAGTTTTCTTTTTTCTTTTAAATTTGATACTCTAGGGGCACCTGGCTGATTCAGTTGGATGAGCATGCAACTCTTGATCTCAGGATTGTGAGTTGGAGCCCCATGTTGGGTGTAGAGATTACTTAAACTTCAAAAAAATAAATTTGATAGTCTTTTCAGGTACCTGTTATGTATTGGCCCTATTTGTTTTAACAGAAAAGTAATTTTGGCTTATGAAATGAAATATCTAGAGATAGGTTCTAGGTTGAGGAATAATTAGATTCAGAGGCTTAAAAAATGGAATCTGATCTCTGTGCCCCTCTCACCTTCATTGTCAGGTTCTATATGGTGACATTTACTCTGCTTTCAGGTTTGTGGTTTTTTTTTTTTTTAGATTTTATTTATTTATTTATTTGACAGAGAGAGACACAGTGAGAGAGGGAACACAAGCAGGGGGAGTGGGAGAGGGAAAAGCAGGCTTCCCACTGAGCAGGGAGCCAGATGCGGGGCTTGATCCCAAGACCCCAGGATCATGAGCTGAGCCGAAGGCAGATGCTTAACGGCTGAGCCACCCAGGCACCCCCTGCTTTCAGGTTTAAGTCTGTTGGGAAAAGAGAAAGTACCTTCCCAGTAATCCCTGTATACATCCCAGGAGTCTTTCTGAATGAACAACTTGAGTTTTAAGCCCACTTGTGACTAGTCTCAGGAATTAAGGGAATTGAATATTCTGATTGGCCATGTATGAATTGCATGTAGTACCCCTGAGGTCTTGGAACTCCACTTAAAGAATGTCAAAATAGAATTGGGGGTGGGGATGGAGAGGATAGTTTCTGAGAAGGAAGTTGAGACACTATTATGAAAAGAAGAGAAAATGGATGCTGGTACAGCTTAAAAAGTCAGCTAGCTATTTAACATTTTGATTTAATTTTAATTTTTAAGGGATCAGTGAGGTTTTCTAAACTAACTTTTTAAATTATCAAATTAATATATGAATGTAGATTAAAGTTTCAAATAGTGCTAAAAGGCCTAATAACAAAAACAGCAGTCCTTTGCTCTCCTTTTTCTACCCCCTTGCCTCAAGAAGTAATCACTTTAAACTTTTTTGAGCTGTTCCAGAAGCAACAGCTTTAAAAGTTGAAAGTGATGACTTCTTGAGACAAGCAGGAAGAAAAAGCGGGAGGAGAACAAAGGACTGTTACTTTTGTTATAGGCCTTATAGCACTATTTGACATTTTAAATAAACTACATTCATGTATTACTTTGATAAATAAAAAGCATATAATTGTTAGTATAATCTCCTGATTCATTAATTTTAGACATCTACTGATTTTCTGTTAAGATAAATGAGGGTTTGTATGCATGTATGTATTTATTAAATAATCTCTACACCCAATGTGGGCTTGAACTCACAACCCTGAGATTGAGAGTCACATGCTTTACCTACTGAGCCAGCCAGGTGCCCCCATTTATTTTCTTAATCTTTCTTAGCCCCATTGTCTTAATAAAATTATATATTCATATTCAGCATTTTTATCATTATGACTATATAAACATATTATTTATAGCTGACCCACCTCCTATTATTTAATTGTCTTTCTTGTGTAATTTAGTTTTTCTGAAATTTATAAGAAATTTATATGGTTCACATTTAAAATTTTCTTCATTATTTTTGAATTTATATCTAAGTCTTCCCACCCTCTCCAGCAGTTCTATAAAATTTGTATTTGTATGTAATTTTTCACATAGTCCTGTCAGATAATCTTATCAGTTTTTTCTTTTTTTTTCCGGAATCTTACTCCAAGTTGGACTATTTATTCTAATCTGCTTCAGATCTTAATTTACTTTTGCTAGCATTCTGAAAATTCCTTTTGCTTTTCTTCATTGGTTTTCCAGCTTCTTAGATCCTTTGTCTTCTTTTTTCTTGTTTTACTCCTTTGGTTTGCTGGAACATATCCTCTGGTTGTTTCTTAAGTCAAAGTGAATTGGAATTAAATATTTTGAGGATGCCTGCCCAAAAACGATTATTCTTCTCTTACACTTAATTTTAATTGGTAGTTTGGCTGTATTGGGAAGTTATCATTTAAAGTGTATTGAGTTTCAGTTTTGCAAGATGAAAGTTGTTCATGAGATGGATAGTGGTGGTGGTTGTACAACATTGTGAATGTACTTAATGCCCCTGAACTGGACACTTAAAAATGGTTCAGATGGTAAATTTTATTTGTAGTGTATTAGTAGTTAGCTAGGGCTGCCATAACAAAGTATCATGGACTGGGTGGCTTAAACAACAGAAATTTATTGTCTCAAAATTGTGGTTGCTAGAGTCTAAGATCAAGTTGTCATCCGGGTTGGTTTCTTCTGAGGGCCTTTCTTTCTAACTTGTAGATGGTTGTCTTCTCCCAGTGTCTTCATATGGTCTTCCCACAGAGTGTGTCTGTATTCTAATCAGCTTTTCTTAAAATGACACCAGTCATACTGGATTAGGGCCTACCCTAATGACCTCATTTTACTTAATTAGCTCTTTAAAGACCCTGTCTCCAAATAGAGTTCTGAGGTACTAGAGTATAGGATGTCAGCATCTGAATTTTGGATGGGAAAAAATTCAGCCCATCACATGTACCACAGTTGTAAAAATGTACATTAAAAACCTGAGTACAGGGGCGCATGGGTGGCCCAGTCGGTTAAGTGTCTGCCTTTGGCTCAGGTCATGATCCCAGGGCCCTGGGATTGAGTCCCGCATCAGGCTCCCTGCTCAGCAGGGTGTCTGCTTCTCCCTTTCCGTCTGCTGCTCTCCCTGCTCATTCTCTCACTTTCACTCTCAAATAAATAAATAAAATCTTTAAGAAAAAAAAAGTGAGTACAGTCAGTCATCCACCCATTTATGTTTAAATGCCATGTAGTACAGTAAGGGTTAAATCAGTTAATGGTTTACATTTGTTTTATTAATTATGACATTAAATTCTTCATTATGTTATTTTTTTCATAGTTGGTGGATTATACAATAATTGCTCATCATTTAGCAATTTTAGCAAGATTATTACATTCCTTTCACTTCAGTGGTAACATAATGGCTTCTTTAGATTATATAAAATGTAATATTCTTCAGATTATAGAATGGTGATATGTTCTTAAGGTGATCTTGGTACAGCTTATTGTAATTCAGAGTAATAAGTAAAATTTTATGATACCTGACAAAATAATCATATTGTGAGTAATGCTTTATGTATGTAAGGCATTAACAAGTTGTTGAAAAATAGAATTACAGTTGATATTTTTTAAAGACTTAACTTATTTTAGGGGGGAGGGTCAGAGGGAGAGAGAATCCTGAAGCAGACTCCCCACTCAGCGGGGAGTCCTACAAAGGGCTCGATCCCAGGATCCTGAGATTATGACCTGAGCTGAAATCAAGAGCCAGCCGCTTAACCGACTGAGCCACCCAGGCACCCCTACGGTTGATATTTTTTGAGAGCATGTTTTGCTTGATATGCCTTTTTTTACTTTCAGGCCTTAGCTCTGTGTCCTCCTAGTCTATAACTACTCAGTAAACATTTTGTCAGATGAATAAATGAATAAATTTTGATATGCATGGGACTTTTGCCTGTGTTGTATTTTGTGTTTGCTTATATTGGATTTTCAAAGTGATATTTCCAAAAATAAATAGAATAAGATGGCATTTTATTTGACCTATTCTTAAAAAAAAAAAAAGCTTGATTTTTTAAAGGAGCCTTTATTTCAGACTAGCCTATAATTTTTTATTTTCCCCATGATGGATTCTTACCCATGTTGTTTCATTCTAAGAATGTTTAACAATTAAAATTACTTGATAAGATAGTAGTGTTTAAAACATTGAATAGAATAAAATCATCTTATGAATTGCCTTGTCTTTTTTGCATTACTTACAGCACATTGAAGTTAGTTATTTGGGGATTTTTTTTCCCCCTTCATTGTTTACCGAAAGATCTGTAACCCAACCAAACTTCCGGAGTTAGTCACTTGGGTATTGTCACTCTGCTGATTTTTATCAGAAACAGGAAATTGTCAAGTTATGTGTTAAACTATAAAAGAATCTAAAATTGCCTTTGTGTTAGCATGAGAGATTTCTCTTTAGAATTTTTTTCTGTCACTGGCTGGTTCCTTACTTTTACAATGTAACAACTGGCTTGCCAAAAATGGTCATATTTATCATGGCCTATATACATAGCAAACTATACCTTTCCTTATAGTTTACGTGTCATACACAATATAATTTGGTAAAATGATTTGACAAACTTAGTGTCATTTAATATATAGATATACCCAATGAATTTGTAAAAGTAGGTTGGGGAAGAATATGTTTTTAGGTGTTTAGCCTGATGTTATGATTTCTGTATTTAGATTAGCAATTCTCTAGAGGTTCTTAAAGTCCCTTTTAAGGAGTCTACAAGGCCAGACTGTTTTCATTATACTGAGATATTAATTTCCATTTTCACTCTGGAGTTTCCAGAGGCTATATGAATGCAATGATATAATAAGATGTCAACATTTGAAGATCTGCAAAACTTAGTGAATGTATATTGCATGATGATACAAAATCATAAGTGAGTATGAACAGGTCCATTTAAAGTACAAGACTGAGCAGTGAATATTTTTGCTATATATTTTAGTTTGCATTCAGTAAGATTGACACTTTTTGGAGTGTGATTGAGATTTGACACAGTTATGTAATCCCTACCACAATTAAATTCAGAACAGTTCTTCACCCCTGATGCTTTGTAGTCCAGAATGTCATACATAGCCTTTTGAGTCTGGTTCGATGAGATCATATATGGTAATGTATGTTTAACTTTATAAGAAGCTGCTAAACTGTTACCCTTAGTAACTATATAAAACAGTAGCTGTACTGTTTTGCATCCCCACAAGCAATGTATGAGTTCCCCCATTGTTTTGCATCCTCACTGGCACCTGGTACTGTTTGTGTTACCTGTCTCTCTCTCCTTTACCTCTTTCCCCTCCGACCCTTCCCCTCTTTCTTAACTATCTCTCTTATCTTTTGAAGCTATTTAATTCGCTGTGTTGTGATATCACTTTGTGGTTTTAATTTGCATTTCTGTAATGACTAATGATGTTGGAAGATCTTCACATGTGCTTGTATGTCATCCTTGTACAGTATCCCCTCTTTAAAAGTTCACATTATGCCACTTAAGACCTACGTTAGTATGGTAATGGCTTTTTTTTTTTTTTTTTGTAAAAGTGAAAATCCTCTTCAGATTTCTTTGTTTGGTGAAAACAGGTACTAATGTAGGTCTTAATAGTAAAAGCAAAGTGGTGTGACTTGAACTTTAAGAAAGCAGGGGGTATGCTTCACTTCATGTCATTTTGGCTTCTGAAAGGTTTCATAGGAATGCTCTACTTTCAGATAGTGGGAGAAACCTCTGTCTTCTTTGGTGAAGTATCTCTTCAAGTATTTGACAGTTTAAAAAGGTTAAATACTTAAATATTTTTGTTCCATGGCTTTTCGGAGCACAGCCTGAGGCAGTGCTCCCTAGGGTAGAATAATATACCAGTGGCTCTACTGGCCTGGCCTCCACAGCTTTGGGTGGGGAGTCATCCAGCCTGTTGAAACCCAGGTGATAGCCTCCTCTTTTGAAATGGGGGAAGCAACCTTAATGATCTCTGAGCCACCTTTTGTGTCCTTCTTCCCTTGTCTTGAAGAATAGCTCATGTTTGCAGTGGAATAGCTCTATGGTTATATCCTATACAATCAAGAAGACTTGACAGTCTTTCTTAATTCCTTCTTGTCTCTTTCCAGTTCAGATTGGCTGCTTCCTGCTGGGGCGGCTGATTGAATCTGATGTTCATACCCATACTAATCTCTATCAAAGGATCTTGCCTCTTAGAACACTCTTAGTGTTTGGTTCTGAATGTGTTTCTCATTTTTTTTGCATTATAGCAGGCTGAGAATTTTCTACCTTTTAAATTAATTTCCTTTTTGATTAACAATTCCATCTTTAAGGTATTTTTTTTCCATGTTTACTATAAGCATTCAAGAGAAGCGAAGCCACAGTTTCAACACTGTGCTTAGAAATGGCCTCAGTCATTTCATCCTTACAAGTTCTACCCTTCCACAAAACACTAGGACATGACTGAAGTTCAGCCAAGTGCCTTGCCATCTTATAACAAGGATCACTTTTCCTTCCATTTCCAATAACATGTACCTCATTTCTGTCTGAGACATCATCAGATTGGCCTTTACTGTTGTTAAAAAACAAAATTCAACTGAGTAAATTTAAAGATCTTATTGGCTTTATTTGATGATTCATGAATTGGACAAGCATCTCATCTAGCAGATAGAAAGGAGTTCCAAAGAGCTATACAAAATTAAAGGTTTTTATAGGCAGAGAGAAGCAGGAAAAGGAAGTTTCTAGCAAAGAGTGGATTGTTTCAGATAAGGTCACCTTCCTTTTGGAGGATGGAAGGGTCTTTTGGGTGGATTACCTCACTGGTGCTGACCAGGTAATTCCAGATTGACTGGTTAAAGGTTACATATCTGGGAGAGACTGAAACTGCAATTATGTTAAGTACTGAGTCTTAGTTTGTTGTTGTGGGGCTTAGCATGAGCAACTCCAATTTGGGCCTATTGTCTCTTTTTTAACACTGTCTGTATTTCAGCCAACATTCTGTTCATGAGCACTTAAGGTATTCTCTTAAGAGGACTGAGGCTTGGGGCACCTGGGTGTGGCTCAGTTAAGCATCTGACTGCAGCTCTGGTCATGATCTTAGGGTCCCAGGATTGAACCCTACATCAGGCTCCACGCTCAGTGGGGAGTCTGCTTCTCCCTTTCCCTTTGCCCCTCCCCTGACTTGTGTGTGTGTGTGCACTCCCTCTCTCTCTCTCAAATAAATACAGTCTTAAAAAAAAAGAGGATTGAGGCTTTCCCTATAGCCCTCCACTTCTGAGCCTTCAGGCAAATTTGCCCCTAACAGTCTGTTCATGGCAATATAGAATTTTTCTAGCCTGTACTTCCAGGTTCTGCCCATTATCTAGTTGAAAGCCACTCCCACATTTTTACGTATCTCTTAACAATCACACCCTCAATTCTTGGTACAAATTTTCTGTCTTACTATGTTTGGGCTAGTAAAACAAAATACCGTAGGCTGGGTGGCTTATAAATAGCAGAAACTTATTTCTGGAACAGAAAACAGGTCTGGAAGCTGGAAGTCTGAGATCAGGGTGCCAGCATGGTCAGCTGAGTCCCTCCCTCCTCCATGTTGCAGGCTTCTTATATCCTCACGTGGTAGAAGGGGCTAGGGATCTCTCTGGGATTTCTTTTACAAAAGTACCAATCCCATTCATCAGAGCTCCAGCCTTAGGGACTAATGCATTCCCAAAGGCCGTACTTCCTAATAACTATCGCCTTATGGGGATTAAGATTTCAACATTAATTTTGGGGAGACACATTCATACCATACCAATAGTATTCTCTTATTATGTTTTTGTGTTTTATGTTTCTTTCACTTCAGACATTGATAAATTTGTCTTTAGTTATTCTTGCTAGAGAGTTACCAATTTTCTTGGTCTTTTCAGAGAACATCTTTGGTTTCAGTGGTTTTCTCTAATTTTTGTTTCAGTCTCACTGATTTCTGATCTTTATTATGTCCTTCCTTCTGTTTCCTCTGGGTTTAATGTGCTCTTCTTCTAGTTTCTTATGACAGAAGCTTACATTATTATTATTATTGTTATTGTTATTATTTACTTATTTTGGAGCCCGGTGTGGGGCTTGAACTCATGACCCTGAGATCAAGACCTGAGCTGAAATCAAGAGTTGGATGCTTGACCTACAGAGCCACCCAGGTGCCCCAGAAGCTTACATTATTGATTTGGGACTTGATTTCTAACATTTTATTAATGGCAATTAATACCATAAATTTCCTTACAAGTACTACTTTAGTTGCGTCTAACAAATTTTTATATGTTGTGTTTTCATTTTTGCTTAGTTCAAAATATTTTCTAATTTCCCTTGAGTTTTCCTTTTTGATACATGAGTTGTTTAGAAGTGTGTCTGATTTCCAAATAAAGATTTTCTAGTTATCTTTCTGATACTGATTTCCTAGTTTAATTCTGTCACAGTCAAGAGAACGTATGCTGTGCAATATGAATTCTTTCACATTTATTAGTTTATTTTATGGTCCAGAATATGATCTGTCTTGGTGAATATTCCATGTGCACTTGAAAAGATGTTTATGCTGCTGTAGAGTTTAGTGTTGTATAAAGGTCAGTTAGATTTCAGTTGGTTGATGATGTTTATATCTATTTTTTTTTTTGCTGCTTTTCTGCTTGTTCTATGGGTTACTGAAAGTAGTTGCAGTTTTCAAGAATAGTGGATTTATTTACTTCTTTCCATATTGATAATTTTTGCTTTATATATTTTGCAACTCTGTTCAGTATATATACATTCGGAATTGTTATGTCATCTTGATGAATTGACTTTTTTCTCATCTCATGTCTCTCTACCTGGTAATTTTCCTTGTTCAGAACCTACTTTGTCATATATTTATATGGCAACTCCAGCTTTCTTTTGATTTCTGTTTGTATGATCCTTTTACTTTTATGCTGTGTATCATTATATTCAAAATAGGTTTCTGATGACAGTTGAGTCTTTGTTAATTTGATCACTTCTCTGTCTTTTAATTAATGTAAGACCATTTATTTAATGTAATTATTGATATATTTGAGCTTAATTATGTGTATCTATTTCTTGTGGGGTTTTTTTGTTCCTCTGTTTTTTTCTTATCTTCTTTTGGATTATTTGAGCGCTTTTTTTTAGTATCCATTTTATTGTATCTACTGGTTTTTGGTTATATCTCTTTGTCCTACCCTTTTTTTTTTTTTTTAGTGATTGCCCTAAAGATCATAATATACTTTTCATGGTATATCTAGAATTTATATTTTACCACTTAAGATAGAACATAAAACCTTACAACCATATAGGTCCCATTGCCCTCCCCATTTTATATGATAATTGTCATATGAATTCTACATTTGTGAAACCCCCATGTTAGTATTATAATATTCCCTTTTAAGAGCTATGTGTGTTTTAAAGAATTTAAGAGATGAAAAAGAATCTTATTATACTTACCCAGATATTTACCATTTTTTTGCTTTTCCTTCATTGCTGAAGTTTCATGTTTCCCTCTGATAATCACTTTTCTTTTAGCCTTAAGACCTTCCTTTACATTTCTATTAGAGGCAGTCCACTGGGCAACAGAATGGCTTAGTTTTTTTCATCTGAGAATGTCTTTATGTCATTTCATTCCTGAAGGATATTTTCACTGCATATAGAATTCTGGGTTGTTGGTTTCTTGCTTTCAGCATTTTTAAGATACAGGTCATGGTTTCTGATGAGAAATCCTTAGTCATTCAAATTGCTCCTATTTTAGGTTTTCTTAACCTTAGCACATTGGACTGGGTAATTCCTTATTGTGGAGGGCTGTCCTTTTTATTATAGGATGTTTAGCAATATTCCTGGCCTCCCCTAGTAGCACCATCCTGTCCCCTTCTCTATAGTTGTGACAATGAAAATTGACTCCAGACGTTGTTAAATATCTCCTTGGATGTGACATAATCCCCAGTTAAGAACCACTGCCAGGTATATACTATGTTGTTCTTCTGTGGCTGCTTTCAAGATTTTTCCTTTTACCTTTGGTTTTTAGCAGTTAGATTATGATGTGTCTGGACATGGTCTGAGTTTATCCTGTTTGGAGTTTGCTTAGTTTCTTAAAATTTGTAAATTTAAGTCCTTTGCAGACTTTCAGAAAATTTCCACCACTGTTTCTTCAAGTATTTTTTTCTGTACCATTATCTTTTCTTTAGGGACTTCAAAGTAGCTCTTTTGATATCGTCCCATTGGTCCTTGAAGCCCTGTTCCTTTTCCAAATATTTTCCCTACTCTGTTCTTCAGCTTGGGTAATTGGTTTTGATCTGTCTTCAGGTTCATATCGTCTTTCTTCTGTTGTAGTATGCTGAATGGCAACCTCCAAAAAGATATATTCATTTCTTAATCCCTGGAATTTATGAATATTACTTCACATGGCAAAAGGTGTGATTAATGACGTTAAGGATTTTGAAAGGTAGAGAATATCCTGGATTATCTGATGAGCACCAAATCTAGTGACATGTGGCCTAATGAGGCAGGGGGAGATTTAATAGAAGAGGAGGAAGAGGCAGTGTGGCCACAGAGGCAGAGTTAGAGTGATGTAGCTACAAGGAATGCTCACAGCCACTAGAAGCTGGAAGAGGTAAAGTGCACATTCTTCCCTAGAGCTTTCAGAGGTAGTACAGCCCTGTTAACACCTTGATTTCAGATTCCTTGATTGAGTCCTTGATTGATATCTTTAGATCTATGACAATTAATTTGTTATTTTAAACCACGCGGTTTGTGGTAATTTGTTTGTTACAGCAGCTGTAGGAAATTAATACATCTGTCGTCTTGACCCTGCTATTCAACCTCTCCGGTGAAGTTTTTATTTCAAATGTTGTGATTTTTAGTTCTAGATTTCCATTTGATTTTGTTTAATAGCTTTTCCTTCTCAGATGAGATTTATCTTTCTGTTTCAAGAGTGTTCATTTTACCTTATGGAATATAGTTATAACAGCAGCAAAACAAACAGTTTTGTTTGTTTTATAACAGCTGCTTTTAAGTCTTTTGATAATTCCAGCATCTAGGTCATTTCTTGGTTGGCATCTCTTGGTGGTCTTTCTCTTCCAACTCTTGTTGGCCAGATTTTCCTGCTTCTTTGTATTTTGGATAATTTTAGATTGTATACTGGACATTTTAAGTATTATTTTGTGAGACTTTGGATCCTGTTAAAATCCTTTGGAGAATCTTTATTTTGCTGTTGTTTTAGCAGGCATCAATCTGTTTAGATTCAAACCAATCTTTTTGCTTTTTGTGGGCAGTAGTGCCAGCATCAGTTTCATTTTTAAACCTTTGCTGTAATGTTTGAGTCTGTGTGTTATCTATAATAGTCAGGGATGGTCTGGAACTTGTGTGGTAGTTATTTTGTACTTAAGTTTTCAGTGCTTTTTTAATTAGTCTACCTGACTAGGCCATCTGGATTTGTAATTGACACTTACCCAGAGCAGAAACAAATTTATCTTTATGACAAGAGATGTGGTACAAATTAGAGCAAGGTGTCCACCAAAGTTGGGCCCCTACCCTCTACAGGGACTGGGAGCAAGAATGAGTTATATCTCATTGAATGTTTACATTTTATTTATTTATCTAATTATTTATTACATTTTATTTATTTACTTGTTTATTTATTTATTTATTTGAGGGAGTATGTGTGGAGAGGGAGAGAGAGAATCCCAGGAGGGCTGCACACCCAGTGTGGAGCCCAATGTGGGGCTTGATCGCACAACCCTGAGATCATGACCTGAGCCAAAACCAAGAGTCAGATACCTAACCCGCTGAGCCACCCAGGTGCCCCATTGAATGTTTACATTTTAAAGAGATGGCTCTCAGTTCTAAGAAGACACCTTTGGGTGGTAGAAGATTTATATTTCAAAGGGGCAGTGGAAATATTTATAATTCCAAGCTTTCTAAAGTAACTGCTCTAAGGGGGTTATAGGTACCTCTCTTCCTATCACCAAGTTTGGGCTGGAGCAAACAGTAAATTCTTGCAATATCGAGCTTCCTCATGCAGGGACTTATGGGGCTGGAGTTGTCATCCAAGGCATGTGGCCTTAACCCATTAGCAACGATGCTAGTGCTTGTTCAAGTCTCTTAGTGTGGGAGTGTGGACAAAGTCTTTATGTTAAGAGCCTGCAGTTTTTACAGGCCAAGATTGAGGCCTAGCCAAGAAGAGGGCTTAGAGGAGCCTGACTATTCGAGAAGAGAGTCTTTGTCATAGATTACCGTCACCAGCTCTTTTCTCATGGCAGTTTTCCCCATATTTACCTATCCTCAGCAATCCTCTTCCTGGTTCCTTTTACCAGAAAGGTTGGGTTTTCTTATTATGAGTTTTAGTCTTTCATGTTGTTACTCAGTTCTGGGTATGGCTGTGCTCAACTTCAGGGTGAATTGGTGAGATAGTGGGTATTTCCCCCTACCAGCTGGTTACTTTTAATCTTCCTTTATCCAGAGAGATAGATTTTCTCTTGGGGTCTTATTGTATGTGCTCTCTCCACCAGTTGTGGCAGTGGTGCAGATCCATAACTGAGGCGAGCCTGAGGACAGCACTGGGAGAGGGGGAAAAAGAAGAAATAAAACCTCAGGGATTTAACCCACAGTCTTCTGACTTTCAAGAGCCTTTTCCCCCTGTCTTTTGGCCTAATGAGCTTCTCTTGAGCTTTTTCGTGACTGTACCTGCTATTAAATTTCCTGTTATGCCTACCTTTGGGTCAAAGCCAGAAAATAAAGCAGAAGGGGGGAACCAAAAGGAAATTTATTGTTGATGTATTGGTCTTTTTTCAGATTGATTTCCCTTCCCAATTTTCCTGTTATTATTTACTTTTCAGAGTCCTCAGGAGCTGATTCTTTGTATTTTTTCTGGAGATTTTAGTTGTAATCAGTTGGGGAGAGAGGCTGCAGTGGGCTTATACCCATTTCCTCTGGAATTAAAAATACTTGGGCCAGTGAATTTTAATATAACTGTGTGGGAAAGTTCACTTGGTAAAGTTTTAGATTCCACATTACAAACTAGTATTTAAGAAACTACCACTTGTCAAGTTTTAGTGTAGAATATCCACAATTATCTGAAAAGACTCTTAAAACTATTCTTCTTTTTCCAACTACACATTTGGGTGACACCCAAGTTTTCTTTTCAACCAGAATAGTATGTTGTAGTACATTAAATGCAGAAAAAAACAGATAAGAGACTATTAAATCAGACATTAAAAAGATTTGCAAAAATGTAAAATAGGAGCACTCTTTTCACTAATGTTTGGGAAAATATAATTTTCATAAAAATGTTCTGTATTGATTTAAATATGATTATATTTAATTGAATTAAAAAAATCCAAACAGTTTTTCACTTTTAATTCCCAGTGTGGTAAATATTGATCGATATAACCAACATAAACAAAACCTTTTTGGGTCTTCAATTTGTAAGTATGTAAAGGGGTTTTGAGACTAAATAGTTTGAGAATTTCTGATTTAGTAGGCAGTTGGTTTCCATGCATTTATAACCTGTACCCTTATTTTCTGGTCTTTGAGAGGCAGCATGGTACTACACATTGTTAGAGCTTGGAGTTGAGGCCACTGGCTGGCCAGTGAACTCACAAGTGTAGGTATTGTGCTATATGAGAGGCACATCTTTCACTAACACCACAAGGGTCTCTGGCCCAATGAGTGGAGTTTGATAGTAATTCTTGCTACAAGTATTTAAAAAAAAAAAAGGCAGCATGGTAATCAAAAGTACATCGACTTGTACAGTTATCATGATGAGCACTGAGTAATTAATAGAACTGTTGAATCACTGTATTGTACACCTGAAACTAATGTAGCACTGTGTTATCTGTGCTGGAATTAAAATAAAAAAAAAAAGCATATGAATTTTGGGGGGGTGAAAAGAACATGCATTTGTCTCCCAGTTTCCACCACTTATTTTCTAAGGGTTAAAAGTCATTTAACTGCTTTATATCATATTTTGTAAAGTGAGGATAATACTTCAAAGGATTATTGTGAGGGAAATGCTAGGTTAATACCTGAATTGTGTACATTCAGTAAACATTCGTTGGTGTAGAGTTACATATTTTTAACAACTCTCAGCCTTTGTGAAAGGGTATAAAGACCTCTGATTGTAAGCCAGTAGGTATTCTGCAATTTAATCTGCTGATCCCTTTCCAATAATAGTGATAATTTATGCAGATCTCTAGAATAGTAAAATCTGTATTATCCTTAGTGACACTGAAATAATTGAGTTCTTTACTTTCAGTTTGGTCCTATTCTTGTAATATCCAGATCAGGAAAGGCCAGGAATATGATCAGCAAGTGTGTATAGGTCTAGTTTGGGAATGAGATTGGAGGTGAATTTGAAAAACAAACTGAGATCAGGAAATAAGCCCAGGCAGAAAAGGCAAGCAGGATGTGAGTACTGTAAAGGGACTGATGTCGATTCCAAGGTCCATGATATTTGTATTATCAGAGCAGGGCAGGCAATCAGTGGAGATCAAAATAGGCAGTTCACATTCTATCAAAGAAAGCTGATACTTGATATCAGGCAGGAATTGGGCACTGGTTGGTAAGGCTCCTGGGTTCAGGTGCCAGGTACAAGGACACAGACAAAAGGCCAGGAATCCAGTTCCTGAAAGCAAGAGTAGGGGCCAGGAGCATCCAAGTATAAATTTCATGAGTGTAGTTGAAAACATGGAGCTGAAACTTCTGTAGGAGAATATAGAATGTTAAGTGACCACCTTTACAACCAGGCCTCTTGGCTGGATCAAAGAATAGTGGAGTTATACCATATTCAATTTATATAATTCGAACTAAGCTTGACTAAAAGAGATCAGTAGGGAAATGGCTGTTAAAATAATTTGGCCTCAGTTGCTGTCTCTCTTGTAGTGTAAGCACGTCATATCCCTATTTCTTCATTTAAAGATAGTTTTCCCTATTATCTGGACTCTGAATTCAAGTTAGCTCTTTTATCTGCTACTTAACTGAAGAAATAGTCATCAAAGGAAAGTTAATTTATTAGTGTTTTTTGTTTTGTTTTTGTATGTTTTTGTTTCTTGTGGGTTTTTTTTTTTTGCTTTGTGTTCTAATTGATAGGTTTTAGTTGTGATTCTATGATAAAACAGATTTACTTTATTTATTTTTAAAATTTTTTTTTTTTTAATTTATTTATTAGAGAGAGAGAGAATGAGAGATAGCACGAGAGGGAAGAGGGTCAGAGGGAGAAGCAGACTCCCTGCTGAGCAGGGAGCCCGATGTGGGACTCGATCCCGGGACTCCAAGATCATGACCTGAGCCGAAGGCAGTTGCTCAACCAACTGAGCCACCCAGGCGCCCCCAGATTTACTTTATACCCTTATTTCTCTCTCATTTCTTTTTCCCTCCGTTCCCTCTCATTTCTTTTTCCTCATACTTTCTCCATGTTTCCTCACACCTACTTTGTGTTTTGGCTTCCAGTTCCTATTATAGTTTTCAGTTGGTTTTCTCTTTTTATAGTACTTTTTTTTTTAAAGTAGAGTAATATTTTTGTAAAATATTCAAACCACACAAATCTGTGGAGTATGGACTAAGTTTTACCAGTCTTACCACTCACTGAGGCTACCACTTTTACAATTTGATGTATATCCTCGCAGAACTTTTTAATGCATACACAAATATATGTAATGGGAGTTTTTTTTTTTAAATATAATTATAATCCTGTTGCTTTAGAATTTGCATTTTTGCTTAGTATTTATTGATCATTTTACCATGCCAGTACTTAACAATTTAGACACTCTTGGTGTACATTTTATTCCTTATTTTTCACAGTTAATTAGCATTGCCCCAGTGAACATTCTTACACACATGACTTTAGATACTTGCATTATTTTTTCCTGTAGTATGTAGATTGCTGATTCAAAGAAATGTGCATGTAAGATTTTGACAATTATTGTCAAGTTCTTCAAAAATTTTGTACGTAAAATATAATAACCAAGGTAAAAAGACATATGACTGAAAAAATTTATATCAAAGACAAAGGGCAAGTATTCCTACTATATAAAGAGCTTCTAAAAATTGGAAAAGAAAAGCCGTACTTTGGGAAAATGGGCAAAAGATGTAAACAGGTAGTCCACACAGAAAAACTAAGTGTCCCTTAAATTTGGGAAAAGGTGCTTAATTTCACTGTAATGGAGAAATACAATTAAAAACTGCTTAGAAATATCATTTCTTCCTTATCTGGCAGAAATCCAAAATCTATAGTTTGTTGGTAATGCTGTGAGAAAATAATCACTCCTATATATTGTGGAAAATATAAAAGGATAAAGAACCTATGGATAGGGTATTTGGCACTATCTCACAAAATTATGTAAACCTTAAGCTTTAATTCAGCATTCTTAACTTCTGTGACTCTAACCCAAAGGTACACTAACGGAAAAACAAAATGACATGTATATTAGACTATTCATTGCAGCACTGTTTTTTATCAGAAGGTTGGAAACAATTCATTGTCCATCAGTAAGGTCTAGTTGAGGGAACTGAGATACTTCCATAATGATAAAAGTACTGTGCAGTAGTAGAAAAGAAATCATACTGCTGTGGAATGATGTTCAGGATATATTGTTAAGCCTAAAGCAAGGTTCAGACAGTACATAGTGTGCCCCTCCCTTTGTGTGTGTACATGTTTTGTTGTGAGGGGGTGTGAAAATTAGAATTTCCAATTTACATGTGTTTTCTTTTACATATTTGAAAAGCAACAATAGAAAGATAAACCGAAACCAATAAAAAATGGTTATCCTGTAGGGAGAGGGAGAGAAAAGAGAGAGAAGGTGAGTATGGAAGCAGAACTCTCTGAATGTACCTTATTTGATTGATATACTTTAAGAACCATCTAAATGCTTTATATAATAATGAAATAAAATTAAATTTTAGGGACACCTGACTGGCTCATTCAGAAAAGCATGCAACTCTTGATCTTGGGTTTGTGAAATCAACATTAGGTATAGAGATTACTTAAATAAATTAATAAACTTTAAAAACAATTAAATTTTTAAAAGGAAAAACAAAGTGAGCTCCAAAAAGTGGAAACAAATGAATCTAGCTGTTTATCTAGTTAGCTGGTGTTCTAAACACAGAGACATATATTCTGCCTTTCTTGTAGGGTCTGTGTTATTAGTGTAATCAAAAATGTTCTTAGTAAAACATTCGCAATTTCTAAAAGCAGGTATAGCTAGCAAATCATTTTGGAAATGGTAGATCTGGGCAGTGATCATCAGTGGCTGATAAAACCATTAGGTGAAGGTTTGATGGGGAACTTGGTGGGTGAATCAGTTTGATACTGCTGTATCCACCATTCATTTTAAATATCAGCCAGACACAGGGTGCTTCCTGTATTACGGTAGTAAGTAGTTCTCAAGAATATCTATGAAGTATTCTTTTTTTTTTTTTTTAAGATTTTATTTATTTATTTGACAGAGAGTGAGTTTGAGAGGGAGAAATAGGCTCCCTATAGAGCAGGGAGCAGGGTACTGGGCTCTATCCCGGGACCCTGGGATCATGACTTGAACTAAAGCCAGATGCTCAACTGACTGAGCCACCCAGGCACCCCATCTATGAAGTTTCTTGCACCAACAGCAACAGAAGAATCTGGGGTGGGGGTGGGGCAGTAAAGCCTCTAGATAAAATTACCAATTTACAGGAAATAGGGGAGATAAAGGAATACCATGAGGATGCACCTAAATCAAATGCACAGTGTGGGAAGTGCTACAGGACAAATGAAGCCGGATTCTTCAACATGGCATAAAAATAGTGAGGAAAGAGAACTGTGTTATATAGATTAAGGAGATATAAAACATTAATATACAGACTTAGTTTAGATCTTAGTTCAGACCAACTATAAAAAGACTTTTTATTTAAATATACTCAGATGAAATGAAAGAATTGTTGCAGGTGCTCTTAACAAAGAGGTACTTATATTTTTAACAGTACAAGTTTTTTAAAAATATGTTAACTGAATTTCAGTATAGTTTATTTTATTTGCAATGTCATGTATTTAAGTGCATTTTAAACCTCATTCTGAGTAGGATTTATAGGTTTTACCAGACTTAACCTTTTTGCTATGGGGAGGGGGCCCATGGCAAAAAAGGTAAAAGACCCCTTGATTTGTCAATTTTTGTGGTGTATGTGTTGTTATCTGTATTTATAGGTGAAATCATAGGATTCCAGTGAATTGCAAAGTCAGATTATTGATAATTGAAGTTGGGTGATAGATATGGGGTTCATTATACTATTCCTTACTTTATATGTGTTGAAAATTTACATAATTAAAAAAGTTAAACTTTATATCAATTTTTAGTTTAATAACGCCAATAACGTATGTAGTGGAAAGCTTATTGTGTACATTTTTACAATATAAGCTTTGGGTTTTTTTCTTTTACTCTGACAAAGAATAAAACCTTGATTTTTATTTTCATTTCTTTAATTATATAAGAACATTCAGGATCTTTGTCCTTTCTCTTACATAATTGCTCTTTGTTCTTTGCCAATTTTTAAACTTAGTCTCATTGTTTGTTGATCTTGGTGATAGGTATGATAAAGGCTCCCCCAAAGATGTACACATCCTATTGTCCAGAACCTGTGAATATGTTACCTTACATAGTTAAAGAGACTTTGCATATGTTAAGGATTTTGAAATGGGGAGATTATTTTTTGTTATCGTTGTGGACCCACTGTAAATTATAAAAGTCCTTATGAGGGGGAGGCAGAAGAGTTAAAGTGAGCAAAATAGATGTGAGGATCACACTAAAGATCAGGGTGATGTAATCATGAGACAGGGAATGTAGGCAGCTTCTAGAACCTGGAAATGGCAAGGATTAGATTTTCCCCTATAGTCAACAGAAGGAACACAACACTGCTGACACTTTGATTTTAGCCCATAAAACCCATTTCATACCTCTATAACCTCCAGAGCTGTAAGATAATTTGTGTTGTTTTAAGTCACTAAGTTTGTGATCATTTGTTACAGCAGCAGTAGGTACTAATGTCCTTTGCTGTATAAAAGTTAAACATTTTTCATTTTATAGTTTCTAACATTGAAATGATATTAAAAGACTTCCTTACTTCAGGAATGTGAACATATTATTTCTATATTTTATTTTTTGTTTTGCTTTTTTATCTTTAATCAGTGTATTTTATTTTAAACTTTTAATTGTGAGATAATTATAGATCTACATGCAGTCATAAGAAATCTTACAACTTAACTAAAAGATCCAGTGTCTCCCTTACTTAGTTTCTCCCAGTGGTAACATCTGGCAAAAGTATAGTACACTATAACAACTAGGATATTAATATTTATACAGTCAAGAGACAGAACATTTTCATCACCACAAGAATCCCTGATGTTGCCCTTTTATAACCACCCCCACTTCCCTCCAACTCCAACTCCCTCCATAACCCCAGGCAATCAAAATAATTTTGTCATTTCAAGAATGTCATATAAATGGAGTTACACAGTGTATAAACTTTGGGATTGGTGTTTTGTTTTTGTTTTTTTATTATTTCGGGTTTTTTTTTTTTTGTCAGCATAATTCCTTGGAGATACATTCAGGTTATTGCATGTATCTATTATTTTTTCCCTTTTTATTGCTGAGTGATATTCCTTGGTATGAAATATACCACAGTATGTTTAACCATTCTCTTGTTGAAGGACTTCTGAGTGGTTTACCATTTTTGGTTATTACAAATAAAGTTGCTATAAACATTTATGTAAAAGTTTTTGTGTGAGTAAAAGTCTTCATTTCTCTGGGATAAATGCCAGGAGTACAGTTGGTTGGTATGGGTAGTTGCATGTTTAATTTTATAAGAAGCTGCCAAACTTTTTTTAGAGCATCTGTGTCATTTAACATACTCTCATCAGCAGTGTGAGTGATCCAGTTTCAGCATATCTTTGTCAGCATTTGGTATTATTACTCTTTTATTTTAGCCATTCTGATAGGTGTGTAGTGACATTTCAACATGGTTTAATTTGCATTTTCTTAATAGCTGCTGCTGCTGAACATCTTTTTATGTGTTTGTTTGCCATCTCTATTTTATCTTCTTCAGTGAATGTCTGCATGTCTTGCTCGTTTTCTAATGGAATTTGTTTTTCTACCATTGAGTTTTTCCTTTATGGATCTTGCTCTTGCTCTCAAGTCTAAGAACTCTTTTACTAGCTCTGTATCCTGAAGATTTTCTCCTATATATTTTTCTTAAATTTTCATATTTTACAATTAAGGTTGTCATTCATGTTGAGTTTGTGTTTGTATAAGGTGTGAGATTAGGTCTTGTACTTTTTTTGCAGGGGCGGGGGTTATTGATGTCGTTTTACTTTAGCAACATTTGTTGAGAAAGCTTCAGCCCACCCCACTGAATTACTTTTTGTACCTTAATCGGAGAGAGAGCAAGAGAGAGGGTGCACAAGCAGGGAGAGTGGCAGGGAGAGGGAGAAGCAAGCGCCCTGCTGAGCAAGGAGCCTGATGCAGAACTTGATCCCAGGACGCTGGGATCATGACCTAAGCTGAAGGTAGACGCTTAACTGACTGAGCCACCCAGGCGCCCCTTGGGTTCTCTTTTCCATTGGTATACATGTCTGTTTCTTTGCTGATACCATGCAATCTTGACTACTCTAGCTATATAATAAGTTTCCCCCCATTTTATTTTGACTTTAAAACGTTTTAGCTATTCTAGTTATTTTGCCTTTCCATCTAAATTATAGAATAGTAGTGTCTATATATACAAAAAACTTTTGCTGGGACTTTGATAAGAATTATGTAAACCTATGTATCAATTTGGGAAAAAATAGCATCCTTATGAGTCTTCCATTTCAAAAACACTTTTATTTAGATCTTCTTTAATTTCTTTCATCTGCATTGTGTAGTTTTCAACAATCTCCTTCATGTTTTGTTAGGTTTGCAACTCTTTCATTTTTTTTTCCTAAAGATTTTATTCATTTATCTGACAGCACAAACAGAGGGAGAAGCAGGCTCCCCACAGAGCAGGGAGCAAATAAATTCAGCTTTTAGTTTTGGATATTGAATAGCATTATCCTTTCTTTCTTTCCTTTTTTTTTAAAGGCTTTATTTGTCAGAGAGAGAGAGAGAGAGCACACACGCACAAGCAGGGGGTGCGGCAGGCAGAGGGAGAAGAAGGTGAACAGAGAGCCTGATGCGGGACTTGATCCCAGTATCCTGGGATCATGACCTGAGCCGAAGGCAGATGCTTAACTGACTGAGCCACCCAGGCGCCCCTGCACCTCTTTCATTTTTTTTCCTTTTTTATTTTAGTAATTATAAATGGTATTGCATTTTTAATTTTGGTGTCCATGTGTTCATTGATAGTATATAGAAATACAATTTATTTTTGCATGTTCATCCGTGTCTTGTGACCTTGCTGAATTCACTAGTTAGTACTAGGAGGGTTTTGGGGGGGTTGTTTTTTGAGGGTTTTTTTGTAGCTTTTAGAATCTTCTCTGTAATCAGTCATGTCATCTGCAAATAAGGAGAGTTTTATTTCTTCTTTTCTGATCAGTATGCCATTTATATCCTTTTCTTGCCTTGCTGAATTGGCTAAAACTTGCAGCACTTTGTTGAGTGAGAATAGTGTGAGTGGTTATCTGCCTTGTTCTTGATTGTAGGAGGAAGGCATCTGTCTTTTACCGTTAAGTATGTTGTTAGCTGTAGGTTTTTTGTAGATCCTATTTATCAGGTTGAGGAAGTTCCCTTCTATTTCTGTTTTTCTGAGAACTTTTATCATGGGGGTTAAATTTTGTCAGATGCTTTTTCTGCACTGAGTAATATGCTCATATGATTTTTCTTAGCTTGTTAATGTGGTAAATTATACCGATTAATTTTATATATTTTTGTTTGTTTTTTAAAGATTTTGTTTATTTGACAGAGAGAGAGATAGCGAGAGCAGGAACACAAGCAGGGGGAGTGGGAAAGGGAGAAGCAGGCCTCCCGCCGAGCAGGGAGCCTGATGCGGGGCTCGATCCCAGGACCCTGGGATCATGACCTGAGCCGAAGGCAGACGCTTAACGACTGAGCCACCCAGGCACCCCTAATTTTATATATTGAACCAGCTTTGCATCCCTGGAAAAAACCCTACTTGGTCATGGAGTATTAATTCTTTTTATATACTGCTGAATTCTGTTTGCTAGTATTTTGTTAAGGATTTTTGCATCTGTTTTAATGAGGGATATTGATTGGTAGTTTCCTCTTTTTATACTGTTGTTTAGTTTTGACATAAGTTAATATCAATTTCAAAGATAAATTGGGCAGTATTTCCCCTCTGCTATTTTCTAGAAGGGATTGTGTAGAATTGGTGTAAATTCTTTAAATAATTTGTAGAATTCTTGAGAAGCCATCTAGACCTGGAGATTTCTTTTTGGGGGTGGAGCTTTCAAGTTATGAATTTAATTTCCTTAATAGTGACAGGGCTATTCAAATTACCTATTTCATATCGAGTGTGTTTTGTTACTTTGTGTTTTTTGAAGAATTGGTCCATTTCCTCAAAGTTGTTGAATTCGTGTGTGTGGATTGTTTGTAGCATTCCCTTATTATCCTTTTGATTGGAGGAGGCAGCTTTGACTAACCCAAATACAGCTTAGAAACTAGGGTCAGTCCCCACAAGTTGCATGGCTAATACAATAATAGTAAGGTGACAACTGGAAGGATAATTGGGTTATTGATAGGAAACTAGAAAATTCTGGGTATACAACCTTCAGTGTCAGATCAACTCTAATTTTCTATAGAATGTCATTTGCCGGTTTTATGTGATTACTCTTTTAGATAAATTTTAAAGTCAGTTTGTCAAGTTTCAAAATAAATTCCTTTGGGGCCTAGGATTAAATTTATAGATTAATTATAAGGATGTGTGTGTGCACGTTCCCACAGGGAAGGAATCAGAGTCAGTGTTAAAGTATGCCTGAAAAAAAACCCTCTCTGCTTTCTATTGCCTCAGAAAGTCATCATTCATTTTTTGTGTCATGTGCTAGTAATTATTTAGACTTGGTTATAACTTTTTATTTGCAAGTAATTTCAAACAGAAAAAAGTGCAAGAATACAAATTGATTTTTCTGGTTTCTCTGTTCATTGTTTTTTGAATACCACATCATCCTCTTATTTTAGCATTAGTTAATTTCACTGCTATACATACTTGAGCCATTCTTTCAGAAGAATGTGTGGTAGGTTTTGAGGCCTTGCAATGCCACCCAAAAAGCATCTACCTTATAAACACAAAGTATCTACACTTTAATGCCAGTGGATGTTGAATTCTAGATTAAAATGCATTTCTTTGAGAATATTGAACAACTTGCTTCGTTGTTAAGAAAAGAGAATGCTGGGACGCCTGGGTGGCTCAGTCGGTTAAGCGTCTGCCTTCAGCTCAGGTCATGATCCCAGGATCCTGGGATCCGGCTCAGGCTCTCTGTTCAGCTGGGAGCCTTCTTCTCCCTCTGCCTGCCGCTCTCCCTGCTTGTGAGTGTGTGCTCTCTTTCTCTCTGACAAATAAATAAAATCTTGAAAGAAAGAAAGAAAAGAGAATGCAATTCAAGATCCAAAACTATTTGATTTGCTTGCTAAGCCAGGTGTAGCTGTTTATGTAAAATAATCTCTCTGAAGAAAGCAGGAAGCTCATCTCATAAATTCAAGAGTGAGTTAGGCTTGTAATTTTCCTTTCTTTGTTCTGAAAGAGTTTGTATAAATTGGAATTACTTGTTCTTTGAATTTTAATAGAACTTGCGAGTAAACCAAGTGGTCCTGATGTTCATTATGGGAAGATTTCTTAATGACTGATTAAATGTTACTATTTTAATTTTTATTTTTCTATGAATTTGTATATTTTAGTTTCAGATTTAGTGATAAAGTTGTTTTTAATATTGCCAGGTGATTTGAATATCTGCAGCATCTCTAATTATGACCCCCTTTTTATTCCTAGTGTTTGGGTCTGTTTTTTCCTTTTCTCATTTATAAGTCTTGCCAGAACTATGTCCATTTTGTTAGTCATGACAAAGAATTACCTTTTTGTTCTGTTGAGGCTTTCTTCTATATCATTGTTTTCTGTTCATGAAATTCTACTTTTATTTGTATTATTTCATTTTTTCTACTTTATATTGTTCTGTTTCTAACTGCTTAAGACATCCAGTTCATTAATTTATTTCAAGGTTTTCTTACTTTTCTGATGTAACTATTTACAACTAGAATCTCTTTCTATATATTCCTTTTGCTGCAGCTGACAGGTTTGATTATATAAAGTCTTTTTATTACTTTAGTCCTCTAAGTATTTTCACAATGCTATTATAATTTCTTCTTTGACACATGAAGTTTTAGAAGTTCCCAAACAGGAGGTTTTTAACAAGCTCTTTTTGTAATGATTGTCAGAGAATATGGTTGTAGGATACCAAATACATGAAAGTTACTGAGACTTTATCACCTCACATTGGTAATTTTTATATATGTTCCATTTGTATTCTTCTGCTTAGAAGTAATACTGGTGTATGCTTATTAGATCAGACTCACTGGTTTTGATGTCAGTTCTTATCTAGCCTTATTAATTTTTTTGTATCCTTGACTTATTACTGAGATAAGGTTAAAAATTGTCCTCTGTGACAATGGATTTGTCACTTTTTTTTGTGGTTCTGTCAGTCTATTTTGGAACTATGTTAATAGGTACATATAAGTTTGGCTGTTATGTATATTTAATAAAACCTTCAATTGTATAGTGAACTTCTTTATTACTGGTAATGGTTTGCCTTAATGGTTTGCTCTTTTTGTGTATTATTAATAAAGCTACACCAGTTTTGTCTTGGTTAGTATTAGTATTCCTGTTTTTGTTTATGTTTTTTTCATATTTTTCCTTTCAACCTTTTAGTTCTCTTAGGTTTTCACGTGTATCTTTTTTGAAAAGCACATAGACTACTCCTAGACCTTATAAAAATGTTTTGTATGTGGTTACAGTGTAGCTGAAGCTGCTGAAAGATGGCAGAAGAAGTGGTGGTAGTAGCCAAATTTGATTACGTGGCCCAACAAGAACAAGAGCTGGACATCAAGAAGAATGAGAGATTATGGCTTCTGGATGACTCTAAGTCCTGGTGGCGAGTTCGAAACTCCATGAATAAAACGGGTTTTGTGCCTTCTAACTATGTGGAGAGGAAAAACAGTGCTCGGAAAGCATCTATTGTAAAAAATCTAAAGGATACCTTAGGTAAGTTATTTTTGTATTAAAACACCAAATAATACTTTCTTTTAAATGGATGCTAGAGCTTGGTTCTTTGTATAGAATTTTGGCAGCATTGGGCAGAATTGACTAGAAAAGGCCAAGACTAGAATTTCAGCTAGGCCGGGGAGGTTTGCTCATAGCCGGGATTCAGCCAAGTCAGAAGAGCAGTAAAGTCCATAAGTGTTAGTGGGCAGTTTCTATAAATCTAGCTGGTGTTCAAGGGCCAGACCAGTGTGGTGCCCATGAGCGGACTGAATCTGATCCTGTAGCTAGGACCCCTTGAACTGTGAGTGCCTGTTGGGGTTTATGTAACTTCTGCGTCTAATTGAGACAGGGATAAATGAGGGAGATTCAGAATTGCCTCCTTGGCATTAAGGCTTTTTTTTTTTTTAACATGGCACATTGCTGTATTTTAACCTTTAATAGCTTACATTTTGAATTTTGCTTTTAAAAACAAACCATCATTTTGTTTTTGCATTTGATAAGAGAGTTTTAAATTGTGGATTATTACTGTAGATTACCATCTACAAAGCTGATTTCTTATTTTGTTTTTCTTTTTCCCCCCTTTTTCTTCCTCTAACTGTAAAGTTTGTTTTTACTAGCTCTCCATTAGGGCCAGAGATAATGGAACCCGCTTCACAGTGGGCTTGGCTGAGCTGATAGGAAGGAAATATGCACAGATGAGGACTGGCCTCTTTCTTTTTTCTTTTAATTAAACTGTACTTGGCCGACAGGAAGGAATGGGAGGGACAGAATTTCATTTTTGGTATTCAGGCAAACATGCTGTACTTAATGGTTCTTTGTATATATGTGGATGAGAAAGTAAAATTTCTCTTTGCAGAAATAGTTGGGGAGTAATGTGGCATGTTTGACAAATGTGAAATATTATTGACCAACTGCTTTATATTAGCTTTATTTTTTATTCAGCATTATTGTTATTCTAGAGTATTCTTTCAGATACCAGCAATAGATGACAAATCTTTTATTTTTAACACTGTAAAATAGCCAAAACCAAAATATAGTATGACTCAAAGTAAATATAAAATATTTTAATAATGGTTTGTGAGTGAATGACATTTCTAGTATTCTAAAGGTAGTTTAATAAAGGGAGTTATTAATCTGGATTTTCACCATGACTTTTAACTGCTGTTTTTGAGGTTACCTTTTATTAAGATTTTAATAATTAGCAAATAAGACCATTATTATTAGTTTTTAAGTGAAGAATAAATCAGAAAGAGATTATCCTTGACAAGCTGAAGAGACCATAGTGAGAGCCAGGAACTTCTGATTTTGTAAATATTGGACACTTATTTAAAGCATGTAGATCAGATACGGGGAAAATTAAGGTAACTTCTATGAAGGGAGTATGAAGTGATGAAGGCACAAAAGGATTAGGGCTACACCGAGGTAGACTTTTTTGTTCCTTTTTAAAAGGATACTAGTTTCCTGGGACTAGAGCAAATGTTTAAACAGAAGATCGTGAAAAACGTATATCATAGAGCAAAATGGAAATATATCCCAGTTTTAGATAGCCTGCATGTAAACTTAAAAAGCCCAACTGGTTAGAATTTTTATTATTTGTTAATACGCCTGGGAAACCTTCCATACTATTTTCTGATATTATTGAGATGATTTTGGAAAGACTTTATATCCATTTAAGTCCTAGAATATCTCTGTTAACTTTATTACTATATTATAGTTATTGCTGCCTATATTGCAGGATACTTGAAAACAATTGTTTTAAGTTAATGATCTTTAGTTTTCCTGTATAATGATGTAATTCCAACTTTTGTATCAGGTAGCCTTCTCTTTCTCAGAATTTCTGAACCCCTTTTTGGTAACTTAAATGTCCTATGTGGTTAATGGATTTGTTTCACAATGATTGTGCTGGTGGAGACATTGTTTGAAAAATAAGAGAAAAAGGAGAAGACAAAGGAGAGAGTGAATGCATGAATATATTTTCAACTATTGAAAATATATGCTTTAAAGCGTCTTCCAAAATAAGTTTGAATAATAAGGTAACATTTGTGGCCATGATGATATACTTGTTTTACAGGTTCTGTTATAGTTCAGTGGGGGGAAAGTTTTAGAGAGAAGCCTCAGAAAAACTTTCTATTGCCTGGGTGTAGGCCAAGTCACATGGATTGGGTGTGGGGAGTTCAGTGTTGCAGAACAGACCAGGAAGCTCACTGAGAATTATCCTGAGCTGTGTTAACAAACTGACAAAAGAGAACTCGGGATTTTTATTCAAAATGGATTGGTTAAACGTCTTTAAAGATTTTTTCAGTAAGTTCGTGTCTTTATTAAGTCCATAGTTTTCTTGTAGTTTTTGAATTAGATTTTTCACTTTAAAGAATTTAAAGAAAAACTGTATGGAACCTGGTACGTTTATATAATAGACTGGTGCTTTATACTGTTTATGAAACATAAGCTAAATGATTGGTGATACTTCAAATAATATTAGTTTTGACTTGATAAGTAATATGGTTTTAAAATGTTTTAGTATCACTGTTTAAAAATAAAGAGAAAAAGGATATAAATGAGTTTGCAGTTTTAATTTGGTAACTTTGAACTTAGCATAGACATTTGAAGTGAATTAAATTATAACATTAAAAATATGAGGAAAGAAAGGATTAGGTGAGCAAGTTCCTTCATCCTGAGTATTTGAATTAACGTTGTTTTAGTACTTTTTACTTAGATTTTAGAGGAACAATATAGAAGGTAACATTTAATAAAGTAGTAAAGAGAGTGTTTTGATTTAATCAATGTAGGATTGCTGGAAATGGTTCTTTTGGTAATTGTGAGATTTGATATTTTGAAATGAGTCTTGAGAGCAGCTGCATACAAAGAAAATGAAAGCACTGAAAGAAACTAGTGAATTATTGGGATTGTTTTGAGTCTGGGTCATAATGTAATACTGATACTAACTTACCAGAGTCTAATGTGTATATTTGCTAATGGCCTTTTTATAATCTTATGATAGTGAACTTGATTTGATCTCTTTGAACATTTGTTTGGTGTTTCTAGAAAAATGAACAGAGGAGTTGTTGTAGAAGTCTCATGCATAAGGAATCTAAGGAAACAAAGAGTAACCTGTTGAGAGGTTTCATTTTCAGTCAGAATGGAAAAGGAGCAAGTACTTAGTTGAGAAAGAATATTGTAATTGTAATATTAAGATTCATTTGTTTCTTTAGTTAACTTTGGTGGCCAAGTGAATCCTTCTGGAATATCTCTTTTGTTTACTTTTTGGAAAGTTAATACATTTTTAGATCCACTTTTTGGGTTAGTTTTCCTTTTGGAAAGTTACTAATTTATTCACTTGTTTATCAACATATTTTTCTTGAAAGCCTACTGCATGCCAAACAAAAACCATAGAATGAAAAACTAAGACTAACTTGGATAGAATTTACATGGTGAGGAGGTAGATGGGGGTTGTTATTTAATATACAGTGGATTTCATATCTTGGTTTGGTCATAAGTGATGGTCACTTGGTGGTCATAAGTGACCATAAATCAACCAGAAATGGTGTAAAAAGAACCATTGATAACAGTGATTCATTATATACCATCAATACAATGATAAAATTATCATTCTCTCTGTTGTCTCAGAAGGTCGATAATCTTAAATACATTTGTAGACCTGAGGGTCTGGGTTTGAGATTTGCAACCAAGATACTCCTTTTTTCATTACCTGCAGCAAGCCAAAATTTGTATTTATTTTGCTTTGCAGTAGAAGATTAAGTAAATGTGCTCCTTGTGTGGTGGCTAGAGTAAACAAAGAGGGTACAGTATTTTAGATAAAACAGAGAATAATCAAAAATAATAATTTATCTTATTTCATGTAGATGAAATGAACAGATAAAAATACAGAAATTTAAATAAAAATTTGTAATGGAAAGAACACCATATATTTGTATTTAGAATTCCCTAGTTTTGCTCCCAGATATACCACTTATTTAACCATGTGGCAGAGGGTATATAACTAGACTTTCCTGATTTCTTATTATTTGTGAAGGAGAGTTGGGCAAGACTAGATGATCCTGGAATGTCCCTTCTAACTCTAAAAGTGTTATAGTCCTGGTAAAACAACTGATCAGTCTTACATGTGATAGAAATCAAGGGAAAATCCATGAGGGAGAAGCTGGTTTTGAAGAAGTAGGAATGTAAAAACCAGAACTACAGTTGCTTAAAGAATTAGAATCAGTAATACTTTCTTTGGCCTCATTCTGTTGAACATTTATTTAGTCAGTGATTTAGATGGAGGGAAGATGACATGCTTAAAGAAAAGAAGACTAAGGCCAAAAGAATAACTAATAAATTTAGTTCAGATATATATTTGAAAGATAAAAACTGAGATAGAAATAAATAAAGTGAATAGGGACAGACATTATAATGTAAAATTATACATTAAGGTTTTTTTCTTTTTTAAAGATTTTATTTATTTATTTGACAGAGAGAGACACAGCGAGAGAGGGAACACAAGCAGGGGGAGTGGGAGAGGGAGAAGCAGTTTTCCCACGGAGCAGGGAGCCTGTTGTGGGGCTCGATCCCAGGACCTTGGGATCATGACCTGAACTGAAGGCAGATGCTTAATGACTGAGCCACCCAGGTGCCCCTCTACGTTAAGTTTTTAAAGGGAATTGAAAAGATTACTGAGAACCTGGCCTGGCAGGATTTTATATGAGTAAGAGCTGCTGTGAGGTCCTGATCTTGGGGTTGTGGGATTGAGCCCTGCATTGGGTGCCACACTGGGTGTGGAGCCTGCTTAAGATTCTCTCTCCCTCTGCCCTTCCCCCCCTCCTAAAAATTTTAAAAAAAGAAAGACTACTATGATACTGTGGGTGCTAAAGAATTTCAGTGCAGTGCATGACAAATCTATGTCGTTCAAGTGAAAGGATGCAAATAGCTACTTTATGTGTGTGCTGGCCAAATGAAACATGGCATAGTTTATCCACTTTGGATAGGTATACTTTAACAGTGGTATTGAGAAACTTGGATGCTTCCAAATACTGGCATCCAGCATATCAAGGATTTGGAAACCAGGTTATGTAAAAGTAGTTATGTGTAAAAAGATTTGCCTTAGGAAAAAGACAACTGTCATGTGAGTGGAATATTCACAATGCTTAACCAGATTCTTAAAAACTTGGAGGAGTTAATAATACATTGTTTTGGTCAAGAAACAGTGCTATAGGAGGAGAGAAGTAAGATCAGTGGGTAGGAGTGAGGGGCAGATTGGAAGCTATACTAACACTTGGTTTTTCTTTGAACAAAGCTAATGATAAAAATGACTACCTCATTGTTGAGTGAGCACATCTTCAGTGCTCAGACCTGAGCATTCCCTCCCAACCCTGGCCAAGTCTAGCTGTAAAATACAATAATAAAGATTCTAAGTATTTTTGAAAAACTAAATGCCAGAAGCACTAAGAGTAATAACTACCATTGATTAACGGAGTGCCTGCTATGTGCTATGTACTGTGCTGGGGGCTTTACGTATAAACTTCTTTAAACAAATGTTAGAAGGTAGGTACTTCCTACACACCACCATTTCACAAACCTGGAAACTGGAGTTTAATGAAGACTAAATAACTCAACGAAGAACAGATTAACCAGTAATTAGCAGGACTAAAATTTTGTTAGAGTTTTCCTTGTGTACCCATTATGACTAAAGAGTAGAGAAAGAATTAGAATCAGATAAGCAATGGATTAGAAAGATTTGATGCAAAAGGGACTAAGATTAGGAGGATTGTGAACTATGAAGTTGAGAAGAATTTAGAAAAGTTAATACCTTGATTTGGGGTGGGGGGGCGCCTGCTTGTTGTAGATGATCTCATTGTTGCTGATTGAGAAATTAAGAGATACTGATATTTTACATTTGTATAATTTTGTAAAGTACTTTTCCATGTATTCTCTCATTGGTAACAGGAAATTGGAAAGACCATTTTTTAGCAGTAGAGACAAAAGGGCAATAAACAGGTTCTTCTCAAAGAATTGTAAGTAGGGGAGAGAAGAGCAGGCTATTGATTATGCATGTATTTGTCAGTCATTCACGTGATAAACACTAATGGAACGCTTAATATGGGCTAGGCATTGGGGATAGAGCAGTGATTAAAAACGTGTTTGTTCTCAAAGAAGTAAATACTGATATACAGAGGGTCAAACATTACATTAAAAATATTTACAAAGAATAGTAATGGCACAAAAGAGAAATACATCTGTTCTGTTTGGGGAGAGAGGGAAATCTCAAGATACCTTGTTTGACTCTTGAAGAATGAGGGTGGCATGTGTTTGAGGTGAAAAAAAAAATGTCATAGGCAAAGACTCAGAGTCTTGAAAAGGTCTGGGGCTTTGGGGTACTGAGGAGTTTATATGCCTTAGCATTAGTATGAGGTTAAAGAAATGCTCATGAGATCACAGAGGGCTTTGTGCTGCATAGAAAACAAATATTCTAAGCTTATGTTTTTTTCCCTGAAATATTTCTGGCCTCTGCAATTAAAATAGGTTGTTTTTGGTGTTTTTCCACTTGGAAGTTTAATGGATGGGTCTGTCCAAAAATTCTTCATTCTTTTTTTTGACAATATATAATTAGTCTTAGGCATCTTTTTCAGAATTAAAAAAAAAAAAACATTTTGGAACTAGCCGTTAGCTTCAAGTTTAAATTTGTATTTGCTTATATCACTCTTCACTTTTAATCAACCTAACATTTATTGAGCATCTGGTATATGCACAGTTCTAAATAGTAGAGGAAATGCAAAAGATCAGTGAGACATGGAATGCTCTTCCTTTCTGGAAGCTGCTGGCTATAGTAGATAAGCTTAAAAGACAAACACAAGAAATGTTATGATACAAGTACCTCAGAAGTACAAAGTACTAGAGTGCTTTAAAAAGGAGAGCTTACATTATTGGGGGATGATGGTGGGAAATGGGGGATGATGGTGGGAAATGAAGGATGTTGGAAAACACAAAATGGGAAGTGAATAAAATAAAATTGTTATTTGAAATGGCGCTTCTTGAATGGGTAGATTTTTGATAGGCAGAAGTTTTTTTGTTTTTTTTTTTTTTAGATTTTATGTATGTATGTATGTATGTGACAGAGAGAACACAAGCAGGGGGAGCAACAGAGGGGAGGGAGAGGGAGAGGCAGGCTCCCTTTTGAGCAGGGAGCCTGATGCGGGGGGTCAATCCCAGGACCTGGGGATCATGACCTGAGCCTAAGGCAGATGCTTACCCGACCAAGCCACCCAGGTACCCCAATAGGCAAAAGTTTTAATAAGGTTTTGGAAAGAAACTAGCAAACAAGGCAAACAAAATCCTGAAGGTTAAAATACTAATTTATTCCTGGGTTTTTTTAAGTGGCCCATTTTTATTGAGATTTAGGATAGTTTCATTGCAGGTTATTACGGAAAGAATATTTTATTTAATAATTACTGTATGTACTATGCTATTATTTTACATTATTTTGCTCTTTAAAAATTTATTCACTTCTTACAACACTGTGATGACAGTAAGTGGTGTTTGTTCCATTTCTAAGCTCAGAAAAGTGAAATAGTTTGCTCAGGTTTCCACAGTAAGTGGTATAGCTGGGATTTGAACCCAAAGGGTCAAAGTCTATGCTCTTTTTTGGGATGCCTGGGCAGCTCATTTGGTTAAGCGTCTGCCTTTGGCTTGGGTTTTGATCCTGGGGTCCTGGGATCAAGTCCTGCATCATGCTCCCTGCTCAGCAGGGAGCCCACTTTTCCCTCTGCCTGCCGCTCCCCCTGCTTGTGCACGCGCGCCCTCTCTCTCTGTCAAATAAATAAAATCTTTTAAAAAAAATTACAAAGTCTTTGCTCTTTTCAGTACCATAAGCCTAGAAAGGAAGAGTGAGGACATTCTGGAGAGGGCTATAGATTCTAGGAAGAGTATTTCTCTTAATTTGATAGTAAAGAGCTACTGTTGACTTCTGAGCAGTAATGTCATGTGATTGCAACTGTATTTATGGATGATGGGTTGGAGTGGGATGGATTGGATTAGTAAGGAAACTAGTTTAGAGGGTTGTTGAAGACTCAGACACAACAAAATGGGCCTGAAATAGCATGGGAATAGTGGGAATGGAAAGTGCTAGCAGAAAAGAAATACGGATTTGATGTGGGAATCTTGTAAGAAGAAATTTTTATAAGGTAAAATTCATATAACAAAATCATTTTAAAGTGTACATTTCAGTGGTATTTAGTATACTAACAGTGTTGTACAACCATCACATCTGTCTAATTCCAAACCATTTTCATCACCCAAGAAAACCCCATTCCAATTAAGCAGTCACTCCCCATTATACCCTTCCTTCATCCCCTGGCAATTGCTAATCTGCCCTCTGTCTATATGAATTTACTTATTCTGGCTATTTCATGTAAATGGAATTATACAATATATGATCTCTTGTGTCAGGTTTCTTTTAGTCGGCATCCTGTTTTTGAGGTTCATCTGTGTTGTAGCATGTGTCAGTACTTCATCCCTTTTATGGCTGAATAATATTCCATTATATGGATATATACCACAATTTATCCATTAATCTGTTGATGGACATTTGGGTTGTTTCTACGTTTTTGTTATTGTGTATAGTGAAGCTATGAACATTTGTGTACAAGTGTTTGAATATGTATTTTTGGTTCTTTTGAGTATATACCTAGGAGTGGAATTAATGGATCATATGGTAATTACGTTTTTAACATTTTGAAGGGATCATTAAATTGTTTTCCACAGCAGTTGTACCATTTTACATTTTGATCAACAGTGTAGGAAGGGTTCCAGTTTTTTTCCATATCCCCATCAACACTTGTTATTTTCTTTTCTTTTTTTTTTTTTAGTTTGGTTTGGTTTTGTTATAGCTATCCTAATAGGTGTAAAGTGGTATTTCATTGTGTTTTGATTTGCATTTCAACAAAGATGGTGAACATCTTTTCATGTGTTTTGGGGGCATTGGTGTAACTTTGTTGGGGAAATGTTTGTTCAAGTCCTTTGCCCGTTGTTGAAGTAGGTTCTTTTTGCTTCTGGGTTCTAAGAGTTCTTTATATGTTCTGGATATAGACCTTAGACTGTAATCTTTTTTAAATTATTATTGCTTGTGATTTTGGGGTCACAAGAATTCATTGCTAACTCCCAGGTCATAAAGATTTTCCCCTGTGTTTTCTTCCGATAGTTTTAAAATTTTAACTCTTATATTTGAGTAATTGATCCATTTTGAGTTAATTTTTTTTTGTCATACGAGGTAGGAGTATAGCTTCATTCTTTTGTACATGGATATCCATTTCTTCTAGCACCATTTGTTGAAGAGCCTGTTCTTTCCTCCATTAAATGGTCTTGGCACCCTTGTTGAAATCAATTGACCATGGATGTATGAGTTTATCTCAGGACTCTCAGCTCTGTTCTTTTGGTCTATATGTCTGTCCTTTTGTGCTAGTACCATACTGTTTTGATTACTTTGTGGCTTAGAAGTGAGTTTTGAAATTGGGAAGTGTGAATCCTCCAGTTTTGTTTTCATTTTTTCATTTTCGGGGGTTGGGGGCAAAGGGAGAGGGAGAGAAAGAGAATCTTAAGCAGGCTCCATGCCCAGTATGGAGCCCAACACGAGACTCGATCTCACAACCCTAAGATCGTGACCTGAGCTGAAATCGAGAGTCGTTGCTTAACCAACTAGGGCACCCAGGTGCCCCATTGTTTTCATTTCTTAGGATTGTTTTGGTTATTTGGTGTGCCTTGCAATTCCATATGAATTTTAGAATCAGCATTTCCATTTCTGCAAAAAAAGAGTATTGGAACTTTGATAAGGATTACATGGAATCTATGGATCACTTTGGGTAGTATTGCCATCTAAAAATATTGAACCCTCAAATCCATAAACACAGAGTGTCTTTTCATTTATTTAGGTATACTTTAATTTCAGCAATATTTTGTAGTGTTCAGTATACTGGTCTTGTACCTCCTTGATTAAAAAACTTAACCTATGTTTTTTATTATTAATGCTATTATAAATGGAATTGTTTTCTCAGTTCCTCTTCAAATTGTTCACTGCTAAGTGTATAGAAATGCAACTGTTTTTTGTGTGTTGATTTTGTATCTTGCAACCTTGATAAATTTGTTTCCTCTAACATTCTTTTGGTGTGGGTTTTTTAGGATTTTCTGTATATATGATCATGTCATCTGCAAATAAAAATTATTTTACTCCTTTCTTTCTTGTTTGGATCTCTTTTATTTCTTTTTCTTGCTTACTTGCCCTGGCTAGCACTTCCAGTGCACTGTTGAATAGAAGTGGCTGAAAGGGTATCCATGACTTATTTCTGATCTTAGCTTTCAGTCTTTTACTGTTGAGTGTGATGGTAACTTCAGGGTTTGTTTTGTTTTTTAAATAAATGCCCTTTATGATGTTGAGGAAATTCCCTTGTATTCCTAGTTGGCTGATACTTTTTATCATGAAAGGATGTTAGATTTTATCCGGTGCTTTTGTACATCAGTTGAAATGGTCACATGTGGTTTTTTTCCTTCCTTATATTAATGTGGTATATAATACTGATTTTCATATTGTTGAACAGATGAACTACTTTTCCATTCCCAGGACAAATATCCCTTTGTCATGATATACATTCCTATGAATATGCTGCTATATTGTTTGTTAGTATAGATGATCCCTATTTTGGGGGCACCTGGGTGACTCAGTCATTAAGTGTCTGCCTTCAGCTCAGGTCATGATCCCAGGGTCCTGGGATCAAGCCCCACATCGGGCTCCCTGCTCAGCGGGAAGCCTGCTTCTCCTTCTCCCACTCCCCCTGCTTGTGTTCCTGCTCTTGCTTTCTCTCTCTCTCTCTCTCTCTCTCTCTCTCTGTCAAATAAATAAATAAAATCTTTAAAAAAAAATGTTTAGATGATCCCTGTTTTTTGCAGGTTCCATATTTGTGAATTTGCCTATTTGCTAAAATTTATTTGTAAGCCCAAATTGATAATTGTGGTGCTTTTGTTGACATGTACAGAGTGGCAAAAATTTTGAGTTGCCTGATGCACATGTTGCCAGCTGATGTTGAGCAAGGGTGATGCTCTGCCTTTTTGTTTCAGCTCTCTCATTGTAAATAAATGTCCTTTATGCAGTCTGTTTAGTGCCATGCTTTTCTCATTGATGTGCTTTTTTTGGTTTATGATTTTGCTGTTTAAAATGCCCCCCTAAGCATAGTCCTGAAGTATTGTCTTGTATTCCTAAGTGCAATAAAGGTGTGATTTGCCTCATGGAAAAAATATGTTAGGTTAGCTTCATTTAGGCATGAGCTACAGTGTTGTTGCCCGTGAGTTCATTGTTAATAAATATTTTATACTAAAGTATCTTTAAAGCGAGACACACATGAAACAAGATTATGTATTGCTTCCTTGACAAAAATGTTGTGCATGGAGGCTTGCATGACCTAACCTGGTATTTCAGGTTAGTTACATTTATTGAATGTAACTACCATAAATAGCAAGAATTGACTCTTTTGTTGAGGAATTTTTTAATCTGTATTCATAAGGGATATTGGTCAGTACTTTTCCTGTGATATTTTTATCTGGCTTTGATATCAGGATAATGCTACCTCATAGAATGAGTTACAAAATGTTTCCTCCCTACTCTTTTTGTAGAAATTTGAGAAGAAAATATGTTAGAATTCATGAGATAAGTTACCCGGTTCTGGACTTTTCCTTATTGCGAAGTTTTTGGTTACTGATTCATTCTTTTACTTGTTATAGGTCTGTCCAAATTTTCTATTTATTCTTGGGTTTGTGTCTTTTTAGCAATTTGTTCTTTTCATCCAGGTTATTTAATTTATTACTGTACAAGTGTTCATAGTGTTCTCTTTTTTTCTTATTGTATTTCTGTTAGGTCCCAATAACATCCCACTTTATTTCTGATTTTAGTAATTTGTGTCTTTTGTCAATTATGCTGATATTTTCAAAAACCAACTTTTAGTTTCATTGATTCTTTGTTGTTTTTGTGTTCTCCTTGTGTTTATCTCTGCTCTGATCTTCATTATTTCCTTTCTTCTGCTAGCTTTGGGTTTAACTTGATCTTTCTCTAGTTCCCTAAAGAGTAAAGTTAGGTTATTGATTTGAGTGAGATCAAGTTCCTTTTTTAAAAAAATTCCTTTTTGTTATAGGCTTTTAGAGCTATAAACTTCCTTCTGAGTACTGCTTTTGCTGCAGCCTGTAGGTTTTGGTATGTTGTGTTTTCATTGTCATGTGTCTCAAGAGTATTTTTTAATCTTACCTGTAATTTTTTCTTTGCCCTACCAGTTGTTTGAACGTGTTAATTAATTTACATATATTTGTGAATTCTCCCGTTTTCCTTTCTGTTAATTTTTAGTTTCATTCCACTATGGTCAGGGAAAATACTTCATATGATTTCAGTCTCTTTAAATGTATTTAGACTTGTCTTGTGGTCTAACATGTGGTTTATCTTGGAGAGTGTTCCATGTGCACTGGAGAAAACTATATGTTCTACTGTTGTTTACCAGTGTTCTATATGTCTATTAGGTCTAATTGGCTTATAGTATTTTTCTAGTCTTCTATTTCCTTAATAAATTTTTGTCTAGTTCTCATTTTTGGAAAGTATTAAAGTCTAACTATATTGTAGAACTTTCAGTTTCTCCCTTTAATTCTGTCAGGTTTTGCTTTATATGTTTTGGGGCTCTCTTGTTAGGTTTGTATAATATTTCTAATTGTGCTATCTTCTTGATGGATTGACCCTTTTATCAATATATAACGTCCTTCCCCATCTCCTGTAACAACTTGTATCTTAAAGACTATGTTGGGGGCGCCTGGATGGCTCAGTCGTTAAATGTCTGCCTTCGGCTCAGGTCATGATGCCAGGGTCCTGGGATCAAACCCCGTGCATCGGGCTCCCTGCTCCGCGGGAAGTCAGCTTCTCCCTCTCCCACTCCCCCTGCTTGTGTTCCCTATCTCACTATATCTCTCTCTGTCAAATAAATAAATAAAATCTTAAAAAAAAAAAAAAGACTATGTTGTCTGATACTAATACAACCACCCCAGCTCTCTTTTGGTTACCATTTTCATGGAATATCTTTTTCCATCCTTTCACTTTCAAACCTGTTTGTATCTCTGGATCTAAAGTGAGTGCTTATAGATAGCATAGAGTTGGATCTTGTTTTTAAATCCATTCTGCCAGTCTCTGCCCCTTTAATCCAGTATTTTAATTCACTTAACCTTTTTTTAAAGGTTTTATTTCTTTATTTGCCAGAGAGAGAGAACAAACATGCACAAGCAGGGGGAGTGGCAGGCAGAGGGGAAAGCAGGCTCCCAGCTGAGCAAGGAGTCCAGCACGGGATTCGATCCCAGGATCCCAGGATCATGACCTGAGCCGAAAGCAGCCGCTTAACCGACTGAGCCACCCAGGCGCCCCATTAAGTACAATACAATTTTATGACAAGGTTTAGAGGAGCCCAGACAGAGATACACAAGAATATCTAAACAGGTAAGACAGGAGACTCTCAGGGGAGTTAAAGGAGAAAACAATAGAATAATCTGTGATCTTGGTTGCTGCATAGAGAGTTTAAAAAGAATGAGGGCTCTAAAGGTACTGATCTGGCAGTAAAGAGATGACACAGTTTTTATAAGAATGGTTTAATTGAGTAGTTTGGTAGAATGGTAGAGATTAAAGGACCAGATCATAAGGAGTTAGGAGTGAATGAATGGTGAAGAAGTTGAAGGAAGAAAAAGAGGCAACTTTTTAAAGAATGGTATAGTTCAAAAGGAGTAGCAGATTTGAAGTAACTTTATTTTGGAATAGAAGTGATCTGTGAGTATGTTTTTAGACAGTAGAAGGGACTGAGTAGGAGGGAAACAAGGGTGGCCAAGCGTCCCAAAAGAGGCAGGAAAGGTGATATTTAAAAACCCAGGAGGATCAGAGATTGGAAACTTGCATGAAGAAGAAGAGTGAGGGTAATAAGAAAGAGTTTTGAGATTGTGGGAAGGTACGAGAAGTTTTATCTAGGAATGCCTCTGTTTTCTCAGTAAAAGCAGAACACAAAATCATGTGCTAAGAAATGATCAGTAGTGAAAACACATGACAAAAATTGACGTAGCATACATTTATGATGGTAGTACCATGTGGTGCTTTTCTCATTTCTTTCAACAAATATATATTAAGCATCTACTGTATACTAAGCACTGTCTGAGATCTTTGGTGTTATATCTGTGAACAAAGTAAACAAAAATCCCTGCTCTTCTGTAGCTTGCATGTGAACAGGGTGAGGGTAGACAAACAAGGAAATAATGTATTATTTTAAAATAAACATAATGAGGAAAATAGAGCAACATGGATCTGGGAACTAAGAAAGCAAATGGAAGGATTACCCAGACATAACTACAATCTTATATTGCATATCAAGTTGTAATTTATTGTTTTATTTCCATACAGCTAATTGCAAAATTAGGTTGATAAAAGTAAGACAAGAATATGTACTTAAGATTGTAGATATGAGAGAAATAATCTATATTTACATTTGGAAGAAATTTTGTTAAATTTAGGAAAACTGTCATTATGTTATACAATTATTTCAACACCTTTGAGAGAAAAGTGAGAAGGTAAACTGTCATATAATTACTGCATTTACATGTTTGGTTATGAAAAGAATTTGTGAAGGAAGTCAAAAGGTACAACTTCCAGTTATAAAATAAGTCATGAAGATGTAAAATAAAGGAAAAAAAGAAATTTGTTATCTACAAGTTTAAAGGCTGAAAGAGCTACAGAGGTGAAGATCCTTTTTAAAGAATGAATAAATTGGGTTTTTGGTTTTCATTATCTTATATTCTCTTCTTATTACTCTTTTTTTATGTGAACAGGTATTGGAAAAGTGAAAAGAAAACATAGTGTGCCAGATTCTGCATCTCCTGCTGATGATAGCTTTGTTGACCCAGGGGAACGTCTCTATGACCTCAACATGCCTGCTTATGTGAAATTTAACTACATGGCAGAGAGAGAGGATGAATTATCATTGATAAAAGGGACAAAGGTGATCGTCATGGAGAAATGCAGTGATGGGTGGTGGCGGGGTAGCTACAATGGACAAGTTGGATGGTTCCCTTCAAACTATGTAACTGAGGAAGGTGACAGTCCTTTGGGTGACCATGTGGGTTCTCTGTCAGAGAAATTAGCAGCAGTTGTCAATAACCTAAATACTGGGCAAGTGTTGCATGTGGTACAGGCTCTTTACCCATTCAGTTCGTCCAATGATGAAGAACTTAATTTTGAGAAAGGAGATGTAATGGATGTTATTGAAAAGCCTGAAAATGACCCTGAATGGTGGAAATGCAGGAAGATCAATGGAATGGTTGGTCTGGTGCCAAAAAACTATGTTACCATTATGCAGAATAATCCATTAACCTCAGGTTTGGAACCATCACCTCCTCAGTGTGATTACATTAGGCCTTCACTCACTGGAAAGTTTGCTGGCAATCCATGGTATTATGGGAAAGTCACCAGGCATCAAGCAGAAATGGCATTAAATGAAAGAGGGCATGAAGGTGATTTCCTCATTCGTGATAGTGAATCTTCGGTAAGTTGGTTTTCAAATAAATGGAAATAGAGCTCTGAGTATTAAAAAAATAAATAGAAGATTGGAAGGTTAAGTTTCTTCCCTAAAATTAACCAGGTGATAAGTTGGGACATAAATTTAGATGTTCTGAACTTAAAATCAGTGTTCTTTACAGTTGTATTTATTTTGAATAAAATATAGCCCTAGCAGTGACAACTACACTGGATTATTTGGCCTTGTTTAATTCTGTTTGTCTTGCCTTTCTGAAATATCTTCTCTTGCGTTAAACTGAAAAATGGAGAAAACTGAACCATGGCTGCTTCAGAGTAAACACAATGAACTAAACTGGGAAAATGCTTTTTTTTTTTTTTTGAGAGAGAGAGAGCATGAGTTGGGGGGAAGGGCAGAGGGAGAGAGAGAGAGAATCTCAAGCAGGCTTCACGCTCAGTGCAGAGCATAATGTGGGGCTCAGTCTCACAACCCTGAGATCATGACCTGAGACGAGATCATGACCTGAGATGAAATCATGAGTCAGATGCTTAACTGACTGAGCCACCCAGGCACACCTGGGAAAACATTTCTTAAATTGCATATTGGATGTGCTGTCATCCTTAGTAAAGGAAATCCCTAAATTAAAAAAATTAAGTTTTAACTTTCTTCATAGATTTGTTGTTTGGAAGTTGGAAACCCTTAAATTATTTACCTCAAAAACCTATTTTAATACTCACTATATTTGAAATGCATTTGCAATAAAAGATACATTTTTTCCAATACTAGTAAAACAGTAAAAGTATAAAACATAAAAATTGAGTAAAAGTTATATGGGCTCTTTTGGTTAATGTTTAGGATATTAGAATTTGATGATATTTATTTCCCTTTAAAATGGTCTTTATTTTTCCTTTTAAAAGGATACCACTACTTTTCCACTTTTCAAAACAGTATTGGTTTTGTTTCTCTGTATGGAGTTGTACAAAAGTGAATGTGTGATTGTGTAAAAGGTTGAAAGTTGGAAGAAAACCTTTCTGGTTGTGTGTGTGTGTGTGTGTGTGTGTGTACGCACGCACATGCATATGGTGTATATATGTTTATAAGAGGGAGGGAAGAAAGTAGAGAAGGAGAAACCGAGGCTAATTGAACTGCTTGATATGAAGTTCAAGAAATGGGGCCTATACATAACCCCTAAGGAAGAGCAGGATTGATGATAGGAAAGAGTGGTGGGATTTGTTTTCTGTTAGATGCCTGACTTGGCCCTGCTTTCCAGGACAAGCAATGGGCAAGAGGGGTTAGGTAGTGAGTGACCTCAGAGCAGGTGGTAAGAGTAACCATAGGTATAGGATGTTTCCAAGAAGCCCAATGTTTGAAACTTTGTCAATAATTATATAAAAGCAGACTTTTAGACTGTTCAGAAAAGTATTAGGTTAAAATAAAACAAAATACCGAAGAAAGTAGCTTGATTACAGAACACTGTATTTTCTTGTGGTGGGTAATTGAGCCTAGATATTATCCAAAATACACCATTATTTTTAGCAGTAGAAGTAAAGGTCTCAAACAGGCATATTGTGTTTGACCTGAGCAATGTTTTTTTAAACATTCGAATTTGTTAACAGTATTTAAATACTGAGAGATTTACTATAAAAATTCAGATGACAGACTTCCTTTTAAAATTGGAAGGCCTGCCAGCATTGCCCTTATTCCTACAAGGCAACAGTCACAGCTAAGTGGCCACCTCCTTTAGATTGGCCATGCACTGTTCCTTCTCTGTATCCACCCTGTCACTTGTTTACGTGTCTTTTTACCCTTGTAGGCATTTGAGTTTATGACCTCTCATTAGTGTCTATCATCTTTGAGAATTCAGAACATTATCTCAGCTAGTCTGTAAGATAGCTACTATTAGCTCACATTAGCTCATGTTTTCTCATGTGTTTCTCCAGTTGTCTGGCAGGAGAGAAGATAGCTGTTATGCTTCAGATGTTAAACTTTAAACTAAAGGATTTGCTGTAGGTGTTAGAGCATATTATTTAAGAGACTTTGGAGTTGGGGTGCCTGGGTGGCTCAGCCGTTAAGCATCTGCCTTCGGCCCAGGCATGATTCCAGGGTCCTGGGATCAAGCCCCACTGGGCTCCCTGCTCAGCAGGAAGCCTGCTTCTCCCTCTCCCACTCACCCTGCTTGTGTTCCCTCTCTCGCTGTGTTTCTCTGTCAAATAAATAAATAAAATCTTTTTAAAAAAAGAGAGAGACTTTGGAGTCTGACTGCTTGAGTTTGAATCCTGGCTCTCTTGTTAACTAGATGGTTAACTAGATGGTTGATTTTGAGCAACTTAGCTTCTCTTGGCCTGGATTTTCTCATCTCTGAAAGGGGTTGGTTGGAGGTATAAAGGAGATAATCTATGTAAATAATTTAGTATAGTGCCTAGTACTTAGCTAAAATTTGAGCACTTACTGTTATTAGTCTAATATAAAATGGATGTCTTTCAAAATGTTTACCCTATGTGTCTTTTTTCTCTTTTAGCCAAATGATTTCTCTGTATCACTAAAAGCACAAGGGAAAAACAAGCATTTTAAAGTCCAACTAAAAGAGACTGTCTACTGCATTGGGCAGCGTAAATTCAGCACCATGGAAGAACTTGTAGAGCATTACAAAAAGGCACCAATTTTTACAAGTGAACAAGGAGAAAAACTGTATCTTATCAAGCATTTGTCATGATAATGCTGACCAGAACTGACTGCCTCACAGCTATAATTCGTCAATTAAAGACTGAGAAAATGTCAGTCCAGTCATGTTTGACTGGAAATCGCTTTCTGACCCTACATGAGAATTGACTATAATACATAAGTATTTTTATTATAACTCAGCGCATACATATATACTACATATGCAAAGCATCTGCACAAAGCAGTTCCTTATCCTTGGTCTTCTGTTTTATTGTTTTCTTTGCTGTTTTTCTCTTTGCTTCTAATACTAAGGTTTTATATTTTGAAAAAATAATGCAGATCAAGTCTTACCTGGAAGAATTTATTGGTTATTTTCTTTATGTATGGGCACCATATTAGTCACTTCTGCAGTGGTTTCTCTTCATATAAAATTATTATATCAGTATATGGCATATGCTAAAATAAATTTCTCGGACAATGTTTTTTTCTGTGACTAAATAGCAATAATAAATGGAAAATTAGAAATTATTTTCAGGTATTTGTTGCAAGCCATTGTAAATATCAAGTATGTTGTGTCTGCCATTTTTAAAAATTTATTCATTGTCTTCATTGTAAAGCAAAACAAATGGGACATACGTTTGAAAACGTATCTTGTACACTTTTAATTTACAGCTGTTGGAAACAAAAATCTCTAAATTTCTAGGATTTTGGGGGGGTTGCTTCTTATCTGGTTATTCAAAAGAATAAAGCAGTCTCTGAGATATTTAGCTTTTCAAACTATAAATGGATGCTCTAGTGTTATATATTACTTTTTCTCCTAGTGTTATTTTACCAAAGCATCTTGTATTGGGGTATATCTGTGTCAGTGTGAAAAAAGCTGTGGCCAGATACTGGGGAAATAGGAGGCAGTGAGATACTTGGTTTTCCTTCCACCTCTAAACATCAGTAATTATCAGGCATAGTAGTTCTACTATTTTCATTTCCTCCTTTCAGCTTTGAGTTTTGTTGACTAAGACACTAAAATTGATTATACCTGAGGAAAAGATGGGATATGCCAAATGGTTAGAGAAAGTTATTTTTTTAAAATCTTTCTTTTGGAGGGTTTCTTTTAGGTTTTTGTTTACTAAGCAGAAGTTTGGGTGTATGAATGAGAGGCTTTTATGGAGTATTGAATCTACTTCTGCAAGTCATAGAAGAAAATAACTGTATTTTGTGAAGCCCCCCCATTATTAATTCTGGAATTTAAATTTAAGCAAAGTAACCTTCAATATTTTAATTAAAATACTTACTAAAACCATATAACTTAGCAGGAAATCAGATGGTATTTTCAAGAATTTCCCCAGTGCTGCCTAAGCAAATGAATGTTTTCTGTTCTTTAATATGTTATAGATTAGTATTTAATATACCAAAATTACTGATGTTAAAATTGAAGTTGTCTAATTCCTGAGGTTTTTGGTTTGGGTTTTTTTTTTATTATTATTATTTTAAATATTTAGTTCTTTAAATCTTAAAATCATTTAAGACTGACATTGCCACTGGGTGGCAGCCCTGGCTTCTCCCACTAAGCAACAGGAGTTAGCAAATATAATTAAGACTTTGATGTACAATTTTTCATTTTCATTACATCTGCTTTTAAAGCCTTTTAGTTCATATTTCATTATCTTTGTCAATCTCCCTTTGTTTATTGAGATGATTATTAGTAGACAGTGTAATAGAAATAAAAGTCGTGTGCTTACCTTTTTTGCTGTAAAATCACTTGAATATAAGTTAAAGAAAATAGTTTCAAAGTGTTAAAATATGACTAGGTAGTAAACATCTTTTTATTTAAACAAATATTTGATGATGCTTTCTTTTTCTCCTTTTTTTCCCCCAGTCTTCCTTTTTTTTTTTTAAAGAGGTTTGTTTAAAAAAAAAAAGCAATTAATCTTTTGTATCACAGACAACTGTATTTATAGCAAACCCCACTAAGCTTATGTTAAGGATTTTGAGAAAGCAGTTAGGAATGGAGTAGCACTGGAAGTAGATTGTACTATAATTATGTGCCATAATTAGATTTATAATAACTAGAGAGTTCCCAGATAGCCCACATGACCATTTTAACAAACACTGCATTTACTCATCTTCCACAAGGCAAAAGAGTTGGGCATCTGGTTGTTCAACAAAACAAAGCTTGAACAGCATCCAGGACCTGAGGCAGGCAAACCAGGCTGTAGAACTTTTCCATTTGTTAAATCAGGCAAGAGAAAATGTATTCCACACAGATATAAAAGGTGTCATCACTCATCTTTTCTTTTTCTGTGGCCACATTTTTCTTCTTTCAGGTATCCTGTAGTTTCTCAAGTCCTTCTTTAGTCCCTCTCCTGTGCATGCACAGGTGGGCTGCAAAATGCCAGGGAGTTGATGAGCCAATAATACCTATTGTGTGCTCTTACTATACTGGGATGAAAACCTCACTAGGATGGGGCACCTGGGTGGCTCAGTTGGTTAAGCGACTGCCTTCGGCTCAGGTCATGATCCTGGAGTTCTGGGATCGAGTCCCGCATCGGGCTCCCTGCTCAGCGGGGAGTCTGCTGCTCCCTCTGACCCTCCCCCCTCTCATGTGCACTCTCTCTCTCTCTCATTCTCGCTCTCTCAAATGAATGAATAAATAAAAAATAAAAATCTTTAAAAAAAAATAAAAAAGAAAAAAAAAGAAAACCTCACTGGGAACCTACGGAATTTTGTACTTAAATGTTTTATCAATTTTTAAAAAGTCTTAAACCAACCCTTATATCAATGACTTTTTAAAAACCCAAATTTTACTTGAAGCAATTTTCTTAAGAACTAGAACAGCCTTAGAAAACATCTGTATAGCTAGCGAGTAGCAGGGCTTGTATTAGAAACCAGGTTTCCTTATTGCCAGCCTGATACATTCTGTTTGGTGACACTGCCATCTGTCTGCTTCCTTTAGCCTCAGAGTTCTGGGGGTAGCCTGGGTGGCTCAGTTGAGTGTCCAACTCTTGGTTTTGGCTCAGGTCATGAGCTCAGGGTCATGGGCTCAAGCCTTGCATTGGGCTCTGCTCAGCGGGGGATTCTGCTTGAGATTCTCTCCCCCTTGTGCTCTCATTCTTTCTCTCTCTCTCTAAAATAAATTAAGTCTTACATTAAAAAAAAAACAACAGGTAAAGAGTTCTGGGAAGACCAGATTTACAGAAATTTTCTTCTACATACAAGGAGACACTTAGCTATCAATTTAAACACAGATAACACACTTAACCCTGCCTAACCCACTTCTATAAATACCTTCTCCAAAATCTTGGAAGAAGTTATTTGAGAACTTTATATAAGTTCAGTAATGAAAGGCTATTGTTGCAGTATCTTGTTAATTGGTCATAGGTACTTAGGATTCAGCTGAATGTGTATGAACACATACAATGTATCTTTTACTGTACACAGTAACAGGTGCCTAGCACAATTAAAGACTGTTACAGATACATCACTAAAAACAGGAAGGCTAATTAATCCATTGCTATTGCTGGCAGATGAGCAACTTGGGTTGGTAGAAAAAGGCCATCCTTACAGATACAGGTACATAAATTATCTCCAGTTTTAATGCTCCCATTCTGTCTTCTACTCCAGAGATTGCAAAGAAGCAGGGGCACTACTGTCAGTGTGACTTGTGAGAATTAGGAAAAGGCACCTCTTACCCTTCACCCCCTGCCCAAATGCACGACCAACCTTTTTCCTTGTAGAAAAGTCCAGATTTCACCACTGCCACTTCCCACATCTTGGCCAGGTGCCCTGTTCAGGGTACAACCAAATAGGAATACAGTTCAGCCCACACAGTACAAAAAAAGGAATTGTTCACACTTAAAAATTGGGGAATTTAATATAAAATTTAGTTTTGGTTTCCCCTGAGTAATAAGCTGACAGTGCTGGAGTTGAATTCCCACAAGGTGACTATTGGATGGAACCTAATGTGAATGGTCCTTTTATGTTTATTAATGTACATGGTTAAAAAAAAAAGGTAAAAGTCTCCTTTCCAACCCTTATCTCCCTAGTTCACATCCCTAAATGCAGTCGTCGTTAGTCCCTATCTTTCCTGTAACATGGAGTTTTTGGTTTAGAATCTGGAAACTTATTTTTCAGAATCACCTCAGATGCAATGTCCAAATCAACAAATTAGGAATGTAGCATTACAACATGATTTAATCTTTCCACTTTAATATTCTGCTCCACGATAAGGGGACCCTTTGTATTGTATATATAGATTAGACAGATCTTTTAACTGTTTCCAAATGGCTTCACAACTGTAGTCACTTCTTTAAAGGACATTTGATAGAGATGACATCTTCATTTTATGTTCTGAACAGCATCCAGTGGACTTTTTAAAAGCAGCATTGCTGGGGAAAACCATTAATTGATTCTACTGTGAAGCAAGGTAGGAAGCTCTTCTGATAAGCTGGTTCTTTTGGTTTAGCAAGTTTATATGACTCAACTCTCATCTTCTAAACACATGCAGACCAGCATGCATACTCCACACCCTAATTTCTTGCTGTTACATGACCTAAACCGAGTCATCAAGGAACTGAAATACATTTTTCTAGTTTACCACTGAGGTGTTTTTTGATCTGAAAGTATACAGTTTGCCGAGACTTTTGTTTAATGAGTAGAACCTAAATTGAGTGTGTGAGGTTTTGAAGAACGGGAGGAGTTTCAGTTATAATCGGCCATGGTTCATAGAGGTAAGTTTTTAAACCAAAGTGTCTTTTTAAGATTATGTTTGTTTGGCCAGAGTACTTTCATTATCGAATATTTCAGAATTGGTCTGTTGCTCACAGTGGCCTAGCACAAACAGTTAATTTATCTGCCTGTCTGGCTGATTTTTAAATGTTTAACTCAAATTAGCTTTTAAGGCTAGGTAAAGCTGGGCTCAGTATTTTGGAATAATGTAAACTTCATTTGTAGTTATAACTACAGAAGACAGTAGTCAATTTCCTTTTGTCCATGTTTTTTGGTACCTTTTGGAATAATAATGACTTTCAAGTAGGAAAATAAACATAAATGGACAATTAAAAATAGACATCTAAGGTAAAGATACCTAGTTGCTTTAAATAAATCTCTGGGCTGACTCTAAGAAGATTTGTATCTGAGACTATGTAGAGAAGTTGCAGATAGCCTTTGGATAATTATGGAGATAGATGGGTTCCATAGTGAGACTGAAGTGTTACCTGTTTTAGAAGAACGATTATTGAATTGATTTTCTTGGGCTCTTATGGAAGAAATTTGTAATCCCTGAATAAGCATGTTGTATCTAGGAGTATGTAATGCCAAATTTTACTTGTTTTGATACATTTTCTAGACTATAGATAAGGGGAATGTTACAGAAAACAAATATTGATTTCCTCAGGGTATATGCTAATCACTTGGTGTCAAGATGAAAAGAATATTATTTGAACTATTATATTTATATGTATGATTATGTGTCAGTGTTTAGCTTTTGGAGATATTTGTCCATCATCCAGCCATCCAACCAACTCACCTCAAATATTTGAATGCTTAGGTGTCAGAGTTTTGAGTTAGCAATATGATATTGAAGAAAATAGACAAAACTGTCTAAAAGCTTCATAAAATTTACATTGCTAGTGATGAGATGCCTAACAGTGAAGTGCTCTAAAGAAAGAATAGAGCAGCCATTTGAGGAGGCTGAGAGTGAGAAGTAGGGTGTTAATTTATATAGGGTGATCAAAGGACACCTCTAATAAAAAAAAATTGACCTTTGAGCATATTGTGTGCTCCACTTAATAGAATCACTGATGACTGACCAGGATTAAACCAGTGGTTGAGTGAAAATACAGCAACCATAGCCATTTGAAAATTATAGTACAATCTTCACTATTGCAGAGCATTGTTTCTGGTTTTCAATTTTTTTTAATTGAATAAAATGACATTTAAGTATAGAATTTTTAACTCAAAGGGCTGTTCTGAATAGAGCTTGATTCTCCATCTTAAGAGGAATTGTTGGGGGATGTCACATTGAAAAGAAATCAGTTCTAACTACAGGAAGAAACTTGACAAAGTTTTTAATTGATCACACCCAAAGGAAAGAATTGAGGTTAAGGAAGGTTAAATTCCTAGTTCTCTGCACTGGTGGCCAGACAATAAACTTAGGAAATTGAAAAGTATATTCAGAGGAGGTGAAAAAGGGCTACAAGAACCCTGAAAACTAGAGCTTGAAAGTGGAAATTACATCTGGAGCAGACTCAGTGGAAGCAGGAGTTAGAAGAGTATAAGACAAGGGGAATACCCTGTGTTACTTCCAAAAACAAATGGAGGGGAGGGAGGGAGGAAGGAAGGAAAGAATGAAGGAAGGAAGAAAGGAAAGGAATATTTAGACTGGATTACAACTGTCAGATGTGCTAAAAACACAGGACACAATTTAGGAATCTTGGTAAAGGGAAGGGAATTCTGTGCTAAGTAGGGCAAGGAATGGTTATTGGAATGGAGTAATTGACCATGTAGTCCATGCCAGGGCACCAGGACCTATCCTGCACTAAGCACAAGAGTGGTGGCCCTACTGGTCCCCCCACCGCCCCTCGCCTTGCTTCAATTCTAGTCCCAGCCCTGCAGAGCTCAGAGGGCTTAGGAATCTCTTCTTTGATCATCAACCTCCTTATCCCTCCCCACTGCCTCTTTACCTTTCCATAAAAACCTTTTCTCTCCTTGCTTTTTCTTCCATAATTAAATATCAAATACTTAAGTGTCAAGTAGTGTAAAGGAAAAAAAATTCCCATTTCTAGACTGCACTTGCTTATAGTAGGAAATAGGTCCATTCTTCCAGCAGTTCATCTTCAGGCATAGATGATCCTTCAACTCTGGAAAGCAGTAGAAATTTACCTGAGAAGTGCAGGAAACAGGTTAGCGGATAGTTTGGTTTGAGCATGTTGCATGCAAGAGACCACAACCAGCTGATGAGGAGGTGTCGAAAGAAGTACCTCAGAGCCAGAAGAGGAAGGCAAGATCAGAGTGGGGGTGTCTAGGTAAGGGAAGGTGAGGCACAACCCTCCAGAAGTTCTCACCCAATGGCAGGCCCAAGCAGAGGTGATGATCTGAGTTCCTTGAGTCATGAAACAGTCCTGACAGGGACTGTCATTCAAAAGCTGTGGCAGGCAGGTAGCATTACCCCTCAGTGTCCCTTGAGATGTGCTGAGCCCAAGACGGAGGCTCTTTTTGCAGTGGCTTGTGAACTCAGTAGTACTGCCTTGTCAGCATGGCAGATGGGCATCTTGACAGGAACCTATGCCCAAATAGAGCTAATTATCCTAAGACCTGTTTCTGAAGAACAGAACCTAAGTTCTGTTGAACAACTCTCCTGCTTCCCCCACAGCATATGTAAATGAGTATTGTTCTGTCTGTCATTTTCTGTTTATGGACCTTTTCCTTTCCATCCTCAGTTTGTATTCCCTTTAACTTTTCGGTCCTTGAGCCTGGCTCATGCCACTGGCACAGTGGCTAAACTGAATGCATCTCTCCTACCGAAATCTATATTGGTAGATCCTTAGGATTCCATATTGAGATTTGTCTATTCCCCAAAACCTTTGCTAATCTCCGGGATCACTTACCCCACTGTGCTCCACAGACACATTGTGGGGCAGTAAGGTGAGTGTAAAGGACTTGGAGTTAGGCAAACCTCGGTTGGAATTCCTGTCTCCATCCCTGACTAGCTCTGTGATCTACAATAAATTTCTCTGAGCCCTGTGTCCTCATCTGAAAAGTTGGAAATCAAATCTTACCTTGTAAGTCTCTTGTATTGTATATTGTATCTTGTATATTATAATTATGGAAAACCTTTAGGGACAATTCCTGGCAGGCAATAGATACCCAGTACTCATTGACTTTTATTGTTAGCTTCTAACATGTGGAAATTGTGGGCAGAAATGGACTTAGGATAGAGGAATCAGGAAGCCAGGAGTGGGAGAAGAAAAGTAAAAGTGGGGACAGGTGTTAATGCCAGTATGTATGAAACACTCCCAAATTGGGGTGTGTCCAGACCCAAAGGCAAAGGGGGCCGGGATCGGAAGTTGGAGAGCAGTGAGAGACTGTGTACAAGCAGCTGGTGACCAGAGGTCAGGGCACAGATGTGGCCACTGACTCAGTGCTGGGATCAAGGAGAACATGCACCAAGTGTTCTTGACCATGATGTAGTAAAAAATATACAGGTAATATTTACTGTACACTTACTTTGCTAGATCCCATTCTAGGTGTACCATCCTATTTACTCCTCACAACAGCCCTATGAATTAGGTACTATGGTCTCCAATTTACAGATGAAGACACTAAAACAGTGTTTAAATGACTTTCCTAAAAAATACAACTAGTAATTGGCAGAGTCTAGATGCCAACCCAGACAGTTGTCTCCAGAGCCTTCTTTTAACTACCCTCTAATAGGTATCTTCAACTGGAAGACTTTCTTTGCTGATCCAAGGGTCAAACCAGAAGATGGGGAGCCTGCAAAGGACCAGCCAAAGTGAATAATCCCCAATGTATATATTGTTTGTTTTTTTTAAGATTTTATTTTTAAGTGATCTCTACACCCAGTGTGGAACTCGAACCCACAACCCTGAGATGAAGGGTTGCATGCTCCACTGACTGAGCCAGCCAGGGGCCCGTGTATTTATTGTTAACATATTTTTAAATGATTTTATTAATTTATTTGACAGATAGAGCAGGAACACAAGCAGGGAGAGCGGGGGAGGGAGAAGCAGGCTTCCCGCCCGAGCAGGGAGCCCAATGTGGGGCTCGATCCCAGAACCCTGGGATCATGACCTGAGCCATGATCTGAAGGCAGACGCTTAATGAACGACTGAGCCACCCAGGTGCCCCTATTGTTAACACTGTTAATATAACACATGGTTAATACAGCATTTGTGAAGACTACTGTGTTCCTGGCACTGGGCTAATTGTGTTTCCTGTATTCTTTAATCCCACAACTATTATGTAAGACATTATCTATTTTGTAAATGAAAAAATGAGGCTCATGGAGTTGCTTTCTTCCCATTCACATCAAAGGAGTACTACTTTTCCTATTCACTCCTCAACCTACAACTATCCCATGAGCCAAGCTCTCCACTGGAACTCTTCTGAGATTACAAATGGCCTTCCAGGGGCTAAATCCAGGGGACATTTTTCAGTGATCAACTCAATAACTCTTCTGCACTCCTCCTTGATGATTTCCCCATCCTTCCTCATTTCCAGGACCGCAGTTTGCTCCAGGGCTACCTCTTTGACCTTTTTTTTTCTCCCTATATCTCCATATCTTTTTTCCTGTGCTGGTCCTTATATGTAGGTGTTCTCCAAGAGCACGTCCACGTGTCTCCTTAATCTGCATACTCTCCTTGCATGTTTTCACCCACTTCCTGGTCTCTGCTACCACTGGAATGCTGAAGGTAGGGGAAATGGTTCCATACCCTTGACACCCATAAGAGTTGAGACAAAGATCATTAACATACTAGAGACTGCTGCTGCCCATAGAAGCATGTCAAATTGAAGTGTATCAAGGTGAACACATGCAACCTTCTTCTGTACCACCCCCAACCCTACCTAGCCTGACCTCACCTTTCCCTCCTCCTTTCCATTATTTTTTTTTAAGATTTTATTTATTTATTTGACAGAGACACACAGGAAGAGAGGGAACACAAGCAAGGGGAGTGGGAGAGGGAGAAGCAGGCTTCCCGCGGAGCAGAGAGCCTGATGTGGGGCTCGATCCCAGGACCCTAGGATCATGACCTGAGCCGAAGGCAGACACTTAACGACTGAGCCACCCAGGCGCCCATCCTTTCCATTATTTTGATTGAGGTGCTGCCATCCACCCAGTTACTCAAACCTAGAACCTGAAAGTCATGTTTTCCTCCTCCACCCTCCTAATCCACTCTATATCTAAGAACTATCAATTCTACATCCTTCATCTTTTGAATTTAGTCACTTCTCTCTACAGACCTGGGAAAGCCTAGTGGAAGCCAACACTATCTCTCACCTCACTGACCAACAGTTTATTCCTTGCCCTCCTCCCTCCAGTTTTGTCCTTTCCACTGTTTTCTCCACTCTAGTCATAAATTTTTTAAACCTCCAGTGCAGGGAATAACATGATGAGATTTGAGGTTTTAACCCCTCCTTTGACCTTCATTGCTCTCAGGATAAACTCTAACATCCTCAACAAAGCATTCAAAGCTGTCTGGAATCCTGGATCTGTCTGCCTTTGAGCCTCATTTCTTACCACCCAATCTTGCTCTTCAGTTGAACGAAACTTCTTGTGGTTTCCTAAGTACACCATGCCTGGCTAATTTTTTTCAGCATTTAACACTCAGGTTAAAAGTCACCTCTTTCAGGAAGCCTTCTCTAATCCTCCAGGCTAGGTTAGGTATTTCTCCTTAATGCTCCTATATTTCTTTGTGGATATTTCTGTCATTTTATCTTCAGTATTGATTTATGATTATTCCCATACCTATATTCACCACCAGTTGAAAAGTTATTGGTTTAGGGCAGGGTCTATTGAATTCCCAGATTCTAGTACACAGTAGGCCCTTAGTGAATATTTGTTGAATGAATAAATAACTTTCCCAAAGGTTATAATGCAAATAAATTCTGAAACTGGAACCAAAATCTGTGGCACTCTAAAACCCATGTTCTCCCACTAATGCACCCCACTAATGCTTACATCAAACAGTACAAAAAGATATGCAGCACCCAAAAGAATTGAAAGTAGGGTCTTGAAGAGTTGTTTGTACACCCATGTTCATAGCAGCATTATTCACAATAGCTAAAAAGTGGAAGCAACTCAAATGTCCATTGATGGATGAATGAATAGATAAGCAAAATGTACATACAATGGAATATTATTTAGCTTTAGAAAGGAAGGAAATTCTGTAATATGCTATAACGTGGTTGAATCTTGAGGATATTATGCTAAACGAAATAAATCAGTCATAGAAAAAGACAAGTAATTGCATGATTCCATTTATATGAGATACTTAGTGTAGTCAAAATCATAAAGGCAGAGAGTATAATGGTGGTTGCCAGGGGCTAAGGGGAGGGGAGAACGGGGAGTTACTGTTTAATTGGTATAGAGTTTCAGTTTTACCAGATGAAAAGATTTATAGGACAGATGGTGGTGATGGTTGCACAACAATTTGAATATATTAATACCACTTAAAAATGGTTAAGAAGGAAGTCAGAAAGACAAATACCATATGATTTCACTCATACGTGGAATTTAAGAAACAAAACAGTTGAACATAGGGGAAGGGAAGGAAAAATAAAATAAGATGAAAACAGAAAGGGAAGCAAACCATAAGAGACTCTTAACTCTAGGAAATAAACTGAGGGTCGCTGGAGGGGGGATGGGTGGGGGATGGGGTAACTGGGTGATGGATATTAAGGAGGGCACTTGAAGTAATGAGCACTGGGTGTTATATGCAACTGATGAATCACTAAATTCTACCTCTGAAACTAATAATACAGTGTATGTTAATTAAATTGAATTTAAATAAATTTTTTTAAATAGTTAAGATGGTAAATTTTATGTTATGTGTATTTTACCAAAATAAAAAACAAATTTCAAAAAAAGCCCCCAAACAAAGATATACTGCAAGGAGTCTTGGTCCCATTTTTCTCCTCCATCTTGCTGATTCCCACTCTCTCTGCTCCAAGGTAACCAATCTTGTTAGTTTCTGTATCTCCTTCCAGGTTTTCTTTTTGCAAATATAAACAAATATAAAGCTATAATATTCACCTTCTGACTTTTCAAAAGATATTCAAAAAAATTTTTTTAACTTCTTTACTTTTTCTGGAGTATGTAGCAAAGGGAGCTAGTAAGTACCCAGTTTGAATGAACTGACAAGATGGAGACTTGGAAGATGATGGATAGCTATTTGAGGAGAGGGGAAAATAATGCTTGCTCACCGCCAGTGAAGATTCTAGGGACATCCAGGGTCCCCCAGGACAGAGCCTTGGTCAGTTATCTCTCCTAGGCAGATTCTCAAGCTCCTCAGAGTTACCCTTTCCCTGGAACTCTCCTAGGCCACTCCCTCTGATGCAATATCTGGGTTTGGACAGAAAGGAGGGAGCTGTCTGGGCTGGTTCCTCTTTTCTGAGCTGTCTGGGCTGGCTCCTCTTTCTAGAACAATTCAGTCTTCAGGGCAACTCAGACCTCAGCTCCAACATCTGCATTCTGAAGCAAGGATGGCTGAGATGGACAGAATGCTTCATTCTGGAAGGAAACAATGTTCCAGGTCGAGCTGAATCTGCCAAACACAGACCCTCTCTGTGGTTTAGAAGAAATCTTGACAAGTCTTATCATGTGGTTTTTCTACGCCTTGATACCTTGTTTGCTCATAGGTAAGTATGAATTAGAATATAGCCAATAGCTTGGGATTCAAATATAGGTTAAGAAGGTGAAAAATACTTTTAGCAGAGTTTGGAGTTTCAATATATGTGTAGAACATCTTATGTCTGTTTTTAAGAAGGTTTCTCACATCTTAAACCTTCATCCCCACTCACAAAGCAAAAGCCTGCCTTCTGTTTGGAAATCTCTTTCCTAATGATCACAGAACAATTTGGAAAGATAAAGTATCAAAACAGATAGTCTAAAGATTAGCAGAGCTCCATGCATTTTATTATTTATCTCATCTGGTTTTAAAATACAACATGGTTATCTTGGTTTTTCTGTGTGTGCCTTGGAGATGTTAACTGTAAGGACAGGTTAAAGTAAAATAAAGATTCTAACAAAATATACATGAATAAAAAGGCTTAATTTGCAACCTTAATATTGGGTATAATACTTATAAAAATTGGATTTCTCCTGGTCACTGCAGAAAAAGTAGCGGTTAGGTACTCCATAGCATTTTTTTAAAGATTTTATTTATTTATTCATGAGAGACAGAGAAAGGCAGAGGCAGAGGGAGAAGCAGGCTCCGCACTGAGCAGGGAGCCCGTTGCGGAACTCGATCCCAGGATCCCGGGATCATGACCCAAGCCCAAAGCAGACGCTCAACCATCTGAGCCACCCAGGCGCCCCGGTATTCCATAGCATTTTAAAAAATTTGGTTTGGGACATTTTCCCTACCAGTAAGATTACATAATTTTCTCTGCTCCATTCCTGGCTGCGTGTACCTACATGCTTTGTTGTTCCAAAATTGAAGCTCCTTAGTCTTTGATGTTTCTTCATGTCAAAACACTTTCAAGAGAAATTTCTAATTTTAATGTTCCAAGTTATTGGGCACTTTGCAGTTCTGGTGGGAGCCTTGAGTACTTTCTGTCTTCTCTTTTTTCTTTCTTTCTTTCTTTCTTTCTTTCTTTCTTTCTTTCTTTCTTTCTTTCTTTCTTTCTTTCTTTCTTTCTTTCAACACTGAGGACTAATTGTTTTAGTTTAAATCAGGCAACAATTAGTCTAAAGCGATTTGCAAATGTTTAGAATTGGCTTTAACATCAAATTTATAGTGTCCCTTCCTAGCTCAAAAACTTTGCAGCTCCCAATTGCTCAGCACATGGCGTTCAAGTCCGCTGTTTGTTTCATGACCCAGCCTATTCAGGCCTCAACTCTGTTCCCCACTGTTCTTTGACAACAAATAGGAACCACAGGTAGCTGCTGTCTTCACAATTGACCTGTAACACCCTCATTTCCTCCTCCCAGCTTTTATGATTGTTATTTCCTACCAAAGCACCATCTCCAGTTCCTTTCTCCATCTCAAGCCCATACTCCCATCATCATTCCCTCTTCCTTTAGACTCTTCCCAGACTTCTCTCTCCTTTGACCCTTGACCCCACATACTCTGCTTAGGTGGGTTACTTCTGTTTCCTGCACTGGCCTGAGGGAAGGCCTGGACATCTTTTCTGGTGTCCTCACAGTTCCTAGCATAGGCTAATCATGTTGGTTATTTGGTTAGTTAGCTGACTGACTATTGGTGAAACAAGTTGCCGGATAAACACACCCCCCACTAAGCCAGAGGGAGAATATGGGGAGGCTAAATGAGAAAGGGAAGGCTCAACATTTTTTTCCCAGATTCTTTTTCTTATATTGAGGTGTAATTGACATATAACATTATATTACTTTCAGGTATACACCATAATGATTTGGTATTTGTATATATTGCAAAATGATGACCATAATAAATCTAGTTAACATCCATCACCATACATAGTTATGTAACCGAACCAGTGTGAGTTGGCTCCTTGATGAGTCAGAAACTGCACCAAATTAATTTGTTGCACAAAGAAAACTTTTATTTGCAGCAAATAAGGAGATCATAGAGAACGGCTTCCAAAGTGGTAACTCCCCCAGGGTGAATGGGTTCTTTTTGTTTAGAGTTAGAATGGATATTTTATTTTTTTTTATTTTTATTTTTTATTTTAAAACTTTTTATTTATTTATTCATGAGAGACAGAGAGAGAGAGAGAGAGGCAGAGGGAGAAGCAGGCTCCCAAGGAGCAGGGAGCCTGATGTGGGACTCGATCCCAGGACCCCGGGGATCATGACCTGAGCCGAAGGCAGACGCTTACCCATCTGAGCCACCCAGGCGCCCTAGAATGGATATTTTAGATAGGAAAGCCCTGTCGTGGTATATAGAGGTGGGCATAAGGTTGCACATGCGCCTTAAGGAAACATGCCTAGGCACACACTGTATGTTATATAAATGAGGCAAGTGCTCCTTCTTGGGCAGAGATTTAGTATTACAATGAAGTAAAGGTAATTGCCGGTCATTCCAGAGGTCACTCCATGGTCCATCTGCGTAGGCACTAGCCTGGGGTTTAGCTCAAACAGTCTGGGTGGTGTGGGGCAGTGGAAGGTGTTGCCAGGGCAGTCGCCATCCCCCGGGTGTGGTTTTGGGTTTCATCTGCCTGAGTTAAGAGGTAAGCCAGAAAGAGAGCTTAAGGAAAAATATAAGACGAAGGTTAGTGGGTATAAGCAGGTGGGTAGTAAATGGCAGGTCTTGGAGTCTAGCTGGTGACAGTTACACATTTTTTTTCTTGTGATGCAATACAGTACTATTTAAATACTTCAAAATATGCAATACAGTATTATTTAGTCACCATGCTGTACATTACATCCCCAGGACTTAACCGATTTCACTTAAAACTGGAAATTTTTACATTTTGACTCCCTTCACCCAATTTTAGATTTGACATTTTCTTCAGTGAGGCAGTCCAGTCTTTTAAGCCTTTCCTGAAACTCCTGTTTCAAACAGACCTGGAAATGAGTGTGCTCTTCTGCCACCTATAAACCTATCCAAAAAAACCAAAAACAAAACCAGGAGTGGAAACCACAAGGATGTCAGAGCCAGAGAGACCTGTGTGAGTTTTGACTCCATCGCTTGCTAAGTCAGTGACTGTATCATACAACTTCATTTTCCTCATCAGTGAAATGGTTAAAAAAAAAAGCCACCTTGAAATTGGGAGGTGTTTTAATTAAATGAGATGATGCAAACAAAAACACTCCGAAGATGTCATTGTGTGCCACGCCCCCCATGTTAATTATTATTATCTGTGGGTTACGTAAACAGATGGTGTTCTCAGCAAATAATTGCTTTGGCTGAGGTTGCCTTTGTGCAATTTTGACCATTTCCTCTGGATGGTGTAGGTGATTGCAATGAATTCTGCAAATTCTAAATGAACTTCTGTTAGTTACTCTAGATCCCTGGACAGATGGGTAGAAGTTCTTGCTCACCTTTATAGAATTTGCCTTGCCCTGTCCCTTCCAAATGATAGTGTGTGATTCAGGGAACTGATCCCTGCTACCACCACCACCACTCCCACTACGACTATTTCTACTACTGCTACTACAGACAACATCAGTAACAATAGCAGCAACAACAATCACAGTGGCCATTTCTGAGCTCACACTGTGCTCTAGTTTAGCAAAAATGTTCTCTTGACTTCTCACAATCCTGCAAAGTACGTGGTATTATCCCCATTTTACGTACTATGAAACAGAGATTCAGAGAGGTTCAGTAATTTGCCCAAATATATACATCTAGTAAGTGGGAGAATTGAGATTTGACTCTGGTTTGGCTGGTTCCAGAGCCTGTGCCCTCTGTATCTCTCTGCAGAAGAAGCTGAGACACTGAAGCAGGCTAGGAAAGGGGAGGACAGGTGAAGTACAGGGAATAAAGATGCTGCTACCTTTTTTGAGCATTTGCTATAAGGGCTATTGGAAGTAGAAGTGGCAGAAGGGGACCCAAATGAAGGAGTTGATAGTAGACCCAGTGGGAGGAAGCCAGCATTGGCATCATTCTAGGGAGGAGATACAAGGATTTCTGTCTGGAAAATTTGCCCAAGGGCTTTGAGGTGGGTAGCCTTTACTTAGCAGCAAAACTGTCTAATGTAAGGTAGGGGATTAGGAAAAAGGAAGTCAGGCTGGGGCTAAATTCACTAAGGGGGTCAAGACCTGATTCACTTAGTTTTTCATTCATTCGGCATTTCTGGTACCTTCTATGTGCTGGGTTCTGGGCTAGGGACTGATTATAGAAGAACAAATTGGAGTCCCTTATCTTCAGGGAACATAGAGCCTACTGGGAAATACATTTAAGTCTTTGACATTTGGGAACTTAACATTATAGTTTCAGCTATTCTTTGACAATGAGAGGGAAGGTGTGCATTAGTGGTACTCAGTCTCAAATGCACATTGTAATAACCTGGGGAGCTTTTAAAACTATGAATGCCTGGATTTCACAACCAGAGATTCTGACTTAATGAATCTGGGGTGCTTCCTGGGCATTGGAATTTTTCAAAACTCCTGGCTGGGGCTCCTTAGAGAAGTGGTTTATTCCAGGACTGGGCAGAGAAAATACAGGACAAGTCTGGGCATTTGTGGTAAGTAAGAAAGTACTCAAAAAAGGATGGACTCCTAAATGAAATGAGTATCCTGGATTGGATCCTGGATTGGAAAAAAGAACATTAGTGGAAAAACAGACAAAATTCAAATAAGCGTAGAGTTTGGTTAATGGTAATGTACCAATGTTGGTTTCTTAGTTTTGACAAATACATCATGGTTATGTAAGATGTTAGTATTAGGGGAAGCTGGGTGAAGGATATGTAGAAACTCTGTGTGTACTATTGAAGTTTTTTCTGTAAATCTAAAATTATTCCAAAAATAAAAATTCTATTAATAAAAATAACATGAAAAAAGAGATTGAGAAGTGGGAGTAAATAAAAAGGACACAAGAACCAATCTGAAGGGGCACCTGGGTGGCTCAGTCCATTAGGCATCTGCCTTTGGCTCAGGTCATGATCCCAGGGTCCTGGGATAGAGTTCCATATCTGGTTTCCTGCTCAGCCGGTAGCCTGCCTCTCCCTCTCCCTCTGCCACTCCCCCTGCTTGTGCTCTCTCTCTGTCCAATAAATAAATAAAACCTTAAAACAAAACAAAACAAACAAAACAACAATCTGAAAGAGCTCCCAATGGCCAAAGATGGAATAATTTGAGTAACAAAGTAACAATAGAATAAAATAAATATTCATGACCCCATACTAATATAAGTAGTTGAATGAATGAATGAATCAATGAATGAGTGAATAAATAGTGGAGAAGGAACAGCTCTTCCTTACAGAACTCCAATTAATAAATAATAAATCATGGTTAATTAGAACATCACAGCAATAATTGTTGCAAATAATAGCCACTAGTAAGTGCTAAAATTAATGGATAAAAGTTTGAGAAGCAGAATATTCACACAGTGTCAAAGTATGTCCCCTAAGTTATTTATTAATTATAAAGGGGGAAAATGGTACCTTTTATAGTAGAGACACCACCTTAACCAAGTGACCAAGGTTAACATCACCTGCAATAAGACACTAACATCTTGTACTCCCTGTGAATACATGCCAAAAATGTATTACCTCAGTCAAATTATGGGAAAATATCAGACAAACTCAAACTGAGGAATATTCTACAAAACAACTGACTACTACTCTTTTTAAAATTAACATATAATGTATTATTTGTTTCAGGGGTTCAGGCCTGTGATTCATCAGTCTTATATAATACCCAGTGCTCATTATATCATGTGCCTTCCCCAATGTCCATCACCCAGTTACCCCATCCCCCTACCCTCCTTCACTCCAGCAACCTTCAGTTTGTTTCCTGAGATTAAGAGTCTCTTATGGTTTGTCTCCCTCTCTGATTTTGTCTTGTTTTATTTTTTCCTCTCTTCCCCTATGATCCTCCCATGAGTGAGATCATATGATAATTGTCTTTCTCTGACTGATTTATTTCACTTAGCATAATACCCTCTAGTTCCATCCATGTTGTTGCAAATGGTGAGATTTCATTTTTGATGGCAGCATAATATTCCATTTTGTGTGTGTGTGTGTGTGTGTGTGTGTGTGTGTGTGTGTGTGTGTGTGTGTCTGTGTGTGTGTATCTTCTTTATCCACTCATCTGTTAATGGACATCTGGGCTCTTTCCACAGTTTGGCTATTGTGGACATTGCTGCTATAAACATTGGGGTACACATGCCCCTTTGGATCACAACATTTGTATCTTTGGGGTAAATACCCAGTAGTGCAATTGCTGGGTTGTAGGGTAGCTCTACTTTCAACTTTTTGAGGAACCTCCATACTGTTTTCCAGAGTGGCTGCACCAGCTTGCATTCCCACCAACAGTGTAGGAGGGTTCCCCTTTCTCTGCCTCCTCACGAACATCTGTCAGTTCCTGACTTGCTAATTTTACCCATTCTGACTGGTGTGAGGTGGTATCTCATTGTGGTTTTGATTTGGATTTCCCTGATGCCGAGCAATGTTGAGCACTTTTTCATGTGTCTGTTGGCTATTTGGAAGTCTTCTTTGCAGAAATGTCTTTTCATGTCATCTTGATTGGATTATTTGTTCTTTGGGTGTTGAGTTTGATAAGTTCTTTATAGATTTTGGACACTAGCCCTTTATCTGATATGTCATTTGCAAATATCTTTTCCCATTCTGTCAGTTGTCTTTTGGTTTTGTTGACTGTTTCCTTTGCTGTGCAAAAGCTTTTATCTTGATGAAGTCCCAATAGTTCATTTTTGCTTTTGTTTCCCTTGCTTTTGGAGACGTGTCTAGCAAGAAGTTGCTGCCGCCAAGTTCACAGAGGTTGCTGCCTGTGTTCTCCTCAAGGATTTTGATGGATTCCTGTCCCAAAATTTGGTCTTTCATCCATTTTGAGTCTATTTTTGTGTATGGTGTAGGAAAATGGTCCAGTTTCATTCTTCTGCATGTGGCTGTCCAGTTTTCCCAACATCATTTATTGAAGAGACTGTCTTTTTTCCATTGGATATTCTTTCTTGCTTTGTCAAAGATTAGTTGACCCTAGAGTTTGAGGGTCCATTTCTGGGTTCTCTATTTTGTTCCATTGATCTATGTGTCTGCTTTTGTGCCAGTACCATACTGTTTTGATGATTACAGCTTTGTAATATAGCTTGAAGTCCGGAATTGTGATGCCACCATCTTTTTCAACATTCCTCTGGTTATTTGGGGTCCTTTCTGGTTCCATACAAATTTTAGGATTATTTGTTCCATTTCTTTGAAAAAAGTTGATGGTATTTTGAATGTGTAGATTGCTCTAGGTAGCATTAGACATTTAACAATATTTGTCTTCTGATCCATGAGCACTGAACGTTTTTCCATTTCTTTGTGTCTTCCTCAATTTCTTTCATGCGTGTTCTGTAGTTTTCTGAGTACAGATCCTTTCCCTCTTTGGTTAGGTTTATTCCTAGGTATCTTATGGTTTTGGTTGCAATTGTAAATGGGATTGACTCTTTAGTTTCTCTTTCTTCTGTCTCATTGTTGGTATATAGAAATGCAGCTGATTTCTGTGCATTGATTTTTATAACCTGCCACTTTACTGAATTCCTGTATGAGTTTTAGCAATTTTGGGGTGGAGTCTTTTGAGTTTCCACTTAGAGTATCATGTCATCTGCAAAGAGTAAGAGTTTGACTTCTTCTTTGCCAATTCGGATGCCTTTTATTTCTTTTTGTTGTCTGATTGCTGAAGTTAGGACTTCTCGTACTATGTTGAACAGCAGTGGTGATACTGGACATCCCTGCCATGTTCCTGACCTTAGGGGAAAATCTCTCAGCTTTTCCCCATTGTGAATGATTTTCATAGATGGCTTTTATGATATTGAGGTATGTACACTGTGAAGAGTTTTAATCAAGAAAGGATGCTGTACTTTGTCAAATGCTTTTACTACATCTATTGAGAAGATCATACGATTCTTGTCGTTTTATTTATGTAGTGTATCACATTGATTGATTTGCGGATGTTGAACCAACCTTGCAGCCCAGGAATAAATCCCACTTGGTAGGGTGAATAATCCTTGTAATGTACTGTTGGATCCTATCGGCTAGTATCTTGGTGAGAATTTTTGCATCCATGCTCATCAGGGATATTGGTCTGTAATTCTCTTTTTTGATGGGGTCTTTAGCTGGTTTGGGGATCAAGGTAATGCTGGCCTCATAAAAAGAGTTTGGAAGTTTTCCTTCCATTTCTATTTTTGGAAACAGCTTTAGAAGAATAGGTATTAATTCTTCTTTAAATGTTTGGTAGATTCCCCTGGGATGCCATCTGGCCTTGGACTCTTGTTTGTTGGGAGATGTTTGATGATTGCTCCGATTTCCTTGATGGTTATGGTTCTGTTCAGGTTTTCTATTTCTTCCTGGTTCAGTTTTGGTAGTTGATACATCTCTAGGAATGCATCCATTTCTTCCAGATTGCCTAATTTGTCGGCATATAGTTGCTCATAATATGTTCTTATAATTGTTTGTATTTCTTTAGTGTTTGTTGTGATCACTCCTCTTTCATTCGTGGTTTTATTTATTTGGGTCCTTTCTCTTCTTTTTGATGAGTTTGGCCAGGGGTTTATCAATCTTATTAATTCCTTCAAAGAACCAGTTCCTAGTTTTGTTGATCTGTTCTACTGTTCTTTTGGTTTCTATTCCATTGATTTCTGCTCTAATCTTTATTATTTCTCTTCTGCTGGGTTTAGGCTTTATTTGCTGTTCTTTCTCCAGCTCCTTTAGGTGTAGGGTTAGGTTGTTTCTTGAGAAAACCCTGTAGTGCTATATACTTTCCTCTTAGGACTGCCTTTGCTGCATCCCAAAGATTTTGAAGAGTTGTGTTTTCATTTTCATTTGTTTCCATGAATTTTTTTTAACTTTTCTTTAATTTCCTGGTTGGCCCATTCATTCTTTAGTAAGATGCTCTTTAGTCTCCATGTATCTGAGTTCTTTCCAACTTTCCTTTTGTGATTGAGTTCCAGTTTCAAAGCATTGTGATTCAAAAATATGCAGGGAATGATCCCAATCTTTTGATACTGGTTGGGACTTGATTTATGACCCAGGATGTGATCTATTCTGGAGAATGTTCTATTTACCCTTGAGAAGAATGTGTATTCTGTTGCTTTAGGATGGAATGCTCTGTATATATCTTTGAAGTCCATCTGGTCCAGTGTGTCATTCAAAGCCCTTATTTCCTTGATCTTCTGCTTAAATGATCTGTCCATTGCAGGGAGTGGGGTGTTAAAGTCCCCTACTATTATTGTATTATTATCAATGTTTCTTTGATTTTGTTATTAATTGGCTTAAGTAATTGGCTGCACTCATGTTAGGGGCATAAATATTTACAATTGTTAGATCTTATTGGATAGAAACTTTAATTATGATATACTGTCCTTCCTCATCTCTTATTACAGTCTTTGGCTTAAAATCTAATTTGTCTAATATAAGGATTGCCAACCCCAGCTTTCTTTTGATAAAGTCTGTTAGCATGGTAAATGATTTTCCACCCCCTCACTTTCAATGTGGGGGTGTCTTTGGGTCTAAAACGAGTCTCTTGCAGACAGCATATCGATGGGTCTTGTTTTTTAATCCAGTCTGATACCCTTCGTCTTTTGATTGGGACATTTAGGCCATTTACATTCAGAGTAACTATTAAGAGATATGAATTTAGTGCCATTGTATTGCCTGTAAGGTGACTGTTACTGTATATTGTCTCTGTTCCTTTCTGGTCTATGTTAGTTTTGGTCACTGTCTTTGCTTAGAGGACCCTTTTCAATATTTATTGTATTTGTGGTCTGATGATCAGACCACAAATACTTTTAGTTTCTGTTTGTCCTGAAAGCTTTTTATCACTCCTATTTTGAATGGCATCCTAGCTGGATAAAGTATTCTTGGCTGCATATTTTTCTCATTTAGCACCCTGAATATATCATGCCAGTCCTTTTGGCCTGCCAGGTCTCCGAGGATAGGTCTGTTGCCGGTCTAATGAACCTACCATTGGAGGTTACAGATCTCTTCTCCCAAGCTGCTTTCAGGATTTTCTCTTTGTCTGTGAGACTCGTAAGTTTTACTATTAGATGTCGGGGTGTTGACCTATTTTTATTGATTTTGAGGGGGGTTCTCTGTGCCTCCTGGATTTTGATACCTGTTTCCTTCCCCAAATTAGGGAAGTTCTCTGCTATAATTTGCTCCAATATACCTTCTGCCCTTCTCTCTCTTTCTTCTTCTGGGATCCCAATTATTCTGATATTGTTTCATCTTATGGTATCACTTATCTCTCGAATTCTGCCCTCATGATCCAGTAGTTGTTTATCTCTCTTTTTCTCAGCTTCTTTATTTTCCATCATTTGGTCTTCTATATCACTGATTCTCTCTTCTGTCTCATTTATCCTAGCAGTTAGAGCCTCCATTTTTTATTGCACCTCATTAATAGTCTTTTTGATTTTGACTTGGTTAGATTTTAGTTCTTTTATTTCTCCAGAAAGGGATTCTCTAGTGTCTTCTGTGCTTTTTTTCAAGCCCACCTAGTATCTTTATAATCATTAATTCTGAACCCTGGTTCTGACATCTTACTAATGTCCATATTGATTAAGTCCCTGGCAGTCAGTACTGCCTCTTGTTCTCTTTTTTGAGTTGAGTTTGTCCATCTTGTCATTCTGTCCAGAGAAGAATAGATGAACAAGAGAACAAAATAGTAAAATGGCAACAGCGACCCCAGAGAAATATACACTAAACAAATCAGAAGAGACCCAAAACTGGGAGGGAAAAAAAAGAATATAATCAGACAGGTGAGCAGAATAGAGCAATACACTGGATTCTGTATATTTTGGTCTGTTTTTTAGAAAACTAGATCCCAAAGTTATAAAGAAAGAAAAACTTATATATGTACAAAAATAAAATTAAATACATTGAAAGGATAGAATGTAACTGTAAAAATGGAAATTAAAAGACAAGAAAATCAAAAGAGAAAAACAACAACAATAATAAAAAAAGAAAGGATATAAACAGACAGGTGAACAGAACAGAGCAATACACTATCTCCTGAGTGTATTTCAGTCAGTTTGTTAGAGGAAACTACATCTCAAAATTGTAAAGAAAGAAACATTTCTATATACAAAAATAAAATTAAATACATTGAAAGGATAGAATGTAACTGTAAAGATGAAAATTAAAAATAATTGAACAAAAAAACAAAAAAAAAAGGAAGAAGAAAAAAAAAAGAATATGATCAGGCAGGTGAACAGAACAGAGCCATACACTAGATTATGGGTGTATTTTGGTCTGTTAGAAGAAACTGCATCCCAAAATTTTAAAGAAAGAAAAATAAGATTAAATACAATGAAGGGATAGAATGTAAATGCAAAAATGAAAATTAAAAGAGATTTTAAAAAGGAGTTGATAAAATAAGTTGGTTGAAAAGGGAAGAAGAAAAATTAAAAAAATAAAGAAAATTAAAATTAAAGTTGAAAGACTAAAGAATCATGGGAAAAAAGCTATGGGTTCTAGGTGCTGTATTCCCCAGCTCTGGAGTTTTACAGTTCTCATTGTTTGGTAAAGTTGGTCTTAGATGGATGTTCTTGCTGATCTTCTGGGGGAGGGGCCTGTTGCAGTGATTCTTAAATGTCTTTGCCCTGGGTGGAATTGAACCACCCTTGCCAGGGGCCAGGCTAAATAAGCTGCTCTGGTTTGCTCTATGTGGCTTTTGTTCCCTGAAGGCTTTCTCTGTGCAGCTTTAGAGGACAAGAATGAAAATGGCAGCTTCCCAGTACCTGGCCCTGGAGGAGCCAAGAGCCTGAGGCTCCACTCCTCAGTGAGCCCTCAGTTTCTCTCTCTCCCTGGTCTCCCGCCGTACTCTGTGCTCCTCTGGCCTGTGACCAAGGGTTTCAATCTCAGGCACGTGACCCCTTGGAGTTTCCAAACCCAGCAGATTCCTGCAGTGCACTCTCAGGCTGCTCCTCCCTGGGGAGGAAGTAGGGTCTCCTCAGTTCTGCTGTGGATCTCGGTTTATGGCAACGGTGAACTGAGAGCCCACTCCTGGGCTCACTCTTTGCAGCCAGCTTCCCTGCTCCGATACCTGGGAGCTCTGCCGCACTCAGGCACCCCTGATCTTTCTGTGACCCCGGGATCCTGAGACCACACTGTCCCAGCGAGGCCCCCCCCCGCCCCCACTTAGCTGCCTAAGTGATATCCCAAACTGGAGCGGACTTCTAAAAGTTCCGATTTTGTGCTCTGCTGCTCTGTCACTTGCCGGTACCCGGCTCCCTCCCCCCGCGGTCTATCTTCCCAAATATCACCTCAGATTCACTTCTCTGAATGTCTTACCTTCCAGAAAGTGGTCACTTTTCTGTTCATAGAATTTCTACTATTCTTTTCTTTGATCTCCGATTGAGTTAGCAGGTGTTCAGAATGATGTGATAGCTATCTAGCTGAATTCCCTGGGACCAGACGAAATTAAGGTCTCCTCCTCCTCCAAGATTTTGGACTCTTCTCCCTGACTAGTACTCTTAAAGGTAAGGTCACACAAAGACTGAGAACAGATTGGAGGAGACTAACGAGATAGGATAACCAAATGTGGGATCCTGGATTGGTTCCTGGGACAAAAGAAAGGACATTAGGGGGAAAACTGGTCACATTTAAATAAAGACTGAAGCTTCATTAATGATAGTGTACCAATGTTAATATCTTAATTTTCATATTATATTATGGTTATGTACACATGGAGGGCTGAAGTAGAGGGTATATGGGAGCTCTCTGTACTATTTTTGCAACTCTAAGTCTAAAATTATTTTTTTAAGATTTACTTATTTGAGAGAGAGTGAGAGCACATGAACAAGTGGGGGGAGGGGCAGAGGAAGAGAATCTTTCAAGCCAACTACCCACTGAACAGGGAGCCCATTGGGAGGCTCAATGCCATGACCCTGAGATCATGATCCTAGCTGAAACCAAGAGCCAGATGCCCAACCGACTGAGCCACCCAGGTGCCCCTAAGTCTGAAATTATTTTAAAATAAAACTTAACAGGGGTGCCTGCGTGGCTCAGTCAGTTAGCATTGGACTCTTGATTTTGGCTCAGGTCATTATCTTGGGGTCCTGGGATCGAGCCCTGCATCAAGCTCTGCGCTCAGTGTGGAGTCAGCTTGAGATTCTCCCTCTCCCTCTGCCTCTGCCACTCCCCCCGTGCTTTCTCTCTCTCTAAATAAATACATAAAATCTTTAAAAAAATAAAATAAGACTTAATGAACAAAACAAAACCATTTCCCTAGTGATTCTAATGGGCAGCCAAGTTTGAGAATGGCTTCTGGACCCATGTTTCTCAAACTTTAATGTGCATATGAATTACCTGGGGATCTTGTTAAAATGCAGATTCTGGTTCTGTAAGGCATAGGTTGTGCCTCAGAGTCTATATTTCTTCCTTTTTTTTAAGATTTATTTATTTATTTGAGGATGGTGGGAGGGGCAGAGGGAAAGGGAGAGAAGAAGACTCCCGTTGAGCATGGAGCCCGACTCGGGGGACTGGACGCAGGGCTTGACCTCCCAACCCTGAGATCATGACCTTAGCTGAAATTAAGAGTCCGATGATTAACTGACTGAGACACCCAAGCACCCTGAGAGTCTGTATTTCTAATAAACTTCTGGGTAATGTGATGCTGCTGATCCAAACACTGTACTTTAAGACCATGAAGTATTCTATCACTTTCCTGAGGCATGAATTTACATACCTTTTGAAGCTGGGATGTAGGCACTAGTTACTCAAGCAGCAAGTGATGCCAGCAGCCTGCTTAGCAGCCATGTCCTAGTTCAGCATTGGTCTTTTCTTCTTCTGGTCACATACAAAGTAATTCTCTTGCAATAATTGACTATGTTTGAGGAAGAAATTTGAGCGCATAGTGTCAGTTTATAGTGCCAATATCCTCTATAGTGCAAGCCCCATGTTGTAGGCAGAAAAGTGGTTCTCCAAAGATGTACATGCTCTAATTACTGGAACCTGTGCTATGTCACCTTCCATGGACAAAGGAATTTTTTTTAAAGATTTTATTTATTTATTTGAGAGAGAGAGAATGAGAGAGAGCACAAGAGGGCAGAGGGTCAGAGGGAGAAGCAGACTCCCTGCTGAGCAGGGAGCCCGATGTGGGACTTGATCCCGGGACTCCAGGATCATGACCTGAGCCGAAGGCATTCACTTAACCAACTGAGCCACCCAGGCGCCCCAGGAGTTTTTTTTAAAGATTTTATTTATTTATTTGACAGAGAGAGACACAGCGAGAGAGGGAACACAGGCAGGAGGAGTGGGGGAGGGAGAAGCAGGCTTCCTGGGGAGTGGGGAGCCCAATGTGGGGCTTGATCTCAGGACCCTGGGGTCATGACCTGAGCTGAAGGCAGACACTTAATGACTGAGCCACCCAGGCACCCCAGAAAAAGGAATTTTATTGAGAGAGAGAAATAGAGAGCATGAGCTGTGGAGGGTGGGGCAGGGTGGGGCAGGGGGAAAGGGAAAAGCAGGCCCCACTGAGCAGGGAGCCTGATGCGGGACTCGATCCCAGGACCCTGGGATCATGACCTGAGCCAAAGGCAAACACTTAACCGACTGAGACACCCAGGCGCCCCTGGAAAGAGGAATTTTAAAGATGTGACTAATATTAAGTATGGGATCTTGAGATGGGGAGATTATCCTGCATTATCAGGGTGGGCCCAATCTAAAACATGGGTCCTTAAAAACTGAGAACCTTTTCTGGATGCAGTGAGAGAGATGGGAAGACAGAAGAGAAGGCAGGAGAAATTTGAAGCATGAAAGGGACTCAATCAGCCATTGTTGACTTTGAAGATGGAGGATGGGGGCCTTGAGCAGGAATGTAGGTGGCCTCTAGAAGCTGGAATGTCAAAGAAACAGATTCTCCCCTGGAGCTTCTAGAATAAATGCAGTCCTGCCAACTCACAGGCCCCTGGAGACCTGTATCAGACTTCTGACCTACAGAACTGTAATATAATAAATTTGTGTTGTTTTACAAGATGCTAAATTTGTGGTAATTTGTTACAACAGCAATAGAGCACTTAATAAGTGGCAAGAGAGAGAGATCAGCATTGTGAATGAAACTCTGTGCAAAATGTTGCTTAGTCTTGCCCACACTGAATCTTAATAGTCAGGTCACTGTCACCAGGCTCAAGTCCCTGTTGGAAACACCACCAAAGGAGCTCCACCCAGTGATCTTTCTTAAGATACTTGAGTCAGACTGCTAGAATGAGAAAAGTACAATGTTCTATAGAAACCAAAGCAAAAATATTTACAAGGAACCAAAAGATTATACAGAGGGTTCCGGCATCTCTCTCCGACTCTGGTGAGAACCCTCCTCCAACGTGGCTGAAGATACAGTTCTTTCGGGTTTGTCACCTCCTTACTGTGGCTGATCTCTCTTTCCTGTTCACACTTAAGTTTACTCTCCTCTTTCCCCTTGACTATACAGTTGAGCCTTGAACAACACACCAATCCTGGTGCAATAAAAAAATCCATTATAACTTTTTTTTTTAGATTTTTAAAAAAGATTTTATTTATTTTAGAGAGAGAGCGCATGAGCGAAGGTAGGAGCAGAGAGAGAGAGATTGAGAGAGAGAGAGAGAAGCAGACTCCCTGCTGAGCATGGAGCCCGACCTGGGGCTTGATCTCACCACCCTGAGATCATGACCTAAGCCGGAATCAAGAGTTGGATGCTTAACCAATGAGCCACCCAGGTGCCCTCCCATATAGCTTTTGAATTCTCCAAAACTTAATTACTAATAGGCTCTATTGACCAGAAGTCTTACCAAGTCTTATCATAAACGGTTGATTAACCCATATTTTGTATGCTATATATATTATATCCTCTATTCTATAATGAAGTAAACTAGAAAAAAGAAAATGTCATTAAGAAAATCGTAAGAGATAATACATTATAGTATTGTACTGTATTTATCAAAAGAGATCTATGTATAAGTGGACCTGTGATCCCAGGACCCTGAAATCATGACCTGAGCTGAAGGCAGATGCTTAACCAACTGAGCCACCCGGGTGCCTCAAGAAGCAGCAGTTTTCATTTTGATACAGGAATGACACTGAGTATCTTGACCATAATCAAGTTAGATTTGGAAATTCACAAGTAGAAGAGAGTAACGCAAGTGCAAATTATTGCATTAACATAATGGGGCCACCTAAAAGTTGGAACATCTCTTGCTGTTTTCCTGCCTGGACGCCCCCACATGAAGAAAGACATACCCAGTAATTCAACCTCAGGGTGTGTTGCTTAAATCCTTGAGTGCCCTAATCATCAGGTCACTCTCCCTAAACAGGTCACCCTCACTGATTTAATTGACTGGATCTAATTGTAGAACTTTATGTTTTTCCTAGGTACATTTCATATTGAGTTTATCCCATCATGATCTTTTAAAATATATCCTGTCATTCAGATAATCATAATTAATACTATTTTTTAGGTGTGATGACTTCATAGTTGTATTTTTTAATTGAAAATTTGTTGAGGAAAATCTAGATTCATATGAAATTATAAGAAATAATACAGGGAGCCCAGGTTCCCCAAGTGGTATTTTGCAAAATGATAGCACAATATCACAACCAGGATTTTGACATCATTGATATAATCCCATCTTGTTCTGATGTCTCCAGTTTGACTTGTACTCATTTGTGTATGTGTGTGCATGTGTGTATAGCTTTGTCTATTTACCACCACAGTTAACATACTGAACTTTTCCAACATCACAACGATACCTTCTGTTGCCATTTATAACTATACCCACCTCCCTCTTACCACTTTCCCTTCCCCACTGTTTCTAACCCCTGGTAACCACTAATCTATTCTTAATTTCTAAAATTTTATCATTTCAAAAATGTTATATAAATAGAATCATATAGTATGTAACTTTTGGGATTGGCTTTTTTCATTCAGCAAAGTTCCTTGGAGATTCCCTAAGTTGTTTTGTGTATCATTAGTTTGCTCCTTTTTATTGCTGAATAGTATTCCTTGGATGGATATACTATAGTTTGTTTAACCATTTAGCTCTTGAAGGACGTATGGGCTAATTCCAGTTTGTCTATGGACATTTATGTGCAGATCTTTTGTGATATAAGTTACCCAAGAGTGAAATTGCTGGGTTATATAGTAATCACAAGTTTAGTTTTATAAGAAACTGCTAACATATTTTCCAGAGTGGTTAACACTATTTTACATTCCTACCAGCAATATGTAAGTGATCCAGTTTCTCTGCATCCTCAACAGGAGTTGTTTTTGTTTTTGTTTTTTAAATTTTAGCCATTCTGATAGCTGTATAGTGCTATTTTATTGTGGTTTTTTAATTTGCATTTTCCTAATAGCTAATGATGTTGAACATCTGTTCATGTACTTTTTTGCCATCTGTATGTACTCTTCAGTGGACCGTCTCTTCATGTCTTTTGCCCATTTTCTAATTATTATTTCCTTTTATACTATTGAATTTTGAGAGTTCTTTATACGTTCTAGACATGAGTCCTTTGTGAGCTACGTAGCTTGCAAAGATTTTCTCCCACTCTGTAGCCTCTCTTCTCATTCTTTTAATAGGTTCTTTTGCAGAGCAAAGGGTTTTAATTTTGATAATGTTAAATTATAAATTTTTCGTTTTATGAATCTTGCTTTCAGTATCAACTCTTTGCTTGGCCCTGAAAATTTTCTTAATGTTTTTTCTTAAAAGTTTTGGAGTTTACATTTTACATTAAGTCTATGATCCATTTTGAGTTCATTTTTAAGTAAGATGTGGAATTTAGGCTGGGATTTATTAGAATTATTATTTGTCTTACAGATGTCGTATTGCTCTAGTATTGTTTGTTGAAAAGGCTATCCTTCCTCTACTGAATTACTTTTGTACTTATGCCAAAAATCAGTTGAGCATATTTGTGTAGGTCTATTTCTGGGACCTCTATTGTGTTTCATTGATCTAAGTGTCTATTTTTTTTTTTTTTTTTTTGCCAAACCATATAGTCTCAATTACTATAAGTCTTCAAATTGGGTAGATTTATTCTTCTCATTTTATTATTTTTCAAAATTGTCTTAATTATTCTAGTTCCTTTATCTTTTATGTATTTTAGAAAAAAACCTGTCTATATCTACAAAAACCCTTGATGGGTTTTGATAGGAATTACATTAAACCTGTATATCAATTTGGGGGAAATTACCATTTTAATTATGTTGAATTGTTCCATCTATCAACACAGTATGTCTCTCCATTTATTTAGATTTTCTTTGAAATCTTTCACCAGCATTGTGGAGTTTTTTCCATACAAATCCTAGATATGTTTTGCTAGGTTTATACCTAAGTATTCCATTTTTTTTTGAGTGATTGTCAATAGTATTTCTAACTTTGGTGTATAAGTGTTCATTGTTAATATGTAGAAGTACGATTAATTTTTTGTTTATCTTGTATCCTATGAATTTGCTGAACACCCTTATTAGTTTTAGGAAGTTTTTGTTTTGTCTTGTTTTTTGTAGATTACATGGGGTTTTCTTTCTTTTTTCTTTCTTTCTCTCTTTCTTTCTTTCTGCTTTTATTTTTTTTTTTTAAGTATTCTCAACACCCAATGTGGGGCTCAAACTCACAATCCTGAGATCCAGAGTTGCATAATCTACGGACTGAGCCAGCCAGGTACCCCAATTCCCTGGGATTTTCTATATAGCCTATCATGTTACTGCAGACAGGAGGAATTTCATTGCTTCATTTCCAATCTGTAATGCCTTTTACATCTTTTGTTTGCCTTATGGCAGCTGCTACAACTTTCAGTACTATGTTGAATAAAAGTGGTGAGAGTAAACATCCTTACCTTGTTCCCGATTTTAGGGGGAAAGCGTTTAGTCTTTTGCCATTAAGTAAGATACTAGCTGTAGGTTTTTTATAGATGGTCTTTATCAAATTGAGATAACTCCCTGCTGTTCTTAACTTGAAGAGAGATGTTTTCTTTTTTACATCATGAATGAGTGTTAGATTTTATTGACTGTATGATTTTTCTTCTTTAGTTTATTGATATGGTGGATTACATTAATTGATTTTCCAAATGTTGAACTAACCTTGCATGCCTGGAATAAATCCCACTTGGTCATGGTGTATGACCTTTTTTATACATTATTGAATTTGTATCGCTGGTATTTTGTTGAAGACTTTTGCATCTAAGTACATGAGATACATTGTTCTGTTGGGTTTTGTTTTTAAAAATACACACTATCTTTGTCTGATTATGGTTTCAGGGTAATGCTAGCTTCATAAAATAAGTTGGAAAGTTTTTCTCTTCTATTTTTTTAAGAGGTTGTATAAAATTGGTGTTTATTTATTTGTTTATTTTTTAATAATTGGTGGCATTCTCCAGTGAAAGCATCTGGGCCTGGAGATTTAAGTTTTGAGAGTTTAAAAATTACTAATTATAGTTGTATGTTTACATAGCTATATAATACCCATATATGTTACTAGAGAAATGTGTTGTGTACTTTACCAGAGGAAGGATGTTGGAGAGGACCATGCTCCCCTCCTGTGCCATCCCACTGCAGCTGGCTCTTGTCCTTTTCATCTCTCGGGTGATTGCAAAGTTGAGTGGGGAGGGGAGAAAGCCTCCCTGTGGGTACACCAGGTGTTTCCTTGCAGGGCAAGCTGTGGATGCTGTGAGTGAGATGGAGGTGTATCACCACGGTCCTACATCAGAGAAGCAAGGGCATCAGGCGGGATGTCCCCAGCGGCTCCCCATCCCCTCGTGGTCACAGGGCTTGATAACGAACAACAGGTGCCAATCTGGAGACAGGCACAGAGATGAAAAGGCCCCGGGTGAGGGCCCCCATTCCTCCCGCACTGTTATCGATGTTATCACTGCAGTTGTAACAGCAAAGGGAGGCAGGTGTTAGGCATTAAAAGAGAAGTGTGTAAAAGAGGGAGGAGAAGGGCCATAACAGAAGATCCAGACTGCACCCTGGGCTGCATGCAAGGATGGACCCCAGGACTGCCCACCTCCTTAGGAGTGCAGGTTCATTTCCACAGGTCTCTTTGATTCTGCATGAAAACCGCAGACCCACTCTGGGCACACTCTGGGCACACCACACACACCTGTGTGAGGAGATGTGTGGGTCCCCCCTGGCTTAGGGTCCTGTGGTCTGCCTGGTGGAGTCTCTGATATGGCTTGGTGCCCTTCTGGATTGGACTGCTTCCACAGGAGACCTGAACCGGCACTTCCCAGATGGCAGCTGATGCCCCATTTGGCTTATTGGGGGATGTGAAGGGATGTGTTTTCGTCCCCGAGCATGGCAGTAGCAGGAGAAGGAGGTAATGAGAAAGTGGCAGGAGCCTGCATTGGTTTGGTCACATGGTTAGTAAGTGGCAGAGCCAAGGCCTGCATCTAGGTGGATCTGACATAAGTTGTAAATAATGTGCTTCAGTTTTCTCATTTGTACAATGGAGAAACCAATGGTCCTTACCTCCCCATATGATCATGAAGATTAAATGAGAGAATCACGTAACAATCGAACATGTGGCCTAGATAGAACATCGTAAGTACTCATAATATTAGCCATTATTATTATTAATGTTAATATGCCATTTATCACCAAAGGCAGAATTACAATGACAATAGCAAAAATTTAGCATCAATACAAGTATGATGAAATTAGAATTGTTTCTGGTTCATTAACATGTGAGGCCTTTCATTAGAAACTAATTTGAAGCTGTGACATTCCTCTGATACAAACCCACATGTCAGCCTGTCTAAATGCCTCAAACCCAGATGGAGTGGCCGTCCTGCCTGCCCCTCAGAACCTCTCTGTACAATCAACTAACATGAAGCATCTCTTGATGTGGAGCCCAGTGATTGTGCCTGGAGAAATAATATACTATTTTGTCGAGTACCAGGGGTGAGTTTTTTTTGCTTCTAAGTTTTCTCCCTTTAAAGAGTAGTCGATTCCTGGAGGTAAAGTCCTCCTCATTCCAGAGCTCAAGGAGACTTTGTAAGCCCAGGGATAGGTCATTTCCCATGATCTGTCTCCTCTTCTGCATGGGCATTAGCACAGTTGAAGAAGCAAGGAAAATTGTCCTGTGGATTTGACCATGAACTCTCTGGGAATATAAGTGTGTATAAACACATTTTGGTAGAGCTTCTTTTCAACAGTGAGCCAAATGTCCAATGCTAAAGAAAATCTTGAGAAATGAGTTTGACTCTGACTTGAGGTGGATAAATCATTGGAGATGCAAATCCTTTGGAAGTGGGAGGAGACCTCAGTTTTCCTGACTTAGAGCATGCCCGTAGGAACCAAAATAAATCATGACCTTAAAGTTCAGCTGGACCTGGGGCCAAGCAGGACTCTGCTCTTCTCCAGGTGTCCAGGCTCTGAGAGCTGTTGAGGAGGGACAGGGACACAGAAGGCGCTCAATCTGTTTCATGAACAGTAAATACAAACTGAGCACTTATGTGTGTAGATATTCCTCTAGACTCAGGGGTACAGTTGACAAGGTTTCTAGATATGGGGAGCTTCCATTTAGAAGAGGAGACAGACAGTAAAAGGGTAAAGAAATATATACACTAGATCTGCACTGTCCAGTGTGGTAGCACTAGACACAGAGAGCTATTTAAATTTAAATTTATTAAAATTACATTAAATTAAAGTATCTGTTTTTCAATGATACCAGTCACATTTCAAGTTCTTGATAGCGACACGTGGCTAGTGACTACCATAGTGAACAACACTGATATAGAACATGTTCTATTGGGCAGCACTGCTCGAGGTGGCCTCAGATAGTATTCCATGCTAGAGGAAGCTAAAAGGCTGATGCAATAGAAAGTCGACTCTGAGGCTCCTTTTAATTAGGTTCAGGTGTGATGAGCACTGGATGTTATACTGAACTAATGAATCATTGAACATGATATCAAAAACTAACGATGTACTATACCTTGGCTAGTTGAATTTAAATTAAAAAAATTAGGTGGTCAGGGAAGGTAGGAGGTGATGTTTTCTGAGGAGGTGTTGTTTAAGCTGGTATCTGAAGGACAGGAGGAGCCAACCAATGAACAGCAGGGATGGAACATTTGAGACAGTGAACAGGCAGTCAAAGGTCCTATGGTAACAAGAGCTCAGCATGTGGGAGGAATGGCAAGGAGGCCAGTGTAGAGGGAACATCATGTTTAGGGGCAGAGTGAGAGAGAAGGCCAGAGAGTCTTCCAGGCTACAGGAAAGACTTTGGATTCCATTTTGAGTGCTTTGGAAGCCATTAAGGAGAGAAATGTCATGGTCTGTTGAGTGATGAATGGTTTGAAGAATGGCAGGAGTCGAAGCTGGAAGATCAGTCAGGAGACCATAGCAAGGCCAGGGATGACAGCAGCTGAGAATGAGGGGCTGCTGTAGAGATGGAGAAGCCAGGACAGACTGGGGTTTACGCCTATGTTTCCCTTGTTTGGTGATAAAAGGACTAAGAAAGAATGGATGGTTGGTGAGGAACTGGAGTGTGGAGCAAATGCTTGTTTTGCTGACCCATAAAAAGTAGGTGAATGAAGCAGTTACTTGCACCCGTCATTGAGCCTGGGTAAAAGGGGCTGGTGTGACGCTGTGCCCTCCTCTTCTTGGCCAGAGAGTATGAGAGCCTGTACATGAGCCACATCTGGATCCCCAGCAGCTGGTGCTCACCCACGGAATGTCCTGAGTGTGACATCACTGATGACATCACTGCCACTGTGCCATACAAGCTCCGTGTCAGGGCCACCCTGGGCTCACAGACCTCAGCCTGGAGCACCTTGCAGCATCCCTTTAACCGAAACTCAAGTAAGGCGCTTCTCTTCTTACTCTCCCACTCCCATTGGCCTCATCTTCAGGAACCAAATTCACTGAGACTGTCCGCATCCTTGTTAGCCTCAAAGTGGCCTTGCAAAGCCAGAGTACCATGAACACACACAGTCCTAATGGGTCCATTTAAGAAATTACCAACTGCTTCCCACACACCCTCTCATTTTGAAAGAGACTTTGGAAGTCATTCCTGACTGTCTCTGTCGGGGTCTGCAGGCGGTGGGGAACACGGAAAGAAAGCTGTTCTGAAGTGAGGAGGTAGAACTAGCACTGCTTCTTCCTACCTTGATCGTGCCTCAGTACGTCTTACATTGCCTCCCATCTGGTGCCTCCTTAACCTCGTCTTTGTTGCCTGTGTGAACAGCTTCTTCATGCAATAGGATCTATACATTTATCAGACTCACCAGAAACCGTCACTGGGAAGTGAATAACTTTTCTACAGTAATAGTACCTGGAAAATGAGTGAGAAAAAAGTATGGGAAGAATCCAGATGCGTGGCCTAATATGGCAAGAGTGCAAGTAATGGGCAGTGTATAAAAGGGTGTGTTTGTTTGGGGAACAGCAGGAACAAGGGCTGGTCCTGTGGTGAAGGGCTTTGACATGAAACTTACCAAAATCAGTAGAGGGGAGTCATGGGAGGAGACGGGGTTTAGGCCAGGCCTGTTTTCTACACCAATCTCTCTGAATGCTGTGTGGAAAGTGAACTGAAGTAGGACAAGTCTGCAGGGCGGGGGAAGAGTGAGGAGGGCACTGTCATTCCAGCTGAGCCAAGACTGGTCCTGACCCTAGAAGTGAGGGACAGGAGAGGACACATTTGAGAGACATGGCCGAGTTAGAAAGGACAGAACTTGGGAACCAGTTATTGGGAGATGGAGTGGGGCGAGACGATGATGCTGTCCGGCTTCCAGCTGTGGTCGGTGAGAACGTCATCCAAGACAGAGAACCCGGGAGGAATAGGAGACACTCCTGGCTTTGGGCTCTTTGAGATCAAGGCTCCTACAAGATAGCATGCCACAGATGTCTGATTGGCAGCTGGAAATCAGGCCCTGGGGCTCAGACAGGCCAAGATCAGATACAACACGAAATTAATAGCTAAAGGCTTGGGAGCAGATGACACTGTCCAGGGAGAAGATATGAGGACAAAGAGAACCCAGGACAGGGTCCTGGGAAACCTCGGGGCTTAAAAAGTGAATGGAAGGAAGGGCAGGTAGCATCATGGAGGGAAGAAGGGCTGCTGACAGGTCTGAAGGAGGGCCCTAAATGGGTCTTTGGGAAAATGGCTTCATGGAATATTAGGGATGGCGGTGGGGCTGCTAGGTGGAGGACTGAGTGGAGGGGGCAAGGAGAAGGTAGCTCCTCCTCTGAGAGGCGCAGGCAATAACGTGACCAGGTTGGAGCTGTGGGAAAGGAAAGGGAAAAGGCCTTCGGTGATCTCTGTTTTCTTTTTCTTTTTTTTTAAAGATTTTATTTATCTCACAGCGAGAGAGGGAACACAAGCAGGGGGAGCGGGAGAGGGAGAAGCAGGCTTTCCGCCGAGCAGGGAGCCCGATGCGGGACTCGATCCCAGGACCCTGGGATCATGACCTGAGCCGAAGGCAGACGCTTAACGACTGAGCCACCCAGGCGCCCCTGATCTCTGTTTTCTTGATGTAGCTGAAGATCCTCTGCTGTGAGTGAGGACAAGGAAAGGTTTGGGGCAGCATCTATAGTAATAGGATGGGTCAAATGTTACTGAGGAGTGTGTAAGATTGGGTAGAAATCAGGAGGATCCAGCAGGTCAGGGAGCCCAAGCTGGAAGGGGCTGGGGAAGGTGAAGACAGATTTGAAGGGGCAGTTGGCCCTCTAGAGTCAGACAGGTATAATTCAAATCCCAGCTCAGCTGCTTGATAGCTGACTCCCTGCCTCCTCACCTGTAAGAAGGGCCTCGCTGGGTGGTTTGGGGGACTATGTAAGGTGAGACGTGTAAATGTTCAGGGCAGTGCTGTCCTATCATAGCACTCAGCTATTGGTGAGTGTTCTCGTATTATTGCCCAACGGATGCTTGGCGCTGCGAGCCAGAGAGCAGAGGAGGGAAGAGGTGGGGGCAGGAGTGGAACCACAAGAATGGGGTACCGATAGGAATTTTGGTGCAAAATGTGGGTTTCTCTGCCTGGGCCTCTCTCCCCAGGCACTGAGAGGATACAGCAGAGGCAGTGGGATCCCAGTGCGAGGCGCTGGGGGAGGCTGAGGGGCACTGGAGGGTGCAGTGCCCAGGCAGCACCCAGCACTACCTCTCTCCAGCTCCTAGGAGCCTGGGGCTCTAGTCAAGACCATTGCTGGGAACTGGCAGCTATTTTTGGAAAGGAAGGTATAGGTCAGGTGGAGCTAAAGTGCTTATAAAACTACATGGGCAGGGGTGTGCAGTAACAACTCGTGCCTGAGAAGGCCAGTATAAACAGGGTCTTACTGCAGGAGAAGCTGAGGAACAGGAAGAGCCTCTGGACCTGCCCCAGAAGGTAGAAGATGTCATCCTATGTGATCCCTGTGCGGGCAGAGTTAGCTACGGAGTGGGGATGGAGTCCTGACTCCTATAGGGGCATTACATCTGTTCTTTTGCTTTTGAAAAAGGCCACCCCAACTTCTCTGCAGGCATGTGAAAAATCTTGTTTTAAGGCTCTTCTGAAAAGGCTCTCCTCCTCTTCAGGGGAAGCCTTGTTGAGAGCAGAGATTCTTCACCTTGATTATACATTCCAGTTACAGCAGACCTTTAGAACCACCTGTCTGGGGCCCATCCCCAGGGAGTCTAATTTAAATGATCTGTGTGCATTCTGTTCCTGGGAGTTTACAATTTCCTCAGGTTGTTCTCATACATAGCTGGATTTGAGATCCACTTCTATGGAGGCTAAATACCCCCACACAGCAGAGTCTAGAAGTGTGGAAAGACATGGGCTCAAATTCTGGCTGTTCACTGTGTGACTCTGGGCAAGTCACATAACTTCTCTGAGGCTCAGTTACATCATCTGAACAACAGGAATAGTGTGTGCCTTCCTAAGCCTGCTGGATGGATGAAATAAGTATGTAGAGTCACAGGACAGAGGTTCCTGCCACAACACCATCAAAAATTTTCCTCTGAACTGAAATGATGTTAGGCCCTTTTCTCTAATTCTACTCTTAATAAATTTGGAGAAGAGAGGATCCAGTTTTAATCATGTTTACTTAAAACTGAAGCTCCTGAACTGAACTGGTTATGTTTTGCACAGTTGGTCCCTGACTTCCCCAGTTCTCCTGTCTCCTATCCAGGCAGCTCTTCAAATGCCAGGAAATGCTCTTCTCTCCAAAAACTCCCTCCAGGAACTGCTTTTCCTCTAAATGCCCCCCTGACCCCAGTGCAGGGGGGTTTAGCCCAGAACACACCCCACTGCACTTCCCAAGCCAAGGCCAACCATTGGGGTAGCCCTTCTGGTCCTGCAGTGCTTAGATCTGACAGGCAAGTATGGATCCATCATCAGTAGCCAGGGACTGGAGGCTGCCTGTGTGTGCCCTTCTGTTCTTGGTCAGCTGATGGGAAAGAATCCACAGGGGCTGCTGGCCTCCCTGTTTAGGATCTGACAATGTGAAATATGGGTGTTTGTGCTTAAGCTGTAATCTCTAGAGTTGATTATTAGAATTTGTAAAGCCCTCTGACTTTCTAACATCCCCCTTAGAAATATGAAGTGAAGAATTCTTGGACCGAGAATAGAATGGCCAACCCATCCACAGGCTGCTGACTTCCTAATGCTTGAGAGTCATCAGCAGCCAGTATATATTACTGAACTCTTTGAGCTACAGAGATACACATATCCCTGCAGGTAATGTTCATTCCTAAGGGGCAAAGAAAGCACCCAACTGTTCAATATAGACCTCAGCTCATGCAGATGTTTGGCAAGCATTAAGAAATAGTATCTGCTCACTTAGATGGGTCAAGGTGAGGAACAGTTTCTGCCAAAAAAGTAAAAAGAGGAGTGCGGGTTATAAAATTTTAAAACAGAAGATGTTTACACCTGAGTATTCAGTCACTTTTCTTGAGTATGTGTGCCTCCTGAAGAAGAAGCAGAGACTTTATTATGGTCAAGGAGAGGAGTGAAAAAAGAGAATTGCAGTAAGTCTTTGTCACTTAAAAAAAATTTGCTCATCATTCAAAAAGCATTTACTGAGTACCTGCTAAATACAAGAGAGTATTGGTTTACAGTTTCCCCCTTATTTGCAGGGGATACATTCCAAGACCCCCAGTGGATGCCTGAAATTGAGAATAGTATCAAATCCTATATATACTATGTTTTTTCCTATACATACGTACTTATGATAAAGTTGAATTTATAAATTAGTCACAGTAAGAGATTAACAACAATAACTAATAATAGAAGAACAATTATAACAATACACTGTAATAAAAGTTACGTGAATGTGGTCTTCTCTCTCAAAGTTACTTATTGTGCTGGACTGGCCCTCCTCCTTCTTGTGATAATGTGAGATGCTAAAATGGCTAGGGGAAGAGTGAGGGGAATGACGCAGGCTCTGTGTATTGACCTTCTGATCATATATCAGAAGGAGGACCACCTGCTTCCCCCCGGATCACAGGTAACTGAAATCCCAGCAAGCAAGATCTCAGATAAGAGGGATGATGGTATAGCTTCTGCATGCTGGGGAGTTCCATCCACACCCCCCCCCCTTCCTTACAACCCCGGCATGTTTCTATTGATGACTTGGTTCTGGTCTCTCAGGACAGAAACCAGCCCTGTCTGGAACTGGCTTTGATTCTCCCCCCGTCTTGCCAACAGCCACCCTCACACCGCCTGTGATGGAGGTCACCAAGGATGGCTTCCACCTGGTTATTAAGCTGGAAGACCTGGGGCCCCAGTTTGAGTTCCTTGTGGCTTACTGGAGGAGGGAGCCTGGTGCCAAGGTGAGACTTCCAGCCTTGGCCTTGGAGTCAGTCCTCAGGGAAGGAGACACAGACCTCTGAGAGGTGGGTGAGGAAAGCTGTCCCCTGAAGTGCTCACTGTCTAGGGGTAGCCTGAGCACGAGCAGGCCTGGGTGCGGGGTGGGAAAGGAGAGATGTGAGTACACTGACAATCCTAGAGCCTCCTCTTCACAGAATTGCCTGGGTCCACCGCAGGCTCAGGCCAGATTTGTTGAAGTATGGGGGTTGCCTCTTTGCCCTAAACTCGAACACAGTACGATCCAGAGTACCTTTCAGTGCCTTTCTTCTCCCTCCTCAGCCTGGCTTCTCAGCCATTCTCCCTGGCAGGTTTAGGTGCAGCAGACCAGGGTGTTCCAGATCATCTAGATGATTTCAAAAGCGTACGAAAACTGGCACAAGCCTCTCGAGGGTGTGTATCTGGGTAGGGTGCAGAAGTCAGGGCAGAGAGCCAGGAGCTGGCTTGTGAATAAACCTGTCTGATTATCAGCTAATTGGCCACTCAGAATGCCTAGGTGGGGCACTGCCCATCCTCCTGTGGGATAGTTGGCTGCAGACTGGGATGGGTGGGATGTCCACACTCCCAGAGTGATTGGCCAAACAAACAGAAGGGCTAGAGCTTGAGCAGGAACCGAGGGATAGTCAGACCTGTTGGAGACCCTGTCCGAGATCATTGGCAAAGGCTATTCCTGCCAGCACAAGGAAAACGGGTTTTATTCTAAGTCTGGATAGGATTGCAGTAAGGGGCTTTCATGGAATCTATGAAACAGAGCTGGCCTAGGCTACCCCTGACCTCATAGCAGTATCTGGGGTGCAAAGCCCATGTCCTACCACCTACTTGACAGGGACAATCCCCTGAAAGGTGATATGTGTAGGTGGGGCAAGCAATAACAATGGTTTCCGGTATTTACTCCTGCTGGGTCAGGGCTCAGCGGTAGGACAGGAAATTGCCAGCCAGGCAGATGGAGTAGTACGGGGGACAGGTCAGGACCTGGGCAGGAGGAAGCATGCGGCTCCCTCAGATTCTTTGGGATGGAGCCCACTCCACACCCTCGGTAACAGGCAGGGCCAGCGCCGGGAGAGGAGCATGTACCCTGAGTCATAGGGCTTGGCCCAGACAAGCCTCCACAGGTTCAAACGTGGAGCCCAGGCTCCCGTGGGCGGGTGGAGATGGAGGGGAATACAGATGGATGAACGCAGGAGGAGACATAGCCCGCCAGCTCCACTGCTCCTATGCACCGATCCCCGAGGCAGCACTGGCCATGCCAAATCCCCGGCTCATCAGGTTTCTGCCCTTCAGGTGTTTGTGCAGATGTGACCCTATCAGAGAGGACTTCCCTAACCACTCCGCTTAGTGCCTCCTTCTCATCCTACCTCCTTGCCCTGCTTCCTTTTGTTTCACAGCCCCATCACCCCCTGACATGTGTCACACATTTTCTGTCTCCCCCCACATCAGCTCCACAAGAACAGGGACTTTGTTTTGTTCAGTGCTATATACCTCAGGGCCTACAATAGAAACTGGCATGTAGGAGGTGCTTAATAAATAAATAAATAAACAAGAATGAATGAATAAATGAATGAGAGGGAACATTCTCGATGCATCCCAGAAAGGAAATATCTAGAACTTTCCTTCCTTGGCCCTTCTTGCCCTTTCCTGTCCTGCTTCCCCCAGGCTGTAACTGTTTTCTGGTCTCCTAAAGGAACATGTCCAAGTGGTGAGGAGCAGGGGCATTCCGGTGCACCTGGAAACCATGGAACCAGGGGCTGCATACTGTGTGAAGGTCCGGACGTTCGTGAAGGCCATCGGGAGGCACAGCCCTTCCAGCCAGGCAGAGTGTGTCAAGGTGCAAGGTACGGATGGCCTGCCTGTTCCCTGGAGTCCTGCACAGGCCATAGCCCCTCCTGGTGGATGCTTGGCTGCCCGCTGGGGTCCTTTGGTTCTGAGTTTCCCCTAGGGTTCATTGACCTGCCCCCCAGCCGGGTAGGTGTCTGTGGTGAAAGTGTGGTGAAAGTCTGGTTTACCCGATGGCAACGGCCTGGGAACCAGAGTGGGCCGGGGGGGGGCGGGGCAGAGAAGCAGCCAGGGGTATGAGAGTCAGACCTTGCAAGGAGGCCCCCTGCTCTATATCACCACTGCTTTCCACTGGAAGGGACCTGGTGGAAAGTCTACAGAGTTCTGTTTGACTTAATTTTTCTTCCTTCAATTTTTAATATTTATATATTTGATTTATTTATTTTAGAGAGAGAGAGCATGAACAGGAGGGGCAGAGGGAGAGGGAGCGAGAATCCTAAGCAGACTCCACACTCAGGGCTAAGCCTGACACGGGACCGATCCCAGGACCCCAAGATCATGATCTGAGCTGAAACCAAGAGTCAGACGCTCAACCGACTGAGCCACCCAGGCACCACATCCCTTGAATTTTTTTATAGTCTAAAACCCTACAGTGTTAAAAATTCCTTTGAAAAGAAACAAAACAAAACCCCCACATCCCATGATTTTGCTGCTCAAATACCACACATTTTTGTGTATAGCTTTTTCATCTTTAAATTTTTTAAATTGTTATTTAAAAAATTTGGTACTTTCATATGATTCAAAAAATACAAGATACATGTGGAAACTCCTTTCTATTCTTCCCCAATCCTTGCAATTCCAGCCCCTCCCCCATAGGTATTAGCTGCTTGTATATCCTTCTAAAGATTTTTATTTTTATTTTTTTAAAGATTTTATTTATTTATTTGAGAGAGAACAAGAGAGCACAAGCAGGGGTTGCTGCAGAGGGAGTGGGAGAAGCAGACTCCCTGGGAGCCCGATGTGGGATTTGATGCGGGGCTCAATCCCAGGACCCTGGGATCATGACCTGAGCTGAAGGCAGATGCTTAACTGACTGAGACACCCAGGTGCCCATCCTTCGAAAGATTTTTAAATGCATAACAAGTAAATGAGAATATATATATATTTTCCCTTCTTTTTAGCACAAATGGTACCATATTCTATGCATTGTTCTGGATCTTGTCCTTTTTGCTTTATATATCATAGATTTTTCCATATTGATAAAGAACTTTCTCATCCTTCCTTACAACCTCACAGTATATAGTTGTATGGATGGATAACAAATTTAACTAGTCTTTCATTGATGGGCATTTTGTTTTTTGCCAATATTTTGCTCTTACAGCCAATGCTTTAATTAATTACCTTGTACATGGATCATTTGGCTGGTGTGTATATATTTGAAGGATAAATTCCTGGAAGTAGAGCTGCTTGGTCAGAGGCGTGCACATTTGAATTGGGACCGCTGTTCCCAGACTGCTCTGCAAGGTTGTTCCATCACCATCCCTGTATAGACACACACTCTGTGCTTGCTTTTTCACAAATATCACATCCATCATATTTCCACATGGATTTTCTGATTACTATTTTATGCTACTTTTAAAAATCATTTAGGTCAAGTTTGTTAGTGAATTCAAACAACACAGGGGTGCAGTGGGGAGCCTGTTTCTCCCTCTACCTCTGCCTGCCGCTCCCCCTGCTTGTGCTCTCTCTCTATCAAATAAATAAATAAATAAATAAATAAATAAATAAATAAATAAAATCTTAAAAAAATAATTCAAACAACACAGAAGTATGTAAAGTGAGAGGTACATGTTCTCCATTCTCCCCCACACCACGCAGGAGGTTTCCTCTGGCAGGTTTGACATTTAATCTTCCCATCATTGTGTGATACCAATGCTCACAGGCACAAATGGGACTGTACTGTGCTTACCATTCTGCACCTTACTTGTTTTCACTTAGAAGTATATTGGGATCATCTTTTCATATCAGTACCTGTGGATCTACCTCATTTTTTAAAGAAGATGCATAATAAGTGAATTTATCGATGTGCCAAAATAAATGTAACCATCCTCCCACTAATAGATATATTCTGTGCTTTCCAGTCTTGCCACTATATCATGCCGTGGTGAACAAATTGGTTTATATCCCAATTCCCAATTTAATAGCCGACTTCCTGAGCTACCATGCTGATGTCTTATAATATATTAAATCATCTCCTATTTGGGGGTATTTAGATCATTTCTATGTTTTAGGTCATGATGATGATGTTCATTGATTGATTGATTCACTCATTCAGTGACCACTTATTGAGCATTGACTGTGTGCCAAATGCTGGCCTAGTCACTGGGATGTAGCACCGAAGTCCTTGCCCTCGTAGGAGCTTATCCTCTAGCTGGGGAGACAGGCCACAAACAAGTAAACAAATGAGATAGTTTCACTTGGTGGTACGTGCTATGAACAAAACACACCAGAGCATACCTGGAGGTGGAGGTATGCCACTGTGGGTGGACAGAGACTGGTTGTGAGGCTGTTGCCCTAATCCAGATGTTGCTAGGAACTGCTTTAGGCATATAATTGTTTCCTTCCTTGAAATTATTTTTTGGAATCCACTCAGAGGAGTAAATGAAAGGGTATGAACGTTTGTTTATCTCTTGACGTGTACTGCCGAAGTATTTTCCAAAAGCATTGAGAGAAAGTACAGTGCCCCCCGGCCACCTATGTGATACCACCATCTTCTCTGCGGCCTCCTTGGCCATGCACCCTTCACGTGGTGGGTGAGTAGTCTGACCTAGAGGGCCTGCAGGAGTTGCTCCACGTTACATAGAACAGAAAGATGGGGACGTAATCGATCACCCCTTCTGCATCTCCAGATGCTCACACTTGGCACTTTCCGATACATTTACTTAGTAGAATGACCCTGGGCTTTGGAGCCAGAGCTACTCGTGTGACCCGGGGTAAGTCACATAACAATTAGCAGGGGCTCGATAGATCGCAGTTATCCCGTGACTGTTCTCTGAAGTCAGGATTTTCCTCCACAATGTGAGTCAATGCCAAGAGCAAATTGTGAAACACATTTTGTTTTCACTTACCATCCAGCTCCCTTCGGTGCTGTTCTCTTCCGGCCCCTCCCCCTCATCCTGCCGGGGGTCCTGGCACTCTGCCTTCCTCCTGGCAGCTGCGCCGAGGTACGTGCTAACACAGCTAGTGGCTTAACTCCCTTTCCCTTCCCAAGAACAAGAGTTCAGTCTCCCCTGGGGCTTTCTGGAAACAACGCCTTCCTCTGAATTCTAAAAAAAAAAAAATGGCTTTAATGGTGGTAATTTTAGTCACTAAGGCATATATCAAATCTCAGGATGTCGGCATCTGCCATCTTGGCCGACATGCAGAGCCAACTCCAGGAAAGTGAGAGGCCAGGATTGGTGAGTTCATCTTCACTATTGTCTCCTAAGATTGCCCTTATCTTTTCATCTCTAGGAGAGACCCTCCCCCTGGCGCTGGCCCTGTTTGCGTTTGTTGGCTTCATGCTGATCCTTGTGGTTGTGCCCCTTTCCATCTGGAAAATGGGGCAGCTGCTCCGGAACTCCTGTTGCCCCGTGGTGGTGCTCCCTGACACCTTGGTAATGGTATTCTTTTTTCCTTTTGGCATGACGCTGACCAGATGCAGTTTGAGCCTTAGTCTATGGCTGTACGAGCATTTGCACAAAGAAAAGAGAAGAGGATTTATAGAAATTCACTTCTAATCAGTGGGGCTGGGAGAGAACCCCCTTCTCCAGGGAGGTGGTGACCTTCCTCAGGCTCCCGTCAGGCCACTGATGCTTGCCCTTAGGACCTGGCCCAGCCAAGAGAGCAGGTGTGTTACACCAACCAGGACGCTCGGCATTTCAAGAGTCACGCGCAGCCTTACTCTTCTAGACTGGCCTGCAAGGATTCTTGGTCCCTTGCCATAATTAAAACAGCAGCTACATCCAGTAGTATGTTCCAACCCAACATATTCAATTCAAACGCCAAGAGCCTCATTGGTTCCCAGGGCAAAGCGCATTGTGTGAAGCATGCACTGTGAACACTGGGCCACAGGTTTCAGTCTCCAGTGCAGGTAGGTCCTGTGCCCACCCCAGGGTGGAGAAAAGCAAAAGCAGGCCTCCAGCAGCTCCCTTTGTTCCATTTTCCTACCTCCTGTGCCCTCCACCCACCCCCAGACCTCAGTACATAAAGCAGCACAAAACAAAACTGAGCAAAAACAAACAAAAACAAACCCATCCCTGTCACCTCAGGGATTTCTCACCATTCTCTCCTGGGAAGAGGGAGTTAGCAGTCGGCTTCTTAGAGGCAACTAGACTCAGAACTGCCTGTAGTTCCTTATCAGCCTGGAGTCACTCTGGAGTCACTCTTGTGATATCTTCATGGCCCTGAGAGTGAGTGCCATGTTCTCCCAGCACGGGGGAGTAATCCTCCCTGTGACCCATTCTCCAGGACACCCCTTCACCTTGTTATCCTAACATCATCTCTCTCTGTTTCTTTCCAGCGCTTCTACATAGTCCTAACTTTAGCCGACACTAGGACAGAGTTAAGCACCAGGCATTGTTCTAAGGCTTTACATACATTGACTCATTTCATTTTTTTCTCTTCCATAATTGCTTACCAATGTGCGTTTCATCAGCGCCCTGCCAGCCACTCTGAATGATTAAATGGTTCACTGCTAACCATGAAGGCACCATGGTCTGGTGAACACAGGGGGGCAGGGCGGGCCTTTTCCCCTTCAGCAAGAACCCCAGGGCTCAAAGTTGCCAGGACCATTAAAGGATGTGTATTCTGCACTTGTTGGAGTAGTGTTTTATAAATATCAGTTGGGTCAAAGTGTTTGATAATCCCATTCAGATATTTTGGTATAGTTCTATTGGTCATTGAGAGGGAGACAACAAAATCTCCAACTAGGAGTGTGGATGTGTCTGTTTCTGTTTGTCAACTTTTCCTTCATGTATTTTGACACTCTGTTTTGGTTGCATACACTGTTGACATGTCTTCTTCAGTAATTGAGTCTTTTGTCATCATGAAGTGTTCCTCTTTATCTCTGGCAAGATTCCTTATCCTGTTATCAATATTGCTCTCCACTGTTTACTGTTTGTGTGGCATATCTTCTTTCCACATTTTTACTCTACACGTATCTGTGTCCTCATATTTAAAGTATGTCTCTTGTAGCAGCATATGTTGGTCTTAAAAATTTTTTAAAAAGGGGCGCCTGGGTGGCTCAGTCTTTAAGTGTCTGCCTTCAGCTCGGGTCATGATCCCAGGGTCTTGGGATCGAGTCCCACGTCGGGCTCCCTGCTCGGCGGGAAGCCTGCTTCTCCCTCTCCCACTCCCCCTGCTTGTGTGCCCTCTCTCGCTGTGTCTCTCTCTGTCAAATAAATAAATAAAATCTTAAAAAAATATTTTCCTTATTTATTTGAGAGAGATGGAGAGAGCGAGAGAGAGCACAAGCTGGAGGATGGGGAGAAGCAGGCTCCCCACTGAGCAAGGAGCCCAGTGCGGGGCTCGATTCCAGGACCCGGGGATTATGGTTGAGCCGAAGGCAGACGCTTAACCAACTGAGCCACCCAGGCACCCCTTGATCAGTTTTTAAAGTTATTATCTGTAGGAGGATTGGTCTGACTGGGGCTCCTCCACTGTAAGTAGAAGCAGTACCCTGGAGTCAAAGAAGAGGTCCTGGACCAACCAAATGATAATGGTAGGGGAGCATCCTGGCTGAGGTGGTCACAGCTCTTCTTTTCCACATGTGGCAAAAAAAATTCAGCCTTCCTCAGCTGAACTCCATCAATTAGTCACATTTTTATAGTTTTCCTCATGCTTACCCTCTATTCACAGGGTATTCCATTCCTAACACCCTCTCTCATTTTTCTTCTTCTGGGTCTACATTCAGCAGCTCAGTAGAGATTCCTCCCTACCTCAGGATCAGGGGCACTAGAATCCTTCCAGGACCCATAGTGAGTGACAGAGCAAAGGGCCAGGGAGAGAACCATGTAAAGGGTCAGTTGCTTATAGAATTTCAGGTGCACAAGAAGAGCCCTTAAATGGCTAGAGCTCCTAGGGATCCGAATACATTATGAGCCACACCCTAAACATAGCTTTTGGAGAAAACCTAAGAATTTTAGAGGAGACCAGAAACAGGGATATTCTATAATAGTGTGTGGCCACTTTCATCCATTGGAGATAGATACCACTACCCTTGACTACCTTTTGCTTCTCTGTTCTCCTTACCATCCTCCCTACGTTGTTCTAGTGTCTGGTCTATGTGCATTTCTTTCCATAAGGTTTTTAATTTTTATTGTTTCTCCCTCAATTTTTTAAGTGGACAATTTCTCTGAGTATATGTATTTCCCACAATGCTGTATGAGAAATTGATCACTAGCATCCATTAAATCCCAAACAGATTGTGGAGTTGTATGTCACCACTACCCCCTGCTCTGCCTCAGCCTTGACTTTAGCATAGCCTAGCTGCACTGCAACATTTACCTTAGTTATAGATAATCCTCCAAAATATTAAAAAGTAACTTCCAGCCATCCTTGCAAAACCCATGCATCTTTCCAATTAAACCACGGGAAATTACCAAGTGGAAATCCTTGACAATTCTTCAAAAATCCCTCTTGAGTTTGTAAGTGTTTAATTTATCTGTTTGGATTAAACATTTGATGTCTACATCTATAATTTCACGGTTGGTGATGGTTACACTCTGAAATACACCATTAAGATTTTCTTTCCATTCAAATTTATATTACCAAGTAATAGTCTAAAGCAAAAATATATATGCAAAGAAAATTACATCAAGAATGCTCAGTGTATAGTCCCTATTTTAAAGTATTATTTCTTTTCATTGTCTTTCATCCATAATTTCTTTATGGGGATGCAGGCTTTGGTACTAAAGGGTCTCCTTTTCCTTGCTGTGGCTCACTTTATTCTTTCTCTTTTTGATGTCACATTCCACTATAATGTAGGTAGCAAGCATAAAGATAGCTCCAAGTTAGTCATTCTTCAGTGGGTCATCCCAAATTTGGCTTTGTGTACTTCATAGAAAGTAGAGTTTGTGAGCTCTGATGCCTCTGGGGCCCAGAGAGGTACACACACACACACACAAAGTGTGCACCGCAGTGAACATAATTGGATAGGGGGAGATGGTAGGGACCATGGCAAACGTGTTTCAGCTGAAGAAGGCAGCTGTTTTTCAGCTCTAGCATGTTGTTGCTAATAAGAAATGTGAACCAATGCTACCAGATCTCCAAAGTTGTTTTTTTTTTTAAGATTTATTTATTTATTTTATAGAGAAAAAGAGAGAGAGAGAGAGTGTGTGTGTGTGTTGGGGAGGGGCAGAGGGAGAGAGAATCCCAAACACACTCCCCACGGAGTGCAGAGCCTGACGCAGGGTTTGATCTCACAACCCCGAGATCATGACCTGAGCCGAAATCAAGAGTCAGATGCCCAAGTGACTGAGCCACCCAGGCGCCCTACCAGATCTCCAAGTTTTAAATGAGAAGCCAGAAATCCAAATATTTATGAGAGATCTCCTGATTTTTTTAAATGTTGAAAAGTAATTCAAATAAAAAAATCAACTGAACCTTGCTTGAAAGTTTATTCTAACCTATGGGACAACAGTTTTACATCTTCTGAACTTCCGAGATTATGTGTCTCACTTTCATGTTCTAGAACTATGCTGTCCAATATGGTAGCCACTATCCATATGTGACTCTTAAGCACTTGAAATGTAACTGGTCCAAATCGAGATGTACTGTAAAGTACACATGGATTTCAAAAAAAGCATTAATGTTTTTATATAGATCATAAGTTAAAATAATATTTTAATAATAAAATGCATTATTAAAATTAATTTCACCTGTTTCTTTTTACTTTTTAAAACATGCTACTGGAGAATTTTAAATTGTTTATATCGCTCAAATTATGTTTCCATTGGACAGTACTTCTCTAAAGTTAAAAAAAAATAATCAAATATAATGACTGCAGATTTAGGTGGCTGGTATCCTAAGGATCTGACTGGACCAGCAGCAGTGAGTTATGGGCTCCACACTGACACTCCCCCTCAGTGAACCCTGTGTGTACGTGGTCCTTCCCTGTTATTTGCTCATGAACGCTAGGCCTGAGCTCCACAGCCACCTCTTTACAAACAAAGATCAAGGGCCCCTGGCTCCATGAAGCTAGTGTTTCCCAGGACAGAGGTTGAGGAACCCTTTGTGGCTATTTACTGTGTCCATGAGCCCCTCTTTGGAGTGATGACGGGAAGGGCCATGGGAAAGAACTGTAGAAGAACCTAATGAATTTGGTGGGGGTGAGCAGGCTAGCAACAGTGGGGAGAGTCTCTCTGAAATGTTGACACCTGCCTTTTATTGGGGTTGCTGAGAGAAGATGGTAGGAACATGAATATGAGTGGGAAGGGACTCCTGTTTATGGAGTCCCATCGCTGGACTGGGCACACTGCCATGTGCTGTACATTGAGCATCTCACCCCAGGTCATTATTTTCAGAGTTCTCTGCTGGAAGAAGGTTAGATTTTTTTTGACCAGAATTACCTTCTGGGTTTTTGTGGGGCAGCGTCCCAGAGAGAGGAGCACTGACATAGCAGGGCCCCAAGAGATCTGCTGGTCACTGAACTGGGGGATGATCAAAGTCAATGTTGGAAGCCCCTGAACCAGGGATTAGAACTGTCTTTGGGGTTTTTTGCTGCTTGAAAGTTAACCAAGTAGCTGGGATTTCTGTGTCATTCTCTGTAATTGTGACTACTACTCTACCACTGCTACCATTCCTCTAATGAATAGTGATGAAAATTATTTTTTTTCCCAGAAAATAACCAATTCACCCCAGAAGTTAATCAGCTGCAGAAGGGAAGAGGTGGAAGCCTGTGCCACAGCTGTGCTGTCTTCTGAGGAACCCTTCAGGGCCTGGCTCTAGCAGGCTGGGGAAGGTCTCTGTTGAAATTGAGAATCTGATCGGCACGGCACAGGAGCCATGAAGGGAAAGGCCCTGTAGCTGTTTTCCGCCACCGACAAAGGACAAGAAAAGCAAGAAGAGCCTGCTGTGTCCACGTCTAGAGGCAACTGTCAGAGGCAGACTGGTTTGGCAGACAGAGCACTGAGTGGGGGTCAGGAGATGTGACCTCTAGAACTAGGTCTGTCTGCCCTTCACTGACTGAGTGACCCTGGAGAAAGTAGCTTGGTTTCTCTAGTCCTCAGTTTTCTCATCTCTACAATGGGGGAATTAACCATACAACTGTGAAACCACTATACATATCTGGCGCTTGCAGAGCTTTGGGAAACTGGCAGCACTGTACATTGTGATTGGTTCAACTTTTCTGCAGAGCAGGATATAAATTGTAACAAGAATAATAAAAACTCTTTACACCAGTTGGCTTGGAGAGCCCACTTTCCTAGAGGAAACCTTGATGAGGAAAGGAAGGATGGGTACAACGGTGTTGACTTCACTTCAAGCCAAATGCCTGTGCGGGGGCTAATGGCTCAGCCAGCTCTACAATACATGACCTAGAAGGAGGCCACAGGCCCATGGAAAATGGGACGTGCTGTGCATACATGAGATATTGTAAAAGGTAAATAACATATGCACACCGAAGGCAGCAGGTAGAATGTGTGTGTTTGAGGAGAGGAGAATGCAGAAGGATGTTGATAATAAATGTGGTGTTTGCTGTGTTCCTTTCACCTGTAGAGTTGTTAAAGTATAGCATTAAAAAGAAAAAGAGGTCACCTTGGGTAATCTTTTTGGTTTCTTCCAAAAAAGTCGTCTTTGGTGTTCTAGTTACATCATCAAACTGAGAGGCTCCTGAAGGCCACCATTGGTCAGGAGTTGTGGGGGTGACCCCAGGAAGGGGATGTAGGAGATGGGGCAGGGAAAGAGTGGCAGGCAGCTTCTGGCCTCATGAGAACCCTGACCGGTACAGCTGGCCAAAGCCTCACCTGGTCAGGGTGCTCCACTGGAAATCCCTTTGGGTACCTCTCCTCCTTAAGACAGCTCACTCAGGGTGTCCTCAGCCCCTTCCAGCATGATCTTCCAGGACCCACCTTTGGAAGCCTCTTCCTTCCCCTCTCCCCACCAGGTGAGGAAAGGAGTCAGGGTTAGAGAAGGAATGAAGAGGGAAGTTTCTTGAGAAGTGAAGGGATTGATGGGCAAGGCCTGTGCCTCCCTTCTTAGCCCCCAGCTTTGGAGCCTCTGAGTTGGTTTGTCTCCACACCAACTTCCTGGGCCCCTTCCAGCCAGCCCAGAGGTGGGGACAATCTAACTACTTCAACCAGGTGTTTCTCCTATAAGATAGAGGCCTACAACCCCCTCTCTTCCTGGTGGGGTCTCAAGTAGCCAGAGGGTGGGCTCTCCAGAAGGATGGTAGTACTGAAGATCTTTTCCTTTGTACCATTTGTATGCTTCTGTGTAGTTGGACTTTTTCATGAAGAGAATGTGTTAATTTTATATTTAGCCTAAACTGGGAACATATTTTCAGTGTGCAAAAATAAAAGCTATACTATACTGGTCATCACTCTCCCCCGTCCCACTTCCTTGCCCCTCCACCCTGGGACTGCTATCCCTCTGTCACCTGTCCAGGCCTAGAACCCAGAAATCACCCTTGATTTCCCTCTGCTTGAGTGCCTCTCGCAATTTGCCCCAGTGCTTATCCATTCCTGCTGGCATATATATGTATATAAAAATTTCTATTATTCTGTTGTCTTCCCAGTTCCTAAACATGCATTTACTGAGGTCCAACCATGCATCAGAGATTGAGCTAGTTCCCCATAGTAGAGGGGCTCCCTCCTCTGTGGCTGGTTATTCCCTCCTGGAGTGTTTATATCCTGACTCCCCGGGCCTCCTCTCCTTTTACCCCCATCACCTGGCTCTTTATGACACTTTAAGGAGTGAAAAGGGGCACAGTTAATAACTACAACAGAACAGGAAGACTGCGCATCTCTGCACTCAACCCCGTAGAAAACCCCTGCCCCCAGAATCAAGCCCAGCTCTCTCAGCCCTGTCCTCAGGGAACAGCTTTCAGAGTCCAGTTGAACAAAACCCCCCTGCTTCATGAAGCTTACATTTCCACTGGGGGAAGGGGAAAGAATAACAGCAAAATAATACAAAACCAAATAATGATAGCAATTACTTTTTTAAAGTGAATTATCTGGTATATTGGGAGTGTACAAGTCCTATGAAAAATGAAAAGGTAGAGCAGAAAATGGGGGGTGGGGGCAGGTTGCAGCCTCCTCTAAGTGAAAGTGAATGGAAATGAGTGGACCACAACTATCTCTCAGTTCCCTCCTTATATAGCCACACAGGGTGGGGAGATTACAAATGGCTCTAGAACAGAGTACTTTGGCAACAAATCTTTAGGAGTCTGCAGTCTAAAACAAAAACTTTATTTAGTATTTGTACTATTTTTATTGATAGTGTATTTTTGTTTGCTTTTGGAGCTATTCTCATAAGTTGTCAGAACAAGTAAATAATTATGTTTATTTTGATAGGAACCTAGATTTCAAGATTGGTGAAAGGGAAGGCTAACTGTAGACTCACAGATTTGAGTGGGAGCAGTGTGTTCTTAGAACTGAATCGAACATATCAGTATGAAGTCATGTCTTTGTAAAACATGTAATTAAAAATATATTTCTTTTCTGGCTTTTTCCCCCCATCAAAATGGCCCAGTAGCAATGTTACCCCATAACAATGCACCCTGATGCCTACATTATGGTTTTAATTTCTCTCCCAAAAGGAACCAGGGTTTCTTTGAACAATGTCTGATCCCATGTCTGGTCTGGGGCAGAAGACTATTAAGGCAATCTCAGAACACCTAACATGTTGCTGGGCCAGAAGCAAAGCTTGAAATAACCGGGGCATTTGAAAGCTAAAAGGGTCCCCAGCGGCCAAAGTTGGGGCAGCGTGACCATCAAAATGAGAATATTGGCTGACATCAGCACATCTGAAATGTCATGAGCCCACAATAACACATAAAAAGAGCAGAGCTGGTACAGTGAATTCTCAGAAAAGACAGACAGAATGCCTTTCAATTGAGTCTTGTGACGCAGTCCTGTTGGGTTTATTGACTCACCACGTCAGTGAATACTGGTGAGTGTAAATACCTCAGTCAGAAGGCGTTGTTCTCCACTGCCACCAGTCCCTGGCCCAAGCTGCGACCCTCTCCCCACGGGACATCTGCAACAGCCCCTTTACTGGCTGCTCCTCACTTCCAGGCCTTCTTCTGCACTTGCCCGTCTCCTGTCCTGCCAGGGATTCCCTGGGGGCGTGCCTTTATTTTCCTTTTACAGAGGTTTCGTAGGTCCAGTTTGTCTGTCTAGCCTCTGTGCTACTTCTCTCCATCTTCTATATATATATATGTGTGTGTGTATAGTATCTATATCATATGTATATAATATACGTATATATATATCTTATTTTCTGTGTGCCCTATTTTATCCGTAGGCTAATTCTCTGTGGATGCAGAGCTCTCTGTTTCCTTTGAATCTGGCCTGACTTGATTGATCCCTTCAGGGAACTTTCGCAAAGCTTCTGGAGCCCACCTGGAAGGGGGAGCTCATTAAGTCCGCGGGTGTCTGGCGCCACCTTGTGTTGAGTTTTGGAAAAAGTCCTTCTTCTGTTCCCACGGAGCCAAGTTTCAGGGATGGAGAAAGAAAAACTCAGACACATCTCCTAGAATGAGAACTCAATTACCGAACTTCCATGGGCTTGGCCCCTAACAAACCTCCACTGTCATTAGTGGATTCAGAATTTAGTGGCCGCCATATCCTCACTCGGGCTCTGTCTCCAGCACATCATTAGTGGCTTCACTCTACCCGTGTGGCTTTCCCTCCCTACTCCGCCCTTGCCTTGGCCTCACTCTGTGTCCGTCTTTCCTCTGTGCTATCCTTCCTTATCTCTTAAAAAAAAAAAGTTTTCTGAATTTTTATTTTTTCTGTGTGTCATATTTCTAGCCTATTCTTGGACTAGACTGACTTTCTGGGGTTTTCCTCAGGCCATGGTTCACGAGAGGGTAGTCATATCAAACCACTGTGACACCTACCCTGTAAAATTTGAAAATGGCATACAAGATCTGACCCCAAATTACAGTTTTGTCTTGTGGGTTCCAGGGACCCCAAGGTCCTCAAGCATCTAACAAAAAAGCCTGGAAAAACCCAATCCCGCCTGAAGTGGGAGCAGGCACATGTGGGAGCAGGAGGCTCCCAAAAGGAAGACAGAGCCCTTCCTGCCTCCCTCAGTGAGAAGCTGCAAGCCCAGGAGAGGTTGTAAAACCCCATTAAGGATCCTGGAGGGAAAACTGAGCAGGAGCGTTCTTGGGTACCTGCAAAAAGCCTCAAGAGCAAAAGCACAAACCCTCTTACTGTGAAGGAGGCACTTGACCCTGGTCCCTCACTGGACCCCCTTGGGGAAATTTTTAAAAACTACTGAAAAAATCCTGACTGTTAGAAAAATGAGTGTCTGTACAAACTTCAATAACTGCTACATTTTGCTCCTGTATTTTAAACCACTCATCTATGAAGGGACCCCATGGCTCCTCATTTCCTGGACATGCCAGAGTCACGTCTCTGCCAAACTGCCTCGGTGCAAGATGAAGCCTACAGACACCATCTTAGGTTTTTAGCCTTAGGAAATCCTACCCCAGAACTAGGGCCCTCGGATATCATCCCACCTACATTAGTGAGGCCGAAGGGCCTTCGCAGGTGAGGCTCGTGTCAGGAAGTTAACGCCCCACTCTCTCACCTTCACGTTTGAGTCTTGCAATTGGAACTAGATCAAAATGGAATAGCACCTTCTCCTCAGATTAAGCTTAGATTATGGAGGATTGCCAATGGGGTGAAGAATTACTCTATTTTAAATGAAGAGTTTTAAGTTAGCAGATGGCAGCGAGTAGATGCTGCAATTTAAATATGTGTAACTGTAAGCAGTTCCGTTTCAGTTCCTGAGATAAACTATCAGAAAAAAGGATTCATCTCCTTCCTTCCTTTCCCTTCATTTTTTTTCTTTCCTTCTTCCTTCCTTCCCTCCCTCCCTTGCCGCAAGTTGAAGAACTGCTAGTCAGCAGCTTGGGTCTGAGGTGTGGTTCTAACCATGCGGGTGCTAGGGATGTGTACGGTATCAGCAGGGTGTGTGCCCGAGGTGGGGCCCACTCTTTCCTTTGGCTAATGACTCATTTAAAAAAATCACATTCCCCCCCAAAAAATCACATCCCCCCAAAAACATTTATTCCCAGAGTTTTTGAATTAGACACCATTTAAAACTTTAAAAAGGTATTAACGATATTGATAATTGAAACCAGATAATGTATCTTTTTACCTTAAATTCAAAGAATGTAGTTTTGTGATTCACTTGAAGTCATAAATGAGGCTTCTACAGAATGCAAAGTCAGGAATTTAGGGCATGGCTTATTTGATTCTGGGGCAGAATTTGGATGTCTCCTCTAACATTAACTAGTTGTGTCCCATGAGGCAGTGTGCTTTGATTTCTAAACACTGATAGCTTTTATGAAAGTTCTATGAGAACCCACATAATCTGGAAATTGTATGAATTTGTAAAATTTTCTTCTTGAACTTTCTGAGAATGGTTTAAAGGTGAAATAATCTGATAACATTTTTTCAGTCATTAAAAGGTTGTGATATAATTTGATATATCTGGTAATGTATTTTTTTTTTTTTAAAGATTTATTTATTTATTTGAGAGAGAGAGAGAGAGTGTGTGTGTGGGGGGGGGCGGGGTAGGGACAGAGGGAGAGAGAGAGTCCTAAGCGCTGAGTCGCATGCTGAGCTCAGAGCCAGGCACAGGGCTGGATCTCCCAACACTGACATGGTGACCTGAGCCTAAACCAAGAGTCAGACACTTAACTGACTGTGACACCCAGGCCTCCCTGGCTATGCATTTTTAATTGAAACTTTATTGAAGTATATCTGGTTGTATTTTATGACATTCTTATTTGGCTTTGGCAAGTTTGAATTTTGTATAAAATGAAGGTAATTGGTAATTGTACTTTCCAGAGACTTCAGAGAATTTGGAGTTTTACTCTCTGTTGATCAATAATTAAAATAAGGGCAATAATAATGTATATGAAGCAAAGTCTGAATTTTGACCCATGAGTCAAAAGGAATTTCAGGTAAAATCTTAATATACAGCATTTATAGGTACTGTTCTTGGATAATCATAAATAATTTGATCCGTTTGTGAGAAAATTAAAAGCTTTGACTGGACTTAAGACACTACTAATTGATTTTTATTCTTCACTGCCAACCTTGAGGTAACAATACATAACACGGTATATTCGACTGGGAAGGGAATGTTGAACATTATAAAAGAAGGGCGGATTTATAGTTCATAAAAGGAGCAAGATAAATTAAAAAGCTTAGAAGATTAGAACAGGATTTTACAAAAAAAGAAAAAAAACAACTGAATACATGAAAGTAATATAGATTGGATAGGCTAGTTAATAGGAGGCAGAACTCATGTGTACCAATCTTGATATTATACCTCTGGGTTAAGCCATGGTAGATGGGCAGATAATGGTGAAATGCAACCATCATGCAGAATTTTGGCCACCATACTGTTGGAGGTCTCACCATCATCTTGTGTCAGAGAGGGCCTTCTTTCTCCTAGTGGCTGCCAGTCTCCAACTCCTAAGAGCTTTGGTCGGTCGGCTCTTGTAATGCTAGGGCTCTCGGATTGAAAATGAAAGAAAATGGTTGAACCAAAACTCTATGCCAGATAAGGACTCACAGAGACAAATGTGAGTGAGAGATTATAAGTGACTCTAGAGCAACGACTTTTTTTTTTTTTTTGGCAAATTTGGCACCTAGAAACAAACAAAAAATAAGTATTAGAAAAATTGAACTTTGTTAGGTAATTAGATAGTTTGCATTAATGTTGTAAAGCTATTTTAGAATTACTTTCTTTTCAGACAAATAAAATAGGCAATTGTATTTATTTTGTTAGGATTCTAGATTTTTTTGGCATAGAAGAAAAGGAAGTACCATTGTAGAATCAAGGATTTGAGTAGGAATACTGTATTGTTAGAACTGAACTGGAAACATCGATATGAACTCATACTTTTAAAAGAACAAGAATAGCAAACTGAAAACCTCTGTTTTGTCTCTTCGTCTGTTGAAGTGGCCAGGGAGACGTGTCACCCGACAGCGCATCTCAGCACGCTCATTCTGGCCTGTAGTTCTCTTTTCCCACTGAAAGCACTTGGGAGAAATGGCAGATTCCGAAAGTTCAAGATGAAACTGAACAGCTAAACAACAAGAACAGGAAGCAGGAGGAGCCGCTGCCCGGCGCGCAGCTCCCCAGCCTCCTCCTCCTCGGATGTGGCTGGAGCTTGAGGCGCGCAGGGCCGGAGACGCCGCAGACCCCGGACCCAGAGCAGCTCGGAGGCGGTGAATAATAGCTCTTCAAGTCTGCAATAAAAAATGGTCTCCAATAAAACTACATTGCAAAAAATGGGAAAGAAACAAAATGCAAAGAGTAAAGTGGTAGAAGAGGCAGAGCCTGAAGAATTTGTGGTGGAAAAAGTACTGGACCAACGTGTAGTGAATGGGAAGTTGGAGTATTTCCTGAAGTGGAAGGGATTTACAGATGCTGACAATACTTGGGAACCTGAAGAAAATTTAGATTGTCCAGAGTTAATTGAAGCATTTCTTTTTTTTTAATTGTTTATTGTTATGTTAATCACCATATATTACATCATTAGTTTTTGATGTAGTGTTCCATGATTCATTGTTTGTGCATAACACCCAGTGCTCCACGCAGAATGTGCCCTCTTTAATCCCCATCACCAGGCTAACCCATCCCCCCACCCTCTTCCCCTCTAGAACCCTCAGTTTGTTTTTCAGAGTCCATCGTCTCTCATGGTTCGTCTCCCTGTCCGACTTACTCCCCTTCATTCTTCCCCTCCTGCTATCTTCTTTTTTTTTTCTTAACATATGTTGCATTATTTGTTTCAGAGGTACAGATCTGTGATTCAACAGTCTTGTACAATTCACAGCGCTCACCATAGCACATACCCTCCCCACTGTCTATCACCCAGCCACCCCATCCCTCCCACCCCCCACCACTCCAGCAACACTCAGTTTGTTTCCTGAGATTAAGAATTCTCGTATCAGTGAGGTCATATGATACATGTCTTTCTCTGATTGACTTATTTCACTCAGCGTAACACCCTCCAGTTCTATCCATGTCGTTGCAAATGGCAAGATCTCATTCCTTTTGATGGCTGCATAATATTCCATTGTGTATATATACATCTTCTTTATCCATTCATCTGTCGATGGACATCTTGGCTCTTTCCACAGTTTGGCTATTGTGGACATTGCTGCTATAAACACTGGGGTGCACGTACCCCTTCGGATCCCTACATTTGTATCTTTGGGGTAAATACCCAGTAGTGCAATTGCTGGATCATATGGTAGCTCTATTTTAAACTGTTTGAGGAACCTCCATACTATTTTCCAGAGTGGTTGCACCAGCTTGCATTCCCACCAACAGTGTAGGAGGGTTCCCCTTTCTCCACATCCCCACCAACATCTGTGGTTTCCTGACTTGTTAATTTTAGCCATTCTGACTGGTGTGAGGTGGTATCTCATTGAGGTTTTGATTTGCATTTCCCTGATGCTGAGCGATGTTGAGCACTTTTTCATATGTCTGTTGGCCATTTGGAAGTCTTCTTTGGGAAAATGTCTGTTCATGTCTTCTGCCCATTTATTGATTGGATTATTTGTTCTTTGGGTGTTGAGTTTGATGAGTTCTTTATAGATTTTGGATACTAGCCCTTTATCTGATATGTCATTTGCAAATATTTTCTCCCATTCTGTCGGTTGTCTTTTGGTTTTGTGGACTGTTTCTTTTGCTGTGCAAAGGCTTTTTATCTTGATGAAATCCCAATAGTTCATTTTTGCCCTGGCTTCCCTTGCCTTTGGCGATGTTTCTAGGAAGAAGTTGCTGCGGCTGAGGTCAAAGAGGTTGCTACCTGTGTTCTCCTTTAGGATTTTGATGGACTCCTGTCTCACGTTTAGGTCTTTCAACCATTTGGAGTGTATTTTTGTGTGTGGTGTAAGGAAATGGTCCAGTTTCATTCTTCTGCATGTGGCTGTCCAATTTTCCCAACACCATTTGTTGAAGAGACTGTCTTTTTTCCATTGGACATTCTTTCCTGCTTTGTCAAAGATGAGTTGACCATAGAGTTGAGGGTCCATTTCTGGGCTCTCGATTCTGTTCCATCGATCTATGTGTCTGTTTTTGTGCCAGTACCATACTGTCTTGATGATGACAGCTTTGTAATAGAGCTGGAAGTCTGGAATTGTGATGCTGCCAGCTTTGCTTTTCTTTTTCAATATTCCTCTGGCTATTCGGGGTCTCTTCTGGTTCCATACAAATTTTAGGATTATTTGTTCTATTTCTATGAAAAAAGTGGATGGTGTTTTGATGGGGATTGCATTGAATGTGTAGTTTGCTCTAGGTAGCATTGACATCTTCACAATGTTTGTTCTTCCAATCCATGAGCATGGAACGTTTTTCCATTTCTTTGTGTCTTCCTCAATTTCTTTCATGAGTATTTTATAGTTTTCTGAGTACAGATCCTTTGCCTCTTTGGTTAAATTTACTCCTAGCTATGTTATGGTTTTGGGTGCAGTTGTAAATAGGATCGACTCCTTGATTTGTCTCTTTTCTGTCTTGTTGTTGGTGTATAGGAATGCCACTGATTTCTGTGCATTGATTTTATATCCTGCTACTTTACTGAATTCCTGTATGAGTTCTAGCAGTTTTGGGGTGGAGTCTTTTGGGTTTTCCACATACAGTATCCTATCATCTGCAAAGAGTGAGAGTTTGACTTCCTCTTTGCCGATTTGGATGCCTTTGATTTCTTTTTGTTGTCTGATTGCTGTGGCTAGGACTTCTAATACTATGTTGAATAGCAGTGGTGAGAGTGGACATCCCTGCCACGTTCCTGACCTATCCTGAGAATGATATTCGCTGTAGGTTTTTCATAGATGGCTTTTAAGATCTTGAGGTATGTACCCTCTATCCCTATACTCTGAAGAGTTTTGATCAAGAAAGGATGCTGTACTTTGTCAAATGCTTTTTCTGCATCTATTGAGAGGATCATATGATTCTTGTTCTTTCTTTTGTTAATGTATTGTATCACGTTGATTGATTTGCGGATGTTGAACCAACCTTGCAGCCCAGGGATAAATCCCACTTGGTCGTGGTGAATAATCCTTTTAATGGACTGTTGGATCCTATTGGCTCGTATTTTGGTGAGAATTTTTGCATCCATGTTCATCAAGGATATTGGTCTGTAATTCTCCTTTTTGATGGGGTCTTTGTCTGGTTTGGGGATCAAGGTAATGCTGGCCTCATAAAATGAGTTTGGAAGTTTTCCTTCCATTTCTATTTTTTGGAACAGTTTCAGGAGAATAGGTATTAATTCTTCTTTAAATGTCTGATAGAATTCCCCTGGGAAGCCGTCTGGCCCTGGGCTTTTGTTTGTTGGGAGATTTTTGATGACTGCTTCAATTTCCTTAGTGGTTATAGGTCTGTTCAGGTTTTCTATTTCTTCCTGGTTCAGTTTTGGTAGTTGATGCATCTCTAGGAATGCACCCATTTCTTCCAGGTTATCTAATTTGCTGGCATAGAGTTGCTCATAATATGTTCTTATAATTGTTTGTATTTCTTTGGTGTTGGTTGTGATCTCTCCTCTTTCATTCATGATTTTGTTGATTTGGGTCATTTCTCTTTTCTTTTTGATAAGTCTGGCCAGGGTTTATCAATCTTGTTAATTCTTTCAAAGAACCAGCTCCTAGTTTCGTTGATCTGTTCTACTGTTCTTTTGGTTTCTAGTTCATTGATTTCTGCTCTGATCTTTATTATTTCTCTTCTCCTCCTAGGTTTAGGCTTTATTTGCTGTTCTTTCTCCAGCTCCGATAGGTGTAGGGTTAGGTTGTGTATTTGAGACCTTTCTTGTTTCTTGAGAAAGGCTTGTATTGCTATATACTTTCCTCTCAGGACTGCCTTTGCTGCATCCCAAAGATTTTGAACAGTTGTGTTTTCATTTTCATTGGTTTCCATGAATTTTTTTAATTCTTCTTTAATTTCCTGGTTGACCCATTCATTCTTTAGTAGGATGCTCTTTAGCCTCCATATATTTGAGTTCTTTCTGACTTTCCTCTTGTGATTGAGTTCTAGTTTCAAAGCATTGTGGTCTGAAAATATGCAGGGAATGATCCCAGTCTTTTGGCACCGGTTGAGACCTGATTTGTCACCTAGGATGTGATCAATTCTGGAGAATGTTCCATGGGCACTAGAGAAGAATGTGTATGCCATTGCTTTGGGATGGAATGTTCTGAATACGTCTGTGAAGTCCATTTGCTCCAGTCTTTATTTCCTTGTTGATCTTTTGCTTAGATGATCTGTCCATTTCAGTCAGGGGGGTGTTAAAGTCCCCCACTATTATTGTATCATTGTCAATGTGTTTCTTCGCTTTTGTTATTAATTGCCTTATATAATTGGCTGCTCTCATATTAGGGGCATAGATATTACAATTGTTAGATCTTTTTGTTGGATAGACCCTTTAAGTAGGATATAGTGTCCTTCTTCATCTCTTATTACAGTCTTTGTTTTAAAATCTAATTTGTCTGATATAAGGATTGCCACCCCAGCTTTCTTTTGGTGTCCATTAGCATGGTAAATGGTTTTCCACCCCCTCACTTTCAATCTGGGGGTGTCTTTGGGTCTAAAATGAGTCTCTTGCAGACAGCATATTGATGGGTCTTGTTTTTTAATCCAATCTGATAGCCTGTGTCTTTTGATTGGGGCATTGAGCCTATTTACATTCAGGGTAACTGTTGAAAGGTATGAATTTAGTGCCATTGTATTTTTATTGCCTGTAAGCTGACTGTGACTGTATATTGTCTGTGTTCCTTTCTGATCTATGCTGCTTTTAGGCTCTCTCTTTGCTTAGAGGACCCCTTTCAATATTTCTTGGAGGGCTGGTTTCGTGTTTGCAAATTCCTTTAGTTTTTGTTTGTCCTGGAAGCTTTTTGCCTCTCCTTCTATTTTCAATGACAGCCTAGCTGGATATAGTATTGTTGGCTGCATATTTTTCTCGTTTAGTGCTCTGAAGATATCATGCCAGTCCTTTCTGGCCTGCCAGGTCTCTGAGGATAGGTTTGTTGTCAATCTAATATTCCTACCATTGTAGGTTACATATCTCGTCTCCTGAGCTGCTTTCAGGATTTTCTCTTTGTCTCTGAGACTCGTAAGTTTTACTGTTAGATGTTGGGGTGTTGACCTATTATTATTGATTTTGAGAGGGGTTCTCTGTGCCTCCTGGATTTTGATGCCTGTTTCCTTCCTCACATTAGGGAAGTTCTCTGCTATTATTTGCTCCAATATACCTTCTGCCCCTCTTTCTTCTTCTTCTGGGATCCCAATTATTCTAATGTTGTTTCATCTTATCGTATCACTTATCTCTCAAATTCTGCCCTCGTGATCCTGTAGTTGTTTCTGTCTCTTTTTCTCAGCCTCTTTATTTTCCTTCATTTGGTCTTCTATATCGCTGATTCTCTCTTCTGCCTCATTTATCCTAGCAGTTAGTGCCCCCATTTTTGATTGCACCTCATTAATAGCCTTTTTGATTTCAACTTGGTTAGATTTTAGTTCTTTTATTTCTCCAGAAAGGGTTTCTCTAATAACTTCCACGCTTTTTTCAAGCCCAGCTAGTATCTTTAAAGTCATGATTCTGAACTCTAGGTCCGACATTGTACTAATGTCCGTATTAAGTAGGTCCCTGGCTGACGGTACTACCTGTTGTTCTTTTTGCTGAGGTGATTTTTTTCGTCTTGTCATTTTGTCCAGAGGAGAATAGATGAATTAGAGAACAAAATGCTACCAGGTTAACAACGTCCCCAGGAAATATACTCTATAGAAATCAGAAAAGACCTGAAACCAGGGGAAAAGAAAGGGAAAGAAAGAAAAAAGAAAGAGGGGAAAAAAAAGAAAAAGATAAAAAACAAAAACAGAACAATACAAAAAAAGCAGAATATGATCAACTATGATCAGGCTAGTGCATAGATCAGTGCCACACGCTAGATTTTGGGCGTATTTTGGTCTGTTAGAAAAAAGTGCTTCCTAAATTTTTTTTTTTGAGAATTACAGCAAATGATTCTATTTGTAATTTCTAACCCTCCCACTGCCTCCCCACCAAAAAACTGTACATGAGTTTACAAACATATTAACATATAAATAATGAGAAGTGTCCTGGTGGGAGCCTCCCCAGCTGTCTCTGCTTGGAGCGGAACACCACGGGGAGCACTGTGCCCACACAAAGTACCCACGATGAGGGGCCTCCGTGGCGGTGGCCATGGGTGCGTGTCACTGGCTTCTTCACACCTTCAGGTCAACCACCAGTCGTGTCTGCTGCGCCCAAGGAAGCTCGGGAAGCCTGGTCATTGCTCTGGCTCGAGCTCGTGCTGGAAGGGGTGCTTATTCTCCCGACAGTGTTTCTTGTGAGCCGGCCAGTCCTTCTGCTGGCACTGCGAGCCTCAGTACCGGGCCACCTGGCAGCACCCACAGATGTTGAACTCGCGAGCTGCTTCTCGATCATCATGCAGGGAGGGTAATGGCACTCATAGTAGGTGCAGGAGTTCTCCTCCTCTTCTACCACGTCCCCGTTGGTGTTATAGTACTGGGTCACGTTCAGGACAGGGAACTGCTCCTCTATGGGGTCCGTGGGAAGCTGCTGGATCGCCAGCCAGTATAAGCTTTGCTCCCTTTGTTTGCTGGATGTCTCTTCAGCTTTGGGCCGCCAGCCCCACGGCACCAGCTGTAGGTTGTCCAGGCGGTTGTCCACAGTCACAGCATTGAGGTGCACCACCTGAAACCCGGGAGCAATGCCTCCCCTGTGCCGCTCCCACAGCAGCTCATGAAGGAGCCTTCCTGACCCTCTTCCTCGGTTTTTGTCAAAGGCATATGCAAATATCTTAGCACCATTTCCATCTGCATCTACTTCCATCTGGGCCTTCCCGGCCATGTGGCCGAGCCGCACGATGCCCAATTTGAAGTCGGTCATGGCCCGGCCTGCGCTCGGCTGGTGGCACCGCTCCCTCGGGAGGCGCCAGGCTGGGGCTGTGGCTGGGCCAGGGTGGCGCCGCGGTGTGCCGGGTGGGCTGGCTGGCAGGCTGGGGGTCAAGGTCCGGCGGGACGAGGCTGGGCCAGGCTTGGGCCGCCACCGCCTCACACCTGCTGGACCTGCCACGTGCTGCTGCCGCGGTGCGCGCGCACCACCGCAAGCCTAAAATTTTAAAGGAAGAAAGACATATATGTACAAAATAAGGGTTGATACAATGAAGGGATGGAAGATGACTGTAAAGATGAAAATTATAAAAGATTTTATAAAAGGAATTGATAAGATAAGAAGTTGTTTGCAAAAAGAAATAAGAAGATTTAAAAAAAAAAGAAAAAAAGAGGGAGAGAATGTGATCAGGCAGGAGACTAGAACAAAGCCATACACTAGTGATTTAGGGTATATTTTGATCTGTTAGAAGAAACTGTATCTCAAAATTTTAAAGAGAGAACAACTTATATATATATGCCAAAAATAAGGGTAGCTACTATGAAGGGATAAAATATGACTCTAAAAATGAAAAATGAAAAATAAAAAATATTTTTTAAAAAAGGGATTGATAAGATATTGGTTGAAAACGGGAAAAAGAAAAATTAATAAAAAAACAGTTAAAAAAATTAACTTTGATAAACTAATGAATCATGGTAAAAAAAAATGCCATGAATTCTATGTGCAGTATTCCCCTAGTGCTGGAGTTCTCCCGTTCTCCTTGATTGGTAAACTTGGTCTTGGCTTGCTGGCTGTTCATGCTGATCTTCTGGGGGAGGGGCCTATTGCCGTGGTTTCCAGATGTCTTTGCCGGAGGCTGAATTGCCCCGCCCTTGTCGGTCCAGGCTAAGCAAGCTGCTGGGGTTTGCCCTCAGGAGCTTTTGTTCCCTGCAAGCTCTCGGTACAGCTTTGGAGGACCGGGGTGAAAATGGTGGCCTCACAATCTCCACCAGGCGGAGCTGAGAACTCGGGGCCCCGCTCCTCAGTGCGCCCCCAGAGAAAAGCAGTCACTCCCGTGTCCCCGGTCTCCGGCCGCACTCCGTGCTCACCCGGCCTGTGACCGAGCGTTTCTATCTCTGGCACCCGACCCCGTGTGGAGTCTCCAAACCCAGCAGATCCCTGCGGTGAGCTTCCACGCCACTCCTCCCCGGGGGAGGAAGGGGAGTCTCCCCGGCTCTGCCGCTTGTTGGGTCCCTGCTGGAGGAGCAGTGGCCCGACTGGGCTGCGGATCACAGTTTATGGCCACCCCGAGCTGAGAGCCCGCTCCTCGGCTCCGTCTCTGCAGCCGGCTTCCCCGCTCCGATACCTGGGAGCTCTGGCGCACTCAGGCTGCCCCGGTCTTTCTGTGACCCCAAGGGTCCTGAGACCACACTGTCCCGTGAGGGTTCCACCCCCCTCTTAGCCACTAGAGCGACGTCCCTCAGCGGAGCCGACTTCTAAAAGTTCCGATTTTGTGCCCCGCGGCTCTATCACTTGCCAGAAGCGGCTGACGGAGGCCCCTCCCCCGCCGTCTATCCTCCCGAATATCGCCTCAGATTCACTTCTCCGCACGTCCTACCTTCCAGTAAGTGGTCGCTTCTCTGTTCAGAGAGTTGTTGCTACTCTCCTCTTCGATCTCCTGTTGAGTTCGTAGGTGTTCAGAATGGTTTGATCCCTATCCAGCTGAATTCCTGAGACCAGAGGAAATCCAGGTCTCCTACTCCTCCGCCATCTTGCTCCGCCCCCCTAATTGAAGCATTTCTTAATTCTCAAAAAGCTGGTAAAGAAAAAGATGGTACAAAAAGAAAATCTTTATCTGACAGTGAATCTGATGATAGCAAATCAAAGAAGAAAAGAGATGCTGCTGATAAACCAAGAGGCTTTGCCAGAGGTCTTGATCCTGAACGAATAATTGGTGCCACGGACAGCAGTAGAGAATTAATGTTTCTCCTGAAGTGGAAAGATTCAGATGAGGCAGACTTGGTGCTGGCAAAAGAGGCAAATATGAAGTGTCCTTAGACTGTAATTGCTTTTTATGAAGAGAGACTAACTTGGCATTCTTGTCCAGAAGATGAAGCTCAATAACTGTTTGTATTGCTTTATATATATATATATATATATATATATATATAAAATCCAGGTCTTTGTTTTTTGATTTATTAGTGTGAAGAAATAACATTCTAATGGAAATCAAGTTCGATATGTTTGTTTTGAAGTAGTATTGGGGGAGTTGTTGGGGTTTTTTTGCATCTATAGCACTGGTTACTTTGAACAAATAAAAGCTTTCTGTAGTTGCTTCCTTTAACAGAAAAAAAAACATTTGAGACCATGGTATATTATCCCCCCGCATTAGAGAACACCTTTTCTAAATGTTGGGGGAAATCTTCATGGTCGTTACTCAGTCAGAATTTGTGTTTAACTCCTATATGCCTAAGGACCATTCTGGATTTTTTGTTTATTTAGGGGGTTTTTGTGTGTATACTTAAAATACATACATAAATGGTTTTTGTTTTTTAACATTCACCAAAACAAAAACAGCACTTATAACCATGGATAAGCCCGTGTTTCCAGGATGCTATCATTTTCAGCAACTTAAGAAATAAATCACTTAAAGTTAAAAAAAAAAAGAAAGAAAAGCACAGGAAGCAGGAGAGTTTAAATGGATTAATGGAATCAAAGGGACACAAGAACCAACCTAGAAGGGGCTCCCACCGGCAAAGCTGGGACAACTTGAACATCAGAAATAAGAGTATTGGCTGAGGTCTGTTGACATATAGTAAACCTGAAGGCAGGGGCATTAAATGGAATGCAGAGCGCATCTAAATCATGTAGACTAAGAGAAGGTTAAAAAAAAAAAGTGTTTTGTTGGATTACTGTCTTCTCGATTGCATAGACATAGAAAACAGAAACTAGTAAACACGAATGTCTCAGGAGGAATTTTTCTGTTTCAAGGGAACAGAAGTGGATTGACCCTGTAAGTTATAACCCTGAGGCAGACAGGGCCACATAAAAATATCAAAATCCAGTGGAATTATCTTTGATGATACTCATGTATTAAGAAGACCTATGAAGTTGATGTTTAGTACTTAAGTTTTAATGGATTCCGGCCTTCCAAACTTCCTGAGTCTGGCTTGTGTTTGTCTCTTCTGGCCAGCTTGTGGCACCCTCTGGGGACAAGGCAGGAAATAGGAATTATGTAATTTTGGTGACTCCATGCAACAGCTAAATGCTCTGATATTTGCAATGTAAAAATGAGAAGTAAAATTTGCACTAATTAAAATTTAAAAAAAATTTTTTTTTTACTTAGAACACATTAAACAGCAAATAAAAACCACCATGACAGGCATAGAAAAAGATCACATAAGGGAAAAGCTTTTTATACGCCTTTAATGACGTTTTTTCTGCTTCATGCACAGGGGGCCCCACAAATTACGCGGTTGACCCCGTTTGTAGTCAATGTGCATCGCCAATGAAGGAGACAGAGGAGGTAGGAATTACTCCTGAGTCCAGGGCCTGAGAAACTGGGAGAATGACAGACTGGGAAGGCGGAGTGGCCTGTGATTGGGGCAAGGATAATGAGTGTGTTTTGGAATATAGGGGGTTTGGGGTGCCACGTGTCCAGAAAGCAGTGGGAGCAGCAGTCCCAGAGCATGAGCGGCTGGCTGTGTGGAGGGAGGTCGGGAGGTGTGAGCAGAGGATTGAGGGTCCATCAGTTTGTTCTGTCTCTTCATCTTTGCGGTTTCCTGGAACTCGAGGGAGCTGAACTGCAAGCGGTGGGGTTGATTGTCAGCCTCCTGTGCCGTACGGGGAAGAGGCCATTGGGTTTGGCAGGATGGCTGTGTTAAATGTGGGGGCTGAGGGTTCCACTGCCCAGAGCTTCGAAAGGAATGAGAAGAAGTGGAAGGGGCAGCCTACTCCTTCCAAAAGCATGGGTCCAGGAGGAAAGAATTAAGGAGAGGAAGTCAGGAGTGGCTGGGGTAGCAGATGCCAGCATGCCAGACTGACTCAGGGAATGTTAACAAGGACGCATGCGGGGTCCTCAGATGACTTGAAGAAGGATCTCCTGGGGCAGGTTGGGGGGCGGTAGTAATCTGCTGTTCAGAAAACAAACGAACAAACAACAAAAGAATGAAGGGGGCGGAAATCGGAGGGGGAGATGAACCATGAGAGACGATGGCCTCTGAAAAACAAACAGGGTTCTAGAGGGGAGGTGGGGGATGGGTTAGCCTGCTGATGGGTATTAAAGAGGGCACACTCTGCATGGAGCACTGGGTGTTATATACAAACAATGAATCATGGAACACTACATCAAAAACTAATGATGTAATGTATGGTGATTAACATAACAATAAAAAATTAAAAAAAAAAAGGAGAACAAAACCCTGCAATTATTCAGAAGGTGGCTAGGATTCAGAGCACTGAGCTGGAGCCTGATCCTGTTTAGAGATACATTTTTGTCCTAATGTAGCTGGTTCCTTGCTATGACCATAGGCACAGGGGGTTGAGGATCGGCCCAAGTGCCACAGGCCTCAAGTGTCCAGGCTCCCCGAGGCTGATGGGGTCGGAATGAGTGTGCGAGGCCTTGCAGGTCAGGGAGCCAAGCTTCTGGAACAGGGCAGCTGTAGGGAGAAGCTGGATCACAGGAGCAGGTACTTGGGGTCACACGACATCTGCCTCATTCCAAGCCTTAACCTACATAAATGTGCATGCACCCCTGAACACAGAGCTGGAGGCACCTGGGCTGCCTTGCTGGGGGGAGCTGTGCTGGACGGTTGAGGTGCCCTCCAACAAGAGATACCTGGAAGCCTTGAATGTGGGCAAACCCCTGGGCCCCATCAGGCAGCCCAAATGGGGTCTGACTGTTGCAAGTTAAAGGCTACTACCTCTGAAAGATGTTCGGGGGGTGGGATCCCTCCACACAGGAGGGTGTGCGGGTGGTTTGGGACCTGGCTGCGCTCCACAGGCCTGGAGGGCCCCAGCTGCACTGGGTGGGCCGATGGGGTGTGTACTGCGCAGGCGGGAGCCGTGCAGGTCCGGGGAGCCAGCACTGGAAACACGGCAGCTGTAGGAAGAGGCTGAGTTCCCTGAGGGAGCTACTGGGGTTATCTGGCAATGCCTAATTCCAAACCCTAGCTACAGAAACACACATAATCCCCCTGAAAGAGAAGCTGGATGAGTCTGGACTGCCTAGTCAGGACGAGGCCCGGTGGGCTGCCCAGGTACCATTCTCTAGAGACATCTGGGAGCCTTGATGACTGGTAAGCCGGGGACCCTAGCAGGCAGCCCGTCCAAATGGGGACTGACTGTTGCCCCTTTAGAGCAGCCGCCTCAGATAAATTTTGGGGAGTTGGGCTCCCTTCACTCAGGAGGCTGTGCAGGTGGTTTGGGACCGACCTGAGCCCACAGGCCTGGAGGGCCTGGGCTGACCTGGGCAGGCCGACAGCGTGTGTGCTGGGCATGCATGAACCAGGTATGTCAGGGGAGCCAGGGACCTGGTACAGGGCAAGTGTCTGGAGATGCCCTACAAAGTGGCTGCAAGCTGTGGGGGCTCAAGGCTCCAAGCTCTCACCTACACAAATGTGCATATTCCCCTGGGGGCAGAGCTGGAGGAATATGGGCTCCCTTGCCAGGGTGGGGCTGCGTGGGAAGGTCAGAGCATCCTCCAATAAGAGACACCTGGGAGCCTTGCTTTCTGCAGGAGCCCTAACCATATCCAGGTAGCCATTCTGAGTGGGGACTGATTGGTGCTGGTATAAAGCTACTACTAGAAAAGATTTTCAGGGAGTGGGCACTCTCTATACCCAGGGATATGCAGGCAACATGGATGACTCAGGAACTACATAGAAGTAGCCCATCAGCCCCGCCCCTCAGGCCTCAGCAGCCATACATCATCTTCCTTTTTGGGACTGGTCTGAACCCAAAAGGCCCGGAGGTCCCAGCAGCCAAATGTTGCCTGGCCCAGGGCAGGCTGTGCAGGTGCCACAGTGCAGGTCAGAGGAGCGAGGGACCTGCACCAGGCAACTGTAAGGAGAGCCTGGGTCATAGAAGCAGGCTACTGGGGTTACTTGGTGTCTGCCTAATGCCAAGGCCTAAACGACACAAATGCCCATAATCTCCCTCAAGGCAGAGCTGGAGGCATCTGGACTGCCTTTCCAGGGTGGGGCTGTACTGGACTGTGGGGCTACCCTCCAGTAAGAGACACCTGGGAGCTTTGATTGCAGGTGAACCCTGGGACCCTATTAGACAGCAAGTCCAAATGGGGTCCTTTTTTTTTTTCCCCAAAGATTTTATTTATTTATTTGACAGAGAGAGACACAGCGAGAGAGGGAACACAAGCAGGGGGAGTGGAGAGGGAGAAGCAGGCTTCCCGCTGAGCAGGGAGCCCGATGCGGGGCTCGATCCCAGGACCCCGGGACCATGACCTGAGCCGAAGGCAGACGCCTAACGCTTGAGCCACCCAGGCGCCCCTCAAATGGGGTCCTTGAGGGTCCTCTTGTTCTGCCTCTGTGGGGTTGGGGGATGCTCTCTCCTTCCATGATACAGCCTTCCTTCACTCCCCGCTGCCTAGACTGAGGTCCATGTTCTTTTTGTCCCTCCCAGGAAGGTGGACACCACTCTGTGGGAGCTGACGTGGGGTGGACTAGCTTAACATCCTGGAGAACCCCACTACCAGAGGCAGTGGGAGCAGAGGGACCAATAATGCAGCTTCAGTCTTCAGACCCCCTAGGTTTGAATTATGGCTCTATCACTTAATAGCTGTGTGATCTTCAGCGAATTACTTAGCTTCTCTGAGCTTCAGTTACTCATCTGAAAAATGGGACTGACATTACTTTCCATCAGGATGGGTAGATGAGTAAATGAGAAAATGTATGTAAAGTTTTTTAGTGCAGTGTCTGGTGTGCAGTTGGTACGCAGTGGTTCTAGTCAACTGAACTTCTTGCTGATTGGCCAGTTGCTCAGCTCTCGTATGGCTGCTGAGGTGTGAGGGCTGTGGCTGTGTGGGCTGCTTCTATCCTAAGCAAATGTAGTTCCTGCGCCATCCATGTTGCCTCTCGGGGTCTGGACTCTCCACCTGCCCCAATGGGAGTGCTCAGGCCCCTCTTCTTGTTTTTCTTACGTTAATTGGTTGTTGGAGATTCAAAGTTTGGGCTGATCAGCCAGGCTGGGCTGATGATGCAACCTCAGGAAAGAATAGGAGCCTGGTGAGAGCCGCACATTGGAGGCACAGAGCCTTCTGAGCCTGTTGGAGTAGCAGGCTGACATATGTGGTATCAGCATCTGCACCTGAGATTTTATCTGAAAGTCCTGAACCACCTCTGAAGTGTCCCACTGTGAAAGGGAGGGCTTGAGGAAGCTTCTGGCACTGGGGCTCTCCACAATGTGGAATAGTCTGTCCTCCATCAGCTCTCATGGAGAGGGGTCCCCTCTTCTGGGCAGGCAGGACAAGAGAGGGAGGGATTTCTGCCAAAGCCAATAATAAGCAAGTAAGCAAGTTCTTCCCATCACTAGGGGAAAATGTAGTTATTTGTAGAGATGGGCTTGTTCACTCTGTTGCAAAACTGAGGTGACTTGGGGCTGGGGCATATATCCTGCTTGTCTAGCTCAGTAGTGTCTGAGGCATGACTGGAAGACATCTGATCAAGATGATGGAGTGAGCACACATCAAACCCTCTCTGTAACCTCCTCCAAACAGAAGAATGACAGATGATACACACATACACACACACTCACAATCTTTGTGGACCAATAGTGAAGAATAAACCTATAGAGTAAGCTGATGAAGGATAGCCCAAGGGTAGAAGGAACTGGGTGTATATATAGGTTGGGCTTCAAAGCTCATGTGGGAATGGAAATAACTATACCCCAAGCTTGGCAGGAGAATGGATCCATGCTCACTGCCTGAAGCTGAGGTTGGGGCTGGTTGTCTCGTCTGTTTAGTGAACGGGGACTGAAAACACTCCAGAAGTGTGCTGCTTGCCCATGGTGCCGGAAGAAAAAGGGGCATCTTTGTCTGGCCTGGTCCTGCACAGGGGAAAAGCATCAGGAATTTTATTGGCTTAGAGAAAATACTTGAAACTCCATAAGACCTAGTCCTGAGTGTGTAAACTAGGAGGAATAGGCTAAGATAGCTGCAGAAGTATCTACCATAGAAGGCCTTGTTCATGGAAAACACTGCCATGCAGAATGAGCTATAAAATAAAAATGACAAAGGACATGATGAAATTCATTATGAGGCATATTTCAGACTCAGCAACCAGAAAAATTCATAACACAAGAGATGGAAATAATGGATACTTTGAAAATCTACTGACTCATGGGGTATCTCCATCCTCCCTTAAAATTTACCTGGGTATGGGGCGCCTGGGTGGCTCAGTTGGTTAAGCGACTGCCTTCGGCTCGGGTCATGATCCTGGAGTCCCGGGATCGAGTCCCATGTCGGGCTCCCTGCTCGAAGCAGGGAGAAGCAGGGGGTCTGCTTCTCCCTCCGACTCTCTTCCCTCTCGTGCTCTCTATCTCTCATTCTCTCTCTCAAATAAATAAATAAAATCTTTTTTTTAAAGATTTATTTATTTATTTATTTGAGAGAGAGAATGAGAGAGAGAGAGAGCACATGAGAGGAGGGAGGGTTAGAGGGAGAAGCAGACCCCCTGCTGAGCAGGGAGCCTGATGCGGGACTTGATCCTGGAACTCCAGGATCATGACCTGAGCCGAAGGCAGTTGCTTAACCAACTGAGCCACCCAGGTGCCCAATAAATAAAATCTTTAAAAAAAATGTTAAAAAAAATGTACCTGGGTGGGCAGTTCTTTTTCCTTGTCAGTTGATGACTTTTGGGGTCACTTTTAGGTGATAGAAAGCTCTATAGTCACTTTAACACAGTCACTTTAATTCAAGTCATAATTAAAACTGCCTATTCCCAGTAATAAAAACATTGAACTCTTATGAGAGAGAAAGCTTCTTTTGTCTTTAGCAGGTTGGGTTCCTTACTTCAGGGAAGTGTGTGGTCTGTTTCCATTTCCTTTTTACCTCCTCTTCCTGCACCTGCTGCCATTATGGGCCCATCTGAGACTGGATTTCAAGAAGGATAGAGTGGAAAGGGGATTCAGGAAGGGACTTACTTGTTTGGAACAGTTGAAAGCTCAGTTTGGGTTCCCTGGGACTGGTTGAGGTTTAAAGCTGATTTCCTTCTCCTATGGACACTTTCATGAGCTCTTTGTAAGCTTTTCTGTTGAAATTCTCAGACTGTAAGTCCATGATGTAGGCAATGAATTTAATTTTTCCAGCTTTTGATGGTTACTTTTATGTGTCAACTTGACTGGGACATGGGAATGCCCAGATATTTGGATAAACATTATTCTGGTTGTGTCAGTGAGGGTTTTTCTGAATGAGGTTAACATTTGAATTGGTAGACTGAGTAAAGCAGATTGCCCTCTCCAATGTGGGTGAGGTTCATCCAATCCAGTGAAGTCCTGAATGGAATAAGAAGGCTGAGTGAGAAAGAATTCTTTCTCTACTTTACTGTTTTCAAGCTGGGATATCAGTCTTCTCCTGCCTTCAGACTCAGACTGGAACTTATACCATTGCTCTCCTGGGTCTCTAGTTTGCCAAGTAAAGATCCTGGGACTTCTTAGTCTCCCTAATCCCACGAGCCAATTCCTTGTTATCTATCTATTGATCCATCTCTAACTCCCAGACTAATACAGATTTTGGTACTGAGAGTGGTTCTAGAGGAACAGAATTTTAAGGATGAATTTTCTGAACTGGTTTGGGGGTTTCTGGAATTGGTTCTCTAATCTAATTAGGTTTAAACATGCTAATGACTCTATTTCCTATAGTAAAGAGGACACTGATAATCCATGGCATAATTTGCCAATAAAGATGTGCAAAATATCATTATTGGACATTCCTAATCAACCACTAATAAACAAGGAGTTGGTTAACTGTGTATTTAGTATTTTCTAACATTTTTTGAAAAATAACAAATCTAATGAGGTTGGCTGGTTGCTTCTAATGTTGCTGGACAAAGTGTCAAAAGAAAAGGATGAGCTCAGGGATTTGAATTCCCAGCTCAAATGCCACATAAATCACCTGAAAGCTTCTATGTGTACCCTGAAGGAGACTCTTATCTACTATAGCTGAAGAGTTGAAATTGCTGAAAATCAAATGCAGAATCTTACCCTGCAATAGGCTGAATTATAATGTAAATTGAACACCCAGCCTTGCAGGGTATTAAAGTAAGGGCATAGATTGGGAAAGAATGGGATCCTGTAGATTGAATTGGAGGTGTGTAGGAAGTTCCTGATGAAGCTGGGGACCTTGAGCCCCCAAATGTTGATGAATCTTTTTTGCCTGTGGAAGAGGACTCCCTACCCACAGTAGAAGCAGGCTTCCCACCCCTAGTGATAGTGATACCCTACTGAGAGAATTAACTCTGCATTGGCTGAGGAAGCTATAATGGCCACCCCTGAGGCAGTCGCCATGCAAGACAATGGTGAGTTTCTCAGGCCCCACAGCCACCTCCCATTTTGGCTTCTAGACCTATAACTAGACTCAAATCCCAGCAGTCCCTAAAGGTGAGGTACCAAGTGTGACCCATGAGGTGATGCACTACACTCCAAAAGACTACTTGAGTTTTCTAATTTGTGTAGACAGAAATCTGGGGAACATGTGGGAATGGATATTGAGGGTGTGTGGTAATAGTGGGAGGAACATTAATTTGGATCATGTCGAATTTATTGATATAGGTTCACTAAGCAGAGATTCTGCATTTATGCTGCAAGCTCAAGGAGTTAGGAAGGGCTCTAACAATTCGTTTGGTTAACATAAACATGGACCAAAAGGTGGCTCACAGTGAGCAAAAGTGGTGGCACTCAGCTGCCAAAGGCAAGGTGAGTGTAGTTACTGCAGTGGACAGCAGAGTCAAAGCAGCAATCAAGGATAGTCCAACTCAGACTGACCTATGGTGTTGGCTAGTTGCTCATGGTGTTCCTAGAGGTGAAAGTAGACAGGAAGCCTACGAAATTTTTACTTGGTCTGCATAAGAAAAGTTCTAAGTCAAGTGAACAAGTTTAACCTGAATCATAAAAACAGAGTCCTAGCTCCTCAATCAATTCCCGAACTTGAGCCAGTTTATGAACCCAGACCCCCCTGAATGAAGGGGAGGCTAGTTCTCCTTTAGGAGGACCCTGGTACACACCCAAAAATGTACACTGTGAATCTTCCTCCCAGTCTTCCCCAAAGGGATTTATGGCCTTTAGAAGGGCAACTGTGCACTGGGGAAAAGGAAATAATCAGAGCTGTTGGGGACCACTGGACATGACTCTGAATTGACATTAACTCCAGGAGACCCAAAACATCACTGTGGTCCACCAGTCAAAGATAGGGAGTTATGGAGGTCAGGTGATTTTTTTTTTTTAAAGATTTTATTTATTTATTTGTCAGAGAGAGAGAGAGAGAGAGAGAGTGCAAGCACAAGCAGGGGGAGTGGCAGGCAGAGGGAGAAGCAGGCTTCCTGCTGAGCAGGGAGCCCGATATGGGACTTGACCCCAGGACCCTGGGATCATGACCTGAGCCAAAGGCAGCTGCTTAACCGACTGAGCCACCCAGGCATCCCTGGAGGTCAGGTGATTTGATGGAGTTTTAATTTAGGTTTGATTCATAGTGGACCCACTGGGACCTTGACCACATCTTGTGTTTATGTCCCTTGTTTTAGAATGAATAGTAGGAAAATAGTAAATCAAAAACAATACCAAGCTCCTGGAGGGATTGCAGAGGTTAGTGCTACCATAAAGGACTTGAAAGAAGCACAGGTGGTGATTCCCACTATATCCCCATTTTACTCACCTATTTGACCTATTTGGAAGACAGACGGATCTTGGAGAATGACAGTGGATTATGGATTATCGTAAACTTAACTAGGTTGTGACTCCAGGTGCACCTGCTGTACCAGACAGGGTTTCATTGCTTGAGCAAACCAGCCCATCCCTGGGTACCTAGTGTGCAGCTATTGATTTTCCCATTGCTTTTTTCTCAAAACCTGCCAGTAAAGATCACCAAAGCAGTTTGCTTTTGCCTGGGAAGGCCAGCAGTACACCTTCACTGTCCTACCTCAAGGGTATATCAACTCTCTAGCCCTGTGTCATAATTTAATTCACAGGAATCTTGATCACCTTTCTCTTCTCTAAGGTATCATACTGATCCATTACACTGATGACATTATGCTAATTGGATCTAGTGAACAAGAAGTAACAACTACTCTAGACTTATTGGTCAAATATATGTGTGTCAGAGGGTGGGAAATAAATCTGATTAAAATTCAGGGGCCTTCTTTTTTATTGTTATGTTAATCACCATATATTACATCATAATTTTTTGATGTAGTGTTCCATGATTCATTGTTTGTGCATAACACCCAGTGCTCCACGCAGAACGTGCCCTCTTTAATACCCATCACCAGGCTAGCCCATCCCCCCACACCCCTCCCCTCTGGAACCCTCAGTTTGTTTTTCAGAGTCCATCGTCTCTCATGGTTTGTCTCCCCCTCCGAAAATTCAGGGGCCTTTTATCTCAGTGAAATTTCTAGGGGTCCAGTAGTGTAGGACATGTTGAGATATCTTTTCCAAGGCATCTGGCCTTTCCTACAACCAAAAATGTGGCATAATACCTAGTGGGCCTCTTTGGATTTTAGAGGCAACATATTCCTCATTTGGGTGTGTTACTCTAGCCCATTTACAGGGGCCCAAAAAGCTGCTAGTTATGAGTGGGGCCCAGAAAAGAGAAAGCTCTACAACAGGGCCAGGCTGCTGTGCAAACTGCTCTGCTGCTTGGGCCATATGCTTCTGCAGATCCAGTGGGGCTTAAAACCATCAGCGGCAGATAGAGATGCTATTTGGAACTTTTTACATGCCCCTGCAGGTGAATCATAGCACAGGCCCTTAGGATTTTGGAGTAAAGTTCTGGCATCTTCAGCAGATAACTACATTCCTTTTGAGAAGCAGCTCTTGGCCTGCTCCTGGGCCTTAGTAGAGATAAAATGCTTAACTATGGGCAACAAACTTACCACGTGGCTGAGCTGCCAATCATGAACTGGGTGTTATCTGACACACCAAGCTATAAAGTTGGACACAACATACTCCATCATCAAATGGAAGTGGCATATATATATTTGTGATTGGGCCTCAGCCGGCCCAGAAGATACAAGTAAGTTGTATGAGGAAGTAGCCCAAACGTCCATGATCCCTACTCTTGTTACATTGACTTTTCCCTTTCAGCCTGCACCTTTGGCCTCATGGGGAGTTCCCTATGATCAGAAGAAGAGAAGATTTGGGCCTGGCTTATAATTATACAGGCACTATCCAAAAGTGGACTGCTGTAGCACTGTAGCTCCTCTCTGGGATATCCCTGATGGACAGTGGTGAAGGGAAATCCTCCCAGTGGGCAGAATTTGAGCAGTGTGCCTGGTGGTTCACTTTGCTTGGAAAGGAGAAATGGCCAGATGTGTGAATATATGCTGATTCATGGCTGTGGCCACTGGTTTGGCTGGATGGTTAGGGACTTGGAAGGAACATGATTGAAAAATTGGTAACAAAAACTTTGGGGAAGAGATATGTGGATATGTGTTTCTTGCCTCTGAAAGGGCAAGAAACATGAAGATATTTGTGTCCCATTGAATGCTCACTAAATGGTGACTTTAGAAGAGGAGGATTGTAATAATCAGGTTGATAGGATGATCCATTAGGTGGATTCCATTCAGCCTCTTTCCCCAGTCATTCCTGTCATCATTCAATGGACTCACGTATGAGGTGGCCATGGTGGCAGGGATAGAGGTTATGCATAGACTCAGTAACATGGATTTCTCTCATCAAGGCCAACCTTGCTGTGGCCACTGATAGTGCTCAGTCTTCTAGCAGAGACCAACATTGAATGCCATATAGCACTGTTCCCTGGGGTGATTAGCTTGTGACCTGGTGGCAGGTTGATTACATTGGATCACTTCCATCATGGAAGGGGCAGAACTTTTTTCTTACTGGAATAGACACTTATTCTGCTTATGGATTTGCCTTCCCTGCATACTGCCAAAACCACCACCCATGGACTTACAGAATGCCTTATCCACTGTCATGGTATCCCACACAGTATTACTTCTTCTTCTTCTTTTTCTTTTTTAAAGATTTTATTTACTCATTTATTTGAGCGAGACAGAGAGGGAGAGAGAGGGGGAGAGAACATAAGCAAGGGGGAGGGGTAGAGGCAGAGGGAGAGAGAGAATCTCAAGCAGACTCTGTGCTGAGTATGGTGCCTGACTCAGGGATCCATCTCACTTTCCTGAGATCATGACCTGAGCTGAAATCAAGAGTCAGACACTTAACTGAGTCACCCAGGTGCCCTCAGAATTGCTTCTGATCAAGGAACTTCACAGCAAAAGAAGTGCTGCAATGAACCCATGCATATGTGGAATTCATTGATCTTACCATGTTCTACACCATCCCGAAGCACGTGGCTTGATGGAACTATGGAATGGCCTTTTGAAGACTCACTTACCAACTAGATGGCAATACCTTTGCAGGACTAGGGCAAGGCTCTTCACAAGACTATTTATTCTCTGAATCAGTGTCCTATATAAAGTAGTACCCTTTTTCCCAAGCCAACATTCATGCGCCCAAGAATCAAGAGGTGGAAATGGGAGTGGCACCACTCGTTATTACCTCTAGTGACCCAAAAGCAAAATTTTTGGGTTTCCTGTTCTCATGACCTTATGCTCTGTTGGCCTAGAGGTCTTAGTTACAGAGGGAGGAAAGCCTCCACCATTGAACTAGAAGTTAAGACCACTGTGTGGCTACTTTACAGTCCTCATGTCTCTGAATCAGGAGGCAAAGGAAGGAGTTACAGTGCGGCCTAATCTTGACCACGAAGGGAAACTGGACTCCTACTCTACGGTGGAGGTAACAAAGTGTATGGAATACAGGAGTTCCCTTAGGGTATCTCCTACTATTACCATGTGTTGTGATTAAGCTCAATGGAAAACCATAACAGTCCAACCCAGGCAGGACCACTAATGGCCCAGATCTTTCAGGAATGAGGGTTTGAGTCACCTCAGCAGGTAAAGAGCCAGCTGAGGTGCTTGTTGAAGACAAAGGAAACAGGTAGCAGAAGAAGATGGTTATAAATACCACATGACCAGATACAGAAATGAGGAGTCTGTCACAAGTATTCCTCCTCACTGTATTATGGATATGTTTATAGGTGTGTGTGAGTGTATAAAGCAAATATCTTTGTTTTCTTCCCTCTCTTATTCCTTTATCAGGCAACATAAGATATACTGACTTTATATCATAGTATTTAAGTTATGGGATATCAGAGAGAAGTAAACAGTACACAAGGACTTTATCTCCTTGAGAGTTAGTGTGGTTTAATTGTATGTGGGATAGTTATATCATGTTGGGTGGCATTATGACCTTGTTATTATCCTTATTTAGAGATAAAGCATGTTTTAAGGCGAGGCATATGAATGCCAATTTGACAAGGAGTGCGCTTGTGATGGTTAATTTTGTTTCAACTTGACTGGGCCATGGGGTACCCGGATATTTGGATAAACATTCTGGGTGTGTTTGTGAAGGTGTTTCTGGATGAGATTAACATTTGAATTGGTAGACTGAGTAAAGCAGATTGCCCTCTCCAGAGTATGTGAGCCTCATCTAATCCACTGAAGGCCTGAAGAGAGTAAGAAGGCTGAGTAAGAAAGAATTCTCTCTTTGCTGGTCCTCAAGCGGGGATGTCAGTCTCCTCCTGCCTTCAGACTGGGACTCCGACTGCAACTTACACCATTGCTCTCCTTGCCAACACAGATCTTGGGACTTTTCATCCTCCATAATCATGTGAACTGATTTCCTTATTATCTCTCTATGTATCTAGTTCTGTTTCTGTGGAGAACCCAAACTAGTACAAAGCTGCACTTTCCTCCTTGGCATCTGGTTTTCCCAGATGTTGCCATCTACTCTGCATTCACAGGCCCTTTGGCCTCCTCAGAGTGAGCCAGGCACCCACCCTCTTCATTCCCCAATGGCAGTGAGCACACTTTAGGCTCTCTGCATGGAATCCTAAAGTTGGGCTTTAGAGATAAATTGCCCCCACTTCACCTTTCCCCAGCAGTGAAACTCAGAGCACTCCAGCAGCTCTCCAGAGACATCCTCCTCACAAATCCTTTGAAATTTCCAACAACTCAACCCTTTTTATAGCCTCTCAATGGGTGACAGTTATAATATTTGGATATTACTTTTAAGTTTAATATCATGTTACATATTGAAGAGGTAAAGAGGGAGTAGCATTTTTGCAATGAGACCAAGAGATTATTAAATATGAACAGGGGGTTAGATATCACATACAATGTGTTCTAGAACTCTCGAGATAAAGTTTGGGGACTCGGGAACGGAGGGGTCAGTGATAAACCTTCATTTGGAGATTTGGGGAGCAGACACCTTCCCCTTAAAATGTGATATGAGATAGGCCCCTAAATCTAAGGGCCGAGGTAAGGAAAGAAAACTTATGCATTGACTAAGTTTAAATATAAAATGCCTGATTTCACCCTGGACAGACCACGATTCTACTTTCTGCCATTGGGAGGAAAGGAAACTCCAAATAAAGGTAAAACTGAGTTATGTAACAATAACAAAAAAGTCGTATCATGTATACTGTATGTATATACACACACATATACACACATATGTGTATTTATGTATGACTTGTCATCTAGATTGTTACACACATATTGTTACATATGTGTATATGGCCTTATTAGGTTCTGTTCTTTATTTTTTAAAGATTTTATTTATTTATTTGACACAGAGAGAGAAAGAGAACAAGCTGGGGGAGCAGCAGGGGGAGCTGCAGAGAGAGAGAGAGGGAGAAGCAGACTCCCCGAAGAGCCGAGAGTCCCGACGGTTGGGGGGGGTGGGGCTCCATCCCAGGACCTTGGACTTAGGACCTAAGCCAAAGGCAGACGCTTAACCAACTGAGCCACCCAGGCGCCCCTCTTTTCTTTTTTAAATTCCAAACACTGCTGCAATGACTATCTTTGCACATTTGTGTGAGTATAGGTAGGACAGATTCCCACGTCAGAGGGATATGCAATGTAAAGTTGGATTCCACTTACGTGTTCGATTCAATTCCTCCATTTCTCTTTCTCAATGACCTGCCTTTATCCTGAGATGGGATGAGAGAGTCATGGCTTCAATTTCTCCCTCTCCTTGCCAAGGTAAGATATTTGAACATGACGTGTGGGTTTATCTGTCACCACAGCGGTGTTGAAAGTGAATATTTGTTTCCCATTCAGTCCTCTTTCTGGATATTAGTATCTAGACCAGTGGCATTGTTCAGGTTTCCGAGCCCCTTCCCAAGCAACCCGCCAGAGCGCCTGTAGTTCCCAGAGAGGCCACTAGGTGTCAATGTAGGTCTTGGTTGCCGCCAATTCGTGGCTGCCGTTAATTTGGTTCGGTCTCGGTGGAGCCTCAGCGTCCTCACCCGCAAAATAACAAATGTCCGTAGAGCAGGGCACTTTCCTCGGGAAGGACTCCAGGGAGCTCAGGAGTTTGCATACGAAGCCGAGGGAGCGAGGGGCTCTGATAATGATATGCAGTGTCTAACGGAGTCGCTCACAGGCAGAGCCGGGGTCTCTCCCAGCTTTGATATATGAGATTATTATGGAGAGGTAATGCAGACCGAGTGATGCTGTGCGCTGGATTGCGAGGTGGATTCCTGTGTGAATTGTGAGGCCTGGCGCAGCAGACATGGTCGCTTCACATGCAGACGAGGGGGCGGGGTGGGGAGAGAGGGGTGCCATGGGGGCCACCAGGGACCCAGGACTGCCATGGAGGCCCACGCATTCTCTCAGTTCGTTCTCAGCAGCCGGGGACTGGGCCTCTCCCCAAGCTGCAGGGCGAGGCCGGACCTGGAGGGACATTTCTCCTCAGTCCGGAGGCAAGTCAGTGGGGCGGAGGGACTGCCAAGTGGTTGCTACTCTGGACTCCAGAATCTTGACTGTATCAGTATTAAACTTACGTAGGGTAGCTCTTCAATCCAGGACTTTATGCCGTGATAAGAGTAAATGGAGGCGTAAGCTGGCCCTCTGGAATGTGGTCTCAGTAGAGGTTCTCTGCAGTTGACCTCTAAGGACAGTGGGTGCAGGGCTGGTAGGAAGCTCTTGAGGGAACTGGTAGATCCCCTCCCCCCCACCTCGCCAAGGGTTGCCAATAAAATAGCCTTACTTCTCCCTTCCAGTGTGTGCCAAGCCTCTTTCATGGTCCACTCTATTTAGCCTGAAATGTTGACTTCTTGTTTTAAGATTCTTACGTTGGAGTCCAATTACCCTCTTGAAATAAAAATTCTATCCTCTTGCTTAATGTTTCTACCCGCCCTGTGAGTCCATCTTCCTTCGGAGCTCTGCAGATCTAGGGGTCTCTAGCAGAGGCGTGCCTTCACAGGGCATCAGAACCCTGTTAACCCCCTCCAGGGCATCAGGTACTATACACCTTGTATCCCTATGGGGCCTCAGCATCCTCTTTCCAAATATAAAATATTATATAAGGTCTTAATTTGCATAACTCAGTAGGGTCCCCTCAAGGGCCCCAAGCTGGCTTGCTATCCTTATCCAAGAGATTAAGAGACCACTGGTATAATGTGTTCCATTTTGAACTCACTTTGGACCTAGTTACTTTTATTGTTGACAGAAAGCTCCTCTCTATCTGTAGATACTCAAAGTAAATCTGTAAATATTAACTCTTTATTTGTTGATTTCTATTGATAGGCACATAGGCAATTACTCTATTTTCAAATAAGTGAATGCAGGGTTCTTGCTTCGGGACAGTGTGGAATGAATGGTTGTCAGCCCGACAGGAAGGGTGAGTGGAGGGGCTGTGTGGGCCTTGCTCACTCCCATTCTCTCATTCTTTTGCTCTCTCTCATTCCTTGGCCTCTCTCTCTGAATGAGCACTCAGCCTGTTTCTGGCGTCTGGAAGTTGGGTACCTTGCCCTGCTTAGTGTTCTCTCTGCTACAATCTACAATGGGAGGAGCATTTTAAATCATATTGGGTAGAGTCTTTCTCTTGGGTCTGGGACAAAACACAGGTACCGTGGCACTTTCTATGTGGCAGACACCATTAAATACGCCTCAGGCGCTAGCAGTTGAGGGTAAGGAAGAGGGGGTATATGTGTGTGGGGGTTGGGGTGGGGATATTGGGGTTTCTGATTTAGCCATTTTATGCTCAGTGTTATGTAGAAGGCAACATAAATATGGTTCACTGATTGGCAGGCAGGCCGTTGGGTCATGGTATCGCTAAAGAGGTGAGGGGGTTAGAGAGTGCTGGCAATACAGGGGTTGGAGGCTAGAGAGAATTCTGGTGGTCTGGCGCAAGCTCTGGAAAATATCTAAGACTCTCTCCTAGCATTCAGTCCTGTCTAGGACTTGTAAACTGATGTCCGTTTGGAGGGTCTGAGTTCCAGAAGGGCAATGCGGGCCATTAGGGCAAAAGCGTAGTGCAGCCGGGAGCGAGGTGCACAGGAATGGTGAAAGAGATCCTAGAGGATCTGTGTGGAGCATTGAGAGTGTCCCCTCCACAGGTCCTCCCTCAGCCCTTGTGCGTGTTGTTTGAAACTGGAGCCATCTGTGCCCACCCTCTTGGGCAAGTGATGAACAAAACTCTCAGCCAGGCTACACTGAGGATTCATCTTCTTTTCAGAGGCCCGACTCTCCAGTCTCTACCCATGTCCTCAGACCCAACTCTCCGGAGCTTCTGTGCCTCATGGAAGATCCCTTCCTCTTAGAATCAACTCCAGTCTGGGATCTGGGCTTTGCCTGGGGATGAGGGCTCAGCCAGAGCTTCAGTGGGATCCCCAGCTAGTACCTCAGCTGCTCCCTGCTGAGGAAGGAAGCCCAGAAATGTATAGAGAGGACACACTATAGTGATTGTGAAACCTGGCCCTTAGGCATTGGGCACGTATAGTCGGCATGGAGGATGTCACCGCACATTAAGTCCACTCTGGGCCTCTCATAGATAGGGATACGGAGGCCCAGAGACATGGTTACTCTTAACTCACTGGGGCTTCTTCAGCCCCAGGGGCTCCTGGCCCTGGCTGCCTTGGGTGGTTTCATCACTAGTTATCCTTCAAGTGTCTGCCTTCCTGGGTCCAGGAAAATGGGGAAATGTGTTATTGCCTGAACACCCTCAAACAGTTTCCCACAATTCTGAACAGCCCCCCATTCCAGGCAGGTCAGGATCTTCAGAGGAGGGTGGTCAAAAGTTCCCTAACAATGCAGCTGGGGCCCACTCTGCTGCACGATCGGCTTCTATTGGAACAAACATCAGGTTGAACTGCTTCAGTTTCCCTAGACTGATCAGTTCTTGGATATTAAAGAAGAAATGGTCCAGATTCACACTGGGCCTCCACGTCTCCTCCATTCTCTCAACTAAGAGTGCATTACCAGGAGTGCCTGGGTGGCTCAGTTGGTTAAGCAGCCAACTCTTGATTTTGGCTCAGGTCATGAACCTGGGGTCCTGGGATTGAGCCCCACATCGGGCTCTGTGCTCAATGGGGAGCCTGCTTGAGGATTCCCTCCCGCTGCTCCTCCCCCCACTCGCTCACACGCACGTGTACACTCTCTTTCTCTCTCTCTCTCAAATAAATAAATAAATCTTAAAAAAAAAGAAAAAAGAGTGCATTACCAAATCCTCCTTTTTTTTTCCTTTGGCAGTGGGGGAGGAAATTACTCTGTACATTTTAAAACAGTAATGAAGGGGTAGAATCGTAACACATAGCATTTAATAAGTTCATTCAACTTGGCCATAATGCCCTGCAAATACCTCCTGAATCATGCTAAACTGTGGAAAAGTCCATTTTGAAAAACCCACAAATTTGATTAATTCATGTTTGATGTTCTAGTTTTATTCATCAGGGATAATATGTGGTATGGGTTGAATCTGTAGCAAAATTTTTTTTCTTTTTTTAAAAATAACAAATGACATCCTGTGGTCTCTTTTCCTTTTTTATCTATTTATTTATTTATTTTTTTTTACCACACGTACAATGCACACTGATAAAAAAATGTACGTCGCATGTATCCGTGATAATAGCCATGGCAAAGGCAGTCTGAGGCATATTAACAACAGACTTATCTATGGAGCAGCACCTTATGTAAGATGCATTTTCCTCTAGAGCCAAGCAGCAAAGAATCCACCTACATGAGCAGATAAGTGGCCCCTGGGCCCATGTGCAGTCCAGCTCCAGGCCCACGGCGGGGGTAGTTTTCTCACCTACATAATTGACACAACAAGGGTACGATTTCTTTCATTTAGCACAACAGAAGCTAACATGTAAACTGGCACTTGATGCTCTGCAGTCTGGCTATACCAATGTCACCTATGGAGTCCAAGATAATTTTAGTGACATCTTTCTTTTTTCTGGGGAAGAAGTGTGCTTTCTGCCAACATCCATCTGACAAGCATGGATAAACAGTTGCATGGCAAGTGGAGACAGTGTATTTCAGGTTTTCTTGAACTGAGTCACTCTTTTTTATAATCACCCCCCACCCCACCAAAGAAAGATATAGGGCTACATAATGATTGAAGTTGATGGGATAACCTTGAGTCCTTTCTTTCCTGGTGGCAGGAGGCTAATTAAACCGTGGTAAGCAAATGGATCATCCAGGAAAGCCAGTTAACTTTCATCCAGGCAACTCTGTGCGCCTTAGGGGTGTGGCATGGTTAGTGATGTGACACTGTTCATCTCCAGCCTCCCCCATCTAATCACAGCCACCTGTTCAGCCCCACGTCCTATACCACACTCAGCAGACCAGCAGCACCATGCCTATGGTGCTCTTCATTCTTTCATGCATTCCATCCCTCACTGAGTGTTGATGGAACCCTTACATAGGCTGCTGTCTCCCCCTCCCACTTCAGTTCTCCACTCCCCGGCCTTCCTTGGCTTCTCTGTCTTTTTCTACCCTTGCTGTCTCTAGCAGCCCTGCATTGATCACTTTCCAGATCCCCCATGAAACCATCCTGCTGAGCTGCCAAATCACCATCTCCACTGTTTGCTTTCTTGTTCCTTATCCAGACCTCCAGCCCTTTACATGAGAGTCAAGGAGGTTGAGTCAACATCTCACCTCAGCTGGATATGCTGAGTCATGTTGAACTTTTCCTCTTGGGGCCCCTCTATAGCATTTCCGTGGAGGTGCTTTGAGCCTGGACACCCCAAGGCTTGGTCTGTTTCTATCTCCCCATGACTCAGAGGGGTCTTTGCCTTCACCTTTCATACTTCAGTGACTCTGTTATTCCTTATCTCCCTTTGGCCTGATTCTCCCTCAGACTACAGTCCTCTCTTCATCTTCCCTTGCTGGACTTTTCTGAGTGAGCAGCATTTCTGCCTCCTTTTCTCTACCACCTGCATACCTCTAATCTCTTCACATTTAATTTCCTCTCCTTCCATTTTGTGAAAACCAGTATTTTGAAGGATACAGATGAGGCTATGTCTAGACTCGGGGGCTTTTCCTCAGACTAGTGACAGGGTTGGTCCTCTGTGACCATCATATCCTTCATCTGGTAGACAGAATAATGTCCTTCCTAATCCCTGGAACCTGTAAATATGTTACCTTACATGACAAAAAGGACTGTGCGGATGTAATTAAATTAAGGATCTTGAGATGGGGAGATAATCCTGGGTTATCTGGGTGGTCCCAATGTAATCACAAGGCTTCTTATAAGGAAAAGAGGGAGACAGAAGAGTCCAATTCAGGGAAGGAGCCAAAATGATGGAAAAAGAAGCCAGAGTAATGCCAGGTCATGAGCCAAGGAATGCTGGCAGCCTCCAGAAGCTAGAAAAGGCAAGGGATGGAGTTGTTTGTAGAGCCTTCAAAAGAAACACAGCTCTACCAATATCTTAATTTTAGCCCCATAAGACCCATTTCAGACTTCTGACCTCTAGGACTGTGAGAGAATAAATTTGCATTGTTTCCATTGTGAGTTTGTGGTAATTTGTTACAGCAGTAATAATAAACCAATACACTTCTCAAAACTCTCTTCTCCCTATATTGAAACTTCTGCTTCTTCGGCTGGTCCTTTTGAGTCTATCCCCTCCAAAATGGTAGAGCCATAAGCCTCAGCTGTCTTCTCTTGCTGTGCATTTAGCATTTTCACAATGAATATTTGTAGAATTAATCTCTCTGTTTAATGATATCACTGTATTTGGCACATTTGGGTATAACTGTCTCACTAACACTCTCTTCTTAGAGAATCTTCCTCCCCCCATAGTCCCTGCTACATAGGCAGCAGGCCATCTGGCCCTGCCCCAGTCATAGCTGATTGGCACAGGGATGTGCACCCTGTCTAAGGGGAGTTCATTGCTAAGCTTGCCTGGAACACAAAATGTGAGTTGGGCTGGTCAGATGCCACTCAGGGGTATCTAAGTGATACCAAGGAAGTTTTCAGTTCATGTTAGGCACTGGAGCAGAAAGACTGCGGGAGAGCTGTGTCTGAGGTGGCAATGAAGGGCTAGATGAAGTTTGGGAAAAGGGGTAACTTAGAGGTAGCTAATTAGAGGACAGGAAAGGAAGGGAAGTAGTCAGAGAAGTTGAGGAGCCACTAATGGGAGAGGAGGTGAGAGTGTGTCTTGGAGTGGCCTTGGTTTCACCTTCCCTTTTCTACATTTCTCTGAGATGTTTGTGTCCTCATAAAAATCCTTTTCTTAAGCTAGTTTAAATGGATTTCTGTTCCTTGCAACCAAGGCTGCCTAACTAGAATGATTTGTATTTGTTCAGTTGCTTAAGCCAGAAACCTGGGGGTCGCTTTGACTCTCCTTGCCTTTTCTTTCTTTCTTTCTTTCTTTCTTTCTTTCTTTCTTTCTTTCTTTCTTTCTTTCTTTCTTTCTTTCTTTCTTTCTTTCTTTCTTTCTTTCTTTCTCTCTTTCTTTCTTTCTCTCTTTCTTTCTTTCTTTCTCTTTCTTTCTTTCTTTTTCTTTCTTTCTTTCTCTTTCTTTCTTTCTTTCTTTCTTTCTTTCTTTCCTTCTTTCTTCTTTCTCTCTCTCTCTCTCTCTTTCTTTCTTTCTTTCTTTCTTTCTTTCTTTCTTTCTTTTCTTTCTTTCTTTCTTTCTTTCTTCCTTCTTCTCTTTCTTTCATTTATTTATTGGAGAGAAAGAGAGAAAGAGAGAGTGTGAGTGTGGGGAGGGGCAGATGGAGAGAGAATCCTGAAGCAGGCTCCCTGCTGAGCAGAGAGCCCCAACACCAATACCAAAACCATGGGGCTCAATCCCAGGAAGCTGAGATCATGACCTGAGTGGAAATCAAGAGTTGGCCACTTAACCGACTGAGCCACCCAGGGTCCCCTCTCCTTGCCTCTTCTGTTGTCCTAGAGACTGAAGGAGGAGAACCTGGGACAGACCCAGAGGCATACCAATATTTAAGGAATGGAAGGAGAATCTTCAAAGAAGGATGAGAAGGAGTAGTCAGAGAAGTAGGAGGAAAACTAGAAATGCATCCTGAAGCATCCCTGAAGTGATGTGGTTAGAAGCCTTAAATGTCCTAAACCAAATTGCTCCAAAGGAGCACTCTGGGTGATGAGAAGGTAAATAGCTTTCTGTAAATCCAGTAACTCAAGACTGGGAGCTTAAAGAAGAGCATTTGGGTGCAGGAATACATAAGCCATCCTCTGGTGGAAGCCAAGGAAACTCATTTGTTAACACCAACTACAAAAATACATATAGGGACAGGAAATGAGTGATGAAGGATTTTGACTAGGTCTGATCGTGAGCTCCTCAAGGTCAAAGTATGTATCTTCACCAACCTATTTGTAGTGCCACTTGAGCTCCTGGCATTCATTCCTTCATTGTTTCCGCAAATTGTACATTTAGGTGTGAGGAACGTAGTAGGAATTCAGTTGGACAAATTAAGCTGTTTTTACATCATGTTCTGAAAATTTTATTTTATTTCATGTGCATTTTAAAAAACTCCAGATTTTCCTGGCTGACAACTTTAGCTCTAAGAATGCATGGGAGGAAGAGACAATGTGTTTAGAAGTAAAGACAGTTTCAAATTGCCAATGAAGGAATCCAGATTTTGAGCAAGTATTGAATTGTGTGATAATGAAAATATTTCATGAAACATATTATTGTTGTTGGATGGATCCATACAACTAAACTTTTAATACAAAGATACTCCTCATTAAAATTTTAAGGATAAAGTCCTCTCTGACATTAGGTTGGATGTATCCCTGAATGAAGGGGGTGCCCTGAATTTTCCAGGGTACCACTCTGAGGTCACAGTGATCCAGATGGATTCCATTGTCCCACCAAATGAGATTCAATATGGACCCCTGACCTTCGACGGCAGAAAATAAACTCCCTCCCTCCGTGACTCACTTTGGAAAAAAGAGAAGAGGAACGATAATAAAATGTGCTCTTTTGGAGATTCTGGGAGCATAAAGACAGAAACCTTGTGGGCAACAGGCTTAGGTTGGGTTGAAAACACACGGGAGTGATTCTGTGTCCATAGGAAGCCCTCCAGGTTGGCCGCAGCCTGGCTTTGTGAGAGCTTATTAGGATGCAAGGCAGTCATGCAGGCTTGTTGTTGGGGCTTGTCTCACCTCTGTCCTCTCAACTCTGCCTAGGCCCATTCCTAAGTGTGAAAGTTCCAATTGTTATCTTGGTTACAGAATCCCATTCCTTGTCTGTTTTCTTTTGCCCTTATCCTCACATTTCTTTGAATGTCCTTTCATGGGACGCCTTGATCTGCTCCCAAAGAAATGCAATTATCAGAAATCAACCTCTCTCACCCATTTCTGCCCTAAGCAGCTTTTGCCCACTGGTGAATTTCACATTGTACTGAGAAAGTCAGCAACTAATACTAATAACAATAAAATATGTTTGTATTTTTTAGATGACTTTTTCCACTGAGGACTCCCTGGTGAGAGCCAGGCGCTGAGCAGAGTGAGTGTGTATATGAGCTGGAAATAGAGAGCAAGAAAGAGACCTGGCCGGCTGAAGCCTTTCCTTGACAGCTAATTTCCATTTTTTGGTATCAAGGGGTCTGTGCCAGTAATTGGCATGCAGATTGTGTCTGATGGGCCTGTTATACAGAATAAAGGAATCTGCTAGTTAGAATAAGCCAACCCCAGGCTGATGGATGGGGCATAAGGAGGTCATTGCAAAAGAGAAATGTACGTGTGTGTGTGTGTGTGTGTGTGTGTGTATGTGTGTGTGTCCCTGTGCATGCGTGTGTTTCACAAGAATTCTTACCCCCTCCCTTCTCCCTCTTTATCCAGCAAACTCTAATCTTTCATATTGCATTGAGACAAATGTTGCTCCATTTCTCTGCCTCTCTGTTTTTCCCTTGAAGGGATATTTGATGGAACCAACTCCAGGTTTTAATAAATTGTGGGGGCAAAGGAGAAATTAAAGCAGTGTCATGGTTTGTTAGCAGCCCAGGATCTTCCAGGATGGGACCAGGCTACAAATTATACTCTGGAATTAATTGGCAGAAGGTAGTTCTCCTGTCCATCATTCTTAATCCAAAGGCGTGGTAGAAGCAGCTATTGGCTATCAACAGGAAAACGGGCTGCTCTCCATTTCCCCTTTGCTTTGTCCAAGTCTTTAGTCCGATTAGGCAGCCGTTTTCTTGACCCCTGCCCCCCATGCCTCCGTTAGGTAGGAGTCGTGCTATTTGCTGTTAACTTTTAGGTTAGCCAGACAATTCTAGGCATCCTCCTAAGCTGGGTGCTTCCAGTTCAGGTGCCCACTGAGAATTGCAGGGGTCCACACCTGGGCTTGCCATAGCCTTGGGAAGCGGAGAGAGAATTTAGCTTCCTTTTCCAAAGTTTTCGTGTTTTCCAAACACTACAGAGTCAAGTCTTATAAATATGATATATGTATGTTAGATACACTACCATGTTTAGGGTAAGATTTAAAGAAACACAAAAAATATAGGAAGAACCAATTTGCTTCTGTTTATGCATCCCTGGTTCTTCGCCCCCAGATAGGAATAGATGGTATTGATTCTTGCTTGCTTTGTCTGGGATGTGCCAGAACCTTGGTCTATCACATTTAGACAGCTTGGGAAGTTTCGTGCTGTCCTCCAGGGCTTAGCTTTCCCTGAGAGCCCAGATCCCTGCCTCTTCATATAAGGGAGAAAATAACTCTATGCTCCACAAGCCTGAGTCCATCTTCCCGGGCACAAAAGAGAAGCACTCCTCTATGTTGACCTCAGAAATCCTGGGGATGGACCTTTCCCAATTAGAAAGGAGTGACTTTCTAATGTCTAGCTCCCTTCTGTCTGACTATAAAACTTAAATTGATCACATTTGTTGAATGAATTTTTAAACTCCTATTTATAGTGTTTGTGGTCTTCCTTATAGTCTTTGGGCCTTGTCTCTGATAGTGCTTTTGACAATAAGGTGCGTGAGGCTCTTAAAAATATTTTTCTTTAAAAAAGTAAATAAAAAGACTTTTCTTTAAAAACATATTCAAGCAGGACCCTGTAATATTTTAACCAACTGAGCCACCCAGGCACCCCAGGACCCTGTAATATTTTAAAAAAGAAACAGATGAGTCCCTTATAGAAAATTCTTTGCTCTCTTATTTTTTATTAGATAAATTCAGTTGTATCACTGAGCAGACAACCTCAAGTGTTCTAAAATTCTTCCTTTGTCTGCGGAACTGATCCAGAAGGGTCCTGTGGGGCTATCTCTTTGGGCCATATCTTCCCGCAAGGCTGTCCTAACAGGTGGATGCCGAAGAAACAGTTCAGAGGGTCAAAGGCATATCTGACCCAGTCCTACCCTTCTGCTTGGCTCTGCAAGCAGATTTTTTTCCCCCTTTGGTAATCTCATAACCCCTAGGGTGGGGCCAGTGTTACTTAATTCTTTTTCACTTCCGACAGCATATAGAAAAGTGCTCTGTCCAACAGAGGGGCTGGAGAGAAAGTAGAATGAGGAGGGAAGTAGAGGAAGAGCAATGGTTAGAAGCTAAGGAGCGGGAAGGAGAAGCAGGTAAAAATGAAGGCAAAGGAAAGGAGAAGAGAGAAAGAGACTTGGAGAGACAGGAGCAGAGAGGGGAAGGTGCCGGATAGCCACCTCCCAGACCCCATTCTCCCCGTGGAGGCTGTCTGCCTCTCTGCCCCGTGCCAGAGTACCCGCTGCTCCAGGACATTGCTGCGCCACCAACAGGTCTGCAGGTCAAACAGGAGGCAGTAAATGCCAGGATTTCTTTGAACTCTGCATAGCCCCTGCTTAATGCCCTCCCCTGCTGGAGAGACCTCCCTGGCCCACTTCTGCCAAGTGTACCAGAGTGTCTTCTGTCGACTGCTGATGTAGATAGCATTCTCTGTCTCTCTCTCAGACACATCAGTATCTGGGAATTCTTGCTTTGTAACTGGAAGAGCATAGAGGTGTTTTGGGGGGCAGAAGATATAAAAAGGAATAGGAGGAGACTGGGTGGGTGGCCTGGTGTCTGCTTAAAGTTCAGCTCAGTGGATTGGGCATGAGGCCCGTGGGCTGAGAGTGGGGACCCCTGGAAGACACAGAGGTCCCTGCTGGTGCCCGGTTCCTCCAGGTTGCCCAGGCCTGGGGGTGGGGGTGGAGGTGTTTTAGGAGTTGATGGGGCTTATCTGGTGAGACCCTGGATGCTGAAAAAGCTGCTTTGGGACCCAGGTGATAAGGAGAGGCACAGAGCTGGGAAGAGACCATTTCCCCACTTCTGCATGGGGCTCAGCACATGAGGGCACCTCTGGAGGGTGGCTTTGGAATCACCTGTCAGACCACCTGTGGCCTGGATGGAGGCATCCCTCCATGGGCTAGCAGAGGTGAGGCTCCTTGTGGGCAGGGCAATAGGGACAAATTAGATGTGGGGTCCAGACGAAGGGAGGGCTGATGCTTGGTGGCAACTGCATAGACCAACTTACAAATACCTGGCAGGCTCCCCTTGAGGATGCCCACAAATAACTGGGTGTACTTTAGATCTGTCTCAGTCTCTGGAGTCCTGCTCTTTTATAGGGGGAATTATTAGGGCCATCAGAGGTCAAAGCTGATTTTCTAATTTCTGAGGCCACCCTCTTGAATGACAGAGATAAGAAAAGAAGGCTGCAGCTACGGGGAATAGGCCACTTGTCAAAAGTGTGGGTCTCCTTCTAACAAGGTGCCTTCCAGCAGGGGCCGGCTGCAGTCACTGCCTGTCTCTGCCCCTCCAGAGGATGGACTTTACATATTTTACTACCCCAGCCTTGCCTCTGGACAAGGAGCCTCCTTCTTAAAAGTCCTTTCCCCTTGTGTTCTTGGAGTATTAAAAACTTTAAACAGGGGTGCCTGGGTGGCTCAGATGGTTAAGCGTCTGCCTTCGGCTCAGGTCATGATCCCAGGGTGCTGGGATCGAGCCCCGCATTGGGCTCCCTGTTCAGCAGGGGGCCTGCTTCTTCCCCTTCCTCTGCTTCTCCCCCTGCTCTCTCTCTCTGTATCTCTGTGTCTCAAATGAATAAATAAAAAAAGTCTTAAAAAAAAAACTTTAAACAAAGCTCTTTAGAGGCGCCTGGATAGCTCAGTCAGTTAAGTGTCTGCCTTTGGCTCAGGTCATGATCCCAGGGTCCTGGGATCAAGGCCTGCATCAGGGGACTCCCTGCTCAGTGGGGAGCCTGCTTCTCCCTCTCCCTCTGCTCCTCCTCCTGCTCACGCTCTCTCACTCTCTCTCAAATAAATAAATAAAAATTTCACCCAAAGAACAAATAATCCAATCAAGAAATGGGCAGAAGACATGAGCAGACATTTCTCCAAAGAGAATGGCCAACAGACAGATGAAAAAATGCTCAACATTAATTGGCATCAGGGAAATACAGAGCAAAACCACAATAAGATACCACTTCACACCAGTCAGAATGGCCAAAATTAACAAGTCAGGAAACGACAGATGTTGGTGGGGATGCGGAGAAAGGGGAACCCTCCTACACTGTTGGTGGGAATGCAAGCTGGTGCAGCCACTCTGGAAAACAGTATGGAGGTTCCTCAAACAGTTGAAATAGAACTACCCTACGACCCAGCAATTGCACTACTGGGTATTTACCCCAAAGATACAAATGTAGTGATCCGAAGAAACACCTGCACCCCAATGTTTATAATAGCAATGTTCCCAAGAGCCCAAATGTCCATCAACAGATGAATGGATAAAGAAGATGTGGTATATATACATATATACACACGCAATGGAATACTATGCAGGCATCAAAAAATTGAAATTTTACCATTTGTAATGACATGGATGGAACTAGAGGGTATTATGGTAAGTGAAATAAGTCAGTCAGAGAAAGACAATTATCATATGATCTCACTAATATATAGAATTTAAGAAACAAAACAGAGGATCATAGGGGAAGAGAGGAAAAAATAAAACAAGATGAAACCAGGGAGGGAGACAGACCATAAGAGAGTCTTAATTGTAGGAAACAAACTGAGGCTTGCCTGAAGGGAGGGGGAGGGAGGGATGGGGTAACTGGGTGAGGGACATTAAAGAGGGCACGCAATATAATGAGCACTGGGTATTATGTAAGACTGACGAATCACAAACCTGTACCCGTGAAACCAAAAATACATTATATGTTAATTAATTGAATTAAAAAAATGAAAAATAAAACTCTGTAGGGTTCAGGTGGGCCTTGTTTTATGCTCTGTTGATTTTTGTGTGTGTGTGTTCTTCTTCATTGTCCTGCCTGCCATAACTTTTGGCAACTCTAGAGAGCACCAAGGCTAGCCAATGAAAATTAGGGAAACCCTTGTGCAAGTTATAAAAAAGTGCCCTTTCCTTGGCAGAAGAGCCCCATGTGGGGTACCTAATGCAGTGAGTGAAGTACAGGCTGAATTTGAGCTGCAGTCTTTCCTTGTCCCAGTGCCCTGTATGGAATGAGCTAGAAGGGGTGCTGGCCTCTTCCACCTTCTCACTTGTTGAGGGTACTATCATCGTCATATGATCACATGCCTCATTTTCAATATTATTTTCTTATTGCCTACTTTGAGTTTTGTTAACTTTTACTAAAAATTATCTTCCTTTTTCTCCATAAGTATGTGCTTTTAAAGTGTTGCTCTTTAGGGATATGAGTTTGTTACTGTGTTAACTACATGGCCAGTCAGGTTTTAATTGAGAAAACAAAATCACTTTGGTTGTTGCAACAGAAAGAATTTAATTCAGGAAATTGTTTCAGCAGGAGGTAGAGTTGTTGAGAAGACAAGCAGTGGATGGATGAGCAATAGCAGGAAGCTGCTCCCACTCCTTGGTTGGAGAAACAGAGGGAGGACGTGGTGTTATTAGGGACAGCCTTCTTGCAACTGTCAGGCTGCAAGGAATAAAGCCAACAGCCAACAAGCCAAAGATGGGAACATGGAAAGACAGACATTCTTGGTTTCTTGATGGCATCACTAGGTTGCCAAACCAACTCTATGATCACCTTTTCCCCATTTTCTTGTTAGCAAAAAAAATAAATGCCTGTATTTGTTTGAATCAGTTAGCTAGATTTTCTTTTACTTATAACTGAATACATCTGATGCAATATTTATCCAAGTCTTAAATAACCTGTTTACATTAATAACTGCATTAGATTATTCTTTTTTTTTAGATTTTATTTACTTATTTTTGAGAGAGAGACAGCAACATGAATGGGTGGGGCAGAGGGAGAGGAAGAGAATCTCAAGCAGACTCCATGCTGGGCATGGGGCCTGACGTGGGGCTCAAACCCAGGACCTTGAGATCATGACCTGAGCCAAAACCAAGAGTCAGATGCTCAACCCATTGTGCCACCTAGATGCCCCTCACCCAGCCCTTTGAAGCATTAGCTGGCTGGCTGAGGCAGCAATGATGGCCACACCTGGCCTGTGGGTGCAGATGCCACCCCAGGCCACAGGGGCAAATTGCAGGTGCTGGTCAGTGATTGGAAGTGGAGCTGGGGATGATGCACACTGGAATTCAGCTCAGGGGTCTTCCACGGAACACTACCACTGTGTGGTTCATTCAGCAAGCCCAGCCACTGTGTTCCTACCAGGGGTCCTGGAGGAAGTAATTTCCATTTCCTTCTGGCCAGCAGTGGATGCAGGGCTTTCAGTGGCCTGCACAATATAAACACACCATTATAGTATTTATCCCAGAAGCTCCCCTGAGCCTGAAACTCGACAATGCACTCAAAGATCTCTTCTCTTTTTGCTTGGGTTCTGTAATCTCAGGGCTGAAAAAAAAAGAAAAATTTTTAATGAAAAAAAGAGATGTCTTGAGGCAAGGACCCATTTTCTGTCTCTTTACTGATGATTTTCAGTCTGGGTTGGTTTTGCTTGTTTATCTTGAGCAGCAGTGGGAAAATGTACCTTGTAGAGGTGATTGGACAAACATTTAAGAGTTCTTGAACAGGGGGAGCCTACTTCTCCCTCTGCCCCTCCCCTTGCTTGTGCCCACTTTCTCTCTCTTTCTCTCTCAAGTAAATAAATAAAATCTTAAAAAAAAGTTCTTGAACAGTGGGTCCATTTTGCCCACCTGGAATGTTCAGTTTTGTGGCACATAAACTAGGCTCAAATACTCCACAAACTGTTGGAAATTGGTCTCATAATAACCAGAGTAAACTCTTTTTGATGGATTTTGTTTTTTCTTTCACCTTTTGTATTATAAAGCTTTTTATATTTTGTCTTACAACTATTATGCAACCACTTTTACATCTTATTATTACAGGGCAGAAAAAATCTGAAGTTGATATAATTCATCATCATTATCATAGCAAGATGTATCATAGGACTTACTATATGCCAGGCCCCGAGCTAAGCCCTTTCCAAAAACTAACTCATTTTAACCTCATAAGGTAAATGTTAGGGATTGAATTGTGTCCCCAGTTCTAATCCTAGTACTTCAGAATTTGATCTTATTTGGAGATAGGGTCTTTCCAGAGATAATCAAGTTAAAGTGAAGTCACTAGGATGAGCCCTAATCCAATATGACTGGTGTCCTGATGAAAAGGGAAAATTTGGACACATAGATATGCTTTCAGGGAAGGCGAGGTGAAGACAGAGGGAGAAAATGGCCATCTACTAGCCAAGGAGAGAGGCCTCAGAAAGAACCAACCCTGCCGACACCGTGATTTCAGACTTCCAGCCACGGGAAGTAGGAGACAGTAAGTTTCTGTTGTTTGAGCTACTCAGTTTGTGGTATATTGTTCTGGCAACCCTAATAAATGAGTACAGTAAATATACTATTATTACCTAATGATGCTACCATTATCCTCATTTTCAGATGAGGGAGCTGAGGCACAGAGAGGATAAAAAGCTTGCCTAAGTTTACAAAACTAAGTCGGAGATTGTCTGCCAAGCACGTTGGGAGGATGTGGGGGTGGGCCTAGCTCCCCAAGCACCCAATTATACTGAAAATAGTCAAATGGAGTGGGTATCTTCAGTCTTAGGGGTCCGGGTTTCATTTACCACAGGATTCCCCTCTTTCCCAAGTCTTTCATTGCTGCGTCAGTGGACTTTGTGTGGAAGTGGATCCTATGTTTGCTTAACTGAAAACTGAGACTGCGTTTCTGGACATTTGAAAGGGCCCAAGACCCAGCTGTTTGCTGGCCTGTTCGAAGGATGTGGGCTCTGTCGGCTGTGGAGATGTTCAGGTGCTGCATGTTACTTTTGCTTGTAACCCCCTGGTAGGGGAGCTAGACACGCGCACACAGTGTGTATATACCCTTACACTTCCAGTATGCACCCATATTGGTACACACACATTCCTCAGTTACATCCACATTTGCAAAGAGGAACACACACAGATCTGGACACGCATACAAATACAGGCAAACACCCTTGTCCCCCAGAATATGCCTATACTCACTCAAGCAGCACACCTATCTGCTTACATACTTCCACACCATCATGGCTGTTCTCACTCCCACGTGAATATGCACATGCATGGGCCTATACACGCAAACCTGAGAACACACAGTTGAGTGGGCTCGCATTGTTGGACTTGCATCTCATCAGAGTGTGTGACAAGCTAGTGTTGTGTCTTAGGTTGCCCAGAAGCAGATCCTGAGATGAAAGTGAGTGTGCCAGTGATTTATTAAGGAAGTGCTCCCAGGGGAGATGTGTAAGGGAGTAGGTTGAGCAGGATGGGGAAGAAGAGGAAGCTACACAATGTGATTTGGGTGAGACTGTAGCCTTGGCAGGATCCTTTGTGCTGCTCTGGAGTGCAAATCACCCCTCATTTTGTCTCTCATTGAGGCGAGGGAAGTGGCTCTTATACTGCAGCAGTCATGCACTGGTACCCCAAGGGCATAAACTCCCAGGCACTCTGTCTATCCTTGTGCCTGGGGAAAGGTTTTAGTAGCCCGGGGCTCATTCCCTGAAGACTGCAGGGTGAGAGCTTTCTGAAGCAAAGCACACAGGGAAGGAATCTTGGTAATGGCACACAGTACTGGTAGAGGGGATCTGGGCAGAGTACTCCCGTGTGTGTGTGTGTGTGTGTGTGTATGTGTGTGTATGGTGAGGGGACTTCAGGGAGCTATGGGTGTGGGGAGATTTCTTTCAAGGAGCAGAAGGATGATCCAGCAAGATAGGGAGGTGCGGAGCCTGTGGGTATGAGTCCTGGCCCAAGAAGGCCACCTGAGCAGGGGCTGGAACAAATAGCTCAGAGAGGGCAATCTACTAAGCAGAAGCTATTTGCACCCCAGGGATCTTCATGCCTCCTTGGCCAGGACGTGAGGAAGACTAAGGGTCAGCCTTGGAGTCAGCTGTAATTCCATGCACCTAGGGGGAGAGGCGGATCACAAGGAAGGAAGACAAGCTGAGGCTCCAGGAACAGGGCAATAACCCTCTGCTGCAGGTAGTCCTAGGCTCTCCCCATACTTAGCAGGTTCTAGGTGGCTGGCCGCAGAGAACTGGTTCTGCTGGTGCATCGGGGTGGTGGGGGGGTGGTTAGGAGGGATCATTTCTCTTGTTCATCCCCTTTGGCCAACTGGATTTCAGCTCCTATGTACAGAATGGCAGAGCCATAGACCGATCCAAGGTCGGGGACAGGGGGAGGAAACTAACTAGTAGGTATTACTTTCTCCATTTTGAAAATGAAGAAACTGAGTCAGGAGAGGTAAAATGAGTTGCCTAAAGTCACACGGGGGTACAGTGGTGGCATTGGGGGATTCAAACCCAGACCTGTGCTCCTAATGGCTGGATTGGCTCAGGGCCAGGGGCCTCTGGGATAGAGGCAGCAACGGCAGCAGAGGCAGCCCCAGGTGTGGGGTCCCAACTGGCTAGTCTGGGAGTGGTTGCCAGGCTCAGCCCAGGTCTGCTTTCCTCACTGTGAGAAGACTATCAGGCCCCATGTTTCTCCTGGCAGGAGCTGGTCTGCAATCTACTGGGAAGAAAACCACTGGAGATAGATAAGAAAGGAAATATCGCTCATGAACAAGCAATAATTTTAAGGGACTGGACAGTTTAAATTCATATTTTAAAATAATTTATTTGCAACGGCACAGTCCTGCTTAAATATAAACCAAATTTTCATTAGCGAACAGAATGCTTAACATCTGAAGCCCTGACTAGTTCAGGGCTGTTTGCAGGAAAAGGGGTAAGAAATTGCTTTATCTCTGTCTGCATGACTAAAAAGGTCACCATAGAAAGAAGAAAGGGAAGACCTGCCCAAGGACAAATTCCAGCCTAAACTTTAGGATGCAAAAGCCATTTGGTTACCACAATGACAGTTTCCCAGCCTCACCTCTAGCAGGGGGAAGAAGCTGTTGGCAGCTTTAAAATATTAATTTTTTCTGCTACAAGTTGTTTACTTGAAAGCTGGTGCCCAACTTTCAAGCAAGATTGCTGTGGTCCTTAATAGATATTTGGCAATTTGGTTAACACCCAACACTTTAAACCTACCTTTGGCCTTAATCTTGTAGTGTTTGAGAGCTGATTCTTAAAATAATGGGAGGTTGAGGATAAAGACCCCACCACCTGGCGGCTCTCGCCCAGAGTATAGAAACTGATAAAGAATAGCCATACTCCAAGCTTCTGGACTTTTGTTGAGAGGGTGTGAATCTGGAAATTTATTTACTTAAAAGAAAATATCTTACTAAGTTTGCATGAATTTTAAGTTTTTTTTTCAATTAAACTTTTTGCTTTGAGATCATTGTAGATTCACATGCAGTTGTAAGAAAATGCAGAAAGACATGCATTAAAACGTGTGTGTGCGCGCGCGTTTTTTTCATCTCAAGATACTTATGAACACCATTTTACTTATTCTGTCTGCTTTGTAAGGAATCCTGTAAAAGGGTGAAGCATATGGTACTGTAGCATCCTGAACTCTGGGTTGCTCTCTACCAACCCACCACGCACAGAACTAAATGTCTGGGTGTTCTTATCCTCAGTTAATGTTGTAAGGGAAGAATTTGGCAGTGTAAGAAGTCCAGGCAGTAATGAAATTTACCTCAGGTTTGCACCTTACAAATGACCGTGAAACAAGCCATAAAAAAATCAAGAGAGGATGAAATAGCATATTTATTTCTACAATGGAGGAGAAATATATTTGGATATTAAAGCAATGGAAGATATCATCAGGAACAAGGCAAATCAAATCAACTACAAAAGAATTTTGACTTTTGGTAGCAAAAGAAGATCTAAATGAAAAACTTAGAAAATTATTTTAATCATTATGAATAAAGCTTATGGTCCAAAATAGAAACAGAATTATGCAAATTTATGGTTAATACCCGGACTCTACTTGAAAATGTATCAAAAAATATGCAGATATTGTTTACATACAAAGAATGACAGGTAACATCTTTCATTAGTATTGCCTTTACAATTTATAATGTCACCTTATCATCGTAGTGGATAGATTTGCTCTATCAAAATGTCTTTTTGTTTGTTTGATTGTCTACAAATAGGAAGCTAACATGAAAAACGTTCAGCCTGAATCATAACTGAAGAAATGCAGATTTGAACAGCTATTGAATGCCAATATTAAATTAACAACAAAAAATAAGATAGATAAAACCTGTTATATTAGATTCTCAATTGAAAACTCACACACATTACTGGCCAATCTGTAATTTGTTCCTATTTTTCTGAAGTGTAAGTTGGCAATTTGTAATAGAAACTATGAAAGCATTCATATCCTTTGAGTTGGTAATCCCACTTTTGAGAATATACCCAAAGGTAGTAATCCAAATGAAAAGAAAAGTTGTTTATACAAAGATATTTATGGCATCAAGTTCATAATATGGAAAGACGGAAAGTGACCAAAATGCCTAGTAAGTGGGAATGTTTAAGAGAATCACAGTATATCAGAATTCCCCATGACCACTAAAACTGAGACACATGTGAACTGAGTCATATGTAAAAATGTGTATACATCACAATGCTACCTGCAAGCAAAACAGAATGCAGAATAGAATAGCCACTCTTACAAACTTCATATACACAGTGTCTGTGCTTTGATGAGTCTGGAAAAACAGATAGATGTAAATATCTGGGTATTTTAAATTCATGGGATATTTTTTCCTATAAAATTATTTATTTAAACAATTGTCAAAACAAACATCTATTCAACAAAACAAAAAAATGGTGGTTAAAACTTCATTACATGCGTAACCCAGTAGTAAATTCTTTTCTAACACATAGGGTGCTTCTACCTTTCCTTGGAGAGCTGACCTCAGTATTTCTGTACTGCTCCTATTACTGTGGTTGGGTTATCACCTGTGGTAGGGCCTGCTGCCTGCACAGAAAGCCAATGTAAGGATGTTGCAAATATCTGTGAATGGTCTGGAAGAAGGGGAGTTTCCCACTCTCTTCCAGATACAGACTTCTCGCTTTTCCCTGAAGTTAATATATCCTGTGAACCTTGAGGAAGATCAAGTGATCCTCTGCTCCAGGGTTCGGAGAATGAACCTAAAACAATATAGAATGAGGGCAGGTTTGGGTGAAGATCTGACTTTATGCCCCTGGTCTAGCAATCTTTTTGCCATGTATGTATCTTATAAGGTATTACTCTTAGGTAACTTGACTGCAAATTCCAGAAAGTCTTGCCTCAGTTTACTCAGAAAACAGAAAAAAATGATTATTCCTTATAAGAAAAAGCCCACGGGCAGGGCAGCTCTAGACTGGTTAATTTCATGGCTGAAGGTTCTTTCCATTTTTCCATTCTGCCAATCTCAGAGCGTAAGCTTTAATGGTGGTTCCAAAACAGCTGCTGCGGCTCTAGTCCTTGGACATGACACCTAGGATCAGGAATTTTCCTCTCTCCTTTGAAGAGAAACCGTCACCAAAAGCTGCCTCTGCCCTCACGATGAGTACTCTTCCTTTCATTTCTCATTGGGCAGAAGTGCATTCCGTGTCATTCCTAAACCAATCACTGTCAAGGGGAATGAGACCACTGGCTTGCTGAAGTTAGGCCTATCAGGACTTGTCCCTGTGGCTGGGGGTTGGGTCTCTCTAGACACTTGTTGGCTCCTAAGGTCCTCCACTCCTGGTTCTCTGGCTGGCGAGGTGGGCCACTCTGCCATGCACTTCCTGTGACTGTGTCTGCCCAGAACCATGAAATGAGGGAATAGGTAGAGAGAGAGAGAAAGCAGTGGGGATTCTGCCCTTACTGTGGAGACCTCAGTTTTTCTGGTCATAGAGAAGGGCTCTATTTCAGAATTTTATGTGCCTCCCTGGCTACTGCTTCCATCTACAGTATTGCCATGAAATTACCTAGGGGGCTAGGGAGTGAGAGAGCGGAAAAAACAAAGCCCACTGACCCAAGGGATTTCTCCCACTCTATCAGATCTGTAGGGATTTGCTTTCTCATGCCCTAGAACAGAAATATAGATGGTTTCTTTTTGGAGTTCTTTCTGTCCTCATCTGGTGCACAGTTCCAGGCTTTTGACTGCCTTTGAATCTAGACTCAGAGATACTGAAGGGTAAAACCAGAAAACTCACCATTCTTTTTGGTGGTTCTTTGAGTTCTGCTTTCCTTCCCCAGTCTACCTGCCACCATTTACTTTCCAGAGTTCTCAGACGATAGCTGCTCCATGCATTCTGGCCAGGATTTTTGATTGCATTTAGTGGGAGGGAGAGGCTGGAATATGTTTACTCTATCTTGACTGAAACTGAAAACATATCCTTTTTTAACTTCCAATATTTGGAAGACAGATGGTGGGTATCAGTCTATGAGAAGGAATAGTCTTTCAAAACTTGTAGAATCTGAAAGTGATGATTTTTTTGGATGTGATGTCAAAGAGGAGGAAAGAGACAGTATCTCTCTAAGGTTTGAACTGGTGGTGCAGGAGACTGAAGGAGGGATTAATGGAAAGGAAGGACAGTCTGAAGTTGGAAACATGGACACTTAGAGGAGGGCTTTTGCTATGTTTAATTTCCTGAGAGTCCCTAGTAACAAACACAGGTAAGTAGCATCTTCTTCCCAGACCCGCTTTAATGACTGAGCAAGATTGAAGATATCTGCACATGTATAAGTGTTTCTAAGTATATGAACAGTACAGGCTTTTATCACAGTCTTTCTTCATATATGTCTTGTTAACTAGGACCATTTTGGTTACAAGTGATGGGGACTCATCTTGAGCAGACTTAGGCAAACAGAGAGACTTATTGGCTCTTGCACATCAATTAAGATTGGACTAGTATACTGTTGAAAGGGAAGGAGAACAGTGGGGTTTCAGGAACAATTGAATCTGTGGTCTTGGACATGGTCAGTGTTCCTTCCCTGGTTCTTTCTGTGAATGAGCTTTCTCCACATGGTGAGAAAAAGCTTCTGAGAGCACCTGAGTTTTGTTTCTTTAAGTATGCACTGATGAATAACATTCTGAGGAAGGGCTGTCATTGGCCTAGACCATGGGTGCCTACTACTAACTCAGTCAACTGTGGCAGAGATAAGAAGGTAAATTCATGGAAGGAAATGGCAGCAATTGAGGAAATCACATGGGTGGAATGTGGGGCAGGACCAATTAACTGAAAAGGAGAATTTTGGGCAAAACCAATATGACAGCATAAAGTCGAAGCTCGCTTTCAGCCAGCTTAGATATTACAGCCTTGTAATCATATAGTTCTGTTTTTCTTTCCCGGAATCCAAATTTACCTGTATCCTCTGTCCTTCTTTTCTCCCAATCCTCCTTCATTTTTTTTTTTTTTAAATCATGGTTTGGACATGTGCTAAATTTTGTCTTTTCTTAAGTTTTTTCCAGTTGGTTGCTTCTTCCTCGCAGTCTATCACCTCCTCTCTATTTTTCTCTTGATTTTCTTCCTGTGCTCAGTATTCTTTACCTAGAAGCAAACTGAAAAATCAAATCTTCCAAAGAGATTCTGGTTCCTAGTTTATAGAGGGAAATAAAAGGGAAGACAATGAACATTGATCCAACAGCCATTGAGTTCAAGGTCTTGGGCTGCCTATGTAGCCCAGTGATAAATGACCCAAGCCCTGTCATTCACAAGCATATGGTCAGCATAGGGTGAGAGGCAAGTAAGCAGACAATCATGGTATGGATTGGGCTAATGGCAGAGGATGTCTGGGGTCCTGGGGGACAATTGGATTGACCCCCAACCTGGATTTCCAAAGGAAAAATTGATTCTTGGAGACACTAAGTAATTTGTCTTGGCTCACATGTCTGGGAAGTGGCTAAAATAGGAATTATCTTTGGTCTGTGGAGACAAAGCCCATATTTCCCCCCACTACACCATGATGTTGCTAGAGGGGGAGCATGCATGAACTGGAGTTCAAATGAGGATTGGTTTCTAATCCAAGCTGCCTTGAAGGCTCTATTTTTCCTTTCTCTAGGCTCATTTTGTCATGCGGTATGACTCTACAGAGACGAGATGTATCTCTTACATCCCTTATCACCTTTTTGGGATTTGTCATTGATTGGATAACACATTCTATGGATACATAGGAGGGAGAGAACATCACAGGTCATTAATCTCAGCCCTCTGCATTCGGTCAGGGCTATTTTAGATAGGGTATCTATAAAATAGCCTGTGTTAGGGATATACAAAATTTCAGAATGTAAGCTTGGCAGATAAATGGAAAGACTTAAAGACACTGAAACCAGGGTCCTCTGACAAACAGCCCAGCCAGATCACCCTACTATGAAGATGATGGTTCATGAACTCTGCCACATACTTGGGACTTCCACTCACCTTTTTAGGTCACCCTCTTAAGCAGATAGTCTAGGATAGCCACACTATGAAGAAATCTTACATGTAAGAGACTAAAATATACAATTATTTTTGAGGAAATAGTCTGTAGTAGGCAAAAGTGTGAAAAACAACTACCTCTAATATCCTCAGAGAGCCAAAAGCTTGTTTCATTCATGAAACAAAATATAACTATTAAACAACTATTAGAAGTTAAAAATATGAGATGAAATTATAAACTCAATAGAAGGATTAGAAGAAAACTATGGTGAAATCTCTCAAAGATAGGAGAAAAATTCTGGTGATAGAAAATAGGAGGGACAATATGAGAAAGTTAGAGGAGTATAGGAGGTCCAACATCCAAATAATAGAAGTCCCTGAAAAAAGAGAATGGAGACAACAAAGAAGACTGCATCATTAAAGAAACAAGAGAATTTTGAAGAATTAAAAATTCAAGTATCTAAATTGAGAGGTCCTGGTGTGTGTCAAACACAATGAAAGAAAATCAACTGACTCTAAGACACATCATGCGATTTCAGAACAATAAGGATGAAGAAAGATTCAGAGAGAAAAATCGGGTTCAATAGTGAGGATCAGGAATTGAATAATACTGGACTTCTCAACAGCAGCACTGGGAGGTAGCATAGGATGCTGAAATAATCCCATCAAAACATTAGAATGAGAGGACTCTGCTGTCCAGCGGTATCAGAGTTCTCCAGAGAAATAGAGCCAATGGGCACTATATATCCTATTGGGTATATAAGTATATAATTGTACATATTTATGAAAATATATAAATGGATTTTTCTTTTAAGGAATTGGCTATTGTGACTGTGGGAGAGCTGGTAAGTCTGAACTCTGTAGGGCAGGCTAGAGATGCAGGCAAGAATTAATGTTGCAGTCTTGAGGCAGAATTTCTTCCTCAGGAAACCTGTTTTTACACTTAAGGCCATTCTACTGATTGGATGGGGCTCACCCACAATACTGAGGGCAGTCTCTTTTATTTAAAGTCAAAGGATTATAGAGGTTAACTGCATCTATAAAATTTTTTCACAACATCTAGATTAGCATTTGATTAAGTAACTGAGTACCACAGCCTAGCCAAGTTGACACATAAAACTAACACACCAGCCAAACCATCAGTTAAGTGTGCCGGTAGAATAAGACATTTTCAAACAGAGGTCGTAAAAAAAAAATGTTTATTTACCATATGCTCTTTCTCAGGAAGCTACAGGAAGTTGTACTCCAACAAACAAAGAGATTAAACCAAGCAAAAAGAGGACGTGTATTTCAGATTGGGCTGCCTTAAAGACTCAGAGGTGTGGATTCTCGTGCAAGTGATTTATTAAGGAGATTTAGAAGGGAGTGGAGAAAGCAGGACAAGGAAATAGAGGAAGCCAGGCAAGGTGTGATTCCAGGCAGAAATCAGTCTGATCCTGCTGGAGAATGCTGGAGTATAAGTTACTTTAGAGTTGTCCCAACCTGAACGAAGGAGCTGGCTTGCATGCTCTCATACTTGTCCATCAATAGATAAGAGCTGCTCTGGGGGGACACCTGGGTGGCTCAGTTGGTTAAGTGACTGCCTTAGGCTCAGGTCATGATCCTGGAGTCCTGGGATCGAGTCCCACATTGGGCTCCCTGCTCGGCGGGGAGTCTGCTTCTCCCTCTGACCCTCCCCTCTCTCATGTGCGCTCTCTCTCACTCATTCTCTCTCTCTCAAATAAATAAAATCTAAAAAAAAAATTAAAAAAAAAAGAGCTGCTCTGGGGAGTGTTGGGTGAGGGATGAAAATTTCAAGACACTTGGTTTTCTGGAGCTGCACGTGTTGGTTGTTAGAAGCAAAAGCACACTGAAGCCAGAAAGCATGTATGTGTGTGTGTGTGTGTGTGTGTGTGTGTGTGTACAAAAGATGGTGAAATGGGATATGGCATTACAAACTGGGATAGAGGAAACAGAGATTCCAACACGGGAGAGAAACAATGGAATCCCCAGGTTGATGGTGAAGGAAAATCCCTAGATGATGGTCATGCAAACTGGTCAGATTGCTGGAGTGGGTCAGGAGACTGGCAGAGAATTATTCAAGAAGATTAAAAATGATAAAATGCCTAGTCAGCTTGAATATATTGAGAAGAGATTTACATATATGAAGGAGAGTTTACAGCTAAATTAATGCTAAGGGTATAGAAAACTTAGCAAGTGAAAGACCAAGACGATCATAAACTCCAGGGAAAACAAAATGTATTAGAAAGTAAAGTAACCACAGAGAACAAATCATCCAACCAAGAAAGGGGCAGAAGACATGAACAGACATTTTTCCAAAAAAGACATCCAAATGGCCAACAGACACATGAAAAAGTGCTCCACATCGCTCGGCATCAGGGAAATCCAAATCAAAACCTCAATGAGATACCACCTCACACCAGTCAGAATGGCTAAAATTAACAAGTCAGGAAACGACAGATGTTGGCGGGGATGCGGAGAAAGGGGAACCCTCCTACACTGTTGGTGGGAATGCAAGCTGGTGCAACCCCTCTGGAAAACAGTATGGAGGTTCCTCAAAAAGTTGAAATAGAACTACCCTATGACCCAGCAATTGCACTACTGGGTATTTACCCCAAAAATACAAATGTAGGGATCTGAAGGGGTACGTGCACCCTGATGTTTATAGCAGCAATGTCCACAATAGCCAAACTGTGGAAACAGCCAAGATGTCCATCGACAGATGAATGGATAAAAAAGATGTGGTTTATATATACAATGGAATATTATGCAGCCATCAAAAGGAATGAAATCTTGCCATTTGCAACGACGTGGATGGAACTGGAGGGTGTTATGCTGAGTGAAATAAGTCAATCAGAGAAAGACATGTATCATATGACCCCACTGATATGAGGAATTCTTAATCTCAGGAAACAAACTGAGTGTTGCTGAGTGGTGGGGCGTGGGAGGGATGGGGTGGCTGGGTGATAGACATTTGGGAGGGTATGTGCTATAGTGAATGCTGTGAACTGTGTAAGACTGTTGAATCACAGATCTGTACCTCTGAAATACATAATGCATTATATAAAAAAAGAAGATAGCAGGAGGGGAAGAATGAAGGGGGGGAATCGGAGGGGAGACGAACTATGAGACACTATGGACTCTGAGAAACAAACTGAGGGTTCTAGAGGGGAGGGGATGGGGGGATGGGTTAGCCTGGTGATGGGTATTAAAGAGGGCCTGTTCTGCATGGAGCACTGGGTGATATATGCAAACAATGAATCATGGAACACTACATCAAAAACTAATGATGTAATGTATGGTGATTAACATAACATAATAATAATAAAAAAAAGAAAGTAAAGTAACCATATTTCATAAGCCCCATGACTCAGTTGTGGATAGTGTTACATGATCATAATAACATAAACACTGAATATATCGAATTTACAATTATATATCAACACTATTGGGTAAATGGAACTAGAAAGTAGGTGTGTGTAGTGGGGTTGGAGAGAGTGACAGAAAAAGTCTGTTTCCATGTTAGGAAATAGTGGATGGTGCATCTGAAAAATCAAGAAGTAGCAACATCAGCATGTTACTTACAGATGGAGAGGAAAAAAGTCCAAAATAATCTTCTAAAAGTTGAAAGCGGGTTCCCCTGGGTGGTGAGAAAGAGGGGTGGAATGGCGCAGTGTGTGCAACTGCTATTTTTCATACAAGTTTTACAAAAATGATTTGACTCTTGAAATTGTGTGCATGTGAAACTTTTGTTAAAATAAAAGAGTAAATTAAAAAAGGAGGAAAGTCCTCCAGGCAGAGATGACGGAGATGTGGGAAATTAGGAGGACTATGAGTCTGATTCAGCTATATTTCAGATATATTAGTTTGTGTTTCCCCCACTCCCAAGCGGGGCCCATGAGATAACAGCGCCGGCAGGGAGCCTTTGATCTTCAGACTTCAGCAAAAAAGAACCGTAGAACTTTGAAAACTTAAATTCATAGAGCCATAAAAGTTTGGAATCTTATATTCATAGAACCTCATTTTAATTTGTCTTCTAAATCTCAACTCAGGTGTCACTTCCTCCAGGAAGCCTTTACTGACCTGTCCCCATCCCCAAGACTGCTGCCTTTCCTGCTATTCCAGCACTCCTCGGTCTGCGGTAGCAGGTTGTTTACCGGTCCTCCTTCTCCCCCGAGGGCAGAACATGCATTCTAGTCATTTCCAGGTAACTGCAGCCATTCCCAGTTTGAACAGAACTGTTCAGCATTCTTGCCCCACCTCCCACCCAAGTGGCACCAAGTCCAGGGAGTTGGACATGTCTCAGCTTGAAGGAGAGCTCTTGGTCTCTGGTCACAGCAAGAGTCCATGCTGCATCTGGAGTATGTAACTCTAACCCCTCTGGTGTGGTTTTTGGCGCCTGCAGAGATGTCTGTGTCATTGGCCCGTGCCTCCTTTGTTCTGACAGCAAAGCTCCTCCTTGTCTGCTGTGCCTCTTCAGTTATATCCTTGAGCCTCTTACATGAACTCTGGAACTTCTGCAGGGCTGAGGAGGACTCTGGGGTAGCTCTGCCAGGCCCTGTTTGCTGAGACATGCCCTACATCATTGCCTTCTGCTGGGTCTGTACCACACTGGGGTTGTGAAGCTCTCAAGGACCTCCCTTAGCCCTGTTGGGCCTTAGTTGGGAGTGACATGCATCCCTTCTCCCACAGACCCCTGAGCTAATCTGTGTTAGTTTTTGGTTGCTGCACAACAAACATTACCACAAATCTAGAGGCTTAAAACAAGACACGGATATTAGCTCCTGATTTCTGTGGGTCAGGAGTCTGGCTACGGCTTAGCTGAGTCCTTTGTAAGGCTGCCGTCGAGGCACTGCAAGGGCTGGGCTCTCACTCACTGGAGGCTCAGTCAGGGGAACATTTATTCCAAACTCACAGGGTCTCTGGAAGAACTCAGTTCCTTGAAGGCTGCCAGACTGAGGGCTTTAGTTTTTTAGCTGGCTGTTGGTTGAAGGGCGCGCTCAGTTCCTTGTCATGCAGTCTTTCCCACAGGGACACTCACGGCATGGCAGTTGGCTTTTCAGTTAGCAGGGGAGACTGTCTCCTTAAGAGATCGGCACTAAAATGGTAGGCCGTGCAATCACATCCACATGATCATGTGCATTCGGTCACCTTTGCCATATTCTATTAGTTGGAAGCAAGTCACAGGTCCAGGTCACGCTCAAGGGGAGGGGGTTATGCAGAGGCATGAGTGCCAGGAGGTGGAGACCTCAGAGTCTATCCACAGCAAGGTCTAGCTCCTGGACCTAGAACACCCACCTGGAGCGCTGGGCCCCCACTTCTGCATTTATCTGTGACTCTCCCTCCGTCTCTCTGCCTCCTTCTGGCCTGTGGGGTTTTGGGTAGGGAATTGACTTGCTCTTCCTCAAGCATGTTTCCTTAATTCTACTGTTTATAGAATGCTGCCTTTTTTTTACTCAAAAGCCAGGATTTTGAGATTGTCTGATATTTTTGCTGCCAAAAGTTCCAAAATTCTATTTTCAACTCAAAAGCTGGAAACTCACTTCTTTGTTCTTTCCTTTTATGCCTGTCCTTTCCAATGCAGTAGGCCCAGACTGCCCTAACTACTGCCTGAGAGGTGGGGAAGGTCATGGGCAAAAGCGAATGGCTGGGAATGACATGACTATGCCCTGCTGCAATCCACAAGGGTCTGCTGGAACAAGTGCAGATACAGCATCAGGGACGTGGGTACAAATTCTGGCTCTACCACTTACTAACTCTGTAAACTTGGGCAAATCACTTATTTTCTATGAGCCCCAGTTTCCTATAAAATAGGGATAATGATACCTATTTTTATAATGTGAGGATTAATTGGAATAAAGTTGGGCAAAGTGCCTTTGTAAATTATGATGTACCGTATATGTGAGCATTACTATTCTAGTTGACAAATGCACCAGAGAGCACTTTAACTGATTGTAGACAGTCCATGTTGACATGGCTTCTTTGTGGTTCTGGATCAGGGACCAAAGCCTTTGATGTATTACATAGGTAATAGCAGGCACTGACCAAAGACTTGTAGCTGTGTCTTGGGCTAGGGCTGGTTTGACTTGAGATTTTACCAAATCGTTGGCACAATAACCAGATGGTAACATTATGTGTGTGGATGCTTCTGGTAAATCACAGAGGTGGAATGTATGAACCGTCAGATCCTAAAACTGGGAGTGTTAGTCCAAAAGGCCATTTGGACAGAGTTCATTCATGCCTGGCACAATGGTCTTTCCATCACAACAGCGTTACAACCCATCATGCGATGCTATCGTGTATGGTCCCAGGCTCTGTGCAGGGGAGAGTTATGTTATGCATAGGCTTGCAGAAATGTTTTCTTCTCTTTTGACTTGCTCAAACAATATTAATTTTAATAAGTATTTATGGAGGCCAGCTGTCATCGGGTGGTATGGATGACAAAAGCAGGCTATAAAATTCCTTTAACTTTCTCCTGAAAATCTCATCTTCTGCTGCCTAGTAGCTCATCATTTCTTAGAAGAAAGAAATTGATACATCAGATTGCAGACCTGGCTGAAGGCCTATAAAATGAGGGAAGCAACCTGTTACGTGGGTATAAAATTAGGGCCCTCCTGATGGTAGAAGGAACTTCTCAACAGGACCGGCTCATTCTGGCCACAGATGTTTTGAATTTGTCCTTCTGCAGTTGCGGTCTTTCCACATCATCTCTTTAAAGCAAGCTGAATTGAACATACAGCATCTGGGTAAACTGCATTATTTATCTAACATTCTTAGCACAGTGACTGTGGGTGTACCGTAGGCTTCATATTGAAGTGGGAAAAAAGAGAATGATTCGGTAAACCTCTAAATGGTGGTGTTCTGGCCAAAGTGAGAACTCAGAGTGTGGTTGGCAGAGGGAAAGCATTAGGCCATAGGGGTCAGAGCCAGAAGCCCAGCTTGGCCTGCTCTGCAGAAAAAAATATGGGGGTAGGGTTATCAGTGTCTGGGAAGTCTCCCCTGCCTGAAGGATACAGGCAAGCAGGGTTGAACACCGCTCCCAGGCTGAGAGTGTTTGCTCCCTGCATTATTTTTTCTAGGCGCACTATTCTTAGCTCTGGAAGAGGCAGACAAAGGCTAATGGATGTTACCAACATTTTTGATTTCTTTTTATGTGCCAGCCCCAGTGTTAGGGACTTCATGGACAGAACCCATTTAATCATAGTTAGAACCTACAGGAAGCAAATACAATGGCCATGACTTTTATAGTCACAATAGCTTCTAAGACTCAGATGAGAAGAAATTAAACTTTAAAGATTTCTCTAACATTGAACTCAGTTTGCAAATCCTTATTCCTGCTGCTAGAAAATAAAGTAATGTAGTATAGTTTCAAGCCTTTTCAAGCCAACATATTAATTTTTTTCCACTTCTGGTCTAAAATGTAAACATTTCAAGATCTGCTGCTCCCCCTGTGCCCATACTCATGCATTTTGTTCAAGGGAGCCTTTAGGACCTGGTGGCATCGAGTTGGTGGGCATCTGGCCTGCAGTTGCCTCACCAATGAAGTATCTCCTACAGACGCTCCTCTTGGTCTCTCTTCCCATCTGAGTTTGTACTTAGTCTGGGAGTAGGGTTATCTTCTTCTTTTGACTTGGCCCTACTTCTTGCCTTGTCACCCTGAGCTTAGTTGTAGAGAATTTCCTCTGATCTGTCCTCCCCAGCCTCAGCCATGGGGCCCACTTGCCTGTGCTATATGGTTACTCCCAGGCTAGCTCACAGGTGCTCATTCTTTCCATCAAACTTCTGCTTTCCATTCATGCCCATGGAAACTCCTGGGACTTCTACAGCCACACCTATAACCCCTCACTGTCATCTCCACAAGGCTGCTGGCCACCTTTCAGAGCTCTAGGATGAGCAGGGCGCAGCCCCCTCCACTCTCAGAGCCTCTCTGCCCAGCCTGGGCCTGCCCCAGGGATGAGAGGCAGGGAGTTAGGTTCCTAGAGGGCGTCTCCTTCTTTCTTCCCAAACTCTTTTCCTTCTCCTCCATCTTGGAACTCTTTCATTTGCTATGAAGTACAAGGCCAAATCTGCTTTCTCTATTGCATCTCCATTTACAAGTTTTCTTGTCTTATACCCAGGAAGTGTCCTTTGACCTTAAAAGATAAAGAATGCAGCACATGTGTTCTCAAAGGTAACTGTTGCTACATCAGTGGATGTCCTTCCCTTTAGTTGCAAAACATGGGTGGGAGAGGAGTCACTGTATCCTATATAGCCAGCCACATATCAACTAATGCTTTGAAATATTATTTCAATATTACTGATATTATCTCCATTTCACACATGAAGAAATTAAGTCTCAGAGAGCTTGAATATTTGATCAAGCTGGGGCAAAACCCAGAGTTGTTTTAAAGCAGATGCTTCTCATCCCCCTCCCCCTATCACCCCCCAATCACCATACTTTCCACAGGAAGCCTATACTCCTAACCTGGGTCTGGGTGGCAGCAAAGAAGGGCCCCATAAGGTGTGACAGGCCCAGAGTCACACTGGATTGGTGACTAGGTGGGGCTGTGAGAACCAGGTTAACTATACAGGCAATAAATAAATGCATTCTGGCAAGCAGATCCCTGCTGCTTCAGCTAAAGCAGGAAGGAGGAAGAGGTGGTGAGTCAGTTCCCCAAAATGCTGACTGTTTTCTGCATTCAAGGAGTTAGAAAAACCAGTGAGAATCCATAAGTGGGTTCTACCCAGTGAGATGGCTGCAGAGACACAGGAGGAAAAGCTAAGGGGACATCCTCAACTTCTGAGGGCTGATTCACCAGCAGGCAGAAACATGGTATTGGAGACACACAGGAGGCATGTGAACTCTTATTTCCTAGAAAGAAACATTAATAGTTGGAAGTGTAATACAGTACCATCAAGGTGATGGGTCTGTATGCTTACTTCTTTTTCTTACTCAAATCTCACTGAAATGCCAGAAGGAATTAAAAAGGTACAAACCCACAAGGACAAAGAATACAAGAGAGAACAGATCTCCAGACAATTAGTATTTGGAATCCCCCACACAAAGTGCCTGGGTCATCACCTGATGCCCTGCTGTAAAGCCCAGAAGTCAACAAGCTGCTCCTAAACACACAGAGCTGCCAGTCAGCTTTGTAGGACTTCACTTTTAGATGGACAACTAAAGATCATCAGACATTTGTAAAAAATCTCTCATAGAAAAGATAGTGACCCAAACAAGCAAATAGGAAAAGGTAACTCTGAAGAAACACAACTGAGAAAGAATGAAGAAAGCTTTAAAAAAAAAAAAAAACCAACATACTCCCTATAATTTAATTAAATATCCTTAGAAAGATAAGAGGTAATGTTATGTGAGGTATCCTTAGAAAGACAAGAGGGGATATGATGTGGATGTGCTCCTGGGATTTAAACTATGATAAAAATGATATATTCAATTAGTGAGTTGGACAACAATACTGAGGAAGGTAACATGGAAGATAGTCTCTCAGAAATAGAATAAAAAAAATAAAAGAGATAGAAAATGGAAAAGAAAAGATGGAACTGGAGAACCAGTGGAAGACGTCAATATTTGACTAGATCGAGCCCCAAGGAGAGAAGAAAGAAACTGGAGGAGAGGAAACTATTAAAGAAATAATACAAGAGAAATTTGCCAGAATAATACAAGATAACTTCCAGGACAGGAACTTCTGGATTTAAAGGCTCAGCAAAATGAAGGAACAGAGTTGAGAAGGGTTTAAAATCATCTTAGGAGAATAAGTAGGTTACGTACAACAGGAATCAGAATGGCATGGAACTTATCAGTAGAAACCCTGGAAGAAGGAAGATAGTGCTTTCAGAGTTCTAGGATAGATACATTTCAATCTAGAGTTCCATATTCTGCCAAACCATCAATCAAGATTGAAGGTAGAAGGACATTTGCAGATATGCAAGTTCTTACAAATGAATCTCCTTTGCAGGTTGTTCAGAGTGCTGCTGGGTGTGTGCTCCACAGAGCGAGACTGCAAACCAAGAAAGAGGAGAACATCAAGTCAATGTGGGGAGAGGCAGCACAGGAGAGAGGCAAGGGGGAGTTCCCAGATGATGGGGAAGAGAAGTTCCAGCATTGCAGCTGGTTTGTAGGTCTAGAGAGCACCAGGTGAAATTTGAGCAGAAGGTTGGAAGTCTCCAGTAGGAATGTCTCCAAGAAAACTACTGGAACTGGTACGTTATCTGATATGTTTGGTGGTATTGAGATGGTTCACAACATCCACAGGAGGAAGCTGACATATAAAGTATAAAAAAAAAAATACCAAGAAGAATCAAGAGCCCAGAAATGGACCCTCAACTGTACGGTCAACTTATCTTTGACAAAGCAGGAAAGAATGTCCAGTGGAAAAAAGATAGTCTCTTCAACAAATGGTGTTGGGAAAATTGGACAGCCACATGCAGAAGAATGAAACTGGACCACTTCCTTACACCACACACAAAAATAGACTCCAAATGGTTGAAAGACCTAAACGTGAGACAGGAGTCCATCCAAATCCTAAAGGAGAACACAGGTAGCAACCTCTTCGACCTCAGCCGCAGCAACTTCTTCCTAGAAACATCACCAAAGGCACAGGAAGCCAGGGCAAAAATGAACTATTGGGATTTCATCAAGATAAAAAGCTTTTGCACAGCAAAAGAAACAGTCCACAAGACCAAAAGACAACCGACAGAATGGGAGAAAATATTTGCAAATGACATATCAGATAAAGGGCTAGTATCCAAAATCTATAAAGAACTTATCAAACTCAACACCCAAAGAACAAATAATCCAATCAAGAAATGGGCAGAAGACATGAACAGACATTTCTCCAAAGAAGACATCCAAATGGCCAACAGGCACATGAAAAAGTTCTCAACATCGCTCGGCATCAGGGAAATCCAAATCAAAACCTCAATGAGATACCACCTCACACCCGTCAGAATGGCTAAAATTAACAAGTCAGGGAACGACAGATGTTGGCGGGGATGTGGAGAAAGGGGAACCCTCCTACACTGTTGGTGGGAATGCAAGCTGGTGCAACCCCTCTGGAAAACAGTATGGAGGTTCCTTAAACAGTTGAAATTAGAGCTACCGTTCGATCCAGCAATTGCACTACTGGGTATTTACCCCAAAGATACAAATGTAGGGACCCGAAGGGGTACGTGTACCCCAATGTTTATAGCAGCAATGTCCACCATAGCCAAACTGTGGAAAGAGCCAAGATGCCCATCGACAGATGAATGGATAAAGAAGATGTGGTATATATACACAATGGAATATTATGCAGCCATCAAAAGGAATGAGATCTTGCCATTTGCAACGACGTGGATGGAACTGGAGGGTGTTATGCTGAGTGAAATAAGTCAATCAGAGAAAGACATGTATCACATGACCTCACTAATATGAGGAATTCTTAATCTCAGGAAAGAAACTGAGTGTTACTGGAGTGGTTGGGGGTGGGAGGGATGGGGTGGCTGGGTGATAGACATTGGGGAGGGTATGTGCTACGGTGAGCGCTGTGAATTGTGCAAGACTGTTGAATCACAGTTCTGTACTTCTGAAACAAATAACGCAACATATTTTAAGAAAAAAGAAAAAGAAGAAGATAACAGGAGAGGAAGAAAAGGGGAGTATGTCAGAGGGGGAGACGAACCATGAGAGATGATGGACTCTGAAAAACAAACTGAGGGTTCTAGAGGGGAGGGGGGTAGGGGGATGGGTTAGCCTGGTGATGGGTATTGAGGAGGGCACGTTCTGCATGGAGCACTGGGTGTTATGAACAAACAATGAATCATGGAACACTGCACCAAAAACTAATGATGTAATATATGGTGATTAACATAACAATAAAAAATTAAAAAAAAAAAAAGAAATGGGCAGAAGACATGAACAGACATTTTTCCAAAGAAGACATCCAAATGGCCAACAGGCACATGAAAAATTGCTCAACATCCCTCGGCATCAGGGAAATCCAAATCAAAACCACAATGAGATACCACCTCACACCAGTCAGAATGGCTAAAATTAACAAGTCAGGGAATGACAGATGTTGGCGGGGATGTGGAGAAAGGGGAACCCTCCTACACTGTTGGTGGGAATGCAAGCTGGTGCAACCCCTCTGGAAAACAGTATGGAGTTTCCTCAAACAGTTGAAATTAGAGCTACCATTTGATCCAGCAATTGCACTACTGGGTATTTACCCCAAAGATACAAATTCAGGGACCCGAAGGGGTACGTGTACCCCAATGTTTATAGCAGCAATGTCCACAATAGCCAAACTGTGGAAAGAGCCAAGATGTCCATCGACAGATGAATGGATAAAGAAGATGTGGTATATATACACAATGGAATATTATGCAGCCATCAAAAGGAATGAGATCTTGCCATTTGCAACGACGTGGATGGAACTGGAGGGTGTTATGCTGAGTGAAATAAGTCAATCAGAGAAAGACATGTATCATATGACCTCACTGATATGAGGAATTCTTAATCTCAGGAACAAACTGAGGGTTGCTGGAGTGGTCGGGGGTGGGATGGATGGGGTGGCTGGGTGATAGACATTGGGGAGGGTATGTGCTACGGTGAGCGCTGTGAATTGTGTAAGACTTGAATCACAGATCTGTACTTCTGAAACAAATAACGCAACATATTTTAAGAAAAAAGAAAAAGAAGAAGATAGCAGGAGAGGAAGAATGAAGGGGAGTAAGTGAGAGGGGGAGACGAACCAGGAGAGATGATGGACTCTGAAAAACAAACTGAGGTTTCTGGAGGGGAGGAGGGTGGGGGGATGTGTTAGCCTGGTGATGGGTATTGAGGAGGGCACATTCTGCATGGAGCACTGGGTGTTATGAACAAACAATGAATCATGGAACACTACACCAAAACAAATTATGTAATATATGGTGATTAACATAATAAAAAAATTAAATACCAAGAAATAAGAATATATTAATATTATTTAGAAATAAGCAATCAGAAGAAACAGTTGAAAGAGCTGAAAATAGTTGTCTCCAGGAAGCCGGGATCATGGGTGTAGTGGTAATACTCCCGAAGACTGATAAGTCTGTAGTTCTGTTTAAAAGGATGTGTCTGTATTATTTTGAAAAATGTTATTTTGCAATTGCTGATACTTGTCAGTTTTGGCTTATGAAAATGGCAATTATACACGGTTCAAATTAATTAAAATAGAAATGTGAAATAATCCTTAACAGTAATGCTATGCATATCAGGATTTATTAGTTCTATAGTATTAAGAAAATCCAGAATTTTTCATCAAGATAGAAAAAGGAAAAACAAAATTATAAGCACTTTTGTATAACTCAGTGGATGAAAACACTTCAGTTATACCATCTCTGCCCTTCTAGTGCTCTGCATGTCAGTGTGTGAATTGTTTCTTGACGACAGTGCCGCATCTCCCTTTAGCTGTCTAAAATTTCAGCCATGATTGTGGTTTCTTTCTTGATATGAATCAAGGCTTTGAAAACCATGCCAAAACACTTGTCTTGCTTTTTCATTCCTTGGCATCTCTTGATGCCTATACTTTATCTATATGTATCTATCTCTTGAATCCTTTTTCCAAGCACCTTCTCTTTCCTCACTTGGTTCAGATTTCCGGGCAGAGACTGGACAGGATTAGCGCCATGTTAGAATTAGGTGAGACACAGTGGTCCACACTGTACAGTGCTGGTTCTGGACCTTAACACACAAACACCTCTGCCCTGGGAACTGCTTCCAGATGCTCTGGGTGAGCCCAAGGCAACTGTATGCAGTGCAACTGTAGCCACTGTTGCCTGGGGCAGAGATGGTACCTAACTCAAGCTAGGCCATAGTAGGTTCCCTTTTCCAGGAATTTGGAATTGAACCGGGGAGGGGGGAGCAGCCAGTTATTTTGTTAAGGAGCTGCAACATGATTCCTTAGGAGCTGTGGGTTACACAGTCTGCCTGTGGGCTGAGGATCAGGAAATGCCAGTCTGCAGAAACAGGACAGTGAAGCAGATTTGCAGAGAGAATCAGAGATGAGAGATGGAATTGAAATCATGATGACTTCCAGTTCCACCTTCCAGTTCTTTCCTGAGAAAGGCTACATTTTCCCTCTTGGGTTCTGTAAGACAGCTTAGTGGCTTTAAAGTGAATAAAATCTCCCTCTCGCTTTTCTTTGCTTAAACTAGTTTGAGTAGGCTACAGTTACTTGCGACCAAGAGAATACTAATGGGGACATGTTCATCTCTAGAATTTTATAATTCTGTGACACATAAGACTGCTAATGATTTCAGGGGTGGGGAACGTGGGAACCAGAGTCCTAGGCAATGAGGAAGGCAGGGGAGGGACTTGGAGGGGTTCTGGGTGAGTGAATTATACTGTGCTTAGTGAATATGATAAGGAACCCCCCTACTTCACAAGCACACCTGCGGGGTGGGGGAAGATTGACTAGATAAACATTCTTTTCCTTCAAGTTCTGATGTTAGTATTTGAGGATTTGGAGCAAATAGTTAAAAACCCTAAGTAAATCCAGCTCGTATTTAACTGTGGTAAGGGGAGATTCCCTTACTGATGAAGATTTTTCTTTCTGGTCTTTTGTGTGTGCAGTGTGGAATCCATTCTAGAAAGCTCTTGTCTATATTAAATCCTTCTCATGCTCAGTATTTTTCTTCCTTCCTTCTGCTCTGTCTGACCTGCTATGATGTCATTTGGGCTGTATTAAACATTTTTTTTTGAAAAAGAGTGAACATTATACATTTCATCCAAAAAATGCTATTTCTGGGTCTACAATTCATCTCTGCCACGGCATTTTCCTGGTTCCTAAAGGACTCCAGTACAGACGTACCTTCTCCCCGTCCTCCCTTTCACCTTGGACTCAGCACTAAAAAATGTAAAAGATGTTAATAAGGCAGGAGGTGCTTTATGCCACAGGGTATAGATGATACTATTGGAAATGAGGAATCTTCTTCCTGAATGTTGTCAATTTGTTACTTTTCTGAGTCTGCTGGTGGCAGCTCAGCATGGGGCCCCGTTATCTCCCGGCCCAAGCAGCTGGCTTTGGGCACAAGTCTGGACTAGGAGAGATTGCTTCTTGGCCCCAGTGGGACATTTCACAATTTTCTTTTCCTTGAGAAACTTTAAAAAGCCATCTAGGCTACACTACCTGTGTACTTCATTTAGAGCAGCTATCAAGTGACTCGATTCAGGAAAGGCAGCAGCCAGACACCCTGCTGTGGAGAGGGTGAAACATGTCACCCGGCTGTGGGCTGGTGCCTGGGACACGGGGTGCGCTGGGTCTGGGAATCGGGCCAGCCTGGCTCAACCAACACTTATTCGACACCCACTGTATGGGAGCAATTATGTTAGGCTTGGGGGTATAGCGGTCAATAAGAGGTGGTCTGTGCCCTCAAAGAGCTCACAGTTTAGTGACAAAGATGAAAAAAATAAATACCTAATGTATAACGGGTCAAGTCTGAGAGAGAAGGGAATACAGGAGCAGATGAGGAGACACCGAGAACTGGCATAGGAGGGTGAGGGATGGAATATGGAGGAGGGTAGTCATCTGCTCTGAGTTTCAACGAACAAACTGGAGAAGCCAGGAGTAAAAGTAGAGGAAAAGCATTCGAGGCAGAGCGGACAGCATGAACCAACCATGGAAGTATGAAACTGAGTGGCCTATTTGGGAGACAAGTAGAGTGCTAGAATGTTGAAGAGAGGAGGTGGGTACAGAAGACAGGGCTGGTGAAGTGAGCAGGGCCCAGCTGGTTGTGCACCGTGTCACAGGGAGGGCATTGGCCTTTCTTTTATAGGTGCTGGGGAACCATCAACATAAGGGCGTGCCTAGCATCGGTGGAGGGGCTGAGCCTGAGGAGTATCCTGAGGGGTGAGGCTCAGGCCCAGAAGCTCTGGGAAGGAGCTGGTGGTAGAGGCAGAACCGAAGGCCGGCAGCAGGGTGCTGGACACTGTCAAGTGCTGAGGGTCTCGGAAGAACCAATGGGTACACAGGCCTTGAGGGCCCTGGATCTGAAGTCTGCCCTGTGAGGTCAAGCCCAAAGAATGAGGCAGGTAATGAGGGTCAGAATAAGCCTAAATAGGTCAGAATTGGCCAAAAGCCAGAGGCCCACTCAGCAGCTGGCACAGGACCTGTCAAAAGTTGTGACCCCTGCCTCTTTACCATCTGCCCCTAACCACCCCTCTCCTGTTTAGCTAGCTTTAGGCAATTTCAAGTTTCCACTCAAAGGTCCATTCCTACTCTGCTAGGGGTGACTGACAAGAACCATGCTGAGTCATCAGGCTGCTGATACAGTTCCTGTCAACAGATACGGCGGCTTGGGCCAGGTGGTAGCAATGGAGAACAGTAGACAGACTGAGATGTATTTTGTAGGTTGACACAACAGGGCTCGGTTATAGGTTGGATTTTGGGGGTGAGCAAGAAGGCATTTCAGGACTGTCAGATTCCTGGCTTTCAGCTACTGGAGGTTGGTGGTACCAACTGCTTATAAGGTGTATTAGTTGGCTAGGGCTGCTGTAACAAAGTTCCAAAGACTGGATGGTTTAAACAACAGAAATTTATTGTCTTACAGTTCTAGAGGCTGGATATCCAACATCAAGGTGTTGGCAGGGTTGGTTTCTTCTAAGGGAAGAATCTGTTCCAGGCCTCTCCTTGCTTTGTAGATGGCCATATACTCCTGTGTCTTCCCATCTTTTTTTGTAAGTGTTGGTGACCACATTTTCTCTTCTTTTGAAGACACCAGTCATATTGGATTAGGGCCCACCCTATTAATCTCACTTTAACTTAATTATCTCTTTAAAAATCTTATCTCCAGGGATGCCTGGGTGGCTTAGCCAGTTAAGCATCTGCCTTCGGCTCAGGTCATGATCCCAGGGTCCTGGGATTGAGCTCAGCATTGGGCTCCCTGCTCTGCGGGAAGCCTGATTCTCCCTCTCCCTCTGCTGCTCCCCCTGCTGTGCTCTCTCTGTCAAATAAATAAAATCTTAAAAAGAAAGAAAAAAAGAAAATGTCAGGCAGGCAGTTGTATATACAGAATCTGCAGCTCTGAGATGAGGTCTGGGTTGCAGAGACAAATTTAGGAATTGTTGGCAAATTTAAAATTTATTTAAAGCCATGAAAATTGGCCCCGTGTGTGTGTGTGTGTGTGTGTGTGTGTGTGTGTGTGTGTATGGAAGGGCACTTGTATACAAGGAACAAAGAATCTGAGTTGAATCCCATGGAAGTCCACAGAAATTCTTCCCTCTACAAGGCTATGGCCCATGTCTTCAGACCTGTCACATAGTTGGCCTCAAGGTCAGTTATAATGTAGAAATTAGCTCAAAAAGAATTGTAGAGTACCTGGCAAGGGACTCCTCCATTGCAAATAGAGATTTATTTAAAAAAAAATCCTCACTATATGTTATCATTATAAATATAACACATGCTTATTATTAAAAAAAAATCCCTGCAAATTAAATGGTATGATAAAGGAAAGTGAAAAAAAATCTATCTCATTTGGACACTTCATATTCTCTTACTTTCATTCCTTATTATAGGATCAACTACAACAAATGGCTTCACACAGGTTTGACTTCCTTCCTTTGACAGCACCTTGGCTCAAGCAGCATGCTGAGTATCTTTTGCTGCTTACCTTGGGGCTTCTATATACACACAGAAGACTGATGAAAAGTAGAAATAAGTTTATAAGAATGAGATAATTTTTTCTCTCTTTATTGAGGTATAGTTGATACACAACATTGTGTAAGTTTAAAGTATACAACATGGTGATTTGATCAACTTCTATATTGTGAAATGATTACCACATTAGGATTAGTTAACACCTCCATCACCTTACATGATTACCATTTCTTTTTTTATGGTGAGAACATTTAAGCTTACTCTTTTTTTTTTAAGATTTTATTTATTTATTTGACAGAGACACAGCGAGAGAGGGAACACAAGCAGGGGGAGTGGGAGAAGGAGAAGCAGGCTTCCCTCTGAGCAAGGAGCCCGACGCGGGGCTCGATCCCAGGCCCCTGGGACCATGACCTGAGCCGAAGGCAGATGCTTAACGACTGAGCCACCCAGGCGCCCCCTAAGCTTACTCTCTTAGCAACTTTCAGTATAGAATGTGTACTGCTAACTATAGCCACCATGCTGTACACTAGATCCCCAGAACTTATTAATCTTATAACTGGAAGTTTATGCCCTTTGACCAACATCTCTTCATCCCCCCGCCCCACCCCAGTCCCTGGCAATCACCATTCTAAGCTCTGTTTCTATGCGTTTGGCTTTTTTGGATTCTACCTCTAAGTGAGAACATACAGTATTTGTCATTCTGTCTCTGATTTATTTCACTTAGCATAATGCCGTCAAGGTCCATCCATGTGGCAAATGGCAGGATTTCCTCCTTTCTCATGGCTGAATTTTACATCTCTACTATCTCTGTGTAATTCTCTCTCTCTAGATCTAGATAGAGATCCATCTAGATAGAGAGATAGATAGAGATAGATCTAGTTAGATAGATAGATAGATAGATAGATAGGAATAGAGACAAAATCTTTATCCATTCACCTGTACAGGAACACTTAGGTTGTTTCCATATCTTGGCTATTGTGATAATGCTGCAATGAATACGGGAGTGCAGGTATCCCTTGGGATATTGATTTCATTTCCTTTGGATATATACCCAGAAGTGGTATTTCTGTATCATATGGTAGTTCTATTTTTAATTTTTTAGGGAATCTTCCTGCTCTTTTCTTATTGGCTGTACCAATTTACATTCCACCATCAATGCACAAAAGCTCCCTTTTTCTCCACATCCTTGCCAACACTTATCTCTTGTGTATCTCTTGTCTTTTTGATGACAGCCATTGAAACAGGTGTGAGTTGATATTTCATTATGGTTTTGATTTCTATTAACTGATTAGTGATGTTGAGTATCCTTTTAAGTACCTGTTGGTCATTTGTATGTCTTCTTGGGAAAATGTCTCTTCTGATCCTCTGCTCATTTTAAGTTGGATTATTTTAAATTTTAAATTATTACTGCTATTGAGTTCTATGAGTTCCTTATGTATTTTTGATATCAACTCCTTATCAGATACGTGATTTGTGAATATATTTTAGGTTGCCTTTTCATTTTGTTGGTTGTTTCTTTTGCTGTGCAGAAGTTTTCAGTTTGATGTAGTCCCACTTACTTACTTTTGCTTTTGTTGCTTGTGCTTTTTGTGTCATATCCAAAAAAATTGTTGCCAAGACCAATGTGAAGATTTTTCCTTATGTTTTCTTCTAGGAGTTTTGTGGTTTCTGATATTATGTTTAAATCTTTAATCCATCTTGAGTTAATTTTTGTGAGAGGTGTAAGATAGGGGTTCAGTTTTATTCTCCTGCATTCCAGTTTCCCCAACTCCATTTATGGGAGAGACTATTCTTTCCTTATCGAGAATTTTTTTCTTCGTTTCATTGAATTGTCTTTCTGTGTTTTCCAGTAGCTTACTGAGCTTCCTTAAAATAGTTATTTTGAATTCTTTATTGGACAAATTTCAGATGTCTGTATCTTTGGGGTTAATTACTAGGAGATTATTGTGACTCTTTGGTGGTGTCATGTTTCATTGATTTTTCATGTTCCTTGAATTCTTGAATTGCTGTCTTTGTATTTGAAGTCACAGTCACCTCCTCCTGTCTTTACTGACTTCAGAAGAGGATTACCTTTCATTTGTCCTGCTAGGGATTCTGAGGCTTTCTTAGACCTTCTAGGGATACACCTATTCCACGCTTCTTGCTCCTTCTTGTGGCAGAATTCTTTTTTTTTTTTTATTATGTTATGTTAATCCCCATACATTACCTCATTAGTTTTTGATGTAGTGTTCTATGATTCATTGTTTGCATATAACACCCAGTGCTCCACGCAGAACGTGCCCTCTTTAATACCCATCACCAGGCTAACCCATCCCCCGACCCCGCTCCCCTCTAGAACCCTCAGTTTGTTTTTCCAGAGTCCATAGTCTCTCATGGTTCGTCTCCCCTTCTGATTTCCCCCCCTTCATTCTTCCCCTCCTGCTATCTTCTTCTTCTTCCTTTTTTAAACATATAACGTATTACTTGCTTCAGAGGTACAGATCTGTGATTCAACAGTCTTGCACACTTCACAGCGCTCACCATAGCACATACCCTCCCCAATGTCTATCACCCAGTCACAACATCCTTCCCACCCCCCAACACTCCAGCAACCCTCAGTTTGTTTCCTGAGATTATGAATTCCTCATATCAGTGAGGTCATATGATACATGTCTTTCTCTGACTGACTTATTTTGCTCAGCATGATACCCTCCAGTTCCATCCATGTCGTTGCAAATGGCAAGATTTCATTCCTTTTGATGGCTGCATAATATTCCATTGTATATATAAACCACATCTTCTTTATCCATTCATCTGTCGATGGACATCTTGGCTGTTTCCACAGTTTGGCTATTGTGGACATTGCTGCTCTAAACATCGGGTGCACGTACCCCTTTGGATCCCGACATTTGTATCTTTGGGGTAAATACCCAGTGGTACAATTGCTGGATCGTAGGGTAGCTCTATTTTCAACTTTTTGAAGAACCTCCATACTGTTTTCCAGAGTGGCTGCACCAGCTTGCATTCCCACCAACAGTGTAGGTCTTGTGGCAGAATTCTTAACCTTGTATGCCTTTTCTCTGCAACAGATAGGATCAAGTGCTAACAGCTTCCCTTTTGTTTTACTGAAGGTGGCATGAAATCTCAAGTTTATGGACCCTCCCAGGCCTGTAGGTTTGGGCTGCCTTTCTATGCCTACTCACTAGACATCTGCCAAAGCTTGCTCTTACTGCCATTGGTAGCATGCCTTGAGAGCTGGCCACTGGGTCGGGGTATGTGTGGGTGAGGCTCACAGAACATTGAGGATGCCCATGTGCCAGTTGTGGGGATGTGTGGACCAGGTGTTCCAACACTTGTGGGTGGGTTTGATGGAGTCCTTGACACTGTTAATAGGATCACATCCCTTTAATGTTCTCCAGGATTCCTATCTGCTGCTTTCCTACTGTCTTCCTGCCCCTTACTCATGAAGCTCATGACTCAAGGCTCTGGATGAAGTGAGAGGAATGGGCCTACTTGGCAGCATCCTGCACAGCTAGGGAGGCCAGGTGTTCACTCACATGCTCTCATTTCTCCCCACAGGAGAAATCATAGGCTGAGATGTCGCTTGGCCCTGAACTGTGCTGTCTTGGGTAAAGGATGATGAGGGAAAGCAAACTCTTCCTCTTATCCTTTCCAGTGCATTCAAACTAGTATTTTTTTTTTCCTCCGATGGTATGCTGGAACGCCTTCGCAGGAAACCTGGACTTCCACAAAGGCTCTTTCATCCCTGGGTAATCGTCGAAGACTGTTTTCCAGCGGTTCCCAGACCACAGCTGAGAGTGACTGGAGCTGGTTTATGGGTCACTACAGGGTATGCAGTCAGGAAAGAGGTCTCTATGCCTATTATCTGATGCATGGGTGGGTGTGCTCCTCCCAGGTCCCTTGGCAAATGCGTGCTGGATCTGACAGCTCCCACAAAGACACTTTCATCTGTGGATGAATGCCAAATTGCTGTTGTTGAGGTGGGGGGGACACAAATGAGGGATGTCTTAGTCATGTGGATGATGTCACTCCAGAAATGAGATAATTGTATATATCTTCAAATAGTATTTTTAAAAGATATTGAAAAGGAGATCCTTAAGAGAATCTAGGGCCAGGACCAGGGTGAGGTGACTGAGCCTTCTATGGTGCAAAATTTAAGGAGGCACTTACTCACAGGGTCATGCACATGCAGACTCATTTCACCCTAGTCCCAGGCCTAGGCCTAGGCAGATCAGTGGGGTCTCTTGATGAGTATAGTCCTGAAAGCTTCTTCAGGGACAGTGCATAATGCCTGCAGAGTATGGGAGGTCTTTGGGGGTAGGACATTCCCCTCTGTGTACCATCTCATGTAGATAAATGAAGGCAGCACAGTCTATAAGTCTTGAAGAGAACAGGCTATGGGACCAGATGAGCCAGGCCCAACCCTGGTTCTGCCGTATACTAGTTGAGTGGCCTTGGGCACCTACATGAAAATCCCTCTGTTGGAGAGTAGTGAGCTATGCATGCCACTTTGTTGGGAGGGAAGTCTGCTCCACTAAAGGTCTAGTTATGGCCTTTGCTCATGAGATGGGTGCCCTGAGAGTTCTAGGATGGTGTGAATCACTTCTGTCCTGGGGAATTGGAAGAAAATACAGTAAAGGAGAGGACCACCAGGTAATTTCAATTTAATAAATAATTATCAAGGACTCATGTATAAGACATTGTGCTGAGCTGTAGGGGACATAAGTATAGAGGTGTAGTTAGGGTAATATATACCCTTAAGCTCTCTCATCCCCTTTCCTGATGGGAGCTGTGCCTGGTCTGGCGGTGGTGTGCTCTGGTGGTGTCGGGGTAACAGGCCAGGAGTTTATCCTTTACCTGGAGTTGGTTTGGTTGCCAAACTTAAGAATGTTTTAAAAACTAGGGGTACACTAAAGGTAGGAGTGGGGAGATGAAAAATGGGGTCAACAAAAGTGGGTCAACAAAATGAGGAAGGTGAGAGACATTTATTGGAGCCAGGGAGAAAGATTGCTGGTGGATGAGAGTGGGAGATAGAGCAAAAGAATAGATGTGAAGAGGTCATGAGTGAATATTTGGCAGAGAAGCTGCTCTCCAGAGCTGGCTTTTACTCTCATGGCATGGCTTGTGGCAAAGCAATGGGGCAGATGCCTATCACCTAATGTGGGAGTCATCTTCCTGCTTCCTTCTCCAGGCTCGAACATTAGTATTCTTAAGGAGGCATGGGTACATTTTCTAGACACAAGCTGTGGAAACCCTGAGTTTAGAGGCAGTAGCCTGAAAATCAACAGTATTTTTGTTTTCTTACAAGTCAGCATAGTTTGGGCATCAAGTCAAAGCTCAGTTCTCCATTGCTCCAAATCATCTTATTATTCTTGACTTTGCTGTGACTAATGTCTGTCAGTCACAAAGGTTCAGCCATAAACACATATATGAACTCCCAAGAAGTATTGGCCACGGCTGTTGGTTTCCACTTCACAGTAAATTGAGCTCATTTTTCTCTGATATTAAAAAATTATTTCTGGGGCCCCTGGGTGACTCAGTTGGTTAAGCGTCTGACTCTTGATTTCGGCTCAAGTCATGATCTCAGGGTGATGAGATCAAGCCCTATGTCTGGCTCCACGCTCAGCATGGAGTCTGCTTGAGATTCTCTCTCTCCCTCTCCTCTGCCCCTCCCCCTGCTCATGGGTGCTCTCTAAATAAATAAATAAACAAAATCTTTTTTTGTTGTTTAAAATCAATTAACATATAGTATATTATTAATTTCAGAGGTAGAGTTTAGTGATTCATCACTTGCATATAACACCCAGTGCTCATTACATCAAGTGCCCTCCTTAATTGCCCATCACCCTGTTACCTGACCCACTTCCCCTCTAGCAATCCTCATTTTGTTTCCTAGCAAAGGGTCTCTTACTGTTTGTCTCCCTCTCTGATTTCATCTTATTTTATTTTTCCCTCCCTTCCCCTATGTTCATCTGTTTTGTTTCTTAAATTCCACATGAGTGTAATCATATGATATTTGTCTTTCTCTGACTGACTTATTTCACTTAGCATAATACCCTCTAGTTCCACCCACATCATTGCAAATGGTAAGATTTCATTCTTTTTGATGGCTGAGTAACATATATATATGTGTGTATATCTATATAATATACATACATGAATGTATAGATATATATATAATGTATAGATACGTAGTATAGTGTATAGTGTATATATAATGTATGTGTGTGTATATATATACATACATATATATATCTTCTTTATCCATTCATCTGTCGATGGGCATCTGGGTGCTCTCTCTAAATAAATAAAGAAAGAAAATCTTAAAAAATTTCTTCCTTGACCTATTTTGTCTCTCCATTCCTTCCAAGCTCTTTGAAGTTAGTATACTCTGTCTCAAGTTTCTCATTCCCTCTTTTTTTCACATGAGCTCAACTCCCTAGTTTTTACATTTACTCCACAAACACTTGCTCACCAAGATCCACTCTGGATTGCCACATCCAATGGGCCTCTTTTAGTATTTACCTGAAGTTCTCACTGTGGTAACAGACACTGTTGACCACATGGCTCTTCTTGGTTTTCTTCTTTGGCTTCTGTGTTACTGTTTTCTTCTGTGTCTTCCATCTGTTCGGCTGTCCTTGGTGGATTCCTTTTGGTTCCTCTGCCCTTCCGATGTTGCTGTTCCTCAAAGCTGTGTCCTGGTCCCCTTCTTTCCTCTCTCACCCTGAATAGTTTTTTTTTTTTTTCATTCCTATAATTATGGAATTATTATCCTGTATTTAGAATTCTATATTATAGGAATCTATATTAGCTATAATATATAAATCCTTAACTCCCACACCTATAGTTCATATTGTACTATAGATGTACTGAGATTTCATACCTATGTGTTCAACTGCCTATGGGATGTTCTAGAAGTGTTTCAACTTAACATGTCCCAAATTGGATTGATTATTTCCTAGAAAACCTGATACTCTTTAAGTATTACATTTATCAGTAAATGTCAACCCTTTGTTCAGCCGCCAGGGCCTTGGACATCATCTTAGACACCCCCTTTCCTTTAACTTTCATATGCAAATGATGACCAAGTCCTGTTCTTTCTATCATTTTGATATCTCTCCTGTTCATTCTTCTCTATAATCTTCTAGTCTCCTCAGCTCCAGTCTCACCACAAGCAACGTAGTCTTCAAACTCTTGTCAGTGTGATCTTATGAAATACAAATCTGACCATTTCACTCTCTGGTTTGAAACTAGTCAGAGGCCTCCCACTACCCAAGAATAAAGCTTAAACCTCTTAGTCTGGCCTCCCTGAGTTGCACAGTCCAGTTTCTGTCCATTTTGCCAGGCTTTTCTTTAGCAGAGCTCTTCTCACATACTTTGCCTAGTGAGAGAATTAATAAATGAATGAATCCATCATTGAAGTCACTAATAAATGCAACAGAGTTTTACCAAGCAGCTTAAGACCTGCTTCTGTTTGAAGCCCACTTACCAGATTGATAAGCCTGTAGGATGTCCTGAATGAAAAACTTCAAGATTATAGGCAAGATTTATTCTCTGTGACTCAGGAGGGCAGGAGCATGTAATTTCAGAGAAATATGTTTCAACTTTCAGCATAACTTTCTACCAATGACAGCAGGCCACAAAGCAGAGGATTTCTCTGAAGTAGGGAGGTCTCCATATCTGGAGGTGACCAGATAGGAGCTAAGGGATTACAGCAGGCAGGTTGGAGGAGCAACTCCTGCATTGCGTGGTGAATTGGACTAGAGGACCTCTCATCTCCCTTCCATGAGGAGAAGAAGAGGAAGGGAAAAGAATTAATAGCTGTTGAGGGCTTACCATGTGCCTGCATTGTTCTTGGTGCTTTATGTTTATTGGTTCATTTTCTCTAACAATTGCTTTAGAGGAAAGTGCCATTACCATCTCCATTTTATTGATGAGGACTCTTAGATCTCAGAAAGGTGAAGTAACTTTCCCAAGACCATGCAGAAGGTAAATGATAGAGCTGGGCTTATAACCTTAGACTGGTTCTCAAAGTATATTTCCTGATCAGTAGCATCATCATCAACTGGGACCTTGTTAGAAATGCAAATTCTCAGATCTTACCCCAGATCTTACTGAATCAGAAACTCTGGGGGTGGGGCCCAACCATGTGTAGTTTAACAAGCCCTCCAGGTGATTCTGATGCCTCTAAAGCTTGAGAATCACTGCTCTAAAGAACATTCCATTAAATCTCATTATGTATATGGGAAGATATTAGGAAGAAAATTCAATTCACATTTTTGGGAGAATTTTGAAAAAACCAAACCAAACCAATGTTTAGTCTATATGGCATCCACATTTAGACTGCTGCCTTGAATGTGGGGCAGGTCAAGGGACTTCATGGTAGATCTGAGCAGCCAGCAGCTCCCAGCAGATTATAAGGTAATTCAGAACCACAGTTCCTTGGAGAATAGCTTCTTGTAGAAGGAACAGTGTGAACCTGGGTAAAAGAAAAAAAAAAAACATTACTAAAAACAATATCTTCCAGTTTAAAATACAAAGAAGATGCCACAAATCTTCCAAACCCCCTTTTATAGAATGAGTTCAATAAAAGCAAGAGAAATTTTGTGTTAAAAAATAGCCAGATAGAACTGCTGGTAGTATGCTATCATTTATTTTGTTAATTCAGCAACATTTCGAGTGAGACCCAGACACTATAGCATTTAAAAATAATGCAACCTTGCTCCTGATGCAAGTGGCAAAAGCAAGAGGTCTCTACGGAGCTTTGCTAAAGGGGGAAAAAAAAAGAAATTAAAAACCGTCCACTAATGTGCCAGCGAGTAATGAAATAAGAATCTGACACTTGGTGCATTGAAATGCAAACAAGATGTCCCTGTGTTACCCTGGCAATTCATCATAAAGGCCAGTGCATTTCTGCTTATTATACATGAGGTACAATGAATTATTACCAGGCTGGTTCTTCTAACAAACTTTTCAAAGTATGTACATGATAGGGTCAAAAGAGATTTATATGTGTGTTTGTGTGTTTGTGTGTGTGTGTGTGTGTGTGTGTGCACTCATGCTAGGATGTGCACATAGAATTGTATGTTTCTCTGCCTGTGAATACATGGAGCCAAATATATCTGGATTATAAGGGAGAAATTCAGGTGATGACCTAAGTATTTGGAAGCATTCTTTCTCTCTCTCATTTCACCTCTTCTATCATCTATCTATCTATCTATCTATCTATCTATCTATCTATCTATCATCTATCTATCTATCTATCTATCTATCTATCTATCTATCATCTATCTCTCCATCCATCCATCTTATAGGTCCCAAGGAGGGGAGAATTAGAGGAGACCCGGTCCTATGGGCTGTGAAAAACAAAATGCAGTAATTGCTGCCAGGCAGGTAGAATGGGATTTAAAGGGCCGCCTTGTTTGCCATGGGAGAAGCAGGAGATGGTGGGAGTGAAACAGGAGGAAGGTTGGTGATGGGATTGCAGTGATTTCCCTGTGAAAAGTTCCCAGGCACATCTCCCAAACCAGTTTCATTACAAGATCTGGCATAAGTTTGGCACATAAGTGGAATAAAAAAAAAAAAAAGGAAATTCATATAAAGCACACACCAAAAGTATCTAGAAGGATACACAGCAGCTTATAGTAGTTATTATTGGGGAATGAGATTATGAGAAGGGAAGCAGGAGGCTTTACTCATTCATACACCTCAGTTTTATTTGTAAAAACTTTTTGTCATAGAATGTTCCAAATATATATAAAGGTAGAGAGAATAAAAACAAAACAAAATACCTGTACTATGCCCCAGGTTCAACAATTATCAACTCATGGACCATATTGTTTCATTTTATCCTGCTCCCCCAGCCCATTTCTCAACTCTCCAGCTTATTTTGAAACAACTCCCAGACATAGCGTTCACTAGTAGTGTGCCAATTGAAAAAAGAAGCATGTTCTAATAGAAAATAAAAAGAGAAATTAATATGAAATCTATAATAATTCAAATATGGGTGGAGTCTCCATTGTCTAGTGAATTTTTTTTTTAAAGCAGTAATTCTCTTACCTGGCTGACCACTGGAATTTCCTGGGAAACTTTTTAAACGGGAAGTTTCCAGAGCCCACCAGGACCCACAGAATCAAAATCTCCATGGTGGGCCCAGGGATATCTGTGATTAAAAAGTTCCATATATGATTCTGATGATGAGCCAGGTTTGGGAACAGTTGGTCTACTTAAGATAAACTGTTTCAAGTACCTTCAAGCACTTTGGAAAGACTTAATTCCATATAAGCAGTTGATACGCTAATTACAAATTTGCCTTATCTAGTCATTAAATTAGGTTCCCTAAGGACTGCTCTGAATCCCTTGGATTAAAGGAGTAGTTGAATCTAGTTAACCCAGTTCTGATTAGTGTATAGTTATAAAAAAGAAAAACACATTTTCTTAAAATATTCTACAATGCATACTTATTATCAATGTAATACTAGTCTTTGCTATAATTGGTGAAAACACGTGCTTTATTTTTGCCAGTAGATTCCCTTAATTTTAAGGTGAGGAAATAGGATCTCAAAGCAATTAAACAATTTTCCTAAGGATGCATAGCTGGCTAATGGCTGATCCAGGGCAAATGCAAAACCTGCACTGTGATAGGCGCTGGTGGGTCAATACAAATAATATGGGTTCTAATGTTCCAAGGACTTAGAGTTTAGTTGTATTGTGGACATGACTTTTAGTCCATAGACTTAAAATACCTGCAGCCTAGAGCAGTGATAATAGTGAGTTGATCTCATTAAACAAGCTCAGGTGCCCAGAAGTGAAACTGTTTTAATTTTTCCAGAACAGAACTTAATTTCTATTTTGAACTTTTATTCTAACAACAAATGACACTTTATTTCAGTCATTGTAAGTAATTTTGGTCACTTCAGGATTTCCTGGCCCTTCTCCTTCCATAGGGTTGAATTGAGTTCGAGGGGGTGGGCATCAAAATGCCCAGGCCAAGGAGAAATTAATATTATCTTCCACCCTGCAACTGATGAGCATCTCATCTCATTTCTATCTGGTCCGTAAGGGCTGGTCCACATAGATGGCGGCTGTAATTCTTTATCCTAACTACAAGGCCTTTTCAGATCTGGGTCTTAGCTGCTCTCACAATAGTCTTGGTTATCCGCAGACAGTTGGCTGTTCCACATGCTGTGCTGGTATGGTATAATAAGAAATATATATTTTATCTTTGTCCCTGTTCTTGGCACAGTGCTCCTTGGAATTTCCTGAGAGATAAAAGTGATAGGAACATCTTTTGTTAATTGTAACAAGCCCTTTTCAACTACACCTGAGTTTAGGCTAATGAGGCAACTGTTGGCAGGTCCTTAGATATCATCTTTTAGGATGGGGGCTGCTCACCAGAAAGACCAAACTTTGATTAGAAGCTTGGCATTTCCAGGTCCATTGCTGTACCCAGACATCTCGGTTGGAGATTGAGTTCAATCACTAAAGGTCAATAATTTTATCAATCACCTATATAATGAAATCTATATAAAAATCCTTAAATGGCTGGGTTCAGAGAGCCTCGATGCTGAGCTTTGGGAAATTCCATGGTTTTTGCCAATTACTGGACTTTACCTGGTAACTGAGCACAGATCCTTCTTACTCTTGGATCTCCAGATCGATCTGGCAATTCTATTATGCACACTGCCTCCAAAAGACTTGGCTTGGTGTGTGTGGGGGTTGGTGGAGGTAGGTGGGGAGAGGTGGTAGAGTGAATGGCATGGGTATCCCTCTCAGGGACCCACCAGGGTCCACGTTTCTTCCCTCCTACTTAGTGATTACAGTACTGGTTTTTGATGTCCCAGTATTCATTCCCATGGAGTGTACTTATTTTTCAATAGCATAATGACAATGGGTTTCCCTTTGATCTTTTCTCCCCTTTGACTCAGCTCCACAGATTATAGAATATTATGCAGTCTACTATGAGTGGGGATTGGGAAAAAACTGTCTTTGAATGTCTTTGACCACACACATTCTTTCAAATCTTTTAATTTATGGCATAAACTATGACTTGACTTCTTCAGAGCTTAGAATGTCAATGCCCTCTAGCCAAGACCAGTGGGAACATACTTGTAGTAGAACAAATTTGGCTTATTATTTGGTGCAGTGAGGGAGAACACATACCATAAAGAATCAAGGTGTTGTCTGTAAGAGGATGTTAGAAAGGACTTATTATAGAATTTGGGCTTGTGTTAAGAGATTTTGAAAGGGTTTAAGAAAATGGGGTTTTGCTCTGGATTGGATGCTGTCAGGAAGTAGGGTAATTCTATGATTGGGTATCTTAATACATTTTATCTAGCAGGAGGGAAGATTAGACAGAGGCTAAAGCTATAATTGGTAAAGAAGCAGCAGTCATTCATATTAACTGGGGAAAGGAGATATTGGGTATTTTTGTGGCCTGGAAAGATTTGTGTTTTCACTGTGTTCAGACATGAGTATGGATTGGTCTTGTTTTTGTCTTGATCCATTATGGTTTCATAGTAGCCTTGTCTGATACTGACATTCTATGAAACTTTTTATGATTTACAGGAGAATCCCCAGACCTATCTGTGGGTGCCGGGCCAGCTCCTAGCAAAACCAAGGCCAGGCTGAAGGTATTAAGCCAGCTCCCAAATGTCAGGGGCTGCTTTTTTCTTTCTCAGTATATGAAACCCAGATTTATGAGCCCTAAATGGATTTTTGAAGTACAAAAGCCAAGAATACATTATTTGTGTTTTCCTATGTTCCTGAAGTCTAGCTTCTCAAAGAGAAGGGAGCCTTGAGATATCAGGTAGTCCTAGAGAAAATGACATCAAAATTACAATATTAAATCATTATCCTGTTATCTGTACAATGATATTAGCACATGATTGGTACTATGATGGAGGTAGCATTGTGCAGGGAGAACCTAACACAGCCTCTTCCTGGAAGAGGTGATTGAGATGACTTTTTCACCAAAAGAGGGAGAGGGAAGAAAAGGTATTCTAGGTAGAAAGAAAAGCACCCATTGGCAGAGCAGGGAGAGGAGAGGGTACACTAGAGAAATCAGTCATGGTACTTGTTTTGCTCACAGTTCCTTTTAAGTAAAAGCAACGGATTTCACCCCTGTCCAAAGCTGATTGGATCAGAAGTGCTTACTGACCCAAAAGGGCAGCCACTCTGTAGGCTGGTCAGCAACCTATGAGGTTGTCCTGCACATAAAAACGAGCTGGGTCAATCCGATTTTCTTTTTTTCAGGATCGTGGACTAGGAAATGCCAAAAGAAAGAGGCTTTGAGGGGCTAAGAGTTGAAGTTTAAACACGTGTGAAGGGGAGCCTTGAGGAAGACTGGTGACTACCAAGAGGGATCATGGACAAAGTTATGGGGAGCAGGGACTCAAGGCAGAGAAATGGCAGGGTGAAGGAATAAGCAGCGGGGTGACTTCAATAGACAAACACCAGGGAGAGAAGATACCTGACAATAGCTGACTCCTCTAAGGGCAGAGTGGCAAGGTAGAAATCACTCACTCCTGCAGTTCCTCTTTTTCTGTGGGTGGGGAGACTGATTCGACCAGAATCTTTTTTCCTGGAGTTCACATCCTTTCCTCCTCCTCAGCACTCCACCGATAGCCTTACAGTGCTCCTCCTCCGACTCAAACCTATTTGAATTCTTTTTTTTAAATTTTATTATGTTATGTTAATCACCATACATTACATCATTAGTTTTTTGTTGTAGTGTTCCATGATTCATTGTTTGCATATAACACCCAGTGCTCCATTCAGTATGTGCCCTCTTTAATACCCATCACCAGGCTAACCCATCTCCCCCTCCCCAGAACCCTTAGTTTATTTCTCAGAGTCCATAATCTCTCATGGTTCATCTCCCCCTCCAATTTCCCCCCCTTCATTTTTCCCTTCCTGCTATCTTCTTCTTCGTCTTCTTTTTTTTTTAACATATAATGTATTATTTGTTTCAGAGGTGCAGGTCTGTGATTCACCTATTTGAATTCTTTGAACTGAAAGAACCTAACTAAAGCAAGCACAGAGGGAAGCAGGGACCAGACCCCAGTGGGTGCTGTCTGCTAAGACCTGGGGCTTTTAGATAAACACCCCATCAGAGCTCATTCAATTCTAAGTGACAGAAAACCCATCTGTTTGGTTTAAGACCAAATAGCATTGTGTTATCTCATATAACTGAAAAGTCCAGGGGTAGTTAGCGTGAGGCATGCCGGCTTCAGGGCCTTGGACAATGTCATCAGGACTGTCTCCCCATGTCTCTGCACTGTCCTTCTCTATGTGGTCTTCAGGCAGTCTCCTCTCCCAGGTTTATATCCTATGGACATAGGGTGTCTTCTTAGTTGCTTTGGAAAAAATCCTGGGAATGAGGATTAGGTCAACTTGAATTAGGGACCTGTCCCTGAACAAATCCCCATGGCTGTTAATACCTAGTGGATTGGTGGGACTAGCCCTGTTGAACTTCAAGGATAAGATTGAGGGTAGATGCTAGACAGGCAAATTTAGCAGTCTGTCAACATGTCCTCATGTGCATGTGCTTGTGCGTTTAAACACCTTCATTAGTTCTAGCCGCTAGGAGATGAGGAGCCTAGATAAGAAAGAAAAAACAAAACACAGCCATTATCTGGACACAAATGCATCTTTTAATTTTAGTAAGAATTAGTTCAGAAACCAATATACATTTAATCTGTTTTCATTATTATTTTTTTTATCTTTCAAAATAGCTTTGGAATTTGATGTAGTTGGTGGCACCATGATTAGAAGGTCATAGGAAATGTGGTTCATGATGAGCCTGGAAGGAAACCAGCAGTGTAAGAGAAGGGTAGTTTCTGGAGTTGAAAGGGTTGAATCTGGTTCTGTCATTTACCGGCTTAAGTCATTTAGTCCCTCTGGGCTTCAGAATCTGTAGTTGGGGTTGGTGATAGACATCCTGTAGTGCTGTTGGTGAGGGTTAAATGCAAGATAAAATATCTGGCACATGGGAGGTGCTGACTAATGGTAGCTATTGTTATCAGGAGCCTGCTTCCAGGCTATGTGGTTCAGCATTCCAAGATCCTCCTGCCTCCAGGCAACACACACCCAATCATTTCAAACTCCCTGTCGGGTTGCTCTGCCTGAGTCTACACCCTGCCAACTCCAGGTAAAGAAAACCCTTGGTTGAAATCGGTTGACAAGGAACACTTTGAAAACTATAGGTTGAATTCAGCTGATAGCAAGTTAACAATTAGCCAAAATAGCCTGATTATGATTAGAGAAAACATATATCAAAATTCAGTCTTTTTATTTTCCAAATTAGTTTGTGCATGTGGTTATTGACTCCTGTTATAAGTGACATTCTAAAACCTTATGCCCAGCAGTTTGTAAAGCAGCCCTAGAAAGAGTGTTTGTGTATGCATTTGTGTGCCTATGTGTTTTGTGCAAATGAGAGGAACAGTGGTGTTGCTGAAGGGACCATGCATCTGGGAACAGAGGCTGATGAAGTCCCTGGCAGGTGGTAGGATCCTTGCCAAAGCTGTGACTGCTCCTGGGGAATGACTCACGGGCTTGCTTGACTCTCACTCGAGGCTGTTCTTGCTGTGGCGGTCTGTAGTAGGGTAGGCCCAGAGAAAATATCTCAGTGGAGAATTCAAAAGCTGGTTTTGATTAGAGCCTTGCAGCATCCAGAGCAATAAAAGGCAGTCAGTGGGAACCTGGCTCTGTGGCAGGGGAACCGGCTCCAAATCAAAGCCCAAGTGGATGTCCTGAGCTTCTTTCATTGGCCCTTTCTCTAGCTGAGCAGAGGGGAATAGAGGAAGCCTGTGGGACAGTTGCTCGGCAGCTGGAGCTTTATCAAGGTAATGTCAAATTTTAAGGCTTATAGTTAGTACTGCTGGCTTCCAAGTCCTATTTTTCTAGCTCAGAAATTAAAGTGCAATGAGAGTTTGTTCATTAGTTCATTCATTCGTTAGTTTGTTTGTTCATTCATCCTACCCTGTATTCCTCTTAAAAGAAACAGAAGTATTTTTCAATAAAAAGAGAAGCCACTGAGGGACAGTGGCTATAGATATACCTCAAACTTCAGTTGATATTTTAATATAATTGATCTTAAAAATATAGTTCTGGGCTTCCTAGAAGAAAGGGAAACACATTGTATCTGATAAAGGGAAGCATACCAGCACATCTCCAGAGAAACTTTTTCTTGTTATAATGTCCCTATGTGCCAAACAGGTGTGTAAATTCCTCTAAATCAGTGGCTCTTCAAGTGTGGTCCCTGGGCCAGCAGCACCTGGGAACTTGTTAGAAATGCAGACTCTCAGGCTCTACCCCAGACCTAGGAATCAGATACTCTGGGGGTGGGGCCCAGCAATCTGAGCTTGACCAAACCTACTAGGCATTTCCAGAAGGATGTGAAATTTAAGAACTACTGTTTCAAATGTGCTTAATGTTTAAAGAGGGGCCAGGTGCTACTGATTACTTTGATGCCTTGTTTAGCATGTCCACAGCAATCTGCAAAAGCAGGTGACCCATTTCTTGGTCGTCTCCATACTTACGGTCTTTGTATAACACTGGAATAGGGAGGCCAGACTGTCTCTCACTAGGTTTATTCAATCCCAGATTGTTTTCAGGAAGATGATGGCTATTTTTGAAAGACACATTTCTATCAGCTTTTTTTAAAATTTTTTACAAAAGAGTAAACATTTTATTATTTGTGCATGAATCAGGTTGGTCTGAGGACACACGAGTATCTGGCTAACTCATAAAAGTAGCTTTAAGCAACGGGATGATGTCTGTGGTCTTTTACATTTATTGCAACTTCATTTATATTATCTACTTGCTAAGCAGGGAGAGGCCCAGAATAGACACATCAGACAGTTAGGAGCAACACGCTGGGGGTGTCAGAATTAGGGAATACTGAGCAGCTACGGCCTCTGTTTGAAAGGCAGGGTCTATGAAGGTCTCCACAGCAAGAGTGCTCTGCAGGACGGGTCTTCTGGGGTAGGGAGGAGCCCTCTGAGGGGGATGGCAAACAGCCTCTGGGGGAAGAGTGCTTGTCGGAACAGTGTCCCACACGTGGCATGGCCCCAGGAGGCTGGGGACAGAGGGGCTCACAGGGGCACCACCTGAAGGGCGGGCAGAGGCCCCCAGGGAGGGGCTATGTACTCTTCGTCTCTGAGCTGCAGCAGCACAGTGTCTCTTTTTCTTGGGCCAGCTGTAGATGTGAGTGCTCTGAAGCCAGGTGGGCATATGCTCCTTCTTAGCATTTGGGAAGAGCACAGGGATGAATCTGAAAGTCATGCTTCCTTGTTTTACGAACTCAATCTGCATCCTTTGATGAATGTACTTAATAAGCCATGCTTGTCCTCGCCCAGCTGCGACTCAGCATCTTCCACATCCTGTTCGTATTTAGGGCCGACTGCTACAATTATCATTGTCTTTTCTCTAAGGTAGCGTTCCATCCACTTAATGATATCAATGTCTCAGATTCTATCCTCAAATATGTCAATTGCATTTGGAAGTCATTTACCAACAAAAAGTCGAAGTTCACCACCTCCATGGCTGTGTCCATAGAATAAGTGATAAAGACTTTCCATAATTCTTCTGGCAAATTGCTTGTTTTCAGAGTTCCTCTGGCTGGAAGGTTACTAGGAGGTCTAGGGACAGCAGCTGGGGATGGAGCCTGGGGACCTGGTGGTCTCAACTCTGCAGGATACCCCAAGGACTCCTCAGGAACTCCAGCTGGATTAGGGGGCTGGTTATATAGTTGGTCCCTCAGGAGACTTGGGGAGGAGTGGTCTCTTTGCTCAGGCCTCTCATCTTGGTCCCAGGGGCTGGGGTAGTTCAGGGCCTTCTGCACGGGGTGCAAGCCCATCATGCTGGCTCCAGGTAGGAGCTGCTCACACACAGCTGGCTGGACCACTTGCTGGTAGGCTGCTTGGGGGTGGTCATGGCCACATGGCACCTGCTGATAGGGACCTCCAGGATAATGGTAATGACAGTTCCACTGAACATGTGGGGGAGGGTTGGGAGGCAGCATCTGTGCACATACTGGGTACCTCTGAGGTTCAAACTGAGGGAACCCCCTGGACCTGAGAAGTCTGGGGAGGTGCTGGGGTTAACACACAGAGGTGAGGGGCAGGGGTCTTTCTAGCTGCCTGATGCCCAGGACATCCTGGGGTTGGGAATCATACCCCATGTCTATTGTAGGCAGATCTGGAGCTGCTTGTTTCCTGTGGGGCCCGGGCTATTGCACCATCTCTTGGCTACTGCCTGAGGAGTCTGCTGAGGCATTAGGTAAATTTTAGTCTGATTTGTCTGAGTTATGGCTAGTGTCAGCAGAAGCTGCTGAAAGCTGAGATCCTAGCCATTGATTCCGTTTTTCCATGAAAAAACTGATGCTCCGGAGGAGGGCTCCAATCACCGACGCAGGCTCATGCTTGCTGGCTGCAGAGGAGCCCAAGGGAAAATCTTTGCCCGGGTCTGGGTGTTTCCTCCAGAAGCTGTCTTCACCCTCCTCCAGGATTTTAATGCCCAGGCAGGTGACCTGCTGGGTCACAGGCCATAGGTTATTTGCAAGTTTCAGGGGTGGGTGAGCCTGAGAAAAGTCTCCTGAAGAACAGTGAGGGGTTTTGGGTGCTGACAAGCTGTTGGCTGCCATGTTCCTTAGATTTGGAGCAGGTGGTTCAAAATGGGATTGGTTAACTGACTTGGGTATGGTTCTGATTCATCAACCTCCACAGGAGTGCTCTAGTTCATTCTAGTTTCTTAGCACCACCAAGGACAGAAAGACTGGCCCTCCATCAGCTCTTTTCCTCTTCAGACTTGTAGTGATGTAACATAAATGCACTTTTGCATTTTCTTTAGCTGCAAATCTTTGTCAGTATTGTTAGGAAAAATACCCTATAAAATATAACCGGTGTAATTTCCTTGCAGTTTCTCCCTTAATATGTGTCTTACCATCTTATTAGAAGTAGAAATTTAATTTACATCCAGTAAATCTAATCAAAATTTCTAATTCCCCACAATGTACATTTACATTTATCTTCTCTATTGAAATCAGCACACTCATCCATTTGGATATTTGCAGAACAACTAGCTTTTTCTTTTCTATGGAATTTCATGCTTTCTATTTTTTTTCTTAAAGCAAACTTAATGAACAATTTAAGTAAGAGCAAATGAAAAATTCAGATATTTGTCCTTCAGTTTCAAAGATAAATGAGAGACTTGATGTTTTGTTTTTTTTCAGGTATACCATGTTATATAGACTCACTGAATGTATATCACACTGTTGAAACATCTCCAAGGATTCTGCATGTAGAGCATTTTAAACATTTGGCCAAGGTCAACTAAAATATCATGTGTGTGATCTTTCTTCTTTCATCCACCCTATCTAGGACAATGCCACCGAATCTCTTTCTGTATAAGAGCACGTGGTCTTGATTATTGTAGCTATATAATAGTCTTGAAATTGGGTAAACTGATTCCTCCCAATGTCTTCTTTTTTCCAAAAACAGTTTTAATTATTCTGGTTTTTTTGCTTTTTTATGTAAATTTTATAATCTGGTTTATATCTGCAAAAAATATTGCTGGGATTTGGTAGGAATTGCATTAAACTATATATCAACCTGGGGAGAGTTGACATCTTTACCATGCTGAATCTTCCAATCCATAAATAATGGTATACCTCTCCATTTATTTAGACTTCCTTGATTTCTTTTATTAGCATTGTATATTTTTAAAAATACAAGTCCTGTATGTTTCATTAGATTTACACCTAAGTATTTAATTTTTTTGAGAGATTTTAAATAGTATTTTATTTTTTTTAATTTGGTGTCCATGTGTTCATTGTTAGTATATGGAATCACAATTGAGATTTTTCTGTTTATCTGATATCCTGTGACCTTGTTGAATTCACCTGTTAGTTCTTAGAAGGTTTATCCTTTTCTTTTTTTTTTTTTAATTCCTTGGGTTTTTCTATGTAGGTAATCGTGTAATCTGCAAATAGGGATAGTTTTATTTCTTCCTTTTTGATAGGTATGCCTTTTCCTGCCTTACTGCCCTGGTTAGAACCTACAGCATTATGTTGAGTAAGAGTGATGAGAGCAGACATCCTCATCTCATTACTGACCTGAAGGGGAACACATTCAGTTTTTTCCCGGTAAATACGATGATAACTGTAGTTTTTTTTTTTTTAATATGATCTTTATCAATTTGAGGATGTTTTCCTCTATTCTTAGTTTTCTGAGATTTTAAAAAAATCATGAGTGGGTATTGGATTTTGTCCAGTGCTTTTTCTGCACTGATTGATCATATGATTTACCTTCTTTGACCTGCTAATGTGGTGGATTACACTGATTTTTGAATATTGAACCAGCTTTGCATCCCTGGAAAAAAATCCCACTTAATCATGATATATCATTCTTTTAACAGACTGTTGAATTCTATTTGCTAATATTATGTTAAAGGTTTTTGCATCTGTTCTCATAAGGGATATAGGTTGGTAGTTTTATTTTTTGGTATTGTTTTTGTCTGGATTTGGCATTAGGTTAATACTAGCTTCATAAAACAAATTAGAAAATGTATCCTCCTTTTTTCTAGAAGAGATTGTGTATAATTGGTATTAATTCTTCCTTAAACATTTGGTAGGTTCTCCAGTGAAATCCTCTGGGCCTGAATGTTTGTTTTTTTAAGCAGGTTTTAAATTATGAATTAGATTTTCTCGACAATTACAAGGCTATTCCAATTACTTATTTTATATTGGGTGAATTGTGGTACTTTGTGTTTCTTGAGAAAGTGGGCCATTTCATCTATTGTTATGTATGTCTGTGGAGTTGTTTGTGGTGTTCTTTTACTTTTCTTTTGAGGTTTGCATGGTCTATAGTGATATCCCCTATTTAATTCCTGATATTGGTAACTTGTGTATTCTCTTTTCTTCTCAATCTTGTTAGAAGTTTATCAATTTTATCAATCTATTCAAAGAAACTGCTGTTTGTTTCATTGATTTTTTCTTTAATGTTTTACTGATTTCAGTGTCATTGATTTCTGCTCTTAACCTTATTATGTCATTTCTTCCACTTGCTTTGGGATTATTTTGCTTTTCTTGTTTTGGTTCTTGAGTTGGGAGCCTAGATTACTGATTTTAGACTGTTACCCCTAGTGCTATAAAATTTCCTCTAAGCACTGTTGTAGTTTTGCCCCACACATTTTGATAGTTTGTGTTTTTATTTTTATTCAGTTCAATTAATTTTTTTTATTTCCTTGAGATTTCATCTTTGACCTAAGGATTATTTGGAAGTATGTTGTTTAGTTTCCGAGTATTTTAAAATTTTTCCTTTATCTTTCTGTTATTGAACTTTAGTTTGATTCCACTGTGGTTGTAGAGTACACTCTTAAGATATTAATTCTTTTAGATTTTTGAGGTTTATTTTATAGCCCAGGACATGATCTGTCTTGGTATATGTTCCATGAGCCCTTGACAAACGTGTATTCTGCCATTATTGGGTGGAGTGTTCCATAAATATTGATTAGATCTTGTTGGTTGAATGTGTTGTTGAGTTCCTTTATATTTATTTTTTGTCTAGTTCTATAAGTTGCTGAGAGAGGGGTGTTGAAGTCTCCACCAGTAATTGAGGATTTGTCTCTTTCTTTTTTCAGTTTTTGTCTTACATATCTTGCAGTGCTCCTGTTTTGTGTATACATGTTTAGAATTGCGGTCTTCTTGTTGGATTGGCCCTTTTATCCTTATATAATGTCCTTCCCCATCTCTGGTAATTTTCTTTGCCTGAAGTCTACTCCTGCTTTCCTTGGTTACTGTTTGTATGAAATATAGTTTTCTATTATTTTACTTTCAACTTGCCAATATCATTATGTTTGCAGTGTGTTTCTTGTAGATAGCATATAGTTGGGTCAGATTTTTAAATCCACTCTGCCAATCTTAGTCTTTTAATTAGTACATTAAAATCATTTACATTTAATGTAATGATTGATATGTAAATATTGATATGTTAATAAGACTCCCATTTTATTTTTTGTTTCCTCTTTATTCTGTTTTCTTTTTCCTGCCTTCCTATGGGTTTCTTGAACATTTTTTAGAATTCCATTTTGATTTATGTATGGTGTTTTTGAGTGTATCTTTTTGTATAGATTTTTTTTAGTGGCTGCTCTAGATATTACATTATATATACACATAACTTATTGCAGTCTATTGATGTTGTTATTTTACCAGTTTGAGGGGAGCTTAGAAACCTTATCTCTTTTTATGTCCCTTTACTCTCTCCCACTTATAATGTAGTTGTCTCAAATATTTCCTCTATATTAGAGGAATCTATATTAGAACCACATGGTTCTATAATTTTTGCTTCACTATCAGTTATAAATCAGACCATTCCAGTGGAGAAGAAGTCTATTTTATTTACCCACAATTTAGCTGCCATGTTCTTTCTTCTTTCTTGATGTTCTAAGGTTCCTTCTTTATCATTTCCTTTCTCTTTGGAGAATTTTCTTTAGCCTTTTTTTTATTTAAAAGGAGAGGTCTATGGATGGGGTGCCAGGATGGCTCAGTTGGTTAAGTGTCAGACTCCTGATTTTAGCACAGGTCATGATCTCGGGTTTGTGAGATAGGGCCCTGCGTTGGGCTCTGGACTCACTGGGGAGTCTGCTTGAGATTCTCTCTCTCCTTCCCCCTCTGTTCCTCCCCCTACTTGTACTCTCTCTCTAAAAATAAATAAATAAATCTTTTTTTTTTTTTTTTAAGAGGTCTATGGTAACAAATTCTTAGTTTTCCTTCTCCAACCTCTGCCTCATTTCCCTTCCTCCTTGGTTGGTCAGTGACCTCACTACATCCTTCAGGAACACTCTTGTTTCTCCAGAGCCAAATGAATCAAGTCTCTCTGCTCCTGTACTGACATTCTCTGTCTTTTGCTACAGTGGAAGAAGCATCCTTCAATGTGTGCTAGTATCCTTTACCCCTCTCATCTTCCTTAGGCCTCTGTTCCTGCAGCCATCCTTTTTTTCCTTCCTGTATCTTCATTCTGTCCCATACTACTGGATCACTCCTGAAGGCCTATAAGTACATGTGCAAATATCTCCCATCTTGAAATGAAACAGCCAAATCAAACACCACACCTTCCTTGATACCAATTTCCTTTGTAGTCACAACCCCATCTGTGCTCCTTTTCTGAGCCGAGCTTTTTGAGTTGTCTACTCCTGCTGTCTCCATTTTCTTTTTTCCCATGTAAGAGTTAACATTAAAATAAAAATAAAAATTAAGTTATATTATGAAAGGTGTCAAATAAATGGAGAAGTTCATTCACTCATCATTCTACTGGCCTTTGCCTTTACTCTGCTGTTATATACTGTTCTTGTCAAGGTCACCAATGACTATTTTGCCAAATCTAATTTACCTTTATTTTCATTTAACTTGTTCCTATATTCATTTCTATGATACTACCTTCTCCTCGTTTCCTGGTTTTACTTCTAGCGTTTCTGCCTTTCCTTCACTAGCTCCTCCAGGACTACTAGGATAGTATAGGAATGCCACTGGGCTTGTTCCTGCCTTTCTCCTTTTCCACATTTTCTCTCTTCATGAACTCATCCAGTCTTACAGCTTAGATACCACTATATACTGATAACTTCCTCGTTGGATCTCCAGCCCTGACCTCTCCCTTGAACACCAGGCTCAGATATGCATGCTGGACATTTCCACTTAGATGTCTAATTTGCCTCTCAGACTTACTAGGTACAATTACTTAAACTCTGGATTTTTAACATCCTTCCCTACCACCTCTTCTTCTTTAGGTTTTCTGAATCTTCATAAATGTCATCCTTTCAGCTGTTTGAGCTATAAACCTAGGAGTCATTTCAAATCTTATCTGTCCCTCACCCTATCCAAACCATTAGCAAATCATCTAAAATACATCTGGAATGTTTTGGCTTCTCTCCGTCTTTAATATCTCCACCCTAATCCAAGGCACCATCCCTTTTTCGTGGACCACTGTTAATAGCCTTCTCTGTGGCTTCTGCTTCTACTCTTGCTCTTCTATGAAACCTGAGTCTTAGGTTAAATATATAAAAAGACTGAAACCACAGTAAAGTATGGTAATAACAACATGATACCTGAATAAACAAATGTTAATGTTTGGGCATTTTTACTTCAAACTTTATTTTTCTAAAGAAGTAAAATATTATCAGTTAAGTTGAACTTCTTCATGTCTTCTTCCTAATGCCATTCCCCCTTTCCTTCCTTTTCTTAAAAATTTTTAGGGGATAGCGTTAAGATGGTGGAGGGGTAGGGTGACCCTAAGCTTGCAGCCTCTCTTGAACACAGATACGTAAATATCAAATCATTCTAAACACCCAAGAAATTGATCTAAGGACTGAGAGAACAAAGCTGCATGTCTACAAGCAGAAAAAATAACTACTGCGTGGAAGGTAGGAGCTGCAGAGAGTTGATTTGGGAGAGAAAAGAGCTGTGGTCTGGGGAAGGGAGGGAGTCCTGATCACAGAGAGAGGAGTGAGAAAAAAAGAGAGAGGAAGAGTGAAAAAAGAGTGAAAACATGCACAGGGGATTGCACGAGGAAAACTTCCCCAAAACCACTGACTGGGGAAAGAAGAAGGTTTATATACTGCAAGTTTTTTAAAAACAGCAGAGTGCAGAGTCTCAAGTTTCAGAGGTCAGCACCATTGCCAGGGTCACTGGTGGGCTTGTTGGTGCTCTGGTGGGAAAGGAGGGCAGAGACCTGGGAGTAGGAACCCAGTCTGAGGATCTCCTGGGTTGATGAAGAAGGGCATTATATCATAATTAAGGGGTCTATCTATAAAGATGATCTAACAATTGTAAATATTTATGTCCCCAACTGGGAGTACCCAAATATATAAATCAATTAATAACAATCATAAACTCATTGATAATAATACAATAATAGTAGAGGACTCGAACACCCCACTTATAGCAAAGGGCAGATCATCTAAAGAGAAAATCAGTAAGGAAACAATGGCTTTGAATGACACACTGGATCAGATGGACTTAATATATTCAGAGCATCTCATCCTAAAGCAGCAGAATACACTTTCTTTTTAAGTGCACATGGAACATTCTCCAGGGTAGATCACATACTGGGTCACAAATCAGCCCTCAACAAGTACAAAAAGATTGAAACTTTCCATGCATATTTTCAGACCACAACGCTATGAAACTTGAAGTCAAGCACAAGAAAAGATTTGGAAAGACTAAAAATACATAGGGGTTAAAGAACATCCTACTAAATAATGAATGGGTTAACCAGGAAATTAAAGAGGAAGTAAAAAAGTACATGGAAGCAAATGAAAACGAAAACATGACAGTCCAAAACCTTTGGGATACAGCAAAGGCAGTCCTAGGAGGGAAGTATATTGCAATACAGGCCTACCTCAAGAAGCAAGCAAAGTCTCAAATACACAACCTAAACTTAAACCTAAAGGATCTAGAGGAGGAATAGAAAATAAAGCCTAAAGCCAGCAGAAGGGAAATAATAAAGATTAAAGCAGAAATAAATGATATAGAAACAAAAAACCTCAGAAAAGCAGATCAATGAAACTAAGAACTGGTTCTTTGAAAGAATTAATAAAATTGATAAACCCCAAGCCAGACTTGGAAAAAAGAAAATAGAAAGGACCCAAAGAAATATAATTACAAATGAAAGAGAGACCACAACCAACACCACAGAAATACAAACAATTATAAGAGAATATTATGAAAAGTTTTATGCCAACAAACTGGGCAATCTGGAAGAAATGGACAAATTCCTAGAAACATACAAACAATCAAAACTGAAACTGGAAAAAATAGAAAATTTGAATAGACCATACTAGCAAAGAAATTGAATCAGTAATAAAAAAATCTCCCAACAAACAAAAGTCTGGCACCAGATGGTTTCCCAGGGGAATTCTACCAGTCATTTAAAGAACAGTTAATACCTATTCTTCTGAAGCTGTTTCAAAAAACAGAAATGGAAGGAAAACTTCCAGACTCCTTCTATGAGGCCAGCATTATCTTGATCCCAAAACCAGGCAAAGACCCCACTAAAAAGGAGAATTATAGACCAATGTCCTTGATTAACATGGATGCAAAAATTCTCAACAAGATACTAGCAAATCGAATCCAACAGTACATTAAAAGAATTATTTACCATGATCAAGTGGGATTTATTCCTGAGCTGCAGGGGTGATTCAGTATTCACAAATCAGTCATACATGTGATACACCACATTAATAAAAGAAAGGGTAAGAACCATATGGTCCTCTCAATAGATGCAGAAAAAACATTTGACAAAATACAGCATCCATTCTTGGCAAAAACCATCAACAAAGCAGGGATAGATGGAACATACCTCAACATCATAAAGGCCATATATGAAAGACCCACAGCTAATATCCTCAATGGGGAAAAGCTGAGAGCTTTTCCTTTATGGTTAGGAGTAAGATATGGCTGTCCATTCTCACCATAACTATTTAACACAGTACTGGAAGTCTTAGCCTCAACAATCAGATAACAAAAAGAAATAAAAGGCATCCAAATCAGCAAGGAAGAAGCCAAATTTTCACTATTTGCAGATGACATGATACTCTATGCAGAAAACTCAAAAGATTCCACCAAAAAATTGCTAGAACTAATACCTGAATTCAGCAAATTTGCAGCATATAAAATCAATGTATAGAAATCTGTTGCATTTCTATACACCAATAATGAAGCAGCAGAGAAAGAAATGAAGGGGTCACTCCCATTCACAATTACACCAAAATCCTAGGAATAAACCTAACCAAAGAGGTAAAAGATGTGTACTCCGAAAACTATAGAACAGTTATGAAAGAGATTGAAGAGGACACAAAGAAATGGAAAAACATTCCATGCTCATGGATTGGAAGAACAAACACTGTTAAAATGTCTATACTACCCAAAGCAATCTACACACTTAATGCAATCCCTATCAAAATACTAGCAGCATTTTTCAGAGCTAGAACAAACAATTCTAAAATTTGTATGGAACCACAAAAGACCCTGGATAGCCAAAGCAATCTTGAAAAAGAAAAGCAAATCTAGAGGCATCACAATTCCAGACTTCAAGCTATATGACAACGCTGTAGTCATCAAGATAGTATGATACTAGCCCAAAGACACATAGATCAGAGAAACAGAATAGAAAACCCCAATATGGACCCACAACTATATGGTCAACTGATCTTTGACAAAGCAGGAAAGAATATCCAATGGAAAAAGCCAGTCTCTTCAACAAATTGTGTTGGTAAAACTGGACAGCAACATGCAGAAGAATGAAACTGGACCACTTACTTACACCACACACAAAAATAAACTCAAAATGGATGAAAGACCTAAATGTGAGACAGGAAACCATCAAAATCTTAAAGGACTACACAGGCGGCAACCTCTTTGATCTTGACCATAGCAACTTAGTGGACACATCACCACAGACAAGGGAAAAAAAGCAAAAATGAACTATTGGGATTTCATCAAGATAAAAAGCTTCTGCATAGCAAAGGAAACAATAAAAGAACCTAAAAAGCAGCTTATGGAATGGGAGAAGATATTTGCAAACCACATTTCTGATAAAGGGTCAGTATCCAAAATCTACAAAGAACTTATCAAACTCAACATCCAAAAAACAACCCAGTTAAGAAATGGGTAGAAGACATGAATAGACAATTTTCCAAAGAAGATATCCAGATGGCTAACAGACACATGAAAAGATGCTCAACATCACTCATCATCAGCAAAATGCAAATGAAAAACACAATGAGATACCACCTTACACCTGTCAGAATGGCTAAAATTAACAACACAAGAAACAACAGGTGTTGGTGGTTATGTGGAGAAAGGGGAACCCTCTTGCACTGTTGGTGGGAATGCAAATTGGTGCAGCCACTCTGGAAAAGTGTGGAAGTTCCTCAAAAAGTTAAAAATAGAACTATCCCTGACCTAGCAATTGCACTACTAGGTATTTACCCAGAGGATACAAAAATACAGATTTGAAGAGGTCCATGCACAGCAATGTTTATAGCAGCATTATCAACAATAGTCAAACCATGGAAAGAGCCCAAATGTCCATTGTCCATTGACTGAAGAATGGATAAAGATGGTATGTGTGTGGTGTGTAATGGACTATTAGTCAGCCATCAAAAAGAATGAAATCTTGTCATTTGCAATGATGTGGATGGAGCTAGATTGGATTATGTTAAGTGAAATAAGTCAATCAGAGAAAGACAAATACTATATGATTTCACTCATATGTGGAATTTAAGAAACAAAACAGATGAATATATGGGAAGGGGAAAAGAGAGAGAGAGGGGGAAACAAACCATAAAAGACTTTTTAAAAAAAATAAAGATTTATTTATTTATTTGAGAAAGAGAGAGAGTGTGAGGAGGGGGAGGGGCAGGGGGCAAGGGTGAGAGACAAGCAGACTGCTGAAGGGAGAGGGAGAAGCAGACTCCCCGCTGAGCAGGGAGCCTGATATGGGGCTTAATCCTGGTACTCTGGGATCATGATCTGAGCCGAAGACAGACACATAATGGACTGAGCCACCCAGGCACCCCAAAGTTCCAGCTATCTTATATTCAGCATGGTGGCTATAGTTGACAATGCTGTATTATATACTTGAAAGTTGCTAAAAGAGAAGATCTTCAATGTTCTCACCATAAAATAAAAAATTGTAATTATGTAAATTGTTGGATGCTTTAACTAGCCTTATTGCAGCAATCACTTTGCAATGTATATGTGTATCAAATCATCACATGGTACACATTGTACCTTAAACTTGCACAGTGTTATTTGTCAATCACATCTCAATAAAGCTGGGAAAAAAGAATAAACACATTAGAAAATTTTTTACCATTCCAACCACTTTTTAAAAATTTTTATTTAAATTCTAATTAGTTAACATACAGTGCAATATTGGTTTCAGAAATAGAATTCACTGATAGATCACTTACATACAATCCCCAGTGCTCATCATAACAAGGGTCCTCCTTAATACCCATTCCCCATCTAGCCCTCTCCCACTCACCTCCCTCCATCTTATGGTGGGGTCCCTCGGTGGCTCAATCAGTTGAGCATCCAACTCTTGGTTTTGGCGCATTATGACCTCAGGGTTGTGAGATTGAGGCCCACGTTGGGCTCCCTGCTTGGCGGGGAGTCTGCTTCTCCCTCTCCCTTTGCCCCTCCCCTGATCCTTCTCTCTCTCTCTCTCTCACTTTATCTTAAATAAATAAATAAAATCCTGGGGTGCCTGGGTGTCTCAGTCAGTTAAGCATCTGCCTTCAGCTCAGGTCATGATCCCAGGGTCCTGGGATCGAGCCCCACATTGGGCTCCCTGCTCAGTGGGGAGTCTGCTTCTCCCTTTCCCTCTACCCCCCTGTTAATGCTCTCTCTCTTGCTCTCTCTCTCTACCTCAAATAAATAAAATCTTTTAAAAAATAAAAATCTTAAAAAAGAAAGACAGCCAGACTTACTCATCTTAGACCTGGAAGTTTGTACCCTTTGACCAACAACTCCTTATTTCCTCTACTCCCCAGCCCTGGTAACTACAATTCTACTCTGTTTCTGTGAGTTTGACTTTTTAAGATTTCTGCATATAAGTGACATTTATGGTATTTGTCATTCTCTGTCTGACTTGTTTCATTTATCGTAATTCCCTCAAGGTCCACCCATGTTGTCACCAATGGCAAGATTTCTTCTTTTTTTATGGCTGAATAATATTTCTTTGTATATTGTGTGTATGTATGATTGTTTTATCCATTCTTCCATCAATGGACACTTAGGTTGCTTCCATATCTTGGCCATTGTTAATGATGCTACAATAAAAACAGGAGTGCAGGTACCTCTTTAAGATAGTTACTTCATTTTCTTTGGATATACACTCAAAAGTGGGATTATGGGATCATATGTTCATTTTTATTTTTTTCCAGGAACTTTCATGCTGTTTTCCATAATGCCTGTACCAATTTACAATCCCACCAACAAGGGTTCCCTTGTCTCCACATCCTCACCAACACTTGTTTTCTGTTTTTTTTTTTTTTTTTTTTTTTATAATTGCCATTCTAACAGAGGTGAAGTGACATCTCATCTGGTTTTGATTTCTATTCCCCTGGTGATAAGTGATGTTGAACATCTTTTCATGTACCTATTGGCCATCTGTATCTTCTCTGGAAAAATGTCTATTCAGAACTTCTGTCCATTTTTATTTTTAAAAAGTATTATTATTATTTTTGCAAATGAGTTGTATGAGTTCCTTATATATTTTGGATATTAGTCCCTTAGCAGGTATATGATTTGCAAATATTGTCTCCCATTTCATGGATTGCCTTTTCATTTTTGTTGATTGTTCCTTTTTTTTTTTAAGAAACTTTATAGTTTGATGTAGTTCCACTTATTTATTTTTCCTCTTGTTGCTTGTGTTTTTGGTATTATATCCAAAAAGTCATTGCTAAAACCAATGTCAAGAAGCTTTTTTCCCTATGTTTTCTCCTAGGGGTTTTATGGTTTCAGGTCTTATGTTGAAGTCCTTAATCTATTTTGAGTTAATTTTTGTAAGGGGTATAAGATAGGTGTCCAATTTCATTCTTCTGCATGTGATTATCCAGTTTTCCCAGTATCACTTATTGAAAAGACTATTCTCTCTTCATTGAATATTCTTGGCTTTCTTGTCAAATATTCATTGGTTATATGTGCATGAGTTTATTTCTGGGCTGTCATTTCTATTTCATTGGTTTGTGTTCAGTTTTTATGCCATTGGCATACTATTTTAATTACTGTAGCTTTGTAGTGTAGTTTAAAATCAGGAAGTGTGATGCCTCAAGCTTTGTTCTTTCTCAAGGTTGCTTTGGTTATTTGGGGTCTTTTGTGGTTCCATATAAATTTTCAATTTTTTTTCTATTTCTGTGAAAAATACCATTGGAATTTTGTAGAGATTGTATTGAATCTGCAAGTGGCTTTGAATAGTATGGATACTTTAACAATATTAATTCTACAAATAGTATATCTCTCAATTTATTTATCTCTTCTCCAATTTCTTTTATCAAAATTTTGTGGTTTCCCATGTACAGATCTTTTACCTCCTTGGTTACATTTATTCTTAAATATTTTTATCTTTTTGATGCTGTTGTAAATAAGATTGTTTTCTTTCTTACTATTTCATATATTCTGTTGTTAGTGCGTAGAAATGCAACTGATATTTCAATGTTGATTTTCTTTCCTGCAACTTTACTGAAATCATTCATGAGTTTTAATAGTTCGTTTGTAGAGTCTCTGGGGTTTTCTCTCTCTATATATCTCATGTCATCTGCAAACAAAGACAATTTTACTCCTTTGATCTGGATGCTTGCAAAGGCGCTTTTGTCTGTCGATGGTTGCCAAATTATTGTTGAGGTGGAATATGAGTGAGGGATGTCTTATTTGGCCATCTTTGCTGACGTCACTCATCTTCCTTATCTTCTTTTATTTTTTTAAAGATTTTATTTATTTATTTGACAGAGAGACACAGTGAGAGAGGGAACACAAGCAGGGGGAGTGGGAGAGGGAGAAGCAGGCTTCCCCTGGATCAGGGAGCCTGATGCGGGGTTTTATCCCAGGACCCTGAGATCATTACCTGAACTGAAGGCAGACGCTTAACTGACTGAGACACCCAGGTGCTTCCCTTTTCTGTTTCTTAAGCCAGCCACGATATGACCTACCTGTAAGTCTTTACATTTACAGTTCTGTCTGCCTGGGCTGTTCTGTTCCCAGTTTGATCATCAGCTTATCCTTCAGGCATCAGGGGACAAATGTTACTTCTTTAGAGTGGGCTTCCTAGACCATCCTGTGTAAGGTAGCAATTCCATAATCTCCTTTTCCCATTTATTTACTATCACATTGCCCCCTTTCACTTACCACAATCTGTTTATATTGTTTATTGTGTACAGGCAATATAGCTTCTTCCTTCCCATCTTCCAAATCTCCAGTACAATGTCTCCTGAGTTCCATGCTTACTCAGGATTATGCAGGAAAGGAAATTTGGGGAAATGTAGTTCTAGCTCAGGTAGGTTGACACAACACAGGTGTAGCACAAATCCAACATTCTTCTTATGGGTTGGGAAAGGAGCAGATATTTATTGGCTACATTTTATGGGCCAGGGACCATGCTAGGTAATTTATACACATTTTCACTTAATCCTCAGAACAGTTCTGTGAAGTAGATGGTACTATTCTCATTTTACAGAAGACCATAGCTCTAAGAGGTTAAATAGCTTGCTGTATGTTATATACTTACTAAATGATAATCGTTGCTTTTTAAATCCAACTCCTTCCAATTCCCAAGACCATTCATTTCAATGACATAGTCCCAGTTTTTAAATTCTTAGATAATTTTATTGCTATTTACGTGGCTTAGTCGGTTAAGCATCTGCCTTTGGCTCAGGTCATGATCCCAGGGTCCTGGGATCGAGCCCCGCATCGGGCTCCCTGCTCAGCAGGGAGCCTGCTTCTCCCTCTCTCTCTGCCTGCTGCTCTGCCTACTTGTGCTTGCTCTCTATCTCTCTGTCAAATAAATAAATAAAATCTTAAAAAAAAAAGTAAAGCTATCAGTAGTCATTAGCTTTTTATCTGGAAAAGTGTCCAGCGGGGCGATGATGCCTTGAATTGCCCATATAAGCCAAGATGACTGTCTGGGGCAGAGGGTATTAATTATTTAATTTTAATTGACATATAGCACTGTATAAGCTTCAAGTGTACAGCATAAGGACCTGACTTACATATCTTGTGAAATGATTATCACAATGAGTTAACAGTGGGTCTTAATTATGAATGGGCATAGGAATCACCCATAGAATGTGTGGTCCTTACGAGAGATTCCCAAGCTTGTCTAGGGGTGGAATCCCCTGGAGTGCTTGTAAAAAGTGCAGATTTCTATAGCAGGAAATTTGAGCCATCAGGTTTACAGAGGGGTTGGGAAACTGCTTTTAAACAAATACCCTAAACAATTTGTATCATAAGGCAAAATTGGGAAAACTGCCTAATTTCCACTTCAAGAATTTTGATGGAGTGGCAGCTAACTTGATTTTGGAAGAAGAAGTTTCTTGGAGTTTTAGGAAGAATGGCAGGGGTGCAATGTATGCCTTGCAGATGTAACTGAATTTCATGACTAAATGTTATTTATACAACTGAATGTACACAAAAAAATGTGAGTACTTGAGTAGTCAGGCTTGACACAAGAAAAAGAATTCTCAGGCATTTCAAGAGAGAAAAATTTCAAGAGAGAAAAATCTAGGAATTGGTAATAAAGATGTTGGAAGGGCTAGAAAAACAAAACAGGGCAAGGTGAGGTTACTCAAAGAGGCATGGCTGGAGGAAAAAAGGGGAAATAGGGTGATCTGGAACCAGAAGACTCCTGAGGCTCCTGCTTTGAAGTTGATCCCCAGGCTTAGCTACTCTGAGGCTTAGTCACTGCTGGGGTAGAGTGCTAAAAGTGGTGGTGTGGATGGGACAAGGGGTGTGGAGGGAGGGAGAAAGGGGGGGAGGGAGAGAAAATGAACACTGGCTTCTGTTCTCTTTCTGCTCTTCACTCTTTTCCAGTGCTTCCCACTGGCTGAGCTTGACTGGAATTTAGCTGGGAAATGAGTGTGGGAATTGTAGTCTGCAGATGTTTAGTCCTCTGTGATATGAAGCAGAACATAAATGGTGGGAATGGAGCTGAGGGCCAACAGACAAAAAATAACCAGCAGGAGGGTCTGGTCAAAACAAGGTCATAGCTTGAGGCAGTCTGTAGGTAGGAGAAAAAATCCCCAAGTCACTCTTCAAAGTATAGACTGGTAAGAATTTAGGTTGGTAACACTTGGGTCCATTTTACTTAGAAGTGTTGGTTAACACCGTCTATGATACAGTTTATAACTTAATCAATGGAAAGAGACTCTATTATCATTGTCTAAGTCAGAAGCTGAAACTCCAGCCCCAGGGATGAGTCAAGTCAACAGCCTTATTTTGCAAAACTTACAAATTTTTTAAAAGATTTATTTATTTGAGAGAGAGTGCATGCATGAGTGGGGGGAGGGGCAGTGGAAGAGACCCTTCAAGCAGAGTCCCTGCTGAGCATGGAGCCTGACACAGGGCTCGATCCCATGACCCATGAGATCATGGACCTGGGCCAAAACCAAGAGTTTAAATGTTTAAAAAACTTGGACTTGATTGCCAAATATAAAAGTTATATTTCACTTAAAAATAAAATATTCCACCTTCTCTTGAAAAGTCAGAATATTGGGCAAATTTGGAATCTAATCCCAATGCGGCAACAGTCAGCTGGAAGAAGTATAGTGGGAATGGAATTTCGGCAGAGTATATGTTTTTCAATTGTGTCTTCCACACATACATTATGTGCCTGGTCTCTATGGGCATTTGAGTTTACCACTGCTGGTCTTAATATACCATTACATTTTTAGTTTATAAGTTTATAAAGTTTCAATTTATAAGTTCATAAAAATATGAGAACAGAGGTTTATTTGTGCTTGAGGCAATTTACTACTGTTTATGTGCCCTAGTGAGAAGTAATACTGACAATGATGATTATGATAATGGTGAAGGAAATACTAACCAGCAGGTGGAAATATCCAGAGGTGAACATTGATCATCTGGGAAGATATTAAGACTCTCACTCAATATCACTAATCATCAGGGAAATGCAAATTAAAGCCATAATGAGATATCACTTCATATTAGAATGGTTAGTATCCAAAAGACAAGAAAAAACAAGCCTGGGGCACCTGGGTGGCTCAGTCGGTTAAGAGTCCAGCTCTTGGTTTTGGATCAGGTTGTGATCTCAGGGTCATGAGACTGAGCCCTGTGTTGGGCTCTGTGCTCAGCACGGAGTCTGCTTGAGATTCTTTCCCCCGCCCTCTCCCTCTGCTTCTCCTCCCGCTCACTCTCTCTCTCTCAACTAACTAAGTAACTAAAGTCTTAAAAAGAAAAACAAAACAAAAACAAACAAGTGTTGGTGAGGATATGGAGAAAAGGGAACCATCATGCACCATTGGTGGGAATGCAAACTGGTGCAGCCACTGTGGAAAAGAGTATAGAGGTTCCTCAAAAAACTGAAAATAGAACTACCAGTATGATCCAGTAATTCCACTTCAGGGTATTTACCTGAAGATAAGGAAACACCAATTCAGAAAGATATATGGACTCTTATGTTTATTGCATCATTATTTACAATAGCCAAGATATGGAAGCAAGCCATGCTCCTCAGTAGTTGAATAGATAAAGAAGATGTGTGTGTATACACACACACATACACACACGTATATATACATGCACACGTATACACACACACACACACACACATATATATACTGGAATATTACTGAGTCATATAAAGAATGAAATCTTGTCATTCACCAAAATGTGGATTGACCTAGGGGTATTATGCTAAGTAAAATAAGCCAGACAGAGAAAGACATATACTTTCACTTATATGTGGAATCTAAAAAAATGAAACAATTAACAACCCCCCTCCCCCCAAAAAGAGAAAAAGACTCATAAATATAAAGAACAAACTAGTTGTTGTCCAAGGGGAGAGGGTTGGGAGAATGGAGGAAATGGGTGAAGGGGATGAAGAGGTACAAAGTTCCAGTTATAAAATAAATAAGCCACAGTGATGAAAAGAACAGCATAGGGAATATAGTCAATAATATTGTAATACCCTTATCATCGTGAGCATTTCATAACGTATGTAATTGTTGTACACCTGAAACTAATTTAATATGTCAACTACACTTCAGTTAAAAAGAATCTTCTCTAGACTATGGACTCAAAAAAAAAAAAAAAAAGAATCCTCTCTAGCCCTGAAAAAATAGCTCTTGCCTGTAAACAAAATGTCATATTAGTGGAGCTTTTGTTTGTTTCTAAAAAATTTGGGTCTACTGTTCAATTCCTGGATATTTAATGTTTTAGTCTCTGCACATCTTACAGGGAAGAGAAGGATCACAGATATGTGTAATCCTCTATCCTATTTCTTCAGTAAATAAGTAACTATAGAAACACTTAGCAATAGCTTGGTGACCATCTTGAATTCTAAGAAACTTCAAAAATCAACTTGCAGCTGGGCAGGAACTTTGATTAGAAACTGTTTCAAAGATGCTTTCCTTCACATCAGCATAAAGTTATTATTGGCTTTGCTACTAAGATTTTAATAACTGTTTGAGCATAATTCTATAAAGAATTTTTTTTTTCCCCAGCTGACCCTGGGTCAATATCTTGCCTTTACATTTGCATGTGAGTATTACAAAGGAGCTGAAAAGATCATTCATTGTATCATTTATGTAAAAATGGGCATAAAGCTTGGAATTTCAAAGCTGTATGACTTACTGAAACTAGGAGAGATGGACGATTACAGACCTTCCTTGGCATAGGCAGTGGAATCCAGGGACTGTCCCCACCTGCACTCCCACTTGCTGGCATCTCTGTTGCAGTGATGAAACGCTTGGAAATTTCAGTCTATGTTGGGAATCTAAAGTGGATAAAGGGAAAAGGGGCTCCCAGCTAAGATCAGCTTTCCTAAATGTCTTCCCTATCATTATCTGAAAAAAAAATAATGGAAGAGAAAAAGCATTTTATTATGATATATTTATATCAGGAAAAACATAAAACATTTACTTATTATAAAGTTAATGAGAACAATGAGTCGGTTTCCATGAACACATACATATGAAATCAGGTTCTGGGTGATTAGTGTGGCTTTACAAACTCAAAATGCAGTTCATTTCTGAATTTTGTTTTGGCTGCAAATATTGAGAAAATTCCAACCCACACAAATAAGTAGTTGCAAACGATAGAAGATTTTAAACAGCAGCTTTTGCAACTTAGAATGTGTTTCAATTAAACAGAGGTGAGAGGTGACTATTCTGAATTTTGCACACAAATAAGTTGACACAGTAGCATGAATCTGTTTCAGCGACCTCCCAAATGTGTTAAAATTTGAGTTACTTAAAAGCTAAACTTCAAATTATTTTTTAACCAGTCATATCTATCTTCACATAGTTAAAACATTGAATAGTACAAAATGCTTATAATAAAATATAGTAGTTTCCTTTCTCCAGCCCTCCCCACCCTGATTCCTTCTCACCAAATACAGCTACTTTCAACCACTTGAGCTGTTTGAGTGTTTACCTCCACATCTCTCAATAATCTTGTTCAACTCTTTCTTGAATAACCTGTTTGAAATATTATCTGTTATCTTTCCTTTATGTTGAATGAGGATTTTATAAGTCCCTACTTTCTTCTGTCTCCTACACTTTTGCCACCCTTCATTCTCTCAGTAGTACAAACTTTGGTTTAGTCAGTGTTAACATTGTGTCAACTGTACTTCAATAACTAAAAAGAAGAACTTCATGTTTACACTGTAAGGACAATATAAACATTGTTTGCTACTGACCAGATAGTCTACTATGATCATTTCTACTACAACTTTATTTTTCCTTGAGTTGATAGCTGCTTTTTTTTTTTTTTCATTTATTTAGTTTACTACGTGACTGTTATGGGCTGAATTATGGCCCCCTCCCCCAATTCATGTGTTGAAGTCCTAAACTTCAGGACCGTTGAATGTGACTGTATTTGGAGATAGGACCTTTAGAGAGATGATTAAGTAAAAATGAGGTCATTAAGGTGAGCTCTAATCCAATATAACTGGTGTCCATATAAAAAAAATTAGGACACAGACACATACAGAGGGAAGACCATGCGAGGACACAGTGAGAAGGCAGCCATCTGTAAGCCAAGGAGAAGCCTTAGAAGAAACCAACCCTACCAACACCTTGATCTTGAACTTCTAGCCTCCAGAACTGAGAGAAAATAAATTTCTGTAGTTTTAAGCCATCCAAGTGGTCCAACGAACTTACCAATAATTTTTTTCAAACCCTTAAGAGTTCCAAACATTCTATCGATTCCACTTCTCCTCCCCTCTTCTCCCACAGCCGCCTTTCAGGGATGCCACAAGCTAATATAGAACTTGGGTCCTCAGCTCTCCTCAGAATACCTGACTTGGAGAGTCAGGCATGCACTGGATCTCAGCCCCGGTGATATTCTAGGTGGAGTGCCTGTGGGTGGACACAACCTGTACAACCGTGCTCAATGCCCTCCCGTCTGTCTTCCTGTTCTAGTCCGTACTCTTGTTCTCCAGTCCCTAGTTGGAATCGTCAGGATCCCCTTCACCGCTCTTCTTGTCTGCATCACTTGTTTCCTGGATCCCATGTTATCCTCTTTTTGGTTTACTCTCTCCTTTTGCCAAAGCAAATTTTCTAGTAATTGTCTAAGAACAATATATGGGAAGACAAACCTTGAATCCTTAAATATCTGAAAAGTCTTTATTGTACCTTCTCACCCAACTGATAATTTGGTCAAGTAGAAATAATTTGACATAAAGAATAATTTTTCCCTCAGAACTTTTGAAGTTATTGGTCTACCATATGCTGTCACCTAGTGTTGAAAGCTTCAGGGTCTTTCTGATGATCTGATTACCTGAATTGATATAGATGAGGAGTCACTTTCAGATCCAAAGAGAAATCCACTTAAAAAAACAGTAGCTGGCAATTGTGTGTATAAAATTACACAGGAATAATGTGATTTTACATTGTGCAATAATACACATAAAAGGACTTAAACTCTGCAATGTTAGATATGAAAAATGTTCTTATCACAATTTTGACCTCAACTGAAGGGGGTTAGATAATATGGAAGAGAAAGTCCCTTCTGCTTATGTAGAATTCAATTTATTTTAGGCTTGATTCAAATTTGGGACAGTCATTTTTAAAAAAGATTTATTTATTTATTAGAGAGAGAGAGAGAGTTGGGGGAGGCAGAAGGAGAGAATCCCCAAGCAGACTCCCCACTGAGTGCAAAGCCTCAGAGTGCACGACCTGAGCTGAAATCAAGAATTGGACGCTCAACTGACTGAGCCACCCAGGCGCCCCTGGGACAGCCATTTTAAGGAAGCATAGAGAAATGGCTTTCTTTGCATGATGTTTGAGGAGGCTTCACACTGAAATAGGCCATAATATTACTGTTGGGGTAAAGTGCATGTTCTGTGGCTACAAGAAAACTGTGTGATCCAGAATTCATTCAACAAATGTTCACTGACCACTGTCATGTGACAGGTCCTGTGGTGCATTCTGGGGATGGAGCAGTGAGCCAGACAGACCTGGCCTCTGACCTCTTGGCGTCTGCTCTGAGTGGGGGGAGATGGACGTTAACAAATTAGAATACATTAAGCAGTTACTTAAAGTGAGATGAGTTTTATAACAGACGGAGTGCAAGGGGCAATGGGAAGGACTGGGGGAGGCAGTCAGACCCTAATCCAAGGGAGCATGTGAGTCAGGCCACTAGGGGAGGTGAAGTTCAGACAAGAGTAAAGAATGGGTGGGATGAGCCATGAGGGAGTGCCCAGGAGGGAAGAGAGCTCCAGACAGAGTGGTGTCTGCTGGGCATGGGAGAAAAGTGGTATTTTAGGGACCTAAACAGTTTCCGTGTGGCTGTACCATGTGGGTCAAGAGATGGTGGGACAGGGCGCCTAGGTGGCTCAGATGGTTAAGCGTCTGCCTTCAGCTCAGGTCATGATCCCAGGGTCCTGGGATCGAGTCCCACATCAGGTTCCCTGCTCCTTGGGAGCCTGCTTCTCCCTCTGCTTCTCTCTCTCTCTCTCTCTCTCTCTGTCTCTCATGAATAAATAAATAAAATCTTAAAAAAAAAAAAAGAGATGGTGGGACAAAGCTGAGGAGTTCAGCAGGGTTTCAACCTTTGAGAGACTGGGTCTTGATCCTGATAGTAACAGGAAATCATTTCAAGGTTTTGTGAAGGGGAAATGACATGATTGGATTTGCCTTGTATGGATAGAGGAAAGAGTGGAAGCAGGCAACAAGCTTGTAGTCATCCAGGGGAGACATGAGGTGGCCTGAATATATGTTGGTGGGGTCAGAAGGAAGTGGGAAGATTCTGGAGATACAGGAAGACAAAACTGACTAAAGTGCCCTTCTGTTCTCCTGAAAGAGAGTGTTTTCTACAGGGGGCGAGTGGCCGAGGCTTGCAGAGGGAGAGAGGACAGGGATGGTGGGACAGTGACAAGGCAGAAGGAATCACCGGAGTCACACAGTGCCTGCAGGTCAAGGCTCCCAGGAGTCTCCACCCAGGTAAACAGAAGAATCAGAGAGCTGTGTGTCAAAGGCCCAGAGAGGAACAAGTTTCTGATGCCTGGGTACACAGCAGCAGGGTTGGGGGCAGAGTGTCAGGAGTTCAGGGGGTTGGCAAGAAAATCAGTTACAGGACACTTAGAAGCATGAGGTAGCCTTAGTGCTGACTCATGCTTCTGACGTAGCAGGGTTCTTTGAGCTCTCTGTGAAGGGAGGAGTGTCCCACAGAGTGCTGGCCTCCTACTGAGGAGTCTGGTGTGCCAGTGTGACAAAAAAGCAATGTGTCCCAAAGTATAGTTCTGTGCATACTATTCGAGAAGGGGACATAGTATGTTTCATCGCCCAAATGCATTTGTTCACAGAGCCCTTTTCTCATGGACCATCTCACAGAATGGGAGGTAAGTTCTGTAGAACTCACTCTGGGAAATGTGCCCCAATTGGTCAATAACCGTCATGGAGCTCTGTATGAATTATGAAGTAACCGCGAGATAAGGTGCCGCCAACCCCATCCTGGGAGGTCAGAGAAGATGGCTTTTCGGCTGCAACTTGAAAAGCGTGCTGGAGTCCGCGGGACGGATACGCCGCAGCAGGGGGCAGTTGGGGAAGGGGTGGAGTGTGCGCCAGGTGCTGTGATTGGCTCAGAGACAGGAGTGCACTCACGCATCACCTAGGATTTTGTTTCACTGGGAGGAGGATCACTGCTGTGAATGAAAAGGCTTTGGACCTGTGGTAGAAAATGTCTGAGACAGGAATGAGTGAAAAATATGGAGGCGTGAAGCTAGGATTATAATGTCCCTGGGACTTGGCTAACAGTGAACAACATGGAATTCTCACATCCTTTGCACAGCAGGGGGAAAAGGAGCAGTACCTAAGAAGGAAGGAGTATCCTTTGGGCCTATTTGGGCTTGAGGTTTTGTCCTTGACTAGTTGGATGAACGGTTTATTGGCATTCTGTACAAACAGATTAAAGTGAATTTGTTTATGGCTTTTCAGCCTTAAAATGGCAAAGGGATTTACTCTTCCCTAAAATACTGCAACATGCCGTTATAATAATAAAGTGACCATAAGGGGGCGCCAAAGACAAAAGTATGTTGCTATTTTTCTGGAGGAACAAATTCAAAAGAACGCTCTCTGAAAATAGGGCATAAAAGGGAAGGAGAGGGATCTGAAGACGGCAAGGAGAGGAAGAAAGGAGAAACTCACTGACAGAGGGTTACAGATTCATTTATGTTCTTGGTCGCAAAGTATGAAAATAGAGAACAAAACAAAATCTGCCCACTATTCAGCTAGAGTCTGCTTTAAAAGATTTTAGAAAGGGACTTATTTATTATTTATTTTTCCCCAGAATACAATTTGTGTTTTGCCTCCAGACACTGAAAGCATTTGTGGGTGAATAGGCTTCTCCTCTTTGAAAACAATGTCTGTCTTTCTCTAGGCTCTACGTGAAGACAGGCCCTCCAGTTGGTGGGTCAGGAAGGGCTGAAAGAGAGGAACAGGACATTTCTTCCTGCAGTCTCGTCCTGGGTTGCTTCTCAGGGAAAGATGAAATTCTATTTTGATATATTTAGATTGTCCAGGAGCCCCTTAAATGGTCATACTTGTTTTTTCGAATTAGTGAAGCACATCTAGGGCTTTTCTGCTTTTATTTCTGCGGCGCTATCATGTATGAGCAATGCCCCTGAGTCGAAAGCTCTAATAGAATCATAGGATTTTAAGACTTATTCGAATCATTTAAAAATGACTGTTTGGATAGTGAAAAATGAAATGTTTTACCTCTCCTTTCCCAGTAGTTTATATTTATGAACAGCTAAAATGCTAACCTTCATTAAAATAAATGAATTTCAAAGAATTCTGTGATTCATGACAGGCTATTTGGAATGTTTATTAAATAACACAGGAATTTGTCTTGAAAAATTTTTTAAAACCAGGAGTATAAAGTAAGAATCGCTCCTTCAAGGAAATGGAGCTCTTTCTCTGATGCCACACCTCCCAGTGAAAGCAGAGGAATTCAGCTTATAAATAACCATTCCTTAGAAAGTCCAAAAGACCCTGAAAACCTTATGCTGGCTGGTCTTCCTTGGATACCCAGAAAACTTGAAATAGATTCACCAGAGAGTGCAAACTAATTTGTCAGATTGGGAGACTGGTTTTCAGAGTGAAAGCTTGCGCCTCACTGACTATATATATATATATATATATATATATATATATATATATATATAAAATGTTTTTTTCCCTTTTCCTTTTTGGTGAGGTTGTCAGAAAAAGTTGTGTGGTGTGGTAATTGCATAAGCTTAAAAAGAGCCCACTAAACAATAAATCTCTGATAGTGTTTAACACTGAATGCTGTTTCCATGGAACTGAGGAAGCCGTTTTTATCCAAGAGAAGAACCAGGCACAGAGATAATAAACAAGGTTAGGGATAAATGGGGACCTCATGGATACAGAAGTGCTAAAAGTGGGGATCTCGTGGGGTCAGTGTTTTGATGCATCTGTAATAGATGACCAGAAAGAGATGAAGGACAATGAACTCTTCAGGTTTGTGCAGGACACCAAATCCACAGAATCCTCGCTGGGCTGAGAGTCAGACACGCTCAGCAGGGAGGAAAGGAGGCAGAATCAAATGGGGAGAGAGAGAGGAAGAAAGGGAAAGAAGGGGGGCGGAGGGAGAGAGATTGATTATAGATCTGTGTTGTGGACCAGATGCGCCAAGTGCAAAGTTCCGAATGAGTAGGTGCAGCCTGGTGTGATAAAGCCAGGGAGTGGCCGTGTGGGCTGGGTGAAAACCTAACTCATTAGTTAGACATTGTTGCCAAATAGGGGATCTGCTCAGGTGGGTTCCAGAGGGCTGAAGGTCAAGTTAACCCTTTCATGTGCTGAAAGTTCTGTGTAAATCTTTTATCATAGATTCTTTTGAAGAAAATCCTTTTCTGCCTTGTCAGAGTGTGTGAAAAACAAGACAGTATTTTCTTTTTCAGTAGGTTCAGGAGTATCTCTGAATGCCCAGCTTCATTTGCACTTGGCTGCAGTGCAACAAATACTTGGCATCATTAGTGAAGGTCAAGTGGGTCCTGCTGTCTGCAGGAGGCCAGTACAATGTGACCCTGAATCCTGTGCTGGGTTGTTCACACTATTTTGTCCTTTTTCGTGGCTCTTGTGATCATGTGTCTTCTCCTTTTTTCCCCCTTTCTCTCTCCTTCTTTCACAAAACATATGAAACCTACAAAGAACTGAAAATAACTTAATGAGGATTTTTGTACCCACCACTGAGATTTAGCATTTTAACATTTGGTTATGTTTGTGCCAGATTAGTTTTTAAATACATAAAACATTACACATTCAATGAATGACTCTTTGTAGTTACCTTAAAACCCCTTCCGTTCTCTCCCTCCTTCCTTCCTTTCTCCTTGCCCAGAACTAATCACTTTCCTGAAGTCTGTGAATATTCCTTCTGACATTATATTTTCACTGCATTATATATCTTTCAAAAAGTAATATATCGCTTTTGTGGGGTATTTCTTTTTTTATTAAAAGTGAAAAAAAGTGTAAGGTTAATTATTTTTTATTTCTCAAAACATTTTCAATAAAAATTTCTTTGATTTAAATTTTAGGTAGTTAACGTACAGTGCAATATTAGTTCCTGGAGGAGAATGCAGTGATTCATCATTTACATACAACACCCAGTGCTCATCATAACAAGTGCCCTCCTTAATACCCATCATGTGGGGGTATTTCTAAAACTTTACCTAAAGGTATGCTATATGCATGATTCTGCAGACTGCTTTTGTCATTCACTATTATGTTTTGAAGAAATGTCATGGTGATATATTTAGATTCGATTTGTTCATTTTAATGACTCCTTTGTATTTCATTATTTAATACAGTAAAATTAGACAATCTAGTCACCTTTGGATGGACATTTAGATTCTTTACAATTTTTTATTACTTACATGCAATGCTGCAACGAAATGTCCTTGTGTCACTCTTTGTGATTCCCTTGAGCATATGGCTAAGAATTTTCTACCAGTATATGAGATGCTTGTCACATTGCACTATTGAGTGCTTGCAGTGTGACTAGTGCAAACTGGGCTGTCCTGTGAGTGTAAAATACATACTGGATTTGGAAGTTTTTAGTATAAAAAAAAGGAATGTAAAATCTATAATTTAAAAATACTGATTATATGTTGGAATGATATCTTGGATATATTGGGCATTTACAATTACACACAGAGCTTGCATTTGTGACTCACATCCTTCTATCGGGCAGTGTTACTCTGTGTTCCTAGGATTTGAGTTTTGTGTATTCTCATTTTCTTTCCCATTCCTTCTTTTTGCTCTTAATGGCACTTGGTTTTTAGAGCCACTGTTTACCTATGAAGGAGCGCCTTTCATTGCAAACTCACCAGTCATGTCATTCTTTCTGTAATCTTTCCTCTCAAGCTCTCTCTGGCTTTTAATTTCTGTCTGTGCAGGGTGACTGCTGGGGATACTTGGGTGTTTTCAGATGCTCTGGATGGCTGAGGGTGTTTGATGTTTGACTGTTCGATAAGAGGGGTGTGACTTCATTATTTATGGAGTTTTGGGGTTATCACAGCACTCCATTATGCCTCCTTAAAATTATTGGTTTGAGATTCTGCTTGAGGACACAGATTTAGCTTTAAGCTATCACACCCAAACTTATAGTATCTGTGAGTCAGCTTCTCTACCCAAGAAACTGAATAAATCTCTGAAATGCTAATCCATCTTTAAGGAGCCCAATAGTCAGAGTTTCAAGGGAGGGGTTCCCCTCCCATTCTCCCCCACGAACCCTTGCCATTATTCTCTCTAAGAAGGCAGGGATTTGAGACACTCTCAATCCTGCTTGAGACAGGGATTGGGTATGCACCATTCTCGCTGCTATCAACAGCAGCCGAAAAGATGGCAGCTAAGCCAAGCTGGAAGGAGCTTCTGTTCCCTATAGTGGTGGCTCCCCCATGTGTGACACGGCTCTGCTCTCTCAGCTTCACCATTTCCAATGAGAAAATAAATTGCCTCTGTGCAGTCGCATGCAAAGCAGAGAGCCCTCTTAGCTGGCTGGAGCCGGGAGGTTGATAAAGAGCCGGAGTTGTGCGCACCAATTGTTAGTGGGTAGAGCTAGGGATGATTTTTCATTGTCTGCTGAACTCTGAGCACACCCTCTTGGAGTGGGTCTCAGATTTGAAAACAAATCTTTCCAGTGGCTTTTCCAACCTGCTTGATTTTAGAAGGATGGAGCTGTTGTCCAGATTTTTAAAAAATCCACAAAGTTGAGTGACACAGCTTATATTTTAGCAGAAATATTTAACACTTCAATCTACCAAGGCTTTGTCTACACAAAGGCAGAGACTGCTGTGGTTAAATGTGGGCTTTGTGGCTAGGCAGAGCTAGATTCGAACTGCAACTCAGTCACTCTAATTAGCCCTGTGGGCTTGGACGAGGTATGATCACCATAAGCCTCATTTTCTACAGCTGTAAAATGGGGACAACGGTAGTACTTAACTTCTCTGCTACTGGAGTGATGGTAACCATTATTATAACTATTATAATGCAGACCAATTTGGAAAGATATAGTTGAATCAAGCAAGTGGATCCTTTGGGAACCAGTTGGTTGTGTAGTTGACTTTAACCAGTTGTTTTCAGGCTAACTCTGAGATGTTTGCCTTATATTCATTAAGTCAATTTTTCCAGAAGAGCAATTTTCAAATGGGTACCCTGCCTCCACCACTAGGAATGCTATATCAGGATTTTGAGAAAATATGGCCCCCCAAAATTGTACTACATTTTGTATTATGATTTACATTTGGAAAATTTTATAAAAACAAGACTTATTTTTATTCCACACTCCTAACTGTGGTCAGAAAGTATGACAAAATCCTCTTCGTTGGTAAGGCTATGCAGAATATAGATTCTAAGGGTGATCTTCAAGGTGGGGTGAGACAGCTATCTCTGAGATTTTTATGATAAACACAAAACTACTTTAGAGCTGACTGATTCTCCATTTCACCTGTACTTCTGCAATTTGGTTACCTGCCACTAGATGCATGTGAGTGTCATTAAGCATTGCAACAATTAGATCAGGATAATAAATCTATTCCTGGCTAATTTGCTTATTGTGCTTGTTCTATAAAAATATAATTTAATTTAATCTATTGATTGTGGTTATAGGAAAATTCTATCCAAGGCATGATGGAGGAGAAGAGTCATTTGGGGCTAGGCCACACATTCTTCGAGAGCATGATGTCGCTCTGAAGGGGGTGAAAATTGGTGATTGGGGAAAAAGAAAAGAAAAGAAAAGAAAAAAATCTAACTTTTTGTGTGTATACAGCACAAATATATATGTATCACATAAACAGATATACAGCCTATCTGTGGTATTAAAATCTAACTGGGGGAGCTATTAGGGAAAAATAATGGCTAAATGGCTGCATCGAGGGATGATAGTGGAAAAAGGCTGAGGAACATGGCCTCGCTTCATGTGATTCATCTGGGCTGATTCTGGTTTGGTGAAGTGATGGGCTCTCTAGGCCCAAATAGTCACTCTCAGCGTTCCTCAGGAGCGCCCCCCAGACGTACTCAACTCCCCCACCAGGCCTTCTGCGTGGAGGGTCCTGGAGTGAAAATCCTCCAGGAGCTTTTATATTTCATAAACACATTACCTTAATGAGCCTGCTTGCAACAGCTGCCTTACCTCATTTTCTTTCTGCTCTTCAACTTGGCCTTCAAAACCTATCCCTTTTATACTTCTCCTGCTGTTGCTATTTATCTAAAATAAGAGAGAGAGAGAGAGAGAGTCCCACTGTTGGGTGAATCTCAGTTTTGCCCCTGACCCTATGACTCTTAACTTTCAAACAAGATATAATTAGTTGGGTGGATGAGTTCCTGTGTTAATCCACATTATAGGCTGTTCTTTCCATTCATACAGTCAACTTCACCCAGGGCTGGGCTCCACAGGCAAAGGAGCCAGTTGCTGTCCGTGGGGCTGGTGCTGAATGTTCCTTCCCTCCCCACCACCATGCAGACCTGATTCTGCTCTCCTTCCTTCCACCACAGGATTTTACTTAGGCCTCTGATATTTTTGTTCTTATCCCCCTGTATGTAGTGATGCCAAAAATCACACATGGCCCTAAATCTTCATTTCTTGGGCTAAAATATTTCCATTTCCATGATTACCTGTACTTTTTAAAAAGATTTTTATTTATTTATTTGTCAGAGAGAGAGCGAGAGCACAAGCAGGGGGAGCAGTAGAGGGAGAGGGAGAAGCAGGCTCCTCACGGAGCAGGGAGCCCCATATGGAACTCTGTCCCAGGACCCCGGGATCACGACCTGAGTCAAAGGCAGACGCTTAACGACTGAGCCACCCAGGCCTCCCTTTACCTATACTTTTTTTAACGAGTAAAATTTCAGTGAAGTTTAGAAATCTGCAGTTAACCAAATAAATAGAGACAATAATATAATGATGAACAAGTAGATAATGAAAGAATTTTTTTGGTTTGGCAACACACTGGGGATGTATAATTTTACTTTCCCCTGGATGCTTTCCACTTTCTTCACAAGTTGTTTTTGGCTGTGTTTTGGACTTCCAAGGTAATACAGCCTTAGCTATAATATACTGCTAATGCTGGAGAAGGTCAGCACGCAGGACATGGCACAAGGATCCTCTGAAAGTCAGATGTTCCTGGAACTAGGCCAGGAAGGGGCAGCCTTTGCAAGAGGGAGGCAAGAAGTAATCCCATGTGCTGGTTGTGTCTGATTCAGGCACAACCCCTGGAGTCCTTTCATCCCATAGGACAAGTGGATGAATGGTTTGGAACTCATTTGTTAATATAGGAAGAGATAGCCACGGCCCATGAGACAGACCTCCAGAATCCTATGCATGCCTGTGACTGGGGAGCCTCTGTTAGCTGAGCCACTAGACTTCCATGTGGCTTTGTCCCAGGGAATGCAGAGAAAGGTATTTCTTTGTCCAGATTTGATGTTTACTTGCATGTAAAATTTTTGCTGCTCTCTTCAGACAGAAACATAAATGGAGGTATAAATGTGTTCTCAGAGTGTTAGATGCTTTTGCACATGCTGTTTTTTCTACCTGGAATGGCCTGTTCCCACTTGTGCAACTGACAATTTGATTATTTGGTGAAGTTTGTTGTTTTAATTTACATTTTCCTAACAGTGCATATGTTTACTGGCCATTTGAGTTTTCCTTTTATAGAATTGACTTTTCATCTATTTCTATTAGATTATTCTCATATTTTTCTTTACATATTACTCTTTACATATCCTGATAATATTTATCTGTTGGTTATTTATATTGCAAACATGTTCTCTAAACTATGGTATATTAGAAAATTAATATTTAGAGTAATTATTTTATAATAAATTATGTTAATTATGTAATTGTGACATGAGAAATAATTCTGGACTATGAAATATATTTAATTTTGTAAGAAAATGCCAAATAGCCTTTCAAAGTAGTTTTACCATTTTTCACCTTCATTAGCAACAAATGAGAATTCCAGTTGCTTCATATCCTTGTCAACACATGGTATTGTTAGTCTTTAATTTTGGCCTTTCTGGTGAGTATGAAGTGGTATCTCATTGTGATTTTAATTTGTGTTTTCCTGATGACTAATATTAAACACCTTTTTTGTATGCTTATTGGCCATTTGGATAACTTATTTTGTGAAGTACTTAAAGGATTTTTGACTGTTAGAACATCCTTGTGTACTGGAATGAACTACTTAGTCATCACTGAAGGTTTTCATATTTTTCTTTTTTCACTTTGCTAATATTTTATTTATTATTTTCAAGTCTTTGTTCAAAAGAGAGATTAACCTACAATTTTCCCTCCTTGATATCTCCTTGTCCTGTTTTGTATCAAGGTTATACAAGCTTCGTTAAATGAGTTAAGCACCCTTCCCCTTTCTCTATGCTTTGGGACAACTTGATAAGGTAGGAGTTATCTGCTTCTTGAAAGTTTGATCAGGGGTGCCTGGGTGGCTCAGTCAGTTAAGTGGGCTTTGGGCTCAGGTCATGATCCCAGAGTCCTGGGATCGAGTCCCACATCAGGTTCCCTGGTCAGCGAGGAGCCTGCTTCTCCCTCTGCCTGCCGCTCCCCCCTGCTTGTACTCTCCCTCTCTCTCTGGCAAATAAATAAATAACATCTTTAAAAAAAAAAGAAAGTTTGATCAAATTTAATTGTAGAACTGTCAGGTTTTGATGCTTTACTGATTATGGGTCTATATCAGTATTCTATTTCTTCTTTAGACAATTTTGGCAATTTATCTTTTTCATGTCCTCTCAGTTTTCAACTGACTGGCATAAAGTTTTCTATAACATTTCCTTTTGATTTGTAAATATCTACTGAATCTGTGTTTTTTTTTTTCAAAGAATTTCTAGTATTATATTTGTATGCTTTCTTTTTTATTTTTAGTTCCTTGGTCAGTCTTGCCAGAGATTTATCTTATTTTATTGTTTTCTTTCTTTCTTTCTTTCTTTCTTTCTTTCTTTCTTTCTTTCTTTCTTTCTTTCTTTCTTTCTTTCTTTCTTTCTTTCTTTTTCTTTCTTTCTTTCTTTCTTTCTTTCTTTCTTTCTTTCTTTCTTTCTTCTTTCTTTCTTTCTTTCTTTCTTTCTTTCTTTCTTTCTTCTTTCTTTCTTTCTTTCTTTCTTTCTTCTTTCTTTCTTTCTTTCTTTCTTTCTTTCTTTCTTTCTTTCTTTCTTTCTTTCTTTCTTTCTTTCTTTCTTTCTCTTTAGAGAGAGAGAAAGAGAGAGTGTGTGAGCGTAAGCGCAAGTGGGTGTGGAGGTGGGGAGGGGCAGAGGGAGAGGGAGAGAGAGTATCCCAAGCAGGTTCCATGCCCAGTACAGAGCCCAACACTGGGCTTGATCTCACAACCCTGAGATCATGACCTGAGCTGAAATCACTTAACCAACTGAACCACCCAAGTGCCCCAGCTCCTACTTTCTTTTGTTGTGAGTTTCATTAATTTCTTCTTTTATTTATTACTATTTTATTATTTTTTATTTCTGTCCTACTCTTTGATTTTACTTGTTTCTTCTCCTGTCTTCTTGTGGTGGATGCCTACTTTGTTGCTTTTCTATTTTTCTTTTTTTTTTAAATATGCATTCAAGACTACAAATTTTCCTCTAAGTACCTCTTTAGGTATATCTCACAAATTTTGATATGGAGGTTTTCCATCATTCAATTATAAATGTTCTGTACTTTGGTGACTTCTTTGTTCCATGGCTTATTAAGAAGTCTCTTTTATAAATTTCCAAATTCATGGGTCTTTTTGGGTGATGTCATCTTTTCTTATGAGTTCTAATCTTACTGCTTTGCATTGATTTGAATGACACAGGTATCAGCCCTTGACTCTAGAACCCGAACACTTCAAAATCAGGATTAGTGAGACCAAAGAGAGTGAAGAGACTAGACAGAATTAGTTCTTTGAATGAAGCCCCACAAAGAAAGAGGAGTCCTTCTGTGATGTTAATTCAGTAGTGAACCTGGGTTCAGGTCTCATGGGGGCATCTTGTTTGAAACACCTGGCTTCCTGGTGTGGTTCTTCAGGGATGCAGGCAATTCTGCCCACCACAGTCTGAGTAACTGAATATTAAATTGGAAGTTTTAATTGAAACTCAAAGACTGTGAGTGACAGATACCATAACAAGGGGCCAAACTATGATGCAAATTTTTGGAGAAAATATTAAAAACTATTTTTCTGTCTCTTAAATATACATTCACATTAGGGATGAAAACAATTGGGTTTTTGGAGATTAGAGAGAATTTCTGAAGAGAATTTCTTTGATAAGATCTTCATTGGGAGAAGCCCCTGTCCTCACCATGGGAGGGGTAACTTATGCCTGACTTTGCCTCAAGCCTAGAAAGAGGCATGTCAATGGACTACTTTCTATGACCCAATGACAGTGGCTTTCTGTCTGGCTCCCACTGGGTAAGTCTTAAAAGAGTGAGAGATGGGCTGTCTAACTACTGATGGATGATTTGAGGCAGTGTCTGTGTTGGGATCACCCCATGTCAGGGCAGAGGGGCATGAATGTTTCCTAAGGGCTAGATGACTGTATGTGTATGAAGGAGCTGAATCCCAACCAACAGGGGCTTTTGGAAGGGTCAATGTGACCCAAGTGACAGAAACTGGAGGTAGACTGCCCAGGGTTTGTGGACACAGGAAAGTGACCAACTGGACTAGAGATGGACACTGCAGGTGAGAAATCAATGGGAAACTCTGAATATGTGTAAAAGTGCTTCACAGGAGAATCGGGCTAGGATATGCCATGAGTAGTAACTATGGAACTTAGGATAGTGCAAGTAACAGCTTTCTGCTCCCCTCACCCTTCTTTCCCTGTGCCCCCAGTCTTGAAAAGTCAGAAAGAGCAGCTGGGAAATAACAGAGGTGAGCAAGAAAGATGGAAGTCAACTATCCCCTCTTCCGAGGTAGCAAGCCAGTGCCAGGGAGAGAAAGAACTTCGAATGAACTGTAACTTCAAATGAAGTTAGAAGTTTTGACTATACATGGGACTAGATAGTCTAACTGCCCTTTTGAAACTGTACCTGTAGGCCTTTTTTTTTTTACAAGTCATTATAAAAGTCATGGAATCAGCATGGGTTTTATACAGGGGCAGAAGTACTTAAATTTTAAAGGGATACAGAAAGACAAAATAGAAATGCTTGCATTCCATGAATTGTGCTTATTCTGTATATTGCTTTTATCCAATATAAAGTGGAATTCTTGAGTCTCTCAGAAAATTATTGCTTTTATAGGGCTGCAGTGTGAAGAGGCTGATGACCAAAGAGGATAATATGGCAGTAGGTAATATTATCAGCCTTGGCACATTCTCTTTCATGCTTATCCTTAAGGAGGTAAACTTTGGACATCTTTTTAAGAATCTTTCCGCATAGTGCTTGCCTTGAGTCACACGAGGACCTGCTAAACCACAACTGGTTGTTGAAGCTACCTGATGTTCCTGAATCTTTGCCTCCAAGTACAGGCAGGGCTCTGTTCCTGGGCTCTGTGTGAGGTTATAGGATCAGGGTGACTTGTGGTTATTGTGTCATCACTGAAGGGGCCTTTTCCCCTACATGCCCACATGTGTATATGGATCATTGTACTTACCACATCATGTTATTGGTTGGTCTGTTTGGCTCCCATAATAGAATATCACAGACTGAGTAGCTTAAACAACAAAGATTAATTTTCTCACAGTTTTGGAGGCTGGTGAAGCACCAGGATTGGTTTCTGGCAAAATGTTTCTCTTTGGTTTGCAGATGGCTGCCTTCTCACTATGTCCTTACATGGTGTTTCCTCTGTGTGCACCGAAAGCGAGAGAGTTCTGGTGTCTCCTCTTCTTATAAGGACACCATGTTTATTGGATTAGGGCCCCACCCTTGTTACCTAATTTAACCTTAATTATTACTTTAAAGGCCCTATCTCCAGATATAGTCACATTTGGGGTTAGTGCTTCAATATATGAATTTTGGGGGGACATAATTCAGTCCATAATATGTATCAATCAGTACCATAAGATTGTGAGCTCCTTGAAGACAGAGACACTATATTATTCACCTTTGAATCCTTAGTGCTTAGTATAATGCTTAAACGTAATAGCTGCTTAATCAATGTTTTCATGTTTGCTGGTCTGACTTCCAGACTCTCTGTTTTGTTCTCCATGTGGCTATCTTCTCCTCATGTCCTTGCCTTGTGTGAACCCTGTCATGGACAAGCATCTAAACCAAGTGTGGCAGTCATTGCTGTTGTTCACCAAATATCTCTGGCTCTCTACATTCTGGGCACCTGTTAGGATTGCATTTATTGAGCCCCTTGTGATTGGATGGAGCCTTAGATTAGTACTGGACAATGAGTTGTGAGCAAAAGTGATAGGAGCTACTTCCAAGCTGGAGCATTTAATTGATGGCATGAAACTCTCCAAAGATCTCTTGGCCTCTCCTATGATGGCCAGCAACATTTCTGATAGAGGCTACTTCATCAGCCTGCATCATAGAATGAAAGAAACATGAAGAAGAATCTCTAGCCAACCATGGTGAACATGTAGTCGAACAAGATATGTGTTATTGTTTCAAGATACTGAGATTTTGGGGTTGTGTGTTACTGCAGCATAAACTAGCCCATTCTGATCAATACATTGTCTCATCCGCTTCAGCACCTTGTTCCATCCAGACAGTACAAGGGTACATTTAGCCAACTTCATATGATGCTTTAGTCAAAGGAGAAAGCCTCCCTATTGTATTCTATCAGCCTATTGGAATCCCACTCATTCTTAAGTTCAGGTTAAATTCCTTCTCCCTAAAGTATTCCTTTGCCATCCCCAGTTGGAATCTGTCTTTCCCTCTTCAGGATCCCACATGACTTCGCACTCATTCATACTTGAAGTGCAGTAGTTTGTGTAATGGTCTATTTCCCTCTACAGTATTGCATTCTCCATGAGGGTAGAGATCCTGATGCATGTGTCTTTCTTCACAACAACTGGCAAGCCTGGTAAATGATGGTTTAACTGTATTGAGGCTTTCCTGCTATATCCATTGTCATGCTTACTGTATCCTCCAAGAAATGGTAGTGGAAGTATTTTGGCTTCCTGAACTGGAAAGAACATGGGATTTGTATTCATACAGATACAAGTTTTAATTTTTGGCTCCCTTTACTCCTCTCAGATAAGGTGGTGGATGTTCTAATCTTCCTTCCTTCCAGCACTATGACCCTCAAGGCAAGAAACATTCTTTCTTAGTGGCTCTACCAGAAAAGTCCTCGTAAAGAAACTAATTGGTCTGAGTTGTGTCACATGCCCATCCCTGAGAAAATCACAGTTGTGGGTTGGGAGGTGGGTGGGAATTCTGACCGACCAGACTATATTTCAAGCCCATGCCTGTGCAGACGGGGGAGGAAGAGAGCGTTCCCCGTGACTGACAGCCTCTCAGGTCCACATAGGCCAGGGAAGGGGTGTCTCCAGAGGAAGAGACTAGCCAGGCAAATAAATATGGTGATTTATTATATGGAACATCTCAGTTTCCACAGTCCTTGCCCTTTATTGTTATTTTTTTCTCTAGAGGGCTCCTTTCATTAAGTGTTTTCCTCACACGTAATACAGTTTTTTCCACTGTTGTTTTCTACTCAGAGTTTACTGATTGTTTAATTAGAATTAAAAGACCTCTTAACTTTTCTCCAATATGTAGGTTCAAATGGTGAACACTCAGTGGATTCCTTGGGAATGTCTCTGTAAGAAATAATGAATATGATAACATCATCTGAACTATTAGGATGATTAGTTGCTCATTTCCTAAGCATTTTCTCCAGGGTTGAAAAAGTATGTTGGGTGGTGAAGCTTTGGCCTTCACGCAGGTAGTAAGGGACACAAGCACTGCTGCTTCTGGGGAGCTGGTGGTGAGGCTATGACTTTAAAGACATGCTACTGTGTTTTGGTAATCTAGCTGGAAGACCGGTAATATATACATATCATTCTATAATGGTAACCTGTTGAGGCCCCAGTTTTGTGTTTGTTGTTTTGGGTCCGATTTTGTGGTATATATTGATATTATGACTAGAGACCCAAATGTGCCTAAGTCCTGCCCTGCCAGCCACTCCTTGTGATGGTTAATTTTGCGTGTCAGTTTGGCTGGGCAAGGGGTGCCAGCTGAAACATTATTTCTGGGTATGGATGTGAGGGTGTTTCTGGATGAGATTAACATTTGATTCAGGGGATTCAGTAAAGTACGTTGCTTTCCCCACTGTGGATGGGTATCATCCAACCCATTGAGGACTCAGAACAAAAACATGGAGGAGGGAGAAATTTACCCTTTTTAGCTTCCTGCCTCACTGTTGAGTTGGGACATCTTTTCTTATCTTCTTCATTCCTTGGATTTAAGCCCACTGGGTTTTAAACCCATTGGCTCCCCTGGTTCTCAGGCCTTTGGACTCAAATTGAATTACCTCACCAGCTTTCCTGGTTCTCTAGCTTGTAAACAGCATATTGTGGGACTTCTCAGCTTCCATAATCATGAGCCAATTCCTCGTAACCTCTGTCTTTATCTACCTTCCTCTCACTCACTCTCTCTCTCTCCCCTCTTTCTCTCTCCAGGTCTCCATCCTGCTGGTTCCATTCCTCTGGAGACCTTTGAGTAATATTACATACCGCCCTACCTCCCAATTCCTCAGGACAGCATAAACAGCTGATATTTCCATTCAGGTTCTCTGGAAAAGTCTGGGTTAAAGCATATTGCATGGACCTGAGACCTAAGTGGGTTTTCCCATATCTTCCAAGAATCAAAATTTTGGAATTCTTACTGCCCTCTGGTTGGCCATGTGGAGAAATGAAATAGAAGATGTATTGAGGGCTGAATATAGTCAGATCTGTAGAACAGGCTGGAACTTAACTTCCTCTTCCAGCTGTGTGTGTGAGAAGGAAGAGACAAAGAAGCAATAGGGCTCCTCTGTGGTCCTGGCAGGATTTCTATTTCTTTTGCATTAAGAGGATGAGGATGCAGGAAAGTGAGTGCAGCCTTTTAAGATTCAGTGGCCTTACCCATGGTGATTATGGCCCAATCAATGTGTGGACTGGTAACACATCATGTTGTTACCCCCTTCTTGGAGGGGAGTGGATAGCTGAGACTCCACAAAAGCAGAATTAGATCTGACAAGGGAGAGGCATTTGAAATGATTCTTCCCCAGGATTTTATTTTGTTCCATCTTCTGGCCTAATTAAAAAATCTAACAATATTGGTTTGTTGGTCATCTCAGACCATTAAAAACTTAACCACAGGGGCGCCTGGGTGGCTTAGTCAGATAAGCACCTGACTCCGGATTTTGGCTCAGGTCATGATCTCAGGGGGATTGAGCCCTCCTGTTGGGCTCTGTGCTCAGGGAGGAGTCTGTTTGAGATTCTTCCTCTCCCTCTGCCCCTCCCCACTGCTTGTGAATGCACCTATGCTCTCTCTCTCTCAAATAAGTAAATAAATCTTAAAAAAAACCCTCAACTACAAAATCTACCACTGCTGTTGTTGGTTAGAATATGACATACATAAAAAAGACAGTGGTGAGCTAGGTCAAACATTTTATTTTTTACAGGCATTTCTGTAATAATGTGAGCATTCTTGAAAAACCCCACATTCTACAAAATCATACACTAGAAATAACAGGGATTGTAGGAAAATGGGGCGAAAAACAGACCACTCACAACTTTGTCACCATAACACTGAAAACCAACTGCAATCTTGTGAAAATATTAGCACAGTAAAAAAGACATGCTAAATCCCTGATAGATGAAAAATACTGCAGCAAATCTGGGCCTTACCCTAAAAAATTGCTCAATGGAAATACAGATAAGGACGTGTTGAGGATGATGGGTTGCAGAAACAAGGGAAAATAAAGCTGGAAAGAAGTGTGCAATAGCACACCTGAGACAGAGGAGGTAGTCTGAGCTGGAAAGAACTTCAGATGAATGATGGGCATCATGTAAGAAACCATATTTCTTCCTAGCTTGCTATATTTGCTGAGAAACATGAAAATGTTGGCAAAAATTGTGCATGAACTAACATGACTTCTATGTTAAATTGTTTCTCTATTTCCCAGTCTTGTATGAACTAACTTGCATTACAGAGACCTGAGTTGTAGAAGAACATACCGTATTTTTTTGAGACACATACTAATACATATTTTACAGTTATTTTGAGTTTCATCTATAAAGAACATTTATCTCATAGTTATTAAATGAGATAATGCAGTGAAAACTTAAATAAATGACAAATTATCATGCATAGATTTGGTAATGAGATCTTATAACTTGCTTACCAACCTTGGAAAAGTTACTTAAATGCTCTGTGCCCCAGTTTCCTCATCTGTAAAATGGGAATAATAATATCTACCTTGTAGAGCTGTTGTAAGATCAAGTGAGATGATATAAAAAGTACTCAGAACAACTTTGGTATAAGTAAGTGTTTCTTCTTATTAGATTATCATGCCATCACTGAAAAACTAACATTTAAAGTGGACTTAAGCATCTTTGACCATCTCTAAAGAAAAACAAACCCCTAAACCAGGTGCCCCTCCAGATCTTCTGAATCCTGTTGGTGGCATATGTCATCTTTTGAGGGAGGGACGAATCCTATTTCCTTCAACCTTCCTCCACCCTGTCATTGCAGCTCTCAGGCTCTCTTTTCCTTGCTCGAAAATAGTGACTATCTTTTATTGCGTGCAATTGTGTTTTCTTTATTTAATTATTTAATCTATCAAATACCTGTATAGTGCTTACTGGGCACTGTTCTAAGAACAACTATTAACTCATTTAATTCTCTGTTGGTAGGTATATTGTTATTTCCAATTTATAAATAGTAAGGAGCCTGAAGCACAGAGAGATTAGGAAACTTGCTGAAGGCGTCCAGTTTGTGAGTGAGAGTGAGGGCAGATCTGTCTGCTGCCAAGGATGGAGGTCCTAACTGGACCCAGTGCTGTGGGACCAGTTTGGTCAGCATTGCTAATTGGTTTGAGTCACCTCTCTATCTCTGGTGCTGTTCTTGAGGTTCTTGGAAAATGTATCTGGCTGGCGTTTGTCTTCCAGAACCTTCTTTAGGGAACTCTGGGAGATGGAGTCTGACTTTGTAGGAAAGAAGCACAGAGACAGCCTCTGAAACGTTTCCCCTCACAAAACACTTAATGCGGGCTAATAAAATCATTCCTAGGAAACATGCTATTGATTAAGAAGTTATAGGTATAGTCATTTAATTCATATCCTCCTTTCTATGAAAGGATGATTCCCAATCCTAGTTTACTTTTTTTTCTCTTATCCCCAAAAGTTGGTTTCTTTACTTCCAAAGGAAAAATTTATTATGCATTTTCCTTCATTTAAAAAATATTTAACAACTGATTTGTGTGTTGCATGAAAGTTACACATTTCCTAAGATGCATTTGTTATTTTATTTTCTTTCATTCAAAAATGTGTCAGTAATCTTTTTGTTAACATGAAGATAACGGATTAGTAATGCAAGATGCAGTTTTCTTGTAACCTTCTTGAAAGCAGACTATAGTTTCTTATCTGGCTCCAACATTCATTTTCCTGAATTGAAAAAAAAGCGACTTAAAATGAAATAAACCACATTTGATTCCTAAGAGCATTGCTAGGAGCGAAATGTACTGAGAGAGGCAGACTTGGTTGGATTCCAGAAAACCCCTCTGCTCCCTAAGCGAGAGAGTTGACTAATTTTGCATTTTAAAGTACAATTTTAATGCAGGAAGAAATTGTGAATTGTCTGTCATTAATCACTAATCAGAAGATATGTATGATTTTATTCCCTGAAAATTCCAGCTCTTTTGGAGGGAAAAACAACAGCAACAACAAAACAATGAGGTGTAAATCTTCATGATTTTGGTTTAAATTTCATTTTATTTATTGAGTGTCTCTTCTGAGCAAGGAGCTAATAAGCAAGTTGCTGAGAGCATTCGGAGAGAAAGGAGAAGAGCTTCTGCCCTGGATGGGTTCTATCCATTCCCCTTGACCCTTAATGGTAGAGGAGGCATATGTGGTGGAAGAAAATACACTTGGTTTTTACTCTTAACTGCAATGTTCAGGTACAAGTAGAGGGAATTGATAGGTGTTTTGTGCTCTTTTTATATGTGGTGTAAGTGAGATTGCCTCAACCTTCCTTGCCTCATCACACATATACCCTTGGCGAGTGTATATGTGGAGTGGGGACTCAAAGCCATTCGAAATGTCACCTGAGCACAGATGGTGAAACAGACTTGTTTCTGTCGGAATCTCTTAGTTCAGTGGATCACGTTGAGGGGGTCCCAAAGCCTGTAATGACTCTTCACATGTGCCGGAGCCCAACTTGACAGAAACTTGTGGTTGTAACACCGCAAGGTGTCCAGAGCAAGCCAGGACATTGTTGGGTGTGTTGCCTTCAGACAGTCAGCTCAGCCCAGCAAATACCTGGCCTACCTAGTGCCAGACCCTGGTGAGGTAAATGAGAGCTGGTCCCTGCCCTCCAGGAAATACTTTTAACATATGATGAATGTTAAGATGGAGGTGAGTGCCAGAGGAAGGGCACATGGATGCACCTGAGGGTTCAGGGAAAGCTTCTAGGAAAGCTGGAGGGGGAGGAAGAAGTGGCCAGGTAAGGAAATGTGAGGGAGCACTGCAGGAAAACATGAAACATGGATGAAACTTGGCAGAAAGCTCCACTCTGTCATCACTCAGGCCTCGAAAGAAACTGTGGGATCTGGCAGTCAAGGCCATTGGTGTGCTTCGTGAGAGCAGTTCTGTGACATGACAGGGCAGAAAGCAGGTTTCAGCATAAGTGGGGAGCAAAGAAGTGAAAACAAATGAAATAGTCTGACGGACTGAACAAAAGGGGAGGACTTGAGGGTAGCCTAAGGGGCAAGCAGGGCTTGAGAGGAACTAGGGAGAGGCCACAGAAGGAGTGGGACCTTTAGTGAAGCTAGAGATGCAGAAAGGGAAGGGTCCTGGAGGGGAGGGCGTTAGACCCAGGTTTGAGGAGGGGATTGGCTTTGTGTAGGAGGAAGAGCTCCTCATGTCTTGCCATCTGGCCCGATTCATAGGTGCTAGAGGTGGGCATTGAGCTGATTCACTCTGGGTTAGCTCCATCTTCTCCACTAGGGAGGTGAAGCTTTCCATGGAGAGGAGCCGGACAGGGATGCTGCTGATGGAATAGGTGAAGGAGTGCAGACCAGACAGGGGAGCATTTTATCCACAAACACTTCTGTATGCAATCTTCTAAACTAATGAATCATTGAGCACTACAAAAAATAAACAAATAAATAAATAAACAAACAAATAAATAAATAAATAAAAGCTAAAAAAAGACTGTTTTAGAAAACATAACTTTAATATGAGCATTACATTTAAATATAATTAATAATTCCCTAATTACTTTGTACACATTTCCTTGATTAACGTATACGTTTTAAACAATTCATTTGAAATCTCTTTCTATAAGTGGTACTTTGTAAGATCCCCCTTATTATCCTGAAATAAAATGATAGGTAATTACTGCCTACCTAGAATAAAAAAAAGCAAAAACCAATACAATGCCCTAACTGAACACAAAAGAGAAATAAAGTAAAAGCAACATAAAATTAAACATATATTTCAACATTTAAGTGCTTGGACACCACTACACTAGAGGATGTATTAACATAGTTTGACGCTTGAACTTGAAAACAGAACTGCTGTGAAAGTGACAGACTTGAACACAGACTGATTAGGGAGGTATCATGTGGTGACTTAATTATTATGAATGACACTGCCATTAATGACATACCTTTGGGAAATAAACTCTTTGAAAAAATTTCTAACAAAATAGGGTATAGCCTTCTCTTAATTTATATTGTTGCTGTTCCTGAAAATTCAGTGTATAAAAATTACTTTGTTTATATGTAAAATGGAATTAATCTCTAAGTACAGATAATTATAAATTATTTTTTACTTTTTCATTTACATTTTGTTTATTATTATTATTTGCTTTAAAAAAACCCTACTTTATTGAGGTATGATTGACATACAAAAAACTGTATGTATTTAATGTTTAAAATTTGATGAGTTTGGAGATAAGTATAAACTCCTAAAACCCTCGCCCTAATCTGTGCCATAAACATATCCATCACCTCCAAAAGTTTACTCCCACCATGTAAATGATTTTTTTTTAAAGATTTTATTTATTTATTTCAGAGACAGAGAGAATGAGAGATAGAAAGCATGAGAGGGAAGAGGGTCAGAGGGAGAAGCAGACTCCCTGCTGAGCAGGAAGCCCGATGCGGGACTCGATCCCGGGACTCCAGGATCATGACCTGAGCCGAAGGCAGTCGCTTAACCAACTGAGCCACCCAGGCGCCCCCATGTAAATGATTTTTTAAGCTGATATGAATGTCTGGGGGAAATCTTCAAAAAGTCATGTGGGATGTAGAACAATATCCTATTGGCAGGACCATCCCATGCATTGTGAGATGACTTTATTCATGGCTCCTGCCCACGAAGTGCCAGAACTATTTTAGATTAAAGGAGATTAAAGAGACTTGATAACTCAATTCAGTTATGATCTTTAATTAAATCCTGGATGGAACTCAAAACCAGCTACAAAGAACATTATTGGGATAATTGAGGACATTTAAATAACAAATTGTGTAATAGATAACAGTATTAATGTCACATTTCTTGAGCATCAAGATAATTATTGTTCTATTCCTGCAATTCTTCCACAGATTTGAAAGCTTTCAAGATAAAATGTTCTTGGGGAAATGCCCTCACAAATTTTCAAAATTACCATGTGGGGGCAGTACCACTCCCATTGAGAACTGGTACCCTAAGTGATAGGTCCAGAGGGAAGGAGATGGAGTTGGGAAAGAAGGAAGAAGTTAGAAGTGGGGGTGAGGTTCCTCCCCTGTGCACTGCCTTGGGGTGGATCTAGGAGGGGTACCTAGAAACACCTATAAATTTGGGTTTCCAAGAATAGTAATGACTTGTAACCTATCTATCATCTGGAACTTTAGAAGTGGCAGCCTTGCTAATATTCCCCAGGCCACAATGGCTTGGGAATAGATTGCTACTGGGAGAGCATCAGAAAGTCCCCATGTGCCCAGGAGAAGCATATTAATGGCTGATAAAAGGTGAAGAGCTCATGCCAGTGGATGCTGACAGATGGATGAAAGTGGCTATGTCCTAGAGGCCCCCTCCATGCTCACTCCCACACTCTGAACTCTGGGGTTATCTCAGGAACTTTGCAGCTACCCTCAGTAAAAAGGGGATACAAAATGGGGGATAGGGTGGGGTGGAAGACAATGGACCCACAAAATTTGAGTTAAGCTTAAAATGAGTGATCACTAATTTGAATTTACTTGCATGTGACTAAATCGTTTGCTGCTGTCAGATGGAAATGGGAGATCAAATCGAATGGAGTTACAGAAAATGAAGTTACATTTCTTTTGGTAAATATAATTTTGAGGCTTGTAAAAACTTGAATCTGCTAAAGTAGTTAGATCACATGTATCCCTGGAATAGAGTATTCACTTTCTAAATTCTGTAGGATGGTTTTATTTATTTTATATCATGTTTTACAGTACTATTATGTGAATTCTCAGAGAAGTGGAAAGCTCAGGGACATCACTGTACCTATAGAATATAGTATCAGAGAGATGACAAGGGAGTGGACAAAGGATTGTGCAAACATGGAAACACCATTTTTACAGAGACAGGGAGCTGCCTGTCTGAAATTGTGAGTATGGAAAATACCAGAAGTCTTGGGAGTCTCTTTTCCAGTTCTCTAACCAAGAGGAGATGAAGAAGACAATTTGTTCATTTAGTTAAAAAAAAATCAATTTGAAAAATATCTTATATTCCTCAATGAGGCCTGTGGAGAATATGTGGGCTCCCGTAAAATAAAACCCCTGCACCTTCAGCTGGCCCCCTTTGTTTAATCAGAGGATGCCATAGGAACCAGCAAGGGCAGATGGCTGAGATCCTATCTCAGCAGCCCCAGGAATTAGGAACATTAATTTTAAAGGGGGATTAAAGCACAGAAGAACATTTTTAAAACATCATGCATTTTCATAAGCATCTAGGCACTCTCCCTAGCTAGATGTTTATGTGATGGGTCTTCAGAACAAAAACTGTGACAGAAGCAGGAGAGTTCTATGTGGGGGGAAAATATCAATATTTGTCTTGCTAAAGTACCAGGAGGGGTTCTTTTGTCTCAGTTTTGGTTCTTGGTCCATGGGATGGAGGGAGAGCCTGGCATTATTTCAACTTTGTAGATCGTGGTGTTTCTGGGCATTGAGGCCTCTCCTAAGACATCGTGCCTTCCATGAGGGGGTCCTAGGAAGTTCTAGGCATGTAGGAGCAATGAGGCAGTCTACCCATTCCAGGCCAGACCTCGAAGAGATTTCGCTGCCTTGCTCTTTAGACATCAAGTCACCCTGGTGTTGTAGTTTTTAGACCGGTGAATGTGTACTCCTGGGGATAGCTGGTGACTTTCTATGCAGCAGGAGGACACATGGAGAGTTTAGGTGCCCAGACTCCATGTATCTTCTTTCCTAATGTTTATCTGCCTCGTAACATAACTGAGATCGGCAGATTCTCCTTTCTCATTTCCTCTTACTTTAGAGAACATAGGCATACCTCTCTCCTGATCATGGTGCTTTGTTTCATGATGGGTAAATCTCTGGTGGCAACAAACAAAAGGTTTTTGGTTGAAAAAGTGACAGGCTTTAATGACTGGGTTAAAAATCCTTTTACTACTCCGTTGGTTAATGACTCTTCACTTTCATCAAAACTGATGTGTGCCCCTTGTCCCTGCCCTACACCTTCGTTTTTACCTAGGGTAGCATTACAGACATAATTATTATGTCTATGATAACACTGACTGTGTCTAAAATCAAGATGTGTCTCATAGTCAATGGCATCTTATAATTTCTTCAGGTAGATCTCAGTCATGAAGTTGTTCTATGCTGTTCATATGCCATAAATAGCCTGACAATTCCAAGTAAGAAAGCTCCAGAATAAAGACTTATGGAATGGTGCCCGTGGCTTGGAAGAAAATCCCAGAGACAATAGTGGAGCTCTCTTATGAGAAATGTTTCTTCTCCAATGTTCTTGATAGCACAGAGGATGATAACGGACAGGAAACTGTGATAATTAAAGTCTTAGTTGAAAATTGATTCAGAAGACCTAGACTCAGACTGTGAAGATGTTGCAGGAGTACTGTAGCCAATTTATTTCATTTATATTACCTTTTTTATGAATGCATAAGAATAATATATAATTAAAATCTATGTCTAAAGTTAAAAGAGCTCTTCCAATAAATCTAAAAAAAAAAAAGCCAAAATGATAAGAAAGCATTATATCATCGTTTAATTGGCAGGACTTTTTCCCCCTAGAGATATATAAAAAAAAATGTGTTCTAAAATCAGTGATGTAGTAGATTCAGTGAAATGCAATATGTTTAATAATCATATATCAAAATATGATTTATATTGCTTCAAATAATTGTGTGATGATAAATGCAATGATAATGTAATTCAGAAGAAAAATGTTAATACTTAGAACTGTAAGGGTATAGGAAATAAAAAAAACCTCTCTCTCTGTATATATACACACATTTGTAGTAGTAGTTTGCACAGGGCCTAACACATATCCCCGTGTTTCCCTTGAAAATTTAAACCATCCATGTGTGTTTATTGTAGCATCCTGGGGTACTCCAGCACACAGTTTGGGAACCACAACTATGGGCTGTATTCTTAATCTTCTTTGCTGACTTAATGAAGTTCAGGTTTTCTGGTTTCCCTGAGGTGGTTAGGACTCTGGCAGCAGCTGGGGATGAAAACTTAAGCTGGGGAAAGAAGAAGCCAAAAGTAGACCAAGGAAAAACCCTGGGCTCAGTGATAACCTTTCACTGGGACAAATAGCCATTTGTGTATCTAATTTTGAGAGGCCATTAATTCTGACTAGCTGGCTAAGGATTTTCACATTGCCACATGCAACATCCTTTCTTTCTTCTAATGCAGTCTGAAATTATAAATTCTGAGGGGGCAAAGGCCATGTCTTCTTCAAAATTATATGGGACACCTAAAATTACATATAATTTTATATTATGCCCAACACAGTGGCTGGACTTGAGAAGTTACTTAGTAAATATTTATTGATCTAAAAATCAGTAAATCAATGGAAGAAAGAAAAATATATTGTATGCAGTACTAAATACAATTCTTTGAACTTTCTTTGTTGAAGAAAAGTGCTTAGACATAGTGTTACGTTTTCTTACGACAGATATTCTTCTACATGAATGGGAGTATCAAATTTGGTACCCAGATATGGTTTAAGAAGAGCACTAAGCTCTGCGGGGCGGGAATGAGGCCAGCCCACATCCCCTTCCATCATGGAGATGAACACCAGGCAATCCTGCTTCCCTACCTAACACTTCTAATTTTCAAATTCTACTTATACTTTGCCTACAAAGTAAGAAAACACTTTTTTTTGTCTTGTGAAAAGAGAATAAAACACTCATTTTTTGGTACAAAAATCTATCTTAATGTAGAGTTCTTTTTTTTTGTTTGTTTATGCCAAGCTGCATCACCCCACCCACTTTCTTTAAAAATACAATTAAGAGTTTGCAGTTTGGGGGCTCCTGGGTGGCTCAGTCAGCTAAACATCTGCCTTTGGCTCAGGTCATGATCCTGGGGTCCTGGGATTGAGCCCCACATTGGACTCCCTGCTCAGTGGGGAGCCTGCTTCTCCCTCTCCCTCTGTCTGCCTCTCCTCCTGTTTATGTGCACTCTCTCTGACAAATAAATAAATAAAATCTTAAAAAAAGTTTGCAGTTGTTAATTCTTTAAGGCCATTTGAAGTTCTGAGTTCTTGGGATTCCCTATGTTTTCTGTGAACCCTTGAATCTCTGGCTTGAGCTTCCGTCATCTGTGTCTCCAGTACTGGCTGTTCTGCCCAGGGTTAGACCTTCTCTGCTGGGACCTCACACCTGCTCTTGTCCTGGATTCTGCAGTTCAAGGTGGAGGGTGGGTGGATGTAGGCACCAGAGATGAAAAATGGAGGCCTTGCACAAATGCTAGAACTTCAAACAACAAGCCTTCTTTTAAGTGAAAGGAAAGCCTGCAGTGAAGTAAAAATGATGAAGAGGTGTTTTTAGCAACAACTGTTGAGCCTGATGATTATTTCAAAGTCAGTTATTTTGAATAGTTTAAGGTGTTAACCTTGGCCCAGACTGGCTGCCCTTAGCCACTGAAGCTGAAGGTGTCCAAAGTGAATTATACAGAAGACCATTCAGGCTGAGCCTCTTGGCATTCTGAATCGGATGCCATTTTTAATTTTTATTTTCTCATGGTTGCTGTGTGTGTGTTTGTGTTTGCAAAAGCAGTTTAGGCCCTGGAATTGCAAGCTGTTAACACCAGGGCTGCTTTGCAATCTCCTATCTTTGTTCCTCACCTCATTTTGAACGATTGTTACACATTTGTAAGTACAATGGGATTATTTATTCATTGTGTCTGTCCACTCTTTTCTGTGCCACAAAAGGAGAAATAGCCTGCACTGGGACTTAAGAGCTTTCTGACGGCTCCAAAGTCATGACATTTCCTTTGCTTTTTGATGGCTGGCTTTGAAAAGCGGGGGAAGCTGGGTGACAAACTCTGTTGGCTCCAGGAGGGAGATGACTTGTCGTTGTTGTGAAAAGGCATATTTAGTCACTTTTATAAAAAGCAAATTGCGAACTTAATAGAGCCACACAGTCTTCTTTGGAGATTGCTACAAGGTGGATTGTCTTGATAAAACATTTGAAGCCAGAAATCCATCAAGCGTCTGTGGATATAAGCACTGACCTGAACCCAAGCACACAACATTCTCACCAAACTTCAAAGTTATTTATTTTTTTTTAAATGGAGAAAGGATAACTGTCCAGTACCTTTCATTTTGTCTTCTTTGCAATTCTTCCAGTTCCAAATCAAATGAAAGAGTATGATGATGAACTATTTCGAGTATATCTGAGACCATATGTGCTGGTATCTGTAGGCTCAGCTTTTTGGCTTTCTGCAGAAGCTATGAACAGACACTTGAAGCTGAGTATTTAGCAGACCCTTTCATGGCCAAGGGCAAATCTCTATGTTAAACAGAACAAATGCCTTCTTTGCATTACCCTCTCCCAAGTCCCTTGATCACTATGATGTTTCCTATCACTTTTTAGGTGATATTGAAAGAGCAACCTCAAGTCATGTTGCTTTCCTCCTAGGTACTTACCTGTCTTTGAGGCAGCTGCCACCAGGTGAGGGTAGAATCTTGAAGCATGGCAGTACTTTGCCAGATGTAGATGAGAGCAAGCGAGAGTCGACGGCTATTGGTATTTTTTCCATCAAAGTAAAAGCTATACTAAGTAATAATATGAATGGTTAACTATGTTTTAATTTCCAAGCCCTCTCCCAAACCATCATTGCAGAGTCTCAGTTTTCTGCTGTTAAAGGGAGTGAGGCGCCCTTCCTACTCATGGGTGGTTGATGAAGCACAATTCAATGGGCTATGTTGAGAAAACAACAACAACAACAACAAAAAGCTGAGATTTAAAAAGGGATTTCATTTGAAAAATGAAACACGCATCTTGCAGAACAGCTGTGTTCTGTTGTAAGCAAGGTACTGAACAAAATGAAGAGAAGACCTAAGTTAGGCAGGGCAATGGGAATGGGCCGTGCTATCTGGCCCCTGTTTGCTGGCCCTTCAGCCTAGGCCCTTGGAAAGGCTGGGATCGTAGCCCTTGTCTTTCTTTTTCTAATCCGTCCTCCTTTCCTTTCTGGAAAAGAAAAATACAGAAAAAATAGGAAGATCAATGTAAAATCAGTACTTGTATACTCACTACCCAGAATTAACTAATAGTAGCACATAGCTATTTTTGCTTTAGGGTTTAAAAACCATTTAAAAGCAATGATGGTACCTTACAGTTAAAATTGAGGTCCCCTTTATTTCTCCTCCCTAGTGCCATTCACATTCCCCTTCCCATAGAAAAATGAACTTTATACCTTGGTTCTCCCCAACCCCCTAACAAAAGCCTACAGTGTTTCTAGTACCGTGAATTATTATTATTATTATTATTTTAAAGATTTTACCTATTTGAGAAAGAGTTTGCGTGTGAGAGAGCACAAGCAGGGGGAGGAGCAGAGGGAGAGGGAGAAAAGGTGAGCAGGGAGCCTGAGGACCCTGGGATCATGACCTGAGCTGAAGGCAAACGCTTAACCAGGCCACCCAGGCCCCTACCATGAATTATTTTTAAAAAAAATGCAAATGGTGTCACAATGCTCATGGTACTCTTATTGTTTTTTCACTCAATATTTTGTCTTCTAAATCTTCCCATATTGAGATATGTGTGTATGTTGACTCATCTAAATTTCTGTATAATGTTTAATTGTATGAATATATAAAACTCTCCTCTTGATTTGTTCAAATATATTAGGTATTCTGCCAAAGTCATCTTCTTGAAGAATTGTCCCCGATTGTCTCCTCCAATCGGCACCGATTACCTTTATACTGGCAGCACATCTGTTATCCTAAGAATTTTCCTTGTGTCTATCCTGTATTGGATTTCCTCTTTCCTATATCCCCTATCTTCCTCTTTTTTGTTTATTCCTTTGTTTTGGCAAAGACCATGTTATAGTAGCTTCCTGAAAACTAATTCATGGGAGAGAAATTTTTCAAGAACTTGAACATCTAAAAATGCCCTATTTTGCCCTCATACTTATGATACTTTTGTTGAATATATAGTTTTAGATTGAAAATCATTTTCCTTCAGAAAAAAATTTTTTTATTATTTATTTATTTGACAGAGAGATAGAGAGAGAGCACAAGTAGGCAGGGCAGCAGGCAGAGGGAGAGGGAGAAGCAGGCCCCCCGCTGAGCAGGAGGCCTGAGGCAGGACTTGATCCCAGCACACTGGGATCATGACCTGAGCCAAAGGCAGCCACTTAACCGACTGAGCCACCCAGGCGCCCCTCCTTCAGAAAAAATTTAAAAGTATTGCTACACAGTCTTCTACTTTTAGAGTGTTGTTATTTATGCCTGTGAAGCTATTCTGATAATTGCTCTTTGTTTGACACCTCTCGTTATTGTATTTCCTTTATGGAAGCTTGGAGGATCTTCTAGCATTCTGAAATTTCATGATGGTGTTTCCTGATGTGTGTTAATCATCAGCCATTGTTCTGAGCAGTTACAGGTCCATTTAGTCTGAAAATGCATATTCTTCAGTTCCTTGAAAATTTTTGAATTATTTCTGTAATAATTTCCTCTCAAGGTTTTATAGTTTCTCTTTTATCTTCCATCTCTTTAGTTCTCTGTTCTACTTTAAGGGATGATCTTTCAACTTTATCTTTTAACCCTCAAAATGAGATTTTTCATTTTTGCTATCCTTTTAATTTCCAAGGGTCTTAAAAAAACTTCTTCTTTTTTCATTTAAAAAAATGGTGTCTTATTATTAGTTCATGGCTATATATAGTGTCTTCTCATGTCTGTAATGATACTAATAATAGTTTTAAAAGTTTTATTCTTCTCACATGGAGTCTGCTTCCTTCAAATTGCCTTTTTAGCTTCGGTCTTTCTTGGAACAGCTGGGGATCTGGGGCTCCTTGGTTTTACTCTTGTATTTGAGTGGGGCACTAAGCCTGATTGGGACTTGCTAACTGTAGGCATCACTATAGGAAGAATGGACTGGGAAATTGTATTTAGAAACTCCCAGTGTAATATTCTTTAGATATTTTTTGTGGGACTTTCCCCTAGAAGAGCTTTTTATGTTCTTGACTGGAACATAATATATAAGCTTGTCTATCAGAATTCTGGGAACTAAATAGAGAAAATAAGCCAAGAGTCTCAACCTTCAGAATTAAAATGTTTACTTTAATCTTCCTATTTTCATAAGGTACCCTTTCCCTCATCTAGGCTCGTGTCCCTCAATCCATAGACTTTTAATCTTACCCTCTCCACAAATAAACTACAGGGTCAGGGATGGGCCATTTTCCTTGCTGGCAGAGTGAGGATGGGGACTTGAGAGTCTAAATGCTTCTTAAAAAGACTTTAACCAATTTTCTTAGTTATAAACAAGAAGTTATAAACAAGAAAATTGTTACTCTCACATCTAGTGGTACTGGTAAAGCCAACTGATAAACATTTTGAGATTCTATCCAGTAAATCAGGTTGCTTCTTGATGTCTTCACTGCCAGTTTAGAATTTGGCTTCTTGGGGTCTGTTAAGTAAATTACTGCTTACCCATCTGCTTTTCAGATTACAACTTATGCTGCTGCTGTTAATCTTTCCATTCCTTTTATTTTTGTGGCTTCATGTCTTGGAAGTCCATTGATTGTTATTTTACTGCGATTTAAGGAGGAAACAAATACTAACATATGCATTTGACTTTCTATCTTTAATTGGAAGCCAATTTTGCTTTATTTTTCTCTACAGTTTAAATTTTTGATTTTCACATATTTTTAATTGATCTGGAATTTATTTTTATGTGTAGTATAATGTTATTGTTTGTTTTCATTCTCCAGATAAAAAGCCAAATTTTCAAGCATTTTTAAAAAAGATTTTATTTATTTATTTGTCAGAGAGAGAGAACAAGAAAGGGGAGCAGCAGGCAGAGAGAGAAACAAATTCCCTGCTGAGCAAGGAGCCTGATACAGGACTCAGTCCCAGGACCCTGGGATCATGACCTGAGCCGAAGGCAGACGCTTAACCAACTGAACCACACAGGCATCCCTTTTCCAGCATTTTTAACTGAATATTTTATCCTTTCCCTCCTACCAGTGAACCAATCTATCATTTACCATATTTCTGGGCTTCCTATTTGTTTCATTGATCTCTATCTTTTCACTAGTACCAACTGTTTTAATTACTATAAAGTTTATGATATCTTGGTATCTGCCAGCGCCACTACTCTTGCTCTTTTTCAGAAATGCATTGTCTCTTCTTAGAACTTTACTTTTCTATATGAACTTCAGAATCAACTTGCTAAGTTCCACTGTTACTGGGACTAGAATCACATTGATCTTACTGGAAAAAATTACATCTTTATTCAGTTTCTCATCCGTGAACAAGGGGTATCTTATTTATCCAAGACTTCTTTTATTCTTTCATAATTTTATAATAATTTCATAATTTTAATAACAAAAAATAATTTCACAATTATAAAATTTCATAATTTTATAATTGTTTCTTAAATCCTTTGTTAGATTTATTCCTAGTTTCCTTAAAATTTTTGCTGCTATTGTGAATTGCAAATGCATATACACCCTATTATATTTAAAAGTTGTTATTGGCTGCTGGTTATTGTTATTGCTAGGAATGTTACTGATTTTAGTATATTGATTTTGTAGCCAGCAAAACTCTCTTGTTGCTTCTAATATTTGGTTTGTAGATTATCCTGCATTTATACATGGAAAATGATAGCTGCAAATAGTGGCAATTTGGTAACTTTCTTTCCAAACTTTTATTTTTCTCTCCTTTGTCTTACTACATTGCCTAGCACCTCCACAACAATGAACAGCAGCAGGGAGAGCAGGTATCTTTATTGTATTTCTGACTTTAATGACAGTCTTTCTAAATTTCCATCATTATGTGTTATGTGTGCTCTAGGTTTTTGGTGGATACCTTTTTTCTTATCATATTAAGAAAATTCCTTTCTATTCATAGTTCACTTCAGAGCTTAAAAAGTCACAAATGAATGTTTAATTTTGACAAATGACTTGTTAGCACCTACTGAGGTTCCCCCCCCCCGACTTCATTTATTAATGGGAGTTACATCTTTCTTTAATTTTATTTTATTATGTTATGTTAATCACCATACATTACATCATTAGTTTTTGATGTAGGGTTCCATGATTCATTGTTTGCGTATAACACCCAGCGCTCCATGCAGTACGTGCCCTCCTTAATACCCATCACCAGGCTAACCCATCTCCCCACCCCCTCCCCTCTAGAACCCTCAGTTTGTTTCTTATACTCCATAGTTTCTCATGGTTCCTCTCTCCCTCTGATTTCCCCCAATGGGAGTTACATCTTAATAGATTTTCTGATGTTGAACTTTCTTTGCATCTTGGGATAAGCCCCAAATGATTATGATGTCGTTAAGAAAATATACTATTGGGTTTAATTTGTTAATATTTTAGGACTCTTTCATCTATTTTAGTAATCATGTAAGATTATTCTATAATAATCATTTATTGCACTGTACTTCTCTAGTTTTGTTATCGAATTTGTTATAAACTTAGTAAAATTACTTGGTGGCTTTCCTTTCTTCCCTCCTTGAAACATTTTCTGTAAGAAAGTTTCCTTTGCTTGAAGTTCTGGTAAAAATGGTTTATAAACTAAAATGGACCCTGGTGGCTTTTGTAGGCCAAAAATTTTGATAGCTGATTCCATTTCTTGTTTCCGGTTTCTGGCAAGACCCTGAAAGGACTGCTTTGTGATGTACTGAGGCCAGTTAACCATCTGAGTTGACTAAACTTACTAGAAGAGGTCTGTAGCCAGGCACCAAGGGGAAGATACTCTTTACCAGGCAGTCCTGGAGGTTATCATGTACATCTTTTTCAAGTATGTTGGCTTTAATGTACTAAAAAACAGGTATTACATAGAAAAGAGGAGAAAGATATTAATAAATGTCAGCGACTTACAATGGACCCCAAATGATGCTGTTTGTTCTCTAATTTAAATGTGCATTATTTAAAAAAATAACACTGTGTATCATCTGGACATCTGTAGTTCCACAACCTTTAAGGTAATAAATGGAACACTCTCTAATGTCTTTTGCAGTCTCAGGAGAAGATTATTCTGTTGTCTTGCAAACAAAGTGGATTCCAGAGCTGTGATTATGCAAGGACATAGTCAGTGTTGGGTCAGAGGGTTGTTTTTGGAAACAGTCTCAAAAGAAGCTACATTTTTCTGGGATCACCTTTTTTTTTTTAATTTGCAAAGTAAAATTTAAAACATTTTAAAGAACCTTCATTTTTAATCATGTGGCTTCCTGTGTTTAAGTAAAATTTTCACTTGAAATGAATACAGGCCTATCTCCGTAATTACTTTCCAAATCTTAAAGAACTTAGATAAGCTTCCTTCTTAAATTCAATTCTCTTTTGAAGAGAAACAAGTAATGACTTTCAAAGTGCTTCATGTATTATAAAGGAGTGGCAATGGGACATAAATTTCCTTTAGTATAACCTCTTATTTTAGAAACATAGGTACAGATCTGATTGAAGGGAAGTCTTTTAAAGTATATCATTTGTCTTATCTCAAAACAAGGGTATGCACTGAAAATTGGGTCATAAAAACACAAACTTTATCTCCTGTTGTTAATTCAGTATGCCAAAAACACCTGCTGGAGGAAGGTCATCCTTTCAAGTCCCATTAGTTAATTGCCAAGGAAAGCTGGATTTTTGTCTTAGTTTGTCATTTTAACCCAGGGAGAACTAATTCTTATAAGCAAATAAGTTAATTCTTAGTCTTTTTTTCGTACTACTCTGAATGTAAAGTGACATGACTGGGTTTCTTGGATCTTGTTTCAGAAAAAAAGGAAGAATCTGACCTTCTGTGGGATAGACACGAGTAGCAAGGTGGGGACAACGGTACTTTGCTAATAGCCGGGCTTTGCTCCCAAACCCCAATACGGATTGCCAGTTCCCATGGGGGAACTAGGCATAAGTGGCCTCAAATGAAAGCACTCCAATGACATCTTTCTGTTCAGATAAATGAATATTTCCATCTTGATGGGCTTATTCAGAGACAACCATAAATTTCATGCTGAGTGCAAGGGAACAGGAGGTATTTACACAGTTCATTGCAAGAGGTTCCAGTGTCCTCCTTTGGACCAAGTTAGCTTTTGCAGCTAATGTTAGTGTAACCTGTTGTCCGGGCTCTTTTGTGTTCTACTCTAGGCACATCATCCTGAATCATTAAGAATGACTTTAAAATTTGATTGTCTTGTTAGTGTGCCAGTTATCAGCTTTTTCTCCAATGTCTGGCATTTTTTCCCTTTCAGCTGTGTATATGTGTGCACACCTAGGTGTGTGCATGTGTGTGTGTGTGAGAGAGAGAGAGAGAGAAGGTCATAGCATCATTTTACAGTAGGGTTTAGAAATGCGATGTAAAGAAGGATCTCATATTAGGAGCTTTGGAGTTGGGTGTCTAGGGCACTGATATAACCAAGGCAGTAATTACTGAAGACATTCTATGACTCGCCTATCACGGGTTCTGCACATCAGAGCAGTTCTGCAAAATTCAGCTCAGTGCTATGCCCTTTGAGAACAAGCCCTAATCTTCCTTTTTTAATAGTATGAGTATAGTGCTTGTACCTAGTAGGTAATCAATATCTTTTTGGTTATTAGTTGATTGGCTCTGTATTAAAGAGACCCCAATATAAATGTGAACACTCTAGCTTTCTGAATCTTAGCATAGGTCACAGGGAGAGGTTCTGCCCCATGTTTTTGTCTTGTAGAGTGAGTGGCTGGGCTGCACCACAGGATGCTGCATGAGGATGAAATGATATTTATTATTCTGATGCTGTAAGATGTGTCTACCTGCTTAATAAGCTGCCATTGCCATTTTTTTTTAAATGCTCTACAGTGGTGCCAAAACAACCATCCTTAAAGAAAAAAAATTCTGTCAATCTTGCAGTTTTGGGGTTTATATTATTCTAAGATTATTTTTGTGAGTACTCGTTTCCCCCCACTCCTTGGTGGATTGCACAATATTTAAAAAATGAAATTAATGGAGGCTTTAGCTTGTTGGAGCCACAGCCCTAGCAGCAGAGAAAGGAGAATGAGTACCTAGAATAGAGGAGTTGTTTTAAATTTAATTTCCTAGTGTCTAGTTGCTATGGCTAGTCTGGGTAAATGGATGAACAGTGAATAAAGAGAATGAACAGATAAATCAATATTAATGTTTTCCTTTCTGTGCCTCAGAATCAATCATAAGACCATGGCTGGGTCCCAATTTTTGGCACCAATCAAAATGACAACCTTGGTTGCTGGGACCATTCCTTGACGCATTTGTTTTTGGAGGGCAGAGATAAACTATGGAAAGATGGAATGCTGTATTTTTCCACTAGAGACATTATTTGTATCATTCTTGTCCTTTTTTCTTTTAAAGAGGCCAACGAGGCCTTTTGGTCCAGGGCTGTGTGCTAATGTTCCTGGAGTCGCCAGTGTGCTGCTCAGAGAACAGACCAACACAGTATTTCCTTTCCCGGGAGTTTCCAAAGACTCTTTCAACATCATCATCTCAGCTTTCGCCACAAAATGTCCTACCTGAAGACTTTATAAATGTGGTAGCAAGTAAGTGTAGAGCACTGTTAGAAGAACTGGCTGTATAATATGCAAGGCCCAGTGCAAAATGGAAACGTGGGGCTCCTTATTAAAATTATGAATTTCAGGACAGTGACCACAGAGCATTAAATCAAGTGCAGGGCACCTTCTAAGTGGAGGTCCCTGTGAGGCTGCACAGGCCACATGCCCATGAAGTCAGCTTTGAATGTCAGGGTGTTCGCCTTCTCAAAAAGATGCTTTAGAGATACAGCTTCTCTGAGGCAGGGGCAGCCTGAAAGACTTTTTCCATGCTCCGCCCCCCCATCTTGTCTGGTGGTGCTGTGTCTCCCCACCTGGCCTCTGGGGTTCCTGCCCTTAGCCCCAGTCCCATCTTTCTCTACCTGCTCCTTTCCCCCACTGGCAGGTCTAGTTCTTCTTGCTCCTAAGCCTGTGTCATTATTAGCAAAAAGGTTCAGAAGTATCTCTGCCAATTGTTACTGTCTTCTCTTTTTCTCCCCGCATCTGTTTGTTGGCTCCAACTTCAGATGCTCAGAATTCTACCACTTCCCTCTATCTCCACACCTATCACTCTGGTCCAAGCTGCCAGGATCTCTTGCTTGTATTATTTGCAATAGTCTCTGAGCTACACTCTGTGCTTCAGCTCCCTTCTCCTGTTCCCTTCAGTCTATGGTCTAATAGCAGAGTATGTCTCTCCTCTCCTCGAATCCCTTCAGTGATTCCCATCTCACTCAGGGTTGCCTTGCATCCACTTCCACTCTAGTCTCCTTGCTTTTCCTTGAATATACCAGGCATATTTACACCAGGGTCTTTGTGCTTCCTGTCTCCTCCATGTGGAATATTCTTTCTCCAGACACCCACATGGCTCCCAGCCTCTGGGGCTTTAAATGACTCTTCTGCTTAGTGCTGTACACTCCCAGGACCCTATAGCTTCTAATTCTGCTTCATATTCCATTTTTGTCCTTAGCACTTGTCACCATCTGCCATGTGATATGTTTTACTCAGGTGTATACTTATTGCCTGAATTCTCATACTAGAAAAACTTCATGAAGGCAAGGATTTTTGCTGTTTCCCTCTGTTCCCCCAGTACTTAGGACAGTGCCTGGCACATAGCAGGTGCTTACTTAATGTTGGAAAGAGGATGAACCTCTGCCGGAATTTTTTGGGTGTTTTTTGCTGTATTTTTAAGGTGTCTGGCCTTGGCCTACTTTAACCAGTGGGATATCACTTCCTGAATATCCATACTTGCTCTACACTCATTTATTCAGAAATGTGCTAGGAGCTGTGGATACAGGATGAAAAGGAGAGACCGGTCCCTGGCTTCATGGTATTTACGTGCTAGTGAGAGTGAAGCAAAACAAAGAACAAAAAACAAAGGATAATTCTTCAGATGATTGTGAGAAGGGTGTGGTGGTTGGGAGAATAGCAGTCTTAGGTGTGGTGGCCTGAGAAGTCCTCTCGGAGGAGGTTACATTTCTGATGTGACCTGAATGATGAGAAGTCAGAATGTGAGAGTCTGCTGGAAGAGCTTTCCAAGCCATAGAAACCAAGTATGGCCAAGGAACAGAAAGGAGCCATTGCAGCTGGAGTGTGGAGAAAGAGGTAGCGATGAGGTCAGGGAGATGGGATGATGGGGGAAATTGCAAGCCAGGTAAGCAGTTGGGATTTTCATCTAGGTTCTTGAGTCTGTGGTAAACAGTTAGCTCTGTTCTGGCTCTCAGGCTTCAAGTGCCTCAGATACTGATGCTTGTGGGTGCGCTGTCCCTTGGAGCACAGACCACGGGCTTTGGAATCAGGCAGAGCACGGTCCAAATTAAATTTTTACTATTTACCAAGGACATGACTGTGGGTTTGGTTTCCTGAGCTCCACTCACTCACCAAGTATCTACTGTTCTTTCCTGTGCAGGGTGATGTTTCAAATGTTTGTTCTGAATCTGGACATTGTTTGCTGGACAAGGGGTAACCCTGTAGTTTCTGGATCTAAGGAGATCAGGGGAAATCTTGGGAAAGGGCTTGAGACAGTGGCTTGTTACCAACCATGCAGATGTATTTTAGTAGTGCAGTGTTTGATGCTTTCTAAGATGCTGATTTAAGGACCCAAAATGGGACTAAAGAATTCACCTGAAAGCAAAAGAGATGGTAATCAAACAAGGGCACAAGTGAAACTAACAGCCCCCTTACTTATGCACGTGTCTGTGGGCCGGTGTGGCACATTGTGAGTACTTTGTACCAAATTCCATGTTCCTCTTATCAACTAAGGATGTCACTTTTATGAGGACTGGTCTGTAGCATGTGTGGTGGACTTTTTTTTTCCTATCTCCTCTTTGCATCCATTACCCTTTTCTGTTTATTGTTACCTCTTTTTCCTTTTTGGGGATCTCCCTTCCCCACTCTCAGTCCTTGTGGCTTGATTGGGGCTGACTCTTCTCTGAATCTAGAGGTGGTGCCATGACACATAAGTCATCAGATCCACAGATAGTGCAGACCACAGCAACTGGTCCAGGAAAACCAGCAAGAAGCAATGATGCTTTTACTGGCAATGTGGGTATAAAGCATTCTCTATCCACACGTACGCAGGGGCTGTTTCTGGGTTTTCTATGCTATTCCATCAATCACTTTTTTGATCCCTGTGCCAACACTGCCCTATCTTTGGTACTCTAGTTTATGAGATATCATGATATTTGATAGCACAATGTCCCCACATTTATTCTTTAGGAGTGTCTTGGGACACTGTACTCTTTCATATAAATTTAAGCAATTCAAGTGTCCATCAACAGATGAATGAATAAAGAAGATGAATATAGACACACACACACACACACACACACACACACACACACACACACACACAGGAATATTATGTAACCATAAAAAAGGATGAGATCTTGCCATTTGTGATAGCATGGATGGATTTAGAGAGTATAATGCTAAGTGAAAAAGTCAAAGACAAATACCACCTGATTTCACTTATCTGTGGAATCTAAAAAACAAAACAAATGAATGCACAAACAAACAAAAAGAAAAAACAGACCCATAAATACAGAGAACAAACTATGGTTACCGGAGGGGTGGGTGTGGGGAATGGGGAAAATGGGTGAAATGTAGTGGGAGATACTTCCAGTTATTGAATGAATAAGTCACAGGATAAAAGGTACAGCATAGAGAATATAGTAAATGGTACTATAATATGTTGTATGGTGACAGGTGAAAGCTACACTTGTGATGACCATAGCATAATATATAGAGATGTTGAATCCCTATGTTATGTACCTGAAACTAATCTAACATTGTGTGTCAAATAAAAACTCGGATAAAAACTAACTAAAAAGAGTAAACAGAAAAAAAAACCCAAATCTGATTTGAATTTACAGTGAATCCATAAATCTTTTTGGAGATAGTTAACATTAAGATTTTGAGCTTTCTTAAATACAAACGGGGTATCTCTCCATTTCATCTAACTTGTTTTAATGACTTTAAGTAAAGTTTTGTACAGTTCTCCATCAAGTTTTTACATATATTTGGTTAGACTTATTTTATATTATTTGTTGCTATTATAAATTATGTTTTTTTGAATTACATTTTCTAATTTCTTGTGGTAGTATATTGAAATACAACTGAGTTTTGTATATTGATCTTAAGTCTAGCCACCTTAAGAAATTCTCCTATTAATTCTAAAACTGAATTCTCAACCTTCTTTTCATTATTGCCCCTACTCTCAAGGAGCCTTTTGAGATTTTTTGTTCTTATTGCTCCCTCTCCCTCCCCCAATCAATTTTAATGCCAGAGGTATACTGTATATTTGTCTTAGGTTTACCTGTGCTTTATACATAAGTAGAGTAAGATTGTTTTGTTCTTTTGCTGCTAAGAACACATTTCCTCTCCCTACAGGGTGAAAATGGCGGCTTCCCAATCTCTGCCCCAGAGGAGGCAATATTCTCTCACTGAGAATGCGTGCCTTGGATAAAAGACCATTTGAGCCCTGAAGCACATATTTTAGAAGTTCCTTACTGAATTCTCTTGCTGGTACACCCTCAACTTTTGTTTATCTCAATGATAGTTTTGCTGCATGTAACTCCAGATTGACAGTCATCTTCTCTCAGCACTTTGAAGACATTATTCCACTAACTTCAAGGTTTTATTGTTGCAATTGGGAAATCAGTATTGTCCATTTTCTGTCTTTTGTAGGTCACCTGTTTTTCTGCTTTTTGAATGCTTTTAAGATCTTCTTCTTGTCTTTGGTGGTCTGAGTTTCACCATTATGTTTCTGTTGATTTATTTTTATTTATCCTGCTTAGTATATGATATGCTTCTTAATTCTGAAGCGTAATGTTTTTCATCAGTTCTAGAAAATTCTCAGCTATTTTCTCTTCAATATTTCTTTCCCACCATTCTCTCTATTCTTTTATTCTGGTATACTCTGATTGGATGCCTGTTACTGTCTTGCCCACATCTTTTAACCTCTTATGTTTTCATCTCCTTTGTTTTGGTGCTATAACTGAGATCATTTTTTTCAGCTCCATGTTTCAGTTCATTGTTGTTTTTTCAGATGTGGCTAACCCGATGTTTAATCCATCCAGTTTCAACGATTATGTTTTTAGTTCTTAAAGTAATAAAATTGGCCTTTAAAAAAATCTATTAGGTCATTTTTGATACCTTTTGCTTTTACCTTTTATTTCTTCCATCATTTCATAAGAGTTACTGCAAATTCTAGGGAGGCAGAGCAAGATGGCGGAGGAGTAGGAGACCTGGATTTCGTCTGGTCTCAGGAATGCAGCTGAATAGGGATCAAACCATTCTGAACACCTATGAACTCAACAGGAGATTGAAGAGGAGAGTAGCAACAACTCTCTGAACAGAAAAGCGACCACTTTCTGGAAGGTAGGACATGCGGAGAAGTGAATCTGAGGCGATATTCGGGAGGATAGACGGCGGGGGAGGGGGCCTCTGTCGGCCGCTTCTGGCAAGTGATAGAGCCGCGGAGCACAAAATCAGAACTTTTAGAAGTTGGCTCTGTGGAGGGACGTCGCTCCAGTGGCTAAGCGGGGGGTGGAACCCTCGTGGGACAGTGTGGTCTCAGGACCCTCGGGGTCACAGAAAGACCAGGGGTGCCTGAGTGCGGCAGAGCTCCCAGGTATTGGAGCAGGGAAGCTGGCTGCAGAGACGGAGCTGAGGCGCGGGCTCTCAGCTTGGGGTTGCCATAGACTGTGATCCGTGGCCCAGTCGGGCCACTGCTCCTCCAGCAGGGACCCAACAAGCGGCAGAGCCGGGGAGACTCCCCTTCCTCCCTCAGGAGGAGCAGCGCGGGAGCGCACTGCAGGGATCTGCTGGGTTTGGAGACTCCACACGGGGTCGAGTGGCAGAGATAGAAACGATCAGTCACAGGCCGGGTGAGCACGGAGTGCGGCCGGAGACCGGGGACACGGGAGTGACTGGCTGCTTTTCTCTGGGGGTGCACTGAGGAGTGGAGCCCCGAGTTCTTGCCTCCTCTGGGGCAGAGATTGGGAAGCCGCCATTTTCACTCTCGTCCCCCAAAGCTGTACCCAAAGCTTGCAGGGAACAAAAGCTCCTGTATGAGCAAACCCGAGCAGCTTGCTTAGCCTGGACCGACAAGGGCGGGGCAATTCAGCCTCTGGCAAAGACATTTGGGAATCATGGCAAGAGGCCCCTCCCCCAGAAGATCAGCACGAACAGCTAGCAAGCCAAGACCAAGTTTACTGATCAAGGAGAATGGGAGAACTCCAGCGCTAGGGGAATACTGCACATAGAATTCATGGCTTTTTTTACCATGATTCATTAGTTAATCAAAGTTAATTTTTTTAACTGTTTTTTTTTATTAATTTTTCTTTTTCCCTTTTTCAACCAACATCTTATCAATCCCTTTTTTAAAAAAAACATTTTTTATTTTTCATTTTTAAAGTCATATTTTATCCCTTCATAGTAGTTACCCTTATTTTTGGCATATATATATATATAAGTTGTTCTCTCTTTAAAATTTTGAGATACAGTTTCTTCTAACAGATCAAAATATACCCTAAATCACTAGTGTATGGCTTTGTTCTAGTCTCCTGCCTGATCACATTCTCTCCCTTTTTTCTTTTTTTTTTTAAATCTTCTTCTTTCTTTTTTCAAACAACTTCTTATCATATCAATTCCTTTTATCAAATCTTTTATAATTTTCATCTTTACAGTCATCTTCCATCCCTTCATTGTATCAACCCTTATTTTGTACATATATAAGTCTTTCTTCCTTTAAAATTTTAGGAGGCACTTTTTTCTAACAGACCAAAATACGCCCAAAATCTAGTGTGTGGCACTGATCTATGCACTAGCCTGATCATATTTGATCATATTCGGGTTTTTTTGTATTGTTCTGTTTTTGTTTTTAATCTTTTTCTTTTTGGTTTTTTTCTTTCTTTCTTTCTTTTCTCTTTCTTTTTTCTTTCTTTCCCTTTCTTTTCCCCTGGTTTCAGGTCTTTTCTGATTTCTATAGAGTATATTTGCTGGGGACGTTTTAACCTGTTAGCATTTTGTTCTCTCATTCATCTATTCTCCTCCGGACAAAATGACAAGACGAAAAAAAATCACCACAGCAAAAAGAACAAGAGATAGTACCGTCAGCCAGGGACCTACTCAATACAGACATTAGTACAATGTCGGACCTAGAGTTCAGAATCATGACTTTAAAGATATTAGCTGGGCTTGAAAAAAGCGTGGAAATTATTAGAGACACCCTTTCTGGAGACATAAAGGAACTATCTAACCAAGTCGAAATCAAAAAGGCTATTAATGAGGTGCAATCAAAAATGGGGGCACTAACTGCTAGGATAAATGAGGCAGAAGAGAGAATCAGCGATCTAGAAGACCAAATGATGGAAAATAAAGAGGCTGAGAAAAAGAGACAGAAACAACTACAGGATCATGAGGGCAGAATTCGAGAGATAAGCGATACGATAAGACGAAACAACATTAGAATAATTGGGATCCCAGAAGAAGAAAGAGAGAGAGGGGCAGAAGGTATATTGGAGCAAATAATAGCAGAGAACTTCCCTAATGTGAGGAAGGAAACAGGCATCAAAATCCAGGAGGCACAGAGAACCCCTCTCAAAATCAATAAAAATATGTCAACACCCTGACATCCAATAGTAAAACTTACGAGTCTCAGAGACAAAGAGAAAATCCTGAAAGCAGCTCGGGAGAAGATATATGTAACCTACAATGGTAGAAATATTAGATTGGCAACAGACCTATCCACAGAGACCTGGCAGGCCAGAAAGGACTGGCATGATATCTTCAGAGCACTAAACGAGAAAAATATGCAGCCAAGAATACTATATCCAGCGAGGCTGTCATTGAAAATAGAAGGAGAGATAAAAGTCTTCCAGGACAAACAAAAACTAAAGGAATTTGCAAACATGAAACCAGCCCTACAAGAAATATTGAAAGGGGTCCTCTAAGCAAAGAGAGAGACTAAAAGCAGCACAGATTGGAAAGGAACAGAGACAATATACAGTCACAGTCACCTTACAGGCAATACAATGGCACTAAATTCATACCTTTCAATAGTTACCCTGAATGTAAATGGGCTAAATGCCCCAATCAAAAGACACAGGCTATCAGATTGGATTAAAAAACAAGACCCATCCATATGCTGTCTGCAAGAGACTCATTTAAACCCAAAGACACCCCCAGATTGAAAGTGAGGGGGTGGAAAACCATCTACCATGCTAATGAACACCAAAAGAAAGCTGGGGTGGCAATCCTTATATCAGACAAATTAGATTTTAAACCAAACTGTAATAAGAAATGAGGAAGGACACTATATCCTACTTAAAGGGTCTATCCAACAAGAAGATCTAACAATTGTAAATATCTATGCCCTGAACATGGGAGCAGCCAATTCTATAAGGCAATTAATAACAAAAGCGAAGAAACACATTGACAGCAATACAATAATAGTGGGGGACTTTAATACCCCTCTGACTGAAATGGACAGATCATGTAAGCAAAAGATCAATAAGGAAATAAAGACTTTAAATGACACACTGGACCAAATGGACTTCACAGACATATTCAGAACATTCCATCCCAAAGCAACGGAATACACATTCTTCTCTAGTGCCCATTGAACATTCTCCAGAATTGATCACATCCTAGGTCACAAATCAGGTCTCAACCGGTACCAAAAGACTGGGATTATTCCCTGCATATTTTCAGACCACAATGCTTTGAAACTAGAACTCAATCACAAGAGGAAAGTCAGAAAGAACTCAAATACATGGAAGCTAAAGAGCATCCTACTAAGGAATGAATGGGTCAACCAGGAAATTAAAGAAGAATTAAAAAAATTCATGGAAACCAATGAAAATGAAAACACAACTGTTCAAAATCTTTGGGATACAGCAAAGGCAGTCCTGAGAGGAAAGTATATAGCAATACAAGCCTTTCTCAAGAAACAAGAAAGGTCTCAAATACACAACCTAACCCTACACCTATCGGAGCTGGAGAAAGAACAGCAAATAAAGCCTAAACCCAGCAGCAGAAGAGAAATAATAAAGATCAGAGCAGAAATCAATGAAATAGAAACCAAAAGAACAGTAGAACAGATCAACGAAACTAGGGGCTTGTTCTTTGAAAGAATTAACAAGATTGATAAACCCCTGGCCAGACTTATCAAAAAGAAAAGAGAAATGACCCAAATCAACCATTTCATGAATGAAAGAGGAGAGATCACAACCAACACCAAAGAAATATAAACAATTCTAAGAACATATTATGAGCAACTCTATGCCAGCAAATTAGATAACCTGGAAGAAATGGGTGCATTCCTAGAGATGTATCAACTACCAAAATTGAACCAGGAAGAAATAGAAAACCTGAACAGACCTATAACCACTAAGGAAATTGAAGCAGTCATCAAAAATCTCCCAACAAACAAAAGCCCGGGGCCAGATGGCTTCCCAGGGGAATTCTATCAGACAATTCAAGAAGAATTAATACCTATTCTCCTGAAACTGTTGCAAAAAATAGAAATGGAAGGAAAACTTCCAAATTCATTTTATGAGGCCACCATTACCTTGATCCCCAAACCAGACAAAGACCCCATCAAAAAGGAGAACTACAGACCAATATCCTTGATGAACCTGGATGCAAAAATTCTCACCAAAATACTAGCCAATAGGGTCCAACAGTACATTAAAAGGATTATTCACCATGACCAAGTGGAATTTATCCCTGGGCTGCAAGGCTGGTTCAACATCCACAAATCAATCAACGTGATAAATACATTAACAAAAGAAAGAACAAGAATCATATGATCGTCTCAATAGATGCAGAAAAAGCATTTGACAAAGTACAGCATCCTTTCTTGATCAAAACTCTTCAGAGTATAGGGATAGAAGGTACATACCTCAATATCATAAAAGCCATCTATGAAAAACCTACAGCCAATATCATTCTCAATGAGGAAAAGCTGAGAGCTTTTCCCCTAAGGTCAGGAACGCGGCAGGGATGTCCACTATCACCACTGCTATTCAACATAGTATTAGAAGTCCTAGCCACAGCAATCAGACAACAAAAAGAAATCAAAGGCATCCAAATTGGCAAAGAGGAAGTCAAACTCTCACTCTTTGCAGATGATAGGATACTGTATGTGGAAAACCCAAAAGACTCCACCCCAAAACTGCTAGAACTCATACAGGAATTCAGTAAAGTAGCAGGATATAAAATCAATGCACAGAAATCAGTGGCATTCCTATACACCAACAACAAGACAGAAGAGAGACAAATCAAGGAGTCGATCCCATTTACAATTGCACCCAAAACCATAAGATACCTAGGAATAAATTTAACCAAAGAGGCAAATGATCTGTACTCAGAAAACTATAAAATACTCATGAAAGAAATTGAAGAAGACAAAAAGAAATGGAAAAACGTTCCATGCTCATGGATTGGAAGAACCAACATTGTGAAGATGTCAATGCTCCCTACAGCAATCTACACATTCAATGCAATCCCCATCAAAATACCATCCACTTTTTTCAAAGAAATGGAACAAATAATCCTAAAATTTGTATGGAACCAGAAGAGACCCCGAATAGCCGGAGGAATATTGAAAAAGAAAAGCAAAGCTGGCAGCATCACAATTCCAGACTTCCAGCTCTATTACAAAGCTGTCATCATCAAGACAGTATGGTACTGGCACAAAAACAGACACATAGATCAATGGAACAGAAGGGAGAGCCCAGAAATGGACCCTCAACTCTATGGTCAACTCATCTTTGACAAAGCAGGAAAGAATGTCCAATGGCAAAAAGACAGTCTCTTCAACAAATGGTGTTGGGAAAATTGGACAGCCACATGCAGAAGAATGAAACTGGACCATTTCCTTACACCACACACAAAAATAGACTCCAAATGGTTGAAAGACCTAAACGTGAGACAGGAGTCCTTCAAAATCCTAAAGGAGAACACAGGTAGCAACCTCTTCAACCTCAGCCGCAGCAACTTCTTCCTAGAAACATCGCGAAAAGCAAGGGCAGCAAGGGCAAAAATGAACTATTGGGATTTCATCAAGATAAAAAGCTTTTGCACAGCAAAAGAAACAGTCCACAAAACCAAAAGACAACCGACAGAATGGGAGAAAATATTTGCAAATGACATATCAGATAAAGGGCTAGTATCCAAAATCTATAAAGAACTTCTCAAACTCAACACCCAAAGAACAAATAATCCAATCAAGCAATGGGCAGAAGACATGAACAGACATTTTTCCAAAGAAGACATCCAAATGGCCAACAGACACATGAAAAAGTGCTCAACATCGCTTGGCGTCAGGGAAATCCAAATCAAAACCTCAATGAGATACCACCTCACACCAGTCAGAATGGCTAAAATTAACAAGTCAGGAGATGACAGATGCTGACGGGGGTGTGGAGAAAGGGGAACCCTCCTACACTGTTGGTGTGAATGCAAGCTGGTGTAGCCACTCTGGAAAACAGTATGGAGGTTCCTCAAACAGTTGAGAATAGAGCTACCATACGATCCAGCAATTGCACTATTGGGTATTTACCCCAAAGATACAAATGTAGGGATCCGAAGGGGTACGTGCACCCCAATGTTTATAGCAGCAATGTCCACAATAGCCAAACTGTGGAAAGAGCCAAGATGTCCATTGACAGATGAAAGGATAAAGAAGATGTGAGATACACACACACACACACACACACACACACACACACACACACACACAATGGAATATTATGCAGCCATCAAAAGGAATGAGATCTTGCCATTTGCAATGACGTGGATGGATCTGGAGGGTGTTATGCTGAGTGAAATAAGTCAATCAGAGAAAGACATGTATCATATGACCTCACTGATATGAGGAATTCTTAATCTCAGGAAACAAACTGAGGTTTGCTGAAGAGGTGGGTGGTGGGAGGGATGGGGTGCCTGGGTGATAGACAGTGGTGAGGGTATGTGCTATGGTGAGCGCTGTGAATTGTGCAAGACTGTTGAATCACAGATCTGTACCTCTGAAACAAATAATTCAAGATATGTTAAGAAAAAAGAAAAAGAAGAAGATAGCAGGAGGGGAAGAATGAATGGGAGTAAGTCGGAGGGGGAGATGAACCATAAGAGACGATGGACTCTGAAAAAGAAACTGAGGGTTCTAGAGGGGAGGGGGGTGGGGGGATGGGTTAACCTGGTGATGGGTATTAAGGAGGGCACGTTCTGCATGGAGCACTGGGTATTATGCACAAATAATGAATCATGGAACACTACATCAAGAATCAATGATGTAATGTATGGTGATTAACATAACAATAAAAAATAAATAAAAAAAGAGTTATTGCAAATTCTACTTTTGAGAACATTTGAAGTACTTGGGGTAACAACTATGTTTTTGGGTTTCTGCTGATTCTTACTTATATGTTCTTGTTTCTTTGTGTGAATTTTGAAATTTTTTATTGTGAGCTTATATTTTGTTGTCTCTAATCTGTAAGCCTTCTGAGGACCCAATATACGGACGTGTCATTTTCATAAAGTATTTTTTTTCTTTGTATCTGCTGGGAGCCAGGGAGAATTACCAAACTGAAAATAGTTTAACTCCCTTTGAGTGTCCTGGGTTAATGCTGGAATACAGGTTCAGCACTTCAATGAGGGCCAAGGCTCAGTTTTCCAGGAGCAGATATGAAGTTAGTAATGTGAACATTTTCAGTCAGGGAAATCCTTCTGTATTTACTTACTGCCCAAGTTTCCAGCACTAGGTTCAACTTGCTGTCTTTTTTCCTTCTCATTGAGGTTTCTTTATGTTTCTACAGAGTCTAGTAATGAACTAAAAAGTGTATTTGCTATAGTTTATCCAGGATCTAGTTGTATTTTAGAATGAGAGAACTTCGAGTAGCTACTGTGCCATGTTTCAGAAATTGAAGTCTGAAATGCCATATATGTTTCTCATGCATTGCAATTTACAACTCATTTTCACATGTGATATCTATTTTGATCCTCACAACTTTTAAAACCAAAACATTCAATTTCATCCATATTAAAGATACGTGTTTTAAGATTCTGGCTTAAAGCAATTCTTTTATGCTCAGAATTTTTCAAACTAAATATTCAAAAGGAAGCATCCATATCCCTTAAGATGTAGAGATTTTATGAGCATAGTTAGTTAAAAATGATTTTGAGGTGTCTGTATGAATCATTCTGTTTTCATATAGGAATCTGCAAAGGAGGTGAAACAGTCCAATGAGTTAGAGGAGGTAGCAGTGCAAAACTACAATTGCCAAGTATTACCTTTTACCTGACTGGAAGAAAGACAAACATGGATTTTAAGAAGTCAGAGAGAATGGCAGAAATTATCTTTCTACTCTACTTTCATCTTCTAATCTCCAAAGTCAAAGGAAGGAGAAAATGGTTGCCCTTAGCCAAAAGGGTCTTGAGAGAGACTGGAAGATATGGGGGCTTGGATTTATAATTTACAGATGGAGTTAGAATGGAAGGTTATTGGGTCTGAGGGTGAAAGTTGAAATTTACTGAGAAAAAGTACCTGTAGAAAAAAAAACAGCGTATTTTTGAAGTTTTAAAAATCATCTCTCCTTTTTGATTTTCTTAATAGTATCTTTGATGAGTGAATTAACAAATTTTGGTGAGGAACAATTTATTTTTTCTTTTATAACAAAGGCATTTTGTATCTTGCCCAAGGTTATGAAGATTTGTTTCCTTTTTTTAACTTTTATAAACTTTTACTTTTAGAGCTGTTACTCATCTCTAATTTTATGTACGGTGTGAGGTGGGAGTTGGTTCATTTTTTTCTCCCATATATTCAATTGTTCCAACATCATTTGTTGAAAAGACTTTCTTTCCCTGTTGAAGTACTTTGGCATCTTTGTCAAAAATTAATTGCCCGTGTATGTGGGCCTATTTCTGGACATTTTATCCTGTTCCATTGATCTGTTTATCAATATTCATTGAACTGTAAACTTAAAACCTGTGCATTTTTGGTATGTAAATTATACCAAGATAACAAATGATATAAGAATAAGAAATCTTATTCTATATCTGGATCATGTTGCCAAATAAAGATAGTAATTAGTGAATTAGAAAATATATGCTTTCCTTACAACTATTCCATTTTTATGCAAAAGTCCATCTACCCATCCATTCATTTAATTATTAGGAGCTCTTACCTGCTAGACACTGTGGTGGTCTCTGGGCATACAGAGAAATAATCCATGGTCTCTGTTCATGAGGAGCTCATAGTTGAGTGAGAGGAGTTGGACATGAGAATGAAAATGTTGTACAACTCATTGTTATGAGGATTTTGTGGTAGGCAAGTGGGGCACCATGTGAACTGGTTGGCTGTTTAAAGTAAGTGGGAGCTGCCCTGGCATAGAGGATGTGTCTGCCTGTGGTCATGACTCTGAGGAGGGGTGCAGGAGAGGGAGTTGGGAAATGAATGGCTCTACGACTAGTGATTTTTAAATGTTTAAATAGGAGGGTACACCTGGTCACTCAACTAGTTGAAAGAACAGCACCTTAATAAAAATAAAAATTCATATTCTTTATGAGAGAAGTGAGCAGACTTGTTGGGAGAATGTCATGCAAACACAATATGCCATGGATAACAGGGTCAGGGACTGTTTCTGGCACTGGGAGTGGCAAAAAAAGTAGTGTAGGGCTAGGAAATGGGTGGAGGAATGGGGGAGTGGGCACTGAAAGATAGGATAACAGCACAGATGAGGATACTGTGACAACTAAGACACTTAGTTTGTTTCATAATTAAATTTAACCCATAATGACACCTGTTCCTACTATGGATAGAAAATATAATGGACTAAAAAGAAAAGCAAATAATCGCTACAGTATCCCTTGATCTGCGTTTTCACTTTCTGTGGTTTCAGTTACCCATGGTCAACCATGGTCTGGAAGCTGATGGTCCTCCTTCTGACATCACATTCCCCTCACTTTGTCTCATCACGTGGGCATTTTGTCATCTCACATCATCACAAGTAGAAGGGTGAGTGCAGTACAGAGATATTTTGAGAGAGAGAGAGGCTCATAAAGCTTTTATTACAGTACAGGCATAGCTCAGGGATATTGTGGGTCTTGACCCAGACCACCACAATAAAATGAATATCACAATAAAACAGGTGAAATTAATTTTTTTGTTTCCCAGCAGATATGAACATTATGTGTACACTATATTGTAGTCTATAAAGTGTGCAATAGCATTATGTCTAAAAAAAAGGTACATACCTTAATTAAAAGATTTGGAGAAAACTCCAGTGCAATGGACATAAACAGAAAGGAAATTTATTCAGTTATATAACTGGAACCCCACAGGCAGGGCTGGCTTCAGGGTTGATTTATCCAGTGGTTTAGGTTGCATTTCTATGTTTTTTCTTCATTCTGCTTCTCCTGCATGCCAGCATTATCCTGAGACAGGTGTATGGCATCATGTATGCATATGATAATGTCCAGAGGAAGTGTGAGAGTGTCCCTTTGGGATGGTCTCCCAGAGAAACAAGGAAGCACTTTTCTAGAAGATTCTAGCAAGTCGATCCTCACTGGCTCCTTCTTGAACCAGTTACTAGCAAGGAGGATGAGGTTTCCTTTGGATGCTCAGGTTCATTACTGGAGTTGGGGGAGCCATTGCTTCCCCTGAGCATTATGGGCTATGTGAGAGAGGGGCTTTTGTTGGGGATGATGTGGGGAGAGGATGCTGTGTAACCTATCTGGTATCCACAACAGTGGGGAATCCAGAAACAAATGGCCCTTAAAAATGTAGGTATGTTGTGACCACCAGAGAAATGTGACTGCAGCTAGTGAAGTCCTAGACACCAGAAGAGGGCCGGCATTATTCAGGGAATGGGAAATAGATAAGATACTAAAACCATACTCCATGGACAGGGTGATCATCCAGAAACCTAGTTAAGAGAACTAGGACTCAAGGTTGGGTACAGATCAGCACAAGTGCGAACTGACAGCTGAGGTCAGGATTGGCTTCAGATAATGTATCTCATCAGGGCTAGCTGCCTGAGCCCTGGTGGGGCAGTAGAATTTAGGAACATTACTGCAGGGATTAGACAGGGTAAGTAAGAGGAGGAAATTGGGCTGATTCAGCAAGGTTAGCTGTTGCTCAAGTGGCAGACCAAGGGGCAGGACTATCCCTTTGACTGGGCAGAGTCACATGGTAAGAAGAGCAGGTCAGTTTGGGGGTGACGGAAAGGGTAGTTTGGGAGCAGGGGAGCGTGTCATATGTGACTTACTGCAGCCTCTTTGGTTGTGTGCTGGCCCTACTTGTGTTTAAAGGAATAGTGTGCATTGATTGCTATTGGTGGCCAAGTGGCCTCATTTGAGGGGTGAGGAAGAAAGCAGAGGCTGGGGAACTAGTTCTGTGTGTGAAAACTGAGAAATTTGATGTTGTTGATGCATTCCTGGGTATAGTTGCCACTCAGTGTTCTTAATGAAGTGAAAAAATCTTCAAGCTGAAAATCTGTTCTGAGGTCAATGAGAAAGGTGACAGATAATATGTTACTAGCTTTTCTGTCGATTATCCATTATGTTACGAGGATTGTATGTTGAAACACTGCAGATAAAGTGTCTCAATTAAGACTTTAATTTAGATGTAATAAGAGTTATTATATGTTAATAAAAGATCAATTAGCAGTTAAATAGCCATTGATCCAGGTACAATAAGTATGTCAGAAAGACATCAAGTTGTCATTGAAATAACTAGAGATTGCATGGGCAACATGTGAGCAATTAGATTCTCAATATATTCAGGCTATAATGAATGTCAATGCATTTAATTGCCATTTAACAAGAAAGCTTAATGTAAAGTCTCATGCCTATTAACTCACATACCTGTTCACTGTTCTCCAATAGATTCGTTTATTCGTTGGTTCATTCAACAGATATTTAATTAAGCACACTCCAGGTAAAGTGAGGGAAACATGAGGAATAGGCACATTCGAATCCCTGCCTTCAAACAACTTAAAATCTAGTATTGAAATAAACTTACCTATAGGGAAGAATAAAGTGACAAGGTAGATAGTACTATGTTTTTCACATATTTTCTGATTAAGTTCCAACTATCACGACCATCAACTGAAATTTCTCACATGTTGAAAGAACCTTTCTTGAGGAGCTGCTGAATTTAGAGGCTGTTACTGAAGCATGATGTAGCAAAACTGACTAATCTAGTGAATAGAAGGGTTGACTGAGTCAGGCCAGAGATGTGTGTTCTTGTGTGATGTCAAAGGAGAAGCTAAAGCTTTATCATCCTGGATATTTGGAGAAGGCTCCTGGAGAAATACAGTAGCTCTCACTAGGGCAGTGAACACTGGTACATAGAAACTACTCTCAGTGTTTTTGTGCCTAGTGTCCAAGAATCTCAGTTTCTCTGGGACCATATAAGGATCTGGGAGGGAGGTAGCCAACAATATCTGATGAAAATGGTTAACACGGTGAATTTATGCTATATAAATCTTATCTCAATGAAAAGGTTATCAATTGATTGGTTGATTGTAATTGGAGTGGGCACATTTTGGAGTGCCTGTAAACTCAAGCTCTTGCTTCATTGAGGCTTGTATTCCTCCCTCTAAGGAGGTCCCTGCAGCCATGTTCCTACCTTGTAATGTGGCTCCCCTGGTCATATTAAGGCCTTTCAAATGCAGAACCTCTCTATGAGGCTGGCAGTCTCTCCCAGGCTCTGCTCTGGAAAGTGTGGCACTGGTCCCTTTTTCTTTTGGGGTCCCTTCTTCTTTCAGGCTCTTTTCCCCAAGACCAGAAAGGTATTTTATTTTTATTAAAAAATTTTTTTTTATTGTCAGGCAGGAAAATGGCTCTTATGTCAGTATTGCATTCTACCCCATTCTTGAATTTATTTCACAGATAGTGTGGAAGTGTTCTAAGTTCTAGATCTTGGAAATCACAATTCCTTTTCCTTCCCAGAAAGCTCAGCTCTTTGTAGGAACTTCAAGATCTTCTTTAGCTGCTCAAAAGACAATCTGCCTCTCTCTCCAGCCCTTCCCTGAGTGCATACAGAGGGCTGGAACTACCTCAGTGTTCCAGGGTGGGTCAGGTAATTGTTCCTGGGAAGCAAAGGAGTGGAAAGTATTTGTTGTATATGTTGCGACCTAGCTGAGCCCAAGCCTGAACTTCTTTAAGTCTCCTGTATATACCCATCTTGGTGCTTGACTTGGGGAAGCAAAGATAAAGGGCCTATGCTCCACCTTTAAATCAACTGGAAGCTTAGTTAAGAGACCTACCATTGACAATAGAGAGATAGACAGACCTTGAGAATTCAGCAGGAGGAGGAGCCAGAGGTGGCTGTGAGCATTGTCGCAGAAGTCACTAGACATCTGGATGTGGGAAAGGAAACTCCAGAGATTGGAAATCTGGCGACATCTATGGAGGTGACACCTGAAATTACAATTGTAAAATAAATAAATGAATAAACAAAGTCACAATCTGCTTGAAAAGTGATTTAGACAAGATATTTTGAAGGTGGGTTAAACATTGTTCTTAATATTCTTTCTCCATCTCAATTTAAATATGGTGAGGTGTTTGTATCAACAGAATTAAACTTGAGCTTTGAAAACTACCTTTCAGTAATTGTGTCTTAAGAAATGACTTTCTAGGATCTGCTGTTCCTATCCATTTACTTCTGCAGCAGGAGGAGCTCTCTGTTAGGCACTCACTATGTGAGCGGGAAGATTAACTGGGGGGGGGCAAAGGTAGAAAAGACAGAGGTTAGACCTCAAGGAGAGCAGCCAAGGGTGGTGTGGGGGAGGGAGGGAGCCCAGGCAAATAAACAAAGGGTTATTTTAGTATTACAGACAGCTCAGTGTGGAGGTAGGCCAATCAGGGTTTTGTTTATATCCATTCTTATTTTATCTGATAAGCAAATAGATAATGGCACTGCAGAGTAATTATTTTAAAGTTAAGCTGCTTCCCCACTTTTGGCAAAGGGATGAACAAGAAAATAAAGGAACTGGGGTGATGGCCACTTTGTGTGCTTCTTGCCTTCAGACCTTCCCTTCCCCTAAAGGAGTCTGGGCTGGAATGCACAGGACATCACTGAGTAAATTAATCCTGACCATAGGCAGCAAGGGAAGCTTCCACCAGTGCCCTACCCTGTACAAATGATGGGCTTAAAGGAAGTAAAAAGGCGATTTGAATAGCAAGCGCTTAAAAAGACTCCCTTGTTCTCCGCCTTCAGGTCTAACAGCCCTCCTCAGAGCAGACACAGAGTGTTCTAAGAGAAATGAAAATATCCCTCCTAAACACACTCAAGCACATAACAAAAGCCAAGTTAAGAAGGTTAGCGACTTAGTTGTCTCAGCAACATGTCATCAAGTTGAGATGAGCAGGAAACAGAGATAACACAAGGAAGAAGGAAAACATCATAAGCTCACAAAGAAAGGAAAGCCGGGATGCTGAGAGAAGAAAAGCAAAGCCCCTTTTCTTGCTGTTTCATTAAGGGGAACTTAACTTTTAAACAGCCTCTCAAAAAAGCTAAAATAGAATCAGCTTTTGTGTAACCTGTGTACTTGGTGTGTGTTAAGAAATTGTGTTATCAGCATTTCCTGTGTGGCACTGTTCAAAAAGCAAATTGTTACAAATGTTCGTATAATTCCACAGGGAAACAAAATGGTGTCATGTTAAAATGGGATTTGATTTTTTGTTAGAAATTAGCTGCATGGGATAAACATACAGAAATGGCCAAATGTAGATTGCTTTGCTTACCTGAGCCAAAACTCATCATAATATTACAGCACAAAATGAGACAAATGGATATTTTAGAGCCTGGTTCTTTCTCTCCCCTCATAAGATTGTATTCAGAAAATTGCTGACATTTGGTTCCTGGGAGAGGGACATTTCTGATTGTGGAAATGTGAGATCCTCACTCTCAGCTAGGGCTGTAAACTTGTTACTGAAACAGGAGTATGGTAGTAGGAGGGAAGTTAAGGGAAGGCAGAAAAAGAGGCAGGAGAGGGTGGGGAGAACCATTCCATTGTTTTACATTGTTAACCCTAGTTATTAGAAAACATGTTTTAATGTTGAATCGAAATCTACCCCCAGGTAACTTTCCAAATCCTGGAGCCATGCAGAACAAATCAGCTTTCTCTGGGCCACAGCAGGTGTTCAGATATGTGAATGATAGTATGTCTTCCCTTAATCTCTTCTCTGGGCCAGGGGTTCTGAAAGTGTGGCCCACGATTTGCAATGTTAGCATCACCTGGAAACTTGCTAGAAATGCAAATTCTCAGCCTTCCTTCCCCCAGTTAGGGCATGGGTCTCTGAAATCTGTGGTTTAACAAGTCCTCCAGGTGCTTCTGATTAATGCTTAAATTTGAGAACCACTGCTCTAAGAGTCCTTCATTCAATGCTCCCACTTTAACTCATCCATCCATCCATCCACCCATCCATCCATCCATCCATCCAACCATACATCAAGTATTTATAGGCCTAACACACTATAGACTGGGACTAGGAATAAAGACATAAAGGACAGTTTGTACACTCAGACAAGAGTTGGTTTTGAGATCCCTTCCCATCTCCCATCCTCTGGTTGCCTGGTTGATTGTAATTCTCAGATGTGATCAATGAATAGTATATAACACACACAGCAGGACTGCTTCTTCCCTAAATGTAACATTTATTCCACATTTTATCCACAGGGTGGGTTTGAGAGAAGTTGTTCAATGCCTCACTGAATCCAAGAGAGGATTGAGCAAGGGTGTGGAATAATGGAACAGGTGTTTGGGGAAGATTAATCTAGGAATGCTGGTTGGGACTGAGTTAAGAGATTGGGGTAATTTGCTCCTCCAAATTCCCCTTCAGTGAATAACTTGCATCCCGGCACCCACAGCCACTACCCATGCTCCTGTAGTTCCCCTCCACGTTTAGGCTGGCCTTGGTCATGTGACTTGCTTTGGCCAATGGGACATCCATAAAGCAAGCAGAAGCTTGATAAAATGCTTGTGCATGAAGGCTTACCTTCCCGGAGTGCTGCCTCCACCTTGTATGTAAGTCCTGCTTGGTATGGTCTCCTTGAGGCTAAGACACATGTTAAGAGAGCAGCCCAGAAATCCCAGCTGTCCTCACTGCCTCAGCTGAGTTGAGCATCAAGCAGACCCTCTAGCTGCGTGAGTTAGTCCAGGTGAGACCAGCAAGGCACAGGATTGTGAAAAAAAATCCATTAATGGTATTTTATGCCATTAAGTTCTGGGGTGGTTTGTTATACAGTAATAGATACCTGGCATTGGAGAGTATGAAAGAAATAAGGGGCTTTGGGAGCTGGGGCATCAGTATTCGAGTGGGGCAGGAGTATGGAGATGGGGAAATAGGAGGAGACCTCACATGAGAGGCACTTTCCCTGTGGAAGGAACGAGTTTTTGGATGATGAGTAAGGTGGTTCTGAGAATTTAGAAACATGGAAAATGACAGAGCTTAAGTAAAGTATATTTCTAGTCTTAGAAACTATCTCTATTATATTCTTAAGAGGGAAAAATGGTATTTTGGAGATTATCTGTAATACTAGGGGCTATCATCAGGGGATCCAGTGAAACCCTTTGTTGAGATGCTTTGTTAGATCTTGTTAGAACTGTGATATCAGGTGTAATTTGTTATCTATCCATATGTTACAAATTATCCCAAATTTAGTAACATAAGAAATACTTACTGTCTCACAGTTTACATAAGTCATCCACATGTGATTTTCCAGAGTTCAGGGTTTCTTACCAGGCTGCAGTTAGTGTGGACTAAGACTGAAGTAATATCAAGGCCAGACTGGGGAAGGATTCACTTCTAAGTTTGTACACAAGACTTTTGGCAGGATTAAGTTCCTCATGGGTTGTTGGGCTGAGTGACCTCAGTTCTTTGCTCACTGTTGCCTGGAACCTTCCCTTCTTCTCTTCACACGTGGTCCTTCCCTTAGGACAGATAAGAACATCATATCTGGCTTCTTTGGAGTAAGAGGACAAGCATAACAGAAAGTCTTTTTTTAACGTAATCTTGGAGGTGACATCTCATCACTTTTGTCATATTTTGTTCATAAGGAGTGACTCAGTTGGCTAGCCCACACTCAAGAGGAGGGCATTAGGCAAGGGCATGCATACCAGGAGTTGAAGATCCCTGGAATCATTTTAGATGTTTCCTAGTTGGGGATTGGGATAGGCAATACCTCTGATTGCACAACACTAGCTGTTATTCTGGGCCAGGTTTTCTATCTACTGGGGTGAGGAAGGTGGAAAACATCCAAGAGCCACCCTCTAGGCTTCAGATTCTCTGAATTGGTCACACAGAGGGATCTATCTTCTGAAATGGATCATTCCTTCTTTGCTGAGAGATCTGGACCATTCTAATGAGATGGCCCTGTTTTCTCTCCATTTCACCTAAGGACATCAAAGTCTTTATATACATCTGCTTGTCTTTCCCTCTATTCAAACTCAAGTTCTCTGTCTTCAACAAATCTGCTACCTTAATAAAGCCTTTACTTGATTCAGCTGCTCCCTGTGATTGCTATCCTATTCCTTACCTTTTTATCACCCCCCAAGTTTCTAAATACATAGTCTTGTAACCTCTGTATTCACTTTCTCCCCATAACTTTCACTATCTTCATTCACCTTTAGGTCTCTACTAAAATTGTACTCTCCAGAGTAATCAAGGACTCCCATCCTTCATTGTAGCTGCTGGCCCTTTGTCAGACCTCACTCTCTTTGACTTCTTTACAGCATTTGACGACCTTAGCACTTTTTCTTGCAGTGTTTCCTTTGGTTTCTGTGTATTTAGAGTGTCTAGCACATAGTAGTCACTCAATAAATACTTGTGGTTGAATGAATACACTGCTGTTAGTGTCTTCTGTTTTTATGATTATTCTACATATGTCTCTTTTCTTGGCCCCTTTTCCACTTCTACCCCTATAGATATGGATTTGATATTTGATTCTATGTAAAGTAGATCTCACTTCTCAGGGTTCAGCTATTGCTTAGAAAAATTTTTGGTGGAATATGTTTTTCATAATTTAACTGGTCGGTAGATGTGAGTGACCCTCATTATTTCCTTTCTGGAAGACCTCTAGTATTTTGGGTATTTAGCATCTGCCAAGCCCTGTGCTGATCCCCTTTCAGACCTAGGGGTAAATCATGATATTACAAGCCAAGGACTGTGCTCTCATTCTCTTGGCCTGGGATTGGTTTATCCCTGAGCATATGGTTCAGTCTTGTCCAGTTGGAATTTGTTCTTATGATTTTATTCCTTTTGTATTATTTTAATGTTGGCTCAGTGGACTTGGGGAGACAAATATATGTGCTTAGTCTTCCATTTAAATTGAAAGTCTGACCATGTTTTAGCACACTGAACCTGTGGTGACATGTATCAGTTATCTACTGATGCATAACAAACCACCTCAAAATTAGCAGCTTAAAACAATAGCTGTTTTATTTTCTCACAGTTTGGTGGGGGCAGCAATTTGTGTTGGGCTCAGCAGGGCAGCTTTTCTGCAGGCCTCATTTGGGGTCACTCAGTCACCTTAGTCATCTGGTAGCTCTACTGGGGGATATCTGGTCTAAGATGTCCTCGTTCACACATACTGGTGCTGGTTGTCAGCTGGCTAGTCTAGGGGGCTTTGACTCCTCAACTCTGTTGCTTGGCCCCTCCTTTAGTAAGTTGGTTTAGGCTTCTTCATATGGCAGTTTCAGGGAAGTAATCTAATAAGGCGAGAGAAGAAGCTGCAAGGCTTTTTGAAGCCTATGTTCAGAAGTCATATGTTATTTCTGCCATATTCTACTGGATTAGCACAAGTCAAATCATAAGAGCAGTTCAGATTCAGAGATATGGAAGTAGATTCTGCCCCATAATGATGGAGCTTCAAAGTCATATTGCAAAGGGCATGCATATAGAAATGGGAGGATTTTGAGACTAATTTTGTAATCTAGTATTTAAGTGTGTAAGACTAAATGACTTTGTTGTTCTTACTTAGGTAATATATGTTAAATATAAAATATGTAAGCAAAAAAAAAAAAGAACAAAAATATCACCTCATCCTGTCAAGAGGTAACCTAGTAACTTCAGGTGAATATCATTCCAGGTAGCTCTTTATGTGTGTAAATGGAATGAAAAATGCAGAATACTTTTGTAAAAATTGGATCTTACTCTATATTTTTAGAAAAAGAAAAAAAGCATTAAATTGAATTTTTGTTGAATTTAACAGAAGAAAAAGAAACCAAAGAGAAACCAAAGGAATTATGGAACTTCAGATAATGTTTTTTTTACCACAGAGATATTAGATCCTAAAAGTTCTCCCTAAGGTTACAAAGAAAGATTATAAAAAAAAAAATTAAGAAAGCTAGAGGTATTTTTTCTTTTAAAGATCCATGTTTAATTTTAGACATATTGATTGACTCTCTGCTATGAAAGATAAGGAAATTAAAACTTTTAATCTTCTTCTCACCTCATTTCCCACTCCCCTCATCTTAGGAGTTTTTAGTGACATTATTTAAACAAAATGTCAGAGTATAAAGCATTTATATTCTACATTTATAATTCTTTAATTCCATAATTATCATGGTTTAGTCTTACATCTATAACTAAATGAATTTGCTGCTCCCCTTTGCCCCACCTGTCCATATACCAGTTTCTGCTTTTCTGAATTATTTTTTAAAATTGTGATTCATTTTTGGTAAGCTGGATTTCCTTGTCAAGGTTTTTTCAAGATGAACTAATGATACTTGCTCTCTGCATTCTTGCATCCTTGAAAGTTTCTGCTGGTTGCCTTCACGTTGTTCTGGCTGAGTTTGTCCCAGTTTCTTTCTAATAAGGCTGTGGGCATAGTTCCACTATCTTTGGGTACTGGATTTTGTACTGTTTCCTCCATTTATTCTTGGTTGACTGGATTCATTATTAGTTAGGTTTTTCAAGATGGATTCTTAGATACTTTATTCTCCAAGTTCTTTCATGTTGAGAATATTTGTTACTTTTACATGTTTTGTATTTGCTCTCTTTATAGGTGATCTATCTATCTATCTATCATCTATCTATCTATCTATATTTTTTTTTGGAGAGTGCTGGATGCCTGCATAGTTCTTTCATAGCCTTTGGATATCAGTAGTGCGAGAAGGTGATGTCTTGTTGATAATCCCATCTGGAATTTTCTGGCACATGGTATTGGTTCTTTCTTTATAGCAGGGAATTTTTCTTGTGTTATATCTCCAACTACATTTCTATTCTGTTTTGGGGCTCTTCTTCAGGGACAATTCCTATGTTGGATGGCCTTTGTCCTTCATATCTATTATCTTCTAAGTGCTTTTAAAACTATTTTTTCCCCCAAGATATATTTATTATCTCATGTCATTCCTCTGTTAGCAAGGCCTGGATTGTTCTTTAATGTTTCTAATTTGACTATTAGTTCTTTAATGATGTGATTTTGGTCTTTACATTGTTTCATTAGCTATGTAATCTCTTTTTTGGTCTCATTCTGTAATTTTGTCTTCCTATTCTTGATTATAGATTTTTATGTTTTTATGAAGTTTCTCTATAGCCCAAATCAGATGCATGAAATTTTCTTCTAAAACAGGTACTTTGTCATTAGCATGCTATATTCCTTTAGATGTGGTATATTTGCATAACTGTCCCCCCCTTTTTTGGTATCTTGTTCATGTTAATGTGGGAAGCTCTGTTCACCCTTCTATTTTCTTTGGGTGTAGATGAATTTTCTTAGCTCCTTTCCCTCTGTAACTGAAATCTGTATTTCTTCACTACAGTTTAAAGGTTGAGCTATTGCAGTTTTATTCACTTTCCAACTTCCCTGAGGGCACAGGGTAGGAGCTGGGGCGGGAGGTGGAAAAGGAGAAGTCTTTTGGAGGTATAGGCTGGCTTTGCTGTGTGGCCTGGGCTCTGGGATGTCTTCTGGGATTTTATTGAAGGCCCTGTTCTGAGTTTATACCTCCTGGTCAGGGTGTGTCTCTTTTCTAGGGAGGATATCCACAAGCTTCAGACCATCCTCACAATTCAGCTTGGCACTTGGAAGGCTATTTTACTACTTCTTACTGAGACCCCAAGATTCTTTTGTGAGTGATAGGGGGCTTTTATCTCAAGAGTTTTAAATATGATGTTTACTTGGCTCAGCCCCCTGTCTTCTCTCCAGACTGGAGGCAAGTTGGAGGAAGTCTCAAGATTTTGTTGACTCACCTTTTTTTGCCAGTTTGGTTTCTGGTTGCTGAGGCCAATGTTAGGAACTTACAGAGCCACACCATAAATGTGATTCACTTCTTGGTCACCACTTTTGAGGTTTTGCAGATGTTTGGATTGTTGTTGATGAATTTTTTTGCTGGTATCATTATTTACTAATTTTGGATTAGTTCATCAGATATGAGAGAAGGAGATTGTTTTGTTTCTTTTTGCCCCCTTTACCCTGAAGCCCTGACATACTTTATTTATGTTTAGTTATCTTTAGTTATATACGTTGATTGCTTATTTTGAAATTTTGAAGTGGAATATAAGGCATTTTTTTTCAAATATACTTTTCTTTTCTAGAAAGTGTAGGAAGTCCTCTTTTTACTTGTTTAGTTCTGACAATTCACCAGATACAGTAAAGAATAGTGATAGCTAAGAACAGAAAACAAAAAGCACAAATTAACAACAGCCATAAAAAATGTCAAAGCTAAAAACATCCTACAACTTTTATTGGATCCCGCAATTGAGCCCAAATCAAGATTTTCACAGATGATATTATTTAGTTTGAATAATATAGTGAATGAATAATAGTATCACTTTCAACTGAGTAAAATGAGATTCAGAGACTTTAAATCACCTTAAAGCTCAAGGTCACATAGCTAATAAACCTGAGAGTCATGATTGAAAGGCAGGCCTGTGTTGCTCTAAAGCCAAAGTTCCCTTTCAGAGCTCCTCCAAGAAGAGTTCTGTACTATTTGGCTGGAAGGAATACAGAAATCAGCTGAGACAATGGCTTCCCCAGACAAAGAGATCACAGAGGAAACAGGTCAGTTTGTTAGTAAAAATATCCCGTTTGTGATAGTTCCCCAAAGGATGGAGTCCCCTCAAAAACTTAAATCATGGTCATCTTTTAGTTTGGGTTTTCAGAGGGAGACACAGAGTTATAGTGGGGAGGGACTTAGGCACCAGTTGTAGATTGCATGAATCACCTATTGCTTTGTAACAAAGTAGATTGGGGATGAACCAAAATCCAGTATAAGTGTGGGTTCAGAATGTGACTTCACTCTTAGATCAGAGGCCTCACAATTTGCTAAGCATTAATTAAGAATTAAGCTGGAAAAAATGTGGGGAAGGTGTGGCTTCAAACTGATCCAGTGACCAGTTAAAAAGAGGAAATTGACAGCAAATACTTTCCCAGATTGAAGAAAGAACCATCGAGGGACTTCCCTTCACAAACCAGATGGCAGCTTCCAGCTGGCTGCCCGAGAGATACTGAAATTGGAAGTGTTCAGTAGCCAAACAGACCTGCCCTCTTTCAGGTCTGTGGGAGGCCTGGGATTCTGTGGTTTGTAATTACCTCCCAACTGAGCCTTTGTGTGGTAACATAGCTGGCAGAGTTGAAGCTACTGCAGCATTTTCTGTATTAATTTGAAATTGCCTCAAGTCATATTATTTTATGGATGTAAAGACGTAGTGCTGGTTAAATCAACATTTTGTCCCTGGGAGTTTTTTTTGGTATAGGATAGTGGTGATGGTGGGGTAGAGGTGGGGGAGTTTAACAGCATCTCTTTCTCAGACTTTCAAGTACCATTGGTGGTAATGTAACCTTGCTTGAGTTTTGGAGAGATTGATGATGATTATCAGAATTTTAAATGTGCATGACCTTTTGCTTCAGCAGGGGCCACCCCATGAGGGACTTGTGGGCATCCTGTTCATGTCTCAAGAGCAAAGGGAAGCTATGACAATGCTTTAAAGAAAGAGGGACTGGATGTTGGGCTTGATGATCTGATCAGATTTAAAATTTGAAAAAGTACCTATTGAGAGATAATTGCAGAAGTTTAGGTGAGAGAAGATGGTAGCTTGGACTCAAGTGGTAATGATAGAGATGAGAGGAGCAGTGAATTTGAGTGAATTCAGGAAGCAAATACACCAGGACTTAGTTAAGTGACTAGCTTTGGGGAGATGATAGGGAAAAGTGTGTCAAGGAAGACTGCCATTTTTTTAATCTGGATAGATAGTGATTCTTTGCACTGAGGTGAGTTTGTTTTGGACTGTGAAATACTATGCAGCCATTAATAAGGATAAGGTAGACCAATCCTTCAAATTATCCAGATATAGGCAAATGTCCATAACATGTTATTGAGTAGGAAAATTAGATTATAAATAGTAGAAATAATATCTTATAATCTGCTAACATTCATCTATCAATTTTTATGTGCTTTGTGAATATAAGCACAAGCTGATAACAGTGGTCATCTTTAGAGTATGGGTGGAGTGATTGGGGACTTTCACCTTCTCCTTAATATACTTTAATATCATTTGATGTTTCTGTAATAAACTTGTTATAATTTGGTAATATCTCAGTAGCTGACCAGAGGGAGGTCAGAAAGACTGGGAGCTGAGTATTTAAGGGTCTGGGGACCTAATGGAGAAGTTCTATAGCCTGAGGGCAGAAATCAGGCCATGTGCTTCTGCTCAGAAGCCAGTGTATCAAGAAAAGCCAGTGAAAGGAAGGGCAGCTTTGGAAGAGACTCCGATGCTTTACCTGTGCCAAACAAACCTGAGGGTATGAATGATAGTGTCCCTAGATTGTATATAGCCCAGTGCCATGTGATATAAGCTATATAGATGCTGTGCTGCAGCCAGTCTTCAGGGAGGCAGAGGAAGGAGGGGTGACTATATATCTCCGGTGCATAAAATGTTTGAAAAAGGGAATACAGTCTGAGTAGGCAGAAGTGAAAATTTGAAAGGTTTCTGCAGTTTATTTTCCTTTTCTATTTTTTTGATGTTCTATCCATCTCTACATGGAGCTACAAACCACAGAGACATCCGTACCCATCAGTAAGACTGATGTTTGTCAAGGATGCCTGCAGTCAGCCCAAATGTGAGTTGGTTTAATCCTCTAATTATAGATGACTCCAGTAGCAACAGGAGCTCTGAGCCCCCAGCCAGGATCACAAGAGACACAATCCTGACTCCTCCAGGTAAATCCTGTGATTACCCAGCACAGGAAAAATGTGGGATCTGAAGGGTTCTTTATTGGAAGCCCACATGAGCACTGGCTTTCTGAAGTCTGGCTTCACAGGCCCCATATGGTGCCTATCAGTTCAGTCTTCTCTTTACCGCACAACCCACACCATGCTGTTCAACTTGCTACCAATTTGTGGTGTGAGCTATAATTATAATACTCTTAGTTACAACCCTGAAAAGTTGATGCAGCATAGCACAGTGTGGCCTGTCAGGTTCGAATCCAACTCCACCACTTACCCAGCTGTATGAGTTTTGAAAAGTTATTCTTTGCCTCAGTTTTCCCATCTGCAAAATGGTATTAATACTAGTACCTACCTCATATGATTGAGACTCTTAGGGTTGTAGTGCACATTAGCATTCAATAATGCTAGTAATGTTTATTTGTTATATTCTGATTGATGTTAGATACCTGAAATCCTCAGAGTAAATCAGTTCCACATCAGTCATTGCCTGTATTTGAAGATCCTCCAGGATTTTGGAAGTGAGGAAAATTGGGTTTTCCTTTGAGGACAAAACAAAGAGATAAATACTTAGTAGATCATGACAAAGTCACCTCAAAGTGACAGAATTGTTCCTAGGCAAGCAGGGCTCAACTGTAACCACTCTTTATTCATTCATGAATGCATGCATAAAATGACTTCTGAGTGTCTACCATGTCTAGGCACCAGCCTGAGTGCTAAATATAAATTGGGACTTGATGTTTGTCTTCATGGAGCTTACCAACCAGTGGGGAAAATGAGCAATAAATGAGAGTAAGCAAATGGACACACATGTGGTAACAAATTGCAGTAGGTGTTATAAAGAAAGGGCACTGTTAGAAGGGGGTTTGGCTGTAAAGTACTCCACATATGACTATACCATATACTATCCATCCTATTGTTGATGGATATTAAGGTTGTTTCAGTTTTCTTTTTTGGCAATCATGAACAACTGCTGCTGGGAACATTCGTACGTGCACGTTCTGGTGACAGGGAGTTTTGATAAGTTTTAACTTTTCAGGAATTTGTCCATTTAGTACCAAGACCAGGGTGGTGGGAACATTGTACCATAGGTGTATGCAATAAAGGTGTGCACTGTCTATGGAGAATCCAAAAACAATAAGAAAATCAGTGAAAATGTCAGAAATCTCAAACCCCTCCCAATCTTTCCTTGGTTGTTATAAAAAAAATGGCTGAGATTTCTGTTACATTTAAATAGTATTTATATATAAGCTTCAAACTGGCACTTTAAAAACTTATTCTGTTTTTTAAGATTTTATTTATTTGAGAGAGAGAGAGAGAGAGAGATCGAGTGGGGGGGGAGGGGCAGAGTGAGAGGGAGAAGCAGACTCCCCATTGAGCAGGGAGCCCACAGGGAGTTTGATCCCAGGACTCTGAAATCATGACCTGAGCTGAAGGCAGATGCTTAACAAGCTGAGCCACCCAGGCGCCCCGATGGTTTGGAATTATTTAAGCTTGATTGCTTTGTGTGCAGTTTATGTCTCCAACTGTACTACATATGGTACATGTAGTATATTACATATTCCTGAGTTTAAATAGTAGATTATAAATTAACAATGATAGTCCGGTGATTGGAAATGCAAAGAAACAACTTGAGTTACATAAATTCTATCATTCTATGTGACCACTTTGGAGTTCACAAACATCTGTAGAGATGTTTGAAAGGAACTAGAGTGGATCCCAAAGAACACAGGCATGGAAGTTTTGCAATTTCTGAAATTTATTATGGAGTAATATTTTTATCAATCATGGACAAGTTTAACATTATATTTGAGAACTCTTCCCAACTGCTTATATATCTGTCCCTTCATATGAAAGATAATTTTCAAAATTAAAATTAATAGTATTTTTTTGCTCAACTTTGAAGATAATATGAAATATCTGTCTAAATTGCATATGTGTATGGATATGTGAAGAAGATCAATTTTTGTGAAGTCATTGATGCAGTTGCAGAAGTTTAGGCACAAAAACAGAAATTATTTCTATTTACTACAGTGACAGATTACTATTTAAGTATAAATATTTTCTCTTTTAAAATACATTAGCATAATTCAAAAGTATTACTTCATTACTTTTTTCATCCTTTTTTCCTGTAATATTTTATTGAAACTTTTTTTTTTTTGTTATGTGTCCGTATTTACTAGCATGCAAAGTTCAGTAAAAGAAATTTTCACTGTGTTTCTTTCTGGCCACTATTATTATTTCTTTGATTACATGATTATTCCTAAAAACAATTTTGTTGAATAGAAGTTTGGGGTGTTAAAAATGATCTGTTCTGGGCATCAAAAATGCCAAGTATGTCATCATGTCTATTTCATTTGTATTTTCAAGTTTATAGCCATTAAGTTGCTCATAATTTTCTCTTACCTGTTTGTTGTCATTAGCACCTGAACTGATTTCCTTTTCATTCCTGCTGTTAGTCATCTGTGCCATCACTTATTCCAGAGAATCAACTTTGGCTTTATTTTCTACTCCTCTTCCCTTCCCCCTGCCCATCACTTTTTTTTTTCCCCTGCCCATCTCTTTTATGTTTACTTTCTGTTCCATTGATTCTCCTATTCCCTCTTTTTCTAGGTTTCTTTCCCAACTCTTTTCCTAACTTTTTGTCATGGATGCTTAACTCACCATTTTTTCCCTAAGTAATAGATATATTTTAAGGCCAATATTTCCTATAGGTTTCAGTGTATAGCATTCAGTGTATAGTAATTTCCTTGTTATTTAGCTTGAAGTGCTTGAAATTTCCCTTATTTCTTCTGTGACTCACGTTTATCAATATAACTTTAATTCCCAAATATTTGAGAATTTAAGAATTATTTTAATATTATTTCTGGTTTAAATGCATTGTGGTCCTTAGAAATTTGTTGAGACTTGCTCGGTCCATTGTATGGCCTAATTTTGTAAATATAGGTGTATGTTTGCAAAAAGCAGCATATTCTGTAGTTGTGGGGTATAGTGTTCTCTATATGTCCATTTGGTCAGGATTGTCAATCCTGTTTTTCAGATTTATATCCTCATGGTTTTAATCAGCATATTCTGTGAAACACTTGAAAGAGTGTTAAAATCTTCATAATTGATGGATATTTACTTTTGTATCTATTATGTATTTCTGTATTATATATTTTAGGCCATACTGTAAATGCACATGAACTTCACATTTTTTCTTTTCCTCATGAATTGAAACTTTTTACTATTATGAAGTGACTGCCTTTATGTCTAGGAATGGTTTTTGCCTCAAACTCTATTTTGTCTGATATGAATATATCTACGCTTTCTTTATATTAGTATTTTTATTTTTTTAAATTATTTTACTTTATTTTTATCTTTTATTTTTTTAAATTTTATTTTATTATGGTATGTTATTCACCATACAATATACCATTAGTTTTTGATGTAGTGTTCCACGATTCATTGTTTTCATATAACACCCAGTGCTCCATGCAGTACGTGCCCTCCTTAATACCCATCACTGGGCTAATCCATCCCCCCACTCCCCTCCCCTCTAAAACCCTCAGTTTGTTTCTCAGAGTCCATAGTCTCTCATGGTTCATCTCTCCCTCTGATTCCTCCCCCTTCATTTCTCCCTTCCTTCTCCTAATGTCCTCCATGCTATTCCTTATGTGCCACAAATAAGTGAAACCATATGATAATTGACTTTCTCTGCTTGACTTATTTCACTTAGCAAAATCCCCTCCAGTCCCATCCATGTTGATGTAAAAGTTGGGTATTCATTCTTTCTGATGGCTGAGTAATATTCCATTGTATATATGGACCACATCTTCTTTATCCATTCATCTGTTGAAGGGCATCTCAGTTCTTTCCCAGTTTGGCTATTGCGGACATTGCTGCTATGAACTTTGGGGTGCATATGGCCCTTCTTTTCACTACATCTGTGTCTTTGGGGTAAATACCCAGTAGTACAATTGCTGGGTCATAGGGTACCTCTATTTTTAATTTTTTGAGGCACCTCCACACTGTTTTCCAAAGTGGCTGTACCAACTTGCATTCCCACCAAGAGTGAAAGAGGGTTCCCCTTTCTCCACAACCTCTCTAACATTTGTTGTTTCTTGCCTTGTCAATTTTTGCCATTCTAACTGGTGTAAGGTGGTATTTCAATGTGGTTTTGATTTGAATTTCCCTGATGGCTAATGATGATGAACATATTTTCATGTGTCTGTTAGCCATTTGTATGTCTTCTTTGGAGAAGTGTCCATTCATGTCTTCTGCCCATTTTTTGACTTGATTATTTGTTTTTTGGGTGTTGATTTTGAGAAGTTCTTTATAGATCTTGGATACCAGCCCTTTGTCTGTAGTGTCATTTGCAAATATCTTTTCCCATTCCGTGGGTTGCTTCTTTGTTTTGTTGATTGTTTCCTTTGCTGTGCAGAAGCTTTTTATCTTGATGAAGTCCCAAAAGTTCATTTTTGCTTTTGTTTCACTAGGCTTTGGAGATGTATCTTGAAAGAGTTTGCTGTGGCCGATGTCGAAGTGGTTACTGCTTATGTTCTCCTCTAGGATTTTGATGGATTCCTGTCTTACATTGAGGTCTTTCATCTATTTTGAGTTTATCTTTGTGTATAGTGTTAGAGAATGTTCGAGTTTTATTCTTCTGTATATAACTGTCCAATTTTCCCAACACCATTTGTTGAAGAGACTGTCTTTTTTCCATTGGGCATTCTTTCCTGCTTTGTCGAAGATTATTTGACCATAGAGTTGAGGGTCTGTATCTGGGCTCTCTATTCTGTTCCATTGGTCTATATGTCTGTTTTTGTGCCAGTACCATGGTGATCACGTACCAATGTCTTGGTGATCACTGCTTTGTAATATAGCTTGAAATAAGGCAACGTGATGCCCCCAGTTTTGTTTTTTTATGCTACCTTTTACTTTGAACTTTTCTGTATCCTTATATTTTATGTATCTTTTGAAAATGGTATATAGTCAGATTTTATGTTTTTTTAACCTCATTTTCTTAATTGAAGAATTGCTGGTTTATATTTGTCATAATTACTGATATTTTTGGAATTTTTTTTTAAAGTAGGCTCTACACCCAGCGTGGAGCCCAACACCAGGCTTGAACTCATGACCCTGAGGTCAAGACCTGAGCTGAGATCAAGAGTCTTACATTTAACTGAATGAGCCACCCAGGTGCCCCAATTTTTTGGAATTTTTGTGCTGTATTTTTTGTTTGTTTGTTTTTTAAAGATTTGTTTATTCTAAAAGAGAGAGAGCATGAGTGGGGAGAGGAGCAAAGGGAGAGGGAGAGAGAGAATCCTCAAGCAGACTCCACGCTGAGCGCAGAGCCCCACATGGGGATTGAGCTCACGACCCTGAGATCATGACTTGAGCCGAAATCAAGAGCTAACCACTTAACTGATTGAGCCACCCAGGTGCCCCTGTGCTGTATATTTTCTACATCAATTTCATGTTTGTTCCTCCATTTTAGTTTTTACTGTTATTTTTTTGTTGTTGTTCCACCCCTCCTAATTTTGGGGGGAGGTATTACTGTTGTTTTATTCTTTCAGAAGTTCCTCTGGAAATTACAAAATGCATATTTGACTTATAAAAGAAAAACATTAATAACTTCTCCATCTTCCAAGTAACCCCTTAGAGCACTGTAATTCCATTCACCATAACTTTGACTATTACTCTTTGGTTATAATGCTTTTAAAATTTTTAACCCCATGGGCATATTACTGATTTATATCTATGTTTATTTATAATTCTTCATATATTTCTACTCAGTTTTCACTTTTTACTCCTGTGTTTCAGACTTTCAATCTGGGATTATTGCTCACCAGCACATCCTTCAGAATTTTTTCAGTGAGGGTCTGCCAATTACGAAATGTTTCAGTATTTTTCTGAAATATATTTTATTTGCTCTCTTAAAAGATATTTTTGTTGGAAAGAGAATTCTAGGCTGCAGGTTTTTTTTTCCTTCAGGACTTAGAAAAGTTCTCTGTTGTCTTTTAGTTTTGGTTTTTGTTCCAAAGTTAGTTGTGTAAGTGTCATTTCTTTGAAGGTAATCTCTCCATTTTCAGTGACAGAGTTTAAAATTTTTGATTTATCTTTGGTTTTCTTTATATTTTCTATGATTTGTCAAGGGATGAATTTCTTTTTATTTGTCCTGCTTGGGATTTTCTGGGATTCTTGAATCTGTGGATTTAAAGTCTTTAATCAGTTTTGAAAATTCTTAGCCATTTTTTCTTCACAAATTACCTCTGTTCCTTTCTCTTTTTCTCTTCTGAGTTTTGAATTTTTCGTTATTGTATGTTTTATTTCTATCTGTTCTTCCTACATCTAAACCTTCTGATTTATGAAATCATTTATTCATTTAACATTTATTGGGTGTTAGCCACATTCTAGGAATTGGTCATACACAGTGAATGAAAAAAAGTGCCTCTTCTCATGGAACTTCCAGTCTATAGGGCCATTTCTTTGCTGTGGTGGAATCTTCTTTTCTTGTTATCACATCAACAGTGAACACACTTATCAGCCAATGAAGTGAAATCTTCCTTTTTCTTTTCTAATGTGATTATTTATCTCTATCTATTACCTTTTTCCCCTTCCAATTTTAACAACTTTTAAATTATGCAGGAAGGCTAATTTCAGAATATTCTGTTTCTTCCATTTTACTTCACTGAGGATGAATTGACTTCAAATGTACCCCCATTTACTTCTTTCTTATCCCTGTCACTATATGACCTCTGAATTTTACCTTTCTCTCTCTTTCTTTCTCTCTTCCCTCCCTCCCTCCTTCCTTCCCTCCCTCCCTCCCTTTGTCTTTGCTGTGGCCTTAACACAATTCCATAGGCTTTGACATTAGAAGGTACCACCTGCCCTGTACAGCTCATTTATTTTATTGTAATTTATTTTTTCCCTTCTAAATAAACTTTGTTTTTTAGAGCAGTTTTAGATTTACAGAAATATTGAGCAGGAAGTACAGAAAGTTCTCATATACCCCTTGTCTCCACACATGCACATCTTCCCCCACTGATAGTTGATAAAATCCTGAACCAGTGTTACACTTATTACAGTTGACGAACCTACACATCATTATCACCCAACTAGATTACATTAGGGTACATTCTTGGTGTTGTGCATTCTGTAGGTTTTAACCAATGTATAATGACTTGTAATATCATATAGAACAGTTTCGCTGTCCTAAAAATCCTTTGTGTGCTTCTTATTCTGCCCCCTCTTCCCTGGCAACCACTGATCATTTTACTGTCTCCACAGTTTAGCCTTTTTCAGAATGTCATATGGTTGTAGTCACAGAGTATATGGTCTTTTCAGATTGGCTTCTTTTACTTAGTGATATGGACTGAAATTCCTCCATTATCTTTTCATGGCTTGATAGTTCCTTTCTTTTTAGCATGGAATAATATTCCATTGTCTGGGTGTATCACAGTGTGTTTATCCATTCACCAACTGAAAGACATCTTAGTTGCTACCAAGTTTTGGCAATTATGAATGAAGCTGCTATAAACATCTGTGTACAGGTTTTTGTGCAGACATAAATTTTCAACTCATATAGATAAACTCCAAGGCCTGCAATTGCTGAATCTTATAGTAAGAACATTTTTAGTTTTGTAAGAAACTACCAAGCTGTCTTTTAAAGTAGCTGTACCATTTTGCATTCCCATCAAAAATGAATGAAAGTTCCTGATGCTCCACATCATCACCAGCACTTGGTGGTGTCAGTGTTCTGGATTTTGGCCATTCTAATAGGTAAGTAGTGGTATTTCATTGTTATTTTGATTTGCATTTCCCTAATGGCATATGATGTGTATTATCTTTTTGTATGGATATTTGCCATCTGGTGAAGTGTCTGTTTTGCTCATTTTTAAAACCAAGCCATTCATTTTCTTATTGTTGAGTTTTAAGAGTTCTTTATATATTTTGGATAACAGTCTTTTATCAGATATATCTTTTGCAAATATTTTCTCCCAGTCTGTGGCTTATCCTCTCATTTTCTTGATAATGTCTTTCAGAGATCTGATCTGTTTTTTACAGACAGCACTCTGACACCAAATTTGTGGGTTTTCCACAGTAAATGATTTTCTGTTAACACCAACTTAGTGTCCTACAGTTTCATTAAATTCTGACACTAACTACTTGTAATTAATGCAGACTTTACAAGTTAAGCTTGGTCCCACAAGACTGCTTTCACCTTTAGATACTAATCACAAGTCCAGGCTACCTGTACTTCTGGCCAACTGGCTATAAAGTATGGGCAGGGTAGTACATGGAGCTTTCTTGTCCTTGTCCTCTCTGTGTGTGCCACCCTCTCAATACCTCCATGTATTCACCAACTGGGAAACTCTCCAAATACTGTTGTTTGGGGTTTTTATGGAGGTTCCATTATGAAGACATGATTGATTAAATCCACTGGCCATTGATGATTATCTCATTTTCTAGCCCTTCTCTCATCCCCAGAGCTCAGCGGATGGGGCTGAAACTTTCAACCCTCTAATCACATGGTTGGTTCCTCTGGCAACTAGCTCCCATCCTGAAGTTATCTTGGGGCTCAATAGAGTTATCTAGTTAGCAGAAACTCAGGTATGTTTGAAAAGGGGATTATTTTGAATAACGAAAGCTCCTTCTCTGACTCCTATCAGGAAATTGCAAGGGCTTTAGAAGCATTTGTGCCAGGAACCAGGGGTGAAGACTTAATATATATTTCTTATTATATCACAATATCATAGCAGAGCAGATGTTTTTAATTTTAACGAAATCTAGCTTATCAATTATTTCTTTCATGGGTAATGCCTTTGGTGTTGTATCTAAAAAGTCATTGCCATATCCAAGGTCATCTAGATTTTCTCATTTTATTTTCTAGGAGTTTTATATTTTATATTTAATTCTATGGTCCATTCAGAGTTAACTTTTGTGAAGGATATAAGGCATATGGCTATATTATTTTTTTCACATACCAAGTCCAGTTGTACCAGCACCATTTGTTGAAAAGACCTTTTTCTTCATTATATGGCCAACTCATTTATATTTAATTTCCGTGCATCAATCTCTTTCTTTAAGAGATATAGGAAGTATGAGAATAATGACTCTATAAGGATTGTTTGGGGAGGCAAATATGAGTGACCAGACCAAAGATTTTCCTTTAAATGATACTATCTTCACATTCAAGTGAAGTTCACCTTCCTCCTTGGGTACTGGGGAGACATGAGTACTGATGACATCCTGTTAGCTCCGACTCAAGCCAACTTGAAGACTCCAGTCAGGTGGCCCATTAAGTCTTCTTGCTAAAAGTGCTTTGGAAAGGTAATGACAGCCCCTGTCCCTTTCTAACTATGCCTCACTGCCTTACTTCTCTTTGGTTAGGAGAGCATAGACAGTGTTCAGTATAAATAACCTTTAGGGGAAACTATGTGGCTGTAAAGCCCTTACTCAGTGATCCAGGTGCATTATCTATATACTGTCAGGAAGTTACCTATTTGGAAATATATTAACCAGGAACCAAATTTGGTTTTGTCACTCACTGGGTGTGCAGCTCAGGCCAGTTCCTTTTCCTCTAAAGCCCTCAGTATCTTCACTTGCAAAATTGAGGTTCTTGCAGTTATACATCCAAGTTCACATCCTCTCTTAAATTGCAAAACTTTTCTGAATATCTGTACTGCAGATTTTTCTTGAAAGATAATTCATAGCTTTCATATGACTCTTAAATTTGGGGATTGTGACTTCAGACTTAAACTAGAATATGGACTCTTCATTCTCTCAGTATATCAACAAATGTTTTAGAAATTTATAGACAATATCAGAGTTCCCCATTTTCCTCTGCATAATGTTGAATACATATTTTAAAGAAAAATTTCTTTAATTCTCTTAAAGTTTTCTTAGTGCTTGGTCCTTTTTGGTAAGTTTTCTCGCAGAGTGGGTCATAGGGAAAGCCAAGGTGCTTGGGCAGAAGGGAAAGCCCAACTGTGCCCTGAGGGGGAGTACCTGACTGACCCTTTCACAGCACACAGTGAGAATGTGAAGTTGAAATTGAAGATAGTCAGGAGAGCCCCAAATTTCCAGAATGCTTGTGAATGAATGGGTTTTTTAAAAAGTGCAAATCTTAAGAAAAAACCCAGATAGATGCTGTGTTGCCCTTCACCCTTCTGGTAATAGGTAGCCCAGGGTGAACTTTTTTGGGTACATGAAATCCAGTATTTTAAGAGAATATGTTGAATATGATGCTTGTAGCTCTGATCACAGTCTCTGCTCCAGAGCTGACAGGTGTATCATGAGAGTTGGGTCAGGGATGTGCTGCTGAAATCTTCACCTAGATATGGTTGATCCAGCCAACTCTAGGAAACAGAGTATCTCTTATTTGTAATTCTATAACCTTCCAAAATGGGGTAGGTATTGAAGAATCACTCTAATTTTTTCTTTTCTCCTGAAGCTCCTCCTTATTACTGGCTATAAGACTGGGGGGCGGGGTGGGGAAGGAGGTGAGAGAGAACACGAAAGAGAACTCTCACTTATCAGGAGGTTTGGACCATGGCCCATTTGAAATATTACTAACCTTGCATTTTCAAATTTGATGCACAACAACCAAGATGCTAATACTTTCCTTAGTTTAGAAAAAAAAAAATCCTTTCACCCATCTCTTCTAGCCGAAGATTAGGAAAGAGGCTTTAAGAAGATTTAAAAAAAAAAAAAAACCCAACTTCTGAGCAGCGGAAAAAATGGTTTGTGATTCAGGGGCTTCGGGCAATTCATCATGGAAATTGGGTTTCTTAGCAGACATCGTGTGAATCCTTTCGTCCCTGTCAACTTTTTAATACATTACATTGAGAATGTAAATCGTGTTGGTGAGGGGGAGTAGAGAAAAAAAGGGAGCGAGAGAAAAGAGAAAGCTTCCTCATTTTGGATTTAGAAGGGAGGAAGCATGAGGTCTGTAATTCATATTAACTAAATAATAAAAAAAACTGTATAAATATATGGATATGCAGGTATATCTGGAGAAGAAGTGGGGAGAAGTGAGACAGAGTAAAATTGAAATCATTTTATCCTTCTGAAGATTCTTTAATGGGTGTTCCTTATAATTTATTTCCTTTGGTTTTTATTGCTTTAGATTTGTTTCTTTAGCTATATGAATCAACTTATTCCCCTTCCCCTCTCCCCCAAGAGCAGAGGACAAAGCCTTGAGGTCAGGGATTTCATGATTGAAAAAAAGAGAAAAAGGGAACAGAATCTAATGCATCATTAACAGGGAATATTGCTGAGAGAGCTGGAGCTTCTGCCTTATCTCTGTCACCATCAGGACTTGGTAGAGCCCTTGGCTGGCCTCCTCACTACACAAGTGTTGTCCAACTTCATTCATTGCTTGTTCTGAAGGTGTTTCATTCCCTCTAACTCGGTGGTTCACGTCTACTTCGGGCTGTTGGGGGTGGGGGGCAGTACAATTAACAGATATATTGGGTGCTAGCTCTGTAGAATGTTCTATCTTTCCCTCAGTGTAATTTGTAGTCACCAAATTTCATTGCAGAGGTCCTTTCTTGTTCTTTCTAGTTTTCCTGGGTGAAGATATGTCTCTTTGGTCTTCTGGAGGCTGAGGATGTTTCAGTCCAACAAATTTCTTCTATGGATGCAAAGGTTCAGCAACATTGGGCCCAACCAGAATAACTAGGGACTTCTCGGGCCATTTCCCTGTTGGCATTCTTGGCAAGGGGAAAGATAAGAGGAAGGGCTTTTAGTTTGATTCTATGGCTTCTTCTTTTCTATGCTCCCATCACCAGTTAGTCTGCTACACGCAGGCAGTCATGCATTTATTTAGTCAGAAGTCTAGTCTACTTTTGAAATGGAGCTGAAGATTGGCTTCCTATTGATTTTGTTGTACACAACCAGGTAGGAAGATGGGGTAGAGGCCTGGAATCCAGCTTTTGATTTAGACCTCAAATATTTCAACTAAAATTCCTTCTCCTCTCACCACTTAAAAAAGGCCAAAGAAAAAAAAGTTCTTCCTTGAAACCCATAAAGAATCCTACAGCATGGGTGACCCATCAGAAAATTGTGGAAAAGGAGAGGTACCACCTCCTTTGGGAGGGATCATAATAGAATTAAATGTAGACTTTAATCGTTCTTATGTGTATGAAAATGGACTGATGTTTGAATTTAAGAAATTAATTTATATTTCATTTTTATTGATGTAATGTAGTTACATATTACTGAATATTAAAAAAAGTCTCCTACATATCCCTCAGTCCCTCTCCATTCTTGAAAATGTTTCTTCTGATATTTTCTTCCATATATGTAAATGCCCTGATTATTCTTTCTTCATTGATCCATTTTGCACTGCATCTACTCACTCCTGTTTTGCTAGTGAAGACTTAGCTCTCTTAAATTGCTCTCTCGATCACCACCCCTCACCCTTCCAAAATAGTTATAACAGTATTTATATTAGGATAAATACACAGATACTTTTCACAGCTGAGCAAAGTAGGGTGCCATTGCTATCAGTTCCTCAGTCCTCTCTCTTTTTTTAAAAATTCATTTTCTTTTTTTAAATTCAAGTATAATTAACATACAGTGTTATATTAGTTTCAAGTTTATAATATAATGATGATTCAACACTTTTATACATTACTCAGTGCTTACCACAATAAGTGTACTCTGAACCCCCTTCACCTGTTTTTCTCCTCCCCTCTGGCAACCACCGGTTTGTTCTCTATATTTAAGAGTATGTTTTTTTGTTTGCTTTTCTTTGTTCATTTGTTTTGTATCTTAAATTCCACATACCTCAACATAATAAAGTTCATATATCAAAAACCCATATACTCAAGGGTGAAAAACAGAGATTTTCCCCTAAGGTCAGGAATAAGGCAAGGATATCCACTCTTACCACTTTTATTTAACATAGTATTGGAAATCCTAGCCACAGCAATTAGACAACAAAAAGAAATAAAAGGCATCCAAATTGGTAAGGAAGAGGCACTATTTACAGACATGAAACTATATATAGAAAACCCTCAAGACTTGACCCCAAAACTATTAGAACTGCTAGATGAATTTGGTAAAGTCACAGCATACAAAATTAATATACAGAAATCTGTTGCATTTCTATACACTAATAATGAAGTAGCTGAAAGAGAAATTAAGAAAACAATCCCATTTACCTAGGAATAAACTTAACCAAGGAGGTGAAAGACCTATACTCCAAAAACTATAAAATATCGATGAAAGAAATTGAAGATAACACAAACAAATGGAAAGATATGCCATGTTCATGGATTGGGAAATTCTCAGCGCTCTTTTGTGCTCCATCAGGCCTCACTGCTTACAAGGCTGCGGAAGGAGATTGTTTTGGGATTTTTCTTTCCTGTTACTTCTGGGCTGGGTCCCCCCTTCTCTGGATCTCTATATCTTCCTCTTTGGTTTTATATTTTGGTTTCCTCCTGTAATTAGCTAAAATATGTCCTCTAGTAGCTTTCTAAGAGAAACTGTAAATGAAAAAAACTGGGGGCTCTGTGCCTGATATTTTTATCTTACCCTTGTGATTCACTGATAATTTATTTATAGAATTCTAGGTTGAAAACCTCTTCCCCTCAGACTTTTGAAAGCACTGCTCCACTGTCCTCTAGCATCTAGTTGTGTTGTTGGGAAGTAGGATGTCTTTTAGATTTTTATGCCTCTGAGTGTGATGATTTTTTTTTTTTAAGTATGTTCTATTTAACCCAGTATTCTAAAATGTCATCATGAGGTGTGCTCTTTATTCCCTCATTGTGTCAAGTCCTCAGTGGACTTTTTAAATCTGGAAACTCAGGTCCTTCAGTTCTTACATATTTTCTTTGAGAACATCTTCTATAGTTTTCATTTTGTTCTGTTCGGATATCCTGAGTGACTTCTCTAGTATTCTCATTAGTTCTTTTATTTTAAGTTCTTTATCTTTTGCTCTATTTTCTGGGAGAGTTTCTTGATTTTATATCTATTCCTGGGCTGATTTTTAAAATTTTGGTTGTCATATAATTTTTTCTCTCCCCCCCCAAACCCTTGCTAGTTCTTTGTCCCTTTATAACTTTTATATCTCTGAGATTACTTTTTTCAAGTTTTCATTTGTGCCAGTGCTGTTATTGTTTTGGTTCTGAGGTCTTTGTTTTTCCTCTTTTCTTTTCTCTCTCTTTTTCTGTCTCTGTTTTGGATTGGAACAAAGAAGTAAGGCCATTGAGAAGCCCTGTAGGGGTGGGGGCAAGGTTACTCTGCTTGTTGTCCTTCCTGTGGTCCAAACAGAGGGTGAGCCAGCCTCCTTATGGAGGAGTCCCCAAACATTAATAACTGGAGTACTTTCTCTGGACTTGTTAATTTCCTGTAGAGAATAATCTTCCTGTTTTTTTTTTCTTTTTTCCAGGACACCTGCTCCTAAGAGTCATTTAGGGGAAGGGTCTGGGGCCCCACAGTTCAGTATATAGGCTTCCACCTAATCCCCTGTTTTCAGCTTTGCACCTAATTCCTGACCTCTGAGCTGAGACCTCTGTTTTATCTTCTCCAGAGAATAAACCTCTTGTCTCCTGCAAAAGGGAGAGGATCCAGATGGTGCCTGGCTGCCTGGGATGGGTATACGGGCTTGGGAGATCCAATTTCTCTTTATGTAGATTTTCAGCAGCTTCCATCATTTTCAGCCTCACATCTCCCTAGCTTCCAAAGTTCTTGGTGCTTCTGATGCCTAAGTCTCTTAATCTGATTTTGCAGGACGAAGAATTTTGCTTTCCATCTATGTAGCTGCTCTGCAGACACAAAGATTATATATCCTCTTTTAGGGAAGTTACCATTTGTCTATCTGCTTTCTGTCCTCCAAAATCTGCTGAAACTGATCTTTGCTATCCTCTACCTTTCCATTCTTCTGGTCTTAGTTGGCTGATGCTCTTTTATTCCTTCACTTTCATTTGGATAGATATGGAGAGGGGAGGAGGTCAGTGTGTATGGTTAATCTGCCATGTTTGACCAGAGCTGAGTCTGGGCTCATTCTCTCCTAGATCTCCAAGATCTGTCTCCTTGTTTCTGACCAGGCTGATGGGTGAGTGCCCTGGCGACTAGAATTAAGTGGGCCTCAGTTTAAGGACTCTCCCAATGCTTTCAGCCCAGAGAACATCTGGCAGGGAAGCCTTGGAGTAAGTCAGGCTCCCCTGTGAGTCAGCCTCTTCTGCCTGTGAAGCCTCAGTGCCCACAGCTAAGGCCAAGACCACCTGGTGGGATATTTGTGGGTAAGCTGAAGAGCTTGGCAGAGATGAGCAACTTCAGGACTTCTTTTTCTTTTCATTAGTGGGATTTCTCCACAACCTAGGCCCTGCCCAGAGCTGTGATGAAAAACAGACACACAAAGACAACAAACCTTGGCATTGGAGACCTTTTTTTCAATACAAATAATTCAAGGCTTTGCATGAAAAACTTAAAAACTACCCAGTTTTCAGGCTGAAAACATTCTAAATACTCTTTTTCCATAAAACCTAAACTGAGAAAGTGAATAGGGGAGGGAAGGAGCCTATGAAAGACAAAAGTAAGGGAAGGAGGGATTGTGTTGGCTTCCAGCAGCAGCCATCCAGAGTAGCATCTTGATTTCATAAACACCATTTTAGCCTAAATTATCTCATTTTTAGCTTGTCAATTTGGATAATCTTGGCCCCAGAATGGATTCAGGGGGTCTTAAATGATCTGGTTTGGCTCTTCACGGATTCTGAATTTGTAGATAATTGCCAGAGCTCTTTTGGCTGGGTAAACTTGTTATCAATTGCCTTTTTAAAAGTCAGCACTAAAATAATCATTCCTGTGAGCAAAACCCATTACAAACCTTAAATTTGGAGCACAAACACATTTCAGGCTGGGGAACAAATGTGTAAGATTTCATCATTGCTACATCAGGAAAGGCTTGTGAAAAGTTGGACATCCATCAGGAGAGTCCCCTTGGGGCTAAGCCTCAGGCCTGAGCTTGGGATCAGGTACTTGCAGAGGACTCTGGACTGGGGCTACTGGGTGCCTCTTGTGTGCCCCACCCTGTGTTTTCTGGGCAGAAATGCAGTGGCCTTATGAGTCACCATCAGCTCAAGGACATCCATGTCTTATCTGCCACAGTATTGCCCCAAGTCAGTTCCTTCCTTATGTCAGCCAACCTCATCCTCTTTGGCAGGGACCCCTCATTTATAAAAGGAGAACCTCAAGATCAGTCTGAAAAAGCAATCAGTGGGTTAGTGGAAAGTGGTGGCCAAACAAGCTGGATAGAGCCTGGGTTCTGGCCTCCTGTCACTGACCTTGGGCAACTCAACTGCTCTGGACCTGAGTTTCCCCTCTCCCAAAAGAGGGGTATTAATACCTGTTTCAGTGCCTTTCAGGGTTGTTGTAAAAATACTTTATAAATTTATATATATTTTAATATCTACATTATATATAAATATTAACATATTTTTATATAAAGGACAATATTAATTGTCCTTTTCACAGGACAATTACAGGAGTCTCCATTCTGCTTTTCTCACTTCCAGTCTTTATACTACAAAACATTTATAATACTTATAAGTATAAATGCAAATTATTATGTCAAGACGGGAATGGGCCTAATCCCAGACCAAAATGTGATTTCTTGAGTCTTAAGGCTACCTAGAATATGTGTAATTAATATGTATATCAAAAACTTTTGAAGTCAACTTAAATTTCTCATACTAAAGTTTATGTCCATTTTTTGGCTTTGGTCCCAGTATTTATGGGCAATGGGTAATTTCTCATACCTTAGGATAATTTGATTTATTAGATGTAAAGGTAGCGCATGTTATTCATCATCATGTTTTTCTCTGAGAGGAGACAAAGGATTTGCTTGTGTTTTCTGTTTACCATTTAGTAGCAGCTGAGAGAGATCCCACCAGCCTCTCCTCCCATCCCAAAGGCAGCTCTTCCAGATTCCCACCTTCACTGCCTTCCTCATGGCCATTATCCTTCCGTCTTCCAAAATACTCTGAGAAGATGATCTGCCTCCTACCTCTCAAGGAAATAGGGGCCTCCAAGAGGAAATTCCCTCAGCTTCCCTCCATTCTGCAAAGGCTCGAGAGGAGTAGTGGGGAGGCAAAATGGTTGGAATGGAGTATAGAAAGGAGGTCATCATGCACTGGGGCTCTGGTCCAGCACAGTAAAGACTATAGCTGCAACTCAGCATGATGGAAACCCTCAGGAAGTTCTCAGCAGAGAAGCGCCATATTCCATCTCATGTTTTATCACATCACACTGGCTGCTCTGCTGAGACTGGAGTGGCAGGAGATCAGAGGCAGAAACAGTGGATCCCTTAAAGGCTATTACTATAATCCAGGTGAGATATGGTGGTCGATATCTCTAACCCAATCCATAGATTGCTTGCTGCACATGTTCACTTGCATGTCCCACAGATAACTCAAAATCACCATATCCCAAAAAAGATGGTTCCTGAAACTGCCCTGTTCCTAGTTTCAGTGAGGGAGGCTATGTCCTCTGGGTTCCTTGGATGCATCCTTGGTACCTCCCTCTTTCTTAACTCTTACATCTGTTTAGCAACAAGATCCAAGTGCTTCCACTTTCTGGATATCATTCAGTTCTGCTCCTTCTTTCTATTCTCATGGCCACTCCCTTAGGTCTTTTCACAGGACAACTGTAGGTGTCCCCATTCTGCTTTCCTCACTTCCAATCTTAGACTGCTACCTACTCCAGTCCATCCTCCAGGCTCTCACCTGAGTGATCTCTATATAATTTGAAGGTAACTGAACTTCTTTCAGTCCCTCTCGATCAAGCCCCACCCATGCAGTGAAACTCATCTTTGCACTTGTCACATCTGCTCCCCAAACACAACCTTTCTGAAAGCCTTGTTGGACAACATTTGTTTACAGGAGGCTTCATGGGGAGAAGGGGAGAAGGTTACATCACACCCAGCTGAGCAAATCTTCCTTAAAAATCTCCTGTAGACACCTAGCTCTGTTGCTACATTCCTCTCCTCATCTGTAGCATCTGCATCAAATCCCCTCTAAGCTGTTAACAAATCAAAGCTAACTTAAAAACCAGAGCTCAAGTATAGCCCCTTTCCCACCTCAATCCCCCACCTAGCCTGCAGACAGGCTTGTGTCTCTGGGCATCATAAATCTGATCAGGTCAAAACAAAACAAAATGCTTTATTGGTTTCCTTCTACTCTCTGGATAAAGACCAAACTCAGCCTGGCTCAGGAGATCCTGTCTACCCTGCCCTGTCCTTTCCTCATTTCCTACACACCAGAAGTCTTGGGTGAGGAAGCACCTAAGTCCCCAGAAACAAGCCAAGTTCTCCCCCTGTCTGTACCTTATGTGCTGGTGATATTTTCCCAGAATACCCTTTCCCTCTGCTTGTTGTTCAAAACTCTGCTCATCCAGGATGTTTTCTTCTCCCCCCTGCCTGTACTATTTGTCTTGGACCTGTGTACTTGGGGGTAGTTTTAGCTCCTTTATGAGCTGTCTGAGAACAGAAACAGTGTCACCTTCATCCCTGGGTCCCCTGCACCTGGCACAGGTCAGGCCACAGGTTGAGTGGATGACTGATATGGAGACCCAGTAGTTGATGATAGCTCATCCAGGAGTCTAACCCTTGACATATTCAAGCAAAGGAGTTGTTCTAAATGGGCTTAAATGGTCCCACATTTTGAAAAGTCATTCATGTCATTGTGAAGTGTAGTTTGCTCTTGTAGCAGCTTGTGGCAGTGTGATGGGCAGAACTGCAAAATTGTAAGTAGCTGGTTTGTGAGGTTGACCCCCAGCAAGGAAGGATGTTGTGGACTGAGGCAGCCAGTCTCAGAGGTGCCGCAGAATGCTGGTTCTGATATGGAATGCCTGGTAAAATACATGAGCTGTGAAGGTTTGGGGTCATGTTTTTTGAGAGGAAAATATGATTTTATAATATTGACTTGTGATTATGAAAGTATATGTGTTATGTTTGTCATTTCTTAGCCAATATAATAGAAAGCAAAACCAGAGGCCAGCATCTAGAAAATGTCGGGACTGAACTGGCTTTTCTTTCCTATTATTGTGGTCTCTTGGAGTTAAGACTTGTAAACTCTGGAAATACTATCGATTAGGAACAGATTGGGTCCCAGACAGTTTTGGTAAACGTCCATCCAATATGTGGCAAATGTGGGGACTGATGAAAACTCAGGATGTGAACAGTTGCTGGATCCACTGAAGACCTTAGTATTCTGGAGAGGAAATACTTGGTGAGGAAATACACCTTAACATTTTCTTCCTCCCTCTCTCCCTCCCTCCCTTCCTCCTTCCTTTCCTTATTTTATTTAAATTTAATTAGTTAACATACAGTGTATTATTAATTTCAGAGGAAGAACTTAGTGATTCATCAGTCTTATATAACACCGAGTGCTTATTACATCACCTGTCCCCCTTAATTTGCATCACCCAGTTATCCCATTCCCTCACCTCCTCTCCAGCAACCCTCAGTTTGTTTCCTATGGTTAAGAGTCTCTTATAGTTTGTCTCCCTCTCTGATTTCGTCTTACTTTATTTTTCCCTCTCTTCCCCTATGTAGATTGCTTTGGGTAGTACATTTTAACATTTTAATAATATTTGTCCTTCTGATCCATAAGCATGGAATGTTTTTCCATTTCTTTGTGTCCTCTTCAATTTCTGTCATCAGTGTTTTATAGTTTTCAGAGTACAGGTCTTTCACCTCTTTGGTTAGGTTTAGTCCTAGGTATCTTATGATTTTTGGTACAGTTGCAAATGGGATTGATTCCTCAATTTCTATTTCTACTGCTTCATTATTAGTGTATGGAAATGTGACAAATTTCTGTATATTGATTTTGTGTCCTGTGACTTAAATGTGTATCGGTTCTAGCAATTTTTTTGGTGGAGTCTTTTGGGTTTTCTTATTTATTTATTTATTTATTTATTTGAGAGAGAGAGAGAAACAGCATGAGAGGGGAGAGGGTCAAAGGGAGAAGCAGGCTCCCCGCTGAGCCGGGAGCCTGATGTGGGACTCGATCCCAGGACTCCGGGATTGCAACCCAAGCCAAAGGCAGTTGCCTAACCAACTGAGCCACCCAGGTGCCCGGGTTTTCTATATATAGTATCATGTCATCTGCAAATAGTGAAAGTTTGGCTTCTTCCTTGCCAATTTGGATGCCTTTTATCTCTTTTTGTTGTTTGATGCTGAGGCTAGGACTTCCAACACTATGTTAAATAACAACAGTGAGAGTGGACATCACTGTCTTGTTCCTGACTGTAGAGGAAAAGGTCTTAGTTTTTTCCCATTGAGGATGAAATTAGCTGTGGGCCTTTCATATATGGCCTTTATTATGTTGAGGTATGTTTCCTCTAAACCACCTTGTTGAGGGTTTTTATCATGAATGGATATTGTACTTTGTCAAATACTTTTTCTGCATTTATTGAAATGATCATATGATTCTTATCCTTTCCTTTATTAATGTGGTGTATCATGTTGATTGATTTGCAAATACTGAACCCTTGCATCCCAGGAATAAATCCCACTTGATCGTGGTGAATGATTCTTTTAATGTATTGTTGGATTTGGTTTGCTTGTATTTTGTTGAGGACTTCTGCATCCATGTTCATCAGGAATATTGGCCTGTAGTTCTCTGTTTTAGTGCAGTCTTTATCTGGTTTTGGCATCAGGGTAATGCTGGCCTCATAGAATGAATTTGGAAGTTTTCCTTCCTTTTTTATTTTTTGGAATAATTTGAGAATAGGTAACGCTTCTTTAAATGTTTGGTAGAATTTGCCTGTGAAGACATCTGGCCCTGGACTTTTGTTTTTTGGGAGGTTTTTTTTTTTTTTTTTTTTTTTTTTACTGATTCAGTTTCTTTGCTGGTTATCAGTCTGTTCAAGTTTTCTATTTCTTCCTGTTTCAGTTTTGGTAGTTTATGTTTCTAGGAATTTATCCATTTCTTCCAGGTTGTCTAGTTTGTTGACATACAGTTTTTCATAACAAATAACCTGTTTGATGCTAGCAACTTGGCAGTAGAGTTGGGTCTTAAACCCAGGTTTGTTTCTCTTCTAGGGTTTTGGCCTTTATTCTTGTCCCCTGCCTTCTCCTAAACTATTATTTTCACTTGGCTCTCTGGGTTTCCTTGGAGGATTCTGGATATTTTCTTTCAAGTCTTCCCTCTCTCATTTATAGCCCTCTGCTGCAGAGAATATCTGGCCTGGTCAACGTTCATGCACTGCAGCCACTACTCAGGGTCCCGTGCTTTGCCTTTTTCCAGATTCTGGATGCCTTGTAAATGTGGCTTTATCATGTTGAGTCTGAGCTTAGCTGCTGCCTCATTCATAGCATTCACTTCATCCCAGGGATCCTTTCTTAAACCATGCCCAAACTTCCTAAAAACCTATTTCCTTTCAGGGACAGGTGGATCCCACTGGTTGCATGCTTCCAGATCTGTGCCTTCTGGTCCCTAGTTCATCCCCCAGCTCTTTCTTGCACACTCCACGATGTGTCTTTGTGAGGAGATCACTTTAAATTTGTACTGTAAAACCTATGTTTAAATGTTAGGATCAAATATTCCATGATAAGAGACATGGATGCTTTATAAAAGACTTTTGGGAATGACTTATGTCAGAAACAGCTCAAAATGTGTAGGTTGTGTGGGTGGCAAAAATGTAAATTTCAAGTAAAACCTAGCCAGCAGCTACTGCTGGAAACACCTAACTGGAGGGAATATGTCTCTAGGAGTTGAGAAGAAAGCTACTTTCACTGAAGAATATTATAAGTCATGAAATTTTCACACTTAAGCGGCATGATTTTTCTTCTTTCTCAGCTTCTGCCAATTGAAAGAAAGAGAAGAAGAATGAAAGGGAAGTGGAGAGGACACACTTCTCCATCTTTCTGATAGTTCCTTCTCATGGCTGACAAAGAAGCCTTGAATGCAGAAAAGTTATCAGCAACTATAGACCTGGCTTAGAAGGGCTTTTGATGTCATGCTTTTCTGAATTCTTAGGGATGTTTCCCAGGCCTTGATGGGATGTGATACATGATAAAATATAAGGTGATTTAGAAAGGGTCTTTGCCAATATATCTTCTGCGTTGTGGACTCACTGCCCCTTCCTCAGGTGTAGTCACTTAACCTGGTTTTACCTGAAGACCCTGTGCTGCTTATACCCTGGCCTTGGTCCACCCCCACATAGGAAGTATATAAGAATCTTCAGGTTAGGTCAGAAATTTCTGTTATGATCTTCTTGGCTTGTGCTTTATATCACTGCTTCTGTCTGACCAACTGTTCTGACTTGCTGCCTGTTCTTATTTCTGGGTCCTACTTGTTCCTTAATCTCTGTTGGGCACATCTGGATCTCTATCTGCTTTGACTGACCTCCAGTCCTCCTCATCAAAGTGCCAAGGGTCAGGCCCTGTCTTAGTCAATGGCAGAGTTGACCCAAAAATGCACTGGAAGACACTGAAATTGATTTCTTAACTGCTTTGATCAATAATCATGCCATTAATACGTGCAATATTCAGTTTAATATACGCACTTAAATAAAAGAGAAAAATGGAAAATTCGCTGTTCAGTTCTTGATCTCAATAAGCCTTGTGATCAAAGTACCCTACTAGGGGATGTTAAGAGTCCAGAGTCCAGCCTTTTTGAATAATTCCTTACACAACCAATGTCCGGAGATGTGGTTGACATTGCTTCCACCTCTTGTCCAACAATTTACTCTACATACCCCTTCCAGCCAGTGTTCTCATCCCTGAGTCTTCAAGTCTTCAGTCTCTCCTCTCTTGTTTACCCACAGATCAGACATCCTAAAATATCACTTGTCCCCTAGTTATCCCTCAACATTAGCTTGTGTGAACATTCCTGCCTAAGAGATGGATCTGAGCTCTCCAGTCTATGGCCAGGGCTTGTTGTGCGTGAAAACCAATAACATCTACTTCCAGTATAGACACCCAGCCCCCAAGAGCTTTATTTAGTTTCCTTTTAAAAATTTTTTTATTGTTATGTTAATCACCATACATTATATCATTAGTTTTTGATGTAGTGTTCCATGATTCATTGTTTGTGCATAACATCCAGTGCTCCACGCAGAATGTGCCCTCTTTAATACCCATCACCAGGCTAACCCATCGCCCCACCCCCTTCCCTCTAGAAACCTCAGTTTGTTTTTCAGAGTCCATCGTTTCTCATGGTTCGTCTCCCCCTCCGACTTACTCCCCTTCATTCTTCCCCTCCTGCTATCTTCTTTTTTTTTTTCTTAACATATATTGCATTATTTGTTTCAGAGGTACAGATCTGTGATTCAACAGTCTTGCACAATTCACAGCACTCACCATAGCACATACCCTCCCCAATGTCTATCACCCAGCCACCCCATCCCTCCCACCCCCCACCACTCCAGCAACCCTCAGTTTGTTTCCTGAGATTAAGAATTCCTCATATCAGTGAGGTCATATGATACATGTCTTTCTCTGATTGACTTATTTCACTCAGCATAACACCCTCCAGTTCCATCCACGTCATTGCAAATGGCAAGAGCTCATTCCTTTTGATGGCTGCATAATATTCCATTGTGTATATATACCACTTCTTCTTTATCCATTCATCTGTCGATGGACATCTTGGCTCTTTCCACAGTTTGGCTATTGTGGACAATGCTGCTATAAACATTGGGGTGCACATACCCCTTCAGATCCCTACATTTGTATCTTTGTGGTAAATACCCAGTAGTGCAATTGCTGGATCATATGGTAGCTCTATTCTCAACTGTTTGAGGAACCTCCATACTGTCTTCCAGAGTGGTTGCACAGGTTGCATTCCCACCGACAGTGTAGGAGGGTTCCCCTTTCTCCACATCCCCACCAACATCTGTCGTTTCCGGGCTTGTTAATTTTAGCCATTCTGACTACTGTGAGGTGGTATCTCATTGAGGTTTTGATTTGGATTTCCCTGATGCCAAGCGATGTTGAGCACTTTCTCATGTGTCTGTTGGCCATTTGGATGTCTTCTTTGGAAAAATGTCTGTTCATGGCTTCTGCCCATTTCTTGATTGGATTATTTGTTCTTTGGGTGTTGAGTTTGAGAAGTTCTTTATAGATTTTGGATACTAGCCCTTTATCTGATATGTCATTTGCAAATATTTTCTCCCATTCTGTCGGTTGTCTTTTGGTTTTGCGGACTGTTTCTTTTGCTGTGCAAAAGCTTTTTATCTTGATGAAGTCCCAATAGTTCATTTTTGCCCTTCCTTCCCTTGCCTTTGGTGATGTTTCTAGGAAGAAGTTGCTGCGGCTGAGGTCGAAGAGGTTGCTACCTGTGTTCTCCTTTAGGATTTTGATGGACTCCTGTCTCACGTTTAGGTCTTTCAACCATCTGAAGTCTATTTTTGTGTGTGGTGTAAGGCAATGGTCCACTTTCATACCTCTGCATGTGGCTGTCTAATTTTCCCAACACCGTTTGTTGAAGAGACTGTCTTTTTTCCATTGGACATTCTTTCCTGCTTTGTCAAAGATGAGTTGACCATAGAGTTGAGGGTCCGTTTCTGGGCTCTCTATTCTGTTCCATTGATCTATGTGTCTGTTTTTGTGCCAGTACCATACTGTCTTGATGATGACAGCTTTGTAATAGAGCTGGAAGTCCGGAATCGTGATGCCACCAGCTTTGCTTTTCTTTTTCAATATTCCTCTGGCTATTCGGGGTCTCCTCTGGTTCCATAGAAATTTTAGGATTATTTGTTCCATTTCTTTGAAAAAAGTGGATGGTATTTTAATGGGGATTGCATGGAATGTGTAGATTGCTCTAGGGAGCATTGACATCTTCACAATGTTGGTTCTTCCAATCCATGGGCATGGAACATTTTTCCGTTTCCTTGTGTCTTCCTCAATTTCTTTCATGAGTATTTTATAGTTTTCTGAGTACAGATCCTTTGCCTCTTTGGTTAGATTTATTCCTAGGTATCTTATGGTTTTGGGTGCAGTTGTAAATGGGATCGACTCCTTAATTTCTCTTTCTTCTGCCTTTTTGTTGGTGTATAGGAATGCCACTGATTTCTGTGCATTGATTTTATATCCTGCCACTTTACTGAATTCCTGTATGAGTTCTAGCAGTTTTGGGGTGGAGTCTTTTGGGTTTTCCACATAAAGTATCATATCATCTGCAAAGAGCGAGAGTTTCACTTCTTCTTTGCTGATTTGGATGCCTTTGATTTCTTTTTGTTGTCTGATTGCTCTGGCTAGGATTTCTAATACTATGTTGAATAGCAGTTGTGATAGTGGACATCCCTGCCACATTCCTGACCTCAGGGGGAAAGATCTCAGTTTTTCCCCATTGAAAATGATATTCGCTGTAGGTTTTTCATAGATGGCTTTTATGATATTGAGGTAGGTAACCTCTATCCCTATACTCTGAAGAGTTTTGATCAAGAATGGATGCTGTACTTTGTCAAGTGCTTTTTCTGCCTCTATTGAGACGATCATATGATTCTTGTTCTTTCTTTTGTTAATGTATTGTATCACGTTGATTGATTTGCGGATGATGAACCAACCTTGCAGTGCAGGGATATATCCCACTTGGTCGTGGTGAATAATCCTTTTAATGTACTGTTGGATCCTTTTGGCTAGTATTTTGGTGAGAATTTTTGCATCCATGTTCATCAGGGATATTGGTCTGTAATTCTTTTTCATGGGGTCTTTGTCTGGTTCTGTGATCAAAGTAATGGTGGCCTCATAAAACGTGTTTGGAAGTTTTCCTTCCATTTCTGTTTTCTGGAACAGTTTCAGAAAAATAGGTATTAATTCTTCTTTGAGTGTTTGGTAGCATTCTCTTGGGATGCCATCTGGCCCTGAGCTTTTGTTTGTTGGGAGATTTTTGATGACTGCTTCAATTTCCTTAGTGGTTATAGGTCTGTTCAGGTTTTCTATTTCTTCCTGGTTCAGTTTTGGTAGTTGATACATCTTTAAGAATGCATCCATTTCTTCCAGGTTATCTAATTTGCTGGCATAGAGTTGCTCATAATATGTTCTTATAATTGTTTATATTTCTTTGGTGTTGGTTGTGATCTCTCCTCTTTCATTCATGAAATGGTTGATTTGGGTCATTTCTCTTTTCTTTTTGATAAGTCTGGCCAGGGGTTTATCAATCTTGTTAATTCTTTCAAAGAACCAGCTCCTAGTTTCGTTGATCTGTTCTACTGTTCTTTTGGTTTCTATTTCATTGATTTCTGCTCTGATCTTTATTATTTCTCTTCTGCTGCTGGGTTTAGGCTTTATTTGCTGTTTTTCTCTAGCCCCTTTAGGTGTAGGGATAGGTTGTGTATTTGAGACCTTTCTTGTTTCTTGAGAAAGGCTTGTCTTGCTATATACTTTCCTCTTAGGACTGCCTTTGTGCATCCCAAAGATTTTGAACAGTTGTATTTTCATTTTCATTGGTTTCCATGAATTTTTTAAATTCTTCTTTAATTTCCTGGTTGACCCATTCTTTCTTTAGTAGGATGCTCTTTAGCCTCCATGTATTTGAGTTCTTTCTGACTTTCCTCTTGTGATTGAGTTCTAGTTTCAAAGCATTGTGGTCTGAAAACATGTAGCAAATTATCCCAAGCTTTTGGTACTTGTTGAGATGTGATTTGTGACCTACGATGTGATCTATTCTGGAGAATGTTCCATGGGCACTAGAGAAGAATGTGTATTCTGTTGCTTTGGGATGGAATGTTCTGAATATGTCTGTGAAGTCCATTTGGTCCAGTGTGTCATTTAAAGTCTTTATTTCCTTGTTGATCTTTTGCTTAGATGATCTGTCCATTTCATTAAGGGGATGTTAAAGTCCCCCACTATACTGTATTGTTGTCAATGTGTTTCTTTGATTATGTTGTTAATTGGGTTATATAATTGGCTGCTCCCATGTTAGGGGCATAGATATTTGCAATTGTTATATCTTCTTGTTTGATAGACGCTTTAAGTCTATGATATAGTGTCCTTCCTCATGTCTTATTATAGTTTTGTTTTAAAATGTAATTTGTCTGATATAAGGATTGCCACCCCAGCTTTCTTTTGGTGTCCATTAACATGGTAAATTGTTTTCCACCCCTTCACTTTCAATCTGGGGGTGTCTTTGGGGCTAAAATGAGTCTCTTGCAGACAGCATATCAATGGGTCTTGTTTTTAATCCAATCTGATAGCCTGTGTGTTTTGATTGGGGCATTTAGCCCATTTACATTCAGGGTAACTATTGAAAGGTATGAATTTAGTGCCATTGTATTGCCTGTAAGGTGACTGTTACTGTATTGTCTCTGTTCCTTTCTGGTCTATGTTGCTTTTAGGCTCTCTTTTTGCTTAGAGGACCCCTTTCAATATTTCTTGTAGGGCTGGTTTCGTGTTTGCAAATTCCTTTATTTTTTGTTTGTCCTGGAAGTTTTTTATCTCTGTCTATTTTCAATGACAGCCTCGCTGGATATAATATTCTTGGCTGCATATTTTTCTCATTTAGTGCTTTGAATATATCATGCCAGTCCTTTCTGGTCTGCCAGGTCTGTGTGGATAGGTCTGTTGCCAATCTAATATTTCTACCATTGTAGGTTACAGATCTCTTCTCCTGAGCTGCTTTCAGGTGTTTCTCTTTGTCTCTGAGACTCGTAAGTTTTACTATTAGATGTCGGTGTGTTGACCTATTTTTATTGATTTTGAGAGGGGTTCTCTGTGCCTCCTGGATTTTGATGCCTGTTTCCTTTCCCACATTAGGGAAGGTCTCTGCTATTATTTGCTCCAATATACCTTCTGCCCACCTTTCTCTTTCTTCCTCTGGGATCTCAATTATTCTAATGTTGTTTTGTCTTATGGTATCACTTATCTCTCGAATTCTGCCCTTGTGATCCAGTAGTTGTTTATCTCTCTTTTTCTCGTCTTCTTTATTTTCCATCATTTGGTCTTCTATATCACTGCTTCTCTCTTCTGCCTCATTTATCCTAGCAGTTAGTGCCCCCATTTTTGATTGCACCTCATTAATAGCCTTTTTGTTTTCGAGTTTTTAGATTTTAGTTCTTTTATTTCTCCAGGAAGCGTTTCTCTAATAACTTCCATGCTTTTTTCAAGCCCAGCTAGTATCTTTAAAATCATCTTTCTGAACTCTAATTCCAACATTGTACTAATGTCTGTATGAATAGGTCCCTGGCAGTCAGTACTGCCTCTTGTTCTTTTTGTTGAGGTGATTTTTTCCATCTTGTCATTTTGTCCTGAGGAGAATAGATGAATGAGAGAACAAAATGCTAACAGGGTAACAATGTCCCCAGAGAATATACTCTAAACAAATCAGAAAAGACCTGAAGCTGGGGGAAAAGAAAGGGAAAGAAAGAAAAAAGAAAAAGATAAAAACAAACAAAAATAGAAGAAAACAAAAAAAAAAAACCACAGAATATGAGCAAATGTGATCAGGCTGGTTCATAGATCAGTGCCACACACTAGATTTTGGGTGTATTTTGGTCTGTTAGAAAAAAGTGCCTCCCAAAATCTTAAGGAAAGAAAAACTTATACATGTACAACAATAAGGGTTGATACGAGGAAGGTATGGAATATGACTGTAAAGATGAAAATTATAAAAAATTTATAAAAGGAATTCATAAGATAAGAAGTTGTTTGAAAAAAAAGAAGAGGATTTAAAAAAAAGGAGAAAATAAAAGAGAGAGCATGTGATCAGGCAGGAGACTAGAACAAAGCCATACAGTAGAGATTTAGGGTATATTTTGATCTGTTAGAAAAAACTATATCTCAAAATTTTAAAGAGAGAACAACTTATATATATATATATATGTATATATATGCCAAAAATAAGGGTAACTACTATGAAGCAATAGAATATGACTCTCTCTATATATATAAATGAAAAATAAAAATGTTTTTTAAAAAAGGGATTGATAAGATGTTGGTTGAAAAAGGGAAAAAGAAAAATTAAAAAAAAAAGACAGTTAAAATATTAACTTTGAAAGACTAAAGAATCATGATAAAAAAGCCATGAATTCTATGTGCAGTATTCCCCTCGCTCTGGAGGTCTGCCGTTCTCATTGATTGGTAAACTTGGTCTTGGCTGGCTGTTCTTGCTTATCTTCTGGGGGAGGGGCCTCTTGCCGTGGTTCCCAAATGTCTTTGCCAGAGGCGGAATTGCCCCACCCTTGCTCGGTCCGGGCTAAGTAATCTGCTCAGGTTTGCTCTCGGGAGCTTTTGTTCCCTGCAAGCTTTCCATACAGCTTTGGAGGACGAGAGTGAAATGCAGCCTCCCAATCTCTGCCCCGTAGGAGCTGAGAACTCGGGGCCCCACTCCTTAGTGAGCCCCCAGAGAAAAGCAATCACTCCCATCTCCCCGGTCTCTGGCCTCACTCCGTGCTCACCCGGCCTGTGACCGAGCATTTCTATCTCTGGCACCCAACTCGGTGTGGAGTCTCCAAACCCAGCAGATCCCTGAGATGTGCTCCTGCACCACTCCCCCCAGGGGAGGAAGGAGAGTCTCCCTGGATCTGCCGCTTGTTGGGTCCCTGCTGGAGGAGCAGTGACCCGACTGTGCCGCGGATCACGGTTTATGGCAACCCCGAGCTGAGATCCCGCACCTGTGCTCCATCTCTGCAGCCGGCTTCCCCACTCTGATACCTGGGAGCTCTGCCGCACTCAGGCACCCCCCCGTCTTTCTGTGACCCCAAGGGTCCTGAGACCACACTGTCCCCGTGAGGGTTCCACCCCCTGCTTAGCCACTGGAGCAACGTCCCTCAGTGGATCCGACTTCTAAAAGTTCCGATTTTGTGCTCCGTGGCTCTATCACTTGACAGTAGTGGCTGATGGAGGCCCCCTCCCCCACTGTCTATCTCCTCGGATTCACTTCTCTGCATGTCCTACCTTCCAGAAAGTGGTTGCTTTTCTGTTCAGAGAGTTGCTGCTATTCTTTTCTTCAATCACTGGTTGAGTTCGTAGGTGTTCAGAATGGTTTGATCCCTATTCAGCTGAATTCCTGAAAGCAGACGAAATCTAGGTCTCCTACTCCTCTGCTATCTTGCTCCTCCCCCCTAAAACCACTCCATAATTTTAATCTCTTATTCTAACCAAACAACAGCAATCTTATGAAACTTTTGAACTAAATTACATTTTACTTTAATTTGCACATTATGACTTGCTAACGTTTCTCAAGAAGTGACTATTAATTTTTGCACACAAAATAAGATTAAGAGGATCACAAGACTTCTTATGTATTGTTTTAACATTCTAACTATGTGAAAGATATGTTTGCAATGCAGCAAAATAAATTGTATGCAGAAAATCTGTTTAACGTGTTTTTATGCAATTTTTTTGGAGAAGGCATTATAGCTTCTGTCACATTCCTAAAGATACCCACCCATTCACATATACACCGAAAAATTAGTAAGAATCACTGACTAGCTAAATGTATTTCTGATGGGCTCTGAACTAGTAGAAGGAGCAAACCCAAAGTCATTTTGTGGTTTGTCATAATATGGCGGACATTTTCTTATCAACAGTCTATGGATCTGGGTTAAAATGAAGTTCCTGTTCTTTTATTTTTCCTCATGGTCCTCAAAGTCCATGTCCATATCTCTGAGGTACAAGGCAATTCTAGCAGTCCTAACTCTGAAATCCATGGGATATTTATTAGGGATCTTATGATAGCAAAATATATTTAAAATAACCTTTGAACCAAACATTAGAGTGTCAAAACCTTGCTTTTCGGTTCTCCAGAAGACTCATAGCTAATAAAGAAAAAGACTTAAGGAAAATAAGGACAGATGAAGTCAAACACAAAGAAGACATTTAGGACAACTTTCCCAGGGGACCAAATACACATACACATAGACCAGGGGCATGCTATGTGTGTGTGTGCATGTGTGCACACACACCCATATTTGTCTGAGCATGTGAAATGAGCAAACAGCAGTGATTTCTTCCAGCCAAATGCATATCTTTGAAAGTGGAGAGTCAGCCCTGGTGATGCTAATGGAGTGGAACATAAATATTGGCAAGCTAGTTGTCATATAGAGGCTTTTAAAGGTTGGAATTTTTCAAGGAAAATGTTAACTGCAGTTAAAGGGCCAAAGTGGTCTTAACCTGATCTCAGAATCTAGAATTTCACTTCAAGTTCTAAACACCCAGGACTGTTATGCTAAATTTAGCTTTCCTAGCTCTGCAAGGAAATTTGGAATGTTTGGTCCATAATGATAACCACCACATTTGCTGAATATGGGGTTAGAAGGGGACTAGCAGACATAACCAATTAATATATCAGCCTCCTAAGCATTCCTGGAGCAGAGGTGTGGGTACAGGCCAATAATGAACTGTTTTGCCACACTTCAAATAGCAAGTGCTCTCACCCCTAGCCAGACCTCCCATGCTCCCCACACCCCACATGCCCAGCATGTCTTTGCTTCTTACCACTGTTCCAGAGCATACCCATCCTCCAAATCAGCTCAATTTCTACCTTCCTGAGGCTTTCTTCCCCAACTCCCCACAACCACATCAATCTCTACCTTCTCTAAATTCTTCTATATCCTCTATTCTCAGTCCTGCTCACTTGCTAACCCAGGGTGCAATCTTTCCTATAATACCAGCTAACACTTACTTGAATTTTTACTATGTGCCAGGCACTATGCTAAATGCTTTACAGCAATGACCTCATTTAATCCTCACTGCAACCATATGATGTAGTTTTTATTATCATTCACAGAAGAGAAATGTTCATATGAGGAAACTAAGGCTTAGAGAAGTAAAGTAACTTTCCCAGGGTCCATAATTAATAAATAGTGGGCCAGGCAATCAACCAGATTTACCCTCTTAATGGTAAAATGTATAGCGCTGAGGTCTGATGTGCATATACTGTCTACCCAGCTACATTTTAAGCTCCTCAGGACACCTGTATACCATTTCCTTCATGTGACCCATAGAGCTAGCATTATGCTATACCCATAATCAATCAATACTTATTGAGGGAGTAAATGAACTAATAAGTGAATAAAAAAAATCAATGCATCAGCTGCAAAACCCAAGAAAAATTAATTGATTTGGACCTCCAAATAGCATGCAGAATCAGGGGGAAAAATGTTCCTGTTACTACATTTGGCGATAGAAAGCAGATAAATTGCTGACTCATTCCCCTTGTGCTCAGTACAGAAGTTGAGTGGGGGAATAGGTCTCTGGGAACAACCATGCCATCCCTCAGCTTTGTCCCTAGAAGCCCTCTAATCCCCCAAGTCTATCTAGATCCTCAGAATCCACAAGGTTCACTGGAAGACAACAGAATAGCACAGAAGTTTGCCAGTGCCAAAACTAATTTTTCTCTAGATCCAACACTGCCCACATGCATATATTCACTCATATACACTCAGAGAAAGATGATTCTAGTTTACTTCAGTAGGTGTTTACTGAGTATCTAGCCCAGAGATTCACAAACTTGGCTGCACATCACAATTATCTGCAAGACCTGAAAAACTGCTGAGGTCTGGGCCCCACCCCAAACCAATGGACCCAGAGCCCAGGCACTGGGATGCATTAACAATCATCTGTGCAATTCTGATGTGCAGTTGGGGTAAAGATCAACTAAAATCCATGCCAGGCACTGTGTGCCAGGAGCTGGGTCACAGAGAGATGTGGGTGTGAAAAAGGAAGTTTGCAGAATAGTAGGAAAGTCACAAAAGCAATTATAATTAAAAACATCATGGAAAAATTATAATAAATACACCATGAAGTGCTCAAACAGCAATAATCACAGACCACCATGAGATCTCAGACCTAGTCTCACCAGAAATTTTTGGAAGGCAGGATTGGAAGATGCCAATGACTGAGGAAGGTATGTGTATATAATGAGATGTTGGATTGGGTAGAGGTGTCAGGTTGAAATGTATTCTTTCCTAGAGCAGTTTAGACCTCCATAACCTCTGATGTCCTCCCTCTGCACATTCTCAAATGCTCCCAATCTCTGGCAGCAGCTGTGACTGCCTTTCAGAGGCCCCTGAGTCTCTCTGAACCTCTTTGACTCTCATAAATAGAATGGAAATAGTAATTACTAAGTATTAATCCTTGGGAGTTTACATCAGATTTAAAACTTTTTGGAACTTTTGGTCAGCCATCGGTGGAGATTGAGAGATTATGCCCTAAATTTGTTCATCTGTAAATAAGTATAATAATCCATGCTTTTCCACAGATTATGAAGATTCATGCATTCATTCAATAAACATTTGTTGAGCCCCTCTGTATTCCAGGCATGGTGCTAGGTACAGAGATACAATGATGAACAATCACAGATCCAGACCTTGTTTTTGTGAACCTCACAGTCTAGCAAGGGAGACAGACATTGAGGAAATAATCATACAAATCCATGTGTGATTTGTCCTATGAATGAAACATGTATCCCTTAATGCCATAAGAGCATCTAAAAGAGTGTCTAAAAGCATCAGGGAAGGCATCCCCAAAAATGTAGCACTTAGCCTGAAATCCAGAAGATGTCTAAGAGCAACCAAGATGAAGAAAAAAGAGAAACCAGGCAGGAGGGAAGCCTGGGAAAATGCCCTACAGCAGAAGTGAAACCAATGCAGAGATTTACCCAAAGCAGGCCAGTGTAGCTACAGCACAGAGAACAAGATGGATAGTGTGCAGCACAGACTACGAAGCCACACCTCATCCTGAGGGCAGGGGGAGGTCCCTGGGAGGCTTCCAGACTGTGACATGATCAGATATGAATTTTAAAAAGCCCCTCTGGCTGCTAAGTAGAAAATGGATTGGAGGGATAAGAATGGATATAGATGAACCAGTTAGGTTTTTACTGAAGTGGTCCAGACCAGATGCGGACAAGTTTATTCTTGAACATACAAAATTTGAGGTGCTAGGTACAAAAGAGAATTAAATTTGAGATAGCATATGGCCCATAAATAGTCACTATTTAATTACTGTTATATAGATATTCAGGTATACAGAAACAAGGCTACTATTTGGAAAGGGAAGACTAACTAGATTGCTTTTGACACTTTAATCTAGAATCAGCAATGTCAATTCCACCTTCCTTAGACCATCATTTTGAGTGAGGCCATCCATCAGGACAAGAAGGTTGAGCCAAGAGCCCCAGAAGCCCCTTCAGAGTGTCCTTGTTAAGCGGCAGGTTGACCCTGGGAAGGAGCCAATGAACCAAGCCACATTTCTCACCCTGGGACAGCTGCAGAGAGGCTGCCCCCAAGCTCAAGAAGAAGCTCCATGTAGCTAGACTTAAAATTCCCAAACCTACTAAGGAATAACAAATTGCAAACTCAGAAAGCTTTAGCTGGTCCTAGCTGAAGAAGATGAGGTTAAAGGTCACCATCCCTGGTCCAGAGGGATTTCAGTTGGAATGCTAATTAATGAGTGTTCCTAAGGTCATAATCTAGGCGAGCCATGTGCAATAAGACAGTCATGTCCCAAATGGGGTAAACAGGAACCCATTTCTCTTACAAACTGGTCCATCTCTATATAATAAACTTTACATTCTTCAGAAGGTAATTCTATAAGGTTGTAGATGGAGGCACCCACACCCCACAGGGGGTTCATTGCATGGGAGCTGTCAGCAGAGGAAGATAGAGAGCCCAGAGGCTCTTGATACAGTCACCATGGCAACCAACCAAAATCTGGTCCATTTTATTCACAGACAAAAACCCAGTTCAGTGAACACTGTAGGAAAGTAGGAGCAGTTTAGATTAACCAGGCTATCTTCTGGCCCCGAGCAATCTGCAGGATAAGACCTTGCATTAGGCAAAGGTCTTCACTGTGACAAAGCAAAGGATTTATTAAGCTCTTTGGATCTCAGTGGGCCCATTTAACTTCTAGAGGGATAAAAAATTACTCTTCTCCAGACAGGTGGCCTGAAGTTTCACATGAACTCAGTTTGAAGTGGTAATGGTCCCCACCACAATAAACAACCATTCCATACCCATTTTCCTCTTCATCATCTAGGAGGACAAGAGACTATAGAATCCACACCTTCTGATCTCTGACTTACCAGGTAAGAAAATAAATCATATTTTACAAATGGAAATATATCCTGGAATTGGCTTGAGTACTAGCATATAATTCACATGTGTCACCCTTTTTTCTTGATAATGAGAACAAACAATATCTCTGAAAACTGAACTAGGAGAAGCAGCAAGAGTCTCTTTGAGTAAACATGCAACTTATTCATTCATTCATTTAATTTCATTTATATTTATTGAAAACTTACTCCATGCCATGCAGCTATAAAAATGACTAAACAAGGATTCTACTCACAGTTCAATGAAGGAGAAGAACTTTATTTAAAATAAATAATAAATAAAAGATGCAAATGTGTTAGAACTGTGTAAGGCAAAGTGGAGTGAAATGGCTCAAACAAAATAGAAGCTAAATCTTGCTCATGCAATAACCCTAGACAGGTGGTCGACCACCATACAGACAAGAGAGTCTACCATCTTCAGTACATGGCTGCCATGAAACTCTGGTTGCTATTCCATGGAAGGTTTCATGGACCAGACTTGGAAATGGCACACATCACTTCCACTTACATCCATTGAAGGGATTTTAACATGTCCATACCGACTTGTAAGGAATCTGGGAAATGAAGTACACTGGGGCACCTGTCTGCTATGCTACAATCCTATTGCCAGGGAAGAGGGAGAGAGCAGGATTTAGAAAACAAGCCACCTCTGGCAGTAACAAAGACATGAACAAAGTTTTCTAGAAACAGAGAAGAGAAACTAGGAAATACCTACCTACCATACTCAAAAATATTTCAAATACCTTACTTGTAATTCAGTAAGTGCTAATAATAGCAACAATGAAGTATCATTTTCCCCTCTTAAATGGCTAACAATAAAGAAAAATAACTGTGGTTATTGTTGGGCAAGAGTCCAAAAAAAAGAAGCACTCACTACAACTGCAGAAAGCACTAATTAGTACAATCTCTCTGGAGGGGCAGTTGGAGAGTAAGCATGTAGCAGATTTTTTAAAAGTCACAATAAGGGAAATCAGGTGTATAATACTGTAACCTCCTTCATTTATCTATATCTCAACCTGGTTTCTGGGTGCCTACTTCCATTCAGGAGGGGAAAATTACACCTGTCAATTCAAGGTACCAGTGACTTCCAATTTAAAATTCAACACTTTGGGGGGGAAAATTCACCAAATTCAGGATTCCATCTATAGATGGCCTCCATAAAGTGGAAATAGATTCTCCAATGAGGGCTCCAGAAAGAGCACAGCCCTGCCAGTACCTTCATTTTAGACTTCTGACCTCCAGAACTCTAATAGAATAAATTTGTGTTGTTTTAAGCTAAATTTGTAGCAATTTCTTACAGCAGCAGTAGGAAACTCGGGGCTCTTTACTTTGCTCCCCAGAGCCCTCTCACCTAGCATATTGATTTTAGAGTACAGACTGATCTGCTATAGGCATTTGGAGCCAGGAGTAAGCAGTGTGGCCTAACCTGGCTGGGGAGACACTCCTAGGCAGAGCCTGAACCAGACCTGTCAGATCTGAATTTGCCGAGTTGAGAACAGACACTCAGACCACAAACGGTAATTGCAGAACCAAGGCAGGAAGGCAGGAGTGGTGGGATTTATGTGTTATGGTAGGTGAAGACAACTGTCCAGAATACAGCAGTGGCTCAAAGGGATTCAACAGATCTGATGAAGAAAGCTGGCACCTTCTGGGTATTCCTAATGCTTTGAGATTGATGTCAGGACAAATAGGACACCAGCCATCTGCTGATGGCTAGTGCCAGGGGCAGAATCCTGAATGAGAAGTCTCAGAGCACTGACTGTAGGAAACCACAGGCACTCCATAACTATGAAGAATATGTGATGTGTGGGCATTGAGCGTCCTTTGGAGAGAACCTCCAGCCCCCATGCTTTGCCCCCTCAACCAAACAAGTCACTCGACATCCTGGGCTTCTTTCAACTCTGTTTTTAAAAAAAGACTTGGAGCCCACAGACGCCCTAGGGAAAAAACAGCAGGACCTGATGAAATCCTGGAGTTCCTTAAAGCTATTCTGGGCTGGAGGTGGAGCAAAATAGCAGAAGAGTAGGAGACCTGGATTTCATCTGGTCCCAGGAATTCAGCTGAATAGGGATCAAACCATTCTGAACACCTACGAACTCAACAGGAGATAGAAGAAAACAATAGCAACAACTCTGAACAGAAGAGCGACCACTTTCTGGAAGGTAGGACGTGCGGAGAAGTGAATCCGAGGCGATATTCGGGAAGATAGACGGCGGGGGAGGGGGCATCCGTCCGCCGCTTCTGGCAAATGATAGAGCCACGGAGCACAAAATCGGAACTTGGAAGTTGGCTCCACTGAGGGACGTCAGGGATGCAGCAAAGGCAGTCCTAAGAGGAAAGTATATAGCAAGACAAGCCTTTCTCAAGAAACAAGAAAGGTCTCAAATACACAACCTAACCCTACACCTAAAGGAGCTGGAGAAAGAACAGCAAATAAAGCCAAAGCCCAGCAAGGGCAAGAGAAATAATAAAGATCAGAGCAGAAATCAATGAAATAAACCAAAAGAACAGTAGAACAGATCAACGACACTAGGAACTGGTTCTTTGAAGGAATGAATAAGATTGATAAACCTCTGGCATGACTTATCAAAAAGAATAGAGAAATGACCCAAGTAAATGAAATCATGAATGAAAGAGGAGAGATCACAACCAACACCAAAGAAATACAAACAATTATAAGAACATATTATGAGCAACTCATATGCCAGCAAATTAGATAACCTGGAAGAAATGGATGCATTCCTAGAGATGTATCAATTACCAAACTGAACCAGGAAGAAATAGAAAACCTGAACACATCTATAACCACTAAGGAAATTGAAGCAGTCATCAAAGATCTCCCAACAAACAAAAGCCCAGGGCCAGAGGGCTTCCCAAGGGAATTCTACCAAACATTTAAAGAAGATTATTACCTATTCTTCTGAAACTGTTCCAAAAAATAGAAATGGAAGGAAAACTTCCAAGCTTGTTTTATGAGGCCACCATTATCTTGATCTCAGAACCAGACAAAGACCCCATGAAAAAGGAGAATTACAGACCAATATCCTTGATGAACATGGATGCAAAAATTCTCACCAAACTACTAGCCGATAGGATCCAACAGTACATTAAAAGGATTATTCACCACGACCAAATGGGATTTATCCCTGGGCTGCAAAATTGGTTCAACATCTGTAAATCAATCCATGTGATATAATACATTAATAAAAGAAAGAACAAGAACGATTTGATCCTCTCAATAGATGGAGAAAAAGCATTTGACAAAGTACAGCATCCTTTCTTGATCAAAACTCTTCTAAGTATAGGGATAAAGGCTACATACCTCAATATCATAAAAGCCATCTATCAAAAACCCACAGTGAATATCATTCTCAATGAGGAAAAACGGAGAGCTTTCCCCCTAAGGTCAGGAACGTGGCAGCGATGTCCACTATCACCACTGCTATTCAACATAGTATTAGAAGTCCTAGCCACAGCAATCAGACAACAAAAAGAAATCAAAGGCATCCAAGTCAGCAAAGAAGTGAAACTCTCACTCTTTGCAGATGACAGGATACTTTATGTGGAAAACCCAAAAGACTCCACCCCAAAACTGCTAGAACTCATACAGGAATTCATTAAAGTGACAGGATATAATATCAATGGACAGATATCAGTGGCATTCCTATACACCAACAACAATGCAGAAGAAAGAGAAATTAAGGAGTCGATCCCATTTACAATTGCACCCAAAACCATAAGATACCTAGGAATAAATCTAACCAAAGAGGCAAAGAATCTGTACTCAGAAAACTATAAAATACTCATGAAAGTAATTGAGGAAGACACAAAGAAGTGGAAAAACGTTCAATGATCATGAATTGGAAGAACAAATATTGTGAAGATGTCGATGCTACCTAGAGAAATCTACACATCCAGGGCAATATGTATCAAAATACCATCCACTTTTTTCAAAGAAATGGAACAAATAATCCTAAAATTTGTATGGAACCAGAAAAGTCCCCAAGTAGCCAGAGGAATGTTGAAAAAGAAAAGCAAAGCTGGCAGCATCACAATTCCGGACTTCCAGCTCTATTACAAAGCTGTCATCATCAAGACAGTATGGTACTGGCACAAAAACAGACACATAGATCAATGGAACAGAATAGAGAGCCCAGAAACGGACCCTCAACTCTATGGTCAACTAATCTTTGACAAAGCAGGAAAGAATGTCCAATGGAAAAAAGACAGTCTCTTCAACAAACGGTGTTGGGAAAATTAGACAGCCACATGCAGAGGTATGAAAGTGGACCATTGCCTTACACCACACACAAAAATAGACTCCAGATGGTTGAAAGACCTAAATGTGAGACAGGAGTCCATCAAAATCCTAAAGGAGAAGACAGGGAACAACCTCTTCGACCTCAGCCACAGCAACTTCTTCCTAGAAAGATCGCCAAAGGCAAGGGAGGCAAGGGAAAAACGAACTATTGGGACTTCATCAAGATAAAAAGCTTTTGCACAGCAAAATAAATAGTCAACAAAACCAAAAGACAACCGACAGAATTGGAGAAGTTATTTGCAAATGACATATCAGATAAAGGGCTAGTATCCAAAATCTATAAAGCACTTACCAAACTCAACACCCAAAGAACAAATGATCCAATAAAGAAATGGGCAGAAGCCATGAACAGACATTTTTCCAAAGAAGAAATCCAAATGGCCAACAGACACATGAAAAAGTGCTCCACATCGCTCTGCATCAGGGAAATCCAAATCAAAACCTCAGTGAGATACCACCTCACATCATTCAGAATGGTGAAAGTTAACAAGTCAGGAAACGACAGATGTTGGAGGGTATGTGGAGGAAGGGGAGTCCTCCTACACTGTTGGTGGGAATGCAAGCTGGTGCAGCCACTGTGGAAAACAGTATGGAGGTTCCTTAAAATTGAAAATAGAGCTACTCTATGACCCAGCAATTGCACTACTGGGTATTTACCCCAAAGATACATATGTAGAGATCCAAAGGGGTATGTGCACCCTGATATTTATAGCAGCAATGTCCACAATAGCCAAACTGTGGAAAGAGCCAAGATGTCCATCGACAGATGAATGGATAAGGAAGATGTGGTTCATATATACAATGGAATATTATGCGGCCATCAAAAGGAATGAAATCTTGTCATTTGCAACGACGTGGATGGAACTGGAGGGTGTTATGCTGAGTGAAATAAGTCAATCAGAGAAAGACATGTATCATATGACCTCATTGATATGAGGAATTCTTAATCTCAGGAAACAAACTGAGGGTTGCTGGAGTGGTGGGGGGTGGGAGGGTTGGGATGGCTGGGTGATAGACACTGGGGAGATTATGTGCTATGCTGAGTGCTGTGAGTTGTGTAAGACTGTTGAATCACAAACCTGTACCTCTGAAACAAATAACACATTATATGTTAAAAAAAAAAAAAGAAGGAGAAGATAGCAGGAGGGGAAGAATGAAGGGGGGGAAATTGGAGGGGAAGAAGAACCATGAGAGGCTATGGACTCTGAGAACCAAAGTGAGAGTTCTAGAGGGGAGGGGGGCGGGGGGATGGGTTCGCCTGGTGATGGGTATTAAAGAGGACACGTACTGAATGGAGCACTGGGTATTATATGCAAACAATGAATCATGGAACACTACATCAAAAAACTAATGATGTAATGTATGGTGATTAACATAACATAATAAAATAAAAAACTATAGACTGTTTTTTTTGACATGATAATGCAAATATCTTTCACATCCAATCAGTTTAGACTTTTCATTTTAGTGGTAACAAGGATAGCAAATTCTAATTTACAGTAGTATTTGCTAGCAAAAGAGAGTTTTTACAGGTTATCCTGATAGATGAGAATAGGCTTGTATCAAGGAATAGAGCATTGTCTAAGACACTTTGAAATGAATTCATATAATATTTTGTCTTCAATGAGATCAACTTTGTCAATGTCTGAATCGTAAACGTTGCCTTTGTCATTGAAAGAATCGGGACCATACATTTCAATTTTAAGGTCACTCAACAGAAGTATTCTTCAAGGGTTTCTTTGTCTGCCCATGTGCACCTGCACAACAGCCAGCAGAGCCTTTTCAATCTTGGCTCCAGCCTCCAGATGTCCTTTCTCCAACAATGCAAGGGGCACACAGCTGTCTTTCTCCAAACACCTCTCCACAATGGTAGCCTGGTCAGGAGACTTTAAAATTTTTCAGCAGCATCCATAATGCAATGTGCTAGACTTTGAGTCAACAGTTATGGCTCATTCAGATGGCCCAAGTTGTCATTCAAGTCACTCAAGTCATGAGTGGAACTTTGTCAAATCAGTTCAAGAATGGGCTTTGCTAGTCACTTAAGGTAAAGCTTTCTGCCTGCAGTTCACCAATTGCTTTAAAATTTGTACTTTAGAAAGCCAGTGAACTCTAGCATTTCTTTCTTTTTAAATTTGAAGTATAGAAATTGACATATAATATTATAGTTGACTCTTGACCAACACGGGGGCTGGGATGCCAACCCCTGTGCAGTCAGAAATCTGCATATAACTTTTAACTCCCTGAAAACTCAATTACTAATAGGCTACTGTTGACTGGAAGCCTTATGTTAATAACATAAACAACCAATTAACACATATTTTGTCTATGCATTATATACTATATTCTTACAATAAAGTAACCTAGAGTAAAGAAAATGTAATTAAGAAAATTTTAAGGAAGAGAAAGAACAGTTATGGTACTGTGCTGTAAAAAATCCTTGTATAAGTGGACCTGTGCCATTCAAATCCATGTTCAAAGGTCAACTGTATATTAGTTTCAGGTATACAACATAGTGATTTGACATTTGTATACATTGTGAAACAATCACCACAATACCATCTATCATCATACAAAGTTAACACAATGTTATTAACTACATTTCCCATGCTGTACATTATATCCCATGACTTATTTATTTTATAACTGGAATTTTGTACCTCTTGATCCCCTTCACCCATTTCATTCCTCCCAACCCTACTCCCTCTGGCAATTACCAATCTATTCTCTTTTTAAAATTTTTAAAATTAAATTAAAATTTTTAAAATTTTATTTTTTTTTATTATGTTCAGTTAGCCAGCGACATCATTAGTTTTTGGTGTAGTGTTCAATGATTCCTTAGTTGTGTATAACACCCAGTGTTCATCACAACATGTGCCCTCCTTAATACCCATCACCTGGCTACCCCATCCCTCCACCCCCTCCCTTCTGTAACCCTCAGTTTGTTTCAATCTATTCTCTTTACCTATGAGTCTAGGTTTTATTTTGTTTCATTTGTTTGTTTTGTTTTTTTATATTCCACATTAAGTGAAATCATATGGTATTTGTCTTTCTCTGTCTGACTTATTTCACTTAGCTTAACACTCTCTAGGTCCATTCATGTTGTTGCAAATGGAAAGATTTCATTCTTTTTTATGGCTGACTGGTCTTCCCTTGTATATATATATATATACCACGTCTTCTTCATCCATTCATCCATTGATGGACACCTAGGTTGTTTCCATATCTTGACTATTGTAAATAATGCTGCAATGAACATAGGGGTGCATATATTTTTTACAATTAGTGTTCTTGTTTTCTTCAGATAGAAACCCAGTAGTGGAATTGCTAATCATATGGTAGTTCCATTTTTAATTTTTTGTGGAAACTCCATACTGTTTTCCATAATGACAGCCAATTTAAATCCCCACCAATAGTGTACAAGGGTACTTTTCTCCATATTCTCACTAACAGTTATTGTCTCTTATGTTTTTGATAATAGCCACTGCGACAACTGTAAGGTGATATCTCATTGTGGTTTGATTTGCATTTCCCTGATGATTAGTGATACTGAGCATTTTTTCATGTGCCTGTTGGCCTATGTACATATTCTTTAGAAAAATGTCTAATCAGATCCTCCATCCATTTTTAAATTGGATTTTTTTATTATTGAGTTGTATGAGTTCTTTATATATTTTGGATATTAACCCCATATTGAATGCATGATTTGCAAATATCTTCTCCCATTTAATAGGTTGCCTTTTCATTTTGTCAATGGTTTCTTTCAATGTAGGTCAATGTATCTCTTAACTAATTATTGTAGTTTTAGTTAATTTTACTACCTTTGTCTTTTAACTTTCATAGTAGCTTTAGAAGTGACTAATCTACTACCTGTAGTATATATTTACCTTTTTCCAGTAAGGTTTTCACTTTTTCAATATTTTCTTCTTATTGATTAGTACCTTTTTTTTTTTTTCCATCTTTAAGTAGTTCCTTCAAATTTCTTGCAAGGCCAGTTTAGTATTGACGAGTTCCTTTAGCTTTTGCTTGTGTGGAAAACCCTATCTCTTCAATTCTGAATGATAACCTTGCTGGGTAGAATATTGTTAATTGGAAGTTTTTTTTCCTTTCCGCCCTTTGAATGTCATGCCACTCCCTTCTATCCTGCAAAGTGTCTGCTTAAAAATCTGATGATAGCCTTATGGTGTTTCCTTTGTATGTAAAAATTTGTTTTTCTGTTGCTGCCTTAAGATTCTCTAACTTTTGACATTTTAATTATATTGTGTCTTGGTGTAGATCTCTTTGGGTTCATCTTGTTTGGAACTCTGGGTTTCTTGGTCCTGGATGTCTGTTTCCTTCCCCAGGTTAGGGAAGTTTTCTCCATTATTTCTTCAAGTAAGTTTTCTGCCTCTTTCTTTCTTCTCCTCTCCTCCTCCCATAATGCAAATATTATTTCACTCAGTGTTGTCCCAGAGGTCTCTTAAGCTATCTTTACTTTTTTAAAATTCTTTTTTCTTTATTCTGCTCTGTTTGGTTGAGTACCACTCCCTGTTTTCCAGCTTGCTGATCCTTTCTTCTACTTTATCCAGTCTGCTCTTGAAACCCTCTAGTGTATTTTTCAGTGTCTTCTTCAGCTCTGTGACTTCTGTGTGGTACTTAGATTTTCTCTTTCTTTGTTAGAGTTCTCACTGCATTGATTCATTTTTCTCCTGAGTTTGGTGAGCATCTTTGTGACCATTACTTTGAATTCTTTATCATGTAGATTACTTATCTCCATATCATTAAGGTCTTTTTCTGAGGTTTTCTCTTGGAACATATTTGGAACATATTTCTGTTTCCTCATTTTGCTTCACTATCTGTGTATGTTTCTCTATATTAGGCAAAACAGCTACCTTTCTCAGTCATGAAGGGGTGGCTTTGTGTAGGTGATGATCCTTCTTGTTCAACCATGTCCTAATTCTTGGTTGCCTCTCAAACCTTTGTGATTGTCTAAACCATCTAATTTATTTTTGACATGTCCCCATTGTTGAGGGTGTGCCAAGACCTGTCAGTGATCCAAGGGGAGGAATCTCATTTAGCACCTAGTTTCAGGCTGATTGGAAGCCAGACCCTCAGGCAGCAGCTTTTAAAGTATGCAAATATATACAGTCCTGTGGGGCTGCATTTATAATCCCTGCTGGGCTCCAGACTAGGAGTTCTGGAGGTGTCCCCTGAGTGACAGTTGCAAAAATTGGACCTCCTGATGAGGCCACCCAGGTAGCTCAATTAGTTAAGCGTCTGACTCTTGGTTTTGGCTCAGGTCATGATCTCATGTGTTGTGGGATCAAGCCCCACATTGGATTCCATGCTCAGCAGTGAGTCTGCTTGAGATTCTCTCTCTCCTCTCCCTCTGCCCTCCCCCAGTCTCTTTCAAAATAAATAAATAAATCTTAAAAGAAAAAATTGGGGCTCTAGATGAGTGTATAAACTCATTTCTGGGAAGTCTTGATGAGCTGTAGTGAGGGCAACAGGGTGCACAAAGATGGTGTCTCTCTGCTTATGTTCCCTGGGAATGCTTCCATAGCCTCTAGATGTGTGGGAAGTCTGAAGCCTACCCCTTAAGCTGAAGCTCCAGGCTAAGTAAATAGGCCCTTTCCACAGGAAGACTGGGGTTGTGTCTCAGTCTGGGGTGGTTGCATGCCAGGAACTGTCTTTCCAATTGTTATCTTCCTGTGGAGTTTAGGAACAAAACCCCCCTTTGCCACCATGACTAGGTGATCAAGGAGTGCCTCCTATGTGGCCTGTGTGTACCCTCTGGCTTTAGCTAGGTGCCTGAAGAATATAAGGGTCTGGGCACATTCACTGGCTTCAGAAAGATAGTGGGAAAATGTCTTGACTGCATGTACCTGCAGGCTTTAGGAATGCAGCAGGAGAGTGCCTTGTCCATGCATGTGCACCAGCTTTAGGCTGGTAGTAGAATACCACAACCCCTTATGCTTGCCAGCCCCAGCCAGGGAGTAGGGGGAGTGTCACAATCCTCACAATTGCTGACTTTAGCTAGGGAGTGGAAGAACTCCATGATCATTGGCGCTCGTCTGCCCAAGCCAGGGAGGAGGAATACTGCACCACCCATGCTCCCTGACTTCAGCATGGCAGTGCAATAGGTCTGTGACTGCTTACCCCCTCCTGTCTTAACAGGGCAGGGAGGGTGCCACATTGGAGCTCACTCACTTATGTTAGCCAGATAGGTGTAGTGTGGAAAATTGACATCTGCCAGTACTTCTGTCTCCAGGGAGAATTTGAACTGCCTCTGTAGCAGAAGCTTTTAGATCAGTAAATAAATTTCCTTCACATGTAGTCTAGGCACTTTTCAAATTGCTGTTTTTTTGCTTGGTCTGGGGAAAGTGAGACTAAATACAAACCCTTTAGAAGGGGAATGGCAGTTTCTTATAACATTTTGGGCCCCTTGGATTTTAGCTCCATTGGTTTTCTAAGCCAGATGTTTTGGGAGATCATCTTTCTAGTGCAAATCCCAGAGGGTGGGGTGCCTGATATGAGGCATCAATCCCTCACTCTTCCAGGAGAAGCACTGGGCTGATAAGATCCCTCTCTATTGTGCATTGCTGTACTGGGGAGTGGGGTTTTGGTAAGATTGTGTTTCTGCCTCTTCTTCTCATCTCAGTGTGGTTTTTTTATCCCTTGTATGAAGAGGTGCTTTGCCTAATTTTCAGATCTTTTTCAGAGGGAATTGATCCATATGTAGCTGTAGATTTGGTATGTCCGTGGAAGGTGAGTTCAGAATTTTCCTATATGCCATCTTGTGGAAATCCCAGCATTTATTTCTTGACAAATCCATTAATAAAGCAAGATTCAAGGTTCTGACTCTGTTAAGGTAAAGTGGACATGACTTATTTTAGAATTATTGTCTACATCACATGGATCTAGAAAAAAAGTCAGTATGGAGTTAATGTAGAGTTTCCTTTTCAGCAACATGGTGAAGCTGGAGGCTTTGTGGAACAGCAGTGTTCTCCATCTGTACCCACCACATGAATATTCTTCTTTCAAGGTATTGCTTGGCAAAGAAAAATTTCATTATTTCAAAGTTGCCCAAGAATCTGATGCTTCAAAATGGGTCTTACCAAATGGGCATTTGTAATATGTACACAGAAATCTAGGAACTGGCTATACTGAGAATCATCAGTTCATTTATTAGAATGCTTAAGGGAACTTGGCTGACTCAGATTCCCTAAGACCTTTTTCGGACAGAAGAAAAGCTAGATGGGGTCATACTTCTTGACAGAGGCACTGCTTCAGTGTTTTTTCTCTTCTCAGACTACAGATCTGCTTGATTGCTTTAGGGCAAATGGTTCCAGAGTTTGCCCAGTTGCAAGGCTTCTTTTGGTTGGCCATGTGATAAACATTGTTGGAGGATGCTCTAAGTCCAGGCTGTTGAGTTGGTGTAAATTTCTCTAGTTTTTTCTAGTTGACCTAACTTCTCATAAAAATGACCTATTCTCAACCAGGCATTCTAACCATGGACAGATGCTAGTTGTTCCTCTGGTTTTGCTGGATTTATGCTTCCACTGAAGAAGGAACTTGCTGCTCAAGAGGGACCATGTTTTTGGTGTCCATCACATTTGGGATAAAACTGAAAGAAACACTTTCTTCCACTTTATTTTCTTTGATTTTTTTCAACCCAAGCCAGGCCATGTACTAAGGATTGATGCTCATAATTATAATGTAAGCTTACGTCTAAAAATATATATCAATAGGAAAGCACTTTGATGATGAGACTATAGGCTACCCGATGAAGTATAGTAATATCCCATGCTGCTCTACACTTGTGAGGTAGGAAACAATTCCTTAAAAACAAAATTTGACTAAAATTAGTTTTTTTCCACAGAGACAAGTTTCAAACTATTTGGAAGGAGCTCAAGTATGACAACTCTCTCCTCTACTTCACTGATTTCTTGAAATCCATTTAAAGACTTATGAACTCTTAAATCTAGAAAAGACCTTTTTGCCAAGAAAATTCTGAAAAGGTTGAAACTGAAACAAGAAGGAAAAGTATATTCTTCCATTTTTGTTAGAATGAAACCCAGAAATTCACTTATAGTCTCCTAAAGTCAGGGATTTGATCTGTCTTTGGCATTCTGCTCCTAATGAGGCTGCCATGGAAATATATGCATACTTCTATAAAGCATTTTCTAGGTTCTGTTGAATGTTCATCTCACTCCCAGATGAGACAGTGAGCTCCTTGAGGGCAGGAACAATTTTTTTTTCATACTTTAGGATTAATATTTTCATGGTACTTGGCACATAGGGACCTCCTGTAAATGTTTGAGGAACCATGAAATGTTTTCAAATTAATCATTTAACATTTAATATAGTTTAAATACTCCTAAGAATAGCATTCATCACCAGTACTTGATATATCTGACACTTTTAAACTGTACTTGCCTATGGCCTTTTGTCTAGTGTTAATTGGTTTTACTATTTTTGATATATTATGATTCTGTAATAAGAGCCTCAATCCCTCTGAAGAAAGATAGCTAGGTTAGTCATATAGGATGCCTCATAAGGAGATAGCTGTAAAATATGCATGTATTTCTGCCAGGGCAGGAATGGGAGGGTGGGACACCCTCCCTCACAGTGGGAGGATGTCTTGCCCAGTCCAGCCAGTCCAGAATATAGGAGGAGGAGCTTTTGTTGGTCAGTGCCCCGATTGCTACTGAGATGCTCATTGCCCAAGCCCTTGTGTTCCCTTGAAGGCAGGTGTCTCAGCTGCTCTTGTGCTTACTCAGTTGAGTGCTTTCCATAGAAACACCGCAATCCTGGCCAACCTCTTTTAGCTCTACCAGGAGGCAAGGCCAGATTCTAACACCAGGGGCAGGTACTGGACTGAGGCTTTCAGCAATACTCCAGTGCCTAGTGGAAGGCAGAGGCCTCTAAGGTCTGCTAGGGAGAATAATCATACAAAATGGAAAGGCTCCTTCCTGAGACTGCTTTCTCCCTAGGTCTGACCATTAACATTTTCATGGCATATTTCACAAGTTTAATACAATAACTTTCATCATATTTATTTATTTATTTATTTAGGAGACAGTGAGAATGAACTAGGGGAGGGGCAGAGGGGGAGGGAGAGGGAGAGCACCTCAAACAGAATCTGAGATGAACATGGAGCCTGAGGCAGGGCTCGATCTCAGACCCTGAGGTCACGATCCTGAGATCATGACCTGAGCCCAAACTGAGTTGGATGTGTAGCCAACTGAGCCATCCAGGTGACCCTCTTTTCATCACTTTCTTAACAGCAATCATGTCAACATATTTCCCTAAAGAAAATACTTGGAAAGCTATGACTTTTGGAGAGTGTTCTCAGTCCTGGCCCCCATTGCTAGTGGGTACTCTGGCTTCACTGTTCTCCCCACCCCCAGGAGCAGCAGCTTTTTTACCCTCACTCCCTAGAAAGTGAGGGAGCATAATCTCTTCAGAGTCTTGGATTTCAGAACAAGAGCTAGGAGGAGGGCCTTTTCAGTTAATTTCAGCTTTCTGTCCTGTAACACAAACACCCCTGAGACAAATAACACAAAAATGGTCTTTTTTGTGGAATAAGGAGAGAAAGATACAGTGTGAACCGTTAATAGCTCACTGGTTATTCTGCCACACACTCTTTTTTTAAAAATTTTTTATTGTTATGTTAATCACCATAAATTACAACATTAGTTTTTAATGTAGTGTTCCAAGATTCATTGTTTGTGCATAATACCCAGTGCTCCCCGCAGAACATGCCCTCTTTAATACCCATCACCAGGCTAACCCATCCCCCCAGCCCCCTCCCCTCTAGAACCCTCAGTTTGTTTTTCAGAGTCCATCATCTCTCATGGTTCATCTCCCCCTCCGATTTCCTCCCCTTTGTTCTTCCCCTCCTGCTATCTTCTTCTTTTTTTCTTAAAATATGTTGCATTATTTGTTTCAGAGCTACAGATCTGTGATTCAACAGTCTTGCACAATTCACAGCACTCACCATAGAACAAAGCCTCCCCAATGTCTATCACCCAGCCACCCCCTCCCTCCCACCCCCTACCACTCTAGCAACCCTCAGTTTGTTTCCTGAGATTAAGAATTCCTCATATCAGTGGGGTCATAGGATACATGTCTTTCTCTGATTGACTTATTTCACTCAGCATAACACCCTCCAGTTCATCCATGTTGTCGCAAATGGCAAGATCTCATTCCTTTTGATGGCTGCATAATATTCCATTGTGTATATATACCACTTCTTCTTTATCCATTCATCTGTTGCTGGACAAATTGGCTCTTTCCACAGTTTGGATATTGTGGATATTGCTGCTATAAACATTGGGGTGCACGTACCCCTTCGGATTCCTACATTTGTATCTTTGTGGTAAATACCCAGTAGTGCAATTGCTGGAATGTATGGTAGCTCTATTTTCAACTGTTTAAGGAACCTCCATACTGTTTTCCAGAGTGGTTGCATCAGCTTGCATTCCCACCAACAGTGTAGGAGGGTTCCCCTTTCTCCACATCCCAGCCAACATCTGTCATTTCCTGACTAGTTAATTTTAGCCATTCTGACTGGTGTGAGGTGGTATCTCATTGAGGTTTTGATTTGGATTTCCCTGATGCTGAGCAACGTGGAGCACTTTTTCATGTGTCTGTTGGCCATTTGGATGTCTTCTTTGGAAAAATGTCTGCTCTGGGGCGCCTGGGTGGCTCAGTTGGGAAAATGTCTGCTCATGTCTTCTGCCCATTTCTTGATTGGATCATTTGTTCTTTGGGTGTTGAGTTTGATAAGTTCTTTATAGATTTTGGATACTAGCCCTTTATCTGATATGTCATTTGCAAATAACTTCTCCCATTCTGTCGGTTGTCTTTTAGTTTTGTTGACTGTTTCTTTTGCTGTGCAAAAACTTTTTATCTTGATGAAGTCCCAACAGTTCGTTTTTCCCTTGCCTCCCTTGCCTTTGGCGATTTTTCTAGGAAGGAGTTGCTGCGGCTGAGGTCGAAGAGGTTGCTGCCTGTGTTCTCCTTTAGGATTTTGATGGACTCCTGTCTCACGTTTAGGTCTTTCAACCATCTGGAGTCTATTTTTGTGTGTGGTGTAAGGCAATGGTCCAGTTTCATTCTTCTGCATGTGGCTGTCCAATTTTCCCAACACCATTTGTTGAAGAGACTGTCTTTTTTCCATTGGACATTCTTTCCTGCTTTGTCAAAGATGAGTTGACCATAGAGTTGAGGGTCCATTTCTGGGCTCTCTATTTTGTTCCACTGGTCTATGTGTCTGTTTCTGTGCCAGTACCATACTGTCTTGATGATGACAGTTTCTATGGAACATAGAAATTTTAGGAAATTTTAGGATTTCTAAATGTTTATAGCACCACAAAGATACAAATGTAGGAATACGAAGGGGTACGTGCACCCCAATGTTTATAGCAGCCATTAGAAAATTTAGGATGTGATCTCTCCTCTTTGTTCCATTTCTTTGAAAAAAGTGGATGGTATTTTGATGGGGATTGCATTGAATGTGTAGATTGCTCTAGGGAGCATTGACATCTTCACAATGTTTGTTCTTCCAGTCCATGAGCATGGAATGTTTTTCCATTTCTTTGTGTCTTCCTCAATTTCTCTCATGAGTATTTTATAGTTTTCTGAGTACAGATCCTTTGCCTCTTTGGTTAAATTTATTCCTAGGTATCTTATGGTTTTGGGTGCAATTGTAAATGGGATCGACTCCTTGATTTGTCTCTCTTCTGTCTTGTTGTTGGTGTATAGGAATGCCACTGATTTCTGTGCATTGATTTTATATCCTGCCACTTTACTGAATTTCTGTATGAGTTCTAGCAGTTTTGGGGTGGAGTCTTTTGGGTTTTCCACATAAAGTATCCTATCATCTGCAAAGAGTGAGAGTTTCACTTCTTCTTTGCTGACTTGGATGCCTTTGATTTCTTTTTGTTGTCTGATTGCTGTGGCTAGGACTTCTAATACTATGTTGAATAGCAGTGGTGATAGTGGACATCGCTGCCACGTTCCTGACCTTAGGGGGGAAGCTCTCAGTTTTTCCCCATTGAAAATGATATTTGCTGTAGGTTTTTCATAGATGGCTTTTATGATATTGAGGTAGGTAACCTCTATCCCTATACTCTGAAGAGTTTTGATCAAGAAAGGATGCTGTACTTTGTCAAATGCTTTCTCTGCATCTATTGAGAGGATCATATGATTCTTGTTCTTTCTTTGTTAATATATTGTATCACGTTGATTGATTTGTGGATGTTGAACCAACTTGCAGCCCAGGGATAAATCCCACTTGGTCATGGTGAATAATCCTTTTAATGTATTGTTGGATCCTATCGGCTAGTAGTTTGGTGAGAATTTTTGCATCCATGTTCATCAAGGATATTGGTCTGTAAATCTCCATTTTGATGGGGTCTTTGGTTTGGGGGTCAAGGTAATGGTGGCCTCATAAAACGATTTTGGAAGTTTTCCTTCCATTTCTATTTTTTGGAACAGTTTCAGAAGAATAGGTATTAATTCTTTAAATGTTTGGTAGAATTCCCCTGGGAAGCCATCTGGCCCTGGGCTTTTGTTTGTTGGGAGATCTTTGATGACTGCTTCAATTTCCTTAGTGGTTATAGGTCTGTTCAGGTTTTCTATTTCTTCCTGGTTCAATTTTGGTAGTTGATACATCTCTAGGAATGCATCCATTTCTTCCAGGTTATCTAATTTGCTGGCATAGAGTTGCTCATAATATGTTCTTATAATTGTTTGTATTTCTTTGGTGTTGGTTGTGATCTCTCCTCTTTCATTCATGATTTTGTTGATTTGGGTTATTTCTCTTTTCTTTTGTTAAGTCTGGCCAGGGGTTTATCAATCTTGTTAATTCTTTCAAAGAACCAGCTCCTAGTTTCGTTGATCTGTTCTACTGTTCTTTTGGTTTCTATTTCATTGATTTCTGCTCTGATTTTTATTATTTCTCTTCTCCTGCTGGGTTTAGGCTTTATTTGCTGTTTTTTCTTTAGCTCCTTTAGGTGTAGGGTTAGGTTGTGTATTTGAGACCTTTCTTGTTTCTTGAGAAAGGCTTGTATTGCTATATACTTTCCTCTTAGGACTGCCTTTGTGCATCCCAAAGATTTTGAACAGTTGTGTTTTCATTTTCATTGGTTTCCATGAATTTTTTTAAATATCTCTTTAATTTCCTGGTTGGCCCATTCATTCTTTAGTAGGATGCTCTTTAGCCTCCATGTATGTGATTTCTTTCCGACTTTCCTCTTGTGATCGAGTTCTAGTTTCAAAGCATTGTGGTCTGAAAATATGCAGGGAATGATCCCAATCTTTTGGTACCGGTTGAGACCTGATTTGTGACCTAGGATGTGATCTATTTTGGAGAATGTTCCATAGGAACTAGAGAAAATGTGTATTCCGTTACTTTGGGATGGAATGTTCTGAATATGTCTGTGAAGTCCTTTTGGTCCAGTGGGTCATTTAAAGTCTTTATTTCCTTGTTGATCTTTTACTTAGATGATCTGTCCATTTCAGTGAGGAGGGTGTTAAAGTTCCCCACAATTATTGTATTGTTGTCAATGTGTTTCTTCACTTTTGTTATTAATTGCCTTATAGAATTGCCTGCTCCCATGTTAGGGCCATAGATATTTACAATTGTTAGATCTTCTTGTTGGATAGACCCTTTAAGTAGGATATAGTGTCCTTCCTCATCTCTTATCACAGTCTTTGTTTTAAAATCTAATTTGTTTGGAATAAGGATTGCCACCCCAGCTTTCTTTTGGTGTCCATTAGCATGGTAAATGGTTTTCCACCCCCTCACTTTCAATCTGGGGGTGTCTTTGGGTCTAAAATGAGTCTCTTGCAGACAGCATATCAATGGGTCCTGTTTTTTAATCCAATCTGATAGCCTGTGTGTTTTGATTGGGGCATTTAGCCCATTTACATTCAGGGTAACTATTGAAAGATATGAATTTAGTGCCATTGTATTGTCTGTAAGGTGACTGTTACTGTATATTGTCTGTATTCCTTTCTGGTCCATGCTGCTTTTAGGCTCTCTCTGCTTAGAGGACCGCTTTCAATATTTCTTGTAGGGCTGGTTTCGTGTTTGTACATTCCTTTAGTTTTTGTTTGTCCTGGAAGACTTTTATCTCTCCTTCTATTTTCAATGACAGCCTCGCTGGATATAGTATTCTTGGCTGCATATTTTTCTTGTTTAGTGCTCTGAATATATCATGCCAGTCCTTTCTGGCCTGCCAGGTCTCTGTGGATAGGTCTGTTGCCAGTCTAATGTTTCTACCATTATAGGTTACACATCTCTTCTCCCAAGCTGCTTTCAAGATTTTCTTTTTGTCTCTGAGACTTGTAAGTTTTACTATTGGATGTCAGGGTGTTGACCAATTTTTACTGATTTTGAGAGGGGTTCTCTGTGCCTCCTGGATTTTGATGCCTGTTTCCTTCCCCACATTAGGTAAGTTCTCTGCTATAATTTGCTCCAATATACCTTCTGCCCCTCTCTGTCTTTCTTCTTCTTCTGGGATCCCAATTATTCTAATGTTGTTTCGTCTTATTGTATCGCTTATCTCTCGAATTCTGCCCTCGTGATCCAGTAGTTGTTTATCTCTCTTTTTTCAGCTTCTTTATTTTCCATCATTTGGTCTTCTATATCGCTGATTCTCTCTATTGCCTCATTTATCCCAGCAGTTAGTGCCCCCATTTTTGATTGCACCTCATTAATAGCCTTTTTGATTTTAACTTAGTTAGATTTTAGTTCTTTTATGTCTCCAGAAAGGGTGTCTCTAATAACTTCCACGTTTTTTTCAAGCCCAGCTAGTATTTTTAAAGTCATGATTCTGAACTCTAGTCCAACATCGCACTAATGTCCATATTGAGTAGGTCCCTGGCAGACGGTAGTACCTTTTGTTTTTTTGTTGAGGTGATTTTTTTCGTCTTGTCATTTTGTCCAGAAGAGAATAGATAAATGAGAGAACAAAATGCTACCAGGTTAACAACGTCCCCAGAAAATATACTCTAATTAAATCAGAAAAGACCTGAAACCAGGGGAAAAGAAAGGGAAAGAAAGAGAAAAAAAAAAAAGAAAAAGAAAAAGATAAAAACAAACAAAAACAGAACAAAACAAAAAAAACCAGAATATGATCAAATATGATCAGGCTGGTACATAGATCATTGCCACACACTAGATTTTGGGTGTATTTTAGTCTGTTAGAAAAATGTGCCTCTTAAAATTTTAAAGAAGGAAAGACTTATATATGTACAAAATAAGGGTTGATACAATGAAGGGATGGAATATGATTGTAAAGATGAAAATTATAAAAAATTAAAAACGGGAATTGATAAGAAGATGTTTGAAAAAATAAGAGGATTAAAAAAAGGAAAGAAAGAAAGGAAAAAAAGGGGGGGAGAGAATGTGATCAGGCAGGAGACTAGTACAAAGTCATACACTAGAGATTTAGGGTATATTTTGATCTGTTAGTAGAAACTGTGTCTCAAAATTTTAAAGAGAGAACAACTTACATATATATCTGCCAAAAATAAGGGTAACTATTATGAAGGGATAGAATATGACTCTAAAAATGAAAAATAAAAAAAAATTTTTTTTAAAAAAGGGATTGATAAGATGTTGGTTGAAAAAGGGAAAAAGAAAAATGGGAAAAAAAACAGTTAAAAAAATTAACTTTGAAAGACTAATGAATCATGGTAACAAAGCCATGAATTCTATGTGCAGTATTCCCCTGGCGCTGGAATTCTGCCATTCTCTTTGATAGGTAAACTTGGTCTTGGCTGGCTGTTAGTGCTGATCTTCTTGGGGAGGGGCCTGTTGCCGTGGTTCCCAAATGTCTTGCGGAGGCGGAATTGCCCTGCCTTTGTCGGTCTGGGGTAAGCAGTCTGCTCAGATTTGCTCTCGGGAGCTTTTGTTCCCTGCAAGGTTTCCATACAGCGTTGGAGGATGACAGTGAAAATGGTGGCCTCCCAATCTCCACCTTGGAGGAGCCAAGAACTCGGGGCCCCACTCCTTAGTGCGCCCCCAGAGAAAAGCAGTCACTCCAGTCTCCCCAGTCTCTGGCCGCACTCCGTGCTCACCCGGCCTGTGACCGAGCGTTTCTATCTCTGGCACCCAAGCCGGTGTGGAGTCTCCAAACTGAGCAGATCCCTGCGGTGCGCTCCTGTGCTGCTCCTCCTGGGGGAGGAAGGGGAGTCTCCCCGGATCTGCCGCTTGTTGGGTCCCTGTTGGAGGAGCAGTGGCCTGACCGTTTTGCCGATCACAGTTTATGGCAACCCCGAGCTGAGAACCTGTGCCTTGGCTCCATCTCTGCAGCCAGCTTCCCTGCTCTGATACCTGGGAGCTCTGCCACACTCAGGCACCCCCGGTCTTTCTCTGACCCTGAGGGTCCTGAGACCACACTGTCCTGCGAGGGTTCCACCCCCAGCTCAGCCACTGGAACGACATCCCTCAGTGGAGCCAACTTCTAAAAGTTCTGATTTTGTGCTCCGCTGCTCTATCACTTGCCAGAAGTGGCCGACGGAGGCCCCCTCCCCCGCTGTCTATCTTCCTGAATGTCGCCTCGGATTCACTTTTCCGCACGTCCTACCTTCCAGAAAGTGGTCGCTTTTCTCTTCAGAGTTGTTGCTATTCTTTTCTTCTATCTCCTGTTGAGTTCGTAGGTGTTCAGAATGGTTTGATCCCTAACCAGCTGAATTCCTGAGACCAGATGAAATCCAGGTCTCCTACTCCTCTGCCATCTTGCTCCGCCCCCACTTGCCATACACTCTTGTTGAGTATCCTTAATTGGATATCAGAGACTCCCAAAAGCCTAGGATCTCAGGAATCACTCAGTGTTAGATCCATACTATACATCATCACAATCAGGATTATTAGTAAGTACCTTTCTTTTTCCTACAGTTTGAGTATGCTTAGATTAAATAATGTTAGAAAGCATTTTGCTTGTATTTGAAATACTACTACTAAAGAAAAATGTACATCATTGGAAAGGCAGACGCTAACTTCCCTACAATGTAGCTTCTAGAATCCTGCCTGATTTATTTTAATTTTAGTTACTAAATAAGTGACAATATTCTGGATCATAATCCTAAACTCACATTCAAAATATAATCAGAGATTTCATTCTTTTAAAAAGCTGTCAAGCTGGCTATATTTAAACTAGAAAGGGTTTAGCTATTTGTAATACTTTTATTATAGTCAAGTGTTTGAAAGGACACACATTTCTCTCAAATTCCACAAATTCCTGTGGGATTGATTGCTTTCACTGTCAGACTGCAGCCCATAACACAGTGTTTCTCGTGGGGTTATGGCTTTTATTTTGGCAGGAAGTTTGCTTGTCTGATGAGAGCACACAGAGAAAACAGAGATGAACCCACCTTGAAGGGAAGAAGCAGTTACAGGAACAGAAGATGGCATTATCCATGCTGGGAGTAAATCACACCAGAGTGATCTCAGCACCTTTGGCATGTCTGTCAGGCCATTGTGATTAAGGGCATACACATTTCCTGGGAATCTGAGTGACAAACTTCAAACAGTGCAAAATAAACACTAATAGTCACCTTATGTACAAAATGTAAAGTAATGCAACTCCCCCTAAATGAAAAGTAGCAATAACCCAAACCAAAGTGCTCATCACAAAAAGAACAAACAAAACCCCAAAATAGTAGAGGGAAGGAAGTAATAAAGACTAGAGCAGAAATAAAATAGAAACTAAAAAACAATAGAGCAGATCAATGAAACCAGGAGCTGGTTCTTTGAAAAGAACAACAAAATTGATAAACTTTTAGCTAGATTCATCCAAAAAAAAAAAAAAAAGGAGAGAGATAGAGGACTCAAACAAAATCAGAAATGAAAGAGGAGAAATAACACCACCACAGAAATACAAATGATTATGAGAATATTATGAAAAATTTTATGCCAACAAATTGGACAATCTAGAAGAAATGGATAAACCTAGAAATAGATACCCTTCTAAAAGTGAATCAGGAAGAAATAGAAAACTGAATGGAGTGATTACTAGCAATGAAATTGAATCAGCAGTTAAAAAACTCCCAACACACCAAAGTCCAGGATCAGACAGCTTCACAGTTAAATTCTACCAGAGATTTCAAGTTGATACCTATTCTTCCCAAACTATTCCAAAAAATAGAAGGGGGAGGTAAGCTTCCAGATTCATTCTGTGAGGCCAGCATTATCCTGATACCAAAACCAGATAAAGACACTACAATAAAAGAGAACTACAGGCCAGGATCTCTGATGAACATAGATGCAAAAATCCTCAACAAATATTAGCAAACTGAATTCAGCAATACATTAAAAAAATCATTCACCACGATTAAGTGGGATTTATTCCTGGGCTGCAAGAGTGGTTCAGTATTCACAAATTCAATCAAATGATACATCACATGAACAAGAAAGGATAAAAACTATATGATCATTTCAGTAGGTACAGGAAAATCATTTGACAAAGTACAGCATCCATTCATGATAAAAACTCTTAACAAAGTAGGTTTAGAGGGAATATACCTCAACATAATAAAGGCCATATATGAAAACCCACAGTGAACATCATACTCAATGGTGAAAAACAGAGCTTTTTCCTTAAGGTCAGGAACAAGACAAGGATGTCTACTCTCACCATTTTTATTCAGCATAGTGCTGGAAGTCCTAGCCACAGCAGTCAGACAACAAAAGAAAGAAAAGGCATCCAAATTGGCAAAGAAGAAGCCAAAATTTCAGTATTTGCATATGACATGATACCATATATAGAGAACCCAAAAGACTCCACCAACAAAATTGCTAGAACTGATACATGCATTTGGTAAAGTCACAAGACAAAAAATCAACATACAGAAGTCTGTTGCATTTCCATACACTAATAATGAGGCAGCAGAAAGAGAAGTTGAGGAATCAATTCCATTTACAATTGCACCAAAAATCATAAGATACCTAGGAATAAACCTAACCAAAGAGGTGAAAGACCTGTACTCTGAAAACCATGTGACAGAAATTGAAGAGGACACAAAGAAATGGAAAAACATTCCATGCTCATGGATTAAAAGAAAAAAATATTGTTAAAATGTCAATACTACCCAAAGCTATTTACATATTTAATGCAATCCCTATCAAAATGCCACCAGCATTTTTCACAGAGCTAGAACAAACAATCCTCAAATGTGTATGGAACCACAAAAGATCCCAAATAGCCAAAGGAACCTTGAAAAAGAAAAGCAAACCTGGAGGCTTCACAACTCCAAACTTCAATTTTTTTAAAGATTTTATTTGTTTATTTGTCAGAGAGAGAGAGAGAGAAAGAGAGAGAGCACAAGCAGGGGGCAGGCAGAGGGAAAAGCAGGCTCCCTCTTGAGCAAGGAGCCCAACACGGGACTCGATCCCAGGATCCTGGGATCATGACCCGAGCCAAAGGTAGATGCTTAACCAACTGAGCCACCCAGGTGCCCCAGACTTCAAGTTATATTACAAAGCTGTAGAAATCAAAACAGTGTGATACTGACACAAAAATAGACACTTAGATCAGTAGAACAGAACAGAAAACCCAGAAATGAACCCGTGAGTACATGGTCAATTAATCTTCAAAAAAGCAGGAAAGAATATGCAATGGGAAAAAGACAGTCTCTTCAACAAATGGTGTTGGGAAAACTGGACAGCAACATACAAAATAATGAAACTGGACCACTTTCTTATACCATACACAAAATAAATTCAAAATGGATTAAGGACTTAAATGTGAGACCTGAAACCATAAAAATCCTAGAAGGGAGCACAGGCAGTAATTTCTCTGACATTGGCCATAGCAACTTTTTTCTAGATGTCTCCTGAAGCAAATGAAGCAAAAGCAAAAATAAGCCATTTAGACGACATGAAAGTAAAAATCTTCTGTACAACAAAGGAAACAATAAACCAAACTAGAAGACAAACTACTGAATGGGAGAAGATATTTGCAAATGACATATCTGTTAAAGGGTTAGTATCCGAAATACATTAAAAACTTATACAACTCAATGCCAAAAAACAAAACAAAACAAAACCAACCCAAATTAAAAATGGGCAGAAGACATGACTAGATATTTCTCCAAAGAAGACATCCAGATGGCCAACAGACACATGAAAATATGCTTAACATCACCAGCGAAATGCATATCAAAACAATGAGAGGTCACCTCATACCTGTCAGAATGGCTAAAATAAAAAATACAAGAAGCGACAAGTGTTGGTGAGGATGTGAAGAAAATGTATCCCTTGTGCACTGCTGGTGAGAATGCATACTGTTGTAGCCACTGTGGAAGTTTCCATAAAAAGTTAAAAATAGAATTACCATATGATCCAGTAATTGCCCTACTGGGTATTTACCCAAAGAATCCAAAAACACTAATTCAAAAGGATGTATGCACCCCTATGTTTATTGCACCATTATTTACAGCATTTGCAGCATTATCTGCAATAGCCAGATAGCTGCCCAAGTGTCCATTGATAGATGAATGGATAAGGAAGAAGTGGTACACACACACACACACACACACACACACACACACACACACAGGAATATTATGCAGCCTTAGAAAAGAATGAAATCTTGCCATTTACAACAACATGGATGGCGCTAGAGAGTATAATGGGAAGCAAAATAAGTCAGTCAGAGAAAGACAAATGCTATATGACTTCACTCATATGTGGAATTTATGGAACAAAACAAATGAACAAAAGAAAAAAGAGACAAACTAAGAAACAGACTCTTAACTATAGAGAACAAACTGATGGTTAAAGAGGGGAGATGATTAGGGGGATGGGTTAAACAGGTGAAGGGGATTATAAATACACTTATTTTGAACACTGAGTAATGTATAAAATTGTTGAAATACTATATTGTACACCTGACACTAATATAACACTGTATGTTAACTATACTGGAATTAAAATTAAAAAAATTTAAAATAATTGTCACATAGAAACAAAACAAACAAAAAACAAAGTATTCATTACGACTTGGAGGACCCAGGAAGTGGAAAATGTGTTTTTGTTGCTGCCATATGGCGGCACCACTGTAGCTGATCTCTGGCATCTGCATTTTGTGGCCCTTCTGTTGTTTTCAAGCACTTGAACTTCTGTGAGTAATTTTTGGTGACTATTGTCCTGTTATTTTAACATTCAGCTGTTATAATTTAGCAAAGTCATCTAAGCATTCATTAGGTGATGTTTGTACAAGTGATGAAAAACACACCAGAAAGATCAATAACTTTGGAATAGAATTTAGAAGTGATAAAATACTATGAGGAGGCCTCACAACTGCCATGATGTGCTATTAATGCAAGAACAAGCCCTCTGCAAAATATTAGAGCTAATGCTAAGAAAATAAAAAGCTGCATTAGAACACATTATTCTACAATGTTTGTAGAATTATGTGCCCCTAGAATGCATTCCCCATTTAACTTTTATTTCTAAGAGGAATTATCTCGAATTATGAGAGGGCTTCAAGAGCTCATCTATAGCATAAACCTGACAACCTGTGTTTGTTTACTGTCCTTCCCATCTCCTTTTATATGGCTTCATCTCTTATTCCAGTGCCCAGCGGGGTGCCTGAAATACTTCAGGGGCTTGGTCAAGGTTTGTGGAACAAATAGGAAATAACTAACATGTAGGGATTATTTTTAATATGCATTTATATGCATTAACTTTGTTAGTACTTGTACAACTCTAAGCAGTAAGCATTATCATCCATAGTTTTACATATGAGGAAATCAGGCTCAGAGACATTAAATAACATGGCCAAGGTTACACAACTAGGGACTGGTAGAGCCAGCTCTAAACCAATGTGACTAACTTATATTGCTTCTCAAACAAACTGGAGGGGAAAATTACTCTAATTAAAACCATAACTGATGTCTACAGCAGAATTGATTTCTGGATACTTTCAAGCATCTTTTTGAGGGGGGCAGCTATTTGTATGCTCCTTTCTGATCAGCTGATGAACAAAGGTAAACCTGAGCTAGACCTGGTAGGGCTGGAGGGAAGTATATCAGTATTTCTCAAAGTGTGGTCCCCAGACTAGCAGCATCGGTATCATTTGAGAACTTGTTATAAATAAAACTTCTCAGGTCCTATCCCATATGTACCAAATCAGCAATTCTGAGATAAGGTCCAGAAATTTGTGTTTTACAAGCTCTCTGGTTGATTCTGATACATGGTCAAGTTTGAGAGCTACTGACCTACCCAGTAGAAAGAAAAGTAACATGTTTTGGACATGGAGTTCCTGGTGGAAGGCAGTGAGGAGTGAAATATGTTAAAAGGTGAAAGTGGAGAGAGAGAGATCTGAATCTGGAGAGATTTAGGTCTCTATATGGCCTGAGGTGGCCAGGATGGGTGCCTGAAAGAAATTAGGCTGTCTAAAATTTAATTTCTAGTTCTGCTCTACAAATCACCTTAGTTTGTCCAAACACCCAGTAATGTCTGATTCACAGATCAAGACTTATGGGACTTTTTTTGTAAACATCAGAGAAAGAGGTTAACTTCCATTAACTTCAAAGAAATGACCCACTGATGGAACTAATTCAGCAAAAACAGAAGCATAGATTCAGGAAAGACTATGAGAAAGAAGGTTGTATGGAACTTCATGAAAATCTTAGGGAGGACATTGGAACCACTATTATCTGGCTTTTAAGGGTTGATCCCAGCCAGCATAGATTGGAGAGTGGAGGTTCCGGCTCTTGTATTTCTGGGGCTGGGACATGTTCTGACACCAGAGTGCTGACTCCTAACTCCCAAGAATGGCCAGTGACTAACCAATTAGTACTGAAGTATGGAGTGTCAACATTTATATAATTGATAGGCATACTTGGTCTGGTTATCTAATGTTGCAAAATAAACCACTCTAAAACTAAGTGGCTTAAACCAAGGACAAAATTTATTTTGCTCATGAATCTGCAACTGGGACAGGGTTTGGCAGGAATAGTTCCTTTCTTCTCTACTTCGTTGGGGCAGCATGAAGAGATGGGCTCAGACCATCAGAAGGCTCGCTCACTCCTATGTCCGGCTGCTGATGCTGGCTGTTGACTAGAATTTTAGCTTGGTGTGTTTGCCACAACACCTACACATAGCCTCTCTAAGTAGCCTGAGCTTCTTTACAACATGGTGGCTGGATTCCAAGAGTGAGAATTCTGGATAGAGAGAGCCATAAAGGCACCATACTGTCTACTATGACCTTATCTTAGAAGTCATGTGATGTGACTTCTGTTGGGTATTCTATTGTTGAGATGGTCATAATGGCTTGTCTAATTTCAAGGAGAGGAAAGTCTTCATTTCTTGATAGGGGAGTGGGATAGGTCAAGAAGAGTATGTGGAACCAATATTTAGGAGGTCATGGGGTGGATGGGTGGGAATACAACACTTTCATCTCAAGAGGAGTGGCTTTCAAGGAGGTTCAGGATATCTGCAGGTTGCAGGTAGGTGAGGGTGGGGAAGATGGTGGCTCCAACTTTCTCAGTCTACATATAAGAAATCTAAAAGAAATCTAAGAATTTCAGGCTGGCTGAACTGCCACATTGGGGCAGTCTGTACTCCCACAGGCTGTCATGGCTTAAAATGTGTGAACATGCATTGTAGATGAAATGTGGATGGCATCTGAGAGACTCTTGGTGGGAGGTTGCTTTATGTCCTGTACTCTAGGATGTGTAGTATGATGGCCCTTAGCACACAGAGGCTGGAAATGGATAACCATATTCCTGGGGACTGCAGCCAGTATCAGTGACAACCTGGAAGAGACAAGGTCTCTTCTGCTCCCAAAACCTTTTTTTTTGGAACACACACACACACACACACACACACACACTTTTTTTTTTTTTTTTTTTGGCAGATGAGCTAAGCTTGTTTCTTGGCTGAAGAGATTTTGAGCAGAGTCTATGTGTGAGGTCATAGGAGACCAGGAGGGAAAGGAGGTCCTGAGAACATGAGCCTGAGCCCCTGGAATCCATGGAGACTGTGGGAAAGGCTTTGGGTTTCCAAAGGCTATGGCTCTGCAAAGTAAAGCTCATGTTAATTTTGCCTAAATCTCAAGGGATAGGGAGGCCCCAGCTGATTTCAAGAGAAAGTGTTCAATATCAGTAACATGGTAGGTCAGAATACTTTTTAAAACTCTGGTGGAGTTTGTTTTGAAATATCTTCACCTATTGTTTCCTCAGATTAAACTAACACTTATTGAATGTCTATTCATTCTGGGTATGTGTGAGGTCTTTTATGTTTCATTTGGTATTAATAATAACCATGTGAAGAAATTGCTGCAAACATCTTCTTTTTAAACATGAGGCAGTGGACTCACCCAGGGGCAGAGAGCCAGAATGTGGTGGATTCAAAGTGAGTTCCTTAGACTCCTAGGCTGAGGCCATTTCTTATGTCACTTTAGTTGTTGCATACCTATGAGAGAAAGGGTAGGTAGGTGGATGCCCAGTGATAAAAATGAACACAAGTTTAGAACAATTTGAAAAGGATAGGTTTGTCTAGAAATGACAGAGAAATTAAGAAGATGAAAGACAAGGAAAAGGAGGGGAAGAGAGATAGGGTCTGGGTACTTGCTCTACTGTCCTGTTTGCCCTTCATGCTGTAACAGTATATATCAGTATGCTGATCAGTAGCCTGCTCTATTTCAGGGATATGGCCAATAGATTTCATGTGCTTCCCTAGAGAGTTGTGTTGAGAAGGATTCTGAGGCTCAGTTCTAGCTCAGCACTAAAGTTCTGTGATTGTTGAGTGGTGTCTGGCACCGGTAAGAGAAGCAGAAGTGGTAGAGTAAGTGCTGCTTATTTGTCACTCCTGCATATGACAGTCTTGCTTTTTAGCTTTCCTTTCTCCAAACAAAATTAGCTTCATGTTCTACCTTTCCCCCAGAAATCTTTGTAGGCTTTCAGGGTTATTCTTTTTTTTCTTATATATTCTCACATCAACATCAAGGTCTTTATGCCTATTTATAAGCAAGAATAACATATTAATCTGTTTCTTGGGGGAGAGGGCCACCTAAGTGAAGAAACAGAAACAGACCCACCCTCCTCCTTGTAGTCATTATGACAACTCTCACCGTTGCTGGCCTTCCCCATGCAGCCTCCTCCTGTCTTCTGAAAAGTATGGTGCAGAGCCTCTTTATTTCTTAAAGTACATTGACACTTATTTAGTTTTGAGAATTTTAAAAGAATTTTTCAAAATCCTTTACAGTGACTGGAAATACCCTGGGGTGTGGCAAATTCAGAGTTGGGGATTATTGTGGAAAAGCTAAAGCTATGCCTGTGTTCCTAACAACCAATGGAAAACTGCTGCTCTGGTTGTTTTGTCTGTTGATAGCTGATGGTGGTTATTTCTGCATCAGATAGAATAAGTGGATCAGACATATAGCACGCACACGACAGATGGTGCTTGTATTTACATGACACCAAAATATATTTGTTTTAAAGACAACATCTTGGAACAACAGAATTGAGCCTGACTCGTTTTATATTTTTCCCTGATTTAACTATTTAGCTCAGCCTCAGTCAGGCAGCTTAGAGTGGTGGGGAGAGAGTGGGCTTTGGAGCAGACAGAGCTGGATTGGAATCTTGGTTCTGTTCTTTGTGAGTGCTGTGACTTGGTATCCTAGGGTGGAAGACGAGATCAATGGCATAATGTACTAATTCTCACCTTGTGTACATGAGAGTTAACAGGGAAAATGTATGTGAAACCATGTACTGTATATTCAGTAAATGCTTGTTCTCCTTCTTTTTATTCTTCCCTCTCAGCAAAAGATAAGTGTGATGGTGGCGGTGGCCATCATAATTCCGGAGGTGGGAAACAGATACCAGTGGAGGACAGAAGGTGCTTGGAGGCAGAGGCAATTCCTAGAAACACAGCTTGTTATCTGAGTCTTGGTCTTCATTTCAGAGAATCTGGGAGTCCAGGTAAGGCATGGGGCAGAATACCTCAAGGTTTTAAATCTACTTATCTGCAGAGGGAAGGCTGCCTCTCTCCTCACAGCCAAGGAAAGACAAGAATAAAGAAGGGGAACCAGATTGTGTGAACCAAGGTGAAGACAAAACCTGGGGCAGGAAGAAAAGCCATAAGCTTCAGTTTCTCCACCTTTTAGGTGATGAAGAAAATAGCAGGCTCTTTGGGAGTAGAAGTCCAGAAAGAATGTGTATCTTCCTTTAGGCTTAAGGAGAAGGAAAAGCTGGAGATCCCAGAGAAAGGGATCTGATTGGGGAAGAAGACATTTTTAGGGTTTAAGAAAGGAAGCCAATGTAGGTGGGAGGGATAGCAGTTGCAAGTCGCCAGTTATGGCTGCCAGCTTCAGTCTCAAAATCATGAATGATCCTTGTCTCTGTATGATAATTCTTAACTCTGGATGCGTGTGTGTGTGTGTGTGTGTGTGTGTGTGTGTGTGTGTGTGTGTTTGTCTTAGATCCTGTTTTAGTTTCCCAGGGTTGCTGTAACAAAGTACCACAAATAATTAGGTGAGTCAAAACAACAGGAATCTTATACTTCTGGAGGTTAGAAGTCCAAGATTAAGATGTCAGTAGAGCCACACTTCTTCTGAAACTCGTAAGGGACAGTTCTTCCTTGCCTCCTCCGAGCTTCTGGTGATTTGCTGGGGATCCTTGGAGTTCCTTGGCTTGTGTCAGTGCCTACTTGTCACACAGCATCCTCCCTGTGTCTCTTCTAACAAAGACATCAGTCACACTGGATTAGGGCCTACTCAAGTGATCTCATCTTAACCTAATTACACCTGCAAAGACCCTATATCCAAAGAAGGTCACATTCATAGGCACCGGGGATTAGGACTACAATGTATCTTTTTTTGGGGGGATACAAGTCAACCCATAATAGGCCCCTTTGGGAATCTACTGAAAACTGTGGCTTCTCTACAGAAAAATGCACTTGTATACAGAATACAGCATTTTGCAGGTGATTTTAGGGAGTTCACAGACTTTCGAAGTCTGTGTGGACTATCTAGGACTTGCTACTCAAAGTGTGATCCAGCAGCATCAGAGAGCTTTTTAGAAATGCACAATCTCAGGCCTCAACCTAGATCTGCTACATCAAAATCTGCATTTCGATATAATTCTTCAAGCGATCTGTGTGCACATCAGAATTTGATAAATCCTGCAGCCCCCAGACGAAGAACCACTTCTCTCTCTTTCTCTTGTTCCATGTCTGGTTTCTAGCTGGTAGTATCAGGCTCACCTGCCCAAATATTATCCCCAACCATTCAACACACTTGCTCCCACAATAGCCAGGCCAGTGTTCTCCCTGTGCCCTACATAGACCATGCCCATTCCCTCCTTCCTTGCATGGAATACCTTGTCATCCCTGGCAAATACCCCTCAGCACCTGTTTGACACAAGGCAGAATGTTACCATCATTATTCAACAAACTTATATCGAGCAACTACTGTGTGCTAGGACCTGTATAAGGAAGTATAGGCTGTAGTCTTATCTCTGAAAGAGCTCCCCAGCTGCTGCCTCTCCTCTCTGCTTATTTTAGTCTGCTTGCCCACACTGAGGACTACCCCAGCTCTTCCTGAGCATCCTCCTTGGAACTGTGGCAGCTATGTTTTTTCTACAGTGCCTTCGAATGCTCAGTGCTGTTGAATGGGTGAAGTTGGCTGCTGGTGGGGCAGAAGAAAAATAATGTTAGAAGTTGCTAGCAATTTTGTCCTAAGAGTCATCACTTCATTCTTGGGGTAGACTGTTCATTCAGAAAAAGTCTCTAGAATGGGTCTTTTTATTATACAAATGCAAGGAAGTGAGTCAATTTGCTGAATTTGCTAAATTTACAGATTTGCCTTTTAAACTTATTTTGAAAATTATTTTTCTTAAATATATTTCATGAATGTGAATTTTGTTGAATACAGTTTATGAATATTTTTGATGTTTTCCTGAATATATTCAGTTAATATAGTTTTCCTGAATTGTCCATCCAACTGCCTTTTCCCCTTCTGCATTTGATTCCCTTACCCTATACATTTCCTTATTTTCCCATTGCACTCATTTTCTTCTGACACACCATAGCATTTATTATGCTTATTATCCTATGAAGGCAAGAATGTTTTGTTCACTGATATGTCCCAAGTTCCTAGAATAAGGCCTGGCTCATAAAACATACCCAGTAATATTGTTGAATAAGTGGATATATACTTTTTCTGAATATAACTAAAATTTATGCTTTTCTTTTTTTTAAATTTACTTTATTAATTGAGAGAGAGAGAGAGTGAGCATGAACATGGGGTGGGGGCAGAGGGAGAGGGAGAGAAATCCTCAAGCAGACTCCCCTCTGAGTGTAGAGCCCAGGCCGGGGTTTCATCTCACAACACCGATATCATGACCTGAGCCAAAATCAAGAGTTGGACACTCAACTGACTAAGCCACTCAGGCACCCCTATGCATTTCATATAAAATTTTCTTAGGTTATACTTTTTATTTTTTGTATTATTCTAATATATGTTGTCTTACTATTGACATTTTATTATTTATAGATTGTTTTGCAAATTTCCTCAAATGACCAATTCACTGAATTTACCAAATGACAAATGTACTGATTTATAAGGACTTTTTACTGTGAAGTTTGCAGCAATTTGAAATGGTTTTAATAACTTTGGAAAAATTCTGTGAAGTGTTAACTTACAGGTTTTCTTTGTCTTCCTAACAGTGTTCTAAGAAATGTTCCCTCCATTTGTGTCTGCCCCAGCTGGAGACAGTTGGGGAAGAAGAAGGGGCTCTTCTACAGGAGAAAGTTGGCAGGCCTGAGTTGGTGCCCAGCCCAGCATGGGCTACTGATCCTGGAGGAGTGGAGGCTGCAGGACAGGTGAAGGGTAAGGTGGGGGTGGGTGTGGGAAGATAGGGCACAGTGATGGAAAGCTGAGGACAGATGACAGGCTGAAGACACTGGTTCATGGCTCCCAACAGCCTCTTAGGTCCTGCCAGTTCTGCCAACACATATTTTCAAATTTGCTTTCAGTGACTTGACCTGGAGTACCCATTGTTGTGTAGAGAAACTATGAATTCTCCAAAAATCTGATTATAGTTGCTTCCATCTGAGATGTTAGGTGTCCTAATTATTAATGCAAATTGGATAAAATGTGCATGGGAACATGCTCTTGAACCTTTAAAGAAATGCTTTTTTCTCCTCTCTAAATGTAGATACGTTTTGGACTGTTCTATTGGGTCCCATACATGATGCTATTTAAGCTTGACTGGCTCACACTCTGTGAACCATGCTACCCCTTGTGTCTGGGCCATGTGTGGGGTTTCCCTTTAAGGGAATAAATGTTCCTCCCTGGGAGCTCCTCATGGGCTTGGATTGGAAAAGGGGACTCTTCGTCTCTCTTGAGGATAGGAGAGGGGGGCACTGGACTCAGGTGAGGAGGGCTGGAGATTACTATGGATGCCTGTTCTAGTACTTGATGTTCAAGAACTAGTCAGGACCCCTGAGGCAGATTTGTCTTAGAGAGTCCCAGGGTTGCTTCTTATGAGAGCAGTGGAGAAGCCTGTGTCCCTCTTTGGAGGGAATTGGGGCAAGAAAATTGTGATGGCTGGAGAAGCCACCAAGTGGGTATTTTGAGGAAACAGCAGAGTTACAGAACACCAGTGGGTGAGAGCAGTGCTATCTGTCAGAGGCAACAGATTAGCATGGAGACAGGTCTAGGTAACATATGAGTCCTCCATGGGGATGGACAGTAGTGGCAGATGAGACTGAAGAGGCAATTTGTTTCTATGCCATAGCCTCCAGGAGGAGGACTCAAGGTGGACTCCAAAGCTCATTTCATAATTTATTTATTGCTGTACCAGACAATGTCTTTAAAGAATAGAAACATACAGAGATGATCTTATGATAAGTAGGGTGAGATCTGTGTTGGCACCCTTGCACTTGGCTGTGTAATTCTTAAGAGACAATGATGATGGGGAGCACTAGCCCTCTGGATTCAAAGGCCACCTCCATCACTCACTAAGCTTTGCTTTGCTCAGCTGTACTCATCCCAGTGTTGTTGTGAAGATTAAATGTAAATAAATTGTATCTAGGGAAGTTCTTGGAGCAGTTTCTAGCCCCTGGAAAGCCTCCATGTATAATAACCATTATTGTGGTTACTACTCTTTCTAGGTTTTCCTTGTAAAAAAACAAAAACAAAAACAAAAACAGCAGCATGAGTTTTGGAAACAAACTACTTCAACAATACATATTTCATTAAGTTTTCATGGGAGCATATGAAGGAGGAGAAAGAATCTATAAAGAAATACACTCCAATCCACTTTCTGGTGGGGAGCCTTTCAGTAAACTGCCCCCCTTCTACCCCAGGTAGCATTAACAATCCCTCGCAGGACCCACAAGAAACCTGTGAGTCCTAGGTTACATTTAGGGACCTCATTCTCATAAATATACACTTCTCTGCCAGACTGGGGCTATCTGAGGAATTTTATGGAGCCTGGATCAGGTGTTGTTAATTTTGTATTATACCCAGCATTGATCCCAAGCTTCATCATATTTATTTAGTGAATATATGAATAAGCAGACTTTTTAACTCTTACTCCTGATTAAGATCATATTATAACACAGAAAGGAGAAAAATTGAGCTTTTTCAAATCTCAAAGTCTTACCTGTTCTTTCTGAATGTGTAGCTAAATCTGCCTTACAAAACCTTACCCTGTACCGCTCCTCTAGTTTTAAAGAAGTGCTCTCTTGGAGGCTGTCTTGGGAGGCCTGGCTGATTCCCCAACCTGTAATAAAATGTATGTATAAAGATAGCAGTGTTGTCATACACATTTAATTAGTACATCATTCAGACATTTGGACCAATGCCTGGCTCTTTTTTTGTATGTTCATTTAGCTTTTAGTCTAACTCCCACATGAAATAAACAAAAAGCCTAATTGCTTTTGGATTTTAGCACTGGGTGAAATACCTGGATTCATTATGTGAATCATATTTTATAGGTGGATTAAGGGTTATATTGGTAAATGAAAAATTCTAGGATGACAGCTGTAATACTTAAAGCAAGGCAATTGAAAGGTTTAGTCTCCCAAAGGTAGCATATGACTCCAACTGACATGTTCCTAGTTTTCATAGCAGTGTAAAATGTTTGCATATTGATGAGAACATTGTCTCAGGCTGGTAAGATTTTATATCTCATCACCCTGAACAGTGGTGTGCTGGTAAATGTTTAAGAACCAGCTCTCCAGGAAAAAAGAAAAAGTCCTGATTTGTAGTGTTTACCAATTTCCAAGGTGTAAATATTCCCACCATGGTTAATTTCAAACCACTAATGAGGAGTTAGGAAGAGATGCACATAATTGGCTCTCATGCTGTTATCAGCCCATCTGAACTGCCTTTTTTTTTTTTTCTGATGATACAAGGGGGAGGTAGGCCTAGAGCTCAAAGCCTACGGTGGGTTTTCCAGTAGTTTCTGCAAGATGTCTGGTGGGGGCAGGCAGGGGGCAGCGGCTTCCTTATCCTGAGCACATCTGGGGCCAGCAAAACAGGATGTCCCTCTCCAACTCCAGTGAGGGTGGTGGATGAAAGAAACTTCCTTCCATCTTGCATTTTCACATGTGCTCAAGGCAGTTTGGTTAGGACATGTGCATGGCCTTTATTGTCAGATAGGCTGTTTGCTGCCACATATTTTCCACATCCTTATAATGAAGGACTGGCTGGGGAATTGATAGAGTGTAATGGGCCTTGAAAGAATTTGCACAGTGCATGGCATTTAGTAAATGGCAGTTGTTAACTATGTGGGGACTGAGATAGTAGGAAAGAAGAGGGGACTTATCCCAACCAATGCTCATTATGCCTTTTGTGCTTAGTGCTGGATTATAGAGAAAATTCAGGCCTAGGCCTTGTATTTGGGGGCTGGCTGCATATGGGAGATCTCTGTGGAGTGTGGTTTGGATTAGTCACAGAACCTGCCTCTTTCTCATTTCCCATGACAGTAACTGCATGATTATTATACTCCAATCAGAGTTTTGGCTCCAGCTGCCTGGCAGCAGATGTACAGACCACCTGGGACAAACAGGAGATTTTCTGGTGGTCCTCCAGGCATGGCAGGTCCTTCAGGGGGCTAGAAGTTTGAGTCCCCCAGCCACAGAACCAGCACTGTCATCTGGCAGCTTCCCTAATAAATAATTGCAGCATGTGAATGAAGAGTAAAGTCAGGGCCCTACCTAAAGTCTCAAAGAGAATTTGTGAAAATGACAATAACTAGTATGGTTTATCCCTTATCCTGTGCCAGGCATTGTGCTGAACACTTTATAGCCATTATTCATTTAGCCCTCACAATACCCCTATGAGGTTAAGCTTCTTGCTCAAGATCACACTGTAGAGTCAATGGTGGGATGCCATTCAGATGGTTTGACTCCCAAATCTAAGCTGTTTACCCCTAAATTATATAATCTCTCTCTCTCTCTCAACCTAGAAAATGGACATTATGACTCATATTCCCGATGAACACTGCACAGGCCCAAACCATTCATGTCTTCAAGTCTTTTGTCCAGCTCTTCTATCCACTGCCCCAGGAGGCCTGGTTCTGAAAGTGTCCCTCATGGCCCCTGCTCAGGGAGGGAATTCAGATAACTCCTTCCCCAACCCCATCTGACCATGCCAGTTAAATTCCAGGACCTGGTCTCAGTCCCACATATTACACTGATGGAATGTGCCTTCCACCAGTTTCCCAAGGGAGTCCATGAATTTTCAGTCCAAAAACCTCCAAAACCCTGCCCATGGTGGAGCTGGCTCAAGGTTCAAGTGTATGATTTTCTTGCCAAACAACCAATTGAATTAAGGAGCAGTTACAAAAATATTGTGACTGAGAATAACCTAGAGCTTCCGTGGGGGAGAAAAAAGTGTGCATTTTGCATGTGGAGAGTCACGAATGACTGGGGACCAGAGGGCAGACTGTGGCAGATAGCCCTTCATGACCTCATGTCTTGGTATTTTTGCCCTTCTACAATCCTTTCTTGAGTGTGAGCTGGACCTAGTGACTCACTTCTAACCAATACAATCCTGCAGACATGATGGGTATCACTTTTGAGGTTAGTTTACAAAAACACTGACTTGTAGCTACTAAGTCTCTCCTGCTCTCTCAGAGCTCTCACTGTGGGAAGAGCAAGTTGCCATGTTGCATGTAGCCCTATGGAGACTTCCACATAGCAAGGAACTAATGTACTCCACCATCAGCCATCAAGCACCTAAGGCCTGTCAACCCTCATATGACTGAGCTTCAACACAGGTCCTTCCCCCACAAAACTTCTCCCTCATTCAAACTGGGTTTAGGATGGCCATGGCACAGATATGGGATACTTGCTGGATAAAAAACATAGAATTTTATTTCCTGAAAATTGCAAGCTTTTACTCGTAAGCTAAGGAACCCTTTCTATAATTAGTAACTATTTCAAACCAAGGACTAAAAAAATTAATTTTTCTTTCAAAGTACTTTTAACAAACTTAGGGGTTGAGGCAGGGCATGACTTATAAATGGTATCTCCTTAGAGCCAAGTTTTTAATGGGTACTGGGTACAGGAACTCAGAAAGCACTACAATTAAACTCCTTTAAACACATTCCAGAATCCAGGCTTTTCACAGACTCTGCCTGGCTGTCTGACAAATTAATAAAATTATCAAAATTTCACTGTGTAGAATTCAATTTTACAACAAGCATTCCTTCCAAATTATTATTATTTCTCTCTGTCAAGGTTGATATTAAAAGCTATTCCCGAACATTTCATACTCCTGGATGATGGCCAGGCTGACATTTGCTCTGTGTTGGTGATAGATACCCCAGTACCTTGCCTGTTGGGCAGAATATCTTTGAGGTGCATTGTATCTTGCTTCCACACATGACCCTGCTCAATTCAGCCCCAGTGGACCACTCTGGTAGCCTTTACATGAGCACATCCTGTACTGGCTTCTTTCCCCTCCCTATCTTATTCTCCACATCCTTACCTATCTGTTTCCTGGAACCACTGCCCAAATAAACTACCAGCATTCAAATGTTTTTGAGTGCCTGCCTCTGTGGACCCCAACGTAAGACCATATTTAATGTTGTCCATGGTCCTGGCTCTCAGTAGCAATAACTTTAAGAGCTTAGTATATACCAAGCCCTATACAAACACTTGATTAAGCTGTTGTCTTGTTTCCTAACTGATTTTACTGCTGCCTCAGTCCTGAGGTGTTGGTGAGAAAGCGGAGGTGCTCAGCCTACCACCCCTACCTTAGAATGAAGTTCACTTGGGGTTTCCACCTTTGCCTCCAGCCACAGGGCAGACCCTCATCTTTCTCACTGGGAATGAATAACCCTGGAAGCCTGAGGTGCCACTGGTGAGGATGCTGTGTAAAGGACAAGGTTTGGCACTTGCAATTGAGAGATGGATCTTGTGGTCCTGGCCCTGACACTGACCAGCTGCAGGTTGGGCAGATCATTAAAACTCTGTGAGAACTGGTTTCTTCATCTAGATAGTAAAAGGGCTAGGCAAGGTCAGCTTTTCTTAAAATGTGTTCTGTAGAAACAATGGCTTCTAGACGTTTTCTGAAACAAAATTCCCTGCTTAAAGAAATGTGGGAGAAGTTACTTCCCAAGCCTGTGAGGAGTCTTGCATGAAATAAATCTTTTTAACATTGTTTAATAGGTGTTTGCCATACTGTTTTTGCCCACAGAATTTCTGTTAGGCACAATACCTATTAATCCTGCAGAATTACTGTTAGAAAGAATAGGAATTCCTGGACTCATGGCCAGAGGACTTTCCAGGGCTGGTGTTTGAGTGACTGGAATATCTGGTAAAGTTATGAGAAGAGTGCATGGTGGTGTAACTAGCATGTGAATTTATGGAAGAATAGTTCTGGGGAAAGACTAAAGACAAGTTAAGGCCAGACTCCAGACTCTGTGTGCACATCTGGTTATTATGTCTTTCTGAGCATAATGGTTTATTATGTCTTCTGAGACCAGCAAAGAGGCTTTCGGTCACTTTGTATAAATGATGGGGCTGGGAGGTAAATGGTGGGGAGAAGCAGGTGCAGAGCAGTGGTTCTCAGTGCAGAGGCCCGGTGACCCACACTCTCCTTCTCCACTTTGACCAATGGGGATGCAGGTGTGCTGTCTCCTTGATTCTTGGGTTCTGCTTTTACTAGTGTTTCAAGCCTTGAGTCTTCAGAAGAGCCTGGTGACATCTCTTATATCTGCTGGCCTCCAGTCCATTCCTCCTATCTTAGTAATAACCTTTCCACTGTCCTGGGGGAAACTTTACCCCAACACTCAAGCCATGTGTTCAGTCTCATTCTCTAACTACAGGGCTGTGATATGACCCAGTCCTGGGGAAACTGGCATATTTCATTCAAGGGCCAGCGAGCCAGCCAAGCTGCTCTAATGGGACTCAGTTATGGGACCTTTTAATTTTGAATGATTTGGGACAAAAAGCACTTTGTCAGTCCCCAGAATGTGAGCTGGAGATGCTGTAGCCTTTACCTGAAGAGGCCAGCCAAAGGAAGAAGTCAACACAGAGGCAAGAGGATCAGAGAGAGGGGCCAAGTCCTGTACCTGGGCCAATAAACATGCTTAAGCAAATTAAAATTCTTCAACTTATCTAAAAATAGAAAAAGAAGTGTGGTCAGTGTTAGGATGTTTGCTTTTGATGAAGATTGGTCTCTGACTTAATGAGATGTAAACATGAGGCAACTTTTCAGATTTCTTCAAGTATCTAGGGAGTTGTTGTTACTCAGGTCAGGACTCAGTGAGAGTCTCAAAATTAAAAGAGAGAGAGAAAGAAGAGAACTTCCCATAGGAAAGCTTTCCACTGTGCAGGATATTAAGTCCTACAACTCAGCACTTTTACTCTTTTTGGTCATGGTCTTAGCTTGGGCTGCTGTAACAAAGTCCACAGACCGAGTAGCTTATAGACAACCAAAATTTATTTCCTCGCAGTTCTGGAGGCTGGAAGTCTTAGATCAGGATGCCAGCATGGTCAGGTTCCAGTGAGGGCCCTCTTCTGGGTTGCAGATGACTGACTTCTTGTTGTATTCTCACATGGTGGAAAGAGTGAGCTAGCTCTCTGGCCTCCTCTTATAAGGGCACTAATCCCATTCATGAGGGCCCCAGCCTCATGATCTAATCACCTCCCAGAGGCCCCACCTCCAAACACTCTCATGTTGAGGGTTAGATATCAACATATGAATTTGGGGGGGAGGACACAGACATTCAGTCCACAATAGTAGCACTTCTTGGAAGTTTAAACAAGATTGTTTTAGCTGACATAAAACTCTAGCTCTTTTAAAGTCAGGAAGAAATTAAGACAAGCTATCTTCTGAAATTATTTCTTCTTTTTGCTGCTCATTAAGCTGCTTTCTTTTCTTCATCCACTTCTCTGCCCTTGTTTTTGTTGATGTTGTTTACTACACAGTTTGTACCTTCAACTTTTATCACTAGTTAAATCCATTAGGAGTTTAAAATGGAGAGACCCCAGCTATTTTGTTTTGTTTTAAACCAGCAGTGTTGTACATTTTAACGCTGTTCATTTAATGGTCTACTCTTAATTCACTACTTGTCATATAACAGCACAATTATTTCCCATTCTTTTGAGAGAGAATTTGGCACTTTACCTTGAATCATTTCATACTTCTTAGAAGGACATTAGCACACAAGGAGACTCAGCTTTTACTCTGGCTTTTACTGTGGCACATGCACACACATCTGTGTTTGTGTGATCACTTCATTTTCTCTCAGCACAAACAAAAGTGATTGAACTGTTTTAGCCACTAGATTTATCTGCTGATCAGAGTCTGGCAAGGATCCTTTACAACACTAAACAAGTTGTTCCATGATCATTATTAGGTGACTGTAATGTAACTGGCTACATTAGAAGATATAGAATCCAGGTTTCCCCAGCTTGTCTTCTCCAGTTCTCTTTAGTCTCTGAGGCTCTCATGCTGTGATTGGAGGAGAAGCGGGAGGTCAGGCTCTGTCCAGGGCTCCTTGCCTAGATTTGACAGTGCACATATGCTCTGTTCTGTCTGGTGGCCAGCAGGAGCCTCCGTGGCCCTTGTGGTCCAGCATCCTGGATTATGAACTAGAATTTTCCGTAATTTAACACCTAATTCCAAAATGTTTTCTATCACCAGAGCCTCCGTGTTAGTCTGGAGTGAACTTTACCCAGGTCACCTTGGCTCAGGTGTCTAGCAGGCTCCTTTTCAACTTCCCATCTTTTCTGGATAATAGCTCAACCCCTTAGCAGGACATTCAAGGTCCTCCTGGACTTGTCCTTGGAGCATTTCCAACCTTACTCGCATCTCCTCCTCCTATGTCTCAGCCATGTAAAATGCCATAAAGGGCTATGGACTTCTGGCTGCTTAGTGCTCTCATCCCTGATGTCTGGGACTTCCTTCTCATCTTTTAAAATGTCCACTGTGAAGCCCTTCTTGACCCAGCTCAGGTGTATTGGCTGACCCCTCCTCTGTGTGAATACATTTCCACGGCAACTGTGGCTATTTAGATAAATTCATTAGCTAATTAATTCAAATATCTCTTTCTTAAACTGTCAGCTCCTGTGGAGAGCTACATCTCCTTTACCTCTCTATCTTTAACACCTGGCACAATACCTAAACCATATAGGCGCTTAGAAAATATTTGTTGGATAAATGAATGCAACAGACAAATAACACTACTTATAGTTCATGTTAGAAAGAAATAACCATGACAATGATCTATGTCTTGATAGGGTTTTCCTGTTACAGGCATGTACATTTGTCAAAACTCACAGAATGGCACTTAAAATTCATGCAATTCACTTTATATAAATTTCACCTAGGAAAAAAGTATTGTAAATAAACCTTGAACTCTGGTTAATGATAAGTGTGATGAAGTGTTTAGGAGGGTAGTATACTGGAGTCCTCAACTTACTTTGAAGTGCACCAAAGAATGGGATGGGTTGGTGAATGGATCGGGAAGGTGGATAAATGTATAGCAAATATAGCAAACTGCTGATTGTATAGTCTATGTGGTGGGTATATGGGGTGTACATGTCTCAATCTGTTCAAATTTCCTACATGGTTGAAAATGCTCATAATAAAATATTGGAAATAAAAAACCACCAGAGGATGTACTTATTGCTTACAAAGCCAAGAAACCCAGAGTTTAGTTCTGGGAAGCAATACTGTATCTAAAGATAACTCAAAGCTTTACAGGTTAACCAACTACTTAAAAATCCCCTATGCATGCCTGTTCCTTAGTGCAGGAAACTCCTAGCAGCCTCTCGGTCTCCTACCTGCAAAGCTTGCTGTTTATCATTCATGGCATCTGGTCCCACCAGCTTCATCCCTCCCTTCTGTGTTAAGGAGCAGCCCCAAAGGCAGGACTTGTGGACGTACCCTGTTCCCCTACTGAGATAGCTTCTTACTTCGTTGCTTTTTTTTTTTTTTTTTCTTGAGAAATCTGTTCAGGTGGCTCTTGTCCTTTGGAATCAAGGTGGGGGAAGGAGGTAAGGACAAAAGATTCATCACTCTGGACCATGGTTACGAAAGGGAAATTTGGGAGACTTGCACATGAAAAATGTTTACAAGAGGGAATAAATTATCACTTTCTCCTCACAAACAGAAGTGAGGAAACTGAAGACAATGAATGCTTTCTTTGGAAAAGGAGTATGGTTTCTTCTATCAATATTTTCTCTTCCTCATCTTTTATTATTGGCAGAAAATACATTATAAAAAATAAGTCTGGGAGGAGTAGGAGACCTAGATTTTGTCTGGTCTCAGGAATTCAGCTGAATAGGGATCAAACCATTCTGAACACCTACGAACTCAACAAGAGATCGAAGAGGAGAGTAGCAACAACTCTCTGAACAGAGAAGTGACCACTTACTGGAAGGGAGGATGTGCGGAGAAGTGAATCTGAGGCGATATTTGGGAGGATAGACAGCGGGGGAGGGGGCCTCCGTCGGCCGCTTCTGGCAAGTGATAGAGCCGCAGAGCACAAAATCGTAACCTTTAGAAGTCGGCTATGCTGAGGGACTTCACTCCAGTGGCTAAGCGTGGGGTGGAATCCTCCTGGGACAGTGTGGTCTCAGGACCCTTGGGGTCACAGAAAGACGGGGGGTGCCTGAGTGCGGCAGAGCTCCCAGGTATCGGAGCGGGGAAGCCGGCTGCAGAGACGGAGCCGAGGCGCGGGCTCTCCGCTCGGGGTTGCCATAAATTGTGATCCGCGGCCCAGTCAGGCCACTGTTCCTCCACCAGGGACCCAACAGGCGGCAGATCCGGGGAGATTCCCCTTCCTTCCCGGGAAGGAGCGGCGCGGGAACACACTGCAGGGATCTGCTGGGTTTGGAGACTCCACATGGGGTCGGGTGCCAGAGATACAAACGCTCGGTCACAGGCCAGGTGAGCATGGAGTGCGGCCGGAGACCAGGGAGACGGGAGTGACTGCTTTTCTCTGGGGTCGCACTGGGGAGTGGGGCCCCGAGTTCTCAGCTCCTCCGGGTGGAGATTGGAAGGCCACCATTTTCACCCTGGTCCTCCAAAGCTGTACAAAGAGCTTGCAGGGAACAAAAGCTCCTGAGAGCAAACCCGAGCAGCTTGCTTAGCCTGGACCGACAAGGGCGGGGCAATTCAGCCTCCGGCAAAGACATTTGGGAACCATGGCAACAGGCCCCTCCCCCAGAAGATCAGCGTGAACAGCCAGCAAGCCAAGACCAAGTTTACCGATCAAGGAGAACGGGAGAACTCCAGCGCTAGGGGAATACTGCACATAGAATTCATGGCTTTTTTTTTTTACCATGATTCATTAGTTAATCAAAGTTAATTTTTTTAACTGTTTTTTTAAATTTTTCTTTTTCCTTTTTTTCAACCAACATCTTATCAATCCGTTTTTTAAAAAAAATTTTTATTTTTCATTTTTAGAGTCATATTTTATCCCTTCATAGTAGTTACCCTTATCTTTGGCATATATATATATAAGTTGTTCTCTTTAAAATTTTGAGATACAGTTTCTTCTAACAGATCAAAATATACCCTAAATCACTAGTGTATGGCTTTGTTCTGGTCTCCTGCCTGATCACATTCTCTCCCTTTTTCTTTTTTTTTTTTAAATCTTCTTTCTTTTTTCAAACAACTTATCAATTCCTTTTATAAAATCTTTTATAATTTTCATCTTTACAGTCATCTTCCATCCCTTCATTGTATCAACCCTTATTTTGTACATATATGTCTTTCTTCCTTTAAAATTTTAGGAGGCACTTTTTTCTAACAGACCAAAATATGCCCAAAATCTAGTGTGTGGCACTGATCTATGCACTAGCCTGATCATTTTGATCATATTCTGCTTTTTTTCTCTTGTTCTGTTTTTGTTTTTATCTTTTTTCTTTTTTTTTTTCCTCTTTCTTTTTTCTTTCTTTCCCTTTCTTTTCCCCTGGTTTCAGGTCTTTTCTGATTTGTATACAGTATATTTGCTGGGGACGTTGTTAACCTGTTAGCATTTCGTTCTCTCATTCATCTATTCTCCTATGGACAAAATGACAAGACGAAAAAAATCACCTCAGCAAAAAGAATAAGAGGTAGTACCGTCAGCCAGGGACCTACTCAATATGGACATTAGTGCGATGTCGGACCTAGAGTTCAGACTCAGGACTTCAATCTGGGCTTGAAAAAAGGGTGGAAATTATTAGAGAAACCCTTTCTGGAGAAATAAAAGAACTAAAATCTAACCAAGTCGAAATCAGAAAGGCTATTGATGAGATGCAATAAAAAATGGGGGCACTAACTGCTAGGATAAATGAGGCAGAAGAGAGAATCAGCGATCTAGAAGACCAAATGATGGAAAATAAAGAGGCTGAGAAAAAGAGAGATAAACAAGTACAGGATCACGAGGGCAGAATTTGAGAGAGAAGCAATACCATAAGACAAACAACATTGGAATAATTGGGATCCCAGAAGAAGAAGAAGAAAGAGAGAGAGGGGCAGAAGGTGTATTGGAGGAAATAATAGCAGAGAACTTCCCTAATGTGAGGAAGGAAACAAGCATCAAAATCCAGGAGGCACAGAGAACCCCTCTCAAAATCAGTAATAATAGGTAAACACCCCAACATCTAATAGTAAAACTTACGAGTCTTAGAGACAAAGAGAAAATCCTGAAAGCAGCTTGGGAGAAGAGATATGTAACCTACAATGGTAGAAATGTTAGATTGGCAACAGACCTATCCACAGAGAACTGGCAGGCCAGAAAGGACTGGCATGATATCTTCAGAGCACTAAACGAGAAAAATATGCAGCCAAGAATACTATATCCAGCGAGGCTGTCATTGAAAATAGAAGGACAGAGAAAAAGCTTCCAGGACAAACAAAAACTAAAGGAATTTGCAAACATGAAACCAGCCCTACAAGAAATATGGAAAGGGGTCCTCTAAGCAAAGAGAGAGCCTAAAAGCAGCAGAGATCAGAAAGGAAGACAGACAATATACAGTCACAGTCACCTTACAGGCAATACAATGGCACTAAATTCATACCTTTCAATAGTTACCCTGAATGTAAGTGGGCTCAATGCCCCAAATCAAAAGACACAGGCTATCAGATTGGATTAAAAAACAGGACCCATTGATATGCAGTCTGCAAGAGACTCATTTTAGACCAAAAGACACCCCCAGATTGAAAGTGAGGGTGTGGAAAACCATTTACCATGCTAATGGACACCGAAAGAAAGCTGGGGTGGCAATCCTTATATCAGACAAATTAGATTTTAAACCAAAGACTGTAATAAGAGATGAGGAAGGACACTATATCCTACTAAAAAGGTCTATCCAACAAGAAGATCTAACAATTGTAAATATCTATGCCCCTAACATGGGAGCATCCAGTTATATAAGGCAATTAATAACAAAAGTGAAGAAACACATTGACAACAATACAATAATAGTGGGGGACTTTAACACCCCCCTGACTGAAATGGACAGATCATCTAAGCAAAAGATCAACAAGGAAATAAAGACTTTAAATGACACACTGGACCAAAAGACTTCACAGACATATTCAGAGCACTCCATCCCAAAAAAATGGAATACACATTCTTCTCTAGTGCCCATGGAACATTCTCCAGAATGGATCACATCCTAGGTCACAAATCAGGTCTCAACCGGTACCAAAAGACTGGGATTATTCCCTGCATATTTTCAGACCACAATGCTTTGAAACTAGAACTCAATCACAAGAGGAAAGTCGGAAAGAACTCAAATACATGGAAGCTAAAGAGCATCCTACTAAAGAATGAATGGGTCAACCAGGAAATTAAAGAAGAATTAAAAAAATTCATGGAAACCAATGAAAATGAAAACACAACTGTTCAAAATCTTTGGGATACAGCAAAGGCAGTCCTGAGAGGAAAGTATATAGCAATACAAGCCTTTCTCAAGAAACAAGAAAGGTCTCAAATACACAACCTAACCCTACACTTAAAGGAGCTGGAGAAAGAACAGCAAATACAGCCTAAACCCAGCAGGAGAAGAGAAATAATAAAGATCAGAGCAGAAATCAATGAACTAGAAACCAAAAGAACAGTAGAACAGATCAACGAAACTAGGAGCTGGTTCTTTGAAAGAATTAACAAGATTGATAAACCCCTGGCCAGACTTATCAAAAAGAAAAGAGAAATGACCCAAATGAACAAAATCATGAATGAAAGGGGGGAGATCACAACCAACACCAAAGAAATACAAACAATTCTAAGAACTTATTATGAGCAACTCTATGCCAGCAAATTAGATAACCTGGAAGAAATGGGTGCATTCCTAGAGATGTATCAACTACCAAAATTGAACCAGGAAGAAATAGAAAACCTGAACAGACCTATAGCCACTAAGGAAATTGAAGCAGTCATCAAAAATCTCCCAAAAAACAAAAGCCCGGGGTCAGATGGCTTCCCAGAGGAATTCTATCAGACATTTAAAGAAGAATTAATGCCTATTCTCCTGACACTGTTCCAAAAAATAGAAATGGAAGGAAAACTTCCAAACTCATTTTATGAGGCCAGCATTATCTTGATCCCAAAACCAAAGACCCCATCAAAAGGGAGAATTACAGAACATCATCCTTGATGAAAATGGAGGCAAAATTCTTACCAAAATACTAGCCAATATGATCCAACAGTACATTAAAAGGATTATTCACCACAACCAAGTGGGATTTATCCCTGGGCTGCAAGGCTGGTTCAACATCCGCAAATCAATCAACGTGATACAATACATTAACAAAAGAAAGAACAAGAATCATATGATCCTCTCAATAGATGCATAGAAAGCATTTGACAAAGTACAGCATCCTTTCTTGATCAAAACTCTTCAGAGTATAGGGATAGAGGGTACATACCTCAATATCATAAAAGCCATCTATGAAAAACCTACAGCGAATATCATTCTCAATGGGGAAAAGCTGAGAGCTTTTCCCCTAGGACAGGAATGCGGCAGGGATGTCCACTATCACCACTGCTCTTCAACATAGAATTAGAAGTCCTAGCCAGAGCAATCAGAAAACAAAAAGAAATCAAAGGCATCCAAATCAGCAAAGAGGAAGTCAAACTCTCATTCTTTGCAGATGATATGATACTGTATGTGGAAAACCCAAAAGACTCCACCCCAAAACTGCTAGAACTCATGCAGGAATTCAGTAAAGTAGCAGGATATAAAATCAATGCACGGAAATCAGTGGCATTCCTATACACCAACAACAAGACAGAAGAGAGACAAATCAAGGAGTCGATCCCATTTACAACTGCATCCAAAACCATAAGATACCTAGGAATAAATTTAACCAAAGAGGCAAAGGATCTGTACTCAGAAAACTATAAAATACTCATGAAGGAAATTGAAGAAGACACAAAGAAATGGAAAAACGTTCCATGCTCATGGATTGGGAGAACCGACATTGTGAAGATGTCAATGCTCCCTAGAGCAATCTACACATTCAATGCAATCCCCATCAAAATACCATCCACTTTTTTCAAAGAAATGGAACAAATAATCCTAAAATTTGTATGGAATCAGAAAAGACCCCAAATAGCCAGAGGAATATTGAAAAAGAAAAGCAAAGCTGGCAGCATCACAATTCCGGACTTCCAGTTCTATTACAAAGCTGTCATCATCAAGAGAGTATGGTACTGGCACAGAAACAGACACATAGATCAATGGAACAGAATCGAGAGCCCAGAAATGGACCCTCAACTCAATGGGAGAAAATATTTGCAAATGACATATCAGATAAAGGGCTAGTATCCAAAATCTATAAAGAACTTATCACACTCAACACCCAAAGAACAAATAATCCAATCAAGAAATGGGCAGAAGACACGAACAGACATTTTTCCAAAGAAGACATCCAAATGGCCAACAGACACATGAAAAAGTGCTCAACATCACTCGGCATCAGGGAAATCCAAATCAAAACCTCAATGAGATACCACCTCACACTAGTCAGAATGGCTAAAATTAACAAGTCAGGAAATGACAGATGTTGGCGGGGATGCGGAGAAAGGGGAACCCTCCTACACTGTTGGTGGGAATGCAAGCTGGTGCAAGCCCTCTGGAAAACAGTATGGAGGTTCCTCAAACAGTTGAAAATAGAGCTACCATATGATCCTGCAATTGCACTACTGGGTATTTACCACAAAGATACAAATGTAGGGATCCGAAGGGGTACGTGCACCCCAATGTTTATAGCAGCAATGTCCACAATAGCCAAACTGTGGAAAGAGCCAAGATGTCCATCAACAGATAAATGGATAAAGAAGAAGTGGTATATATACACAATGGAATATTATGCAGCCATCAAAAGAAATGAGATCTTGCCATTTGCAACGATGTGGATGGAACTGGAGGGTGTTATGCTGAGTGAAATAAGTCAATCAGAGAAAGACATGTATCATATGACCTCACTGATATGAGGAATTCTTAATCTCAAGAAACAAACTGAGGGTTGCTGGAGTGGTGGGGGGTGGGAGGGATGGGGTGGCTGGGTGATAGACATTGGGTAGGGTATGTGCTATGGTGAATGCTGTGATTTGTACAAGACTGTTGAATCACAGATCTGTACTTCTGAAACAAATAATGCAAGATATATTAAGAAAAAAGAAAAAGAAGAAGATAGCAGGAGGGGAAGAATGAAGGGGAGTATGTCAGAGGGGGAGACGAACCATGAGAAACGATGGACTCTGAAAAAAAACTGAGGGTTCTAGAGGGGAGGTGGGTAGGGGGATGGGTTAGCCTGGTGATGGGTATTAAAGAGGGCACATTCTGCATGGAGCACTGGGTGTTATGCACAAACAATGAATCATGGAACACTACATCAAAAACTAATGAGGTAATATATGGTGATTAACATAACAATAAAAAATTAAAAAAATAATTCTGAAAATCTCTTTCCCTTAAAACATGTGAAATACATATATTTGGGCAGCAGTGTTTTGAAAAAAAAATTAGTTTGCAACAGAATGCATCCTTTCCATCCCTATAAACTTCAAGTAAGCACTCTTTCAGCCTCCAGTCGGTGTTTATTCAGCATACCATAACTTTTATGGGACTGAAATGAAATGCTTCTGAGACACTAAATTTCAAATGTTGCTGTATACTTTGGTCATCTGAGTTTGATTTACATATGATGGCCTCATCCACTGTAATGATGGGGATAATGATGATTGTTGGTGTTGATCATTTGGGAAAATACACATACATAGACACATACCATCATACCCTCCATCTGCTTGGTGTCTTTAGCATATTGGACAGGGAGTAAGTAGCAGAGGTGAATCACAGCTATTGTTATGTATCAAAACAAGCATACTTTACACTAATTTTAAGGTATCATCATTGTATTAGTTAAGAAGCTTTTATCTGAAAGTAACACATGAGCTTAGATAATAAAATTTATCAATTCATGTAACCATAAAGTCTAAGTTTAGGTAAAGTGTAATCTAGAGGTTCATGATGTCATCAAGGCCCTGGCTTCGTTTCTTTGCGATTCTCTACATTTTGGCTTCATCATCAAGCAGTCTGCTTTGTGGTAGCAAAATGACTGGAGGAGTTTTAGACTTCCTATTTCCAGAGGGGGAGAGAGAGCTTTTGATTAGGCTAGGAGATAGAATGTGCTGATTTGCTTAGACTTAAGACATGTGCTCACTTTTGGCATCAGAGAGAAGAGTTAGTTTCCTTGGAACCACATGAATCCCCAAATGGATCCCCAGATGAAAAAAGGGCAGGAGGGAGGAATGGATATTGAAGAAGTTACCACAATTGTCCACTACAAATCATTAACTTCCCTCTTGTGACCTTACTGAAGTCAAGTTTCTTCAATAAAAATCAAAGATGAAGAGTAGACAGACATAATTTTCCCTGGCTATACAAACACAAACATCAAATATGCTGAGGATATAAAAAGACATTGGAAACAGCGAGTGCTTTTTGATATTCCAATTCAATAGACTGTCACCTTTTTTTATTTCTATTTTTCTCACCAGAATGACATTGACACGAATCTATTCTCTCTCTGCTAGTTCATTTAACAGAGTTCACAGGTCAGTGTATATAGAAAGATGTAAGTACAGGAATGGGGCAGAGAAGAAGGGAGAGGAGCATTTAAATACGTGTCGAAGTGTGTAGAGGAAGAGAACACACATTTATTGAGTACCTATGGCAGCGGGCCAGGTAGGCAGTTTTGAGTATTGTGGCTTTTTTTTTTTTAAACAGAGAAAATATTGCAAGTGAAGGATTGAAAATGGAACAGAAAGAAAGTGCTATAAAAGGTAAACATGTTCAAGGAAAAGATAAGGGAAGGGAAAATCCCTGACCCAGGAAAGGATGGAGAGATAGGGTGAGAACAGGACTCAAAAAATATGTGGTTAGTTTGAACTCTGCCTTTAACTGTGGGCTTTCCATGTGGTAAACTGCACAAAAAGCAGAGCAATGCTATGGAAAGATCATTGGGCTGGAAACCAGGAGACCTGGGTCGGCCCTGCCTGGACCACTGCCACTACATGTGACAGGTTGTGTGCCCTCTTTCCCTTGAAGGACAATATTCCTTCTTTCTGACTGTGACTTCCTGAAGGGGAAAACATAGTCCAGAGTGAGGACAAAAACTGAAGAAGAGAAGAATTTACTACTCAGAAGATTGTGGACACTCAATAAAGAAATCTGGCTGAATAGATAACCAATGAGTTGGAAATTTTTTTGATCTATTAATATCTATTTATTATCTATCTCTCCACCTGGTTAGCTATCCATGTGTCATCTATATTCCTTTCTGGATTTTGCAAGAGTTGAGGATGCATATAGAAACCTATATAATAAAATAGAGAAATACAAATAAAAAATTTTAGATAAAACATGATGTAGATATGTGGGCCCAACTTAGTTTCCATAACTGAGGTGTAAATTTGGCTCTGAGCTTTCTGGCAGATAAAGGAGAAAAAGGAAGTTACCTGGTTTATAATTTTCAATATCTGTGGACATTACAAATACTAGTTCCTTAGTGTGGGAAACCAAACTTTTTATAGAAATAAGTTCTAAAAGGAAATTCTTCACACAGGGTGTGGAGGACTGGAAGGGAAGAGTTTTGAGTGGAAGGATTTTGCAGCTCAACACAATAAAAGAAAAGAACCTAAGAGTAGTGTGAAAGCTGTGTTTTTGTATATCTTTGCTCAGATTAGTAAAGAAAGTAGGAGCATTTTATATTTATTTATTTATTTATTTATTTTAAAGATTTTATTTATTTATTTGACACAGAGAGAGAGGGAACGCAAGCATGGGGAGTGGGAGAGGGAGAAGCAGGCTTCCAGCAGAGCAGGGAGTTGGATGTGGATGTGGGGCTTGATCCCAGGGAAGGCAGACGCTTAAGGACTGAGCCACCCAGGCGCCCCCAGGGAAAAATTTTTATAATAATCAGTTCCTATTTTTTTCTAAGTGGCAGTTGCTTTATATGCACTGTCTTATTTAATACAACAACACTTTTTAAAAAAGATTTATTTATTTGAGAGAGAGAGAGAGAGCATGTGCATGTGTGCAAGGGAGTGGAGAGGGGGCCAAGGGAGAGAAAGTCTCAAGCCACCTCCACACTGAGTGGAGAACCCACTGTGGGCCTTTATCCCATAACTCTGAGATCATGACATGAGCCAAAACTAGGACTCTGGTTCTAAGACCCTCTATAGTATCACACCATCTCCCATTTAAATTATAAGAAGTCATTTGTCAGCTAGCTTCAATGTTCAGTGCCTTCAAATCAGTCAGAATAGGCCAGCTTTTATTGTGGTATGTTGTGGTGACAAACGTCCTCCAAATCTCAGTGGCTTAAAACAACTCAGTGCCATTTCTTTTTATTTTCCTTTAAATTTTTTATTGTTATGTTAATCACCATACATTACACCATTAGTTTTTGATGTAGTGTTCCATGATTCATTGTTTGTGCATAACACTGGGTGCTCCATGCAGAACGTGCCCTCTTTAATACCCATCACCAGGCTAACCCATCCCCCCACCCCCCTCCCCTCTAGAACCCTCAGTTTGTTTTTCAGAGTCCATCGTCTCTCATGGTTTGTCTCCCCCTCCAATTTCCCCCCCTTCATTCTTCCCCTCCTGCTATCTTCTCCTTCTTCTTTTTTTTTCTTAACAAATATTGCATTATTTGTTTCAGAGGTACAGATCTGTGATTCAACAGTCTTGCACAATTCACAGCACTCACCATAGTACATACCCTCTCCAATGTCTATCACCCAGCCACCCCATCCCTCCCATGCCCCACCACTCCAGCAACCCTTAGTTTGTTTCCTGAGATTAAGAATTCGTCATGTCAGTGAGGTCATATGATACATGTCTTTCTCTGATTGACTTATTTCACTCAGCAAAACACCCTCCAGTTCCATCCACATCGTTGCAAATGGCAAGTTCTCATTCCTTTTGATGGCTGCATAATATTCCATTGTGTGTGTGTGTGTGTGTGTGTGTGTGTGTGTGTGTGTGTATCACATCTTCTTTATCCATTCATCTGTCAATGGACATCTTGACTCTTTCCACACTTTGGCTATTGTGGATATTGCTGCTATAAATATTGGGGTGCACGTACCCCTTCGGATCCCTACATTTGTATCTTTGTGGTAAATACCCAGTAGTGCAATTGCTGGATTGTATGGTAGCTCTATTTTCAACTGTTTGAGGAACCTCCATACTGTTTTCCAGAGTGGTTGCACCAGCTTGCATTCCCACCAACAGTGTAGGAGGGTTCCCCTTTCTCCGCATCCCCGCCAACATCTGTCGTTTCCTGACTTGTTAATTTTAGCCATTCTGACTGGTGTAAGGTGGTATCTCATTGAAGTTTTGATTTGGATTTCCCTGATGCCGAGCAATGTTGACCACTTTTTCATGTGTCTGTTGGCCATTTGGATGTCTTCTTTGGAGAAATGTCTGTTCATGTCTTCTGCCCATTTCTTGATTGGATTTTTTGTTCTTTGGGTGTTGAGTTTGAGAAGTTCTTTATAGATTTTGGATACTAGCCCTTTATCTGATATGTCATTTGCAAATATTTTCTCCCATTCTGTCGGTTGTCTTTTGGTTTTGTGGACTGTTTCTTTTGCTGTGCAAAAGCTTTTTATCTTGATGAAATCCCAATAGTTCATTTTTGCCCTTGCTTCCCTTGCCTTTGGCGATTTTTCTAGGAAGAAGTTGCTGTGGCTGAGGTCAAAGAGGTTGCTGCCTGTGTTCTCCCTTAGGATTTTGGTGGACTCCTGTCTCACGTTTAGGTCTTTCAACCAATTGGAGTCTATTTTTGTGTGTGGTGTAAGGCAATGGTTCAGTTTCGTTCTTCTGCATGTGGCTGTCCAATTTTCCCAACACCATTTGTTGAAGAGACTCTTTTTTCCATTGGACATTCTTTCCTGCTTTGTCAAAGATGAGTTGACCATAGAGTTGAGGGTCCGTTTCTGGGCTCTCGATTCTGTTCCATTGATCTATGTGTCTGTTTTTGTGCCAGTACCATACTGTCTTGATGATGACAGCTTTGTAATAGAGCTGGAAGTCCGGAATTGTGATGCTGCCAGCTTTGCTTTTCTTTTTCAATATTCCTCTGGCTATTTGGGGTCTTTTCTGATTCCATACAAATTTTAGGATTATTTGTTCCATTTCTTTGAAAAAAGTGGATGGTATTTTGATGGGGATTGCATTGAATGTGTAGATTGCTCTAGGGAGCATTGACATCTTCACAATACTTGTTCTTCCAATCCATGAGCATGGAACGTTTTTCCATTTCTTTGTGTCTTCCTCAATTTCTTTCATGAGTATTTTATAGTTTTCTGAGTACAGATCCTTTGCCTCTTTCATTAAATTTATTCTTAGGTATCTTATGGATTTGGGTGTAATCGTAAATGGGATCAACTCCTTAATTTCTCTCTCTTCTGTCTTGTTGTTGGTGTATAGGAATGCCACTGATTTCTGTGCATTGATTTTATATCCTGCCACTTTACTGAATTCCTGTATGAGTTCTAGCAGTTTTGGGGTAGAGTCTTTTGGGTTTTCCACAGAAAATATATCATCTGCAAACAGTGAGAGTTTGATTTCTAATTTGCTGATTTGGATGCCTTTGATTTCTTTTTGTTGTCTGATTGCTGTGGCTAGGACTTCTAATACTATGTTGAATAGCAGTGGTGATAGTGGACATCCCTGCCACGCTCCTGATCTCAGGGGGAAAGCTCTCAGGTTTTCCACATTGAGGATGATATTCGCTGTAGGTTTTTCATAGATGGCTTTTATGATATTGAGGTATGTACCCTCTATCCCTATACTCTGAAGAGTTTTAATCAAGAAAGGATGCTGTACTTTGTCAAATGCTTTTTCTGCATCTATTGAGAGGATCATATGATTCTTGTTCTTTCTTTTGTTAATGTATTGTATCATGTTGATTGATTTGCGGATGTTGAGCCAACCTTGCAGCCCAGGGACAAATCCCACTTGGTTGTGGTGAATAATCCTTTTAATGTACTGTTGGATCCTATTGGGTAGTATTTTGGTGAGAATTTTTGCATCCATGTTCATCAAGAATATTGGTTGTAATTCTCCATTTTGATGGGGTCTTTGTCTGGTTTTGGGGTCAAGGTAATGGTGGCCTCATAAAATGAGTTTGGAAGTTTTTCTTCCATTTCTATTTTTTGGAACAGTTTCAGGAGAATAGGTATTAATTCCTCTTTAAATGTTTGGTAGAATTCCCCTGGGAAGCCATCTGGCCCTGGGCTTTTGTTTGTTGGGAGATTTTTGATGACTGCTTCAATTTCCTTAGTGGTTATAGGTCTGTTCAGGTTTTCTATTTCTTCCTGGTTCAGTTTTGGTAGTTGATACATCTCTAGGAATGCATCCATTTCTTCCAGGTTATCTAATTTGCTGGCAAAATGTTGCTCGTAATATGTTCTTATAATTGTTTGTATTTCTTTGGTGTTGGTTGTGATTTCCCCTCTTTCATTCATGATTTTGTTGATTTGGGTCATTTCTCTTTTCTTTTGATCAGTCTGGCCAGGGGTTTATCAATCTTGTTAATTCTTTCAAAGAACCAGCTCCTAGTTTCGTTGATCTGTTCTACTGTTCTTTTGGTTTCTAGTTCATTGATTTCTGCTCTGATCTTTATTATTTCTCTTCTCCTGCTGGGTTTAGGCTGTATTTGCTGTTCTTTCTCTAGGTCCTTTAAGTGTAGGGGTAGGTTGTGTATTTGAGACCTTTCTTGTTTCTTGAGAAAGGCTTGTATTGCTATATACTTTCCTCTCAGGACTGCCTTTGCTGTATCCCAAAGATTTTGAACAGTTTTGTTTTCATTTTCATTGGTTTCCATGAATTTTTTTATTCTTCTTTAATTTCCTGGTTGACTCATTCATTCTTTAGTAGGATGCTCTTTAGCCTCCATGTATTTGAGTTCTTTCTGACTTTCCTCTTGTGATTGAGTTCTAGTTTCAAAGTATTGTGGTCTGAAAATATGCAAGGAATGATCCCAATCTTTTGGTACCAGTTGAGACGTGATTTGTGACCTAGGATGTGATCTATTCTGGAGAATGTTCCGTAGGCACTAGAGAATGTGTATTCCATTGCTTTGGGGTGGTAGGGTCTGAATATGTCTGTGAAGTCTTTTGGTCCAGTGGGTCATTTAAAGTCTTTATTTCCTTGTTGATCTTTTGCTTAGATGATCTGTCCATTTCAGTCAGGGGGGTGTTAAAGTCCCCCACTATTATTGTATTGTTGTCAATACGTTTCTTTGCTTTTGTTATTAATTGCCTTATATAATTGGCTGCTCCCATGTTAGGGGCCTAGATATTTACAATTTTAGATCTTCTTGTTGGATAGGCCCTTAAAATAGGTTATGTCCTTCCTCATCTCTTATTACAGTCTTTGGTTTAAAATCTAATTATCTGATATAAGTATTGCCACCCCAGCTTTCTTTTGGTGTTCATTAGCATGGTAAATGGTTTTCTACCCCCTCACTTTAAATGTGGGGTTGTCTTTGGGTCTAAAATAAGTCTTTTGCCGACAGCATATCGATGGGTCTTGTTTTTTTAATCCACTCTGATAGCCTGTGTCTTTTGATTGGGGCATTGAGCCCATTTACATTCAGGGTAACTATTGAAAGATATGAATTTAGTGCCACTGTATTGCCTGTAAGGTGACTGCTGGCTATGTTCCTTTCTGGTCTATGTTGCTTTTAGGCTCTCTCTTTGCTTAGAGGACCCCTTTCCATATTTCTTGTGGAGCTGGTTTCGTGTTTGCAAATTTCTTTAGGTTTTGTTTGTCCTGGAAGCTTTTTCTCTCTCATTCTATTTTCAATGACAGCCTAGCTGGATATAGTATTCTTGGCTGCATATTTTTCTTGTTTAGTGCTCTGAATATATCATGCCAGTCCTTTTTGGCCTGCCAGGTCTCTGTGGATAGGTCTGTTGCCAATCTAATGTTTCTACCATTGTAGGTTACAGATCTCTTCTCCTGAGCTGCTTTCAGGATTTTTTCTTTGTCTCTGAGACTCGTAAGTTTTACTATTAGATGTCGGTGTGTTGACCTATTTTTATTGATTTTGAGAGGGGTTCTCTGTGCTTCCTGGATTTTGATGCCTGTTTCCTTCCCCACATTAGGGAAGTTCTGGTTATAATTTGCTCCAATATACTTTCTGCCCCTCTCTCTCTTTCTTTTTCTTCTGGGATCCCAATTATTCTAATGTTGTTTTGTCTTATGGTATTGCTTATCTTTCGAATTCTGCCCTCGTGATCCAGTAGTTGTTTATCTCTCTTTTTCTCGTCTTCTTTATTTTCCATCATTTGGTCTTCTATATCGCTGCTTCTCTCTTCTGCCTCATTTATCCTAGCAGTTAGTGCCCCCATTTTTGATTGCACCTCATTAATAGCCTTTTCATTTCGTCTTTTTAGATTTTAGTTCTTTTATTTCTCCAGAAAGGGTGTCTCTAATAACTTCCATACTTTTTTCAAGCCCAGCTAGTATCTTTAAAATCATGATCTGAACTCTAGTTCCGACATCACACTAATGTCCATATTGAGTAGGTCCCTGGCAGACAGTACTACCTCTTGTTCTTTTTGTTGAGGTGATTTTTTTCTGTCTTGTCACTTTGTCCAGAGGAGAATAGATGAATGAGAGAACAAAATGCTAACAGGGTAACAACGTCCCCAGAAAATATTCTCCAAACAAATCAGAAAAGACCTGAATCCAGGGGGAAAGAAAGGGAAAGGAAGAAAAAAGAAAGAGGAAAAAAAAGAAAAAGAAAAAGATAAAACCAAACAAAAACAGAACAAAACAAAACAAAAAAAACCAGAATATGATCAAATATGTTCAGGCTAGTGCATAGATCAGTGCCACACACTAGATTTTGGATGTATTTTAGTGTGTTAGAAGAAAGTGCCTCCCAAAATTTTAAAGAAAGAAAGACTTATATATGTACAAAATAAGGGTTGATATGCTGAAGGGATGGAATATGAATGTAAAGACGAAAATATAAAAAATTTTATAAAATGAATTGATAAGAAGTTGTTTGAAAAAGAAAGAAGAGGATTTAAAAAAAAAAGAAAGAACAAAAGAAAAAAAGGGGGTGAGAATGTGATCACGCAGGAGACTAGAACAAAGCCATACACTAGATATTTAGGGTATATTTTGATCTGTTAGAAGAAACTCTATTTCAAAGTTTTAAAGAGAGAACAACGTATATATACATGCCAAAAATAAGGTTAACTACTATGAAGCGATAGAATATGACTCTAAAAATTAAAAATAAAAAAAAAATTTTTTTTAAGGTATTGATAAGATTTTGGTTGAGAAAGGGAAAAAGAAAAATTCAAAAAAGACAGTTAAAAAAAATTAACTTTGAAAGACTAAAGAATCATGGTAAAAAAGCCATGAATTCTATATGTAGTATTCCCTTAGCGCTGGAGTTCTGCCATTCTCATTGATCTTTAAACTTGGTCTTGGCTGGCTGTTCTTGCTGATCTTCTGGGGGAGGGGCCTGTTGCTGTGGTTCCCAAATGTCTTTGCCAGAGGTGGAATTGCCCAGTCCTTGTCAGTCCGGGTTTAGTAATCTGCTCGGGTTTGCTCTCGGGAGCTTTTGTTCCCTGCAAGCTTTCGGTACAGCTTTGGAGGACGAGAAATGGCAGCTTCCCAATCTCTGCCTTCGAGGAGCCAAGAACTCGGGGCCCCGCTCCTCAGTGCACCCCCAGAGAAAAGCAGTCACTCCCGTGTCCCCGGTCTCCCGCCGCACTCCATGCTCACCCGGCCTGTGACCGAGCGTTGCTATCTCTGGCACCTGACCCCATGTGGAGTCTCCAAACCCAGCAGATCCCTGTGGTGCGCTCCTGTGCTGCTCCTCCCAGGGGAAGAAGGGGAGTCTCCCCGGATCTGCCGCTTGTTGGGTCCCTGCTGGAGGAGCAGTGGCCCGACTGTGTCGCCGATCACAGTTTATGGCAACTCTGAGCTGAGAGCCTGCGCCTTGGCTCTGTCTCTGCAGCCAGCTTCCCTGCTCTGATACCCGGGAGCTTTGCCACACTCAGGGACCCCTGGTCTTTCTGTGACCCTGAGGGTCCTGAGACCACACTATCCCGCGAGGGTTCCACCCCCCCGTTAGCCACTGGAGCAACGTCCCTCAGTGGAGCCGACTTCTAAAAGTTCCGATTTTGTGCTCCGTGGCTCTATCACTTGCCAGAAGCGCCTGATGGAGGCCCCTCCTCCGCCGTCTATCCTCCCGAATATCAACTCGGATTCACTTCTCCACATGTCCTACCTTCCAGAAAGTGGTCGCTTTTCTGTTCGGAGAGTTGTTGCTATTCTTTTCTTCGATCTCCTGTTGAGTTCGTAGGTGTTCAGAATGCTTTGATCCCTATCCAGCTGAATTCCTGAGACCAGACGAAATCCAGGTCTCCTACTCCTCTGCCATCTTGCTCTGCCCTCCTCGGTGCCATTTCTTGATCATGCTATGTATCAATTGTGCTTCACGTGGTCATTCTCCCAGGATCCAGCAGACAGGGCAGCCTTTCTCTGGGGGACTGCCCAAACTTTAGGCAGAAGTCAACAGAGAGCATGGAGATTGCACACTGTCTCTTAAAGTTTCCACCTGGAAGTTATAAATCACCTGAGTCACATGTCATTGGCCAAAGCTAATCATTTGGCCAAATGAGACTCCATGGTGCTAGGGTAGGGCAATTCCAAAGGGCAGAGCTCCAGATATCCCTCCCCTTTCCCAAGTTCAGTTCTGGATAAAATATACACGCATAATCCAACCTCTATACATGCACTGTGACCTTGGGCAGCACATATAATGGTACAGCTTTGGGCAAATTTAATAATTCCACATAATATCACAGAGTTTTTGTGAAGATTAAATGAGAAAACTGCCTTTCTTTTTTGTATGTACATTTTTCATTGAAAAGTACAGAATTGAGGACATACTGTATATATAATTTCACATTCTGCTTTTAAAGTTAATGTTATTTCATAAACATTTCCCCAAGTTATTATAAACCCCTTGTAGGAATCCTTATTATATTAGAATAATATTACAAGACACATTCTAAAGTAAGATATACATTTCTATATAAAAGGGCATTTTGCATTTGTAAGATGTTCCCAATTTTCAGTGGCTCCTTATCATCCAAATAGGTGCCACTTCATTAAAGGAAGAAGTGGAAGCCCAGGCTGGAATAGCCCCCAACCGTTCCCCAGTGAGATGAATCAAACTTCCCACTGAGGACGACAGGCTCCGGCACACATTTGCTTTTCCAAATAAAGGTTCAGGAGGATGTCTCCCCAAAGAACATAGAGTGCACAGTGCTGTTTTGTAGGTCAAGGAGAAAGCCCTAAGGTATATTAAAAAAAAGAAAAAAGAAAAAAGGTAGTTACCAAAGGAAACGGATAAATTGAAACTGCTGCATAGAAAACACTTGGTCACTGCAGCTTGGATATTAGTGAACTGGGAAGGAAGAGAAAGAAGATAATTCACTGTCCTTAAACAAGTTTAGAGGATCATGAATATGAGAGAACATTAGCACACCTCACTTTTCTGGCCGTGCTCTGTGCCATGGACTATTTATTTGGGAGTCTTTAAGAGCTGGGACCTTAAAAACAAAACTTTCAGGGCACGTGGGTGGCTCCGTCGGTTGAGCATCTGCCTTCAGCTCAGGTTGTGAGACCAGGGTCCTGGGATGGAGTCCCACATCGGGCTCCCTGCTTAGCCGGGAGCCTGCTCCTCCCTCTGCCTGCCGCTCCCCCTGCTTGTGCTCTCTCTCTCTCTCTCGCTCTCTCTGTCAAATAAATAAATAAATAAATTCTTTAAAAACGTTCTATCAAAGCTATTTTTTAAAAGTATTATTTCTCTGGCTTTAATTGCCATGCCTCCCCCCTTTCTCTAACACCCAGGAGGAGGAGTAGAGGAACACTTAAGAGCCAGAGGTGATGTAAAGAAGCTTCCATTGATTCAGTCACTATTTTGTTCACTCACTCCCTTCCAAAGCCTTTATCCAGGGTTATGTTGGGGGAGATGGAGATGACCTAGATAAAGTCCCTGGCCTCAGTTGTCCCCTTTCTAGAAGAGAAGTCATGCAAGCAACTCACATTCATCATAGAATGATCAAGCTCATTACTGGGCACTGTGGGATACAGAAAAGGGACAACTTGATCAGCTTGGCTGAGTCAGGGAAGGTTTCCAGAAAGGTGGTATTTAGGCTAGGACTTGAAGAACTAGTGGAGGTTGTGAGCATTCCCCATGACAGCCCCGTGGCTACCTGTCCACCTTAAAGGGCCCCCTGGTTTTCTGGCCCACGGGTGGGGAGGGGATCGATCCCACATCTGAACTTAATGTGAGGTAAACTGAACATATCAGAATACTTTGAGCTGGAACAAGGAGAGGGGGCTCCGTTGGGGAGCAGGCAGCTTTAACTATTAGGCTCTATTGACACTGTGTTTAGGGCTGTTGGGATTCTCAAGGGTCTTCCAAAGTGTTTGAACAAATGTTCCCAATTTGAGATTAAAGCAAAAACCTGCAAAATAAAAATTAGTATACGCCTAATTTATACATCATTATACATTTATACAGAATCTATAGAAAACTATACATTTATACAAGGCATCATTATGTCAGCCAGTGTATGGTGCATGCTGGGTCAGTATGAAACTGTGATGAAGTTGTGCATGGGCCCCAGGCCCGCTGCTAAAAGCTGTATCCGGTATGAGCCCAGCTCTCCACTCAGTCACTACGTGACTTTGGACAACTTATTAACCTCTCTGAAGAGTCCGTTTTTTCTCTTGCCCAGCAGGGATAATGCTGTCCACCTGCCTGCCTCATAGGGTGGTTGTGAAGCAACCAGATGACAGATGCTGATATACTTTGTAAGCTGCAAAGCCCCATACAAACTCGAGCCATCTTGCCTGGCCCAGACTCCAGCAGGCTCGGCAGGCAGGCGGTTCTGCTCACAGCCGACCTCTGATGGATGTCCAGACTTCCCTGTCCACAGTTTCATCTCCCCTAATGTGGAGAAGGCAACACTGGGGACAGTTATTCTGGACTCAATCCTGACTGACGAGGGAGAAAGGGTTGGTGGTGTGGAATAGATACATAGGGCTCTACAGTTCACAAAGTGTTTCACATGCATCATTGCACTTGGTTCTCCCAATAACCCTAAGAGGAAATTGAGGTTTGCTTGTTATCTTACATCCATGAGCTGAGGAGCCATGACTCTAACCCAGGCTTTCGGATTCTGTATCTTGTGCCTATTCCCAAGTGACCTTGCTCCCTGGGAGTTCATAAAAGGGGAGGAAATATTCAGACAAGATTATGGATTGAGGATAACCATCCATCAACCTACAGGTCCAGGGACCGATAGGTTATTTTTTTTTGATGGAGGCCCGGGGAGGGAGGAGTGTCGGGAAGGGTGTTGATGATAAACCTAAGTGAGGGACAGCTTAGCCTTCCTTCCTTGATGGGAAAGGAGCCTCGCTGGGGAAATAGAGAAGGAAGGACCCAAAGACTAGAACCTGAAGTATTATCATCAGTGGAGTGGACAGGGAACTGATAGCCTTTGGGGTCAGACTTTCCCTGAGTTCAAATCTTGGCGCTTTCATAGCTGCATGCCTTGGGCAAGTCCCATTACTTCTTGGACCCTCAGTTTTCTTCATCTATGAGATAGATGCTAAAATAGTTTTCCTATGAGAAATGAACAAGATAATACATGTCAAGCTGCTAGTTCAGTGCCTGGCACATATCTGGTGTTCACTAAGGGAACTACCAGTCCTCAGACACTGGTGGGACTGAGTGCAGCAGAGACCCTGCCTGGAATACCCCAGGAACCTGATGAGTTGTAGAAGGGAGGCCATGCTGCCAGGCTCGTGATGACTGCGGTTCTGGCACACTGCAGATTTCTTACCTCCTGGCTCCAGCCTTTGCCATCTCAGAACATTTTCTGAGAAGCAGTCTTTATTCTTTTTCTCCTCCTCTGCATGTCTTTCCGTGGCCACAGCTGCCTCCACAGTCAAGGCCTATCGTTACGGCAGTGTCCAGGGTAGGGGTGAAGCCCTTGGGCTTGAATCCTTGCCCTGCTGCTTACCAGCTGTGGAGATTTGGCAAGTAACTTAACCTCCCTGTTTCCCAGTTTCCTTATCTATAAAACGGGATCACAGTCATACTGATCTGGGCCAGTTTTTAAATGAGTTAACACATGTGAGACACTTAACAGAGCCTGTCATACAAATACATACTTAGTAAATATTAGCTGTTATGGTTGTTGTAGTTTATTGGCTGATTTTTCTGTCCCTCTCTTCCACAATTTATCAAGCCCACACTAAGTGGAATAATCTTCAAACACTGGCTGCTGTACACTATCTTTGCACCTTAGACCCTAGCGTGGTGGCTTACTTGTTGCTTCTAGGTCTGATGCCAGACCGCTCATCTGGCAGGCAAAGGCTCCCACTGCCCTCCCATCCCACCCTCTCACTCTCCTCATTCCTCACCAGCAGGACTTCCCATGCATTCCCCCTCAGGCTCTCTCCTGACAGCCCATGCCACTGACCCCAAGGGGGAATATTCCCAGGACTCCACACTGGGTTCAGTTACCTTCCTCCATCTCTCACTCCTGGTAGGCAAGTTTAGCCAAGCCTGTGGCTTCAGTAGCTTTCCCTTCGTATTGACTTAAATCAAATCTCTCTTTCTCTGGTTTGATTTTTTTGTTAGTTTGTTTTGTGATTTCCACCATTAGTGATTCATTCTTTTGAGTTTAAGCATTGTCTTTTCTCCAGGATCCTCTTTTAAAATGAAAGTAATTGGGGCACCTGGGTGGCTCAATGGGTTAAGCCACTACGTTCAGCTCAGGTCATGATCTTGGGGTCCTGTGATAGAGCCCCGTTGTTGGGCTCCCTGCTCAGTGGGGAGCCTGCTTCACCCTCTCCCTTTGCCCCTCCCCTCTGCCTCTCTCTTGTGCTTTCTCTCTCTTAAATAAATAAATAAAATCTTAAAAAAATGAAATGCAAGTAATTATGGAATTCCTAACTGATTAAATCTTTACATACTCTGGGAGGAAGGACTTAAGAAGCTAACACCTTAGTTAGAGCCCATCCTATCCCTGGGCACTGGGATCTCTGCAGAGAAGGCACTGAAGTGGAGGTGCAGGGGTGAACATGGAGGAAGGGGAGACAGGCACATATTGCCCCATTTTGTTTCAGAATGGTCTGAGCTGGGCATGGGGAGAGAATGTATAAAGAGGAAAACTCAAAAAGCTATTGTCCATAAGGGGATGAAAGGGGAATGGTTGTTAAGACTGTTAGACTGAAGAAGATGCTTTAGGGAATCACACAATCTCAAGTTTAAACCAAAGGGGCACACCTGGACAGAGGAAGGCTTTTAAAGGAGCAGTCCTCTCTGCAAAACACTGGGTCCCCTTCAAATCAAAGAGAAAATCCTATAAAAATCTACTAGGTCTCATTCCCAATTAGTCCTAAATAAATATTCAGAGATGTGATCAAAGATTTATATATAAGAGTATTACATAAATTAGTTTTATATCATCATAATATTATATATATATTAGTTTTAAGAATCCAAAAATATCCTGTTGAGGAATAAGAAACTATTTCAATGAAATATTGAATAGACTATCCTTACATTGAAATCTTTCACATTCATTGAAATCAGAATTTAAAGAATATTTAATGACATGGGGAAATGCTAATGGCATAACATGAACTAAGAAATTAGGATTTACTATTTAATAGTATTACAAGTGATAGTAATACCTGTAACTTGCTCCCAACTTCCCCGTGAAAAACTTGATCTTTAAGACATACGATAAAATTGTTAAAAGTACATGAGATCAGCTTAGCAAACTTTTATTATAAAAATGCAAAAAATTGGAAACATTTTATTGAGCTATAACATAAAACTACTATTGCCAATTCTAAGTTCCTACAACTGCAGATATTCAATGTTCATGGAAGAAAGATTGGAAGGAAATACAGAAGAATGTTAATTGTGGTCATCTCTGTAGGTAAAATTATGGGTGATTTTAAATTTTCACCTTTAAAATATTTTTTATATTTTAAACAATGAAAAAGTACCACTTTGTAATTAAATTATTATTTTCTAATCGGCAAAGTTAAAGGTTCTGTAACATGGGGCTGTTTCCATCTTTGTTCCTGGCATGGGTTCAGTTTTTTTATTGTTATGTTAATCACCATACATTACACCATTAGTTTTTGATGTAGTGTTCCATGATTCATTGTTTGTGCATAACACCCAGTGCTCCAGGCAGAATGTGCCCTCTTTAATACCCATCAGCAGGTTAACCCATCCCCCACCCCCTCCCCTCTAGAATCCTCAGTTTGTTTTTCAGAGTCCATCGTCTCTCATGGTTCGTCTCCCCCTCTGACTTACTCCCCTTCATTCTTCCCCTCCTGCTATCTTCTTCTTTTTTTTTTCTTAACATATATTGCATTATTTGTTTCAGAAGTACAGATCTGTAATTCAACAGTCTTGCACAATTCACAGCGCTCACTATAGCACATACCTCCCCAATGTCTATCACCCAGCCACGCCCTCCCTCCCACCCCTCACCACTCCAGCAACACTCAGTTTGTTTCCTGAGATTAAGAATTCCTCATATCAGTGAGGTCATAGGATACATGTCTTTCTCTGATTGACTTATTTCACTCAGCATAACACCCTCCAGTTCCATCCACGCAATGGCAAGATCTCATTCCTTTTTATGGCTGCATAATATTCCATTGTGTATATATACCACCTCTTCTTTATCCATTCATCTGTCGATGGACATCTTGGCTCTTTCCACAGTTTGGCTATTGTGGACATTGCTGCTATAAACATTGGGGTGCACGTACCCCTTTGGATCCCTATATTTCTTTGTGGTAAATACCCAGTACTGCAATTGCAGGATCGTATGGTAGCTCTATTTTCAACTGTTTGAGGAACCTCCATACTGTTTTCCAGAGGGCTTGCAACAGCTTGCATTCCCACCAACAGTGTAGGAGGGTTCCCCTTTCTCCGCATCCCCGCCAACATCTGTCGTTTCCTGACTTGTTAATTTTAGCCATTCTGACTGGTGTGAGGTGGTATCTCATGGAGATTTTGATTTGGATTTCCCTGATGCTGAGCGATGTTGAGCACTTTTTCATGTGTCTGTTGGCCATTTGGATGTCTTCTTTGGAAAAATGTCTGTTCATGTCTTCTGCCCATTTCTTGATTGGATTATTTGTTCCTTGTGTGTTGAATTTGATAACTTCTTTATAGATTTTGGATACTAGCCCTTTATCTGATATGTCATTTGCAAATATTTTCTCCCATTCTGTCGGTTGTCTTTTGGTTTTGTGGACTGTTTCTTTTGCTGTGCAAAAGCTTTTTATCTTGATGAAATCCCAACAGTTCATTTTTGCCCTTGCTTCCCTTGCCTTTGACGATGTTTCTAGGAAGAAGTTGCTGCGGCTGAGGTCGAAGAGGTTGCTGCCTCTGTTCTCCTTTAGGATTTTGATGAACTCCTGTCTCAGGTTTAGGTTTTTCAACCATTTGGAGCTATTTTGTGTGTGGTGTAAGGCAATGGTCCAGTTTCATTCTTCTGCATGTGGCTGTCCAATTTTCCCAACACCATTTGTTGAAGAGACTGTCTTTTTTCCATTGGACATTCTTTCCTGCTTTGTCAAAGATTAGTTGACCATAGAGTTGAGGGTCCGTTTCTGGGCTCTCTATTCTGTTCCATTGATCTATGTGTCTGTTTTTGTGCCAGTACCATACTACCTTGATGATGACAGCCTTGTAATAGAGCTGGAAGTCCAGAATTGTGATGCCGCCAGCTTTGCTTTTCTTTTTCAATATTCCTCTGGCTATTCAGGGTCTCTTCTGATTCCACACAAATTTTAGGATTATTTGTTCCATTTCTTTGAAAAAAGTGGATGGTATTTTGATGGGGATTGCATTGAATATGTAGATTGCTCTAGGTAGCATTGACATCTTCACAATATTTGTTCTCCCAATCCATGACATTGGAACGTTTTTCCATTTCTTTGTGTCTTCCTCAATTTCTCTCATGAGTATTTTATAGTTTTCTGAGTACAGATCCTTTGCCTCTTTGGTTAAATTTATTCCTAGGTATCTTATGGTTTTGGGTGCAATTGTAAATGGGATTGACTCCTTGATTTGTCTCTCTTCTGTCTTGTTGTTGGTGTATAGGAATGCCACTGATTTCTGTGCATTGATTTTATAGCCTGCTACTTGATTGAATTCCTGTATGAGTTCTAGCAGTTTTGGGGTGGAGTCTTTTGTGTTTTCCACATACAGTATCATATCATCTGCAAAGAGTGAGAGTTTGACTTCCTCTTTGCCGATTTGGACGCCTTTGATTTCTTTTTGTTGTCTGATTGCTGTGGTTAGGACTTCTAATACTATGTTGAATAGCAGTGGTGATAGTAGACATCCCTGCCGCGTTCCTGACCTTAGGAGAAAAGCTCTCAGCTTTTCCCCATTGAGAATGATATTCGCTGTAGGTTTTTCATAGATGGCTTTTATGATATTGAGGTATGTACCCTCTATCCCTATACTCTGAAGAGTTTTAATCAAGAAAGGATGCTTTTTCTGCATCTATTGAGAGGATCATATGATTCTTGTTCTTTCTTTTGTTAATATATTGTATCATGTTGATTGATTTGCGGATGTTGAACCAGCCTTGCAGCCCAGGGATAAATCCCACTTGGTTGTGGTGAATAATCCTTTTAATGTACCATTGGATCCTATTGGCTCATATTTTGGTGAGAATTTTTGCATCCATGTTCATCAAGGATATTGGTCTGTAATTCTCCTTTTTGATGGGGTCTTTGGTTTTGGGATCAAGGTAATGGTGGCCTCATTAAATGAGTTTGGAAGTTTTCCTTCCATTTTTATTTTTTGGAACAGTTTCAGGAGAATAGGTATTAATTCTTCTTGAAATGTCTGATAGAATTCCCCTGGGAAGCCATCTGGCCCCGGGCTTTTGTTTTTTGGGAGAATTTTGATGACTGCTTCAATTTCCTTAGTGGTTATAGGTCTGTTCAGGTTTTGTATTTCTTCCTGGTTCAATTTTGGTAGTTGATACATCTCTAGGAATGCACCCATTTCTTCCAGGTTATCTAATTTGCTGGCATAGAGTTGCTCATAATATGTTCTTAGAATTGTTTGTATTTCTTTGGTGTTGGTTGTGATCTCTCCTCTTTCATTCATGAAATGGTTGATTTGGGTCATTTCTCTTTTCTTATTGATCAGTCTGGCCAGGGGTTTATCAATCTTGTTAATTCTTTCAAAGAACCAGCTCCTAGTTTCGTTGATCTGTTCTACTGTTCTTTTGGTTTCTAGTTCATTGATTTCTGCTCTGATCTTTATTATTTCTCTTCTGCTGCTGGGTTTAGGCTTTTTTGCTGTTTTTTCTCTAGCTCCTTTAGGTGTAGGGTTAGGTTGTGTTTTGAGACGTTTCTTGTTTCTTGAGAAAGGCTTGTATTGCTATATACTTTCCTCTCAGGACTGCCTTTGCTGTATCCCAAAGATTTTGAACAGTTGTGTTTTCATTTTCATTGGTTTCCATGAATTTTTTTATTCTTCTTTAATTTCCTGGTTGACCCATTCATTCTTTAGTAGGATGCACTTTAGCCTCCATGTATTTGAGTTCTTTCCGACTTTCCTCTTGTGATTGAGTTCTAATTTCAAAGCATTGTGGTCTGAAAATATGCAGGGAATAATCCCAATCTTTTGGTACCGGTTGAGACCTGATTTGTGACCTAGGATGTGATCAATTCTGGAGAATGTTCCATGGGCACTAGAGAAGAATGTGTATTCCATTTTTTTGGGATGGAATGTTCTGAATATGTCGGTGAAGTCCATTTGGTCCAGTGTGTCATTTAAAGTCTTTATTTCCTTGTGGATCTTTTGTTTAGATGATCTGTCCATTTCAGTCAGGGGGGTGTTAAAGTCCCCCACTATTATTGTATTGTTGTCAATGTGTTCCTTCGCTTTTGTTATTAATTGCCTTATATAATTGGCTGCTCCCATGTTAGAAGCATAGATATTTACAATTGTTAGATCTTCTTGTTGGTTAGACCCTTTAAGTAGGATATAGTGTCCTTCCTCATCTCTTATTACAGTCTTTGTTTTAAAATCTAATTTGTCTGGTATAAGTATTGCCACCCCAGCTTTCTTTCGGTGTCCATTAGCATGGTAAATGGTTTTCCACACCCTCACTTTCAATCTGAGGGTGTCTTTGGGTCTAAAATGAGTCTCTTGCAGACAGCATATTGATGGGTCTTGTTTTTGAATCCACTCTGATAGCCTGTGTCTTTTGATTGGGGCATTGAGCCCATTTACATTCAGGGTAACTATTGAAAGATACGAATTTAGTGCCATTGTATTGCTTGTAAGGTGACTGTTACTGTATATTGTCTCTGTTCCTTTCGATCTCTGCTGCTTTTAGGCTCTCTCTTTGCTTAGAGGACCCCTTTCAATATTTCTTGTAGGGCTGGTTTCGTGTTTGCAAATTCCTTTAGTTTTTGTTTGTCCTGGAAGCTTTTTCTCTCTCCTTCTATTTTCAATTACAGCCTCGCTGGATATAGTATTCTTGGCTGCATATTTTTCTTGTTTAGTGCTCTGAATATATCATGCCAGTCCTTTCTAGCCTGCCAGATCTCTGTGGATAGGTCTGTTGCCAATCTAATATTTCTACCATTGTAGGTTACAGATCTCTTCTCCAGAGCTGCTTTCAGGATTTTCTCTTTGTCTCTGAGACTCGTAAGTTTTACTATTAGATGTCGGTGTGTTGACCTATTTTTATTGATTTTGAGAGGGGTTCTCTGTGCCTCCTGGATTTTGATGCCTGTTTCCTTCCCCACATTAGGGAAGTTCTCTGCTATAATTTGCTCCAATATACTTTCTGCCCCTCTCTGTCTTTCTTCTTCTTCTGGGATCCCAATTATTCTAATGTTGTTTCGTCTTATCGTATCACTTATCTTTCGAATTCTGCCCTTGTGATCCTGTACTTGTTTCTCTCTCTTTTTCTCAGCCTCTTTATTTTCCATCATTTGGTCTTCTAGATCACTGATTCTCTCTTCTGACTCATTTATCCTAGCAGTTAGTGCCCCCATTTTTGATTGCACCTCATTAATAGCCTTTTTGATTTCGACTTGGTTAGATTTTAGTTCTTTTATGTCTCCAGAAAGGGTTTCTCTAATAACTTTCACACTTTTTTCAAGCCCAGCTAGTATCTTTAAAGTCATGATTCTGAACTCTAGGTCCGACATCGCACTAATGTCCGTATTGAGTAGGTCCCTGGCAGACGGTACTACCTCTTGTTCTTTTTACTGAGGTGATTTTTTTTGTCTTGTCATTTTGTCCAGAGGAGAATAGATGAATGAGAGAACAAAATGCTAACACGTTAACAACATTCCCAGCAAATATACTCTATACAATCAGAAAAGACCTGAAACCAGGGGAAAAGAAAGGGAAAGAAAGAAAAAGGAAAGTGGAAAAAAAAAAAAACAAAGAAAAACAGAACAAAACAAAAAAAACAGAATATGATCAAATATGATCAGACTAGTGTATAGATCAGTGCCACACACTGGATTTTGGGCATATTTTGGTCTGTTAGAAGAAAGTACCTCCTAAAATTTTAAAGGAAGAAAGACTTATATATGTACAAAATAAGGGTTGATACAATGAAGGGATGGAAGATGACTGTAACGATGAAAAGTATAAAAGATTTTATAAAAGGAATTGATAAGATAAGAAGTTGTTTGAAAAAAGAAAGAAGATTAAAAAAAAGAAGAAAAGAAAAAAAAAGGGAGGGAATGTGATCAGGCAGGAGACTAGAACAAAGCCATACACTAGTGATTTAGGGTATATTTTGATCTGTTAGAAGAAACTGTATCTCAGAATTTTAAAGAGAGAACAGCTTATATATATATATATATATATATATGCCAAAAATAAGGGTAACTACTATGAGGGGATAAAATATGACTCTAAAAATGAAAAATAAAAATTTTTTAAAAGGGATTGATAAGATGTTGGTTGAAAAAGGGAAAAAGAAAAATTAAAAAAAAGAAAAAAAACAGTTAAAAAAATTAACTTTGAAAAACTAATGAATCATGGTAAAAAAGCCATGAATTCTATGTGCAGTATTCCCCTAGCACTGGAGTTCTCCCGTTCGCCTTGATCGGTAAACTTGGTCTTGGCTTGCCAGCTGTTCTTTCTGATCTTCTGGGGGAGGGGCCTGTTGTCATGGTTCCCAAACATCTTTGCCGGAGGCAGGATTTGCCCCGCCCTTGTCGGTCCGGGCTAAGCAATCTGCTCGGGTTTGCTCTCAGGTGCTTTTTTTCCCTGCAAGCTCTCGGTACAGCTTTGGAGGAGGAGAGTGAAAATGGTGGCCTCCCAATTTCCACCTGCAGGAGCTGAGAATTCGGGGCCCTGCTCCTCAGTGCGCCCCCAGAGAAAAGCAGTCACTCCCGTGTCCCTGGTCTCCGGCCGCACTCCGTGCCAACCCGGCCTGTTACCGAGTGTTTCTATCTCTGGCACCCGACTCCGTGTGGAGTCTCCAAACCCAGTAGATCCCTGCGGTGCGCTCCTGTTCCACTCCTCCCAGGGGAGGAAAGGGAGTCTCCCCAGCTCTGCCGCTTGTTGGGTCCCTGCTGGAGGAGCAGTGGCCCGACTGGGCCGTGGATCACAGTTTATGGCAACCCCGTGCTGAGAGCCCGTGCCTTGGCTCCGTCTCTGCAGTCGGCTTCCCCGCTCGGATACTTGGGAGCTCTGCCACACTCAGGCACCCCCGGTCTTTCTGTGACCCTGAGGGTCCTGAGACCACACTGTCCTGCGAGGATTCCACCCCCCACTCAGCCACTGGAGCGACGTCCCTCAGTGGAGCCGACGTCTAAAAGTTCCGATTTTGTGCTCCGCGGCTCTATCACTTGCCAGAAGCGGCAGAGGCCCCCTCCCTTGCCGTCTATCCTCCCAAATATCGCCTCGGGTTCACTTCTCTGCGTCCTACCTTCCAGTAAGTGGTCGCTTCTCTGTTCAGAGAGTTGTTGCTACTCTCCTCTTCGATCTCCTGTTGAGTTCGTAGGTGTTCAGAATGGTTTGATCCCTATTCAGCTGAATTCCTGAGACCAGACAAAACCCAGGTCTCCTACTCCTCCGCCATCTTGCTCCGCCCAGCATGGGTTCAGTTTTTAATAAAAACAATAGTTATTTCACCTATGTCTGAGTGATACTGGGCCACTATTGTGTCTTTTGGAATAATCTATAGGCATGCGCAATCTGTGCTTAGTTTTGGAGTTAGGGAGAAACCTCATACCTGCTTCCTCTGACTCAGGAAACCCTGGAGCCATGTATTTGTCAGACCAATGTATTAAACGTCCTAAAAGGCTTTGCAAACACATAGGTCACTTTCCAAACCACGAAGGCCCTGCCAGGAGGTGTCTCCTCCCAGGACAAAAAATGTTTTAATTAAATCCAGGAAGAGAATAGCAAGACATCTGGATCTGAGGACTCTTTGCTCGAGTTTATGTCCTATCTAATAAGTAGCCCAGCAAAAGTTCTCTTACTTTTTTTTTGTTTGTTTGTTTTCTAACTGGATATCAGTATCCTGGATTATAATCAAATTTATTTGTAGAGAAATCCCCACTCCTATCCTGTCACATTCCTTAGTGACTCCCTGTGGCTTTAGGCATGCTTTCAAACTCCTTATCTTAGTATATTGGCTCTCCCCAACTTCCAGTCTGGTTTCCAATGTCTTTAGCCTCCTCTCTACCAATCTCAGAAAAAAAAAAACAAAACCTGATTCTTTATGTTTCTTCAGCTTTAACCAGGCTGTTTCACACCTCTGGGCCTCTACATGTGTTATTTCCTTTGCATAACACACCCTATTTCTTTTTATTATTCTAGTTAACTCTTATTTGACTTTAAAATTTGTTCGGGTATTACTAGGTCAGGAATG